>NC_090998.1:86247500-88658125 GCF_041146395.1 Eulemur rufifrons
GCATTCGTGGGCATTTGAGAAAACCGTATAAACAGAACAAGATAAATAGATTTTCACACACATAAGTTACCTATAAAGTAACAACAGCGATGGACACAGACACACCAGGTCTTCACACATGCCCAGTGCTGCCCTGGCACAAGTCATCCGGAGAAGCCAGGTTTAAGATTTAGAATGTTCAGGCCGGGTGTGGTGGCTCACGCCTGTAATCCTAGCACTCTGGGAGGCCGAGGTGGGCAGATTGTTTGAGCTCAGGAGTTCGAGACCAGCCTGAGCAAGAGGGAGACCCCATCTCTACTAAAAACAGAAAGAAATTATATGGACAGCTAAAAACATATATATATAGAAAAAATTAGCTGGGCATGGTGGCGTATGCCTGTAGTCCCAGCTACTCGGAAGGCTGAGGCAGTAGGATCGCTTGAGCTCAGGAGTTTGAGGTTGCTGTGAGCTAGACTGACGCCATGGCACTCACTCTAGCCCGGGCAACAGAGTGAGACTCTGTCTCAAAAAAAAAAAAAAAAAAGAAGAGATTTAGAATGTTCAAAAACTGTGCACACAGTAGTTACAAAAGAAAGAAACACAGGACAGACTGGCTGATCTCACAGTCCTGACGCACTAACTTTATGTGGCAGGCCCTGCACCCCACTCCTTTGTCTCCCCATGGACACTTTGGGGACAAACACAGCAGGTAGGATGACAGTCCCTGCCTCCGCAGTGCCTCAGGCCCCTTGAAGTTCTGACCCACGGCTGATGTGGGTGGCAGTTGATACACTGCCCGGAAAGGATGTGCTGACGGAACCGCCAGGCATCGGGCTGACCACACATGTCACTGCTCACCCCTCGCCCCCCCATTGCTCGGCCACTGTCCTTGTCACAGACTCTGGCATGGGTGGTGGCATGAAGTGCCAAGCGTTCAGCACGTGGCTTGCCCTGTCTCCAGGCAGAGCAGGGCCTGGCAAGGCTTGCTCCAGGACGCTCCATGGCGCTCCTGAAGCCACCAGGGCCTTCACAGGGTATCCTCCTGCCCTCTAGTGGCCTGCAGGGGAAAATCACAACCTCAAGTCGGGCACAGAGCTCAGCTTCCCGCTTTGAACCTCACATTTAGTGGATACTATCCTGTCGTTTCCTTAACTAAATCCTTTAAGATACTGTATAAGTGGTCTAACTTTCTTCACGGGTCCTCTAAACAGGCCTCAACTCACCGGGGTGGCCTGGGGAGTGCGCTTAGTTTAAGAACTCCAGATGAACCTGTGTACCTGCTCGTTCACGCAGGGACCCCGCTGGCGTCATGTACAGCAGACACACTGCAGATGTATTTTTGATAACCAAGATCTAGTCATTACTGATCAAGGGGATTTTCTGAAGTCTGAGCTTCGCTCACACACACACACACTCACAATGCCCGGGGCCTGCAGGAAGCCGGGTTTTCCAGGACACTGCAGAGCACTCCCCAGGAGGAAGCTGCGGCTTTGCCGCTCCTGAGTTTGGCTCACGAATCAGGATGTTGTAAACACTGCCTTAAATGGAAGCGCACAGGGCCTTGGCACATTCTTCTGGAATGTACGTGTCAGTGTGAGAGAGGCAGCCATGGACCAAGAATTCAGCTTCTTTTTTCTCAATTCTGGCAGGACTGAGGGAACCGAGGGGCTGCAGAAAAGATGTGCTGCCTGTCCTGCTCCCTGAAGCCACCTGGAGCCTCCTGTCTATCCGTGGCTGAAGACCGCGGGAACTCAGGGCACGAGTGTGTGTGTGTGTGTGTGTGTGTGTGCAGTCGCTTCCTACTAACCCACTCCCATCCCCAACGCCACTGAGCTCAACAGCCCTGCCAGTCTTCTCCTCTCTCACCCCAACTTCAACCACTCGTTAACTCGGCTAAGGACCTACCAACGGAAGGCACAGTGCCAGGTGCTGCAGGACGCCAGCAACCTCCTCCTCGGCTGACTGCAAGTTAATTAACACAAAGGAAAAGATCACTATCACTCTTTGGGTGTCTTTTAAGTGTCAGGGATGATACTAAGCACTTGCATATGCTATTTCATAAATTCCTGCCTCTAGGCAGAGCCATTTTAGAAATGAGAAGACTGAGGCTCAAAGGCCGAGTGACTGTTCCAAGACGATGGGGCAAGTTAAGTGGTGGAGCTGGGATTTGAAACAAGACCTGTTTGCCTTCGCTGCCCGCAGCATCAACCTGTGCTGTGCCCAGCAGGGTGAATATGTGAGAAAGCATTAAAGGGATTCCATGCTTTAAATGAGATATGCCAGATGTCTTATCAAAGCTTTTAGATACAAGAGGGTTCTTGGAAAAACTATCATTGAAAAAATCAAATCCAACTACATGACATTCTGGAAAAGGAGACAGTAAAAAGATCAGTAGTCGCCAGGGGTTGGAGGGAGGGAGGAATAGGCAGAACACAGAGGATTTCTAGGGTAGTGGAACTATTGTGTATGATACAATAACGGTGGATACATGTTCTTACACATTGGTCCAAATCCATAGAACATACACCACCAACAGTGAACTATGGGTGATAATGACTGTCAATGTAGGCCAGGCATGGTGGCTCACGCCTGTAATCTTAGCACTCTGGGAGGCTGAGGCGGGAGGATTGCTTGAGCTCAGGAGTTCGAGACCAGCCTGAGCAAAAGCAAGACCCCGTCTTTACCAAAAATAGAAAAAATTAGCTGGGCATGGTGGTAGGCACCTGTAGTCCCAGCTACTCAGGAGGCTGAGGCAGGAGGATCGCTTGAGCCCAGGAGTTTGAGGCTGCGGTGAGTTGTGATGATGCCAACTCACAACAAGTTCCAACAAGTTCATCCAACATTTGGAAAAGGACCTGAGGCCTTCAAGGAAGCTGCCGGGGGTGGGGGCGGGTACTAAGGATCTCTTAGTGGAACTTCTTTCTCAGGCTCTCTAGAACAGGTATGGCAGAAGGCAGGCAGGAAGGGGGTTGGAGGGGTCAGAAAGAATCCAGTTGGAGCTTCCTGGGCCCTGCAGTGAGGTCAGCCTGGGTTTGGCAAAACAAGGAGGCTGAGATCAGGTGATAAGGGCCCAGTGGCCTTGAGGCCTTTCTGTGTGACCAGCACAGCACCTGGACAGTGGACAGTTGGAGGGGAGAGAAGATCCCATAAAAGGAATCCCCCCCACCCCCCACACTTTCCAGGCTCACCCATAGGTCTTCGTGCCCACCCCACACCAGGCGCCCTGGAATGCAGGTGGGGATGGTTCTGGGCACTCCCACCACCCCATGGGAACACAGCTGGCAGAAACCGGGGTCGTCCTTGCATCTGTACCAGTTCCCACAGTCCCTGGCACAGGACTGGCCCTCGGAGGTGTCTGCTGAAAAGTTACATTGGCTGAGGCTGAAGCTGTCGTGTCTGGCAGTGCCAGGAGGAGGCCTGAGACATCCGAAGCCTGCCCATAACCCTGCGGAGGCCCTAGAAGGTCCAGCCTGATGATCACATCCTCGCACCCAAAGCTGCTGCAGGCCCCAGGGTGAGCGATGGGCAGGGAGGGGAAAGCTAGGAGTGTCTAAATGGCCAAATGACTATCGGCAGTAGTCACCAGAGGATCTGTCTGCCCACCATCTACTTCCTCTGCTCCCGGTGAGGGCAGCTTGATTTTCCCCTGGGTAATCACCCCCCACTCCCTGCCCAGCTCAAGGGCCAGTCAGCCTGTTCTCACCCCCATCCCTACCCCTACCCATTTCCTGCCACGGGGCACCGGTTAAAGGATGGGCATCTCCATTTGAGCTGGTCTAGTGAGAGTTAAGCCTGGACTTCTAAACTCCGAGGAAGAAAGAGGTCCTTCTTTTAGTCACCTGTTACCCAGAGGAAGGAGGAGGGAGGGATGAAGGCTCACTCTGGCCAGATCAAGACATTTCAAGAAAACCAGAAACCTGGATTTTCACATGAAGTCTTCTGAGTTTTAAATATCAGCACCTGGTCCCATTATTTCTTTAAAATACTTTGAGGGCCAGACCAAATGAGTCTGTGAGCCAGATTTGGCCCACAGGCCACCAGATGCGACCTTGGCTCTATAATAATGCTACTACCTTCAGTGTGGCTATCCAGAAACCCCTCTCAATTTGGTCGCAGTTGACTTTCCCAGCTGCCTGGCCTCCCACTCCTGGCTCGACCTTTCACTCTGGCCACCCAGCCATGATGGACCTGTCCCCCTTCTCCAGCTGCAGGGTCTCCACAGCCCAGAGGATGCCCCACAGGCCAGGCATCTTCAGGCACGTGGCTCCTGCTGGTCTGTGAGCAACCCAGGCTCATCTGACCTCAGGGGACGGCTCTTCCAAGGACCTGCATTCCCCACTCCTCACTCCCTTCAGGTCCTTGCTCAAATGTCAGTTTCTCGGACCCTCCCTAACCCACCCTTTTAAAAAAAAGAAACCCTCCCTAACCCCATGCTCAGCTCTTTCACCCCCTCTTCCTGATTTATTTTTCTCCATAGCACTTTTTTTCTAAAACAGGGGTCAGCAGACAACAGCCCACAGGCCAAACAGGCCTATTGCCTGTTTTGTAAATAAAGTTTTATTGAAACAGTCATGTCCATTCAGTCATATACTGTCTATGGCTGCTTTCAGCTACAAGGACAGCTGAATAGTTGTAGTAGAGACCATCACTCTGCAATGCCTCAAATATTTATCAACTGCTCCTTTAGAGAAGTTTGCTGACCCCTGATTTAAAATATGAGAATGTAGGCTCCACGAAGGCAGGGATTTTGCCAGCTTTGTTCTCTGCCATATCCTCAGCACCAAGTAACAGTACCTGGCATTTGAGGGACCCTCAGTATCTGCTGAAAAAATGCACAAACAAATCAACCACATTAAACTACTTCACGTCTTTGTGTATGCTATTCCCTCGGCCCTTCCTTCTCTATGCATTCTGTGTGGTTAAGCTCAGAGGGTCTCTCTAACATGAAGCATTCCCTGTCCCCTGCACCTTCCCCTAGGAACAGCCAGTTCCTCCTTCCTTCACGTGCCTCTTCTCTCAGCACTTCTCACCCTACAATGAAGTGATCTGTCTACCTGTTGTTCCCATCCACTAGACTAGGAGCTGCTTGGGGACAAGGATCTCATCTTATTTTTTTGCCAGAATTATGAATGCCTGGCACACGGTACAGGTCACAAATGACTGCTGATTGAACATGTGGATAGACGAATGAAACAATATATCAATATGGAGACTACAGAGTGGCCTGGTGTTTTGGGCCATATAATCTACCTCCTAAAGGTGGTGGAGGAAAGAGACAGATGGTTCAGAGGATCAACAGAGTCACATCTGCAAAGTGCTCTGAGCTAAAGCTCTAGAAAAAACCAAGACACCCCTTTACTGGCTACCTGGTGGTCCCCAGGACACCTATACCATCTACCCCCAGACCCCCATGACATTCCCCACACCAGTTGCCCTGGGGCCAAGCCCCTACTCATGCATACCTCATATTCAATGGCGAGGTCTGTGTGGTCATCAATGTCCACCTTGGCCATCACCACCTTCCCATGCTGCTTGGCCACCATCTTCTCTAACCGCGGCCCCAGGATCTTGCAGGGGCCACACCACCTTGGAAGATGAGAAAGGAAGCCCCAGTCAGTCACAAGACCACTCACCATTCCATCTACTGTCTCCCCAGAACCTTCCCCAGACCCACATCTAAGGGAACTTTTGCCCTTGTTACCTCTGTTTACAGTGTTTAAAAATTAACACACCAAACGGTAATGTCAGGAGACTCTGCACCTGGGAAATTTTCACAGATCTCAGATTTCTGAAACATAGGCCTCATCACAAGACTCTTATAAAGATGATTTCACTTATTGCAATATATCTCAGAGAAATACACTGTCATATAGGGGACCTATAGAGTTATTTCAAACACCACGTGGACTCAGCACTGAAGGGAGGGGAAGCGAATGGCTAGGAGTGTCTATAATGTGTCGGTGACTGTGCCAGCACCTTCTGAGCTCTTAACCAACAGAACCCTCAACTCTGCAAAGGAAGAGGAAGCCTCTTCTGAAGAAACTGAGGCCTGTATGAGTTAACAGACTTGTGTAAGATTACAGAAGCACGGCTGGAACAGCAACCCAAAGCTGTGTTCAACGTGTCTTCTTTCACCCCCAAGTTACTCTGTGATCTCACAGCCCCTGCGGCAATTGCTCTCACTGCCCTGATCACACTGCACCAAAGGCAGGTGTCCCCTCTTGGTGAATGCTGTCACCTTTATGTATGTGGCAATAAGGAAAGTCCCTGGCACCGAATGAACAAACTCACCCTGATTCCTTGTTGGAGAACAAAATAAGGCACGCCCCTTCATTTTGGAAGCCCTCTCTGGATTGCTCACCGCACCAGGAAGACGGAATAATAGCTCCACCTTCTATAAGCCCCTGGCTGACAATTTCTATTTTATTCTCAACCTTTAAAACCTTTTCTGGCTGGGCATCGTGGCTCATGCCTGTAATCCCAGCACTCTGGGAAGATTGCTGGAGGCCAGGAGTTCAAGATTCCTGGACAACATATTGAGACCCCCATCTCTATAAAAAATGAAAAATAATTAGCCAGGCAAACCTGCTCCTAGAGTCCTAGCTACCCAGGAGGCTGAGGCAGGAGGATCACCCGAATCTAGGAGTCTGAGGTTGCTGTAAACTATGATCACACCACTGCACTCCAGCCTGGGTGACAGACCAAGTCTCTGTTTCTTAAAACAAAACAAAACAAAACAGAACAAAAAAAAAAACCAAAAATCTTCCTGTTAAGATTTCACTCAATGAACTCATAATACCTAAAAACCCAGTCTGCAAGCTCTTATCTCCTACTTCAAGTGAAAAAAGGGAGCACAAGGATATCAAATAGCCTGCTCAAGGCAACATGGTGAGTCAGAGAAAGAACCAGAAGGCCTCTGAATTTCTAACTTAGGCTACACTGGCTTCTCTCAGGATCCCTCATTCTGAGCGGTTTGTCCAGTTTTTTTGTAGTTTGGTATCTAGCCGGCCCTAAAGGTCTATAAATGAAGACGGCCAGGCTAAAAACCAGAAGGCCAAAGGTACTTACATATCTCCAAAACAAACACAGAACTGAAAAGAAATTCCTGCCCATCCGCTGCATGCTTGGGTATCACTGTGGTGGCACTGATAACATTTTGCCAGCCCTTCCCATAGTTTTCGGTGGCAAGATGTTAAAATCAAATCAAATCTGCAGGGCCAGAAACTTGTATACACCGAAAGCCAGGTGATGCTATGGTCATATTTTTCCAACTTCGGTCCATGCTGAAGATGACTCTGAGCTTTCCAGGCAGTAAGATACAGAACATAAGTGTTTTGCAACACTCATCACAGTCAGCTTTAAAGACTGTTCACTAGTCTGTCTCCTATCAGACTGCACTCTTCTTGGGAACAGGGACTGAATCTCACTGGACTTTGTAATGAGCGTACGTATGAGAGGCACCAAACATGGTACTGGGACGTACCAAGCACTCAATAAACACTTGAACAAGTGAGACCGCAGTCTTCTGTTGACCCCCAGTACTCACTGTGCATGGAAATCCACAACCACTGGGGTCTCACTGTTGACAACTCGGTCTTGAAAGTCAGGTCCATCCTGGATGTTAAAGGTTGTTGAAAGGACTCTGGTGGTACATATTGTCCGGGCTGGGCTGGGAGTTACTGTCAGGCCACCAGGACTGCACTGTGGGGTCTGCAGGGCCCCAGAGGTGAGGGGTGGCCACCGACCCTGAGGGGGCTTCCTGAAGATGACAGACGCCAGAAACCTCCTCAGGAGAAGTCGCTGAGCCATCTGTAAAGGAAAGAGGCAAAAAGAGCTGGGGCACACAACAGGAAGTGAACACACTAGGGAAAAAAAGGGATTTGGGAATACTGAGGGCCTCAAATTGGAAGCAAAATGCAAGGAAATAATATATAAGATTTGTGCAGTACAGATGAATGAGGAAAGAGAACCAAGGGAAAGAAGGAATGGGTAGGCAAACCAGAAGAACAGGAAAACTGTGTTGACAACCAAAGAGAAATCAGGATTTAGGTGGAATTATAACATAAGAATGGGAAGGAGGAAACAGTATTTACTGAGCACCTGCTACGGGCCAATTGCCTTACATACATTATTCGTCCTCCCAGATCAACTTTAAGAAAGTTGCTATAGTATTGCCCATATTACAGATAAGGAGAGGAATCTGAAACTCAAGTAAGTTAAGTGACATGCCCAAAGTAACCCAACTACTAAATGACAGCCAACATTGGAACCCAAAGCTGTGTGCAAAGTCCATACTCCATCGATTGCTATTTTAAAAAGTGTTTTAATTGGAGATTAAGGAGGAAAAAATGGGGTTGTCAAAGGATCAAGAAAAGGTAACTGCGACAATTCAAGGAGGAACTAAGAGGCACAGGAACAGGAGTATGCGGGGAACCAAAAAAGAGGGACATATGTGCGGAGGGAACAGGGGAAATAGGCCGCCACCTGGGACGCCTGCTCTCCGGAGTGCCAGGTCCCCGCCACCCGGGGCCTCCGCCCGCTCGGCTGCCAGCCTGCTAGGAACGCGCCTGCAGCGTGCCTGAGCTGCGACACCACCTCGAGCCACCCCCGGGGGCCTCCTACCTCCCTGCAGCGCGAGCGGAGAGATGCACAGCCCAACCCTCCCCGCCCGTCAAGGGCACTCTTGTCACTTCCGCAGGGAGGGCCTTTCTAACGTCACTTCCGCGGACAGACAACCGAGAGCGCGTCTCTACCCAACTTGAGGGGCTACTCGCATTTCTGCCAATGGGTTGGCAGGAAAAGGCACAGCTTAAGGGGCGGAGCCTCAGCTCGGTACCGGAAGAGATGGGCAAGCCCTGGGGGGAGGGACTGGAAGAGGAGGGCGGGCCCTCGGGGGAGGGACCGGAAGAGGAGGGCGGCCCCTAGAGGAGGTACCGGAAGAGGGGGTGGAAGGAGGCGGGGGCAGCGAGGGAGGGTACATAGAGAGAAAAGGGCGGGAACGTGGTTCGGGACTTTGTAAGCTCCTATTGCTTTGTAGCTCAGCTGTCTCTGCTCACCTCTTTATCTCTTCTCCCAACTCCCAGAAGTGCTGGAAGGTTCTTTTTCTCCGTTTAAGAAATGAGGATGCTAAGCTCCTCAAAGGCAAAGTGCCCTTAAAAGGCAAAGACCTTACCTGGGAGGTAAGAGGCCAATTTGTGGTCCTTGTCTGTGTAGACCTAAAGGGAAAAAAACGGAGGCAAACTTAATATAAGTAGAGTTTATTTGGGCCAAGTTTGAGGACTGCTACTTGGGGGAGCATAGATTCAAGTTGTCCTGTGTACGGGCTTTGATTAGCGGTAGTTACAAGTGGGTTTTTAAAGGAAGAGGCAATTTCTAAATTGTTTACTGATAATTTACATTAAAATAACATAAGCTATTGATTGGCTATGCATTGTTCTTTGTATCAGAAATTCCAGGAACCTGAGAATATTGGGTGAGGCAGCTAGTCAGGAACAAAATGACTTTAAACACGTGCCCCTGGGTATGTGTACAGGGGCTGAAGTGCCATACTTGTCTCTCTGGGCCTGATACATTTTGCTCACATAGCTTAGACTCTTCTGAGCTATTTTTCTTTTCTTTTTTTTTCTTATTTATTTATTTTTAGAGACAGTGGACAGATCAGGCCTCACTGCAACCTCTAATTCCTGGGCTCAAGTGATCCTTCTGCCTCAGCCTCCCAAGTAGCTGGGACTACAAGCATACACCATCACACCCAGCTAATTTTTAAAATTTTTTGTAGAGATAGGGTCTCCCTGTGTTGCCCAAGCTGGTCTCAAACTCCTGGCCCCAAGTGATCCTCCTGCTTCAGCTTCTCAAAGTGCTGGGATGACAGGCGTGAGCTACCACACCTGGCTATTTTTCCTTTCTTATCTGTCAGAGTGTGACCTCCTGGTTTCCGGCCAATCACCGTGCATCTCGGGCTCCAGTTTCCTATTATGTGACAAGAAGGGCTGGGCTCTTAGGAGCTGTTGAGGAACTGGCCCCCAGGTAAAATGTGGTGACCTGTGATCCTGCTTGGACCTGGGGCCTTCGGCAAGGGCAGCAAAGTTACAGTCAGCTTGTTACTTGTTACAGTCAGTGAAGTTAAAGTCAGCGTTGTTATTGTCCAAGGTCTAGAAGCAGGGAAATTGGCAGAACCCTATCTCACACGTCCATTTCAACCTACACTCTAGCCAATGGGAATCACTTATTTCCAGAATTTGCAGAAATGTCTCTCATCCCTGCATCTGCATTTGCTGCTCCCTATGACTGGAAAGTGTTTTGCTCTATTTGCCACCCGAGGAAATGCTGCTAGATACCAGATTAGGCTTCCTCTGACAGCCCCTCTGTGCTTCCACAGCCTCTGTGCACCTGCCAATCACCACACTCAGCCAGCCCGGTGGCTCACGCCTGTCATCCTAGCACTCTAGGAGGCCGAGGCTGGGGGATCCCTGGAGCTCAGGAGTTTGAGACCAGCCTGAGCAAGAGTGAGACCCTGTCTCTACCAAAAAGAAAGAAAGAGAAAAACCCAGCCAGGTGTTGCAGCGAGAGCCTGCAGTCCGGCCTGTAGTCCCAGCTACCTGGGAGGCTGAGGCAGAAGGCTCGCTTAGAGGAGTTGGAGGTTGCAGTGAGCTACAGTAACGCCACTGCACTCTACCCAGGGCGACAGAGTGAGACTCTGTCTCAACAAAAACAAACAAGGCAACTGAACATCCCTCCTCACAGCAACCCCCTAAAAAAAAAAAAAAAAAAAAAACGAAAAAAAAATTCACCACACTCAATATTCTGTATTGTTTTTCTTTCTTCTCTTTTTTGTTCTCTTCTCCTTCCCTCCTTCCTCTCCCCTTCCCTCCCCTCTGCCCAGGCTGGTCTTGAACTCCTGGTTTCAAGTTTTCCTCCCTCGCTCAGCCACCGTGCCTGGCTTTATTCTCTGTTTCTTTATTCCTCCTCACTCTTCACTATACCGTCAACCCCTGAGGGTCCATCTGCCTCTCCATTGCTTAACCTCAGGGCTTGACACATCATAGAAGATGCTCCTGATTATTTGTTCCCTGAACAGAGAGCAGCGACCCAAATGGAACCTTCTGACTCCAAATCCCATTTTCCCCATCACATTACATGGCCCCATTATGCCCTTCCAAAATCATTGCCATGTCTTTTTCCAGCTCATCTTGGCCACATCATGCTGTCATTTGTCCTCTGTCCAATTGGCAAGTCCACAGCACTGTGCAGGACTCTTCCTTTGGGGATGGGGTGAGGAAATCCTTGGAACAGTCCACTTGCCCTGGCCACCAGCCGCCATGTCAGCCTTCCCCTTAATAGAGTCCCTTGTCCGTCACAGGCAGGAGACTAGGTAAGGGCGTAGGCAGGCATGGCCTCTCCGGCCTGCCTGACTGCTTGTTTAGCCTTTGCTCCACCAAGGACTGGAGCCCTCAGTGGGACCCCACAGTCACCCTCACTCTTCCGGAGCTCTGTCAGTGCAGCTGTTCCTGATTATGCCAGATGCCATCTGGCAGGGCTGCTCCCACCCTGCCCATTTTCATATCTGCTTTTCTGTGTCTCCAGCACTTTCTCTTCCACAGCCACCTATCAATTCTATTCAGCATCTCCACAGCATTTTCTACGGAGCCAATTTCCCTGCTCCATTCACACTCTGAATCCCAACATAGGACCGGTCCTAATTATCCTTATTCCATAGTCACTTCACTTCTTTTGACCTCAGGCTTCTCATGTGAGAAATGGCGAGAATGATGCCTTCTTCACAAAGAGACAGTACGGTTGCAGTAGGGACAGTCTATGTTGTCAGTGCCTGATGACTCCTGCAGGGAGAGAGGCTGTGTGACACTTGCAGAAGGCTGAGCTCTCAGCAGGCTGCAAAGGGGCGCCTCAGCCATTTGGTGGCTCCTCTGTCCAGCCAGAGCTGACCTGGCCTGGCTCAGTCACAAGGCAGGCTCAGGGCACAGGTGTGAGGCGAAGGGAAGGAAGCCAGGACTGGCAGCTTGGGCTTAGGGAAAAGCTTCCGTTACCTCTTACCAATATTTATTGCAGTGTTTTTCAGGCTGCAGGATGTGGCCATCAGTAGGTTTGCGAAATCAGTTTAGTGGGTTGTGATCAGCTTTTTAAAAAACAAACAGAATAGAATTGAAAATATCAGAGCATGCGGTATGTTATGAGCCTTGTTTTGTAAAACATCTGTTGTTGTTATGTCTCTATGTCTGTGTGTCCTAGATTGTGACATAAAATGTTTTTCTAACTGTGGGTCATAGCCAGAGAGTTTGAAAGCTCCTGATATATTGAAGAGTTACCAAACACCTGGCACCGTTCTAAGCACCATATGTGTATTAACTCACTAGATCCTACAACCCCATGAGGCCAGTGCTGTTACAGCCTCCATCTTTCACACAGGGAAACTGAGGCACACAGAGGTTAATAGATTGTCCAGGTCACCCAGGTTGTAGGAGGTAGGATCTTAAAGAGGCCATTCTGCCCTTAGCAAGGATTTGTCTTGGCTATGGGCTGCTGCCTCCTCTCCCAGCCCCCAGGGACTAGCCTGCCAGCCAGTGCAGGCTGTCAGAGGACAAGTTACAGGGCTGAAACCTGGGAGAGTGCTGCTGCTTGGCAGGGTGGCAGCAGCGGTTCTCAGCAGTGGCTGCAAGCAGAGGCACCCACACGGTGGCAGTGTGGGCCTTGCAGCCTCCTCTGCGGCAGGCGGGGAAGCTGGGGTCTGCAGGGCTGGATCCTGGGGCACAGGGCTGCAGGACAGTGACTGTGCATCCCAGGATATCACAGCTGGAGGGAGGCACTTTGAGAAAAAAACACAGAGAGGCGTGGGAGGCCACCACCTAAACAGCTAGAGTTTCTTTCCAAGAGGTGGTGCTCCTAGCATCTTTGTTTTCAGTTTCTGTTTTGATGATACTTTTATGATTTTTTTTTTTACGCTATTGTAGAACAATTAGAACTGCAACTTAATGTTTCACAATTCAAGAAGCTGGTTTCATGTTTTATTGTGATTCAAGTTCTCTCATGTTTCCAGGAATTACACAATGTCCCCTTGAGTGTCATGGCTGTGATGTAGGTGGGCATGCTGCCCTCTGGCCCACCTTAGCGGGAGGCCAGTGCCCTCAACAGACATTCAGGCCGGGGCACCGGGCTAATCCAATGTTGGGGTGAGGCTCCTCACGTGTTCTTGCCCCTTCCAGACGGGTGGCTTAGATTCTGCTGGTCTGGGCAAAGCCTGCAGCTGCCAGGGGCTGGGGAGGGAGGCAGGGACCCTTCCTCTTTGCCAGATCTTGCCTCCCTTACCCTTTAATAGTGCTCCTCTCAAATAGGAAGCAGCTGTGGGGCAGAGAAATGAGCCCTGGGCCCAGAACTGGAACTACTTCCTCACCAGGCTCTGCTTCTAACCCACTGGGCAAGTTGGTGGACCTTTCTGGCATGTTCTTTGTGTTTGCCACTCTAACAATGCTGACTGTACAGAAGGTTAGGAAACTTCACAATAATGAAATATCCCTAGGTGCGGTGGTTCACATCTGTAATCCCAGCACTTTGGGAGGCTGAGGCAAGAGGATTGCTTGAGGCCAGGAGTTGGAAACCAGCCTGGGCAACATAATAAGACCCCGTTTCTACAAAAAACAAAACAAACAAAAATTAGCTGGGTGTGGTGGTGCACGCCTGTGGTCCTAGATACTCAGGAGGCTGAGGCAGGAGGATCGCTTGAGCCGGGAGTTCAAGGCTGTAGTGAGCTATGATTGTGCCACTGCACTCCAGCCTGGGTGACAGAGTGACACTCTGTCTCTAAAAAAGAAAAAAAAAAAGAAATACTGGCCTGCACATCTGTGGTCCTTACCATATGTCTCACACTGTTCTAGCACTTTACATATTTTAACTCATTATTCTCACAGTAGGTAAAGTGCTATTATAAGTCCCATTTTACAGATGAGAGAAACCAGGAGCCCGAGAGGGTAAATAACTTACCCTAAGTCAGGGGTCCCCAACCTATGGTGAGTTGTATAATTATTTCATTGTATATTACAATGTATTTAATAATGCTGATAGAAATAGAAATAAAGTACACAATAAATGTAATGTTCTTGAATCATCCCGAAACCATTCCCCCCCACAACCAGTCCACAGAAAAATTATCTTCCATGAAAATGGTCCCTGGTGCCAAAATGGTTGGGGACCACTGCGCTAGGTCATGAATCAAGCAAGTGACAGGGCTGGGATTCACACCCAGGCAGGCTGACGCTAGAAAGTGTGTGCTTAGCAACCCGTTCTACTGTGTCTTTAACAGTATCTGTAAATAAGAGTTAATATGTACAAACTCTTAAAGGTACACTTTAATGCATGTTAGGTCTATCATCAGCTTCTTCTCTTGTGTCAGTCAGGCCCCTTTCATAGTAAGTGTCAGGAACCAGCTCAAACCAGCTCATGAGAAGGGACTTAGCTCATACAGCTGGCATGTTCATGGGTGCAGGGGCTCAAATGATGTTGCAGAGCTCTGTGGGGCTGTCCCTCACTTATTTTTTTCCAGCACGTTGATATCCTTCTCTATGTGTTGGGAAAGATGGCTACTGCCAGTCACAAGAAGATAAGCTTTAAGTTTACAGCCTAGAAAGAGGAAAGTCCGTCTCCCTCTCAGTGTCCATATACCAAGTCTCAGGCGAGACTCTCATTGGCCCTGCTTGGGTCACAGGTCCAACTCTGGCTCGATCACCAATGGCCAGGCTGCATGACGTGTCTGCCCCCGTGGTGGGTGGAAGTTGAGTGCGTCCTCCGAAGGAAGCACGCTGATCACAAAGTGTGGATGTAATAGGGCCCTTTTATTCAACTCCAGTCATCTTTCCATTTGCCACATAACTTCCGGATCAATTGATATCTGGCAAAGTAGGAAGTCTTCGATGCTGGAGGAGGGTCCTTTGACCCATAAAAGTTGTGCTGGGCCAGTATAGTTTTGCCGAGGTGAAAATCCCTTTTAGGTGCAGAGTGTTTGATCTGGGAGAGATACTTGTTCCTCTTGCTGACTCGTGTGTGTGTGTGTGTGTGTGTGTGTGTGTGACAGCTAGCAGGCCGCTTGTGGCTTTACTGAGGGAGAGAAAGACAAATCAGACTACTGAGTTTCCATCAGTTAATTTCAGGCAGCTGCACAACGTGTGGCGAGTCTCCAAGTGCTTTCTTCCTTTAACTTGCTCGTGCTTCTCCTCCTTTCACTTTTCAACCGACCCCTCAGTGTAAGTACGCTAAGTGACCATAGCCATATTTTACTTAGAGCTCCTTAACAGGTGTGTTCCATAATTATTTTTGTAATATGCTTCATTATCAACAATTGCTAATACAGATATCATATCTGTTCTTACAAGTTTTCCTTCACTGTAGCCACCTTTATGTTTTGCCTCATGGTACCTGTCTTTATCTATTGCTGTGTAACCAAGCACCCCAACATTTAGTGGCTTAGAATGACAGCAGTAGTTTATTTTGCTCACAAACCCGAAATTCAGGTAGTGTTTGGCAGTGACAGCTCATTTCTGTCCCACATGGTGTCAACAGGGGGGAGGGAGGGTGTCAACTGGTGCTGGCTGTCAGCCGGCAGCTCGGCCACATGCCCCCATTCCCTTCTCCGTGGGCTTCTCCGAGGGGCTGCCTCACAGTATGGTGGTTGGGTTCCAAGAAACATAGTGGCACTGCCAGCCTCGTAGGGCCTGTGCCTAGAAACTGGCCCCAGCATCACTGCTGTCCATTCTTTTGGTCAAGGCAGTCCCAGCGCCCTCCCTGATCCAAGCAGAGGGGACACAGACCCCACATCCTGATAGCTGTCATATAATTTTTGACTGTCTTTGTCTACTACAGTATATCATAGAGGCTTCTGGGTACCTCTTCTTTTTTTGGTAGACAGACTTATTTAAAACTTCAACCTGGCTGGTGTTAAGGAGATCTTCTCATACATTTTTATAATTGCTTTATTTCTAAACTCCAGTGACAGGTTTTAACACACTGAACATCTTGAGATATTTCATTGTCATTTTTTCCCCCTGTTGGTAGGGCTTTTCTGCATCTAATTACTTTCTAATGATTTGAAATAACTTGAGAGACTGGTCTGAGATGGTAACACCCCCAAGAATGAAAAATCAGGTGATAGACGTTTGAAAGATTTTGCAGTGAGCACTGAGCTTGGGGCTTTCTCCAGAAGAGCAGGTAAATCAGTCTTATTTATAGACAATCAAGAAAGGAGTGAGACAGGGTAGCCCGTTGTTCCCTTCTTTCCTGCTTAAATACATCTGTTGCATGCTATTCTTTATTTCAGGGTTGATAGACTGGTCGCGTGATGTACTTGGATTAAATGCTTGGGCTGAAGCATCTCATATATTTGCCCATCTACTTCACTTTGTAGCAGATTTACATTCTGTCTGGGATGCCAGATTGAATTAAATGCTTTTTTAAAGCTTGCAGTCTGACAAAAATCTTTACCCAGTCAGCATATTCACCGTCTTTTAAAAATAAGCATCTGCAGTGAAATGATGCAGCCTAAGGCTTATTTTCTAGGGAAGAATCCAATTTGGCTTTGGGGGCTGACGTTGTAATTGGCCAGAGAACTGAGGACCCTGAGGCTGATGCCTGCTGAGGGCCGGTACCTCAGACTGCAGGGCACCCTCTTCCATCTCCAGTCATCCCGCCCTGCCCGGATCAGGATATCTGGTTCCATGGAATGGTTGACTTCTTTTTCTTTTTTTTGAGAGACAGGATCTTGCTCTATTTCCCCAGCTAGAGTGCAGTGGTGCTGTCCTAGCTCACTGCAACCTCGAACTCCTGAGCTCAAGGGATCCTCCTGCCTCAGCCTCCTGAGTAGCTGGGACTACAGGCGTGCACAACCACAACCAGCTAATTTTCATATTTTTTGTAGAGACGGGGGTCTTGCTATGTTGCCCAGGCTGGTCTCAAACTCCTGGCCTCAAGCAGTCCTTCTGGCTTGGCTTCCCAGTGCTGGGATTACAGGTGTGAGCCACCGTGCTCGGCCAGATTAATTCTCTTTTTGAGGGCACCTTTTGTGTAATCAGCATTTGAACACCTTCTTTGCCCTCCTCTGGGAACCACACACTTTCCTAGGTTTGAGAATTGTCTGGTCTCTTAGTTTCTTGTCACCCAGTGTCCACATGAAGGAAACCCACCGGGAGGGTGATGAGGAGATGGCCTGGCTTAAGGACTGGTTTACCCCATCGAGGGGGAGGCTCAGATGAGGTGGATTTTCCCAGAAGCACACCACTGTCTTGCTGTGGAATTGTTCTCAGCCTCCAGTTCCTCATCTGTAACATGGGGACAGTAGCGTCCACCTCATAAAGCTGTGGTGAGAATCAAGTCAGTGTAGGTAAATCATTTAGTGCATGTATTAGTTATCTATTCCTGTGTAACAAATACAACTCCCCCCCCCCAATTTAACAGCTTAAAATAACATTTAATTATTTCAAAGTTTCTGTGGACCAGGAACCTGAGAGTGGGTTGGCTGGGTGGTTCTGGCTAAGGTCTGTTTCTCTTGAGGCTGTGTTCAAGGTGTGGGCTGGGCCAGTCACCTGGAGTCTGCCTGGGGTAGGGTCCACTCCCATGGCTCTTGGCAGGTCTTTCCTGATCCAGTCAAGGCTCGCTCATGTGAGTGCTGGCAGGCTTCAGTTCCCTGCCACATGGGCCTTTCTATAGGCTGGCAAGATGTCCTTGTGATGTGATAGGTGACCTCCCCCAGAGTGAGTGACAAGAGAGAGACAGAGAGAGAGAGAGAAAGAGAGAGAGACTATGTCTCTGTGTGTATGAACGCCACAGTCTTTTTATAACCTAATCTTGGAAATGACATTCTAGCACTTCTGCTGTTTTTATTTGTAAGAATTGGATCACTAAGTCCAGCCCACACTCAACAAGAGCAGGGGATTAGACTCCTCCTCTTTGGGGGAGAAGTATCAAAGAAGCTGTAGACTTATCTATAAAACATCCACAGCACAGCTCTGGGCATGTACTAACAGTAGGTTCTCAATAAATGAACAGATGTTATGATTAGCTTAGCAGACAAATTCACATCTTGGTGAGTCAATTTCTAGATAGGCTTTAGGGACATCCCCACTTTCATGAGGCAAAAGGAATTCTGGGCTCTATAGTGGATTGGAGGTTTCACCCAGGAGACCCCCACAAAATGAAGATTTTTATCTTTTACTTTCTATAACTTGGGAGGAAAGATTCTTCTAGAGATCTCCTCATTTGTGCCGGATCATTCTGTCCAAAGACTCTATGAGAGGAACATGCACAGTTTAAAATTCCCTTACTCAGCCTGAGCATGTTTTCTCCCTGACACTTGGTGCTGCCTCTTCCCGACTGGGGAGGAGGGAGCGGTTCCTTGAAACGGGACAATACCACGAGTGTCACCTGGGCTAAGGAAGCAGGAAGCAGATATCCTCCAGGAAGGGGTCCCAGGTCTGCTTGCCCCTAGTGATTTAAAATGTTAAAAACATTACTTTTAAAAAATAAATGTATTTATCTCACATATAGAGCATCATCACAAAGTTGGACAAAAGAGGAAAATTGAAGAAAACTAAAACCCTACTCCCACAAATCCGATGTAACCACTGTTGACATTTTGTGACACTTCCTTTCCATGGTTCTCCTGCATACGGCCATTTTTATACATCTACAAGTAGTTCAAGTAGTTGTAACAATTTCACATCCTGCTTCTTTTCCTTTAACGTTATTACATGGGTATTTGTATTATAGACTTTCAGCATTTATTTCAATCAGTTCTTCATATATTTATTTTTTGTGTGTTGCATTTTTCTGTAATTATTTTTGCCCATGCTGTTTAGCCTTTTTCTTTTTATCATTTTCTTAAAATAGCCACATTAGTCTATTAATGTTAAACCTTTTCCTTTAGGGAACTGCTCTATTGCGTCTAAACTTAGAAAGTCCTTTCTTTGATTATAGAAAGTTTCTATATGGCTTCCAAAAATTCATCTGGAATTTTGAAGTATAGTATGAAATAGGGGTCTAAAATGAGGTTTTTTTCCCCCAAATTACCAACCTGTCGGTCCAACATGATTGATGGCATGGTCCTGCACAATCTTTTCCATTGGTTTGTGATTCCTTTTTAAATCATCTTTATTTATTTTTGATACAGGATCTCACTGTTACCCGGGCTGGAGTACAGTGGCCTGATCATAGCTCACTGTAACCTCTAACTCTTGGGCTCAAGTGATCCTCCTACCTCAGCCTCCCCAGTAGCTGGGACTACAGGCATGCACTATCATGCCCAGCTAATTTGTTTTATTTTTTGTAGAGATGGGATCTCACTATGTTGCCCAGGCTGGTCTCAAACTCTTGGCCTTAAGCAATCCTTCCACTTCAGTCTTCCAAAATGTTCGGGATCCCACTGTGCCTGTCTCTTCCTTCTTATTTAAAGTAGGGTCTACCTCTGGCCTACTGTTTCACTAATTTGTTTCTTTTGCACCAGTAACTTTGTGATATTAAGAAAGAAGGAGTGATTCAAGTCTGGCCTCAGCTAGAAGAGGAACTTGTTCTAGCTGGAAAGGATGAGATCTGCTAATGGGCTGTCCAGACTTGACAAAAAAAAAGGAACTGAGGCAGTAAAGTAGAAAATATAAATCCAGGACAACACAGCAGGAAGACAGCAGGCACCTGAAGGTGGCATGCCTAACGCAGTGGGCGCCTGGAGGTCAGGACGAAAACCAGGAGGATGGCCAGGAGGGGCTGTCTGGATGGGAACCTGGCAATGCAGCAATGATCTCCATAGGAAAAAGGACTATTGAAACCAACTACGAATTTACAAAAGGAGTATCAGGGAAGACACCTCTAATCCGCTAAGAATGGAATCAAGCCTTGTTAAAAACAATTAAGTTTGGCTGATGTTCTGATGGGATTAAGGATTTGGCAGCAGATGTCACATATTTAGATGTCAGTAAATTATCTGTTGCAGCACCTCAAACATTTATTGGAACAAGTTGGTTCAGCCAGCTTTCAGTAACTGGGTAGGCAAGATGTGTGTAACAGGTTTTGATCTTATCTGTATAGTCCTAATTAAAAGGTTTTTATAAAAAATGCTTTGCAAAAGGTAGGGCAGGGTGACAGGATCCAATTTTGGTTTACCTGTCATCTGTGTGCAATATGGTGAATCAAACATCCTGGGTTTGGGGAAAATACCCTTAATTTAGGAGTTTCAGCCCTGTGCAAACTATCCCAAGTATTATCGGGGGGTAGACAACTCCTCCTCCCAACTGCTGGAGTTTCCTCGTGGTAACTAGGAGGCTTCTGCACACAGACAGCGGGGCCAGGTGGTTACGGGAGTTTGGACCTAGCCAAGAGGGGAAGAGGATGTTCCCAGGAAAGAGCTGTGGATCCAGAAAGCCCGTGTCCCTGGGATTCTGACTGGACACATGAAGATCTAGTAAGAACCAGTGAGAGAGTGGTCACCTGTGATTCTGGGCTTTGAAAAATCACCACCATCATCTCACGCACAGATGCTTTCCCATGGCTCACTCACTCTAAATGAGACTAAGCCGCCTGATGGCAGAGTGCAGACTCCTGGTGAGGAAGGACAATGAGGAGAAGCTGGAACGGCTAAGGGAGCCAGGAACTGAATCCATCATCATCATCATACAAAGGCATTTATGAACGTCTCCTTGCACGTGGCGAGCACTTAGGAGTGCTCACGACAGAAAGACAGCACTTGGCGGGTAGGTCAGGAGCGAGGCATGGTTCCGGATGCCACCAGGGGAAGGTAAGGGAGCAGCGCTCAAGATGACTGGGGGGAGGTGCAAGCTGGGGAAGCTGGGGGAGGGAGCTGCTTAGATAGGATGGCTTTGCAGGAAGCTGTCCTATCTCTGCCTGATGACAGCCCTGGGCCCATGGAGATAGGCTGGGCTGGGCCCCCTGGGATCCATAGCTAAGTCCAAACCCTGCAGAAAATGGGGCCAGGGGGCAGGTGAGGCAGTGGAGGCAAAAGTGTGACACAGGCAGGGCCTCCCGGCTGGGACCTGGAGTTACTCGACATCTCCGAGCTGGCGTCTTCAGCAGTGTTCTGGGGCGCCAGTCCCACCTGCCTGTTATGGCTGTTGAGAACATTGGAGCTTGTTTTAAAGGCTTGCCACAAACGCCAGTGAGGATGAGGATGGGGTTCACCTGCGAGTTACTCCAAGGGCAGGATCCAGGCCTATCTGAAGAGCAGACAGAAGGAAGAGGAGCAGCTGGGCCCCTGAGAGGGACAGAACTGAGGCCAGCCTGGTGCTCAGCGACAGTGCAGCTGCGGACAAGCGGGGCTGTGGAAGGCAGCTCACACGTGGCAGGGGATGCCCTTCTCCTGACCCCGCCTCCTGGGCACCCAGGGACCAGAAGAGGAGGGGAGGAAACCACCGCATCACCACACTTCAGCCCTTCTGTGCCGTCTGTGCTTGCTATGGGGCAGTCACTGCGATGAGCCGAGTGGCCTTTGGTGATCACACATCGGTGGGAGCACGAGGCTGTGGGGAAAGAGCAGGGACTGACCACAGGCTGGGTGGGAGAGCCTGGCCCCTGTGCCCACAGCCTGGGAGGGGACAGTCAGAGCTCTTCCTTGTTGCTGTCAAGGGACTGGACTGGAGGCCCTGGATCCGGGGGGGCACCTACTGGCCCATGGTCGCCAGGCCGCTGCCTGCTGTCCTCCAGGGGCCTGCCCACGGCAGCATAGTCCCGGAGGAGCCTGCTCTCCACTCCGTGCTGCCGAAGGCTCTCGGTACTTGCGAGCCCCTGCATTCTCAGGTACCCCTGCTGGCAAAAGGGTGGCAGCTTCTGGCGCGTTAGGGCGAACAGGAAACAGGACTCTACACAGAAACAAAAGGAGGAGAAGTCAGGCCGGGGGGTGTCGGGAGAGGTGCAGGAAGAGGAGCTGCTAATGCGAGGGGACTGGGGGCTTCACTGGGGCCTGCACGGTACCCTCCGTCCCTTGAAACTGGGCGCTGACCCTCCTGGGCGTCTCACGTCCAACCTGAGTAGGTCACGCATGCATCACGACCCTCCACGGGGCTCCAGAAGCAGGAGGCTGCCTTGACATTTTGGAAGAACAAGGCTCGGAAATGAAATCAGAGCACAGAAATGCCTCGGCTCGCATAGATCTGAAACAGCAAGACGCTGCTCACGGAGCCGGCCTGGGGTGGGAGCTCAGTCCCTCATGAGCAGGCCCTCAGCCTTCTCTCCTGGAAGCTGGCCTGGGCCGTCCAGTAACTCAGTGGCCAGTCCCACCGTGAGCTCAGAGCTGCCTGCAAAGATTTATTCCCTCAACAAAATGCGAGTTGCAGATATTGTGTGCAAAGTTCTGTTCTAAACCGTGTGGGGGATAGAAAGATAAAACAGGTCAGTGCTCATCTGCACCGCAGCAGAACGTTGGTATGTCAGATCTCGTCAATCACAAAATGGCTGTGGGTACGTATCACTTAGAAATGTGAAGAAACAACCAGAAGAAGCTATGAGAAGAGAGAAGGAGCAACCTTAATAGCTAGAAGTAGTTTCTTCTGGAGAATGGGAATGGAGTGGGGGAAGGTGGGAAAAAAGTCTTTTAGCCAAGTGCTATGTGACTTTGATTGAAAAAACAGAAGAGGTGACACAGATGTGGGCTGAGCCTGCTGAGGGAGAGACAGGGTGGGAAGACGGAATGTCAGCAGCTGGCGGAGGCCTGTGGAACTCTGAGCAAGCCTTCTCCCCTCCCCAATCCCCTTTATCTCGAGTAAAAGACGGGCACGGGACGAGGGATGTTGCAAAGCTCACAGGGGTGACCAGGCTGAAGGGTGCCCCCAGAAATCACTGTGCTTTCCTTCTGACTCCTAGCACGGAGGCCCCAGCAGGATGGGCTGTGGCAATCCTCTCTGGGCAGGGAAGAGAGCAGATGCGCGAGAGGACAACAGGAGGGAAGCAAGGTGGCCATCTGGCAAGCACCACCTTCTGATGATGTCACCCCTCTGCAGGCCCCGGGGGCACAGAAGCCCAGCAGAATCTGGAGCCAGCACCAGCAGCTGCCACAGCTATGGGCTGGGGGGCAGCCACTCTGCCAGCTGCCTTTTGTTGGGAGGGTTCTTCCCAGTTCAAGGCAGCGGCACGTAGTGGCCTGTACTGTTGAGCAGCATCTAGACAGTGCAGACAGGAGGCTGAAGGGCCTGGGATGATCCACTGCTGGGACCCACAGCTCGGGCTGGGAATACGCTCCTAACACACTGGCATTTACGTGCACCCCTGAAACCACGAGAAGCAGGCAAGTATTTTGGAGCTGAGAACTCTAGACTCTTAACATGTAATTTCACGTGAAAGTGTCTGATCAAGGTTAGCAGTCTGCAGGCTGCTAGTACTTCAAAGTCACTAAATATTTAAACTAGTGTTTCAAGCCATCTCCCATTATATACACAGTATTATTTCAAAATGGACTCAGGAGGAAACAAGAACACTTGCTCTCTGACCTGTGGGCTAGAAGCAGTCTCTAACCTGACTTGATATGAACCATGCCTGATATGCAACAGGTGTTTAACAGATGATTTCTCAGTTAAAAAAAAAAAAAGGAAATGGACATTCTAGGCATTCAAGGGTTTAAAAAAGACAAACATTTGGCTTGTTTCCATCAATCCCCCCTCTGGGTCATCCTACTTCTCTCCCCAAGTCCCTCGTTGGGTTTGGCTATTGGATCTATCTTCCAGTTCATCGCTTCTCTCTTCTTCCCTGTCTAGTGAGCTGCTGAACCTTTACACGGAGTTTCTAATTTCCTATCTATCTATCTCTATCAAGAGACAGAGAGACAGGGTCTTGCTATGTTGCCCAGGGTGGTTTTAAACTCCTGGGCTCAAGCGAGCCTCCTGCCTGAGCCTCCCAAGTAGCTAGGATTACAGGTGCGCATCACCGTGCCCAGCGACAGTTTATTTTATTTCCAGAAGTTCCATTTGGATTTTTCTCAGAACTGCCCAGTTAATCTTGGTAGTCTCTATTCCTTCATTATATTTTCAATAATCTTTTTTATTTCTTTAAATACACAGGTTCTATATCCCTTATCTAAAATGCTTGAGACCAGAAGTGTTTCCAATTAGGGATTTTTTTTCAGATTTTTGGAATATTTGCATTATACTTACTGGTTGAACATCCTTAATCTGAAAGTGTGAAATCCGAATTGCGGCAATGAGCATTTTCTTTCAGTGTCAAAAAATTATGGATTTTGGAGCATTTCAAATTCCAAGTTTTCAGATTTGGGATGCTCAACCTGCATGAAACATACTTTATATGCTATATCTGACCACGAACCTGCAGTCTTTGTAGGTTCGATCCTATAGTTGGTTGTTTTTGCTGACACTCCCCGTTGGTAGTTTGTGTCCTTATGTGTTAAGTGATTTTTGGTTGGGAATTCGTGTTCCTTGGAACTTGTCTGTGGGAATTCTTTGAGCCTAGTTTTAAAGTGTATTTCTCAAGTATGTTTCTCACGATAAGATGTGCCTGTGCTTCTCTGATTTCTGTGCCACAATGATAGTATAAAGTTTGGCCCCAAATTTACATAAGTGGGGCCTGGTGGTTGGAAATTTTCAGGGGAGATTTTTTTCTTCCCCCACTTTATCCAGGGCCAGGAACTATGCATCCCCCCTCTCTCTCTCGTGAGTGTTTCTACCTCCTGGCTTGCCCACTGAGATCCCGGCTTTATTTGAGGGTCTCTGAATAGACCCTCCATCCTGCTCCAGCCTCGTCCTCCCAACCCAAGGCTGGCCGGCCAGACCCAGGCTCTAGGCTCCTGTGACCCGCAGACATCCCAGGCCCCGCAGTGGTCTGTGTTCTTTATGATGTCTGGCCTCTGGGGAGTTCCCTTATTTTCCTGCTGGTTCCTTAAAAAAGACGTATGATTTGGTATTTTTAGGTGTGCTGTCCTGGGAGGGGCTTCTGTGAGCATCTAGTCCACCACATCGCAGGAAACAAGAGGCTGGGGTTTGCACTGGTCGAAACAGGTTCTGAAACTCCACGGGGCCTGGGCCCACCCGGCCTTTCTTCAACCTCCCCCTCAGTCCCTCTGTCCTTCCGGGAACTCAGGTTACCTGCATAGAAGCTTCGTAAATCCGTGTCCAAACAGTTCTCCAGGAAGCGCCTCAGAGGTAGAATGTGCCCAACGGGGGCGGTCCAGTCTGTCAGGAAGTCTTCCACGATGTGGTGGATGGCCGCAGGCCGAGGCAGGGGCCAGTGCGCGGGGCGGAATGTCACCTCCTGTTCTGTGGGGGGAGAGGGGGCCCCGTCAGAGCTGAGAGGCTGGCCGTCCTGCCCTCCAGCCGACATCCCAGACGCCTCCCTCACTCACTCACGCCCCGCTGTCCCGACGCTCCTGCACTGGGCTGTGGCCAGCTTGTTCACCAGCCCTCTCCAAATACGTGGAGGGCTGACGTGAGGAAGAGGAACTAGGCTCGTCTCTGTGGTCTCAGAGCGCAGAACTAAGACCAGTAACTTGCAGTCGGTGTTTCTCTAAGACTCACATGGACAAAGGTCTATTGTGGCTGCCTGAAAACAGGTCTTTCCGTGGGAAGATTCAGAGGCCCTGCCCTGAGAGGGTCTCAGAGCTCACAGCGTCCAGCTTCCCACTGGCGTGGCCTCCCTTCCGTGGTGTCCCTGTCAGATGGCCACCAAGCCATGACTTGAGCATCCTGTCCTGGGAAACCTGATTTTGGAGCTGCCCAGTTCCACGGCTGAGCAGCTCTCATACTAGTTGCTCCTTATGTTGACTACAGACCCCCTTCCCTGTCACTTCCACCTGTTGATACCATCTCCGCCCTTGGGGACAGCTCCTAGTAGGCCACGCTCTTCCACGTGACTGCCCTTCAGGCTCTGCAGCAGGAGCTGTGTTCCCCAGGTGGTCCGTGTGTGGGCAGCTACACTGTGCCGGCACGCGCTGGCATTCTGCGTACACTGTCAGACTTACCTTCACGCCGTCCCACAAGGAAGGGACTATTGCAATCCTCACAGGTGAGGAGGTTGAGGATCAGAGAGGTTAAGTAATGGTCCAGGGTCACACAGTGACGAAAGGACATAGCTGGGAATGTCGCTCAGCTGTTCTGTACTGTGTCAACCAGCCCCAGTTCCTTCTAATAGTATGCAGATCCTCCCTCCCCCACCACGGGCAGCTTCCTTTGGAGACCCTGCAGGGTGACCCCGTCCCTCCTACTCTGTGGTGCCTTGGAGGAGGGCCTGACAATCTACGTGTGGCTGGTGCAGGTGACAACATGTGCCAGAATCTGCAAGCATCATTTATCATTCTCACACCTCCTGCCCCTGCCTGGTCTCTAGGTGGAGTCCCCCAGGGGTCCCTCTTCTGTCAGCTGAGGGTGTTGCGTGAAGGTTCAGTGGTGACAACTCTACAGACAGGGTCCGAGGAACGCCACCTCTAGAAGGCGCCTGCTTGGGGAGGGCAGCGGTGGCTCACCGGTGGGGAGCTGTCTGTAGTAGTAGATGACAGGATGCAGGAAGTTGGACTGCCAGGCGTCTTCCGTGTGCCCCACAGACCGGTCGTGAAAAAAGACGTCCTTGTCAGGTCCAGAGAAATTTTTGCCATATTCCATGTTGACAACGAAGAGCCCGTGCCTTGCCTTCCTCCCTGTGAGGGTCTCCAGCTGGGGCAGCATCAGCATGGGGAACTCCTCCAGGTACTCGAAGGCGGTGGCATTCCTGGGGAGAACGGCAGCACGGGGGACCCTCAGCGCTGTGGCAGAGGGAGGGCATGTCGCTTGGGCGCGCGTGTGCCTGTGCCTCCAGGAAGTGTCAATCAAGTAGTGCACAGACTCCGATCAACTCCACACACCTCACTTGAATGTGATTGTCACAGCTGAGCCCTCGCTAACACATGGGACAGATGCCAGAAAACCGTGTGACCTGAAATGGATATTTGGAAGAGTGTTCCAGATTGCAGGAACAATAAGAGAAAAGCCCTAATGAGGGAGTGAATGCCTTGTTGCATTCAAGGAGCAGGAAGAGGCCAGCGTGGCTAAGCGGAGTGAACGGGGCAGAGGGCGGGAGGTCTGCAGGGTGGGGGTCAAGGGGGGCTGTGCCTGTCACGACAGCAAGTGCAGATTTCACCTGGATGGAGAAGGGAAGCTGCTGGCCGTGGGGGACACTGAGCACAGAGAGGACCACTCTGGCCACGGTGCTGAGAACAGACCACGGGCCAACGGTGGGAGGCTGTCCAGTCGGCGCAGGTGAGGGATGCTGGTGATGTGCACCAAGGTGGCAGGTGGAGCTAGTGAGAGCTGGTCAGATTCTACACGTAACTAGAAGGTAGAGGTGACAGGACCTGCCCACAGTTTGAATGTGGGTGTCATTCGAGAGAGGGGCACCAGAGGTGTTGGTGATGTGAGGTTTGTGCGCAGAGCATGTCCCTGAACTTGGTGTGCTGTGACACTCCCTGCCTTTGGATCAGGCTGTGCCCCAGGTGAGAGGAACTGGTTGTTCCTCCGCTGTCACCTGCCACCTCTCCTGAGTGCCCCTACCCCTCTGGGCTCTGCACTGCGTCCTTCTCGGGAACTGTCTGTCCTCTGTGATCTGCCGCTCATCCTTGATTGCTAAGGACCATGACCAGCGTGGCCTGGCCCGAGGGAACTCTCAGACCTGCACTGCAGGTGCCTCACAGTTACCTTGTTCACTGTTTATCTACTTGGTGCCAAACGCTTTCTATGAGTGACCTTTCCTCCTCCCTTCAGTGCTGCAAGGTAGGCATGATTATCCCCACTTTGCAGATGAGGCGAGAAAGGCTCAGAGAGGCTAACCAACTTGGCTGAAGTCACACAGCACGAGAGTGGTAAACATGGGGTTCGCTCTCAGGAACGTCTGACTGTCTGTTGATTTCACTGATTTTTACCCTGCTCCCCCCTTGCAGGATTCATCTTAGTAAGGAACAACTGGGTATTCCACACCTGGAATAGGCACCCCGCGCTATGGCAGGGTGTGGGTGAAAGAGGGGTGGGGACAGGCTACTCACTCCTTCAACAGGATGACATCGGCCAGCACGCTGAACATCTGGTAGAGCCCAGAAGCCTCGTTCACGCGCCGGATGATGGAGCTGGTCAGCTGTGTGATGGGGAGCTCGGTGGAGGGCCAGGCGATGCCGTGGTGGCGGTACTCCAGGAGCCGGTGGACGGCTCGCGCTGAAACGGCCAGAGCAGGAATGGCACGTGCACTTTTTACCTCTGGTCACAGTGGGGGCGGGGGACGTATAGGCCTCTTTGACCCCTTGGGACCCAACACACACTTGTTTCCTGGAAAGGGCCGGATGGTCAGTATTCTCTGCTCTGTGGGCCGCACACTACTCCGCGACGCTGCTCGGCGCTGGCCCCGAGTGTGAAGGCAGCCAGAGGACAGAGAAAGTGGGGCACGGCTGCATTCGGGCCACAGGCCAGCGTCGGTCCACGCTGCCGTAGGCCGTCTGCACGTGGGAGCCCCCGACCCTCACCTCACGCGAGGAAGGTCAAAACCAGACCCAGGGCCTTCCTCGGAAACCTCTCCCCGGGCGCAGGCCCTGTTTCCGTCAGAGTCGCCCCAGGAAAGCTGATTGCTCCCGTGCTTTCCCGCCCCAATCCAGCCTGCCCCTAGCTGCTACTTGGAGATGCCCTGTCTGTCAGGATACAAGGCCACTGCCGTCTGAAACAGCAGGGAGCTGGTCCTCCTACACCCGGGGCTGCCGCACACAGCTGTGGGATTGGTATGTCACACGCACGCGCCTGCTCTTCCAAAACTAATCAATAAACACCCAAATCCAATAAAGGTGAGGGCACGCAGACAGCTCCCAGGAAAGGAAACCCACGGGGCCAATAACCACAGGAGATGCTCGGCCTCGCCAGGCGGCTGGCTCGCTGAGGAAGCGACGGTTAGGATGGTTTTGCAAAAGGTTTAGGGATCATGCAGGTAGACAAGTGCGGGGCGGGTGCCCTGGACAAAGGAAGAATGTATGCACTGTATAACCTGGAGACAGCCCGGCACAATTGAAGAGCAGGGTTTGTGTGGCGAGGAGGCGCAGGATGAGACTGGAGGGGGGTCTGGTGTGGCCCTCGCAGAGCCATCGATGCCGCTGGGGAGCTGGGGCTCTCCCTGGGAGAATGTGGAGCCGCTGAGCGGAGGAAGGACGAGATTTTTTTGTTTCAAGAAAGGTTGTTTTGGCGGGTACCATGGCGGTGGGACGGAAACTCAGAGGGACCAGGAGGAGCAGTCAGGGGAGACAAAGAGGCCGCCAGCCAGGTGAAGGCAAGGCAGGGACGGACTGGACAGCGACTCAGCAGGGGGAGCGGACAGGGCTGCCGGCGCGCCCCGCCTCCCACCACCTTTATCTTCTGTTTCCCTCTGCCTGTCTGCTTGTTTCCCTTGGGACTGTTTCTCAGGGGAGCGACGAGCAAGGTCCGGGCAGACCCTGCTGTGTACATGCACACTGTCCCTCTCCCCAGCAGGGTCCTGATCACTCTGCGGGCACAGCAACGGGTGGCCTGCACACCCACGATTGTTCCCCATCTGGTTGAAGCTCAATGGTTAGGTGTGAGCTTTAGAGTCAGACAGGTGTGGATTCAAATTCCACCCCTGCCATCCACTGGCTGGGTGACTTTGGGCAAGTAACTTAACCTCTCTGTGCCCCAGTTTCCTTATCTTGGAAATGGAGTTGAAATATCTGTGTCATGGGCTCTTGTGAAGATTAAGTATGTGAGCTGGGGAAAGAACATGGGACTGAAGGAGGCAAGAGAGACAGGACAGTACCTGTCAGGACAGAGGGACAGGGAGGGCAACATGCCTAGGAATGACACGGATTTCTTACTGGGGACACACGGCTGAAGAGACGCTCTTCACATTGTGTGTGTGTGCATTCAATCTGCAAATATTTTGGCTTTCAGATGGTTAGAAGCCTCTCCCCGGCTTCCTTCCCCGACAGCATGCATGGGGTACAGGCTGTGTCACCTGGAAATCCACGGCAACATATGAGTATCTTTCCCAGCCAAACCGAAGGACATTGAAATGCAGAAACTAGCACTAAGGCAATGCGAGGCATCACATTAAATACAGAAATGTTGGGATGTGTGACGCAGGACCCTTCTGGTTTTTATGGCAAAATTAACTGGCCCATAAACACCCACCATGCAATAAAGCACCCACCCAAGGTGCCACTGTCTGCAGTGGCTGTGGGGCTGCTGGTGGGACCTTCCATTGTCACCCTACTGTTTCCAAAGGCAGGCATGGATTCAGCAGGGGCAGACAGCTGCTTTCCAGGGCTGCTGAAATGAGTTCATGCACGCACGACAACGACAGGAGTGGAGAGCGTCCTCCTCAAGAGAGCCAGCTGTGACGGCCAACAGAACGCCACAATGCCTTGATCTGCACTGGGGAGGCTGCGGCGCGGAGCCTCCCCCACGTACAAGTTATGTGTTATTTTATATTTCCCCAAGTGTCTATAATGAGCCTGGTAGGGAAAGATGGGACTATATTTAGAAAAAAATATGGTGGAGTTGAGTCCAGTCTGTCTCCCCCACTGCAAAGCCCGCTGCAGTGATCCCTCACCCATCACCATGGCCCATCTCAAATACAGTCTTAAAAAAAAGAAAAGAAAAGTAAAAAATATGAACATTGAATGTCTTGGGGTGGCAGATTACTTCCCTCATTCTCTCTGTTTTCCAAATTTCCGATGATCGGCCATAAGCTTATTATGATTCCGTTCTTCCAGATGGACTCCCCAAAGTGAATACTCATATCTGACCGTGAGTTTCAACAAGCGGCTTGTCCTTTGGAGAAGGTTACTGATAGGAGGGGGATCACCTAATGTTTACAGACTCTCTCCTCCCTATGGAGGGCGCTGGTTTGCTTTCTGCGGGAGAGAAAACCTTTGTACAAACTATTTTTTGACAAAGTGCCTGGGTCTTGGAGTTCAGTCTGTGACAGTGAGGAAACCACCAAAACTCTGAGCCTCAGTTGCTCCTTCAGGAAAATGGAGATTCACACCCACGTCCAAGGGCACTGGCCACACTGCCAGGGCCCTGTTCACGCCGCTCAGCGCACTGAAGACAGGCGGGCCGCGTGAGTCCATTTCTCCCCTTGCTCTCTAGTTCCCATTTAGCCTTAAAACCACAAAGCCTCAATTTCCGGTTGGGGATTATTCTAGTGCAATGAACAGAATTATGTTTTAAAAAGATACTTTAGTATTTTATTTGCAAACATTCTCAAGTTAGCACAAAACTTATACCCTCAGTACTAAGAGTTCTGAAAAAGAACTGATATAATCCAGTTGCAATTTTTATTGAAATCTGTCAGTATCCAGAGAGTCTGTGTGTGTGTGCGTGATGCTTTATAGCAGCAAGGTGCCCAGGTGCCGCCTTATGTAGCCCCTGACGGTGGAGAGTTCACCTGTTTACAGCTAAGCCCCAACAGGGCTTAGAGGGGTTAAAGCTTCACCTTTCAGACCACCCAGCTGGGGAGGAACCTGCCTGGCATCCTTGCCAGTGCACGGTGCTAAACCTGCAGGGGACTTATGCACGTAACACGCCACCCCCGAAGTATCCATTTTTACACTTTATCCTGACACCTTTCTGGACACATTCTCAGACCACCTGTTGTCATCTACCCCAGGTAGGGAATTTATGACAGTCAACCACTGATTAGCAATCTCTTAATGCTTCTGGAAATCAGGAGTGTGTTTCTAAGCCCTGGGGATACTGATGGTGGTTCTGTCTGGGGACAGCAGCCCTCTCAGCTGGGCTCACCTGTGTACCGGAATCCGTGGATGAAGCCCCCAGCAGATCTCCTGTAGTCCACCGAGTGGCTGGCAGTACCCAGGATAAAAAGACCCCGGCTCCCTTTGGACTCATAGCTGGCTCGGATCAGTGGGTACTTCGTGTCGAATGGATTCCCCGAACTGAGTCTGAGGGACCTGTGAGTGGAAAGGGTTGTTAATAAAAATAGCTGCTGTGTACGAAGCACTTATCACAGGCCTGGCACGAAGTGCTTTACATTAAACCTCACCATGATCCTGGAAGTGGGTGTCATCATTGCCATTTAACAGATGAAGCAACTGATGCTCAGGTTAAGGACATGGCGGGACAGAGCCAGGATCCAAGTCTGACTCAAGGCTGGGCTCTGAACCAAGACCGGGTCCTGCTGTCATCTAATGGGAAAGGAGGGTCTGCACAGGCCCACCAGCTTTTCCTTGTTCTTTTGTGCGCTGGTCAGAAGGCAAATGAAAGACTGGGTGGTTGCTTTTTTTTTTTTTGTTAAGAGATGGGGTCTTGCTCTGTCACCCAGGCTGGAGTGCAGTGATGCAGTCACAGCTCACTGTAGCCTCAAACTCCTGGGCTCCAGCCATCTTCCCACCTCAGTCTGAATAGCTAAGACTACCCATATACCACCTTGCCCAGCTAATTTTTTTTTTTTGTAGAGATGGGGATCTCACTATGTTGTCCAGGCTGGTCTTGAACTCCTGGGCTCCAACGATCCTTGCACCTTGGCCTTATACGGTGCTGGGATTACAAGCGTGGGCCACCATGCTCTGCCAGGATGGCTGCTTTGGTATCAAGCCTCACAGGGTATTGGGCAGCAATATTTGGGACTAGGCTCTATAAAGCAGTTCTTCAAAATACAATTATAAATAATTTTAGCAACTAACATTTTATTGAGCATATAGTATACGCTAAGCGCTTTCTTATATTAATCTTCACAATTACCATATGAGAAAGGAATTATTAATCCCATTTTAGAGATGAAGAAACTGGGGCACAGCATGGTTAAGGAACTCTCCCAGAGTTTGCAGATTTGGTAAGCAGACAATCTCGGGCCGACTCCAGAGCCTGTGCTCTGAGCCTCCATGCTACACTGCCTTCCAGCAAATTCACCTTCATGTTCTGCCTGAGCTTGATTTCCCATCTCGCAGGTAGAGGCTCTCAAAGCAAACCAAGACCTGCTGCTGCTGCTCCCCCAGGACAGAGGGCCTCACGGCCACCTTGGGACCCACAGTGGACAGACAGCTTGTGTCCTGAGAGGGAGACCAGGCAGCACTCACATCCATTCTTAGACTGCTGTCCTGAAAGCCCTGTCGCTGGCCTACTGAATGGCCACTGTGTTCCCTCAGGGAGGGGTCAGAAGGGGTTCGCCAAGAGATCCTACCTCCTCCCCCATTTGGACTCACTTATTGAAAATGGAGAAATCAAAGTTCCAGCCCAGGCAGCGGATGACCCGGTCATAGGCCACACGCATGGCAAAGTTGTCATGGTTGTCCTGGGGGAGGGTGATGGAGTCAGCACTCTGGTTGGTGTTGTTTTCCTCCAGGAAGAATTTCAAGGTGACGTGGAACTTGCCTTCGCGGTCCTTCAGGATGGCCAGATCTGTCAGGTCAGACTCGAGCAGCCCGTCCAGGGACTTCAGCTGGTAGGTGTCCAGCAGGCCATTGTTGATGGCTCTGGGGCCCAAAGAGAATGCAAAGGAGGGGTGGTTAGTCCAGCTGGGATCAGGAAAGGCTTTTGGGGAGTACTCCCCACATTTTGGGCTTACACTACAGCACACACAAGCAGCGATGTGGCATACCTGAGGTCTCCAACGTAGTGGGTGGCCCAGGACAGCCGGACCCGGGAGCGGCTCAGCATGTGGATAAAGTTTGTGACCCCCAAGATGTTCTCTGCCGTCTCAAAGGCTGAGTTCCCACGGCCCAGGATCAGCACATTCTGACCCACAAAGTCCTCCGGGTCCACAGACACGGACTCATAACCTTCCACATATTCGGAGCCAGGGAAGTTAACTTGGTTGGGGACTGACAAACCAGTGGCTACAAGAAGGACACTGCAGGTGGGGACAGAGGAAAGATGGCTTAGTCTCTTAGCTATAAGACCACTAAGTGAAAATCACTCTCTGGGCCCACCTGCCACACCCCGACTACTGGCTCTTAAAAGAAAAGAGGAGGATGTTCATTCATTCATTCATCTGTTTCTTGAACTACCCCAGTGGACCCAAGATACTCCACCTCTGCCCCTCACTGAGCTCACAGTCCAGAGGGCACACGTTCTCCTGTCCTAGGGATTAATAATGCTGTCTGAGGAGGAGGTGACACTGCAAGAAACTGAGTAATTCATTTAAGTTTGAATACAGCAATCAGAGCAAGTATCACCCTTGATGATGGAAATGAACCCTGACATTCTCCTCTTCCGTTTCTGACTTGTCTAGCGCTGCAAATGTCCACTGAGCAGTAATTCCATACCAGGCCCTGTGCTAAGTGTGTCTGTACATCATCTCAGGCACTTCTCAAAGCAACCCTGAGTTGGTGTCACGTGGCCTGCTTTACAGGTGAGGAGACACAGGCCATGTGGGCCCATGGCCTGAAGCTCTTAAGGTCAGCAGGCCTACCTAGGTCTGATTCCAAAGTCCCGCTCTGTATACTGGTGGGGATTACAACCAGGTGGTGGGCAGCTCGAAGCTGGATCCTACCAGCCTGCAGAAGAACGATTTGACCACAGGGTGGTTTCAAACGCAGAACTGCAGGGCCTGCAGAGGGGCACATACAGCCCCACCAAGCCTTGCTCTCTGACCCTTGTCTGCTCTGCTCCACGGTAGCGCAGCTGCCTAAGATGCAAGAGTCCACGCCGGTGTAACCATTCTTTCCCCAGGCTGTAACAGGCAAGCCAAGCCAGGGCCTCCGGCAATAGGGTTGAGAAGATGAACTCTGGCTGAGTGCCTGCCTGGAGCCAGGTGCTAGGCTACCAGCCAGGGAGAGGCAGTCAGGTGCAGCAGAGAGAACACAGGCTTTGGAGTCAGGAAGAGATGTGCTCAAATCGCAGCTACACCACTTATTAGCTGTATGACATAGCACCAGTTACTCAGCTTCTCTGAGCTGCAGTTCTTAAATGAGGATTGGTAAACTTCCCCCACAAGGTCCCTGTGAAGATTAAACAAGTTTGGGGCTGTCCACATGATATTAAACTGTCTCCCAAGCCAAAGAAAGCTAAATCCGATGGCTGGAAGCACTGCCTGCGGGGCCTCCCACTCTGGTTCACTTCTGAAATCCCAGAGGGCCTAACACTCGCTGAACACTTGACCCAGGGTTTTCCCCGAACAAATTTAGGGGAACACTAGTTCCAAGAGATGCTCTACATAAAGAGTTTTGTGGGTACATATGCTGTGCTTATGCTGAATACTTTACCCAGCGCTGGAACATCACAGTGAATATGAACATATTAAAGACCGACCAGTCCTGGAGGAAAAAAATTGTTAGTATTTTCCAAATATATTTGACGACAATTTTTTTACAACACATTTGGGAAACGATATGGAACCTCTCGGCATTGAATTTCAGCGGGAGCAAGGAGAGGCAGCAATGCCCCTTTCCCCCCATTCCTCCCACAGCTACTGGCCAGTCAAGGTGTGCCGTTCGTCTAGGAAAGGCTCCAGCTTCAGCAGGTGAGCTGTGGCGCCGGTTCCTTACCTGCACTGGTACGCCTGGCCCGTCTGGTCGGTCAGGATGAAGTAGTGGCCATTCCAGGCCTGTCCATCCTTGTCCAGCGTGACGTAGGTGATGGTGGTGTTGTACAGCACGTGGAGCCCCAGCCTGCCTGCGAAGTCGCCCAGGTAGCGCACCATGTCGTGGGCGTCAGGAAAGTAGGCCCGCGAGTAGTGTCTGAAGAGCAGCTGGGGGTCGTGGCTGAGCAGAGAGTTCCAGTCGTGGCGAAGGTTGAACTCGGCGTTGGCCTTGCCCGTGAACCGCTTGTTGATGCTGATGAGCTTGCGGTGCCGGGGGTAGCGCGTGAAGAAGCTGCCTGGCCCCGGCGCGCGTTCGAACACGGCGTAGTCCCTGCCGGCCCGCTGCAGGAAGTAGGCCATCTGCAGGCCCGCGGGCCCGGCGCCCAGCACGCAGTAGTCCCGGTGCGGGGTCGCGGGGGCCTTGGCGGGGCGCACGGACAGCGCTGGGTGCAGGGCGATGGTGAGGAGCAGCCCCGGGGGGCCCCACAGCGGGGCCGCGGCGGAGAGGCCCATCCTGCGGCAGACCAGAGGGGTGAGGCCTCGCATCGCGATAGCCAGGGTGCAACGGAGGCCCAGAAACGGGCGGGGGCCAGCCCGAGCGCTCACGGCAACGTGGGGCAGGGCCAGGGCCAGAACCCGGGGACCTCGGAGTTCATTTGCCCAGACTCCTTTCCAAGCTGGGACCTGGGGCTCCGCACAGGGGTCCTGGACCCCTGCATCGCCTCTCCTTCAGGGTCTCCTTTCCCAGGGGCGCCAACCCCCTTCGTATGACCATGATGACCTCCGCCCTGGGGAAGGAGAGGGTGTTCCCCAATTTTCCCCCAATCTGAGAGGTGCCCAGAGCCCCTCTTGCGCCCTCCCAGGTTAGACCCCCGGTGGCTCGCTTCTCTTTGGTCGCGCCCCCGCGCGTGGGCCGGACCCGAAGGAGGTGTGGCCTGCGGGACCCCGCCCCTGCCCGGTTCCGCGCGCCCCGGCCTCTCTGGCCACGTGACAGGGATGCCCTGGCACACCTGCCGCCCTCCCGCTGCCGCGCTCCGGAGCCGGCTGGTCGCGCCTGCGCGGTGCCACGCCCGCAGCTCCCGCTTTCCCGCCGCTGGCCGGGCCCTCGCAGAGCTCGGGCTTCCCAGCCGCTCCGACCGCAGCCGCAGCCAAGTGAGGCCGCGCTCGGCTCACTGGCGCCGCGGCCCCGCCCCTCGCGCCCACGGGCGGGGTCACGTGCGCGGCGCGCGGCACGCCGGGACCTGCTGGCGGGCTCGGGCTCCAGGCCAGCGCGCGGGAGAGGGGCGCACGTGCTGCGCGCGCGGCTACGGGCCGGCAGCGGCGGGGCCTGGGGATGTGCGCGCCAGCGAGGTGGAGGGGCTGGACAGCAGCTCGAGGGTGGCGCACTGGACCCCCCTTTTTCAACTGTGCCTCTCCACACGTGAGGGAGGGGAGCGCAGAATTTTGGAGCCGATCTCAACTCTTACATCCCATTAATGTAGCCAAAGACAAACTAGTTGGCCTACGCAGGTTTGTGGGACTGGAATCCAGGGCGGTGAAGCCAGGAGAGCTAAACCAATTAACAAGCGTTTGCTCAGTGATTCAGTGTAGTGTTTAGTACGTAACATATTCGACTGGCTTTGATCTTCCACCCACCAGGAGAGGTAGGCAGGGGATTCTCTTTCCAACATTTGGTAGTGACTGGCCAATTGGAACCATAGGGGTGACGTGTGTGCTTAGGTACACACAGTGGAGCCTGGAATTAAAACTCAGAGGAGGCAACACGAATGGCAGGATGATAAACCGGATGATCAGGGTTGGCGTCCCGGGGGTGGCACGTGGCCTCTGCACCAGAGGTACATAGGCAGAGTATTTATGGGGGAAATACGGGAACCTTCAACAGGCATCACAGTCCAGTGGAATGGGGCCGAGGCTTCTTGTGGGAAGGCAGCGTGGAAGAACTCTGCGGTCTCACAGCTTTGCGCGGCTGCAGCTTTTCATTAAAAATTGTAGCCAGGGACTTTAGAAAAAACTTCCCTGACCCCTGAGGCCCAAGTACTCACTAAGGAAAGCCATTTATCTGTTTTCTTTACAGCCTGTACCAACACCAGAGAAAAGCTCCAGCAGAGCAGAAATTGTCCAGTATCTGGCAAACAGAAGTTCCTCAGTAAACACTTTTTTTCTCCCCAATACGATCTGCAGGCAAGTAAGCATTTGTTGAATGTAAGCATTTGTTGAATAAGCACGTGGCCTTCCAGATCCCCAAGTGTGGCCCCTCAACTGAATCCAAACTGCACAGCACAAATCCCTTTATTAAAATGATTTGTTCTGTAAAATTTGGTTTCAGTCAAAAGGCCATACTTGAGGATCCAGGCCACATGTGGCCCCAGGCTGCAGGGATTGAAGATTATGAAAACAGGTACTGGCAAACTGTTAAGTACCTAAAATAGCTGCCAGTCTTATTTGGTGAATACAGTTGTGGGAAATTACACAGGATTGGTAAAGTATGTATGGCAGGGCCCCGAGACTGGGTTGAACAGATTGTAGACAACAGGATGCTATTGAAGGTTTGAATGCAGGATTTTTAGCAGTCAACTTGGCAGCCCCATGCAGGACAGGCAAGAGCAGTGGAAGATGATGCACATTTTTGGAGAATGAACCTGAAGTCACTTCCACTTGTTCCAGTTAATCTGGCTGGATTGGGCCAGGGGCTTTCAAAAGGTGATTTGGCGAATATGCAAATACCACTCCAAGCTCAAAACCCCTGGCATCTGCCACACCATTTTCATATGGATTTTTAAACACTATTTACATGGAAAACTCCCCAAGCACATTTTCTGCACTCTCTCCAGAACCTCTGAAAACAAAGTTCAATAGACTTTTGCTTGCTTTCTGAGGGTCAATTGTTTTGATTCAATCTGTAACGTTAGGAATGCTACTCAAAAGCTGTACCTGTTTCCTCATCTATACCATGGTATACCCGCTGGCATTACAGTTCTGTATGAGGCTCAGATATTTACAGGAAGCTTAGTGTAGTACCTGGCAGGGTTAGTCACTTCACAAAGAATCTAGCCCAAGCCAAACTTGTAAATAATTTACAAACAATTACAGTTGCCACCCAGTGGAACATCCATCGAGGTCTTCTGAGGCAGTCTTCCTCAGGAGCAGAAACCCCACCTCAACCATGCCCTACTTTGTGTTTTACTAGTGCTTTGTGTCCCAGTGTTTCTTAGAGACAGCGAACTCTCTAAGGTCCACAGCTGTGTCTTGCACAGAGCCAGCAAGCACTCCTGCTTGTGGAAATGGACTTCTTACAGGGACCTACACAAGGCACCTCACAACTGACAATGCTGCCCATGAAAAGATAATTTCAAGGAGTTCCTGGAACAAAAAAAATTTAGGGAATCCATCACCTGAAAGGAATGTAAAACTAACAATGCTCAAGAACACATGATGAAACCCAGGTTATGAACTCCAGATAGAAACTGCTGAATCCCATTCCCCTTCCCAAGGGCTACTTGGAGAAGAGTAAATCATTCATGTGCACATAGGATGAAGGAAGAGACTAAACAGACTTATACTTTATTCCATCTGTCAAATGTCAGAGAGCAAGAGCCAAAAACTCCAAGGCCCCTCTGGGCTCGGTAGAATTACAAATCCCAGCTCCACGTCACTGTCTGGTTTAAGTTTCTTCCTCTGAAAGACACAAAAAAACGTTAAGGGAATTGAGACATGTTGTGTGCTGTGATGTTCTTTCCTTTCTGAACCTGTGCTATATATGCATTAATTTTCAGCACCTCCACTCAGAAGTTAAGCTTTTCAGATCCTTATAGGGCCGAGAGCTATTTTGCTCAATCATCTGCTGTGAAGCAGGAGACACAGTTTCAGGCTGTGTAACTGACTTGGAGCAGACATTTTGCCCTCTAGACCACTGGAGCTTCCCTCAGGGGCTTTCTTTGCCTTTTTCCAGATGCTTCTGCCCCAATCTTGCCACTTCTCTGAAAGACCACTCTCCTCCCCAACCTCTTCATGTGATCTAAAGGCTCTGGAAGAAGCTCTTGGAGCCAAAGCAGATGCTTCTCCAAACCCAAGTACCAGGGAACTCTCAAAAAGTCTTATCAAGTTAAGGATGACAGTGGCTATAGAACTTGCTTTCATGCTGGCCCACAGATCACTCTAGACTTCGGAAAGAGGCTTGTTACACACCTTCTTCTTCCTCTTCCTCCTCTTCCTCCTCCTCATCATCTTCATCCGAGCTAAAGGTGCCATCAGGCAGGCTGTAGACGCGGATGACCTGCTTGTTGGGGTCCTTGAGGATGAGGTATTTGCCCTCCTCCAGCTTCATGCAGATATCGATGACGCAGCGCAGAATGCCCCAGGCGTTCTCCACGCTCAGGTTGATCTGGCTGGCAAACTCATTGGGCTTGAACTGCTGGGTGCCCAGGATGACGTGGCGTGAGGAGTCTTTCACATGGTACCGAGACACGTAACTAGTGGGAGGAAAGGGTATCAGTGGTTGGAGCAGAGAGACAGCAACACTTGGGGTCCGATGTCAATTAAATGCTGATGCTTGGTCTGCTGCTACTCCAAAGGAAAAAGGGGGAAGATAAGCCTTCACCTCCCTACCCGGAAACCCCTTTCAGAAAATAAGCTCACAACTCATGGGCAGCAATCTCACCCAAGCTTGAGGTACTCAGATCCAGCCAGCAGAGCACAGCAGGTCCACCGGGCCAACTTGTAGCTGTTGTTCTTCAGCTCAGTGGCAATGACGGCCCCTCGCTGAGAGTCCAGCTTCTGACGCCAGTCAACACCATTACAGTGCTGCAGGAGGAAAGCCCCGGTTACAGGAGCGGAGGCAGGCTCCTAATGCCCAAGGCTCTGGGACTCCTCTGGCAGAGAAGCTCCCGGTCTGCCCGACCGTAAAGTGAGTATGCTCTGAGACTGTTACCATTTCAGAGACAAAGACATGTCCCTCCCCTTGCACAGCCTGCCCCACAGCACACAAGTAAATTATAATTCCTCTTTTAAGAGCTCACCTAGACAGGGACCAATGGATGGATGGACACACACACACACACACACACACAGGTACGTTAGAAATAAGTGCCAGAGAAATGGCAGAGGCAGCCGTTTCTATGTGTGGTACGGCAAGGAAGGGCTCTACAGACGATGCTGACCCTGTGGAGAACACTGACACACAAGCTGCAGGTGGAAACAGGAGGGCCTGATCTGAGAGGCCTGCTGGGTGGGAAAGACAGGCTGAGCCAGCCTCGGGTCGGGGCAGAGGCCTGCAGAGGGTGAGGAGCTCAGGGTCTGATGTTTTACACCCTCTCCCCCCCACACACAAGGGACCCTAGAAAGACTGTCTTCTCTAACCACCTCACCCACAGTGAGGTCAAAAGTCACATGGCAGGGGTTCCCAAACTTTCTTGGTTCACGGCAACCCTAAGCCGAAAGAAATACTCTAGAATTCCTACTACTCAAGTAGTAAGTTCAAACCATATAGTACTATTCTGACACACCTATGTTTTTCTCAAAAATTTAAAATGTCTCATGGTACCCTTGTGAATTTACTGTGGCATTTCCCCCCCCTTTTGTTAGAGATGGGGTCTTGCTATGTTGCCCAGGCTAGACCCCAACTCCTGGGCTTAAGCAATCCTCCCTCCTTAGCCCCCCACAGTCCTATAGCTAGGACTACAGGCGCACACCAGCGTGCCTGGCTTGCCACAGCACTTTAAGAGGCCTTCCGCCAATCTGCATTGCATGACGGAAGCAGTGTTCTGGACAAGTGATTGGCAGAGATGAACTACATTTGGGGGTGGTGGTGGAGACATGGTTAGGAGACAAATGCAAAACAGGAACCATCAACAGGGTCCTGAGCTAGGCGATGATGTCAGGGGAATCCTGAACTGAGTCAGCAGATAGACCGCACCTGACAGCAAAATAGAACAGCGCAAAGGAGGAGTCGGAGATGTTCCAAGCTCCGAGCTTACGTGAGCAGAGGAGAGACAGGCTGATGGATGGATGAGCCAGAGGCAATGACAGGAATGAGGACACTGGAAGGTGAAGGTGTTTTAGCAGAAAAACAAAGGGAGGCAAGTCAGAGTAAACCTCAGATTGGAAGAGTCACGAATGGACATCTCAGTCATACAACTGGAAGGAACTGAACTGCCAACTGGAATGAGCTTGGAAGGAGACCTTCTTCCAGAACTTCCAAATGAGAACTCAGTTCTACTGACACCTTGCTGTCAGCTTTGTGACACCCTCAACAAAGAACCAAGCCACACCGTGCTGGAATTCTGATCTACAGAGCTATGCGCTAATACATAGTGTTGTTTTAAGCCACTAAGTTTCTGTTAATTTGTTACAGAGCAAAAGAAACAATACAGGCTGTATAAAGCACTTGTGGCAAAGAAAGCTGTGAGGGGGACTGACCCTAAGAGAAGGCTCCACCGGGGGTTAGAAAAGAGGGGAGCTGGCCAGGTATGGTGGCTCACAGCTATAATCCCAGTGTTTTGGGAGGCTGAGAATAGCTTGAGGCCAGGAGTTCGAGACCAGCCTGAGCAACACAGTGAGACCCTATCTCTATGAAAAAAAGGAGGGGAGTCAGCAAAGACCACACGTGAAGGGAGCTGAGAAACATACTAGAGTATCAACACTGAGGTTGAAGCCACATAATCATGGCAATCCTGAATGCTACAGGGAGCTCACTGTGGTAAGTCCAAGAAAAGGCCTATGGCCCCAGAGCCAGGCCCACAGCAAAACTCCCAGTGTGCTCTTTTAGCAGTTGATGGGGTATAAGGAGTCCTGGAAGGGGTCAGAATCAGCAGCAGCCCATGCTGGTCCCTTTGCTCTGGGCAGGAAGCAGGAACAGCCCTCTGTACATCTCACAGAGACCTGTCCAACACAGGCATGGCCTCGGAGCTGTCCTCCCCACTGAGCATCCTCTATTCTACACACCAGCACCTGGAGCACCGCCACCCACTTCAATTCAGATGCGGCACACGAGCCTGGGTAGCTTGCGAAAGAGTAACAGCCGGATCGCAGAGCACCAGCACGAGGGAGCACAGGAGGAGGAAAAATGGAGGAAGCGTGTTTCTGTCAAGGTGCCTCAGAAAAGTCAATTCTGAGCTAGATCTTAGAATCTGACTTCAGTAAGTGAAGGAGTTGGAAAAAAGGAATCAAAAGATTGAAGAGAAGGCAGTGGCTTAGTAAATCAAAGAGGTCAAAACGAAGCGCAGTCAGACTGACAGAAAAATGGCCAACCCAGATAATAAGGAGATCAAAATCAGATGCTTGCAGAGAGCAGAAGCCAACAGGAAGTCAGAATAGAAGAGAGAGGAAGAAAGTACTGGAAGAATGGATTTACTGGTTCCTTTGTGCAAAATAAGCAGAAAAGTTCTTAAAACTTAACACAGTTCTGCACACACTCTTTCGCACTCTTTCTCAGTCAGGAACTAAGCAGAGGAAAAAATTCACAGAGACTTGTCCAACACAGGCATGGCCTTGGAGCTGTCCTCCCCACTGAGCATCCTCTATTCTACACACCAGCACCTGGAGCACCGCCACCCACTTCAATTCAGATGCGGCACACAAGCCTGGGTAGCTTGCGAAAAAATTCACAAGACAAAAACCTAGGTAGCTCTATAATTAACGAAAGGGGAAAAGAGGCTAGCTCACATGAGCTAGCTTGTGACGATAGGTACCATGGGGAACACGGACATGGTCATGAGGAGGTGACAGAGATGGCGCCTCACCCTGGAATCCCACTCATTGAGTGTCTTGATGTTGATGAAGGACACTTCCCCATTGGCCCCAGTCATGACGCCATCATGCTCACAACGAACAATAAGGTCAATATCATCTCCGAGCTTCCACCTGCGATACCTGCGATAAAGGAGAAACTCATCTGGTCACCTGAGACCCTACACGGTAGGGCCTGTGCTGCAATCTGGTCACAACATCCACCAGAGAGGTAACGTACCGGTACGCAACAGAGGCGATCTCATTCTTATCCATGTCATCCTCCACAAAGGGGTTTGGGTTGGGGAAATTGTATCTTTCCTTCCCCTGCAAAAATGACAAAGTTGCCATGAGACAGTGCTAACCTTGCAGCCAAGGCCAATCACCTTAGTCACTGCCCTGGCCAGGTCCCTGGGGGGCTCTGAGCTCGCTGCTTATTTTATGCCTACTTTCTCCCTCCTGACTATTGGCACCTGATGAATTGTAACAATTAACGAGTAACCACACCCCTCCGGAGTTGTTTTCCCTGCCACAGCACATGTCCCCATTTGACATAACAAATTTATTTAGTGTTCATTGTCTTTTCTTCTCCATTATAACAAAGCTCTATAAGGCTGGGAGGAATGCAGACATTGCAGGAACTTTGTTTTCTTTGCTGCTGTAAAGCATCTAAAACGGCTTCTCTGTACACAATAGTGTATTTGTTAAATAACTGAAGGAATCTTTAACATGTCTGTGTGAAACATGTATTATTAATAGTATTCTAAATTTGCAGAGAAGAAACATGCCCAAGAGCAGAGAGCTATGAGGTGGCAGATCTATGGTTCAAAGTCAGGCAGTCTGACCTCAAAGCCCAAACTCCTCTGCTACCGGCAGGCACCGTATCCCTCCTGCTCAATCCCACAGCCCCAGAGCCTCGCACAAAGCAGATGCTCAATCGGTAGTAGTTAACTAAATAAAAATTTCCTCACCATTCTCAGGCACTGCTGGGAGAAATTGTGGTTGATGTAGGTTGCTTCCATGGCCAGGTTGCGGGGCGAATTGAAGGAATTACCTTCGTCTTGAGGGGGCTCATTGGCTGTCTCACTCACTGTCAAGAGGTCTGCAAAAGTGGTGGCAAGGTCACCAACACGTGCAATAAAGAGTCACTGACAACATGCACAGCACTGTGGAGATCCAAGTGACACAGGCCTCTCCTTCAAGGAACTGTCATCTCCTAACGTGGGTCTCCCAAATGTGGGACTCACGGGGGGAGCTGGGCAGCGGGGGGATGCTCCTTGGTGACTTTAGAGACTGCCCAACATGAAATTCAATCTCACAGTGAGAAAGCTTTCCCTTTCAATCTTTCTGCATTCCTGAAGAGAATGATTTTGTTAGCTTTTTAACAAAGAAAAGACCCCAGGACTCAGATTCGGAATATAATTATATTGTTTTGTTTCCATTGCTGTTGGTTTTTTTTTTGACACAGAGTCTCACTCTGTTGCCCGGACTAGAGTGCCATGGCGTCAAGCTCACAGCAACCTCAAACTCCTGGGCTCAAGCAATCCTCCTGCCTCAGCCTCCCGAATAGCTGGGACTACAGGCATGCGCCACCATGCCCGGCTAATTTTTTTCTATATATTTTTAGTTGTCCAGCTAGTTTCTTTCTATTTTTAGTAGAGACGGGGTCTCGCCCTTGCTCAGGCTGGTCTCGAACTCCTGAGCTCAAACGATCCTTCCGCCTTGGCCTCCCAGAATGCTGGGATTACAGGCGAGAGCCACCACGCCCGGCCTGCTGTTATGTTTTGAATAACGTGGTTTTCATTTATGGTGTGTATACATGTATCAGTATGGTATAAAATATATGTACATGTATTTTTGCCTTTATAAATAAGCTCAAGCCAGAGAAAAGGGAGGGGTGTCAATTTAAGGGAAAACATAAAGCAAACACTGAGGATGGCATGAGAGAGGGCAGAGGTTAGGAAAGAGCTATTCGAATGAGGAACCCCTGGAAGTGTACACTGGGGTGCTGTGAGGACTCCAAAAGCTGATGCCTGGAGGAGGTACTGCAGTGACAGTCCCTCCCGTATCTCTGAGGAGGCTGGGAGGGACGCAGACATTGCTGTCAATTCCTTCCGGGCAGACGGACCATTTTTCTACCCACTCTCTGGTACCAGGGAATGCTACGAGCTGACAAAAGTCCCCAGCACCTTTGAGTCTGAGCTGTTCCCTAGACAGGCTTCTTACCGAAGTCCGAGTTGTCCCTCTTGTCAAAGAAGAGCTTGGACCCGACTCTCTGGACGACAATATCCCAGGAATACACAGAGCGGGTACAGCTCATCAGCGTGGCCAGAATGGCATCAGTGGCAAACACATTCCCCTGAGTTTTTGCCAGCTGCAAAGAGGACGAAAGAAAGCTCTGAGGACTCTCTTCGGTCTCACTGCCCATTCACACGGATGGCAAAGAACTCCTTTGCTTGCCATATAAACCTGAGGCATAAGAAGGTTTTTCACACACCCACGCCTCCCCCCGCCCAAGAAGGCTGTGCCAGACCAGCCAGCAAGCCTCCGTGGGCAGAGCGACAGCCCTGGGCTACTGCGGAACCGTGGCCCACAGAGCACTTGCTGGGTTCCAGCCCAGAGCTTCGTGATGCTTTCATCCTCGCCCCAGTGGCAGCGCCACGTACACTGACCTCCTTCTGCAGATGAGAAAGCTAAGGCTCAGAGAGATGAAGCCAGGAAGCACGGCACAGCTGGGGTTCGAGTCCAGCTCTGCTTAACACCAGCATTTCTGGCCTGCCCAGCAAAGTGTCTTTATTTTCATCAAACTGTTAAGTCTGATTCAGAAGAGTCTTATGTACAGGCCCTAACAATACACTGAGATTCCCATGCACTCTGTTTGTTCTGAGGGCTCAGCTGTAGAAGCTGGCTGCATGTCTAACAGGTGGGACAGGGGCAGAGGCAGTGCACACCTTTCGGATGACAGGGTCATCTGTGGTGGTGACAGTGTGGAAGATGCGCTTGATGCTCCGCAGCGGCTTCTCACTCCTCGTGGTGATGCGGTCAAAGGCTTTATCATAGTATTCTAGGGCCCCACAACACTCGCTGAGGAGAGTGGGAGAGACAGGCCAAGTAAAGGAGATGACCCTTTTTTAAAGCCACAGAATCCGAAGTCTTAGCTAGAAGTCTAATATATAAGGGATGGAAAACACTGACTAGAACGGAAAAGCAAATCATTGGAGTTTGCTTGGTTTCCTGTCCTCTCAGCTCCTGATGCGGCTCCAGGGGACACAGCAAACACAACCCATCCAGCCCAACCTCTGTGTAAGAGACAGGGAGCCTGAGGCCGGGAGAGATGACCAGTTACAGCGCATCCAGGTGGGCTGCCTTGTGGCCTGGTGCTCTGCTACCCACTAAGTCAGTCCCATCTACTTGCCCTCTGAGGTAAGGGGCTCTTAGAAATGTCAGGAGAAGCAAACATTCTCCTGAAGAATCACTATTTCTCTTTTGGCCCAAAGAGCTTTATAACTTAATCTTACTTCTCTTTTGCTCAGGATGCCAGGAAGCTGAAAGAAATCCGGAGTTTAACATCAGCAGATTTCTTTCTGCTTTCTTTTCTCTTCCTGCCAAAAAAGCTATAAACTAAATCACCTTTGCTCAGGATGCCAGGAAGTTAAAAGAACTTCACAGTTTAGTATCAGTGGACTTCTTTTTCTCCCCCAGTCTTGTTTTTTAAAAACACTTCTGCTAATTTTATGCAACGTATTTGAAGTAGCTTCAAAGCCTTTTTGGAAATACTTCTGTCAGCTATTCTACACACGCAAGAGCACGGTGGGAAGTAGCAAAAGATGCTACGTACATGTCCTGTGGCTCTGATACTTCCAGATAACGCATTTTCATCAACTGAGGAAAATCCATTTCCTCTTTCACCTCCCAGTCACTGCGAACTTCAACTGAAGAGTCTCGGGGTTTCTGTGGTGGAAAATCATTGGAGGAAAAAAAAAAAATTAAAGCCCATGCAAAACATAAGCAAAAGACAGCTTAACAATACAAAGGGCTTTTATTCAAGAAATATAGTGCTGGCTGTTTTGTAAGACAGAATCCCTGACTCCTAGAGCTTACAATCTAGAAGAGGACTGAAGGGATCACAAGTTCGGAAGCAAATAGAGTTCCACTCCCAGGTACCAATGTCACTTGGAGAACATGTAGCAGCTCCCTTATATTTCTCTCAGGATATTAATTATTCTTGGTAAAGCAAGCATCATGTCCAGCAAAATGTAACTTCCACAACTGTAACTTCACTTTTGCTTATACGTGTCTGCTATTCTCAGAATGCCCACACAAACATCTCACACGAACGTTCACAGCAGTAGACTCATAATAGCCTCAAAGTATAAACCACCCAAATGTCCACTAACAGGTGAACCGCTCAGCAAAATGTGGTATATCCATATTTCAAACAAAGGTGGTATATTTGATACATATTATATGTACATAATATATATGTATATACATAATATGTGGTATATTCCATATAAAGGAATATTATTTGGCAATCAAAATGAAGTGAAATACAGCTGACTCTTGAACAACATGGGTTTGAACCGCTCGGGTCCACTTATATGCATTTCCCCCCAAACCGAACACGGATGGAAAACACAGTATTCTCAGGATGCAAAACCCAAGTATACGGAGGGCCAACTTTTCATGTGTGGGTTTCACAGGGCCCTCTACAGGACATGCATATGCATGGATGTTGGTACACATGGGGGTCCTGGAACCAATCCCCCTAGTATACCAAGGGACAACTGTATTGATACATGCTACAACATGGATGAATCTAGGAAACACTATACTACATAAAAGTGGCCTGTCACAAAAGATCATGTGTTGTATGATTCCATTTCTGTGAAATGTGCAAAACAAAAAAATCCATACAGGCAGAAAATAGTTGAGTGGTTGTCTATGGTTGGGGCAGATACGGGGTGTGCTATGGTTTAGGTATGTCCCCTGGAATTCATATTGAATTTGAATCCACTGGGGTGGTGTTGGGAGGTGGGGTCTTTAAGAGGTGATCAGGTCATTAAGAGGAGATTAATGCTTTTCTTGAAGGAATGGCTTAGCTACCAAGAGAGCTCAGCCCCCTCTTTTCTCTCTCATGCCCCTTCCCACTTCTGCTTTTCTGCCATGCTATGAGATGCAGCTGCAAGATCTTGGACTTCTCAGCCTCCAGAACAGTGAAAAAATAAACCACCTTCCTTAACAACTTACCTAGTACAGGTATTTTGTTACAGTAATAGAAAACGGACCAAGACAGGGTGACTGCTTAAGCTTACAGGGTTTCCTTTTTTTTTCTGAGACAGAGTCTTGCTCTGTCACTCAGGATGGAGTGCAGTGGTGTCATCATAGCTCACTGCAGCTTCAAACTCCTGCACTCAAGTGATCCTCCTGCCTCAGCCTCCTGAGTAGCTGGGAATACAGGCAAGTGACACCACACCTGGCTAATTTTTTCTATTTTTTTGTAGGGACAGGGTCTCACTCTTGCTCAGGCTGGTCTTGAACTCCTGGCCTCAAATGATCCTCCTGCCTCGCCCTGGCCTCCCAAAGTGCTAGGATTACAGGCATGAGCCACCACGCCCAGCCCAGGGTTTCTTCTCAGGGTGATGAAAATGGTCTGAAATTGAGTGTAGTAATGGTTGTATACTAAAAACTACTAAATTGTACGGTATGTGCATTATAAAATAATGATAATGGTATGTGCATTATAAAATAATAAAGCTGTTATAAAGACAAACAGAAACACCACAGCAAGTTCCCAGACACAATTCTGGTATAAATACACTACCTGTGATTTTTGATCCCATTTCTGCCTAACTCCAAATTGCTTCTGGAATTTTTTCTGTAATCGTATGCGTTCTCTGAAAAGACAGAAATATTGTGATCTCAGTGAAGATCTTTAAATTAGTGGCTTCTTCAAAAGGCAGAAGCTGCCACTGTCTTTAGCTAAACCTCAACATCACTGACTTCTCTGAACTACGGAAAACAGGGGATCATAAAAAGGAATAGGCCAAAAGGGTGCATAATGGAGACGCTGGAAGAGGCATACTGCCCCCAAATAGTGACCAGGTATATTTCACTCCATCTATAGTGACTATCCACTGGCAGCTCCAACCTGGCGTTGCAGTGGCTGCTGTGCTACACAAATCCAGGGGGCTCACAGGATATAGTATAAATGGGGCTTCCTGGAGTTGTGCCACTGCAGAACTGAGCCTAGGGAAGCTCCAGAGTCTCATGTCATTGCTTTTGTTTCTACGCAGTGTGCACGTCCACCACAAGGAGTTAGTTTCCTGCCCATGCTGTCTGTCATGAACTGGCCCTGGGAGAACAGGCTAAAGGTGGCTTGGTGGCTTTAAGATTTTTTCTTTTACAATGATGGGGAAGACAAACGCCCTCCTGCTTTGGCCAGTCTGGGAAGGGTACTTTGTTCTGGGAGGATATGAAACTCACCTCTCCTTCTGCTTAGCGCTCTTAGGCAGGGTTTGCAGGTTGAACTGCAACATGTTCCGTCGATCTTTGTCTCTGCGGAGGTTCCGCTGAGAATCAGGAAAAAACACCCATGTCAAAATCTTAGAGATTTGGCTTACAACAGGCAAGGGTAATGGGAAGTGTTTAGAGTAAATTTAGGATGCAAAATCCCAAGTTTCACACATTACTGTGTACTTTTATTCTTATTCTATAGTATCAATAATCTGAGGGTTTTAGTGGGGGAACTACTTGGAATTAGCTTAGACTTGCATTCACACAGAATATTTTTCATTGAAGTAGGTTTATTGGATGCTATTAGGGTTGCTGAATTTGCCTTTTTATGTGATAATATGCAGCTTAACTGGACCATCTACTTAATAAAGCCTGTATATAGCAATTAAGTGAGGCAAAAGACACGGGTGCACCTTTTTATCTAGCACAAACACCCATTTTTAGCAATGGCTATGATGTCTTAGCTACCGGTGAACAGCAATCTAAACTATTTAAATGCATCCCTGGACCAAGTACAAGTTTACTTTAGCAGAACAGTAACTTGGAATTCACTGGAAGACCTATGATAATATGTTTTCCTCTCTCATTAGTATTTACAAGGCAGCAAATGACAACCAACAGTAATGGCCCCAAGATGGTCAGGTTGCTGGCTCTTGGCCTACCTGTGCAAATCTCATCCGATTCCGCTGGTAGGCAGTCTTCTGTGTGCGTGCTGTATCCACCAGCTGAAAGCTTGTTTCATCCTCCTCATGGAAATAGGCATATTGACTTCCACCACCAAATTGAGAGGAGTACTTATCTGGGGGCAAAAGTGACAGCGTGTAATAACTGCCACCTACGGACTTTACATATACACATGAATCTAAACCCTTGTTAGTTGAAGTGTGGTCTCAGGAACTATAGCATTGGCTGGCAGTTTGTTAGACAGACAGACTCACAGCCCCACCTCAGATCTACTGAATCAGAACTGGCCTTTTGACAAAATCCCCAGGTGATTCATATGCACATTCGAGTTTGAAAAGCTCTGGTCTCAAGAACTTCCTAAGCCAAGACAGAAGGACTCAAGCTAACCCATTTCACTCTGACTTATTGTGTAAGAATCTCAGCTAAAATTTGATTTAACAGGAGAGGTAAATACAGGCATGTGCTCCCTCATCTGATACCTAAGGCAGACATGTCTAATGGATCACGATATACTTTCTTATCAACCTGAGCTCCAGAAAACCCAGTACTTCAGGCAGCCACTTCCAGTGATCTCAACTGGCACAGAGAAAAAGCTTTTTTATCATATTAGGATCTTAAAACCAGAGGTTTTAAACCTGGAGTCCACTGACTGGCTTCAAAGGTTTAGTAAATCCCAAGCAATGAAACACAAAACGGTAATGTTGTTCAACAGAGTTTTAAAAGGATCTTTGGCTCCCTCAAAACTGGAGGGAAACCCCCATTATCACAGGCCAGATCTCTTTAATGAACAGACTAAGTTTTGGGGCTATTGTAAAATATGTAGTTAGTGTACGAAGTCCAGATTATATCCCCTGAATCTATGAATTATTGTTAGCATTTCCTTCCCATTCCAGAATGCTTTCAAATGGAGGTTACTAGAAAAATTAACAACTCTCCCAAGGCTCTGATTGGGGTTAGTTGAACACTTACTTGTGTACCTCTTATCTTGGTATGTGGCTCCCGTCCAGTCTGCAACCTATTAAGAACAACAAGACAAGACAGAGAACCCACAGGTCAACCATGCAAGTCTCTATTGATCCAGAAACCCCTGAAGGTGAGAGAACACAGTGTGGGAAAGTACCAGCAGAACTGGCTCACAATGCCTTTGTAAGCGCACAGCTCTCCTATGACTACTTCCAGAGAGTATAACCTTTCTCAGCTGGTATCCCTACAAGGAACACATGAATTAAGCTTTTGAAAGAATAAAATCGAAACAGGGACTCGTGGAGAGCAGCAGCCACAGCTGAAAAGATTCAGATTCCTGCTGACAGGCCAGTACCTTTCCCAGCCGATCTCCTTTGCTGAATGGCTGGTAGGGCATATCCCGAAACTGCTCGGGAACCGCACAGGGACCCCAGCCTGAGGGATTGTCCTGGATCACAGGTGTCATGAACTTTGCCATCTTCCAATACCTTAAAAATATAAATAATGTGAGTAGCACATGCATGAAGAAAGGCCTCAAAATACAAAAGCCCTCCACAGAAGGTAAACAGAGACATAAACAATAAAATTCAAAAAGCAACACACAAAGGGAACCCTCAACTGTTGAGCTACTACCAACTATGTTTTCTTGTAAATAATACTGTGAATAAGTACTTAAAACTCAGAAGACTGCTAACAAATCTGATTTACCATATTTTACTAATTCTTTGACACTCTCTTTTTACTGTAACATCTTTAAAAATGAGGTTGCGTCTTATACTTGATGGGGTGTTGTATCTTAATTGGTAGTTTTTCTTAGTGTTACACAAAATAACAGTGTTCTAAAAATTTGGTAGTGTCTCAGATTTGATGAAACATATTAACATTTTTTAAGTCTAATAAGTGCATTCTGGTTCTCAGACACACCTTCACCAAGGCATATGATAGTTAACTTCCCTAAGCTTTAGTCTTTCTATCTATAAAATAAACTAGATCCTTGTTTTATTTATATCAGGGGATCATTGTGAAAGTCTCATTAGTTAACACATATGAAAACTTTCTTTGGAAAATGCCACACAATTACTATTCAGACTTGCAAAAGCACATTTATGCACATAGAGTGCTGAGAAAAAAGGATCTTTAAGTATATCCTGAAATTCAACTTTCTTGTTCTTCCAGTTTTTTGTCATCAATGCAAATCCTGTGTGCCGACCAAGTGGCTGTAAGCCAGGCAAAACGACTGCCAGAGATACAGGAGGTCCCCATAAACCTTAGGTCCGAAGCGGCCAAATGTCAGATGCTCAACATTTCCAGGTACTGTTCTTAGTACTTACCATGCATTAATTCATTAAATCCTCCCAATAATTCTGTGAGGTAGGACCCAGCATTAGCCCCACTTTCCAGATAAGGAAACTGAGGTATAGAGAAATGAAGAAATTGCCCAAAGTCTCAATATTAGTTGGTGAAAAGTTTGAACCCAGGCAGTCTGGCTTCAGAGTCCACAGTCTTCATAATCCTATAGCTCCTTTCAGGGGACTAAAAACCAGGGGCTCTATAGTAGATAGTTGTCAGACGCTTCCTGTCAAAAACCTATGCATTTATCATCCACTGTAATCCTCTGCAAATGCTCACAAGGTGAGTTCCCAGAGGAAAATCCATTACACAGATATTTCCTGGAGGGTGGAAAGCAATCAGAGAGCACAGGTATATTAAACTCAGTAAACTCTCCTCACTGCCCCTTGAGGGAGAGATTGAGGCTTCCTACAGAGATGACATTTGGGTGACAGCAACAGGGAATGAACCTGGGAGCTTCATCCTCCAAATCTCAACTTAAGCTATGCTGTGGGAAAAGGACAAAAGAAAAGGGGTGGTGGTCTCAAAACAAATTCACATTAAATAGACACTTATTGAGCTCCAAGTGTCAGGCACTATGCTAGATACTTTAACACCACTAACTCCCCCGCGCTGCCAATTTAGAGGTAAAAAATTGAAGCTCAGTCAAACCAAGCACTTGATCTCATCATCTCAAAATACATTTGATTTCCAGGGTTGTCTACCCTAAGTCCGGCTTTCTTTCCATTATCTTACAGGTAGGCAGGCAGCAGCCTGGCGAGATCTGTCGTCTGAGACCATATCTAACAACACAACAACGATGTCTTAAGGCACGCTGCTTTAAAAATCTGGTTCTGTCAGAAGCTCAAGAAGGAACAGGCTCAAGGCTTGACATGCATTATCTCCTTGGAGAATCAAGGGGTGGGAGGAAGTCCCCTGGCCTTCAACACGTAAAAAAAAAAAAAGGTGAGCAAAAGGGAACCAGTAGGAGAAACAGAGCTGGTCAGCTAAAATGATGTGACAGCTGTATTGGCCACAGGAGCAGGATGGGGAGGCACCGACAGGGCAGTCAGAAGGGGCTCTGCGGCTGACCGGCCGCTACAGCTCATACACCATCAATCCCTGGGGTGGGTTTCAGATCAGAGATCAAATCTACTCCTCTATCCTAGCCTTACAATTCACAGAAAAGGAAAGAGAAATTTTGGATTGTGAATTCCCGAGAACACAGGCCGAACACCGCTAAGCTTGGCATCCTCAATACCCCACCCAGGAACTCAGGAAGTCTTTGGCTACTTTAGAATTAAGGCCCCGTGACCCAGGTGGGTTAAGTGACGTGATCAAATTCGCCCAGCCCGTGGCCATAAGCGGGGTCTAGGGCCAGGGACTTCACCCGCCACGCCGTGCCCCGCATCCCGTAGTGTGCGGGACCTCCGGCCCCAGAAGGCGGATTCCTGCTCCGCCCAGCGGAGAGACAGCGACGGCAGTGGGGGACGTAAGAGAGGTCTCTTCCGGGAGGCCCCCCAAAATCGGGCCTAGTCCATGTCGGCTCCGGGGGTCCACAGGACTCTACGAAACACGCCGCTCACCTGCAACGGCCTCAGCCGGCCGGGATGGCAAGAGATGGTCCGAGCTGGAGGCCGCGTTACCACATACACTCCATAAACCGGGAAAGGAGAGAACATGCGCGCGCAGAAGGCGGCGCCGTAAACATGACCGGCGCTGTCGTAAACCTCTCCAGCTTCCTCTGGGTTTGGCGGAAGAGCGCACGAGTCGTAAAGCGAAGGTGCACCCGGAAATCCGTCACTACGCTTCGCGGGCTGTCCTCGTTAGACTCCGAAGGTCCAAGACGCGGGCGGGGTGGTTATGGTTACGTCAGGCCGCATCCGGAGACGCCCTGAAAGGGCGTTCATTATTGAAACGTGGCGGCCGGGCGATCCAAGCTGGAGGCGGGGCGTGACTGGACGCCCCCCTGTGTCCCACAAAGCTTCACGGGACGCCGCGGCCCCTCTGTATCCCACAGTGACCCGCGGCTGCCGCCCGCTTTAACCAATCACCTTGTTTGGTTCTCACAGCAGGGGTCGGGCGGGTGTCTCAGGCTGCGCCTTTTATAACTCCGTCCTCTTTAATAGCTGTGGAAACGGGCTTAGAGGTGTAAAGTGGTCTGCTTGGTTCAGACTGTTAGTTTATGGGGTTCAAACCATATTTTCACAATTCTCAAACTTGATTGTACGACGAAGATTAATGGAGCGCTTTTTTTTTTTTTTTTTTTGAGACAGTCTCACTCTGTCACCCTGGCTAGAGTGCGGTGGCGTCATCGTAGCTCACAGCAACCTCAAACTCCTGGGCTAAAGCGATCCTCCTGCCTCAGCCTCCCGAGTAGCAGGGACTGCAGGTGGGCGCCAGCACACCCTGCTAATTTTTTCTGTTTTTGGCAGAGGCGGGGTTTCGCTCTTACTCAGGCTGTTCTGGAACTCCTGACTTCAAACGATCCTCCCGCCTCAGCCTCCCAGAGTGCTGGGATTACAGGTGTAAGCCACCAAGTCTGGCTAGGAGGCTACTTAATATACCTACATAATGAGTGCGATGCGCACTGTCTGGGGAGTGGACACGCTTGAAGCTCTGACTCGAGGGGGTTGGGGGGCATGGGCAATATACATAACCTAAACTTTTGTACCCCCATAATAAACTGAAATAAAAAAATGCAGATTCCAGGTCTCACCTCCACAGATTGGACAAGTATGTCTACTCGGGAGCCCAGGAATCTGCATTTTAGTTAACAATTGTGATTCTGAGATGGGAGTCAGGAACCACTTTCCTACAGTGGACAACATGTGTGGTTCTCTCAGCTACTCCCAGCATATGGAGTTTCTCCTGGAGTTTTTCTTGGGGGAATTTCAGAACACTGAAGAAGAATCCGAGGGCATGGTTTTGTTCAAACCTCAGATCCATTCTATTCTACCTGGCCTCCTAGTTTTCCTTATCAGTTCACAACCTTCTAGCAGCTTCCCATTATATGCTTAGAGGAAAATATGAATATCTTCCTGTGGCCTGTCTGGTCCCTGTCTACCTTTCAACTTCATATTCTGCCACTCCCTACTCATGCTGCTCTAGCCACCATGGTCTTCTTTTTGTGCTTTAAATACACCAACCTCATTTCCATCTCAGCAGAGCCTCTACAGTTGCTGTTCTTGCTGCATGGAACACTCTTCCCCCAGATTTACTGGTGGTTGGCTTGGTCTCATCATCTGCTTCTGCCCAAGAGTTACCTCCTCATGGAAGTCTTTTTCTGAGCATCATTCCTGAAGTAGCTGCCCCTTCCTTCTCTCCTCGCCCTCTTCTCTGCTTGGTTTTCTTCATAGTTCTCGTTGTTTTCTCAGATACTGTTTGTTTCAGCTCTGTCTCTCCGTATAGATTGTAAGCTCCATGGGGGTAGGGGCTTTGTCTGTACTACCTAGAACAGTGCCTGGTAATATTTGTTGAATTGTCGAATGAATATGTAGGGGTTTTGTGAGAAGGAAATGAGAAAATGAATTTAGCCGATTATCCTGGGCACATAAAGAAGCACTCAATAAATGTTAGCATAACTAACATCACTAGTAAATTGTAATGTGTTCTAAAATACAAGGGGAGATGTATTTTTGCTGAATTGCTTGTGTCTTTTTTTTTTCTTTTTTTTTTTTTTGCTGTGGACCCACAGGCCAGCTGCTGCAGCATCTCTCTTGTGTCAGAGTTTAATCATCTTTCCCATATTTTGGCCCAGATGTCCCTGCCCACTCCAGATGGAGAAGGATTTGGAGTGTCCTGTCTCATTGTCAGTAGTAGGTCCCTGGGCTTGGGTGGGAGATTGTGCCTCTGCTCCCCTCCTCCTCACCGACACCCCCGCTGTCTCTTTTTCTGCCTATCCCACTGCCCGTTCTCCACATGGCAGCTGGAATGACCTTCCTTTATGTGAAATCAAAGCATGCCCAACCACCCCCTCCTCTGACCTTACAACCCTCAGTGGCCTGCAGAGCCCTAAATTGCAGCTTCCCACTGGCAGCCTCCTTTTTCTGGATCGCACCCAAACTTATTCCTGCCCCAAGATCCTCCCGTGCAGTGCCTGGACTGCATGTCCCCTAGATCTGCATGAGCCCGTGTCCTTGTCAAACAGGATTTCTGAGTAGCCTCATCCTGCCCTCAGTCACTCTCTTGCCCACTTAGAACTAGCTTGCCATGTGTCTGGTACTATTCCAAGAACTTATATTAAGTTATTTAATTCCCACTTTAGCTCTGTGAGGTAGGGCCTCTTATTCCCCCCATTTTACAGATGAGAATATGGAGATACAGAGAGAAGCTTTGGGTGCAACAGTGGTAGGTAACCTGGGGTTCCAAACTCAGGAGGCAGTGTAGCTCCTGAGTCTTCTGTTACTCCATTAGTGTTTTGTTTGGTTCCTAACTTTTATTCCTATTGAAAATTATCTTCTAGCACTCTGGGAGGCCGAGGCGGGAGGATTGCTCGAGGTCAGGAGTTCGAGACCAGCCTCAGCAAGAGTGAGACCCTGTCTCTACTAAAAATAGAAAGAAATGATTTGGACAGCTAAAAATATATATAGAAAAAAATTAGCTGGGCATGGTGGTGCATGCCTGTAGTCCCAGCTACTCTGGAGGCTGAGGCAGGAGGATTGCTTGAGCCCAGGAGTTTGAGGTTGCTGTGAGCTAGGCTGACGCCACAGCACTCTAGCCCGGGCAACAGAACGAGACTCTGTCCCCCCCACCTCCCCCCCCCAAAAAGAAAATTATCTTGTTTATTTATTTACTTATTTCTTGTCTCCTCATGAAAGGCAGAATCTTACATGTCTTGTTCACTCTTGTATCCTCAGCACCTGGAATGGTGACTGTCACGCAGTTGGTACTCAGAAAATGTTTGTTGGTGCATGAGTGACCTCTGAGAACAGGCCCCTCTTCCGTGTGTCTGTAACACTTGGCAGAGCCCTCTATTGTTTTCTTACCACGTGCCTTACCCTGTCACCAGTGTCCCCTACCTCCCCTACCTGGACCCTGGGTTCCTCCAGCGTGTGGCTGTGTTATTCCTGGATGAATTATCACGGCCCAGCACGGTGCCTGGCACACAGAGTGTGCCCAAGACATGCTCGGTGCACCCAGGGCCTGCAGATACTGCTTTTAGAACTGTAGAACAAAACAAAACGAACACAAAAAACTTAACATTTTCTTGCCAAGAAAGTGTAGGTTTGGGGACAAGTGCCGTTTTCTCTAAAGGAGCTTGTGCAGCCTCTTTCTAGTTTGGAGAGGCACGAACACTGTCTTTGGGCAATTGAGTAACTTATTTTTATTGCTAATAATGACTAATGTTAGCATAGCAATTACTAAATGACAAAGTCCTGAATTTCATTTGAGCCTCATCATGACAATATTTTAATACCAATTTTGCAAATGGTAAAATGAGGCTCAGAAATGTCATTAATCCAAGGTCACACAGCTAGTGAGAGACAGAACTGGAATTTCATTTGTTTATTCGTTCAACCAGCATTCATGGAACACCTTATATGTGCCTTGTAGGAGCGACTGAGATGTGGAGGAGGCAGCAGGGAGCAAAGTGGGTGAGGGTCTTGCCCTCAAGGAGGGTGCCTTTTGGTGGGGGCAGGTAGAAAATGGGCAAGGGCACAGAGGTGTGTGAAGTAGGTGAAGACATTACAACAGGGCTGTGCATTAGAGAATGATTTGGGGTACAGTGCTTTTGGGGTGAGAGTTCAAGGAGGCTATTTCGTGAGATCAGAGCAAGCATTTGATGGCAAACTTGATGGATGGAGGTTATTTATAGACTCTATTTAATCCTACTTAGTGTGAATATTTATATATTTGCTTCAGAAGAAATAAAGGCTTTATGGAATGCTGCCCCAGAGCTCCCTGGACATACCACCCAATGTGCAGTAGACCCACTGTAAACCTTTCTGACATCCAAAGAATTCTAAGTTATGAAGCGTGTTGTGTTGCAAGGGTTTCAGATGAGAATTGTGGACCTGTGTTGGACTTTTCTGTCTCAGTGGAGCAGATGTCATTACCCTCATTTTACTGATGAGAGAGACTGCGGGCGAGGGACATGGTACCTTGTAGCATTTTATCATCCTGTGGGAATGTGTGCTGGTAGGAGGGGAAGCTTTTGAGTCTTGTCATCCCAGTGAAATTTTAAGAGAAGACCTGGAAGGATCGAAGCCCCAAGAATGCTCCAAGTCCCCCGGAAGAAAGGGAGGCTTGCTGTACGTTCCAATGGTCGGCATTCAAAATTATTTTTTATTTCAGCTGGATGTACACTCACCCATCACAGGACCAGTTCTCAGAATAGAGAGGTACCTGTTGAATCATCCACCCCACTTCCTGCCTCGTGTGGGCATCTCTCCAAGTGCTGAGCCATCCGCTTCTCTGCTGTAGCCTGAGATATATCAGGATTTGCAGCCCTGGCGACAGGAGACAAAATAGATTCCCATTTCCTTCAGAGCCATTTAGCTAGTTTGGAGAGTGTTTGACTGTTTCGATGGGATGAGCAATAACCATGCCTCTCCTGGGCTCCTTCTCTCTGCCCCATATGTTTTCTTCTGTTGGGGTTTGGTGTCCTGGGGCCAGAGGTGAACACTGATTTTGGCTTGATCTGGCTGTGCTGTCGTGGGTGAGCGGGTGCCCCTCTCTGAACCTCAGGCCCGCTTTCTTGCAGCACAGCCTTTTTCTCATCTCTGTTCATACCACATGCCCTGGTTCCCACTGTCCTGGCAGATCCAGGTGACTGCAAGGTGATATTTAAGGGGGTCTCATGGGGCGGTGTGACATCACCACAATGCAAGCAGACATCTGTGGAGTCAGACTGTCTGAGTTTGAATCCCAGGTTTACAGTAGCTGTGTGACCTTGAGCAAGTTACATGACCATGTGAGCCCTGGCTTCCTCATCTGTAAAACAGATGGAGTTACAGTGTACACTACCAATTAGGGAGGGAGGTAGAAGTAGGTCAGATAATGCACGTAATGTGTAAGGCAGTGCCTGGCATGCAGTGGACCCTTAATGCATATCAACTGAATTAATATGGTCACCAGAAACTCAGGAGGTGGGAGGCTTTGACTGGGGCAAGATCTCGCCACATTTCAAAAGCGATCACTGGTCACTTGGGAGGATCCAGGCCTTGGGTTGGTCACTCAGCATTCAGAGAGAGACCCCGTCATGCTCTCAAGTATGACTTTTTCTCCACAGTCTAGTGGGGAAAGCAGATGTGTCTGATCCAGGGCCTGCAATATCTATGGAGTACTTAATTAAACATATATTTGAGTCTACATTTAAAAAGCAAATTTCACATAAAAATCCAGATTTTTGGCTTCTCTTAAGATCTAGCAACACTGAGCTGCTTCCCTGCATGCTAAGAAGCTGGAACTGAATAGGAGCTGCTCCCCTGGCCAGGGGCTCTCCACTTTGCCATAGTCCTCACTACTCCCTATTGCACCACACCCGGCCTTCTTCATGTTCACGTATGTCTGCTGTCTGGCCCTGCGTAAATGTGCAGATAAATCGCAGTGCAATGCTGTGGGTGCAGCGAGAACACAACTCAGCCTTGGGCAGTCAGGAAAAGCTTCCCAAGGGAGGCGAAGTCACAGCTGCTTCTCTGTAAAACCTGCAGATGCTGCTGAACACCCTCATCTTTATGGCTCAAGGACATGAATAAAGGACACGAAGTCAGAGCTGGCAGGGAATCTCTGCCATAAAGCAGCTGAGGCTCAGTGCCTTGTCTGGGGTCACACAGCCAGCTGATGGCAGAAGTGGGGCTCGAACCAGGATTATCACCCTGAAACAGTTCTGGGCTACTCTGTCTCCCCTGTTTCTGGATTCCTCAGGAGTCAGAAGGATTTGTACTCTGGAGTCTTGGACTTGAGTCCTGTCTCTGCCACTTACTTGCAGTGTAACCTTGGATAAGTCACTTCATCTCTTTGAACCCCAGTTTCCTTATCTATAAGGTGGGACTAAGGATTCTGACCTCAAAGGAGCATTCTGAGGGCCAAAGACTGAGAAAATGGATAGGGGACAACTCATTAGCTCAAGAGGACTCTAGACATGTGAGGGTCATTATGATTGTTGGCGAATATCCACCTTCCCCCAACAGATTTTGGCACCATCTGTCCAACAGTGACCTTGAAGGGGACCCGACCCCTATTCTACCCTTGCCAGTCCCTTGAGGGAACACACGTGGCCTTTTGTCAGGCTTGGACCCTGGAAGGGAATGTTTCGGGATTCTCTGACCTTGGCTGTGAGCAGGGCCCTGGGTGCAGAGCCCACGGGCTCCCCTCTTCCGGGAGGCTCCAAGGTCAAAGGGGGTGCTGGGGTGGAGATGGGAAGGAAGCAGAATTTCCTGGGCAAAGAGGAGGAATGTCAATAATTCTTTTGTTTTTTTCAAGGCACCTACCTGTATGTCAGGGGCTCCCTTCAAATCCCATTTCAGGGGCTAGAACTACCGAGACAGCATAGCATTGTGGGTGACTAACCCTGCTTTGGGGACCCCACTGTCCTGAGTTCAAATCCTGACTTTATTCCTTACTGGTTGAGTGTGACTTTGGGCGACATTTCAAATTTCTCTAAACCTCAATGTCCTCATGTACAAAATGGGCTTCTTGACGTACCTATTTTATAGGGAACGAAATGAGACTATGTGCTGCAGGGTTTAGCACAGTGAGGAGCTCGATAAATGGCAGTTATTGCTATTACTGGAAATCGTAGTAATAACCGTCCACTGTGTTTGTATAGCACGTTACCGTTTATAAACCAGCTGTTTTATTATTCCACTGATCTTCACAATAACTCCTCGAGGTGGCCAGTGCAGGGATCATTGCACAGATGAGGCAACGGGAGCCCAGAGAGGGCAGCGGACTGCTCAAGGTCACACAGCTTGTGAGTGGCAGAGCCAAGTTCAAGTCTTCTTAGATGAAGAATGAGCAGCACCTTCCGCAAGGCCTGGCCAGACCAGACCCTGAACACGTGGTTGGGCTGCTCCCTGACTGCTCCGCTTCTCCCAGAGACTCTTTTATAGAAAAATAATCCGGAATGTGGTTTCTAAGCCTTGTTTGTACTTTAAGCCTGCGCTGCCTCCAGAAGGGAAGAAAGCCTTGTTCTGTGGTGTGGGACTGGCTTTCCTTGCATTTGTTCTCAAGGGACCTCGGTGGCTCCCTCCGGATGTGGACCCCTGGAGCTGTTTCCCGGAGGGTCGGTGTTTTTGGCATCTGGCCACAGGGTGGCGCTGCTCCCCAAGTCATGAGAAGTCACACCTGGCCCTGGGGCTGCATTTCAACGCATCAAATATCCATTAAACACCTACTATGTGCAAGTCACCGTGACTGCTGAGGGGAGGGCTTCAGCTATTCATTTCTGTCATATTAAGGTCTATCAGTAATAGCAACAGTAATAACTTGGGCACGGGACTTCATAGTTGATTGAGCAATTTACATAGATTTTCTGGTTCCGTCTGCCAAACAATCTTGATATATTAGATGGGGTGGGCCTTGTCACACCCATTTGAGGAGGAAATTGAGGCCCAGAGAGCGATGGACCGTGTGAACAGGCACAGAGCGGAGAGCGCAGGTCGGCATTCAATGAATTATAGGTGGCGGATGGAACGGGCAGACCCAGGCATCTGTCTCCTCCAAGCTGTTACTCGCCCGCCCGCGGGGGCAGGGACTGTATCTTATTTGTCTTTCTTTCCTCACTCCTAGCGCAGCTCCTGCTGGAGGGCTTCAGCAGCCCTCTGCAGCAGGGAGAGGGGAGACAGGGGCCTCCCTGCAGGCTGCGCAGCCGGGAGCTGCAGTGCCGAACAGCGCCTGGAAGGCTCTCTGGGTGCACTCAGGCTGAGAGAGGCTCTGGGCTGGAGCTGGTTAGGTCACTACCTTCACCATGCAGCGTTTGCAAGGCATGAGTGATGCACCGTAGTTTGTCCTCGAAGGCTGCTGGGTGGCTGAGTGGTCAGAAATGATTCATTCACTCATTCATTTGTTCACTCATTCATTCATTCACTCAACAGACATTTTCTGGGTACCTGCTACATGCTGAGCACTAGGAATACAGATATGCAAACACAGCCCCTGTGCCCTGGAGCGTCCAGAGCACTGGGGGACAGGGAGGGCAAAGAGCTAGCAATACAGCTTGGTGTGAGTTGCTCAGAAGGCTGTACTAAGTGCCAGGGGCGTGACTGAATCTACCAGGGATGGGGAAGGCTACACAGAGGAGGGGACCTTTTTCAAGATCTTGGAAAATGAGATGAGTTTGCAGATTACCAGGCAAAGAAAGGCACGCGAGGGTTGGGGGAAGGAAAGCGTCATGGGCAGCATTGTGTGCACAGGCCAGAGCTGGCCAAGGATGTCGGTCATGCATTTGAGGACAGGTAAGAGGTGCAGCCAGAAAGAGAGTGGGGGGCCAGCCAGGGAGGGGCCTTGAAAGCTGTCCTGAGGACTGTGAATTGTGTTCTCAATTGGTCAGGAAACCATCATGCCGGGGGCTGTGCGCGGAGCTCAGAGTGGCAGGGAGAAGGTGGGCAAAGAAAGGACCTTTATTCCTGTCGGCTGAGCGCTGGCTATTTGCCGGTCACGGCGCCAAGTGCCTCTGGAGCACTGGCTTATTGTCTGTCTTTCGAGGCAGGTTCTCCTCTCATCCTCATTTTACAGATCAGTAAACTGAGGCTTGGAGTGTTGACGTAAGTTGTCCAATGTCACAGAACTAGTACTGGTGGAGTCAGGACTTGTCTTTTTGGTTTTTGATGGTCACCTTTACAAAAGCTAGAGTGTATAGATTTTCATGCACATGGTACAAAATTCTAAAGGCCCATCGCCACTGCCAAGAAGGTTTAAAAACAACAAAAGGCCCAAAAGGTGCCCAGAGAGGTTGCTGTCCTTAACATCCCGTCTGTGCCCGTGTGTGATGGGCAGGCCTGGACTGTGGGCAGGTGACCTGATAGAGATGGGGAGCAGGGACCTGAGGGGCCTGGCGAGGGACTGAGTGGGGACAAGGTGGAGGAGAGAGGCTGTGGTGGCACTGTCTGATGGGCAGGCGTTCGGCAGGGCTGGAGGACACTGAGAGGGAGAGACCAGCCTGCGGGTTTGGGCCCTGTCTGAGGCCACTCGCTGATGCCAGAGCAGTTCCAGCCTGCAGGGCCACACTGAGGAGCCCAGGAGGTCTGGCCTCAGTGCCCCACGGGAGATTCTGGGCGACTCATTTTTCTTCTTCAGGAGTCAGGATGTCAGTGCCACATGGAGGCCCATCACCCTGTCGTTGTCGTTGTGCTTCACTGTGGAGGGAAGGGCAGGGTGGTGGGGGGGTGGAAGGGCTGGAATGGGCTGGGGGCTTGGAATCCCTCCCCAGATGCTTCCAGCGCTGCATCTGAACTAGGGTCCACAGTGTGCAGAGCTCTCCCAGGCAGGATGGGGTGCCCGTGCGCATGCACACGCACACAAACATATGTATTCCATGTTATAAGGAACACGTGCAATGAAATATAATATATATATTATTTTACTTGACTCTCACTTCCCCAGGTTTTTTGCAACTAGTTTTGAAAATAATGAGTTGACTTCCTGCCATTCTTTCTGATGTGCAAACAGCCCCTTGGAGTTGGATCCAGAGCCCGTGACCCAGCCCTCGTAGTCTTTCTGGAAGAACCAGATGCTCCAGCCTGGTCTTGGCCTCCCCTGCCCCAGTCCTGGGACCAGCCATTTCTCCAAGGTGCCCCGGTTTCCTTCCCTGAGAAACACTACTTGGGTGGGGCGGGCGGAAGCAGCAAGTTGTGGGGAAGAGCCCCGATCTGGGCAGCCCCTCAGCGCTGGTGACCTTGAGCAAGTCCCTTTGCCTTCTCTGGGGGTGGGGCATTAGAGGACCAGTTAAGTCTTTCCAGACTCTTCTGAAGCCAAAAAGAAGATGAGGAAAACATTCATGCTGTGTGCCTGGGCACTGGAATGGCACAGCGGAAGTCTGAATTCAAGCACCAGCTCTGCCACCACATGGCTGTGTGATGCTGGGCACGATAGTTAACCTCTCTGAGCCTCAGGGTCCTCATCCATGAGATGGGGATAACAGCACCTCCCTCGCAGGACGTAGATGAGGAATATCTCACCTGGGGCAGGTGCTCAATGGATGCTGATTCCCTTCCTCTTCCTCCTCCTCACTCATCTGTGTTCAGCACCCCAGAGGAGAGAACTGGTTACTGGGTGGTTGGGCAGAAGGGAAGAGAGTTGGCCAGCGAAGAGGAAGAAATTGGGCAAACAAAAGATGAGAGGTTAACTCAAAATAAGGAAGGTGATTTTAGTCACCAGAGCTGTCCAATAAGGAAAGGCTCTCACTGCTTGGGGGAGGTGGAGAGTTTCCCGTCACTGGAGGTATGCAAGTAGAGACTGAGGGTTTGTGTGCCTTACAGATGTTTTTGTGAGGACTTCTGCATTGGCCAGGAGGTTGATTCCTTCACTCAGTGAACTTTTGGAGAGGGCTGTCCTTGCCTGGCTCTATGATGGGACAGGAGATGACAAGGTGAATGGGACACCATCCCTGGCCCCAAAGAGCGCTCAGTCCAGGGAGTAGGCTGAGCACTGAGGTCCCTTCTACCCTGCAGTTCTGTGCTTTGAAGCGTCCAAGCCCTGGAGGGAGTTGGCTGAGGGTTTTCAGTGTGCGCCTTTGGTATCGATCCTCTCGAGTTGGAGCTGGCTGGGGAGCGGCAGGAAGAGGACGCCGCAGTGTTATTAGTGCGGAGGACATGCTATAATCTGTCAGTGTCACCCTGGTCGCAGCTGGCTGGTGACCATCCTGCTGTTAACGCCTCCCTTCCCAGCAGCCTGCAAGCACTCAGCTTTCACAGCAGCCCCTGGGCCTCCACCTCTCCCCACAGGAGGGAGAATGTGGGTGCTTACTCTTTTCCTACTTCTCCCTGACATGAGCCCTCTCCTCCAATCAAACTGGCTTAGTCAGTGTTTCCTAAGCACAGCCGGGCACTCCTACCTCTGTGTCTTCAGTTACCAGAATTCCCTACCAGCTATGGTCACCAAATCCATCCATCCATCCATCCACCCATCCATCTAATCATCCATCCATCTATCCATCCATCCATCCATCCATCCACCCACCCATCCATCTAATCATCCATCCATCTATCCATCCACCCATCCTTCTAATCGTCCATACATCCATCTAATCATCCATCCACCCATCCATCCATCCATCCACCCATCCATCTAATCATCCATACATCCATTTGTTTTTCCATACATCTTTCCATCTTTCCATCTACTCATCCATTCATCCATCTATCCTCTGTCCATTCAATCTTGCCATTCGCTTCAGTCCAATTTGATTCAACTCGATTTAATTCAGTTCACAAGATTACTAGGCTTTGCCATGTGCCAAGCACACATGGAAAGTGAGGCATGTCTCTGTGCTCAAGGAGCCCATGGTGGAATCCTCCCCATTTGTCATGGCCAGCTTTGGGTCTGACCTGTTAATCGTTTGCCAGCCCCTTCAGCAGAAGTGATGGACTCTACAGGGCTGTCCTGGGGAGGACGGTTAAGTCTGACTTTTCTGAACTCATGAATGGCGTCCTGACCCCAGGAGCACCCACCGCGACCACTGAGGTCCCTTCTACTCTGCAGTTCTTTGCTTTGAAGCATCCAAGCCTTGGAGGCAGTTGCCTGCGCTAAGACAGAGATGAGGCCAGGGCAGAGCTAAGGCAAGGAGCGAGGCAGAGGGTGGGAAGAAGGTGAGGGTGAGACGACCCAGTGGGACAGGGATTTGGCTCCGCAGAGGGAGGTGCGTCCATGCAGCAGTGCGTACTCCAGCAGAGGCTGAGTGGGTGGATGCTGGGAAGGAAGGTGAAGAGTAGGGGGGCAAGGAGACCACTGCTGGAGAAGTGGGTTAGTGTGGCAGTGAAGGTGTGAGCTCTAGAGCAAATGGACTGTCTGGCTCATTGTCCCCACTCCACCATATTCCTGCTGTGTGACCTTGGGCACGTACCTTAATCTCTCTGAGCCTCGATCTCCTCATTTGTAAAAATGGGAATAATAAGATCCATCTCATAATGTTGCCATTAGCATTAACACATGAAGTGCTTCAATCAATGCCTGGTGCAGAGAGAGCTCAGTAGGTTCTTGCTCTGATTAGTTTGAGTCTTTGCTGAGCACCTGTGCTGCATCCCAGCTCTGCACCAGGAGCTTTCGCTCTCAGTGTGTCCTCTGAGCATCCCAACTGCTAACACTGTGCAGAGATTAGTGAACCCATTTTACAGATGAGGAAAGGAAGGCCCAGGGAGGCTATCTGTTGCTCACTTCACACAGCTGGTGAAGGGTGGAGCTGGGCTTTGGATGCAGACCTGTCTAACTCCACTGCCCCTGCTCTCCTGCCTGCCCTTTCCTGCTGCTTCTCAAGGGGTGAGTGCTCCGGGATGCCAAGATTCTAAAACTTCCATCCCAGCTTCTGTCTAGGGCACTGTTTTGGCCTCCTCTATTTTTAACTCTGAGTTGTTAATTATTGTTTCATATGCGTTTTCTCTGTTCCTCAGAGATCATGAGACCAAGAAAAGAAATTTTCTTCTCCACAGCAACTCAAGTGTTGACTTTGACAATGAAAGCTACAGAATTCATGTTTCCCTTTTTGCCTTGCTTGCCAGGAAGCTTGTACTTTTTGTCATACTGGTTCCTTTCCCTGTCCATGGTTTTCGTTTTTCACCTTTAACAGCCTTTTTATTTATGTGTCTTTCACTGTAAACTTTTCTACTCAAAGAATAAGCTGAATAAATAGAGGGTGAATTGAATGGGAAAGGGCATATTGCAGATTATAAGTAAATAATTAAAATAAAACTGTAAAGTTCTGTGTTAGTTCACCCTCCTCTCCTTGTGGTGGCATTGTCACATTTCTTGGCAAGTCTGTGTTTGCCTGTCCACGTTTCTGCCTCTATTGAGGGCTTTCTGCAGGAAAGTTCACGTCCTTGTCCCGTTTGTGTTCCTGGGAGCGAGATCAGGGCTTGGTGGAGGGGAGGTGGCTGATAAATGCTGAGAGACTGGATGAGTATGTTTGCGTGAGTGGATCTAATTCCAGAAGTGTGTGAGAGTGTGTGTGTGCACATGTGTATACATATGTACACACATGCACACGTGCCGTGGGGGGCATGGATGTGTCTCTGAGATGTCCGCAGGTGAACCTGAGTGCGCCCACACCTGCAGATTTGTGCAATGGCATGCTGACCACGTTTAACAACCGGCTCTTGTTTAAAAATCATCCCTGAGTTGTAGCACTTGCCCATTTCTGTGGTGTAAACATTCCCACCGTGGCCAATTTCAAGCCGCCAACGTGGCATCACCGCACGCGGCGCTGGGAAGAGATGCATGTGAGTGGCTCGTGCTGAGCTGGTAGGAGCTGGCCCCAGCCCCCGGCAGGATGTGCGTTTGTGACAGCCCACGGCGGGGAGGGCAGGCAGGGCAAAGTTCCTCCCGAGACTCCTCTTTCCAGAGCCCGTGCGCTGGGGCACGCAGGCGGCTGTTGTCGACCAGCCGGCTCTCTCAGCCGTGGGCTTGGGAGCCAGGCCACACCGACCTTGTTAGCCAGGTCCAGATACTCACCAAGACAGCGTCTTCCCTCACTTCCTGCAGGCGCTCTCGGAGTTTTTGGAGTTTGGGGAGGTCAGCACACTGCGAGGAGGAATGTCTCAGCCTGGAGCATGGATGGAGGAGGAAGAAGGGATGAATGCTCTAAACCTCCATCATCCCCAGGGGGGTGGCTGGGGTGGTGCAGGGGCCAAGAGGCTGCGGCCTCAAGCCTGCTTGAAGCTAATCCACTGAGCAAGTCTGGACTCATCACGTGCCCTCTCCAGCCTCCAGTCATGACTTTCTTCCAAGAGGAGATGGGTCTTCTGAGCTCTATGGCCTCTGTCTGACCCTCTGAGAGTCAGTCCTTAGGCTGGGCTCTGAACGTCGAACTCTCCACTCAAAAGCCAGAAAGAGGCTGTGCTGACCTTAGCATAGGCAAGAGGGGCCCCTGCCTCGGGCACTGGGCTTTGGGGGCCCCCGCTCTGGCTCTCCTCAGACCACACCACTCCCCATGGGGGAAGGGTCCACAGGCCGAGGGCCCAGGCCAAGGGGATGCGCTCCCCTCGAGCCCCACCTGCTTCTGCACCTCTCTCTGGTGCCTGCTAGCCTAGAATTTGTACCCCAAGGATCCCCCTGTACCAGCTTCCAAGGCGGGCCACCATCTGTCCTCCTGAGGGTGGGTTGTGTTGGGAGGTGGCCAAGGAGTAGCAGTTTTGGGAAACTCTGATGCGAAGGCTGGGATGTGCACCCCCTTTGCAGGAGACGCCCACAAGTGCTGAGCAGAGCTGGAGGTGGGAAGGGAAGGGGGCTGTGGGTGGAGGGCTGGGGTCCAGGCTTGCCCCGTGCTGCCACTTTCAGGTGCAGAATTCAGAGGAGGTTGAGAATTCTAAATTCAAACCTAGCATTTAAGGTCGTCATGAAGATATATTTGTCAGGACAGAAGAATAGACCATATTTTTAAATTTGTTAGTTCAATGTGTAGCTATTCAATCTTTAGACTCATGACATGTGGGCTCCCTTTGTACTTTTGCCTTGGGCCCCAAAAATGTTAGGGGTGAGCCTGGAGAGAGAGAGGCTTGAGATTCGTGGGGGACTTGGTGGTGTGGCCCTAGGGGACTGGGGCTGAATTGAGCAGGGAGCTCTGAATGTTAGTCAATTTTAGAGCGACTTTTCCCGGCCTGTGGCGTGCTACTTACCTTCTCTTAGGTCTGTGTGTCGTGCGGGTCTCATTTGCATGCCATCTTCTTTCTCTTGAGCCCCAGGAGAGCTGTGCAGTGACTAAGCTCTCTCCCTCCATCTCAGACAGCATCTTCCCTCCCCAAGACTCCCACCTCCCAGAGCTCACGAAGAAGCGCGGTCTGTGTCGGGACTGAGACCGTGGCGGTTGGTACTCTCCCGGTCCCCGCGCTGCCGCAGCATGGCTGTTTCTTGGACACTCCCCATAGATGTTCCTTCTGGCCCTCCAAATGAAAGTATGAAACTAACCAGGCCAGTGACTCCCAACCATTTGAATTAATGACACCTCCATGCTTTTCTGCCTGTGACAATAGATGTCAGTAGCGGAATGAAGCTTTCCTCCCTTTTCACAGTCCCATGTCGTGCTGTTTCCAGTTTAAACAAGCTTTGGTCAGCTCTCCTGCCTCTGGTTTGTCATGGCATCAGTTGTGAGTTCTACCCGACCTTCTGGGTCAAGGCCAATAAATTCAGTGTGGTGGCGGGAGGGTGAGCAAAGGGAGGCACTGGGGGGAGAGGAAGAAGTGTTTTACAATTTGCCAACAGATGAGTGTATTTTTTTGTTTGTTTGTTTGTTTGCTCCTTAAGTCTTGATTTGATTTTGAAATACCTTCTATCCTTCCATCCTATTTGTTATGACAGCTTTTTAAAGTTAAAATGAACTAAATTGAATGTATTTAATGTATTTTTAGAGGCATGTACAGCCCTCCTTCATTTTTTTTTTTTTTTTTTGGAGACAGAGTCCTGCTCTGTCACCCGGGCTAGAGTGCTCTGGCATCAGCCCAGCTCACAGCAACCTCCAACTCCTGGGTCAAGCTATTCTCTTGCCTCAGCCTCCCGAGTAGCTGGGACTACAGGTGCTTGCCAACACACCTGGCTAAGTTTTTCTGTTTTTAGTAGAGAAAGGGTCTTGCTCTTGCTCAGGCTGGTCTTGAACTCCTGAGCTCAAGCGATCCTCCTGCCTCGGCCTCCCAGACTGCTAGGATTACAGGCTTCTGCCACCACACCCGGTCCAGCCCTCCTTCAAAAAGCCAACCCTGGCAGTTTGATCAGCCCAGGCTGGACACTGGTGGGTTAGTTCTTTAGCTGCCTTCAAATGGGGCCTTTCTCCAACATCAGGAGTCAAATCTTCCTCGTAGCATCCCTTCTTGTCTTTCCCATCTCTTCCAGTTAAGAGGGCTCCTGGGGCCCCGCAAGACCCTCCCCATTCTTCTGCCACTCCAGGGCCCCCTCTGAGGAGCACCCCTCTGCAGGGAGCTCTCGGAGTAAACTGGCAGGGTCACGTCCATTTCAGGCTGCGCACTTCCATGGGGAAAACTGAAGCCCTGCAGTGTGTTTGGGATGCTGAGTGGGACTGGTTTATTCCAAAAGAGAAAACTCAAGGACGTCATGTTCTCTGTCTTCAAATATCTGAGGGGCTGTCATGCTGAAAAGGGAAGTGTTGTTGGAGTGTGAAGGAAGAGGTGGATTGAAATTCAGTGTGCAGAGAAGACTTCTGCCAACGAGTGCTGCCTGGCGCTGGCCAGGGCTATCTTTGGAGGGGGTGAGCCCCCTGTCACTGGAGGCGTGCGAGTAGCAGTAAGGGATATTTAAGAGGGGACTCCTGACTTAGAGAGTGGGACATCCTACTATATGGCGTCCAAGCCTCCCGTCCCCCGACTCTGAGGCTCCGTGGCTTTAGGACTGTTTCAACTGGAACGCCAGGAGTTGGGAAAGCAATTAAAGAAATCCACTGAAGTGAGGACCAAGCTATAAAAAAAATCTTTATTTCATGTACCAGGATTTTTTTTTTTTTTAGTTTTCTGCTTTTTAAAATTTTTTCTGTTAACAGTCTGAAAAAAAAAAGGACCCACCAAGAAAATAAAATGGAGGTTAGTTTCTCGAACTGGTCTGAGCTGGACATGAGCAATCGTCACCCTGGGAAGCGGCGCCCTTGCAGTCCTGGTCCTGGCTCCCTCCCTCCTGGCCCCCTAGCCCTTTCTTGGCCATGCTGGTGTCATCCCCTCCACCCGCCATGGCTTTCTCCAAGCAGACCTAGGACCCAGGCTTGCAGCCTGGAGAGGAGCGCTGATCACCTTCCCAGGTGCTCCGCCGGAACTCAGAGAGATGGGACCAGTTTTCCTCTTTGGACAGCGCCTGCATGGCTGTAGTTTTTGTGGGGCCTCTCCCTTCTCTCTAGTCCTTGATTGGTTCAGGTGTGGAATCTGGTGGGGTGGTGGGCAAGGTGGGGGCGGGATAGATGGTGCTTTATGAGACTGAGAACTACCGGGCTGCCACCATACTTTGGATTGGTTCCCTTTGCTCGGCCGCCCTGCGCACCTCTGGGCCGGGCTGGCAGATGTTCCGCCTTGTGCCTCAGGCTGAGTTGCAGAGCTCCAGCTGCTGCTGACCTGGGAAAAGAACTTTCCTTTCCCAGACGAAAGACAGGAAGGGCAGCTGCGAATGTGCAAACTCAAAAAGGCTTGCTAGCCTCTCCCTCGAACTCCCCAGAGGGCTCAACCTCAGGGCAGGCCGGCGTCAAGAAAGATGCAAACCAAGGGAGACTCGCGGACGCTGACGGAGGGCCTTTCCCCTTCAGCGCACAGACTCACAGCCTGGTCTGAAGTTTTTTCCCAGCTCGGGAAGGCTGTTGGATTTCTCTCAGTCTGAACTGGCCCTTGTCGCTCTGGGCAAGAAAGGGGAGAAACCCAGGATGTCCCCAGACTTTAGTCTGTAGGGCAAGTTTAACTTTGGGGGTTGGTCCTCACACTTGGACCAAACTTTGCTAAAATTCTCCTCCCATTCCCTCACCCTTAACCCCTCCCAGCAAACCTTGGTAGATCCCCTTTCTCCCGGATCCCCAAAGACAGTGGGGACCCTGGTGGCTGATCGCTTCTCCCAAGAAAGCCTCCTTCATTCTCCATGACCAGGTTACGGCATTAAAGCATGGGAACATGAAATGAAGAATGGCTTTGGGGACATCTGTCTTTCCCCTCTTTATCAGAATGGCAGGATACGTTTGCTCATGTGTGTGTATTTTTGCTTTGACACTGGATGTGGGGACAGGGGGTTGGGGAGCACAGTGAGGAGGCATATGGGATGTGTGTGTGTGTGTGTGTGTGTTTGTGTGTGTGTCTGAGAGGCTGACTGGCGATTTTGGAATGTTCTCAATGTCTGGGGGCTTGGTGGCAGCTCTTTTGGTCATCCCTGGCACATCCTCTGGGCAGGTGGCAGGTCTTAAAATCACAGATACGTAGAATAAGAATGGGCCTTTGGAGCTCATCTGAGTCATACACATGCTTATGCAGGGGGAAACCGAGGCCCAGGGAGGCCGCACAGCAAAAAATTCCAGAATCCAGCCCTGGATTCTAGTCTGGTACCCTTCCCACACATGCAAGCACTGTGTGTATGTGTGTGTGTGTGTGTGTGTGTGTGTGTATGTGGTGTGTTAGGAGGGCTCATGTAAGCATAAGGGCCAATGTGAAGTTGTCCATGGCTTTGGAGGGGCATTAGCCGGTTTTTGGAGCCAAGCCCCTGGCTGTGTGTGCGATGGAAAGGTTTAGACTGAGTGTGTCCCTGTGAGCGATTGCAGCGCTGGGCTTAGAGGACTGTGTGTGTGTGTGTGTGTGTGTGTCTGTGTGTTGTGTGTGTGCACGTGAGTGGGGCGTGTGGGCTCCTTCTCTATGGGATTCTGTCTGAGGAAGCCGCCTTCCCAACACAGAGACCCCCTGTGGCTCGCTGGGGCCCTCCTCCTCTTCCTCCACCTTCAAGCCCAGCTCTAATCTCTCACAACGGTTTTGTTTTCTTGTAAATGGATTTGTATATTTGTTTTCTGTTTTTTTCTTTACAAGTTCCCTGCTAAATTTTAAGATCCCCATCCCACCCCATTTTTTGTTTTCACAGTTTAAAGCTGGAAAAGAATTAAAAGAAAAATACTATCTGATTTTCTTGCAAGTAAATCCACTTATTATATATTTACATTTATTTATAGTCTGTGGTTTTTTTATTTTTAAAAAAAAATCACCACTTGTTTTTCCTTTTTCTTTTGTAAAAAGAAACCTTTTTGCAGTGTCATTGTTGGACCCGCTGGGCCCCGAGGGGGCGTCAGTGAGTCCAAGGACCCCCGAAGGGTCAGTGAACCCCCTTCCCAGGGGACTGGGGGCCTATGAGTCTTGGGGTCCACCATCGCCCAGGGTCATCAGGTGGCCCTGAGGTGAGGGGTGAGGAGGGAGAGCTGCTTTATATCCCCCGGGGGGTGGGCGTCTCCTGACCCCAAGGACAGGAGCTTGGGGATGGTGACCCCAAGAGGCTCACCCTGAGGATTCCGGGGTTTCCCGCATCTCGGTAAGCCACCGGCAGCCATCCCCTCTCCTTTCCTTTCCTCAAGGCCTAGGAAGTCATCACAGTGGGTTAAGGACCATTAAGGACTGGGAACCCGGGGCTGGGCGAGCCCCGGTGCACCCCCCTCCAGGCACCTAACGGACAGGAGGGACCAAGGACTCGGGTCACCTGGAGGCCTACAATTGCCCCATCAGTGCCAGGCGGAGCTGGCTTTTGAGCCGCTGAGCCCTTCCCAGCGTTGTGGGGACACTCACCCCGGGGCTCCAGGGACCTGGCAGTGACCACAGGCTCACCTGGCCCTGGGGCCGCTGAGTCTCCATCCCCAACTCTCCCAGGGAGGCAGGGCCCACTGGGGTCAAAGGGAACAGAAAAGTAACTCTCCCCGCATTAAAAAAAAAAAAAAGGAAAAGCAAAGAACAAAGTAACATAACCCCTGATAGATACAAAGGACTGTCCCTTTCCTTTCTGTCCCTTCTCATTTTTTGCTTTAATGTTATCTTGGTTCCCTTTTATTTTTTCATTTAAATTGGTTTTTATTAAATGTTAAAATAATGGTACATGGGAAATCATGCATTTTCTTTTAGATTTATTTTCTATTTTTAATTTTTTATCCCTCTCGCTTTTTTTTAAAGTTTGTTTTTCTTCCCTCGTTTATATTTTGTCACATTTCCTGTTGTTTTGCTTCTTTGTTCCTCTTATATTTTGTTCTCTCTTTTTTTTTAAATTTACTTGTTATGTTTTTCTCTTTTTTTGTTTTCTGTTTTTTTGTTTTTTTGTGTTTTTGCTTTTGGAAGGTCTCCCCGGGGATGGTGTGGGCGCCCTCCCCCGCCCCGCGCCGCCCCTGCCCCTCGGCGGCCGCGCCCTGCTCCCGGCTGTGCCCGGCGCTGGCGAGGCCCCCCGTCTTCATACGGGGGTGGTCCGGCGGTTGGCTGTGTTGGAGTGGAGAGAGTCCTTGTTCTCCTTCTGGATACAGTTGTGAACTTGGAGGAAGCTGTTATCCCTGTCGGAGTTGTAGGTGGCGGTGGGCGTGGTGGCGGCCTTCAGGGGGTCCCTGCTGAGGGTGTACATGGAGATCTCCGTGGACGGCAGGGTGTTGAAGCCCTTGATGCCCACGGGGGAGGCGTCCCTGGAGTGTGGGGGCTCCGTGGAGCGCGAGCTGGAGCGGCTGCGGCGCTGGTAGCGGTAGCGGTAGCTGGGGATGCGGGTGATGGCGGAGGCCTGGAGGTAGTCCGTGGCGCGGGCCGTGGCCCGCAGCTGTTTGTGCCGGTCGATAAACATGTGCACGGCCAGCACCCCGACCATCTCGGCGATGATGAAGGACAGGGCCCCGAAGTAGAAGGACCAGCCATATGAGTAACTATTCTTTTTGGAGTCGCTCTTGGAGGGGTCTCCGGCATTGGCAGATATGTACACGATGATGCCAATGATGTTACTCAGACCTGCGGGGCACAGCGGGGTGGGGAGTCGGAGAGAAGGATGTCAGTTTCTCAGGGGGATGTCAGCCACTGGACAGGATGAAAGGATGGGCCTTCCCGGGACCTGCGTTTTCATGGGGGACAGGTGGGCCCATGCAGAGGGACACTGGCAAGCTTCCCCTTAACGCGGTAACATTCCACTGGGAGAGGGCCACAGGGAAGAGCTGATGGCAACAGACGTGGCAAGAGCAGGGAGGAGAGAGGGGCATTCTACAACCTAGTGAGTAAAAGTAATAACAATAGGTGTTGTTTATGGAGCATCTGCCATCTGCCTGCACTGCTTAGTGCTTTACAAGCCTGTCGCAGGTGCGAAACAAGCAGAGAGAGGTTAAGTGAAGGAGGAGAGGGCGGCTTCCCAGGGAGCCGAGGCTGGTGTAGCAGGGGGTTGAGACTGGCTCCCCGAGCCAGACCGCCCGGGTTCGGAGCCTTGGCAAGTTAACTCAGTCTGAGTTCCGGATCTGTAAAGTTGGGAAAATGTCAGGCCCGCTCCTCTGGGGCCACGGAGAGGGTTACGTGGGTGAACACTTGTGAGTGCTCCTTAGATGTTGGTCATTCTTATTAAATGGCTCATGCTACACCCAGGTTCTTTTTCTGACATCTGAAGCAGGTGTGACTCATCTGTCATGAACCGGGATCAGAACTGTGGTTGTGGGTGCCTGCCTGCTCCCACCTGGGGGCACAGTGAGGGGAGCGTCTTCCCTCGGTTTCCATGGAGATGAGCATCAGGCAGGGGTTCAGGGAATGGGGAGGCAACTTGGTTGTCCTGCCTCCAGCCTCGTCACTATTTATACCAGGAGGGGAGAGGGTAAGTGGATAGAGGCCCAGTGCCCTGAGAGGGACCCAGGATTTTGGCCCTTTTCCAAGTGGTGGTAGGAAAATGGGCCATTGGGCTAAGGGTTGGGGTCTGGAGATGCTCCCGGAGGACTTGGTGGGGGGGTTGGGGGGTTGCTACAGGGCAGGAGCCCCTGCACAACCTTCCCTCCCTGCAACACGACATGTCGCAAGGCCTGGTGATTCCTGTCCTTCCTCCTCTCTCTGCCGGGTCCTCCTGGCCCCCCGGCACCCAAACCTCAGCCTTCTCCCCACTGAGGGCCTGGACTCCAGCCTGCTTGGCGGGGTGACCGTTACCTGCAGACACGAAGAAGATGCCGGCACTCAGGATGATGTTGTGTCGAGTCTTGTAGAACTCGCTGGCGGCGATGCACAGTCCACCCATGAACAGCAGAATCACACTCAGGATCGGGAAAATGCTCGAGGCCCTCACGGCCCCTGCGGAACACGGAGGGGTGGGGAGAAAGAGAGCGGCGTGACTGTGAGACCGAGGGGTGCAGGAGGGAGGCAAGAGAGCAGCCCCTAGAGCCGAGGGTTTATGGACATAGCCCCGGAGTTGAGGTTGCTCGGCACTACCAGGGAGGGAGAGTGAGTGAGCTCTCTACTGCCTCAGGATCAAACTGCAGCACGTCGTCAACACATGGAGCCCTGTGTGACTTGACCTTCGTCTACCTCCAGCCTCATGCCTCCTGGTCCTCATGTTCTCTCATGTCCAGCAGCAGCAGCAAACTTCCCAGGGCATGTCATTTTATGCTGCCGACTTTCGATATACTGAGCTTTCTTACCGAAATGTCTTTCCTGGTCTTCACTTAGCAAACTCCTGTTCATCCATCAAAACCCAGCTCAAAGTCCCCTCCTCTGTGAAGCCTTCCTTGACTTCCTTAGGCAAAGTTATGAGCTCCCTTTGGGACACTTGGGCACATTGAGAGGCAGAGTTGTATAGTGGTTAGGTGGAACCACATGGCCTCAATTTGAATCTGGCTCTAGCATTTATTAGCTATGTAAGTTTGGGAAAGTTATCTCACCTCTCTGTGCCTCAGTTTGCTCATCTGTAAAACAGGGATGGTAATAGTGCCTGCCTCCCAAGTTTGTTGTGAGGATTAAATGAGTTGAATCAGGTAATGCACGTAGGTAAGTTTCTGGGGCATGTGGTAAACATTCAATAAATGATAGCGATTGTTATAACTACTTATTTATACGTATGCCTCCCCGATGAACCACGGGGCGTGAGGCAAGGACTGCGGCCTGTTACAAATAGTTTCTCCTCGCTGTAGGAGGACACAGCGGGTTGCCAGTACAAGCTCACTGAGTGAATAAACGTGGTGAGGTGGTCCAGAAAAAGGAAGAAGCAGGTGCATTGCAGTGGAAAGAGAAAGTGAAAACGAAAACCCTTGCGGATGAGGTAAGAAGGAAGGACTGACAAACAGGACAGGAAAGGAAAAGAGCATGTTAACGAAAGGGGAGACATGGACAGAGGGAGAGGCTGCAGCTTCCACGTGTGGAGGGGGCAGGGGAAGAGGGGCGCAGGCAGCCGAGGGCGTGGGGGGCCGGGGCTGGGGGAGCAGCGGCTGGTGGGGCTGTGTGTTTGTGGGGCGAGTGGCCCCTGGATGAGGACCCAGTGGTGTGGCGTCCTCCACAAAGTGTCTCTGCAAAGTACAAAATTGTTTTCTATCCAAATTTAAATGGGCAGCGTGTGACCACAGGACTTGACTCGCTGTCCTGGGGGCGGTGGGTCGGGCAGGAGGCAGAGCCGTCTTGAGGCTGGCGGGAGGGAAAAAGATGTCTAAATGTTTTGGCTACTTAAGTGGCTTCTAAGGAAGTTGAACCCTGCAGCCACAGAGCCCTTTGGCCAAGCCCAGGGATTGGTCAGGGAGGTGCGTTTGGAAGGGAAGGTACCAGGAGTAGAGCCTCCCTCAGCCCCTGTCCCTGCCTCTTTGGGTGGCAGTGTGGCCTAGAAGGATCTATACAAAAATTCAGGAATTTTTTTAGAGGATTTTAGGCAGTTTGCTGGGACACGTGTGATGTAAAAACCCTTTCTCTGTCCCCCATGGGTCTGCAGTGCGGTCTACACTGCTTACAAATGTGAGTGGGTGAGTGGGTTATTTGGGGGACTTGAAAAGGGGCGGAGCTCGGTACCTAGGTGGGCATGTGTGGGCCAAAGCCGAGCTGCACGTGGGGACGCTGGGGCCAGAGGAGGAGGCCAGGCAGTCAGGTCCCCCTTCAGTGTCGGCACCCTCTTCCTCCCCGGGCAGGGACAGGATCCTCCAGCTACCAAATGGGATCCACATTTTAAGGAAAGCCCTATAGCAAGATCTGTACGCACGTGCAAGTTTGATTGAGCAGTGCTGTTTTTTGTTTTTTTTTTTTGAGACAGAGTCTCACTCTGCTGCCTGGGCTAGAATGCCATGGTGTCAGCCTAGCTCACAGCAACCTCAAACTCCTGGGCTCAGGTGATCCTCTTGCCTCAGCCTCCCGAGTAGCTGGGACCACAGGCATGCGCCACCATGCCCGGCTAATTTTTTTCTATATATTTTTAGTTGTCCAGACAATTTCTTTCTATTTTTTTAGTAGAGATGGGGGTCTCGCTCTTGCTCAGGCTGGTCTCCAACTCCTGAGCTCCAGTGATCCGCCCGCCTCGGCCTCCCAGAGTGCTAGGATTACAGGCGTGAGCCGCCTCGCGCGGCTGAGCAGTGCCGTTGTAAGGGTGAAATTGGGCAATATCTGTACTGTGTCTCACGCTAGAAGGTAGACAGTAAAAGGCAGCAATTTTTATTTCTGAGGTCTTTCCTTCTTGAGGCCAGATACAATTTCCCTATAAATTGTCCTGACTTCCCACAAAGCCTGGTACAGTCTTGGTGCCAAAATCTATCACAAGGAACAGAAAGTGTCTGATTTATTCAATGAATAAACATTTATTTGTCGCCTATGAGTAAGCAGATGGTACTTCACAATACCTGCTAACATTTGTGGAGATCTCCCAGCTGCCGGGCCTTGTTCTAAGTGCCGTATGTGGATTAACCCATGCAGGCCTCACACCAGCCCTGTGAAGCAACGGGCCTTGACTTCAGGGAGATTACAGATCCCTAAAGCAGGCATCGGGACACTTTTTTTGTAAAGGGACAGATAGTAAATATTTCTGGCTTCGCTGGCCATATGGTCTTTGTCACAGTATCTCAACTCTGCCGTTGTAGCAAGTAAACAGCCATACACGATGTGTAAACAAATGAGGGTGGTTGTGTTCCAATAAAACTTTATTTACAGAATCAGTCGGTGGGCTGGATCTGGCCTGCTGGTCGTAGTGGGCCACCTCTGGCTGGGAGCCTACGCAGGGAGTATGAAGCAGGGGGGTGCTTTGCTCCTGACTAGCTGGGAGTCTGGGAAATAAACATGGACTGAGTGCCCGCCACTGTGCCAGGTTCTGGGCTGGGCACGGGCGACATACAGGGTGCAAAACCAGCCCTGGCCCATGTCTTTATAGGGCTCACGTTCTCACCACGGAGATGTGCGTCTTCAGACAATAACACACCCGGGACAAAGTGCTAGAAGAGAAAGGTGCCTGTGCGGCACCAAGAGGGTGTGTGACAGCTGATGTCCATGGGAAGCTTAGTGTGTGCCGGGGACTGTTTTAAGCACGGTGCAGACGCTAACTCATCAGTTCTCATTACAACTCTATGAAATACGCATCATAGAAGTCAGCCATTTGTCCAGGTTTGTGAAGGCAGGCAGGCTGACTGTGGGGTCCGTGTGTCTAACCACTGCACTCCCCGCTTTCAGGGTCTATACTCGCTGCCTCTAACAGTGCCCTCTGAGCTCCTGGGGGATCAGGAAGTGCTCCCCGAGGGACTGATGGTGCCGCTGACTCTGATGGGTAAGCAGACGCTCACCCGGAAGAGTGGAGGCAGGGCTGTGGGAGAGGACACAGCACCAGCCAGGGCTGGAAGAGGCATGGCTGGTCCAGGGACCTGGAGGAAGGCTGGGGAGCCAGTGGAAAGGCTTGGGGAGCACTAAGGCAGAGGAGGCGGGCGGGGCCAGGCCACGCAGGGCCCCGTGGGTTGTGCTAAAGAGCTTACCTTTATCCTAAGCGCGATGGGAAATATTAAAGGGCTTAGGACAGGCAGGGCTGTCATGATCTGATTTGCATCTTAAGCAAATGGATTATGAAGGGGTCAGGGTGGCTGCGGGGAACCAGTTGAGAAGGCTACTGCAGTTGACCAGACAGGAGAGACGGTGTTTGGCCCAGGGTGGGTGCCAGGGGTGTGGACAGAGGTGAAGGCTTTGACAGATGGTTAGGAGGTGAATTGAGGCTGGCTGGATGGATAAAGGTAGAGAGGAGGGTGAAATTGAAGATAACTTCTAGGTTTCGGATTTGCAAGCTGGTTGGAAAAAAACATTTATGGAGGTTGGCAGAGGACAAAGTGAAGGGAGAGGTGGGGGAGGAGGCGGGAGAAATCAAGGTTTGTTTTGGGACATGCCGAGTTTGAGATGCTTTGGGGACAAGCATGCGAAGTGTGGAAGGGACGTGGGTGGGCAGGTGTGGGGCACGGCAGTGTGCACGGTGGGAGCCACAGACACGCAGGTGAGCACAGGGAAGCTTGCCCATGGACGAGGAGAGGCTCAGGCTGAGGCTTGGAGAGCCCCAGTGTTTAGTGACTGGCTCAAGAAGACCCTGGGCAAATCACGTAGCGTCCCTTGCCCTTCCTTTTCTGTAAAATGAAGACGAAAATCCTCACTCAGTATCCTCCTTACAGTATTACAGCGATTAAATAGGAAAAAGAATGGGGAAGCTTTTGAAAACACAGAATGTTGGTAAGCTATGAACAGTTTATTATTTTCTATGCTGACGACAGAAATGAAAAGCCTCCTAATTGCCCAGGAGGGAAGTGACATCTTGCCTTCTGGAGGGGATGGCCTGAGCTATAAATTCTTTGCTAATCCGCTTGCTGGCGCAACTCCCTAGACAAGTCATTTTGCGATCTGGTGCCTCAGTGGGCCCCAGCCCCTCTGGCTGTCATGCTGCGAAATGGCTCTTCATGGTGGGCACAGATGGAGGACACGGCAGAGGCTGCACGTGGGGTCCCTGCTGTTACCTGGCTCCGTCTGGGAGAGGAAGGGGGCTGGTGGCTGGTGTGGATGGGGATGTGGGGGCAGGGGAGGTCAGGAGACCTGGGTCTGCTGCTGGCTCCTTGCCTGGCTCCCCGTGGGGCCTTCCTCTGGCCTCAGATCTGCACTCTGGTGGGGCTGGAGGAAAAGATCCCTAAGGTCCTGTCCGTCTTCGACAGTTCTGTGCCCCCAGACCTCTGCTCAGGGTCCACCCAGCCAGGCCCTGCTGCCATCCCACCTGCGCCCTGTGCTTTAATCAAGATGGTCACCATAATCGGGTACATGGAGCACAGGCTCCTGGTTTTCTGGGCATGGGGTTAAGCTCTTTATGTATGTTACCCCATTTGGGGTTTGATCCATTCTAATGGGATAGAATCACACATGTGCAGGGTTGGGAGGAACTTTCTAGGCTCCTGGGCATCTCTCCCCTTCTTCTCCTTCCACGCTGTGCTGGATAGTGTAGCTACTGACCGTGAAAAGGGATGGGTTGCAAAAAATGCCTGTGTGGATGTGTGAATGTGTGTGAGTGTGTGTGTGTGTGAGTGTGTGAGTGTGTGTGTGTGTGAGAGAGAGAGAGACCTGCAAGAAGAAAGAAGAGGAGAAAAAAGATGGTGTGCAAGAGGAAGAGAGAGAAGTCAGAGCAGAGGTTAGGAGCGTGGGCTCCAGGTGCAGACTGCTTGGGGTCTCAGCCTGGCCCTCCCACTGGCTATGTGGCCACTGTGCCTCACCTTTCCCATCTGTATAATGGGGACAGTGACCATCTCTACCTCCTAGGGTGGTTGTGAAGATGAATTAAGATAGTGTCTCAAGTGTCAGGCCTGGCACCTAGTCAAGTGTTGAACAAACGTTTGCTATATATAATGATGTATGAAAAGCATCCCGGGAGCCCTGTGAGCTAACTTTGGGAGCACCATCTGTGCAGGATGCCGGATGTGTTCCCATTTCCTGCTGTCTGTAGAGACTGGTGACCAGTTGCACAAGCTCAGGAAGAGGCTGCCTGAGTTCACCCTTCTAGCTCTGTCACCGGGCCACCCGTGCCTCAGTTGTCCCATCTGCCACATGGACATCGTAAGCACACCTGGCTCGCAGGGTTGCTATGAGGAGTAACTGAGCAAACACATCTGAAGCCACGAGGACGTGTCCGGTACCCGGGGAGCACAGCACGCGTTAGCTACCGTGACAGCAGAGCGCACTGTTGCTGCCTCTCCCGGGGCTTCGGGTTGCCGGGGTGGGTGTTTATGAAAGTGCAGGTTGTGACTCATTACTAGGTCGTGAAACCAGTGGAGTGGCTGCGGGCAGCACGCAAGTCAGTGAACTAGGACAGGACAGAAACTGCCGGCCGCGTGCGTGCACGAAGGCTGGCCACCGGCTGGGGGACGTCTGCTCTGGTCCTGTGGATGTGAGTGAGTGCAGGGCGCAGCTCAGGGGGCCGCCCAACTATAGGACGTGGTCTGGGCAGTTTCAGCTGTGCTGACCGAGATGGCTTCTGGTGAGAATGCCTCTCAGAGTCCCCCTCACAACAATTCCTGCTCGAAGGGGCTGCTGGGCTGGGGCTGTGGACAGACAGCCGGGTGACGGGCCTGGACAACGCTCCCAGAATGCAGGCGGTGTCCCAGAGAGTGTGTCCCCCTTGGCCTTGGGTAGGTCATTTCTCCTCTCAGGCCTCGTGTGCCCCTCATCTGTAAAACGGGAGGATGGAGCTGGGTGGCCCTAAGGGCGTGTCTAACTCCAGCTTCTCAGGGGCTGGGATGAGGTGTCATTGCACTTCTAAAATTCTGGGGGGGGGATGTCCCTCATGCTGTGCCCCTGGGACAGCTGGGAGAGCCAGCAAAGCACCATTCAGGGAGACTCAGAGAAGGTGTGGAACTTGCCGAAGGCTGCAGAGCGCAGCACACCTTGAACTCAGGCCCTTTTATTCTACGTCCCAGATTGGACCTTGACCCCTGGGCTGCCCACACCTCCTGTGCTCGGGTCCCTGGGTCGCCTCGATACCTGGTGGGCCTGCAGAGGTGGGCATGGGGCTGGGGGCAGTGGGGAGGAGCGGCATTCTCCGAGCCCGGGAAAGGTGGCTTTGGCCCAGTTTGAGACCCAGTATCCACCTCTGTCCTCATTCTGGGAGGAAGGTGGACGTGCCAGGTGCCCTAGGGAGGTGGCACCTCATTATTCACTCAGCAAGCGCCTCCTGGGCCTGACCCCGGGCCGGGCCCTGTGCTGGGTGGGGAAGGGGGAGGGGTGGGTGGGAGGCAGGTGCTCTATTTGCAGCTACTCCACTTGGAGTCCTCAAGCTGTTCACAGTCCGGGGGGAGAAGAATCCTTACCAGACACCAAGACAAAACAGATCGGTAAACAGACCGGTCGTCTCCACACACACCAGCCCCGTCCCACATTCTTGGCTGCGGAGAAGGCGGCACCGTTCACCCCGTCTCTCCAGCCGGGACTCCTAGACTTCTGCAAGTCCTCTCTCTCTCTCTCATCTCCCCCATCCAGGCTGCCAGGAAATTCTTCCGGCTCTGCCCCCAAATACATCTAGAGTCCGACCCCTTCCCAGCCATGTCTCCACTCCTGGGCCAAGCACCTGCCTTTCTAGCGTGGATTGTGGCCCTGGTGTCCTACCTGGTCTTCTCCTGCCCGCCTAGAGTAACGAATACATGACTGTAGTTGGCTCTCCCGCAGAAGCCTGGACGTCAGACCGCATCTGTCCTGTGCTCAGAACTCTCCTGTGGTCCCATCTCAGAGGAGAGCCGAGGGCCACAAGTCCTGCCTCCCACCTGCCCCCTTACGCCACTCAGCCATGTGCCTCCTGGCTGTGCCCGAGCCTGCCAGCCCCAGACACTTCGCACTGGCTGTTCCCTCTGCCGGAATGCTCCCGGGAGATCTGCACCACCCCACCGCTCCCTCACCTCCTTCAGGTCTCTGCTCGGATGTCCCCTCTGCCCTCAGGACCTTCTGACCACCTTATTGCAAACTGGAGGCCCCCTCTTGGCCCCCTTCCTGCTTACTATCTGTCCCTTGCACTTATCGCTGTGTCACCTACGATGTGAGCACTGTGAATAGCAAATGCTACCGAGTGGGCACCTTGCTCCGGGCTGGAGCAAAGAGCTGTCTGCTTCTAACTCACTCAGTCCTCATCGCAACCCTGGGAAGAGACCAGCAAGCGTCGTCCTCATTGTGAGGAGACTGAGGCCCAGGGAGGCCAGCCGGGAGGCTGCAGAGCTGGGTTTGAGCCCCTGGGTGTGTGGCAAAGCCTGCCGTTACGTTCTCCTGCCTCCTACCAGTGGCCACATTCTGTAAATGCATCCCCCAAATGCCCCTTGTGCTGGTCCTGCCTGCCTTGGCTGCCTCCTGCCCCCTTGGCAGCTTCTGCTCTTGGCTGTGGCTTCCAGTGAACCCCTGGGAGGGTGTCGACTCCAAGTGCAGTCAGGTGCATCTCTGGTGTGTGTGTTTGTGGGGGGGTGAATGGGGCATAGGCTTTGCCCAGGGACCTGCCTCCCCTGTCCCCATGTCCACTTCTGGCTCTGGGGAGAGTGTGGCCTGGTGATCGGCATGTTGAGGCCTGATACGGCTGCTCTGCTGTATGAGTGTGTGTGTGTGTGTGTGTGTGTGTGTGTGTCAGGAAGGCCTCTGGGCAGCAGCCCTCTCCCCTCCCCCTGGAGGGGGTATGTCAGGACAGCAGGCGGCCCTGGGCCCCTCACCCAGACTCCAGCCCGAGGCTCTGAGTGTGGAGTGGGGAGACCCGACCCCACTCTGCAGTCTTCGACTAAAAGTGGCCATAATAGAGCGGACTTCGGGGTCCAGCACACAGTCAGTGCTTAATATATGCCTGTGGAATGGAGCCAACTTCCTGTGAATCTTCTTCCCCCACTCCAAATCACAATGGGACTGCAAGGAGACACCAAGCCCCCTCTCCTGGGCACAACACACACACACAACACACAGGGACCCACATACACACACATACACACAAACATACAGGTGCAAACACACAGATGCTTCCACATTCAGACACACACTCAGGTTCACAGACATGCAGGCAACAAAGAGACAGGACATAGCACAGACTCGTGCCATCGTGCGCAAAGACAGACGCGCTGACGCACGCCGACACTCATGCGAAGTCACACCCGGTCACCACCACCTCCGTTCTTCACCAAGATCCTCAAATCTGTGGATAATGAGGGAAGAGGATGCGGAGGCCACCACAGCAGACGCATCCGATGGGCCCACGGCACTGGTCGGGAAAAACAGTCTGGTCACCATTCGTTACTGCGTAAGCCAGGGAGAGGTGGGCATGCTGGCCACACCTTCATGGGGCCCAGATGTCAAGGGGCCTGGCGTGCTGACCAGGGGCTCCTACAGCCGTCTCCCCATCACTAGGGAGCCCCGACTCTGTGATTCAGGAGAGGCTGTGAGACTCCTCCGATACTCGTGGGCACTGAGGAGCACATGTGTCTGTTCCTTCTTTCATTTGTCCCATCAGATATTAATTGAGTACCTTCCTTCTGCCAGGCCCTCCAAGTGGTGGGTCAGTGCCTGAAGCTTGGCCTGCTGGCTTGAGGGCGAGGAAACCCCACCATCTCTGCTGCTCCCAGAGATGAGCTCTGGCCTCCATCCAGTCAGGCCCTTCTGGCATTCTCTTTCCTCCCTTCTACTCCACATCCTCAGTCCTGCGGCTGCTGAAACAAGGGTGGCGGCATTACCCAGCCCACCTCAGCCTCCTTCCTGGGGCCCCTCATCTCCTTGGCCTCTAAGCCTTGGTGTCCTGGGCCTCAGTGTCTGGGCTGCTCCTCTCCTCTCTCTGTGCCACTCCCTTGGTGAGCTCATCAAGTGCCATGGCTTTGAATGTCATCCACACACTGACACATGGCAAACTCCTACCTCTGCCCAGGGGCTCCCTTGTGAACCCCAGACTCCAGGCCCACACCGAGTGTCTGACATGGCCCCAGGAAGTCCCATGGGCATTTCTAGCTTAATGCGACCAACACTGAGCCTGTTCCCTGGCCATTCGCAAAGCCTTGAAGTCATCCTTGACTTCTTCCTTCCCTCGAAATCAAAGGCAGCCTTGTGTCCTGTACTCGGGGCTCTAGAAACATGATCAGCATCTGGTCCTGCTTCACCCTCTTCACTGCTGCCACCCTGGTTCGAGCTGCCATCACCTCTTGCCCCGATTGTCACAACAGGCTGCTAAGTCTTCTGCTGGCTTCTGCCCTGGTCCTCTTTCAGTCTTTTATGAGCAACCAGAGGGTCCTGTTCAGAAATGAGCTGGTGTCCCTCAATCAGAGAAAACCCCCAAGTCTTTGCTGCATATCCGGGGTGTCTCTGAGGCCTCCCGGCACTTGCTCTTTCATTACTCCTCCTTGCTCACTCCATTCTCACCCTGCTGGCCTCAGCCCTGCTCCTCAAACATGCCAGCACACTCCCACCCCAGGGCCTTTGCACTTGCTGTCCTCTCTGCCTGGAGCATTCTTCCCCCAGATACCCATGTGGCTCACTCTCTTACCTCCTTTGGGTCTTTGTGCAGTCTTCTCAGGGAGGACTTTCTTGGCCTCAACCCCACTCTGCAATTCCCTATTCCCCTTTCTTGCTTGATTTTTCTCTGTATCACTATGGCAGTCTAAGATACTATATCATTAACTTGTTAATTTTGTTTATCACAGATTGCAAGTGCCCCCAAGGCCACATCCTTAGCACTTGGAAGAGCGCCTGGCTTACAGGGGGCTGTTCCATGAAGATTTGTGGAACGTGTGAATTGCTCACACTTACAAGTGAAGGAAGAAGCTGCACTTGTTTCATGGATCCTCTAACTTCCTACGAAGTTTAAGGGGCCCCAGGCATGTGCATTCCCATACAGAGGTCTTGGGTTTAGGAATACTGCGGAGGCCAGTAACAGCAGGGACAAGGTATTGGGTTGTCTCCACCTGGCTCACACCTCTGCTTTTCTGGGAAAAATGAATTTAGGGGCCATTTGGGAATATGGGTAATGGGGCCCAACTCCCCTGGCAGATGCTGTGTGTGGACTGGGCCCTGCTTTTGGGGGAGGGAGAAGAGTTGCTTGACTGCTCCTTCCCTCTCCTCTCACCTCCGTCCCCACCCCGAAACCCAACCCTAACCCCGCGCTCCCCCCATCACTGGCCACCCCTGCTCCTGTCCGCTCTGCACAGCTACACTCCAGTCCAAGGGGCCATTGCCAGTCACCTGGACGACTGCAGTAGTCCCTCATGGCCTCCCTGCCTCTAAGTGACATGCCCTCTGTGCCTCTGCCCCTCCCCCACCACTGCCCACTCTCCGTCCTCCCAGACCTCTTTGGAACTCTCAGGGGCAGAAGGCAGGGAGGGGTGTTCGTGCACGTGCTCATTGCTGGTTCCCCCATGTAACCTTCACCAAGGCGCCGGCTCCCTTGGTTTGGTCCCCTCTTGGATCCCCAGGACCGACAGTGGTGCCCGGTGCACAGTAAGTGCTTAGTAAATATCTCGTGAGTGAATGAATTTATGAATCCTTTCAGAGTCCAGGCCTCAGCTCTGGGGCCACCTTCTCTAGGGAACCCTTCTGGAACGACCTCTTCTGGGCTGGGTTGGGGGGCAGTCTCCCTCAGCACAGCACGCTCCCTTCCACCCCTGCATGTGGCACAAGTATGAATATTAGGTCCATGGTCTGTCTCCAGACGGCTCACTCTCAGGACAGAGGCTGCTTCTGCCCCCTCACAGCCTCTCTGCAGGTGGGTTTGACAAAGCTGAACTCAGACCTGACTCAGGCCCCGCCCACCCAGGGTGCAGCCACGCCCCTTCCCGGGCCAAAGCCCCGCCCACCTCTGGGAGCCACTCTGCCCACCTCTCTGGCCCCCAGCTCTCTTCCTCTGGAAGCCTGTGGCCTGCATGCGTTGTTCTCTGTGGCATTTGGCCATGATTTACTTGAGTGCTCACTTACTCAACCAGTCACTTCCTTGCTCAGTCATCAAAATGCATTATTGGGCAACTGTGCCCTGCCAGGCCCTGTGCTGGGTGCTTGAGGTGCAGAAATGAATGGTCACAGTTCTGCCTTCAAGAAGTTCTTAGTCTCATGGGGGTGCACCAATGAAATTGCATCCAAGTGTGCTAATGGTGGAGATGGAGAAATTGCAGGATGCCGGGGAGACCCCAGAAGGGCTTCGGAATCAAAAAGTGGGGATGGGGAGTGGGAGAGGGAATCCTAGAAACATGATTCCTGTTTCCGGCTTCTCTCACCAGCCAGGTTAGAGCTTCACAGAGGATATAGAAACTCATGCCTTCCAGCTTAAAAAATTATATAGGTTGTCTAGCCCAAGACTAGCATTTTATAGATCGGGGGCCAGCAAACTATGCCAAATGCAGACTGCTGCTCGTTTTTGTAAATCAAGTTACGTTTTACTGGAACATAGCCACACTCATTTGCTTCCATATTGTCAGCGGCTGCTTTTGTGCTACAAGGGCCGAGTCGAGTAGTTGAGACAGAGACTCTGTGGCCCTCAAGGCCTAAATATTTCTTGTCTGATCCTTTATAGGGAAAGTTTACCAACTCCTGTTTTAGATGCTCCAAAAATATTGTTGGATTAAGTCAACTCAGATCGGACCTCCGGAATCCTGCACAGCTAATGGGGTCCAAGTCTTTTGTCCAGTGACATCAAAATGAACCAAACACTCGAAGCTCTTCTCTCTTTAAAAAGAGAGAATTGAGGTATTGAGCTGTTAGGAATTGCCACTGAAGAGTTCTGTATCTTTCCTTTATTTGACCAAAAGCATTTGTCGAGTGCTTATGATGCTGCAGGAGCTGTTATAGGGGAGCAATGAATGAGGCATGTTTCCTGCCCCGGGTGCTCACAGCCCGGCTGACAAAGCATGACCTCATCACTGCGCTGCCAGGAGACCTGTGGCTCCTGGTGTGGGGCCTGGCCTTGCTCACACTTCCTCCTCTGTAGCTGCCTCTCCGAGGGCCCTCCCCGCCAGGCCGTGCTCTTCTTGGGCCAGTGACTGTGTGTCCCTGATCCGTCCTGGCCTCCCCAGCACTGGGCACAGAAGGTGCTCAAGCCACGCTTACTGCACTGCCAGGCTCCTGTGGCCTTAGCCCAGACGCAGTAACAGGTAACAGGTAACCACAACCAAACGGCCTTTAAGGAATTCCATTTAAGAGGAACGTCTTGAGGGAATTCATAAAAGGAAATGATGAGCACATTATGATATTTTTTCCTCTTAAAAAAAAAAATCTATAAATTGCATCGTGTTCCCTTCCTTTCTCTTCCCAGCTGCCTGGCCGACTTTATGTTCCATGGGCTTTTCAGCGAAGCCAGATTCCAGGCTGACCTGAGAGCTGGGTTTGATGTGAGAAGGGATTATTGAAAGAGACAGGGGCAATCCACATAATAAAATGCCTCCTACGTGTTGCATACAAGTGATCTCAGGGTAATGCGAACCCCTCTGCTGTGGGGGAGGAGCGGAGGAGGGGCACCTGGGTGAGGGGGGTGAGGTGGGAGGGGGTGCTGCCCTGGGTGGAGAGCAAACCTCCCAAAGAGCCAAAGAGCCGGCCTGAAAGCCGCTGGCTTTGCTGTCCCCGGTGTCAAGGGCTCTCAACCCCTCTCTGGGAAATCCTTTCTCAGGGAACAGGTAGCCTTGTTAGTTTTTGCTGATGCTTGAGAAATTTCCTTGGGGCCTCAAAATGCTTTCTCTTGATATGTCTCAGGTGGATTTAAGATCGCAGCTGTTACAACAGGATTTAACTTTGACTTACTTGACTTGCGGGGGAAGAAAAAAAAAATCTCATATTTTTTTCATTAGAACTTCCAATCTGGCACTGCCTGGTGGGTTTCTTCATTTAATTATTCAAGAAATATTTACTGAGTGCCTATTAAATGCCAAGCGCTGGGCTGGGAATATCACGGTGAGCAGTAGGGAGTCTGCCTGAGCGGAACTGGGAAATGGTCGCTCAGACAGACAGGGGCCCACAGCATAACAAAGTGCTTTGCTCCGGGAACCCCTGCAGGAGGTAGGAGGGACTTCCTGGAGGAGGTGACATTTCAGCTGAGGCCTGGAGGACGAGGAGGAGTTTGCCAGACAAAGGCAGGAGGGAAGGGTGTTACAGGCAGAGGGATCAGCATGCGTTTGCACTCCAAAACGGAGGAGAGGAGGGAGGCTCTGTGTTTTCCTTCCCTCTGCGGTGACAGGGCCTCTAGATAGGCCTGGTGCTTGGCTCTGTGAAGGATGGAAGGGCAGGATCCAGCCCCAGGAAGGAGAATAAAAAATTGTGTGCACTCACGGAGGAAATATTCTGCTGTGTCAGCTTCGTAATCTGCATCCTCTGGGAAGTGATCGATTTGCTTGCACAGACCTTTGAAGTTCCCTGCAAAACAAGGGGAGAAGGAGCACATGACACATCTTAGCTTCTGGGGGTGGCGGGCCCAGGGCCCACCTGCTTCTTCCTCACTTCTCACTCTTCAGAAGCTGCCTGAGCCCTCTCCCTCACCCCTGAAGGAAGGTACGGCTTTGTCTGTTTGGACATCTGCCTGGTGAGTCAAAGCACACACGCCCGCAGTACTGCGGAGAGGATCTGAAGCCCAAGACTTCAAAACCCTGCCTCCCATCCCTGCGCTGAGGCTTCTGAGGATTAGCTGAAGCTTGGCGGCGGTAAAGGTTTGATTCCGGGCTGGGGACTGCCACTAAGGAGGCCGATGAATGTTCATCAGCTGGTCGCTGTGCCCCAGCTTGGCTGGGAGTCGCCCTGCATTTTGCGTGTGAGAAAGCAGCAGATCGCTTTCCAAAGAGGGCAGACCCCAGACTGAGACCGACAGACATTCCCACGGCCCTTTAGAGGAGCCTGTGAAATACTTTCCCATCTGCGATGGCATGGAGCTCGCCATCCCCAGCCCCCAACAGCTCTGCAATAAATGCAGTTTGAGCCCCCTGGGACTGGGCCCTCAAGCTAGGTTATTGAACTGCACACCATTTTGGCTCTTCCACAGGCCCGTGAGATGGGTATTGTCATCCCATTTTACAGATGAAGAAACTGAGGCTCAAGGAGGCCAAACCATCTGAATAAGTACTTGTGGCTAGGACACGATGGAATCAAGAATCAAATTAGGGCCTTTTAACTATATATCTTTCTTGCGTGACTGCTGAGAAGGTGAGAACTGGCCCAGGGAAAATCCTCACCCAGCGCCACAGCGGGTCCTCACCAGGGTTCACCAAGTGAGCACATGAACTCTTGAATGCAAACCGATGCATGAGAACGGATGAATAGAATAGAATTTACAGTCACCAGAGTGTCAGCTTCATGACAGCAGAGACTTTTGTCTGTTTCATTCACCATCGTATCCCCAGCACCAGCGTAGGTGCAACAAATGTCTGGTCACTTTCCCTGAATAGAAAAAGAATGGAACCTATGCCCACCGTGGGTGAGATGCAGGTTCTGTAGCTAGACTGCCCGGGGCCAGCTCGGCCTCACTGAGTTGACTTGGTTTCCTCATCTGAGAATGGAGATAAGAATTCTTCCCTTGCAGACTGTCCTGGAGGTTAAATGAGCTGATCAGAATGTATAGAGTACTCAGAACAGTGCCTGGCACCTCTAGGAAGTCTTTGGGGTCGTTGATGTGAGAGAAATGAACTTTGACTATATTCAGCCAGTGACATAGTAGCTAGTATTACCTAATTAATACAGTCCTCAATACATGTTAGCAATGTATTTTCTTACAGAGTCCTAAGATTCCATATCTCATAAGGTAGGATTAAATTCTATTATGTGCTATAGATATTATTCAGGAATTTTAAGGCATTATTACATAGACCTGTATACATTATATATACCTGTATATATAGTATATAGGTATACTATTATATATACTACATATAAGCATTTTAGATATTTCTGGCTACTATATGCTACATGTTACAGAGACAATATTTAAATCTCCTCCCCCCAACTCATACACAAGCTTTCCCTGGACCAAATTCACCAACTTCCCTGACTTCTGCAAGAAAAACAATTTCCCCAGAGCACACTGGGACTTCTGGTAACTTTACTGAAGCTTTGTGCGGCCACTCAAAATGGTCCCCTTGGGCAGGTCTCTTCTCTGAGCGTTTTGGGCCCTCTCACCCCACCTCTGGTCACCCCTCTGCCCTCATGTGTCTCCTCTCCCTAGTAACGTATCCGCTGATCCAACCACACCCCCTTCTCTGCCTTCCCTAGGAGCAAAGTCTTCATCCAGCTGCTAAGAGGATAAAAAAATTCTCCCTATTGTTAAAATTACAAATCAGTGTATTTGAAAAGCACTTTGCAAAGCACTTTCTTTCAATTCAATCTGACAAATATTTCAGCAGCTCGGCGCCTTTGTAAGGACTCTGTGCAGGAGGCAGGCTTGAGAGCAGTACTGACATGCCCCGAGGCTCCTAACAAATTGGGGACAAGCTCGACCCAGAGGGCCCCACGCTCCCTCCCGGTGGGCCACGCCCGCTCTGGTCCCTACTCAGGGCCCTTGGCTCCTAGCGCAGTGCCCGGCACAGAAGGCAGGCTCCGGAGATGCTCCTGGAGAGGCCGAGGGACACAACCAGCAGCCCAGACCTCCCCTCTGAGGCCAGACCCGGGCACCCAACTGCCCAGTCGACATCTGGTGGACGTTTTAAAGGCAGCGGACCTGAACCCATGACCTTTCCCTCAAGCCTGGTCCTCGAGAGGCACCGACCAGCTCGGGGAACGCCTCTCCACGGCTCCCTCGTGCCAGCCGCGCCCGCTATCGTTGCCGACATCTCTCCCTCCTCACTGCGGGCGCCATCCATCACGGCGTCCTGTCCTGTGCTAGCTCCTCGTGTCTCTCAAACTTGCCAATGTCTCCGTTGACAGCCCCACCCACCACCAGCTGCCACCCTGTGCCCCTGGATGACTGCGTAGCCCCCCCACTTGTCATTTTGCACCCACTCTTATCCCTCCCCACAGAGTAATCACAGTGATCCTTTGAAAATCCAGACCTGATCATGCCACCTCCAGCTGAAAACACCCCACAGCTTCCCGGTGCTCTCAGGGAAAAGCACAACATCTTTTAACAGGGCCTGATCCCGACTTCCTTCTCCAGCCTCACCTCCCACCCACCTCCTCCCTGTCTGGGTCTTCTTTCCTTCCATGCTCCTTCCTACCACAGGACCTTTGCACATGCTGGTCTTTCTGCCTGAGCCCCCACCACATCCTTTGTGGTCTCCTTCTCCTGACCTCCTTCTGCCCTCCCGCCCTGTGCTAGTGGGGCGTCTACACCTAGCTGACTCATGCTGGCTGCTCTGTGGTGGGGGAGACGGGTTAAGGCATGTGTGATGCTGGTGAGAATGTTCCAGTAGAAAGGGAAGACGTGATGACCTGCAGCGAGCGGGGAGCAGCGTGAGAGGGATGAGGTCCAGGACCCAGGTGCAAAGGCGGATCGTGGTGCACCAGGAGGGAAGGTGGCACCTGAGGGTGCAGTGCAGGGGTGGGGGGTGGTGGGCGGGCAGGCAGGGTGGGAGCTTATGGCACTTGTCTTCTGGTCGCTTCTATTTTCCTGACGAGATAGGGAGCAGGATCATCAAGTGAAAGTGAGGAGGGGAGGAAGGGAGGGTTGGAGATTTGAGGAAGGAGGAAGGGAAGTGAAATCTTTCCCATGAGAGTGGGACGGGGCAGGGGGGGCGGGGCTGGGGAGTGGGTGGACCAGGCTATAAAGCGTGTGTCCGTGGCTTGAAAATCCCTCTTGATGCTCTGTGGTTTTCTCTGGCCACATCCGGGGTGCGGGTGCAGCAGAGTTGGGAACTTTCCTGAAGCTGCCGTCAGCCAGGAGGGGCTTGGGGAGGTGAGTGCAAGACGGGGAGGGGGTGGGGGGCATTAGGAAGGATCGCAGCCTCCAGGCCAAGTAAGGCCAGGCACCGGCGGTGGGGTCGGTGTGCTGGAAGCCTGGGCTGGGGGTGAAGAACTGGAGTCAGGGGTCCATGGGAGCGAGCTGGACAGTGGCACGTAGCGGTCAGAGAATGGGTGTGAAAGACAGATTGAGGAGGGAAGCGAAGGGTGAGACCATGAACCTGGTGGCTCAGGTCGGGTGGAGGTAGGGACGATATGCAAAGCATCTCGTAGCTGGGAAGGTCATACAAATCCACGTATAAAACAAAAACTAAAACGTTCGCTCTTATTTTCAATATACATCAAGTATATATTAAGAAACTGCATTAAAAGTTGAAGTGCAAATGACTCATCAGATTATTCTAATAAGCCCCAAATCATTGGTTTTTAGAACTTAACGGTGTGATCTTATGATGATGACGAGCTAACTGATGGCCCTCCTGGACCACGCTTTGACACGGGCACAACACCAGATGCCGCCCGAACTTCCCTGTTAGAGCGAGAGTCGTCTGGCTCAGCCAGTACAGACTCTTCTCCTAACTTGTCCCTGTGTTTAGCTGGAGGACCTGGCCGGGGAAGCCGGCCCTCGGTGCGCGGCAGTAGGGAGGGCGTGAGGAGGGCAGACGCGCTCATGGGGGTGTCAGGGCCGGCAGGAAGATTCTGTTTCTCCCGCCTGCCCCGGTGCCCTTGCCCAGCCCCCGTAGGGCCAGATATGCCTGAGCTGGGCTCGGAGCTTGTAGAGCCTGGGGACAGAGCTGCGCCCCCGACCCATCCTTGGGGAGCAGCGGTCGGGGGGGCCTCAGTCCCAGCCCCACCTCCTCTCTGCCTGGCCCAGCCTAGGAGCCACCCTCTGCCCCAGCCCTCCCCCCTGCACTTGGTGGGGCTGATCTGTACAGCAGTATTTCAACACTTAACAACCAGAGTGGCAGCACCGGCCATGCAGGCTGGGGAGGGAGGGCGAGGCCAGGTACTGGAGGGACCGTGTGCCTGACTGCGGGGTCTCCGGGGCTGACCACAGGGGCAGCCTTGGAGATGCAGGCTGCGAGCTGGTGCTGAACTCCTCAGTATCTCACACCGACTGCTGTCCTGTTTCTTTGGATGCAATAAGCTCCTCATAAGCCTGGTCATTAGGGGCCGAACAGACGCTGTTTTATTTCCCACACATTCATGAGACGCCCACAAGCCAGGGGTTGTGACGGCTTCAGGTGCAGATGGATCCAGGTGCTCCAAAATCTGGCATCTCTCTCCGTCTCTGTTTGACTCTCCTCCCAGTCGGCTTCGTTTTTAGGCAGGCTCTCTCTCCATGGCAGAGACTGAGGGCTGACCAAGTGCCTGGCACTGGGATGGTGGTGGGAAATCTAGCCTGACCTCTGCCCTTCAGGGGCTCACATGCTAGGGGGAAGGACAGAAAGTACAGAATTTACTAGAGTGCGATGTCTCACTATATTAGAAGGAAGTCAAGGCCTTATGGGAGCACAGTCATTCAGCTAACATTTTTATAGCGCCAACTGTATGCCATGCCCTGTGCAGCCTGCAGAGGACACGGAGACAAGAATATAGGCTTTCTGTCCTCCAGGAACCTGCGGTCTATGGTGGCAGATGAGAAACAGATGCTGTGGTGCGGCAGGATGTGTGTGGGGACAGGGGAAAGCAGAGTGTGTCTGGGGCACACAGGGGGTGTGTCGAGGCGTGGGAGTGTGTGGGTGACACGGGCCGTTGCGGGCGCGCTGAGTGGGTATAGAAGGTGGAGCGGTGTTAGCCAGGGGCAGCAGGCAGGGGTCTGTGTGCCTGGGTGGAGGCGTGAACAGGAGGTCGTGGAGGGGTGAGGAGGGCTTTCCAGCAAGAGCAGTCAGGGAAGGGCCCGACACAGGAGGGAACAAAATGTCCCAGGGGTGAAGGTTAAGGCGGTGGTGTGCGGAGGGCAGGAGATGGCTAGAGAGGGGGGCGGGGGCCAGACCCTGCAGAGGCCAGGCTGAGCTGAGGAGGGACATCTCACGGCCTCCCCCTGCACCCCCCGCGGGCACTGGCTTGAGCTTTGGAGGACAGGGGTGCAGGGGAGACCCTCCCACCGGGAGCCAGGAAGGCCTTGCAAGGGGCTCAGCAGCCTTGACTCTCCACCAGACCCGCACCCCAGAAGGGCATCGGAGCCAAAGCAGAGGACTCCAGGCCAAGCCGAGGCGGAAAGGCCCAAGGCTGCGCCTTAGGCTGCCACAGCTCTGCCTCCGGGAGTTTACCGTTGCAGGCTGGGAATTGCAGCTCGCAGGTATTAAGTAGTTTAAAAAGGAGGTTTCATCAGCTTTGTAGAAAGCACATTAATATCTCACACCAACTGCCGTCTTGTTTCTTTAGATACAATAAGCTCCTCATAAACCTGGTCATTAGGGGCTGAACAGACACTGTTTTATTTTCCACATATTCATGAGCCGCTGAAAGAGCAGCCTGGGGGCCGGGAGGGGCACGGCGGAGCGTGGGGAGAAGGTTGTCTCAGTAATTTTTTAAGTGAAGCAAATGAAGGGTTTGGTGGGAGCTGCTTTCTCTGCGTTTTGAACCTTTTCTGCTCCTGGCTTTTTGCTTTCCTGGCAGGGCCCTCCCTGATGGCAGGGGTTCGGGAGACCTTGGGAGGCTGGGCCATGCCTGGCTCGTTTCCCGCTGGAGCCCCAGCCCCAGCACAGCCTGGCCACCAGCTGGGAACAGAGGGTTTGAAACCACAGCGCGTGTGGCAGGCCATGGGTTTGCTCATTCTCTCATTCGATGGTTCATTTGTTCATTCATTCATTCAGTGGACGGTTCTGAGCGCCTACTGTGTGCGGGGTACTGGGTGGGCACTGGCAGGCTTGGAATAGAATAAGAAGTCTGTCCTGGTGACCTGCCTTCCTCAAATTGGCTCTTTCTGTGAGCGCAGAGCTTGCACCTCTCCAAAGTCCTCAGCACTCGGGGGTGACACGGACTCTTGCTCACACAGTCTCCGGTTGTCTCCTGTCCTGATTCCCATCTCTGCAGCTGCTTCTTCAGTTGTGTACTTGGGGTGCTGGGGGAAGAGGCTGGGCTCAGACAGCAAGATCGGGCTTCTGGGCCTGGCGCATGAGCTGCGTGGATGGGAACAAGTCATGCAACTTGCGTGTGGCTCAGTAAGAAAGTGATGTTAATCCTTGCCTGGGGGTGGAGGGCGAGGGGATTGATTCTGAAGACTCAATGAGATAAAGAAGTGAAGGCCCCATTGTGGTTTCTAACCCAGAGCAGGCAACCAATAAATGTATTCTTCCTTTTCTTTCTTCTTCTTCAACAACACCTCTTTCGGGAGGCCTTTCTTGATTGCTCTCAGCTGGAAAAACTCTTTTCCTCCCCTGTGCTCCCATGCAGTGCTCCCCAGATTTTAATGGGCATAGGAATCCCCTGGGATCATGTGAAGCCAGATTCTGGGTCGGTGGGTCTCCATGCCCCGAGACTCTGCGTTTCTTATTAACTCCCAGGTGACGTCCATGCTGAAGGGTCCCTGCGGGATCGCACTTTGGGTTGGGTGGCGAGGCTGTTGAGCACCTTTTATCTGTGTTCGTCATATTCTATTCTGGTATTGCTGTTTGGGAACAAATAGGTGCATTGTCTATAAGCTCCTCGAGGGCAGAATTTCTTCTAGAGAGTTCCCTGAATATACCATATTTTCCTTGATTCTAAGATACTCACATGCACCTTTCAATGTTTCTGAAATTGAGATGTGTCTCATAATTGATGGGTTCATTTACTGCCGCATGTCTCTTTTCTCCTGAAAAATCATTATTACATTGATGGTGTGCCTTTTAATTAGTGATAATGGCTACATAAAAAAGTTTATTGAACAAATAAACAAATAAATGAATGAGTTAGTGTGTGTATGTGTGCACACACACGCGTGTGTGGCCAGAGGGTGTGCTACACATTTCCATTCTCCTAAACAGATGACTATCACACCAAACCTTAGAACCTGGGGTATCAGGACCTTTTGTGCTTCTCTTATTAAATGCCTATTTGACAACATCCAGATGTAGGTATACCCCACAACTCAGCAATTCATCTTAGAAATGTGTGCTGGAGAAACCCTTGCGTGTATGCACAAGGAGATGTACATGACCATGTTCATAACAGGCTGCCCGCGACAACAAAAAACCTGGCAAAAGCCCACATTTCTATTGTCAGAAGAATGATAGTGCCTTGTGGTGTATTGTTATAATGGGATATCACACAGCAGTGAAAGCGAATGGATTATAGCTACACAAGTCGACACAGACAAATTGCACAAAACAAAAAAAATCAAGCTGAAAAAATACATATATGGTATGATTCCATTTTCACAAAGTTAAAGCACGCACAACTAGGTCATAGACAGGAGAGAAATATATGTGTGTGCTGTAAAACTGCAAAATCAAGCAACAGAATGATAAACACCAAATGTAAGAGTTTTGCTTGAGGTGTGGGAGGGCGCACAATTGCTTCAACCTATAGAGGATGCTCCATTTTAAGCTGGTGGTGAGCACATAGGTGCTCATTTTACTGTTACTCTTTATACCTTACTGTGACAGAGCCTACTGTTTCCCAATGTCCTGTTCTCTCTGTCTTTCCAAGTTTTGCCTGGACACGTGGCTTCCCAGAATGTAGATTTAGTTCCCAGCCTCCCTTGCAGCTAGAGGTGGCCACATGACTGAGTTCTGACCAATGAGGGGTTAAGCAGACATGGTGGGAGCAACTTGGGAAGAATGTCCTTCAGGGCATAGGATCTGCCCTTCTTAGCCCTCTCCTCTTGGCACGTGGACTATGGAGCCATCATCTCGGTCCATGAGACAACCTTGAGAATGGAGTGCTGCATGATTATAGAATAAGATGGAAGGTACCTGAGCCACCCCACCGCGGAGTGTTATACCAACCCTGGCCAACTTACCTCCAGGGCTGTGCAATGAGAGAGAAATAAACTATCTTTTTAATTTCAGTTAAAAAGACCTTCATAGCCAAATCTAATCCTAATAAATACAGTCATATAAGTTAAAAAAGTTTTTTAAAAAATCTTGTTTAAAACATTTTTAAAAATAAATTTTATTCTGTACATTAATGGCACACAACATGATGTTGTAAGATATTTATATAGTGAAATGGTTGCTACAGTGGAACAAATGACTATAGCCATCATCTCACGTAGTTACCCATTTTACCCCCTGTGGCAACTGCAGCTGTAATGTACTCATTTAGCAAAAATCCTGAACACAATACACTATTATTAACTCTAGTCCTCAGGTTGTACGTTAGATCTTTGGACTTGTTCATCCCACATATTTGCTACTTTGTATCCTTTGACCTTCATCTGTATTTCCTCCCTGCCATCCCTGACCTCGGTAACCACTGTTGTATTCTAGCTCTGTATATTTGACTGATTCCATTTCCTTTGGGTACCTACCCAGAAGAGGGATTGCTGGGTCATACGGGAGTTCTATTTTTAGTCTTTTGAGGGACCTTCATACTATTTTTCCATAACAGCTGCACCAATCTGTACTCTACCAACAGCGTGCGAGTGTCCTTTTGGCCACACCTCACCAACACTTGTTATCCCTTGTCGCTTTGGTAATAGCCTAACAGGTGTGAGGTGGTATCTCATAGTGGTTTTGATTTGCATTTCCTTGATGATTAATGATGTTGAACACCTTTTTCTGTACCCGTTGGCCACTTTTAAATCATCTTTGGAGAAATACCTATTCAAATCCTTTGCCCATTTTTAAATCGAATTGTATATTTTCTTGCTATGGAGTTGTATGAGTTCCTTCTAAATCTTGGATATTAACCTGACATTTGATATATGCTTTGCAAATATTTTTTCACAATCTGTAGGTTGCCTTTTCATTTTGCTAATTGTTAGTCTTTTATATGCATTTAATATTAAACACATGTTTAAAATCACATTTTTACGAAGGCAATCTGTTGAACCCTCAGTGCTTGGGATATTTTAATAGTAGGTGCTCATTAAATACCTATTGAATAATTGATTGAATGAATGAATTAAAGGTGTCTCAGTGTTCCTCACACCTCTGTGCTGAGGATAAACTCTACTGCTGCTCAGTGCCAGCAGTTGCCATGCCTAGGCAGAAGGGGTAGGCGGGGCATTACGGAGAATGAGTGTGACAGGGAGTCAGTCCGGGACAAAGGGAGCCAGGAAGGGAGTGTCAGATGCTGGGTTTGACCTCAGACAAAAGAAGAACCTCATAGATCCCAGTGAAGATAAATGAATCAAGATCTGTGGGTGCTTAGAGATTGTGGAAGAGGCCCCTGGGGATGGCGGTTAGGACCACGCACTGGGGGCTGGGCTGGACTGAGGGCTCTGGGGCTGCATGAGGAGCAGGTGCCGGCCTGGCAGGAGTGAACTCGGCTTTTCTCTAACTGGTTGGTGGGTTGGGATGGGCCTGATGTCACCAAGGATGAGAACTTGGAAGGTTCTGGGTTCTGGACTTTGTCACAGCTTTGCAGCTCTGCCCCTAGGGGTACTGCTGACACTAGGGTCGGCTCCCAAGGGACAGAAATGAACACACACCTGGCAGCTTCCACAGTGCCCAGGCAAACCTCAGACCCAATTCACACTACAATGTGATTGAAAGCTTGTTCCTGATGGGGTTAAGGCCTCCACACAGGCATAGAGCCATCCTACAGTGTAATCCATGGTTTGGGAGTTGTCATGGGCTATGAAGGGACACTAGGTCAACCTTCTCAAATGCAGTTCACTTCAGTTCAACTCCTAATACGGGCACACCTTGTTTTATCGCACTTCTCCCTATTGGGCTTCTCAGACATTGCGTTATTTACAAATTGAAGGTTTGTGGCGACCCTGAGAAAGTCTATCGGCACCATTTTTCCAATGACATGTGCTCACTTTGTGCCACATTTTGGCAATTCTTACACTGTTTCAAACTTTTTCATTATTGTTATACCTGTTATGCTGATCTGTGATCAGTGATCTTTGACGTTACCATTGCAATTGTTCTGGGGCACCACGAACCATGCCTGTGTAAGACGGTGAACTTAATCGGTAAATGTCGTGTGTTCTGACTGCTCCACTTACTGGCCATTGCCCTGTCTCTCTGCCTCTCCTCGGGCCTCCCTATTCCTTGAGACACAACAATATTGGAATTAGGCCAATGAATAACACTATAACGGCGTCTAAGTGTTCAAGTGAAAGGGAGAGTTGCACGTCTTTCACCTTAAATCAAAAGCTAGAAATGATTATGCTTATTGCGCACTGTTTGGGGAGTGGTAACACTTGAAGGTGCTGACTCGGGAAAGGGGGGGTGGGGAAAAATATGAAACTATTGTTTTTAACTTGCACTGTTCACTTAATAATTTATCATGAATAAAAAAAAAAAAAAAAGAAATGATTATGCTTAGCGTTGAAAGCTGAGACAGGCTGAAAGCTAGGCCTCTTGTGCCAAAAAGTTAACCAAGTTGTGACTGCAAAGGAAAAGTTCTCGGAGGAAATTAGTTGTGCTCCTCCAGTGAACACAGAAATGACAAGAAGGCAAAACAGCCTTGTGGCTGATATGGAGAAAGTTTGAGTGGCCTGGATAGATCGAACCAGCCACAACATTTCCTAAAGCCAAAGCCTAATTCAGACAAAGGCCCTACCTGGCTTTAATTTCAAGGAGGCTGAGAGGGGTGAGGAAGCTGCAGAAGGAAATTTCGACAGTAGCAGAGGAGAGAAGCCGTCTCCAGAACATAAAAGTGTAAGGTGAAGCAGCAAGTGCTGATGGAGAAGCTGCAGCAAGTTACCCAGAAGACCTAGCTAAGACACTGATGAAGGTGGCTGCACTAAGCAACAGATCTCTGTTGGAAGAAGATGCCGTCTAGGACTCTCTTACCTAGAGAGGAGGAGTCAATGCCTCGCTTCAAAGCTTCAAAGAACAGGCTGACTCTCTTGTCAGGGCGAGTGCAGCTGGTGACTTTAAGTTGAAGCCAGTGCTCATTTGTCATTCTGAAACCCTAGAGCCTTTAAGAATTGTGCTATATCTACTCTGCCTGTGCTCTATAAGTGGAACCAAAAACCCTGATGACAGAACATCTGTTTACAGCATGGTTTACTGAGTATTTTAAGTCCACTGTTGAGATCTACTGCTCAGAAAAAAGATTCCTTTCAAAATATTAATACTGCTCATTGACAGTGCACCCGGCCACCCAGGAGCTCTGGTGGAGATGTACATGGAGTTGAATGTTGTATCTATGCCTGCCAATACAACATCCATTCTGCAGCCCGTGGATCAAGGAGGAATTCTGACTTTCAAATCTTGGTAGGAAATACATTTTCCAAGGTTATTGCTGCCATAGATAGTGATTCCTCTGATGGATCTGGGCAAAGCAAATTGAAAACCTGGAAACGATTCACCCTTCTAGAAGCCATTAAGAACATTCATGATTCATGAGGAGAGGTCAAAATATCATCATCCACAGGAGTTTAGAACGAGTTGGTTTAAAACGTCATGGAAGACTTTGAGGAGTTCAGGACTTCAGTGGAAGAAGTACCCGCAGATGTGGTAGAAATGGCAAGGGAAGTCGACTTACAAGTGGAGCCCGAAGACGGGACCGAAGTGCTGCACTCTCGTGCTAAAACCCTCCCAGGTGAGAAGTTGCTCCTCATGGGTGAGCAAAGAAAGTAAGTTTTTGGGATAGAATCTACCCTGGTGCAGATGCTGTGAACATTGTTGCAATGAAGACAAAGGATTTGCAATATGACAGAAACTTAGCTGATAAAGCAGTGGGAGGCCTTGAGGGGACTGACTCCAACTTTGAAAGAAGTTCTACGGTGCGTCGAATGCTACCAAACACCGTCACATGCTGTAGAGAGATCTTTCATGACAGGAAGTCAATTGATGTGGCAAACTTCATTGCTGGCTTATTTTAAGAAATTTCCACAGCCACCCCGATCTTCAGCAACAACCATCCTCATCAGTCAGCAGCCAGCAACACGAGGCAAGACCCTCCACCGCAAAAAGATCACAACTCGCTGAAGGCTCAGAGGATCATTAGCCCTTTTTAGTTATAAAATATTTTAAAATTAGGGTATGTACATTTTTTAGACATAATGCTATTTCATACTTACTAGGTTACAGTATAGTGTAAACATAACTTTTACATGCACTAGGAACCCAAAAAATCTGTGTCATTTGCTATATTGATATTATGATATTTACTTTATTGTGATGGCCTAGATGGTCTAGAACCGAACCCATGACATCTCTGAGGGGCGCCTGCACGGAAGAGGCAGTGAGCTCAGCGATTAGCCTTACAGGGTCTGGAGGCTGGCGCTGGGATTCATGTCCCCGTCATACCACTGAACCTCTCTGAGCCCAAGCTCCCCAACTGTAAAATGATGAGACAGAGAGACCTATCTCATAGGGTTGTGAGAATTGCATAAAATACCGCATTGAGAGGGCTTCTCACAATGCCTGTCACCTAGGAGATGCTCAGTAAGTGATAGGTGTCATTGCCCTTTGCTGGGCCTCATAGTGGGGGGACACAGATAGATGACACACAGTCCCTGCCTTCAAGAAACTCACAGACCAGTAGGGGAGAGACAGGTGATTACACTCGGATGTGTCAAGAGAGCATGTCCAGGGCGTTATGGGAACCATGTATGCTTAGATCCTATGAAACAGGACTGTTCAAGTGACTCTGTCAACCCCAGAGTCCCAGGAGTAGGCAGATAATGAAAAAACACCGTCATGGGTTAGCAGTCCTAAATCCATCTTATGAGGCCCTGTGGCGTAGTGGTTGTGCCTCTCGTGAGAGAGCTTGAGTCTGAGTCCTCTTTCTGCAGCATTTTAGCCACGGGATCCTGGACAAGTGGTTCATCTTTAATCCAGTATTGCAGATTAAAGCCTGTTGAGGCGGGTACTGTAATTTTTTCCACTTCCGAGCTCTGGAGGGGAGGTCCGGAATGGTGAAGGAATGCACCTAAGGCTTCATTGCTGGTGTGCGGGAGGGAGCTGGGATGTGACGCGGGCCAGGGGGTCCTAGGTGACCACTATGCTACACTGTTACAGCAGAGCCCAGGGTGGTGGGTGGGCGGTGGGGGGTTGTCAGGAAGGCTTCCTGGGAGAAGCGCCATCTCAGATGAGCTGTGAGAGATACGTAGAAATTGGCAGATGAGAGGGAGGGCAGAGAAGTGCTAGGCAGGAAACCAAAGGTCAATCAGAGAGAGAGAGGGCAGGATGCTGAGGCCAGGGCGTCGGTCTGCTTGAAAGATGGAAACCAGATGGCTGGACTCTGTGTGCGCGTGTGCATGTGCGCGTGTGCATGTGTGTGCGTGCGTGTGTGCAGGTGCGTCTACCAGTCAGGAGAGACAACAGCAGTGGCTGGATTGTTTAGGGCCTAAGAAGTCACTCGGTGTATGACTTTAGGAGCAGTGGAGAGCCACTGAGGGGTTTTAAGCAGGAGGTTGACGTGACCAGATTTGTGCTTCAGGACGACGGCCCTGGTGGCTGAGTGCGGAATGGATTGGCGAGGGAAGAGCAGAAGCCACGAGCCCAGATTCCTCCATGGAGTGAGAAAATGCCAGTGGCCTTCCTTGCTTTGCAAAATCCACCTCAATTTCCTGACCACAGATTCCCCAACCCCCTCACTGGTTCATTTTCATTGCTTAGGCACTTTCAGTTTTGTGGCCCAGAGCCAGGCCACAGCGGTCAAACGCCACCTACACCACCGGCCCACGAGGGCGGAAACAGCTCGTGCAACAAGGATCCGTGGGCCCGGGGACGCCCCTCTTACCACACTCTCATTTCCAAGCCAAAGACACTCTCCTGCTCCAAAATCTTTATGATTCCCGTCGCCTGCTGCATGGAATCAGACATTCCCAGCTACCATCAGGCCCCAAGCTTTTACCCTCTCATCTCTGACTCTTCTACCATGCTCTCCCTCCCAGTGAATTAATCTCTCTCCTCTTCTCCACCTAGAGCAATGTTCGTTTTACTCTGGAGGGCAGAGCTAGAAGCCACAGGTGGGAATGCACAGGTAGGGCCAGGACCAGGTGAGGTGCCTAGGGTGCGAAGTTTAAGGAGTGCAGTGAGCCCCTCCTATTCTGCACCTTGCTGGCCTCACCCTAGCACGGCCCCGTGTAGCAGAGGAGACATCAGATCAGTACCTGGGTTTTGTGGTTTTCAGAACTGCCTCCCAAGGTAGTGAGCTACCTGTCACTGGAGGAATTCAAGAGGAAGGTTGTTGGCTGCCTCTTAGGGATACTGAAGAGGGAATTTCTGTAGTGCCTGGGATTCTGAGGTTCCATCCGTTGCTTAGAACCTGGGATTCTAGGGCGCCTTCTCTGGTCTTCACAGCCCAGAGCTGTCCCTTTCTCCTTTCATCTCCGCATTTACCTCCAAGATCACTCATCTGACAACTAACCACAGGCTACCTCAAGACAGCTCTTGTATTACTGTCTTGTCTTATTTCAAATGTCACGAGCTTACATGTCATTTTCCTAATAGAAGTGCATCGAGGACAGGGATGGAACTGTATGCCTTCTGTTCTCTCTCTCAGTGGGTGTGGGAGACTCTCTAATATTTATTAAAAATCCTCTCTGTCCCAATTCTTCACATGTCACCTGATTTACTTATCATACCAATCCGTTGGTAGGTTCTATTAATGAGCCCATTGTACAGGTGAGGAACTGGAGGCTCACAGAAGTTAAGAGATGTTAGCTATAATTTTTAATAGAGCCTTGGGGTGCATGCTATGAGACTACCTGGGTGTGCAGCCTTGGGCAAGTTGATTAACTTCTTTGAGCCTCAGTTTCCTCATTGTAAAATGGGATAACATTATCTATTCCACAGTTTCCTGTGGAGGTGAACTAAGGTAATACAGCCCTGTGGACGGTGCATGCAGGGGGCTCTCAGAACGTGTTAGCTACGTTAATTACCATTGCTGCTACTGCAAGAATGGTGGGTCTTGTCACGTCTAGAAGAAAGAAGGAACAGAACCCGAGTCTTAGTGTTTCCAGATGTTTAAAAGACCCAGACGGGTCATCCAGGAGGAGGAAAAGCACTCGGCTGTGGCGCTGTCCCTCCCCCTGGGGACAGAAGGTTCTGCCCCAGAAGCCGCTGGCATAATGGAAACGTGGGTCTCTTAGGAGTCTAATCAGCAGGAATCAGCCACCCACAACTTGATCCTCTCAGGGGCAAGTGCAAAGAGAGGTCTCGAAACTACAAAGCTGAGGGCAAGACTTGGTCTTTAATTAGTGACTGATTAGTTGATTAGAAACTTCTTGGCAGCCTTCTCTCTGCCAGGCGCTGTGCCGGGGAGGTGGATGAGGATGAGAAGTTGGAATCTTTGCTCTGAAGCCTTCACAACTGAGGGGTGGGGGGAAGACAGAGGAGAGGACCCCCAAAGCCATCCTGTACACAGAGAGGAGAGACGGCTGGGCCACCTTCAGCCACAGTCCCTGGGAGGAAGGGGGCTCCTGAGGACGAGGAGAATTACTAAGAGAAGTTGCAGCTGACCCAGACAGCTCAGCGAGGACAAAGATGGGGGGGCGGTGCTGAGCTGGTTGCACCGGTCGCTGCGTTTGTGCGGAAAGGGTGGAGGCAAGCTCTTGTGGGGACCACCACGGCCTCTGCCCCCCTTGCTGAGCAAGAGGGGGCTCTGCGCCCCTGCTGTGTCTCTGGCCTGCAGTTGGCTCCTTTGGTTGCTGTTGGGAAGGCAAACACTATTTGCATTTCTGTCATTTAAAACAATGTGGTGTTGTGACACTCTGGAATCTGAAGATAAATGTTTAATAAAAGGATTCAATTTGATATGATGTTGGAACTTAATTAGATCCACAAGGCACAGAGGGCTTTGCAAGCCCTTCAATTAGGAGCTACTTAAGGGTCTTGCGTGTGGGGAGCTGCCGCGCTGTCGAGGGGCTGGGGGCTGGGATGGTGCCTCCTGGCCTTGCGGCCTGCCCTCTGCAGATGCTGGCTCAAGGGCACTGCCTTTTGGCAGTTCTGGTGGAAGTGATGGAGGGTCCTGGACCATTCTGTGCTTGGAAGTCTGCATTTGCTAGGATTGGGGCTGTCGCAGGTGACCACTGAATGATACAGATGAACCCGACCTACTTGAGGGTCAAGGCTACGACCTCAGGTCAGGTGAAGATGCCTCAGGGCCTAACTGTGGACAGGGGGACCGTCTTTAAGCCCACTTGGCCTAGAGCTCAGGGGTATTGAAGGTCAAGACTGCTAGAAACTGGTAAACAACTGCGTTTGTGATCCCAGCTAAGACTGATACTATGCAGGTAAGTACTGACGTGGCTACACCGATTGTCAAATATGAATTAATAAAATATGCCTGCTGTCCAAGCGCCCCCAAATGCCCGCTTTCCCCCACTGCTCTGGCCACTCCGGCCCCTCCTCTGGGATCTCTTCGATCTCCCCAGCCACTAAAGTGTGATTCCAGGCTGCTGTTCCAGCACCATGGCCAGCATCTGTTCTGTCTGGGCAGGGCCCAGGCCTCAACAGTTGGGAAAGATGTTGATTATCACCCCAATTCCAGTTTGTAAAAATGACAGCAGTCTGGGTGGCAAGAGAGCATAGACCGGGGAGCATGAGTTTCAGAGTGAGAGCCCCTTGAATTCAGGAGTCTCAGCGCTGCCTGCTATGAGTTATGTTAATACTCTGAGCCTCCTCTGTAAACAGAGTTAATAACACCCACATCAAAACGTTGTTGTGAAGATTAAATAACATAAATAATGTGGGTGGTTCCAGGGTGTAATGGTTAGTACTTTAGATTTAGACTCCAGCCATCCAAGTTCAACTATCAGTTAGACATTTTTAATGGGTATAGAATGCAATGTTTAAGAGTATACTACTATCTGGTGGAACCAGGCCGTGTGGGTTCAATCTGAGCTGTGCCACACGCTAGTCATGACCTCGGGCAAGAAATGTCACTTCTTAGTGCCTCGCTTTTATGACTGGAGAATGCAATGATAAGTTAAACCTGTTTAACCTCATTTAACCAGCATTTCCCAAACTTATTTGGCAATGGAACCCCTTTCTGTTGTACCTCCTACTAGCACCTCCCAGGGCTGCCATCAGCAGAACACACTTTAGAAATCACAGTGTCGGTGGGAAAGGGCATGTGTCTAATGGACAAAATGTCTGTAGCTGGTAAACCACTGGTAAAAACATCCTCTCCCAAGCTTAGGACCAAAGACATTTTTGGTCTGGGTTCCATCATTCATTCATTAATTTAAAATTTATCAGGTGCCTACTAAGTAGTAGCATAGCCTGCAAGGTGGTGAAGGTGATATGTTTGGGGGAATGAGGGTTGTTGGAAGGATAAATAAGCTAATATTTGTACATGACTTAGAAGAGTACCTTATGCATAATAGGAATTCAGTAAATGTTAACCATTACTATATTATTATTATTATTATGTAAAGTGCCTGGCACGTAGTAGTTGCTTAATAAATGGTAGCAACAGTAACCACATCGAGACTGGTCTTCCACTCTGCCTGAGGTAGGAGCCCCCAGTCTCCTGGGTCCCTGGGACCCTTACCCATATTCTTCCTTGCTTATCGCCCAATATTTCCCATAGTGCTCATAGTCCTCCCAAATCTCCTAACCTCTCGGGGGACAGAAGGCCGCCCCATGGTGATGTTTCTTCCCGCATCCCTCCCCACTGGCCAGCATCTGCCTGGTTGTTTGGCTGACCATGTTCTCCAGCACAAGCACACAGCACATGGCCAGAGAACGCCCTCCCCAGGGCTCCTCAATCCTCATTCCCCCAAACATATCACCTTCGCCACCTTGCAGGCTATGCTACTACTTAGTAGGCACCTGATAAATTTTAAATTAATGAATGAATGATGGAACCCAGACCAAAAATGTCTTTGGTCCTAAGCTTGGGAGAGGATGTTTTTACCAGTGGTTTACCAGCTACAGACATTTTGTCCATTAGACACATGCCCTTTCCCACCGACACTGTGATTTCTAAAGTGTGTTCTGCTGATGGCAGCCCTGGGAGGTGCTAGTAGGAGGTACAACAGAAAGGGGTTCCATTGCCAAATAAGTTTGGGAAATGCTGGTTAAATGAGGTTAAACAGGTTTCCTTACCGCGGGGCTTTTCTGAGCCTTTACTATGTTAATTGCACTGTCAAACTCTAATGTGGGAATATAGTGCACAATCTTTCCAAAAATTCATTTCACTACAGCCTGTGTGTGTGTGTGTGTGTGTGTGTGCCTTTCATCTCATGGGGCTAGACTTTGGCTTACCCTTTGGGAAACACTGCCCTAAATGAAGCTTGCATTTCACACCTGTCCTTGCATGTAGAGCAGAGCGTAATGAAAAAGTAGGGTACAAAGCTTTCCAGCACCTTTTCCCCCCAGAGTGCTAGCACGGCATTTCTACACATGCCCCTACAAGCAGCGTCACCTGCCTTTGCCGTACCCTGTTGGCATCATTTGAATCTTCTGGCCACTTGACTTCTTGATGTGCTCTCTTCCCTTGGCACCTGGGACCCCATGATCACCAAGTTTTCTTCCTGCTCACTTTTGGACTCCTTTGCAAGCTCCTTTTCCTTGGTAGGTTTCGTGTTCCTGGGGCTCTCCCCTCACCTCTCTTCTTTTCACCCTATCTGTGCTCTTTGGAGAGTCTCATCTCATGGCTCCGATTTTCATCCACATACTGCGATGTCCAGTGCAGACCTGTCTTCTTCCTCCTGACTTCGTGGTGCACTGGCTGTCCCCACATGAATATTGCACACGTATCTGAACCTTGGCAAACCCGAGAGGCTGGTGGAGGGAAGGGATTGCACCTTTGGCTCACGCGAGGGTTGGGGATTTTCTGTGGTTTGCAATGCTCCATTGCTCATTACCGGCTGTGGTCTGGAATTGGCAGCGCTGACAGACTGAACTTAGTGTCTCTTTCCTCGAACCCTCTTCCTGAAGGCTCTCTCTTAACGAATCACATCCTCATCCAGCCTGTTTCCCAGGCTGCAAACCTGGGGACATCATTTATTTCTACCTCTCCATTCCCATGCGCACCAAATCGCCAATTATTTAACATGTCCGGAATCATCCATGCCTTAGTCCAGACCACTTTCCTGCGTTGTCGTAACACCCTGCAACCCCCAACCAGCTTCCCTGCTTCCCCCTTGCCCACTGCAGTCATCGTGATTTACAAAAGGTGAAATCTGAGCTGCCCCTCCCCAGACCCATCCCCATTCCTGCAGGATCGGGTGCAAACTCTTTGACAAGACCAACTGGACCAGCACGTTTTGACAGCTGCTTCACTCTTTGGAAGCTGCAGGCTGCCCTACGTCCCAGGGCCACCTTGCTTCTTCTATCTCTGGACGTGTCCACGTGCTTCCTGCCTGTCCTTTCCTTCCCACTTCCCTACCGCCCTGTCCTCTATGTCCAACCCCCTGGACACCTCTTATTGATGCTTTTGTGCTCACTTAAACATCATTTCCTCTAGGAAGCCCTCCTTGAAGGCAGCTTCTCCCACACTCAGCCGTTTGGTGACACTTGCCGCACTACACTGAAATGCCTGTTGCCCTGTCAAGGCCCCCGCATGCCTCCTTGCCCGTCTCCTCCGCTGCAGCGAAAGCCCCTTGAAGAGCTGTTGTGTTTATCTTTGCTTCCTTTGGCAGAAGGCAGCCTGCCCGCCTGCTCTTGTTTCCAGTGCGCCCAGCACCATCTCAGCCCTCGGCCAGCACGTCCGCAGAGGGCAGGTGGGGTGGCGCGAGCAACAAGTACGGGGGACAGAGATCAATTGTGCAGGGCTTAGCACCGCTAGCGAAAGGCTGGTGGAGGGGAGGGATTGCACCTAGGGACTCAAGTGCAGGTTGGGCATTTTCTGGGGTTTGCAGTGATGCATTGCCCATTACCAGCTGTGATCTGGAACTGAGAGCGCTGGCGCACGGCTTGGACCTACTGCACAGGGAGGAGGAAGCTCCGGAGGCGGGAGGCAGAACCAGTCTCTCCTTTTCCAGCTACGCTTGTCCTTGCCTCACCTCTTGAATGGTGTCAGACGGACACAAGGGCCTCCAGGACCGGGCTCCGTGACTCGGTTCACTTCCTATCTCCCTCTCTAATGGATGCTCCCTTGGAGCAGGGGCTCTGTGTGTTTGGTTCACAATATACCCTCCCCTCCCCCACCGCCCAGCCAGGGCACCTGGGGTCAGTAAAGGCCTGGGAAATGAATGAATTGATGACTGTGTTCGCAGCCGTACGCCCACCACAGCATATGAGGCTGCCTGTGCCTGGGGAGGAGGGGGAGTGTGGGCACAAGGTCGGTGGAGACTGGCTGGAGTCTCACGCAGGGGAGACCAGCGGGCTAATGGTGTGAACTGCGGCCAGTGCACGCGCTTGGGGTCTCACGGGGACTGCCCCGCAGGGCCCCACCTGGTTTAGTCTGCAATGACCACTACACTCAACTCTCCTCCCCCCAAGCCTCTGCTCGCCACACTGGCTTCCTCGTTCTTCCTTCCCCCCCACCAAAACAGGCTCCTGGCAGGCAGGGCCCTTGCCTGGTGGCCCCCTGCCTGGTACGCTCTTGCCCTGCGGCCACGGCTGTCTTCCTCACTGCATCCAGGTCTCGGCTCTGCCCTGACACCCTCTGCCTGCCATCCTCTGTCCCCTCTGCTGGGTTTATCTTCTTATCACTTCTCACTGGTGGATGTCCAATCACACTTTCATTTGCTTCTGTGCTTGCAGTTTGTCACTCCCCTCCTCCCCCCGTCAGAACGAACCACCCACAAGGACAGGGGCTTCGCTTTGCTCGCTGCAGCCTGGTATTTAAAACAGTGACTGGCACATAGCAGGTGCTCAGGAAATATTTGTGGAAGGTATGAATAAATCTTTGAACACTCTGTCTGATTTTGCCCTCTGCTTTCCAAAGAAATAATGTCACAATAGTGTTAGTTAGAAAAAAAAGGAACTCACTGATGTGCCGCATTTCAAGGTCAGAACATATGTTTATGTTCGTTCCTTATTTATCCCTCACAAGTACATACGTGGTACCTGGGACCTCCATCTCCCCCTGGTTTTCAAACCCAAGGCTCAGGAAAATAAAATCATTTGCCCCAAAGACCCCCAACTCAGAAACTTAGGTCATCTGACTCTAAATCTTGTGTCCCTTGGTGACAATGTCCTTGAATTATTTAACCTCTTGTTGCCTTGGTTCCTACATCTGTGGCATGGAGATAAGAAGAGTATACTCCTCACAGCGTTGTGGTGAAGGTCAAGTGAGTTAATTTGGTGAAATGCTCAGAGAAGTGCCTGGTGCACACTGAGAACTCCGTAAATGTTAGTTATTATTGTTGACTCATTTCAACATTGACTTATCATTGAAATCCCCCCTTAGTAGAATCCCATCTTTGAATTTCTGGTGCATTTTTCATGCCACTGCATTTTAGGTGAGACTCATACTGAATGTCTGTCTTCACTGTTGAGATTTTTCCTGGTGAGGCTGCACCTCAGTCCAGGGCCTGATGAGTCACTGGCTTTTGCTGTGTCCAGTCACTCATGTGGCTCTGTCTCTCCAGCAAGTGTGTAAGTCCCTGGAGACTAGAGACAGTATTGCTAACAGAGGTCTGGCCAAAGCTTTATTGTTTCCCTCTCTCGTTGGGATCTGCAATCCAGCAGGAATTGATGTTTTTCTGTATGGCGTGAGGCAGGGGTTGAGACACATTTTGTTCCCCGTGTGGATATCCGGTTGGCGTAACACCACTTGGTCCTGCTCTCTGCCTCAACTGCCACCACCCTCCTCCTGACCTGGCTGAGTCTCCCATGTTCCTCAAGGCACAACTAAAACCCTTCCTCCTTTATGAAGTCTTTCCCGATTCATTCCTTATTCACTTATTCAGTCACGATCTTATTTTCAGGCATTGTGCTAGGCATTGGGATGCTGGGCCCTGAGGAGACAGTGGTGAATGAATCAGAGACCATCCTTGCCACAGGGACCACACAGGCCAGGAGGGGCACGCAGACATCGGCCAAGGTATGGTGCTGGGTCCTGGGAAGGGGAAGTGTGGCTCCTGGAGACATGTAACTAGGATGTAACCTACTCGGGGTGTCCAGTGATGTCCTCTCTGAGGAATCCATGTTGGAGCTGAGACCTCAAGGACGACTGGCCATTCTCCATCTTCCAGTCTCTTAGAGCGCTGATACATTTAGTATTCTTTCTTTGTGTTTTTGTCACTTACCTACCTATCTGGATGGATGGTCTTTGGGGGGCGAGGAGCAGAAACTATTTATAAAAAATCCACCACAGAGCCTAGTACGAGGCTGAAAGCAAAGTAGGTGCTCTGTGCGTGAGCATTGACGGCAGGTGGAAAGATGCCATTGACGCAGACCTGCCGGAGAAGCTGCAATGCGGCCACCACAGAGGACAGAGCTGGGGGAGGGGATGTGCACCAGCTTTGGAAGTAGACAGACCCGGCGTGAACTTTGGCACTGTCACTTACCAGCTAGTTCAGGTTGAGCCAATTGCCCAATCCATTTTACTCTCCGTTTCCTCATCTGAAAAGACGCATGATCATATTGTCTAGCTCCTAGGCTTGTTATGAAGAGAAAACGAAGAAATCTGGTGAAATCCCTATCCCTGGCACCTAGTAGGCATTCAGCAGAACATCAGTCTCTTTTTCCCATCCTAATTTCAAAGGACAATGTGGTGCGGTGGGATGGGCATGGGCTTTAGAACCAGACAGCCCAAGGACTGAACTCGGACTCCATCACCTCTCTGCTTAACTCCTCTGAGACTGTTTGTTCACCTGTAGCATGGGGTAATAACGCCTGCTTTGGGGGATTTCTGGAAATATTAGTTGAGACAATTTATGTTGAGCACCTGCCACATTCTAGGGGCTGGTAACTGTGCCCATCAATCCCAAACTTAGAAGCCCTACATGTTCTAGCTGCGTGCCAATAGTGCAAGCATGAGGGCCATGCAGTGTCTACCTGGCTGTAGTAGCTGATCTATAAACATGTGTTGAATGACTATTTGATTTTATGTGGCTCAGTGCCATCCTAGGTGGAGGGGGAGGGCAGGCGGCAGGGACAGGTAGTGAATTCTGAGTTGTGTGTTGGTGACACTAGGTGCCTTTTGGAGAGGTTCCAGGATTCTGGGTCCAGGATGCCTCCAGCCTCTCCTCTAAGACTCTGCTCCCTTTGGGCCTTGGTAGGACCAACCTCCCTTCCTTCCCAAGGAGGAGATTGCTGCCATATGGCCGTGTCTTCAGCTGGACTGGAACCTGGGTGAAGCCCAGAGGAAAGCAGCCAAGTGTGCCTGCAGGGCCCCTCAGAGGCAGCTGCTCCTCTGCCACAACCCGGGCCGCAGAGGCTGCCCCGATCCGCTGCCAGGGCTGCTTGCTGCCCTCACACGCGACCGGCTCTCCCTTCCCGGGGAGACGGGTGGCAGCTGCATGTACGAAGTGCCTCCTCTACCTGTCTGCCTTCCTGCCGCCTGTCCGGGCTCGCCTCCCGCTGCTCCTGACAACCAGAAAGATCGAAATGGTCACAGGCAAGAGTCGTTGATCCTGGATGTGGCCCCATCCCTGGCCCATCCGCCACTTTTGAAAGGAGGGGGTGGGGAGACAACAGAACAGCCTGCAGATGGGAGGAAGCGCAGAGAAAAGGGCAGGAAACGAACGTTCAGGCAGCGCCTGCTACTGCCCCGCTCTTTCCATAAAAGATCTTCATTCCCACGGCCAACCTGTGCGGCCAGTGCTGCTGTTTCCTTTCAGATGAGGAAACTGACACCCAGGAAGCTAAGGGGCTGCCCAAGATCACACGGTGTCTATGTGGCAGAGGCAGGATTTCAACTCCGTTCTGCCACGTCCCCAGTGCTGTGCTCATTCCACTGCATTAGGGTTTCTCAAACTCGAGTAGTATTAGGACGTATTAAATGAATAGAATCCTCATGGCACTGCAGGATGACAGATTTTTAAAAACTCTGATGCTTAAAATGTAAAAACATATCACTAGGTGCAAATTTCTTACGCTCACGCTTACAGCTCTTTACAATTGTCAAATATAAACAAGATGATCAAGGAAATGCAGGTTGTGATACTAATAGAATTCAAATGAACAACATTGATTTAACGGAACGGATGTTGTTTCGCAGGAGTGTCTTTTGAGTGCGCTATGCTTTGGTCAATACGTATCAGGTGTGGCTCTGTCTGCCAACGTTTTCACTTTGAATGACCTTAAGACCCTCATAAATAAAGACCACCACGATGTCATTTGACCTCAGCTGATGGTAGCCTGCCACCCACATTTGCCTCTGATCTTTTCTCATCAGTCTGTGATAATTAAGGCAGTAAATTTCCTGCCCAATGATGCTAATGCTGCTTTTTTTTTTTTTTTTTTTTGAGATGAGGTCTCATTCTGTTGCCCCAGGCTGGAGTGCAGTGGCCTCATCGTAGCTCACTGCAACCTCAAACTCCTAGGCTCAAGTGATCCTCCTGCCTCAGCCTCCTGAGCAGCAGGGACAACAGGCATGCACCACCATGCCTGACTAATTTTTTAAAATTATTTTTTGTAGACACAGGAGTCTATGTTGCCCAGGCTGGTCTCGAACTCCTGTCCTCAAGCAGTCCTCCCCGCTTGGCCTCTCAAAGTGCTAGGATGACAGGCATGAACCACCACACTCGGCTCTGATGCTGCTTTTGTGATGTAAAATCAAAGTCTCAATTCATCAAATAATTCCAAAAGTGAAAGTGTTATTCTGTGAGTCTGACTTTCCATTGAGGCAGACTGCAAGAGAGAAGTGTAGCCTTTGTAAGGTAAGAGATTTCAATCTGAGGGCCGATTGTTGTCGCTTGAAATTTGGACATACATGCCACTCTAGTGGCAGCTGGACATGTTTATCAATCTGTTAAAAGTTAAATGCTGTCACTTGGGGTCATCGCTCTGTGTAAACACAAAGACAAACTCCGGCAGCGAAATGGCGCAGCTGCGCTGGGTTGGAAGGTGCCTCTGCAGATCCTTATAAGCCAGTTATGCTTAAGTGGATTTTAAAAGATTATCATCAACTAGAAAACACATACAACTGTGTGCATACACATACGCAGTGCCTGGACCTCTGAGTCCAGGAAGGACTAATAGACTCTGGGAAATCCCACTTCATCTTCTGTGACTTTGCTCAGATTACAACAGAGCAGGCCAGCAAAGACAAGTAATTGGACACCTCACCTTTCAGTACAAATCTTCCAAATCTGTTTGCAGAGGGAAAGTGGCTCAGAGAAGCATTCCTTTCCTGGCATGAGAACTTAAGGCAGGCGGTCCTCTGGGATGCAATTGAATGACTCTCAACTAAGTGATAGCAAAACCATGCCCCAGCGTGATGCTTGCCGGGTGGAGAGAAATGTGTTCGCTTGGATGCATTTGCAGAAAAAGGATGCTCATATTTTATCTCCCTTTTCCTTCAAATAAATAATCCACATGGAAAATCTCTTCTGGCCCCTTCTGTCCGTTCACTTGTTCTATGATATGGGGGAGTATTTAAGAGCACAGAGTTAAGACTCCCTAGATTTGAATCCCAGCAACATCATTTCCTGGCTGTGTGACCTTGGCCAAAGTTACTTCACCTCTCTGTGCCTTTTTTTTTTTTTTTTTTTTTACTTATCTGTAAAATGATAGTGGTGGCAATGTATGGCTGCCTCCTGGGCTCTTATGGAGCTCACGTGAGACATGCATGTTAAACACTCAGCGTGGGGCTCGCATCAGAGTCCATAGCCCGTGCGCAATCACACTGACATCATTCACCAGCTTCTTGCTCGCACCTGGCCTGGGGCCAGCACAGGCTCGGGAAGGAATGAACACTCGCTATTCCAGTCCCCATCCTTTAAGGCCGACGTGGCTTGCACCTCTTCTGGGAAGCCTGCCTCACGCCTGGAATTCCAGAGTGAGAGCTGCCTTCACCCAGCCCGCCTGCTCCCGCTGTTGGATTTGCCACCCAGTCCAAACCTGTCTGTTCTGGTGACAGATGTTGTCTTTGGGGATCTTACGTCTTATGAGACGGGAGCAATTTGAGGGCAAAATGGTTTGTTTTGGATTAAGCTGGTGCCTGGATGAGTGAGTAATAGATATCTAATAGGTATGGAGCTCATTCTTAAAACTGATAAAGGAGAGGTCAGGAGAACAGAGTGAATCCCATCCCTATGTCCATACATGCTTTTTATTAAAAAAATCAAAGATTAAGGAGAGTATGTGTGTGCATGTGCGTGGACACACGGTAACACACACAAACACTGCTGGAGCCTTCCCTGTCTGCTCCGTGCGCACACAGGTACCGTGATGCACACGCTCTGCCCCAGCTGTGCAGTGTGGTAGCATTTGTCTCCTGGGACAGTGTCTTAGCCACTCTGGCATCACAGAATCAAAAAGGTGCTGGCCAACAGTAGATGCTCAGTAAAAATTTCTTGAGTGGAGCTGCATTAAAAAGACCATGGGGTCTTTAGCCACTTTATTTTTTTATTTTATTTTTTTTTTGAGACAGAGTCTCACTTTGTTGCCCAGGCTAGAGTGAGTGCCGTGGCGTCAGCCTAGCTCACAGCAACCTCAAACTCCTGAGCTCAAGCGATCCTCCTGTCTCAGCCTCCCGAGTAGCTGGGACTACAGGCATGTGCCACTATGCCCGGCTAATTTTTCTATATATATATTTTTAGTTGTCCATATAATTTTTTTCTATTTTTAGTAGAGACGGGGTCTCGCTCTTGCTCAGGCTGGTCTCGAACTCCTGACCTTGAGCGATCCACCCGCCTCGGCCTCCCAGAGTGCTAGGATTACAGGCGTGAGCCACCGCGCCCGGCCTTTAGCCACTTTAGACAAACTTGCAGGTATGCAAGGCAAGCTACACCATTTTCCAGCATGTTGAGTGTGCACATTGGTTCATGTATTTGCCAACGACAATGACAATTAAAGAGCAGGTGACATTTACCGAGTGCTTGCTATCTGCTGCTCACTCTGCTCAATTCTTTCTATCTATGATCTCATTTAACCCTCCAAACACCATTGCAAAGTAGGCATGACTATTATTCCCTATTTACAGATGAAGAAACTGAAACACAGAGAAGTTAAGCAACTTGCCCAGGGTTGCTTAGCAAGTCAGTGGCGGGTGCAGAATTCAGACCTGGACAGTTGGCTCAACCAACATTTCCTGGGTCCCCGCTATATGCTAGGCACATGCCAGGTGTGGCACAGTATACTACATCAGCAGCTCTCAACTGTTCGTGTGCATCAGAATCTCCCAGAGGGCTTGTCAAAACAGATTATTGGACTTTACCCCCAGAGTTTCTGATTCACTGGGTTTGGGGTGAAGCCAGACAAGCTGCCTTCCTACCAGCTTCCCAAGTGCTAATGGGCTGGGGACTGCAGTTGGAGATCCACTGGTTTAAATTTCACTTCCTCACCTTTAGAATAGGAAAAGAGAGTTGAGCAATGTGTATAGACACAAGCCATCATCTATGGCCACGCCACCCTGAATGCACCTGATCCCATCTGATCTTGGAAGCTAAGCAGGGTCGGGCCTGGTTAGTACTTGGATGGGAGACACAAGCCATCGATGGGTGGGAACAGAGCCAAAAAATGCCCAGTTAAAACATAGATTCAGCTCTGAAACTCCAGGGGGAGGGAGCGAACAATTTTTAGGCCCCTGCTCTATGCCAGCCCTGCTCGGACACTAAATTACTTAAAAGGTAAGACAAGTCATCTTTCTCCTGCAGTCTTCAGATTTGGATTATTACTGGAGGCACAACTTTGGAGAAGATTTTGAAGAGTTACAAGACAGTATAGCATTTGGCACACAAACACGGGGACCAGACTGCCTGGATAAAAATCACAGCTCGGCCCTTTCCTGGTGGTGTCATCGTGGGCATGTGAATTAATTGTCCTGCACTCAGTTTCCCTCTTTGGGAAACAGGACTACAGGAATATCTACCCTATGGCGTTCATTGTGAGGACTGAGCTAGGACAGCAGAGCCTGGCCAGGGTTTGCCCCCAGTGACTTTGTTAGCTGGTAGTTAACACAGAAGGACGAGGCTGGAAGAGTGAGTTTCAAGCCACTGAGAAGGACCAGACTGAGAGTCTCGGAAATTGCTTAAAAACTGATGACAGTGATGACGACGATGATGATGGTGATAATAACCACTATTAGTATCATTCCCGGAGACGTTGGGGGCCAGTCACTGTGCAAAATGCTCTGCTGCAGAATTTCGCTGACTCCTCTCGGTAACCCCAATGATTGTCTCTGCTGTCAAGATGAGACAGAGGCTCCCCCCGGCAGCCCCCATAATGCTCTGTGTGACCTTGGGCCAGTTGCCTGACCTCTCTGGCAGCTCCAAGCTGGGGTTGGTCTCAATGTCCTCTAAAGGCCTGTCTGTTTGCAGATTCCGGACTGTGCTGCTCCCATGGGGAGACCCCTCACTCCCCACGATTCAGACGCAGACGTTCTTAAAGCCTTGGGGAACCCCAGAGCGGGGAACCTCTTGCCCTTGGGGTTCAGATGTCAAGGGACCAGGCTCCCTGGAATCTGTGATTTGGAATTCTGGACACATCCAGAATCATTTCCAAACCACGCACCACCTGCAGACGAGGGGAGTCTGCGGGGGAGGCGGCGGGGATGGCCCGAGGGAAGCCATGAACTGGGCGGAGGTTTCTTGGACCTTCTCAGCCCACTCCTGGCGGCGAGAACAGTGGCTCTCCTCGACACGGCACTGACTGCATGCCGGGCACCCCACGTCTTCCTGAGCACCGTAGCAAACCTATGAGGTAGGGGGACGTACAGTTTCCTTTTTATGGATGAGAAAACAGGCCCAGGGAGGCCGGGCTGCTCCCCGACAGCACCGGGCCTGAGCGTCAGCGCCGGGAGTTGAACCTATGTCGGCGAAGACCACCTCAACTGTCTTGCTGCAGCACTTTCCTCCTCTGTCTGAATTCCCAGCTTCCCCTGCTGGCCCCTCTCTGAATCTGCTCCCAGCGCCTTGGGAAGGGTCTGATAAACGCCTTCAAGGGGGCTAAGAAGCAGTTACGACCCAACCCCCCAGCGACTGATTCTGTGGCTCTGGGGTGATGTACCTTCTTGATTCAGAAACACAGAGCCAGGTGATCCTTGGGGTCCCTTCCAGATGGAACGTTTTTGAGGCTAGATTGTCACAGCTCTCCTAGGCTTTGCACAATCCCAGGCAAGGGACTATGGCACACTTCAAAAATTAAACTAAAGTTAACTCTTTATACAGAGGAAAGAGCACTGAATATGGAGTCTGAAAACTCAGTGCACATGAACTCGCTGTGTGACCTTGGGCAAGTTCCATCCCCTCTCTGTGCCTCATTTTAAATGATGGTTGGATGAGAAAATCTTTCTTGGCCCTATAATTTGGAGATAATGCCCAGCCTTGAGGTTGCTTGTATGCCTTCCTGTCCCCTTGCTGGGGGGTAGGGTCCTTTAGGGCAGGGCACTGGTACCCCTCATTTGCCTTGGTGGTGTCCCCAGGGTCTAGACAGCACCTCCTACCAACTCTGTGTTCAGTAAGTACTGTCGAATGAATGGACAATGCCTCCGAGAATGCAATAGGCTACCGCATTCTGCAAACTGTAATGTATTACATCAGATAATCACCAATGATAGTGGCTAATCTGGGTTTTTAAAAAGAAATTGTATTATGTTTTGTCTGACTTGATAAAATGGCTCAGCTTCGGAGAAATCTTGTTTATCTTTAACTGCGGTTAAAAAAATAATTTTTAGTAAAACCTTCTGAAAGTAATTTGGCTCTTTGGGTTTTTCTACCTCTAGTCATTTTCTTGGAAAAAAGAAAAAAAAAAGAGAATAAGTGCTACTCAGTAACTGGTAATGCTGCTTTGGAATTTAAAGGCACAGGCACGAAAAATGTGGCACATTGAGCCAGCTACCTTAAAACCTGGTTATAAATTTGCCTTGACACCTTTAAAATTAGTAGCAGCAGTTGCACGCTAACTATGACCTCCAAATTCTAATCCTATTTCCGATGCTGACTTGTTTTAGCTTCTGAAAGAGTCACTTAAATGCTTGACCCAAGCTTGCTTCTCTGGCAAAAGATGACAGCATCGACCTACTTCATTCTTGACTTTTCTCTCTCTCTCTCTCTCTCTCTCTCTTCTTTTGCCTTTTTAAAAAATTATCTGATCCATACCACTCTTTCTCATCTTTATCGTCTCCTCCTTCCTTCCTCTTCCTCCTTCTTTCCCTCTCCTCCTCTTTCATCTTTTTTTTTTAATTGGAGGAAATGTAGGATCAGAAAATAGAAACTGCCAGGGTTCGTTGGTCTGTTCCCTTCTGGATCAATGACGACAATGTTTATGGAAGATCTTTGTGAATTTCATTGCAAAGGCAAGCTGAGAATTTTCAACAACTAGGGGAGAGCTTTCTTAAGAGTTAAGTAATATTTTGGCTCTTGCCTGTTCAATGGTTTGCTTTTGAAACCAGATTCCCAGCCCTTTGCAAGGGATTCTGGCTCCAATGTTAAAAGGTATCTGTTTATCCAGCAGAAAAGTCCCAGCTGGTTAAGAGTCTGTAGCTATAGCCAAGGAGGTCTTGGCCTTAGTCTTGGCCAGAGGAAGACTGATGGTTGTAGAGTTAAGCTAAGGCCCCAAAGATGGTCAGTACAGTAGGTGGTGACAGGCACTTATGTGGTGCAAGCTGACGTCATTTAATCATGGTATAATCCTGCAAGCTGGGTATCCATATCTTTATTTTATAGATAAGGAAACTGAGGTTCAGAGAGGTTAAGTGACTTGGCCAGGGCCATACAGATAGGAAGTAACACAGTTTTTCTGACCCCGAAGCCTGTTTCTGTCAAAGTTTGTCTCCTTTCTGCTGAGCAATGCTGCCTCCTGACATCCGGTTTGAGACAGGTGGGCTACAGCCAGACAGGGAGAGACTGGGGACCAGGTGAAAGCCCCCACTCCTACCTCACCTGCCCAGGGCCCGGGGAAGGAGGGAGGTATGGGTAGAGGTGGGGGCCGTGTGCCTGGCGCGGTGGGAGGTGGGAATGGGAGATGGGCTCGGGGTGGGGACGTTTCTCAGAGAATGAGAAAATCAGGGGAAATATATAATTAGGTGTTGTTTGCTTCCAAAATGAAAATAGCAGTATGATTTATTTCTGATTTTAAAAGCAGGCATGCTCATGGCAACACAGTTAGTCTGTATAGAAGGGAATAATAAAGGAAGTGAAAACTGCCTGTGTTCCTATAATCTAGAGATAACAGTGACCCACAGCTGGGCTTTGGGCTCTGCATTCTCAGGCTTAGTCACCTTAAATTCACCTCAGTCTTGCCTGTTGGGAAGTTACCATGGAGACCACTAGGTTAATATGAGTGACACTGATTTCCGAATTTTGGACTCACTTGACACTTTGGGGTAGCTGGTTTGTTGTCACCGGACAACTTTGATTTTATTTTATCTAAAATGGATTTTAAGGCTAACAAAATACGATTATGTTTTCAAAGCCATGTTACAAAGATTGAGGACGTGGGAAAATTTTGATACGATGTCAAAGAAAAAGAGACCATACAATTGTGTATCTAATATGATCTGAGTCTTAAGATATATATCTATATCCACAGTAAAAAGACAAAGAACTTTCAGTATTTCTCTTAAAATGTTACCAATGCTTATTTGGGTGAGAATGAATTATTTTAACTGTCTTCTTTATACTTTTCTGCATTTACTAAAGTTTTTATAATGAACATATTTCCTTACACAATCAGAGAATAATATATGCTATTTATAAAACAAGGTAGATATTTGGGGACAAGATGTTTTTGAAAGGTGCACAGTGACTAGTGTGTGCAGAGACAAAATAAAGCAGGGCATTAAGCAATTTCCCACTGACCTTAATCAACGCTCAAGCCAGGATGGATATTACAGAGGGGGTGGGGCTAACTGGAGGAGGGAATGTTCGTTTGAGTTTCTGAAATATTCATTTCCCGAAAATGCCTCAGCTCTGCACCGTCTCTTATGAATGGAAACACCAGTTAAAATGAGCAAGGGAAAGTTTCTCTCGGTAGGAGCCCCAGAAGTCCTCTCTTATTTATATTTAGGGTTCTGCTTTCCCAGTGGAAATTGGTGGTTTTATCCCTGGACATCTGCCAGAAAACAAATGAAAGGGACAGGTAGGAGAAAATGGCCTGTAATTTCGGCCCTGTGGATGTGTGCCATATAATAATGTCCTCAGCTTGGTGTGTGTTTCTCGTATCAAACTGTCAGGAACTCCCTGGAAAGCTCCGATTGTTTGGGTCCACTGGCAGGAAAGTGTGAATCCTACGGGTCTTCCAGTGGAGCAAATAAGCCGCTCCTGTCCCCCACCGCTCTGTCCTTTTGAAATGAGGGGTAAAGACAACAATAAAAACCAAGAATCCTTAAATCTCAGGAGAGAGTGGAGAGGTGAAAGAAGATCTGTTTTATAGCATACCTTCAATAAAAAAGATTTACAGGCAAGTCATTTTCTCTTCCTTCTAGGTGTTAGATTGAGAGGATCCAGTAAACTAAACCCCAGGGAGAGCTTGGTATAAATAAAAAATATCTGACAACTGTCAAAACAAATAGCAACCAATCAGAAATACAATGTCGAGGGAGGCTCCAGTTCCGAAATGATTCAGAGGAGTGTCAGCCTGTTACAGCAAGAGCAAAGACTTAAAGGGACACTGGGACAGAATCAGGATGCCCCCCAAAATCTCAAACTTGGAAACTGATTAAAGTGGGTAATACAGGTCTAATTTAATCTCCTAAGGAGTAACCAAAGCCTTAAATATCAGTGAAGAATATATTCATTCATTCATTCATTGGGCAGCCAGCCAGTGCCCTCCCTGGGCAGGCTGTGAGCTGGGGATGGGGATGCAGAGTGGAAGGACACAGCCCATCCACGGGGGGCTCAGGGCACGGGGGGCTCAGAGCACGGGGGGCTCAGAGCACGGGGCAGGGGCCGTCGCTACAATGCAGAGCGTTACCTACAGTGGTAGAAGCAAATGCTGGATGTTACTGTGGGAGATGGGGGAGAGGGAACCAACCGCATGTGTGTGCCTGCGTGGCAGAGCTGAGTTTGAAGGACACGAAGGAGTTATGCCGGTCAAGTAGGGGCAGGTTATGAGAGGCGTTCAAGCCAAACAGGTAGAATAGTCATTTGCTCATTCATTCATTCAACACATGTATTGAGCTCCTGCTGGATTCCAGGCACAAGTTCCAAAGTTCCCAAGGATCTGTGAACAGGATAGAGCACGTCCTGCCTTCAGAGAGCTTGTGTTCTAGGGAACTGACAAGGAGCAACCAAGTCAGCGAACAAGAGGCCCTCAGAGGGTGAGGTGCCATGAAGACGGTAAGAACGTATAATGTGATCTGAGGGCACGGTGGGCATAAAGGTGGCCAGAGAGGCCATCTGAGAGAGATGACCTTCCATGCCGCATGCTGTGTTGGTGATGCTACCACCCGGGAAAGTACATTTCAGGGGGAGGGAACAGCAAGGGTAAGGGATTTTGGGGGGAACAAGCTTGGTGCCTGCGAGCATCAGAAGGAGGCAGTGAGTGAGGGGGTGGTCGGAGGGGGCGATGTGGTCAGAGAGGTGAGCAGGGGCCAGATGATGTAGCTCTGTGGGCTCTGGTGAGGACTCTAAGAATTGCTTGCAAGGGGCAGTGTGAGTGGGTAGACCAGTTGATCAGCTGTCGTGGCAGACCCTGGGGGAATCCGTGGTGGCCTGGGTGGAGGTGGGGGTGGCGGGTGTGGACAGAGAACAGCAGTTAGGGGTCACCTTATGGAGGCAGATTCAGTATCACTCATGGAAGGATTAGCTGTGATGGGAGAAGAAAAGAGGCATCAAGGATAACTCTTAGGATTTTCGCCTGAGCAGCAGGTAGATGATGGTCATTTATTGACATGAGGAAAAGGAGGTTTCTTTTTCTTTTTTTAGGCAGTCTCGCTCTATTGCCTGGGCTAGAGTGCTGTGGCATCAGCCTAGCTCACAGCAACCTCAAACTCCTGGGCTCAAGTGATCCCCCTGCCTCAGCTTCCTGAGTAGCTGGGACTACAGGCATGTGCCACCACGACCGGCTAATTTTTTTCTATCTATATTTTTAGTTGTCCAGATCATTTCTTTCTATTTTTAGTAGAGACAGGGTCTCGCTCTTGCTCAGGCTGGTCTTGAACTCCTGAGCTCAAGCGATCCTCCTGCCCTGGCCTCCCAGGGTGCTAGGATTATAGGCGTGAGCCACTGCACCCAGTGGGAGGTGGAGTTTTGTTTGGAGTCGGGGATAGCAAGCTTTTGGGAATCTAGGGTGGATCAGTATGGCTTAAACCCAGGTTCATGGAAGGGGCAGGAGATGGCTGGGGGGACAGGCAGAGGTCATGAGGAATCCTATTGGTCTGTGAGAGAGCCAGACCCAAACCTTGAAGCCTCATGGAACCAGTGAAGGCCTTTACAAAGTGGAACAACACTGTCAGGTGTTTTTTTGTTTTGTTTTGTTTTGAGACATGAGCGTCCAGGGTAGATGCTTGTTTGGAAGGATGTGGTGGGAAGCAGATGTCGTTCTGGCCCAGGCAGAGTTGGTTATAGCCTGAAGTCAGGCGGGAGTGACGGAAGTGGACAGATTCTTGAGCTGTGTAATGGAGGAAGAGGCAGGACACAGGGACTCAGTACGCGGGTGAGACGAGGGAGGTGGTGAGGAGGGAACTCAGGTTTTCTGGGTTCTGTAAGTTCGGGCGGGGTTTGCATTCGTGGCACTGCAGCGGGAGCAGGGGGAAGGTGAGGGAGGTGAGTGCAGCTCTGGACCCAGATTAGTAGATACGGTGTGTCGCTTCCCCTGTGTGCATTTGGCCCTTCCTCCCTCCTCACAGCACGCTGCCCCTTCCTCTGTGTGGTCCACATCCTTCAGGGGAAGCTGAACCCACCCTGGCTCTGGATGGTCTCCCGGCGTAGGCAGGTAACCTACCCCTGGCCAATGAGTAGTATGACAGTGGTCATGTGACCAACTCGGGCCAGTGAGATAGGAGGAGGGGTTTTCTGGGAGCTTCTGGGAAAGCAGCTTCCGTGCTTTCATCTGAGAATATCTAGAAGTGACCAGCCGGCGGGTGTTTCCAGCGGACACACGGGCCTTCTGGCGAGGGCTGGAGCTCACGCTGGGGTCTGAGACGGAAAAGGAACTCTAACGGTCACACTCTTCTGAGAGTTGGTATCAACAGGGTCAAAGCCCAGAACCCTTTTCACGGGCCATGAGACCCTACGCAATCTGCCCCCTTCCCAGTTGGCCACCTCTCCTACCCTCGCCCCCAGATCACCTGGTCTACTTGCTGTTTCTGGAAAACGTCAAGCATATCCTCCCTCCAAGTCTCTTTGCTAGCTGTTCCCTGAACCTGGAGCCTCACTACCTCACTTCCTCAGGTCTTTGCTCAAATGGCCGAGGGACCTCCCTAGCCACGCCACATAACCTCACAACTTCCTACCTCCCCACTCTGCATCCTTTCACTGTACTTTATCCGTCTTCAAAGCACTCATCACCACCTGATGCATTATCTGTTTATTTATGCATTCACTCTTTCCCCCATTGGAACGCCAGCTCCATGAATTCAGGGACCTTGTTTTGTGCACAGTTATATCTTCAGATTCTATCACAGCGTTTGGCACAAAGTGGGCTCTCCATAAATATTTGTTGAATGAATACATTCATTGTGGGTACCTGCTACTGTTATTACTAAGGTCATTATTATTATTATTATTATTTTTACCAAGTTTAAGATTCTATGGTTCATGCTTGCAAAGCAAGAGGTGGAGCCAATGATCTCCCAAGATCCCTTTTGGTTTTCCAAGCCCCAGATCTGTAACACAGTGGATGTAAATTGCTTACATCGGAGTGGATCCAAACAGAATTACTGATTCTCACCGGCTCCACAATCACCACACTCCTGGACATCCTGGACTTCCTAAGAAGCCATTCTGAGCGATACGGTTAGACAGCCATTTAGACATGTCTGCTTTGGAGGCAGTTTGACCTATGGTGAGAATGTCAAATGAAACAAAAACATTCTGACATTTTAAGAGCTTTAATTTACTCACGATAAAAGCCATAGCATCTGAATATGTCAAGTTTATAAGGCATAGACTTTAGAACAGGAATATGTGCCTACCTAATGCAAGGGCATGTCAGTGAGTTGATTGACTTGTTAAAGGAGTAGGCCAGTAACATATTTGGAAGAAACAGAGGATGCATCTGCAAAATACATCTGCAATTTGGTTTAGGGTGAATCTGTCACTTTCACTGCAGTTTGAAGTTGGATTATACGTGAAATTAAACAATTGCCAAGGTAATTCAAATAGATGTATATCAGAGGCCCCAGAAGGACAGGACTGCAATGATTATTGCCAATCAGTAGGCTGCAGTGGAAGAAGCACAGACTTTGGAGTTATACAGACTTGGGAGTGAATCCAGGCTCTTCTGTGTATAGGCTGAGCAACGTCAGGTCAGTTACTATACATCTCTGGGCTTTGGTTTCTACCTTCATGTGGCAGAGACTACTATGAATCACCCAGACCTGTTTCCCATGGAGTCTGGCACTCAGCCTGACTGCATTTCCCAACCTTTCTTGCAGTTAGGCATGACCACGTGCCTGAGTTCTGGCCAGTGGCTGTGATGAATGGGACGTCTGTCACTTCCAAGCCTAGCCGGTAAGAGCCTCTCCCAGGTGATCACTGTGCCCTTTCCCCTTCTGGGTTGAGGCAGAGGATCGTGGTGACTCCAGAAGCTACGTGCAGAGATGGTGGAGCCACACATTGAAAGGCACACATCCCTGAATCGATGCTCGGAGGAGAGCTGCCTGTTTCGGAGAAAGTGAGAAACAAGTTTCTATGTATGGAGCCACTGGGATTTAGGGCTTTAGTTGTTATATCAGATACCATTATCCTGATACCTTTGCGAAATAGAGCTAAATTTTTTTTCCCAAAGCGTTGAAATATACTTTGTGTTTGAAGCTCCCGCAACAGGTTTTGGTATGTAGCAGGGGTTTAACAGATATTAGTTCTTAGTATCCTTTTGCCTTATTAATCTACAATAATCATTACACTTAGATTTTGTGCAAGGTGTTGTTAGTCTATGAGGAGGATTCAAGAAGTATAAAACATAGTCCCAGCTCTCAAGTTCCACGTCCTTACAGGGGGGAAGGCAATTATCTTTCCTGTGTGCATGCATCCTAAATATCAGGCTTCCAAAGGACACAAATGGAGTGAATGTCTCTGAGATTAGCTATTAGAATTCAGAGGAAGGTCTCTTCGGTCAGGCTCATTAGGGAAGACTTAATAAATCACCCAGATGTTGCAAGAGAGTGGTACATAGGCCACTATGAATAATGGCCAATCAAAAAAGAATTTCTATTTCATTTTGGGGAGAATAAACACGATATATTCATTCTCTTAGCAGATATTCATTGCTAACCATGTTAGCAATGGAAGCTACTTAGAAAACTAACCTAGAATATGGAAAAAGCTATAAGTTGGGACAAGGATACTTGTTAATGGGCCATTTATAATGTCAAAAGACAGAAACAACCCAAAGTCCAGTAGTGGGAGACTGCTTAATTAAATCATGGTACATCCCTTTGATGTAGTCCGTCCCTATGAAATCCCACTAACCAAAGTTAGTCCACAACTTCGGTTACCACCCTCATGTCAATGACTCTCACATTTATGACTCTGGCCCTGACATCTCTGAAATCCACACTCATGTCTCTAATTCCCTACAAGATGTCTCCACTTGGATGTCTCCAAGGCATATCACACGCGGGCTCACCCTGAGCTCTTGGTTCACCCTGCTTCCCAAGTCGGTCACCTCCCATCCCTGCAACACGGTCCTCTCCCCGCATCTCCTGCCTTGCCTTCGGTTGTGAGAGTCAGGATTCTGGGAGCCATCCTTCATCGTCCCCTTTCCCTCATCCTCCTATCCAATCCAGTAGGTCCTAAATACCTTTTAAATCCATCCTCTTCACTTCATCTCTGCTGCTACCTCCTTGGTCTAAGCCACCATCTTCTTTCACCTAGACTCTGGCATAGCTTCCCACCTGGGCTTTCCGCATGCATCCTGGCCTCTCTCCAGTCTGTTCAAGGTCACATCCAATTTGTTACCCCTGCTGTTCCTTGCCTCCAAAACTCTTCAATGGCTTCCCACTGCTTTTAGAATAAAGACCAGAATTCTTAACATGGCCCACTGAGTACCTCGTTGTCTGAGCCGTGCTTCTCTCTGCACCCTCATCTCTTTCTACTTGTCTCCCCCTCTTTCTCAACAGTACAGCCACAGGGTGCTGCCTGAGCTGTGCCCTCTGCTCAGAACGCACCTTCTAGACCCCCTCCTCCCCACCCCCAAATGCACCAGTGCGAGCTTCGCGCCTACCCACCCTCCGTTTCTCACAGACTCAGCCACCTCAGGAAAGCCCTCCATGATTTTGCACCTAGGTCAGGTTTTCTGGAACCTGCTTCTGGCGCATACACACAGCCCGGACAGAGGGAAGGGTGATTCAGGGGTGTTCTAGATGGTGAGGAGACAGGTGTTGAAAAAATTTGTCACTGATAATGCAGAAGGGTTGATATTTTACCTTTTTAGACAACTGAGTGGTCAACTATAGATCACAGATCTGATATTTTTTATTTTATTTTATTTTATTTTTTTTGAGACAGAGTCTCACTCTGTTGCCAGAGCTAGAGTGCTGTGGCCTCAGCCTAGCTCACAGCAACCTCAAGCTCTTGGGCTCAAGCAATCCTCCTGCCTCAGCCTCCCTAGTAGCTGGGACTACAGGCATGCGCCACCATGCCCTGCTAATTTTTTCTATATATTTTTAGTTGTCTGGTTAATTTCTTTCTATTTTTTAGTAGAGACGGGGTCTCACTCTTGCTCAGGCTGGTCTCGAACTCCTAACCTCAAGTGATCCTCCCACCTCGGCCTCCCAGAGTGCTAGGATTACAGCCCATAGATCTGATATTGACTTTGAATCAGTGACTAGTCACTTGTGTCAAAAATATTTACTCTGTGCCAGACCCTGTGCGGTTTCCCTTACTCTTATGGAGCTTACCATTCATTTAACAAGTTTCAAAGGCCTGGGTATCAGGAAAGCAAATTTGTATTTCAAGGAGCTCCCGAGAATGTGTTTTATTTCCTTGAGTAAGACATTTAATTTTCTGCGTCTCAGTTGCAATAACAATCCTTACTGACTGCCCCGTGGTGACATGAGCAGGCGTGCACACTGCTAAAATACTCGGAGATCTCAGGCCTTGAATGTGATGCAGAGAAGTTGCACTTTGAATCTGACCAGTTAAAAGGGTGGCATTGCCAAGACCCTTCTTTGATCCCCCCGCAAGACTTATGTTATTAAACCAGAGAACAGAGCAGGCTCTGGCTGGCAAGGACCCAGGGATTAACGTCCCAGGCGTTAACATCATAATTGGGCCTCAGGAGAGCAGCAACATCTGCTGTGTGAGGCTCTGGTGCCAGAGCCCACGTTGCACCTCCCGGGTGGCCAGGACCTCCGTCTTGGGAGGCAGCCTGGGTGGCCTTAAGACTGCACTTAGCACGTGCTCAGCAGCTACTGTCAGGTGGTGAAAAGCTCTCATTAGGGCCAAGAAATTGACTTGTGTCCTGGGCTTCTCAGGAAAACAGTGGGGACCCACGGGCGAGGCTTTGTGCCTGAAGGTGCCCAGGGACTGGTAATTGAGTTACAGCCGAAGTGATGAGAGGCTGTGGTCACTGACAGGTGTTAGCGGAACGAGGTTGGCAGGCTGTGGCAAGGCTCCTAGCAAGGCCGTTCTGCGTTTTCTCTTTGGCACGGAGAATATGGGAATTCATTTTCTTAAACAATCTTCACTGAGGCAGGAGAGTCCAGCGGTCAGGAGGGCAGCTCAGAAGTCAGGCTACTGGTATCTGGGGATGGCAAAGAGATACTGGCTTGTTGGGAGAGGGCCACCATACTCCACCCTGTCACATGCATTGTCTCATTTCATGACAGTGTTCCCGGGGAGGCCGGTTCTCTTATACTTATTTTCCGGATGAGGAAACCAAGGCTCCAGGAAGTTGGATGACCTGTCTAAACCACACGGCCTTGAAAGATCGGTGGTGGATTAGAATCTTGTCTGTTTCGCAAGTCCACACTGCCTCTGCTCCACTGTGAGTCCATCTGAGGGTGTGAACGGGTTCCGTCCATATCACCTTCTGTGCTCAGTGTCCTATTTCCAAAAGAGATCTCAACTCCATCCATTTTTGTCACCTCCCATGGTCCAAGTGGCTCCCACCTGGATGACTACACTGGCCGATCCCTCTGCCTCTGTCTTGCTTCCTTCTCTGCTCCCCGTTGGTTCAGGGCCAGACTGAACCGTGTGCCCTCCCTGCTTCACGCCCTGCAGTCACGGCCTTCAGAGGTTTCCCGTGGCCACTTGGCTGGAATCCGGAACATCTAATGAGGCCCACCAGGCTTTGCGTCTTCTGACCCCTGCCCGTGTCTCTAGCTCTGTCTCCTTCCATCTCCCCTGCACTGTTCTCTATCCACGCTGGTCTTCTGGTACTTTCTGGAAGGCTCTAAGCTCTTAGTCTTGCCTTGGGGGCTTTGCATACGCCATTCCCTCTGCCCAGAACACCTTCCCCCAGTTATTGCCTGTATGACTTCTGTTCAACCTCATGAAACTGTTCTGAACCTCTCTGTTGAACCACACTCCTCTCTTTAGTATCCTGTACTCTCTCTTCAACATTTTTAAATCATTTACAAATATCTTTTCATTTGTGACATACTGACGGTTCTCTTCCTCCCTCTATTTTATGAGCTCCTCTAGGTTAGGGACCAGGATGGCTCTATTCCCCAAGACACCCCTGTGTCACACGCACAGCCAGCACACAGTGGATTTCCAATAAGCACTTTTTATATTTGTCATATGAATAAACAGTTCTCAAGAACTGTTAGGAGGGTCTCTTACAATGTAAGTACATGTGGGTATATTTATAGACTCCTGTTCATTATAACTCAGTTTTTGTCCATGTATTCATCCATGAGTCATTTCCATCAATATTTACTAAGCACCCTTCCATCTGCTACGCTTTCCCTGATACCAAAATGGCTCGCGTGCTCATTTCCTTCGGGGGGCTCTCTTCAACTATCACTTCCTCCCAGAGGCCCTCCATAGCCACCCTATCTTATATAACATCCCTTTCTGTCACTTTCTGTCCCCTCACCTTGCTCTATTTTTCTGCAGAGCACTTGTCCCCACCTGACAAACATTTATGTATGTTTGTTTATTGCATCTTTCTTCCCACTGGTCTGCAGAGCTCAGTAGGGGTGGGTGTTTGCCTTTTTGATCTCTGTTGTGTCTCTAGTACCTAGAACAGGGCCTGGCTCGGTGTAGATCGTCAGCAAATATTTTCTGAATGAGTGAACCACTACACGGTATGCAGTGAGGATTAACGGTGCTTGTGAAAATGTGCCTGGCCCATTGTAGGTGTTTGATAAATGGGCGTGTTTAATCCCCTCATCATCTAACCAGGGAGTGCATTTACAGAGCACACGCCCCCGGGAGGGGCAGCACGTTGGCTTTAATTCACAACGGAGTCCCGTAAAAGGGGGGACAGGCTGGGAGGTCACAGGCAGGCAAGCCAGGGCCCTGTGGACAAACTTCACTTGCTAAGCAGTTTTGCCTGTGGCCAGCCCTGTTTGTGTCTGTGCGTACGTCGGTTCTCCAGGCAATTGAATTGCATTACCCTTTTCATTCTAATCATACGAATGGGATTCAGACGTGGTATTTGATGATGTCTTGTCTATTGAACGGCTTTGGGACTGCCTGGCAGTACTGTAGCAGATCCCTTCACCCCGAGGGCCGCTGTGCCTCTCGCCAAAGTGCCAATATTTCCGTGGAAAATCCCGGTCGTTTACGGTTCGTGTCTCAAAAATGAATTTTTATTTCATTGGCTTAATCTTTAGAGTTATCAGAAACGTGTGTTTATTCCCAGGGAGACTTCCAGGGCAAGATTCTCGCAGCGAGCCCAGAGCTGGAAGATTTCCTGAAGGGAGAGACAGACAAGCATTCCCCGCCTGGGTGGAACTGCTGTTTGTGTGACACCCGCTGAGAGAGAGAAGAGGGGAGACTGGACTCCTTCCAGAAATCAGACGGGAGGCTGATTCCAACTCGGGAGGGTGTGAAAGTCTTAAGACCAAGGCTGACAGGGACCGAGGGGAGGGGGCGAGGAGAGAGGGGCAGGTAGGAATATCTTTTTCAGTTCTGTTTTCTTTAAAACAAAATGCCTGGAAATCTGATGTGTCCAGCAATTCTCTGGCCCTGGCACACAGTAAGCACTCAATAAATGGTAGTTGAACTGGTTAGTTGATTCAGCTGGTGAGGGTTTGGAGGCTGTGTTGGCTGCTGTGCTCTGGATGGGGACTCGACCAAGTCTCTCCCCCTCCAGTCCCCATGCATTCATATTGCCTAACAATCTGTCACAAATACCCAGCAGTGTCGAAACCTTAGCTGTGTGGAAGAGAAGGACCCAGCCTTTCCCAGGGGAATCTCCCCGTTAGACACATGGCACACAGCTCCACCCGCACACTGGGTCTCTGAGTCAGAAGGGCATGTTTTCGCTGCGACTAATTTTACTACTGTTGTTTCTATTGCATCAGTACAATCCTGTTAGCTTTTAGGGAAGGGGCCTGCACCAGCTGAGATCTCGAGACTGGTTATCTTGACAATGAGCCTCCTACTCTGCTTCCTCCTCTTCCGTCCTTAGACAACAGGGGGAAGACAGACTGCACTGTGGGAGCAGCATCGCCGAAACTTCTGTTGCTCGTCTGCCTGGCACGGCTTGTGTCATCAGGGATAATCACTGAAGTGGTAGCAGCCAGCTAACCCAGCACCAATGCAAAGCTACCAAGTTAGTGACTGGAGTAAATCCAAGTAAAAGGATTATTCTGAGCATCAGTTATAGGCAGACGTGACAAGTGAGAATGGGTGTCCAGTGATCTTTGCAAAGCAAAACGTGAGACAGTTGTGAGGTCAGAAGATAGAAAGGAATCCGCAAAAGAGATCTATCCATCCATCCTTCCTTCCTTCCCTCCCTCCCTCTTTCCTTCCATGCTCTTTTTCTTTCTTTTCTGCCTGTCTGTTTTTTGGTCTATCTACCTATCTATCTTTTAAACTATATAATAACTATTTCCCAAGCCCTTACAATATGCCTTGTACTGTTTTAGTCCTTTAGGGTATAGCAATGAACAAAGTAGACAAAGCTCTTTGCTCACTGGGACTTATATTCTAATGATCTACATCCATCTGTCTCATGCAGTGATGTGAAATGACACAGACAATAAAGCCACAAAAGAGGCAGGATCAAAGAATATGTCAATCAGAAGGGAAGATCAGGACCAGAGAAGAAGTAAAACAACACCAATGGGCAGGCCATAGTGTCCCAGAGTTGCTAATGCCGAGTGGGAACTTGGCCCAGAGCTCCCTGACAGCGAAAGCAGAGAGGGAATGCATGTCAGTCACATGGCGCTTGTTGTTCAGAAAGGGACATCACTACTTTCCCTATTGCTTTCTTCTCATGATAAAATCTGTTTTCTAATCATATTACCTTACTTAAACCTTAGAACCACCTCATGACTCAGTTGCCATTATTATCCCCACTTTACAGATGAAAAATCTGGGGCTTAAAAGCATGTACATCACTGCCTCCCTCACCGGCAAACTAAAAAAGTACATCAGTGGTCCCGGGGTGAAAGCCTAATTGCTCTGGAAGATAGTCTCCTAGCAGGGATGTGGGGAAAAAAACAATAAGAGAGAGGCACATCCATATTCAGTGGGAAAACTAAATATTAAGTAGAAAATTCATTCTCTTTGAGGCCCAAGACATTCCAATAGCCCAAGAATGGGAAAACCAGAGCTGTCAAGTCCCAGGCTTGAGCTGAACTGGATTAACCTGGCTTGAAAACCCTACACCCACTTCTGCTGTCAGAAGGCTTGGTCTTAGTAAGAGGAAGGAGGCACCATCCTGGTTAGCTTGGCTCCGGCCTGTTCCCAGCCTCACCCCTTCACCGTGGAACCTCGTTAGGTCTCCAAGGGCTGCTGCCTCGCCCATACCAGCAGTCGGAAGATGCTCTCCAAGGTGCTGAATCGAGTGGTGCTTACTTTTCTTTTTTTCACATTGGCTTCTCTGACTTACTACTCCTGGTAACCACACTAGTGTTCTAGCAGGTTGAATTGTAGAAAACCTGCATTACCAAGTTGAGAACATGTGCCAGTCTGTAAGTGTTCAAGTTTATGAACAGGTAATGCTGACACTGAGGTAGCATCACTGAATGATCTTGAGCAAATTTCTTAAACTTTCTATGCCTCAGTTTTCTTACCTATAAAACAGAATAATAATAATAACAGCCCTAAAAAGAGTTGCTGTGAGAATCAAAGGGCTTAAAATGGTGCCTGGTGAATAATAAGTCATATATATATATATATATATATATATATATATATCTCCTTGTTTTAAACAAATTGGCTACATTCCTTAAGGCAAAATTGCCTGGTAATGGGGTCATCTCTAGGATTATGAACCTGGCAGAGTCACTTCATGCCATGGGATAAATTGAGCCCAGGGGGATGCAGTGATGGCAGGTGACATGGAAAACAGTATCTTGCTTTCATCCCTCTATCACATTTACACGACAAAACCAAAGTATGCACCACATCTAATTCTCTGTTGCATCTCAGAATTCTAAGTCCTCCATTAATGTTCAAAATGTTGAATTCTGTGTGCTACAGTTTTTAAACAACAGCTGTTCACCAACCCTGGAGGTGACAGCAAGTCAGTGTTGGGCGTTGTTCAATGCATATCTACATCTCTTGGCTTCCTAGTGGGGATGTTAGGGGGTCTAATTAATTACTGTTTGCACAGCAACTGAGAAATCCTCTAGTGCAAGTTGCTATAGAAATGCAAGTTGTTGTATTATTATTACATGTGTTTGTAACTGTTTTCAAAGTTTACTTATTGGGCAGGGAAAGAGGGAGAATATATTTTCTTCCTTGATGGCAATGGATAATGCTTTGTAAATTGGCATTTATGGATGCTAAATCACTTTATGGAGACATTGTATCTCTAGAGCTACAGGAATCTCATAATGGGAAGTGAACATAAAGGGTTTCTTCCTTCACTCTTGCACCCTCCCCTTCATTCAACTCCTATTTCCAGAAACAAATGTGGAAAGAAACATGGTAAGAAACAACCATGTGTATCCAAACTTAAAAAGCCGCAATACATATTTGAATATAAAATTTCCTGCATAGGGTCAGATTTTTTTGGAAAGACTACACCTCTCATTAATGTATGCTAAATATTTAGCCAACATTAGGTTGAAATCAAAGCTTGAAAAGCAGAAACGAAGGCAGTTAGAGACAGATATAAACTCCAACAATTAAAATGATCTGTTAGGCTCCTCCACCTGAAACACTATCAAAAATATTGGCTTGGCTTGATTTTGTAAAAATTTGTGCAAAATGTCTAATAGCTTGCCTACATCTGGGAAATACCTTTCCATGGTTATATGTACATTTCTTTTTTTCCTCAGTATTTTCTCCTATTTCATAGAGAAATACCTGTTTTATGGGCATGGTTACCCACTATCAGATGAAACTTACTCCCTTTCCTCTAATGTATCTGCTGTTTCCTAACTCAAGTTTGAGATAATGTCTTCATTTCTGGCATGCTGAAAAGGAAGTTCAATGGCATTAAAATTTAGCACCACACAGAGGAAGAACACCAGGCCTTGTTTGTGAGCTGCTCAAGTGGCGATGAAATCCGAATTAGATAAGAATGCTATCATTGCTTCTATCAGCAGCTCCTCCGCCAAGTTTTATCTATAGCTTCACAAAATTGATTTGCAATCAGTTCTATTTGTTTTTTAAAATCCCACCAAATCCAAGAAGCCTATTTTAGTCTGTAAAATTGAGCAGATAATTGCCTCCTTTATATGAATAAAACGTAAAAGCCATACCTGAAATGATGGCGATTTTCTTATTCCCCAACAGGGTCTTTGAGCTCTTTAACACCATGCACCTCCTAGATTTTCTAGTTTCATGCCCTTTTATTCAGCTTGGGATTCTCATCAGCTCCTTCTCCACCCTTTTCTTCCCCCTGCAACCCCCTTGCCAGCTGCAGACACTGATGTTCCCCCTCCAGGCTCCCTGGCATCTTGTACGTTATGAGATTTCTCACATTATAATAAATGGAGGAAAGAAGGAATGAACGATCTGGGTCTTGCCTATTTCGTGAGGGTGGGGACCCTTATTTTATATTTCCTTATAGCTCGGGGTGGTGGTCCGATCTCGGGGCAGGCAGTGACACTCTTTATTCAAATCGCCCAGTCACTGCCAGCTCCCAACAGCTCTGGAGGGCTTTTGTTCCCAGTGGATTAGCCACATTGCAAATGATCAATAAGCCAAATGATCCTAGCATAGCTTGATTTTAAATTCTCATGGATGCTGTCACTTACATAGCTGCGTTCAGTCCTGTTGGTCTTCCTCTCAGTGCCTTCTACCCCTCTGTCTCTCTGTTCCCCGTCCTGGTCCAGGCCACTGTCAACTTTCACTTGGACAGCTGCAGTGACCTCCTCACAGGTCTGCCCTGTCACTCTTGCCCCTTCTCATCTTTTTATCTGCACTGTAGCCAGAGGGGTCACTGAAACGTGCAAATCCGATCGCATCACATCAGTATCAATTCGCAGTTTCTTCTCTAGCCACTCTGCCTTCCTTCCTGATCCTTCATTATCTCAATTTGCTCTCCTGCCTCAGGACCTTTGCACACGCTATTACCTCTGCCTAGAACACTCTTTCCTGACTCACCTTTTACCTAGTTACCATGTCATTCCTCTTCCTCCAGGCTAGTTAAGCCTCCAGTGACCCACTCTCCTAACTCCCTTGTGATTTTCCTTCACAACACCTGGCACAGTTTGTAGTGTGTGTGTGTGTGTGTGTGTGTGTGTTTGTGTGTGTGTCTGAGCTCCATGAGAGCAGGAACTGGGTCTGTTGTTTGCTCTCCTCTCTATCCCCGGAGCTTAGGCTTTCCAGGCACAAATAAGGGATTTAAAAGAATATTGTTGGGTGGATGAATGACTCTGGGATAAAAGATCTTGGTCTACTGAAGCAAGATCCAGAGTAGAAATATCTGTGCTCAAAGGTCCATGTTCTGACCCGTGGGAAGGTGTGCACCAGCAAGTCAGCAGCACTGTTCACTACCTGCAAGCCTTGGTATCAACCCGAGAAACGATGTGATTTTTTTACCCGGTGTAAGTTTAGTCCTTTATAAACTGATTCCATCAAGTCATGGCAAGTGTCCAAGAGGCCCATAATGAAATGCAAATAAAACATTTAAAAAGAGCATATGATTTGCAGTCAAGCAACAGGAAAAGCAATACTGCACACTGCCAGTTCCTTATCAGTGAAATAACCCAGAATTCGTCAGCGCGGTAGGTCCTGGACACCTACTGCTCTTGGTACCGTGAAACAAACGATCCTCCCTCGCTGAGTTCCTGCAGGCGTTTCTAGCCTGTTCTGCCATCCGGCCATCGGATCCTCTATTCCAGCACAACCGCACTGAGAGTGCCCCGGACCAACCTGCGTGGGAACATGTGGTTCTCTCCGCCTTGAACTGCCTGACCCCTCCCGCCCTCCCTCTTCCCCTTTCTCTCTCCGGGGCCCCTGGTGAGCACGCCATTCATCATTCCCCTGCTCGGGGAGCTGTAGCCGGCAATGCTTCTTTATCTGACTGAAGGTTTGATTTTCCCTTTGCCATCTCAGTAAATGACCCCGCCGTACCCTCCGTTTGCCCAAGACAGAAACCTGGGAATCATCTTTGCTTTCTTCTCTCTCCAGTACTTGTCATGTCCCATCCATCGGCACGTCTTGTTCCAGCTCTGGCCCTTTCCCCAGCTCCACCTTCTTAATCTTGACCCCCGCCCCTGCAAAGTCTTCCCCGCGGGTCTTCCCGCCTTCAGCCCTCCCGTCCATTCTTCCCTCAGTGTAACCTTCTCAAAGTAAATTAGATCATACCTAAACTCTTCTATGATTCCCCACGTCACCAAGAAAAATATTCAAATTCCCTTCCATGACCCACAAAGCCCTCCATGGGTCAGCTCTTGCCTTTCTCGTTTTAATGCTGCCCTCACCTCAGGTCTTCCCAGCTCAGACCTCTTCACACCAGGTGCCTCAAATGTGACATGTCCTCGCCTGAACTCCAGCATCCCCCTACCCCAACCCTCCACCTGTCAGGAAGTGGCAGCTCCATCCTTCTGGTGGCTCAGGAGTCACCCTCAACTCTTCTCTCTGATTCACAGCCCGTTTCCCATCAGCCAGCAAATCCTGACACCTCCACTCTCAGAATGCGCCCCAAGCCTGGCTGACTCTCATGACTTCTGCAACCACCCTGGTCTGAGCCACCACCAGCTTCTGCTGGGACAACGGCACTAACTTCCTACCTTGTCTTTCGTTTTTCCCCTTGTCCTCTCCCACTTTGCCACCACCCTCCATTCAGTTCTCAACCCAGCATCTGGAATAGCGATGCTAAAACATAGGCCAGGCTAAGTTACTCATCTGCTCCCACCTTCATCAGACCTACTGTCCTCACAGTGGCTTGTAAGGCTCTATGTGACATGTGTCCCTTCACCCTGGGCTCGTTGCCCACTCTTTTCTGCTTGCTTTGCTTCACTCCAGCCACGTGGGCCTCCTTGCCACTCTGAAACACAGCAGCCATGCTTCTGCCCCAGGACGTTTGCACTAGCTCTTTCCTCTACCTGGGGCTCCTTTCCCAGGTGTTTATCATTTATTTATTATTCCTTAGATATTATTCACTCTTTCATCTTCTTCAGGTATTTATTCAAATGTTACCTTCTCACTAAGGTCCTCCCTGTCCACCCTATAACAAACTGTAAACTTCTCCTCCCCAGACACACTCCAGCCCGCTTTCCTGGTTTGTTGTTCTCTTTGGCACTTGTCTCTACATCGCATGCCCAGCCGCTACCCCCAGGCCTAGAGTCGAGCCTGGCAGGTGCTGGGTGCTCAGTGTTTGTGGAGCATATTAGTTCTCCCAGTTAAACTAGCCAGAATCTGGGAGTCATCTCTGGCACTTACCAATCTCCCCTGAACCCCAATATTCAAGTTCTACCCATTTTGTTTCTTAAATAGATGCTGAATCTGTCCACTTCCCTCCACTTTCTTGCACCACCCTCGGCCAAGCTACCTGATGCCCCCGCGTAACTTGCTTCCCTGCCGGTCTCCAGGCATCCCCATGTGTCCCCCAGCCGTTCCCCATAGTTGCTGCCTTTTACCCGTGAGTCCAGGGTAAGAGAAGGTCAAGGCCCTTAGGATGGCCTTGTCACCTCTGCTGCCACATCTGGCCCTGCCTGTCTGCAGTGCAGTCTCTCTGGCCTTCTTCGGACCCTGCAAGCATGTTTTCTGCTTTTTGCATGCAAACCTGTCTGTCCCCTATTTCCAGACACCCTCACCGCCTCTAGGTCTTGCTGACCCTCAGGCCTCAGCCTATTTCTGGACCCCTGAATGAAATCTCCCCATCATTCACTGTCACAGCAGTCCCCACATGCCTCTTTGCTGTGACACCTACGATAGTAGCGACTATATGGTTATCGACGCACTGTTTTGACTGAGGTTTCTTTTGCCCATGGCACCCTAAGGTCAGAAAGGCAGGGACCACACTTCTGAGATCCTTGCGTCTCTGCTGCCCAGCAAGCTGCCACCAAGCACATCACAGGTGCTCAGGAAGGCTGCTTGGTCGAGTGAATGTGTGGCAGGGGACCCTGCTGGGCAGTTCATTTAGGTCGGGTCTTGGCTGCTGGAGTTATTTTCACACCGCCCCCATGGCGGCAGACAAGCCCCGGGAGCATGTTGATGGCCTTAGGGCTGCAGGGCCAAGATGCAAAGCTGCCTGGGAAGACTGTCCCCATGCTGGAGGGCCTGGGCCGTACGCACCCACAGGGATGTTTTGTTTGGCAAGCACAGAGTTCGCCCATAGGTTTAAAAAAATTTTTTTTTGGTTGAGTTGCTAACATTGAAAAATTAGGAGGTTTCACATAAAACTTTGAACATTTGGCTTCTTTTGAAAAATTGAAAGATCTAGCAACCTTGGCCCTGCAGCGTGTCAGCTGGCTGGAGCTGACCCGGGGCTGCCTGGGCTGCCCGCGGTCGCACGCGCAACGCTTCCTCCTTGTCATGGAGACGACAGAGCTGGGTGATCTGAAATGACAAGGGCTCTGAGGCTGGGAAGAGGTCAAGGAGAGCCAGGCTGGAGAGGCCAGACGTGTCTGCAGAGTCTAAAGGCTCTGGGCTCTGTGGGGACCCTGGCACTGGGCTCCCAGCCTGGGCCACCCTCCTGTGCCCGAGCTTGTGGAAGCAAGGGACTTGCAACCTTCAAGAGCAGGGGGCGTGGACAGGAGAGGCAGGCCCTTGCTTGGAGGATCTTGATGGTGTAAGACCTCCAGGATTCTTATAGCGTAATAGGGAGAGAAAGAGGCCTCCCTCAAACACGACAGATGTTAGATTTTTTTTTGCCATTCCAATAAGAATGGTGTGTGTTGGGGGGTGGGGGGGTTACTTTCAGAGTTAGATTTAATTGATTTTAGAATAAACTAATGCATCTCTCTTACATGCAAGCACTATGGACATAGTTCATCCCTGCCTCAAATAAATAATGTTTCCTATATTCTCAAAAGAGTCAATATTTCTCTTTGAAGAACATTTTTCATTCCTTCTTCAATCTGTGTACTGAGTTTGGGGATGCTTTATTCCACGTTTCCTTTTCTTCTTGTAGTTTTAAAACCCATACTCATAAGAAGTCCACTACGACACTGCTCATTGTTGTATGTATTTGGAGAGACTGCGGAAAAAGCCATGTGTCTCGAAAATCAATATTCACAAGCCAGACGAACAGCCCATTAAGAAGTGCTGTCCTAGCTTCAGCTTTACAGAAACGTGCCAGTTTGATTCCAACTTGTTACGGTGTCAGAGTGATGTTCATCCACAAGAATCTCATAAGGCTCTTTTAGAGCTTCAGATTATTGAGTTTCTTTTCCACGTTGGTCCAGGTTCAGGGTCTCAGGTCTTTTAAGCGAATGTTACGGGACACACTCCTGCTGTTTCTGTCCTGACTTAGGTTTTGCTACTCTGGTGCCTGAATCCTTGTGCAGAATCGGGAAAAGTGAGCAGAAAGGAAGAAAGAAAGGGGAAAGGAGGAGACCAAGCCCTTCTTGACCAAGGGGACTGTGACTGGGGAGAGGGAGAGCAGAATGCTGGGACCTGGCTGGAGAATTTTGGCATTTGGTGGAGGAGGCTCTAGAGCGAGAAGTGTTTCCGTGGGCTATGAATGGGGTCCTTTTAAATTTTCTCTAGGGATCATACGTACAGCTGGGATTGGGATTCCTTTTTAATTACCCTTTGACTGGCCTCTTCATATGTGCTGCTTTGCAGAACTGAGCCACTTGGAACTCTACTATTTGTTAGGGTTACACAACTTTAGCCTACTGGGCTTATGGCAAAATAATTCCTGGAGGGAGAATATCAACTCTTCTTCCTGAGATCGTCGGTAAGTAATTGAAGCTTAGGTCAAGCGTCACCTCCTTGTACGAAACCGTCCTCTACTCCTCTAGCCATCAGCTGGCTTTCTGATGTCCCACTCCAGTTTGTCCATAGTTCTATTTAGTACTTACCCCTCTGCATGGCAGTTTGTCAGTTCACATGTTTGTCCCCTTCCTTGGCCACAAGGCTCTGCAGAATAGGGACCGACTACATTTCATTGATCTTTGCAGATTTAGCCCGTAGCTAAGACCATAGCGGCTGCACATATCAGGAACTCAGTTAACGTTTCTTGAGAGAATGAATGAGGCCACCGTTTTATTTAAGACTTTCAAATTTCTTTAGCTAGATTCTTACCAGGGTTTACTGAAGACATTCAGGCATCCTGGGATGGAAAAGCCCAGTAGCTAGACTCTATTTTATTACTTGTGGGAACTGATTTAAGTTAGGAAGTGAATGTGCCCAGGAAATGGTGTTGGGCCCTGTAATTCTCATCCTTACAAATGATGCAGGGAAGGGAATGACGATGCACTGGCAGGTTTGCAGACGATACCAAGCTGGCCCATAAACCTAGACTCATCTCTGACTCCTGCTTCTTGCTAATGACCCACGTCCAATCCACGAGCAAATCCCGTTGGCTTTACCTTCAACACGTAGCCCAGATCTGGCCACTTCTCACCACCTGCTCCTCCCTCATCCAAGCCACAGCCTCTCGCACCTGGACTGTTGCCTCCTGACTGGTCTCCCTGCTCCCATCGCAGCCCCTGTGCTGTGCTTTTCACTGGCCAGCCAGAGAATGGCCCTCCTCGGCTCAGAGTCCTCCAGTGGCTCCCACCACGCTCAGAGCAAAAGCCAAAGTCCCCTCGGTCTGGCCCTTGCTGCCTCCTTGAGCTCACCTGGCTCCAGGAGCATGGCCCCCCTGCTGCCTCCTCCAATGCACCCAGCACACTCCTCTTCCTCTGGCCTCGAGGCTCTGCCTCTTTCCTTCACTTCCTTTGGGTTCTTCCCGGTAAGGCTTTCCCTGGCCTCCCCACTTACAACGGCAACTTTCCTGGCCAGCGCGCCCTGGCCCCCTTCCTGCCCAATCCTTCTCCATAGCGCTTATCTCCAGCTGACCTATATTTTGCTTTATTGATTGATTGAGTGTCTGCCTATCTCCAGTGGAATGGGGGCCCTTCATGGGGGCCAGGACTTTTGTTTGCTCTGTCAATTATTATACCAAGTGCCCGGAACAGCAGCTGGCACATGGAAAGTGCTCAACAGCGATTTGGGGAATAAATGCCGAGAGCTCGCCCAGGCAGTGGGTGGGTTGCTTCCATGTGGCACCTGACTCTGTTTCTGATGTTTGCTGTGACCATGCTGAGATGATTGTGCATATGCGCTAAATGTCTGTGGACTAATTGTGGAGGATTAGCGTCGGCTTCTTCAGGAGAGATCAAGTGGCTCTGGGCATAAAAGGACAGCTGAACACAAGAGAAGCGGGGTGTCAAGGCTGCTCTGGAAGCTAGGCTGGGGGCGCAGGGGCTGGAATCGCCTTTGCCTGGCTGGGTGTGCCCTGGATTGAGGAGTGCATCTTCGGAAGGTTTCATTTACTAAATAGGATGGGGCTGGGTGCTGGACTTACACTCTGTGCCTATAATTTTTTTAGCCTGTACACAGTTTTCATTTTTATAAATCTTAAAACTTTTTTTTTTTACTGGACACAATAAATTGGCCTGTACATGGACAGTGGTATGGTGAGCAAGAATGTCCTGAGGTTTGTGTGTTTCCTCTGCCGTGACCCTGGGAGCAGAAGCTTCTGGTGCCAGGATATGGAGAGAACACGGGGCCTCAGGGAGTCAGGCAGGTGGTGAATCCCGGTGGTTCTGGCGCTGGGCCCAAAGCAAATCCCAAACCCGTGTCTGTGTCTAAGCCCCCCTGGGTGTCTGAGGCCCAGAGAGGCTCACTGAGACCATGGGGTGCGCATTCACTTTGTGTTTGGGGACCGAGCCCATGCACTTGTCATTTCTAGGGGACTGTCCAGTCCGTCTCCCTAGGGTTGTCATAATAAATGTATTATTATGTTAAATAACATATCACAGCATGTGCTGGTCTGCATTAGGGCTGCAGGGCTGTGGGAACCCTTAAGAAACCAAACCAGGAAACAAGTATGAAGAAAGACCTCAGAACACCACAGGAGCGAACAAAAAGTGGCCCATGAACTTGAGTGTGGGCAGTATAGAGGGGACTACTCTAACCTTTATTTGGAGGAAGATGGCCCTGAACTGTGATTTCAAACCAGGACAAGAGCCCAAGATCAGGGCAGATTCTACTTTAATATTAAGGGGATGCTTCCCTCGCCAAAAAGGGCAGGGCAGTGATAGGCACCAACGGACAGACTTGGACGGTCGTGGGATCTGGGAGAGGGAAGAGGAGCAGAGAGGAGCAAGTGTTATCGGCCAGGCATTCCGCTCACAAGAGCGCCTTGGAAACAACCCCCAAGTAGATATTAGCATTCCCATTTTCTAGGTGAAGAAAATAAAGCCTAGAAGCTAGATGGTAATTTACTGACTGCCTCAGGGCTTCTAAGTGCTGGGCTGAGATTCAGACCTAAGCTTGCCTTCCTCACCCGTCTCTTCTCTAACTCCTTCCTTCCTTCCCACACCCCATACCCCCGTAGCCAGGCCCTGCTCAGGCGCCGGGTACCAGGAATGTTCCTGCCCTCATGGAGCTTCCAATCCATGGGGCATGTCATGATCGCAGGTTGCACAGGTGCTCTGGAGGCATAAGCAGGGCGCAGGGATGGGCACAGGAGAGGGACAGGGAGTCCACAGGTGAGCCCCGCACAGGGGGCAGCCAAGCCGGGGAGGGCAGGGGTGTGCGGGTTACAGGAGCCGGGGCAGCGCCAGACGGTTCTCCAAAGCACATGCCCTTTCGCTCCAGCACGTGGCTTGGCAAGAGAAGCGCTGGCGTCAGAAGAGGAAATACCACTTCGCACAGTGGGCAGGAAGGCGACGGCCCTTAGAAGTCTAAGATGCTGTGGGCTGAAAATACCAAGCACTTCCCACGAGGTGTAGGCTGGTCCTGCTGGGAGATTTCTGTTGCTTTGTTAAGGCAAAGCCGAAGGGTGGGGGCTCTGTCCTTTTGTGGGTGAGGCCGGGGCAGCGACCTGCCTTCCCAGGGCACAAGCTCGGACCCTGCCCGGGCGAAAGAGCAGCTGGGATGGAGCCACGTGGGAAGCGGGTGGGGTGTGGGGAGGGGCTGGCCCCCAGGTCATTCCTGAAGGAGAAAAGGAGAGAAAGGAGGGAGGTGACCCCCATCAAAGGCCATCTCTGTGGCAAGCACTGTGTTGTTCTCATGCCTCCTTACAAATGGGGAAACAGAGGCTCAGAGAGGCAAAGTCACTGCCAAGATCACTCAGCTAGTAAGCGTGTGCCGTGTCTTCCCGACTCCAGCACCCGAGATCCTTCCTGTGACCCTGGCTGAGTGGCAGTGGACCACCGGGACTCGGGAGGGAATGGGGCCACAGAGGCAGGACCTGGGGTGATTCTGGGTGAAGGAGGGGAAGGCAGGGGTGGGATGGTGGGGGACATAGGCGTCCAGGTGACGTGCGGCTGTCCTAAGACGGGCTTTGCTTTGGGGATCAGAAAGACCTGGGTTCAAAGGCCAGCACGTGCCCACTGCTGGCATCCAGCAGCCAGATGGAACACCTTGAATATCCCAACTCCCCACGCCACCCTCCCCCCGCCTGCCACCCGAGAGGAGGCCCCACAGCCCTCTTGCCTCTGGCTGCCTGAGTAAGCAGTCCCCCAGAAGGGCCTGACTCATTTGCCTTGGCTCCCTGCCACCGGAGCTGCAGGGAGGACAGTGGCCCAGTGGCCCGGTACCTCCCAGCTCGGTCTGACTGCCCAGCCTCCTCTGGGGAACAGACGGGGACAATCCCATCACCACTCTGCTCCTGGTGCCTCCGCCCCCCAGGTCACCGCTCATTCCTCAGCACCGTCCTGTCCCGCTTTCCTGGGTGCGGTTGTGTGTTTATGTGTCATTGTCCCTCACTAGGCTGTGAGCTCCTGCAGGGCAGGGACACCTGAGTCATCTCCCATCCCCGGTGCTCACGACAGGACTTGGCACCACGTAGGGGCAGCTCAGCAAATATTTGTTGAATTCCCTTCCAAATCAAACAGGAAATCCCCCCACCCTTGCCTGGGGACGGTCCCCAGTGGAGCGGGGCCCTGGCCGGCTCCTGCCCGCTGCGCTCACCCTGCCGCTGCGGCCGCAGACGCGAGCACGCACAGGCAGCTGTCACTTTTCAGCATTGTTTTCCTTCCGATGCTTTCGATTGCTGGTTTTATTCCAGCCCATTCTCACTTTCTGTCTTGGAAAATCACAAGGAAACTCCACGCTGCTCCTGGAATTCTTGCCAACGTGATTCAAGCGGAATTGAGCACATGGCACTGAGTCCCCACACAAACAAAGATGCTGCTACTTTCAGTGCGGGGCCTCTTTCCTCCCCTGTCCAGGTGAGGGGGCTGCGGCGCGGGTGCCTGGCCGCCCTGCATGGGAGCAGGACCGCTGCTCCCCGGTTCTCACCCCAGGCTGCCCCGTGCTGCGCGCACCTGGGGTCGGGTGGTGCTGGCTGTTAAATAAACAGGGAAGCGAGCTTGCCCAGTGGGACTACCCTGCCCATCCCCGTCCCAATCCCAGCTCACTCGCTGCTCATCTGCAGTTTTCTAAATCATGGCTTCTTTCCAGTTTCTCACTAGCTACGTAACTCGGGATAAATGACTTTCTCTGTGCCTCAGTTTCCTCATCTGGAAAATGGAAATGATAATAGCAGCAGGTCATCACCAGGATTAAATGAGATATAATTAAAGCGTGGTGTGCGGCGAGCAAGCGGTAACTGCCGACGGTGGCGCTGGTGACCTGTGTCGTGTTAGCGCATGCTCTCTGAGCGCAGGCCTTCTCCGGGCAGTGTGTTCCGGTCACAGGCCCCTTGACTGTGAAATCAATCACCTCTTGGACCCTTGCGGGTGCGCTGTCTGGGAGCAGGCTCGGATTCAGTCTCCTACCCACCTCCACCAGGGTCAGGGAGTGGAACGGGGGCACAGAGGCTGCTGTGCCCACCAGACACATTCCTGGCCCTGTGTGGGGCTCTGCAGTCCCCCCACGCAGGTTGGTGAGCAAAATTCAAATCCTGGGTTCCTGAGAACACAGTTCAGACCGAAACCTGTCGCCTCCTTAGTTGGAGATCATATGGAGAAGAGGAAATGTGTGGAGTTGGCCTCTCATCTCTGCCACTTCTGAGCTGAGTGACACGGGACAAATCACTCGACTTCCCTATGCCTATGTCCTGGTCTGTGACTGGGGTGTCAGGAGGGCTCAGTGTGGGCGTGTGTCGGGGCCTGCGTGCAGCTGGGGCTGCAGCTGAAAACACGTTCTGCTCCTGAGAGCCGCTGTCTGACCTGTGCTCCTGTCATCCTGGAATCTCTGCGTTTTGGTCAAAGGTCCCCTTTGTGAAGGGCCGCGGCATCCGAGGTGGAAGGCAGAGTTGTTTTCATAACTAGCGCCACTGTGTGTCACCAAATGAAAGGGACACCAAGACCAACAGTCCCCCGGACCTGGTCCAGAACTTGTCACAGAACAAAATCTCTAGGATTGAAGGCAGGGCGGCCTCATGGGCCTGGGACCGACCGGGTTTGAACAGTGTTTCCAGCCTCACTCCTGTGGGACCTCAGGTAAACTCTTTTAAGCCTCAGTTTCCTCACCTGGAAAATGGGAACAACAGTATTCTCTTGCAGGTGTCTTTGTGAAGCTAGAGAATTAGTAACAGGTTCTGCCTCCCGTGGGCCAGGGGCTGTTCTAAGTGGTGACAACAGTCATATCCTCACTTTGACAGACGGGGAAACTGAGGTGCAGAGAGGTCAGTGACTTGCCCGTTCATTCTGTCACTCAGCCCACTTCATTCTCTTCTCTCACCTCCTACCCACCTGCATACTGGCAGCAGGACATGAACTGAACACGTTTCCCCAAACCTGCGGCCGAATTTGAGCCTCTGCCTTTGGGTTTTCTCTGCCTGGAACGTCTGTGTCCTCATCTCTGCCTGACTCGGTCCTGCGTGTCCTTTCAGACCCAGCTCAGGTGTCCCCTGCTCCAGGAACCGTCCCTCCAGCCACCAGCGGTGGGCTCTCCCTTAGCCTGGACGGTGGCCATGGTATAAACCGACTCTTCACCTTCTGTCTCCTGGGCCACCGTGCTGCGTCCTTTACACGCTCTCGTTCAGGTCACCCCACAACTATTCCACACAGAGGTTATTTTATTTTTCTCTATGTCGTGGTTGAGGAGCCAGGATTTGAACTCAGATAAATCCGACCACAGAACTTTCTAGCTCTCTGTGAGGCATCTGGTTGTGTATCTCTTTTTACTTGTCTCTTTTACTGGACCTTGGCATATTTATCTCTGTGTCCCTGGGGCCCTGTGCCATGTAGGGGTCCAAACATAGTTGCTGTATGAATGCCGAGCACTCACCATGTGTTTCTAGGATAATAATAGTTAAAAAAAAAAAAAAAAAAAGGAATGTAACGAAGTATCCCAGGTTCCCAGCCTCCCCCATGGTTTAATCCAAACCCTTGGAGAGAAGACCCTTGGCCGGGTCGGTCAATGGGCTCCCAGGCCAGCGCCGGGCACGGGGGATGCGCTCGGCAAAGGTGGAGTCGACAGGTAGGTGCCTTTCCTCGTGGAGGGTGATCACTTCGTTCTGCTCTCTGTGAACCAAGACTCCTCTGGGGCCCCCGAGTGACAGGCCTTTGGTTTACGCCGAGGGGTACTTAGAGGGAAGGGCCGCCCTGCCCTCCACACTCGGGGAAACCGGATTTCTGATGACTGCTGCACTTACAAGCAAGCACCGAAATGACAAAGCAGAATTAAAGTTAAAGCACTCAGAATACCCATCTTCTCCAGGATCCTGAGTTTTTTCTTTTTAGAGCAAAACCCTGTAATAATAATAAATGACAGAGAGAAGGACAGAAAAACGACTCTTTCCCTTTGACATGGTGAAGATCACAGGGACTAGAGGGCCCTTTCATCTTTATTAATGCGTCGCGAGGGGGCCTCTCCCACCGGCTGCGGGAAGCAGACATCCAAAGAGGTTGCATCGCTCGCAGTGCTCAGCGTCCCCGGGCGCCTCAGATGACTGCCTGATACTGTTCAGAGTCTGGCAGGACCACGTCATGGGGACCCGCTGTGTCCTGGGCAAGAACAAGGCAGCCCTAACCCAGCTCCCATCTGTGGGGGGCTGGAAGACAGGGAAATTCAGGACACAGGCCTCGGTCACATGGCCCGTTTCTAACCAAGGGCACCGATGCCCTGAAGAGGCTCAGAAGGAAGCAGGCTGTGGGTTGCGGGGACGAGCGCACATCATGCCTGGGAGGGGTCACACCTGAGTTCATTAAGCAGCATCCAATAACTAGAACCCTCGCGTCTATGCGTCGCAGCTCCTCTCTGTGGCCTGGCTAAACGCTTCTCCCCGCCCCTCCTCCCCTAAGGCTGGGCACGGTTTAAGAATGGCCAGAAAGATCTGTAACTCCATATTATGCAAGACTAATTCCACCGCCTCGGTGAGTCAGGGATCGCAAGGACTGTTCAGGAGAGGGAGACAGAATTGAGAAGTTTTATAGTAAGGATTTAAGAGCCAAGAAAGTTGCAGGGTCAGATACACACACAGACTCAGAGACTGGGAAATGGGGAGGCATATTTTGACATTCATTCATTCATTTAAAAATGCTTATAGGTCACCTACTCCATGCTGAGCACTGAGTTCTAGGCACTGGGGATCCAGCTACGAAGAGGACAGCCGAGGTTCTTGTTCCCCGAGAGCTTATACTCATTTCAGTGGAGAGCTGCTCTGGTGCCAGGCCCAGCACAGGGTTAATCTCGCTAACGCCGCGCTGCAATGCAAAGGGGGTGGACACCGCCCACACCCCCACTTTCTGAGCGTGGGATCTAAGGTTTGGGGAGGCCAGCCTGTCCAAGACCTCACACTGGGCTGTGGACCTGGAATCGGAACCTAGATTTGAGGCTGATTCTCTAGCCACTGCTCAAAGCTGACTAGCAAACCTGAGCCGAGAGGGATGGTGCAACCGGGGCGGAAGAACCCAGCTGAAGTGCGCTCAAATAAGGCGGCGTCTAATTCGATTATGTCTGCTAGACTGCAATGTAATAAAACAGAGTTTTCTTATAAGCATCATCTCCTAATGTTTACAGAACAAGAAAGCAAAATTAAGATAGGAATTTCCAGGGAGAAATGCATGTGCTTTAGGCTGAAATGTAAAGAGAACAGATCCAGAAGAAATCGATTCCTGATTTTACAACTCAGCCTGGTGCCCTGGAAGGGTGGGACCCAGCGAAGGTGCCTGGAGGGAGTTGGTGGGAGGGGGAGGTCCCGCTAGAAGGACACCAGGATAGCGGGCAGAGAGGCTGCCGGGAAGAGACGTGCCGAAAAGAAGGAGAGGTGCAGGCAGGCCATAGTGAAGGCTTGGGGGCCCGTGGGTTGATTTCCAACATCTTGCTCCTCTCAGAGCCTCTGGCTTCTCCCTGTAGTGTCCACCGTTCACATGCAGCCAGAATGATTTTTCTAGCAAAGTAGAACCTGGTGATTAGTGTGTGGGCCCTGGAGCCACGCTGTCTGGTTCAAAGCCTGGTCTGCCCTTTTCTATGCTGCGTGACCCTGGGCAGGTTACTCAACCATTCTGGACGTCTATCTCCTCATCTCTAAGGGAGGACTGAAGTAGTGACAGACTCACACGGCTGTCATGAGCATTGACGAGCCAATGTGCACGAAGCACTTACACAGTGCCTGGCACGTAGTAAATGCTCAAGAAATGTGATCTGCTGTCATGGTTTCATATCTGCTCATACCACTCCTCCTTTTAAAATCCATGAGTAAGAAAACAACTCGATTCAAAAATGGGCAAAGGACTTGAACAGACATTCCTCTAAGGAAGATACACAGATGGCCAAGAAGCAAATGAAGATTTTCAATATCACTAATCATTAGGGAAATGCAAATCAAAACCGCAGTGAAACACCACCTCACGCCCATGAGGATGGCTGCTATCAAAGAAACAGGAACTAGCGAGTGCTGGTGAGGATGTGGAGAAACTTGCGCGCTGTTGGTGGGAATGCAACGTGGTGCAGCTGCTGTGGAAACCAGCATGGTGGCTCCTCAGGAAGTTAAAAATAGAATCGCCATATGATCTGGCAACCCCACTTCTGGGTGTGCACCCAAAGGAACTGAAAGCAGGGTCGCAAAGAGATATTTGTACACCCGTGTTTATAGCAACACTATAGGCACATTAGATGAAACCCAGTAGCAACCAAATGTCTGTGGATGGCTGAATGGGTAAGCGAAATGTGGTACATACACACAGCGGAGTGTGGTTTAGCCTTAAAAAGGAAGGAAATCCTGTTACGTGCTGCATCATGGATGAACCTTGAGGACATTATGCTAAGTGAATAAGCCAGACCCAGAAAGAGAAATAAATGCTGCATGATGCCACTTACAGGAAGTAGCTGGAGAAGTCAAAATCATACAGACAGAAAGTAGAACAGTGGTTGCCAGAGGCTGGGGGCAGCAGGGAATGGGGAGTCATTGTTTAATGGGGACAGAGTTTCCGTTTTACAGGACCGAAAGAATTACGGAGCTGCTGGTGCTGATGGTCGCACACAAATGCCTGTTTACCCCGACCGTACGCTTAACAGTGGTCGCAATGGTAAATGTTATGTTATGTGTATTTTACCACAATGAAAAAAATAGAAAATAAGCCCCCTCACCAAGAATCCCATGAGTGGGGGCTCTTCACTGCCCTCAGAGGAAACCACCTTTCCTAGCCTGGCATTCAAAGCCTCTGCGGGCTCTTCTAGGTGCCACGTTGCGGCTCCCTCTCTCCATCCCTGCCTTCCCCTGGGCCAAATGACCAGCAGCCCCTGCCAGCACCTTGCTCGTTCACACTTCTGGGCCTTGCTGGTCCTTGTTCCTCTGCAAGGACCGTTCCCCTCCGCCCAGCTCAACCTCTGTCAACAGGAGTCAGCTTTTGGACTCAGCCCCCAGCTGTGCGTGGTGGCTCACGCCTGTAATCCCATCACTTTGGGAGGCCAAGGCAGGAGGAGCCCTTGAGGCCAGGAGTTTGAGACCAGACTGGGCAACATATCAAGACTCGGTCTCATCTCTACAAAAAATGAAAAAAGATTAGCTGAGCACAGTGGCATGTGCCTATAGTCCCAGCTACTCGGGAGGCTGAGACGGGAAGATCACTTGAGCCCAGGAGTTTGAGGTTGCAGTGAGCTATGGTCACTCGTCTGCCCTCCAGCCGACAGAGCAAGACCCTGTCTCCAAAACAAAAAAAAGACTCAGCTCCCACCTTGAAGAGAACCTTCCACACCCGTTGTCCACCCTGGAATTCCCCACTCCCTGTTTTGTGCCGCCACTGAGCCCCTCTCTGGATGTCGGTCCTACTCCCCTGCTTTTATGCTCCGAGCTGTCTACGTGATTGTTCCACCCGCTAAACACCAGGCCCCCTGGGCCAGCCCAGTGCTCGCACCGTGTCTCAGTCAGTGGCTGCTGAATGGATTCGGCCCTCAGGAAGGGAGGCAGAGCTGGCCTGAAGGGACACTCGTGACCTGTTATTATTCCAAAGCGAGCGGACGCCGAGGCGATGGGGAAATATCGAGTCCACGCGGAACCTTGAAAGGCTGTTCGGTTTATTTCCCTGGTGGAAACCCTTTGAGACGAAGAGCCGGGGAGGGAGCGCTGCGTTCGCCTTAACGTTGCCTCCGAACAAGGAGGTATAAAGCAAGGGTTCGCGTTTCTCCTTCGAGAAATTAGGTCACTGGGTGTCGTTAAGTGTGCCTTACAGAGCTATGCTAATCAGTTCTCTTCTGGCCTAAATATCTGGTAATTATCTTGGTTTTTTGCTTTGCCAGACTTGGCTTCCTAAAACAGTTCATCCACGCGGCTACTCCTCGGCTCCTGATCTGCAAGGATGACATTAACCAGCGCCACCGCACGGCAAGCACGCTCTGCTCTTGCCCCGTGCCGGCGCTGCTCTGCGTGTTTTACCCGCACGGGCTCCAGATCTTTGCACGGTCTCTGAGGCAGAAGATACTATCAGCCCCAAGGTAGAGGGGAGGGGACTGAGGCCCCCCTCCCCCCTCACCCTTGTTTCTCACTCCCTGCTCTTAGACCCCGTCCAGGTCTGCACGGCGTCTGAGGACAAGCCAGGGCTCCTGGGTGGTCCTGGGTCTGTCCTCCTGTGCCCCTGCCCTCCTGCATTAGTCCAGGTTCCACAGAGAAACAGAACTAACAGGATATATGGAGCGATAAGAGGAGATTTATTATGGAATTGGCTCGTCACTCAACTATGGAGGCTGAGAAGCCCCACGATGTGCCGTCGGCAAGCTGGAGAGCCAGGAAGGCCGAGGGTGCAATTCAGCCTGAGTTCCAGGGCCGAGAACCGGGGAGCCAGTGGTGTGAGTCTTGGTCTGAGTCCAAAGGCCCAAGAACCAGGAGCACCCATGTCCAAGGGCAGGAGAAGATGTCTGTCTCAGCTCAAACAGAGAGAGCGAGTCTGCCCTTCCTCCACCTTCAGTTCTATCTGGGCCCTCAATGGATTGGGTGGTGCCTGCCCACGCTGGTGCGGGCAGGTCCTCTCTACTCAGTCTGCTGATACCAAGGCTGAGCTCCTCCAGAAATGCCCTCACAGACATACCCAGCCATCTGGGGTTCCCTTAGCCCAGTCAAGTTGATGCACAGAATTAACTATCATACTCCAGAATGCCTGCCCACCTCACACATCCTTGAAGGTGTGGTTTGTGTCTAGACCCTCCCAGAAATTTCTCCATGAATTCCTGTTGCACTTGGAGTCCAAACCACCTGCTTTAAAGTTTGGTTTCCCAGTGGTTGTATGTGTGCATGTGCATGCGTGAGTCTCTCTGTGTGTGTGTGTGTGTGTGTGCATGCATGAGTCTCTGTGCATGTGCATGCATGAGTCTGTATGTGCATGTGCATGCATGAATCTGTGTGTGTGTACGTGTGCAAGTGCTCATGAGATTGCTTTTTTCCCATATTTAGATGATAAACTATTAATACTTGAATGCAGGAATTGACTCTTTTTCTTTCTTTGTCTGTCTCTGAGCTTCTGATCTAACTATAAGATTCTCCTCACAAACATTTATTAAACACCTACTGTGTGTCAGATACTGTGACCAGCACTGGGTACTGGCTTAGGTGCTGAGGGACTGTTCTTTGAAGGGCAAATGTGAGAAGAGAATTAAGGAAAAACTGATAGAGTAGGGCCAGTTCATCTTTTGAAACCCAAACCTCCACCATCCCAACTTTTGGGACGTATGCTGTTAATTACAAATAAAAAATATAAATATAGATTATAGCCTAGCATCATCTGGCTAATAGGTTTGCTTGGAGGGATCTATTTTTAAGTTTTTATCTTTATAACCTGACAGTCTCACTGGGCTGTTAAGAAAGTCATGATTATCATGATGGTCAAATAATTGAGCTTTTGTCATAGGCTTTACTTACAATGTGTTTAATGTCCAGAACACCCCCTCAGGGCAGGCTGCCTTGTACCTCGCTCTGTGATGGGCAAACCAAGGCTAAGAGAGTTTATGTCATTTGTCCAAAGGGCACGGTGGCCAGGATTGCAGGCCAGGCCCGAAGTCTATATTCTTTACTCAACTAATTTCTGTCTCTCCATTTCTGAAGTTCTAAAATTATATATGTAGAGAGAAATGCTTTGACCTTGTGGTAATACATTTTCTGTAAGGTCAGAAATAAATAAGTAAAAATTAATCTGACAATTTCCAAGCAGGCTGAAAAATACCACTCTGCGCTCCCCTAGGATTTGACTTCCATAATTGTTCCACTCATTGACAGCTGATCGGTTTAAATAATTCATACCCTTTCGTGAGGACTATTGCTTCAAATTGGCATTTGCTTGATGAGGGCTGTGACTGACGGGTGATTACGGGCTGAAATGTTCCACCGCACACTCAGAGAGAGGCTCGAAACTATGACCTCCCCCAGCGTCTTGAGCCCAATCTGTGTGTTAGGATCTCGTTCTTCCGTAAAGCACTGAATCACGAACAAACAACTTTTGGGATGCTCTGAACATCTGTGCACTCCCAACCTTCCTGCTGACCAGAGAGGGAGAGTTGACCGTGTTTCCTGAGACACCCAGAGGCACCTGCATTCCAGGTCTCAGCCTGGTCTGAAGCTGTACGCTCAAGAGTCTGCATGGAGCCCCTGCCTCCTCCCTCCCTGTGACGGAGCTTCTGTCACCTTCTCAGGCCTCCTGGGGACCCAGATCTTCTGCTGTCAAAGGGGGACTCCAGTTTGTCCCAGCCCCTTGCCCAGGAAAGAAACTTCTGCCGGTGGGCAAAGTGGCCAGCCTTTTGGAAGAGAAGCTGGAAGAGGCCTATTCCTGGGGATAGAAGTTAGGGCTGGGGACAGGGGACAGAAGGGGATAAGATAGTGGTGACTTCAGCAAGAGGCATAAAGAGGGAGATAAGAGGAGCAAAGGGAAGAAACAGATCACATTCTCAGACAGGGAGAAAACATTCCCTCGGACCCATGGCAAGAGCGAGAAGATGCACACAGCCCTTGGTGTGTCTGGGTTGCTGCAACTACACAGTTGGGGAAGCCAGGGGAGGCTCTGGGGAGGCTGCTTTTTGAACAGAGGTGGGAGGGAAGGTCCGGACCAGGAGGAGACTGAGAGACCACAGGTGCTGAGGTTTCTCACCCAGGCTGGCTTCAGTGGGCTTCTGCAGAGAGCAGCTCCTCTGATTAGCTGGGTCTTAGGATGTCAGATTCCCTGGCTTGTTGGGGTGAACTTGAGCCTGGGAGCACTTTCAGTTCTCTTCTGGTTCTCGGTTTGCAGGGTAAGCCATCCTCCTCCAGGCTCCCTGCAAACCGGTTCTTCCCAGGCAACACACCATTGTATGTCATGGGAGTCCCTTTTACGTGCAGGTCACAGCAATGCCACACCCGGACCTATTGAATCCCAACCTGAGCTTTAACTAGGCGCCAGCTGATCTGTGCACACCAAAGTCTGAGACGCAAACTGGAGGACTGGAAGCTTCCTGGGCTAAGGACGGCAACCACCTTGCTAACTGCTTTTGTCCCTAGGCACAGGGCTGGACCCATAGTGGGACCTTCACAGACGAGTGTTGAAGGAGGGAACGGAGGAATCTCCGAGCATGCAGAGGCAGCAGGGCAGGGAAGGGGGCCGGGGAAAGGAGAGAAGGCGATTGATCAGTCCGAGCAGCAGCAAGGATTAGGAGAAGATGGAAAAGACCGCAAATCAAGTTCTCCGAACTCTAATAATGTCAGAACCATCCGTAAAACTTTTATGTGGATGGTAGCTGCCTATGAAAAAAACATCTTGCAGAACACACACTGATCTCTTTTATGAATTCTTAAATGCTGTGGAAACAGTGTCTTGGGGGGCGGGGGAGCATTCCAGTGGCTGGCACCGTAGCAGGAGAGGCAGGCGGGGAGGGAGGCCAGGAGATGGCTGCGTGTGCCGGAGAGAGAGAGTCAGGCCGGCGCCCTTCCCACACCCCCTGTTGCTGAGAGAGCCAGAGGAAGGTGGCCACGGGCCAAGGAGAGGGGTTCGGCTCCTTTATTCAGAGGTTCCAACCTCCATGCAAGGCTCTGTGTGAGGGCAGAGTACTTTACAGCTTACAGAGCACTTTACAGTTTATGAAGCACAAGCTTTCACATATGTCGTCTCTACTTGTCACTGTCAGGAAGTGAAAACGCCCAGGCTGGAGGGAGAGGCTGTAGTGTGGCCGGGAGTAGGGAAGTGCCTGCTGGGGGACAGGGCGTCTCGGTACGGGGTCCTGTACGGATCTCTCGTGATTGCACGTGATCGCTGGCGGGCCATGGCAGCCATCCTCCTTTGAGGTCAAGGAAGACACAAGCCTGGCGGTGCCCATGCTTGGCCAAGTCAGCCCTGGCCACTGAAGGTGTTGCCTGGTTGGCAACCCCCCCTGCCCCCATGGTGATAGCTGCAGGCTGACATCTGTCCTGGCTGGTGGCACCACCAGGTGGGCTCAGACCCAGTGGCCACCTGGGCTCTACCACCTCTAAGCAGGGAGTGGGGGTGACCACGGGCAAGCTACGTGACCGCTCCCAGCTCCCACCTCCTCAGCACGGACTGGGAATACACTCATTTCCTTCTCATTGAATTTTTAAACCATGCCCACAGTAGGGACTCTTTTTATCTCCATTTTACAGATGAGGAAACTGAGGCCTAATGCAGACCACCGAAGGGTGGATTCAACACAGGGAGTTTGAGTCCCAGGACCACGTTCTTCCCCACTGTGCTGTGCTGCGGGGGAGAGGAAGGTAAGGGGACAAGTTGGACACTTGAGCCAGACTTAAATCCCAGCTTTCTGCTGATTGGCTGTGTGTCCTTGAGCAAGTAACTTAATCTCCCTCAGCCTCAGCTTCCTCGTCTGTAAAACAAGTTTGATTATAATGCCTTCCTCAAAGGGTTGTCGTAAGGATGAAAATGAGGTAATACACATAAGTCATTTAGAACAGTGCCCGGCATATAGTAAGTGCTCAGTAAATTCTGCCCCTTGTGATGCATGGGGTTGGCGAGAGGATTAAATAAGGTAATTTATGAGGTGGGTGATCCATCCAAAAAATGAGTCCTATCCCCTCCTCGCCTTCCTCGACACAACAGGTAAGCTCTGATCAGTGTCTAAAGCCAAGTGGGTGTCAGTTCCACCTACGACACACATAGTCCTCCTCTTATGGTGACTTTTCTCGAAGGACTGGGGGTACTTCTGAGACGGCAAGTCTCACCGTATGGATGACGGCCCTGGGAACTGTGTCCTATCACACAACCGCTGGGCTGGGCCACGTCAGATTTCCAATTTAAGCCTGTCTGGTGAAGGCAGAAGGGTCAGGCCACCCACCGTGCCTCTCTCCTGCCTCCAGCCCGTTCCCTTGTCATTGTAGCATCCTGCTCTCGTCCCTTCTCACTTTCTGCAGGGAGATATTTGAGAAAGAGAAAGGAGGAAGAAAAGAGAGCCTGCTTTTCCTATGCTACTGCTACTCGACGGTGACTGTTAGCGATAGCAAGTGCCGGCAGCAGCCACTGTTTACCCGGGCTCTGCCCTGAGTGCGCTCTCCGCACCGTGGCACTGAACCCTCACCAAGACCTATCTACCCTCCCGAGTTCGCAGGAGGCACAGAGTGGGGAAGCAGGTTTGTGTCCACGGGGCCGGTGAGTGGTGACGCTTGCTATCACACCTGGCCCGTGTGACACCAGAGCCCTCTGTGGGGTCCCACCCCAACAGCAGGGCGTTTGCAGCCCCAACATGAGTTCTCACAGACTCTTTTGATCTTGTCCCCCCTGTAGCTGTGACCACACACCAGCAGTTTGCACTTTGACCTTTCTTTAATTACTCCCGTCTTAGAAGTCCGTCCCAACCCGAATCCTGTGGGCAGCCGCGGATCCTTCTCTGGTTGGGACCGTGGCCCTCTCTTTAGGACAGTAGTTTCTGCCGCTGTGACTCGCGCACATGACTCTGATTATGGCAAACCCAGGACGCAGCAAGTGCATGTCCCGCTTCGGGAGCTCATTTAAATGGCAGCATTACTCATTTTGCAAATGACAAATGTGGGGCTCAGAGGGGCCGAACAACTGGCTTAAGGTCACCAGCTGACGCCTGTTTCAACCCCGTTCTGACGGCCACCCTGGGAAGCACAGGCCTCGGAGCATCAAGCCGCCACTCCCGCCCCCGTGGGGCTGCTGTGAGGCTGGACTTGCTATTGAACTGGGAGGTCCTGTCTGCTCCCTCTATTCTGCAGAGGAGGAAAAGGAGGCTCAGAGAGGTTAAGAGCCTTGCCAAGGTCACAATGCTCAGATGCGGAAGACACAGCCCGCAGCCCAGATTCTCTGCCTTCACATCCGGTGCCGTTCCCTCTACCCCACTGCCTGGGAACATCTGCTGGAGCAACCTCAGCGAATGGCCTGGAAAAATGGCAGGGACCTAATTTCCCCGAGCTGCCTGATGGAGCTTGTCTCTCTTTCTATTCCTTCTAATATGAAGTGTGTGTGTGTGTGTGTGTGTGTGTTTTAAAAATCTTTTGTCAGCAGCAAATTCATCTGAAATTGCAGCAAGAATAATACTTCAGTGTCCTCTTTCCTCTGTCTGGTTCTAACAATCTTACAATATCAAACAGCCTCTGCTTCAGAGGAAAAATAATAATGAATGACTTAAAATAACTCCGCTGAAGAAAATGAAGGTTTGATTTGAATTGCAGAGGGAACGACTCCCTTTTAGGTCTCTCCACTCTTCGTTTCCTGGAGAAGGCTTTCAGGATCTGCGAGATCCTTCTGCATTCAAACATTCTAAGAGTCGAGAAAAACCAGAGCCAAACTATTTGATCTAAAAGTACATTTATCAGGTATCTATCCCCGTAATTCCAAAATACCGCCAGCTATCACCTGAAGGACAGGAAGCATTGATGTTTAGGTCTCTCTTCTTCTCTAAGGAGCCTTCAGCATCCTCTGGTCTATGGAAAATGACACAGTTTCCCCACCACTGTACTGTCTACGTGTGCGTTTCCCTCTGGGGTGGGTCAGACAGGTCCACCTGCTGCAGGAGCCACTACAAGCTCATCTCATTGACCACTGTGATTCACGTCAACAGAAAGGCATTCTTAGAAGACGCCGAGATGCAGATTTAGCCAACATGGCCTTATATGATCAGATTCATTATAACTCCATACGGAGGTCTCAAGAGGAGACAGCAGGTCATGAGTGTGTGCTTCAACAGAAACCCCTACTTAACCCACATGCGCATAAATGAGGCCTGAAATTACCAGAAAATATATACTGGCATGTTCTGACCCCGTGGTGCTGTTCAGTCTTAATAAAGTTCTGTGGATTTAATACATTTCTCTGTAGAGTGTCACAGCAGACAGGGTTGTGAATTGCACATTCCATTTTTGCTTTGAGACTAGTTCTATTCAACCAAGTAGCCAATAGGAGTTCAGCTGATTAATAAAAGTACATTCCTTTGAAGTATAATTTTGAGTATTGTTGTGGTTTGACTGCCTCATGATTGCAAGGATTTGAACAAAGCCAGTTTGGAAGCTGCTAAAATGAACTTATTACTCAGCTTTTATTTGCAAAATGTATTTTGAGGCCCCGAGTCATGCAATGATGCCGATGGTTGGAAAGAAGGGAGAGTCGGTATTGAATTTGTTGATGTGCTGAAACCCAAGGTGTGGGCAGCTGCTCACTGCCTTGCATCCCAGGTAAAATGAGGCCACGTGAAGCGATAGGATTGTTGCCTCCCCACATGCCAATTTGGGTTAGCTTGCAAAGTGCTGAAGAATGAATTACACCTGTCCTGGCTGAGATTTATGTCACACAACCCGGGGTAGGAGGAGGAAAGCGCATTAAGTCTGATGCTACGAGGGGAGACAGCAAGTCAATGGGATTTGGAGGAAATGACCAGAACCTAGTTGCTCAATTTTTAACCCCCGTGTGGATGAAGGCTGTTTCCTCATCCCCCTGCCCTGTGATCTGAGAGCATCAGCCCACTCTCCACATCACCTTCTACTACCCTCTTTCCACACACATGCACATTTGACCCAATTCCCCCTTCTATTCAAAGACTCGACCCAATTCTCAAGCCTTCTCCCCCACAGCTCTGACCCAATTCTCTCATCATTTCCACAAAGACGTGACCCAATTTGCCTCCATCCTTCCCCCTGCACATGCGATGACATTCCCCCCACAGCTCCACACTACAGATACGACCTCATTCCCACCTCCATGCTGGTCATTCACACCTGTTCCCCCTCCGTTTCCCTAGAGCGGACTGGAGCCAGACCGCTTACCTCCTCCTCCCGCCACCGCGACGCCACCCACTTCTCTGAAAACACTGACGACGCAGCCTCACTTCTGCGCAGCAAGCTCTTCTCTCCCCAGGTGCGCTCCCAGGGTCCGACCTGCTTCCCCCACGTCCCCGCCCTACTCGGACCATCGATCTCATCGCACCCCCTCCTCCCAAGGACACGCGGCTTGAGTCATTGTTGGAATGTCAAGCCTTCTGACACAGCCAACACTCCCAATTACAGTTTGCAGCACAACACAGAGCAGGCAATTACTGCGGCACCTGGCATGGCCAGAGCAACCTGCACAGCTGGCCATGCCTTGATCTGATGTTCAGTTATTAGGCTATTTTTAAAGAAATCATGTTGTTGGCAGCCTATCTGTCAGCATTTTCAGCATTTTGGATTTTCTTTTTTTTTTTTTTTTTTTTGAGACAGAGTCTCACTCTGTTGCCCAGGCTAGAGTGAGTGCCGTGGCGTCAGCCTAGCTCACAGCAACCTCAAACTCCTGAGCTCAAGCGATCCTCCTGTCTCAGCCTCCCGAGTAGCTGGGACTACAGGCATGCGCCACCATGCCCGGCTAATTTTTTCTATATATATTTTTAGCTGTCCATATAATTTCTTTCTATTTTTAGTAGAGATGGGGTCTCGCTCTTGCTCAGGCTGGTCTCGAACTCCTGAGCTCAAACGATCCGCCCACCTCGGCCTCCCAGAGTGCTAGGATTACAGGCGTGAGCCACCGCGCCCGGCCTGGATTTTCTTTTTTAAAAGAAGGATGTGTGATGTGTTCGGGCGAAGTGTGGTAGACTGACAGTCAGGGGCTAAAGTCCTTCATAGGAAAATGCGGAAAAGAGCAAATGCACCTGCCATTAACACTCCCCTCCGCTACGTCAGGGCTCCTTAAGGGGTTATAGGAGGAGGCTCTCCGTGGACTTTTCATTCTCGGCTGCTACCTAATTAAAACATAACTATGTTTCAATTATCACAAATGATTTGTATTTATCCACTAGGAAGCAGACTACAATCCTTTACGCACCTTATGAAAGCTACTAAATAATTATCAGGTGGCAGGGGCATTAAGTACTATCAATTTTGGGGGACTGATTTGGGTGAATAACCTCGGGGTGGGGGCGATTGGTTGAGGGAAGTCTGGGGAGGGCTTTTGTCACCTTAGTTTCCATAGCTGTCCTTTTCTCCCTAGATCACTGTCCACTTACGTGGCATGGAGACAGAGCCCACTCCAGCCGTTCCTTTTTCTATGAACTTGGCTGAGTTGGGATGACACTCAGGAGGGAACTCAGAAATAGTTGTTGTTGTTTTGAAAAATCCAGACTTTTTCTCCTCAAATGAAGTAATGCAAGTTAAAGGTCTTCCATAGTAGGAAGAATTGTTAGGTGGTAGTTGTTACTAGGATAACAATGCCTGTGATCATCACAATTACCATCTTCATCACCATCACCTTCATCACCGTCATTAACTATCCCCACCGTCAGCACCACCTCCAGCACCATCACGTGGGCCACAGTCACAACTACCACCAGCTTTATCACCACCACCACACCTGAACCACTCTGGTCCTGACCTTCACCTCTCAAGTTCTTTTCTTCTCCTTTCAACATTTTTTTTTTTTTTTTTTTTGAGACAGGGTCTCACTCTGTTGCCCAGGCTAGAGTGCAGTGGCATCATCATAGCTCACTGCAACCTCGGACTCCTGGGCTCAAGTGATCCTCCTGCCTCAGCCCCTGAGTAGCTGGGACTACAGGTGCATGCCACCACTCCCAGCTAACTTTTTCTATTTTTAGTAGAGAGAGGGTTTCGATCTTGCTCAGGCTGGTCTTGAACCTCTGAGCTCAAGCGATCCTTCCACCTCGGCCTCCCAGAGTGCTAGGATTACAGGCGTTGAGCCACCGTGCCCGGCCCTGTCAACATCTTTGTTTATAAATTTATCCTTTCTAAAGAATACGAATGGAAAATAGAAAAATTATTCCCTATTTTTTATTATTTTATTTTAAGAATTTGTATCTGTTTTCTTCATGAATAAGTTAGAAGCTAAAGATCTATCTATCGTTTTCTTTCAATTTTTGGTTACATTTCAATGGCTCCTCCCTTTTAGTTTTTCTTCACCCCCCTCCTTCTCTCTCAGGTGGTTTAGGTCTCAGGCCCTAAAGGCAACTGATGCGGCACCTTAGAATCCAGAGAACACCCCCAGGTGCCCTAGCAGAGAGACCAGACCTTTCCTACTTGGAAACAGCATAGGAAAGAGCAACTGCTTCATTTAATCCCTCCCAAAAGGAGTACATCTCTTTACTCAGAGTCAAAAGTTTTTAAAAAGGAAGAAGGCAGTAAATCGGAATCTTTGGTCAGCACCTGGTGCTTTGGCACAATGATCTGCACATGGTTGACATCAGGAAATGTTTGCGGAATTAAATGTTAAGTGTCAGCTTTTGGGCAGGAAAGGAATTAAATCCATAGTCCCCTGGGCAGCCACCTTTATTCTAAATCTCTTTTTTGGGTCACATCCCTAATCTCTCCCACTCCTTTCTTTTGTCTTTTTTTCAAAATTTATACCACTGATGCTGAAGTTGTTTGGAATCTATTAGCTAGACTTAAATCCAACAGGGTTTAAATACCAACACCATCAATGACTAACCTGAAAAAAACCATTTAACTTCTTTTGGCCTTGGTTCTCTCATTTGTGCAGTGGGAATCGTTGCCACGGGGGTTGCTGTGGGAATTGGATGAACTAAGGTCTCTACAGGAGACCCCAGGGTAGCTGCGCATGTGCGGCAGGTGTGTACACGGCACACGTGCGTTCCCTGTGGGTAATTACTTCCCCTCTCTCGATGGGGTCCATTTCTGGGGTAGCCAAAGGATGGCGAGGCTGCATGCTCTTGGGGACCAACCCTCCTTCTACCATCAGCCCGTCTTTACAATGCTCAGCCATTAGGAGAATCTGATAATTGAATTAGGGAAGTGTAACACAGACAGACCAGGAGGCAGAATTCCCGTGTGAGTTTCTGCCCTTGTACGCACTGCAGGAACGCTATGAGACGGTGCGTCTCCACAGATGGGGATGGTTCCCACAGTGTGGCCGAGACCTGGGAAGGTGCAGGGCTTGAAGCCCTGTGCAGGAGTGAGAGAGTGGAGAGAGGGCGTCCTCAGGCCGACTGCCACCTCTGCCCCTGTTAGCTGTGCGACTCCGGGCAAACTGCTCGATCTCTCAGCTCCCCGGCTTCCTCCGTTGCAGAACGGGGACCCTGAAACAGCTTGCGCGGTTGTTGTGAGGACAAAATATAACCTTTAGCCTACAGGAGGGTGCTCAGTAGACATTGTTTTTCTCCCCTTCCCTTTCCAGCCTCCCTTCTTTCTGGAGACTTCCTTTCCTTCGTATTTCCCCCTCCGCCCCAGCTTTCTGGATTCAGATTTTCAGAAATGCCGGCTGCTCAAGGATGGGCTGTGCACAACCTCAGCTTTTAGGAGGATGGACACTAAAGAGTCCAGTAAGTGATAAATGTTTGCATAAATGAGATCAACAACAATGCAATTATTTGGGATCATTATTAAATTGTGAAATCGAACGAAGCCAAAATAATAATAATAATTGCATCGAAAGTCAGTGGACAGTTACACCCTCTCATATGTTTGAAGATCCTGCCCTAGTTTATTACTGATGCTCTATCACGCAGTTATTAAAAAGCAGACGTCCGAGCTGACAATACTAATAATGGTGATGAATCTCTCCAGCATGGACGGCTCTCACTTTGTTTTAATTGAAGGGAAGCTATGGAAGTGTTTTCCCTCACTTTCAAAAAATCTTCCTTTTTTTCTCAGGCCATCTGTCTGGCTATTAAAATCCCATCAGCTTCATTGCGAGAACGCTTACTTCCCCCACGCCTGCCATCCCAAAGGGGGTCCTTACAGCCAACTAACTCACGATCGCTCGGGTCCCTCCAAAGGGAAAAGCACAGTTGCTTTCAACGCTTCCTTCCGGGCGGCCTGTCTGTCTTTCTGGGCCTGTTCCTGCTGTGCAGACAAGAGACTCTGTCGTTCAGTCCCGACCCCCACATTGATACCCAGAAATTAGTTTATATCCTTAATCATGTGTTGATTCATTCAACTGTAAGAAACGACTGTGTCTCTTCCCAGCGGTCCAGGGTCTAACAAGACAGTGTTGGATCTTCCAAGTAAACACTCGCGGGGTGAAGTTCACACTCCAGGTTCAGCGCCTACTTATGGAGATGATGGCAGACGAAGGCCACGGAGCTAAGGGGGAGACAGGACTGAGAGTAGGGAGGGAAATGCCTGTGTTCTTCCTGACTTGTCACCTGGGTTCCTGTCTCTTAGGTTGTGTGTCACATTATTCCAGACCCTCCCTGTAGTCCCCCAGTCCTTTCGGTCATTATTGTCACGCAAGACAGCCGTTAGTGTGATGACAAAGCGGCCTTTCCTCTCCCACCCCGGGGAACACCATTCCCGAGAGATCTCGTAGCTTCTCCATCAAGCACCTCTCCGTGTGAGAGGTAAACCCTGTGTCTGAAAGATTCGAGGGGGCGAATACTCCCTCTCGCTCTGATGGAGTCTTGGGTGGGGACATCTCCCAAAGACCCTGCCAGGAAAACCCTGTAGCACAGACCAGCGTGTGAACCAGGGAGGCAGGATCTCTCTCTCCCGGGGCTGTTGTCCACCTACCGCCCTTCCTAGGTGGAAGAATGGGTCAAATTTAACTAAGAGCCAAGAGCTCCAGCGCCTCAGAACGGCTCTTGGAGTCCAGGCGATTTCTGTGGATTGGCCTCTGACCTTCTTTTCACTTTCTCTGCCGGTGCCTCTTTTATCACCTAAAGAAAAAAGCTGATGAGTAACGGGGACAAAGGGCCACCAGTCCCGCCACGTCTTCCAGACCCGGCAGATGCGTTATTAGCCAGCACGGCGCTTTCTCGAAGGGGCTGGTGGGCCCACGGTGGCATCTGAGATGGATTCAGGTGGTACAGGGACGAACACTGCAACAGATTCAAGCTGAATATTTTTAATGTGTGTTAAAAATATAACTAGTGCGTTGAATCAGTGATTTCTTGGATACTATTGCTCAGGATGAGGCTCAAACGGGATTAATTTAAAGGTAAGTGTTTGGTTGATAACAGCATGGGGGGTGTCTGGATATAGCAAAACTGCGTGCGTGGTACCCAGATGATGGAAGGGCGGGGAGTCCTGGTTTAAAACATCACCATCTTTTGAGCTTCTACTCTGTGTGCAAGGCCTTTATATAGATGATTTTAATCTGTACAGCATGCTGCTTGAGAAGCCGTGTTCCTGTTTTCTGTGGCAGACAGGAAACGGGGGTTCAGAGAGATTGAGCACCTGCCTGCGGTCGCCGGGCTGGTCGGGATTCAAACCCAGGCCTGTCTGAGGCCCAGACCGGGCTCCTTCTGGCGCTCGTGCTACCAGTCAATCCCGGAAGAAACTAGGGCAGGAAGTGGTTGGGTTCTAGGGAAAATCTACTGGTCCCGGGCTGCTGTGGTGTGTGGTCCTGCTGTCGGAGGGCCTGGCCTGTAACTCGAGCCTGGGCCTTGGCCACAGGCTCTGTGGCTTCCTCGAGTCACTCAGTCCAGGATACCCACCCCCAGCCTGGTGCTTCTCTGTGCTGTTCTCAGTGGGCTCCCCGGGCAGTGTTTCTGGGGACAGCAGGGGGTGTCTCTCCCTGCCTGGGGGGAGGCAGGCTCCTCCCTGCGGTCTGCTGCTGTTTCCCTTGCTCCGGCCAACTGTCACGGACCCTCTGGGCTCGAGCGTTCCATCTGCTCTGAGAGGGCCCCGCATCCTTCATGCCACCTCTGGCTCCTGTTCTCCCGTGGCCTGGAAAGCCACCGCCTTGGACACGGGGTGGGGCCGCCCCACCTGTTCTGCCTCTGGCCACGCTCTTGTAACCCTGGCGGCCAGAGGCCCACTGGGACGCCCCAAAGGCACATGTTCTCACGCCGGAGGGGAGGCTCTTTGAAACAGGCCTTTCGGGCCAGGCTCTCATGTTCTCCTGTGAACTCGGTCCCAGGCAGGGCGTCTGCTGTTTGCTGTTCGGGGACTGAGGCTGGGAGAGCCCCCCCCTCCCTGAGCTGCTGCTCCCCGGGCAAGCCAAGGCGCAGACCAATTTGTTCCTTCCTTCCCTCCTCCATCTTTCCATCCTTTCTCCCTTTCCTGCTACTTCTTTCATTAACAGTTTTGCTGAGAGCCTACTATGTGCCAGACACCTCCTTAACTATTAAACGCCGTCACTGTCTCAAGGGCTGTACTGTCCGGCTGGGGAGAGCAAGCCTGGACAACAGAGAGTGTAAGAAAGTACAGATCTTCGCGCACGTCTGACCTGGCCCAGGCGGCGAACGCCGGAGGGTGGCGCTCCTGGGCTTTCCAGCCCGCGGGAGACAGGTGAGCGCTGCCACCCCCTCTGCTGGCTCCCCTCAGCCCCCTCACCCTGTCAGAACGGGATGCCAGGACAACAGCGACAGTGCCCGCCTGCCCAGAAATAAAGCCTCCTCTGTAAGGAGGTGTCCCTGTCGCAGAGCAACCCGGAAGAGGGAAACCCATTTCTCAGTGTGACTTCAGGCTTCTCCTTGCTAAATCCTGCCGCTCGCTCTTTCATGTGGAAGCACCTCGGATTCGGACTCAAAGACTTTGCGGGACAGAGAGAGGAGCCCGGAGCTCCCCCAGGGGTACAGAGATGACAAGCGGGAGGAAGGGGCCAAGGAGACTCAGGAGTGCAGTGGGCCGGGCCTCCCCACGCTGGGGGCTTCGTCTACCTTGGGAGAGGCAGCAGCTGAGCGGGTGGCCCAGAGGGACCGTCGGGTGTGCTGCAGTGGCCAGGTCCCTTTGTCCCACAGCACTCCTGAGCAGCTACCGTGTGCCAGTCACCATGCGAGGGGCTGGAGGCCCGTGCTGCTTGCTGCCTGGGACTGGGACACGTGGGTTCTGGCCCTCACACAGCCACTTGCTGGCTCCGCGACAGGGACAAGACCCTTCCCTCTCTGGGCCTCACGTTCTCCCATGACAAGGTGAGGGTTTGGACTAGGAGAGCCCTGTGGCATCACTGCTAGTCACCTTCTCTCTTTCCTTTTCCCGTAGCGACAGAACCTCTACTTTTTCACCAGGCATGTGGCCACCTGGAATAAAGGTTATCTTTTCCAGACGTCGTTATAGCTAATTTATGGTCATATAACATATTTCTGGCCAATGAGACTAAAGCAAAATTATTGTGTGCTATCTTTCAGGAAATCTCCTTAGGAGCCAGGTGAAGGTTCCCTTTGCCCTGTCTTTTTGTGCCATCCTTCACCATGCTATGTGGAATGTGAAGGCAGTGGCTGGAGCTCTGGCAGCCCTGCTGGACTGTGAGGTTGAAGGATACCCTGGAGGGACGGTGGAGCAGGGAGCTGGTAGGAGCCTGCGTTGCTAACCAGTTTGTGAAGCCTCCAGACCAGCCTTGTATTTCATGCCTCCAGATTCATTTACTTGAAAAAGAATAAACTTTTTGCCTTATTTAAGCCACTGTTAATTTTATTTTTCAGTTACTTGTAGTCAAATCTAATCCTTTCTGATATAAACTCTAAAATCCCTTCCAGGTGTTCCATTCTGAGGCTACGACATGAGGAGAGTTCTTTAAGTACTCACTCCCCGAGGTAGGCAGAATAACGTCCTCCCATAAGGTGTCCAGGTCCCAGTCCCTGTAACCTGTGAATGTGTTACGTTGCCTGGCAAAGGGGATTAAGGTTGCAGGTGGAGTTAAGCCTGCTAATCAGCTGATCCTGAGATAGGGAGATTATCCCGGATTACGTGGGTGGGCCCACTGTAACTACAGGTGCTTAGGTGTGGCGGAGGGAGGCAGGAGAGTTATGACAAGGACTCTGTCCAACATTGCTGGTTTTGAAGATGGAGGGAGTGACCACAGGCCAAGGAAGGTGGCAGCCTCTAGCAGCTAGAAAAGGCAAGTGGGTTCTCCCAGGAGCCTCCAGAAGGAACCAGCCCTGCTGACACCTTGGCCCAGCGAGACCCGCTTCAGACTTCTGACCTCCAGAACTGTCAGGTAATAAGTGTGTACTGTTTTAAGCCACTGCATTTGTGGCAATTTGTTACAGCAGCAATAGGAAACCATACACTCCCTCTGTTTCCTCCTGGGTAAAATGAGAATCGTAACACCCATGTTATAGTGCTGTGTGGCTTAGCGAAGGTGGCATCCATGAGGTCCTTAGGACAGGGCCCAGCACACAGAAGATGCTCAAACCTTAGCTCTCAGGGAAAATCAGCTCTCTTCTCATACCTCTGGTCACCCGCTTTAACCATAAATTATAATATTGGCTGAAACGGACTTATAGAAAGTGCTGGGACTGAACTAATGGCTTTCCCAGACTCATGCACTCTGAATTCGTTCGGTGCCTGGGAGGGAGGTCATCACCCTCAGGGTAGAGGTAGAGAAGCAGGCCCAGCCCACCAGCAGCAGAGGTGGGATTTAGACCCACGTCCACCAAAACGCCCGGCCGTGCTCCAAAGCGCTGCTTCTCCAAGTGTGGTCTGCAGGCCTGTGGCATCAGCCTCACCTGGGAGCTCCAAAGGCACAGTCTCGGCCCCCACCTGCACCCCAGGATCAGCGTTCACATTTCAACAAGATCCGGGTAATGTGTCTACAAGTTGAAGTCTGAGAGGGGCTGCTCTAGACCAAGTGCTCTGCTCTCTCCTTGACTGCGCTGTTTTGGGCCTCAGGCGATTTCACTTCCTTCAGGTGCTTTGGGCTTTCCCTCTCTGTTCCACCGGGCAAATTCCTGTTCATCCCTCAGAGCCCACTGCAGAGGGCACTGTCTTTAGGTCCCCTTTCTGACCTCCTCATAGAGTTGCTCTCTTTTCTCAACTTTGCACGTGCTTGTATCAGCGCCCTGAGCTCGATGGTAATGGTCTTGGTCTAGGACTTGATCTCCTGCAGAGCAGGGGCCGCCTCATGGCGCCCAACACACATTTACCAGGCACCTGCCGTGTGCCGGGTGCTGATCTCAGCCCCGGGGCTACGGCAGTAAATAACACAGGCCAAGGACCCTGGTCTCCCAGAGCTTATGCTCTGGGTGGAGAGAAATAACATGCACTGTAGACAAACAAACAAAGAGAGCATACCATACGCCGAAGAAAATAAAATAGGCGAGAAAGACGGAGGACAGAGCACCCCCCACTCCCTGCTGACCTGTTTCTGTGGCCTGTGAACTCGCACAGAGCCTGACTTATATTAAACATTCAAAAGTTATCGAATTGGATCAGATCTGACCATTCTCCCAGATCAAACTACCTATCTTTAAGTTCATATCCTTTCTGGGCATTTGCTGGGCAATCTTTCCTACCCAGAAAGATCCTACGATTTTCTTCTTCTCCATGAAGTCTCCCAAGATGAAGATGAGGCGTGTAGACTCCCTGGGCCCTGCAGCCAGCCTGCTCCCCTCTGCCTGCAGCCGGCACCGCCAGCGTGGCCTGGCTCCCTGGCACCTGGCATTTAGTTATTGAATAAAGCACACCACGTGGTTGGTCAGCACAACAGGGTGTGCTTCCCCAACTGGGGTCAAGGTCGGAAAATGTCAGCCTCTGAAAGGAAAGCTGGGAGGGTGGCCTAAAATGGGTGAGAGTCTCTCTCTTTAAAAGCAGCAACTCACCCTAGGGATGCTCTTTAAAAGGGAGTAGCTGAGGCTAGCCTTCTACCTGAATCTTATCAGCAAGCACCGCTCAGGGCTGTGGGATATTTATGTGTTTATTTACAGATGCCTGGCTTCGGTCCCTCTGCTTCTGTGAGCTGCTCTACCCTGTCTGCGCTGGCGTCCTTTGAGTTATGTTTTCAGCTGTCAAAAGACAAAGGCTCCGCCTGTAATCCGCCATGGGCCTAGAGGAGGACTTGCAAACTTAGATGCCTACAGAGGCCAGGCAAAGGCCACTAAAGGAGCGAAGCAGCCACGTGAGCCACGTAAGCCGCTTGGGAGCAGTGGGGACTTGGGGGAAGTGCGGAGCACCTGCCACACTGAAGAGACATCTGCTGCCCAGCTCCTGCGGATGGTTGCCAAGCAGGGATGGGACCCAGGGTTACAAAAATCTTCTGGTTTTTTTCAAGGGAAGCCAAAAATGTGCACTTCTATAAGAAAGTTCTCAATTTGTAGAACATTTGAGGGCCAAACACAAGCACTTGCAGGTCACCCTTCGCAACTGCTAGTATAATAGATAGTAAACACACGACTCACAAGCACCTGGCATTGGCCAAGTGCTTACTGTGCGCTGGCACCTTGGTGAGCACCTTATGCGGAGCATCTTCCCCAAATTTCGCAACCAGCTCGTAAGGAGATGCAATTATTTCCCCCATTTTACACATGAGAAATTAAGAAAGGTTAAATTCTGCATCCAAGCTCACATGGCTGGCAAGGGATAGGGTCGGGATTCGAATCCGGGCTGGCAGGTGCCAGAGTTGACATGAACTTCAGGCCCGGCAGGAACAAACACATACTCTGATTATGATGGTGCCTGGAAAACTCTGAGATTGAACGTGCTTTGTAACGTCAGATTCAAAGCTTTGCGCTATGTCCTGTATTCATTCCCTCTTTCCTGCATCCAACAAACACTGAACAATCGCAGTCTAACCATCCCCCAGGGGGTCTCTGTCCAATCTCATCCCTCGTTACTAACACCTCCCCTCCCGCACACCCGGCCCTCCAGCAATGGCCTTGACCTCACAGGGTCCCCTAAACCCCCCGCACTCTCTCACACCTCTGCCTAGGATGGTACCTGGCACGTGGTCGTAACTTAGTAAATCTTGGTGAAGAAACGGCTGGGGGAACTCACGGTCTAGAGGTGGAGACAGCAATGGAAGCAAGCGACACGGCAGAGGGCAGGTGCTGTGGCAGAGGTGCGCACGGACGCCGTGGGAGGACAGAGACAGGGAGCCTAACCCTGGTGGGAGCAGGGCGGGAGGCAGCGGAGACACTGGGGGAAGTGACAACCTCTCTACCTCCTGAAGACAAAGTAGGATGTGGCTGGGAAAGGGTCCTCTAGGAAAAAGGCAGGGGAGAGGCGGTCTTTGCAGTCGCCCCTTCCGTCTCCACACGCTGCAAGGGAGGGACGTCCTCGCACTTTGAGGCACGCTTCTGTTTCCAAAGCAACGAGCGACTCTGTCTGCCCCTCTACCTTCCCCCCACTCTGCCCTGGGTAAGGAGCTTATCCCAATTTAAACTTCAAAATGTTGAAGACTTCACTGCAAGGGGGTACAAACAGCAAGTTCCACTCAGCATTACCTGCAACTTCTCAAATAAATTTATCTACACATGTGGAGGCCAAGGGAAATTTGTCAATATAATTAGCGTAACAGAAGGCTGCACACAGGTTTTTGGGTATCCCAGCTCTGCCACTTTCTGTGCAACCTCGGGCAAGTTACTTAACTTCTCTGAGCCTCTTTAGATGGAGATAATGGGTATCGTGGCACATATCTTCAGAATTGTGAAAATTAAAAAGAGATCACCTCTGGAAAGCATCTAACACAGTGCTTAGCACAGAGGATGCACTTCGTGAATGACTAGCTATTATTAATATTACTATTGCTCTTAGTGTTGTGATGGCAGAATCGTTGTTTTGCAAACAACTGTTTTGTTCTCTGCAAGAAATATGCTGGAGGAAAATTGGGGAGGAGAATTGTCAACCTCAGGGAAAATTCAGGAAGGATAAAGGATAAGGCTTGTCCTTCATGGGAGATAAAGATGGAGCTGCAGGTTGGGGGAATGCAACAGAAGAGCGTGACCACCTGGACGCAGAGTGAGAGGAGAGCAAGGCTGGGGGAAGGAAGGTCCAGGGGTCAGCACCAGCCGTCTGGGTTTTGCCCAGGGCCTGGCCGGAGAGGCTGCACTGGGGCGTTTAAGTCGCACGGTGGACGGTGTGGCAAAGCAAGGGGTGGGCTCTCCGTGCAACGAGGCTACAGCAGCCACACACCTGGGATTGTGTACCTAATCCTTGGCATTCTTGTGAGCGGCTGGAAGACTACCCAAGGTCAACGGAGTCCGGGGAAGACTGAATAAATACAGTGTCAATCAGCAAACAGGGTGGCGGCTCCTCAGGCGCAAACTGCCAAGTCGGTACCTCTGGGCCGGGCAATAACTAACAGGGATTTCCACGGAGAGCAAAGGCGACCACCGCCCCGCAGGCAAAGGCTTATCAGCTTCCTGAAGCTTTAAGGCAAAGCCGCAGCCCAGGAGGGCCCCAGAGACTGCAGGGTGCAAGGGAAACACCTGCCTGCTCTCAAGGGTTTGGGAGAGTGTGGTTCCAGCTAAGCCTAGGAGAAGAGACTGCTTGGCGTTTTTGCTTAAAAGCCAGTCTCGTTCCCTGGATGGGCAGCTCCTCAAGGCCAGGCACCAAATCTCTGCTCATTCATTCAACACGCAGCGCCTGAGACCCTGTGTGCCAGGTAGTGGATGAGGCTCTGGGGAGATGGCGGTGGACAGGCAGACATGGAGCTCACAGTCTTATGGGGGACCCAGGTCAGAAACAAGTAAATGCTAAAAAAATAAAAATAAAAAGTTAAGGCACTAAAAGAGGGTAACACGACCGGGGGCCACGTTGGACAGGGTGGCCAGGAAGACAGCTTGAGAAGCGACATTGGAGTGGACACTCGCTGTAATCGCCCGTTTGTAACGCGGGGCCTGGCACGCAGTGTGTGCTCAGCAGCGCCCGTTATCCCCGGAAGTGGGGCGAGGAGCCCTGGAGGTACTGCCGCTGCACAGCCCCCACGGTCTCCCTTCGCGCCTCGCTCCCCATTGACCACGACCGACTCAGCGCAAGTCACCCGGTTACTGCAACCACCTCACTGTGCCTCTCACCGCTCCGTAACTCTCACCACCACCCGTCCCATCCATCCGTCAGGCCCTCAACGGCCGGTGATCTGGAGTGTGGGAGACCCTCCCTGGCTTACCACCTTTTGCCCACCCTGCCTTTTTATCATGCTGAAACACAGACCGCTCCAAGAGCCATTTCTGTCCCATTGGGATCACATCTCCACGGCCTCCCGGCCTCACCCTTCCCTGCCCTCCACCTTGCAGCCACACGGGACCATTGGCACTCCCGCGTGGGCATCTGGCGTTTCTGCACATGCCATTCCTCCTGCCTGAAATGCTCTTCCCTGCTTTAGCTTGCTCACCCGTCCTGCATCCTTCAGAACGCAGGCTTCCCTGGCACGCCCTCCTCCCCGGTCTCCATGCTCCCACGATCCCTTGTGCTTGTGTTCACGCTGTGCCGACATCATCCTCTGTTCACTGGTGTGTCTTCTCTACCAGACTGAGCTCCTCGAGGGTGGAGAAGGAGCCTTTCAACTCCACCCTGAGTCTCGCACATCCCTGGCAGGTGCTCGGGGAACAGTTGTTGAACAAAGAGCAACGATCACCCTTTTCCTGGTCAAGAAAGTTGCTGGTAGCACCACATTCTTCTGCTCTATGCTGATTCCTGAGTCACAGGGCAGGCACGAGCTGCAAGCTGGAAAAATCCCTTCGGCTCTCTCAGCACCCTGCCTTCATTCTCCCTGCCTGCAAGATAGCGCACCTCTTCCTTTGCTTCTAAGGCACATATTTTAAGTTTCAAGGTTTCTGAAATTACAGTGCATTTTAATTAATGTGGAATGTCGAATTTGTTTCCCCCTCCCCTGAAGGCAATTTTTTGGTAGCTAGTTCATTTTGCAACTGGTGGTGTCTTAGAACTGAGAGGAGATGGAACTGGGAGAAGAAAGACTTTTATGCACCCAGAAGAAAGAACCAGGGTGCTGCCCAGGCCATGGTGGTTCACGAACAGCCCCATGGCAGGTGACATGCATGTCTGGCATTGGGGAGCACAGTTAACATCTCTCTACTCTCATTCGTATTTTCTAAAAAGTCTAGTGGTTATAACTGAGCCTCATTCAAATTCTAGCTCAAATCCTCGATGATCCTAACTGATTGTAAAAGATGCCAGGAATCTCTCTGAATTTGTGGGAGGGTAATAAGGAGAGGCGATGCCAGCGGCTGTCTCAAACGTCTAGGATGAAATGAAGCTGTTTTGTGAGATGCCTGTTCCTTAGGATCCCCTGCTCAGACGCCCCGGAGGGTCTTGGGAGCAGGCCTGGGGGCTCGTGCACCACGCCTATGTTTCACACAGCGCGGCCCCCACCGTCAACACCTCCACTAGTATTTTTTGAACTGAGTCGATTTGAATTTAGCTGAGTCTATTTCCTCCCTTCTCTGCACTGTCATGGGACATTGTGAGGCCCAAGAGACCCCCGCACTCAGGCTGGGGTGCAAGCGACAGGAGCAAGGCAAAGGTACAAAGGGAATGGGCTGCTCTAAGCCTCACAACAGCCTTAGGGACAGGCATTATCATCTCCGCTCAGCAGATGGTAACAGTGAGGCACAGAGACAGAATTGTCTAGCCCTAGGTCACACAGCTTATAAGCAAGAAGTCTGAAGACCAAAAAGAGCAAAACTCTTGAACAAACTAACAAGGCCCTTGGGGTCCTGACCACTCTGCTTCCCCCTCCTACACCATCCAGCATCACCTCTCTCGCTACACGTCCGCTCCCTCTCGGTTTTCTAGCCTCCCTGGCCTTCACCCCGTACTTGTCTCACTTTTATTCTCCTCCATCTCTGCATTTGCTGACCTCTGACTTACGGGACTGTTCTTTCTTCCTCTCTTCGCCCAGTTAACTCCTATTCATCCTTCAGAGCCCCATTCCCATCTTACCTCCTCAGGGAAGGCTTCCCTGGTTACATACAATCCCAGTATTATAAGCTCACAGTCTCATGCATCTCCCTGGATAGCATTTATCAGAGTTGTAATGTATATGTAATATATATGTAATGTATGTGTGAGAGTCTTTGAATTTGGGTCTGCCTCTTCCGTGAGGCTCTCGGCACCCTGAGGGCAGTGACTCTGAAGGATGCTGCTTCCCGTTATGTCCCCAAGCCCGGGCCTAGCTAGCGGTTGGCACCTTGTAGGGGCTCATCAAAGATTTAACCAAGAAAATAAATGAGTGGAGGAATTGCCTGATCCGTGGCTGTAAACTAACCTGGAAACTTGAAATTCATATTTCATTTGAATATGAGTTTTTGGCCAAAATACTTATATTTGAGGCTAAAAGGAGCCATTGAGTTTTGATAAATTAAAAAGTCTCTTGCATTATCAGTCTGGAGGTATATCTTCTTCTCCCCCTCACCTGAAAGCAAACACTCACGGGAAGCTGCCTGTGGTCAGATTGTGTGACAGACACTTTGGATGGCGTGGAGGGCGGAAGATGTGGCCGGGATCTATTTACGGGACCTGCACCCCCATAGCTTCCTTCTCAGGCGTTTATTCTCTCTAAGCACTACTTCCCTTTCTCTTTATTCACTATCGTCCCTGGTGTGTTGAAACTCCCTTTCTCTCTTTCTCCCCATCTCTCTCCCTCCCTCCCTCTTTGCTGCTGCTCTCTCCTCTGTGTTGAGTTCATTATTTATTTTTCAGAATGTCATAAAAAATGATGCTTTGGCCACCACTGCTCACCATGTATAAAGAATAATCCTTTGGCGATATGAAGGGATCACCATTGCTGAACGCCCCCCCCACCCCGTGGCAGGCAGTGGTCATTTGTTTATCAACAAGGGCAGGGTGACATCGTGCACAGTCACGGTTGCTGTGGGTACAGAAGGGAGCAGAACAGACGAAAATCCCTGCCCTCATGGAGCTGGCAGTCTAGTGGGAGGCAGACAAGGAACACAGTGAGAAGCAGTGCAGTGTGCTAGAAGGGGGTAGGCACCTGTAAACACAAAAATAAATAAAATGACTAAGGGGGCCGGCCGGGCGAGGTGGCTCAGGCCTGTAATCCTGGCACTCTGGGAGGCCAAGGCGGGAGGATTGCTCCAGGTCCAGAGTTCAAGACCACCCTGAGCAAAAGTGAGACCCATCTCCACTAAAAAATAGAAAAAAATTAGCTGGACAACTAAAAATATATAGAGAGAAAATTGGCTGGGCAGGGTGGCGCATGCCTGTAGTCCCAGCTACTCGGGAGGCTGAGGCAGGAGGATCACTTGAGCCCAGGAGTTTGAGGTTGCTGTGAGCTAGGCTGACGCCACGGCACTCTAGCCCGGGCAACAGAGTGAGACTCTGTCTCAAAAAAAGCCAACCAAACAAACAAAAAAACCCCCCAAAAAGCAAACAAACAAAAATGACTAAGGAGGTATACGAGGGGTGTGGGGTGGAGGATGTTGGTTGCAATTTCAAATGAGGTGGTCAGGGAAAAGCAGGTGAGAGACATCCATTCATTTAATCCCTAAACCACCCTTTGAGGAGGATATTATATTTCCTTTTTTACAGAAAAGAGGCTTGGAGAGGTTAAATAACTCGCCCCAAATAACACACAAGGCTGCAGTGCAGGAAGTGAACCCGGGTCTGCGTGGCTGCAAAATTCTTTCCATTACACCACAAAGCTACATCTGAAAACTTAACAAGTTACAGGCGATATAAATTTGCAATTTTCTGAAAATGCTTGAAATCATAAAGCAATGGATCATTTACATCGAGGACACTTCCAAAATGAAAGGACAAAAATAAAGAGGTGCGTGGTGAGTTTGGCCTGAAGTTCGGGGTTGGAAATTGAGTGTTGCACTTCCTCAGCCTTAGCTACTCGGTTCACAGGAGTGAGGGGGTCAGGGGAAAGTCATTGCCACTTTGAAAGGTGCAGGGCAGCTCAAGACAGCAGCTAGGAGGGGGTGGTATGTTGGGGCAGTCGGGTGGCTCAGAACTCAGGCTTCCTGGGTGCTCCGTGGGGGACACAGTGGGACAGAGACAGAATAGAATCCAGTGCACCCAGCGAATGTGAAAGGCGGCCACAGTAGCTCGGGTCCACTGCACAGAGCTCTCGGGAGGCTTTCAGGGTGCACGTGGCAGGGGGAAAATGTAGCTCGATGAGTCGTAAGAGGCCTGGATTCAAGTTCTGGCTCTGCCACTTTCTGCCCACATGACCTTGGTGTGTCGTCTGGCTCCTAGGAGCCTCATTCTGCTCACCTGGACCAGGGAAGCAAGGGCAGGGAGGGCAGTGGGAAGGGCTGGGACTCACGGGTGGAGGAGTCAGGTTTGGCTAACAAGTGGGACTGGCTAGTGAAGCTGGGCCGGCTCTACGGAGACTGCTGATTAGAACCCAAGCCTTGGGGAAAGTTGTCAGGGTCCCACGAATTGGATGGGAGGTTTGCCAAAGAGTGGAAGGTTCTGGGGGAAGTAAATAGATATGGTCCATTGTGATGCCAGCTCTCTGCTCAGAGGTGTCCATGCTGGTGAATATCGAGATGGAACTGGGAGGGGTGGATACCGGGAGGGTGCTTGGGGGGTACAGTGTGTGTTGCTTCAGTGGCGGCTGCACTTCATCAGCGGTTAAGGCCTTGACTTCACCACAGTGCAGTATATCAATGTAGCAAAATTGCACTGATGCCCCATGAATATATACACATAAAAAATAAGTGGGGGAAAAAAGAAAGGAAAAAAATAGATCAAACTGAACTTTGGTATACTCTAAAAGAAAAGGGAAGAAAGTCAACTGGTTGCTTTTTCCTTCCCTATAGAGGCTGTGTGTACCAATCATTTTTCTTTACCTTTCTTTGAATAATTTGCCTTCACTTTAGCCAATTAGGAGCCATGCAACCCCAATGACTGACTCCTTTTGAATTCACTTATTTTATATCCATAATAATGGATTCATGACTCATTATTATTCTCTTAAAAAAGAAGTTCCAGGAAGAACAAACAAGTCATTTTGATTTCCTCACCCCGTTTCTCTCCCTCCGTTCCTCTTTCTCTCTCTCTGTTTCTCTCCGTCTCTCTCCCCCTTTCTTCCTCGCTCTCTTGATTACTTGATTGTCACGTGTCCTTACGATGTTCGCATTCATTTCAGTGATTCTAAGAATTTCTGCATCAATCCATTGGTGAATATTTCTTATGCACCAACTATGTGCAAAGTGCCTAAAGAAAGTCAAATTAACTTGGGAATTACAGAGAAGTCCATTAGTACCTTCCATACTCAGCTTGTCCACGCTGAAAGGCAAGAGTGTCTGAAAGGCTGTTGATTTTCCTAAAATAAAAGATGTACCCTTTCCTTCTGCAGAACTAGAGAGCCATGGCTGAACCAAGCATGGGGCACTCCACTACCTCACAGGCCAAGCCAGGGCTGTGCAGTTATGAACTTGGAAAAGACAATTTGGGACAATTGAGACACTTCTTGCTCAAAGATGTAGAATTGCTGGCAGAGCCAACAGCCTGGGGAGGGGACGACAGGAGAAGCCACTGATGGAAGAGGAGCTCATTCAGCAAAGGGCATGTGACAGCCTGATCAGAGAGAGAGAGAGAGAGAATTCTGCTCTGCCTCCCAGAAAGGCAACAGGGGCGAGAGAGGGAGAGAAAGAGGGACCGTGGAGGGTTTGTTTCTGCCACGGGCCACACTGTACCAGCTGCTGGCTCCTCCTCTGCAGGGCTGGAAATCCTTTGAGAGAGCCGGGAGCTGGGACAGAGGGGAGGAAGGAGCAGGAGAAAATAAACACAAAGACTGAATTTCTTGCTGTCCCTGGAGACAATGTTTCCTTTAGGTGACAACAGAGGTTAATATCGTGAGCAGCAAGCCACTGAGCCCAGACACCTCACTTGGAACAAGGTGTTGGAGATTTATTGAACTCTTTCCTGAAAGGGCCAATTCATCTCTCCATTCAGAGACCCTTGATGCAGCATTCCTGAAATGTTCAGTAACTTCTATCATTCTCCGCCTACCTGCATCCGTGTGCACACTGTCCCCCAAGCCCAGCCCCTGCTCCTCAAATCCCACTAAGAACACCAGCCTGCTGGGGTTTCAAGTTCACACACACAGTTTGCAGGGAATTACCCTGCACAGGGGAAAAACAAGGGCGGTAGTTTCTTCTCGATCCCTCTCCCCCTCCCGCTGTGTCTGTCCCTAACAGGTGGTCATGTCTCTTCTCATTCTTCAGCAGACTAGTTAATTTCAAAAGCAGCAAGAGAGGCAAGGGCATTTTTTTTTTTTTTTGATTCTTATTTTCATCAAGAGGGGAATGAAAAGAATCATCTCAGGAGACAAAAAGCCTAATGAAAACCAGAGAGCAAAAGAGATCAGAGGAAGACAGGGCTGTTTTTCATCTGGAGTCATTAGCAGCATCTTAGAGAAATTTGAAATCTGTTCACAACTTCGTGGATATGGGCAGAAAACACAAACAAGGTGATGATGGGGGAGAGCTTTTTTGAAAGTCCAATTTCTCACAAAAAACACAGGTTGGGGGAAGCCGAAGCCCTGACAACTTGATCTCCGTAAAGGCTGACCCTTTTCTGAATGCTCATAAAAGCCAACACATCAACACCCCCCCCACCCCCGCCGAACTGTCTATGCCAACTTTCAGAAATAAGTGAAACACACACACACACCCATTTAATTAAACCTATCAGAGCCCTTAGAAATCAGTGCAGCTTAAACAAGCAGCTTAAAATCTCCAAACCACTTCCTAAGTAGCTAAGGCTGAACTTCCTAAGGTGGCCCCAGGCCTGCAACGCCCTATATTGACAGAGGCTTTGGAAATTAAAGGCCAGGTCGAAATAGGGCCCTGAGCACCAGCCCTTCCTGCCGGGGCCATGGCTACAAGTGGACGGGGAATAGCAACCCCGAAGAGAGCCTGGCTCAGCCTTCCCTCGCCGCCGCCGGGAGGCTAGTGCCCGGGGCTGGACCACCAAGGCAGCTCCTAAACCCATCACACAATCCTTGGGAAGTGTTGCAATTCCAACCCTTCACAGATGATTCAGAAGAGGGAGGGCGTGCGGCTTGGAGAGAAAGTTAAAGGGTGGGCAGCACATTTGGAGGTGTGGGCATCAAACAGATGGAATTTTAATGAAAATACTTAAGCCTTTTAATGCACAAGTGATCCAAAGCTACCCCCGGTCTTCTTACCTTCTGGGAATTATATGTTTAAAAGATCACGGTATTAAGAATGTGCAAATAAAACACTGATAAAAAAAAGTATATTTACACCAACCCACCGATTGCCGGGTGTATTTACCCTAAAATAACGTGCTGTCTTTCCTCTAATCTCCTGGCTACATATCTCCCTCCATCCATCTAACTAAAATCTGAGGAAGGCAAACTGCCTCTGTGATCATTTCCCTAAAGCAGTCCTCATTCACTTTGCTTTTCTTCTCTTTTGGAATAGAAGTCTGTCATAAATGTTTAATTAAATGGAAGTCTTTCCACCGTTAATGACTAGCTATATGAAAGGCTTTTCATTTTTTTAAGGAGGGGTGTGTGTGTGTTTAAAACAGTCCCTATTAATTTCCTGATATTGATTCCCTGGCTGGGGAAGAGCATATAGTATTCAGCATAGAGCTCCTCTGCAGAATATGTTAAAGGCAGCGGTTTGGATTGAGAAAGGGCACCAAATGCAGTATGCGTCAAATAGACCATCGCTCAATGAAGTCACTTAGCTATTCAAAACATGTTCAGCCATCACTCAACCGTTTGCACCAAGAATGTTCGGAGGGGGCATGGAATCTGTGCTTTCCCAGACGTAACCGTTTCCCCAAGAGCGGCTTTTGCTCAGTTTGGGTTAGACCCCCGGGGCCACATCCGTTTCTCCCTCACCCATCCATTTCCCTCTCTTCTCCCCTATCTCCTGGTCTCAACTCCCTGCATCACCATCCCATGTTGAGCTTAACAAACAGTCCTGCAGTCCCCGCTTCCCGACGCTGCCTCAAACGGCCTCCAGTGTTGGTTCATATCAGAAGCAAAGCACATAAGCCTTTCTTTCCACATGGAAACATATGTATCACTCTGTGCATGTCCTTCTATGGGTGGCTGTAGCTTGCACACACAGACATGTGTAGCCATTCAAATGCAGTCTCTCACATTAAAGTCTGTTGCTAAATGCAGGTTGTATGACCTGCAGGAGTTGTTTTCTGTGCTTATTAATCTGTCCCCAAAGCACATGCCTTCATCTGTACCCTGATCTCATAGCTTTTACACCGTGGGGGCCCCTGTTCCCACAGCACAGGCACACACCCTCAGCAACCCTGCAAGATCAAGGCAAACAGCTGACACCCCCGCCCCACTGCTTCCCCAATTTCCCCCTCAACCTCTCCATGCCCTCGCCTCCCTCCCTCCCTGGCTGCCTGCACAATGTCTGATTCCCAAACCGGCTGCAGTGCTGACTCTACTCGCTCTGGCTAACAGACATGTCACTCTGTGTGGAAGCGAATCGGTTCTCAGCCTAACCTGCAACTGAATTGCTGTTTATTAGAACTTGGGCTTGTTTCCTGTGAGAGACGTATGTATTTTTAGACTTTGAAAACGTTAAAACACACACATACACGCAGCCAGCCGCCTTGAATGATACGTGTGGCTCATAGACATTACGAAATGCTCTTGAACTCAGCCTGAGATCCCGGAATAATTAGGATTTACCAAATAAGGATTCTTCGAAAAAACAGATTTTTTTTTTTTAAAAAGGAGATTTGCAGATGATGATGTGTCTGGGACTTTTGGGGAGTAAGAGGAAGAGGAGGGAAAAAGGAAGAACATTTTTGAATTCTTCATTGCGAAAAGAGGGGCAGCATTAGAGAAACAATTACTTTCCCTTCCCACTGACAGCAACGCGAAATCCAACGGCAAATCCTAATGGTTCCAAAGCAGGCAGAGAGCACCTTTGACTTTTAAAGACAATCTCTTGTTGTTTTCACCATATCATAGATTATTCCAACGAAGAGGTTTGGGGGAAGGGGGGTGGAGGAGGCGAGGGAGTGGAGTATGGGGTTTTGCTTATTGATTTTCTTTCCTCTGAAACTAACCCAACCAACCTTGATCTGTGGTGGAAGAAGTGAAGTAAGAAAATGGTGGAATGTGAAGGGGACTTATTTGGAGGAGGGTGGGGAGGGGGAGCGGGGAGGGGAGGGGTGGGGTGGAGAGAGGGGAGGAGATGGAAAATCAAATACCTTCTAGGCAGCAGGTTCTCCATAATCCAGAATGGGTCATAACTTCCTCGTTCTTTTTGCTGGTTTCATTCTCACTGACACTTTTGGTCTTGCAAACCCCTCTGGAGTAGAGCCAATAGTCGGTTCCCACAGCTATGGTCATCAGGCTGAAGGCAGCGAAAGCACCAACGGTGGTTAAAAGCATTTGAACACCTCGATCAAACAGCCCCATAATTCTTCATTATATAAACACCCAACCGACTTCTGGTTCTCGGGAGAGTGTGTGTGAGGGTGCGAGTACTAAAGCAAAAAAAATAAAAATAAAAATAAAAATAATTCCACTACTAATATAATGGATATATGTGTGAATAGAGAATATGGAGTTATAAAAAAAAGGGAGGTAAGAAAGCTCACGGAAAAGAGTGTAAATTATAAAGATCACACGGGAAGAGAGGCTTGCCTTTTGAGATCACAAACTGTTCCAGTTGCAGTGATTTTTTTTTTTAAAAAAAAAGGAAAAAAAAAAATAAAAAGACACCCCCCACCCCCCCAAGTGAGATGCCTTAATCTCTTTTTCTAAAATTCTGGTCTCCAGTTTCCATATGTGATAGCTAATTTGGAGATGGCTTCCACAGTGAACCAGGGAACGGCCGAATTCTCAACACCATCTCTCATGGTCGGGACCTAGACAGTTAGAGACTGCAAGAGCCGAGATGCAACCTCCGGTCTTCGTTCTCGGCTCTGCGGCCTGCGCCATGAAAATCCTTTGCTCCGCCAGTTCTCTTCCTTGGGGGGTCTCGGCGCCTTCTCTTCAGACCAGACTTCCCAGTATTCTGCGAGCCCTTGAGCTCAGCTGCACAGGTGCGGGGGTCTCGCCTCCCATGGTCCTGCCCCGGCGGCGGCGGCGGCGGCGGCGGCGGCGGCAGCAGGGCGGGCGCGGCGGCGGCGGCAGGACGAGCAGCGGCGGCGGTTATTGTTGTTGGTGGCGGGGGTAGTGTCGGCGAAGCGGGGGAGGGAGGGGGTTTCTCCCGGAGACTCGAGGCGGGTTTCCCTCCCCCTATCCGCAAAGCTCCTGGAAACCAGGCGGCCGGCGTCTTGCTGCAGGATGGGCCGCCCGCCTGCCCCCCCACGCGCCGGCGGCCCGCGCTCCCACCTACTGCATTACCGCTGGTGCTGAACTGGACAGCTCCCCGCGCCGCCCGCGCCGCGCTCGGGCCGCCGGCCGCCCGCCAGGAGGGGGGCGCGGGCCACCGTCCGCCCGCTCGGGGGCGCGAGGCCGGCGCAGGGCGGGGGCGCCTTCCCGCTCTTCACCCCTCGCCCGGATCCTAAAATGAGCGCTCGCCCGGGCTCCCGGAGCTCAGAGGAAGGCGTAGCTGGCGACAGCTCTCTCCCTCTCCCTCTCCCCCCACTCTCCCTGCCCTCCCCCCCTGGTGTTTCTTCCAGCTCAGCCTCCTTCTCATTCCATCTCTACGTGCCCAGAGCTTCAAATACAACCCTCCCATCACAATCAGACGGGCACAAAACTTCAACCAGCCGTTTCTCTGCCTGGAAGCAGTGAAAGTATAACCTGGATGGGTAATTACAAACACCGTCTCTCTCTGTTTTTTAGATAATCGTGTCACTTTGCTTTTCGGGGGATTTGTTTTGTTTTACTGGCTCGTGAGATACATCTCCTTTGGGTTGTTCCTCTCTGGTCTCTTTGTCTCTCTCTGGCTACGAAGGGGTGTGCGTTGCACTGTCTGTGTCTCTCTGTAGTTTTCCGTGAAATTCCAAATCTTGCTTCCACAAGCAGACATTTTGGAAAGATTATTCATGAAAAAGGGTGCGAAAGGGTGACGAGTCGCCGGGGCTCGGGCAATGATTTTCATCTCAAGGATGAAGATGTTTTCAGGGGATGTGGGTGCAATGTGAATCCTTCTGAGTTTCCTATGTCATTCATAACTGGTTTGGAAGAGATAAAAAATCTCCCAGCTATGAACACCGAAATGCATAACCGTCCCCTCTTCCTCAGCAGAGTCGTTATCCTGGGTTAATTACAGTGTCACCTCTTGTTTCTCTATGTGCAACTTTTCCTTAATGTGACCTCTGGAGGAAAGCAGCACATCAGTTCCTGCTGCTGCTGATTACAATTTTTCTCTGATCAGTTTTCTAGTTAAGTGAGTGGGAGCACATGAGGCATGACGTGGGTGCATGTTTTTGATTTTGGGGGGGGGAGGGGGGAGCCTGAAGAGGGCTATGAGTCTGATAGGTCAATTGGAGGGATTAGAGATGCTTCAGGCTCATAACTCAATTATTCCATACTTTCCTCTCTCTCCCCTCTCTTTTTTTCTTGCGATCGTTGGCTTGACAATTTCTCAGTGATGTGGTGGTTATCGGAGAGTCCATAAGAGATGACTGGATTAAAAAGTCTTTGTCTGGTGTAAGCCCATTGCCTAACGCCCTTCCCTCAGCTCAGAGCTGGTCTGCAGGTACGGCCAGTACATTCTTTTCGCGTAGGAAAACTACCTGTTTCTCCACCCTGCACTGAGCTTCCCTTGTCCCACTCTCCTTTCCCTTCTCAGAAGGGCCAGAGTCCTGCCAGGGGCAATTTCTGTGCTTCTCCTATCTGGGAGAGAGTCCTGGTGTCTGGAGAATAGAACCAAGATCCCCACGACCCTTGTTAACGTACCTTTAGGGTACAGCAAGAGCTATATGTTTGCAAGCTGAGGATTTCTCCACGTTGGCTTCTTGTCCTGTGAGGATGGGGGTGGGGATGGGGGGGCTGATCTGCTGATCCCACTCAGCAGGGGCGCTCGCAGGTTCAGCCAGTGGCTCAGGTGAGTGATTTTCTTGGCTTTCGTCCTTGAGGAAAAAGTGAGGGGCAGGCACCAAGGCCTCTTAGGCAGGCTGGGCCTTTTTGGGGAGTGGAGAGAAGCTGGGGTGTAGTCACATGAACCTGAGGGGCTTGCCCTCACTTATGCTTGTCAGCTTGGTTACCTTTGACCTGTCTGAAAAGTCCATTCAGACTGCAGAAAGAGCCCTTCTTCTCCTCCTCCTACCCCTTTCAGACCAAGCCCTGAACATTTTACTCAAAAGAAATCACTCACAGAGGCTCAGAAGCTTCTGTATGTCCACAGGACCTGCTAACGTCTCAGCCACCGGCAGCAGCTGCAGCTTTAGCAGCATTTGATTAATCTTCTGGCCAGATGATCATTGAGAAAAAGAAAGGGGGTGGGGGAGGAAAGCAACAGCTTCTAGGCTGCCAGCCCGGAGAGAGCAGAGACTTCTGGAGACAGAGCGGGCCTGGGGCACAGCTTGGCTCTGCTGCTTGGGAACTGCCTGGCTCCAAACAAGTTGGCTTCCTAGAACCTCAGTTTCACCGTGTGTGAAATGGACACCTCAGTACCTGCCTATCCCTTTCCAAAGCTGTTCCCATCTACTCATTGCTTTTCACTGCCCACCGCCCCGTTCAGACCTCTGTCATCACATTTACAGCACTTTATTTATTATGCATGCGTTGTCTCCCTCACTGACTTGCAAGTCCTTTCAGGTCAACGGCCATGGCTTGTTCACTATTATATCCTTGGGATCTAGTGCAGGGCTTGATACATAATAGATGCTTGATAAACAGTGGCTGGGTGATTACAATGAGGAGTAAATCATGTAAGATGAGTGAAGTGCCTGGCACACAGTAGGCACTCAATAAGTGTGGGTTTCCTCTTATTTCTCCTCCCCCCTTGTATATCCAGGGTGGTCTCGAGCTTCTTCTTCTTTGTGACTCAATACCACTCTCCTCCCCCTTTCCAACCTAGCTCTATTCCTTAGGTCCCTCCTGCAGACCAGGCAAGGCTGCCTGGGAAGAGCTGGCTTGGTGCAAGCCCCATTCGCCGGTCGGGACCCACCAGGCACTCATACTAAGTAGCTGCTAAACGGATGCTCTGTTGCCTGTGGTTGGTTACTTGGGAAGGGCTTAGAGGAAATTAGCTGAAATGCCACAGGCCTATTTTGAGCTGCTTCTTTGATGTAGTGGAAATAATATGGGATTTGGGTGCAGCAGACCTGGCCTTGAAGCACAAGGTTGCCATTTCCTCGTTGTTTGACCTTGGACACTCATTTAATTTCTCTGGAAATTTGTCTCTTCATCTGTCAAGAAGGACCATGGATATGAGCCTCATGGGGTGGTTGTCAGTGTTACGTGATAATAGCAATGACAATAGCTAATGTTTACTGGGCATTGCTGCATGCCAGGCACAGACCTAAGCTGAATCCCACGGTGATCCTATGAAGGAGATGCCACCATGATTTCCATTTTATGGATAAGGAAATTGAGTCACATAATGGTTTAAGTGTATGGCCTAAGGTTGCCCAGATAGTGAGTGGCAGAGCTGGGCCTCTAATCCAGCAACCTGGTTTGAGAGCCCATGTCTTAGCCATCTGTGTCTTGACCCAAGGTAGGAACTTTCTGAACGAAGGTATTACACCAAGGCTATGTACTTCATCCACAGATCTGGTAAGAATTTAGGGAGCAACTTCCAGGTGTCAGGCATTTTCACACAGATTCTCACACTTAACTCTCCAACAATCCCACAAATGCATATTAATAACTTTTCCTATAAGTGAGTAAACAGAGGCTCAGAGAGGTCATATCAAGTCCCAAGGTCATGTAGCAAGTAAATGGAACTGCAGAGATTTGAACACTTTGTACTGCTTCAAGTTCTGCTAGCTACAAGTCCAAAGTTTATTCAGTTATTTATTCATGCAAAGAATTGAGCACCTACTATGTGTCAAGTACCATGCTAATTCCTGGGGATGGAAAGCCGGACAGACATGGTCCCTGCCTCCAAGGACCTCAGGCGAGCAGGAGAGCAGACAGCTAAGGAACAGCCACACTGAGGTGAGGAGAATGAGTGAGGGATGCTGGGGGGCCACGGGGCAGGGAGACCAAACCCCGCGTGGGGGCTGAGGGGCATCTGCCCTGAGCACACGACATTTAAACTGAGGTGTAGGGAGGAGAAAATGTACCTGGGCCAAGATGGGGGTGGGTAGGTGGGTGGGAGGTGTGCTAAGAAGAGGAAGAACATTTCAGGCTGGGAGAATAACTCGTGCAAAGGTTCAGAAGTGTGAGAAGAGATGATTGGTCAGTTTTAGAGAAAAAATACTATCTATGGCTGAGCCTAAGAAGACGATAGGAAACGTTTTAGGCTCAGCGCCTGGAGACCACGGGAGGAGATTGGCCCATAAGAAATCACCTGGAGGAGGCTGGTGGGATGTGGAATGTGAGATCCCGATCTAGAGGCAGAGAGACAGGAAGATGGCTGTTGCCTGGCACCAGGCTAGAGACGGTGGTGGCCTGGGCCAGCGCAGTGGCAGTGGGGCTGGGGGAAGTGGAGGTAATCTGGGGCGCTTGGGAAGAAATTGATGATTATTGGTGTACATTAGTGTGATGGGCACCGTGAGGGGGGAACAGGTGGGAGTGTGTGGGGTGCGGGGAGGCTGGGGAAGCTGAGGATCCTGATTTGGTCACGTGTCCAGCTGGGCTACATCCGACTGCCTCTCCACTCCGGGGTCCCATTCTAGGTCTCCTCAGCATGCGAATTAATTTATCAGGAATGTAAAGAATTTGTGCAATTACATTCCAGTCCGACTTGCATTCCCACTGGAATGTAAGCCCCATGAAGGCAGAGATTTTGATCTTTTGTTCACATGTATTTCCAACATTCAGAACACAGCCTAGCACAGAGCAATGCTCGATAAAAATGAATTACTTTATTGATATAAAAATCCAAATGCATGTCTGCCGTGTGCCAGGCATTGTGCTGAAGTACCAGGGGTGCAGATGAGATTAAAATACCAAAGCAGGGAGACTGACAAGTAGACAGCTAATCCAGGGCGCTGTGACCCGTCTGCGAGAGAGCTGTGAGTGGCTGGCACTCCCCGCTGCGTGTGCCCACAGGCCCTGTGCTTCTCCTCTCACGGCCCTTCTTCCTGTGTTGCAGAATTGCTATTTAGTGTCTGAGGACATAGTAGGTCCTCAATGCATAGTGAATGAATGAATGAACAAAATGAAGATGTGCTATGGAAGTCCAGGGCAGGAAGCGTTCATTTATTTCTGTCTTGAAGTGTCTCAGAAGGCCTTGTTTGGTGACAAGCTGACCCGCAAAGGCCAGAGGAAAAGGTCACACATGGTCCAGGAGGAGAGGAGGGCATTCCACGCAGAGCCAGAGCACGTGCAAAAGCGAAGAGGCATGAAGCAGTGTGAGGAGCCTCAAGGGGGTCAGTGTGGCTGACGGGGGTGCACAGAGAGACTGCTGTGCGGGGGGCTGGGGAGCATGCACTGGCATTACCGTCCCGTGGCCCTTGCCCGGGCAGGGGTAGTGAAGCGGGAAGACAACAGGCCAAGGTGTCAGATGGACCTGGGTTTGAATCTCAGCTCTGCCGCCTACTCTCCATGTGACCTTAGGCAGTGACTTAACCCTTCTGAGCCACAGCTTCCTCGTCTGTACGTGGGGGTAGCGGGTGCCTCGTGTTTTCCTTTGCACTTGCTGCTCCCGCTGTTGGAATGATTTCCTCCTAGCTCATCATCCAGGTCTTGGTGTCGCATCACCTCCAGAACGGCACTGCCGGCCACGCAACTTAAAACGGCCACTCTGGATGACATCGGCCTGTTTTGTTTTCATCGTAGTGCTTGTGGCAGCCTGACATTCTCTCGTTTATTATCTGAAATCTCTCCCCACCCACTCACCTCCCCCAGGGTGATGTCAGACCTATCTGTCTTGTTCAGTACAGTATCCCCAATGCCTGGAAAGTGCCTGGAATAGCGTAGGTGCTCAGGGCATGATTTTGGACGTGTGAATAAGGTCATCGTTGTTGGGATTAATCAAGGGGAACCAACTTAGCATTAGGAAACAGGAGGAGCAGGTCTCTAGAAACCCCTGACCCTCAGTGGGTGGGTGGGTGGGGTTGGGAAATGTGAGGATACCCCAGGATGCTGGTGGGAGGACGTGGTGTGTGCAGGGGTGAGGCAGAGCAGGGGTCAGACTTGGGGAGGCAGCACTGGCCTGGCGCTGCCCTCGCTGCTCCCCCAGCCCTGCTCTGCTCTCTTGGGCCCACCGGGATGACCACAGGCTTCTAGCCTCGGAGCCGCTCAGCCCATGCTGGGGCGTCCGCTGCAGAGAGGCCTGGGTGGGGCTGTGGTCTCGGGCTGGGAGGGAAGAGGTGCCGGGATAGGGCAGGTTTTACTCCTGCCAACGGGGGCTGGGCAGCGGGGCAGGGCTGGCCCAGCTCAGAAATGGGGGTGTGTCGGGGAGTGGTTAGTTCTGAGTCTGACAAGAACAGGAAGCAGCAACCCCACGTGTAGCAGCGCCCATAACACGAATTCCCACCCAGGACTGCCACCCGCAGCCAGGCACGTGACCCTCCCACCCCTCCGCCTCCCGGTTGGTGTGGGATTTTCTCAGGAACTGAGCTACAGCAAAGAAAATTCTGACGTAAAACGAATAATAAAGTTGCAGAGTCGAAAGAATAAAATAAAAAAGGTCACGTAAAGGTACAGAGGACTAGCAAGAAGGAGACTGAGAAAAGGCAGACAGAGCAAGAAGAAAAGGTCATTTCTAGTGACTTTTAGGGGAGAAGGAATCCAACAGCGGATGGAGAACGTGAGATGCAGGCAACATACTGGGGCGGGCAAGGTTGGGAGAGGAGAGAGTCCAGTCCTGAATGGCCTGGTGACCAGGCTCAGCTCCCTCGCAGCCCCTCCTCACCACACTCTCCTGCCCCTTCCCCTCCGGCCAAACCAGCCGCCTTCTGTCCCTGGTTCCGGTGCCACGCCCACCTCAGGGCCTTTGCATCACCGCTCCTCTGCCTGGGCTACCGTCAGCAGGCTCATCCCCTCGTTCCTGCAGGTGTCTGCTCAGAGAGGCCCACGTGGCCCCCCAACAAAAGCTGCCCCACTCCCCATCACTGCACATTCTTTACCTGCTGGACTTTTCTCCTTAGCCCTTAGCAACAGCCCTCACCTCCCACAGGTATTTACTTTCTTACTTATCACGTGAGGGCACGGGCTTGGCTGTGTTACTACTATAATCCCTGCCTCCCACACAGTGTCTGGCACATAGTAGGTGCTCAAAAATATGTGCAGACTGACTGGTAAAACCCCTGGGTCAGTAGGGAGAGAAGGGAAAGCTCAAACAGGGAAGAGGAGGAAGGAGATTCCTCTGGTTGGAATATCCCGGAAAGGTTGGCCTGGAGCTCTGCATAGGGACGGCACCCGTATCTTCAGAAGACGCTGGAGGGCTTCAGAGGGCCCTGGGCGGAATGGAACCTGGAGCGGGACAGTGGGAAAGAAAAGGAGGGGGCTCCTTTCCATGCGGATGTCAGCGGGTCAGGTGATTGCTGGGTGCCATGCAGGCTGGGGCGCAGGCCCCGGGATCAGTCCCAGGCCGATGCCTCCCAGCAGTGCAGCTCCAGGCAAGTGACAACAGCCTGAAGTCTCAGCTGCCCTGCCTGGAAAATGGGGGCAGCATCACCTGCCTCAAGGTGCTGTTCTGATAATTAAATAAAATGATGTAGAAAAAGTACTTCCAGTGCCTACTCCATAATAAGCTCTAAATAAATATTAGCTACATGTTGAGCTCCTATTGGGTGTTATGTGCTTTGAATAAAATGCAAAAATGAAGAAGATGCTGCCCTGCTCAGAAGCAATTCTAGTCGGGTGGAGAGAGACCTGCAAGCAGAGCTCGAGATAATGTGGGAAATAAGGGGGTGGCAGCCAAGGGAGGCACATGACGTGCACCCTGCAGAGGGCAGGTAATGCCACCCAGGTGTTCAGGAGGGCTTTGAGGAGCTGATGACAGCTGGTCTGGGTCTCGAAGGATGGGTGGAAGATATATGGCAGGGAAGGGTTTTCTAGGCAGAGGAAACAGGAGATCCAAAGATATGGGGTGTGAAACAGTCATTCAGTGAAAGTTTGTTGAGCACCTGCTATGTGCTCAGGGCACGTCAGTGAACGAGACTGGTGTGCTCCCTGCCCCCGGGAGTGTACCTTCTCAGGAGACAGACACTGCACAGTTGACTACACGATTGTTTAATTGCAATCATGATGAACGTACGGTGCGTTTGCAGGAGCTACAGGTGATTCTGTTTCACTAAGGTGCTAGGAGGGCCTGGAGGAGATGAGCTTGAAAGGGAGGTGGGGCCAGGTCAGGGGGTTTGAATTCAGCCCAGTGCCTTCTGTGTGCCAAGCTCCGTGTGCTGGATACAAAGAGGAGCAAAACTAAGTCTGCCATAACAGCGTATTCTCTTTAAAGTCAGGAGACCCCGTTGACCACCCAGTTACCATGACGTCTGAAGAGCATGGGCTGTGTGCCAGGTATGCTTTGCATCATATAAACTCATTTAATCTTTACAGCAAGCCCTCGAGGGAAATTCCGTCATGTCTCTCATTTTACAGCTGGGCGACCCAAGGCACAGAGAGGTTAAGCAATTTTCCCAAGGTCACACAGCTAATATGTGATAGAATCAAGATTCCAACCTGAGGCTATTGCACTATAGAGCCTCATATTAGTGGATCACCTACTACATTCTGGGTACTCTCCCCTTTAGTGCTGTAAGAACCTTGGGGAAACTCAGGCCTAAGGGGGTGACCATGCCAAGCCAAGCAGCCAGCAAATGGCAGAGCCACAATTTGCACACAGCTCTGCCTGTTTGCAAAGTCCTGCCCAGTACACAGGGGGGGCCCCAGGTGGGGAGAAGCTCTGCGGGTCAGCTGCCTCCTCCCTTCCACTTGGCTCAGAGCGGCAAGTAGGTGTCCACCCAGCCCTCACCTTCTTCCCACTCTTTGCTGGGCTGCAGGGCTTTATGCCCAGGCCTGCCCTTGATGCTAAGGGGGTTATGTTATATGTACCCCTGGAGGCCAGACTGAGTTGAGTACTGGGTCTAGGTTCAGAAGACTGGGTTACAGTCCCAGTGGTTAGAGTCCCAGTGACCTTGGGCAAGGTGTTTCCCCCTCTCTGATCCTCAATTTCTTCATCTGGCAAGTGGAAAAAATAATAATGACGCCTCAGTATAGAATGGACTAATTTATATCAAGGACCTAGGACTCTGTGGTAGATAGAGAGTGCTCAGGAAAGGTGTGAGATCGTAGCATTTCCCTGCTCAGAACCGCGACGATGTCTACACACAGCTCATGAGGTCTGGCCCGTCTCCTTCCATCCCCCCCTTGTCCCTCCCCCTCTATGCAGCTCCCCCCCTCACCCCCTATGCTGAGTTCCAGCTACAGTCCCCTCGTTCTCTGAACAAGCCGGGCCCCTTCGTGCTGTTCCCTCTCCCACACCTCACCGTGTCTTTACACATAGACACACGTGCAGACAATCTGCAAAAGAGCATAAACAGGATAAAGTCACACTTGTTAGTCCTTTTTCAGTCTTTTTTCCTCTTTTTCTTGTCTCCCTCCTCTCTACATACACATCACTCTTCCATCTCCTTCATACCCATGTTAACCTGTGTATTTCTATGTGTTCATACTGTCATAAACGAAACAGACATGCAAATCATGGTCACACGCAAACATGCTTGCACATACCCATATGCGCGGTCACATGCAGGGACTTGGGGTGTTCTTTTACAAAACGGGATTATAGGAGGCGAGCTTTCTGCATTTGGCTTCACTCATTCAAACACCACCACCCATGGGAATCCCTCCAAGTCAGCCACAGTAGCTCTAATTCATTGCTTTAATGGCGGCATCATATTTCGTAGTGAGCAAGTACTGTATTTTTTTCATCTGGTCTTCTATTGATGGGCATTCACTTTATTTCTGGTTTTTGTTTTTGTTTGGTTTTGTTTTACCCCCTGCTATAAACAGTGCTGCAATAAACATCCTTGTACATACATCCTTCCAACTGGAGCTTTTATTTTGATGGAATAGATTCCCAAGAGTGGCGTTGCTCAATTGAAGGGCATATGTATTTTTTATTTTATTTGATGTTGCCAGATTGCTCGTCAAAAATGCTGTAATACTTTGCGTATTCTCCAACAGCTCACAAGCCTACCATTTCCCTCCATCCACTCTAGCAATAAGTATTAGCATTATTTTAAATTTTTGCCTGTCTGATGGGGGCAAAATCAAATCTCATAGTTACTTTAAGTTAAATTGCCTGTACAACTAGTGAGTTTGTGCATCTCGTTGTATGTTTGTTGGGTGATTTGGATTTGTGCTATGTTTTGCCTATTCTTATCTTTGCGCATCCAATCCTCTTTGTTCATTTCTTACCAGTTTGCAACAGCTCTTTGCATATATAGATATTAACATTTTGCTAGACATCTGTGTTGCAAAGAGTTTTGTGCTCAAATCCTTTGTTTTATATTGACTTTGTGAATATCTGTTGCCATAAGAGTAATTTTTATGTAGCAAAATGTCTTTTTGTATGACTTCCTAATTTTTTTAATGCTCCAATGGACTAATTTATGGACTAATTTATATCAAGGACCTTGTCATCTCTGACATTTTCTTCTAAGATATTTATTATTTTAAATTTTTTGGGCTGTTAACTCTTTCATCCATCTAGGGTTTATTTCAACTTTCTTACAAAAGATAGCAGGTTGTGCTAGCATCATTAATAAAACAGTTGCTCCTTTTCCACCTGAATCGAAATACCATCTCTGCCACATATTAAATTCTCATGAACACTTTGATCTGTTCTGAGCTCTCTGTTCTGCTCACTGATCTCCGTATCGCTTCCTCACCAGCACTATTCGGATTTGATTATAGGGACCTTAATGTGTTCTGATCGCTAATAAGCCACGTTCTTCCCCCATATTCTTCTCTTTTTAGGAATCTGGTTGTTCCTGGGTCTTTGTTCTTCTACGTGAACTTTGAGCTCATTGTATTCAGTGGTGTCACATGTAGCCCTGCCGGGGTTCTCAGCAGGGGAGCAGGGGATGTTTGTCAATGGCATTGTAGGTCTTATCCTTCCCCAAGGCCTTCTAACCCCCTACTCCCAGGACCGTAAGATATTAAATAGGATTTACACCAAAAGCAGTAAACATGAAAATGTATACCAAGGATGGATCTGGGTGGAGAAAGCTTTAGAGGTGCTGAGTCCCTTGCAGAGTGGTCACATTTGAGGCCCTTGAAGCAAAGAGACAAATCATTCATTTATGCCACACCTATTTATTGAACATCTGCCACATGCTAGACCTTATTCTAGGGTCTGGGGATATAGTGGTGGCCAAGGGAGACAAAGGCTCAATTTCAAATTGTGACAATGGTATCATGTTAATTATTTTTTGATGTGATGATGATATTGTCGTTTTGTTTAAAATAAAGAATCCCTATCTTTTAGAGATACTTACTGAAATATTTACAGATAAAATTACATAAAGTCTGTGATTTGTTTCTAAATAACCTGGATGAAAGTCTGGATGAAACAAGATTGGCCATTAATTGACAATTACAGAAGCTCAGTGATGGGTTAATAGGGATTTGTTATACAGGTTGCGTGTCCCTTATCCAAAATGCTGGGGATCAGAAGTGTTTCAAATTTCAGATTTTTTTTTTATATTTTGGAATATTTGCATATACCTGATGAGATATCTTGCGGATGAAACCCACGTCTAAACATGAAATTCATTTATGTTTCATTTACACTCTATGCACATAGCCCGAAGGTAATTTTATACAATATTTTAAATAATTTTGTATATGAAATAAAGTTTGTGTACATGAGGTCAGGTATGGAATTTTCCACCTGTGGCATGTTGTTGCTCAAAAAGTTTCGGATTTGGGAGCATTTCAGATTTCAGAATTTTGGATTAGGGATGCTCAAACTATTTTCCCTACTTTTGTTTATATTTGAAATATTCCATGATAAAAACGTTTGGAAAATGCATACAGAGCTTATTATGTTCCAGGCATTATTCTAATTGCCTTACATCCCTTTGTCCATCAAATCCTCAAAATAGCTCTCTGAGGTGGGTATTATTCCAGTTTTACAGAGGAGAAAAGTGAGTCCCCGGTCACTTGCCCAGGGCCGGCCACAATAATTGGCAGAGCTCTCTGGCTCCATGACCTTACTCTCAAACACCGCCTCCTACTGTCTTGTACATCTCTGGTTATTCCAGCAGGCCTATACATGCAGAGCTGTGTGCGGTAGGATTATTTCCTATGGCAGGGAGGGCTATGAAAGATACAAAACAGGATTATGGGAGAGAGAAAGCCTGGTGGTGGGAGAAGGTGGGACTGTGGGTGAACGGGTGGGGTGATCAGAGAAGGCCGCTGCGAGGAGCTGAGATGTCCAGGAAGATGTGGAGGCCGCGTGGGAACCTGGGTGTTCGCGCAGAGGGCTGGGCCGGCGCAAAGTCTCTGAGACAGAGACAGAAAGAAGCTGGGTGGGGTCTGAGCACAGTGGACAAGGACCAGAGCTCTAGGAGCAAAGTGTCCGGCACCAGATCTCCCTACAGACCGTTGTTAAGGTGTGTTTAGGTTCAAAAAAAGAGAACTAAGACATCTTGGTAAGCTCATAATGATTTATTGGATTTATAAGCTCAATGATCATTGAGATACATTCACCTACATTTTGCAGTGCGAAATTCATCTGTAACAGAAGAGTAATTTAATTCTGAAGCCAAATTAACTGCTCTTTGCCTTCTCGCAAAGTCACCCGCTTTTGATTTTTTTTTTTTTTTGCATAACTTAATTCAATTTTTTTGCCCTTGCTACATTTTCTCCAGCTCCTACATATTTTTGGGGGTGGTTATAACATTATTATCTTATTATTAGTCACTAAGTAGAGATAATTCACTTTTCCAATTGATCTATGCTGCTTATAAAATGCCACATCCACTGGACGCAGTCATCAGGTTAGTGAATTCTGAGAGCCGGTGTAGACAGGCAGCTGCGTGTGTGACAGGGGGACCACACAATGATGACCCCTGATGAGTGGAATTTACCTGTGGTCAAACAGTTGCGATGTGAGAAGAGCATCTACAGGGCAGACTCTCAGGGGCACAGGTTGTGGTAACTGCTTGCCTCCAACTCCTGTTGCGTGTGCTTAATATTTTACACAGTTTCTGCTAGTTTGTATTTGTTCTAAGTAAATTTCTGACAGTGTCAAGTTCAAAGGATTCTGTAGATAAAATGTCTCTAAGTGCCATGTCTTCCTTGAAAAAACGGCTGGTTGTACAAACACATTGGTAGCGTAGCCTTCCACAAACCTCACTCAGGTGGGTACAGCAGAAATGTGTACGTAGGGCCAATAGACCCTTCTGCCATTTCGCGTAAGCCCGGAGAGTGTTAACTGTGGATGAGAGAGGTTTGGGGCATAAACAGCCTCTTGGTTCATTCTGTGGTAGCATCGCCCACCCCTGAAGCTGCCTGTTGGGAGAAGAGAATGAGGACAATTCAACGGACTAAAAGGAGAGGCTATAAAATAAAACTTACTCTTTGGGTAAGAACAAGTCAGTAGAGAAGACAAATTTGTTCATAAATGAGTATTCCTGGTCTTTCCTGCTGTCAACTAATCAGGTTTTGCTGATTCTTGACTGGTTTTTTGGGGGAGCTTTGGGATATATAATCAGGAAGAAAGGGAGAGAAAGAAATGGACAAGGAGCCCTCTATTTAGGGCTCAGGAAGAATTTATCAGGGTGTTGGAGGAAAGCATTTAGGAAGAACCACAGGGATGGGGGAGGCAGATGGGAATAGAAAGATGAATTTTTAGCAATATTGCTGCAGACTGTGTGTCTCTGTGTGGTGTTTGAGGAACATAATTACGGAGCCTGAGTTCTCAGGAATCTTTTGGTTGCAGATTGCGATTCTTGGCCACACCTCTCTGTGGACTGGACCACATGGATCACGGCTTCCACAGGGTTACGGGGGCCAAGGAGCTGGGTGCCAGAGGAAGCTGCTCTGATGAGCTGGTAGATTGGCCAAAGATTTGGTCAAAGTTCATGCCAACATATACAATTTTGACGTGAGAATTTATCATTTGGTTTTAGGTGTAGGTCAAAAAGCCGAAAGAAATAAACAGCTCCAGATAGATTGTCCAGAGACCTGCGACTTGTCCTTGGTTCTCTAGATGGTCCCTTCCTTCACCCAATAGACTAAGTGAGCAGTGCTATGTGTAGGCTTGAGCGAGGTGCTGGACATATAAATCGTTCACTTTTCCAGGGCAATGTTGAGCTGTGCATTGAAGGGTGAGTAGGAGCTTATAGCCAGACAATGGAAAGAAGGGAATTTTAGACAGAGGGAACAGTAGGTGCAAAGATGTAGAGGCTGAAAATGGCAAAGAGTCTTCCAAAAGCAGAGAGCAATTCAATGGACTTCAAATCTAGGGTATGTGTGGGGAAAAATGTGATTAATTTCTCTCTAATTGGCATTAAGGTGCTGGCCCTGTTGTGCCCTGACCTCCCTGTACAGCAGCCACCCCCCAGGCCCGTCTGTGCCCTTCTCTGGGAAGAGCCCTGGCGGCTCTGACCAGGGCAAAGCCTCCCTTCGGCGCACTTCAGTCTTGGGTCTTCCTAGCACGTCCAGACGCTGCCTTGGAGGATCGACTGTTGGCTCTGAACACAAACCAAACCGTTATTTGCCTCTTTGGGTTTGTTTTGTTAACAAGCTTTTGGGATTTGTTCTTCAAGATTCCCAGCCCCACCCTATGAACACAGGTGCTGCAATTAGACTATTGGGTTCAGTTTTGCTCGGTCCCCCACCAGCCATGTGAAGGTGTGTGAGTCACCAAACCTCCCTGTGCCTCGGTCTTCTATGTAAAATTGGGATTTATAGTATAGTTATACCTTTTTGCCTCAGTTATTGCTGTAAAACAAACCACCCCCAAACTTAGCGACACCGGCATCAAGCCTTGTGTTCTCATGCACCCGTCTGGAGGGGGGTTGGCGAGGAGGGGCTCGGGTTTGTCTTATCCGGGCGTGGCACCCAGTGGTGGATTAAGCACAGGTCCTTCAGACCATCTAGGCTGGGCTTCAGGACATCTGAGGTTTGAAGAGCCCGTGGGGACAGATATCAAAAGCATGGGAATGTGACTATCAAATAATTGTTTAAATGTCCCAGTTGTCCTGAGACCCTCAGTCTCACCCTTGTTCCCAGTTCGGCCCGCGTATGGCATGAAGAATCCCTGCCTCTGGACGCAGGTGTCGGGCAGGCGTCCCCCAGCCCAGAATGCAGTGTGGACGGCTCCTTGAGCCTTGGGCCTGGCCCTCTTGGCCACGTGTGGCGGTGGAGGGAAGCGCGGAGAAGCCACAATCCCTGGGCCCTTCCTCTGGGCTGGACCTGGCGCTCCGTGCTTCCCCCCACACCAGCTCCCTTGGGGTCTGAGTCCTGGGGCCACCATGCCCCAGCTGTGTGTGTGACCTCGGGAAAGTCCTCTCACTCCCAGGTCTCAGTTTGCTCATCTGTCAAATGGGAGGGACGATGGTATCTCCGTCAGAGCGGTGTTGCAGGGACAGAACGAGATAAAGCATGTGGGGCACTTAGCAAAGCAAATGGAAACCGCAGTCATTTAGTATCTCATTTAATAGTAACCCCTAAAATTGGGGATCCAGGGGACCGCAGAGACACCTCCTGATGTCTTTGACCTCAAACTGGGAATGGTCTGCTACTCCTTTCTCTCACCCTTACCGGCCCATCCGCTCATTCCCAGAAGGCTTTCCCCTGGCATTGACTGGCATTTGCAAAAATACCAGGCATGGGTGTGGCATTTCACAGTTTACAAAGCCCCTCATTCTATACAGTATGTAACTACCCCACACACGCCTCTAGCACTTTCCAGTTTGTACATTACAAAGCATCTGCTGGGGTTTAGTTTTCTGGCCCTTGGCTTAGAGATGAGAACACAGAGGCCGAGGGAGCCCCGGTTGCCCCCGGCCCTGCCTCTGGGCAGCCCGTGGGGAGTGGCAGTTCCCACCCTGCGCCAGTCCTCTTGGGCTCTGCCTGCCCTCTGTGTCCTGCGGAAGATGGAGCCCTCCTGCGCGGGGCTTGGGAACGCTGCCACTGCTGGATGAGCTAATGGCGAAATTGGAAACTCAAGGCCTGGAGGCAGAGGAAAAAAAAAGACAAGCTTTGATTCATGGGCAGGAGGGTGAGTGAATGGGGACGACGCATCCTGCTGTCATCGGAGGAAACGCCTGGGTGGCACGTCCGTCCTTCCAGCAAAGTCTCTCCTGGAGAGGTGAAGGTCGTGGGAGTGGAGAGCTCAGCCTGCCCTTAGCTTGGGGCAGCCTTGCGGCAAGACCTTTGATCTCGAGGCTTCCCCGGGCAGATGGTGTAAAGCAGCTGGGAGGAGCCAGCCACAAAATAGGTGCTCACAAAACAAAAACACCTGGAAGCTTCTCTATTAGGTAGAGTGGAGACAATTTCTTCTGTCTTTAGAAGAGCAGATAAAATCTCTCCGCTGTCTCCACTGGTCCTGCATGAGCAAAGGAGTCATGTCGACAGCGAGGTTTGCTTTCTGGGGTAGGGGCTAAGTAGCCAGAGCTGTGACAATGTGACAATGTGCTGTGTGCTTTCCCATGGGGTCTCTCTCGTACCTTCATACAGACTCACTGAGCTGGGTGTGATCGCCGTGCAGGTGAGGGCGCAGGGATCCGAGAGGGACAGTGACTGGTCCCAGGTCACACGGTCAGCACACAGCAGAACTGGGCCCCGACAGGGATCTCCTGCCCCTACCCCCCAGCTCCTTCTCATACTCTATCTTAATTTGGGAGGAAATGGAACCGCCTGGGATGAGGGCAGGAAGGAAATTAGAATGTACGAAGGAGCGTGTTATTCGGACGGTGAACTCACCTGCAGACGTATTTTGTGACATGAAGGCATAGGCTGCGGCGAGAAAGCCTCCGATGCACCTATTTTTTTGTTTACGCTTCAGATTCCCAAATTAATAGAGGCTTCCTCTGTGCCCTGGGAGGGCGCCAGGCAAGCTCCCAGCCTGGAACTGGGAGATAATGGTAATTAATGGAGCCGGTCCGCGTGCCGGGCCTCCGCTGCGGAGGCAAACAGAAAAGATTCTCTTCTAGTTTGGTTTTTTTCCCTAATAACTGCTCCAACTATGCTCTGCTGAGTTTGGTTTTCTTGCTGTGGAGCTGGTTTCCTCCAGGAAACCTCGAGCTGATTCCATAACTTTCCAGTCACTTTTAGTTATTAAAAAGAACAGTCTTATTTTGGTTATTAAGACTCAGTCCCATTCGTTTTAAAATGGCAATCTATGAAACTCGGTGTGTGTGTGCATGATTGTGCACATGTGTGTGCATGTGTGGCTAGCATGTGGACATACACATGTGTGCATGTGTGGCTAGCATGTGCACGTACATATGTTCACACGTGGCTAGCATGTGCATGTACATGTGTGTGCGTGTGTGCACACAAGTGTATGCATACCTGTGTGTGTGGTTCTTGGGGGCTTGGAAGATGCGGCGCTGGCTCAAATCCTCCCTCCTCCCAGTTCTCTCGGACAAGCGGGGACCAACCCCACGGGGCCGGCTCCCAGAGCCCCTGAGAGTGGGGTGGATGTTGGCTTCAGTCCTTGCCACCTACCGTGATGTGTGCTCAAGCCACAGGAAACCTACACGTCCTCGCCACACCAGGCTGTGGGCATCCTCCTCTCTGCCCTGCCATTTCCACGTTTCTTTCTCCACACAACCTGAGATCGTCCAAACTGGACGGCACCGGCAGCGCTGCTGTGTCAATGGCCGAGAGCGGCTAGAACCGCTCGCGGAGCTGGCCTGGGTGGGGAGGTGGGTGAGCGGGGTTAGGGCGCTCCTGGTGTCTCAGAGACACAGCTGGGCACAGACTCTGCATTCATCCCCCAAACCTGTCTCTTGCATCTCTGCATGGTAAATGCCGTCCTGTCGGTTTGAGGTCTCTTGTCCCTGGGGCTATGGGAAGTCCTAGGACTCCAAGAATCAGACCTGTGAGATGGCTCTGGGGAACTAAGTTTGTTCCCCCCAGTGAAACTGGGGGGGGCCCTTTGGAGGGAGGTTGGGATGGGAAAATCCCCCAGGGCGCCCTGTCCTGTCACACGCAGTGCTGCTTACAGAGCCCCTGGGCTGTCCCCGGCGCTGGCAGGCACTCCATACACATCATCTCGTTGAAGCGTCTCAAGACCCTCACAGCAGGTTTTATCATCCTCATTTTGCAGGTGAGGAAACCAAGGCTCAGAGACATTAAAGGACTTGTCCAAGGTCGCGTGGGCGGCCAGTGGCAGAACTAAGATTTGGGTCCAGATCTGCCAGTCTTCAAAGCCCAGGAGTGATGGATGTTTGTTGTCTGGGGCCACCCGGAATCTGTTCCTCATTCTTCCGCTTCCAGAGCCCGGTGTCTCTCGGAGCCATGGCCTCTTTCCCACTGGGTCCAGTCTCGGGCCACTGTCAGTTAAGGCTTAGACATTTGACCCAGACTCAGCTGATCAGACCTTCTGTCCCTGACCCTGAGTCTCGAACGGAGAGACACGGTGCCAGACCCCCCTCCCCGCACACACGCACAGGAAGAGAGACACAGCAGCCAGGAGCAGGCTGCGCCGGCCTGACGAGCTGTCGGGGGCTCAGCGTCCCCGACCCCAACACCGCTGCGGCTGCTGCCCTTTCCCGGGTCCTGGTTCTCCTGCTCTCCCGTCGACCCAGTGGCGCCAGTATCCTCCCAGCAAATCCCCCACCCCCTACGTTATTGCTTCAGTCAGCCACAGTGTTGCCATTCTTTGCAATCAAATAATCCTGCCTGGGACCCTAAGCATGGTGGCGGGAGGGGGGTGGGGGTGGTGCAGGGAACCCGTCTCTTCTCTGTGCACGGAGGAGTTGTGACACTTAACACTCAGAACAGGGCCTGGCACAGGCGGGCACTCAACAGATGACCCTTGTCATCATTATTACCGTTCTCCTCTCGGGCTCTGGCTCACGTCGGGGTCCAGACCTGGGTGTGTGGCCGCGCCGGCCCTCCCAGGCCTCGGGGCTGTCGGGATCTCCACGAAGCCCAAGCTGGCAGGTCTTGGTTCGGTTCCTGCCAGGCAGAGGCTCGTGTCACGTCAGATGGACGCTCACCACAGCTGGCACTAACTGACCATGGGCGGCGTGGCGGCGGCTCGGCCGGTGGGCGGGTGGGTCCTGCTGCTGCCTGTGTCGTGTCCCCGTCCCCAGCGTGGGGCTGACCATCGTGTCCAGAGTGCTGCAGACTGTCACCTGCAGGTGGGTGGGGCCCCGCCAGCAAGGTCGGGACGGACCATCCTCCTCAACAATGTCTCCTCAGCATTGCTATTAAGTGGCAATCATTACTGTTCTGAGAACCTACTATGTGCTCAGCCCTTTAATGATACCGAGGACTATCCTAACGATAAAAGCAGTAGCAACATATGTTGTTACAGTTTGTTCTTCCCAGCACCCTCATGGGGAGGCTTGTGCCCATTTTATGGATGAGTAAGTTAAGGCCGAGGACATTGCTGGGGAAACGTAGAAGGTGCCTGGGTTCCACTTGGTGTCTCTCCTCCAGCAGTGGCTCTGGCTGGTTTCTCCTGATTTACCTCAAGGCAAACCCAGAAGGATTTGATTCTTTCAGAGACAGCACTGTTTGATCTACATGAGAAACACACACACTCCTATTAATACGGCTTTGATCGGCTCCTTACAAAACAATCCTGGCTTTGTTATACTTCAGGGGCCTTCTCCTCCCCGGGCCATGTCTGGATCCTTGGGGACAAGTGGGGACATCCTTGTGAATGCTAACCATATATACATGACTCCCAAATTTCTACCTCCAGTCCAACCCGCTCCTGCACTCTAGACTGGCATCTCCAACAGCCTTCCTGACAGCTCCACGTGGGTGTGTGACAGACGCCTCCAACTCCGTACATCCATAGCCCTGGTCTCTGCCATTCCCTGACCTGCTTCTCCTGCAACTTCCTCCACCTCGATGCTGGCAGCCCCGTCCTCGTGCTCGGTCCAAAGCATGCAGGCGTCCTTGGCTCCCCCATCTCTTACCCGCATGCCTAATCCACCAGGAAATCACGAACGGATCAGGAATCCGTCACTTCTCTCCCTTCTACCACTCGAAGCCTGGTTTGAGCCACCATCCTCTCTTGCCTGGATTACCTCGGTGTCTTCCTAATTGGTCGCCCTGCTGCTACCCTGGCCCCACCTTCGTCCATTCCCAACACAGTGGCTGGAGGATCCTTTGAAGAGTTAAGGCAGATCGTGTCACCTCTCTGCTCGAGCCTGGGGCCTGACTCCCCCTTGTACTCCAAGTAAAAGCCAAAGGCTTAAGGGGGGCCCCGGCCCAGCTCTGGCCTCAGCTCCCACAGTCTCCTCTGCCTGCTCTGCTCAGCCACACGGGTCCCTCGCTGTCCCCACCACACCAGGCTTGCTCCTGCCCCAGGGCCTTTGCACGAGCTGCTCCCCCTTCCCCCCAATACGTGCAGGACTCACTTCCTCGCCTCCTGGGCATCTGCTTGATGGGCTCCTCCTTCCCTGACCACACTGAGATCGCATCACCCGCACCCCCTGCCCCAAACCCCTCATCGCCCTCACCCTGTTCTCCTTTTTCTTTATTTCATACCAAGTATCACCTTCTGACATCCTTACTTAAGTATTTACTTTAGGAGAATTTGCCTGCCGAGATTCACACTTGTTGTCTGTTGTCTAACTCATGTCAGCTCCTGCAGGGCGAAGTCCTTTGCCTGTTTTGTTCACTCCCACGTCACAAGCTTCTGGAGCACTGCCTAGCACAGAATGACACTCTAGGAATGGGACCTCAGTAGCTCTCCTCTGGCCCTCTCATTTCTTCCTGACAATGGGGACAGGAGAACGTTAATTCATGCCACTGTACAGGGCATTGTTAACATCTCCAGGGAACAAAGTGATCCTGGGGGCAGGTTGCTGGCTTGGCTGCTGCCCCCTCCTTCCAGGCGCATCTCATTTTACTCTTGATCTCACCGTTAGGCTCACCAATGCCAAAGCCCTTCTAGGCCTCTGCTCTGTTATACCTCAGGGCCTTTGCACGTGCTATGCATCTTTCTGCCCAGTGGACTCTTGGGTGTCATTCAAAGCCCTGGTTAGATGTCGCCCCTTCCCTGCGGCCCTCCCTCATACTCCCACCCTCCTCAGTCCTGGGAAACGCTTAATCCCCCCTTCCCCTTAGCGACTTCTTACGGTGTTTCTCTGTGTGGGGCTCAGTCCCAGATCCGTGGCATCGTCAGCCTGCGAGCTCCCCGAGGGCGGAGGCCGGAATCCCGCTCTGTGTCCTGAGCTGGCAGTTGCCCAGTCGGTGCTGGGCACGACAGAGCAAATCTGACACGAGCCAGCAGAGAGCAGAGACTGTCCTGCAGACCCTTTCAAGGTCGCTGGCTAGTGGGGAACGAACACTGTCTTATTATTTGATCATTTATTTATACTCTATTTTCAAGTAGAATTTGAGTCGGCCAGCGATGAAAGGCACAGGTATGGCAAAAACAAGGCCCTGAGTCTCAAACGCTTCCTCCTCCTCCTGGCTGTGAACATGCCCGAGTCTCTGTCCTCCAACACAAGTGCCCTGACCCCTCCTGCAGCCCTTCGAGCCAGGCCCGCAGCCCCTGTCTATGCTCGGACGCCCTCAAGCTGGGGGCACCTTATTCCTGCCCCGTCCCTCCACCAAACGGGCCTCAGTGGGGCACAGGCTACTTCTAAGTTATTCATACAACAGGCACGTTCAGACCCAAGTCACTGGAGCTCTGAGCAGCCCGGTACGTTCCCACCCCCGCCTTCCCCCAACCCCTTGCTTCCCTCGGCTTGCGCGACACCACACGCTTAGGGGTCCTGCTACCTCTCTGGTTCCTCCTCCTCAGCCTCCGTCCTCTGCCCATCCCATAAACATCTGTGTGCCTCAGGCCCCTCCTTCCCCCTCCCTACTCACCCTACGCACTTTTCCGGAGCAATTCTCTATTCATCCCTGTGGCTACAGTTGCCACTGGGATTAGTTAGGGTGATTCTAGAAATACTTAAACCCCCAACGCTTGGTGGTCTAACATAGGAAAAGGTTCTCGCCTACATGAAGTCCACGCAGCAGCAAGAGGAGAGAAGGGGACTCAGCTCCCCCTGGTCACCCAGGGCTGCAGGCCCGATTCACTTGGCTGTCACTGGCCCTGAGTCTGTGCTCACATAGGTGCCTTTGGACAAGAGCAGAGGGGTGGCAGCCTGTCCACTTACCATCCCTTCACCGGGGACGGTCGCCTGCGTGAGGTTCCTTTTCTTCATCTGTCCGGAGGGGAGCACGCCACCCACCTGGAGATGCAGTGTGGGGCGAGTGGTGACACTGACAAGCACGTTCTAGGTGGGCAGGGATGGGCTTCTTCCCCTCACTTTTCTTGAGCCCGGGAAAGACCCCCCCCAGTTGACTGAACCAGGAGTTGGGGCCATGTCTGGAAGAAGATAGAATCAGCACTATCACTGGCCACGTTCTCAGGGTGGCCTTGCTGCTGGGGACCATGCAGGGACATCCCAGCCAGAGGGCAGCTGTGTGACTGGATCCTCCTCTCTCAATTCATGGCCAGGGCGTGGGAATCACTCAGAGAACTGGCTCAGCCTCTGGCTGGCTCTCCGAGCCGGGGCCCGGGCTGCAGCGTGGCTGGTTGTCAAATCCGTTGTCCATGGTCAACTGAGTGACAGTGGGCATATGTCACCAGCTCCTGGACCCTCGGTCCTCTTCAAAGGAAGGGAGGGCTGACATTGATTGAGCACCTACTGTGTGCCAGGCATTCTCCTAAGCGCTTTACATTCGCCATTGTTTAGGTGTCACAATAGCCGCATCCCATAGATTAATAGACCAAGACTTAGGAAACTCAAGATTTAAAAATCTTGATAAAAGCACAATGAAGGAGGATGCTCGAAGATTGCAGGTCTCAGACACCCATGGCTTACTTTTGAGCCGTCACGTGACCCACATCTTATGCTAAGACCATATGACAGAAAGGACAGAGGTAGAGGCCGGGAACTGGAACACCTGGGCTCAGAGGCCAGAGTCCAGCCCTTACTAGGTGAGTCCTGTCATACAAGCCATTGTAACCTCTTGAAGACTTGGTTTTCTCATCTGTCATGTGGGCGCAATCATGCTGACCTCCCGGGGCAAACGAGAGGGCTTTGCAAAGTGCAAAGAGCCAAGCACCCTGCTCCAATTCTCCTTCGGGGTCAGCTGCTCACTTGGCTCTTCTGCAGCTTCCTCTCTGCACAGCAGCCAGAGGGATTTTTTGAAACAGAAATCAGATCACATCACTTCCTTGTGTCAAATCTTTAAATGGGTTCACGTACATTCCCGGCACCCTGTGTGACCAGGCTATGCCCCTTCCCATAGCTCTACTCTTCAGCCCCGGCCACCTTCCAGTCCCTTTATCACATTGTGCTCCTTCCTGCCCCAGGGCCTTTGCACATGTTCTCTTCTCTTCCTGGAATGTGCATTTCTCATGCTTTTCACCCGGGCAACACCTGCTCCTCCTTCAAATTGCAACAACAATTTCATTTTCTCAGAGATGATCTTTCTGCTCCTCTATCTAAATTAGGTTCCCTGGGTTTTCTGCCTTGTAGTACTTTGTTTCCTTCACCCTGCACGATTTGTCATTGCATTGTTTTTTAATGTCTGTCTTCTTCTTAGAATGAGAGCTCCATGAGGGCAGGCCTCACGTCTGCTCTGCTCACCATCCTGTCCCCGTCCCCAGCATGATGCCTGGCACAAGAGGGGCACTCGACAGTTTCGGCAATCCTGTGCTGGGAAGGGTGGTCCCAGGATCCTCCAGGAAGGAGCAGTGCCCTGGAGAAGGCCCCCTTTGCCCCCAGGCCCCCAAGAGGTGCAGGAGAAGGGAGGGCCTCTCACACCGGCCCTCTGGTTCCGGTAGGGCAGCAGCCCATCTCTCTCACCCACCACTGTCCCCTAGACGGCATCACAGCCACCTCCGCAGAGCTGGGCCCCAGATGATGAGGTTCTCCTCTCACGGGGACCACTGGGACACTGCGCGGCAACTGACCTATATTAATTGCAAGTGCGATTCGCTGTCTTGGTCCCCTCCCACCCAGCGCAAAACCCCACCCTGCACAAGCACCTTGATCCATCCAAGGACGTTGTAAAAATAAAACGATCACAACTCGGCCCTCCGGGAGCCTCGGCCTTACAGCGTGTCCTGCTCTGCGGCGGCCAGGCGGCACCCACAACCCAGTTTGAGGAGCAGCAGCGGGGAGAGAGAAGAGAACGAAGGGGGTGTTTGCAGAGGGGAGGAGAGCGAGGCGGACACTCAAGAATTTGCAGGGGTGAGGGTGAGTGACATGAGAAAGACCAGGGACAAGGGCACAAAGAGGAGGACAGGGACCAACTCAGAGAGGAGGAAAATTAGCAAAACAGCCCCTGGGGAGAGGTCAGGGACAGAGAGGCTAAAATTTTAACAGGAACAAAGGAAGCCTTATAAAAAACAATACGCAGATGGGAACAGAGAAGAAAAGAGAGTCCTGGAGGAAAATTGGTCAAAAGGAGAAGAATGGGACGAAGGGACAAAACAAATGCAAAGCAAATGAAACAGACTAGCTGCCCCTGAATGAGATCGGGCTGTTTGTTGAAAATAGAAACAGAGAAAGAGAAATAACACAGGAACATGCCAACGCTGAAGGTGGGAGGGTTGGGAAGGAAGGATTGGTTGGCAAGACAGAAAGAAAGTTGAGGCAGGCCCAGGTGGCAGGTGGGGGCCCTTAGACAACGGCTGGACGGGGCTCTGGGAGCTGGTGGTGTCCAGCCGTGGGCCAGGAGTGTCCAACCTGCAGAGCCTGGTCCCAGTGCACGGCCTGCCCTGCCCTGCCCTGCCCTGCCCTGCCCTGCTGGGAGCCGTCAGTCCCGGGAGCCATGGACCACTCAAGAGCAAACTGCCCCCAACAGCCTGGTCAAATCCACTGACTTAGTTGTCTTTCTTCTTCTTCAACCCTGCACACAGAGAATCTCGGGTAGCTAAGGGTTCTGTCTGGAAATTCATCGTCTCTCCCAGGTGCATCCTGGATTCTGCCTCTGAATGTGCAATGAAAAGCTCAGTATGCTCAGAATTGCCAACTATCCATCTCCTCTTCCTTCAGTTATTCACTATTCACCAAGTGTCACTCAAGCACCTGCTATGCCAGGACTATTCAGCGAACAGGACGGACACAGTCCCTGCCCTGGGGCACGTAACAGTTTCCTCCTTCCTCCCATCTTTGCCTCCTCCCTTCTCTTTTGCTTTTATTCACCCCCCTGGGGTATCAGTTATTTTTGCTGTATTGCAAATCACCCAAAACTTAATGGGTGTAAAACAGGACTCTGTGGTTACACCCTTGGATTCATCTTTAAACTATTTTCCTGATAGTAACCCTGGCTTTGATCTTTGCCTGGAAGTCACTTCTTATTTTGGGAGTTGTCATGTAGAGAGACTGCTAATGAAGAAAGTTTTCAAACAGAGCAAGTGTTGGCTTCTTTATATTTAATAGTTCATTCTTTAGTGTCTCTTACCGACAAAGCCAGGATTTGAACCAAGGACTCTCTGGCCTCAAAGTCTGTACTCTTGCTAATAGGCCCTCTTGCCTCTCTGTACAGTAGAGCCAGCAGGGATTTCATTAAGTCCCGAAGGAAGTGTGGGACTTTAGCAGTTGGAGGAAGAGCAGGTATGCCAGGCAGGGGGTGCCACATGGATGAAGGTGCAGACATAAATGGAGGGAAATGCAAGGCGTGTGAGGGGAGAGCAAGACAGCCAAGTGCACGCTACATCTCTATCCCTCTCTGCCTTGCTTCGTTCTTCAGACATTTAGTTTCTACTTTCCATTCCCCTGTGACCACATTTTATGTCCCTTTTGCAGCATATGCTCTCCCATATCTTCCATACTACATTCCACTCTTCAGTTGGTTGGCTCACGTGGGTTCCATCTTCCCTAAGAATGCCTTCCTCATCTTGCCCACCTGGAGCATGAATGTCAAGGCCCAAGATGAATGTCATTCCCTCTGTGTCATTCTATATTAGCTAGGACATTCTAATTATTACAAAAACAACCGCCAAACCTCAGTGTCTTAACACAGCAAGAGTTTACTTCTCACTTGGTTGAATGAAAGTTGGCTGGGTGAAGCAGGTGGGCTCTGCTCCACACAGTTATATGGGGACTCAGGTTCCTTTTGCTCAGTGGCTCCAGGATGGAGGTTTGGAAACTACAACTTGTTTTTGTAAATAAAGTTTTATTGAGACACAGCCATGCCCATTCAGTTACACTGGCAGCTTCAGCACTGTAAGCGCAGAATTGAGTAGCTACAGCGGAGATTGCGTGGTCCAGAAAACTTAGAATATTTGTCCTCTGGCAATTACAGAAGTTTGCTGACGCTTGCGCTGGGGCTCTGTAGGCCTAGGAAGAGAATATGGAGGATGGTGGGGGAGGATTCTGTGGGCTGGACCAGGAAGTGCTTCACATCATTTCCTCTTACATTGCATTGGCCACAGCTGGTCACATGACCCCCCATGCTGCAAGGAGGCTGGGAAATGTTGTCTTCCTGAGTGCTCAGGGGGAAAACGAAGTCCACACCTCTCCCCCTTCACTGTACTTCTCTTCTCCCAGGTCCTCTTCTCCGTGCTCCCTGCGCCAGTGCCCCTGTGGGACGGAAAGCTCCATGCAGGCAGAGACTGTCTGTCTCGTTTGTCACTGCCTGCCTGTGCTCTCAGAACAGGTGTCCCAAAAACAGTTACTGAAGAAAGGACTGAATCAGGCTTTCCTGGATGCCTTAGAGCTATTTACTTCCTAGATCGCTTTAATCTGGAATTCTCCTCATTGTGTCATATTCAGTTTGTGCCTGTCCCCCCACTGACCCTTAGATTCCTTTCTCCCCACGCATGCGGACACTGGACTCCGCCCTGGGCATGGCTTCCTGGACAAAACAGACCCAGCCTGTGCCCTCACAGAGCTCACGTCCTGCAGGAGAGGAGGCAGTAAGCAAAGAATCGCCATCATGCAAATGCATTTAAAGTGACAACAGCGATTAAATGCTCTGATAGAAAGGGGCAGAGCAAGTGCTCTGAGCACATCTAAGGGAGAGAGCCCTGATCTACTCCAGTGGGGCCAGGATGGCTTCCCTGAGGAGGTGACATCTGCGTTGTGATCTGAAGAATGAACAGACATTAACCAGGTGGAGCAGGGATGGGCAGAGGAGCGCCAGGCAGGGGAACAGCCTGGGCAAAGGCCCTGAGGTGGGAGGGAGCATAATGGCCTTATTATTAATAATGATATGACATTATTGTTATCGTTAATAATATAGCTCAGACTCACTGAGTACTTGCCAGGTAGCAGACAATGTGGTGAGCACTTCGCATGCATTACGTCAGTTAATTTGCACCACACTAGGAGAGATACTAGCTGCGGCAGAGGCTGCTGATGTCCTGCCCGTATTCCTTCAGCCCACCCCAGAGGTCACCTGAGGACAGTTCTCGTACTTGCTGGCAGCGTCCGGTGTCTCCCTGCAGCCCTGGAAGTTGCAGGCTGAAGTGCCTGGAGTTAATACTTCCCTTCACCCATGACCGACAGGACCTGGGGGATAAATACCCCCATTCCTCGCCCCTTGGGGCAATTCTGAGGCAAGCCCTACCCACGCTGCCTTTCAGGGCCCCCCACGTGATGGCGGCCCTGCTGTCCACAGGGGTGTCCCTGCATCAGCACACACTTTATTGGGGTTTTCCTTTGCTCTCTCACTTCCCCATTCCCTTATGCTACTTCTGGGGGCACCCCCAAAATAAACTACTTGTTCCTGAACATCTGTCTCAGGGCTGGTTTTTGGAGGAACCAAAACCAAGACACTATTATTCAGTATCCCATTTACTAGATGAGGAAACTGAGGCGCAAAGGAGTTTATAGAGTAGCAAGAAAACACAGAACTGAAGGAAGGTCTTTGAAACTAAATGTGTGTGTGTGTGCGTGTGTGTGAGTGAGTGAGGGGGACCAGGGGAAGATGGGCTGGTGAGGTGGCTGTGCAGGCCAGGGCAAGGATTTGGGTCACTAACCTATGCGCACAGGAGGCCTTTGAAGGCCTTTAGGCAGGCAAAGTGACATGTTTCGGTGATGTGGGGACAGGCTCATCCTGGCGACCCAGGCAAGCCTGGATTAAAGTGGCCTGAGCAGATGTAAGGGGCTGGTTACGGGGCTTTGAGGGTCATTCAAAGAGGGCCCCGGGGACCGACCTGGCAGTAGCCACTAGCTCACTCCTTGGTCTTCAGGGCTCTGGGGGGCACCACACAGGCCGGTGCATAGTGTTCATCTCTCTAAGGAGGACACACGCCACCTGCCTCTGTCCCTCCCCTCCCCACGCCCCCTGTCCCTCCCTCCTAGGTCACAGAGTCCCCTCTTTGCCCCGCTCTAGGATCTCTGTTGGGGAGGGTCTGCACTGAGGAGCCTGGCGCCCCCCTACCCAGCTGGGGCTGGCAGCTGCAGCGGGAAGGCCAGCCCGACCTCCTGACCGGCCGGCGCAGGCCCCAGAGGCGAGCACGTGGCCAGGCGGGTGCCACTGTCTGCCCCGGAGCCCCGCGCTGGCCGCGCCGCCGAGCAGATGGTCTTGTAAGTGAGTGGATCCAAACGGGGCTGGGAGGGTCTGCCGGGCCCACCCTCTCCTCCTCTGCCTCCGCTGGGCTCCACTGCCCGTGCCCGCTGTCCTGGAGGGGCCGAGCTCACCCGGCCAGGCACTGTGGACCAGGGGACGAGGCAATGTGTGACGCGGCCCAGGCGTCCAGTGGTGCAGGCTGTGGTGCAGCTGAGGCAGGACTGGAGGGGGAGGGTAACAGGACTGGAGGGGGAGGGCGACAGGAGAGTGGCAGGGTGTGGGCTGCTCCGCAGGTGCCTCGGGGAGCCCCTGGCTACGCAGTGAGCCCCGCCCTGGGTGGCTTGTGGTGGCTGCAGGACCTCCATTGTCGACCCCAAAGAGCATTTGCTGATGGCTGCTGTGTTCCCAGCCCTCAGTAGGTGGCCCCTCGGGTGTTACCCGGCCTTCTCCCACCTCAGAACCCCGTGCCCTGGCGTCCGCTCCGGCCCCTGGCTGGGGTTTCCAGCTCCCAAAGGCCACAGTGTTTCTCATGTGGGTTTTACTCGCAGCCCTGAGAAGTGTCCTCCAGGGTGGCTGCTTCCCTGCAGGCCTGTCCTCAAAGGTCCCCAGCACGGCGTCCTCCCTGGGAACCTGCTTGTCTGCCTGGGCTGCTTCTTTGTGACCAAACGAGCGGAGGTTCTGTGCAATTCCCACTCCCTGTGTGCTTGGGAATCGGTGTCACCTCTGAGCCTCTGTCTCCTCATCTGTAAAATGGGCGAAATCACGCCCACCTTGAAAGGCTGTTGTGAGGATTAGAGGAGAGGAAGGAGGGAGGAAGCCGGGCACAGAGGCAGAGCTGGTCAGGGCCGTGTCTGCCTTTCCTCCAGCGGCCGCGTGGCTGCGGCAAGTCGTGCCCCTCTCTGAGCCTCAACGGCTCAGACCCATAAGCCCTGCACAGCGAGGGGCGGGGGAGCAGGGAAGGCGGCGTGGTGTGTGAGCTGCTGTGCGCGGGGACAGCGTCTGCCTGCACCTCCCCGTCCACACAACATGAGGTTTGCCCCCCCAGCTCTGGCAGTCTGGGGGTCCCCTGCCCCACGTGGCTCTCCCTCTCTCCATCTCTCACCTCAGAGGGTCAGGGGTCAGGCCAGGGTGGCACCTCCTTCAGGCCTTTGCACTGGTTTTGCAGCCTCTGGGTGGGCTGGGGGGCCCCAGGCCTGCCCCTGCTCTGTGGGGAGAGCCAGAACCGCTGTCTATGAGCCCAGCCTTGGTGGGTCTTGGGGAGGCCGCTGGATGGGCTGGAAAGAGCACAGGTTCCCCTCACGGCCCCAGGGAGTCCTGCACCGCTCTGAGCCTTGTTGCTCTGTAACGGTCTGTGAGCGAAGGAGTGAGTGGGGGAAACCACGGGGGACAACCATCCCCTCACCCCAACTCTGAAGTTACATCAGCCCCTTCCGGAACCCAAGCACTCTGGCCACTTCCTCTCACCTGCAGTGCCCAGGAACTCCAGCCTTTCGTCCTGCCAGTCTCTTCTCTGCCTCAGGACCCTTGAACGTGCTGTTCCCGCATGGCTGACACACAGTTCCCAGCTCCCCTGCCCAACTCCCACGCTCCGTATCTCAGCAGAGAGGCTTCGGCTGGACAACCTTCTCCTTCAGAGGGCTCTCGTCTTTCCTTTCGAGCTGGTTTTACGATGTGTAGTTATACGTGTGCTTGTTAACTTGCTTACCGTATCCCTCCCCTCTGACACGGGTGCTCCGTGCAGCAAGGAGAGGGGTCTCACCTGTCCGTCCAGCCCTGAAGACCGTGCACCCAGAGCAGTGCCTGGCCCGTGGCCGGTGCTCGAAAAGCCAGGGCCGACGGGAGCACGTGGCCCTGTGCCGGGGCCGGTCACCTGGCCCCTCTCGCCGGCCTGCTCTGCGCCCGCAGCCAAAGAAGTCAGACCACAGGACTCCGAGGGACTGTTACTCCAGCCTCTCCGGGGCCTCTCTGGGGCCACTCTTCCCAGGGGCCACTCATGGGGGGCCCAGGCCTTGCAGCCCCAGAGCCCCTTTGGAGAAAGTGTCGGGGAGCAGCAGACTCAACTCTGGAAGTATCTAGATTGTGGCAACAACAGCAGCAGCAACAACAATACTGATAACATGAACGCGGCTGGCGCCACAGGGCTGAGTGTTCTACGAGTATCGCCATGTTTCGAGTCCTTGGCAAACATCAGAGGTAGGTGATGTTAGGGCCCAGAGAGGTGTCGTGACTTGCCCGAGGTCACCAGTGAGGAAGGGGCTGAGCAAATGTTGCACCCAGAAGCTGTCTGACTCCGGAGCCCTGAACGCCGCGTGTGGGCAAAACAGCTCCACGCTCTGCTCCTCGGAGTCATTGCCACCTTCTGCCTGTAGGAGCAGGAAGCTGCGGCGGGGAGGCTGTGGGGGAGGACTCAAGCTCCCTCGGGGAGTTTTCTGAGGTTCACAGGTGCCTGACAGCGGCTGTGGGCATTCCTGGAGGTCCAGGCCCACGGAGTCCTCAGCGTTACCGGAAAAGTTGCCTCGTCTTCCCTGGGGTGGTTGTGGCGATTGAGTGAGAAGAAAATATTTAATATTGAGGAGGACTTGGGGGAGATCCTGGCCCCCAAGGGGGGCTCACAGGGCTTACCCCACTACCCACGCCCTCCACGCGGCTCCTGAACCCCAAGGCCCCCGGGAAACTGTTGGAATCTGCCATGAGACAAAGGGTGGAGACGAAAAGGGCTGAGATGGCGAGGAGTCAGCCCTGGGTCACGGAGGGAGACCTGCGTCACAGGGAAGCCAGGTGAGTCACATCACCTGTTCTGCGGTGTACTTTCCTCTTTTGTGAAACTGGGTGCAAAACACCCACTTCAAAGAGCTGCCATATAAAATAAAATTGAGATACAATGTGTGAACTGCTGATGTACATTTCTTATAATAGGATACTTGTTCGTGAAACTTTCTTGATCTTCGCTTGAAAACATTCTTTTATACCAGCAAGAATCAGCCATGACCTGGATCCTGCATGCTCTTAATTTTAATATCATCTTGCAAATCACACGGTGCCTAAGGAATTTCTGGGCCTGGCACCGTGAACTCAGCGTAGTCCTTATGTCAGGATATTGGATCTTACTGTTGCAATGGCTCGGGCAAGTGAAGATTAGGTCACTTTTATCCATGGACTAGTTCTTTTCTGGGCACTCACACCCAGCGTACACGCAAGCTGGAGAGGGTGCGTCAAAGGCAAGCAAAGCACCTCGGTGCCCGCCTAGGAACGACCCTCCGACCTAACCCAGGCTGCCAGGACCGGGCCAGCCTGTTCTCCATTTTTGTGTGTAGAGCCCAGGCTCAAATGTGTCTTAATTTTACTATTCTCAAACCTGAAATTAATAAATAAGTTTTTAAGCTATAGCAAAAAACAAAAAACAAAACAAAACAGCAGCAGCCGCAGCCGCTGTAGCAGCAAGGCCGGTGTGCCCAGGCGTGGGGCTCCTCCACCTCCCCTTAGCAAGTCCCCAGAGCAGAGGGCGCCCGGCCTTGGGTGGTGAGATCCCCGCCCGAGCTGAATCCTCCAGCCCTCAGAACAGCAGCTCCTCCTGGATTGTGAACGCAGTGGACCAGCTTTCCTGGGCTTTTAGGAAAACAGACAAGCTCTGAGCACAGCTGGGCAGTGGCAGTTTTTTTTTTTTTTTTTTTTCCTCTTTTGCCTTCAGCCGTGGCAGCCTGCTCCTGATTTCTCTGGAAAGGCAGCTCCTAATTAGAATGGATCGAAGAGTCTTTGCTTCAGCTTTGTTCTCAGTCTCGATTGAATCGTTGCTTTAGGACTTAATCTGGTGCAATCGCCGGTTGGCTGGTACCCTTGGTCCTCAGAGCTCCTCGGGGGCTCAGGCAGGCTGGCGCCTGGGGTGGGGGGCAAGGAGAGCCCCTGGGGGCCACTTTGCACCCTCTCACTCCAGGCCTCTCTTCCTTTTCTCTGCCTCACCCCCCACCTGCTTTCTCTCCCTCTAATTTCCTTTCATTAACGACCCAGGGCTGTCCAGGGTGCCAGTCCCTGCTGGGGGGAGTATAAATTGGTACAATTTCTCTGGAGGGCAATTTGTCAAGTGCTATTAAAAGCCTCAAAAAAGTACATAAGCTTTGACTTGGAAAGTCCCTTCTCGGAATGTAGAAATAATTGGACAGGGGTCCTCTAATATGTGCAAAAGGATGTTGCCCTTGGCGCTCGTCATGAGTGACCACCTGGAACCCTGGTGTCCTTCAACAGGAAATCATTAACGTGGTCCTGTGATACAGCGACTGGAAAGGAGCCTTTGGAGGCAACGGGGAAATCTGAATGTGGACTGAATAGCAGATGCTCCTAAAGAATTACTGTTCATTTTATTAGGGTTCGACGGGGACCTTGTCATTGGTTTAGAGGCACGTGACTGGAGGGCTGGTGTTTGGTTTCAGCTATTGTAACAACAATAACGGCAGCGGGTACAGGATGGAGCGAGTGTGGCAGGATCTTGGAAGTTCTGAATCTGGCTGTCTGGTAAATGAGTGTTCATTGTGCTGTTCTATTTTTGTGTAGGTTTTAAAATTTTCACGATTTCAAAAGAAATAAAATGACCAGATAAACTAGGTCAACAAGATATTTCTAAGTGAAACGAAATAACTTCCAAATAGTATATATGGAATTATCACATTTTTTTGGTTTCTAACTACGTACCTATTTCCATACGCAGAGGAAAGGGGTGGAAGTACACGCACTCGCATGTTAACGGTGGCCGGCTCCGAGTGGCAGGCTTTGAATAATTTCCACTTTCTTCTTTATACTTTCCGGGAGTTTCTGACTTTTTTTTTTTTTTTGCTTTTGCAATAAGCATACATTACTTTCACACTAATTCAAAAAAGCAATAGTTAGCTGCAGAAAATTTGGAAATTGGGCATTTACTATATCATGCCTCATAAAAGGTTTCACATATCCTAATCCACGCAAAAAATTGGTAAGGCTGGTGGTGTTATTCCCATTGGATAAACGGGAAAGCTGAGGATCAGAGAGGGCAAGTGCCTTGCTCAAGGACACACAGCGGCGATTCTAATTTTACTCTTTTGATGTGAAGCCAGGGATCTTCCCACTGAACCCTGGCTGCATCTAGAGGAGCAAGGAGTGTGAGAGATAGTCCCTGGCCTCCAGAAATCCACCCTGTCTTTGCTCTCCTGGCTTCTTGCCCCCGTGCTCTGCTCTGTCACTCCTCTCGATTTTAGAACCAGTTACATAATGGCTTTGGCGAAAATGTACTTTTTTCCCTTCACATGACAGGTGAAACTCGAAAACTGCCCGTTCAATATTTTCTCCTAATGAGTCTTCCCAGTCTTCTTGCCTTTTTAGGGTGGAAACGCGCTCTCTGCCATCACCCTCTGCATATTATCAGCTCTGTTTACCGGCAGAGGGGAAGAGTGAACGGGCCTCGTATACACAAATATCAGACGATCCACAGAGGCCGGCAGGCCCGAGTTCTTAATCCTGGCTCCATCACCAACAATTTGCAACCAAAGAAGTCACTCTCTCTGTGTTTTCTCAGTCTCAGAAGTAAATAAAGGATAACACACTTTAAAAATCAATTGGTGTTCTGAGGAAAAAGAACGGGTGTGTGGAGGGGGGTGAAGACAACTCTAAGTTGGGCTGAAAACGTGTCTTCCCAATTTTTGCTAATGATGGAGATGGCCAAGACCTTGACCCACCCTGCCCCCATCAGCTCTGGCTGGACCTCCCTCATCCTCCCATTCCTCCAGGCTGATCTTCCTAAAGCAGGAATCCAGGTGAGTCACTTCTATAAAAACTCTTTAATGGCTCCCCACTCCCTTCTGGAAAAAGCCCAACTCCTCTGTTCTGGGTAGGAAGAGCTCCATGTTCTTGCTTTGTCCTTGTTTCCAACCTTTCACCTGCTGGGCACCCCTCTGTGCCCCAATCCTGCACTGGATGCAGTCCCCCAAGAGGGCCCCCAGCTTCATGCCTCAGGGCCTTTGCACATGCTTTGCTTCTCTTTGTCTGGAATTCTCTTCCCGGGTTAGCACTAGCTATTTCCCTGCAAACCCTCCCGGCCCAGCAGACTTGGAACTCCTTCAGGGCACCACCTCGGTCATCCTTGATCCCCAGTGTGCGGCAGGATCTCACAGAGATGAAGGCTGGGATGGGAAGCACAAGTGCAAACCCACACCTCCAGCATGGGCAGGAATCCTGCAAGAGGTGGCTTAGCATAGTTTTCAGTTCCCACCCTGGGATAATCGAACTTCTGCTTACTCTCACCCCAGTTTGGGCCGGGAAGTTTTTAGTTTTCAATATTCCATTTTTAAAAACACAACATTTTAGCAAGAAAATGAATGTATTTTATTTATAGACACTGCAGCAGGCTGCCTCCTGCCCCCAAGTTTCCTCGCAGAAGACGGTCTAACCAGTGCGCCTTCCCCAGCCATGGAAAACTACAGGGCTACTCTCACGGCAAACACGTCATGGCGAACCACTGGGTCCAGGGAGACCCACCGAGGGGCTGCCTCCCGTACCATCCACATCTGAAGGGGGGACCTTCTGTGGTGGCGGAACCCCAACAAAGGACTCAGCAGGAAAGGCACTGTTTCTGAACACCCACCCCCGAACACAGCCGGTCCCGCTGTGTACCCTCCTCACCTGGGCTTCCCCACCCTCTCGGCAGGTGAACCTCGTGAGGTGGAGAGGCAGCCAAAGACGCTGCAGAAGGGCCGGCTTCATGGAGCCTCGGAGGAGGACAACAGGCCAGGCCCCGTCCTCCAATCAACAGAACCCTCCTCCATCCCGCAGGAGACAGAGGGCGGCTCTTGCCCTCCCATGGCATTTGGGAGGGGCTGGCTGGGGCACTTTTTGGATTCCACTGGAGTTTAGAAATCAAGCGTTTGCTCACCTTTCCCCTGCAATCCATGCGGCTCTCAGGCAGGGACCGAGTCCCGTTCCCCTCTGAGACCCCAGGGTGCACACGCAGCCCAGTGCGAGGAAGAGGTCGAGCTCCCCCTCTGGGGGCAATGAACCACGCAGGCCTACAAAGTGCCAGGTGCTCTGGCCTCTTCCAAACCCTCGCAGTGAGGTCCTCCCTGACCTCCCCATTTAATACTTCACCCCCACCCCTGCCCTACTGCCACCAGACAGGCTGCATTGTTTACCTGTTCGAGGGAACACCTCTCTCATCCCTCTAGAATGCAAGCCCCCTGAGGGTGGGGATTTTTGTGTTACTCACTGACAAATCATCAGCACCAAGAACAGGGATTGGCACACAGCAGGTGCTCAGCAAATGCTTGATTTAAGCATTCGCTCAACAAATACATTCATTTAAGAATGAAGCCTGCAGACACGGCATGCGTTTCGTAAATGTGTGCTCATTGAGAATGGGGTCTCCAGGCAAGTGAGGTAGTAAGTCACCTGCTAGGTTCCCAAACAGTGCCAGCACTATGAGGATAAAAAGCTAGGATGTCTGTCCCCCACTGGCTTGCTGTTGTCTTTGGAATAAAATCCCAGTTCTTCCCACTGTGGCCCCTGCCCTCCTCGCCTCTCTTTGCTTTTCTGGCACACAACAGACGATGGCTTCACTGGCCTTACGTTCCTTGACGTTCTAAGCTTGTTCGTGCCTCAGGGCCTTTGCCCCTGCCGTCCTTGCTGCATGGCTCATCCCCCAGACACTCATGTGGCCATCATATCTCAGCTCAAATATCGCTTCTTCTCAGGGTCCTTCCTGCCCACCCAACCCAGTTACCCCACAAATCACTCCCCATCACAGCTCCATTTGATTGTCTGCATTGACTGAAATGATCTGGAACATTTCTTTACTTGTAGAACCAGTTTACGAGGGCATCTCAACTCAGTGGGCACCAAAGCTGACCCATGTGGCCCGTCCTAACTGCTTCACTGAGTCGCACTCTGCTCAGGCCCCTCGGGCTGGGCCTTCACAACAGGTCCGAACACGCTTTAGGCACTTAGTCTTTAAAACACAGACCAGGCCAGTTCAAAACTCCTAGTCTTTATTCAAACCTCTTCTCCAGAAGGGCGGGGAGGGGAGCAAGATCTTTTTCTCATTCTCTCCTGGAACAGAGGGGCCGGGGATGAGCCGTACGTTCCCGCACAGGCCTGCCCCTCGCCTGGTTCCATCTGCCACCACCTCTGTGGAGATGGTGCCTGGTTGTTCGCGGCTGAGCCTGCTCCTTTGCTGGGGTCTCCTCAGGAGCGGGCGGCCACATCCGCCTTCAGGCCTCCCGTGAACAGGCCCCCTGCCCTCTTCCAGAGGGGAGGCAGCTCCCTGCCCAGCGCCTGTCTGGCCGCAAGACTCCTCCCACGTGTCCTCCAGAAGCCCCCTTGGGGAGCGTGTGCTTGCCACCCTTCCACACACGGCCCCGCCCTCCCGCTGCTAGTGCAGGCTCCTCCCCAAGCCTCTCCCCAGGGGATCACCCCCAAGGGAGCCAGGCACGACTCCAGGGATGTGTGCTGAGCACCCCAAGGACACCCTCACCACCCTGTGCCTGCAGTTGGCACCAGGCTTCTGCAGCTCAGCAAGCATCCGGCTGGGGTGTGCAGTGCCAGCCTCCTCTCCTTGGCAGCATCCTCGGTCCCAGGATTCTCTTGGGGCCTCCTGCGCTTGGTTCTGGGGGCAGGGGAAAGTGGGGCAGGGAGGGGCGCCCACTCACCAACACTGGCCACCCTCGGTCCTTTCTCTCTGCACCACTCCAGTCTTGCACAGAGGGAGGGGCGGGAGCGGAGGGGCTGGGGTGGGCTCACGGCAGCCAGGCCAATGCTGCCGCTTCTGCCAGGCCACAGGAAAGGACCTGGCTTTAACTTTTCATGACCTCTTTAGGAAGTGGTTGACTTAGCATCTCCTTGCCCACACTGTGGGCCGCAGTAACCAGTTCTGGAGCAACTGGAAATGCATCCCTCCATGTCCCCTCGGTTACGGTGGGCCTCCCTTCTGGAGCACGTGACACAAGGACAGCAGCTTGGTGTTGCTGGCGCATCGCAGGCTGTTTCCTGAAGGAGTGACGCAGCAGGAAGACTGCTGTGGCCATGCGGCTTCACCCTGAGTGACAGAAGAGGAAGGGGGACGCGAGGGCCCGACCTTGGCTGATGCCATGTGCCCGGATGCCCGAACACCCATTATTTCACTTCTCAGGATGACCTTGAGAGGCACGCTAGCGTCCACCTGCTCCTGGCCAAGCTCGGGAGGTGGCGGAAGCACCCATGATCCTGGCTCTGCCACCCCTTGGCTGTGTTTCTTAGAAACTCCCTGACTCCAGCTCCTCATTTATAAAAGTGGGATGACAACAGGCTCTACGTCGTAAGGACTAAATTAACTAATACGTGTAATGTGCTTAGCTCATGTAGAGACACGGCAGGTCACAGACAGGACCCAGAGTAATTTCCATCGTTGTCATTATCATCGGGACAAACCTAGGTCTGTCCACCCTAAAGCCGGTAATCTCTGCACCACGTCCCCCCACCCCAGGGTGGTGACTGGGCCTGGGGGCTGAAAGAAGCCGAGACCACCCCCCGCGCCGGAGGTGACAGTCAGAGGAGGCCTTGGATGCCAGACTGCAGCGTAGGCTGATGTAAAAGGCAAGGAGGAACCTCTGTGGTCTTTAATCAGGGGAGTGAGACGACGAGACTGGTGTTTTAGGAAGATTAATCTGGCAGCAGAGACAGGATGGAAAACAGGCCAGCTCAGTGCGGAGAAGGATGCTGCCGCCCGGCTCCCTGAGAGGCGGCTCATTAAAGGGAAGTGGCCCCGCTCTGGCTCCCTGCGCGCTCAGGTTCCCGGCAGCTGGGAGAGGCTGGCCCTCCACCGAGAGACGGGCGCCAAGGCAGGCCGGCAGAGGGCGCTGTTTTGTCGGTGACAATAGCCACCTCAAGGGAGCTCTGGCATCTGGGTACCCTGGAGCAGGCAGCAAAACTGAATGGTTAGAATAGGCGAGGCCATCGGCCCCATCTCAGCTCCGGGGCAAGTTCCAAGCTGAGCCTTTTAACAGGAACTCACGAGCTGGTCCAGGCCCTTTCCAAACCGAGCGTGGGGTTTGCCTTCTCAGTGGAAGGCCCTTCAGGGAGCCTTGCACACTCAGTCGCTGGGGCGGGGGTGGGCAGGAACACCCACTCTGGCAAGGCGCGACCTGCGGCACCAGTGCACCAGAGGAGGGAGGGCTGCCAGGGTTCCGAGAGGGGCTCCCGGGCTGCTCTGGAACCCACGGCATCAGCGCAGCCAAAGTGCAAAATGGAACCAGGGCTGCCCTGGCCAAGAACGGAAGGAGCTGCTGCTTCTACATTTTCTCCTAATTTTATTTAAAGCCGTCATGATATATTGGAAGTACAGAGGCGATTCCATCTTCTCTCCTCTTCCAAGGAGACGGAGCCCACTGCCAGGATCGCAGCACCCACTGCTCCATCGTGCGGAACAATCCACTCAGCCCTCACACCAACGCGTGGAAAACCTCCACCTTCTCCCGGTACAGGTGGTGGAACTGCTTGGCCAGGCAGTGGAAAGGGGCTTCATAGTTCTCCATCTCCTTCTGTGGAGACGGGTTAGAAAGGCGGCTGTTATTTTCACGATCACCGGAGGCAGCCAGCGCTCGCTCAGTGCTTACCCACGGCAGGCGCTGCCCACTCTCTGCCTCGTTCCTCATCGCACCATTTGGGGTAGTACTGTCCTTACGCCAATTTTACAAGAAAGGAACCGAGACGCGGACAGATTCAGGTAACTTACGGGAAGCCACACACCCCTTGTAAATGGTGGAGCTGGGGCGTCAACCTGGGTCTGTTTCTATAGAGCCTGCACCTTCAGCCACTCTCGCTGTATGTGTGACAGGTGTTAAACCGAGACCTTTCTCACTCAGTTTTGATGGAGGCTCCAAACGGCAAAACAAAACAACAGATGGTGAGGAGCCCCCTGCTCCCAAGGAAGAGCCAGACAGGAGGGGTCCCCCTCTACCTCCAGGTCAGGGCTGAGGAAGCCAGAGGAGAGAACTTCAAGAAAGTGGCGAGCACAGTAGCATTTCTCCTGCGGAGGGGCACCTCTGTCTCACCTCGAGCCAGTGGGAGGGTTTCAAGAGAAAGCTTGAGGTCTGGGGGGCCCAGGCTGCTGCTGGACCCAGGCCTGGAAAGAATCAAGGTGAGGCTGGGGCTGGCCAGGCCAGGAGAGGGCTGCCAGGGGACAGGCCCTCCAGGCTGAGCATGCAGAGGCTGCAGAGGGAAGAAAACAGCTACTGCTCTCTCACCCTTTGTGTGTGTGTGTGTGTGTGTGTGTGCGTTTTTAATTTTCTTTCTTTCTTTTTTTTTTTTTAAGAAATAAGTTGGCAGAAGAAAGAACCCACTACTTTTGAGACAGCAGCTCCAGCTATGAATGCACAAGAACCTGTTTTGAAATGATCCCTGGCAGCTGGCAAAAGTACAGCCTTGATAAGAGGCAGTGAAACATCCAAATGAAACGGAAGAAATTCCAAAGTGAAGAATGCTCCAGAAGTCACCAAGCTCAGTGCCTTTGTTTCACAGATGAGTAGTCTGGGGCCCAGGGGGTGAGGTGGCCCAGCTGGTTGGTGCAGAGCCAGCCTGGCATCCAGATTCCCCGATCTGAGAGGAGCTGCCTGTCCTCGAGGCCAGCCGGGATGTGAAACGTGCAAAGGAAACCTGGTCCCATGGAGAAAGTCACCTGGACTTTCCAGCAAGGGAAATCCTAAGCAAAGGAAACAGCTGGCCAAGAGCAAGGACGGAGGTGGCAACGCCAAGGGTGTGCTGAGGAAGGAGTGGGCAGTTTATAGCCGAGACGAGCATCTACACTAAGCTCCCAACTGCCGGGGACCTGAAAGCTGTTGCCCTTCAGCTGGACAGAAGAAAGGATTCAGCTGTATCTCCCAGGCAGCCGTGGGTGCGCACAGCATAAGGTCCTGGGCAACAGCAACGTCAAAGAATAGAACACTGCCTCTGTCAAAAGCAGAGGTAATATCGAACGGAAAGAGAATGAGCCCTACGTAGCACACGCACAAGGACTTCTAAATGGATTCAAAAGCTCTCCAAAGCGCAGTCTTGGGAGAACCCAACATAAAAAGGAATCCAATGCAGGCGAGCCTCCGTGGACACCACGGAGTGCTGGGACACACGGAAACTGAACCATCTTCCACAGGCACTAAGAGGCTTGCCAATGACAGGAGCCCTTCTGTCAAATGACTAATCACACTCTCGCTCACACGGTGGGACACCTGTAGAGCTGGTCTGTTAGAGTGAAGCATCCTTAGAGCTGGCTCAGACTAGTGTTCAATCTGGCCTAGAATTCTGTTCCGGAGAGTCCCCAGGCAGGCTCCGTGGGAGACCAGAGTGCCCTTTCTAGAAAGCCCAAGTTTTTAAGCTGGAAAGGCCTGAGTCCTAGTCCTGGTTCTAGCCCTCATTAGCTGTGCGGCCCAGGAACGCTGCACAACCTTTCTGAGGCTGTTGGCCACCTCACCACAGGGGCAGGAGTGCTGCCTGGTAGGGCTGTCATGAAGCCTAAAGAGCTGATGTGTGCAAAACACCTAGCACACAGTAGGCCTTCAGTTGTCCCTATGGACCGTTCTTGCAGCAGTTGTTTGTATTTGATACTATCCAACTCCTTATAGTGATGAACAATTTTTAAAAAATTTTAACTTCTGTTTAAAGAAACACTTTTTAATTTTTTTTGGCCTGAAAATTTCAAATATTGAGGGGTATTAGAAAGTCAAAGAACCACACAGGGACCTCCTGTGGGTCAGCAGGAGCGTCACTGCTGCACTCAGGAAGGAGAGAGAGGAGGCGGGCTTGGCGTCGGGCCTTGGCTGCATCTCAGACTGCATTGGGTTATATTTCCTTTTTAATTACAGCTTTCTTAACCGAGTTGCCAGCGGTGCTTCTGTGAGCGCCAACTCAGGGGGGACTAGTTAACTTGCACAGTTAATACCAAGCGCTTAACTGCAGCCTCCTCCAGCATAATTTATACCTACTCGTTTCAACACCTGAACAGAGTTTAAACACGCAGCCCAGTGGCTTTTGGTGACTCATGTGTTGGGAGTGGGTTTTAATTTTTGAGTCCTATCAAGAGTTCTGGGGAATATGGGATATTGGGGTGAGGACACAATTCACAAACGTGAATGGAGGAAGAGGGAATACTGAAATACTGTTTTCTGTGGGTACTACGGCTTCCTGCCTTGCTCAAAGGCATGCTGCGTAAAAGATGAGGAACGCTCTATGCAGTAGAAACTCACTAATTTGAACTTTATTAATGTAGCCTTTGTGATAATTGGACCAGAGGCAAGGGTGACATTTTTCTCTGTGTAAGTTATGAATACAAGGATTTAATAAGTAATAATAATATAAACAAGATTATTAGGGGGAACATTTATACTTAAAAAAACTAATATTCACTGAGCGTTTACTGTGCACCAGACTTTGTGCTAAGTGTTTTGCATTCATCATCTTACTTCTCATATTTATTACTCAGTGAGGGATGTATGTTATTATACCCATTTTACAGGGGAGGAGCCCGAGGCACTAAGAGGTCCATGCTACCTGTACTGCTACTCTCCATCGGGGGTCAGAGCCCCTGCGTTTAACCGCCACACTTATCTTAAGGAAGCACGCCGCGTGGGGGCTTTTGAAAGTTCCCACCCACACGGCAACTGAACAGCAGCGCTGGTCGGGTTTCACAGGTGCAAGCACAGGCGTGCCCGCGTAGAAGATACCAGAGTGACCAGCCCACTGACTCTTTTGGGCCAAAGAATCAGGGCAAAGTGAGGTCCAGGTTACAACCAGGGCTGTGCCAGGCCTAGTGGGTCTCCCCAGCCACTCTGGCGAGGGGCACAGCAGCCAACGCCTTGCCTCTGCTGGCTCTGAGATGGATGTTTCTGGGACACCTGCTCTTGCAGGATGGATCTTCACCTGACACCCATCCCGGTGAAGCCTCACACAAGGTGTCTGGGGCGACCTGGGTCACGTGCCTACACTCTGGCTGCAGGGAGGCTGGGGCTTCAAAACTCCCAAACGTAGGAGGCAGAGTCCACAGCGTTAGACGGCCAAAATCATGATATATGTGTATAAAGATGCCAGTAACAAGTCACTCCCGGCTTCCCACTTAATGAGGTCTCCCGCTGATTTTTCTGGAGGACACTTTGTGGCCCAGAGTCACCCTGGGGCTGCAGCAAGGACAGGGAGTACTGGTGGGAATCAGAAGCCACGAATCCTAGTCCTGGCTCAAGCCTTCACTAGGCACATGACCTCGGGCAAGTCACTTTACCTCCTCAACCCTGAAATGGGAACTGTGGGGCCAACTCCTGGCACACAGGACGGATGTGAAGGTTGAAGGCAATAATGTTCCAACACCACCATAACCTACAATTTCTCATGCAAACGTCAAGGGTCACGATAATTGAGCACAATACACTTGTATTTCTTACTCATTCAGATGCCACTTTCCCGGGGCTGGCTGGCTGACCTGCCGCGCCACAATGCATGCGTGACTGCTGCTATCCTGAGAAAGGTCTTGGGCTAAGAATGTACACATCGTTCCAAATGAGACTCCACGTAAGGTGGAATCACAACTCGATGGCGTGAGGTCATGAGAAAACCGCGTCCAGCAGAGAGAGGCCCCGTCCACACACGGCCGCCAAGCAAGCAGAGATACTCACCACGGAGGTTTCAAAATACTCCAGGCCTTGGCCCAGCGCCCATGCCTGGGCCTCAGCTGAGTCCACCGCTCGCCTGCCGGCCAGGTCTGCCTTGTTCCCCACTAAAACACCTGCTCGAAAGAAACAACCAGAGCATGGCACATAACTGCGGGGGTCTGGGAGACTAGCAGAGCAAGCACACTATTTTTGAGAGCCATAGAACTCCCGTGAGAGAGGCTGCCTGACACGAGGAGGTGAACCACACAGGGCCAGCCAGGGCTCTCTAGCGCTGGCCCGCGAGGGCCACAGAGAGAACAGGTGGGCTTGGCTTTTCACGCACAGCTTTTGGTCATCTTTTTTTCAGAACTCATGTGTATCTGTCTCCTTTGTCTCCTTAAGGCTGCAAGGCCGTGAAGGCGAGGGCCAAATTTATGTGAGTGTTTGTGATAATTCCTAGGACGTGGAGCAAACGTTAAAATGGTCATTAATACTAATCTGAGGACTCGGCTCACAGTCAGGGATGCAGAGGTAATTTAGTTCGGCTCCCAGCTGCATCAGCTGCAGCTAATTTTTGAGCCTGTCTCTGGAGATCACTTTCCCGGGTCTATAATGAGGAGAATTTGTTGATCTCACATAGGGATGAAAAATAAACTGATTTAAAGCATTGCGAAGTGACAACAGGACTTGAATGTTTACTTGTACCCCACATAAGGAGAAAACGAGGAACTCTGCCCTGGAGTCAGCTTTCTGGAAATAACAACTCATGGCACGAGTCTCCCCGCAACACTGCAAGGTGAGTGCCGCCATTCCTGTTTGGCAGAGATCTGTGCTAACTCACTGAGGCTTACGTGGCTGCTAAGAGGCAGGGCCAGTGTACAATCTAGGCCATCAAATTCGAAGCCCCAGGGCCCTTTTTAGCACCCACAGCGGCCTCTGCAATGCCCTTGCCCTCTTGAACCGAACGGCAGAGGTGCTGCCGGGAGGGTCTGCAGCTCCTACCTGGGAGGGAGGTACCCGGCATCTGTGCCCGTGCCTTCTCCAGCCACTTGCCGCAGTTGTTGAAGGACTGCTCACTGGTCACATCATAGACAAGACATAAGACATTGGGACTCTCCCACTGTGCAAGAGGGACAAGACGAGCATGTGTCAGTAACAGGGAAAGTACCTTCAAGGCTGGGAGAAAATTTGTCCTCCCAAGGGAAGGGATATGAGGGCGGAGGGAAGTGGAAAACTACAAAGGGGACGTGAGGCAGAACACAGCCACACCCACAGAAGTCAAGCAGTTCCCCCAAAGGAATGACGAGGGGGGCCACGCTCAGTGGCAGGGCAGGGCCAGGTTCTCTGCCGGGCGCTTCTGTGTGTCACTGTGAAGCTTCCCAACCCGGCAGGGTCGGTCTGAATAGTCCCACTTTGGAGCTGGAGCCCAGGTCAGATATGCTTTAGAAACAATGATGGCAGAGACAGGAGGACTGTGCTTTCGCCGCCACTGGTCCCATTTATTCCTTCTTCTGCTCATTCTTACGAGGGCCGCTATCGTGTGAGTTGTTATGCTTTTGTGCTGGGCAGCCCTTCCTTTCATTAGCAGCCCCTGGAAGCCTGTTTGCTTGCATCTTCTTAATAAGGGCTGGCTTTTTAAAATGCAAAGGGCAGTTTCTGCTTTTCCTGTGGTGTCTGCATCAGCCCTAACCCAAACCACACCGACAACCAGACAGGGCTCAGCGTCCCTCCCAATTAAGAGCCAGGGCTGTACTCTCAGGGGCTGCTCAGAGTCCAGGGATGTCCTAGCCTGCCGCTGGGACGAAGGATGGCCCGCACAGGCTGTGGACGCTTGCCCTGGTGCATGTGACTCTTGGCCATGCCCTGGTTTCTGGGCACTCCCAACCTGCACAGTTGAAGGCTGGTTTATTTCTGGGGTGTCAGTAACCTCCCGGGGTAGGGGGGGAATCCGTTTCCCTCCACACTGGATTCCCATTCTTTTCCAATCCTTGGAAGGCCAGCCCAGGATGGGCTCTGGAGGGCTCACTCCCCACCCACGAGGCTACTCCAGCTCCTGGTAGTGTCCAGGATGGGGGGAGCTTGGACCAGCCTGATGATCCCTTCACACCAGACTAACTCTTGAACTCTTGCTAGAAGACACTGACCTCCCCTGTGTGCGTGTAGGAGATGCCCCAGCACGGTTTTAACTCAAGGAGCCTTCCTTCTTCCAGGCTTCAGCAAGGGGACCCCGGAGAGGCCTGGGATTCAGCTGAAGCTGGAGTAGGAGAGCCCAGAGTCAGGGCTGGCCATGGGGGTGCGTGTGTGTGTGTGTGTGTGTGTGTGCGTGTAAGAGAGAGAGAGAGAGAGAGAGAGAGAATGATGTGTGGCATGTAGCCCAGACCTGCCCAAACACATCTTCCCTTCTGCTGGGCAGGGCAGCCCCAGCGCCAGGCCGAGCACACAGTAGGCACTTGGTAAACATCATGCATCGTGCATGAAGCCAGCCTTGTGTGAAGTTATTGTCATTAGATCACTTCTGTGAGACAACAAAAAAGGGGCAGAAAACAGTTTCCATTAAAATGTAGCTGTTCTTGGAAAGGCCAGGGAGGGCTCTGGAGAACTCAAACCCTCTAATTAGCTCGTGGCCCAGATGAGGGAAGCTGTCACGCTGGGAGGCACAGCAAGCTGGGCCCTGACAGGACGGCCGGGCGGGGAGTGCACGGGGCATACGCGCCCTGGGCAGCAGCAGGCGCACGTCTCAGAGCCAGCCCCAGTGGAACGTCCCGTGGAAGCTCCAGTGCCACCCACTCCAAGGGGTCAGCCTCGTTACAGGGCCCCTAGGGCACGGCCCAGAGGGGAAGGAAACATTCTGTGCCGTCCTGGGAGGCCGAGAAGGAGTGCGGAAAGGACACCACCACGAGGGGCTGCTCAGGAGACGGGCCCCGGGGTAGGGGGGGGGCTGCAAGGGCCGAGCCACAGGCGCTGGCACATTGGAACTGGCCGTCCCAGAGCTGGGAGGGGGGGGGCGCAATTATGCACACTAGCCACTCCTTCTCCCACGTGGCCGCAAGTCCCAGGCTAGGGGAAGGCCCCATAAAGAATTTTGTCCTGGTAGCTTCTCTTGATGGCCACGGTGCAGTGACATTTCTGCGTGAACACTGTCAGGGGCAAACCTTTTGGCAGGAGGTAACGGTGCTTAGGAAATAGGCCGCATGCTACTTGCCAATTTATCCAGCATTTCGGAAAACAGCTCCTTGCCGGCAGAGTCAAAAATGAAGAGCTCCTAAAATCAGAAAAGCATGTCCAGGAAGAAAGTCTCCATATGGGAAAACCACTAGCTATGAGGCACCGGTATCAGTCTCAACTCACTACGGACTTGTCTTAGTGGCAAAATACATGCACCCGCATGCATACACGTTTTTGTGCACGCTCTGGGCACGGGCACGAGAAAGATGCTGCCGAAAGGAATGAACTCCATAGGCTTAGACAGACAGTGCAACGGGTTCCCACACCAACCAGCACTTTCTGTGTGCGTCTCACCTCTCCTAACCCCGAGTGCAAAAATACCGGGAACAAGCTGACTTCCCACCTGGCAGAACAGAATGCTAAACAGGCCGACAAGTGCTCCGGTTTCCAAAAGGTCATTCTGCACTTTGTTAACCAAATTGATTTTCAAATCTTAAAACAATTCTTCTTAAAGGAGGTCACTGAGTAGGCCTGGGGAAGGCGGTTAAAGTAGGACAGTCTGTCATCACTCTGGGATGGCTAAGGCGTGATTCAGACAGAGGGCAAGGGATGACCCTTCCTGCCCCTGTCCGAACCCTCCCCGGCCCTCATGAGGGGCCCCCAGTGCCACTGCTCTAGGAAGTCCCTTTCAGCGCTTCGTCAAGCTCCCCACCGGCACCCCTGGCTGGCCTCTGACCCCTGGCACACGGTCTGAGAGCCAGTAGCACCATCTGCTTTGCACGCTGGGTGGCTGTGCACCCGTCTTACCCTTCATCAGGGGTACTTAGATTTTTTTTTTTCTCATGGACCTGTTTAAGAATCTGGTGAAAGCTACAAACCCTCTCCAGGGAAGCATAGACAAACATAACATCTTGCCATTCAATTTCAAGAGTCCTAGGTTCCCATAAAGGAACCCAGGTTAGGAACCTTGATACTAGATAACAAGTTCTTTGAGGGCCAGGCCTATGTCCCAGTCTTCCTGCCTTCCTCCTCCTCAGTCCCTCCCTTGTGTGCTTCCCGCATTCCCCGATTCTGTTTCCAAATGCTCAGACAAGTCTAGGCCACATTCTCGCACTGCATCTTCCCTAGGGAGGATGGCAGTGACCATGGAGACCCTGGGCCCAGCTGGGGTAGCCCCGAGTTGCCTTAGAGTAAGGCACCACTCACCACACTGTCGCCCGTGTCCGGAACTGGCACCGTCTTTACCACCAAATCCACCCCTGTTGTCTGCCGAGGAACACCAAGAACATGAGGGCCCCAAAGGGAGGGGCATGTTACAGGAGGACACAACGAGCACCCAAATCCCTGGGGGGACATCCCCAGCCAAAGGGTTTGTATTCTGGACTCATTTTGGTGACAAGTGGCTCATACTGCAGAAGTCAGAGAGGACCTACTAGTCCTTTCCCCTCCCTGCCCCTGAGTAAGCTGCTACTCATGACAGCCAAGCTGCTCATGGCGTCTGCTCTCCGGACAGCCCCTCACCCCGGGCCGGTGGAAAAAGCGATCTCCACGTGGCCACCCGAGCAGCCTCTCATCGGCCTCTGAGGGCTTCCTCAGGGAATTTTGCAAAGTCACCCAGGGTTAGCTGCGCCCTTCTCTTTAAGCCAGGCCTCGACTCCCACGGCTCACCAGGGTGTAGTTCTTCTGGAAATGGGCCCCGTCGCTGCGGAAGATCTGTGCCAGGGCGGTCTTGCCCACCGTTGGGTCTCCTGTGAGGTCCGAGAAGAAAAACAGCACTGATTTGAGAATCTCCCGCTGCACAGCACTAGTCTAGAAGCCAGAAACTTCAACGAGTTTTCAGAGAAAATGTACGCGGCTCTCACGAGAACGTGTTCTGAAGCCGCAGGCAGGACGCGAGGTCTGAGACGCATCTGCAAAGCTCACGCCGGCCGGAGCACAGTTCTGCGCGGCTCAGCCTTTCATCCAAAGGAACTGACCCAGAAGGTAACAGCGCTTGCGGAGGGCTCCAGGGCCCTGGAACCAGCACTGACACTCTTCCACCGAAACACACCCTAGGGGAAAACCTGTCACTTCCAAATGCGAATTTACCTTGAAGTCTTGAAGGTAAAGAAGTGTGACCGGTCCAGACATGGAGACTCACCTGACAACGGAACCAGTCTGAGTTTAGAGCTTCTACCTGATACTTTATTTTTTTGGTGGGGGGGGGGGGGCGGATGGGGGCAGGACGGGAGTTGAGAGTGTTCCTGCATTTATGGGACGGAAGAAGTCAGATGCTACAGTCACCATCCTGAAGCCCATTTCCAGGTGACATATTCCATCTCCATCTCTGCATGCCGGGTGGTGACCACTGAGGATCCAACTTCCTAGGGCCTCTCCACAATTCTATTTGCGACAGCAATCACTTCCTCCAAGCGTGTCTTACACCTACTGGGTTTATCTCCTGGACTTCCTTTTTGGTCAATAGTCCCAGAACAGGTACCCCAGAACTAAAGGTTTACAGTTTTCAGTCTTATCTCTGAGCCTTTCACAAGACTGTCGGGAGTAACTGAATTGGAGTCCCTCCTGTGCCCATGGAGATGTCGGAAGCTCTCTCTGCCCACCTTGAAGTCCCCTTCACCCTCCCCATTTTTCCAATGTGGCTGTGCTCGGCCTCCTTTGATGCCGGTTGTTTTCATTTGAGAGTCTTACAGTTGATCCTCACGCCATCATCCAGCCCCTTCACAGAGCGCCGTTTTCTGCTTTCTCACCCTCTGGATTCTTAGCAAAGTCACCTCTGCACTCCTGTCTCCCGGCGAGCACCGTCCGGTACAGCCTCTTCCCCTAAGCTCCCATTCGACAGTCGGCTCCAGCACTTCCTTCCTCCACTTCTCCACAGTCTGCCACTCTGTTCACTGCTCAGCTTTGACTTTTCCCACCTATAATTTTCTCTTGTGAGACAATTGCTTGACTACTTGTGGCATTTCCTTTTCTGTGAACTCCCCCAGGTTTGAGTGAGCTATTCAGGTCTGGCTTTTCTATTTGCTACCCCTTCTCAGAAGGGAGCCAACACGTGTTGAGCCCTCCTTACGAACCTGCTCATACAAGCTCATTCATGCCTTCCCTGCCAAGCTGCGTATCATCACCTCACCTGCCAGATGGAGACGGGGCCCAGAGAGGCTGGGTAGCCTGCCCAGGATTCCACCCTCGTGCTCTCTCCACCAGGCCTGTTCCTCTCGTAGAGCTCAGGGGCCCCTTCTGACCCATTTTGAATGCTGCCCTACAGGCCCTCATTACCGCAGCCTTCCATGGCATCTGCAGTGATCACAGCCCAGACTGTCATTGGTACCCATCCGTCTCAGGGCAAACAGAGCGCATCACGTTGCTTCCGGGGGCCTAGGCAACGTCCACCCTCCCAACTCCAATTTTGCTCCTGAATCCAGTTGGAAATTGGCTCTTCCTGCTTGTGAAAGCCCCCACAGATCTGTTCTGGTTAATTTCATAAATCTTTCTTCCGACTGTCAGAGTCACCAACGCTTATAGAAAACTTCCTGTGTTGGCCATGAGGAGGGATCCGAGCACAGGGAGGCGAAATAGCTGATAAACACATTTGCAGAGCAACAAGATGACAAGTGCAAATTCAAATAGCACAAGCTGAGAACCAAAGTGTCTGAGGGAGCATCGAGGAAAAAGAAATGAACAAGAGGGTTCGTTAGTGTGGGAGGCTTCCCTAGAGGCAAGGGCTGGGCCTCGGGGTGACAGCAGGGAGGGGTCTGCGGGACAGAAGAGGATGGCATCTGCAAAAGCACGATGTGAGGTCACTGCGACATGACTGCCAAGTCCAGCAGTCTTTTCTCAGTTCTCAGCCTCCTTGACAACTCTGAAGGATGTGAGTCAGCCTGAAGCTGCCCCTCCTTCCCGAGCCCTGTGCCTGTGGCCTGGGCGACCCTGAACTGGCCTGGTTCTCCTGCCACTCTGCCCTCGGAGGGCTCTCTGCTCCCAGTCGACTCTGTCTCGTTCACCCTCACTACCTTGACTGCCACTTCTCAAGGCAGGATCTCCCTCCCAAACTCTTCTGTATTTCCAACAACCTGTGGACGTTTCCGCTAGAATGACAGGCCCTCAGCCGGTCTCAGTTCATCACAGCCAGGCTCGTGTCATGCTCCAGTCCTGAGTTGTTGGCCCACCTAGCCCATTCTTTCTGTTCATGACACCACCGTGCGTTTTCACTGTCCCAGATTCAACCTGGCACCTCTGACTGCTCCTCCTCCCTCTTCTCAATCTCCAGTTGGTCTCCCTCGCACCCCTTACATCCTTTGCTGTGTCTCAAGCCCAAGCTCCTTGCTCTGATTGCTGACACTGCCCTGGGTAGCTCCTACTTGGGTCTGTCTCAGCCCCAAGCCCTCTTCCATGCTCTGCTGGGGTGGAGACTCTGCAGGTACATTTCTCCTGTGCCAACAGGGGTTCTAGAAGAGAGCAGAAGGCTGCAGTGGGGAGGAGGGAATTGTTCCTTTGCTTTGCTTCTCCTTCATCTTGGCATTACCCTGACAGTGATCTTCACCCTTCACAGGAACTGCTTCCTGTCTCCGGTTTGGTTTTTTGCACTCCCAGACCAGGCTTATTGTGGCCCCTCAGAGGTATGAGCAGTGCGGGCAGTGCCCCCTTCTCAGAGGTCTGCACCTCAGCCCCCAGGGCCCCCGCTCCAAGCTTCTCGGCTCTGCTAACCCAGCCTCCTCCCCCTGCTTGCCAAGCCCTGGAGGAAATGCTCCTTTCTGCAGTTACTGCCCCTGCTGCCTTAGTGTCCTCTTTTGTCTCTCCAGTCGTCCAATCAATACCTGTTTAATTAACATCACACGCAAAATTCGCACTGTTGAGATACCCTCTTTCTGTTTTTTGCCTGGACTCTGATTTATGTAGTCTTTGGTACCAGAAGTGGTCTCCAAATACAGTCCCTCCAGGATGGTTTGGAACTGGTTTGGTCTTGTCTTGCCCTGAACACAGGGCTGAGCTCCTTCCAGTGGGAAATGAATCCCAGTGATCCCTGGCACGTGGTGGCGTCACGTGCAGGTGACTGAATTCACCAGGTGACTGCCAGCACCAGTAGGGCAGCGCCTCTTCCTCAGAGGTCTGGAGCTCAGCTCTCTGGGGCTCTTTTTCAAGCTTCTGACACCCCTAACCTCTGTCCACCACTCTGTGTCGCCTCAATGCTGCCTTCTTGCTTTTTCAATTCTCCAACACCTGATGAACCAATTCCGTATATTAAAATTCCTCTGTTGAAGTGACGAATGCATTTTCTGTTTTCTCGACTGGTCCTCGACTGAAAATACTTCCCAGGTGGCTTTCTCTCCTCTTCTCCCTGCTCTAACCCACCCTGAGCTTGACAGTGCTTTCATCCTGTCAAACCCTCACAAAAAACCTGCCGAGGGTTCTCCTGCCGCCAGCATCTCTTCCCAGTCAGCCCTAACCCACCTCCCAACTCACTCTCCAGCAATCCCTCGTACAAAATCTGGGCGCTACATACTCCTGTTTGCTCAGTCCCTAAAAATTCCTCAGGGCCACCTCCTTGCAGCTCTCCCCAGTCCCGGTGCAAATCCTGCCCATTCTCTGCCAGGTACAGCTCAAAGAGTGTCCTTCCTGCACAGCCTCTGAAGGTCATCCCTCCCGCTTCGTCTTTACCTGAGTGGCTAACATGGACCTTGCTGCTAATGTGAGATTTGATAGCAAAGCCACCCTCCAGCGAGGCGCTATCGTCATCCCCACGCATGTCGGGAGGCCGTATATCACAGCACCCAAGGGCACAGACGCTGCAGTGTTTGTGGCTTCATTACTTACTGTGTGACTGTCAGTCAATTACTTAATCTCTCTGTGCCTCAGTTGCTACTCCTGTAAAATAGGACAATAATAGCTCCTACTTCACAGAACTGTTACGAGGATTTAATGAGTTAATACGTGCAGTACCTGGCATATAGCACTACTTAGGTGTTTTTTAAGTAAATAAAATATAGATAAACGTCAAGTGTTGTGTTCTCTCTTCATCTTGGTCAGAACAAGTAACAGCTGCCTGTGCCCTGAGCTATTTCTCCCATACCTGGCACACGAAGGGCCTTCAATGTGCGTGTGCTGCCCTGTAACTCACTGTGCACATTTTAGTTCTTCCTTGAGTGTAGGGGTTGGGCTGGGCTGACTTATCTTTGTATTCCCGCTGCATCTTGCATGGTGACTCACACAGAGTAGGTGCTCAATAAATATCTATTAAATGAATAAACACTTGAGCTGGATACTGGGTTATGACTAGTTATAAGAGAAAAGCCAGTCACAGGAATTCAGCTTACCTAGTAGGGGTATGCATGGCAGGGCTGGAGTGGAGAAAGAATTTGGTAAAGGGGGCTGATTCACTGGGCTGAGGTCTTTTGGTCCCTGGAAAGTTTCAGAAGGAAATGCCCTTGCAGCCTTGAAAAGAGGCTACAGACTGAGGGGCAGGCTGGAGTTCAGGACCCCTTACTCAGGGAATGGCTGAAATCAGCTGAAACAAGTGCCCAGGGAGTGTGGACAGAGAAGGGCAAAAAGGAGCACAGCTTGAGGACAGTATAGCCTGGGCTAAGAACAAAGCCCTGGAAATCTGAACCCCTGGGTCAGGACCCAGGGTCTGGACCACATAGCTCTGCTGTGTCCAGCTGTGTGACCCAGGGCAAGTGTCTTCACCTCTTTGGGCCTAGCTGCCTCATCTGTAGATGAGGATGACAATAACACTGACCCCATAGGGTTGTTGTGAGGATGATTCAGTGAGGTGACCTGCATTAACAGTCTGGCACAATGACACATAGAAAATGCTTAGTAAGTTAGCTCCACTATGGAAGTTGAATCAAAAAAGAATTAAGAGAAAGAACAGTCAGAAAGAGAAGCCCATTTGTAAAGAATCTAACTTTAGAAAATAAAAATGTTCCCACTTTATCTGTGAGGAAACTGAAGCTCAAAAAAGCGCTTTGTCCAAGTGACACAGCCAGTAAGAGGAACAGGCAGAATTATTTTTGTTACACAATACTGCCTCCCCTGGTGCTCTGGAAACTAGACACTCTCTTGAGAACCATTAATTTCTTTTGCTCCAGTATGATTTAGGTATATCGTCAGTCATCTTTCTGTATGACCCTTTTATTTTCAAATTAGAAGTCATTAAAATATTATGATTTATTTTCAGTCTGGAAGAGAGGAATAAAAAAAAAAGGAATCTCTTCTAGTCTATATAATTTCTCACTGCTTCTTTTCTGAGCTGGTCAGGGAAGCCTCGGAAGGTCACAGGTTTCAACAGCACCACAAGTTAAGAGTTTTGGAGTCGGACAGATCTGGGGTTAAAATCCTGTATATGACCTTCACTATGGGTTGACCTTAGCCAACACCTCTCATTGCCTCAGTAAGATAAGAACAATATAGTTCCTCCGACAGTGTGCTACAGTGAGACTCTTAAATATTACTACATGTGCCTGGCATGCAGTAAGGGCGCAGTAAAATACACACATGTTGGGTAGTCATATGTCTCTAATCTGAGCTATTGTTTTCCTAAATGTGGAGACTGACACAAGGGGAACACTACAAATGTGTATGCCATATATTCATTCATTCTACAAATATTTATTGAGTACCTGCTATGTTTCAAGCATTGTTCTGGGTGCGTGGGATGTTATCAGTCAACAAAACAAAGATTCCTGCCTTTGGTGGACTCAACGTTTATATCCTCCTGAGATTGAATGAGCACAGTAACTTGGATCTTAAAGACAACACACAGGTGCCTTTTGCAAACTCTGGTCACTATACATTACTCTCTCCTATCCCTGTTATCAGGGGGATGGGGTCAGAAAAAAAATCCCATCGTAAAGACCACCGAAGTCACTGATGCTTATTCAACTGAAACACTATGGTTCGCTTAAGTTGATTTTTTAACATGTTTTTTTTAATGAGTCAGCTCAACTGGTGAAGGTGGTCTCAGAGTATGACAGGGAGCAGGGGAAATCAGCTGAAGCTACAAACGTGCTCTGGAAGAGAATTCCTCCTCGCCTAATGTAATTTACTCTATCAGTAACTGCAGCAACTCGCCTTTGGGATAGAGAAAGGGAAAGACGGTAGACAATTTACGCGAACAAAAGCTCTCGATAAATTATGAAGGCTCTGGACTCCGGAGACCACTGTATCCAAGCGCAACTTTTCAGACTCACCTGCCAGGATGCACTTGGCCGCCAGCTTCACCATGGTAACCAACACTACCACGGACCAGAGGGCAAGCGCGGCTGCTACAGGCGTTGGTGGGTGGGCTTCGGGGCCCAGGGCCGGCCTGGGCCGAGAAAGTGGGGAGGGCTGATCTCAAGGGCCTGTGGCCGCGGTGGCGATGGGGACAGATGGGGCCCGGCCCTCCTGGGCTGGGCCGAGGGCGAGTATCAGGCGCTGAGGGTGGGAAGAGCAGGAAGGCTCCAGACCGCCCGGCACAAGGCCCCAGACGGCAGCCCCGCAAGGTGCACGCGAAGGGACGCGGCTCGCGTTCCCTATCCAGCCCTTCAGCCCACCCAGGGTCCGGAGGAAACAACCCGGCGCCCCTAGCATCCCAAGCACGGCGCCAAACGCGCTGGCCAAGCAACTGTGGCCCACAGGCCCCGCCTCCTCCACCTCACCGGCCCTCGATTGGTTCCCACTAAAAGCTCCCACCCTCGAAGGCTCTCGGAGACCCAGTGGGGGGCGGGGGCGGGGCCAAAAGCTCTCTTTGCAATACAATTCGTAAGAAGATCTGCTCTTCAGTTTCATCCAACTTGACGAATGGCCACAAATGATGTCAATCACTTCCATCTCCAGACCCCGCCCCCGCTCCGCCGGAGAGTCCCGGGATGAAGAAGCTCTAACATCAAGTAACCACAGAGGTGATAAAAGAAGCTTTCTGATTGGCCAGAGCCTGGCTTGGCCCATCCTCCCGATTCGGCACACCCCCTCCCCTTCTGGAAGTGGGTTCGCCCACAAGGGGCCTGGGCGGGCTTACGGCAGTCTGGCGCCTGCGCAGTGGCCCAGGCCGAAATTGCGGTCGCCGAGTCTCCGCCAGTTTGACATCCCAGGCAGGTTCCTGCCGCTTCCCCAGTTCCCGGGTTCCGGGGAGCGCGGCTATGAGGTGCACCGAGAAATCCGGTCCTTGCTCCGCATCCCGTAGGGAAATCTCATTTTAAAAGCTCAAGGACGGCATGAGCTTTAAAACCTAAAACATGAAAGTGCTTAAAGTGATGTCTGTGAACAAAAGGGAAAACAAGTAAACTTTTATGAGGCTGCGCAGTTGGACTCAGGAATTTGAGGTTGTACTTTACTCTTAGTGCATTTGCTCTCCTGCAAAATAGAAAATGCCTCACATGCTACACTGCCCATCACAGAGGGAAGCTCCGTAAATATCGGTTGACTTGGGGTGGGGGTGAGTCCGTCCTGCTTCCTGGTCAGGTGGTCAGAGACTTAAATCCCTGACAATCTTCCCTGCCTGGGCAAGTCACCTCATCCCTGAGCCTCTAAAGATGGGCCTGGTCGAAGCCACCTCCAAAGAGAGAGCATGTAAGTGCTTGGGACATAGTAGGTACTCAGCAAGTGATTGTGGAATGAAGGAATGAGAGGAAGATTATCTGGACAAATTTGGTTTATCATCACCCTCCTAGGCTGGCCAAATGCACCCCCTGTTCTCTCACTGAGCCTCTGGGATCTTTGATGACTGATGCTTAAAGGGAAGAGCATCCCCTCGGCAAAGATGCCTACACTAAGGATTTTCGTGCCCTTCAGACACTGGAACATTCTACCCTCTTGAGGCTGCTCTGTGTTTTAGGGTGGCCACCAGCCTTGTGCAGGAGAGTGAACACACACACACACACACACACACACACTCTACAAATGACTCTGATGGTTTCAGCCCTGAATCTGGAGTAAAACAATGCAAGTTGTCTGAAATTTTCTTTCCTGGGGATTGATTCCTGGTATTAGGGTAAAGGCCCATCTCTCCTTCATTCCCCTTAACCACTTTTCTTCTTTGGTGATGTCGTGTGAGTCTGTCTCAGACACCCCAGGCTGGGTGAGCAGAAAGCCTCCATCTGCTTCCCTCTTGCCGGCCCTCGTCCAGGCCAACCTGTTCACCATGAGTAACCCCGTTACTCCCTTAAAGGACCCTTCTAGTGACCACCCTCCCAGGGCAGCCCTATGTCGCTGAGATGCTGAGATACACCTGGGGCAGCCTCCAAAGCCTCAGTTCCCTCATCTGCAAGGGGGGTGATAATAGCACCTCCTTCACAGGGCTATTCTCCGTACCACACTCACTCTCTCCCTTCTGTTGCTGCTGCTTGGTGTGATTTTAGTCAGCACCATCGTAAGAGCACTTTGGAACTTTCCAGAAACATGGTAAACACTTGTATGGTGAATTCCATCCCCTGCACTCCACTCCATGGGCCTTCTATACATTCTTGATGACTAAAGGACAACTGAATGACTGGGAGTCACCGGGCTTAAGGTGCTCACAGAATTTCTGAGCCATGAGAGTTCCTGAGAAATTCTGGTTTAATCCCCCTCTGAGCGGCTGTAGCAGCCACAGCTGGTCTATGGTGAGCACATACTGCATGCTGGCCTTGTTCTAAGTGCTTTTAGGGATGAATTAATTTAGTATTCATGTCCATATTTCATATCCACAATAACACTTGTGAGGCTTGTATCATCTCCATTAGGGGGGACCAAGGCCCAAATGAGGTTAACTCAAGCGCTCAAGGTTGCAAAGCTAGTGAGTAGCAGAGCTGGGATTTGAACTCCCTCCCACTCTTCCTGTCATCCTAGAGAGCAAATGTTTATCGAGTTCCTTGTAGTAATAGCACACGGATTGAGCTTTATTTGCCAGGTATGTGCTAAGCGCTTCACATCCTCTCTCTTATTTGAAGCCACGACTCTGGGAAGTGGAAACTATTATCATGTTAAGGAAAGGAAACTGAGGTCCAGAGAAAGGCCAAGGTCACACGATGAGACAGCTTGATCCAGAACCAACCCCAGATCTCTTGACCCTTGGAACTGATATTTTTTTCTAATACCTAGTGTGGTCTCTCCAGTTTCATAAATAAGCTTTTCTTCAGTGTCTACCGTGGGCCAGGCACTGTGCTGGGGGTTGGAGCTACAGAAGTGAAGATGACAGAGTCCCAGTGCTCACTGCTGGCATGTCATGGCCATGTGGGAACGCAGGCCCAATGCTGCAGGTCCCTGACTTTTCTACAAGAGCCAAGAATCTGGGTTTTTGTGTGAAATCCTTTGAACTCTGGCAATGAACTTAAATTTAAAACACTGCAGCTACAGCTGTTAATGGTTCAACCTGGAGCTGCCTATCTGTGACCTCTGGTCAAGACGGGAACACAAAGGTGTAGACAAATCATTGTGACACAAGTGGGTAGACTTTGAGGAGCATTCCTAACCCTGCATGGATGGTTAGAGAGGGCGTGGGGAAGAATATTCTGGAAGGAGGGCCTTGTAGGAATTTGCGAGATGGACGTAGAGGAAAGGCCACACTGGGTATGTGGGACAGCACCTGCAAAGGTGCGGATTTGTGGGGGTGCATCGAATCAAACACACATCCAGATGGCAAAAGAAAGTGAGGCAAGGCCTGGCATGGGACCCTACTTTGAGGAATTCATATGAGTGCTTACTAGGCATAGGATGTAGAGGGGGACAGAATGATTCAGCCTAGTGGAGACACAGGTGACCAGGCAACGGTGATCTGTGACTGTGTAGTAAGCACGAGTAGGAGAGGACCAGGCACAGGACGAACAAATGCCCTACACTGTAAGCCCAGGACCAAAGCATCAACATCACCCGGGGGATTTTTTTAGAAATGCAAATTCCCAGGCCCCACTCTAGACCAACTGAACATAGGGGATGAGGCCCACAATCTGTGTTTTCATGGGCCCTCCTGGTGATTGAGATGTATGCTCACGTTGAGAATGACAGCTCTTAGGTAATGCTGGGACCTACCTTGATCTACTATATCTGGTCATTTTACTGTTTCTCAAACTCCTCAAGAACATTCCTACCTCAGGGCCTTTGCACATACTGTCCCCAGCATGGAGACATAGCTCTTTCCCTCATGATCTTCAGATCTCTGCTCAAATGTCATGTCCTTAGGGAACCTTCCCAAGCACCCAATTTAAGAATTGCTCCCAATCTGTCAGTCTCAATCTCCTTGACTTGCTTTACTTTCATCACAGCATTCACCACCATCCGAGATGATACAGTCTGTCCCTCTGTGCCGACGGGGTGTTGGTCCCAGCACCCCACAGATACCAAAATCCATGGACGCTCAAGTCCCTGTATAAAATGGTATAGTATTTGCATATAACTTACACACATCCTCGTGCATACTTTAAATCATCTCTAGAATACTTATAATACCTAGTACAATGTAAACACTATACAAATGTTATACTGCATTTTAAAATTTGTGTTATCTTTTATTGTTGTGTTGTTATTTTTAATTTTTTTCCCCCAAGTATTTTCAATCTGTGGTTGGTTGGATTCAAGATGCAGAATCCATGATGTGGAGCCTGCAGGTATGGAGGGCTGAGTGTGTTCCATTTTTATGTGTTTATTTGCATAGTATCTGTCTCCCCACACCAGAAGGTAAACTTTGTAAGGACAGGGACTTGGCCTCTTTTGCTAACCCAGCATCTAAGACCGTGCCCAGCATGGTGAGACACTCAGTAAATATTGTGGAGTTAATCAATGAATCTTGTAGGGTTTACCCTTCCGGTCATTCATTCATTCAATAAGGACCAATTCTTGAACACCTGTTCTTGTGCAGGTAACACGCTTGTTATCATACCTGCACAAGAACTAGGAGGGGTGCGATGACCATTCGGATGGGGGCAGCCTGATCCTGAGTCCTCTCCCACCCTCCGCCTGCACCACTAGCTAGACCCAGATGCTCTGTGGAAGAGGAGGGGTTAACAGTGCTGCTCCCCAAAGCCAGGGACTGGGCCATTTAGGCTGATTACAAGGGCTTTGGGTAAGAGGGGCGTGGAGGGGCAGCTGCTGACAAATTGTTCGTAGGAACTGTTCAGTCATCCTGGGTTCGAATGCCTCCCGACGTCGCTGCTGAGCTGCATGCGTATGAGCTGTGGCTCCTTGCCAGGGACAGCCGCAATATTCCACGCACGGCGCCGGGGCTGATCGTGCCCACTGCAGGGCCCAAGCCCCTTTGCCGTGGCACTGTGACAGCCAGGGGGTTCTCCCTCTGCCTGGGCCCCATCACAGCCCATCAGTTATAGGGTGTGGTAGTGGGATTGTTGGATGCAAAACAATCCCTTTGGGTAGATAAGAGGTTTTATGTGAAATTCGTAGGGAAAAGGCCTCTTGAGAGAGATTCTGCGTGAATCCTCAAGAAGAACGTCTTTCGTACATTAAAGCAGATTTGCTCGAATGCCCTCATGTCAGGGGACAATGCCAAAAAGAGAGGGCTAGGAGGTGTGTAGAATTTTACGTACTTAGATCAGGGTTTTCCCACCTTGGCACTATTGATATTCTGGGGTGGGTAACTCTTTGTGTGGGGGCTGTCCTGAGCACTGCAGGATGCTTGGCAGCATCCCATCCTCTACCCACTAGATGCCAGAATCATCTCCCTCAGGGAACAACCAAAACTGTCTGCAAACATCACCAAATGTCCCCTGGGGGGCAAAATCTTCCGTGGGTGAGAACCACTGATTTCCATGCCTGAACTCAATGAGTAAAGGATACTGGCTTTAACATTGAAATGCGCAAGGACTTGCCCCTCAGGCTGCCTGGGCTTGAGTCCCTGCTTTGCCACCTCCCCTTTGTGTCTCAGTCGCCTCTTACCTGCCCCCGTGGGCGCCGTGAGGCTCAGATGAGTGGCCACAGGTAAGGGGTCTAGCTAACGCCTGACAGGTGGTAAGACTCTGATTAACAGCCACTGGGGTGAGGGCGACTCCCCCAGGGGGGTTTATGATGCGGCAATGGAGTTCTGTCTCACAATTTCGTACGATGCACTGTGTCGCATCTGGCGCACCGCCTTCCCGTGGGAATGACCTTTGCTGTTCTTTCTCCCACTGTCCACGTGGGCCTGGTTGTTTATGTCTCCGCTGATGCAGGGCTTGGCGGGGCCATCTCAGTAAAGGGCAGAGGAAATGGACCGACTCACCTTCTGCGCGCCCGGAGTGCAAAGCGGGGGCCCCGGGAGCGGCGCGGGGGCCGCGATGTGCCGGTTCTGTCAGCAGGGGGCAGCAGCCGCCGGGAAAACGCCTGCTGCAGGAGGGCGCCGGGGCCGCCCGCCCTTTGGATTTACTCTGCGGCTGCTTTTGTTTAAAGTTGAGCAAATCATCCATCCAGAGCCACCCGGAGGCCTCCTTTAAGAGCCCGAGATGCTTCATCTGTAGAAGCCGAGAGCTGCTTTTCCAGAATGTTCCACGTATGTGCTGGCCAATGGAGAATGAGAGGTTGGTAACTCACCTGGCACCTCTCTCCCTTGGAGATGCAGAGCTCTGGGCTCTGAGTCCAGTTGCAGGTGTCACCTGCACCTACTGATGTTCCCTGCTGTTCCCTTTCCACACTCCACGCCTCAAGCTGTGTGGCTGTGTTCAAGGAGGGGACAGATGTTTCCGGATGGCGCAGTCTGCACCTGGGCTGAAGTCCGCCACAGGCAACGGTAGCCGGTCCCTACCCTTCCTTCCTCTTCTCCAGCCCCCACCCCACATCACGCCCAGGAGCTGAGTGACACAGAAGCCGTCCCAGACCAGCCCTCCCCAGGCAGCTGCAGAGCTCTGGCCCTGTCTTAGCGGGTTCCCCATCCGCCCCATAGGAACTTGACTGCCAGGGGTGTCATTCTCTCCTGGTGCCCTGGGAGTCACTGTGGACCCTTGGGTCCCCTTTTCCACTCAGGGGCCAGCATCACCTTTTAGAAATTTTAATCTCAGATCGACAGTCTCTTCCCAAGGTTCAAAATTGCAAAGACAGACAAGAATCTCCAGAGAACATCCCCTCCTGCCCTGGGCCCGCCCCAGGGGCTGCACCCTCACGGTGCCTGGACGCCCTTTCAGAGAGCCTGTGCTACGTTCCAGCACAGACGTGCATACACATTCTTTCTAGTTCTTTCTCTCCTCTTCCCCTGCACTCGGAAGCCGGCACACACTGTCTGCACTTGGCTTTTCTGTCCAATGTCCTTAGGAGGCCCCTGTCGGGACCCAACGTGCCCCTCAGTCTTTCTCAGTGGCTGAGAGTGGTCTTTCCAAATCTTGTCACATTTCCACTGAAAGTCCCCCCAGAGGCTTCCTGCTGTCCTCAGGGTAAAGTCCGCCTTCCCTGTGGGGCTGTCAGGCCTGGTGGGCGTCCCAGTGGGCGGGCAGTGCCCCCTCTCCGGCCTCCCTCACCTCGGGGCACCCAGCTCTCCCGATCCTCAGCCTCCACCTGCCTGTCCTGCCCCAGGGCCTTTGCCCTGCAGTCCCCTCTTAACCTGGTTAACTCCTGCTGTGTGTCTCTCCGCTCGCTTGCCTAGACACTCTGTGACAGCCGGCACCACCATGTGCAGTCGTGGGCAGTGCACATGACCACAGGATCGAGAGCCAGACCCCCGGGGTTCAACCCCAGCCTGGCTGCTTCCGAGCTGTGTGCCCTTGGGCAGCTTGCCACCCCTCTCTGCCCGACTCCTCCCGTGTGGCACAGGAGCGATCATCGGTCCTTCATCGGGGGTTTGGGGTGAGGATTACGTGACTGGCCAGAGCAAGCCTCAGTCCGAGTTGTATGAGGGTAGCGACTGGAGCACGTCTCTGCCACCAGCCGGGTGCACACTCCGAGGGCAGGAACCGCGTCTCCCTTGCAGCCAGCATATGCTAGTGCCTGGCAGAGAGCAGGAATTCTGTGAATGCGGGTCAGAATTACTGCACTTTAGTATAGGTCTCTGGAGGAATCGTTGTCTTAACCCAGTAGTTTTCACACTGGGCCCCTTGTGACACCAGTTAACAATAACAGCCCACAGACATGGACTCAGGCCAGGCTTTCTCCGCGGATTGTGTCATTTCACTTTCACAACTATCTGGACAGGTAGGTAGCGTCATGCTCTCATGACCCATATTTTACAAGTGAGAAAACTGAGGCACAGAGAGGTTAAGTAACTTGCCAGAGGTCACACAGTAGCAGAGCTAGAAGTCAAATCTACGAGGCCTTCTAGAAAACAACATTGTCTTAACCCAAAGAGAGTTATCTCTATGAGGGGGAGGGGGGTCTGCTCAGGGGCACCCTTCCCCGTCTGTCCCTGCCTGATTCAATTCTGGGCAGGTTCGAGACCCAGCTCTCTCTTCTCCTTCCCCCAGCCCATGTCCTGATCTACCCCTGGACTCTCAGAAGGGGGAGGGGGCCGCTCTGCCCACACCAGTCCATCCCCTGGATGGCTAGCAGGGCACCCTGCTATCACCTCCGGGCCGTGCTCTGACATTTATCCCCTCTGGGCCTTCCGTGTCCACTGCCCACTTGCCACCTCTGGTGCCCACACGCGCCCAAGCCCTTCCCAGCTCTCTAAGGGAGACCACCCTCGGTCCTGCGTTCCCCATACCCTTCCTCAGAGCGTGGCTCCTCCAAGGACTCGCCCAGCCCTCTTTCACTACTTCGCTTCTCACTTATTTCATAATCTGCCGCAAACTGTCTTCCCCTGAACGTGTGTTGAAGGTCACTCCTGGCTGAATGGTCAAGTCCAAACCCAGGCTTCAGGAATAGAGGACATTGTGCACTTACTACCTGCCAGGCCTGTGATAAGCACTGAGGTCTTGTGGGGACTATTGTTATCCCACTCTACAGAGAGGAAAACTGAGGCACAAGAAGGTTTAGCAACATGCTAGCTACGAACCCCGGCAGGCTGGCTCCTTGAGCCACACTCTTGGCCACACCTCTGTACTGTCCCTGAAGGGGCGTCTCTGCAGAGTTGACACGGCCTCTCCTCCCTACGCATTCTCTCTGCCTTGCTTGGGGACTCCCCTCCTCCTGCCCCCTCCCCCCTGCCTGTCTTTCTCCCATGCTGGAGGCTTCTCTGCTCCCTGCTCCTGAAATGGCTGCCCCAAGGCTCCGTCCTGGCCCCTCCTTCCTTCCAGGGCCTCCCTGGTGATCACACTCCTGCCGTGACAATGGCTGGGCTCCGGAATGACAATACCCCCAGCCTCCCCCCCACCCTCGGAGTTACCATGAGGGTCAAAACTGACACCACCTATTGTCTGAGATATGCCTTGCAAACTGTAAAGTGCTGGACAGAGGTAAGGGCTGTCACTATTACCATGATCAGCTGCATTCAGAGGTCACGTCCCTTGTCCTCTCCTCTAAATATTCTTGGAGCAAGTTGTCAGCCCCAAATGTGGCATCCGTGAGTTGGAATTGTCACCGAAAGCTCTGCACGTGTCCAGGAGGCCTCATCAGAAGAACGAGGACAAGTGGATGAGGAGAAGGAAAAAGAAGTTTATTACTTTGCCAGCAAAAGAGGAAAACAGGCAGACGATCGTCCCCAAATCCAATTTTCCTCCCCCAGAAGCGGAAAATACAGAGCTTTTAAGGGGAGGGCTCTCAGGTTGAGGGTACTGTCGTCAGCTACAGCTGATGGTTCTGATCCTGTGTCTGCGGCAGGCGCTGACCACAATGCCTTAACCAAGTGGGGGCCTGTGTTCCTCCTACCACGGTCATTCTCCAGGTCGGCAGCTTCCAGGCCAGCACAGGGGCTTCAGGGAGCCATCGGGGACCCAGGTTCCTCCTGGCTTTTTGGCGGCACCATCATTAGCTTTGTCTTTAGTTCCTGTGGTTGTAGGAAGTCCGCTCTGTGTCTGGGCCCCAGGCTGCGCCCTAGACATGGAGAAGAAGGAAGGCCATGGCTTCTCCAGAAGCTTCCCTGCAAGCCCCACCTAGAGACGTCTGCTGACATCTCATAGACCAAAACTGTTGGGGGAGTGCTTTTCACGGGCTACTTTGCTGCCCTGCCTCCAACAGGGGTCCTGGTAGAAAGCGGTGAGAATTCGTGACGATGGTAACGATAGTGAGTAGCAGGCAGTAACGTGCTATAATATATAGCGTGTCACCTATAAAACGCTAAACTTCACATCACTGGTATTTGTCCATGTTATTATGGAATATCCACTGTGACTACTTTAAAGGACACCCGATAGTTTATTTGTGGACGCCCCATAACTGTTCTCAACCTTGTCCCTTCCTGCATTGCAGCAGCCTCGTTTCTGCACACAGCTGCCTGGCCCTGAGGGAGGCCGGGGCCAGGACGTGGGCATTAATGTGTGCCCAGAGGGCAGCACCAGGAGCAGCAGCTGGTGGGGATGCCCACAGCAGGAGTCAGCGCTGGAGCCAGAGGTTGGTGAGCACACTGCAGGGGTAGAGCAACCGGCAAGAGGGACGTTAACTGCAAACTCATCTCCTCTGAACCCAGTGACAGCAGCACATCACAGCCTTCCCTCAGCTGGAGTTCTGAACGCTGGGTCAGGTGGGAGGGAGAAAATAGAGCAGCCTGGAAACTTCTCTGCCTCTTTAGGAAGCAGCACCCTCTTTGGATCCATCCGCGTGACACCTGTGCTCAATAAATATCTGATGACTGGTTGATTCAACAGGGTAGCAAGATGCCAGCAGGAGGCTAAGTGGATTTTTAATGGCCTGTGATCACAGCATCTTAGAGTTGGGAGGAACACGAGGGGAACTCTCCCACAGATGCATGAGTTCTTTCAACAAGTTCCGTCATCTCCCTTTGCACGCCTCTCATGACAGGGTGCTCACCACCTCGCAGGACAGCCTGTCTTACTGCTCAGCAGCTCCAAGGGTAGACAAGGCTTCCTCAGGTTTAGTCAAGAGCTGTCGCCCTGTGCATCCCCCCCAGTTGGTCCTGATTTCGTGCCTGCAGAATCACACAAAATAAACCCAGTTCCTCTTCACGCTAAACTCAATATTGTCCATATGTAGGTGCTTTGTTTTCTTTTTTGCTTGTGAATGTTTTTCTTTGTTTTGTGTATTTATTTACCCAACAAACATGCGTTAAGTGCCTCCTTTGTGGCAGGGACTGTATTCGGTGCTGAGGTTATGGTGGTGAACGATTCCAGCTCTCAGGAAACCTGACGACCAAATGGGGAAGACAGGTGGTAGTGATGGCGACTGAGGTGAAATTCACATCACATACAACTAACCATTTCAAAGCGTACAATTCAGCGGCGTGCAGTGCATTCCGTCTTGCGTAACCACTACCTCTCTCTAGTTTCAAAACTTTCCATCACCCCCAAATTCCCTGTAGCCCTGTACCCATTAAGAATCATCCCAGTTCTCCTCTTCCCTTTCCCCTGGAAACCACCCATCTACTTTCTGTCTCTATGGATTTACCTATTCTGGATATTTCACATAAAAGGAATCATATAATATGTCACCTTTTGTGATGGACTTCTTTCATTTACCATAATGTTTTTGAGGTTTGTCCAAGTCGTAACATGTATCAATACTTAATTCTTTTTATGGCTAAATAATATTCCACGATATGGCTATGCCACATTTTGATAATTCATTCATCCATTAACGGACATCTGGGTTGTTTTCACCTTTCGGCTATTATGAATAATAGCTGCTATAAACATTTGTATGCAAGTTTCTGTGTGGACATATTTTCATTTCTCTTGGATATATGTGGGCTGTCTGGAAAGTGTCCAGCTGTTGTTCGTGTAATGAGAAAGGTTTACATGGCTGGATATTTCCCAGAGAGCCCTCCTATGCTGGAGAATGAAATTTCTGGGGCATATAGAAATTCTGTTTAACTTTTTGAGGAGCTACCAAGTCGTTTTTCGTATCGACTGCACCATTTTATGCTCTCACTAGCAATACGTGAGGGTACCAAATTCTCCACACACCCCCTCCCAGTACTTCTTATTTCCCTTGTTCTGATTGTAGCTATTCTAGTGGGTGTGAAGTGGCATTTCACTGTGGTTCTGATTCGTATCTCCTTAATGACAAATGATGCTGAGCATCTTTTCATATACTTTTTGGCCATTTATATATTTTCTTTGGAAAAATGTCTATTCAAGTCCTTTGCCCACTTTTTTTTTTTTTTTTTGAGACAGAGCCTCACTCTGTTGCCCCAGCTGGAGTGCAGTGGTGCTCACTGCTGCCTCCAACTCCTGGGCTCTAATGATCTCCTGCCTCAGCCTCCTGAGTAGCTGGGACTACAGGCGTGTGCCACCACATCTGGCTAATTTTTTCTATTTTTAGTAGAGATGGGTTCTCACTCTTGCTCAGGCTGGTCTTGAACTCCTGACCTCAAGTGGTCCTCCCACCTTGGCCTCTTGCTAGGATTACAGGTGAGAGCTACCTTACCCAGCCCTTTGCCTGCTTTTTAATTGAACTGCATGATGATTTATTTTATGTGTCAAATTAACTGGGCCAGGAGGTGCCCAGATGTTTGGTCAAACATTATTCTGGGTCTTTCTGTGAGGGTGTTTTTGGATGAGATTAACATTTAAATCAGTAGACTGAAAAAAAGCCTTGCCTAACATGGGAAGTCCTCATCCAGTTAGTTGAAGGCCCGAATAGAACAAAAGGCTGACCCTCGTCCAAGTGAGAGGGGATTTCTTCCACCTGACTGCCTTTGAGCTGGGACATTGGCTTTTTTCCTGCCTCTGGACTTGGACTGGAACTACAGCACAGTTCCACACCGAGCTCTCCCGGAGCTGCAGCTTGCCAACTCGCCCTGCAGTTGGTGGGACTCGTCAGTCTCCGTAATTGCATGAGCCAATTCCTTACGACAAATCTCTTTACACACACACACACACACACACGCACACACGCAGGTTGAGCACACAAATCTGAACATTCAAAATCTGAAATGCTCCAAAATCTGAAACTTTTTGAATGCTGACACAACATTCAAAGGAAATACTCATTGGAGCGTTTTGGATTTTGGATATTTGGATTGAAATGCTTAATCAGTAAGTATAATGCAAATATTTCACAATCTGAAATAATCTGAAATCTGAAAGACTCCTGGCCCCAAGCGTTTCGGATAAAGGATACCCAACCTGTATACACACACACACACACACACACACACACTATTGATTCTGTTTTTCTGGAGAACCCTAATATAATTTTTTTGTCTTTTTGTTGTTGATTTGTAGGTGTACTTTATATATTCAGGATACTTTGGACCAAATATTTTGGTCCCTTTGAGAAGACAAATGGCCAGAGAAGCAACAAGCATGGAGTGGAGGGGTACAAAGGAAGCACAAAGCATGGAGCAAGAGCCCCTAGAACAGCAGCTGCATGGGAGCAGGTGTGGCGGGTTTCTTTATTGTGGAGCCCTACTAGGCCTGGCACTTAGTAGGTGCTCAGCAAGAGTCATTGTAAGTAAAGATGAGCAACCAAATGTGGGCATTGGGTGGGATCAAAGGAGGCTCAGAGGCAGCTTCATTTAAGCTGAGGCCCCAGGCCTGTGTAGCAATGAACCAGGCAGAGAAGGAACAGCAGTCCTGGCCGGTGAAAGAGCCTGTGCGAGGGCGCAGAGGGGAGGGGGGCATGGCAGTTTTGAGGAATGAAACATTCTATCTAGTTGGAGCAGAGCGGAGAACGCAGGGAATGAACGTAAGGTTGGGGGTAAGTGGAAGTGGTGAGAGGGGAGAGCACAGCAGAGTAGCAAGAAAGGAGAAAGGTGAAGTTGGAAGGGGTGAGACAAAAAAGGTTTTGTAGGCTATTAAGGAGTTTGGGGCCCTCTGAGGAAGAAAGAGGAAGAACAGAGCAGTGAAGGGAAATAAATGAGGGGCAGCCATCGAAGACGCAAAGATGCTTCCAGGCAGAGGATGCAGGGGCAGCGGAAGGAGATGAACACGATGCCAGCCCCGACTGCAGGCTCCTTGCTGCTTAAATTCCGGCTCTGCCCCCACCGGGCTAAGCAAGTAGCTTCTGGAACCTCAGCAAGGCTACTTAAGCTGTGTCTCCTCATCTGTACAATAGGGACAGTGAGGGTCCTCCCGGCTCGGGTGACACAACTGCAGCAGCCCGAGCCCTCACAGAGACACGAAAGGACATATCTTCCTCTGCCACTTCCAGGTAGCGACTTCCCTGGGAAGGTACAGGGAGAGTAGAAAGGGAGGGAGGGCAGGTGAGGGCCTTGCACGGCACGGTTTGGGATCCAGGCCGGCTACCCAGGCCTCCTCTGGCTGGACCGAGGATGGTGCAGCGGGGTGCCAAGGGGGCACAGGGCACCAGGCTCCATCCCGAGCACTGGACTGTCACTTGTGGACAGCCTTCTGATTCCTAAATAAACCCGAACGTCAGCCTCACCCAGTTCGAATCTTCCTAGACTGCTTGTCTCTAGAGTGGCAGTGCGGGCGTTGGCGGGGCCAGGGGGTGGGAGGGGGGAAGCTTGTAGGCAGGCAGAGCTGGACAGAGGCTGACCACTCTGGGAAGCCTTCCGGCAGCTACCACGACGCTTCGATGACATCATCCTAAAGTGCTTAGCCGTGTCGCATACAAGTAGGTACTCAGAAATTATTTGTCAAATGAGTGAATAAATGTTTTCTGCGTGGTTTGGGCAAGTTGCCCAACCTCTCGGAACCTTAGTTTTGTTCACGTGTAGAGAGACTATCTTTGGTTGGATGGTTATGGTGTGGATTAAGAGATGGTGTCTTAGTCTGTTCAGGCTGCTATAGCAAAATACCTTAGAAAGGGTAATTTATAAACAGCAGAAATGTATTGCTCACAGTTCTGGAGGCTGGGAAGTCCAAGGTCAAGGCACCAGCAGACCTGGTGTCTGGTGAGGGCTCTCTGCTTCATAGATGGCTCCCTGTTGCTGTGTCCTCAACATGGCAGAAGGGCAAAGGGCTAATGGCCTCCCCCAGGCCTCTGGCACAAGGGCACTAATCCCACCCGTGGGGGCTCTGCTCCCATGCCCTCATCACCTCCCAAGGGCCCCGCCTTCTGATGCCATCCTCTTGGTGATTAGAATCAAGAGGACACAAACCTTCAGATCACAGCGGACGATATATGCAAAGTGTCTGCACAAAGGAGGGAGAGGCAGATTTGGAAACCAGCTTGTCCAGCCCCAAAGCCGCAGCCTGGCACAGTCATGTTCTCCAAGGCCGTGGCTGACGGAGGAGAGAGTCCCAGTCCCAACTTTCCCACCCATCCTTCCCCGACACTGATCCTTCTAGTTCTCTGACAGTCCAGCTGGGGCACCAGAGATCGTCCCACAGTTGGTGTGGCTGCTCTTACTGAAACCACTCAGGGACCATTTTGTGTCCCCTCCTCCCAGGCCAAGTTCCCTCTACCTGCTGCTCACCGCTCCAGGACAGAAGGGTAGGGAGGTAAGGAGTGAGCCTCTGCTGAGCACAGCAACGAGAAAAAGGAGTCGCCTACAGTGGATGAGAAAACCCAGAGCGGGTGGCGACAGAGTTGTCAGGATTCGGTGGCTGGAGACTAGGGACATTGGAACCCAGTGACACCAGGCCACAGAGGGCTGTGCCAGGCAGGGAGGGCTCCCCAGCTTCCTGCCAGACCTGCATTCCTCACTGGGTTAGCAGGTCCCTCTGCACGAGGCCCTGTAGCAGGGATGGGGCAGGGGCCTGGGGCCAAGCCCCATTCTGCTCTGCACTTCTGTGTGGCCTTGAGGGAGTCATCAGCCATGCTGGATCTCTGTGGCCACATCTGCGTCATGGTGACTGGGCCCCAGCACCTTCTGGGATCCAGCCGGGAGCCCCACAGACATGCTCAGCTCGCAGGCATCCATCCCATGGTCTCTGGGAGGGATGGACAGGAATCAGATGGTCACAGTTTGGGTTTTTTTTCCATTTTACTTGCAGGAGAAGTTCAGGGCCTCTAACCCCAGCTGGGGGTGACCCTCCAGGGTGGTTTTCCTGAGCATGACTAGAACAGAGCCAGGGACAGGGGAGCTGGGGAGGACGGGGGGAGCAGAATGGCCCAGTCTGAGGGAACAGCCTGCACGGACTGAGGGAGAAGGGCTGAGACGGAGGCTGGGGCATGCCTGCAGGAGGGAAGGCTGTGCTTGGGGTTGGGGTTTGCTTCTACAGACTGGGCAGTCCCTGGACAGTTTGAAGCAGGAGAACAATGTGACCTGATCTACATTTTGGAAAGAGGCCTTGGGCTCTAGGTGGAGAGTGGTTTGGGGAGGGGCTGGGGAGGAGAGGGGACAGGCCAGGAGCTCACTGTGGTGGTCCAGGGACAAAGGACGGTTCCCACCCGTGTCTCTCAGAGACTGGAAGAAGCCAGGCAGCCTCCACGTGGTGAAGGTTCAGGTATATAAAAACACCAACCTGAGTTACAGGGACTGGAGTACAGCCTCGTTCAAAGGGAGGTCCAATGTGCAAATTGGAGACTCTGCAAATGTGTGACCCAGGCCGTGACCCCACCCTGAACTGTGATGGGGTTGGATTCCAGCGGTGGCGGAGAGGGCGAGAGGAACCGGCTGAGTAGAGACTGACGTAGGCGGCAGGAGGAAGAGGGCCTGGCCAGTGACTGGGGGGTGGGGCCCTGGCTCCACCACTCACACACTGTGTGACATTGGGCAAACATTTCAACTCATTGTGCTCAGTTTCCTCGTCTTTACAGGGGCGACAGTAATAGCACGTTTCACAGGTGCCTGTGCAGAAGGGATCCTGGAAAGGCCTCAGCACAGGGCCCGTGCGTGATAAGCTGTAGCTACTGGTGTTGATGGGACTACATTTGGGGCCTTCTGAGGGAGGGATCAGGAAAGAGAGGCTCTTTTTTCGCTGATATTGCTGAGTGTACAACCCGAGCAGCTGGAGGAGTCTTGCCATCATGAGGGGACAGCCTGCCTGAGGACAAATGAGCACAAAGGACAGCAGTGCTCAGAGGCAAGGCAAGAGGGACTTAGTCACATTCATATCACTCGAGCCACTTGATCCAGCTGTTACTGAAGATCTACCCCTGTCTATTCAGGCACATAAGCCAGGTAAGTCCTTTGTTTTCTTCCTTTCTCGCTTAAGTTACTTTGAGTTGGGTTTCTGCCATTTGTAACAAAAAGAGTTTTAATGGATGTCTACCCACCTACTCACCCATCCCTCCACACACCCACCCATCCAACCACATACCCACCCATCCACCTATCCACTCACCCACCCACCTATCCACCCACCCATCCATCCATTCACCCATCCATCCATCCACCCACCCACCTGCTCATCCACCATCCATCCACCCACACATCTATCCATCCACCTGCCCATGCACCGCCCATGCACCACCCATCCACCTATCCACTCACCCACCTACCTATCCACCCACCCATCCATCCACCCACCTGCCCATGCACCATCCATCCATCCATCCACCCATCCATCCACACACCCACCCATCCATCCATCCACCCACCTGCTCATCCACCATCCATCCATCCACCCATACACAGACCTGCATTCAAACCCCAGCACCAACACACCCTAGCTGGGTGGGCTGAGACACATCACTTCCCCTCTCTGAGATTTAGTTCCTGCATCTATAGATGGGAGATTCATCACCCTTTAGGGGGCGGTTGCAAGGATTACCTGGGTAACCCCTGGAGAGTACCATGCTTCATACCACGTGCAGAGGAAGGGCTCAGTAAATTTTCCCTCTTTTGTGCCATTTCTGTCTGTCAAGACCGGCCCCTCTCCCTCCCCAGGTGTCTGGAAGCCCAACGCCCCACTAGGTGGGATCCCTGAGCAGGCAGAGTCCGGTTGGTACAGCCTTTATTGTTTCTCCAGCATTTTCCAGAAGAACGGTGGTGTCATTCCAGGGCCGCAGGGGACAGGGGACGGGGGGGAGTAAAAAATAACATAAACAAACTGAATAGAAACGCAGGAGGGTGGCGAGAGGGGCTGAGATCAGGTGTTTGGGGCAGGAAGACCTGGGACAATCAGAGCCTCTTAGCTTTCAGCCACCAGGGTGGAGAATTCTGCAAAAGAAAACGACAAAGGGAAGTGAGTAGAGGCGAATTTGCGAGAGACTGCCCACAGCCTGACGGCGGGCCGGCACAGCACTTCCTGTTGGCTTTGCATCTGCTGCAGGACACCTGGAAAGCGAGTGTGGGAATAAATGGGCGAATGAATGAAGTGAGACAGGCAGTGATGAGTCTACCATGTCTCTTGTTTCGTGATGTCACGCCACACACAAAGCTATTATTAATAGCAACACTAGTAATAGCAACACTAGTAATAGCAACACTAGTAATAGCAATAATAAGTTTCCATTTATCATACGCCAGGCACCACTGTAAACACTCTATACACAGTATCTCATTTGCCTTTGACAACAATCCCCTATAGAGCTTTTGCCATTATTCCTATGCTACAGATGAAGGAACTGAAGCTCAGAGTCCAGCAATGTTTCTGGACTTTTCTACTGTTCTTCTCCCCAGGAGACAAGAGAGGACAAGGAGTTGCCACCATGTGTCACCATGTGTCTTTGAGATGCCATGTCTCGGGCCCGCCAGGGAGCAGAGAGTCTCAGGGAAGCCCCCATCGCCCCAGAAAATGAGTGTTGGGATGTGGGGAGAGAACAGGTGGGGGACCCAGAGGCAGGGCTCCAGGCCGAGCTGAGCCCTGTTTGCTGAAAGGGGGCCTCTCTGGGTTTCGGTTCTCTCGTCTGACCATGGGGGGACCAGAGGGGCAGTAATAATTCCTAGTGAGAGACAAATGAAAAACTAGGTGTGCAATGGCTTCCAAAAGGCCACAAAAAGTATCTGGTCCTCCCTTGAGCTAAGCTCCCCCCTCCGCAGATTTGTGTGGAACATACGTGAAAACCTAGCCATGTAATTTCTTAGTTCTTGCCATTGGACCATGGTTATGTAAAGTGTTAACGTGCGGGGAAGCTGGGTGGAGGGTGTATGGGGTTCTCTGTGCCATCAGGGCGCTTCTGCAAGTCTACAATTGTTTCCAAATAAAAAAGTGAAAAAACAAAAACCAACCAAACCAACACGTTATATCACAGAATGACCTGGCCCCGGCCCAGCCAGGTGAAGGGACTCCTCGCCTTCCTGGGGTTTGGCGTGGGAAACAGACACCACCCTCTCCTGTCGGTGTGACAGACACCGATGAGGGACTCTCCGGGGGTGCAGGGTCGGCATTTTGGAGGATTCTGGACCTCTGGGGTTTCCCATGCCTCTTAATTCAGACCCTCTGCCCACCCTGCCATCTACTCGGAAGCAGCTGGGACATTACCACTGCCACATGTCCTGGCTTTTTGCAGAGAACACAGGATTCTCATTCTATCCCCTCAGAACCTTGAACAGGGCACTTCGTAGACAAACTGAGGGCAGGGACCCCTCTTCTGTGCCTCTGTACGTGCCTCAGGGCAGAGCTCTTAGGAGCCAGCCAATTAACTAACACCTCTTACCAACACGCTTCCTCCAAAATGCCCAGGTCTCTCCTCAGAGGAAAACAAATGACCAAACAAGGACCCTGCAAAGTCTAGGTCACCTGATTCGGCAGTAGGTAGGGTCCTGGGTGGGGAACGGGGGCTGGAGGACAGGGTTCTAGTCTTGGTTCTGCCAACCACTCGTGTCCTTGGACAAGATGCCTCACCCTCTCTGGTCTTGGTTTTCTTATCAGCAAGATGTCGGGAGAAGATGCCCTTTCAGCCCTCATGCGGTGTTTCAGCGAACAAGCTGGGGGGCAACTCCCAGCTCCCACTTCTTGCTCCTGTGACCTTTGACTAGATACGTCATCTCATCGTGCCTCAGTTTCCTCGTCTGTAAAATGAAGCTCACGATGGTATACTTCCTAGCGTCGCTCAGAGGAGCCAGCAGCAACGCTTGCATGGGCTGGTTGCATAGCAAGCTCTCGGCATCTGTCTGGTAGCTGCTGCAATCAAGCCACTCTGAAACCAAGCCTGAGACGCCTGGCACTGCCTGCCGCGGGGGCGGGACCCTGCAAACAGCAGCACAACCTTTGTTTGTTAGCGTCATTGTCCTGGTTGCTATCGCTTGTCTCTATTCGACCCCACTATTTCCTGCCTCCACCTTGGCACCTGCCCACAACCTTCCAGCAACCCCGGAGCTGGGTCTCCATCTCATTCCCTCACTCCCTCGCTGGGTGGCCATAGGTCACTACTTTACCTCTCTGAGCCTCAGTTTTCTCATTTGTAAAGTAGGTATAATAGTGCCTACTCGCACAGCTGTTGGAAAGACCAGATAAGAAAATACAGAAAGATGCTTGGCACGTAGTTGGTGGCTTATATGTGTTATTTCCACCTCCCCTGGCTCTTCCTACCGCACCTGACATAGGTTGGAGCTTTGAAAAAACAATAGTCATCACAAAAATCCTGAAACTAACAAGGACAAGGAAGATACAAACAGAGGACATGGGAAGCCTAACTAGCAACCCGCTGACCGGGTACCAATTTCTAACACTATCTACCCCACGGAGTAAGAATCCCATCTCCTGCCCCTCCATCCACGGAAACACAGTCTCTGAGCCTCAGTTTCTTCATCTTTAAAATGGGGACACTGAGAATATCTCCTCTTGGGGTTACAGTAAGGACTACACGAGCTGATGGATGAGGATTGCCTAGTACAGTGTCTGGCACACAGTGGGAACAGAATTCAATGAACTCGTAATGTTGAGGTATGAGGGAGAGTGTTCCTTTGAAGGGATCCAGAACATTCTTCCTTCTGTAAGGCATGTGAGTACAGCATTACCTTCGCAGTCGGAAACTCGCTCAAGGCCCCCTAGGGCCGGCTTGCTGACATCTTCCTTGTCCCATCAGAAAGAGACAGAGAAGGCAGAGATGGGGGTGGGAGGGAGGCTCAGAGGACCAGAGGATTCTGTTCTTTTCCTTCCCTTAAGAAACTGAAATTAGCCTAATTAGGTCTGCGCCTGTCCGGGCTGCTGTGGGGATTGGACAAATTTAGAAGCTATTGGCAGGTGAGCCCGGCACACACTGGTAGCCCACAGCGAAACCGAGCCGGCCATTGAGTCAGCGGCTGGAAGGCTCGTTCCTTCCCTCTGTCGGGAGGACCAGGATGAAGGACCCAGCCTCCTGGTTTATCACCTCGCCTCTAAATAGCTCCAGGGCTCGGTTTCTTATAAATTGGTATTGCAAATAGGGATCACCTTCCCATCTCGGAGACCGGGGAGGCGGGGTCATTCGGGGCCAAGCCAGACAGCCGCAAGGAGGCGGCGTAGACGGTCCTGGGTGCTCGCTCTGTGCCGGGCACCGCCCAGTGTGCCATCCCATTGGCTTTCTTATCTTTGTTTTATTTACAGGGAAACTGAGGCTGAGAGAAACTCAGCACGGAAGATTCTAACTCAGGCATGGCTCGTGCCAGCCTGCACCTCTTTCTTGAAGGTTGGAGTCTAAGGGCGCTGTGCTCCGCTCAAGCTGTAACCCCCAGAGGAGAAGGAGAGGGACGGGTGGAGAGTGACCGTCTTCAGCTGCTCCCTTTTAGGCTGGTTACGTAAGGAGGGCTGCTGCCTCTCCCCTTGCTAAATCTTATCTAGCGCAGCATAAGGCCAGCGCTCGGCAAAGTCCACGCGGGAATAAAAAGGAGCAGATTGCTAAGCACAGAAGCCATTTATAACTCCAGCGTCTCAGCTCGGCTCGGGGGGAGGAGCTGGCGGAGTCAGGAGACCCAGGTCCCATTCGGCCAAGGACTTGCTGTGTGACTTTGCCACTTAACTGGGCCTCAGTTTCTCATCTCTCAGTAGGGATAACAGTGTCCCCTTGACCTCATTAGGCTGCTGCGAGGGGACAATGAGATGGGACAAAGGATTGTACACCTTGGGGCTCTGCCATCAGGACTGTGGGCTGGCCCCATGTGCACACCCTGTCCGGCTTGGAAATCCAATCCCATAGGGGCTGAAGGGCTGGAATTACCGGGAGGCAGGGGGCGTCTCCTCCCATCCCTCTCACTTTTCTCCTGTTTTAGACTCACTTTCACTTCCATGGAGGACTTGGGTTCCACCACTTCCAAAGGGTTTCAAGGTAGCTTACAAGCAAAAGCATTCACATAAAACAAGAGGAGAGGAATCATTTCCAGAACATTCACTTCATTCGAGCAATAATCCTGGCAGGTTGGTATTTTCTCCCTGCGTTCCAGAGAGGAACAGGCACAGCCATTCACACAGCTGGTACCTGCGTTTGGCATTTGGCAGGTTCTGTTTCCGAGGCACTCAGGTGTGCCGCTGCAGCCCGAGGGCTTCCTCCACCCCTGGTTGCTCTGATGGTTAATAGGCTACTTAAGGATAAAAGAGAACAGATTTTGCCAGAGGGAAGCAGAAAAGGCAATGCCTTCAGGCATGTGAGTGGCTGGGCTGCCATGGTCAGGCAATAATTATGACTACATTTTTCAGCAACAGAAGCAAGAAGCAAACCACAGGCTTTTGAGTCGGAATAGGCTTAAAGCCTAGGAAAGCCGATCGGCCACCAGGAACGGGTTTCAGGGACGATGTAACTAGGATCATGTGCGCGCATGTGTGCATGTGGGGTGGGCGGATCTTTTCTCCAGCATTGGGGGTGATAGTGAGATATTAGAGGTCAGGGTTGAAATGGGCCCCAGTGCTTAGTAGCAAGTTGCTCTGCTCCCCCAGGCCTCAGTTTCCTTGTCTGTACAGGTAATAAAGGTGGAGCTGTTGTGAGGTTTGAATGAGCTGAAAGAAGCAAGACCTGTGTTCAGTACTTGGCAGGACGTGGGCATGGAAGCTGACCTTGATTCCTGCCGGGCTGTACACACTGAATTTGGAGAGCCTGGGCCGGGGACACACAGTCCTGGCTAGATCATGGAGCCTCACTCTCGGCTCTGCAAAGGAGTGTCCCTGGGCATGTTACTTAAACTCTTGGTGCCTCAGTTTCCTCCCTTGTAGAACAGGGATAGTGATGGCCCCTGCTTCCTAGGATTATTTATTATTGTAAGGCAGTGGTTCTCAAAGGATGGTTCCCCAGACCACCAGCACCACCTGCTAACTTGACAGAAACGCAAAAGCCTGGGCTCCACCTAAGGAATCAGGAGTGGGGGCAGCCATCTGTGTTGCGAAAGGCCCTCCAGGGATTCTGACAGCTGCCCCAGTTTGAGACCACTGTGGCGAAGGTGAAGTGCCTGGAAGGCGCCTGCTACTCAGCATCCTGCCTGCTTTTGTTCCCAGGCTTTGTAACTGCAGCTGAGCTTTTTGGCACCTTTCTCCCCTTTCCAGCTTCTTTCTCCTTTTCTGCCTTAAAATCCCTCCTTTACCTGCTCCACAGCAGCCTTTCAGGGTGGCCTTTGAGAATCGACCACATCTATAAAAGTCTTCGAGCTTCCTGGAAGTAGTTGCCCCAGAGACAGGAATGTAAAGGGTTATTATTAGAACTTTGTCTTCCTACCCCCTCCCTTCGATACAGGACCTCAAAGCACCTGGTAAGTGTTATTCACCTTCAAAAGGACAAACAGAGCTGGGAATAGAGGCAGTCCCTGGTCCTGGGCTCCCCTAGCACCTGCCGGATGCAAGTCCCCAGCCTGCAGGTGTCTGCAGCCTTGGCCAGCAGACCGCTCTCCCTGCACACGGGTGCTGTGCTGCCTTGCCATTGCATCCCCAGAGCTGGACGCACGTTCATTCATTCATTCAATAACAGACTTTTCTTGTTCCCCCACTCTGTGCCAAGCCCCCTCCTAGCCTGTGGGGCAAAGTTCCTGCTCTCTGGGGCTGGCAGCCTAGTGGGCGGAGAGAAACAGGCAATAAGTCAAAAAATAAAATCCTCTTGTGGTAGATGCTCGCCAAACTTCGAATGAATAAATGAATGAATGAATGACACAGGCAGCTCAGGTCATGGGCTTTGGAGCCCGTCTCAGGCTTGGCCTCAGATCCTGACCTGTTCTCTCCCCAGCCTGAGGGCTTTGGGCAAAGCCTCAGCCTCTCTGAGCCTCGGTGTCCTCATCTACAAAGAGGGAATAGTCACAGTATCCATCTCAAAGACAGCTAGGAGGATTGGCATGCACTGAATGCCCCACAGAGTTAGACGCTGTTGCTGTCAACATTCACGGTCGCACAGCTGAGCCTAAGTACTCAACTGGTCCTCTGTGGAGAGATTTATCCACTGGACATCTGCGAAATCCCAGAGCTGGAATGGACCCCAGTAATCGGCTAGTGATCTGACCCCTGGTTTTAAAGACTGGGCGCCTAAAGGTCAGAGGGGTCCCATGACTTGCCCCAGGTCCCCCGGGCGTTGAAGGCACCCTCCTGCTGGAAGGTGGGGCGCAGACCCTCTGGCCTTTACCGAGCCGGCAGCAAAGCAGAGCATCTGGAGCAGAACCTCCTGGGTCCTGCAAGGGGCCCTGCCTCCTATGTCGCCACCCGCTGGGCACTACGACACCTGCCCCTCCCATGCTTGGGGGTGGAAGTGGGGGAGGGGTGTCCACACTCATTGTCCATTTCATCTCTTGCCCACGAGCTTGATGGAGGCCTGCACCGTGCTGTCAGGCGGATCTGGGCTTAAATCCTGGCCCTGGTGCTTGCTGGCAGTGTGACCCTGGGCCCCCTGAGCTGGTCTTTCTGCACCTGCACCTGTGTCCTCTGTCATCCCAAGGTCAAATGAGGTCACACTTGTACAGAGCCCAGCACTGGGCTGTACACACATTACAGGCCCGGTAATAATTCTCCCCTCTCACCCTCTGCAAACCAGTCATCTTGCCTGTTTCCGAACACAACCCAAACTTTCCAACCTTTGCTGGTGCCCACGCCTTGCCTGGACCTCCCTCTCTCTGTCCCTCCCAGCCTGCGGCATTCCTGCCCACAGCCTCCAAATCTGCACAGTGCCCACTGTCTGCCCTCTCTGCCCCTGCCTGGCAGGATCATTTGTTTTCGTATATATACATAGAACTGCAAGCAGTGTGCAGATAGAATAAAAATAGTATCACAGCTGCCATTTATTGAGCACTTACTATGTGCTGGGCGCTGCACTCAGCACTTCCATGTTACCATGCCAGTTTACAGGTGAGGAAGCCAGGGCTCAGGGTCACGGAGCTGCTGACCAGGGCACCCAGCCAGAAAATGGGCCTGATTCATCTCAGAAAACATCTGCTGGCTCTGCTGGAAGAGCTTACTTGTCGCTTTAAGATCTGAGTGCAGGCCGGGCGTGGTGGCTCACGCCTGTAATCCTAGCACTCTGGGAGGCCGAGGTGGGCGGATCGTTTGAGCTCAGGAGTTCGAGACCAGCCTGAGCAAGAGCGAGACCCCATCTCTACTAAAAATAGAAAGAAATTATATGGACAGCTAAAAATATATATAGAAAAAATTAGCCGGGCATGGTGGTGCATGCCTGTAGTCCCAGCTACTTGGGAGGCTGAGACAGGAGGATCGCTTGAGCTCAGGAGTTTGAGGTTGCTGTGAGCTAGGCTGACGCCACGGCACTCACTCTAGCCTGGGCAACAGAGTGAGACTCTGTCTCAAAAAAAAAAAAAAAAAAAAAAAAAAAAAAAAAGATCTGAGTGCAGTGGGTGGGGGTGAGGGGGCGGGGAGGCAGGGAACCAGAGTCTGGCTGGTTTCTCGTTGTCATTTAGGTGTCTGGAGCAGTCAGCCATGAAGACCCTGCCAGGGCTTCTGAGCTGGGGCATATTGGCTGCGCGTGAGAATGGGAGGCAGGTCTGGAGGCCTGGGTGGGAGCCAGGGCTTGGGGTGGAGAGGTCTGATGAGTGGTTTGGTGAGGACAGGGGACTGGGGGAGGATCTGCCACTCACCGGAACCCAGGAGTAGCCAAGCCACCAATGTCCCCCCACACCCTCCATTCCACTCCTTTAAAACCACCTGCCTCCTTCCCACACAAGAAGGGCCGCTGGCATCAGATGGCTGGTGGGGCTCCCTGCATCAGACCTTGGTAGAGATTCTCCATTCTTGTTTCTGGCAAAAAACAAAACTTTAATAAACTCATACTCACTTTCAGAATCCTTGTACCTTTCCCAAAGCAATTTTGTGTCTACAGACACTAAATTTTCACCACAAGCCCAAACCTCAGGAAAAGTTTGTGCAACCCATTTTCCAGGCAACGGAACCTCGGTGTGGAGAGATGGTGCATTCAAGGTCATGGCTGGTGAAGGGCAGCGAGCGTGAGGGTCTGGACTTTACGCTCAGGTGGCAGATGTTGATTAAGTACCTGCTTTGTGTCAGCTATCGGCTGGATACTGGGGATAAAAGGATGAATGCAACCCTGTCTCTTTTAAAACAAATTAGTTAACAAACACGTATATAGCATTTACTCTGTGCCAGACACTGCTCTAAGCATTTTACATCTAATCCTCACGACCACCCTCTGAGATAAGAACTATCATTATCCTTAGTTCAGAGATGAGAAAACTGAGGCCCAGAGTAGTTGCATAAATGGTCCAAGGTCACACAGCTAGAAAGTGGCAGGTCTGGGATTTGAACCCAGGCAGGCTGGGCCCAGAGGCCAAGCACCTACACACTTTTCCCTGAGATTGGCAGAAAGGACCGTCAGGAAGACAGATGGTGGCAGAGCATGTTGCAAAGGACTCATTCAGACCTGGTTCTAACCCCCTGCTCCACCACTGCCTCCTCGCTCTCTGAACTAGGCTAAGCACCTTCGATGTCCACGTGCCCGCCTGCAGAGTGGCAATGACTGCCAAGCATGTCACGATGCTAAGGGAGATCACAATGCTGGGATGTGCTCCATGGATGCCAGGCAGAGCCCAGTGGAGAAGGACATGGGATGGTGTGCCACCAGCCCCTGGCCTATACTAAGAGCAAAGTTTGAAAGGCAAGGTAGGACCAGGTATTCTCTTTCCAAATTCTCAGCTGATTCCTGGCTGGCCTGCGACGCTGGAATGGTATACTTGAGTGAAGCCAAAATAGGTTTTGAGACTTGAGGTTATGGGACACCAGGGCACGATGCCAAGAAGGACAGGAGATAAGGAATTTCCATCCCGGGATCAGAGAATGTGAGAGGCAGAGGGTCCTTGGAGATCAGCTGGCCTCATCTTCTCAGGTTACAGATGGGAGACAGAGGCCCAGAGGACGGGAAACACTGGCCACGGTCACACAGCCAGTGTGGGCAGAGCCCAGCCCAGTAGCTACACAAAGGTGCAGGCAAAGCTCAGGGAAAACCCCAAATTCTCCTGCGTCCATACCCAGAGGAGGAAAAAAAGAGAACTAATTCCTTTTGGGTTGTTCAAATCTAGAAAAATATATCAGTTTTCCTTTGCCTGGTATATGTGGCAGAGCTCTCAGACCTAACGGATGGCCTTTCTTCTTCTCATCTTGGACGGTGAGGGGCCCTTTATCTCCCCTTCCTTGTGACCGACACGGCTTGAAACTCTTAGCATCCAAATATCCCGAGACCCACGGTATGCCCAGACCCCGGGTCATGGCTAACCTACCGTCAACCCCGATTTTGCCGTCCCCGTCCTTGTCTCCAGCAGCCATCAGCGTCTTGGTTTCTTTAGCAGACAGGTCTCTGGCATCTGGAGAGAAGCCCTTTAGGATGAATCTGGAGGAGGAAAGGGAGAGAGTCGGCTGAGATTACTCGCAGGGACACCAAACGGTGGTGGGCTGGCACCTGCACAGGGGAAGGGGGCAGCTGGGACAGGCAGCAAGCGTGGCACGCATGCAGCCAGCCGCGCTCCGCCAGGCAGCCTGGTTGGTGGCTGTGCCTTCATGGGTGTGTGTGCAGGGAAGGACAGCTGTCCTCAGAGAAGGGTCAGTCCCACCTCAGGCAGTGCACCTGCGTTTGTTAATCTTTTCAACAAATATCTACTAAGTGTCTTCTCTGTGTCAAGGCTCTGCTGGAAACTGGGGGCATGGAGGCGACCTTAGGAAGGAACTGAGAAAGCGGGGAGGAGGTCACGTGCTCCAAGAGAGACCTCACGGTGTGATGGACACAGTGAAGGAGGACACAGAGAGGGGTGCAGCCACCCACTTTGGTGAGCGAGGGGTCAGGGGGAGGCTTCCTGGATGGGGTGATGTCTGGAGACCAGGGGCAGCCAGCCTCTGTGCCCATGTGCACACGTGAGTGGCTAGAAGGAGAAGGTTTGGAGGGTACCCGAGTGAGATGGTTTGGGGGAGACACAGAATGGGCATGGAGTCCTCTCTCCACACCCTCCCTCTTCTCTTATTGACAAAATCCAAGGCAGTCTTGGCCAGAGGGTGACAGAAGGCACAGCTGGGTCGGCAGACGTGCCAGGTGGCCAAGGGGTGTTACGATGATGAGGGGTGTCTTTGCTGATGCGGTTTGCACTTTCCTAGCCATAGCCTCCTCCTCCTCTGCCTCACTCAAAGAATCCCTGAAAACCCAAAGCTAGCTCTGCGTCCCGGGCTGGCCCAGAAATTGCTCCAAGCTGCGCTAGTACCAAAGGGGTGGGGTCTGCAGGATGCTGGAAGGTGCCTTTTAGACAAATGAAAATCAATGAAATACTCAAGTGAATGTTTTCTTCCTTGCCTGTGGTGTTAGGCAGCAAGAAAAACTGCCTCTTCATTTGTATTAAATTATTAAGTAGCATCATTCCATTAGCAATATTAAGTGGCTATAATTTAACCTAGTTAGCTGCACTTTCAGGCGAGGCTTTTGCTCTTGGGAGGCAGCAGTGCTGGGAAGGGTTCCCCCTGGCTTCCTGGGTGTGAGCCCTGGGGTCACTACAGTTACTCTTTGTGAAGGTTGCAGAGAGAAGGGCAGGTGTGATGGGAGCTTAGAACAAAAGTCCCAACCCCCGGTCCCCTCCCCGCAGCTTACCCCAGCTCCTCTTCCTCGATGAAGCCGCTCTTGTCTTTATCCAGGATGTGGAACACCTTCCTCACGTCGTCTGCACTTTTTTTCTTCAGGCCAACCATTTGGAAGAACTTTTTGTGGTCGAAGGAGTCGGTGGCTATGGAGGGAGGAGCAGAGTCAAATGAGGACCAAGAAGGGACAGTAGAGAAGGGCGGGGAGTGGGGGTGTCTTGGCATTTACTGATGGACTCCCGCGTGCCAGTGCTGGGAATGGGAGGAAGGTTCCTCCATCCTGGCCAGGGGAGGATGCTCTGTCCAAGGTCACCCGCCGGAGGTGGAAGAGGTGGGCTCACACCCAGACCTCCCTGGCTCTCGAGCCTGCTCCCCGTTTCCCCTGCACCTTTCCCTAGTGGGGACAGCACCTAAGCCCCAACCAGAGACTTCTGTCCTCTTGAGAACTTTGTGTCCACGAAGCCTTTTGGGTGTGGCTGGGTGGGAGTGGGCCGGGGAGTTGAAGGTGGTGTGACCATGTTGTGTGTCTGTTGGAGTCCTAAGGAGGAGGGTCAACCTTCTTTCCTGATCACAGACTGTTGCCAGAAAAATTGACATAGAAAGGACAAGTTTCTCTCAAGGTCACACGGAGGGAGGAGGGAAGGACCCAGAAGTCCTGGCTTTGCCACAGAAATCCATTCCAGCGGCAGTGTGTGTGTGGGGGGGGGGGGGTCGGAAGGGTCCCCAGGAATTTCCAGCTAAGTTTCTTCTCACGGGTAGCCAGGTGGGCTCTAGGGGAAGGGGGTCGGTTATCACAGCACCCTGAGCAGGGGGCTTCCCAGAGGTTCTTGTGCACAGGGGAGGGGCGCCAAGCAGAAAGGAAATGGGGGGGTCCCTCCCTCCTCCCAATTTTCTATGCCTTGAGCTCCTTCTTCAGAACACCTAGGAAAGGGTACAATGTTAGATTGTGTACCTTATGTATGTGTGTGTGTGGTGGTGGGGGCTCTTGGGAAGGAAAATTGCCCTGTCTGCCGCTGACACTGGGGTGGGAGACCAAGACCTGGGGGTGACCCCAGTTCTAACACCCCTTCTGCCGGGCTAAGTGACCTTGGGAAAGTCTCTCGTCCTCTCTGCGCGGGTCCCCTAGTTTCCCCATCTGGGCGATGTAAAGGAGGAAGGCGGGCAGCTACGCCCTGAAGTCCCGGGCAGCTCCGGAGAAGTGAGACTGCCATTCCCCTCCCTTGGCCCGCCTAAGAGGCTGGAAGGCGCTGAGGATGCTCCGTGCAGGGCTGGGCAGAGCGGAGCGCCCGCTCCAGAAGGTCACCTCGCCCGCAAGTCCGTCAGGGGAGAGGCGCTCTGAGCCCTGGGAGGGAATTCAGACAATCGGGGGCCAACAACTGCCACCGCCGGGGGGTGGGGGGAGTCCCGTCCAGAATGGGGGTCCAGGAAAGCGATTGCTTGGAGAGGAGTGCGCGCCTGCAGCCCCTCCGCGCGCCTTAAAGGAAAAGTCCGCGCGCGCACAAGGACCCCGGAGGTCCCTCCTCCGACCCTGGTCTTTGCCCTTGGTCTGGGACCCTGAGTCCTCCCAGCGTGGCCACCCAGCTTTTGGCGCCGGCAAGTTTCTGTTGCTCCGCCGGGGCGCTGGCCTCCCCGCCCGCTCCCTTGGCCTCCCCGCCAAGTCCCGCCCGGACGGAGTTTGGGGACTGCTGAGGCCACCTCCGCCCGGACCCCGCAGGCCTGGGCAGAAAAGCGCTGGGAAGGAGCCGGTGGCCGCAGACCTGCAAGGTGCAGGGGCGAGGGCGGTGGACGAGGGGAGAGGGGAGGGCAGGGCAGCATGCTGCTCACCCGTAAAGGCTCCCACTGCCTTCTTGATGTCCTCAGCGCTGAGCAAGTCTGTCATCGCCATCCTGCAACTGTTTGAGCGGGCAGAGCAAGTGCGAAAAGATTAAAAAGTGCTTTTCTCATCATTTCTGCTCATATGACCAGCGCTGCAGTGCTGCGCGCCGCCTGCCCGGCCTGGCACCGCGCCAGGGTCGCCCGGCTTTGCGCGCTGCCGGGACGGCTCAGTCCAGCCGTGCCGCCCGGCAGCGCGGGCCGCGGGCCGCGGGTGGGAGGGCGCCCGCCTGCTCCCGCTCCGGCTCCGGCTCCCGCTTCCGCCCAGTCCCGCCAGGGGCCCTCGGGATCCTGGGGCTTCGGCCAGGGCACGAGGGGAAGGGGCCACCTCTGGAATTTAGGGAGCACCCGCGTCACCGCTGGGTCTGGAGAGTCCGCCTGCGTCAAGGGCACGCAGGAGGCGCGGGGTCTCCTACCTGGGCACCTTGGAGGCTGTCCTGCCTCGTGGGGAGGATACTGGACCGGCAGGCGCCAGCCCGCACCCCCGTGGGCTCCTCAGCCCTGCTCCCTTTTTCTCTCCACTCCTACCTCCGCCTTTGCTCTGGTCTGTCCTGGATGCAAATTTATGATGCAAAATCTGAGCGCTGAGGTCGTGAAACCTGACCCACTGGACCCAGGGAGAGGGTGGCAGGGACAGGGACAGGCAGGAGCTGCTGGGGCCCTTCGAGGGTACCCTGTCCCACATCTGGCCAGAGATGTGCATTCGGAAACCTGACTTTATTTATTAACTTATTTAATTTTTTTGCTGACTTAGCTCTCTACTAACTACTTGCTTTACTGGTCTCCCGGGTCCCAGGGGACGGAGGGTGCAGACTCTCCCCATTCCCACAAACCGACTGTGGGAGGGAGGGATGGAGAACTACTGGGATCTCTATGCACCCTCCTAGAAGGCCCCGGGCATGTTTGGGGCGAGGGTGGCACCATCCCACCACACTTTCTAGACCAATTAAGCAGGCTTGGGGGTCCGTACTGCACTTCTGGGAAATGCGACACTCCTGTCTTTATGGAGCTGGAGACCGGTTACATCTTCCCCGTGGTCCCACAAGGATCCAGCTGCAACAAGCTACCCCTAGAGCGTGTGAGCGCTGGTCAGGGAGGCAGGAGGCCTGGGTCCTGGACCTTGGGCTGCACTAAGTCCCTGCGTGACCTTGGCTTGTGACCTTCTTTTCTGGGCTTCTGTCTCCGTCTGTTGTGTTAGACGGGTGGTCCCTTCTAGTGGGACCTAGGGACTCCAACTTAAGGTATGGGCAGGTAGGCAGGGGCTGGGATGGTGGTGGCCCTTGTGGTGGGGACCAGAGAGAGCTGCTTAGCTGCCCAGTCAGTCGCTCAAGTTCCCTGGCGCTCGCTGTCAACACTGTCTCTCCCGCTCAGCCTTGGATGGCTGCCCTTCCTGGAAACCTTAGGTGGCTGCTGCTGGCTCCAGCTGCCCCCTCCCTGTGAGTCAGCTCCTTTGGGCAGCAGCCCGCCAGCTGGCTTCCAAGGCGCCCAGCCGGCAGCTCCCGACCTGCTATCTCTCAGCTCGGGGCCTTCCCAGGAGCCCCCGGCTGCCCCGGTTCCTGCTGCCTCTGCCCCTTTCCCCCAGCCAGGCCACTGACTCTGACATGCTGAGCTTCTGTGCTGTCATTTTAGCTCCCAGGCTCAGCTCACTCCAGCGGCCTAGCTGGAGAGTCTGTTCCCCCAGCTGAAGGACCCTTATGCTACATTGGTAGGGAAACTGAGTCCGGACGGTCATGACTGGCCTAGGGACACACAGTGAGACAGTGGCAGAGCAGGGCCCACTCCCGGCTCTACTAACCTGGAGTTCGGTGACCCTCTTGGTGGTCCTCCCTGGTGCCCAGGACCCAGCTCTAAGTCCCAGGCATCTGAGCCACATGGTGGCTCCTGGAGAGTCCCCAAACACTGAGCCCGTGGTGAAGTCTGGAGCCTCAACAGAGGCCCCCTCTTCCCTCTCCTCCCTGTAGCCCTCCCTGCTGCTGAGCCCTCCCATCAACCTGACACCCTCTCTGGGCCCGAGCCCCGCTGCTGGAGCATCAGACAAGATTGTTAGGTCACCCATCAGCCCTCCATAGTCCTCCTCCGGAATCCTCTGCCCTCTGTGTCCCCTCTGATGGCATCACCAGAGTCCACAGATGTCTGGCTCCACCCCTCTGGTTCCACAGATGGGGAGCCTGAGGCCCAGCCAGGGGGAGAGAGTTGTCCCAGGCCACACCAGGAGTCAGGAGGAGAACCCAGGAATTCTTACTCTCAGCCCTGGACTCCACAAGCTGCCTGGCATTGAGCATCGCCACCCCCGCCCCTGGGGCACTGAGGGAAGGGGAGATGTGGCTGTCCTTCCAGCTGGCCTCATCCTGCGGCATCCGTCTGTCCTCCTCCAACCTCAGTGGCTGCCACTCACCTGGGGTGGGGGTGGAGGGATGGAACCTGCACTGCAAGGCTGGGCTGGTGGGAGTTCCTGTTGGGAAGTGAGCCTGGCGGGGGCATGGCCGCCTATATAGGCTTCTGCCCCGGCTATTTTGGGAGGTGGTGCCCCCCCAGCCCCCGGCCCCCTCCCCTTCCGGTGTCAGGTACTCCCCAACCGTGGTGCTGGGTGTCTGTATCACATTCACCCTCCCTGGGCCCATCGAGCCAGGCCTATTAATAACCCCTGGCCCCTGCCACTCTCCAGCACCCAAAATCGAGGCTCAGGCAGGGTTCGCCTCTTCCACGAAGTCTTCCGTGACCACTCTAGATGGCAGCAACATTTCCTTCCTCAAAATCCTGCAAGGAAAGTAAGAGAAAAGGCAGGGAAAAGAATGGAACAAGAATTGTCCTTTGAGCAGGAGACTGGGCCAGGTCCTGTCCATCCATTGTCTTCTCTCTGCAGCCTTGCCACGTAGCCACAGCTGCTCTTGCACAGATCAGGAAACAGCACAAAGACGCTAGATGGTAGGTGACCTACTGATCAAAGCTATGGACCTGAGGTGGGGAGTGGACTTGGCACTTTCAGGAGATGATCCAGTGCCCGGCAGAAAGAGATGCTCTGCGTGTTCTCAGACAAGTCCCTTCTTCTCTCTGGTCTCAGTCTCCCCATCTGTAGAATGAGCTCAATCAAGGCAGACTGTGCTCTATGGATGGGCTTGAGGGGGAAGGTGAGACCCCCTGAAATTGTGTGTAAAATGCCACATACAAGTGGAAAAAGGCCCAAAGCTGTCGTGATTTGCAAAAGGATCGCTGATGTCTGTCTTGGATTGGAGATGACTGTCTGAGGTGTGTGTTTTGAAAAGCATGAACGAGCAAATGAATTCAACAAATATTTATTGAGTATCTACTATAAACACTGTGAAACGTTTCCCCCTTCATCCCCAAGCTTAAAAAGAATCGTCCAGTTCTTGACAGTGACATGAGGAGGCCCAGGCTTCCTGCAAAGGCTGTTTGCAAAGGAGGCTCCAGGGATGGAAGGAGCAGAGGGGACCACATGGGCTGGGGCCAAGGCTGGAGCCTGGATGTTTGGGGCAGGGGCCTGGGCGAAGACAGTGGTGGCAGCAACAGGGAGGGGTGCATCTCCAAGGGAGAGCCTTCTTGACTTGGGCTGTGGCATGAACAAGAGGGACAATTCTGAATTGAGTCTCAGTTTCCAAGCCCGGGTTCACTGCAGAAAGGTGGTGCTGTTTATGAAGGTGGTGAGTCCAGGGAGGAGGTGGTGCCGGCTGGGGAGATGGTGCGCTGGCATGGAGAATCCTAGGACGTTAGGGCTGGGACAGCCTCCGGGGTGATCTAGTACAACCTGCTGCAACCTACATCACATTAGAGATGAAGAAACCAAGGCCAAAGTGGCTTACCCAAATCCCACAGAGAGTTGTCGGGGAGCTGAGAGCTTGAGCTGCGTTTGGGGTGCGTGGAGGACCTTCTGGTGGAGAAGCCCAGGAGGTCTGAACCCTGAGGTGAGGTCAGGGCTAGACACACGGAGTTGGTGGTCACAGGGAGGTCAAGGAGTTGAAGTTGTGGGTGTGGCTGAGCTCAGGGGGGCAGGGGTACAACACAGTCTTGAGGGTGAATCCTTGAGCAAGATCCCTGGCCAGGGCCTGGAAAATACTGACACTTATCTGTTGATCACTGCTGGGTACAGTGATGGCATCGTGTGTTCATTCCCGGCACCCCTTAAAGAGGTAAGGAATATCTTCCCCATTTTACTGATGAAAGAACAAGGCTCAGAGAGGTTAGGCAACTTGCCTAAGGTCACAGAGCAGAGGTAGGATTTCATGTTTCTCTGACTCCAAAGCACTTGCCCCTTTCTTCCATGCGATCCCGCCTCTTGGATAAGACCAATACAAGATTAGGGGCAGTGCCCACCATGAGTGAATTCTCGGGAACCAGGGTGGCCTTCTTTTGGTCCTCATAGGTCTGTGTACCTGCAGTTAAGAGAATCTAGATGGGCTGACCCATAGTGTGGGGGTACATTTATTGTGCACCTACTGTGTTCTAGTGCTTTATGTACATCATCTCTCTTGGCCCTATTATAGCCCTCAGAGGTTTGAAGAAATAGAGTCTCAGAGAGGTTGGTTGTCTTGCCCAAGGTCACACAACTAGTAAGTGGAGAGCTGAGATTTAAACTCAGATCTTTTTGATTCTGAAGCATCTTTTTCCCATAATACTTGAAGTAGGGTACGGATGTCCCAGAGCCAGAGTAGAATGTCTTGAAGCATTGTCCAGTTCCCTTTGCTCTGATCTGTGCTAATTTCAGCAGCCTTCACTTTATTAATTTGGTTAGTTTTACAAGAGCCTTGACGCCAGAAAATGGATTTATCGGTCAGGTCTTTTTTGCCTGTAAGTGATGGGAAAATTCTGACTTGGGCTGGCTGAGGACAAGGGAGGTTTAATTGATGCATGCGGTGGAAAAGTCCAAGAAGGTCTAGGTATGGCTTGATCCAGAACCCACACACGGTCATGAGGACACCACACCTCTTACTTCTCAGCAATACCTTGTGCTGCGTTGGCCACCTTCTCAAACTTGGTGGCCCCTGAGTGTTACAAGCTGGCTGTCCCCTGCAGTGCTATGAATGTTCAGGTCCAAGTCCTGTGTGGAAAAGGAGTCCACTGGCCCGCGAGCTTGATCGGAAGTCCCCGAGTTGAGTTTTACTGCCTGCAATTTGTTCAGTTTGGTCCTATGTCATCCCTGAACCCGTCACTGTGGGTTACCAGGGGAACACAAGCCCTTTCAAGTTTGGAGTGGGTGGAATGTCAACACCATTGGAATTGCGTGAGGCGGGGGATTCTGAGCAAAGCCCCGGAAGCAGTCACTGATATGAGTCTGATGTGAGTCTCCGGGGGCTGCCCAAGTGAGCCAGGCACCGGGGAGGTTCATGCCCTAAGTCTTCGGTGAGTTTGATGTCAGTATGCATCAGACTTCTAGAGAATCGTTCACCCTGGGGCCCAAAGTTGCTTTCCTGGACTTGAGACCCCCCAATCCCACCCTGCCCCTGTGGGACCTAACAGGCTGTTACTCCCACCCCCCACACCTGGCTTAAGGCAGCAGCAGTGCCCAGTGGAGTCTTCATCTAGCGCCAAGGCTTCTTACTCTCAACAGGATGAGGCACCTGGGCAGATGGGTAGAGGCCACAGTCCCACACGGATGCCCCTCTGTGCCCTAATATTATGCATGGTCTTTAGCTGGACACTTCTATAAAGTTCCAGCAACATGTGCTATCGAAGTGGATTCCATTATCATCTTTTTGCAGATGAAAACTTTTTAGGGATGAGCTGAGGTTCAGAGATATCAAGTCACTTGCCCAAGGTCACACAGCTCCCTGGGACCAGAACCCTGGTCTGTCCGCCTCCACCCGCATCCAGTGCTCTCCCCAAAGCCTGCTCTGGCCTCCCAGCTGGTGGAGGAGAGGAGCCCAGTGTGTGGGGGTCAGCAGTCTCCTAGCTGCCGTCTGCCAGCAGACAAGCATTCAGCTGTTAGCTCCGCTGGTGCTATTTCATTAGTTCACACTATTTCCACCTGCTGTGGCTGGGAACAGGATACAGAGTTCTTGGCGTCCAGGGCCCTGGCGGGCTGGGTGGACACTGCAGGGTCTAATAATATTTATGAGGTCAGCCGTGTGGGGTGACGTGTACTAACTCTGAGGAATCTCGGCCGCGTTCCTTGGCCAGATTTTGAGCCTGTGGCCTTGTTTCTCCGGCCTCCCCTCTCCCACGTTTAAGCACAGCTTCACCACCGGGAGAGAGGCCAAGGCGTGGGAGGGGCACAGAGACAGACAGCCCTGAGTCCCTACCCTGGCTCTGCCTCTCACCCACTGTGTGACCTTGAGCCAGTCGTTTCTCCTCTCTGGGCCTCAGTTTCCTCACGTGTACAATGGACCTGAAGAGCAAGGGCCGCGGTGGGAATACCAAATGAGGTCATGGCTGAGAAAGGGCTTCAGAGGCTGTGACATCCTGCATGGTGATCACAGGGTGGCTGTGGCTGTGAGGAACCCTGTCCTGGCAGAGCGAGAAGACGGGGCGTAGCTTCGTGGCTAGAAACCTGGAGGAGCAGGGTGCAGCCTCTGAGCACCTCTGGGTCTCCCGGGAAGGTCTCCAAGGCCAGGGCGCAGCGTCCTTGCTGGGGAAGTGGGGAGCCACGCGCGGAGGGAAAGTTGACAGGGGCTGGGACTCTGGAAAGAGATGAGGTGAGACCCCTGTGTTAACGTCCTGCCCTGGAAAACTCCACGCCATCCCCGTGGTGCCCAGAGGAAACCCGGGAGCGGGTTAGGGCTCTGTGTGGGCTGGAGTTATAAAGGCGAATGGAGCATCCTGGGGTCATGGCCGAGGATTTGGGAAGACCTGGTAGAACTGGCCTCGGTGGGTGGTGCCGGACGGGGGTGCCCGCGGAGAAGCCGAGAGGGGCGGGCCCGCAGGGTGTTGAGAACGCTCTGGCTCGAGACACCTGCTGGTGCCAGGTGAGCAGACGATACCACATCTTGAGCCCAGCTCAGATCAGCGAGGCCATCCTGGATTATAAAGGCTGCATCCAGCCAGATGTGGTGGCTCACACCTGTGATCCTAGCACTCTGGGAGGCCAAGGCGGGAGGATCACTCGAGGTCAGGAGTTCGAGACCAGACTGAGCAAGATAGAGACCTCAGCTCTACTAAAAAATAGAAAGAAATTATCTGGACAACTAAAAAAATATATATAGAAAAAAAATTAGCTGGGCATGGTGGCTTATGCCTATAGTCCCAGCTACTCGGGAGGCTGAGGCAAGAGGATCACTTGAGCCCAGGAGTTTGAGGTTGCTCTGAGCTAGGCTGATGCCACGGCACTGTAGCCTGGGCAACAGAGCGAGACTCTGTCTCAAAAAAAAAAACAAAACCAGGCTGCATCCTCTGTCACCTCATTGTCTCCTCCATCCCTGCCACCTCAGCCCCTCCTACCCCGTCAGTGGAACAGCCCACAGCCTGGGACAAAGGCTTAGGATGGTCGTCGAAAGCAGTGTGTGTTTGTGTATGGTGTGTGTATGTACATGGATGTGTATGGTGTGTGTGTGGTAAGAGTGTCTCTGGGTGTGTGGTATGTGTGTCTCTGTGTGTGTAGTGTCTGTGTAGTGTGTGTGTGTCAAGGGGGAGGAGGAGGAGACTCCCATCCAGTGCTCTTGGGACAGCCAGTGGCTGGCCCTCCCCTCAAGTGGCCGCGGCAGCCCTACGACCCCGTGTGTCCTGGCCAGCACCCAGCATCTTTGCATCAGAATCGGGCAAGTGCTGGCATTTGCACCTCTCCCACAGCAAAGGGGGAAAATAAAGGACTCCCCTCTAATCATTTATCTGTACCCCAGTGTAATGGGCTGATCTGTGTCCCCCCAAATTCACATGTTGAAGCCCTAACCCCCACACCTCAGAATGTGACTGCATTTGGAGACTGTCTTTACAAAGCTGATCCAGTAAAAATGAGGTCATTGGGGTGGGCCCTAATCCAGTCTCACCGTTGTCCTCACAGGAAGAGGAGGGTAGGACAGGGACGCACACGGAGGGAGACCATGTGGGGACACAGCCAAGGAGGGAGGCCCCAGAAGGAACCAGCCCTGACAGCACCTTGATCTTGGACTTCAGCCTCTGGAACTGTTGGGAGAATACATTTCTGCTGTTCAATCCCCCAGTCCGAGGGATTTTGCTCCAGCAGCCGAGCGGACGAACACGCCCGGGCCTGGAGCAGGCTGCGCAGGGCACGGGGAGGGACAGCGTCTCCATTGCCCCGATCACCATGCAGACGCCGGCCCACGTTCTCGCGACAACTCTCCACATCTTTTGTAACAGTTATGTTTCCTTTCTCTTTAAAAATTTTACCATCAACATGACATGTACTCTTTAAAGAAACAATGGAAACTAGAGGGGCTGAAGGGAAGCTGTCACCAATAATCCATTGCCACCAAGCACAGACACCGTTCTCATTTATTTGGGGGTTTTGCCCTCCCATTCCTGCCTTTGTGTTTAGTGCAGGCGCCCCCACCTACCAGAAGCCCTCCTTGGTTTCTTTCTGAAAGCACGCCCCTCCTGCACCCTGCATTTGCCATTATTCTTCTGTCCCTGTCCCCAGCCACCTTTCAGCTGGGCGTTTGAGGCACCAACCTCGGCCTTCAACTCTTTCCAGGACAGATTCCAAGGAGAATAAATCAAACTGATGTTTTTATTTTGGGCTCTGTGTGTACAGGGGTTGTTCTCTAAGACATTCTTGGACTCCTGCGTCTGTCTAAACCCATCCACCTGCACTCCAGGGGCACCTGCCGGTGTGTAATTGGTCTTTCAGGACTGCGGCGCTCCCTTGGGGTCATGGCCTCACATTCCCAGCGATCGGCAGCTCACACTTGGATCAGAGAGGACGCCCTGGGGAACGGGAGCTGGGTGTCTGGGGCCGGGCTGAGCAAATCTGGAGTGAGTGGTCGCTGTACATCTTGGTGTCCCTTCAGCCAAGGGGGTGACGCTCGATGCTGACACCCTGTGTAAAAACCCTAGGAGACAAAATCAATGTGTTCTATAGACATGGCTGAACCATTGTTTTTTCTTATCAAATATTTATTGCTTTCATCCTGAGGCTGGGTCAAATTCTATTGGAAAAAAACTTTTTTAATCACAGAGTTTGAATCAATTTGAAAACTCAGTGGTTTCTAACTTCCCCAGTACTGCAGACTAGCCCACAGCTCATGTTGGGGATTGGGACTGAGGGTTGCAGAGTGACAGTGACTGAGAATCAAGAAATAAGCACAAGAGTCAAGTGAGGCAGAGAAGAAATCGGCTGAGATGCGGGACGGGACTCTCCCCTCCCCTTCCCTACTTCTCCTTCCCCCTCCCCTGCCCCACCCCTCCCTCTCTCCCTTCTCCTTCTCTTCCTGCATCCTCCTCCTCCTCCTCTCCTCCATTGTTCCTTTTCTTCCCGTCTCCTTGGCTGGCCTTTCTTTTCCCCAAGTGTCAATCATGAGTCCTTGGTCTTACAGGTCTGCCGGAGGAGTTGGGGGCCCTTAGTGATCTATCCAACCATCTCATTTTTAAAAGGCTTTTCTTTGTATTGCTTTTTTTTCTTTTAAATTATAGCAAAAAACCCCCACGCAACACAAAATTTACCTTCCTAATCATTTGTAAGGGTAGTGTTCAGTAGCCGTAAGTACATTCACACTGCTTGTCAACCATCCCATTTTACCGACGGGAAACCTGAGGCTCAGAGGGGACATGAGACGTTGGAGGAAAATGGCAGAGGAAGCACTCGCACCCAGGCCTGTGGATCCGACTTCTGGGCCCTCAAAGGAGGGTAGGACACGTCTATGGGACAAGCAGGGGTGGAAGGAGAGAGGCCGGGCATCGGCAGGAGATACCCTGTCCTCTAGACCACGATCTGAGCTCTGCTCTCTCCTCAGCTAGAAAAGGTAGAAAATATTAAATGAAACCTCAAAAATGCTCTGCTTAGTGAAAGTAGCCAGACACAAGAGGTCGTGCATTGTATGGTTCCATTTATATGAGATATGCAGACTAGGTAAATCCAGAGCTGGAAAGCAGGCTGGTGGCTGCCAGGGGCTGGAGGGGGGAGGCACAGAAGTACCTGCTTCACCGACTATTACGGGTGACGCAATGCTTTGGAACGAGACACAGGTGGTGGCTGCACAGCAAGGCCAAGGCACAGATGCTGCTGAATTGTTCACTTTAAAGTGGTTAATTTTCTGTTATGTGAATTTTACTTCCATTTAAAACATTTTCCCCCCAAAATTCTTAATGAATCTTATAGATGATAAAATGTCAGATGGCAGTTGTTACTGACACAGTCTTCCTGGGGGTTGTTACTGATACAGTCTTCCTGGGGGTTGTTACTGATACAGTCTTCCTGGGGGTTGTTCCTACTGACACAGTCTTCCTGGCGGTTGTTACTAATACAGTCTTCCTGGGGGTTGTTCTTACTGACACAGTCTTCCTGGGGGTTGTTACTGATACAGACTTCCTGGGGGTTGTTCCTACTGACACAGTCTTCCTGGCGGTTGTTACTAATACAGTCTTCCTGGGGGTTGTTCTTACTGATACAGTCTTCCTGGGGGTTGTTACTGATACAGTCTTCCTGGGGGTTGTTCCTAGTGACACAGTCTTCCTGGGGGTTGTTACTGATACAGTCTTCCTGGCGGTTGTTACTAATACAGTCTTCCTGGGGGTTGTTACTGACACAGTCTTCCTGGCGGTTGTTACTAATACAGTCTTCCTGGGGGTTGTTCTTACTGATACAGTCTTCCTGGGGGTTGTTACTGATACAGTCTTCCTGGGGGTTGTTACTGATACAGTCTTCCTGGCAATTGTTACTAATACAGTCTTCCTGGGGGTTGTTCCTACTGACACAGTCTTCCTGGGGGTTGTTCTTACTGATATAGTCTTCCTGGCGGTTGTTACTGATACAGTCTTCCTGGCGGTTGTTCTTACTGTTGATGTCAAGGGAGACAGCTACTCTGGTTTGCAATGGCTCACGGTGGCGGCTGGCAGTGACAGCACGCTACCTCCTCTGGCTGTCGTCCTGCCTTCCCGCTGCTGCAGGCCCCCTGACCTGCCCCCCATCCTTTAAGGCTAAGCTCAGGCATCGCCTCTTTCCAGAAGCTCCCCTTAACTCCTCCCTGGCTACACTCCGCTCTCACGTTTGATCGCTGCTGAGGAGGAATTATCCGTTTGCTTATCTCTCCCCAACTGGACTGTGAGCTTGCTGAGGGCAAGGGCCTTTCAGAGGCAGAGTGGAAGGGAAACTCCGCAGATCTTGGTACCACGTTGACCTGGATTCAGCCAACTTACTTGCTCTGTGACCTGGCACAAGTAGCTTAATCTTTAGGAACAACAGTTTCACATCTGGAGAATGAAGATAATATTTTCGTTACAGGGCAGTGTCAAGGAGTCTTGGATGTATAATCATGCCCTGGGAGACTTTTAACTTCTGTCTTTATTATCATTGTTTTTGCTTTTCTCATAGTTCTGACCATTCCTGGATATTTTCAAACTGTCTTACCGCGCCTATGAGCAGTAGAATAGGCAGAACGCCTTGCTGGGGGTGACCTGGTATCCGCTAAGAGTGCCTAGGATGGACGGGGGCTGGGGGGCAATGAGACAGCGAGGAGGTGAGTCCCAGGGGTGTTTGGGGACAGAGGTGACGGCCGCTGTTGCACAGTGGAGAGGAAAGGATATTTAGACTCAGCTCCTAGCTCTAGCTGTGAGACACAGGCAGAGAGACTCAACCTCTCTGAGCCTCCGTTTCCACTTCTATAAGTCAGGACGCCTGAGAGTTCTTCCCTCAAGTGTTGTAAGAGTGAAATAAACACGCAAATGGGACAGCCTAATGCAGAAAGTACATGGATGGAAGAAGCCTCCATACGTGGCCAGCGTACAAGGCAGATCACAGGACTCCGTGCCTGGGTAATACACATGCTTTACTGCATGGCAATGCCATGTCAGCGTACATACAGCTGTAGCCCACTCTTCACTGGATCCTGAGCAGGTGCTTGAATCAGTGAGCGTTCAAGAACTCCAGATCACTACCCAAATTCTTAAAATGCGTTGCAGACAAGCAAGAAAGGAGAGTTCCCTTCCCTGGTGCTGCAGGTCCAGGTGAGCCGGTGGGGGAAGGGGTGTAGGGGCAGGAAGTGACGCCCTCATGTGAACTGATCAGGCCACAGGTCATGGCCAAGCCCCTGCACTTGGAGGCGGGGGTGAGGAGAGTGGCCAGGGCCAGGGGAAAGTCGGTGCTGGGGCTGAGTGACCCTGAGTGAGGGGTAGGCGGGCCCCACCCTCCAGGCTGAGGAGCCCAGAGCAAGCAGCTCCCTGAAGACTGAAAATTGCAGGGCAGGAGTGAAATTCAAGTCTTGGATCCGCAAGTGATAAAGAAACCTCAGCAGCAGGAGCCCAAACACTGAGCCCCGAGTTCCCTCCTCCCACTTCCCTCCCTATGCATTGCAGTAGACGGAAATGTCCCGCACATCAGTCTCCCCATCTGTCCAATGGGCACAGTCCACCCGACAGCAGATTCCTGTCTGAGATACTCCAAGTCCTCCATGCAGGGCCCGGCACAGGCAAGTGTGATTGCCGCCCGTTCCTTTGCCTTCTTATGCCCCGGGCAGTGGCGTGCCTCTCTGCACCTGTGCCCTTGCCTGAGAGCCAGGGAGGAGAGCCCATACCCCTTCCCGCTGAGGGACGACGCTGTGAGCTGGAAAGGCAGTGGTGGGACCCCTCCGTCCCCTCTGAGTCCCTGGAAGTCCTGAGTGCTGGGCAGGGATGCCTGAGCGTTCTCTGTCCTCGAGGGCGTGGTCTGCTTGCTCCTGGCTCTCCTCAGCTCTCTGGCTCGGAGAAATCAAGAGAGTCACGCCCGGCTCCACCCTCATCTGTCTTCGGTGAGGCTCCCCCGGAGGCCAGTGGGCTGACCACCATTCCGGGCCTACGAAAGGAGCCTTCTCGGTTCTTCTCCAGGCCACTTCCCTGCAGCAGACGAGACAGACCCGAGCCTCTCCCTCCACGACAGGGCAATCGGTTGGCAGCTTCCAGGAGGTACCACGGCAGAAACACCTGCCCTCAGGGGGTGTTCAGACTAGTCACAGTGCAGATGTTGTATGAAGCCAGAAGAGCAAGGGATCAGGAAGTCGCTTGGTAATAGAGCAGCATTTCCTGCCCTGGAGTAGGGGGGCGGTCCCACGCGCCCAGCTGCATTTCCAGGTTTGCTATGGAGCAGTGGCAGTGCTGGGCGTCCGCTCCCGGCTCCATTCGAATGGCAGCATCCACTGTGGGTACCTTGTCCCGGTCTCACCACTGTATGCTGGAGGGCGGGGGACGGGGAAGCTTCTGCTTTTAGATCCCAGACCTCATCCCGAGATCTTGGACCTGAAGCATGCTATCTTAATAAGATGGGGATGTTGCAGGTGTTGGGAGGGAGGAAATGTGGCTTACATGCGGAAAGAATTCAGATATTTGTGACCAGAGGGGAGATTATGGGGGATAAATGATCTTCTATCATTGAGAAATGGAGTCTCTTTTCCTTCTCTTTGAATCTTGATGGTCCTATGACTTGCTTTGACCAACACGGTGCAGCAGAAAGCCGGCCACTGTGAAAAGGAATCTGGTCGTCCTGCTGCAGAGACAGGCCACTTGGAGAGAGAGAGACCCGGGAGAATGACACACAATAACAGGGGGGAGAGAGACCTAACACTTCCGTTTTGATATATTGTTCCAGGTGACATATTGTCCCAGGTGTTTGATGAATAGAACATTCATTCCATGGCCAAATAAATCCAAGAAATACACAGTGGAAAAATAAAAGGCCAACAGAGTCTTCATGAGGTCTTCTCTCCAAAGGGGCAGGAAGAGGCCTAGAATGTGCTATTCTGCCATATCTTCTGGAGCCCTTTCCACTGTTGGGCGCATGGGGGGACTCCTGTTGCCAGATGCAGGTCAGTGGGTGTTGAGAAGGGTGCCATGGGGCCAGGAAGAATTTCTCAATCCCGCATCTTCGTCTAAACCTTTTTGTCCTCTCTCCTCCCCAGGGTCATCTGCCTGTCCTTCTGTCTAATCATAAACTGTCTAATTCATACTAGGGTGTGAGAGACTTAACGTTCTCCGGTGGAAGGGAGGAGGGGGGTTGGAGATTTTGCTTTTGAGGAATGACAGGAAAGGACAAAGTCGAACCCAGTGATGCTCACTTTCCCGCTTTTTTTCACCATCAAAGCTGCGATTTGCCATTTAGCTCCACTCTTGTAAGAGTTCTGTGGTTTGCCGGAGTTATTTCTGCGCAGATTTCTTTGTGATCAGAAGGAATATTTTATGCCGGGAGGAAATTAATGTGCTCAGCCTTCCTGCACATCCCTTGACATGCCAGGCTCCTCTGTCAAGAGCTGGTTGAACCTCAGTTTCTCCCTGTGATACGTCCGGAAGGCCCTGAACGTGCTGAGCCACCACTGCAACTCCCGAGGGCTTTGCTCTCCTGTTTGCCGTCATCCCGGGAACTAAAAAGGAATTAACCTGCAGCGCAAGTGGCAGAGGAACGCGCTGTGCTCTTGGGAACGCTGCCGTTGGTTTGGAGGAAGATGTGTGCAGGAAGGTTAAAGAATCTGTTAACGGACACCGAGGCTGCGTTGACTTTGGAAGTGACCCCAAAGTGGCACTTGGCACATCCAACATTTGCAGAGGCTCCAACAGCAGGACCTACACACGGAAATCTCTGGTGATGTGTCCCCAAGAGGCAATCTTTTCTCTGATTGGACAACTTCTACCTCCAATCTCTGGGAACACTGCGCATGACTGAGAGGCATTTTTAGTGACGTCTTCTGCTCAGTATGGTCAATAAACGTCAAACTGAGAGGCTTGGCCATGGTTGTGTCTGTGCAGAATTCGGTGATCCAAGTGGAATTTAATGGTGCAGCTTGGGGCTTACCAATAGGATCACGGGGGCAATATCTGGGCCCGGGGGCCTCATTCTGCAGAAGGGGTCTATTCATCTGTGGTACAGACTCTGTGTGTGCGTGTGTAAGGTGTTGTCCAGTCAGCAAACTGTGGTTGGCTCCTCCTGGGCTGGTCCCCGACACTCCTGTCTCAGATGCCGCCCGGGTGGCACGCACGTCTCACTGCAGTTGTGCTGCCTGAGCCAGTGAGATTGGAGAGGGAGCTGGTGTCTCTCCAGCCCTGATGTCCGCCAGGTGTGTTATGGAGCTTTGGAACCGTCGCTCCGGCACGTCTCCTCACAAGCTGGCGCGGGGCTGCGCGTTTGGCTGGGCCCCGGGTGTGCTGGCAGCTCAGCCCTGGAGCCTGCCGCACCGAGGCCAGACCCGGTCTGCGGTGTCTGCACAGGACGATCACTTCTCAGAGGCCAGGCTGAGCAGCTGTGGCCCAGCACCAGGACACAGGGGCACAGCTGGATGCAGCCAAGGAGCTTGCTGGGCCTGAGTGTGCAGGTGGGAGGGAAGGGCTTCTTGCCTCCAGGTGAGAGGCAGGCAGGTTCTGGCCAGGTAGACACTCCTGCACTGTGACTCTGTGCCTCACGCATGTCCCCAAGATGTGACAGTAGCAGCACCAGGCACACCTGTCCTGCTCACTCAAATCTTTCCCGGGCACCGCTGTCAGGTTCCTGAAACACCATCGTTAAAGCTTGCGTGTAGCTACTGTCATTCTTCCCTTGTTGTCAATCGTGTCTGACCGTGCCAGTGGCTAGGCGGCCACAGCGTATTAATGCAAACTGAACCCAGTTAAGCTGGAAATCAGATAACTCTTTTCCCAGTCCTCAACCCTCCCGTCACTTTCTGTCGCACATGGAAGATATGCCAACCTCTTCCCATGACCTTCAAGGCTCTGTGTGGCCCACCCCACCCCCCACCTCCCACTCAGCCCTTCCCCGCGCACTGCGGGTGCTGGCGGCCCTGCTGATCCCGGGACGTGCCCTAGAACCTTCTTCCCCACACACCTGCATGGCTGTCTCTAGGATTCCATCCTCACCTCTGCACAAATGCCTCCTCCTCTGAGAGCCTTCCCCAGCCTCCGTATGCCCTGCACCTCCCCCTTTCTCCGCCGCAGTTTCTCTGAGGCTCTTCTGCTGCTTGACTGCGGATTATAGATTCATTTGTTCACCGCTTGTCTCCCCAACAGAACTAACCTCAGGAGTTTCCCCACCCACAGGACGGTGCCTGGCAAGAATGCAGCCCTCTGTAAGTATCTGTGGAACGAACGGATGACTCTTTGTGATGGCGGAAGTAACTCAACATAAATGGCACCCTGGTGGTGGGACCACCGTGCTTTTGAGTGAAGGGAGCGATGCTGTCATTACGAGGTTCCAGGAGGAAGGGACAGCCTGACCCCCAGCCCTCGGGACAGATGGGGCGTGGCTGCTCCCCCCATGGTTCACCGAGGTCCATCTGATACACCATGTTTGCCACTCCAAAGTTTAATTTAGCTGACGTCTTGGCTGCAAGCAACAGCTGGTAACTTTAGTTGGAGGATTAAGGAACGTATAAGACGCATAGCTCCTTAAAAGGAGCTGGATGGCAGGGGAGAACCAAGGCTGGACAGCATCCCAAAGTTGGCTGTGAAAGGCTGGGCAGCGGCCCTCTCGGGGTGGCCCAGGGCTGTGCTTGCTGAATCTTCCGAGGGGCGGCATCTCGGCATGAGGGTGGCTGGCCGATAGTGACCCCAGGGGCACATCCTGTCACCACTGTGTTGCAGGGCAACCCGGAGCAATTCCTTCACCTGCTGTCAAGGAGAGGGACAGCTCTAAAGCCACAAGGCTGCCCAGAAACCATCAACAAATAAATACACTGACAAATGTTACTGTAGGAAATGTAGAACTTCTGTGAGACAAAACAATGTTGTCGATCAAGTCAAAAGCAAACAACAAATAGCAATAAAAATATTTGCACACACCATAGAAAAAGGACCAATGCTGGTGATTTACAAAGAGTTTATAATCTGTAAGAAAAAGATGAACAATCCAATGGAAATAAGGGTCCTAGGGCACAGACAGGAGAGTAAAAGGAAAAGAAATACAAGTGACCAATAAATGTATAAAAATATGTGCAGCCTCCTCCGCTATCAAAGAAACACAGGACAAAATCAGATACTTTTAAAAAATTTGTCACATTGGCAACAATTTTTGAAGTATGATCATATCCAGTGACGGCAATGAGGTGAGAAAATGTAAATTTTCTTTTTAGGAGAGAAGTTTGGTGATTTTTATACATATTAAAAATGTGTTAATACATGTGGGTTTGGTCATGGTGGCTTACACCTGTAATCCCAACAGTTTGGGAGGCTGAGGCAGGAGGATCACTTGAAGCCAGGAGTTTGAGAGCAGTCTGGGCAACATAGCAAGACACCATCTCTACAAAAAATAAAATAAAATCCACTGTTCATTGAGTATACAGAAAAAAATAAATAAATAAAAATGCATGTGCCCTTTGACCTGGCAATTCCACCACTAGGTGGTAATATTATAAATATTATTACATTCTTAATATTATATATGAATATATTATATGAATAAACTTATGACTATTCTCCCAAAGGAATGTTCATTTCAGAACACAGGTATACCTTGTTTTATTGCATTTTGTTTTATTGTGCTTTGCAGATATTGCAGTTCTCACAGATTGAAGGTTTGCGGCAACTCTGCATCCAGCAAGTCTGTTGGAGCTACGTGCCAACAGTGTGTACTCACTTCACGTCTCTGTGCCACATTTTGGTAATTCTCACAGTATTTCCAACTTTTTCATTATTGCTATATCTGTTATGGTGATCGATGATCAGTGATCTTTGATATTACTATTGTAATTGTTTTGGGATGCCATGAGCCATGACCATATAAGACTATGAACTTAATCAATAAATGTGTATTCTGACTGCTCCACCAAATGGCCAGTCCCTGTCTCTCTCCCTCCCTTGGGCCTCCCTATTCCCTGAGACAGAACAATATTGAAATTAGGTCAGTTAACTATCCTACAATGGCCTCTAAGTATTCAAGTGCAAGGAAGAGTTACATGTCTATCACTTTAAATCAAAAGCTAGAAGTGATTATGCTTAGTGAGGAAGGTGTGTCAAAAGCCAAGATAGGCCGAAAGCTGGGCCTTTTGCACCACACAGTTAGCCAAGTTGTGAATGCAGAGGAAAAGTTCTTGCTAATTGCAGTGGTCTGGAATTGAACCCACAATATCTCTGAGGTATGCCTGTATTTTGGCAATAACAAAAATAACCTATAAAAATTTAAATTTTCATCAGTGGGGGACATTTATGGATTAACCATACAATGAACTATACTGTGGAGGGTTTTTTTTTTTACCATGTAATTTTAAATTATTTTTTAAAATAATTTTTTAAATAAATAGAAATAATTTTTTTAAACATTGAAAAATGTTTCTGGGGTAACTGCAGAGTGATTAACCCATTTTTCTTTTTTTACTTAAGAAAAACAACCTTATCAGATGTAATATGAAACAAAATAGAAAAACTTGCAATTGCTTTTCAGCAAATTACATATGTATGGTCTGAAGATTCCATCCAAAGGTGACTTTGCCACTTGCTAGCTGTGTGATGTTTTGGGGCAAGTCATTTAATTTCTTTGGACCTCAATACTTTCATTGTAAAAATGGAAGTAATAATTCCTATTTTGTACTGGGACTTTGAACAATTGATTTTACTTCTCTGAGCTTCTGGCTCTTTATCTCTAAAGTATGGATATAATATTACTCACTTTTATAGGATTGTGGTGAGGAGTGAATAAAATAATACATGTAAAGCATTTAATACAACATCTAAGTAGTAGGTAGATGATTATTATGGTGATGATGGTGATGGTGATGATGATGGTGATGGTGATGATGGTGATAGTGATAATGGTGATGGTGAGGATGATGATTATGATGGTGATGGTGACGATGATGGTGGTGACGATGTTGATGGTGACGATGATGCTAGTGATGATGATGATAATGATGATGGTGATGATGATGATGGTGATGATGGTAATGGTGGTGATGATGATGATGGTGATGATGGTAATGGTGGTGATGATGATGATGGTGATGGTGATGGTGGTGGTAATGGTGGTGATGGTGATGGTGATGATGATGCTAATGATGATGGTGACGATGATGGTGATGGTAATGGTGGTGATGGAGGAGGAGGAAAAAGACCAGGATCAAAGGAACCAAGTTGAAGAGGAGAATGAAAAGGAAGGAAAAAAAGGAAAGACCAACCGGGAGCCACTGTGTGCCAGGCACTTTACATTCACCCACTCATTCAATTCTTCCAGTTATGCTGTGAGTCATACAGTAGCTACCCCATCTGAATTTTATGATTGAGGAAAGAGGTCAATGTTATGACTCATCTGAGGTCACCCAGTAGATAACATTAGAGCTGGTATTTGAATATTCAGCTCTGGAAAATTTCTTTCTATTCTAAGCCTTCTCATAGTGTCCAGCACAGAGCTTGGTACACAGTAGTGCTCAATAAATGTTAGATTAATCAGAATTTATTTCTAAAAGAGTCTGTATCTCTTTAAATTATGCTTTGAGAGTTGCTGCAAGGCCTATGGCCCATTTCTTTGAGAGTCCCTAGTGGTGAAGCTCGTCTTCCTTCCAGAGTGTTCTGGTTACTAAACTATCATCTCAAATAAGCCCCCAATTCACGCTTCTGTGTTAACCTCCTGGGGCCTGAGGTTGGGACTCTGCAAATTCACTCTGCGCCCCCAGCTGCCTCCTGTTAGGTTCTGCCACTAGTGGGCGCTAGATGCTGGAGGGGCAGAGGAGCCTTGAGCTTTCCCCTGGGCTTGCAGGTCCTGGGGTGTTCCCGCAGGCACCCCTCTTCACCCCAGCCACGGCCCTTCATCCTGGCAGCCCCACTTGGTTGCCACCTCCAGTTATTTCCAGTCCTCCCCCAGACCAGCCCCGTCACGCTCCCTCAAGATGTCAGGGCCAGCCGGGCAGTGCCCCGCTCGGCCGTCCAGGCCCCAGCTCCGTGGGCCCCTTCTCTGAACGTCGGGTTCTGTTCACCCCCACCCCTCCCCTCTGCTCCGACTGCCCTGCAGGCGCTGCTCCTTCCTGAAGCTGCTGTCTCTGGTCATCTCAGTCCCTGCTGCCTCTTCAGTCCTCCAAGACCTGCCTCCCCATGCCCTACGTGAAGTCCCGCTGTTACAGTAACTGGCGTCTGAGCCTTCTGGTTTTGACTGGACCCGGACTTATGCACAAGGTCAGTTGGTTCTGGGTAGCACTCATCCCTCACTCCTCAGTCTTGGGGGAAGACAAAGAGAGAATCAGACTGTCTTACACCATTTTGCATGAGACATGAGGCTTGGCTGTGAAGCAATGAAATGCATTTTCTCATACGACTTACCGGCTCTCTCTGCTCAGTTTTTGGTTCCTGCTTTTACAACCCTGACAGGCAAGTGTGTGAGCGCAGTGGGATGAAGCCCAATACCCCAGTGGGCAGTGGGCGGAGCCCTTCCCTGGAGTCTGGATTTGACCCCTCCCGGCACTTCCGCTCTGGCCTCGAGGGCCGGGGAGGCACCTGCTCGCCCTTTAATGTCTGGCCCAGTCAGGGCCATAAACTCCTTTCTGGATTTGTTCTTAAATATCAGGATCAGACTGAAACTGTCAAAAGACTTTACTAAACTCTAAGGAAGAACAACTGAGAAGTGAACACAAAGAGGGCACGAATTTAGGCAAATCTCGCTCAGCTCACCACCCAGGGTGGAACCTGCTTGCAGCCTGCCCTTAGAGAATCAATAGAAGGTTTCTTTCCCGGATCCCTCATCGACTAGCTCTTGGGCTGCTTCCCGGAGACCAGGGCCACGCACCCCCTGCTCTCAGGGGTGTCTGCCTGACTTTCTGATCCTTTCAGTGAAAAGAATGCTGATCGTGGTGAGTTAATTCATTTATTAACTCATTTAACCACTGCACAAAGTAGACACTATTCTTAGCCCCATTTTACAGGTGACAAAACTGAGCCATAGAGAGACTAAGTCACTTTCCTGGAATCGCTCCGCTGGTAAGTAGCACACTGGGATTTGAACTTAATTAATCTGGATCCAGAGCCTCCCTCTTACTCAAACCTCTCAGTTCTTTTTCGGGGACAGCCCTCGTCTCCCGGCGGTTCACTCTGCGGGATCGCAGCCTGGCTCTTGCACACTTCCACTGACCAAGAGCATGTTGCTTCAACAAACAGCGTAGATTGTTAGAAAATTCTTTATATGGAGCCTGCATTTCCTTTCTAGTTGCTTCTATCCCTGTTCCTGAAATTTCCTTTTAAAGACACAGAGTAAATCTACTTTTCTTCAAAGCGAACCCAAGTCTCCTGAGCTTTCTCCTCTTCTCACATTGCCTGCATTCATCTGGCTCCACCTTCTACTAGCAGAGTGACCTTGGAGCAGTTACCTACCCACCCCTTGCCTCAGTTTCCTCATCTGTAAAACAGGAATCAAAGGAATTTGTACCCATAAAGCCCCCGGAGCAGTGCTGAGCACACAATATTATTCTGCAGCCTCGACCTTCCCAATCTTTCAAATGGGGATGACTATTGGACCTTGCTTGGTACGTGGTGTGGTCGCATGGAACCAGCCACGGATCTGTGGTCCTGCCTTCTGTCTGTCCATCTCCGCTGCCCCCTCCTCAGACCCCATCAACTTCACCCTGAGGACATATTTAGCCCAACACCAGTTTCTAGTCTTGCCGGACCAAAACCCTTCTCCTTAGCGTCTGCGGTGCTCTTGGTAAAACTCAAATCCCGTGGGCCCCTCCCCTGCTCCAACCCCTTCCGCCTCTCCTGGCCTGCGTGACAAAGTTCAGCTCCACAGCTTGACTCATAAGGCCCTCCTTGCTCTGTCCCCTGCTGGCCTCCCCGCCTCTCTCCTCCGTCTCTCCCCTCCTCCTGCTCCACTTTCAGCCTAACGAACCAGCTCCAGGTCTCTGAGCTTCTCCTGACTTTGAGCTGCACTTGCCTCGTGCCTGATTCCCCAGGGCCTGGCACTGTGCTTGGCACGCAGCCGGGGCTCTGGAAACCTTGGTGGCCGTGTGCTCTGATGGGATAGTGTGTGGACGTGAGTGCTCTCTAAGCCACTATGGCATCGGGGTCAGTTCATGCCATTATTTTTTCCAGGGGTCATATTCAAAATGATTGTCTGGGCGGAGAGCAGTATCCTGGAGACCTCCTTATGTGCCAGGCATTAACCCTTTAGTTGCTGGACTTGTGGAGGTTCTGGGGTCCTGGGGGTCGGGCAACACAGGCTCTGGGGTGTGGTGCACGTGACCAACTGGGATAGAAGCATTTCTGTGTTTTGCCAATTGTTACAGCTTGGCCTTTTTCCTGGAAATCTCTTCCTCTCCCTGGGCCCTGGTTCCTTCCTCTCTCCCCAGAATCCCCGGGCCTTGCCCTGTCGCCCCGCTGCCCGCCCCCAGCCCAGCACTCTTGGGAGGCTTTTATTGCGAAGGCTGCACAGGGCTCAGATGACCCGTTTTTCCCCCGAGTTTGTCCACAGGGCTTGGAGAGCCTCCCTCACCACATGGCACTGTGGACGCCCATCTGGCCCGGTTCTTTCGCCTGAAGATCCCTCACCCCCAGGACCCCCAGCCTCGGGATGGGGACATGGGGCTCAGAGCCTACTTTCCTTGTCTTTCCCCCGCACGGGCAGCAGCGAGGCAGTGATCCACCACCTGAGACCTTCATCCAAATCGGCTTAGAGCCTTTGAGCCACGTTTGAAAAATGAAGGGTGTTGTCTCGCAGGTGGGGGGAATTGAGAGTCCTGGGGCTGATGGGAGCAGGTGACCTTGCTCTGGGCACCCTGCCTCTTAGGTCCTCTGGGTCCACATCAGTCAGGTAGGACCATAGTCCCCGAAGGGGATAAGCCTCTCTCCTGTGTCGTCACTTCGTGCTGTTCATGGAGCCCCATGCGTTAGCTTGTTGGATGTCCGTGGGGTCCGTGGGAAGCCATCTGCGAATGTGGGTCGAAGTTTGAAACGTCTGCAAGGGAAGCAGCAGGAAACGGTTGAGGTGAGCCTTCCGGGGGGGAATCTCCCTCTGAGGGTGTGTTGGTGTCACTGTGGCAGTTCTGAGCCTCAGTTTCCTTGTGCATAAAATGGGGGCTGTTGCAGTACTGAAGGAGCTCAGGTGCACACCTGGCCGGCCCTGGTCCCTACGCCTGGGCTCTCCAGCAGGTGGCGCTCTGGCAGGGGTGCCCCAGGCCATGTGATATAGGGGAAGCGGCAGGTGTTCTGAATTGAGAATGGAACTCATGTCCCAGCACACCTCTGTGACCCGGGGCAATTCATTCTCCTCCCCAAGCTGCAGTTTCCTCATCCCTGAGAGGAATAATGTAAAGAAAAGAAAAAAAAAAGATACACATTGCAAATTTTCAAAAGTGAAATGCCTGCTCTGGCACATTCTTGGAGGAGAGGGTAGCAGATGACTTCCTAGTTCAGGAAAACACCTTGATTAATTTTTTGTTATGTTTGTTAAAAATGGGAAGCCTCCTGGTCATAGTCCCTTAAATAAATGAATACATGGCAATGAATATGCACACAGTCTTATTGTTTTAACTATTAAAAAAAGTAGTGATGTAAATATCTGAGAAGGATGGGAGACGGTGGGGTAGTGTGTGTGTGTGCACGCTAGTGTGTGCGCGTGTGCTTTTGAGTGCACTGAATTCTCATTTACCATAAGAGAAGACCAATACACAATATCTAAAAATCAATCAATAAATCAAAAATAGCAATAAAAGCTTTTAATTTAGCAATATAGACGCATCTGGAGGAAATGGCGGCAAAGGTGTAAGTAGTTCCTTTGAGGGTGTACAGAAGATCAATGCTCTTCTTTTTGCCATGAACTAAGTGCCTGTGTTTTTGATTCAAACGTCGGCAAATCAAGGAACTGGTGCAGAGTCAGAGCCATTGGTCAGGGAGCCGAGAGTTGGGAGTGAAGGGCCGTGTATCGTGCATTGGGGAAGGGGGTTGGTGCATCGGGCTCAAGGAGCAAGAGAGCTGGCGAGGAGTGTCCTATGGCAGGAGGGTGTCATCTGCACACCTGCCACCCTTCCACAAGGGACAATGCAGAGCCCTGGGAGGCCGGGGGCGCAGTGGGCGTGTGCGGCTACAGAGGAGCAAGGGGAGACAAGACCCTTCTTCCCCCTCATACTAGAAGAAGGGGACTCTTGGAAAGAGTCAGTGTGGGGGTGGGGAGCAGGGGGAGATAGTTGGAGAGAGTCTAGATCCTGCTATCAAGAGGAATGGGGATGGGGTGACCCTCCCCCTACAGCTCCACTGGGCTGGTCCGAGCATCAAACATCCTGCAGGTGAAGCCCACTCTAGGACCGCCATGAAAGCAGTAACACTGTGATCTTTCTTGTTCCCCCAGGGCTCTAGGGGTCCCCTCACCAATCCTACCTGCCTTGTCTTAAGCACCTGCTGTGCACCTGTGCAACGCCTTTCTAGTGGGTGGCGCGTGGAGGCTTTGAGGGAAATAGGAGCTGGTCAGGCAGGGAGGATGTGGGGAGGCATCGGAGTGTGCAAAGGCCTGGGCACAACGGGGTGAGACTGGTTCTGGGAACGTGGAAAAAACTAGAAACCAGAGTCGACGGCTCCTGGAACCAGCCAGCAATACACAGGGCAAGGCTCTCCTCCTCCGCATCCCGCCAGTCTCCTGCTAGTGCCCCTGTTGGCAGAGACTAGCAAGAATCGCTGGCAAAGCAGATGTGGTTTGGAGTCCCAGCCCCAGCACCACAAAGCAGAGGACAGAAGGTAGGGTTGGAGCTGAGAGGAAACAGTTTAATAACCAGCCCAGAGGCATGACTACCTTTAGACTCCTGGTCTAAACAGGCCTGTAGCCGCCGTCTCTGAGCCAGTGCAGACCTGGTACCTTGGAGCATCCGTCTTCTGATACTGGTGAGAATGCAAAATGGTACGAGCACTTTGGAAAACAGTTTTCTCATAAAGTTAAAATGCATCTACCATACAACCCAGCGTCTCCTGCTTAGATATTTACCCAAGAGAAATGAAATCGCTTGCCCACACAAATGTTTGTGCTTGAATGTTTGTAGCACCTTCGCTTTGATAGCCCCAAACTGGACAGAACATGCCCTTGTGAATGGAAAATAAATTGCGGTATATCCATACAATGAAATACTACTTGGCAATAAAAAGAATAAATTACTGATGTACACACCAACATTAATGAATTTCAATGGCATTATACTATGTGGGAAAAAACAGTCACAAAGGATTACATACTTTGTGATTCAATTTGTCTGAAATTTCAGAAACAGCAAAACAGTGTGGCAGAAAGCATATCAGTGGTTTCCAGGGCCTGGGAGGAGGGGAAGAAGACAGGCTGCAAAGGGTCACGAGGGATCTTTTGCAATAATAGAAATGTCCTATATTGTAATTACGGTGTTGGTTACACAATTGTCAAAACCCATGGAATTGTGTATTTGATTAAGAAGTTGGTAAATCTCATTGTATGTAAATTATACCTTGATAAAGCTGATTTTAAAAAATTGAATTAGAATGCTCTTGGAAGTGTCACTTTCTCCACTTGCTTCTGGTGCCACACTCCTAGGAGCCCTTCTCCAAGGAGCAGGCCAAGAGATCTTATAAAAATGTAAATCCAATTATATCACTTCTTATTTAAACACTGGAGTGGTTTTTCTTCTTCAAATGAATCCAGAGAACCACTGTGGCCTACCAGTCCATCTGCCCTGTTTACTGACCCTGAGACTTACAGGTCCTAGAGCAATAGTGTCCAAGTACTCTGATTCCAAATATGTACAGGTAAAAATCAAGCCAATCAACTACTAAAAAGCAAGTTCTATCCTCCCACCTTGACAAATATACCTTCATGACAAACTGGAAGCCTAGGTTCAAATCTAGAATCTTTTCCTTGGATTTCTGTGTCAGAAGGTGATGTCACTGAGAGGCAGACGCTGGGCCACAACCTACCACCTCGCCCTTCCACCCCTGGCTCCATGTGAAACGTCAAGCCTACCTTCCAGGCCCTGTCGACATCGGTGTTTGCAACCCCTGGGGACTGAAGGTGGCACTGGAGACAGAATCAGGGGAACTGGATGCTAAACATGTATCTCCTGGTTTCTCCCCAAATAGTACTTGGTTCTGTGTGTATTTGTGTGTACATGTATGAGCATGTGTATGTGTGCATGTGTGTATGTGCACACATGGGTATGTGTAAGCGTGTGTGTGCATGCGTGTGTGCATGGGTATGTATGTCTGTACTGTACATGAGTGTTTGTGTGCCTCAATAGCAGTGTGAGCTACTTGAAGGCAGCAATTTTGTTGGATTCGTCTCTGCATCCTTTATACGTGGTACAGATGGATGCTAAATAAATGCTTGTGGAATGAATGAATGGATGAATGAATGAAGGCCAGTATAGCACAGTTACTACCAGTGTGGGTTTCGAAGTCAGCCTGATGTGAGGTCCAAAGCTTACTCTGCCACTTACTGAGTCAGTCACTGTTTATTCTAATCCCGTCGCCTCGGTTTCCTTGCCTCCAGAACGGGGATAAGAATACTGCCTGTTTTATGGGGGTTGGTGTGAGGATTAAGTAACAATAATCAGAGCCAACACGTACCCAGCTAGACTGTGGGCCAGCCACTGCACTAAGGGCTTTGCAAATGTTAGCTCTCGTGCTCCCTGGCAATTCCGCTGTAGGGCGCAGGGGTGGTTACACAGTCAACTCTGGTGCATCTTGGCTTTTACTGTACTTACGATCAGGGGAGAAGAGAGCCGGGATTCTCAGCCCCTCGGGGCATCTTATCCTGAGTGCAGCTCGGATTCTGACTGATGGGACGGTCTGGAGAGGTTGGTCCTAACCCGCAGGCAGAGCTCGGCCCAGTCAGCTACAACTTGGCCCTCTGGTTGTCACAAGCGCGGCTCACGACATCCATCCTCTAGGTGGCGCTGCAGAGTGGGAACTTGGCTGCCGAGTCACGGCGCCCCCTGGTGGTCCATTCCCGTCAATGTTTTGATTAAGTGCAGAACCGGTTCCACCAGTGAAGTGCGCGTCACCATGCCCCCGCGTGGTGACAATGGATGACAGACTTGGAAAAAATTTAGAACTGAATGTAAGTTGTATGATAGAGAGGAGAAAGGTGTGCAGAGGGAGACAGAAGAGGGAGGGAAAGGGACCAAGCCAAACCAAGGAAATCATCATCGAGAATAACAACATTAACACCTGTAATTTACTGACTACCTACTATGTGCCACGTATTGTCCTAAGCACTTGACATTCATAGCCTTATTTAACACACCTCTAGTAGATAAGTGTCACAAGAACAATGACTTTATTTCATTTAGAGCCTGGCACACAGTAGGTGTCTGGCACATAGCAAGCACTCAAAGCATTTTGAACGAATGAATAATACAATAGTCATAGGAAACAAATACTATTATCTCCATTTAGAAAAATGAACTAGGAAGCTGATGGTCAGAGAGGTTGCAGAGCTAGCGATTGACAGCCAGGGCACGTGAGTCCCAGCCCCTGCTATGCTGTGTGCCAGGGCTTCCCAGAGAAGCCCTCTGCCTGCAGGGAGCTTGCTGTCCAATCGCCACATCTGCACCCTCCCTGTCTCCCAGTACCACACGGGGGGCCTGCCAGGGATGCTATTTATGGCTCAGGGAGGAGGTCCAGTGAGGCTCCTCTCATAAATTATACAAGGAGACACATGTGGGTCAGGATTGGGGAGTTCAGTGCGTGAGGGATCCCCAGGAATCTTGCTTAGTCCGATCAGGGATTTTCCTTCTCTTCTCCAGGAGAGTAGCTGGCTCAGGCAGCGGGCATTTGCTGAGTGCCCGGAATGAGCTCCCGGGGCCTCCCCCAGTCCCGCAGAAGATGCTCGCCTCCCACATCACTGCGCTGCAGTTCCTGTGGCTGGAGCTCAGAGGCAGGCGTCCTTATCTCCAAAAAGGGGGCGATATCTGCCATTGTGTACCCCAGCGCCTGCATGCAGGTTTGACAGGTGCTGTGCATTTTTGTGATTTGCTCATCCAGTCCCCACTGAGCTCTGGGGACCCCCCAGGTATGATGTCAGCATGTTAAACCTTTTCTTGGAGACGTGGTTATGAAGGGACTTTAGTAGCTTATGTAATGCAGAGACGCCCCTTCTCTGAATGGCCTCTGCTGTTGGTTTTTCAGTTCTTGAGTCCATTTTTTTCAGCATTCTTCACCATTGTCAGGCTGTCACTTAACTGTCATTTGCTTCTGACGCTCCTAGCAGTTTTCTTCCTGCCCCCAACTGGCTGTTTCTGATCTCTGAGTTGTCAGGTTTGGGGTGCTGTCAAAGGAACCAGGTGGGAAGGGAGGCCAGAGGTGCTTTCTTCTGTGAATAAAATATGCCAGCGTCCGGGCGTGGACTTTGAGCTACCAATTCCCATCCTTCAACGGCTTGCTGTCGTTGTGGTTGTTGTTGTTTACTCACAGGCTGTGGGGAGCTGAGGTTATCAAAAGTTAGGTCTCAGTGTGCAAGAGGTCACTTCAGGCATTTCTTTGTACCTACCCAGAAAGGCTCAATAAATACTTGCCTAATGGAACGTGTGAAGAGGTTGGCTCCTCTCCTAGGCTGCTCCTCTGCCCCCTCCACCCCCTGCGGCAGCAGCAGGTCGGGAGCCCACTGCTGACAGAGTGTCTGGCCTCAAATTACACCATATCAGAGCTCGGGCATAAAATTAGCAGCAGTGTCCTGGGTATGAGAAACCGAAGAAATACCTGTATTCAGCAGAACCGCAGGCAGGGACAGAAGGAAGGAGCGAGAGTGGGGGAGGGAAAGAGGTGGCCCACCGCAGGCGCTGGGCTCGTCCCTGGACGCTGTTGTCCCCCCACTGCAGAGGTGGCTGCCTGGTGGCTGAGCCAGGGCCACAGGAGGTTTCTTGGCAGTGTGGAGACAGGGGTATGGGAAGGCAAGACTTGAAGAGATCTGGGAAGGTGAACTTGAGGGCTTGTCCTACCCAAAACACACACACACACACACACACACACACACGCACAAAGACACACACACTGAAAACTATGAAAAAGAATAAGAAAGTCCCCCGTGTCCAGGCACTTTTCCTACATTTTCCTCGTTAATTCTCACTACGATCCCATTAAGCAAGCCTGTTTTAAGATCACTAAAGAAAGGCTGAGAGAGGAAGTATCAGCTTGCCCGCGCTCACGTGCTCTAAATGCGCCTGTGTTCGTACTCACTATGTGCCCACCTAGCTCCGAGCATCTAAGAATATTCTCTCCTACTCACAAGGCCACCGCCACGTACATTAATGCTCTTTTTTAGACACAACATAATCACACTCGCACTTGCCTATGCAAGTTGTGTTTATACACAGACATGTGTTTTCAACTGTGCACATATGCTACACTCACTGTTTACACAATCACCTGCCAGCTATGGATCACGCTTTCTTGCTAAAATCGTTTCGCCATTTCCTGTCTTTCCTGACCAACTGTAGGCCAACGTCCTCCTCTTCCTCAGTCACGGCCAGGTGCCGGCGCCGCTCCGTACCTACAGATACCTGCCACCGTGGCCCTGTTCTGCTATTGCTGTTTCACTGTTTCGTCCTCTAGCCTGGGAGCCCTGAGACGCCAGTGACTCACCGTGTTCACACTCTCATTCCTAGTTCCTCGGGTGTGAACTCTTCAGTACCCGAAGGATCTGTGAACTTTCTTTCGCAGTGAGAGCCTTCCCTAGTGATTTGCAAGTGTTCTGTGAGCTCACGGGCAGCCCCTGGAGACTCCGGGCTCCACACTATTACATGACACTCAGCTTAGGATTTCAGCGCCGCATGGGAAGCTTACGTCCGGGCCTCACACCAGCGCATGTGTCAGGCTTGAGGCTCTGACTGGGACACGTGCCCCTCGTTCCACTCATGGCCTGGGAGAGCCCCTCGACCCCTGCAGTGGTGCCAGCCTCACAGCTGAGAAACTGCTCCCATAGTCAGTTCTGACACCCGACTTCACGCGGGGAGCTCAGATTTGACTTCCTACCAACAGCAGGACCATAGGCTGGACCTAGTCCCAAACTAGGCCTCAAAATCTCAGCCCCAGCAATGTATATCCATCCTTGGCTCCCCCAGGGACTCTGGGCCACAAGCCCCTTTCGCTGGTACAGGTTCCTGGCCCCTCTCTTAGAACCTACAAATTACACTTTTTTTTTTGAGCTGGGATTTGTATGTTTCAAATACTTTTTAAAAAGCAGTCAGACAAACATGCTATCTAGCATTTTTTGTATGCTTGAGTAGGATAGAAATTTCACCTTCCGGTCACCCTGCCACCTTGCTTTATCTCTGTATTCTAGGTGCCTTGTTCAGGAAAGAGGTCTTGATGATATCTCTCCATTTTGCTTTTTTTGTCCCTTCCTCTGTCTTTCTCTGACTTTGCCTCTGCCTCCCAAGGAGTCCGTATGGGATCCTGGTTTGGGAAGAGCCCTGTCCCTGGCCTGGCTGAGTGAAGCGAGGGAGACCCTCGCTGGGTCGGGGGAGCCGGGTGGGCCAGAGCACGTTCCGTCCTGGGGACTCTGGCTCCTCCCTGAGCTCAGTTTGGGGCAGAAGTTCTCGGGGTGGCTGCGTAGAGCAGGGAAGAGGTTCAAAGGAGAGCTCGAAGCTTCCGGCTGCTCTCCGCTCTTGGAGACAGCCCTAGGGATCCCGAGAATGGCTCCTGTCCTGGTCCTTTTGTCTGGGAAGGCAGAGACCTGGGGGGGGAGATCCTGGCTCCAGACTCCACTGGGCTGGCTCTGTCCCCACAGACCCGTGTCCAAGTCCTGGGGCTCCTAATGCGGCATGGCCTTAGGGCAAACAAGGGCTGCCTGTGAGAAAGGTGTGTTCAGTGACGCCTGTGACTGCTAAGTCACGGCTGCTTCCGCACCTGCCCTCTGCCGCCTTCCTGATCAGCCTCTGCGACCCAGGAGTGCGTGTGCGTGTGTGACCTGCTGGGGGCCACTGGGTGTGGCTGTGCCCATCCCTCCTGTGGACTTGCTCCGGGAGAGCTCCTTTCAGAACCAAACAGCCACCTGCCAGAAGCATTCCATTCGTGCACTGAGTACCTGTCGAGCGCTTGCCACGTGCCGGCCCCTCGCGAGGCGGGAGACAGTCATTAAGCGTGTCAGTGCACACACGAGTGTGAAATCACAATCGTCATCAGTGCTCTGCAGTCCAGGCACAGGGACCGTGGGAGAAGGAACAGGGAGGGCCTTCATTTAGGGTGAGGGTCAGGGAAGGCCTCACTGAAGAGGTGGCCTCCAGGGCAAGGTGTAGAGGAGGCAGGGAAGAGGGCATTCCAGCGGAGGGAGCTCCCTGCACGGAGGCCCTGAGGGGCAGACATCCTGGAGCATTCTGGAAGTGGAAAGGAGGCCAGTGAGGAGGGGGGAAGCTCGGGAGAGGAAGCTGGGAAAGCCTGCAGGGCCTTGAAGTCTTCGGCGACAGGCAGGGCGAGTTTGGGCTTTGTCCTGAGCACAGGGTGAAGCTGTGGAAGAGTTTAAGCAGGGAGGGTGTGACCAGGTGGCAGCCCCGAGGAGAGGACTGGCTGGGCATGGGGGTCTGGGGGTGAAGAAAGGACAGCCCCGAGCACCAGGGTAAGGGCAAGACAGGAGCATAAAACAACCTTCAAACTCTAGTACAACAGAGGTCGGGGGAACCGGGGGCATCCTGGAGGAGGTGGCATTTGTCCTGGGCCTCAGGGATGACAGGCAAGATGGCCTGGGGAATAGCTTGGGCAAAGGCATGGCTGTGAGGGAGGGAAGGTTGGGTTTGATGGGCCAGAGGATGAGAAGTGACTCCCCAAGGTCACAAGGCCCCTTGGTGGCTGAGTCAGCAGTGGAGCCCCACCTCTGACGGAGCGGGGCTTCTGAAACCCAGCCGAGGCTTGGCACCAGGGCCAGGCATCGAGGAAGTGGGCTTCTGCAAACCTGGCACCCGAGGGTGGGCACTTCCTCAATTGCTGCGCAGCTGGGAGGGGGGGAAGAGGAAGTTCGGGCCACAGGCTAGACAGCCCGGAGGAGGAGCCTTCCTAGAGTGGAGACAGCGGGGGTGAGCCTTCCTAAAGGCAGCGCCTGGGGACTCCCAGCACCACAGGCTGAGACGCCACGCAGGGCAGGGTGGCTGGAGGAAGTGAGAGGTGAACTCAGCCTGGGCCTGGCTGGGCAAGACCCTCCTCCACCTGCTCCCCTGGACACTTCCCGCCATGGCCCTGGCCCAGCAGCTGCGGGCTGAGAGGTGAGTGCCGGGGCATTGGTCCCCCTGGGCCCCTCACTGCCCCTGGCAGGCCTTGGGGCCAGGGCCGGCCCTTCCTGCAGCCCCTTATGGACATGAGAGGCCGGGGTTGAGTCAGAACCCAAATACTCAGAAATGCAGACTCCTAGAAGTGCTTTAAGGAAACTTTGAGTTGCGGCTCACCACCCCCAGGCACAAATGAGAACAGCAAGGCTCAAGGAGGGGGAGTGACTGGCCAGGGTCACACAACAAGTGGGTGAGTGGGTGACAGTGTCTGGACGGGAACGCAGGTGTCCTGGGTCCCAGGCTGGGGCTCTTTGCTCCTCATTGTGGTCAGTAACGGCTTCCCATCTTCTGTTCAAACTCAGCCACAGCATCTGCTTTGTTCTCCCTGTTTATTCAGGGCTTGGCTCAAGGGCCACCTCCTCCACGAAGCCTTCCCTGAAGGCACCTATCACATCGCTTTCTGACCCCTTGCCCTGTTTTCGTTTTATGCACAGTCCTTATGTTACTGGCATGATATTATTTACTCATATATTTTTATTTTTATTTATCCTTGGCTCCCCTATTAGGAGCGAGCTCCATGAGGGTTTTTGTCTGTTGTCATCACTGCTGTATCCCTGGGATCTGGAACAGCGCCAGTATAGACCAAGTGCTCAATAAATGTCGCTGAGTGAATTAATGAATGGATCTTTGAGCTGGAAAATGTCCTAGATTCCTCTAGTCCAACCCCGCCATTGCACAGATGGGGAAACTGAGGCCTAGGGAAGATAAAGGACTCACTCGGGGTCCTGTGGAGTGACTGCAAGGCTGGGGCTTGGAGTGCAGCCTCCACGGGGCCCAGCCTCCGTCTCAGCAAGCACGTTCTGAATGTTTCCTCGGCAGTCAGGTCTGTGCTCTGGGCTGTGGGGACCCCGAGGACACAGAGCATGGCTCCTGCCCGCCTGGAATAGCAGGTGACATCTGGAGGCGGATGTCCCTGTCCTCTGTGTGGAGGCCAGCAGAGACGGGTCAGGCTGGTTTGGGCCTAAGTGGGCAGCAGAGGGCTGGCGGGGGGTGGGTGGGGGTGCCTGGGGCTGGAATTGGAACCTGGGGTGGAATTTCCAGAGGTCAAAGGTCGAGTGCAGGCTCGCGGGGCGGGGAGGTGCAGCAGAAGCAAACGGTCAGAATGGCCTTCGTGAGCCCCAGAGGGTGGTGCTGGCTGGGAGAGGTTGTCCAGCCAGACTCCTCCTTCCCGCAAGTTCTCATGTGAGACTGGCCTGCGTGCAAAGGCTTGTCCGCCAGCAACGGCTGTTCCAGGCTTGGGGCACTTCCTGCTTTTGGGGTAGAGGGTTCAGGAGGTGACGCCAAGGCCGGGCAGCAGGACTGTGGGTTCCTTCCCTCCCACTCCCTTGACCCTCAGAGGGGGACGGGGCCTGTGGGCTCCTGCACCCCGAATGCCCCACTGACAGCAGCCTGGCTGGTTCTGCTTGAGGCTGAGGCACAGGGCACGAGGAGAGGGCGCAGGTTCACACAACAGGGCTTTCTAGAACTCCAAGACATCCAAGGACAGAAAGGGCTGCTGCAGGGGTGGCAAAGTTGGCTTCCAACAGACATGTTTGGAGCACCTACTGTACGCAAGGTGCCAGGAACCTTGAACTAGCTGCCCTCCAAGGGCCCTTCCAACCCTCGGCCTCCCCTAGTGGAGACCCCAAGTGGAACTTTCATGAGCAGCGCGAGTGTGTACTGGGCCCAGCGTCCCCGCCGACCGGCCTGGGCGAGGTCTCCGAGGGAGCGGCTACCCCAAGGACTTCCAGTTGGGTTTGCTGCACCCCCGCTGCGTCCCTGTGCAGCAGCCCCCGTGCCCACCCCCGCGGGAGCCAGGCCACCCTCGCGCCGCCGACCAGGGGCCTCGCTAAACACAGTGGGGGTAGCAGCCATGTGTTGAGCGCCTACTATGTGCCAGGCCCTGTTCTGGGCGCTGGGGACACGGGATGAGCAGAGTCGCTGCCCTCCTGGGGAGTTTAGGGCTGTGCTTGGTACAGATGGGACCTCATGGCCGCTCAAAAGCATACCGTCCCCATTTCACAGGGGAGGAGAAGGAGGCAGCACACAGACACGAGTCTTCCCGAGGGAATCTGGCCTCCTCTTTCTAGTGCTGTCCCTGTGCCTGGACCCTCTGCTGATGCCGGCCCTGCTTAGCCCCTTCCTTGGCCCCCCACCCCAGGGCAAACTCACAGCCCCTCCGCGAGGCACGGTGTTCCCTCGTGCGTGTGCCCTACCTCTGTCCTGCTCACGTCTCATTTTCCGTCCCACGCTCTGTGCTCCCATGTGCTCAGCAACCCACAGGTCCTCAAATGTTCTCTCTTGCATGGCTACGGGCTTTGCACTTGCCGTTCCCTCTACCTGAAAGGCTTTTCCTACCATGCTGGGGCTGACCATTGGCACTGCCTCTTCCAGGAAGCCCTCTCTGACTGCCCTCAGCCTGAGGGTGCCCCACTGCCCTCTGACAGTGCCTGAGCCTCACTGTACACGTGCCAGCTCCCGTCTCTCCTGCCTGCTGCAATATTGATTCTCTGAGGGACTACAGTAACGGCCAGGCTCCTGCTGTAGCTCAAACACCATGTGCTATTCCTTTGTAGCACGATGACCATTCAAATTACATAGTCATTGGTTCAGTGTTCAACGCCTCTACTCTGTGAGGTCCCAGAAGCACATAGGTCCTAATGGGCTTGGAACACTGTCTGTGCTACATAAGGATTTGCTCAAGTTATTAATACTATTATTTCCGATGGGGACCCAGGCTGAGAAGGGCTGGGATTTACCTAAGTCCATGCGGCAAGCTGCTGGGAGCCAGAATGAGGGGCAGTGGAGCAGCGTTTGGAAGCAAAATTCTGGAGCTGGACTGCTTGGGTTCAAATCCCAGCTTCCCAACTCACTTGGCCAAGTTAGTTGACTCTCTGAGCCTCAGTTTCCCTGTCTGCACCAAGGCGACCTTGTCTTAGAAGAGTGCCTGGTGCCTGGTGTGTACTTGGGAAACAGATAGCTGTAGCTGTCATTACCTAACCTGCCTGACTCCCTGCCCAGGGCCCTACAGCCCCTCCCGGTTCCTTCCTGCCCCACCCGTCACACTGCGGAGGAAGCCACCCATGAAGGGCACAGCCTCAGGGGAGAAAGTGCAGGAGGAAGCTTCTCCCAAGGGTGTCACCATGCATGTGGGGAAAGTGAGTGGGGACATGGCCAGCAGCCACCGAGATGCCCTGGGGCTGGGGTGGGGGGATTTCCTCTGCCCGCCCACTGCCACCCTGAGTCACCTCTGCTTGGCAGCTTTCTGAGTTCTGATGCTGCCTGAGGGTCCCAGGTCATGCGGGACCCGCGTGGGCTGGGTCTAGGGTGTGGGGACCCCTGAGGCTTTGGACACGGCAGTCCCTGCCCTCGCCCTGTTTCCCAATCGCTGCACTGGAAGAATCATAACTGCTTCTTGTTTCTTCATCTGCCTACAGTTGGCTGGACTCAGTGACCCCTGGCTGTACCCTCTCCCTCTCCTTGGCCGTCTGCTTTCTCCCTCCCTGTCTGTCCCTCTCGGCCCCCTCCTCGGCTCACTGACCGCTTTTCACTGGGGGTCTGGGTCACAAGCCGAAGGCAGATGGTTCTTACCCTTCCCACTCCCGCTGAGACCCCCACACTGAGCGCCAGAGCTACACACCAGCTTCCTGCCAGCCGTCGACCTGGGTGCCCAGGAGGCCTCTCAAATCAGCATGTCCCAAACCGAGTCCATCAACCCTGCCCTATGCTCCCCATCCTGGTGAGAAGTGTGGATGTCACTCTTGACACTGCCCTTTCTTTCACTCCCACATCCAAACAGTGCCCAGTGCCTGCTGGTCGTAACTTCGGAACAACTTGCAAATGGGTACTGTGTCTGCTAGAAATGTATCGGGCTTCAGGGAACAGGGGAACCGATGGTGGCTTAAACAAACAGGGGCTTATTTTTCCCCATAACAAGAAGTCCAGAGGTCGGCCACGGCTGGTTCTGCAGCTTGGCGACTTCAGGACCAGCATCTCAGAGAGTGCTGTGGTCTTCCTCGTGGTTTTGTCTCATGGATACAACATGGCTGCTGCAGATCCGGATGTCAAATGTGCTTTCAAGGCTGCCTTCAAGGGAGGAAACTGTACTACTCCTGTCTATCCCTCAGGATCAGGAGAGCAAACGCTCTGGAGCGGCCGCTGCGTTAGGTTTCCTCTCATGTCTCATCGGCCAGAACTCCTAGCTGCAAGGGAGGCTGGGAACAGGAGCAGGATCATCATGTTTGGCTAGACCAACCATGACCTATCACCTAGGCGCACTGCCACTCTGAACACCATTGGTGCTTGCTTAGCCAGGAAGAAGCAGGGGACACAGCAAATGCTAACAGTATCTGCCAAGGGTGGTGGCCTTGTGTCTGTCCCTTCCTCCTGTCCCTGCTGTCTGACTCAGGCCCATGTCATCTCTCAGCTGGACCACATCCGGGCCTCCCAGCGGTGCTCTCTCCCCTAAGGGTCTGTCCCTTCCTTCCTCTCCACATGGCTGCCTCGGTCAGCCTCCTAAAGCCAGGATCATACTGAGTTTTACTTCCCTCCAAAGCCCGGCATGACTCCCTGTTGCCTATGGAGCTCCTGAGCTGGCGGCCCTTGAGACCCTCCTCAGACCGGCCTCTCCTGCCGGTTCTGTCTCAGCTCACGCCAGGTCTGGGCCAACTCCTCCGGCTATGCTGCTCCCACTGCCCGGAACACCCTGCCCCGTTTCCTCCTATTCCTGTTGGACCTTCTAGACCTGGCTCACATGTCACCTCCTTTTTGAGGATTCCCCCAGCCTGGGTGTAATCAGCCTTTCTCTCCACGGGGCTCACAGTACTCCGTCCAGGGCGCCTGTTGACTTCACTTACCCCTGAGACCCAGGGCCTAGGACAGGGCCGGCTATGGAGGAGGGGCTTGACACCTGGTTCCTGGATGCACGGCGGTTTGCTGGGCTATAATACGGCTACGGATTCATGGTCCCCAGCGTCAAAGCCTGTACTGTCGCGGCGTGGCCTGTGTCTGCTGTCTGTGCATTCCCGGCGTCAGCGACGGGGCCTGGCGCAGGAGGGGTCTGAGCGAGGGTGCCAGCTGCACTGCCTCACAGCCAGCGGGCCCTCGGCACACGGCAGGGTGATGACCAGGGTTTCTTTTCCGGCCTCCCGCAGCGACTTTGAACAGCTTCCGGATGACGTTGCCATCTCAGCCAACATCGCCGACATCGAGGAGAAGAGAGGCTTCACCAGCCACTTTGTAAGAGAGACCCCTGGTCCTTCACCCTCCGCCCTCTGAACCTCTACCCAGCTGACCTCTGAACTTTTACCCTCTGACCTCTGCACCCCCAACTCTCTCATCTCTGAACTTCTATCTCAGTGGTTCTCAACAGGGCTGATTTTACCCTTCATTTGGCGACACCCTGAGACATTTGACTATCGCATCTTGGGGCAGGGCTACCACTGGCACCTGGCAGCAGAGGCCAGGGATGCTGCTACACGTCACATCGCAGGACAGCCCCGCACAGAGTCATCCAGCCCCAGCGTAGTACTGAGGCTGGGAAGCCCTGTGCGTACCCTTTGCCCCCTGACCCTTCACCCTTTCCTTTTAGCTTCTGCCTCCGGTGTCTGAGCCCCCGCCCGGCTTCTGTCCTCCTAGGTTTTCGTCATCGAGGTGAAGACGAAGGGGGGCTCCAAGTACCTCATCTACCGCCGCTACCGCCAGTTCTACGCCCTGCAGAGCAAGCTGGAGGAGCGCTTCGGGCCCGAGAGCAAGAGCCCCCTGGCCTGCAGCCTGCCCGTGCTCCCAGGTAGGGGCCACAGCCCGCCCAGCTCCTTCCGGCTCCACGTGGAGCAGCCCCGAGTGAACACGACACTCTCGCCGCCCCACTGACGTCCCTCCCGGTGTGGAGGCCGCGACCGGTCAGTTCTCCTTCCGTGGGCTCGTCCCCACACCCTGCTCCTTCCTCCGTTACGTTTCCTTCAACCTTCTGTGGTGACAGCGTCTCCCAATCCCCTTCCCACCTTCCTGGCTCCTCCGCCAGCTCCCCCGCTACTGAGTCTGCCTCCTCTGCTGCTGCTCGGAGGCCGGCATCCTCCGGACAGGCCCCTCCTCTGTCTCCTCGTTCGACACGACACTCGCCTGGCCCGGCTGACCCCCCTGGGGTCGCCTTCTTGCTACTGACTCCCACATGTCTACCTCTAGCCCAGACCCTCCTGCCACCACCGACACCACGGCCGCCTGTCCCACGGACACTGCGGCCAGACAGGCCTCACGCTTGGGTGACTGGCTCCCCCAGAGCCCCCACCTGAAGGCTCCTGGAGGGGACATTTGTCTCTTAGTCGGTCACCATCAGTTTTCCCTTCCCCCAGGACATTCTGCCTTGCGTTTGAGGAATTGTTCCTTCATCCACTCAACAAATATTTATTCGTCTGGGCATGATTCTAGACCCCTGGTTCTTAGCTTTGGTGGCATATTGGAAATTCCCTGAGAGACTGAAAGAATCCTGATTCTTGAGAGCCACCCAGAGGCTCTGATTTCATTGTTCCGGGGTGACTCCTACGCAATGAGATTTTGAATGTGCAGCTGGGATTGACAGCCACTGTCCCAGGTGACAGGGATGCGGCCGTGAGCAAAGCAGGCCAAGAATGTGCTCTGGAAGCTAAGAATCCTGTGTGTGTGTGTGTGTGTGTGTGTGTGTGCGCACAAACAGGCAATAAACAAATAAAACAAGACAAATGTCAGCTGGTGATAGTGTGACTCAGAGAATGGAGTTGGGTGGTGGGATGGAGCCAGCGTGAGCGCTGCGGTGTGAGAGAAGACAGCTGGGCCGGCAGGGAGGGGCCCGGGCTGGGCTTCCTGGCCCGCACCTAGGACAGCTCTTTGCCTCCTCAGCCAAAGTCTACGTGGGCGTGAAGCAGGAGATCGCCGAGATGAGGATACCCGCGCTCAACGCCTACATGAAGGTATGGGGGGGCCAGGTCCTCTCGGCGCTTGGGAGGGCGTGGGGTGCTGGGGGTGGGTAGCTTGGGCACCCCCCCCCCGGGGCATGGCTTTGGGCACTGGGCTGGCTCTCCTGCTCCTACGGCCTGGGGAGAGAGACAGGACGTGTGCTCCGGGTTCTGGGGATCGGGACAGGCGCAACAGAGACGGTACAAGGAGCCATACTCTGAACTGACAAATCTTTACTTAGCGCTCCAAGCCCACACGCGGATGTCCGTGCCAGACGTTAGGATAAGCAGTGAATTCGATGCCGTGCCTGCCCCTGAGGTACCCACTGCCCGGCAGGAATACTGGCCGGTGGATTATGAAGTCACTCGGAGGCATATATATGTCTACATAACCGGGGTGTGGCTGAGCAGGCCACGGTGGCTCACACAGAACATCTGTGCAAACTGGAGAGGACCCCCTTCTGGCCAACACACACCCCTGCCCTGAGCACGGGCTGGGTTTCAGCTGCACTCACAGGACTTGGCTGGGCCCCCTAGAGTATTCCTCAACCTGCAAACTGTCAGCGTCCCTGTGAAATGGCGGCACAGAGGAAGGAACATCTTAGCGGCAGAAGCCAAGGTGGTCAGGAAAGGACTTCGCCAGTCAGAGCCATCCAGAGAAGGCGCAGTGTTCCTCATGAGGTAGTGAGCTCACTGTCACCGGGGGCAACCTCAGGAAGCTGGTGAGGGAAGCCCTCCTCAGAGACCACAGGCATCCTCAGGGCTGAGGAGCACTGAACTAGGAGTCTCTTTAGCCTTGGCTCTAACACTGACTGGTGGGGCCATTTGGGCAAATTGCCCAACCTTTCTAGGCCTTGGTTTTCCCATGTATGAAATGGGACAGTACCTCCTGCCCTCTGGTCTCACGGGAGTGAAGCTGGGACTACTGAGAAAAGGATGTGAAAGTGCTTTGTAAACTGTGAACCTGCTTCCAGACGTGAGAACTCTTGACTCCTAACAGGCAGGGAGCGGGAGAGGGCAGAGGCGGCGGGAGGAGGGAGGAGAGGGCAGGTGGCTGCAGCATCTGGGCCCTGGGCAGGGAGGACCGGGGAGGGAGGGGACCCGCACTGGAGGCATCTCCCCTCAAGGGGGCGCTGCGACAGCTGTTCCGAGAGGCTGAGGCTCCACCCTCCACCCTCTGGGCTAGAAGAGGGGCCTGGGCTCTGCCGGAAGGGAGGGAGGAAGACAAGGTGGGAAGAGAGGCTGGGCAGCTGGGGCTCTTCACTCCACTCCTGGCCTTCACAGCCAGCAGCCCAGAGGACCCCATCGTCTCTGCCTACTTAGGTCTGATCAGGTTCCTAGAAGCCTGAGGTCAGTCAGTGCAGGAATCTCTGCTATGGCAACCTCATCCTGTGCTTGCACACCTTCAGACACGGGGAGCTCACTATCACTCTGCCCTGACCTAGGGTGCGTGTGCCATTGTTGGGCAGCTATGAGAAAAGCCTGATTTTTCTGTAACTTCTACCCACTCATGAAGAATATGAATCATGTGATAATGACAACTGCGAAGTGGTTGCGAAGTGCTCGGGCTGGCAACCCAGAGGCTGTTGATACATGTCTGTGGATAAATGAATAGTCTGATTTAAGCCCCTCGATAACTTGTGAGTTAGATTCTATTATCCCCACTTACAGCTAAGGAAATGGAGGCACAGAGAGGTGAAGTCACTCAGTGTCACAGAGCAGTTAGGTAGCAGGGATGGGATTTGAACTCACATCTCTGTGACTCCAGGGTTTGAGCTCCTACCCGCTGTGCTATGTTATAATAAAAACAACAGCAACAATGATAATATCGAACTTAGATGGGCGCTGGCTACGTGCCTGGTGCTCTTCTAAGTGTTGTGCATGTATTTACTTATTTAATTTCCACAAGAGCCCATGAGGGAGGTGCTGTTATTATCATCCCCATTTTATTAATGAGCAGCCAGAGCCACATTTGCCCAAAGTCACCCAGCTGGTGCGTTGCGGAGCTGGGATTCGATCCCAGGAGCACCTGGCACCTTAAACACCTGCCAGGCTGCCTCCTTCCCCTCCCCGTATGACAGCCTTTTCCGGGCTCTCCATCCCCGGCCCCTCCCTGTCCTGCTGCCTCCACAGCACCCAGAGCCAACCCCAGATCTCATGCAGCAGGGAGCTCGGTGGGGACGCCGCCAGGCTCTGGGTGCATGAGTCCTCCCAGCTTCAGAGTCCTTGCATGGTGGTGGGTGTCACCAGCTCAGGATGGAACGAGAAGAGTAGAGCTTGAGTCCTGACCCCGCCACTTCCTACCTCTGCCCCTAGGCCAGCCACTTTCCCTCTCCAAACCTCAGTTTCCCCAACTGTGACATGAGATAAAGTACCAGGAAGCATTCTTTAGCCTGTAATGTCACCAAGTGTTATTAATTTGGGTTACTTTGGGAGCCTTCCCCCACTCCATTGTCTCACCTTGAGCTAAGGGGTAGGCTTTCACAGCAGATGGCTCTGGGTGCCCCAGCTCCGTCACTTGCTAGGCTGTGTGGTCTTGGGCAGGTCCCTTCACCTCTCTGATGCTAACTCACAGGTTATCGTGAGATGTGGCAAGGACACACATGTGGTACCCAGCGCAGTGCCTAGCACAATCACCACCAGGTCACGTTACCTGTCATCATTATTGCTGCTTCTGGAGAACTTTAGGGCTTTTCCAAATGGACTCCTCTCATGCCCGTGGTCCCTCCCAACCTTGGGCCCAGGAGCAAACCTTATGAAGTGTTAAACCTTCGGCCTGCTGAAGTTTTTTTTTTTTTTTAATTTACGTATTTCTGTTCTCAGGCATCAGGCTTAGGATGCATTACTAGAGAGAGGAGGCCGATGCCAGGCGCAGGGCTGGGCGTCCAGGTCTCGTGCTGACGCCGCCCGCCCTGCGCCCTCTCCCGCACAGGGCCTCCTCAGCCTGCCCGTCTGGGTGCTGATGGACGAGGACGTCAGGATCTTCTTTTACCAGTCGCCCTACGACTCCGAGCAGGTGCCCCAGGCGCTCCGCCGGCTCCGCCCACGCACCCGGAAAGTGTAAGTGACCATCCCCTGTCCCCTGTGCCAGAGCCCTGGGCCCCTGCTGGCAAGTCATCTCTTCCCACCCCCGACCCCCGGAAGGAGAGAAGGACTCGGATCGGTGCATCCCTGGACACTCCAGCATGGTTTGGTTTGTTAGGTGGGTTTGGAAAGTCAGGCTTTGGGCCTGGAGGGACACACAGTGTGTGTTTTGATGTGATCGAGAGGGCTGGAGGACAGGGACTGGGACGTTGACCCTGAAGGGTTTGGTGCCACAGCAACCACTGCGGATGGCCCAAGAGCTCTGGGTGCCTGGAAAGAGTGAGGGCAGAGAGGAGGGAAGAGCCACAGAATCCTCACACGGCTGCCTCCCCCTGGCTTGCTGCAGTTCGCTGGGGCTGGCTGTGGCTCTGGTTGCACCACCTTGGCCCCCACAGGACGCTGCTGCTCCTTTATTCCAAAGATCCCACCCCTCCCTTCCAGCCCCCTCCTAAACTAAAATCTGTCGCCAAAAATCCAAGCCACTGAAATTGTGCTGCGCTTCCAAAGTTGGGGTTGCTGCTACCAAGAATCCCGGGAAAAGCAGGACAGAGCCCCTGAGCCCTGCCCTCCCCCAGCTCCTCCCCCACCCTCCAGCCGGTATCTCCAGGTGCCCGGGCAGCTCCCCTGTGCACGCTCCGCTCCGTGGGTGCAGTCTGAATTCCATCTGTGCCACGTGGCAGCCAGGGGCCCTGAAGCAGGATACCTCACCTCCCCAAGCCTCAGTTTCCTCAGCTGAAAACACAGAATAACAATTACATCAGAGGTTGGAAGCAGGGAGCAGAAGCGAGAGCAAAGGTGAAAGGTTTGTCAGGTTAAGGGCACCGAGAAAACATGCGTCCTCCTCCCCCGTGCTCACCGAGCCTCAGCCTCCTGGTCCACGGAGAGCAAGGAGCGTCTCTGGGGTGAAGCCCACTTGGTCGCGATGGATTATTATTATTTTTTTTTTTGATGAGCAGCTGAATTTGATTTGCTAGGATTAATAAAAAAATAAAATATTAAAAAAAAAAAAAGAGTGTAGAGTGATCCCGCCTCCAGGGCGGATGTGAGGGTTCAGGGCCCAGTGTGCTGGCTCAGGGGAGCACCCGTAGCTGTGTTTGAACACCCTCTCCTCTCCCGCCTCTCTCCACCCCTGGCGAGGGTCTCCTCTGGGTGCAGATGCAGGGAGCTGGGCCCAGAGAGAATCTCAAGTCTTCTCTCTCCACAGCAAGAGCGTGTCCCCGCACGGTGCTGGCTTTGACCGCTTGGCAGCTCCGCGAGCAGAGGTACCCGCGCCAGGCCCTCCCCCTCAGGCAGCAGGCTTGCTCCACCTGTCTGCCACCAAGCCCCTCCTGCTGGGCGCCGCTGTGTCCCCGGGGTGGTGCTGGGCACTGGAGGAAGTAAGGGGCTGCAGCCCCAGCCTTGACACAGGGACCCCCGCCCAGCTGAGGGGAGGGAATGTGACCGGCATGGAGAGGCTAAGGGGAACCCACGGCTCGGCCAGCTCGCCCTGGACGCCTCTGGGCCGGCCCTGCCTTGGAGACTGAAGTGGCAGGGAGGACTCAGACGAGGCCCTGCCTTTGAGGAGCTCCCAGCCCCTCGAGGACACATTTACATATGAGCGTCTTAAAGTCAGTCTGGCAGAGAGCAGCTGGGGGTTATGGGAGACCTGGAGCCCACACGAGGCCTGGGGCTGGGGAGGTGCTTGGTCCTTCCCCTGTGTGCTCATCCCGCCATTCTGGAGTCAGGGAGACCCGGGTTTGGGCTCCAGCTGCTCCACTAACAAATAGGGTGGCCTCAGACAAGTCACTCATCCACCGTGAGCCTCAGCTTCCTCATCTGTAAAATGGGACTCCAAAGTAGGTAAGGCACTTCAGTATGTTTCCTCCCTCCCTCCTTACCCTGCCCTTCTCCTCAGGCCATGTTTGACTTCACTGGGAACAGCAAACTGGAGCTGAGTTTCAAAGCTGGAGATATGATCTTCCTTCTCAGTCGGATCAACAAAGACTGGCTGGAGGTGAGTTTGGAGGTGAGGGTGGAGGTGAGTTTGGAGGTGAGGGAGGAGGTGAGGTTGGAGGTGAGGGTGGAGGTGAATGTGGAGGTGAGGGTGGAGGTGAGTGTGGAGGTGAGGGTGGAGGTGAGTTTGGAGGTGAGTTTGGAGGTGAGTTTGGAGGTTAGGGTGGAGGTGAGTTTGGAGGTGAGGGTAGAGGTGAGGATGGAGGTGAATATGAAGGTGAGGGTGGAGGTGAGGATGGAGGTGAGTATGAAGGTGAGGGTGGAGGTGAGGGTGGAGGTAAGGGTGGAGGTGAGCTAGCTTTAGGTGTGGTGGGGGCAGAGACTGAGGAGGGGTCCGGGAAGAGATGCTGTCTGAGGATGATACTGAAGACGCAGGCAGGTGGGGAAGCCTGCAGGAACGCAGACACTGGGGAGGCAGGTGTGTGGCAGGAGCAGAACATTCTGGAGCCCATGCACCTGCCTTTGGTTCTGACCCCGACAAATGGGTTGCGTCTGATAAGTAAGTTAGCCTACTGAGTGTAGTTTCTCGGTCTGTGACAGCGTTTCTCTGCAGTGGCACTATTGACATTTGGGGCCAGATAACTCCTAGAGGTGGGGCTGTCGGGGGCATCGCGGGGTGTTTAGCATCCTCCCTGGGCTCTCCGCTAGATGCCAGCCGCACCCCTCAGTTGCAGCAATCACGCAGGTCTCCAGACATCTGCTTGTCGGGACAATCTCGCCCTGGTTGAGAACCACTGGTCGGTCATACAGGATAACGTCACTTACCTTGGAGGCAGCAGTAAGAGATCATAATGAAGAGTGTGAGCTCTCGAGAGTGCCTGTCTCGGTCACTCTCTAGCACTATCTTTATTTTTTATTTTTTTACTTCTTTTGAGACAGAGTCTCACTCTGTCGTCAGGGCTAGAGTGCTGTGGCATCAACCTAGCTCACAGCAACCTCAAACTCCTAAGATTAAGCGATCCTACTGCCTCAGCCTCCCTAGTAGCTGGGACTACAGGCATGTGCCACCATGCCTGGCTAATTTTTTCTATTTTTAGTAGAGACGGGGTCTCGCTCTTGCTCAGGCTGGTCTTGAACTCCTGCCCTCAAGCCATCCTCCTGCCTCGGCCTCCCACAGTGCTAGGATTACAGGAGTGAGCCACAGCGCCCAGCCCCTAGCGCTATTTTTAAACAGCTTTGTGGCCTGTTGGAAACTTGCTCAATCCCACAGTTTCCTTTTCTGTAAATATTTCTTCATCGGGTTCCTGGAAGGGTAGAGGGGATGCAAGACGTGCCAGGCGTGTGCACGGAGAGCCTGGATGCACGGCGCCTGGCTGGGCGCAAGGGTGCTTGGGAGACTTAAGTGAGCCTCAAAGCCTGTGCCTGTCCCGGTCACTGCTTTGTCCCGGCATGGCCCGCAGAAGGGCTCCAAGCTGACTCAGGGAGCAGAGATAGGAAATCACTGCGCGGAGGCTCTGGGCTGGGCCAGCCTTTGCTTTGGGTCTCGTGTTATTCAGATTCTGTGCTCCTGCCAGGGTCGGGGGTGTCTGACGGAGATTCTGGGACAGGTTCAGAGGCAGGGCCAGCCCAGGGGTCTTGGGACCATCGAGGGTCAAGTCGGGTCCCTGGTGTCCGTGGGCTGGAGAGGAGTACGTGGCGACTGGTCTAGCCGATTAGCAGCTTCGATTTTACCCTAATTCTGGAGCTCTGTCTCGAGAACTCAACAGCTCTGACAGCTGCCTGACAGCCGTCCCTGGGTCACACTCCAGAAACAGGAAACGTTTGCTGCCTTCCTGTTTTCTGGAAAGTCCTGCCTGTCAGTGTGCTGGCTAGTCTCTGGCCAGTCTCTGGCCTCAGGTTGGAGGAGGGGCAGGGGAGCAGGAAGGAGACCATGCTGAACCTTGGTTTATATGTCTGTGAAGTGGCATGTCAATAATCCACCTTGCACTGGGTCACTGCGAAGATTAGGAAAACCCGTGTGCAAAGCCCAGGCAGCGGCTGGGAGAGAGGCCTGGGCTGGGGGAATAGAGTTCTGGCTGCTTGGTCTAGAGGAGGGTCTCGGTGGTATCTGTGGAATGAATGAATGAATGGGAGTCACCCGCAGGCCCTTCCCCACCCCTCATCCTCTCCCTGCCCTGTTCTGCTTTCCCGCTTAACACCTACGCCATCGGCTTGCCACAGAGGTCACCGTTTATAGGCACCACCCGTCATCCTCCATTGCGATGGGAACTCCACGAGGACAAGGACTTGGATCTATATTGAGAGTCCAGCGCCTGCCACAGAGCTGGTGCTCAGGAAGTCTTAGTGGAATGAATGCGTGAATGAATGGGGTGAAAGCAGCTGTCCAGATAAATTCAGATCGTGAGCTGTTCTAAAAGCAAAATAGAAGCCTTCTTAAGGTGGAGGGCCAGGCTTCCTCCCTGGTTCTCCTCCCTCTAGATGAGGTCAAGGGCACCCAGACCTCACTGCCTTTCCCATCATCATAAAGGGGCCGGGGACCCGGAAGCACAGCCCCGTTGCTTCTCCTCTCGCCCACCGCATCCTTCTCTTCCTCCCCAGGGCACTGTCCGGGGGGCCACGGGCATCTTCCCACTTTCCTTCGTGAAGATCCTCAAGGACTTCCCCGAGGAAGACGACCCCACCAACTGGCTGCGCTGCTACTACTACGAAGACTCCATCAGCACCATCAAGTTTGTGGCCTGCTGGGGGGAGGGGCCTGCCACCCTTCCTGCCATCCCTACCACCACCATCCCCCACTCCACATGCCCATGTGTTCCTCCCCAGCACCAAAGCCCGCAGTGGCTCCCACTGCCTTCCGGATAAGTGACTGCCCAGGTCCAGCACGGCCTGGCCGGCCTCTCTCGTGCCCCCGTTTCCAGCCTGCGGCCCCTCACCCTGGCCTGTTGCCCCTCTAGGGACATCGCCGTGGAGGAAGACCTCAGCAGCACTCCACTGTTCAAAGACCTGCTGGAGCTCATGAGGTGAGGGACTGCGGGGGAGGCAGAGACCCTGCAGGAAGAAGGACCAAGTGTTGGTGGCGAGCTGCTTGGTGCTTTGCACCACGGCCCAGCCCTGCAGGTCGGGTGTCATCTCCCCAAGCTGGAGACGAGCCGGGAGCTGCAGAGAGTTAAAGGGACCTTAGCCGAGGCCACACGGTTCATGAGTCTAGACCTAGACCTGCGGCTACAGCCAAAGTCTCTCTGGCTAGAAGCCTTGGACTTGGACCCTCCACCATCGGGGAGCTCACTGCCTCCCAAGGCCCACGTGGTTGTTGGACAGTTATCGTACAGCATGGTGATAGCATTGTCGAATGTCTAACTATGAAAGTACTACCTGCTCATTACAAAAACAGAAATATCAGTAATCATGTCACAAAAATGTAAAGAAGTGAAATCACCTCATACTTTTACTCCTCTCATGCTTTGATGTACAATCAGATTGCTTCAGTATACACACCACGCGCGCGCGCGCACACACACACACACACACACACACACGCTACGTTGGTGACATGGAACCTTCTGTGGCCACACCCTGATTACCGTAGCCATGACCTTTTGTTAGGATTTCTTCCACTTGTTTACTGCTGTAAACAATGTTGTTATGCCTATCTTGGTTCACCTATTGGATGTCTTGTCTGATTATTTCCTTGTGACCATTTTCAAGAAGTGGAACTTTGGGATCAAAGTGTTTGCAAACCTGTTAGGTTTCTGGCTCATTTCGCCAAATTCCCTGTAGAAAGTTCAGATCAAGGTTGACACTTGCCAGCCCAGTGGGAGAGTGCCCATCGTCCCCACCCACCGCACACAGTTCCATCCGACCAAGTTCTCCCCAACAGGCTCGCGCAGGTATCTCTCCTGGGCTTTCCTCTGCCCCGCTCTGTGCCCCGCCAAGCCCAGCCTCTTCCTCACGACACGCATTTATGCACAAGACATTCCAGGCTAATTTATTGTGAAAGTCCCTTCTCTCCTTTGGGCCTCAGTTTCCCCATCTGTACAATGGGAGGTGGGACTACTTGGGTGAGAAGGGCCTGTGTCAAGCTCTGATCTGACCTTTTCTGTGGTTTAAATCCAGGCTGTGACACTCTCCCTGCCCGGGGTTTTCTCTTCGGGCCTTGATCAGCCCTGACCTTTTCCACGCAGGCGGGAGTTCCAGAGGGAGGACATCGTCCTAAACTACCGGGACGCTGCGGGGGACCTGGTCCGGCTGCTCTCAGATGAGGACGTGGGGGTCATGGTGAAGCAGGCTCGAGGTCTCCCCTCCCAGAAGCGCCTGTTCCCCTGGAAGCTGCACATCACCCAGACGGACAACTACAGGGTCTATAACACAGCGCCCTGAGCTGACGGTGTCCCTGGGGCAGTGAGGGGACACCTGGCGAAGAGCCTCAGCGGCAACCAGGACGGGAAAGCTGGGAGGATGGCGCAGACTTCTGGCTCCAAGGCTGACGGACCTGCTGGGCTTGGCTCACGTTCGTTTGTTTCTTTTCTTCACCTCTGAATTAAATAAACCATTTTATGTGGGGAAAATGGGATCTTTTTGCAGGAAGAGAAAAGAAGGAGTAAAATACCATCTAATGAGCAGCAACTGGGGGCCATTTATATCTGGCGGGGGCCCTGGCTCCAGGCCACCGGCCCAGCCACCCCATGTCCCCACCCTGTCCCTGTGTGTGAAGCCCAGCCCTGCTGCCCACTTCAGTCTGCCCCTCTCGCTCCCTTTTCCTGGGATTGGCACCTGCTCCTGGTACCGTCTGGGGTCACACCGATGCCAAGTCCTCTGCTGAGTGAGGAGGGTTGGGAGCCCTCCTCGGCCCTCCTGTTCCTGCTGCTCTGCAGGGGACAGGGGACAGGGGAAGACGTGGGGTTCGGGGCTGGTTGTGGCCACTGTACACAGGGGAGACGGGGGAGGACTCTGGTCCCATGGGGAGGAGGGGGAAGCAGCACGATGGGATCCTCCTCCATGAGCTGAAGCTCCTTCCATCCTAATCCTTTGAAAACCACACAGGTGTCTCCTCCAGAAGCATAGTGTGAGGACCTTCACGGACCCTCTCCCCAGGGAGACAACCGTTTAACTGATAAAAAAAAAAAATACTTAAAATCAACTAAAGTCTCTGGAAATTGTCCTAATTGTATAGCAAGTGGAGAGACATTTATTCAAGAAGATCAGTAAATCCCAGGAAGAACAGTGACTCTGTGGCATTTGAGCCACCACATGCTCCCCCTGCCGAGCTCCACGTGACAGAAACTCCACTGCAGACTCTCCACTCTGGGGGGTGCAGCCGAGAAAATGGGGCCCCCTCATCCCTCGGCTGCTGCCTTTCTGCAGTCTCAGCCCAGTGGGGCCGGCGCCGGTGTCTCTGCCTCACGACCTGTGCTGCAGAGGTGCTGTGCCAAGCCATCATGCCGGGAGGACTGAGTTTCCTGGGGTCGCTGTAACAAAGTGCCACAAAATGGAGAAAACAACAGAAATGTCTTGTTGCACAGTTCTGGGCGCCGAGAGTCAGAAATCAGGGTGTTCACGGGCTCTGCTCCCTGCGGGGAAACCCTTCCTTGCTTCTGCCCAGCTGCTGGTGGCCTGTTGGCAATCTGTGGTGCTCCCCGCTGTGGCTGGGTCACTTTGCCTCCACGTGGCATCCTCCCTGTGTGTCTTTACCCCGTCTTCCCTCTGTGCACATCTGTCTCTGTGTCCAAATTCCCCCCTGTAACAAGGACTCTGGTCATGTTGGATTAGAGCCCACTCTACTGACCTCATTTTGACTTGATTACCTCTGTAAAGACCCTATCTCCAAATAAGGTCACACTCTGGAGTACGAGGGGTTAGGACTTCAGCTTGTCATTTTTGACTTGAACATCACAGTTCGACCCCTTGCACTCCCTTTACCCTCTCGGCTCCCACCACAGGACATGTTTTTCACCACAGGCGCAGCAGGCCAGGGGTGCTGGACCCCAGTTCCCCTGCAGGGCGGAGGTTCCCCGCTGTGAGGGGCAGCCTGAGATGAAGGGATAACCGCCCCCAACCCCCAACCCCCGCCCAGGGCCCACTCCCAGAGCAGGACGTCACTCCAGGAGCAGCGGGCCGATTGCCCTGCCCGCTCCGGTGCAGAGCTTCTGCCCTGGGAGACAGGCAGGCTCATGGAGGGAGAATTCCACAGCTTTTCCTGAAGGAACTGACTTTCTTTGGAAAGAAGCCTGGAGAAGGTGTCAAAAATAATGAAAGTCCTGGTGGTCAGCAATTTAGAGGGCCTGGTAAAGATCCCTGCAGCTGGACGTGAAACGTAGAGCCCAGGGTCCGACAGAGAACCGCGGGAGAGGCAGCCAGGACAGCCCGGCTGGGGGCACGGCCATCCCCGAGGACTCAGAAGACGGTGCCACGTGCGGCTGCGCCCACCCAGGGAAATCAGGCTGGAGAGGGAGGCAGACTCCACATCCTTCCCCGAACCACACAGGCCCGGCACCAAAACACACAGCTGACTCAGGGGCTTCAGCGTAACTGGAACAACAGCTGAGCAATGAACAACTCTGACCCAGAGGGGATGCTCAGGAAGCCAGGCTTACAAATACAATCACGCTCATTTCCTGGAGTTCCGGGAGCCCGGTGCGTGCGCAAGGCTGACTGCACTCAGGAGTGACTGGAGAAAGAGACTGAGCTATTAGATCCTGACCGAACTTGGGGCAAAATTGAAAACACCTGAACTATGAAAGCTGTTCCCACGCTGCACACAGAGCCGAAGGTAAAGGGTGGCACTCTAACCCTTGAAGGGGGCTTGACTTTTCACCGAGTGGCTTATGCAGATGTAACCTGTGTCCTGACCATATTCTCCAAGGAACTGTCCTGCAGCCTAAACTCTGGCTAGGACATGCTCTTCGAGGAATCACGACCTTCACAAGAGGTAGAGGTGTTCTCCAGTGACCCTCTCGCTACCCACCTCACAAACAAAACCATGATCAGAGCTGGGGCCAGAACCCAGAGCAGCTGGCGTGTTGTTCTGGAAGGCGGGGTAGTCCGGAATGCAGAGCCCTGCGGGGCGGAAGCTGGGGGGTCTGGTCCAAGGGCTCCTGTGCTGGGCCAGACCCTGGGGTGAGGGCAGAGGTGATTCTGAGAAAGTGGCATCTTTAATTGCAAGCAGAAGCAGAAGAAAATCCCCTCTCGAGCGAAGTGTCCCTAGTTTGGGCTGACTGGAGTCGCCCAGATTAATATGAAGCAAAACGTTCATAGTCAAAGATCAGCAAGTCTCTGTGAGTGAGAACAGACAGAGACAACGGCTCAGAGCCCCGGGGACTACAGATGATTGAATTAGGTGATGAAACTAGTTAAAGAAATAAAGAGTGAAATCATGAAGATGAAAAAGCAAAAGAGAAAGACCAGGCAAATTTTCAGATTTGCAAAGGAAAGAAGGAATATATATAAAATTCAAAGGGTAAGTTGGAAAAATGAGGCCAAATTTATTAATAATTCTGATGCTGTAAACATATATGGACTCAATGTACCAACTAAAAGATTGTCAAATTAGATTTTAAAAAACCTAAATCCACATAAGTATCAAATACACAAGAGACACACATAAAATAAAAGAACATGGAAATGTTGAAAGTATAAGTATTGAAAAAGATATTCCTGAAAACTACGAACCAAAGACAGCTGAGATATCTAAAGACGTTCACAATCTACTTCTGCATAAACTTGGCACCAAAACTCATTTGGTGGCCACCCTGAACAGCTCTGGTTACCAGCCACACAGGCCTCTGCTATCCCCCCATATTTTGTTGCTTCGGACAAGATGATTTTTTACTTTATGTGTAACTGAATTAAGAAAATGTCAAAATCGGAAGTGAAAAGCTTTTGCTGATAACAGGGCTGTTGAAATTGCATCAGTGGGTTTGTTCAGACGCTATCTGCTGGAAACCTTGGCACTGACTCACGGGCAGTGGGAAGGAACCCTCTGCAGAAAGGCTGATGAGGGCCACCAACTGGTCACACCCTGGGGACTGCTCTTGTTGCGTCAAGGGCTGCAGGTACACATGGGATACATTTGGAAGTAACTGGAAAAAGCCACCATCTACCATCCTTGTAAGGTGCTTCCAACTTACTGTACATGAATATGCAAATCAGACAGCCTGAGTAACCAGACAAATGTTTCCTTACTGATTAATAACCACTTCCTACCAATGGAACAAACTCATCACAGGGATCCTGGGCTGGGAAAAAACAATTGCTTGATGTTATCGTTCCTGAAGAACTGCTATTCACACCCCTTTCCTGGAACGCCTTGTGAAAAGCAGTGTTTCAGCTTTTGTTTTCCGCCAGTGGGATATGCGTATTAGGGTCTGTGTATAAAGAATTTTAGAGGAGGTGTAAACTTTTTCCAGACCATTATGCTCCATACTGGAGGGGCCAAGGGAACACTTCCCCTCCACCCTCTGAAGGTTCACTGAAAACCAACTGACAAAAGGCATGCAAATTTATTAACATGCATGGGAGAATTGCAGAGTGATTACCCTGCCCACATGCATTGGGGTACAGACGGTTACATACCCTTCCTCTTAGGACAAAGGGGGATGAGGAAGTGTGGATGATTTTAGGGGTTAATAAATGATATTTAGGGGAATTCTATGGAGTTGAAGAACATACAATGGCCTGGGACAAAGTCTGTTGGGCCCACAAGGAAGACGACTGTTTGTGACAAAATTCTGTCCAAGTGTGTTGGCAGACTTCAGTCTCTTCCTGCGATGTGAGTTCAGTTAATGAAACTTAGGGAAGGGACCACAGGTAATTGTTTTCTTCTTTGGTGGGACCAGATTCTAGGCAGATAAGGGAACTTCAGAGAACAACTCCATCCTATGCGTTGGAAGAGATAGAGAATTGAGGGATGGGGTGGGGCGGGGAGTCAGAGAGACCTGGTGTCTTCTTCTGCGGTTCAGCATGTCAAAGCACCATCTTTTAGGGTTTTGGTTTCTGAGCCCCAACACTACAATCACAGAGCCCAAGACTCCATGACTCTCTGAAGGAGTCCAGTCTTGAGAATGTCACTTACACTATTACCAATGTTTGGAATGATGCTAATAAACCAACACTAACAAATGCTTGACACAGACTCCGCTATGATGATGTTTGCAAACAAACCTGCCCGTAAAGGCTTTGAAGAACTTTTTCGTGACCAATGAGAAGATGATGACATCAAACTTCATTCTTGAACAAAAAGTTTATCAGCCAAAAGTGTAATTAAGTTAGAGGAGCGAATGTCAAAGAAATGTTGAAACACTGTGATTCATCTATTGTCTATTCTTTGCATACTGGGGAAATTGCTGAGTGATACAGATGAGCTTGACAGGTAATCATGACAATAAGGATGACACCATGAACACGAAACATTCCCATTGAAAATACAGTGAATATTTGTGATTTGTTAATTACTGGCTTTGAACAATTTGCAATTAATGGTGAGCAGGAGATAATGGAAAACTACTCAATTAGAAACAGACTTCTTAAGCAGGAATCTAGGTCCATGAGATATGACCCTGGAGGAGCCATTAAAAAGGCAATTTGCCTGCAGTGCGCGTCTGCACCTGAGGACCCTGCTGCTGGTCTATCTCCTCCAATGTCCAACAGGAAAAATGGGGCATCCTCAGATTAGGATAATTCAAGGAGGGTTTACAAAGATGTAGGCAGCATGTCGGAAAACCACAGCTCTAGCTCAATATCCCAGAGATGGGAACTTGGACCTGGGCCCAGAGAAATAAAGGGAGGCGGGAGTGTTTACAAAACCCAGAAGGGGAGGGTTGTGTAGAGAAAGCCGCTTTGAGAGGACCCGTGACCTCCAGCTGGTGGGTGTGATCAATCCAAGGTAACTGTGCAGGCGGGGGACCAGAGCAATGATTACTTCCTCCTCCTCTCCTTCCTCAAGGGAGGGGCTTCCTGCTGTCAGACCTAACATGGACGCCTGGGACTAGGCTGACGTCCCCCACACAGTTTAGCTTCCTAGGGCAAGGGGACAGGGCGGGGAGAGCATGGAGCCGACGTGAATGGAGAAATGAAGGTATCTTGGCACCATTTCACCCTCAGCATCCACTTCTGTCCTTTATCCCAGTGAAAACTCCGTGCTCCCAAGAGAGGGAACACGAGAATTCCCATCAGCCACAATGGCGTTGTAGGGTCGTAACACTGCAGATATAAACCGGAAACCTAAAACGTTAGCCGCTACAGGTATTCTTCATGTACAGCAGGCAGAGGGGCAATGAATTAAACAACATGGACACAGTTGCTACAGTCCCCGCAGCCGCAGCTAGTCACAGGTCCAAAGTGGTCATTCAAGCTACCTTCTCTCACTTTATATCTCACTTTATATCGTGTTCCCTAATTCTCTGTCAGAACATCGGCCACACATGGGTCTTTACTCCTCATTCCTCTGGGATCTGAGTTCTTGCTAGTCGTGTCTTTATCAGATTGCCTTACTGTTCCATTGAGCAGGACTATGGGGTAAGACGACACTAACAGGCACCCCCACGAATCACTGCAGCTCCAGACAGTCCTCTCTGCTTCCTCTGTGTAGCAGCAACCCGACTTCCTCCTGGTAACGGGGATCAATCCCTCCAGAAATACAGGGACCCTTTTCTCCACCCATTGCCTCAGTGGCACAAGGAGTTTCAAATGGCTCTAATTTTTTTAAATGTCACTTTGCCATATTCCATAAGTTTTTGATATGTCTCATTATCGTTCAAGCGAAGCATTCTTTAAATTCAATTATGATGGCCGGGCGCGGTGGCTCACGCCTGTAATCCTAGCACTCTGGGAGGCCGAGGCTGGTGGATCACTCGAGGTCAGGAGTTCGAGACCAGCCTGAGCAAGAGCGAGACCCCGTCTCTACTAAAAAAAATAGAAAGAAATTATCTGGCCAACTAAAATATGTATAGGAAAATTAGCCAGGCATGGTGGCACATGCCTGTAGTCCCAGCTACTTGGGAGGCTGAGGCAGTGGGATCGCTTAAGCCCAGGAGTTTGAGGTTGCTGTGAGCTAGGCTGACGCCACGGCACTCACTCTAGCCCGGGCAACAAAGCGAGACTCTGTCTCAAAAAAATAAATAAATAAATAAAATTCAATTATGATTATTTTCTTTGAGATATCAGTTATTTAGAAGTGTGTTTTAAAATTTCTACATGTAATTTTTAAAAATATTTTTAATTGCCAAATATAACAATACAGAAAGTACATAAAAAGAAAAATAGCTGGAAATTAACAAGTTAAGCTTCCAAAGTCAGAGGTTTAAAAAAAGAAAGGGACAATAGAATTAGATCAGGGAGAGAAGGAAGGAACAACAAAGAGAAACACAGGACTCCACATCAGCAACGACAAAAAAATATGATAGAAAGATCAACAAGGTCAAACATGGGTTCTTTGGAAAAACTATGGCAAGACCAATGAGGATAAAAAGAAAGAAGAAAAAAAATAGTATTAGAAACGAAAAAGAACCATAATTACAGATAAAGCAGAGGTTTGGAAGATGCTAAGAGAATTCCATCAGAAGCTTTGTATCTTACATTTTAAAACATAAACTAAACAAATTTTTAGAATAGTATAATTTGGTTAAAAAAAAATCAAGAGAACTAGCAGCCTGAATTTTCCTATAACTATTAAACAAATTGCAGCAAAAACGCTGTCTCACCAGCACTTGCCTTTTACGGGCAAGTTCTACTAAACATTCAAGTAACAGATAGTGCTGGTATTAGGGGAAAAAAAAAACCCAGAAAATAGAAGATAAAATACTTCCCACCTCATTTGTACAGCTGGAATAATCTTGATGCCTGGCTTAGTCCATTTTGTGCTGCTATAACAGATTAGCATGGACTGGGTAGTTTATTAAGAACGGAAATCTAGTTCTCACAGTTCTGGAGGCTGGGAAGTGCAAGATCAGGGGCCTCGTCTCTGCTCCCAGCATGGTTCCTTGAAGGCTGCATCCTCCAGGGGGAGGAGCACTATGTCTCACAGCAGAAGAGCAGAAGAGGAAAAGAGAGTGAATCCCCTCCCACAAGCCCTTTTTATAATGGAGCCCTCGTCACCTAATACCTTCCAAAAGGCCCCACCTCTCAACACTGTTTCACTGGGGATTCAGTTTCTAACACTTGAATTTCGGGGGCTGCATTCAGACTACAGCAACACCCAAATAGACAAAGGCAATGCAAGTAGTAAAACATATAAGCCAATCACATATATGAATATAGACAAAAATTTTAGCAAACTGAATCCAGCAGGGAACATACACACAAAACATAATACAAATGTCTATGTTAGGTTTAACCCAGGGATGCAAGGAAAGCTGAACATTTAGATATGTATAAATATTATTCACCACCACCTAAGAGAATAAAGGAGAAAAACTGTATTATCATCCCAACAGATATGGGAAAAAAAACTTTGATACAACTCAAGACCCATTCACGATTTAAATCACACACACATACACATACCCTCACAATGGATATCATTAACCTGAAAGGGGTTGCCTTCAAGAAAACCTACAGCAAACATCATTCTTAGCAGGAAAACATCGGAATATAGTAGCAATTCCTTGAAAAGGCAGGACGAAGGCAAGAATGCCCATCATTGCTCAGCTGTCAGTACCGGAGGCCTCGGCCAGTCCTGTAGGGCAAAAAGAAATGAAAGCGTAAGGATTTCAGAGGGCAAAAACATATCTGTCACTATGCACATTTGATATAATTGCCTACAGCAAAAACCCAATAGAATGCATAGGAAATTATTGGATATGAAAATAGAGCTTCACTTGTGGCTGATTATATTAATACCAAAAATTAATTGTCTTTCTGTATGTCAGCCATAAACAATTTGAAAAGAATTTTCAAAAGAGATGTCATGTACAACATGAATAAAACCTTTTAAAGTACTTGGAAATAAATCTAACTAAAAGTGTGCAAGACCTGTATGCAGAGAATTATAAAACTTAACTGAAAGATTAAAGAAAACCAAAATAAATGGAAAGGCAACCATGTTCATGAATTGAAAGCTAATATCATATAGACGTTAATTCTCCCAACTGACCCATAAATATCCATAGACTGATGCAATTGGAAAAACAGCCCAATAACTTTTTATTTTATTTTATTTTTGTTCAGAATTTCATAAAATTATGAAATGTATATAGAAGAGCAAAGGGCTTGAAATTACCAAGTTGCACCGTAAGAACAGTGAAGTGACGAGAGGTGCCTCTAGATAGCAAGACTTATTATAGAGCAATGGAAATGAAAACAATGTAATTAATACGGGCCCAGGGATTGACAACTTGGCAATGGAACAGAGGAGAGAGCCCAGAAATACCGTGCACACAGGTATTGATATATGACAGCGATAGCTGTGCACGTCACAGGGAAGGAAGGAACAATATCAAAGAATGGTGCACGTGCTGCAGTTGTTCAACCATACAGAACAGAACACAAAACAAATGAGGCTGAAGCCTTAACACAAACCATTCCAAAAGGCGGTTTTAGATGCATTAAATTGTAAAAGCAACACTTTGAGAAGCTATATCAGATATTATCTACCTAACCTTGGAATAGCAAAGGATTTCTTAAATCAAACGAAAATAAATAAGTATTAATAAATTTGACTACATAAGCTCAAGACTTTCTCTTTGTCAAAAGACGCAAGAAAAAGACAAGCCCCAAACTGGAAGATATTTGCAAGACATATAACTAAGGAAAGATTAGTATCCAGAACATATACAGAATTCTCACCTATCAACAAAAAACTACAGACAATTATATTAAAAAATGGGCAAAGCTCTCTCTGAATAGGTATTCCACTAAGGTGGAGAAAACAAAAGGTTGATAAATATATAAAAAGATGCTCAGTAGTATTAATAAGGAATGCGAATCAGCTCAATCACTTTGGAAAACCATTTGCAATTATTTTATGAAGTTGAACATTCCCATATCTTATGACTCAGAGATAAACTGCCACACACGACCAGGAAACATAAGCAAGAACAGCCGTGGCAGCTCTCTCATAGCTCCCGACACACGTGAACAACCCAAACACCTGTCCAGAGAATAGTATGTTCGCACAGCGATTATAGCACAATGACAACATGAATGATTCTTAGAAATATAATAGAATGAAAAAATCAAGTATCAGAAGATAGGATTCCATTTTTATGAAGCTCAAGAACTATGAACTATGAACAAAAATAGCAAACAACGAATTCAGGATACTGCTTACTTCCGTGAGGGAGGCAGCGGATGCAGGGGGAAGCAGTCACACCCAGGTGGATACTGTCATTTGCTCTCCTTCTCGGGGTTGGGTGCCGTGGTCACAGCTGTTTGTTATATTACACTTTATGGCTGATGTAGGTGTCACACATATTCTTTAGTATGTATCCAATATGACATTAAAGATACCATAAAACTAAAAGTTTAAAAATTGGTTTGCATGGAAGATTCTTATTCTGTAGTTTTTAGAACTTTGACTTCATTTTACCTGAGTGAATTAATTGGTTTGATCTGTTATGCCAGGAGAGCATTTACTCCCTCCCTGTCATGAGTCACTTTGCACAGATTTTGACCTTAAGTGACACTAATCAATCCTCTCTCTCCTGGCCCCAGAAGGGCATGGCGGGAAGGAGGGTTGGCATTTCACTTCTCTGAAATGATTGGATGATGTTGGTGACTCTGAGAGGGAGAGGTTTGTACTAAACAACGCGGCGATAAGCAACCTGTGAATGCGACCTGACCTAACGTGCTTTCCCTACTCTGCTGGCCAAAAGCGACGGAAGTGGGGCTTTCCTGAAAGACAGGGTGGGATGAGGCTGTGGCTGCGAGTCTTGCCTGGGAGAAGAAAGGCCGAGGCAGGAGTCCAAGCCCGGTGCTGTCACTGGAAGGGACTTGGAGCTCTCTTCCCATGATGAAAACTCCGGGACTTTCCACCTTTGAAGTTCTGGTTAATACTCCGTTTCCCTGCAAACAGGCGCAGTAAACCCTTACAACCGCGTGGTCAGGAGGTTCGTCTTCAGGGGCAGTGAGGAATGAGGCCAAAGGAAGGAAGGGCAGGTACGGCTGGGCATGGAGGTGGGGGTGGAGAGGGGCGTTCATGCCAGAAAGGAAAGGCAGCAGCGACCCACTGGAGGCTGCTAGGAAGAGAAGGAAAGAAAGCAGGGGAGGCTGTGGGGCCCCAGGGGTGAGAACATGGGTTCTGTCTTCAGCTCTTCTAACTAGATAACTTGGGTAAACGACTCAGTTTCCCATCTGTAAAATGGGCCAGTAGTAATAGTACTTTCCTTTGTTAGGGTTTTTGTGAAAATAAGGAAATATATTTTGTACATTGCCTGGCACATAGCACCCACTGCATAAATGCAGACTTAATTTAAAAAAAAAAAAGGCCACCTAAAGAGAAGCTTTAACAAGAAACTCCAAGAAATTTGAGGCGATGACCATGGCACAGCTGGGAATAGGGGTGCAGTGGACACTGGCTAGAATGTGGAGACAATCGCAGACATCTGCTTCATACTTTCCTCTTCCCACCGCCCCATATAACAATCCGTTCAAGGAAGAAAACTCCTCCAGAAACACTGAGCCACCCAGGAACCGGGAAGGAGACGTGCTTGTGGCAGTTAAGGGGACCCCGGCAAGCTGTGCTGTTTTCCACTCATGCTGTTCACGAGAATTCATCAGCAGGTTTGATGAACAAGGATGGCCTTGTTTACCCATTCGACATTTAAAAAATGTACACATGGACCCAAACAACTCAGGTTGGGACATCTGGTGATTCTGGCCTGGGGCATGTGCCCTTCCTGTTTGGAAGGTGGAGCCCCTTAGAAGCAAATTGGCTCTTGCAGATCTCAAGGTTTTACAACCTGAGATTTTGGGCAATTAGAATCCTATTACAGAATCTCAGCCAGGCGCAGTGGCTCACGCCTGTAATCCTAGCACTTTGGGAGGCTGAGGCAGGAGGATGGCTTAAGGTCAGGAATTTGAGATTGGCCTGAGCAAGAGTGAGACCCCCCATCTTTACTAAAAATAGAAAAATTAGCTAGGCATGGTGATGCACACCTGTAGTTCCCGCTCCTTGGGAGGCTGAGGGAGGAGGATCACTTGAACCCAGGAATTTGAGGCTGCTGTGAGCTATGGTGACACCATTGCACTCTAGCCGGGGCAAAAGAGCGAGACTCTGTCTCAAAAAAAAAATAAATAATAATAATAATAATAATGATCCTAGAATCTCCATGACCAAATCACAGAACCTCTGAAGATCAGAGTGAATGTGTTTGTATGTGTTGGGAGAGGGGGTCGGGGCAGAGAATACCAAAGCAACAAAAGCAACATGGAATGGATGGAGTCAAAGTCATGCTGAAAGGACAAAACGTTTCTGAAGCCCGAAGTATGGAGACCCAGAGCTGGCCCATCAGTGATCCTACCTGTATGCCTGGTTACACTTTTTTGCCCCACATTTATTGGCCATTTACATTTCTTCCTTTATGAATTGCTGTTAATTACAATGTTCATATTTTTCTTAGTTGTAACCCCTCTATCGATATTAAGGATATCAATTCTGCAGCTGGCACAATGTTCTTGCAACTCTCTGCCCACCGCTTGGCATTTTCTCCCTGTCTCATGAGGGGGTTTGGCATTTCTGTATGATTGTGCAATTTAGCTCTCTGGGGGCGACCTGTTTTCTAAATTCTGGAAGGATGTCACTCAGCGGCTCTCGAAGTGCTCGTTAACAGAGAAAACCAGGGGATTCCCTGATCAATTGGCCACAGGAATTCATTTTTTTTATTAGGTAGCCCAGCCTTTTCCCAACCCACCCTCAGCCCGTTTCCTTATCCTCTTCCCGTGTAAATAACCTGGCTGTGCCAGTTATTGAGCTGGTGCCCCTCAGCCCCAAACCCAGCCCTCTGTACTCTGCTCTGTGGCGGTGCGGGGCTGGGGACTCCCCGACCGCAGCGAGGTGGGCTGGGTCCCTTTTACACTCTGCTCATGGGGACCCTGCGGGGAAGTCGCAGGGCTGGAGGGAGAAAGGACTTGCTCCTCCTGCCTACTGGCCGCTCCAGGGAGCCTCACTCCAGGAAGGCTGCTTCACCCCGGCAGCAGCAGTTCTTTCCTGTGGCTGCAATTGAATCATCTTGCAGTGTTCCCAACACTGGCAGAATGAGTTTCAGCGAGTGACGCCCCGTCCTCTCCAGCCGTCCACGCAAGACACCAGCACCAGCTGAACAGCGGCCCCGCCTCCGAGGTCTGGGGTTCACCTTCCTTCTCTCAGTTTCTAAGTTTTTATATTAATGATTCCAACCTCTTCCTTCTGTCCCCCCAGCCCCAGGGATAGGAGCTGCTTCCTGCAGCTGTTCCCTCCGTCTGATGCCTTAGTTCTCTCTCTCCCCGCCCCCGCACAACCTTTCAGTTGCCAAGAGAACAACTTTATAGCTGATTAACAAGTCTTTACATGAAATTCTCCCTGGTCAAATAACTGGTGTGATTTCCATCTCTGGACTGGACCCTGACTGGTGTAATGAGTATAATTATATTGATTGCACTGTCGTCTGGGACTTGGAAGCCTGTATTCCACACCTCCTACTGCGAGTATATAAAGTAACAAAGTGAACAGTCCCCTGGGTTGTCCTCTCTCTCGCTCTGCTCCCGTGCTCTTGGGTCACAAAGTTCTACCTACTAGACTGCTCTTATTTCCAGGAAATAACAATAATCATAATGGCATTTATTAGGAGTTTATCATGTGCCACATAGTTCCTTATTTGTATTTTCTCAATTATTCTTCAGAAGAACCCCAAGAAAGAGACACTAGTGTTATCCCCATTTCATAGACGAAGACTTTGATGCCCAGAGAGGTTAAAGGCTTTGCCCAAGGGCACACAGCCGTCAGCGGCAGGGCCAGAAATCAACCCCAGGCAGGCTGAGCCCAGGGCCCAGCTGGACTGGCGGTCGGTGCCAGCAGCACAGAATGAGCTTCCACCGAGCTGGGCCTGCAGAAGGCAGGCGGGGGGAGAACGACACCCCCCAGCGGAGAGGGCAGCGGGGAAACGGGGTGCTCGGAGCAGGGGGGCCATGTGAGTGCTGGGGCTGCCAGGACAAAGCGCCACAAACTGATGGCGTGAACAACAGGAATAGATTGTGTGGGTCCTGGAGGCTGGAAGTGTGAGATGAAGGTACCAGCAGGGGGTTCTTGCCGGGGGCTGTGAGGGAGGGATCTGTTCCTGGCCTCTCTCGCTTGTACGTGGCCACGGTCATGTTGACATGGTGTCCTCTGTCTGTGTGTCTGTCTCCAAATTTCTTCTTTTTGTAAGGATACCACATTGGATTAGGGCCCACCCTAATGAGTGTATTTTAGCTTGATTGCCTCTGTAAAGACCCTGCCTTCCAATTAGCTCACATTCTGGGGTTCTGGGGCTCAGGGCTGCAACATGTGGATTTTGGGGAGACACAGTGCAACCCACACAGGAATAGTCAGAGGAGAGGCCAAGACAGGGGCTGTTGCTCCACCGTGAGTTCCTTCCCTTGGATACAGGGAAGGGTGTGGACAGGCCGAGGGACCAGACAGGGGTCTGATTAGGACTCAGGATGATGCTGTGGGGACCTGGGCCTCTGGACATGACTGGGGGGAGCTAAGAAGTCGATGTGCGGGGCCTGGTCCCCACGGTCTCTTAGCCAGCCCGGGGCCACCAGACAGCTGGCCTTTCTTCCACTCTTGATAATCTGGTGTCAAGTGGGGAGTGAGGGCCTCCTCAGGGGCCACTCTCTTAGGCAGCATTGGGGGTGGGGGGCTCATCTTCCTAGAAATTAAAGGACAGGAGGTGTCTTCCAAGTCCGTCCCTGAGTGCCACCAGCTGCTCTGTGCACAGTAATGGTGGGGATACCGTTCCGGAACCTTGTGACTTCTCTCAGTCAACCAGATGCACTACCCTATCAAGTTTTCTCTTGTAATCGGTTGAAAAACAAATTCTAAGACTGCAGAGCAGCTGACGGCTGTTTCCAGGAGCCCTGCCTCAGCTGGGGGGGCAGGAGCCCCTGGGCCTGCAGAGGGAGTGGCCCCTTGAAAAGGGGCGTGGCGGTGCCCCTGACCGAGGGCTCTGTAGGCCGGAGGTGCCACTGGAGTTGCTGGGAGAGGCAGGCGTGGAGAGCAGGTGTCAGAGCCGGAGGCTGGCGGGGCCTGCACGGCCATGGGGAGCTGGCGGAGGAGAAAGGAGGGAGAGATCCCGCCCACCCCACCGCCACTGGCAGGGGCCTGTCCGGGACCCGCAGTGCTCACACTCTGTCCCTAGTTTCAAATGCGTCTCCCCTGAGGTCTCTGTGAGTCCCTGCTTCTCCCTCAGTCTGTGGCTTTGGCCACGTCTCTAGACTGCTCTCTCTCTATTGCTTAATTTGATTCCTGCCAATTGATAGTTTCTTGGGTACGGCCGAGGAAGTGGTGAGCATGTGTCTTGGGTGATTAGTGTGGGTGTGGCGGGCTGGGTGGACACGTGCGGCCACTCATACCGGGTGGACTCACAGTCCGGCCTGTGGGGAGGCCGATGAGCAGGGCTGGGTGAATCCAGACTGTGGGATCGTTGGCCTTGGGGTCCGAGGCCATCGGAGCCTCCCTGTCTGCAGCTGCCCCGGGGACTTGGCCCCAGCACCACCCCCTCCTTCCAGCCCAGCGATGGGGAGGCACCGCCTGCCTGGGGGGCTCAGAAATTCTGCCATCTCCGCCTCTAGCCACGCTCGCAAGACCTGTCTGTCCAGGCCTCTCCCAGGGTCCCTCGGGCCCTGCATTCTCACCTGGTGCACAGCCTGCAGCCCCACAGAACAGCCTGCTCAGCTCCTGTCCCCTGGTCTCCCTTGCCCCCCAGCTGGCAGCTTAGAGCCATCCCCACCCCTGGGACCAGCCCTGGCCTGAGCAGGAGGGACTCAGAACCATGGCTGTTTCCTGTCTTCCTTGAACCTCTGTCATCGCTTCCAGGGCCAGCCTTGTTTCTGGGAGCCAGGGCCCACTTTCACCTGGCAGCCACGTCCTCCCTCCTTCCCACAACAGACGGTGCCTGTCCTAGGGAGCTCAAGGAGGAGGCGGCCTGGTCCTGCCCTGTCCCAGCTCCCTCCTGCCCTTGCACCTGGCGCCCCAGGCCCAGCCCAGGGCCCACCCTCAGGACAACCCTGCTTCCCCTTAGCTGTATCGGCATGGGTGGGGATGCCCCTGTCTTTGGGTGAGTACTGCCTGCCACCAGCGATTGCCTGAAGACCCCCAGCTCTGAGGTCTCCTGCCTGGAGACCTTGGGAAACAGCTCAACTCTAAGAAGCGAGCATCACTGTGTCTTGGGAAGAGATTTCCCTGCATGCCCTCGCTGGGGAGCCGCTGTCTGTCTGCACAGGTCCCATGCCCATGGCTCTAGTCTTCCTCAGGACTCCAAACCACACCATTTGGTTCCTGGTATCTCTTTCACCACCTCACCCTCCCCGCCCCCCCCCCCAGGACCTGCAGGTGGTTTGGGGAGCAGAGGTTTGGGCCTCCTCTCCACTTCCCCATTTTTGGCTCAGGACGCTCCTGCCTGTGCAGAGATGGGCGTTGGGCACTTTTCTGGCCTTGAAGCAGCTAGTGGCTCGTGGTGCAGCCACAGAGATGATCCAGGGGGGCCATGGGGTGGGGAGGTGGGGTCCTGAGGGCTCAAAACACAACACGGGCCTCCAACGCCAGGATGTCAGACAAGCTCTCACCGCCAGGGAAACAAATTCCTTCTGCAAATCCCGAAAGAGCGTCCTCTGTATGCAGGGCCCCGTGCCAGCCGATGGCAGCTGCCCTCAGAGCCTCTGTTTCCCCCACCCTGTCCTGCTCTCCACCCTGGGGGATGCACCGCCACCCCCCACCCGATCCAGCCCCCACCCCGTCTCAGCTGTGCAAGGAAACACCTGGTGGCCACCCTTCCCGGCCCCTTCGTGCCCAGAATAATGCAGCCACCAGACCCTGGGATTTTGCTCCTTACATACTTCTAGAATCCACTCTCATTTCCCCCACTGTTCCCACCAGAGTCCTGGCCAGCATCACCTCCCTCCGGGTGACTCACGGATCCCTACGCTGACTGTTCCCAGCACGGCAGTCGGTGCCGCCTCTTCAAAAAGCCAATCTGATCACGTGGCTGCCACAGTCTCAGCACCCACAGGGCCAAGTCCCAGATCCTTACCACGGCCCAAAAGTCCCTCGGAATCTGGGCCCTCATCACATCTGCAGCCCTTCTCCCTCCCTCTCTGGGCTCCATCCCACCTCCTCCCAGTTCCTCAAATGTATTTTTGTAAATTATCGTATTTTTAAATGATTATAAAAATAGTACGTGCCCACAGTAACCATATGGAAGAGTCCTCGTAACCCCTCTGGTTAGCGTTGTTCCACCTCTCCACCCCTCTGCCCACTTCCCTGTTGATTTTGTGGAGGGGAGACTTCGTTTCATGCCTGCTTCTGGACACATGGAAACTTGGGACTACTGTCTGTGCCTCTAGACGACACAGCCGTGGCCATGGCCGTGCTGGCTTCCGAGGGTGGGCGGCGTGGGCTAGGCCAGTTTGCAGCCCGGTGCTCTGGCCTGGGGGGAAAGGCTTTAAGTGCACGGCTGGGATCATATCAAAGTAAGTGGAACTGTGTCATGTGTCCGTCTTATCTGGCGTCTCAGCTGGACGTGCTAATTGACCAGAGAAAAGATGACCAATTCCTTTCAGATGCATGGTCACTTCCTGATAACTTCTCAACTGCCTGCACAGCACAGCAAATCCCCAACTTACTTTAGATTCTAAGAGAGTTATGATCGTAGCTACTACCTCATTGCAACCTTTATTACTGGTCAGACCAAACATCATGCAAAACAACTGAATGCATAAAAAACTTCAGAAACGAGAATCTCTTCGGGATTATAAAAGTGTCATAGACAGAGTTGCAGGGAAAATTTCGCAATATTGGAGTTTTAAAATGTGTCCCTCGAGGGGCTACCGGGCAGCAGCAATGCCCACAGCGCCCTTTGCACGAGGTGGGGGTGGGGAACAGGGCAGAACCGCTGGAGGTCTCAGGCTCTGGGAAGGGTCAGATCTGCGTACTGGATCGATTGGGGACAGGTAAGTGGTATCAGCCAAGGGGGGTAATCCACGATGTGAGAGGAAAGGAGGCGTGGGGGAGCTAAATACGCAAATTCGGTAGTTTAAGCTGTAGTGTCAGTTAAGCAGGTACATGAGACTGCAGAGCAGTCCGATCTCGTGTGGGAACAATGACAAAATGTGGATGGGCTTCTCGCCTTCTACCCCCAGGAACCAGCTGACCTGGAGCCAGCGGAGCAGGGCCAGGTGGAGTCGAGGGTCTCAGCCAGGGCCACACCGACTGCCAGGGCTGCCTGTGGTCACGGTGTTATAATGAGAAAAATCACCTGTGGATGAAAGAAACAGTAGTTCAAGGTGAGGCAATAAGTGGGTTCATTTATGCGCTCATCCGTCACCTGGGGATCTCGTTAACTTGCGGATTCCAGTTCCCCGGGGCCCCTGTGGCCTGAGTGCTGCGTTTCTAACAAGGTGGCAGGTGCTGCTGTCTTGGGCCACACTTGGAGCAGCAAGGCCCGGTTGGCATCACCTCGGGGGAAGACTTGGGAGGGTCTGTGGAGCAGACAAAGAAAGATGTCACAAGGGGGACAGAGTACACAGCGTGTAAGGTGGGTGGCAGTCCAGGTGCTGCCAGCTGCCAGCACTCACAGAGCCACTGAAAGGAGCCAAGCACAAGGGGTCTATCACCGTCCAGACACGGAGCCCACGCAGGGCAGCCCAGGGTCCCAGCCTTGTCTACAGCCCAGGGCCTTTGCCCTCTTGCTGCTCTGACAGCTCAGAATGTGAGTGATGATGGCCAAGGGAGCTCCAGGTGACATGCGGAGGACAGTGTCCAGAGGTAAAAATGACATCTTCCCCCTCAAGGTTTCCCTGCATGTCTCACTGGACAGACTGAGGTTGCATGTCCCTTCCTAAGCCAATCGTTGGCAAGAGGAGACTTACCCTGAGTAACTTTGATGAATCAAGTTCCTGCTTCTTGGGACCGGGGACAGGAATGTATTTTATATCCAAGATCTTACTATTCCAATGTCTTTGGTTCTGGGAGGTCTATGTCTACTGTTGGTTGTTTCTGTTACTCTCACCCACGGTGGCTTATTTCCTTGGGAGTTTGGTGATTGTTAATTATGGGCTCACACATGGGAGGGTGTGGCCACATGGAAATGGTTCAGTAAAAGATAGCGTCTTCCACAAACAGTTGACTGGAGCCTGGTGCCTGGGAGAAATTTGGGGTCCAGCCTGTAGATCTCCCCAGAGGTCAGGGCTGCAGACAGAGCCCTGGGCTCCACAGCATGCATGTGGATGGAACTTTCTAGAGGAAACAGCTTGAGTGAGCCCCGGGCATGTATGGGGCCCTGGAAACACCATCGCTTACGGGATGGGTGAAGACAGAAGAGATGACAAAGGAGCCCTTGGAAGATCCACTAGAGGTCAAAGAAAACAGAAGGTGTAGGGCTCCTGGAGGCGAACGCACGGCATGTGTGAAGCGAGTGTTCAACAGAGCTGGATTCCGCTGCAGCAGCACCGAACCGTGACCCCTGGATTGGGCAAAGGGAGGTCCTTGACCTTGTCAAGCAAGGTTTGTGGATCAGGCTTCACTGGGGTGAGGAATAAGGGGCGGGGAGCAATGCTGACAGTGCGTGCAGACAGATGCGCCCGGACATCGCAGGCCCCTGCCCTCTCCGGCCCACCCAATCCCCTACTGGCTCTGCTTCTCTTCCCATCTCGTTTACACGCCCCTTCCAAAACACTCTATGCCTCACAGCCTTTACTAGTGTATCATGTTCTTCGCCGGGTGTGTATCTCCCCGTAAGACTGCAACAGTCCGGCAGATAGAGCCCCTGGTCTGTTTTGGTCCCCGATGCACCCTAAATGCCTAGAGCAAGGGTGTGGCACCCAGTGGGTGCTCAGAAAGGCAGGTGAGTGAATAGAATGACTGCAGGGGAGAAGGAGGGGGTTAGAGAAGCATGCTGGGGCGCAGGGCGTTTTGGCGTTTAGAGATGGGTGCAGCCCTGGTGATGTTTACGGCCGAGGGAAAACACCCCAGTGTGGAAACCCAGCACAGAGAAGTGGGAATTCGTGACGCATGGCCTTAGGAGAGACGGGTTTCCGAGCAGGCTGGGCGAGAGTGACCCGGTTCAGGGAAGGTGGGAGAGGTGAGACACGGGCTGGCGGGATGTCTCAAACCACCGGGGGCTGAGTCCTCGCCCTGGGTGGTGGGAATCTCTCGGGGGATGGGATTGTGAGCGAGGGAGCCACAGATCACACTGGCGACCACTCAGGGTCATTTGTTGCACAACTCAAGAGACACCGTTCGCAATCCCACGGGACACGATGTGAATGATGCCCCCTGGAGTTGTGTGACATGGCAGCCCTGTGAGGAGGCGCAGGTGCTGAGAGGGGTGTGAGGCAGGACCCTCTGATGGGCTGGCAGAGGGACAGGTAGAAAGTGACAGGTGTCTGAGGCTTTGCCACTGCAGAATGATCACAAATTCAGCTCTGCCAGCAGGCGGGACGGGAGGAGAGCTGAGGGCCTGACTAACTTGTTTATAGAAGGACCACAGGACAGGGGCCGGCTGCGCTGGGGAGATAATGAATTGAGGTTTTGATAGTTGCAGTTGCTCAAAAAAGAAGAAGGAAGTCCACTTGTATATCATAAAATTAAAAAATAAAAGTATGATGGTAGATAAATTCCCAGATAAGACCCATAAAGGGAATGCAATACCTACCCCAAAAAGGACCATTGGAAGAGTCTGTAACTTTCGAGAGCCGTGTAGGGAGGCCACACGTGTCCTACTGAAATCATCTTTTGGTGTCTTTCCTGCCAAACATGGGATGGGATCCAGTCCCACCCTGTCGGCTGCGTTTGATTCAACAGACATTAATTGAGCATCTATAACTGCCAGCCCCACGGATCAGAGATAAATGATATAGTCCCTGCTCCTGATTAGCTGTCAGGCCAGCGACTGCAGCAGAGCATGGCAGGTGCTGAACTGGAGGTTCTGCAGAGGATGGCGGGAGAGCAGAGGCAGGATCTCTCTGAATTTCCTGTGGACATGAAGCAATCCCTTGGTCATCTTTCTTCCCAAAGTCCCAGGAGCTGAGTGGATGGGGAAAGAAAAGAGACAGAAAGCTCAGGACCCACCTTTGCTCTGGGGATCTGGATCCTCACTGAGGCCGTAAGAGCTGGCCTCAACTCAGCCACTAAGTGGCTGTGACCTTGGGGTGCTACTCGCTGCCTGTGAGCCTGGAAGTAGAGTTTGAACCAGTCCTGTTAGAGTCCCTCTTGACTGCCTGGTGTTCTCCTCAGCTTGCCAGGTCAATGAGTAGAACCCAGGGATAATGAGTGGGAGGGCAAAAGCCACCGCCTCCGAGAAGGCTGCCTGGATATTCCTTTTCCTCTGCCTGGCAAGAACCTCCATAAACTCCAAGGTCTAACTCTGGGTGCAACTCTGCTGTGGATCTTCCTCTGACCTTCCAGGAGATGAGTCTGTGGCTTGCACAAGCTTCCACTGTGAATGGAGTCCTTCTGGTGCATGGGAGAGAGAGCTTTGCGCCATCACCCCCTCTAAATTGCAAATTCCAAGATGTCATCTTCATGCTCCATTACTTAGCACATAGCAGGTACTCAATGCTCTTTGGACAGATGAACAAATTAATGAACGTCAGAGTCTCATATCCTCCTTCACAACCCAGTGCCAATGTCACTGCCCTTGGAAGTCTTCCCTTTCCCCCCAGGAAGAAGTCGTCTTGCTTTTCCTCGTGCTCCAATAAGATGCTATTTGAATGCCTAAGTTAGAACAAGGCTGTTCTTTTTCTGTAAAAAAAATAGATAATAAATACGGCTCGGTGGGCCATATGGTAACTGTTTCTACTACTTGATTTTTGCCGTTGTAGCAAAAAACGTGGTGCAGCCACGGAGAACACAAATGAATGAGCATAGCTGTGTTCCAATAAAACCATTTACGGACACTAAAATTAGAATCTCATAGAATTTCCACATGTCCCAAATGTTACTCTTCCTTTGATTTTTTTCCAACCATTTATAAATTAACAAAACATTTTTAGCTCATGTGCTGAACAAAAGCAGGCCACAGTCTGTGTCTGTCCTGCAGCCACAGTGTACGAACACCTGCTGGAGAACTTATTAAGACCCACTTGTTAATAGGCTTATTTTGGTCTCTCCTAGTAATCTATAAAAGGAGCAGAATAATTAAGAACACTGCCTTTGGACGCAGATGGGTCTGTATTAAAATTTGATTCCAGATTCCTTCTCTTTCTTTCTCCCTTTCAGTCAAAGTCACTAGGCAGGCTGAGAACGGCTGGAAGCCAGCCCAGCGGTGGCCAGGACTCACACAAGGTGGGTGTATCAGTCTCCCGGGGCTGTCATAACAGAAACTGGGGGGCTTGGAACAACAGAAATGTATCATCTCACTCTCCTGGAGGCTGCGAGTCCAAAATCATGGTGCCGGGGTGGGGAGGCGGGGGCGGCGTGCTCTCTGACAGCTCCACGGGGGAAATCCTTCCTGGCCTCCTACAACCTCTGCCGGTTCCCGGCATTCCGTGGAGACCCTTGGCTTGTAGACACATCACTCTGGTCCCACGGCCGTCTGCTCCCAGTGTGTCCTCATGTCACCTTCCCTCGAGGGCCATCTGTGTCTAAACTTCCCCTTTGTACAACAGCACCAGTCATATTGGATTAGGTCCCCCCTAAAGTCCTCGTGTTAACCTGGTCAGCTCTGTGAAGACCCTATTCTGAGGTGCTAGGAGTTAGGACTTCAGTGTATCTTTTTGGGAGGCACCATCCAAACCTGAACAGAGGACGTCAGTGCGGGGAGGTGGGCTTTATGCAAGACGGGAGGGGGTTGGTGTCCGGGGACCGAAGGGAGCAACTAAGGAAACATTCCAGTGCCCGCAATAGTCTGGTTCTCACAGCCAAGGAGGAGGTGCAGACGCAGACAGGGAGAACGCTAGAGAGAACCCTGTGGCGTTGGGCTGGAATTGGCAGTATCCGTGTGACCTGACAGCCTTCAGATACAGAAATAAACATAGCTGTAAATATGCACATTCACTCATTCATTGCCCAGCACTGTCCACTGAGTGACCTGCAGCAGGGAATAAGCACACCCTGTGCTTAGATCTTGGCTCTAAGAACCTTTCTCCACTAAGGGGAACCAGAGCTCCCTGGAGAAACGCCCACGTCCAAGGCTAGGGCAGGAAAAGTACAAGATGAGACGGGAGCACCTTATGGAGCCTGGAGGTCAGGAAGGTTGTAGAGAACCTCGGGGCTACAGCGAAGTACAGGAGCCAGCCTGCAGGAGCCGTCGCTGGCCAGAGCTGGGATGAGCTAAGCATTAAAAGAAATAATTATTGTAACTGACTATGAAACATTTAATAAAACTGAAATCCGTGAGTCTGCAGTGATTAAATAAATGAGTAAGAACATGAAAAGGAAATAAAACTCTTCCTTCATTAGCATGCCAACTAGTAAACGCAAAGGGAATGATGGGATTTTACAAAGCACCGTTTGGCAATCATTGTCACGATAATATTGACTTTAGTTAAGGAACATCATTGCAAACTGAGATTATTGCTGGAACTGGGAAGAGGAAGCTTAAACGTAGCTCTCAGAGGAATACGTATTAATTGTTAATACAATGAGAGCTGGGGAAAGGAACTCACAACGGGGAAACGTGGCCGATGCCATCTTAATCAGGTGGCCGAGTGAACGTCATTAGTGATGGGACAAGTTGACACTGAAACCTGATAGGACACCCTGAGAAGCATCCGGCATCACTTCTGTGTTATTCTGGCCAAAAATGCATAAGCTGGTCTAATCGTCAGACAAACCGAAATCAAGGGACATTCTGCGAAACAGCTGGCCTGCAGTCTTCAAAGGCGTCAAGGAGACCGAGGCAACGGTTCCAAAGCAGAGACTGGAGAGCCGTGGTGACTAAATGCAATGCACGGTCCCAGCTGGACCCTTCGCTGTGAAATATATTATTACCAAGACCATCTCAAGGGGGGGTGGCACATGAAGGGTACACGAGAGTCCTTTGGGACCACTCTCAACCCTCTTTGTATTTTGAAATAGTTTCAGAATAAACATAAAAATGGGGGAAAATGTCACGTTACCATCTACTGGCTATGTTACTTTTGACGAGGTATTTTGCTCTTTTTGCCTCGGTTTCTTCCTCTGAGAGGTGAAGACAGAAAAGCCACCTAAAGGCCACTGTGAGCGGCGGAAGAGGGGGAGCCGCTGGACCCGGCTCTGTCACAGAGGAAGTGCTCGCGCCGTGGGCGCGGTCGTTATCATCAGCGTTAGGTTCTTGCCAACGTCCCTCTGGGTTTCTTAGACTCTACGATGTCATCAATTGTCAGACACGTTATTTAATATACCACTGAGGGGAAAAGTGCTCAGTTAGACCCTGACAAAGTCACTCCAGTCCCACGGCCGACACCACCTCGATCAAGTGATGAGAGTGAACACCTTAGTGATGGGACAAGTTGACACTGAAACTTTCAGTGCCTGAAGCTCTTTCAGACCTGCTCAAGGGTAGATTTTCATCCTGTGCAGCTCTACCAACCACGTGAAAATGGAAAGGACAAGCCAGACGAACCGGGAGAGTGTCCCTGCGACTTCTTTGCATCTGGAGTCTGTGTCATTGAGTCATTTTGACTCGGAGTCTCGGTGTCTTGTTTTTCTACCCAGCTGCATCCTCTGTCCCCTTAAGGCCATCAAGGCCCTCAGCCCCGGCGGACACAGCGGAGGCACTCAGGGAAGACAGGCCGCGTGGCGGCACCTGGGCAGGGATAAAGGCCCAACTGCGTCCTCTCCAGCCCCGGAGAGCCCCTGCAGGTCCTCCCCTCCCCAGGCGGGATGTCCCACTGCGCTGCCCTCCGGCCTGGGCTTTCTCCGCTCGGGCGGGGTCCTCCGAGCCGTTCCTGGCCAGCTCTGCCTTGCCTGGCAGGAGGAGAGCAAGGACCAACCAGGCTGGACGTCCAGGGGCTTCGAGGCGGATTCATACCGCTCCACTCCCCTCATCCCCGTCGGCCGCTGTCCCGTTTCCCCCGGGAGGCGCCCTCCTCTCAGACAGGAGCAATACGACTGCGTTTCCTTCTGCCTCAGACTCCGGCAAGGCTCGGCAAGGCACTGGGACTGATCCTGTCTTTATTGAAAGTTTCCACAGTTTGTTCCCCATGGATGCTTTTTGCATTAATTTTGATTTTTTTACCATATTGCACTAAAATACGATTTGATTACTGACTTTTTGGGTGCCTCCTTAAATTTTACAGGAGAGAGACACAGTGCACCTCATTTGCCTTTGCCTTGACCCCGCCAGCCCGGCTGCGCTCAGGGAGCTGTCCTTCATTCACTCGCACAGTCACTAAGGGCCTCCTCGGCGCCAGGCCGTGTGCTGGGTACTGGGGGGAGGGGGCGAGCCGGCCCTGAAGACAGTGCTGGGGAAACACAGTCATGACCACGCACGACTGACAGACACGTTGCAGGCACAAGGCAAAAGAGGACACCCGGGAAGCAAAATGCCACCGGCTACTGCTTGAGCGGTGGTCCTGCGGGTGGCTCCGAGCTAGGGTCTCCCACGCAGCGTCGCGCTGGATTCCTGTGACAGCCCTTCCAGGTGGTCGATGCTTCTGTAAACATAACAAGTGATGTTCCTGAGGCTCGGAGAAGTTACATGCAGGTGATTTGCACAAGGTCACGTTCTAAGAAGTAATGGACTTGGGAGTTCAGCCCAGGTCTGTCTGGCCCTGGGCTCGCACTGGCTGTGTCACTGCAGCCACCTCCCTCCGCATCCCCGCGGGGAGTCAGGGAAGGCTGCATGGAGGAGGCCCTGTCGAGCTGAGGCTGGAAGAATGTGTAGGAGTTTACGGGGAGACAAAGTGGGGTAGAAGTCCTTCTGACAGAAATAAAAGCAAAGTCACGTCCACAGTTCTAAGAAGCAGGGTGATGCTTATGAAAAGTCATTTGTGCAGAAAGATCTTGGACCGGGACCGCTTCCTCTTTCTGCTTCTCTGTTTCCTAACAACGTCAGCACAAATAGGAAGCGCGTGAGGCTCACTGCCGTCTGGACTCTCCGGAGGAAGGCTGGTCTGTCCCGCCGCACAGAGGTACGGCCTGGCTTTCAGAAACAGGGCTAGAGAAGGGGCTGGGAAGAGGGGCGTGCAGGGAATCCAGGCTGGGAAAGGATAAGGGGCATGGGGGGCGGGGGTTGTCATGTGGGCAGCTGTACTCTGGGACGCGAGGGTATGGCTAGGGCTCCGAAAGGCCTGAGCCCACACTCCTCAGGCAGCCAAGGGGTAGTGAGACAGCCAGGGGTGCCAACCTGCTTGGATGTTGCACGAGGGCTTTGGGGGGACCCAGCCTCACTGGCCTCACCAGCAGGATCCAGTTGTCCTGGTGGGGAGGATACCTTGGAGGTAGAGAGCGCTCAGGCCTGGGAGTCAGGCATCTGTGTACTGTCTGTCTTTGCTTTGTCACTAAGGTGTTGGTGGCCGTGAGAGCAACGCTCTGTGCCCTGGGCTTCTATCTCCTCATCCATGAAATGGGGAGAGTGTGGCTATCCTCTGACATCCCTGTTTTAGAAAGAGACAGAGCATGCCTGCCTCTGTGTGTCTGTGTGCGTGTGCGTGTGCGTGTGTGCGTGCAAATTGCAGATGCACAAGAGACTGAGAGGCAGAGGGTGAGACCTGGAACCTTGCCGTGCTGGGGCCTGGCGCTGGGTACAGCTAGGAAGCTCACTTAGAACTTGAGAAGGGGCCCGGGCCCTTGCCTGGAGACGCAGAGGGCCCTTTTTGGTAACTGTCACACTCTACCCTGAACCGCAGTTGCTTATTTAGGTTTGGGCCCAGGTGTGTGTGGCTGCCTGGGTGGGAAAGACCTGAGCCCGAACTCCTCAGGCAGCCAGTGGGTAGTGAGACAGCCAGGGCTGCCACCCTGCTTGGATGCTGTACGAGGGCTTTGGGGGTGTCTGCTTCGGGGTGTGTGCAGGTGCGTGTGCTTGTCCTGAGGCTGAGAGGGCAGGTGTTTCAGTGGGCCTGCATTTGGGTATGAGCCTATGGGAAAGTTGCATATCTGCAATTTTTAGTCTTCAAAGGCTCTGAGGTTATATTTTTGCATAACCAGATTCTAATATTTTTCTATACACTTTCCTGCTTTTAAATCATTTTATAATGAGTAATCCTTTACAATTAGCTTTTGGTCACTCTTCCTTTAGTCACAGATTTTATTTGTATTGTTCCAATACAAGGATAAACCAATACTGCAGGATAGTTCATGAGTTGTTTAATGAGTATATTTAATGTTAATCCAAAAAATACATATATATCTGCTTTATTAAAATTAGAATACTCCATACTCTGGTTTCTCTTCAGGTTATATAAATCTTTCACCTTTTACTAAAAAATTAGAATAATCCAGAATTGTGTATCATAAAAGACAAAGGCTCTACTCTCTCTCTCTCTCTCTTTTTTTTTTTTTTTTTTTTTTGAGACAGAGTCTGGCTCTGTTGCCTGGGCTAGAGTGCTGTGGTGTCAGCCTAGCTCACAGTAACCTCAAACTCCTGGGCTCAAGCGATCCTCCTGCCTCAGCCTCCCGAGTAGCTGGGACTACAGGCATGTGCCACCATGCCCGGCTAATTTTTTCTATATATTTTTAGTTGTCCAGCTAATTTCTTTCTATTTTTAATAGAGATGGGGTCTCGCTCTTGCTCAGGCTGGTCTTGAACTCCTGATCTTGAGTGATCCTCCTTCCTTGGCCTCCCAGAGTGCTAGGATTACAGGCGTGAGCCACCGCACCCGGCCCTGTCCCTACTCTCTCTACCAATGTATCCTTCCAGAACATTTCCTAAGCATGATATAAGAATATAGTTTTTCTTCTTACAGAAATGAGATTTTTTTTCACTTAATATTACATTTTGGAATATTTCCAAATTTCCACAATATTACATATAGATTTAACTCATTATTTAACCCTAAGAAATATGCGGCATTTATTAGCATGGGCATGCCACAATTTACCTAATCTCATATTGATAGATACTTAGGTTGTTTCCAATTTTCCACACCTATGGACGTGTTTCTGTAGCTTAGATTCCTAGATGCAGAATTACTGTGCTGGAGGTTGTGCGTTTAAAATTTTAATAGGTGTTGCTAAGTCATCTTCAAAGAAGTTGGACTAACACACCCAAGGTAATTTATCTTTGGGGAAATTATCAAGCTTTTAATTTTGTCCAATGTAATAAATGAAAATTATCTCAGTTTTGCTTAATGTTTTTCTTTCCCTGATTATGAGTGAGGTTGTATCTCTTCCACACATTTATTGGCCATTTGCATTTCATTTATGATGAACACGAGAAGTCCTTTGTCCATTTCCCGATGGGTTCTGTGTCTTTTACATCTCAACTTGCAGAGTGATTCATTTATTATGTGCATTAATAATTCATCTACATATGTTGAAAATATATTCTCCCAGATTATCAATTATCTTTACCATGTCTAGGGTGTCTTGTGTCAAGTAAAAATGTTTTAATTATGAAGTTAAATCTGTCATTATTTTTTACTTTACGGTTTCTGGTTTCAGCGTCTTGTCCCACTTCTAAGATTACAGAATTACTTTTAATGCTTTTTTTTTATTTTGGTTTTGACTTTTAGATTTTTAATCTATCTAGAATTTGGAGGGGTGAGTGATGCGTAAAGGAATAACCTAACTTTTTAAAATAATAATCACCTGTCTCAACGTTGCTAATTATGAGCGTCCCATCCCTCCCGTCCTCAATGATGTGAAATGCCGCCATTGCTTCTGAAATCCTGTGCACACTTGGCTACTTTCCTCATCGCTTTCTGTTTTGTCTACTGTTTTGTTCCTTATTATTTTTCCAGCTAATAGAGGAAGGCTTTCATCTTTGGTTTGTTATAATTTAGAATCAGTTTGTCAAGCCCATTACAAATCTTTTGGAGGTTTTAATTTGACTTCCTTGAATTTAGAGGTTATCAGAGGGAGGCTGATGACGGGAAATGAAGACGGCTGTGGGAGGCTCCCCTATGCGAGCCTTTGACAGGAGGGCGCTGACGTTCCTCCTTAATTCCCACCTTGCCTTCGGCTTCCTCCACCTCTTCATTTGCCAGGGCTTATTTGTTTATTCATTTAATCAGAAATGACTTGTGTATTATTAAATATTTAGGAACATCTGTCAAGATAAACTTGTCCTCCCCCCCCACCCCGCCCCTTTTAATCTGTTCATCTGTTTCGTTTCATGGTAAACAGATTGCTTAAGGCTCTCCTTCCGTTTGTGGAACACTCTACCTGGCCACGCGCATCCTTCCTTTAAAAGTCTTTGTCAGATCGTGCTATGAAATCGTTTTCGTCTGGACTGAATTTGTGTTGTGCTCCAGCACCCCCCCCCCTTTTAATCTCTATCCTTACATTTCTTCATAAGCTGGGGAATTTTTATGGAGTGTTTATCTTGAGTGAGAAGGTGTTTGGTTTCTCTCTTCTCTTTCCACCTCCCCTTTTCTCTCTCCTTCCACCCCTTCGATGCCATCCTCCTGTCTCCCTGCTTACTTTCCGTCCTTAATGACTTACATCTTGAACACATGTAAGTCACGGATATTTTCCGCCAGCATTTGCGTTTAATTAGCACATAGATGATCTTCCAAACAAGACAAGATCCTTAGCAAGTTTTCAGTTCTCCTTCACTCTCCACCCCAACCTCACAGCCAACTCCCACATTAAAATCATCTGAGTTTTGGTTCAATATTGTTATCACGTATTTATTTATTTTCACTTTATGCAGTGACAATCTTCTTTATTTACCTACAAGGGTTCTTGGTTTCTTTGCTTCAGTAATGCATCCTATCTTTCTTTCTTGGAATTTTTTTTTTTTTCCTGAGATATATCCTGGAGGAATTTTTTTCCAGAAAAGATCTGAGAAACTTTCTTTGTCCTTACATATGCAAAATATTCTCTTGCCCTTGAATGTCAGAGGAAGCTTGGCATTTTGTGAATCTATGTTTAAACATATTTTTTCTTGGTACTTTCAAGAGAGCTATTTAGAGTTCAGGGTCACTGATAAATCTCTTGCCAACCTGACCCCTGTTCCCTTGACAGTAACCTGTGTGTTTGTTTCCTTCTGGAAGGTTTTCCAGGATTACCCTTTTATTCTCGGAAGACTGAAAGTTTATGAGAGTGAATTGGGAAGGGCACTATTAAAAAGCAACCTTGACAGTTAAGCCCAATCTCTGTCCCCTCCTACAAAGCCCTACTTTAGTAACCCTCCTTGAATAAAGTCTTCCTCACTGTATTTATTTATTTATTTATTTGGAGACAGAGTCTTACTCTGACACTCTGGTTAGAGTGTAGTGGCATCATTGTAGCTCACAGCAACCTCAAACTCCTGGGCTCAAGTGATCTTCCTGCCTCAGCCTCCCAAGTAGCTGGGACTACAGGTGCACGTCACCATGCCCAGATAATTTTTGTATTTTTAGTAGAGACGGAGTCTCACTCTTGCTCAGTCTGGTCTCTGACTCCTAAACTCAAGCAATCCTCCTGCCTAGGCCTCCCAGAGGGCTAGGATTACAGGCATAAGCCGCCATATCCAGCCCTTACAGTCTTCTAAAAATATTTTTTTAAAAAGAACCTTGTTCTTTATTTAGTGGACTGTTGTCTCCTTGAAAGCCCTGTGAAGTTTTCTTCTATTTCCAATTGTATCAATTTGGTTGCACAAATCTCCAAACAGCAGTGCCTTAACAACACAGAAGCTTCTTTTCCCCTCACATAAAGGACGTACAGAGGTAGGCAGCCTCAGGCAGGTATGGTTGCTCCAGAGTGACAGCAGAAATCCAGCTTCCTCTGTCGCATCATCCTTGCATATGGCTTCCATCCTTAAGGTAACCCCGTGGATCAAGACAGCTGCTGGAGCTCCAGCTGTCACCTCCAGGTTGCAAGCTGGAAGAAGGAGGAAAGGCAGAAGGGGGAAACTGGACCCCTCACACCTGAGTCAACTGCTTTTAAGCAGGCTGTTTTGGAAGACATGCACAGTGCTTCCACTCACATCTTCTCAGACAACATTTAGTCACTTGACCACACCTAGCAGCAGGAGAGCATAAGAAATATAACCGTTATTCTGTACAGCAATAAACCCAGCTGAAACCTAGGCTTTGTTGCCAGGACAACGGGGACAGCTGGGTACTGACACTGTGTGCTGTACCTGCCCTCAATTCTCTCTGCCCTCTGCTTCCAGTTGTTGGAATTCTTGGATCTCTTTCCCAAGTCTTAACTTTTCTCCAAAACGTTTCCTCTCCTTGCCTATTTGCTCTGTCTTTAATATCTACCTTTTCCATTTGTGGAGTTCATTCTGTAGGGTGGCCCATTATGAAGATTTTTAAAAATTATGGATCCTAAATCTTCAAATTCCAAGAACTGTGTTTATCTGTTCCTTGCACAGCAGTCTCTTCTTTTAAATGGCTGTGATTTCTCAAATCTCCCAGAGGATGCCCACTTGGACGCGTTAAAGGTTTCGTTTATCTTTGCTCTAACTGTGCATGTCCATAGAAGTGTCTGTTGAATCAGTACATGCCGGAATGGACATGCACAGTAGTGGTGATTGGGAAATGCAATCGCAGAGTGGTTAAGGATACAGAGTCTCGAGCCAGCCTGCTGTGGGCTTCACTCCTGCCTGTTCCTTACCAGCTGTGTAAGTGTGGACCAGTTACTTAGCATCCCTACCCCTGTTTCCCCATCTATACAGTGGGGAACTGATGGCACCTATACATAGATGTGTTAGTATCTGTAAAGCCCTTTGAGCAGTGCCTGGCTCGTGGTAAGCGTTAAAATATTGTTAGCCACCGGCATGAATTCTCTCTGTGTATGTGAATGTTCTGTTTATTTTCTTTGATGACAGTAATTTATTTTGAACCGTTGCAGTAAAGGACACTAACTTGTCCTCTATAATTTTGATTGCTATGGTCTGTATGTTTGTGTTCCCCCCAAATTCGCATGTTGAAACCTAATCCCCAATGTGAGGATATCTGGAAGGCCTTTGTGGGAAGTGAGTGGCACCTCTGAAAGGCCCCAGAGGGCTCCCTCACCCCTTCCGACACGTGTGCTTACAGCAAGCAGTCTACGAGGAACAGGCCCTCCCCAGGTACTAAATCTGCCAGGCCTTGATCTTGAACTTCCCAGACTTCAGAACTGTGAGAGACAAATGTCTGTCATTTATAAGGCTCCCAGGCTATGGAATTTTGTTATAGTTGCCCTAACAGATCAATACATTGGCACAAAGTTTTTTTTTTTTTTGCATTTTGTCCTTTGCTTTATGGTTCAGTAAATTGTATAAAATAAAGAAGATTTCACTTTTATTTACTTCTGTCTGTCAGTCTTTTGCTTCTACTGCTTTTAAGCTTAAATAGTTCAAAGGTATTCACTTCTATGGCTTGCAAACTTAATATGATTTAACTTTTTACATCGAAATTTTTAATTAACCTGATATTTGGAGGATGGTGTGAGATGGACATTTAGACTGATGTTTTTTATTTGGTTATTCAATTATCTCAGCATTTTTAGTTGAATATTCCGTCACTTCCCATTGTTCTGGGTCCCTCCTGCATGGTGTAACCCCTTCCCGGGTAAAACAGAGTTTGTTTCCAGCCAGTGTGTCCACGGACAATGTGTGTGTGTGTGTGTGTGTGTAGCCTGAGTGGAGTTTCAAACAATCTCACAGAAGCAAAGGGGCCACGGTCCTCTGTTGTACTCCCCTGGGTACTTCCCGAGCCGGACAAAATGAAAAGGAGGAAATCCCCGGCCCTGCGGAGAAAAAGGAACTGGCTGCAGAGGGTGTTGGGGGAGGGGTGACCGTACATGGTGGGGGAGAGCCACGCTCCCGGTGCTCCAGAGAGCGTGCAAGAGTTTGCCTGTGCGTGTGCCCATACCCAGGCGGTGACACAGGGGCATCCAACACCCAGTGACTCCCCAGAGTAGATGCGGACCAGCACCCCACAGGGAGCGTGGTACGAACCAAATTCTAGGCCTCCCTCTCAGCTGTCCTCCTCTCCTGGGCATTGCACGGTGGTAGGTGTTGGCGACCAGGGGACCCACCGCCCCCAAGGCCATGATGAAGCTCATGTCCCAACTATCTTGCCCAAGGGGATTGAGGCTCCAGGGGAAGGGACCGTCCCTGGTGTCATGCATCAGGGCCACCACTCTGGGTTCCTGTAACAACATTGGGTGTGTCCCTGGGACTATGAGGAGCGGAGGGGTAGATCCCAGGTAACATCTGTTTCTGCAGGCCTAGAGGAGGCAGAGCCCAGAGGGAGGGCCTGTGACATGGGTCTCTCCTGGCCCCCAGCTGGGCAGGAACACAACACTCTGGGACGCTGAGGACCCACCGGTGCTGGCCCTGCTTGTCCAGAGCGGACCAGGGAGATGACGCTGACCCGGGTGCTGCTCCCCACGGCCCTGCTGGCTCTGTGCTGGGTGCCCGGCCTGGCGGGAGCAGGTGAGTGCAATCGCCCCCTCCCCTTCCCTGCCCCCTCCTGACTGCTGGGCCCTGGGAGACCCCCACCCCTGCATGCTCCAGGACGCAGCCTACACCTCCTGCCGTCTTCTTTCCTCCACCCCTCTCCCTGCCTGCCCGGGGTCCCCCCTCTTTCCCCTCCTTCTCCGTGTCCCTGCTCGTCCTTTCCTGGTCTCCTGGAACCCCCAGCCCAGGCTGTCCAGCTGCTCTGCCCACATCTCTCAGTGCGGCCTTCCAGGCCTCTGGCCCCAAGGGTAACTGCCCCTCCCGCCCCGGCAGACACTCTGCTGCCCTGGCGGCCTCCAGGGTTCCTGCCTCCAGGCCTTTGTCCTGCAGGGCCCTGCTTCACCCCTGGCTCCTTCCTTGTGCCCGGAGGCCCTGCTGGGAAGGTCCTGGGGCTCCTGGGGCACAGTGATGCGTTCCAGTGCCCTCAGAGAACCAGCTTCTGGGACAACCGTGGGAGCCACACTCCCTTCTCCAAACTCCAGGCCCCCAGGCTGAGGCCCAGAGAGCAGGCGGGAGGCCCCAGGGTCGGGCACTGCCACGCTGCACCTCCAGGCTGGGTTTGTGCCTCCTCCCAGGCTGCACGGTGGGGCAAGGGTGTGGGGCCAGAGCCTGACGCATGTCCCTGTCCTGAGGTGGGGAGACCCTGCTCCAGGAGCAGCACACAGCTCAGGGGCCCAGGCAGTGTGCTGAGAACCACCCAGAATACTGTGCTTCTGTCAGGAGAGGAGGGTCCACAGGCAGGAACCCAGGAGACCCCTCCCCAGGGCTGGATGCCCTGTAGGAGCCGGGGGGGGCGGGGGGCGGTGACAAGGTACCCTGGAGGGGACAGGGGTGACCCCTCCTGCCTCCTCCCGGTCAGAAACCATCCCGCTGCAGACCCTGCGCTGCTTTAACGACTACACCAGCCACATCACCTGCAGGTGGGCCGACACCCAGGATGCACAGCAGCTCATCAACGTGACCCTCCATCGCCGGGAGGATGAGTGAGTGACGCTGGGTGCAGGGGCCGGGGCTGGGGGCTGCTGTGTCTGCTGTACCTGGCCTGGGGCTGTGGCGTGCAGAGGGACATCTCAGGTCAACCTCGAGGGGACAGGTCAGAGGACAGAGGAGGCGAGGATCCCCTCCCCAGGGCTCCTGCCCTCCCCCGCAGCGCTGCTATCTGACCTCGGGGTTTCGGCACCGGCCTTCTCTACTAATGCAGTTGTGGTGGTGACAAACTTTGCCATTTCATCACAGTTTGACGAAATGACCCCACATGACCTCTCTTAGTTCCTTCTCACCGTGAGGCAGGCAGAGCAGGGCAGGGCCGGGGTGAGGAAACCGAGGCCGTGGAGGTGAGGCCCACGCCCGGCCCCTCGATGGTGACACCAGTGCAGGCCGTGCCAGCGTGTCCTGGGGGCTGCACAACCTCCAGATGTGGGTCGACCCTTCTCACCCCGAGGTCTCCAGGGCACATGCTGCTGGGAAGGTGACCGGTATCATTCTGGGATGTTGTCTGAGAGACTAAATCAGCCATGGATGAAATGGCTATATAGCTGGAGCCACAGGGACCAGCGACACCTCCCTGGAGGCTGCTCAGGGCGGGGGCAGGCTCTGTCACAGCCCACCGCTCACATCGTCTGCAGGTCCCTCTGCTGCTCTCCCAGACGCCGCCACCCTCCCTTCTCTGCTCTCCGCGATCCCACCTCACCCTCCCACCCTGGCTGTGACCTGCTCCTGCTGCACCGAGACAGCACGGGCCCCACAGAGACGCTCCCAGGCCCCCGCTCACCCCCGACCCACGTCTGCCCGCCGCCCTGGCCCTGGGCCTGGCCTCCCCTCCCAGGCAGAGGATCACCCGTTCCAGCTCCTATCTCAGGCCCGGGCCCGGGTCACACCTGGTCTTGCTGCTCAAGGACGTCACTGCCACCCCAGTGCCCACTCTCGCTGTGCCAGCAATGGTGTCTCTGCTGGGATTCTTCCCAATCACCCTGCAAACGCACCCTGATCCCGCTTACAGATGCCCACAAGGACGCAGCCCCCGGGCAGCTCCCGGCCCCCAGCCCTGCAGGCCAGGCCTGCCTCTGCTTCCCTTGACAGCAACACCCTCCACTCGTCCCAGGGACCTGCCCGGAACCCACTCGATCAGGCCCTCAGCCCCACGCTTTCAGCCAACCCTCTTGTCGAGCTCACCAGTGACTGCCTGTTGCTGACCCTAAAGGTCAATCCTCAGCCCTCTTACACTTGACCCATCAGGGCTATGACCTGCCCTTTTAGAGTCACTCGACTGCCCGGTGGTCCTCCTGCCTCCGGGCCCCCGATCTCCTCTGCTCCTTCCTCCTTGTCCCCTGCCCTGCACTGGACACTCCAGGGCTTAGCCACAGGCCCAGCCCTGCTGTCACATGCCCTGACACCTTCCCTGACACCCATCTCCAGCTGCACCCTTGTCCCGTCAAGCCCACAGCCCCCTTCCGAGCTTCATGTAGCTACATAGGGTTTCTCCATCGGACGAACTGCGCAGTTCATTCAGCTGTTTGATGTGTGTCTGCTTCCCCCGGGGTGCCAGCTCTGTGCGCAGGGGTCTGTGTGCATTTTGGTCACTGCCAGGCCCTGATTCCGGACAAAGACAGGCACATGGCAACCACCCCATGAGCGCTGGATGAGTAAGTGACCCTCATTCACTCCGGGCTGAGCCGTGTCCTCTCCTGACAGTAACCGTCCGAAGCCAGTGTCCTGCGAACTCAGTGAGGACATGCCCTGGTCAGACTGCCCGTCTCCCCACTGTGTGCCCCGGAGATGTGTCATTCCCAACCAGATCTTCACCCTCGCCGACAAAGACTACTTCTCATTCCAACCGGACCGGCCCCTGGGCGTCCAGCTCACCGTCTCTCTGGCCCAGCATGGTAAGGGCTCGGTCCCTGTCTAGACAGTGGGCACCAGGCGTGGCCCAGGGAGTGTTCAGGGGGGAGACACTGGCTTGGGGCTGGGTTTGGGGCCCTGAGGGATGAGGATCTGGTCTCCTTACGATGGAGGTGTTGGAGCCGGTACCATGTGGGGAGCCCCTGCCAAAGGGACCTTCCCTGCCCCCAGCTGCCCCCACCTCCTCCCAAGCCATGGGTTCCCTTCAAGAAAGCCATCCTGATGACTCACATAGAAACTTACCAATTTATAAAAATCTTCCATCTTACTGGTCTCAACTTGTTTCTGCAGCGACCCATTATATGGAGGAGGCCCTCGAGGCCCAGAGAGGTCACATCACTTTCCCAGAGTCCCACCCCTGAGCAGTAGTCAGCCTTCCCTAGGGATTCCTGCGTGCTGGACACAGAGCTGGTGGCCTCATGTGTGCTGGGAGCCCATGGCGGCCCGTGAAATGGTCCATGGTGTCGCATGAGTGTAGATGGTCATTTCATGTAGTTAGGGTTTCCTGGACTCTGTGTTAGAAACAAATATAACCAGCACTTCAAATTCATGGATTCAAGGAAATTATTACTTAGAATAAGGCTAAATAAAAAGCGGAGGCATTTTGTAAACGTTTGCATTGACATGGCAAAAGCCATGCAGGTGGCCAGCTATCAGCTGACACTGCAGCTCCCATGTGACTCTCCAAGCGACTCTAGGCTGGGCCATGCCCTCACCGCCTTTTGGCTGCTTATGAAAGGGACACAGAGAGGGAGGTGACTTCCCAGGGCCCCCCAGCTGCCGCTGGCAGAGCTGAGATTCCCACTCAGGAAGGTCTGACTCTTGGGCCTCTGATCCCAGTCCCCGGGCCACCCTGCCGCTCTGGCAAGGGTCCCAGGGGAGGGGGCTCTGGCCTTGGCTTCCTGCCTCTTTTTGCCACAGCCTCAGGAACCTGTTGCTGGAAGAGGAAACAGGTTAGGCCATGAGGAGTTCACACTGTTTCCAAACGTGATTGATGGATGAGAAAGTCCCCTTCTAATTGGAGCTCAGAGCCCGCAGGCAGGAACACCCGAAGTTGTCCCGCCTGAGAGTTTACTGACACCGGTGTGTGCCATGGGCAGTGGGCAGAGGGTACCAGCCCTGGCAGATCTGGACAGGCTTCCCAGAAGAAAGAATCTTGTAGCTCAGATCTGAAGGGTGGCTGGGAGCGCAGGGTGAGAAGAGCCTTCCTGGCAGGGGTAACAGCCTGTGCAAATCTGGGAGATTGGGAGGGCACAGGATGCTGGGAAAGCACTGGCCATCGTGTCCGGGGAGCACCAACTTCGGGAGAGCTGCAGGTGGAAGGAAGAAACAGGAGACACACACAGGGGCCTGACCCTGGAGGGGCTTCTGTGCCCTGCAGAGGCGTTGAGAGCCACCCTCTAGGCATGGAGAGCCACGGAAAGGGGATGGCATGACCAGAGGTGGTGTGAGGATGCTGGAGGCAGGGCTGGCAGGGAGGCCGGAGCCCAGAACATGAGCTCAGGCGCTGAGCCCAGGAGACAGGACAAAGAATGCACTGGGGTATGGCCAGGGAACGGGAACATGGGGAGATGCAAGTCACCGTTAGGACATACATGCAATTCACTCGTTCACTTGTTCTTTCATTGAGCACCTAAATATACCAGGAGAGCAGCGGACACACCAGTCGGCGTCCCTGCCCCTTGGAGCTTTCGGCCTGGAAATAGGGAGGCCACTGGCACTGGAGACACCTCAGATATGGGGAGAGGAGGGTGGCACTTGGCCTCGTGGAGCACATGTTGAGTAGGAGGCAGGGTCCAGCCTAAAGCAGACTGGCAATGAATCAGGGAGGCTGAGGGTGCTGGGGAGGGGACGGTTGTGCATCTGATCTGCTCTGAGGCCGCCCGTGTGGATCTGGGACATGTCACCTTCCCTATCAGTTTCTCCATCTCTCAAGTTGGGTGCCCTGGTTTTGCACTGGCTTCCCAGTCTGTTCAGTTGGTGGCAGCTTCCAGAGTGCTGTGCTGGGAGGGATCCCCGCTGTGACAGTATCGGGGGGGGACTGCGGTGACCCACGAGTGGTGGCTGTCCTGGCTGTGCCTGGGCAGGGCCGTTCCCTGCTGTGTGTCTGCCATTCTGATTCTATGATTCCTGAGGGCTGCAGCTCTGACCTGCTCTAACACGCCACGTCTTGTGTCTAGTACAGAACCTTACATCCTATCCGTGCGAATATTTTGTGTTTCAAAGTCACCCCTCGGCAATGAGACAGACACTTCAGGAAACCAGGAGCCATGTCACTCATTAACACATCTTCTTGGCCAACCCAGTGGGTCCCAGCAGATGTCTGCCTGCTTTGTTGCTGGAAGGATTTCATGAGCAGCCCCCAAGGTTGCTGACATGGATTCATTCATTCATTCAGCTTGCCCCCAGATTCACCCCTCAGCCACATCTCAGGCCTGGAGCTTGGGAAGGGGTCAAAACCAGCCCGTGTCCCCCATCTCCTGGTGCCTCAGGGCAGGCAGACAGGGAGACACACAAATCCACCTGGGTGGTAAGACCACGGTGGGGGGATTTACGAGGAGCCACGGCAGGGCAGCCCAAGGCACAAGGGATGTGCCTGGGGACAGGGATCCCAGGAGGTTCCTAGAGCAGGAGCATCTGCCCTGGTCACGGACAGCTGGAGGGGCCCTGGGCGGGAGGAAGGAGGCGGTCTGCCCGCAGCGCCCTCTGCCGGCAGCCTCAGGACAGGGGCGGCTGAGCTGAGCCTTTCCTGCCCGCCTTTCCAAGAGCCGGCGCTGCGTGTGCGCGGCCCTCTGCACAGCTTCCACCCTCCCGCACTCAAACCCCGCCACGCTGCACATGAGGGCTGGAGCCCGCGGAGGAGACGGGTCAGGATGGGGCAGGTTGGCCTGGAGCCCGTGTGTCCACACAAAAGGCCACGCAGGCCCTGACCATCGCCAGCCCTCAGGCGCCTTCGCTTCCTCTCCCCTCCAGTGCAGCCCCCCGCGCCCCAGGACGTCCAGATCCGCCCTGCCGGGGACCACTTCCTGCTGGCCTGGAGTGTGGCCCTTGGGGGTCGTCAGCCCCACTGGCTGTCACAGCGCGACCTGGAGTTTGAGGTGGTCTACAGGCGGCTTCAGGACCCCTGGGAGGTAGGAACCACAGCCAGCTCTGCCCGAGCCGCAAGGGACGGGCCAGCGCACCTCCTCCAGCACCCGCCCTCTCCCGACAGGACGCCCCCACCCTCCGCTGCAACGCGTCCCAGGCCGCGCTGGGGCCCGAGCACCTCATGCCCAGCAGCACCTACGTGGCCCGAGTGCGCACCCGCCTGGCCCCGGGCTCCGGCTTCTCAGGACGGCCCAGCGAGTGGAGCCCAGAGGTGCGCTGGGACTCGCAGCCAGGTAATGGAGCCGGTCGGGAAGTGCCCCGGGGGACGCGGCCCGTTGAGAGCTCCTGGCACAGCAGGGGTCTGAGAGGCCACCTGTGGGCTTCCCAGATCTCCCGCTGCCGTCTTTACAATCCTGTCCTGGGCCACCCCCTCTCCGCTGCGACTCTGCACAGGCAGACACGTTATCTGTTCACTTCGGAGCTCCAATTTTCTACAATAGTAGAAAATAGTAGCAATTGCAATAATAGTAACAATAGTGCTATTAATAGCTATGTCTTAATGGGTGCTACCCACGTGCAGGGCTCACCAACATCATTGTGCTCAATCCCCACCCCCCACCCCCAAACTTAGATACTGTCCCCACCCTCTCCGGAGGGCGGAGGTGGTGCAGGCGCGGAGGGGGGGGGAGGGGGGCGGGGGCGGTGTTCCACCTGAGCTGCGGCGCTCAGCTGGCAGGTTCAGGCTGAAGTTTCATCCCGGGTCTGTTGGCCCCAAAGCCCAGGACCTCTGTGTGGGGTGTCCCATGGCAGGCCCCCAGCCAAGAGCTGTGGGAGGGCGGAAGGAGGGAGGGAATGAAGGACTGTCTCCCACCAGGGGACCAGGCCAAGCCCCAGAACCTGCAGTGCTTCTTCAACGGGGCTGCTGAGCTCAGCTGCTCCTGGGAGGTGAGGACGGAGGTGGCCAGCTCTGTCTCCTTTGGCCTCTTCTACAAGTCCAGCCCGGATGCAGGGTGAGCATCTCCCTCCCCCATCCCCCCATCCCCTCCTCCCCTCTTGGTCTTGCTGTCTCCAGGCCTCCTCCTGTCCCTGGGGCCCCAGCAGAAGCCACAGCCCACCCCCAGGTCTCATCCCTACCTCCCGGGGTCCCTTCCTCCTCCTTGCCCTCAGCCAGCTGTGATCCTCAGGGAGGAAGAGTGCTCCCCAGTGCTGAAGGACAAGCTCAGCAGCCTCTACACCCGGCACCGATGCCAGATCCCCGTGCCCGCCCCCGGGACCCATGGCCAGTACACCATCTCTGTTCGGCCAAGGAAGGAAGAGAGACTCATCAAGAACTCAGAGAACAGTGAGTGTCCCTGAGCCTTCTGTGCGGGTGGTCTCGGGACAGCAGCCTTTCATTGTGTAACCCCCCAAAATTCAGGGTTCTACATGGCCCAGGCTTCATGCTTGTCACTTTCAAAGCAATGCAGTCCAGTGGCCAAAGGCAAACGAAAGTAATTCTAATCTCCTTTTAACGTTCTCAAGAAGCAATGATACAGCAATGACGATGGTCAAAAGTGTGAATGAAGATACAATGTCTATCCCCTAGGAACAGGGCTTCAGCCCCCTGCTCCCTGGCTGTATTTGCCCAGCCCTGCAGCTCTCAAAGCTCCTGCTACACACCACACCTCCTGGGCTGCCTCTAAAACTTTCCCTTGTTTTCCCTAGTTGCATTTTTCCCTTCCTGTTTTCCAAAGTTCTCCTCTGATATTCTCAGACTTCAACATGCATGATCTGTGGTTCATATTTCAATTGGGGGCTGGGGTGTACGTAAGTACCTTGTTAATCCTCCCAGGTTTATGTCCCTCATTCCTGTTTCACAGCAAGAACCCCAATGTAATGGAACCCCCTAAGTTCTATTGTGATGATCAATTCCTACCATTCGGTCTTTAGTGCTATGTCAAGAGCAGCAGCCAGTTTGTCTTAGTCATCTGGGCTTGAATCCACCATCAACTCTCTTGGGGGTCCTCCCTGGTAAAAGGAATTCCTACAGTTCAAGTGTACAAAATATGTAAAGGGCCTAGGATAATGCCTGACCCATAGGAGACCTCATGAATTACAGGCATTAGCATTATTTTTATAAAAGCCCTTAGAAGAAATCAAGGTTATGAGCATCGTTTTTTTTTTCTGATGAGTAGACTGAAGCTCAGAGTGGTTGAGTGACTGACTTAAAGTTGCACAGCTATTAGTAGGCAAATCAAGGCTAGAATGCAGAACTTCTGACTCCATGCCCAGTTTCTGCTTTCTTTTCCCTTGGCCTCTTTTAGCTTGTGGGTCTGCTGGGCAGATGGGAGGCGCCGTCTGCCAGAGGCTTCACCTTTCGGTTTGGTCACCATCTGTTCAGGACCTGGAGTCTTGTGCCAGTGGAAATAGCACTGATGTCTAGCATAGAACACAGGGAATGTTCCACTGGAGGATGGGTGTTATGGCCACCCATGACGGTTTCCCTCCCTCCAGTCCAGATGGCCTGCCCAAGTCTCAACATGACCAAGAATGGAGACAGCTACAGCCTTCGCTGGGAAACAAGGAAAACGCAATACAGTCACATAGACTACACCTTTGAGGTGCAGTACAGGAAAGACTCGGCCACGTGGGAGGTAAGGGCCTGTGCACAGGGAGGGGGGAACAGTGGGGGGGACAAGACAGGAAGAAAACACCCAGAGGAATTCCCCTGCCAGGTATCTGGCTCCCAGGAGGTGACCAGTCAGGGTAGCCCCGGGACTTGGTGACCACGACCCTGTACAGTCAGCAGATCACTGTCCCATCCCTTGGTGAAGTAGCTGAGGTTCAAAGAGGTGATGTGACTTGGCCCAAATTAACACCTGAACTTGAATTGCAAGGGAGCACAGACTGTTAGGGCTGGAAGGGGCTGAGAGAAGGGTAGGATGAGGGTTTTCAAAAGTCGCAAAGTCCTGGGGATATTTCTTCAGAGAACTCTTACCTGGCCCCAGTGTGCAGCCTCTCAGAGGACAGCTGCTCCTAATGAGGGGGGCGGGCCAGCCTGGGGGCTCAGTCTCCTGCCCCAACCCCCCAGGCAGTACTGGCGGCCTCCACCGAGCCCAGAGCAGAAACCACAGAGCCAGCCCCAGACTTCAGGCTAGAAATAGGGAAACTGAGGCCAGGAGGGAGGTGGGTCAGTGGTGGAGCCGGGAGCGGGCCCCAGGCTCCTGAACTCACACCTCAGGGTCCAGAGTCCGGTCGACCTGCACTGCGTTCTTGGAGAGGCCAGAATTTGGGTCCAGGCTGCCCCCCAGAAGGCGGGGAGGTTGAGCAGTCTAAAAATGAAGGTGGGACCAGGTGGCCACTCAGGGTTCTGGGCCTTGGTGTTGTCCTGTGTCAGAGGGCTGTGTTGGAAGAGGTAGAGCCCCTGGTTACAGCTGGAGTGCTTGCTGTCCCTGGCTGGGCACCCCATTAGGCCCTCCATGGGGGGGTGAAGCCACAGCAAGTCTTGGGTGCAGTAGCAGCTGGTGACCAAAGGGGAACAAGAAAACCGGGGGCATCCAGGTGGGAGGGGTTTGCAGCTATGCCCACAGGCACTGGGGCCCTCAGCACACCTGCTGACACGCGCAAACCCACAGGACAGCAAGACCGAGGCCCTCCAGAATGCCCACAGCATGGCCCTGCCAGCCCTGGAGCCCTCCACCCGTTACCGGGCCAGGGTGAGGGTGAAGCCCTCCAGGCGAGGCTACAGCGGGATCTGGAGCGAGTGGAGCGAGGAGTGCTCCTGGGAAACCGAGTGGGGTATGTCTCTGGCCCGCATCCACCCTCCTGGGACAGCCGTGTCTCACCATCCCTCCTCCTGCAAACTGGGGCTTAGGCCTCTATTATGATGACCCTTGGTTTCATTAGCCTTTGTGGCAGCCACTACCCAGTGGTTGATCAGCCCGAGTTTCTTGTTACCATAAAAGAAAAAATTCAAGAGCTGCAGACTAGGGCCTGGGATTGGAAGGTTGGATCTGATTTCTTAATCTTCCCCACCTCCTTGCACTTGCTGCATTCACTGGCCCCTCACCTTTCACCACAGTGACACCAGGGGACTCATATAGAGCAAGACAAGGTCCATCCAAGGGGTGGCTTCAGGCACAGAATAGAGGAGGTGTTGGGAGCAAGCCCCCGAGTCCACAGCCAGCCTTAGCAGGGGAGGAGGCCCAGGGAGAGGCCACAACCAAGCAGAAAGGAGGCTGGACCAACGGGCCGAAGGGAGGGAGAAGAGGGGAGTCCTGGAGGGGCCCAGCCTGTGAGGGGCTCAGGGCTGGGCAGCAGGAAGAGTCAGGGGCTCCTGAGGTGCCTTTGCACCTGCTGGTTCCTCTGCCAGCTTGGCTTTTCATATCCCCACCTCTCTCACTCTCTCTGTTCCTGGAGGCCCAGCTTATGTGCTGCCTCCTTCAGGAAGTCCCTCATGATTTCCATGGACTGTGGTCCTTGCACTCCCCATATGCCTCTTGCTTCTGGGAAGGCTCTAACCCTCCTATGTCCTCCCCAGCACTTTGAACATTGTGGGGGTTCAGACCAGTGCGCTTTTCTTCTTAGCAGGTGCCTGGCCCCTGCCCACCCCAAGAACTCCACAAGGTCATTAGCTTCCAGAGCCCTGTGCTTGCACAGAGCAGAGTCTTTGTGGGGATACTGAGCCAGACCCACCCACCCCGCCCTGCCCCCACCTCCTGAGCCTCCAGCCTTTTCCCTCTGGGATGCTAATGCCCCTCCTCCTTCCTGGCTGCGGCAGTGTTGCCCACGTGGGTCCTGGCCCTCATCCTGGTCTGCATCACCCTCAGCTTGCTCCTGGTCTTCCGCTTCTGTGGCATCTATGGGTACAGGTAAGGGGGCTCTGTGGGATTGAGGGGCGACCCAGGACCTCAGGGGCCACCAGGACCCCCAGCCCAGCTCCTTCCGGTCCCTGCTCTGCCACCCCCCTCCTGGGGCTCAGTTTCCCGTGTGCACATGAGCATGGAGGCAGCTGGCCCTGAGGTCTCTGATGGCTGTCACCTCCCTGGTGTCTACAGGTTGAACAGGAAGTGGAAGGAGACCATCCCCAACCCCAGCAAGAGCTGCCTGTTCCAGGTAGGGTCTGTGAGGGGCCCAGGGGTCTTCTGCTCCTGCCTCCCCTGTCCCTGTCCCTAACTCCTCCTTCCCTTCCTGTGGGCTTTGGGTGGGGGGGTCTAGGAGGACTGGGGAGGGGCCTTGTAAGCTTTGAGAGCGGGGCCAGACTTGGAAGTTGCCGCCTGGGCTCCCCTGGGCACCTGGAGGTGCACAAGCCCTGCCCTCCCTGCGGAGCTCTGTGTGGAGCCCGAGGGAAAGTTGAGTGTGGGGACGCCCCGGGGCTGGGGGCTGGAGGACAGCGTCACTGCTACTGGGATGGGTGGGTGTCCCGAGGCAGAACAGCTCCTCAAGAACAGCACACCTGAGCTGAGGCTTGAAGTGTCCGGGTGGTGTCAGGTGGCAAAGGTTGCTGCAGGCCCAGGGCACCTGGAGGGGAAGACAAGACCCTTCACGGAGGGGGCTGAAAGGGGGGACCCGAGGCTGGGGGAATCTTGGGGGCTGAGATGAGCAGGGGCTGGATGCCAGCTTGGGGGCGGCGCAAGCCCTTGGCCCGGCAGGCGGTGCCAGGTTTGCTTGTGGAGGGGTCTCGGGCCTGGTGTGGAGGAGGAATGGGCTCAGCGTGGAGTCTGCGACACCCCAGATTAGAGGAATCACAGGAAGAGGGGCCCTGTCCTCAGGTGTCGAGAGCCTTGGGGAAGTCACAGCCTCTCTCTGGGCCTCGCTTTCCTGGTGTCAGAAGGTTGTGGCCGTTCCTGACAATGTGGAGGATCTTCCCACATCTGGGGGCTCCCTGAGTCCTCGTGAGCCCCCCTCTGCCCTCTGCCCTCTGTCCCCCCTCCCAAAGCCCCCTCATGCCCACAGGCACAAATGTCCCTGCTCTTCCAGAACGGGAGTGGGGGCATGTGGCTCCCGGACAGCGTGGCCTCCACCAGCAGGAGCCCCCCACACCAGGGGCCGTGGGGCAGCCACTCCCCGGGGCTGGAGAGGTGAGTGTCTGGGCTCCTCGGTCGCTCCTGACCTCTGGGGAGCAGGTGGGGGTTGGCCCCATTGTGCACACCAGGGGCTCGAGTGAGGTGGCCTCTGGCCTGTGGCTCACAGTGAAGAGATCCAAAGAGGCTCATTTGCACTAAAGCAGGAGGGACCCCGGGTGGATATCAGGAAGAACTTCCCCTTCCCAGGTTAGGGAGGGACAGAAAAGGGACTTGACCAGAGGCAGGAGACTGGAGCAGATGGCCTCCCCCTGCCCTGCTGCCCAGGGAGGTGCCACAGTGCAGCGGCCTCATGGGGTAGCCGGGGCTGTAAAGCCTGGGGGCCCTGGCGCCTGTGCAGGCAGCTCACGCCGTCTCCTCAGGGAGCGCTGACGGCACCGTTGGTAGGAAGAAGGAGAGAGTGAACAGTCCACAGCCTGGCCATGAACCTGGCACTGGAGGTGGATGGCCTGGAGGTCAGAGAGGGAGAGGGCACCAGCCTGGTGGAGGAAGACCTTGACCCAGGCATGGACGATGAAATGTGTGACCCAGGGAGAGCCTGAGGCAGCATCCAGCATCCCTCTCTGGGGCCCCTGCTCCCCCCCACCTCACCCTGCTCAGGTGCTCACTGGAGCCCTAGGTGGGCTCTGGCCCTCCAGAGAGCTGCCCCCACTCCCCTGTGCAAGAGCTAAGTCATCTGCCCAGGCTGGTTCTGACATCTCTGCCCGTGTTCTCCCCACAGGGTCATCCCTGTAGGCTTCCAGGACATTGAGGTGTCACTTCTCATCACAGAGGACCCTAAAAGTGTCTGTGACCCACCATCGGGGCCTGATGTGACTCCGGCTGCCTCCGGCCAGCCCACAGAGCAGCCCTGCAGCCCTCCGCCGGCCCCGCCAGACCCCTCAGACAGGCCTGAGAATCAGCTTTCCAGCTTCGACTTCAACGGCCCCTACCTGGGCCCGCCCCGCAGCCACTCTCTGCCTGAACTCGTGGGCCAGCCGGTGCCCCTGCAGACGGGGGAGGGCCAGAAGCCACCGCCCCCAGGGTCCCTGGAGTACCTGTGTCTGCCTGCTGGGGGGCAGGTGCAGCTGGTCCCACTGGCCCAGGTGGAGGGGCAGGGCCAGGTCATGGATGTGGAGCGGAGGCCCAGCCCGGGGCCCGAGGGGAGCCCCTCCTTGGAGTCCGGGGGAGGCCCCGCCTCTCCTGCACCTGGGCCAAGGGTAGATGGACAGGGCCCAATGGACACTCAAGTGGCTCTGTCCACGGGCTCTGGGGACCCTAAGGATGCTGCCGTGGCCTCTGGTTATATCCCCGCTGCAGACCTGTTGTTCACCCCAAGCTCAGGGGCCCTGTCTGTCTCCCCGGCTCCCCCTCTGGGCCACTGCTCAGACCCGAGCCCCAGCCTCTGTCCTGGGCCGGCCGGGGGGCCTCCTGGAGCACCAGCCCCCATGAAGCCAGGCTTCGAGGGCTATGTGGAGCTCCCTCCACCCACAGGCCAGTCCCCCATGTGCCCCCTGGGCAGTCCTGCCCCTCCCGAGGCCAGCAGCCCCGTGCTGAGCCCCGTGCTGAGCCCTGTGCTGAGCCCCGCGTTGGCATCCCCACAGCCCGAGGGGCTCCTTGTCCTGCAGCAGGTGGGTGACTACTGCTTCCTCCCTGGCCTGGGCCCGGGTCCCCTCTCGCCCCGGAGTAAGCCCTCTTCCCCAGGAGCCTACCCTGAGGTCACGGATCTAGACCAGGCTTTTCCGGTCAAGAAGCCCCAGGGCCAGGCCGGGGCCCAGGTGCCGGCCATTCAGCTCTTCAAAGCCCTGAAGCAGCAGGACTACCTGTCGCTGCCCCCCTGGGATGTCAGCAGGCCTGGGCAGGTGTGCTGAGCCCCTCCAGACAGGCCAGTCCTGCCTCCCCTCCCGCAGGCCTCCTGCCCCTCCACAGCCACTTCTGCAGAGCCCCAGGCAGGCCTCCTGCCCAGGAAGGGGGTCAGCCCCGCTGCTGTCCCCAAATCACTCCAAATCACTCCGCTCTCCTCTCTCTCTCTCTCTCTCTCTCTCACACACACACACACACACACACACGCATGCAACGCATGCGAGCGCACGCACACAGTTCATGTTAATTTATGTTTATGCTGTGAATTTTTAGGCTTTCCATTATACTCCTGCCATCTCCCCCTCATTTTCTTTTTTATCAGGTTTCCCTGCTTTTGCTATTTTTCTTCCTTTCTTCACTGATTTATCATTAGAGTGCGATTGGGGTCCAAGCTGAGCCTACTTGGAGATCGAGATGTGTCTGGTTGTGTTTAAGGACTTATGTGGGCTGCCTGTCCCTGCGCAGGCACTGAGGCATGACATGATTCTTGCCCAGGTGCCGAGCCAGGAGGCACCAGGTGGGCGCCATGGGGGCAAGACTTGGAAGAGCAGCACAGGACCGGCACGTCCAGGCTGGGGGTTGGGGGAGCAGCGCAGACCAGCCTTGATCGTCACTCCAAGAAACAGGCGTGATAGGAGGCGTGCAGGGGATGAACGTGAGAGGCTGTCTGGGAGCTCCTGGGGAGCCCTGCTGGGTGTCGCAGAGATAACTGAGACCTCAGGTCATGTGGAGAAGTCACTGATTGGGCAATGCTGGTTAAGGGCCAAAGTGATGGCCAGGCTAGGACCTGGGGAATATCGGGAAGTAGGGGAAGAGGAATCCAGAACCCACATGTACTGTAGAAGACTTGGGAAAAATTACTGAACAAAGGATGATGCCTGAGGGCTTTGAGTCTGAATGGCTTGCTTCCCTTCCTTCCAGAAAGACTGACTTCCACCCCCAGTGGCCACGGTGAGGGACTGTTGGTCTATGTCTGGGCCTGCAGTGGGGATAATGGTTCTTTTAAATCTTTGCCTTTCTGATACACAAAAAATAGTGGCATTAAATTGCTTTGACTTGCATTATTTGATAATTGTCAAGTTTGCACATATTTTTATATGTATTAATGTCTTGGGCATTGGTATTTTTTAACTAGGCTGAGCCTATTAAGGTCTTTGTTCTGTTGGGTGCTATCTTTTGCTAATTGTGTTTTTAAAACTATTTACGTATGCCCTTTCATGGATGGTGCAAAGTTTTTCTGCTGAGTTTGTGATTTGTCGTGTAATTTTGTATATGAGGCTTTTTGGGGGTACTCAGCGTTAAAGCTTCTGTGTTGTCCAAGAGATCTTTGGTCAAATCCTTCTCCACTTTTGGTGGCAGATTTACAAAGGCCTTCCCCACTGCAAAGTTGCATTTGTCACCGTTTGTATTTTTTTCTAGTTCTTTTTGTTTCAAGCTTTTTATGTAAAATTTTATTTTGGAAGGTATGGATGTGACACAGAAGTGTCTTTGCAGCATTTTTTGAATCATCCATTCTTTGTCCATGTATCCGAAATGCCACTTTTATGACATAGGAAGTCCTCGCACATATCCTTCGTCAGTTTCTAGGTTTCCCATTTTTATTTCCTTGTCCTCTTAATGACACGCACCATTTTGGTTGTTCTAGTTTTACGATGTTTTAATAAATGGCAGAGCAAGGGTTCTTGTTACTTTTGTTCCTACATCCCTGTTCATCACAGCAATGCTTGTGGTTGAAGAAATTTATAAACAACTTATATGTTCATCCATACTGAAATTCCCATAACATTTTAGTAGAACCCTCTGTTAAAAATGAATGACACGGACCCACGTGTATTAGAAAGAAGTCCAGGATATTAATTCCAAAATATCCGGACATTGTTAAAGAGAAAAGACTGCAATAAAACATTTGTAATATAAGACAAAACCCTGAACTTTCGTGTCTGTGTTGGAGCAGTTGGGGGTAGGTGTTGCTCTTCAAAGCCCCAGTTGCCTCGTAAGCAGGATGAATCTGTTAAACAGAAGGGCCTTTGGTTCTGGGGGCACGACAGTGAGCACAGGACGGCGCGTGAGACACAAGGGACAGGCGTGTGTGGCTGTGCCCAGGGGAGGGAGAGGTCGTGGTGGCTGGGGGAAATCTGGGGAAAATCCAGGAGGGATGAGGGAAGAAGAAAGGCACAAGGGAGAGGAGGATGTAGAACATATGCTAAAAAAACTCATTCCTTGTTATCTGAAATGCCAGTGTATCCGGGCATCCTGTGTTGGACGTCCAGTCGCGAGAGTGGAAAGCTAAGAGCCTGAGTTCCCTGGTGAAAAGGCTGAGAAGGCTCAAGTGCTTCTTCCTGGCAGGCCTTGCCCGGGGGATCCGCAGGACCAATTCATTTGATCTTCCTGACTCTCTGAGGCAGAAGCTCTCTTAGTCACACCAGCTCCGTAACTGAGGAAACTAAGGCACAGAACGGTCACACGACCTGCCCCAGGTGAGCCCGCGGGCGAGCAGCAGAGCCAGGATTGGAGCCCACACCCTGCGGCTCAGAGCCTGCCCTCGAAGAGTAGTCTCTCACCTGAAGATCCACACGTGGGTGCGAGGTGATCCCCGCTAGCTGGCAAGACAGAAAAATCCTTAAACTGAATTGGTTAGCGGGAGGGGGAGATTGAGCCAGAGGTGGCCGTGACAGATGTTTGTATTTGTCTGGGAGCTTGATGACGAGGGTGCGAGTTCTCACACACTGGAGTCCTGAGAGACCTTTCTTGGGGGGCTGCGTCTCCCTCCCCTGTCTTCCCGCCCAGACCAGCGGCACGCACATCGTGGTCATTGCTGGGGAATTGACACTTCACAAGGCCTTCGGGAGGCTGTCCCTGAAATGGAGGTGGACAAAACATTCCCTGGGGGGTGAAAGGAATGGCAGGGAGCTTGTGCACAAAACCGGCCATCCTAGAAATCCTGGCCTGCCTTTGAACCTCATGCCAATACTTGCAAGTTGAGGCGCCATACACCAACTGGGGTGCCCGAAGGGGATCATTCTCTTTGTCTTTATTTTTAAAGGATTTAAGAGACGATGGAGAAGTCTTCTTAGAATACACCTCCAAATCAAAATTAGGATCAAACAACAAATTTCTGGGAGAAGAACCAACAGCTCGGAATAAACCCAAGGCCCATGAACCACCACTTTTTCTCACACTCCATACGAGCGGTACCGCAATGCAAAAACGCACCAGGCAAGTGGTGCAAAAACTCACAATCAAACACAAACAACATAGGGAATTCCCAGCACAATCTAAATGCCGTGGCCTGCCACTCACGTGGGAATTTCCGTGTACCAGCCACTTCTCCTCTCACTCCAGCACAGACGCTGGATGACAGTGACACCGTTCTCTTTACACATAGGTTCGTAGCCATAAGTTCTTCCTTATGTTGCAACAAAACTCACCAATAATAAACAGACAATATAGGTCATCCTCAACACAAAGATGCCAGGGCCTATCAAACAAATGGGAATCCAGAGGGGATAAACCTCACTCCAACTGGAAGGTTCAAAACCCTCCCCAGATGGGTAGCCTAGTCCCCACCCCTCTTCCCTGGGAACCACAAATGAGCTCTGAATTCAAACTAGTTTCGCTAGTTCCACTCAACCTCGTGACTTCCACCCCCTGAAGGTGCCTCAAAACAAACAAAACCAACAGGAAGTCCTGAAAACCCTCCCTGTGGGTGGAATCAGGGTGTTTTCCTTCTCCACAACTCAGTTCAGGCTGTGGGGAGCTGTGTCTACTTCAGGGAGACAGAGATGGGAGTCCCCTGGAGCTAAATCAGGCTCCGGCAGCTGCGGGGGCTGTCCCTTGCTCTCTCACCTCAAAAAGAAGTTGCTCGTACCCGTGAAGACCCCCGGCTTTGATCCAGGCTGCCCCCTGCCTCCTCCAGCAGTTGTGGGGTGCCATTCCACCCGGGCACCATTGGGCCCACCCAGGCACACCAAATTCTGTTACCAAAAGTTTGACACTTGTCTCCAAGGCCACATCAGAGGAACGAGGACAAGGGCTTTGAGGAGAAGGAAAAAAGAATTGATTAGTTTGCCAGCAAATGAGGAGGTTGTCAGACTCCTGTCTCAAAGTACCAACATCCTCAAAAAAAAAAAAAGGACATTTAAATAATACAAAGGAAGTAGAAAAAAACTCTAATCGCAGATAACAGGGTGGTTCTTTTTACAAAAGGGCAGCTGGAATTTCCATTGCCCTTGTTTTCTGTGGGTTTCTCCTCACACGAAAGGGCAGTGCGAGTTTCATCCCAGACCAATCCTGGTCTCCGCGATGGCTTTGGGGACCTGCCGTGGCCACCGCGTTCCGTCTGCTGGCCTGGCGAGTCTGACCTGAGAAGCGGACTCCCGCTAGCCGGGACTGACAAACGGAAGCTGATAGTGTTGTTCCCAAGCGGTCTCACAAGGGCACAGCTTGCCCTGGAGAATTCGAGGGCGTGAGCCAAACCTGGCCCCTCGCCTCCCTCCCAGGCCCACAACACCTGTCCCCGGGGCCCCAGGGTGACTGGACTCTGGAAAGTCGGCTCCAATTCATCAAGCCAGGAAGGTGTTCATTTGTCCCGGGAAATCCGACAGGCAAGCCGGGCGGGGTGCAGAGCCGGCCCATCCAGCACGCCCTCGTTCGGTAGAAAACCTTGCCCGGAAGCCACTCGGTACAAGCCGCAGGACGTCACTCAGCCGTGGGGCAGGGCAACAAGTGTGGGGTGGCATCAGACCCTGACAGGGGCCTGCTGCACTGTGACCAGAGCCAGGCAGAGCACACGCATGGGCCAGAGTGGGCTGGAGGCTGAGGCCGGCGGCGTCTGCCGTGCCTGGCGTGCCCCGGGGGGGCCGAGGCTGGGAAGGCCCCCCTGTGTGGACCAGGGGCAGATTGGTTCTCCTTGATCCCCGTGAAATAGCAGCAGCTGCGCAATACCAAGAGCCTGAGATTCGTCAGAGAACGTCCCTCCATTTCCTATTCATTACTTTGCCGGTCATGACCCAGACCTCCCAGCACTGTTTCTGGTACTCTGCTTGAACATGGGGTTCTTCAACCTTCTGGGCAGTCTTGCACGTTCTCCTTCAGGCGGGGGCAACACCAGCAGGATTGCCCATGGCCCAAGAGAGCCCCTGTGACGGCCAGATGGAGAAGTTCCTGGGGCCACGTGACATGCACTCAGGATTGTCTTTTATCTCACTTGGGATAATGATGCAATCACTTCTCTCTAATTTTTAAGAGAAGCATCTACATATATAAAGAGCAAGCAAGTGGAATTCCAAGCACAGAGTTTTTTAGCATAATTTTGAGAAGGCAACTTTGAACAAAGAGCTTGCAGACATGGTATAATTCTTCCTTAGTAGATGCAAGCTTTTCTTGGAAGGGACATGAAGACCTCAGCGTAGCTTGCTGTAAAAATAAAAGAAGAATAATAGTGAATAAGAAAGACAGACAGAATAATTCCCTCTTCCCACAAGAAGAAAGTCCTGATGCATGAGGTCCTAGGTTCCATGAGCAGCAAGAGATTAACTAAGACAACTTTCATTCGTTCCACTGAAATATTTCTCTGTTACCATGGCTATGCCAGACTTTTCCCGTCGCTATAACTTATGATATATTTTTATATTTGATGTCCTCACCCATTACTCTTCTTTTTCAACATTTTATTGGATCGTATCATGGTATTATTCTTCCAAATTAGCATTAGAATCAATTTATCAAGTCATAAAAAAATGTCCTCTCAGAATTTTTATTGGAATTGCACTAAATTTAATTCTTAATTTGTGAAGATCTGACAGTTTTGACAGCTTTACAATATTAGATTTTTTGATCCAGTAACTGTGGATCTACATTTATTTGGGAATTTTACTTCAGCAAATTTTAAAGTTTCTTTCTAGGTTCTTATTCGATTCACCTGCAGGTTTTTAAGATATTTCAGGGCCAGTTGGCCGACCTGCCTTCTGTCTCTCTCTCAGTCTCTCTCTCTTTCTCTCTTTCTTTTTCTCTTTTGTGGCCAATATCTTCCCAACCTATTTTATTCCAATTGGTTATTATTAGTACAAGGGAAAGCTATTGATATTTTTACAATGAATTTATACCTAGCTCCTTCCTGAAGTCTTATTTGTCGAATAATTCTTATTTAAATCTTACAGGTTTGACATAGGGTGAATGTTGGGGGAAAAAAAAGAAAGGAAAAAAAAGTAAATTTTATAGGCTTTCTAGACATACAGTCATATCTTCTCCAAATTATAGTAATTTTTAACTTTTTTCCTTCTTACCCATTTCAAGTTTGCAAATTATGATAGTTTTGTCTCTCATTTTCAATACTTATTTTGCCTATCACTCCTGTCCTGGATTTGCTAGAAAGTTTAAAACAGTGTGCTACTTGGCAGAGCCCACAGCTGTGTTCAGTGGGATTATGTAGGGGTGACGACTGCTTCACCAGTCGAGACTTATTATTGGATTCTGAGAAATACTCTTTGTCCTACTGGAACTAGTCCATACATGACCGCAGACCGTCACCTCTCAAGAGTCTATATCCAGGGAAATGTTTTCCTGCCCCCACCTCCAAGCGGCCAGTGAGGCATTTTATTCATAATAAAATGAATCTCACACTAAGACCATACCAGGGGGCTTTGTGGCAGGGAGCTCTGACCAAACTGTTCCCCTCTGCTTGACCAAACTGAAGACGGGCTTCTTGTAGACTCTAGGCCATGATCTCTCTTATCTTAGAACATTTTCCTTAGAAGACGTGTAATTGGAAATTATTTGTCTGTCCCTCTGAGAGGTCGGTAAATCTTTTGAAAAGCCTCTCGCCAGTTTTACCACCCAGAACCATCTTTCCCAGGACCGGGAGCCGTGCTTTCCAAGTACAATCACCGAGGAAGATGGCACCCCGTCTCTCAGCCTTGTGGTGGACAGCTGTAAAACTACCTCCTGTCGTACAAATATGAGAAAGTTTACTTTCCCTTTGGGTAAAGCCAATCGGTGAGCACAAATGGCCATGATCTCCCCCTCGCCCCAGTGCTAAAGCACCCCCCACCCTGCATTTCCACGGAGTCGAGGTCGGTTTTAGTTCTGGTCTCTCTGCTATTGCCAGAGCCTCAAGTAAAGTCTTCTTTGCCTGTTAACTTTGCTGCAATTTTTGCTTTGACACTTCCCAGCTTGGTGATGTAGAAGCCTCAGTGGTGGGACAGTCCCTTAGAACCCAAACCCACAAGGGAGACAACTTCCCTGACTTATAGGGGGACTTCTAGTGTCATGGGATTTATGTATAGGGTTTCTTTTAAAATGTGTTATGCTGATAGCTTTCCTTAGTTGGCGTTGTTGGAATGAATTCTACTTGGTCAGAAATCCCTTTAATACACTGCTGGATTTGATCTGCCAGGATTTTACTGATGGTTTTGTGTCTGTGTTTATAAGTAAAGTTAGTTTATAAATCTCTTTTTGTGTAACCTTTATCAGATTTGGGGAACATGGGGAAAGAGTTAAAAATAAAAATAATAAAAAGCATTGCCTTACATTTAGATTTCAAGATTTTAAAAGCTGTCAAGTATCATCTATTCAAAAAGTCTACTACTGTGAAAAAAGAGCAGGAGATCTCTCTCTTAACGGCGCAGTCAGCTACTGAGTTTTCTAGTCTGTGAATACCCTGCTTCTTTAAGAAATCCGCTAGCTCTCTGTTGAATCATTTATGTTCACTGACACAATTTTTGAGCCATCATCAATTTTCATGAACTATATAATTTAGCCTGAGCAATATTTCACAGGCATTTGAAATAACTAAATTACTCAGTCTTATATGTGTAACAAGGAGCAAATTATCTGTTTATTAGCATCACAAGAGCTCATTTTTTTTCTTCTGGGAGACAGGAGCTCGTGTTCAGGTAAAGCAAAACTGTTGGCTTGGAGGCTTTTTCCCTGGCTTCTAACTAGAGCCTGCAAGCCGTTTCTGCTTGGCAGCCAGTTGACCCCCGTTCTAAAAAGGGCCTTCATGCTCTTGATCTTAGGTTTTCTTTCTAAAGAGCAGCTTATGTGCTTCCACTCCGTGTGTTAAGTGTGTGGGAGCTGCATTGAGCAAATTGGGAAATTTTCCTTCCATCTTTACCTTTCCGCTGGTATCATCTAGATAACACAGGGATTATCTGTTACTTAAAAGCAACTCTCCTGATGAGAATTTAAAAACTTAAAAGAGCTTGCCTGTTGAACTGTCTAGGCCTGATGCATTTTTAAGTGGTGAATTAATAAATAAGCTTTTCCATTTTTTCTATAATTATTCTCTTTTTTAGTATTTTACCATTTAAAAGGAGACTTGTTGCTTTCTGAAAATACTCTTTCCTTTTCTGTATGACAGCTGGCATTCGCCTCCGAAGGATCTGTGTCCAAGGCGAATGCTTTTCCTAGCAGGTGGGCCTGTCCCACTTCTAGGTGGGCTTCTATGGCTTAGTATTTAATTGGGCATCAGATTAAAATGAACATCAAGCCAGGCACGGTGGTGCACACCTCTAATCCCAGCTATTCAGGAGGCTGAAGCCGGAGAATTGCTTGAGCTCGGGAGTTCAAGACCAGCCTGAACAACATAGTGAGATTCCATCTCCAAAAAAAAAAAGCAAAAAAAAAAACAAAAAACTGAACATTAGAAAGAGTCTCATATTTTTTTTCTTTTTCATTAGCATTTCTACTTCCTTTTGAACATATTTGGAATTTATATTTTACAGGTTAACCATGCATTTCATCTAGCAATCAGCAAGCGCTTGCACATTGTTAGAAATTATGTCTTGCCATTATGGACTTATTCTAACAACAGTTCACTCCGAGCAGGCATTCTGCATGCTCATTATATAATATTTTTATCTCTGTGCAGCTGCGCATCTGCACTGTGGTGGAGCTCTCTGTCCCGGGATGACCGATTGGAACCAGGCTTCTCCAACCCCAGCAGGCCTCACGGTGTCTCATCAACCAAAGTGTTGTTAAAAGGCTTAACGAAGGCGGCATTCTCTGCACTAGCCCAGGGGAAATTGAGCAGGTTGCACACAATAAATACACTTCAACATTCCTATCTGCCTAAGCCTTTGGACTTCCTCCTCTATAATATAGCAAGGAAAATGCTTGCCACTGACTTTATTTAACGGGCCCTGGGGTCCAGGTTGCAGCACTGAGCACATTGTGAGAGCCCCTCCCAGCTGCTCAATGTGACAGAGTGAATCCAACCTCTCCAGCGAGCTTTTCCATATTAGAAGATTGAGTGTGTCCAACATTATGTTCCTTCTGCCTTGGTCTAACATCCTGAAAACTCCTTCCCACACATAGTCCCCAGGTTTCTGCCATTATAAATTGGCAAAGATCTTGAAATTGTTTTCCAGATCAGCCTTTGTCCTCAACACCCTAGGGTCTGCCAGGATTTTATGGGTCTGAAAACCATAGCAGACAGGAAGGACTCTTGGGTAGCATCAACATACCCCTCAAGGCAGCAGCCGCGGGGGGAGTTCATTAATGTCTTCAGGCAAAAGAAGGCTGACGTCCTCCCTAGGGGAGAAAGCTGCTATTGACGACTGGAGAGACCCAGCAGAATTTGGGGGTTCAAGATATTCAGATTCATCAAAATCTGCCCAAATGTCCCCATTCCAATTTATAGAGTCTCTCTCCTTCCCAAGTGATCCCTTAACTTTTACAGGCGAGATCTAGCAAGGTCATGGATTCAGTTTGTATTGTATTTTACTGGGGGTTGGTTTTCAGAACTCTTGGCCCTGTGTCTATGAGAGATAAGGAATTCTTTCAGAGGGATCAAGGATTTCTCCGATTGTCTACCTTTGCCATGAGCTGGAAATCTACAGCCCTAAGTTTGTCTTTTTTTTTTCCTCCACATTTTCCAGTGTCTTCAGAAAAATCCATTCCTTCTGCTGCAAAGTCCTATTACAGCAGCTACCTCCTGTCCCAAAGCCTCGCCTGCCATAGCCACTTGACCCCAACCTATTACAGATGCTAATTTAAGTAAATGATTTGTCAGTACATGTCCTGAACTGCTGGCGTCCCGTTTTCTATTGGCAGTGAGGTCATTGTGGCCTTTAAATCTGAAAAGATCAAACAATTCCAGATTTCCATAATCAACAATTTTTTTCCCTAAAATCACTTTTAGAGTCAAAACAATTGTTGAAAGGGCAGGAAGGGCACAAGCTGGAGAAGCCACCAATGGGGTAGAAGAAGTTGCCACTAAAGGGCAAGGATGGTTTTCAAGAGCTCCCAAGGGAGCTGCTGGGGGGTCTCCTGTGTGCCCCCGTGTGCCTTCAGAAGACAATGTCTTCTTCTCTCATGTCTTCCAACTCTTGCTCAAGAGCCTCTCACTGGGGCACTAAACCAGACCTGCACGAGGAAGGGGATACTGGGAAGTCCCTGCCATCCAGAAGAAACCTTACAAGGGGATGGTGGTGACACTGAATTGACACCGACAATCTTGTACAGCAAGATACAGGTTTATCTTGCAGCTGCTTCACTTTGAAGACGGTAACAGACCTTAACCCACCTCATGCTAAGAGTTATCCTAAAAGTATCGTGCAAGCCAGGCATGGTGGAGTGCGCCTGCAGTCCCAGCTACTCGGAGGCTGAGGCTAGAGGATCACTTGAGTCCAGGAGATCAAGAACAGCCTGGGCAACATAGTGAGACCCTGGCTATTAAAAAAAAAATCAAAAATTAAAAAAATTTTTAGGCCGGGCACGGTGGCTCACGCCTGTAATCCTAGCACTCTGGGAGGCCGAGGCGGGTGGATCGCTCGAGGTCAGGAGTTCAAGACCAGCCTGAGCAAGAGTGAGACCCCGTCTCTACTAAAAAATAGAAAGAAATTATATGGACAACTAAAATATATATATACAAAAAATTAGCCAGGCATGGTGGCCCATGCCTGTAGTCCCAGCTACTCGGGAGGCTGAGGCAATAGGATCACTTAAGCCCAGGAGTCTGAGGTTGCTGTGAGCTAGACTGATGCCACGGCACTCACTCTAGCCCGGGCAACAGAGTGAGACTCTGTCTCAAAAAAAAAAAAAAAAAAAGCATACAAACCATAAAAAAAAGAAAAAAAAAATTTTTAAAGATGTCATGCAGAACTTAAAGGACTTAGACCCTTCCCCTGGACTGAAACTTGGACCCTGGACTAGGGCAGACAGCAACAAAAAACAAGGAATTAATGGAAAGAAGGATTAAAAAAAAAAAAAACCTGGCAGAAGGATTGCCACATGCTGATCTGAGATGCATGCTGTGGGGGCTCGTTACCTCCCAAAAGGAGGGTTTGTTCACTTGGTGGTATCGAGTCAATAGACACAGCCAGGTTGGTTATAACAAGGGGGCTTTATTATTTGGCACAAGTGAAGAGCTCACCAGGGATAGCTCCCAAAGCAGTGTGTCCCTGAATAGAGGGTCAGGCTGACTTTACAGTCAGAGGGTGATGAGGTGTGATCTGATAGGAACTTGCAATAGGGCAATGCCAGGAAACGTGCCCCGACTGGATCCTGCCATGGGGGGACGCCAGGGTTCAATCTAACTGGACCCTGGATCCTGCCATACAGTGTCCACGTCTTAGTTCAATCCCCGCTCCTCCCTCCAAGCACTCGGGTGTATGCTTGCTTCATCTGGGCATGCTCAGGTGAAGTAACCTTCAACCCAGGGCTCCATGTCAACTGGAAAACAACTCACAACTTTGTTATATAAAAGTTAAGCCACACTGGTCTGGCGGTTACAGACTGAAGGTGACAGCGTGATTCTGTGTCCTTTCATGGTTGGCTGATAGTGTGCTCCGTCTGCGGCTCTCTCCCACTCACGCTCTCTGTTTGAATCTCCTTCCCAAAGCTGCAAGCACGATCAAGGCATTGCGAAGAAAAGATGCTCAATCTCACTAATAAATAAAGAAATGCAAAATGAAACCACTGGGTGATCATTTTTGGCCTATCCAATTGCTGAAAATAGGACAAGCGATCACCACAGCGCCTCAGGGTATGAGGAAATGGGCACTGTCGCTGCGACTCAAGGTAACACAAATTAGTGTGTTTCTGGAAGGCAATTTGCCAATTTACAGATTAAAATTTTAACTAAAGATACTGTATAACTCTCAGAAAACTAACCCACAGAATAGTGGCATGAGCATACACAGGATGTTCTCTGAGCGTTATCTGTAATAGTCCCAAACCGGAAATGTCTTACTGCCCATCAGTGGGGGGTCTGGCTAGTATAACAATATATTGAGGGGGACATTTGCCATTGCTCCATTATTGACACCTAAGACTCCAAATTTAGCAGAGAGGCCCCACATCTGAAGAGAACCACAAACAGTGGAGATCAGATTCCCCCTGCCCCTGCCCCGTTTCCGTAACCCCAGATCCTCGATGACACACTCTGGCCCTCCCCTCCCCTCACCCAAAGGCCTGGGCTGGAGAGTCGGGGAAGTAGTGTCAGAGAGATGAGTGCTTGGCCAGGTGCGGGGAAACGGTGGCTTTTCCCTCCCCTCCCCGTGGGGAAGGAGCCAGGCAGGCGAGGCTGCCCCCAAGAGACACCCTGGTGGGCGTGGGGCCTGCAGGCAAGGGAGACATTTCATTCCTGGCTAGATGACTGTGCTGCAGGGTCTTGCAGCTCTCTCTGCCTCCTGACCTCTGGTCGGGGAGGAGAGAATTGGAGCGAGACGTGGGTGGGCGCAGGGGGAGTGGAGCTGCCACACTCCCACCGTCCTACACCACAAGATGGGGGAGCCTCCCAAGCGCAAGGGAACCCCGAGCAAGGTAATGAGGCTTCAGTGGCCACCCAGAGCCCACCCAAGAGGGCAGGCCCCTGGGTGAGGAAGGACACCCCAGCAGGCAGAGGGGTGAGGTGTACCCCAGAGGAGGGCAGGAGCTGAGGGAGGAGGGACAGCCGCTGAGCTGGCGCCTCTCCCTCATCAGGACACTGCGCAGGGGAGGTGTCCCCATGGAGCATGCACACCTCCTCCAAGACAGGGCCCAGAGAGCAGGTCACAGCTGGCCAGGGAAGCAGCACCAAGTAACCCAGGCTGACCACAGGTGACCAGAAAAGAGGTACGTCCTCCTCCTGCCCTGGACCGTAATACAGCGGAGGAGCTGGAACCATGGGAGGGAGGGGCTGGGCCGGCCCAGGTGACCAAGGCTCTCCCCTGCCAGCTGAAGCCTTACAGGGAGGAGGAGTGAGATTCTAGTTCATTCTTTATGGTGGAAACAAAATGATTGACGGTGGCCAGAGAACTGGTAACTTGCCCAAGACGTCATTAAGGGACAGGAAGGAGGAAGTCCACGCAGCCCAGTGACGTGTGTGCGCGATAAGGGAAGAAAGCAGAACTGCCTGGTGTTTGCGCCCGCAGAGCGCAGGCGGTACAATCACCCGGTTACCTAGCCTGACTTCCGCTGTTAGATCCCAAATGCTGAAGAGCTGAGGCAGATCTATCCAAACGGTCTGGAAGACGTGACTAGGTCCTGTTAAGTGACAAAGTGGGTGGCAGAGCACGTGTAGAAAAATGGGCTGATTAGGAGGATAAAGCACTTCGATGTGTAGCAAGAGACACTCGGAGGCGCTTACGTAGACAAAGACGTCTGGAGGAGGAGGATGCTGTTACTTCCTCCTCCTTCCTTTTTTTTTTTTACAAAGAACCCAGAAGTATCAAGTTATGGATGATTTTTACTTTTCTGTATGTGCTTTTTTTGTATAATAAAAATGTTGCATATGTAATCACAAATTTAACAAAAAAAAAAAAGAGAAAACCGTTAAAAGTGAATTGACAGAAAAATGGATGAGATAATCCGTTGGAGACTCTGTTGCGTTGGGAAATCGCCACGGTGTCTGGAAAAGGACTCCCCCACGGACCGGGTGACACTCTTTCTCCCCGCCCCTCCCCGTCCCTTCCCGGACTCTGCTGAGGCTTGGTTCGGCGTGTGCTGCCACCTAGAGGTCGGCCGCGGGCATTACTTAAACTGCTGGGGCAGCCCCTCCAGCTGCAGTTTTCGGTTTTCATCTTTTAAGCCCTTGGGGTTCAGGGCTGAGGTTGGAGCTTCGTGGAAATTTCCAGTGTGAAGTGAATATAGGGGAAAGAGCAAGACAGAATGAGATAGAGAACACCTGTGTGTGCACCACGCATGCCGGGCCCAGTGCAAAACGAAAATGTGAGGCACTTGTTCGAAAATTATTAAGAATTTCAAAACCATGACAGCAGAGCATTAACCAAGTGTGGGCCCCTTCTGAGCAGGGGGCCCTGTGGGACTGCAAGATGACAGGTTGCATGCCCAAAGCCTGGTCGCATGCTTGTATTGGATGTAAGTTAGCAATGCTTTTGTATGGTGTGCCGCCATGTGTGTGCAAATATGTATGTTTGGTGTATGCACCATCTTGATGTACACCTGTTTGTGCCAGCATGCTTAGGTGACTATGTGTAAGTTCATGGACGGTGTATTTGTGTGTGTGTGTGTGAAGAGCAGGTTTCTCTGTTTCGGGACAGGACACAGGAGCCTCAGGTGTCACTCCAAGGCAGCTACAGACACTACCTGTAAGAGCAGCTGTCAGACCCACCCACTGAAAGCTGCAGAGCTCTTAGCACATAGCAGCTCCGTCCCCCCCACCCCCCGCACTAGGGGAGGACCACACTCAAGCATGGTCCCAGTAGCATGAGGACGTGGGCCCCGGGGGTGCCCTCAGCACCACCCGCAGAACTGGCTGCTCCAGCCAACCCCTTTCTCAGAGAATAACTTACACGGGCTTGCAGTTGTGAATCCTTCCTCTGTCCCTTCGAGAGGCACGTGTATCTCCTACGACTCAGGAGTGTCTTCGTTGAGGACCTGAGAGCCGTTCGTTTAAAACCGGATCCTCGGGAAGGCCAGGGCCTCTGTCTCCCCGTCTCTGTGGGAGGACAGAATCCCCACTTCTACAAGAGCCAGCTCGCAGACACAGCTGGCCCAGTCACACTGACACTGAGCACCCGCTCTCCCCACTACCTCCCTCATTCTCCCCTCCGAACACCCAGTCGCCTCTGCACAAACCGGAGCAGAGTTCCGCTCTTTCCGCACCTGCCATCAGGAGGTGCCGAGTCAAATCTGCCTCCACCACCTGAACTGATGTCCCCTGTGTTTCTCTTTGACACCGCGCCCCTCCACCTGTGCCACTCCCGGGCTCTCCTCCTGACTCCCGCCACCAGAGGCTGCACTGGCCTCGGTGCCTGCGTGCTCACTGCTGCTGGGATAGAGCGTGTCCCAGGGCTGCAAGTGCCAGGGAGGTGGCGTCCCCAAGGGCAACCCTCCCCCAATGCCCCTCGGGTGGGAGATCTCCGAGGTGCACGGTCCACACTGCTTCCCAGGGTTCCTTGGGGAAATTACATTCCAGTTGCCAAGTGGTAATTTCCCTAATAATGTACATTTTACTGGCTTCCTTCCTTCTCTCCTACTTCCCCACACCCCTACCTGCATCTCCTAGTCATGGCTCCCAAGCGAACCCTTGCATGGGAATCCTTGTCCCTGTCTTGGGGGTCTGCTTCTACAGAACCCGAACGCAGAGGCTACCCTCCAAGGCCCCTCCCCAGCCATTACAGCTCTGTCCCCAAGGACTGTTCTGAGAGATGTTTGTTTATTTGTTTTATTTCTCAGATGGGCAATAGGTAATGTGTTTACCCGCCCCTGGCAGGCCAAGCCCTGCCCAGGTCCACCCCCCAGCTCTGATTTCCACCCCTATAGACTCCTTCCTGTCCCCTCTCAGCTTTCCTGCTTCTGAGCTGAAAGAGTTTCTTCCGTTTTTCCTTTCTTGGTTTCTAATGATTTCTGGGTAGCAGGGAAATACAGGAAATGCTGGAAAACGCTAAGACTAACTCCCATTGGTCCAGCACCTGCTCCGTGCCAGGCACTACGGCCACCACTATGCTCAGAAGCCCTTTGACCTCTCACGACCACCCTGTGAGGTAGGTTCTCTAGCCCTGGTTCACAGACGGGAACATGAAGAGGCTTAAGTCACTTGCTGGGGTCTCACAGCTGTTGAGCCAGCGTCCATCTGGTCCTGCCCACCGTGAGCAGAGTTAGCCACGGCAGTGAGGCCACTGCGAGGGCACTGAGGGCTCTATGCCAGGCACGTGGCACACGTTTTCTCGGGTAATCCTGACCACAGCCTCTGAAGGAAGTGTAATTTCCCCTCGGTTACTGCTCTAGAGATAACTGGCTCTGACGAGGGAGGTGGTCTTCCCAAGGACCCCAGCCGAGCTAGAGTCTCTTGTTGCCTCTTGACTGCACACCTGCATTTGGATTTTCCTCCGAATTTGCTTCAGCTCTTGCTTGATGCTGTTTGTTCCAGAGATCAGGATTCCAGCAGGGAGAACAGGGGAAAAGATCAACCTGCCATTCCTTGCCACGGAGGGCAGTTTGGATTTGCAAAGCAGACAACAAGGACTTTTCATTTCCGGTTTAAACATACATTTATTCTATTGGGCCTCAGTTTCCTCATCTATAAAATGGAGCTGGGGTGGGGAGCAGGAAAGGCATAGTTAAAAAGATGTAACTAAATAGTCTCTAGGTTCCCTCAGCATGTGCATTGCGGAATTATGATTCCTAAACACCATGTCTGCAATTTGGAGACACTGCCACCAGGGGGCGAGCTGGACTGGGATTACAGCCATGACAGGCTGGCCAACTGTGCCCTAGGTTAAAGCATCCTAAATTGCTTTATTGTTGTCCCCTCAAGTGGTACATGGATATGTCACGAATTATGAAGACGGTTCTGAGTCACTTTGGGCACATGAGGCTCTGCATGAATTGAAGGATGAATAATTTTTTTCACTCTGTTAATTAATACCACTTAAGACCTGGACCCTACTGTACTTCCTTGAAATTTAAAAATCACTGAATCTCACCATCCTAGGAACCTCAGGAGCAGGAAGAATAAGGAATGCCGTCAGAAAGAGCATCAGTGGGAGAAAGGCATTCTTTAAGTCAAAAAGAAAAATTTATGCGTGTTTTATTTACTTTGCCAAGATTACAGCTTTTCTCTCTAAAATATTCAATGTTTAATTTAAAAGAGTTCCTCGTAATGTTCTGAGATGGAATCTTTAATCGAGGCAAAGCCACATAACATGTTACATTTATTCACTTATGTCAAAATTGAAATTGCTCATTTAACTTTAAATCAGCTCACTAACACTGTGTTACTCAGCCACTTTTTCTAGCGTCTGAGCTGCCTCGTCAGAAGGCACTTTGGTAGCTCTCTCTTGTAAAGCTGCTTCTCCAAAGTGCTAAACTACATGCAGTGTGAATCTGGATTTCTGCGGTACCCTTCCAGCCCACCTCCCATACTCCCGTAAATGTACCCAGGAGTGACAGTGGTTTTGTGTTTGCCTTTCGCAGGCTAAGTCGAGGCATGTTTCCTGGTGTAGGGCTTATTCCGTAGTGTCATTTTCACCCACTATGCTGTAGCGTGAGACCTTTCCCTGGTGACACGTGCAGATGTGGCTCATTCCTTTCCACTGCCACAGATGGTCCCATTTGCCCATTCTCCTGCTGAAAGACACTTAGGGTTTTTTTTTACAGTACAAACAACACTGCAATGAATGTCTTTGTGTGGGGCTCCTTGTGTGCATGTTTAAGCATGTCTAATCTAGGCTATGTAGAAATGGAATTTCCAGGTTGTAAAATATAGTTTCAATTTTGCTAAATACTCCCTTGTCGTTCATAATTCATGGAGTGCATGAGAGTTTCCCTTTCTCTCCTTCTCACCTACACTTGCATTTTAATTTTTGCTAAGCTGATGACTTCATTATTTTAATTTGCATGTCTGACTGTTGGGGATAATGAGCATCTCTTCCACTCCTCTGTGTGGCTTCTTCAGGTATTATTAACCCTTTGTGTTCTGGCCAGGCTGTGAGCTCCTAGATGGAAGGGCTGAGTCTTGCATTTAAGGTCCCCACAGCACGGCTGCATCCAGGCATGAACCCTACTACTGTTCAAGCTTAGTGAGCCACCTACAGCTCCTCAAATGCATCATGCTTGGGTTTGTGCATACTCTTCCCTCGGTCTGAAGTGCTGCACCTCCTCCTGTCCACCTGAACATGCCTCTCATGTTCCAAGACTCCTCAAGAGCCACTTCCTGGATGAAGCCTACCATGTCACCATCAACCTCTTCCAGTATTCCAGGTAGAGGTGACCATATTCTCCTCTGTGTTCTCACTGGCCCTCTATGAACTTCTCATCGCATGAATAAAACTTCTGTTCACTGCTGTGTCTGTGTCCCCACCAGACTCTGAACTCCTGGGGGACATGTCTTATTCATCTTGCATTCCCCGCTCGTCAGTCAGGACTGGGCAGGGGTCAATGCTGAGTACGTGTGGGTCACATGAGGGGCTAAGCCTCGAAGCCAGCTTCTTCCACACCAGTCCTCTGCAGACTGTAAAGTTCTTGAGGACAAGGACAGCATTGCATTCATATTGCTGTCCCCACAGTGCCTAACAAGTGCTCAGTATGTTTGCTGACGCTGCAGTAGGATTGCCTGGTAGAGAAGAAAGTGGCTTTGGTCAGAAATTCCTGGGTTTGGGGCCCAGCTTCCTATTGGCATAATTGTGTGTTAAATATAATTTCCTTGGCCTCTCCAAGCCTCAGTTTCTTCACCTTCATAAGGGGGATCAGCGCTAAGGACTTGTATAAGGATGAAATAAGGTTGTGTGTGTAAAGCATGTGGCACATAATCACGTGTTTGCCATATGATCATTTCTATGTCAGAACAGTACAGAGTCCACTTTAGCCTCAACACTTTGCATGGCTCATTTTCTCAGGTGCCACATGTGATGGGCACATATTAGCTACTCAATAAAGATGCAGTCTGGTTCTTCCAATGCCTTGCAGAAATTAGATACCCAATAAAGAAGCTGAGCAGAACTCAACACCTTGCACACTGTTTGGTACTCAATAAATACTAAATCAAGTCAAATTCACTTTCTTGTATTACATGCTGATCAAATCCTATCTTGAGGAAATCATTCCCTCTTGTGGGAGAAGGAGAGCATGTCTTCCCCTTCTCCTGCCAGTGATTCTGATTCTTCCTTTTGCTTTTGATCTTTCCAAAGCAAGAGGATCACTAGGGTAGACTGTTATTTTGGTGGTCTCCAATGAACCACTCCTGTATATGCTATAGTGATGCTCTTGTGTAGTCTCCTCTCACAAAATCTGGGCTTGGCCACAGGGACATTAGCAAGCCACTGCAAGGCTGATAAACCCTTGAACATCGAATCTCACCCCCTTGTAGGCTCCTTCCTGGAACCCAGTCACCATACCAGAGGAAGCCCAAGCTGGCCACAAGGAGAGGCCCCACGGAGAAAGGTGTGCCCATCCAGTCCCCATCCAGTCCCCAGCTGTGGTGATCGTCTCAGCTGAGGCGCCAGGCATGCGAGAGAAGCAGCTGTCTTCACAGCAGTGCCACATGGAGCAGCAATGAGCCACACCTGCTGAGCTCTGCCCCAGTGGCACAATTGTGAGCAAATAAATGATCACGTCATTTTAAGCTGACAGGTTTTGGTGTGGTTTGGAACACAGTAAATAATCAATAGATGAAATAAATACTAATAAAAAGATGAAATTATTGGACATTCGCTGGGCCATATCACACGTGGCAACTGATACCTACAGTTTCCGAGAGTGCAAGCCAGTATCTGGGGGTGGGTGTGCTGCTGGCTTAGAGACCAGCCAGGTGAAAAGCTTCAGGATCAACTGGTAGATACAACAGTCTGACCTGGAACCCATTCTCTGGGGGACTCTTCCCTGGGGCTCCAATTACCTGGTCTCACCCGTGTTGTTACCAGGGAGCTTATGGGCTAAGGATGCTTTGGCTGCTCAGACAGTGAGAGATGCTCAGGGTCCTGTCACAGAGGTCCAGAGGTGGGCGGCTTCTGGCCAACGTGGTGGAGTAACTCACTGAGGTCATGGAGGACCCAGATTGTGCTGCTCGGTCTGCAGTTCCTGTGGTCTTAGGGTGTCTGCCAGGAGCAGTCCGGGCTGCATGGTTCCTCATTCCATACTGGGGAGAAAAGGATGCTCCCCCAGCATTCCCGGCAGAGAAAAGACACACCCACACTTTTCCTTGCACCTCACTGGCCCAAATAGAGTCACACGCCCCTACCTGAACCAATCACATTATGTGTGGGGTTGGGGTGGGGGGGATAAGAATTACCATATGAGGCCAGGCTGGTGGCTCCTGCCTGTAATCCCAGCACTTTGGGAGGCTGAGGCAGGAGGATGGCTTGAGGCCAGGAGTTTGGGACCCGTCTGAGCAACATAGCGAGACAAAAAAATACAAAAATTAGCTGGATGTGGTGGCGAGTGCCTGCAGTCCCAGCTACTGAGGAGGCTGAGGCAGGACGATTGCTTGAACCCAGGTGTTTGAGGTTGCAGTGAGCTACGATGATGCCACTACACACGACCTGGGGCAATAGAGTGAGACCTAGTGCAAAAAAAAAAAATGAGAAAAAAAAAATTACCATACAACCAATCAAACCCACCACTAGATTGGAGGGAGTGTGTGTGGCCAATTGCTCTGAAGTCCCTGGGCTTATGGAGGGAGGGATGGGTGTCTGCAAATAACTGGAGCCTGCCGGGGAAGGTGTGCAGGCTAAGATCCAGCAGTGCCCACCGCAGGACCCCTCCACACAGGGCACGGGGGGAAGCCAGGCACGCTGGGCTTGGGACAGAGTTGCGCTCAGCTCTCACGTCCTGTCCTGGGATAGCGGGGGGGAGGCGTGAAGGGGTGTGTGATGTGTGTGTACATAGGGGGAAGGTCCGGGAGGCAGTTTGGGCCCTCAGGGTTTCCGTCTCCCCTCAGGTGGTCTCTCCAACACGGCACCCTGGTCCCCACCCAATGTGAAGAGAGGCACCAAGCAGAGGGGAGGAGGGCTCAGGTTTGTGCCTTTCTTTATTGCTGGCACTTTATTGGAGTGGAGGGCACCTCTTCTGTGTTGGGTCTAGTACTTCGAGCCCCTGGATTTGCTCTTGTCTCCGTATTTCTCATCCAGTGCTTTCTGCAAGTTCATGTTCATAGCATTTTTCTGGTGCCACCGTCCTATAGAAAGCAGGGAAGAGCCAGCACAAGTCACCCAGCAGGCTCTGGAGGGCCCAGGCCCCAGCGGTGCCCACTCCTCTGATTCCGAGTCCACCCCAGGCCCTATCTCCTGCTCTGGTTTCTCTCTGGACCTGAGAGCCCACACACCCTGCCCGTGGAGGAGAGTGCCCGCTCCCCACTCACCCAGATCGTCCGTCTTCCTGCCGTGCCAGTGTTCTATGTCCCTCACTGATTTCTCAATCACTTCTGGTGTGTACGAATCTTTCATGAGGCTCTTTGTCTCCTCAGGGGCCCCTGTGGAACACCGAGAAGAATCCCCAGGTGCCCAAGTCAACAGAGGTCGGGTCCTCCACGGTTTATACGGCGTGTCAGTTTCCTCTGTGGGCGGTGGGTTGTGGAAGGGAAGGGGCAGTGGGGAGGGTTTCACGCTAAAGCAGGTCCATCATTTACAGGCAGTATGGCCTCAGGCAAGTGTTTAACCTCTCTGAGCTTCAGTGTCTTCATCTATTCGGAGGAATAAAATGTTCTTGTAAGTTTGGGAAGATGAAATTATTGGGCATTCACTGGGCCATCTGGCATGTGGCAACTAATACCTACAATTTCAGAAAACTTTGTGCAAAATTCAAACACACACAAGGAAATAAGTTACAATGATCAAGAGTCAGCAGAAACACTAAACAGAGGACCAAGTCCCAAGAATTAGCAAAGATTTGAATGATCAGATACAGAGCTTAAAATAAGTATATTAACGTCTGAAGCCATAAAAGAGAGAATAAAAATATAAGCAAAGAATAAGAAACTATTCAGAAAGAACAGATAGATTAGAAAAAGAAGCAAATGGAATTTCAAAATTCAAAGTGAAACATATAAAAGTTAAGCTCAATGGATGATAAGATGCCTGGGATTTGCTTTGAAATAACCTGGGCCGGGGGGGGGGGGGCAGTTGGGTGGGAGGGAGAAAAGAGGAAACAAGACTGGGTCCGTATTAATCACTGTTGACGCTGGGTGATGTGTGCAGCATCTATTCACTAAACTATTCTCTCTGTTTTTCTGTAAGGTTGAAAATTGCCATCATAAGTTTAAAAAAAGAGGCCGGGCACGGTGGCTCACACCTATAATCCTAGCACTCTGGGAGGCCGAGGTGGGAGGATGGCTTGAGGGCCGGAGTTCAAGACCAGCCTGAGCAAGAGCGAGACCCCATCTCTACTAAAAATAGAAAAAATTAGCCAGGCATGGTGGCGCATGCCTGTAGTCCCAGCTACTTGGGAGGCTGAAGCAGGAGGATTGCTTGAGCCCAGGAGTTTGAGGTTGCTGTGAGCTAGGCTGATGCCACAGCACTCACTCTAGCCCCAGCAACAGAGTGAGACTCTGTCTCAAAAAAAAAAAAAAAAAAAAGTTTAAAAAAAGAAATTCAATGGACAGGTAAAATAGCAGATTATATAAAGCTGAGAGAAAATAGTAAACTGTAAGATATATTTAAAGACATTAACTAGAATGCAGCTCAGAGGAAAAAACAATATGGAAAATATGAAAAAGATGTTAAGATGCAGGTTAGAGGAGAAGGCCCAACATGTGCCTAGCTGGAGTTCCAAAAGGAGAGACTAGAGAAAATGGGCAGAGGCGATATTTGAAAAAATAATGGGTCGGCCCGGAGCGGTGGCTCACGCCTGTAATCCTAGCACTTGGGAGGCCGAGGCGGGCGGATCCTTTGAGCTCAGGAGTTCGAGACCAGCCTGAGCGAGAGCGAGACCCCGTCTCTACTAAAAAATAGAAAGAAATTATATGGACAACTAAAAATATATAGAAAAAATTAGCCGGGCATGGTGGCGCATGCCTGTAGTCCCAGCTACTCGGGAGGCTGAGGCAGAAGGATTGCTTGAGCCCAGGAGTTTGAGGTTGCTGTGAGCTAGGCTGACGCCACGGCACTCACTCTAGCCCGGGCAACAGAGCGAGACTCTGTTTCAAAAAAAAAAAAATAATAATAATGGGTGAACTTTTCCCAGAATTGATGAAGGATGTGAATTCTTAGATTCAAGAATCATAATTCCCCAATCAGGGCAAGAAAAAAGAATTCCAATCTAGATACATCCAAGTAAAATTTAGAATATCAGAGACAAAGATATCTTATTGGGAAGCATAGTGGATTATTGGGGGGGAAAAAAAGAAAAGAAAAAGAAATCTTAGAAGTAAGCAGCCATAGAGAAAAGATAAATTACTTACAAAGATGTGACAATTGATTTGATTAATCATCAGAGACAGAAAAAGTGCTAACAGAAGACAGTGCTAAAGAAAACAGTCAACAACCTAGAACTGGTTAGTGTGACTGTGTTCCAAGAATGAGGACAAAATACTGTTCTGACCAACAGAGCCTGAAGTTGACCCACAATAAAACCTCACTAAAAATACCTTCTAAACATACTTCAGGAGGAAAAAAAACAGTCTGAGAAGGCCTGAGATACCAGAGGAAGAGGAGGCAAAGACAGTGGAAACAGAGTAGACCTGAGTGTGCGTTCATTATCATAACAGCAGCAGTGTTTACTGTCTGGGGTACGATACTGGTGACGATGACAGCAAACCATTTTTGAAGATTTACCGTGTACTAAACACCATTCTAGGGGCTTCATGTGAACTTGCTCTTTGAATCTGCTCAACAGCCCCAAGAAGTAGGCATGATTATCATCCCCATTCTGCTGTCAAAGTCACCAAAGCACAGAGGAGTTAAGTAACTTGTCTTAAGTGACACAGCTGGTAAGTGAAAGATCCAGGACTCAACCCCAGACCCTGTGGCTCCAGGCTCCACAGCTTCAACTACTTTTCTTACGGTACAATTAAAATTCTGTAAAATAGTAACATATAAGCTGAGGTGGGGCGGGGAGGGTAATTAAAGTTGAAACTGTCTAAGGTCCTTGTGGTGTTCAGGAAAACTTAAATACCTAAATTAACTTTACAGTTTGTTAACTATGCACATAAAGATGTCAAAGGTAACCACTAAAAGACTAGGAAGTGGCCCAGCCGTGGTGGCTCATGCTTGTAATCCCAGCACTTTGGGAGGCTAAGGTGGGAGGATCCCTTGAGGTCAGGAGTTCAAGATCAGCCTGGGCAACATAGCAAGACCCTCCCTCTACAAAAAATAAAACAATTAGCCAGGTGTGGTGGTGTGAGCCTGTAGTCCCAGCTACTCAGAAGCCTGAGGCAGGAAGATCCCTGATCCCAGGAGACTGAGGTTGCAGTGAGCTATGATTGCACCACTGCACTCCAGCCTGGGCGACAGAGTGAGACCCTGTCTCTCTCTAAAAAAAAAAAAAAAAAAATAGGAAAAATAGAAAATGACAAATACTGGATTGAGAAATAAAGAAAGCTTGTGCAAATCCTAAAAAAGAAAGAAAGAAGAAAGAAACTTCATGGAAAAAGAAAAAGCAGCACAAATAGAAAACACAAAATAAAGTCATGGAAATAAATCCAAATAAAGCAGTAATTAGAATAAATACAAATGGAACAAGCCCATTGATTAAAAAATAGATTATGAGACTATTGAAAATATTTTTCAGATATATATCATTTAGAGTATACTTAAAAAGACACAAACAGGATAAACATGGAAGGATAGGAAAGACATACCAAACAAACACTAAACAAAAGCAATCTAGTCTAGCTATATTGATATCCAACAAAAGAGACTGTAAGGCAAAGTCACTATGAGAAATAAAAATGACTATGATTCATTAAGGTGATATAACAATTATTAACTTGCTGCTATGAAATCATCTCGAAATAGATAAAGCAAAATTGACAGAACTACAAGGAGAAATTGACAAATCAGCTATCCTAGGGAAAACATAAAGACACATCTTTTAGTAATTCATAAATCAAGCAAAGACTATTAATAAGGAATTAAACGATTTGTATGGAAGTAATTAACAAGGCTGTTCTATTAGATAAACACAAAATCCTGTACCCAGGAGATTATTTGCGAGCACATCCAGATCGTCCACAAAACTATGCCATCTGCTAGGCTATAGAGCAAGTCTCAACAGTTTCAGAGGACTAAAGTCATTGCAGGCTATGTTCTCTAATGATGACACCATACAGGTAGGAGATATACTCCACCCCCAAGACAGGACAGAAAACCAAAAAAGAGGAAGACACAGGATAGGGAAAATGGGATTCCAGTAGTGGAGGGAGGGGAAGGAAATCGTCAGGGGCTGCTTCAGAGATCCCTGGGTACCTGGACACAGGGACACGAGGCGGGAGAGGTTGAAAGCTGTCCTCACTGACCGCCACCCCTCCTGCCATTGACCATGATCCCTGACCCAAAGAGCAGGATGTCCAGGTGAGCCCAGTCCAGGTTTGATTTGTACTTGGCTTGTCCTGATCACGTGCCAACGCTCTCTTTTCCCAGAGAGAAGACGAGAATGTTCGTGTTAGCCTTGACCTCCTCCTGAAGCTGGAGCCATGGTGAGTTTGCAGGCAGAAAATACACAGCGGGCTGCTCACCTGGATCACATTCCCACAGGACATCCTGTGTGGTCCACCTGCAGCCCCCACATGCTGGCTGCACCGACACCCTCCGTAGACCGGGTTCACTAAACTCTCAGGGCAGCCAAAGCCAGATGAGGACCGGGGTCAGCTGTCTGCCTTCCTCTCTGATCCTTCAGCTGCAGCAGGGCTTCCTCACACACATTGCCACTGGAAGCTTATTTTGTGTTTGACAAATGCTTTCCACGTGCCAGGTTCTAAGAACTATGCAAATATTAGAGCATCTTGTTCTATTAAAAACCTCTATGAGGCAGGTGCCATGATTGTTCACATTTTCCAGAGGAAGAAACTCAGACATAAAGGGAAAGAATGCCTTGCTACTGGGGCAAAGTCTGAATCGAACTCCAGCTGCCTGGCTCCAAGTCTGTGTTCCCTGTCCCCGTGCAAGGCTGCCGCCCAAACTCAACGTGTCCCACACTGAACCCCACTCACCCACACCTGGCTCCACACCCACTTGCTCTACCTGCAGGCCTCCCCTGCAACTGCACCCTTCGGTGTCCAGGCCCTGGAGTCATCTTTGACTTCTCTCCTCGCTGCTATGCCTAATCAACAGAAACCCAATCTGCTCTGCCTTCTCCATACGTGAAAAATCCAACCACTTCTCCAACCTCCAGGGCCACCACCCTGGCCTCCCTGCTTCCGCTCTTGTGCCAGTGTGTTCTGTCCACACAGTAGCCAGATGGATCCTTTTAAATGTAACTTGCTCTTGTGTACAAAATCCTACAAAGGCCCCAGGAAAAAGGTAAGTAAGAGCCTATGTCATCACCACGGTCTTCTGCCTGACTGCTCTTCCCACAGAAATCCACAGGGCTGACCTGCTTCCCTCCAAACCTTCTCCAAAGTGTCACCTTCTCTGCATGCTCTTCCCAGACCGGGCTCTTTAGCATTGCTCAGGGTTCATACTTCGGAGCTCACACCACAAAGAAAGCAAAAGGGCTTATTAAAAAAAGTCAAACACAAGTCAGGGTGCTGCGGCCAGCCCTGCCTGCAGCTGGGAGCCTGCAAGTGGCTATTTAGTGTTACTCTTTCAGCTGCACACGGAGTTTTTATACACTCTTCTGTTTGGACAGTGGCTTTCACATTTAAAAAAGATGTACACTGGTTTATTTTTTTATATAAGGACTAAGCCATTTTATGTAGTTTTTTATTTTTTTGTACACTGGTTTAAACGTTTGATTTAATATTAGGAATTCAGTTCATATAATTTACCATATTAACAGATCAAAAGAAAAAAATCATATGATGATCTAAATAACTGCAGTATAAATAATCAAACTCAACACTCATTTATGATTCTTTTAAAAATTAAAGTATAAGCTAGGAATAAAGGGGGACCTCCTTAACCTGATCTTCAAAATTCCCCTAAAAATGTTATGTTTAATGGGACAGTGTTAGAATCAGGAGATAAGGACGCCTGCCTTTCCTGCTCGTATGTGCCACTGCCCAGAACCGTCAGCCCGGCACCTGGGAAGGTGAGAAAAGCCCAGTGGTTAAGAAGGTGAACTTGGCCCTTGGCTGGCAGCGTTTAGATCCCAACTCTGACCATTCCTACCTGTGTGGCTTCACGTAAGTTATTTAACCTTTCCATGCCTTGATTTCTTCCAACTGAAAAAAAGTGGAAATTATACTACTTACCACATAGGGTTCTTGTGAAAATTAAAATGCATGTAAAATACTTACATACATTAAAAGGCATGTAAAGTACATGTATAACATGTTTCATGTGCCGCAGCACGTTACATACTATACATAAATATAGCCATCATTATTAGTCTAAAGAAGTCCCAAAGAATCTGCAAACAATTATTGGAATTAATAGGTGAGCTGAGCAAAGTTCTGGATATAAGATTAATGTACAAAAATAAAAATTGCATCTGTGAAGACAGTATCAGCATCAAAGTCAGAAAATATAATTTTAAAAAAGATACCATTTGCAATAAGTAGCAAAAAAATAAGAGCTTCTCCTAAATAAATCTAACCAAAAAATGCCATAATCTTTATAGGAGAAAAAATACAAAATGTTATTGGCACATTTTGAAGAAAGATTTAAATTAATGGAGCTATATACCATATTTACAGATTGGAAAATTCATTATCATAAAGCTGATAACTGCCTCTAAATTGAGCTGTAGACTCAATGTACTTCCAATCAAAATCCCAACAGGGTTTTTCATGGAAATTTCCACATAAAATTTATATGGACAAGTAAAGGCCCTAGAAACCCAAGACATTAACTGGTTTGGGGGCAGGGGGCATTGGGGGTACTGCCCAGCCAGATATCGGACTACTTACAATACCTTGGTAATTAAAAGTGTAATCTTAGACCAGTGAACAGAATAGAGATCTGGAAACCGATCCAAGCACACGTGATCGGATTGACGGGTAACAGAGGTGCCACTGCAGTCACGGAGGGAAGATGGGGCTATTCAACAAAAGGGATTGAGGTGATCAGTCATCTACATAGAGAAGGGATTAGAGATGAATCCCTCCTTCACACTAAAAACAGAAATCCACTCCAGGTGGATTAAAAACCTAAATGTGAAAAGCAAAACTCAATCTTTTAGAAAACTATAGAAAAGATTACCTCTATGACTCAGCACAAGATAGGATTTCTTCAACTCACTCCTCCTGGCACCTTCTCTGTCTCAGTAAGTAGTAATTCTGTCCTTCCAGTTGTTCAGGTCAAAACCCTTGAAATCCACCTCAATTCCTCCCTCTCACCCCTGCATCCATTCATTAGCATGTTCTGTACTCTCCACCTTATACAGATGCCCAGAATCCTTCTACGTCAGGCCACCTTCACCACCTTCACCTCCCTGAGCCACCACATCGCACAGTGGTGCCCCCCAAAATTGTGCAGTGCGCTACCCGGCTCCCAAGACCAAGCCACTGTCGTCTGTCCCATCTGGATTTTTGCAGTTGCCTCCTCACTGGTGTCCCTGTTTCTGCCCCAACTCCCTGCATCTGTTCTCAACACAGCAACTGGAGTGATCCCTTATCTTAAAACAAAGGCCGCTCTGCCGCTAATGATGCTGGCTTGGCTTCCCATCTTCCTCACTCAGAGGAAAGACCTTCCAGTGGCTTCACGACCCGGCCCGTTTCCTGTCTGGTTTCTCCTCCCTCACTCCCGTGCAGCCACACCAGCCTCCTCAGCCTCCAAGAGCGAGTGCAAAGGCCAACCCTGTGTGGATGGAGACGGAGAGGGACGCGGATAGGGCGCAGGCAGTGGCGTTTGCCAATTTCCAGAGTGCAAATACTACTACCGGGACCGATATAAGATAGCATTTATATGCCAATCAATTCAGGGAAATTGAACAATCACCTCTTGTGAGCTGGTGCAAGCTGGTGCAAGCTGGTACAAGCCGGCCCCAGCACACCCATGGCACAGTTCTACTTATGACTCTAGATCATGGGCACACAGATATTTTTAAAATGTTATTCTTTGGCATGGATGCAGACATTATCATATAAGGTTGTATGTAAGAGCTATGTGGTGATAATTGCTAAAGAGAGACGTGGAAGGTAGGACCCTGGGACCCAGAGTAGGGGACAATCTGAGCTGTATTCTCACTTCCCTCCCCAGCACCACCCCTTCTCCAAGCTCAAAGAAAAGCCCAGAAGGCTTCCAGTGGGTGTCTGGTTGCTCGGGTGACAAGGACCTGAGCCAGTGGAGGGGGTTTTCCAGGCCCTGGGAGCACATGAGAGCCTGCAGTGAGGAGAGAGGAAGGAGCAGGGCTAGAAAGAGGTGGCCCTTTGCAATGAGGCCGAACTAGAATCTGGCGGGGGCAGAGAGAAGCCCCTGCGTGGTGGCTGCGGACCCGCATCTGAGCAATCCAGAAAGCCCTTGGGAATACGCTGTAGCTAGGGAGGTGAGTTAGTACGGAGGAAAGACTTTGGGGCTTTAGAGGCAGAAGAAAAACCTGGATTTGAGTCCCAGACATACCTCAGACTACTACGGGGTCTTGGGCCAATGATCTCAGATCTGCCCGTGAAATGCAGCTAATAGCAAACCCCCCCCACCCCCCGACACACACACACACACACACACACACACACACACAACCAAGCAGGACTAGGCTGATCCAAAGGAAGCCCCTTGTAAACATCAGAGCCTCCGACCCATGCTTTCTTCCTTCCCGGGTGGTGCCACTGCCGGGCGCTGGGAAAGAAAAATGACGGCCTGGCAGCTACTGAGCACTCAGTATGTAACACAGGCTGAATGCCTTCAGGTGGCACTAGATAGGGTCCTGCCGATGGCCCAGTGAGGGCCACGCTATCGTTACCATCCCCTGTACCTTGTACCAAGAAGGCAGCTGAGGCCCAGAGAGTTAAGGATCTTGCCTGAGGTCATACCCAGCTAGTGAGTGGCTGAGCTGAGCTTTGAACCCAAGAAACCTGATATTGTCACTGTGACCAAAGGTGCCTCCCACTGGCAGATGAAGAAATCAGAGCTGTCTGGGGGTGTGAGGGGCTGGGTCATCTGCTCCGCAAGGCTAGACTTGCTGGGCGCCCACAACTTGCTCGGCAGGGCCTGGCAGGTAAGACGCCTACGGTGGGCACGAAGTGAGTGTCCGTGGGGATGTGCCCTGGGGTCCTGGACCCCATATGGGGTGGACACCCCAAAGGCCTTCCTTGCCCGATGCCTTAGACTATGGGTATTCACAGACCCCACCCTTGCCCTTCGACCCAACCTTGAAACAAGTTTGACCGCATGTTGTAGCCCAGATCATAGTAGTCTGCAAAGATGGAGGAGATTTCCAGAGGACTCTGGGTCCTGCTGGGCCATGAGCTTGCCCTCTTCTGGCCCTCGAAGCCTTCACCAACAGCCTTTCGAGCCTGAGCAGGGAGGGAGGCAGGGAGAGGAGACAGGGATGGGAATGCAGGGCCCAGCCCCATACCTCCCCTCTAACTCCTCCGGCCCTGGACCCTGCCCTCCCCACCCCTACCCCACCCTCAGCCCGAAGCCCTAAACCAGCCGCAGAGCTGGGAGCTGGAGTGGCTGAAGGTCCCCCCCTTTAGTCCCTCTCATCCTCCCACCCCCCGCAATGGCCGGGGGCATCAGGGATAATAATGACTCAAACCCTGGTCTTCTGATTCCCAGCAAATGCTGCCCATCCACTCAATGCTGTCTCCCTCGGGGGACTTGCTCAAACTGAAAGCATCCAATTCAAACAAAAGACTTTTAACTGCAAATTCATGAAGGGCCAGGGCTCCAGATCTGCCAACCCAGTTTGCGGCTTGGTGCCACACAACTGAGTGAATTTGGTTAAAGTACTTAACCTCCCTAAGCTGTGGGCTCCTTCTCCATAAAACGGGGATGATAACAGGTTCTTCCTCATGGGGTTGTGGGGAAGATTAAATGGGTTGTTACGTGTGAAGAGTTTAACAGCCGTGTGCCTGGCACGTGGCAGGTGCTCAGTAATTCCTGCCTTCTCGTGATACTATCCCAGGGGCTCTGCATTAAAGAACAGGTTTCTTCTGTGTGCTCACTGTAAGTCTCCATGCACAGCATTCCTGCTGCCCGTAGCCTCTGGGCTCCGCTGTGACACCCACCTGCTCCTCGGAGAGCAGCTCGTCCACCATCTTGCTCCCAAACTTGTGGCGAATGTTGTTCGGAATGACGCTGCCTTTCTGGCTCGCAGGCCTGCTCCTCTGGTCCTGGGCCCCCGGGCTGGGGCCTTCATCCAGCCCCTGGCATGGCTGAGCCGCCTCTCCAAAGGTGGTCCTGTTCTCTCTCAAGGAGGACCCGGAGCCCCCCTTCTTCAGGGACCCAGGCTGCAGGTTCATCTCCGGAGACTCCGTGCTGACAGCGGTCGGGGGTGGGGGGCAGGTCTCCTCCAGGTGGCGCTGCCCTCCGGGGTTGCCTCGGCTTCTGCCTCCCCGGGGCAGGGGTGTCGGTGGGGAGAGTGGGACCTGGTACTTGAACTTGGAGGTGTCCAGGGAGCTGCAGGCAGTCTTCCAGGGGGCCGCGTCCTGCTGGCCTTCCTTGTTCAGGTGGGCCCTGGCCAGAGTGGCTGTACCTGAGCGGGGCAGAGAGACAGACAGGTTGGGAGAGACACACAGACAGACGCAGAAAGTAGAGGGTGGGAAGAGGGACAGAGACAGGAGTGGGGAGGGGGACAGACAGACACAAAGCCCCCGAGATCCAGAGACAGGAGAAGGGAGAGGGACAGAGAGAAACCACAGGAGCCGGAGACATGGGTGAGAAATAAGGAGACACACAAGGGAAGTTGGTTCAGCCCGCCTAGCTGCACCCAGGACAGGGTTCCGCATTGCCCTAGACAGTAGTGACTGCAGCCCACGCCTGTCCAGCCTTGAGGCTTAGCTGTGTGACCTTGAGCAAGGCATTTGGCCTCTCTGTGCCTTAGTGCTCCTGGCTCCATTTGGAAAGTTCCTTTCCCCACTTGAAAGCCCCCAGCAATGCAGTGAGGGAAACAGTCTTCGCTCCCTGTTCAGGCTGTTGTGCCCCAAACCGTACCTCCTCTCTTCCCCCAGGAGTGATTTGGCCCCAGCCATCTCTCAGGCTCTTTCATGCCCAGCCCCCTGCCAGGCCCCTTGGGCCTCCTGCTGGCAGTCTGTGGTGTCTCCTCCTCATTCTTATCAGCTCCACCCTGGCTCCAGACAGACAGACTGCCGATTCCTCCCACCCACGCCCTGTGAGGTCCCTCCTCCCAGTGTTTGCCCCGGCTGGTCTGCTACCTGGAAGGCCAGCCCTCCTTTTCCCTAAGTCAGGATCCCACCCTTATTCCTTCAAATGCAGCCCAATGAGAAGTCCTTCTGACACCCACCCCAAGCTGGGAGCTGGGCCAGCTCCCTCCTTCTCAACTCTTAGCACTGTCCCCAGCATGTCCCACACAGCTCTCAAGACCTTGTTTCTGACACATTGGAAGCTTGTTTCTCCTTATTTCCCCTCCTAGATGTGTGGAGAGGGTCATTGAGGCAGGGTCCACGTGTGAGTCAGTCCTGGGTGTCACACAGCATCCACCAGAGAGCCCTGTCTGTCTGGGGAGGTGACAGAGTCCATCAGTGCATGAGTGGATGAGCAGGGGTAAAGGGGTGTCACACCCAGTGACTCTGCAGCTCATCGATGCTAAGATGCTTGTTCCCCCATTTGCACACCTGTGACACCAGGCTGCGGCTGACAACCGATGGCCCTGGCTCATGGTGAAGCCAGCACTGTTTCTGGTTCTTAGTGACTCGTAAGGCACAAGGAGATGGCAGCTTAGAATACATATTTTATACAACACCCGAGTAGTATAGAGTCTTTCTTTCTGTGCAAAATACAGAGGCCAAGCCAACTGTCCCTCACAGTCTGCCCCCAACCTCAATCCCAGGTTACAGGTATAAATGTGTTTGATGAACTTCCCTCCAAAATGTTCTAGATGGGTCTCTAGTCCAGCAGTCCCCAACCTTTTTGGCACCAGGACTGGTTTCATAGAAGACAACTTTTCCATGGACTGGGGGAAGGGATGGTTTCCAGATGATTCAAGAGCATTGCATTTACTGTGCAGTCAAACCTCTCTGCTAATGATAGTCTGTATTTGCAGCCGCTCCCCAGCGCTAGCATCACCGCCTCAGCTCCATCTCCGATCATCAGGCATTAGATTCTCACAAGGAGCCGCAACCCAGACCCCTCGCATGCGCAGTTTATAGTGGGGCTCGCGCTGCTGTGAGAATCTAATGCGCTGCTGACCCGACAGGAGGCGGAGCGCATGCGGTGATGCGAGCCCTGGGGAGTGGCTGTAAACACAGATGAAGCTTCGCTCCTGCTGTGCAGCGTGGTTCCTAACAGGCCTCCACCAACAGGGGGTTGGGGACTGCAGCTCTAGTCCTCTTAAAAGATACATAGTTTTGTTTCAATTTTGTATATAAATGAGATCAGATTCTATGTGTTGCTTTGTAACTCGCTGTTAAAAGCCACCATCCTGCCTTGGGGATCTACACAAGGCAGAGGATATAGACCCAACTTTCTTTTCAAACCCTGCAGGATTTAGCTACTGCCCCACTGGTGGAGGTTCCAGATCGTCCCCGTTTAGTTTTTCAGAGAAGGCTTCCGAGAGCATCAGACTTTGCCGGCACTGGGGTTTTTATTTCACTCCCACTGGACCCTGCTCTGTGGTCACCGAGTGATGGTGCTCTGCCAGCCCCTCTCGCCCACCCCGTGAGGGCTGCGGCCCCTTCCCCAGGGTGGTGGGAGACAGCAAAGGCTGAGATTTCCCTGCTTTCCTGCCCATTTCCTCCTCACCTTCCTTTCCCTACCCCTTTGCTCTGCCCCTTTGTCGGAGGGAAAAACTGTTCCCAGAGACCAGACTGTCTTCCCTCCCTCCTGTCCTGATTCTGCCTCAACCAGCAGGCAGCCAAGCAGAAAGGCACCTCTGGGGACGGCTGGGCTGCCAGGATGGGCATGGCTACCTGTCTCAAAAGACTGGAGGCAGAGAGTGGGGACAGCACTCACCTGGTCACCATAGCCCCTCACCCTGCTCCTGGGGAGACTGAGGCCCAGCACAGGGATGGCTTCCTCCTGGGTCCCACAGGATTTGGGCTAAGGACAGCTGGAGCAGTTGTGCCCGCCTGTCCCCAGCTGTGCTTCCGCTGTCTGACCCACCAGCACATGCTGCTGTGATCGCCTGCTCACCTCTGCCAGCCCTTTGGGTTATGAGCACTTTTACGGCCCAGATGTGTCTCGTATGCCCTGGCGCAGAGAGCCGGTACATTCACCATTCATCCAGTGAGCAAGCACCAATGTGTGGCCCATGCTGTGCCAGGCAATGGGAACCCCACAGTGAGCTGAACAGGCCAACCCCTGTGCTCTTAGAGTTGAATGTTTGTTGAATGAATGAATCAATGAATGAATGGAGGCTTTCAGTTCTCATGGCAACTTCACCTTTCCTCCATTCCATTCATTCCGCTGTAAAATGGGCGGAATAAATCCCGCTTCACTTGCTGTTATGAGGATCAGATGATCAGTCAGCGCACTTTTCTAAACTTAGCCAAGTATCCGAATGCCCCGCAGTCCTTAAACATGCAGATTCCTGGGCCCCTCCCAGAGCTGCTGCATCAGAAAGGCTGGGAGTCTGAGTGTTCAACAAGGTCCCCTGGGACATTCAGGCCACTGCAGAAAGCTCTGAGCAGGACTGCCATCCCCCATCCCACCTGCCAGCCCCAGCCACTCTCCACTCACCCCTGGGGACGCTTCCCTGGGCTGCCTGATCCAGTCCCTCCTGCATTGAAATCCTTCCTCTTGTCCTCAGGGCTTCAATAAGTACAGCCCTCTCTCCCTCTAGACCTTCTCCTGCCTGTCCCCCTGCCTGGAACACTCTCTCCTCCCTGCCTTGGGCCACACCACCTTCCAGTCTTGGCTCACGCATGACCCGCAGGGACCCCCACCCATGTGGCCAGGCCCCTCAACGTTCCCTTGCAGCTCTGCCCTTCTGGTGCACAAAGACTCGGAGCACCTGAGGACGGGGACTGTGTTGGGGTCACAATCCCCGCACAAGGCAGGACGGGAGGGGATCAGTAACTCCTTTCCCTCCTTCTATCTTCTGTCTTCAAACAGAACGCCCCCTAGGAAGTCAGGGCAATGGTGGGTCCCAGGCCAAAGCGAGGCTGAGGGAGAGGAGGAAGGCCTTGTGCCCTGCTACCCCTGGGAGTCCCTCTGGAAGCCCTGGATGCACATTTGGCACATCCCTGGCCCACCCATCCTACCTGCTCGGTGGCCCAGCTCCATCGACCCTTGCTCTGGGACAGGTAATTCCAAGCTGAGTCCTATAGACAAAGCAACATGTTTCATCGTCTCAGATGACACAGTCTCTGTGAACGAGAATGAGCTGAAAGTTGAGGAGGGAGGCCTGTGGCCGTCTGCCCAGCCCCTGATCCGAGGTCCCCAGGGTGCTCCTGGAGCTTTGTGGCACTGCCCAGACCCACAGCCCTTGCCCCATTGACCCATCACCCCTGGCACCAGACCTGCCTGCTGGACCCCTGCAGGCTCTGCCCTCGCTGGAAAGCCCTGGTCACCCCCACCACCAGGGGTCAAAGGCCTTTCTCAAGCAGCCGTGGGACCCTGGGCTCTTCTTACGCCTTCATAATCTTTCTCTCCTCTTCCCCCCGACTAGCCCCCTACCTGGGAGCCCCCAGCAGGCCCGTGGCTGTGGGGTGCATTGCCTGGTAACCTATTTGCCTTCCTACAAATACAGTTTTAGCCATGTTGCTGGCTGTCCGTTCATGGTCAGGGGAGGGAAGATTAGCCGCTGTCAAGAGCCGAGACAGGACCCCCAACTCCGGCATAACCTCGGTCTTCTGGGGAAAGGCCTTCGGGACAAATTGGAGGGGAGCTCTGGCACCTCCAGAGGCCCCTGCAGATGGCATGTGTGTTCCTATTTCCCAGGTGCTCTTTCCCTTATTTATATTCCCTTACTGTATTCCACGTGAGTCTTTCCCCAGGTTTTAGCAAATTTTGTAATATAAATAAAAGAAAACCTGGCCCTCCACGGTAAGTGTCTTTATGATAAGGGAGGAACAGAAGCAAGTCAGAGCTGGCAGGGATCTTTGAGGACTGAAGCCCAGACGGGGAGTTATTCATCTAATGTCACCCAGCCAGTCATTTTGCTGATAAGCTCCAAGCAGGCAGGAACCAGATCAACTTCATTCTCTTGAAAAATTGCCAAGCAAAACACCCTATTAATTTTGAGGCATTTGGCCTCAAAAAACATTCATATTCAAAAATGAGGAATTAGTAATTGATTGATGATTGTGCAACTTTTGATATGACTTCTGATCCTGCACCCCTGGTATTCACACACTGTGTGAGCCTGTCCCCCGAGTGTGAGCTAGGGACCTGGTGACTTGCTTCCGAATAAAAGGATGGGAAGAGAGTGGTGGGATGTCACTTCCAGGATTATCTTAGTGACTTCTGTCCTGTTCACACTCTTTCCCTGGCTCTCCTTGGTTTGCTCACTCTGACAGCCGCGGCTGCGGTGGTTTGAGCTGCCCTGTGGAGAGGCCCAGGAGGCAAGAGCTGAGGGTGGCCTCTGGCCAGAAGCTCATAAGGAACAGAAGTCCTTGGTCCAACAGTCCTCGAAGAACTGCATAAATCCTGCCACCTGAATGAGCTTGGGCGTGGGTCTTTGATATGAGAACACAGCCCAGATGACACTTGATTACAGCCTGTGGGAGAACCTGAGCCAGAGAACCCGGCCAGGCCACGAGCAGGATCCTGACCCAGAGAAACTCTTAGATCATAAATTTGTGCTGTTTTAAACATACGGTTTTAAGCTGCTAAGTTTTGCTGTCATTTGTTATGCAGCAATAAATAACTAATACATATTTTGGTACCAAGAGTGAGATGTCGCTCTAACAAATACCTAAAAATGTGGGAGTGACTTTGGAACCAGGCAGTAAGCAGAGCCTAGAGGGACTTTGAGAAACACGGTAGAAAATGCCTACATTGCCTTGAGCAGTCTATTAGCAGAAATCTGGACTTGGAGATGCTGCCAGTGAGGTCACAAAAGGAAGTGATGAACATGTTACTAGAACTTAGAGGAAGAAAGGCCCTTGTCACACAGTGGCCGAAACTTAGTGACACTGTCACCTGCAGTTATGTCATCTGCAAACAGAACATGTGACTAGTAAACTGAGAGATACAGCTAAAGACATTTCCAAACAAAGTATTAAAGTTGCCTCCTGGTTTCTTCTTGCTGCCCCTAAGGAAGTGTGAGAAGAGAGAGAGAGATGAATTGAAGAAAGGTTTGTTAAATGAAAAGCCAGGACTTAATGATTTGAAAATTTTCATCCTCTCCAGATGCAAAAAGATGCAAAAGTTAAGAAAGGACTTCAGAGGACTGTCTGGAAAATGTGGCCAAGAGTCTGCCTGTGCTACCTATTGTTAAAGCTCTAGAAAGATCAAAGGATTAGGGTATTACAAGTCTCACAAGGGGGCCTTTAAAGAGATTAAGGATATGCCTCATATATCCTCTTAATGGAATCACAGGGCTCTCTAGGAAGCTTAAGGGTGTTGTTCCTCAGCAGGAGCAGAGGTGTAAAAGCATGTGGCTTTTGTCTGTTGGTGTGAACCCTTATAAGATTCATGGTTTTTGAGAAAACTGTATCAGCAAAGGTAATGCCAGCCAAGAATGAAAGGGGTAGAGACAATACAAAATGAGACCACTGGACAAAAGAGAGAGAGAGAGAGGAGTCAGAGGGTGGAAACAGAGGAGTCCACAGGGCGGAGCTGAGAGCAATGGGAAATTATTACCAGGATTTGAAACCTAATCAAGGAATGTCCAACAATTTGCATGACCAGATTTCAGAATTGCTATGGACCAGTGGCTCCTCCGTGTCTCCACTTTCCTCATTTTTGAATATGAATGTCAAAAGCTCTTATCCTATGGCCATGACATCATTTTATATCGGGTCTCTGCAGGGCAGATAACCTCACCCCACAGATCTTCCACTGGAGAAGAGCTGAACTCAGGAAGTGCCTCTCAAGGAACAACACCCAAGGAGGCTCACCCACACCTGGACTTGATTTATATAACCAGATTCTAGATTTTAAGCTGATGCTATTATAGGACGAGACTTTTGGAGATCTAGGGAGGAGATGGATGTATTTTGCCTGTGGAAGGGATGTACATGATTGGGGGCCAGAGGGCAGACGGTGTGGGCAGCTGACATGGCTCCCAGTGATCCCTGCTCCCCTCCCCTTGAGTGTGGGCTGGACCTGGTGACCAACAGAATATGGCAAACGTGGGGGATGTCACTTCCAAGTCGAAGTTATAAATGACTGTGACTTCCGTCTTGCACACACACTCTCTCTGGCTCTCCTCAGCTCACTTGCTTGGAAGCCAGTTTCCATGCTGTAAGCTGCCCTGTGGCAAGGAACTAGGAGTGGCCCGCAGCTGACAGCTTAGGAGACACTGAATCCTGCCATGGGGTGGCCTTGGACAGGCGACCTTCTCTAGTTGAACCTTGAGATGAGACTGAAGCCCTGGTCAACACCTTGACTGAAGTCCGTGAGAGCCCCTGAGACAGAAAACCCACCAAAGCATCAGCTATATTCCTGACTCGCAGAAACTGTGTGATAATAAATGTTGTTATCTTAAGCCACTACATTTTGGTGTGATTTGTTACGCAGCAAGAGATAACTAAGACAACTCCTGTGCCAAGCATTCTCACATCTAGTAGATTAGTCTGTCTTCACAAGTACCCAGTGAGGTGTTTAGAGAAACTATTAACTAACCGTCTTTCACAGATGGAGAAACTGGGCTCAGAAAAGAAATAGGACTTCACCCAGGTGGAGCTAAAACTAAGTCGCGCATCTTCAAGACTATCGAAGCTCCTTCAAGTTAGCCATCTGCTCCTGTCCCTGTGCCCCCTCCCCAGCCGCCCACTTGATGTGCCCATAGCAGCCCCCTGTCTGCCCCAGTGGCACTGCCAGTCCAGTGCAGCCTGGACCGGCTTGAACAGCAGTGTGAACTCACTTCGGTTTCTGACCTGGAGAGAAAGGTCCCAAGGGACGTCAGTTGAGCAGGGCAGGAAGGTAGGTCCAGCTGCAGTCTGGGCACTCTTCACTCACAAGCAACTCTGAATGGGGAAAAGGCAGATGAAATCCTGTCCTGGAGGAGCCCTGTCCCACCTCCTAAGTCTCTGCCTCACCTCTCCAATCCCTTTCATAACGTCAGAAAACATGGGAACCACGCTGGTGTGTGCTGAAGCCCAGGAGTGGAGATCTGTGCTGCACAACTACTGGTGAGGACCAATGGGTGGTTGCTAGGAAGCAGCCCCCCCCCAGATGTTCATTGGAGTTGCCGTGGTGATCACTACATACAGGGCTCTGTTACATCAGAGTGTGATAAGCCCGCCCTAGGGAAAAGAGGCCAAGGGAAGGCCAGGACTGAGGAGGTAGGAGGGGCCTTCATGTGTTGTTTGCTCTCTCAGCCACTCAAAAATGTCTACCAAGCACCCGCCATTTGCCAGGTGTGTGCCAGGCACACAGGGCTCAGATGCCACCAAGTGCAAAGGAAGTTCCTGGGAGTGCAAAGGGATAAGTAGAGAGAAGGACTAACTCTGTCTAGGGAAAAGGAGGCCGGGCTCACAGTAGGGCCATCTGAGCGGGATCTTGAAGGATGGGTAGGAGCTAACAGTTCAGAAGGCATGGATGTGTTCAACAGCACATGTCTGGGTCAAGGGCAACCGGGAGCAGAAGGGAAGATGCACCTGGAGCTGTCTGAGCTGGATGCCCAGGGATCGGGGACCAGGGAGTGAAACTAAAGCAGGGGTGGGACAGTGAGGGTCCTCTCTCCTCCCCTTTGACCACAAGAGCTGCAGAAGGAGAGTAACAACATTTTCTTCAGAGTAGGAGGAGGCAAGAGCCATTGGAGCCAGCACTGGCTCAGTCCTGTCTGGCTGTGGGTGGGGGGATACAGGGAGCGCCTCCTGCACGCTCAGCCTTTCAGGGTGTCCCCAGGAGGAAGAGAGCGTTGTGGCTACACTTGGGGTCCCCAGAATCTGGACCTGCCACTTACTCTGGCCAAGTTCTTTAGCTGAACTTTCCTTGTGTGGGAAACAGACATAACCCACCTTAAGGGTGAGGACGGCAGTCGGATGAAATCATTTTTGTGAAATGCCTAGCGCATCGCCTGGCATAGACAGAGACATCACAGGTAACTCTGAGCTAACTCCACAAGCAACCCAGCAGCAAGTCCGTCAAAATATGCCAGACTTGGGTCCCTTCGTCCACCTCCACAACTCTCCCTGGCCCCTGGCCCCCGGGCTCCGGTCATCCAAGCCACCCCATCACCTGCCTAGGTTAACAGTTGCTTCCTCTTTGGTCTCCCTGCTTTTGCTGGTCTCCTGTATTCATGATCTGTTGCTGCGCAATACTATTACCATGAACTTGCAGCCCAACACACGCTTATCATCTCGCAGTTGCTGTGGGTCAGGGGTCTGCGCATGACTTAGCTGGGTTCTCGGGGTTGGGGTCTTAGAAGGCTACAGTGGAGGTGTTGGCCAGGGCTGCAGTCTCACCTGGGTTCCACTGGGAATGCTGTGGGTGGGATACTGTTCCTCGTGGTCTCTTGGACTGAGGGCCTCAGGGTCTTGCTAGCTGTTGGCCAGAGGCCATCCTCAGTTCCTTGTGTGTCCCCAACATGTGACTGGCTTCAACAAAGCCACCGAAGAAAAAAGTCTTCTCACAGGATGGGCACTACAGTCTTCTGTACTGTCATCACTGAAGTGGCGTCCATCACCTTTGCCACATGTCGTTGGCTAAAACCAAGTCACAGGTCCCACCCACACTACAAGGGAGAGGATCACACAGGGCATGAGCATGAAGGGGCAGATACCACCGGTCCCACCTGGAGTCTACCCACCACATCACCTCACAGTCCTTTCTCACCTCAACGGCCAAGTGATCCTGCCAAAACCTATCACAGATCACATCACCCCTGTAATCAAAACCTTCCAGCATCTTCCCATCGACCAGAGTAAGAGCTGAAGCCCTCCCATTCTGCAAGACCCACCTGATGTGCTGCCTCCCCACCTTCTCTGCCTCAGCTCCTCCCACTCCCCCAATCGCTCCCTTGCCGCAGCCATGCTGGCACAGTCCTGCCTCAGGGCCTTTGCACTTGCTGTTCCCTCTGCTGCAACTTCCATTCCCCATGCCCCAGACATCTACATGACTGGCTTCTTGACCTCCGTAAGGACTCTGCTCACCTTCCCAGACCACACTTTTTTAAAAGACAACCTGGCCCACCCCACACCCCCATTCTTCTTACTCTGCCTGCTTCCATTGCATTTTATCCCCATCTGACAGACTATGTTTGATACATTTGTTTCTGCTTTGCCCCCAGTGGGATGCGAACCACATGTGAGATGGGAGGAAGACTTTTGCTCACCCCGTGGAGGGGAGAGAGGTCAGCCCTCCAGCCCGCCCGGCCCCTCCACTGCAGACCTGGCAGGCAGCAGCCTTCAGCCCTGCCCCAACCCGCCAGCCTGGGTGGACTTGTTCCCTGGCCCTCCGGGACTCTGTCCTCACCCCAGAAGGCTGGATAGCGGAGAGCCAGAAATCTCTGGTATGTGGGGCCTAGAATTCACCTTGCAGCCCCAAAAGAGGGTTCAGGAAGCCTGTTTCTGGGAAACCCAAAATCCAGCCACGTGGGGCTGGTCTATTGGGTTACTGTCTTCTACTGCAGCTTCCTGGCCACACTGCCGGAGCCCCCCGCCCTTCTCCCAGGGGCTGACACTGCCTCCCCAGCCCCTCCCTCTGTTGCTCCCAGAAGGTCTTGTTCTGAGGCAGGAAGGGTGCCCAAGTTGGAGGCTACCTTCCTTTTGTATCTTCTCCTATTCTGGGAGGCCCTAAGGCCGTGCGACACATCTTTGGATACTCATTTGGAAGGCCAGCTGTCCCCACCCACAGGGCTGGGCCTACAGCAGGAGGGGTTTCACCTCCCTGGCTTCCTGGTACCCCTTCCCACCCTTCCCACCTGACCTTCCAGGTAGGACCCAGCATGCTCTGGGGTGGGGCCCGCAGGACATAGATAGCAGGTGGCTTCAACTGCCAAACTTGAATGTCTTCAGTGTGGCTTTCCCAGCTAGAGGGTGCTATGAAGGTTTCTTTACTTGGGGGATTCTAAGGAATCCGATGGAAAGTTCGGGCAAGGATGGCGACCAGGAAGAGGCAGGCCAACACGCCACTCAGAAAAGGCAAAGTTTATTCCAGTGTTGACAGGGAAAGGGTGAACTTTGCACAGCAATTCTAAAAACATGTCAATCTCCTTCATCTAACAGGCACGAACCAGCTGCAGGTCCTGCTGGGGTCACTAAACTGGCTGGAGTTATGGTGAGCAGGAGAGAGGTCATGGCTCAGGCCTTCCCGCCCTTCCCCTGGGACACACGGGTCTCTGGCGGAGCCCGGCGGAACCACTCGGACCAGGAGCCGTCGTAAACGGCCACGTCGGGCTTGCCGCAGAGGTAGGCTGCCAGGGCAATGTGGCAGGCAGTGACCCCCTTGCGGCACGTGGCAATGAGGGGCTGCGAGAGATCCACCTTCTTGTCCTGGAACATAGCACGCAGCTCCTCTGGGCTCTTCTCGAAGCCGTCCTCGGTCAGGAAGTCCATGAATGGCATGTTGACTGAGCCGCGGATGTGGCCCGAGTCTAGCCCTGGGTGGGGGCAGAGGACACAGGTCAGGGGAGGCATGCGGGGTGGGGCCCGGAGGATCCACTCAGCCGTGGCTGGAAGGATAGAGAGCTTCACAAATAAAAGTAACATCCTTGCTCTTGTTGAAGCTCAATTTATTCCCAGCCCTATCTACCATCGATGCTCATGACTTAAGACATCTACATCCCCTCTCCTAAAAGCTGTCTTGAAGCAGGGATGTCCAAAATCATAGCTGCTTAAGAGGATAGAAGTATGAGTCTCAGGTCTACTAACCTTGTCATTATCCTTTACCTGGGCAAGTCACTTCACTTCTCTGAGCCTCGGTTTTCTCATCTGTAAAATGGGCTCGGTGGTACATACCTATCTCACAGGGTTGTTGAGAAGAGCAAATGAGACAAATTAATGCAAATGCTGTGTGCTGTGCCAGTGGCTAAAAACACAGCAGTGAAAGGGAGAGACACAGCCCAGGCCATCCGGGAGCTTAGAGTCTAGCAAGGAAGACAAACATTAAACAGATAACCATGTAACTCATTGAATATGAGGTCCCTCCATTTACAGATGAATGCGCCAAGGCCTGGTGCAACGGCTCACCTAAGGCCACACAGAGGGGTAAAGGCAGACCCAGGACTACACCGGGTCTGCTGGTTTTCCTGTTAAGCACACAGGTGTGGAAAGAGCATGTTACCTGGTATTAGATATAAGGTCAAATCTCACCTTAAGCAAGTCATGTCAACCCTGAGCCTCAGTTTCCCCATGGGTAAAATGGGAACTAGAGTACCCACCTGTGTCCAGGCTGCTGTAAGGAGCAGTTGTCACAGGGAAGCACGGGCCCACCCGCCCTCAGAGGCTGCAGCCCCCACCCCTTTCCGCCTGTGGGGCAGGGGGAGAATGGGGTGGGGTGGTCCCTTTCAGACTCCTCGGAGCACCTCTGAGAGCTTGGATGGAAGCAGGGTGGGGGTCTAGGCTGACTCTGGGGTCCTTCCTGGAACTGCCTCGGCACCCAGTGAGGTCCCTCTGCCAAGGCTGGCGTCAGAACAGCCAGCAAGTGGGGCAAAAAGCGGCAGGCCATGCCAGAGCTGGCGCCACCCACAGGGCCGAGGCCTCAGGCCAGTCCCCTGAGAGCCCCAGGCTGCTCCTCTCTCCCTCAGGCACCCCACACCCTGGCAGACCCGGGCACTGGAGGTGTGGCCCGACAATCCCACCACCCCGTGAAACCTGGGCTGTGCGGCAGGACAGGCGCAGGGTGGCAGGAGTGGGAGGGGAAGGACCTGACTGTGTGGCCAAGGCACACCTGGAGTCACGTGCAGCAGTGTGCAGCCAGGCAGGCCCTGCACCTGCGCCTCAGTCTCCCTTCTGTGGAATGGGGAGAGAGCCTCACCCACCCCACAGGTGTGTGGGGAGGCTCAGTTACCACAGGTACAAGCCCCTCGGGACCCCAGACGCACAACAGGTGCACAATCATGCCAGCAGTGTCCTCGTCCCCACACCCCAGGGCCAAAAAGGATTCCAGCACTCACTAGCACAAGGCAAGAGTTCTTTGATTGAGTAGATGTCCCAACTTAAAATATTATGGAATTTCTTCCTGTTGTGATTTCATCTTTTTTGTCAGGAAACTTTAATCTGAGATCAGACATGTTCTAACCGTAGCAGTGAGGAATAGCCGAGCTGCTGGCTTCTAGGGCATTCTTCCCCAAGAAACCCAGCTTGCTTTTTTTTTTCTTTTTTGAGACAGAGTCTCCCTCTGTCACCCAGGCCAGAGTGCAGGGGTGTCATCATAGCTCACTGCAACCTCAAACTCCTGGGCTCAAGTGATCCTCCTGCCTCAGCCTCCCAAGTGGCTGGAACTACAGGTGTACACTACCACACCTGGCGAATTTTTCTATTTTTAGTGGAGACAGGGTCTCACTCTTGCTCAGGTTGGGTCTTGAACTCCTGACCTCAAGCAATCCTCCAGCCTCAGCCTCCCAGTGTGCTAGGATGACAGGTGTGAGCCACAACGCCTGGCCAAGAAACCCAGCTTTAAAACGTTTCAGCGTCCAGGCAGTGGGCTGGCTTTAAGTGCATTTAAAAGCACAAATGTTTGAACGCTGTTCTGTCCCTTTGCCCCCATCCCCAATGAAACAGCTGTGTCGTTTCCTTCTGCTTACACAAAAGGCCCCTCTGCTGAGCACAGATGGAGCCAGGGAGCTTCTGTGTGTCTGGCCTCCCATACCAGGCAGCCTCTGGAGCCGGGGTCCTCCTTTTCATCTCTGCCATCGAGGGTCGGCTCAGGGCCTGCCTGGGGAATTTAAATGAGCAGGACCCAGCGGCCTGTGTGTGGGAAGGGCCACCATGGAGCTGGGCCAGAGAACCTGGGAGAGCAGCCAACCGGAGGAAAGGTGCTTCGGGCCTGGAAGCAGGGACCTGCTGTTCCTTCTGAGTCCACTGGCAGCTGCAGGGTGCTGGCTCTCCACGCTCCCAGGAGGCAGGCCACCATTCTCACAACCTCTGACGCCAGCCACCCTGAAGGCAGGTTCTCTCAAGAACTTTATCTTCCTCAATCCTCACAAAGCCAGGGAGGTTATCCTCCCAGCACAGGTGGGGAGCCCAGGCTCAGAGAGCTGAGGTAACTTGCCCCAGAACACACAGCAATGGTGTGTGAAGTGAAATCAGACTGGTCCAACCCCAAAGACTGAGAGTTGTTTGACCACTGTGAGCCTCCCTGGAAAAGGAGGCCGAGGCAGGGACTGGATGAGACGAACCTCTCATGCTCCTCAAAGGCTCAGAGGTCTGGGACTTTGTGTTCCAACTTTGGCCAAGAAGATGCCAGCCACGTTGATGAGTTAACATCCCTCATCCACTGACAGGATTTTCAAGGCCAGGCAAAGCAGTTTGGCCCTTTCTGATTTCCTCCTAAAGGCACTAAGGAACCCAGCACGGGCAGCCCCGCACCCTCCCACCTCCCTCAGCCCTAGGAGGGAGGGACCGTGGCAGAGGGGCCCCTTGGTCCCATAAAGCAACACCGTGGAGCTGGGACCTTTCCCCCAGGCCCCAAGTTTGCTCTCAGCTTGCCCCGCCCACAGCAGTGGCCTTGGGAACAGCCAGCCCCCACTTTGATGCCTGTCGACCGGGTCAAGTCTCAGGCCCTCTGCCCCACTAAGGTCTCTTCTCCCTTCCCCAGCTGTGAAGAGGGACCAGCCTACCCTGCCTCCTCCCCTGCACGGCTGCCTCAGGCGCCCAGGAGAGGCTGCACGTGAAGGGTTCTGCAGGTAAAAGGCGTCAATGTCCTCTTCACCCTCGCCCCGCCAAGGGGGACTGTAGAAAACAGTATTTATAAAGAAACTGGATGGGATAAACTCCTGCCTGTTTCCCTCACTTCCCCCTGCCCTCCTTTAAGCTGTGCAGAATTCAGTTCACAAAGGGGGAGAAGAATTCAAGGTGAAGGGACTTGCCCGAGGCCACACATCAGTGCCACACCTGGATGTAAACTCAGGTCTGACTCCTCTCCTGCACCTCTTACAAACAGGACCGAAGGCATGTGGGGACACAGAACTAAGGCCAGAGGGGACGCTGCGTGACTGAGGCCTTGCTTCCAGCTCCTCCTGGGGTCGCTCCTTCCGGGGACGCTCAGGGCCAAGGCCTGTCCCCCAGGCCTGCCACCTGCATGCCCCTGTGTGTTATATCTGGACTGCTGAACCCACTGGTGCCTCCCTGATCCCACCCCAAGCTGGGGACTGTAAATGTGGCAGAGCCTTATGTGCCTTTGTGTCCCCAAAATGCCTCGTGCAGGAGGCAAGTAAAGCCTCTTAGGGAATGAGATGCCACTGTTGTGCTAGATGGCCCTGGCCTTGGGACAATGCCTTATCTTTCTCAAAATCCCTTTCCAGCCATGGCTGCATTTAAATAAATACACACCCAGGGTAGGCCTGAGGCTATTCTTCTCATTTCAAGATAAGGAAAGCCAGAGAGGCCAAGCAATTGGATTGAGGTCACCCACAAAGGAGTGGCTCAGCTAAACTGAGAGTCCATGCTCCCTGGAGCTCCAGATGGGAACTGGAGGAAGTGGGAACAGGATCAGGGAGAAGAGGAGGGCCTTCAGGAGGCATTTCCTGCCACAGGCTGTTTCCCCTCTCTGTGCGAAATGAGAGTGGGCTGGGCCTGGCATCTCCAAGCTCTTCCTTTCACTTACATCTCAGGCTGCTTCAAGGCAGGCTGGGAAGCAGCAAGACAACCGCCCCCACTGGTCCTCCCCCAGGGGCAGCTTAAGTCCCCAGGAGAGGAGGCCTCTTGAACCAAGGTCAGGGGAGGCGACTGCAGGTGTCCCGTGCCAGGAGTCTCTGGAAGGTGCCAAATGAACTTGAATCTTCAACTCCAGACTTTCAGAGAGCAAGCCAGGGAGCACAATATGGGCATGGAAAAAGCCTCACTGGGGAGGGCGGAGGCTGCATTCCCCTGACTCTGCCACTAACTAGCTATGTGGCCTTGAGGCCTGCCTCTGTGCACCTCAGTGTCCCCTCTGTCTGATGAGGTAAGCTTTCAGGAAGAGCGTATGCAAAACAGCTTTTGTAGCAACCTCTCCCTTGGAGGTCCAGACAGGAAGAAATGTTTTTCAACAAGTTAGGTAAAATGTTGCACATGACTCAGACTCAGAGGAGGAGCTCTGACTCAGGAAAGAGCCACCAGGAAGGTGCTGGCCGCCCTGAGCTGGGAGAGGCCTGGGGAAGAGTGCGGTCCCTGCCACCTGCCACTGGAGGTGTCCAGGCAGGCACTGGAGGGCACCTAGCAGGAGTGATGACAGCAAGACTCTGGTCCTGCGTCTAGGAAAGGCAAGACCTCTGGGGTCCTCTCTGGTTAGGCGGTTCTAACACTCAGCATTTCCTCTGCTAAGGTCCCCTCGCCCCTCAAACAGGGTAGAATCCTTCCGGCCTCCCCTTCCACAGGAGGAGGACTCAAAAGCCATCTCCCTGGGGATGTCTAGCAGAAGGGACTTCCTCCTAGCCCTGGGAGGTGGGGGTGGTGCAGGATGGGACGAATCCTGGTTTAGTGCCATGCTTTGAAACAAGGTCAGGGCTGGGTTCAAATCCTGGCTTCTACCGCTTAACTGAGCAAGTAACTTAATGTCCTGGCATCTCAGTTCCATCTCACAGCTAACATGGGGGTATTGTTGGATGGGATAATGCAGTGTCAAGCGTCTAGCATGAAGTGGCAGCTGTTGTTACAGCTCTGCAGACAGGCTGCATCTGCTTGGGGAAGTTACCAACCAGGCTGACTTTCGCAAACACCACCGGTAAGGGAGCCCAGGAGAGCCGAATGGCGGGAGGCGGACTTGGGGGAAGGCACTGCGGATGTCTGTAAGGGTTTCTGGGAGACCAGAGAGGCCCTGAGAAGCTGAGGTGTCTTTGGGAGCCTTCTGTACAGCCATGCAAACTTTGGCCCATGGGCATGACGCCCTTGGGGTACCCTAGTGCTCATGGGGGAGCTGGTGCCTGGGAGTGGATGTGGGTGGACATGTCACCAGTCACTTCTGCTGATGCCACTCTACATGGATGCTAGGTCAGTTGTTAGCACATGGCCATGGGGAGATATTTGTAGGTTCTCATACATGAGAGCTGAAGAAGCCTTTAGGTTTGGCTCCACCCTCTTATTTTAAGGATAAAAGACTGAGGCCTAAAGTGGGTACTTAGGGCAAAACCTCGAGCGGGTCCCCGTCTTCCTTACTCCCTATCCCTGCATTGGGCAATACTCCCCGGGGACCACTCACCACTGGGACACCTACCTACTGCATCCGGCTCCGGCTCGGTGCCCAGGTACCGCCCTTGGGACCGTGAATCCACCAGCCGGAACCTCTTGGATTCGAGGTTCTCCAGCACCTGCTCATAGGTCTTGAGCAGGGAGCGGTCCAGTGTGGCTTTGAAGATGGCCGGCTCCGGGTGTGAGGGCTCAGATGTCACCGGGTGGCCCTCCTTCAGCCAGTTCCGGAAGCCACCATTGAGCACTGACACTGTACGGTGGCCAAACACACGGAACATCCACCAGACCCGCGGAGCATAGAAGCTGCCCAGGTTGTCACCATCATACACCACCACGTGCGTGTGGTTGCTTATGCCCAGGCGGCCCACGTAGTCGGCGAAGCTCGCCTCGCTGGGCAGCATCATCTCGTAGGGCGACGCCGTGTCCCGGCACTCCTCTATGTCAAAGAAAGAGGCGCCAGGCACATGGCGCTCTAGGTACTCCTTGCGGGCGTCACGGGTGCCCGGTGAGTACCAGGATGCGTCCAGCACCCGCAGGCCCGGCCCCAGCTTGCCAGTCCGGACCGACTCCGCCAGCCACCTGGTGGAGACCAGCGCCCGGTAGAGCACCTGATGAACCATGGTTTCAGCTCTGCGTGTCACCTGGCGCGGGTGGGAACCAGGAAAGAGAGACAGGTATGAGGAAGGCTGTGTGTGGCACGGGATGGGGCCCGGGAGGAGGAGCTGTTTCTCCCACCGCACCCCCCCAGGGTGTGGTGTTTATAGCCACCAGGGGTTCAGGGGCATGCAGCCGGGTAGGTTCGCAGAGTCCCTAAGGAAGGCCGGCCCCGCCCCTACCGGGGCCCCAGCGCAGAGGGGGCGGGGCAAGAGCTCCCGAGGGCCCAGCTGGGGGGGCTGGCCCGGAGGCTGTCTGGCCCCTGGAAGCTACAATACTCGGTCCTGCCAGAAAAGAGCAGAGAAAACATGCCCAGAACTGGGGAGACGGCATCCTGGACTTAGAATCCCCTTTCCTGGGAAGGCAGAGGGATGGGCGCACAGGGGGAGCGCGGCCGGAGACCCCCAGGGGCCCTCGCCCGCGGCCTCTCGGCAGCCCCGGCTCGCTGGCCTTCAGAATGCCCGAGTCCGGCCCCGGCTCGGTGCCCTCTGCCCTAGTTGGGCCAGGGGTTCCCGGGGCACCCCGTCCCGCTCTTGCCACCGGGATCCTTCCCTGGGCCGCAGGTGGCCCGGCCAGCGCCCTAATCCCCAGCGGCCATGGCGCCTGGCCGCCGCCCCCACCCCGCCGCACTCACTCGCCCTGGCCGCCGCGCTGGCGCTCGCCCCGGCCCGCTGGAGAAGTTGGCGGGTTCAAACCCCGAGCTCACGGCTCCCCGGGCGGCCTGCACCATCGCGCCGCCGTCCGAGGGGGGACCCCGCGCCGTCAGCCGCGACTCCGCGCCGCCCGCGCGCCGCTGCGCCAGTCCCCCGCCGCCCCTGGCGCGCGGCGCCTCCCAGACCCGCGGGGGGCTGCTGGGGGCACCAGGCGGCGCGGGGCTGACGCGGGGCCCCGCGGGGCGGGGTGGGCGGCCCCCTCAGGCCCGGCCAGTGGAAGGCGCGGGCAGCGGCGGCTCCGAGTGGCCGCGGCTGTGGGCTGTGCCGGAGTCTCCTCCCGTTGGCCGGCTGCAGGTTGGTGGCGGGAGGAGGGGATGGCTGCGGGTGCGGGGAGGGGGCGCCGCACCGCGGGGGCCCTGGCGGGGCCGTGAATCCCGGAGCCCGAGACCCGGGTAACTGCCGCGGCCTCGCGTTTCCTTTCTGGAGGGGGAGGTCGCCCTTTGGGGTGCGCGGCGGCGCGGGGCTCTCCCGCGGGGCCTGAGCAGAGGACCGGGCGCAGTCCCGTAGGGAAGGCGTGCCCCGAGGTCTGCCCTAAGGATGACTGCGGTCGCTTGGGGCGGCCGGCAGGGTGAGGTCGTGTTGAGTGGCGGGTGGGGAGCAATGGGTGGGGGGTGTAGTGACCTGGTGCCGCCAGAGAGGCTGGGGGAGACTGTGGACGACTAAAAAAAAACCTTCAGAGAGGCCAGGGAGACCAGGCCCCCCTGGCCAAGAGATTTCAGGAAGAGAAACTGGGAATGAACTTGCTGGAGTGAAAGGAAACATCGTCAGGGCCTGTTTGGTGTGGCACTTTGCTGAGACTCCCACGGTGTTGCTCAGTTCCCGCAGTAAGCCTGCAGGGCAGGCCCGAAAACTTACTTAAAGATGGGAGAGAGGAGCAGAGCAGGTTGCTGGAGGACGCACTTGGAGTTGGGGCTGGGCCTAATCGCAGTCTGAAGCCTAAGTGGTAGTAGCTGCCTTTGTTTACCTGGCTCATGCCTGAAGCCTCATGCTTTTTTAAAAAAATTGCCTTTGTTTTTAATTCGACCTATTTAATCGTAAGTTCCCATAATTTTTAACAGTAGCTGTGTTTAACAACCAATTGGCAAAATTCCTGAAAATCTAACCATTGGCTCTTGCAAACTAGTAGGACCCCACTGCTCCTGCCCAGCCTTTGCTCCAGCTAGTCTGGAAGGCTTTCCTCATTCCCCTTGTCAAAAAATTGGTTTTGTTTTGCTACTTCTGACAGCAGTCCTCTAAGCCTTGTGCTTGGCAGTCGGGGAGGGAGGGTGCTGGGAGGGACCAGGCTGGGGGAAGTCCTCGAGGAGTGGCCAAGCTCTGCTCCTCTGGGGCCCACTCTGATCTGGCCTGGGGCTCACACTTACCTTAGTGTAGCCGTGTAGACCCCCGAGGTGGTGGTATATCTTGGGGTCCTTCATTCCCAGAACACCCCCACCTACAGTGATCCTGGGCCCCTATGCACACAGGCACCTGGTCGCTTTTTCTGGTCTGCCCCTCCCTGACACCCACAGCCTGTCCTCTCAGACCCTGCTCCACTGCCTGCAGGCCTTTGTGAAAACTGCCAGTCAAGCAGAGAGGCTGGGGCAGGGTGATCTCAGACCTCTGAAGTCCCACGCAAGCCCTGAAATTCTAAGGTTCTTAGATTTGCTGCTGTCAGTTCAAGGGCCACCAATGACAGTACTGGAAGAAATAATGGGACTTTATTAAACCATTTTTAATGATTATTAAAACCAGCCATGTGTAATGCATTCTGGTGGCCCTCTCCATTCATTGTTTAATCTCTGTGAGCCGTGGGGCTTGGAAGCTCCATTACAAGGAACAGAAACCACCCAGGGATCCTGACATGGCCACCAACACACAACCAGTTAAACAGCAGAGTGGGATTTGCACTGACTTTGGGGAACTCTGACTCCCAAACAGGGTCCTTTCCACTCTAAATGGATCCTTGGGGTGGGGGGGAACCAATGAGGATCCTCATGAATGGGGGGAAGGGGCTGCTGCACCTCACAAATGGGTTCTTCAAGAAGGAACTGCAGCACCCTCTAGCATTCCCAGGTGTGGCATAACACACAGATTATTGGGATCGTCCCTTAGTTAAGCCTCCTTGGCAGTGTCCTTATCCTGAAGGTCAAGATGAGGTTTCCTGGGCCCCTGAAAGGTCAAATTAGTTTGGATTTTCACTTCCTCCAGGAGCCTTCCCACCCCTACTGCTCCCCTCCTAGGCTGAGATCGGGGCCCCTCTGTGCTCATGTTGAAGTCTAGACTCAATTACACTGTCTCTTGAGCAGGCCCAGGGCCTGTCTGTACCCCCAGGGCCTGGCAAAGTCCAGCACAAGGCCAGACTGTGTGGGCAAAGTGAGTTCCTAAAAGCCAGCCCTGAGGATACTGTAGGGGGTGGCATGGACACAGAGTGTCACACTGTGGACTCATTATGTCCTGGTCATCACGGCCCCTGGGGCTAGGGAAGTCCAGCCTTAGGAGTTGAATTCTGGCTTCAAATCCCGAGGCTCCCCTGACCAGCTCTGTGGCTGAGGGCAAGGCACTCCTCTAACTGCCTGTTGCCCCATTCGTACAACAGGCATCCTAATAGCTACTAGAGGCTGTGGTGCTTAGCATGTGGCCTGGCCCACAGGGGAACACCACAGATGTGTTCTCTACCCACCCCCTTCATCTCGCTGGCAGGACAGCCTGGTATGGATGGAAAGGTTGTGCCCTGCACAGGGGCCCAGCTGACCTGCAGCCCCCACTCCACTCACCCAGCCCTGGTGGGGGCTCTGCCTCTGCCTGGCAAAAGGGACCCGTTTCTCTCACCTGCGCAAAGGCACCTCATAGACTGTGGCTGCCCAGCACAAAAGACTTAAAAGTGAAGAGTCTACACCCTGGAAGGTTGTAGGCTGACACGTGGGCTGGGGAGCTGGTGGGCTCCCAGCCTCTGGCTTGCAGGCGGGGAGGGGGAGAGAGGCGCTGCTGCTAAAAGAAGGGCCAAAGAGAACGTGCAGGCTGCAGGGGCAAAACCTGGCCTTGCAGGTGCTCCCAGAATCAGCACAGCCAATGTTGCTGAAAAGTCTGTCGTGCCAGACTGCATAGCGTGAAGCCTGGGGCCACTGCGTCAAGTTTGTGCACTTCTGTGAGCCTCAGTGTCCCCCTCCATGAAATGGTGACAATAACAACAAACCTCTTAAGACTACTCATTCAACAAATAATTGAGAGTTTACTGTGTCAGGTATTGTGAGGATGAAAGGGTAAGGACTCAGTAAATTCCAGCTACTGATCCTATTAGGCGGCTCATGTAAATGCTTGAGGAGTGAGTGGACTAATTACAGCAGGGACCTTGGTTGGTTGCAAATGAAGCTGAGCTGCCTCTTAGGGACGGGCTGAGACTTTGCCCCAGTTTGCCTTAAAGCGCCCTCAGGGCCTTCCCCTGCACAGACCCCTACTCACTTCCTTCCCACCCAGCAAGTGGAAGTGAGGGACGCCTGGCCCTCTCCAGGGTGTCATGGTCATTCGGTGGCTGGGAGCTGTGTATTTATGCAAGGCCTGGCAGCGGGAGGGCCCTGGCAACCAACATCTGTGCTCCCGTTCAGCACCGCTGGTGTCTGCATTCCCCTAGAGACTCTGCCCTGCCCCTGCCCCACCTTCCTCTGGGCCCTTGCCCCAGCCCCAGCTGCGCCGGCGTCTCCCGCCTCAGGGTCGCCTCTCCTTGCTTCACTCCTGGCATCTTCCCTGTCGCACAGGACTGCAACCCGAGTGTAGCTGCCATGGCCCCTCCGCAGCTCTTCCGCGCACTCGTGTCGGCGCAGTGGGTGGCCGAGGCGCTGCGGGCCCCGCGTGCCGGACAACCCCTGCAGCTGCTGGACGCCTCCTGGTACCTGCCCAAGCTGGGCCGCGACCCGCGCCACGAGTTCGAGGAGCGCCACATCCCGGGCGCCGCTTTCTTCGACCTGGACCAGTGCAGCGACCACACCTCGCCCTACGACCACATGCTGCCCAGCGAGGCGCACTTCGCCGAGTATGCGGGCCGCCTGGGCGTGGGCGCGGCCACGCACGTCGTGATCTACGACGCCAGCGACCAGGGCCTCTACTCGGCCCCGCGCGTCTGGTGGATGTTCCGCGCCTTCGGCCACCAGACCGTGTCGCTGCTCGACGGCGGCCTCCGCCACTGGCTGCGCCAGGGCCTCCCGCTCAGCTCCGGCAAAAGCCACCCGGCGCCTGCGGAGTTCCGCGCTAAGCTCGACCCCGCCTTCGTCAAGACGTACGAGGACATCAAGGAGAACCTGGAATCCCGGCGCTTCCAGGTGGTGGACGCCCGCGCCGCCGGCCGGTTCCGCGGCACCGAGCCGGAGCCCCGAGATGGTGAGAGCACAGGACGACGGATGGAGGGGTCTGGGGGGCCGCCTGGGGCGCGGCGTGTGCTCTGGGCACTGCCCTAGGCTTGCCTTTGCCTTTGAGGGACCCGCACGGGCTGGGGGAGATTTAGTTTCCAGTCGCTGCACTGAGTCGCACTGGCTTTATTCCTAAAGCAGAGCCGTAATATTAATACTTGGCCCCTCCCTTCCTGTGGGCAATGACTGCCCCTACGGGTGAGACCCAGACAGTGCCCTCCCAGCCCTGTGCGTGTGTGGGGGGAGGGCGGGCCCCTAGTGTGGAAACAATCCCAGAGGGATGCGTCCTGGTCAGGCCTGCCCGCTGCCCCTGAGGATGATGCAGTGAGGGTCTCTCCCAGCCTCCAAGGCTTGGAGAGGGGTGAATGGAGGGGGCGTGAAATAGAGGTGGCTGCTGCCCCGTGCTGGGGCAGAGCCTTTTCCCTGTGGGCTGGATCTCCCCAGGCAAGAAGCCTGTGGGAAAGTTCTGTATAATGCAGGGAGGGGGCCCCACGACGCAGTCTGGTCAGTGGCCTTTCAAGAATCCCATGGGGTAGGTCCTGTCATTGTACAGAGGAAGAAGTGGAGTCTCACCCGGTCTCAGGATGCAGCCCAGGCAGGATTCAGACTGGAGCCTGCACCGGGAACTCCCCAACCCTCTCCTGCGCTTTCAGGGGTGCAAGGAGCTGGCCACTCCTGGGAAGCTCTGTCTGGGTGGCCATGCCCCAGATCGGGGTCGGAGCCTCTGCTCTGTGCTTCCGGGGCCTCTGGGGCTCACCCTGGCCCAGCACTGTTTTGGATGGCCTGAGGGCACGGACTGTCCCTGCTCCCAGCACATCCTGAGGACTAGCCCAGGACCTAGCACAGAGTCGATGTCCCAGAGAGGCTTGGTGAATTCAGAAAGTCCTGCCACACAGAATGCTCTCGAGCAGTGTTGATACTACTCCAACCATAGGAAATGGCGGGTAGCCCACCATTTTTGAACCTACCTAGGTGGCAATTTTGTGTGGTTCACCCTCATAGGGGCACCACCTTGATCCTGTTGGGTCCCCCAGCTCGGCCCCAGGGGTGGAGCAACGTAGGACAGCCAGCTGGGTGCAAACCAGAGCCCTGCCCACTTGCACGGACTGTGTGACACCTGGCAGTCGCCTCATCTCTTCTATCTGTGGAAAATGGGAGCAGGAACGCAGAGCATAAGGATGCAGAAGCGTGTGGAGCACGCAGCCCCGTCCGCACACACGGGCGTGCTGTGCTCGGTCACGCGCTCATCTGTAAGATGGGAGATGATGACGCACACCCAGTGGGCGTGTTGTCGAGATGAACTAAGTTCAGTGTCACGGAATCAGTGGTGAATACCGTCCCCCGTCACTGTCACCATCATTCCCACTCCACAGCCTGAGGCCTGGCCAAGTGCACCTGTAACTTGCCACATCGGGCCAGCAGTCAGGGGAAGAACGCTTTGGTTGGTGGAGTTCAGGGTGCAGGGACAGCCCTGCTTTGTGTATAGCTGGCTTGAGAGCTTGCTCTTCCTCCTTGCTCTGGGCTGGTCCCTGTAACGTCTCTGACTGAGCCCAGTTTCTGCACCTGTTCAGTGGGGATGACGACCCATCCCAGCCTCTCCTCGGCCCCAGGAGTGCCGTCTGCACGCTGCACTCTGAGCATAGACACCGGCCTGGGCCAGCAGCTCCCCATGGAGCTCTCGCCCCACAGTGGAGGGACACTGAGGGAGAAGCTGCTCTAGAGTCCAACCCTAAAGTCCGAATGGCTCAGATTTCAATCATTAGCTGTGATGGTCTATTTTGTTGCAACTCTCAGTCCTTTCATGAAAATGGGAATATTGGTAACACCCACCTGATGGGAGGTGGGGAATACATAATAGGTGTTTGGTTTTCAGGGGTTTGCAGAGATGTGGGTGAGGTGACGATCCTCTTAATTAATAGTTCTCTGGGTTTGCCTATCCTCTTCTTCCTGCTGCAATGAAAACAATCTTTTATTTATTTTTTATTTTATTTTATTTTATTTTTTTGCTTGATATGTACCATATGAAAACAATCTTTTAAACATGGAAGTCTGGTTTCCTTTGGTCAGCTTGAAGGCCTCCGGTCTTACTCCAGGTCAAGTCATCCGCACCCACCTGTGCTTCCTCTTGGGCCTCTGCCTCCCCACTGTCTGGGCTTTCTCCACGGTGACCTTTAACCCCTCCAAGCAACACGTGATTCCCTGCACCCATGGGATTCCCTCTGCCTGGGAGCTCTAGGCCTCCACTGCCCAGACCCCTTTACCTGGCTGAATTCTACTCATCTTTCGGGCTTTCTCAGAGAAGCATCCTTCACCCCCAGGCACAGCCCACCTGGGGTTAAATCCTCTCAGCTTGGGCAAGGTAGTGTTTATGCTTCATTCTCCCCCTCTGTACAGAAGAGAGGATAATTGCTTCTTTCCTACACAAGCTTGGGGTTGGTCAAAGGAGAAAATACAGGTGAGGGGCTCTAAACAGTGCCCGGCACAAAGGAAGCCTTCAGTAACGGCAGCTGCTGTCATTACTGGTGTTGGGCCTTTTTGTAACACCCCTCATGCTTGTGATTACTCGGTTATCGCCTGTCTGCCTGCCAGATCCAGGCCCCTTGCCTGCAAGTGCTGCCCACCCTAGCTAGGCAGGGGTCTTATCTATTGCTTTGTTGTCCCCAGGGCACATAATTAGGAAACTTTGGGGGCCAAGTGTGATTCTGGTGGTGTCTGATTCTCAGATTCAAACATCAGCCAGCAATATGCTAGATGCTTTGACCTTAGGAAGTACTTGGCCTCAGCGTCACCATCTGTAAAATGGCAATGCCGCTGAACAGTGCCTGAGTTTCATGGTGTGAGAACTAAACGAGATGGTGCACATGGAAGGTTTAGCGCCATGCTTGCACAGGACGCTCTCAGCACAGCAGGCTTCGCAAACGTGGGTGCCATTCACACCATCCTTCTACATGTTCCCTCCCTCCTGCCCCTGCTGCAGGCATCGAACCCGGCCACATCCCCGGCACTGTGAACATCCCCTTCACAGAATTCCTGACTGCGGAGGGCCTGGAGAAGAGCCCTGAGGACATCCATCACCTGTTCCAGGAGAAGAAAGTGGACCTGTCCCAGCCGCTGGTGGCCACGTGTGGCTCCGGCGTCACGGCCTGCCATGTGGCCCTGGGGGCCTACCTCTGTGGCAAGCCCGACATATCCATCTATGACGGCTCCTGGGTGGAGTGGTACATGCGTGCCCAGCCCGAGGACATCATTTCTGAGGGCCGGGGGAAGACCCACTGAGGCCGGGCCGACAGGCAAGTTTGGCGATGCCTGGGCTGCCCGGCCACCAGCAACGCACAGCCTGGTTGTTCCGACTCTGCTTTAACCAACAGAGTGTTTCTTTAGCCAACTCAGGTGGCATTTGGGGTGACATCCCAGAGGCCAGGAATTCCATTGACTTGTGGCTGCCAGTGAAGCCCGGAGAAGAGGCAGCAGGCACGGGGGAGGGAGGCCAGAGCTCTGAGATGCCCCACACGGTGCTGAGCTGAGGCCCCGCCTCCCTTCCCTTTTACTGTTGAGGAAATAAAACCACCAAGTGCCAAATCCTTGTAGCTGTGGGGCTGCCTCAGTGTCCCTAAGGAGCCAGGGGTTCCGGCATGCCCCACCCAGGCTGCTCTGGGGAGCCCAAGGATCTTGGGGGCCCTGTCTCTGCCTTTTGTACAGTGCTGGAGTCCCAGAGCCCTGGAATGGCCCCTAGGAAATGGTCCTGCACGCTGTAATCCTGAGGGTGACTCCTTTCTGGCTTCTGGGCTATTTAAGGTGAATTTTGCTGTGACATGTCTGGGGTCCCACTAAAGCACCCCCACCCAGGTAAATAGTACCTCTCATTTCAAGAAAGAGATGGGTCCAGAGCTTAATAGGAGGCTGTCGCAGCCCAGCCAGGATGTTCTGGGCAAGGGCTGAGTCTGGCTGAATTGGAGAAGAGTCTGGTTCTAAACTCTGGGAATTCACACTTGGAGGCTGCTCTCTGAAAACTGCCGGAGGTGGGCAGACCCAGGGAGCTTGATCCTTTCTGCTCAGGGAGAACATCCTCCCCACTTCCCAAGGGTAGGGCTGCTTCCTCCTCCCTCTGGATTTACCCTTTGTGAGGAGGTGGACCTGAGTGTCTAAGGAGGGCCCAAATGCCCACCCAGGACCCTCCCCCTCTTTCCAGCCCCCAGACACCCTCTCAGCAGCAAAGGGGCAGTGTCCCATCAGTTGTTACTGGGGAGAACTCTAGAAGTTACTTTGTCTGGCCTCCTTTGGAAATAAAACCAGAGAGGGGCAGTGACCTACTCAGGTCACACTGTGAGTTTATGCCAGAGTCTGGATTTCCTGACTCTGAAGTTCCTCCTTCTTCCACTTGGCCCTGCGTCCCATCAACTCCTCTCTGATGCTGAGTCATGTCCAAGCCCACAGGGGTGGGAAAGACCAACAGCACAGATTCTTGGTTTTACAAATAAGAGCCCAAAAGTAAGTCCCACCCTCTCTGAGCTTCAGTCTCCTCATCTATAAAATGGGAATAATACGTACTTTGGAACAGGGAATTCAGACAAGAACCTTTCCAAGGGCCCATTGTAGAGTCCATTTTTCTGGCCTCAGCACTGTGACGTTTGGGCTGGATAATTCTTCACCGAAGGATGCTCAGCAGCACTTCTGGCCTCTGCCCACTAGATGCCAGTAGCACTGCCCAACTGTGACAACCAAAGATGTCTCCAGATGTGGCCACATGACCCCTGGAGGGCAAAAATCACCCCAAGTTGAGAACCACTGCTCTAGGGGCAAATAACACAGCTGAGCACAGTTGCAGGAACAGTGTAGACAGGGAGCCCCAACGTGCAGGGCCCATGATAAGGCCCTTCCCCTGGAGCTGAATTTAGCAGGTTAGAAACCGCCTTCCTTCCGTGCTGTTCTCAGACAAGACTTGTTTTCCCTCCCTGGAATTTCTCTGCCCTTTAAGGAGACGAACTTGTCTGCAAGCACGTGAGGTTCTGATCGGGCCCCCTGTCCCAGCTGCTCCACACAGGCTGCCTGACCTTGGCCATGCTGCTGAGTTCAAGATGGGCATAGTAGTACCTTCCTGGGAAGTAGGAGGATTAAATGAGATAATCCACAAAAACTTTTCAGCTTGGTGCCAGTCACAGAGTAATCACCAAGTATTACCATTATTTTTTAAAGGACTTTTTACTTATTCTGTGTGTTAGGTGACATCTGTACCTCTGGCATTGGGGGAGAAGGAGCAACAGATGTGAGAATTTTTTTCCTGTCCTCACAAGGCTTCCAGACCAGGGAGGAGAAGCTAGTCTTTTATATCATATCTCCAGGGAGAAAGGAGTACTGTGAAATGATCTCTTTTACAACAGGTGAGAAAACAAGCTCAGAGAGGTTGAGCCATTTGCCTAAGGACACACAGCTAGTTTGAGAAAGGAGCCTAACTAGATTCAGAATTCGAAGGGTAGGAGCTTCTAGTGGATCTTGCCCGCAGTGGTTTTCCAGATTTTAGGATCAAGACGAGAATAGAAACTCATGTGACAAACTCATGGCAGATTGCCACGTGTTTCCCCAGTTCCACAGAGAAACCTTGACCGATGGTATTTGGGCAAAGGGTTTTGGTTAGGCTCCCTTGCCCCACCTTAGTCCAACCTCCAGCAAGGAAACTGGAGCTGATCCAAGCTGGGGCTTGTTTCTTCTGGGAAGGTCCTTGATGAGTCTGGACCAGTTCAAAGGTGACCTGCACAGAGGTGAGAGAAAGGAGATCTAACCATGCCTTTCTAGGGTTCACGGAGCTTCAGTTTAACTTTGCAAGAGCTGCTCCGTCCTGCCTCCTGCGAGCCTGGACTCCTGGAATAATTAGCGCTTGCTGCACAGGCCTGGCCTCAGCCAGAACCCACCCCTTGTGTTCAAGACAGGAACTTGCAACACTGGGCAACGCTGATGAAATTGTTGTGCACTTGGCAAATATTTGCTAAGCACCCTTCTGTGTCAGGACAGTTGGAAGTGCATTTCCCAACCTTGTCTAACCAGCTGCACTGGAATGTTTCCACTCCCTGGGTCACTGCCTGGAGGGATCAGGGTCCAAAGCCCCATCCACACAGTGGACCTAATGATGGATCAATGTGGAGATTTGGCGCTTGTGCTGTGGAATCGGCTTTGCGCCAGGCCCCAGAAATTCTGCCTTCCTGTCGGGGCCTCAGTCTTCTCATCTGAGAAACGGGAGCAAACTCAGTTCTGCCACGCACAGGGTGGGTGTGATGTCAGATAAGGTAAAGCTCAAAATAAAGTGCCACACCTACTGGAATAATGGCAGCTATATAAAAGCACAGTGGGGCTTATTATCCTTGGAGAATGAGTCATTTGGGGGAAGATGAAATGTTCAGGTTAACTGAAAGTGTTATTTTAAGCACCAAAACTTTTAGCATATTAGCCTATTGGGGGTGGAACGTGGGGTACCACGCGTGCCTGGACTCCCAGTGGCTTTGTTTTATCACTGTATTGCCATGATAACCTTCAGGGGCTGCTTGCCCCTAAACTAAACAGCCCCACCTGTTACGACTTTTCGGTACTCAAGTCCTTGATACTGCGAACTGTCCTCACTGGCTGCCCTTGCAGTTTGCTGTCCGCGTCCTCCAGAGTCCTCCTCAGCCTGCTCCGAGGTGAGCCCCCTCTCTGGATAATGCCACCCGTTCCGATGGTCAGACACTGTGCTGAGCCAGTGGCTCTTGTGTCTGGCCCTCCAGCAACTTGTGCTCTCCTGAACTCAGATCCCTGCGTCACCGCCTGCTGGGCCCCTCACCTGCTCCTCCACCGATGTCCCCACCCAGGGGTCGCTGCGCCCAGACTTGGCAGCCAGTGAGCTGAGAGTCCACCCGCTTAGCCACATCCAGTGAGCACCAGGGCTGGTGGAGTCCACCTCTTCCCACTGCCTTGGTCCAGGGACCCCCACCCCAAAGACACACACACACACACACACACACACACACAGCCTGTCTCTTCCGTTAGTTCTGGTGCACTTCCTAGGGACAGGCCCTGTACCGGGATCTGGGGACACGGAGGATGAAGGCAGTCCCTGAGGGGGGTCCCTGGCCTGGTGGGGGGGGGCAGACACAGACCCTGGCAGCAGTGTGTGTGGACTACCTGAGAGATGGAAACAGAGAGCCCGAGGAGGTGGAGGGGCTGCTTCTGGGTTTGAGAGGCACCGCCACACAGGCCACCAGCCCCTTTTACGAACTCCCTGGACTGTGCCCCCTCGCTCCAGGTGGAGACGGGTTCAAAGTGCAGCCTCTGCAGCACCCTGACTTCTATTCCCTGGCCGTGTGTGTAGGAGGGGCCTTGATGTCCCTGCCTGTGACACGGGGTGACCCACTTTATAGGGGTGCTGTGAGGATGAATGATTTGATTCATACAAAGCACCGAGAAGGGAAGCTGGCACAGTAAGCAGCACATAAATGTTTGTATTATTAATATTACTGTTTTACCGATATTCTGTCCTGCAGCTCCGTTCCTGCCTCCCTCGGCTGGGCTGTAAGCCCTTGTCGGGTGATATGTCTTGTACATGTTTCTCTTCCTGGCACCAGGACAGTGACTGAGATGGACGGGGTGTTGGGGCTCAAAACGTTACCCCAAAATATAGCGCTTGACACGAAGCAGCCTCAAGGCCTCGCTGACCTCCCCCTCGTCCTGTCTCTCAGTTCTCTGTCCCGCCCGAACACAGGGTGAAGCTATTCTCAGAAGTTTCTTGATGTCCCTAGAAACCAGCCCTGCCAGAGAGGAATACAATCGCCTGAAATTTTATTAACTGGAGAATATTAAAACTCATATCACAGAGGAAGAGACTGAACATTAAATACCCCACCTAGAGCTCAGATGAACTTCGTCTCAAACTATCATCTGTTCTCCATCCTATTCAATTTCCAAAGAAAATTATTCACTAACCATTGTTTGAACATTGGGCCCATTCATCTCCCCCTAAAAATCATTGACTGTCCCTCAAACTGCCACATTTCTCCCACCCGCTCTCCCCCGTGAAGAAGGGCATGTGAGCATCTGCGTGCACCCCCCTGGGTTCCTGGGTCATCACTGTGGTTACCCCATGCTATGCACATCAGTGTAAATTCTGTATACCTTTCTCCAATTTACCTGCCTTTTGCCAGTTGATTTTCAGCGAACTTTCAGGGGGTGAAGGGGAAACTTTCCCTTTGTCTCTACAAGGGCCCGTGAATGTTTGCCATGCATTGTCAGGGCCGAGAGAGACCTTAATAATCCTTCCTGTTTATTGGGTGCTTTCCACCTATCAGGGAGGATGCTAAGTGCTTTGCCTCCATTTAATCTAACAACCCTGAGAAATAGGGGCTAATATCCCCCAATTTACAGGAAAGGGGGCATAGACAGATCAGGTGACTCACCCATGGTCACAGGTCTGGGGCTGGGCTTTGAGTCCTGGACGGAGTGACTACAGGGCTTTCCCCTGCCAGAGGACAGAATTGGGGAGGGGATCATAGAAGGGGAGCGGGCTTCTCTTGGGTGGGGAGGTTTCATAAACCCCCTACAAACACACAGGCACACATGCACACACACACATGCACGTGAGCACATACATGTTCACGCTTTCCTACACAGGTGAGGAATCAGGCAACCAGAGTCGAATTTACTTGCCCAGCTAGATGTGCATTCTTTCATATGTTTCTCCAGGACACATTTTAAAAAAAGATGCGCTCCCTCTCTTTAAAAAGGAGGAGTAACAATCCGCAGAGAAAAATGCAAGGGAGGAGGCCATCGTCGGGTGCTAAAACCCAGACACAAGAATTAGCTGCAAGCAGGGACAAACTGCAGGCTGTGTGGCCAGGATGGGGCAGGGGCCTCCAGGAGTTCCTAGGTGGGCTGGGTGTCAGGGGGGCTTTGTGGAGGTGAAGGAGCAGGCAAGGAGCTAATTGCCCCAGGACACCTGCTGGTCTCCCCTCCTCCTCCTCCTCAGCCTTCCTCCCCTGCCAGCCCCCACCCCCCTCATCCCTCTCACAGCCTCTCACAGCCTTCCCCCATTTCAGAATCACGAAAGGCTTGAAAATCAGCTACAATCCCATGAAGAAAGCAACTCAAGTAAGAGTAACTGGGCTGAGTGGAGGCAGGAGGGCTTCTCTCCTGAATGTGTGAGTGTGGGCTTCCATGTTCATGGGAGCGACGAAAAGCTAGAGCCTCATCAAAGATGGCGACATGTTTAAGCTGCCCGGTTGCCTGTAAAATAAAAGAAGCAGTAGCTGGACATGGTGGTGGTGCACATGTGGTCCCAGTGACTCGGGAGATTGAGGCAGGAGGACTGCTTGAGCCCAGGCGTTCAAGACCAGCCTGGACAACACAGTGAGATCCCATCTCTTAAAAATAACAAAAAAAGAAAAAAGAAAAGAAGCAAGAAAGCATGTAGATATGAATTTTGTTCATCTCAGTTTATTTCTTTTTCTCCTTATGCCAAGTGGCAGGTAAGTGCTCCTCCCCAACGTGTGGAGCAGGAATGAGAGTACAAACTCAGTAGCAGACTGCGCTTGCTCTCCTGCCAGGCTTGGGCTGCACACGCAGCACCTGAAGCGGGAACCGGAGCTGAGCCTGACTCTAGCAGAGGTGAGATGCGTGATGGACAGGAACAGGCAGAAACTACTAAGACAAGAGACCAGAGCAGAGAGGCCCCTGGGGGCATGGGCCCTCCGGCATGCCCACCCTCATGCCGCCTGCCTGCTCCTCCCTCCCCCGGCTCTGAGAAATCCTGGTTGCCTGACCACCCTTTCTAGGCCCTGCATTCATGTCCAGCCTCTGCCATCTTGACTCGATGGCCCTTGGTGTGACCCACCGAAGCATTTGCTCTGGCCGTGCCAGCTCCCGCCTGGACTTGCACATCAGCCTCCCAAACCCTCACAAGCTGTCTTCTTCTTCCTTTCCTATAGCATGGGCCGTGCCAAGAGCCAGGCAGCAGCAGGCAGTGGGAGAGGAGAATCACGGGCAAGAAGGGGCAGGTAGGACCCCAAAGGTCCCCCATGGAGGCTTGGTCCTTGGCCAGTGGTCAGTGGGGAGCTGGCACTGGGCTTGGCCCCCTGGGTTGGGAGGTAGGGTAGGATTGTCAACTTTAGGTGAACCTGAACAGAAAGAGCCAGAAAGAGTTTTTGGAACTGAGTCCTTCAAAGGCAGCCCTGGAGGGTGAAAGCAGGAAGGAGAAGGGAGGCAGAGCCTTGGAGCAGTGGGGGGAAGCCCAGGAGGCTGCAGCTCTCCTGGCCTGGCCATTGGGTACGGTGGGGATGGGTGCGTTGCGCTGGCTGGCAGGTTCAGAGTGGGGCAACATGTTGCAATAGACAGTGAGACAGAGTATCATTAGAGGAGGTCACATGCTGGCCCATCAAGGACAGCACAGTCAAACAGTAGTTGCAATAACTGGGCTGTTATCATCACACTCACATGCCAACCTATTCTGCTGCCTTTTCTTTTATTTTTTATTTTTATTTATTTATTTATTTATTTTTTGAGACACAGTCTCACTCTCTTGCCTGGGCTAGAGTGGCATGGCGTCAGCCTAGCTCACAGCAACCTCAAACTCCTGGGCTCAAGCAATCCTCCTGCCTCAGCCTCCTGGGTAGCTGGGACTACAGGCATGCGCCACCATGCCTGGCTAATTTTTTTTCTATTTTTTTAGTTGTTTGGCTAATTTCTTTCTATGTATAGTAGAGATGGGGTCTTGCTCTTGCTCAGGCTGGTCTCAAACTCCTGAGCTCAAGCAATCCTCCCACCTCGGCCTCCCAGAGTGCTAGAATCACAGGCGTGAGCCACCATGCTCAGCCCCTTTGTTTTCAATTGTCTGTAAGAATTCACTTATAAAGACTGAAAAATATATTAATAATAGTAGAATAGACAAGTGGAGGAGGCTGTGAATTCACTATTTCTAAGTAATTGGCTTTTTAGAAATAAATTATTGTTTGAGGAAATAACACCTCTACTCTGAGTAAATTTCGAAAGGATTCCTGGGGAGTCTCCCTCCCAGGCCAGCCCCCAGGGAGCCAGTTCTCTTCTCCGAGGCAACCACTGTTACAGTTTCTTGTGTATCATGCAGAGATGATTTGTACATATAAAGTAAAACACTTAAATGTGTGTATAATTGCTTCCCTTTTTTGTTTTGTTCACAGCACTTTGTTGAATGGGGAAACACTAGAAGCATTTCCGCTGAGATCAGGAACAAGGCAAGACAAGGATGCCCATGGTCTCCACTACTGTTTAATACTGTACTAGAGGTGTCAGCCAATGCAATTAGACAAGAAAAGTCAAGTAGAGGCATAAGAAGTGAAAAAGTGGGAGGAAAACTATCTCTGTTTTCAAATAATATGACAGTATACCTGAAAAACCTCAGAGAATTAGTAATAAAAGTTACTCAATGTGGGTGTGGTGGCACATCTATAGTCCCAGCTACTCCAGAGGCTGAGGTGGGAGGATCTCTTGAACACAGGAGTTCAAGACCAGCCTGGGCAACATAGCAAGACTCCATCTCTAAAATAAATAAATAAATAAATAAATGAAATGAAAAAAATAAAATAAAAAATAAAAATAAAAGTTACTCAAACAGCAAAAGAAACCAGTGAGCCATAAAATTAACATATGGAAATCAATAGCCTTCATTTACTCATAGCCATAGCCAGTTGGAAGATATTATGGTAGAAAAATCACAGTGACAACAGCCACAAAAAAGACTTTAAAAGATTAAGAAAGGAAACTTAACAAGTAATGTGCAAAGCCTCTTGAGGAAAACTTTAAAATAAACTCCTAAAAGACCCAGAAGTAGATTTGAACAAATGGAAGATATCCCTTGTCCTTGAATAGGACAATTCAATATCATAAAAATGTCACTTCTAAGATAATTTATAAATTTGACCTGACCCCAATAAAAACAACAATAAGCTTCTTTATGAGGCTAAAGATGCTGACACTTAAGTTCACATGGAAAATAAAATATGCAGGAGTAGCAGGAAAACACTGAAGACAGAAGGCAACAGAGGAACTGACCCTACAAGAATACCCTAAAGACCGTAATTGAAACAGCACGTGGCTTGTGCGTGCCCGGACGCAGGCCGGGGTACTAGAATAGCAAGTCCCCAAATAGGCCCAAGTACACAGGAAACTTACTGCGTGATAAATGTGGCATCTTAAACCTTGAGGCGAAGATGGACTTGTTAGTACAGGTGCTGGGACACCCAGTGAGCGCCTGGAAGAGACAAGTTGGGGTCCACATGTCACACCATGCACAAGAACAGACTCCAAATGGATCATGGATCTAAATGGAAAAACGAAATGATCCAAGTACTGGAAGGAGATAGGGGTGAATTCCTCTATACCCTGGGTATGTGGAAAGGTTTTCTAACTGACTCAAAATCCAAATACATTGCAATAAAGCATTGATTGCATAACAAGAACAAAACACTTTCGCACAGTAAACAAAAACCCCAATAAAGTCAAAAGAAAACTGACAATCTGGGAGAAGATATTTGCAACATATATCCCATACAAAGGGATATCCCTAATATTAAAATAAAAAACCTCTCAAAAATGGAGATCATGAAAGACCAAAAGTCTGATTTTAAAATGACTTCTTTTACCCATGAGCAGACAATCCACATACCACACACACACAAATTTAAAAAATGGTCCTTAAACATATGAAAAGATGACCATTGCCCTTCACAGTTAGAGAAAACCATCTTAAAACGTCTGGGAGATACCATTTCTCACCTATCGGGAAGGTGAAAATGAAAAGTCTCACAACACGCTTGGCGTTGGTGAGGCTGTGGGAAAACAGGCATTCTCGTATTTGCTGGCGGGAATGCAAATTGGTTTCATCCTTTTGGAAGGAAATTTGGCGATATCCAGTGAAACTATATATGTACTTACCTTTTGACTCAACAACTCCTCTTCTAGGAATTTACCCTGAAGGTACACCTCCAGCAATATGAAAATACTTCTGCATAATTGAATTACTTGTTACGACATTATTTGTAAAATATTAGAAACAACTTAAATGTGGAATATATATGTTCACACGCAAGAATATCTGCACATGAATGGTTGCATAGACTATAGTGCAACCACACAGCGATGTATTGTGCAGATGTGAAAAAGGAGGGAGATCTCTTGAAATGATGTGGAGTGATTCCTAGGATATAATTGTTAAGTTAAAAAAAAAGCAATTATGCTATCTTTTGTGGAAGAAAGAAGGGGAAATTAAAAAATATGCATGTATCTATTTATGTCTGTAAAAAGAAACATCAAAGAATACAGCAGAAATGAATGAGATTGACTACCTGAGAGGATGGGTGGGAACAGGGTGGGACGGATCAGGGGTGTGGGTGACACTTTTCTACTTACCCGCATATGGCTTTTTGCACAGTTTTGACCACACTAAAATAAATCAACAAAGATGGGGGAGGGGCGATAAAACGTAATACATATAGAAACAAGTGACCCTAACTCGACTTCAAATGGATAACATAACCACACTAAATAGAGCAGGGGAGAATTAATCCAATAACTTCCCTTGCCCTCCCACCCTCCCAAGTAACTCTTGAACACGTTGTGTTGGCGGTTTGGACTGTATATCCTCAGGCAAAAGACAAAGTGAACAAACGAAAAACCTCTGAAAACAAATACTGAACTCTTCTTAGGTTTGTTTTCACAGTGTTACAGGTTACCAGTGATAAAACTAGGACTGAGCAATTAAGTAAATATATTAAAGATACTGGGAATGAACTTTTTCCCTACTGGAGAGAGGAAAAACAGATATGGAAAGGGAGAGGCTAGAACGCACTCTGCCATGCTAGACCGGAGTTGGAGGCATCAGCGTGAACTCAGGATTTCTAAGATAGATACAGAAACAGGCGTGTGACAAGGGGGTGTGTGTGTGATTCCTGGGTCTAGCTCTATTCCCTGAGAGTGCCTGGAAGCAATGACAGTCTCCAGAACAATGAGTCCCCCAAGTGCTCAGCTCTTGGTTTTAAATCCCATTAACCAACAAAAGGAACCAGCGCTGCCTGGGCAGGGAAAGTACAATATGAGCCCAGATCGTTTTTGCTGAGCCAGGAAGCAAGGGGGTGCTCCAAGCATAAAGGGGACATGTCAAAAGGAAACAGGAACAGGGGCGGGGGCGGGGGTTACTGTTTAATGGGTAGAGAGTTTCAGTTTTGCAAGATGAAAAGAATTCTGTGAATGGATGGTGGTGACGGTATCACGACAGTGTGATTGTACTTAATGCCACTAAACTGTACACTTCAAAATGATGAACATAAATTTTACATTATGTGCCTTTTACCACAATAAAGAAAGTAAAGTGTTTTATTTGAGAACCTATTTTTTTAAAAAGATACAGAAGCCAGCCTGAAGGGGCTCCCATTGACCAAGTCTTAGACAATTTGAGCATTACAATAAATAATAATAGTAACAAATTATAACCCGTCCAATAAAATAACGATCTAATAGTGCATATTGATATAAATGAATGAATGAGAAGGGAAATACCTTCCGTCAATAGAACGCCACGCAATAAATGTAGAAGGAATGATAGAGTTAGAAAATCACATAGTAATAATTATTTCAGGCAAGAATAATCAATATATACTAAACTTAATGATGAGATAAATTAGTTGGATGAGAAACAGAATATTAACACAGTCTCAGTGATTCTCCCCTAAGATACTGATTAATTCAAAGGGAAAAGGAGTAACTGGCAGACACCACCTTAGCAAAACGATCAGAGCTAACCTCAGCAGTAATGGTGACATCAGATTCCTCCAGATACAGTGCACTAGAAGAACATAGCACCACTTCTGGGGTAGTCTTGGTACATCACCTATATTCTTCAAAGCTAAAAGACAGAGAAGCTTCCAGATCAAAGCACTAAAGAGGCATGACAAGGGAATGCAATGTGTCCCAGATTGGATGCCAGGCGCTTTTTAGCATTGCTTTTTCTTTCACTGTAGAAGACATTAGAGGGACAAATGGAGAACCGAAGAAATCCATAGTGTGCGTCAACGTTAATTTCCTGACTTTGATAATTGTACTGTGGTTATGGAGAGAATGTCCTTGTTTTTCAGAAGCTACCCCGAGGAGCTTAGGAGTGAAAGGTCATTAACTGCAGTTTATTCTCAAACAGTTCACAAAAGCAAGGAAGGTGGGGAGAGAGAATGAAAAAGGAAACATAGTCAGGTGTTAACATTTGGTGATTCTGGGCAAACGCTCTATGGGATTTTTTTTTTTTTTTTTTTGGTATAATTTTTGCAACTTCTTTGAATCTGAAATTATTTTCAAAACGAAATGTTTTGTTGTTGTTATTGTTGTTTTAGTGCAGGTTTTTCTGATTCAGTTTCAGCTGAATTCTAAAACGAGGAGCTGGACCCTCTAAAGCAGTTCTTCCTACCAACGTGCTTAAGACCTACTTGCAGAAACCTTGGGAAACACCCTGTCTCCTGCGCAGCAGAGACGGGACAGATGCTTCTGGGAGCAGCTGGACAGCAGAGGGATGCTTTCTCTAGAGGCAGTTGTTGGGGTGCCCCATGGTGGGAGGTGCATGGGGTGCCTCCCCTCTCTGCAAGCTGAGAGGGGCTTCGAGGAGGCCATCTGCAGAGCTTGACCTGTGTGTCCCGGATTCTGAGGGGCTGAGGCTGGGCAGGCCCTGTGCCTGGAAAATCCTATAGGTAAGATGCTGGCCTGGCCAGCCGCTCCTTGGTGGGCTCAGGAGAGGCTGCCGTGCAGGCGAGTCTTGTCAGGGTGGCGCAGGCCTGCTGGCTCCTGGGTCCAGCTGAGGAGCTGGGTGCAGAGACGGCTTGGAGCTGTCCAAAGGGACTTTGTGCAAGAGGGCTGGGGGAGTTGCAGGCAGTGCAGCGGGACCCAGTAGAGGGGATCCTTGGACACAGTGTCCCAGGTGGCCAGCTTGAAACATCTGCTCCAACCAGACCAAAGCCACCTAGTGAAGAAAGAGCACCGTGCAAGGAAAACCTTTCCTGCCCTTCCTTCTCCTACCCCCATCCGCACTCCCCAAGGAGGAGCTGAGCTGGTGAGGGTGTAGGTGCAGGGGGAGAGGCTGGGGCCAGAAAGAGCACTGAACACCCCTTGGGCCCCTCCCAAGTTCATACATGTCCCTCTGGCTGCAGGGGAGGGAGCCCAGGGGGACAGGCAGTAGATCCCTGGTCCCCTGTGATCAAGCTGTGTCATCGAGAGGCGTTGAGTGGGGAGAAGAGGGCCCGGGGGAGGCTGATAAGAGTCAGGCCGGCTGTCACAGCCTCAGAACCCAGAGCTGAGCTGCTGAATAGAGAACCCACAGGAGCAGACAGGACTCCACGGCTGCCGGGCTGCGGCTCCAGCCCTCACCAAGGGCCTGGGCGGGCAGGGGCGCCCCTGCTGGTGAGGCTGAGTCACGGCCACACCCCCGGCCCTGTGGGGGCAGGCTGGGGAGCCCTATGAACCCCAGGCCAAGGTGGCCCAACAGGGGCCTCGGGACAGCATCCCCACCAGGCCCCACTGCACCTTCGTGCAAATTAGAGAAGGCAACCCTTGCTTCCATTCCTTCAGACCTCCTACGGCCCTTTGGAGACGTGAATGGTGCCCCCTGGAACCTGTGGACTTGGTGGGCTCTCTGTGAGCTCTTCCAGGAGAGCGTCGGATTCTATTCTATTAGTAATTCATTTCTGAAACTCCAAAGCCCCACACTTGAGGCAGGCTTGGTGAATGCTGACAATTAGACGAAGTTCTAGGTAAAAGCATGGCAACATACTTGTTACCTTCTAAATGTTCAAGCCTATGGACAGGTACTCTAGCCTCTCTGGGGATGATACTTGCAGCCCAGGACTTGGCACATTGTAGGTGCGCAGTCGTAATAGCTAATATTCACTGCATGCAAGAGCACTAAGCAGTAAGTATGAATCACATTATGATGTAAATACTGCAAATGGTATAAAGTGAGGCTTGAAGAAGTTTCGTACCTAACTAGCCAGGTGTTGTGAGCAGGGTGCTATGGAGCAGAGATTCCAGTCCCGGACCTTGGGCTTCTGGAAGCCCTTTCTTATGCGCATGTCGTTCTGGCTGGTCAGAATGCACTCTCTGATTGAACATGCCTGTCTCTCTCCTCAGGTGACTTGAAAAGGTACAGGCTTAAAACCAACACCCACACCGAGAATAAGTGAAAGAATTGGTTCCCAGGCAGTTACAAGGCTGGATTTGATATAAAGAGCAAAGTTGAGGCTAATCAGAATGTTCTGACATGCTGAACTTGGGGAAGAGGAGAACTGAATCCAAACACCCCAGCAGGGCTGAAGGACGTCAAGGAACTGACAGCGGAGGGGAAACAAGCCACTCGGGGCGGGCACGAGGCTGCTAAAGTGAGGAGGTTCAAGGCAGGACTCGGCGACGTGCTCAGGTGAGAACTTCAGGATGTGTTTTGTGCAACTTCAGCTCTATCTGCAGCAGAGAGACTCTGGGTCACTCTAGGTCACAGGGGTTTAGCATGTGGGAATGACAGCCACTCTGCTCTGGAGCCTGGGTCACTTGGGCGGCCCTCTCCCTGCCTCCAGCCCTACTAGGGAGGAGACGGTGAGGTGGGTTCAACCCTGACCAATGGGGAATGGATGTCAAGGGGCAGCCTTTGTCTCGGGCACTGATCTTGGTTCCAGACGACGACAGACAGGGCAGGACGGGCTGCACAGAGCCCATGTTCACTGGTCTCTGCACGGGTGCTGCAGCAAGTGCCCTTCACAGGTTAGCACGAGGTAGGTACTATTATCATTCCCAATTTAGAGATGGGGAGACTGAGGTTCACAGAGGTCAAGTGACTTTCTCAGGGTCACAGCTAGCAAGTCACAAAGGCTGGGCTGCTGTGCTTGTCTGGGAGCCTGTACCCTTGACCGCCTGGTCCTGTCTCCCTTTCAAGCCGAATCCAGAACTGTATTAAAAAGCGCAAGGCTGCTCTTCCCAGAAGTGGACACCAGGGGGCAGTGTAACCAGCAGAAATTTGAAGTCTGGCTGTCCTCCAGCTTAACCGTCACCCTGAAAAGCATCTGAGGAATGTCTGGTTTTTAATATTGTCCTCTAAATGGAGAGGACATGCAAAAAACCATGAAGAGTGACAGACCGTGATTACAGATAGGGCTATCTGGGAGTCCATGTTTTGTCCAAGCCTCTCAAGCCCACCTCTCCAAACCCAAACCCTCCTCTTGAGCACAGACCACCTCTGACATCCTCATCTCTGCCATCCGGTTGGTGCTGAACAAACACAGGGATGACCCAAATACTGGGTTGGTGGAGGGAGGAGTCAGAGGTCCTCTGCAGAGGTGGGCACACCCCCTCCCAACCCCAGGCTTTTCCACCCAAACGTGCCATGCCCAAAGCCCAGGCACAGGCAGGGATGTGGTGGCATCTGTTGGCTCTATTTAAGGGTCTTGGGTCTTGCCCCCTGGTACTTGGCTGTGTCCCTCCTCAGTGAGGTTGTTGCTCCAGGTGGGAGCATTTTAGGTGCTTGCAGGGATAGGTGGGAGCTACACTGGCTTAGCCAAAGCCATTCCCTCCACTGTGGGACCAAAAGTGCTGGCCAGCCTCCACCTGATACCTCCAGAGCTGTAGCCAATGGACAGCTTCGGCAGGACGATGAGCAGCCCTGCACTGGGTTCAGACGGGCCTGCGTTGGACCAGCTCTAGAACTGCGGTTTCCTCTTCCATAGCATGGTGTTATGAACACCTGCTACAAGGGCGCTGGTGGGATTCCATGGGAGGTGGGGGAGCAGAATGGCCATTGGCTTTGGCTTCAGAGTCAATGAGACCAGGCACTGAGGCCGGCTCTGCTCTTGGTACCCATTTCCAGCACGACCTAGGAAGGGCCCACGATCTCCGAGCCTTGGTCTCACCGTCTGTAAGATGGGGGTGGGAACGAGATCGATCTCATGGGGTTGTTGTGAGAATCACAAGAAATAATTCAAAGGCACTAGCTGGTCCAGAACAAACCCTGAATAAACGACAGCTGCTGCTCAGGGTGGTGTTACAGAACGTCTTTGGCACACAGTAGACGGCAAACTTGTCTTCATTGACTAAGTACACATGGTGCGTGCGGTGATGCACTTAGAACCGTGGCCAGCACATGGGAAGCAGAAAGCAGTTAAATAAGATATTAAATAAAAAGGACGTACAGCATGGAGGAAGAAGACCTGATCCCTATCCTAAAGTCAGGCCCAGTGTAGTTGTTTTTTTGTCCCATTCACCTCCACTGTCAGGCCCAGTGTTTGACACCTCTGATACCTGCAATATGGCAACAGGCAGCACAGGGATGGTGTCTGTCCTCAAGGATTTAACTGTAGGGAAAGAGAGGAGAACATGGTGCTGTGGGAAGGAGGGGGCCTCTGGGCAGGTCCCCCCCAACAGGAATGTTGGCTCTTACCCTCCCCTCCCCATTGCGCCCTCCCTGCCCCCAGGATCTCCCCACCCCTATTGTCCCCGTTGTACAACAATGCCCGATCAAGCTGCCCAAAATGCCACATCCATGACGTTCCTCCTGTACTTAAAAACTCAGCGCTGTCCAAGTTCTGCTGCAGGGCCCGCATTCCTCACTGGGGCGGGGCAGCCCCAGGTGGGCGGGGCAGCTCCAGGTGGGCGAGGGCTGGCCCAGGAACAGTGGGGGCCGATCCACATCTGCCCCAATCTGGCTGTGCAACCCATTGGAAGTTACTCAGGCGCCTCTAGGCCCCGGTTCTGTCACATTTAAGGAGTAGGTTGGGCCAGGCAAGCCTGGCTCCTACAGCTCTAGGATGTTGAACTTCACCTTCCCAAATTTCACTCCTCATGTAAACTCGTGTTTCATTCAAACTGGCCCACACTTGGCATCTGGAACACTCTTGTTCCTCCCACTCCAGCTTTGCCCTTTCCTCTGCTCCCATTTGATTCCCCCTCCCCTTCCCCATCTCCTGAGACCCTTCCCAAGGCCCCTTTCTCCAAGACCCCTTTCTCCAAAACCCCTTTCTTCAAGACCCCTTTCTCCAAGACTTTTCATGGCCTCTTTGGGGGGGTCTCCTCCGCTCCCAAGGCTGAGGACAGCTCCATCTGTTCTCTCCAGCCCATGTTGCCCTTCTGAGTGTCACACCTGGAGGGACAATTGTCACTTTCCCCACAAGCACTGCAAACATAGGTTGCCCTTAAACTGAGCTCCTCATCCCCCTGCCCGCTCCCCCAATCTGCCTCTGCCTCTCACAACCACGGTTGACTTGGTTCCAGCCAGGAACCAGGGTGTCAGCCTGACTTCCCCTTCTCCCTCTTCCATAGCCCCTTGAACCTGAGTCCTTCAGTTCCACCCCCTAAGTGCCCGTTGACTCCACCTGCTCCTGTCTGGTCCTGCTGACACCGCCTTGGCTTGGGCTGCCCTTACTCCTGACGCAGACACAGGTGGCCTCCTAACTGGTCTCTTCATGCTCCAAAACATCCTCCCTGCAACCCAAGGGGTGGTCCAAGTTGCAAATCTGACCATGTCACTCCCTTGCCTACAGCCCTTAAGTGGATAAAGAAGTATCGCCTGCTCCAGTTTTGCTTTCGCTAACAACGGTCAAGGGCTCACTAAGTACCAGGAGTGCTGCCGATCCTTCAGGGCCAGTTCACATCCCATCTCATTCATCCGTTCATCTGTTCGTCCATTCCTTCAATATGCTAAATGCCAGGGACTATGCTAGATGTTTACAGACATTATACAATTTAATCTAAACAAAGATCAGGGTCACAACTATTATAACTCCCTTTTGCAAGAGAGGAAACTGAGGCACAGGGAGGAAATTGCTCAAGAACACACTGGGGAGTTCCTAGGAGCAGGATCCTAGTGGGTCTTTGACTCACTCCCTGCCAAGAGGAAAGGCTTTATGGAGAAAGCAGGGCCTTGGGTGGAAACTTCAGTGTTCAGCATGTGACAGTTCAGCGTGTGACACTGGATCAATGAGGAAAGCCCCAGGCCCCTCCCCTATAGTCCAGGACCAGGACCGGAACAGTAAGAAGAACAGCGTCCCCTTCAGCCCTCACCCCTCCCTGGTCCCAGACCACACGAGTAACTGGCCCTCCTCCCTCCTGCAGTACACAGATGGTCAGTCTCCCCTCCAAGTTACCTGGGGAATAACTCAGAAGGGGACCCACAGAACCAATCCCTCCTCCTTCCTGATTTACAGGTGGGAAAACTGAGACCTCTCCCAGCATCTCACCCTACAAAAATGCAGTTCTCGTGACTTTGATCTAGTGCCCCTTCTACTCTTCCTCCCTCAAAGTCTTTCCCAAGGATCCCTGATAACCCCAGGTCAGGGAGCAGGAAAGAGGCGTTGGTGGTGGCAACGCACCTGGAACCCACCTGGGTTGGGCTGCCCTGCCACTCACTGGCTGTATGAGTCCACAGTCACTTCACTTCTGTGGCCCCATCTGTAAAATGGGTACAGTAATACCAGCCTCGCAGGGTTGCTGAGAGCTTAAACGAATAATACACATACACAAAACATCTGGCACATAGAAGGTGCTCAGCTAACCTTAAGTCCAACTGCTGTCCTCAAAGAACTCATGCGGTGGGAAAGAACCCACTCCCAGCCACCCCTGGCCCCCGCCCCCCAACACACAAAGGGCAGGATGACAAGATATCCGAAAACAGATACAGGCCCATGCTGTGGGAACTTCAGGAGGGAGAAGTTTCTTCCCATGTCGGCTGTTTGATAACCAGACTGCACAAAGGAAAAGCCCGAATGCGAGGACAAACGGGGGTCTCACTCGCTGTTCTCCCAGTGTGGGGGCCCCGGTCTTCCCCAGACACAGGGGCGTGGCCAAGAGTCCCGGGGTGCGGGCCCGCCGCAGCCGCAGAGCAGGGCGCGCGTGGGGCGGGCGGGGACCCCCGCGGCGCCGCCGAGCCCGCGCGGACTACAGCTCCCGGCGTGCCCCGCGCGGCACCCGCCGCCCCCGCGCCGGGCGGAGGATGCAGACGGCGGCGGGCGAGGAGGATGGAGGCCGGGGAGGCAGCGCCGGCGGGGGCGGGGGGCCGCTCCGCGGGCGGCTGGGGCAAGTGGGTGCGGCTCAACGTGGGGGGCACGGTGTTTCTGACCACCCGGCAGACGCTGTGCCGCGAGCAGAAGTCCTTCCTCAGCCGCCTGTGCCAGGGGGAAGAGCTGCAGTCGGACCGGGTGAGGCCCGCGGGGTGGGCGGCGGTCGGGCCGGGGTCCTCTGCTCCCCAGCGCGGGGCTGCTCGGCCTGGCCCGCCTGCCGGGCTGGGGACCCCGCTGGGGTGGCTTCCGAGGAGCCGGAGGCGGGAAGGACTGGCAGGAGGACGGGAGGGGAAGTGGATCTGAGAGTGCGGGATGTGTCCATTGCCGTGGCAACGGGACAACGCAGGCCGTGGCCATTTGGAGCTTTTGAGCGCGGCCCGATGGGCCCTCTCCCCCTCTTTTGGGGCCGTGGGGAAGGATAGACATGTCGGGCCTTCTCTCTTCCCCAAAGGGGAAGGAGCTGATGAGCCTGCTTTTCCCTGCCCTTTGGGGTGTGGGTGGCCGAGGGGTGCCCGGTGCGGGGTGGAGGAGTCCTGGGGTGCCTTCCAGCTGGGCTTACTCTGGGAGGAGCACTGGCCGGGAGGACACCATTTCTGGGCTCCCGTCCTGACTGCAGCAAACTGCATGACCTTTCCCTGCTCTGGGCTCAGCCTCCTCATCTGTGACCTGGTCTGGAGTTGACCTCTAAGGTCCTCTGTCCCCTACATCCTGTGACCGTCGGATACGCTGACCTTGGGCAAGTCCCCTTCACCTCTTGGTGCCTCTGTTCGCTCTGTAGAGTTGTACTGGTGCCTGCCCTGCCTGCCTGCAGGCTGCTAGCGTCCAATGAGATAGTGGCTCCTTCGCAAACTTGTAAACATCCCCCGAAAGTCTAGGGATTTGGTGGAGCTACTGGGCCTGGCTTCAGGGGGACAGCCTCTAGCAGGGACATTCACTGAGCCCGGCACTGGGCTGGGTGCCACTCAGACCTCCTCTCACTGGGTGCTCACAGGGACCCCTAATGATGGCGGAGAGGAGTGAGGCTCAGAGAGGCCAAACCACAGGCCCAAGGTCACATAGTCAGGAAAAGGCAGAGGCAGGGTTTGAACTCAGGTCTGTCTGACCCAGAGTCTTTTTTCCCATCATTTCCTCCTTGTTTCAGGGAAGAGCAGACTGCACTGTCCCTCCTTCCCTCCCTGCAGTCCTTTCCCGGGCCTGTGGTGAGGGCACATGTGCAGGTTTGGGCAAGGGAGAGGCCTCACTCCTCTCTCGCTGCCTGTCCCTTACCTCCATAGGATGAGACCGGGGCCTACCTCATCGACCGTGACCCCACCTACTTTGGGCCCATCCTGAACTTCCTCCGTCATGGCAAGCTGGTGCTGGACAAGGACATGGCCGAGGAGGGTGAGTTGGTCCAGGGGGCTGGCCTGGGGCCCACATGCTAGCCCTGCCAGGGTCTTCTGTGGCGGCTCAAAGCCATTTCTCCCAGTCAGGACAGACGTCTGCTTTCTCCCATGTTTCCTGCGTCTTGCCATCCCAGATAGGGCCGCATCCCAAAGCATCCACCTGGGCTGAGCCTGCGGGCTCTGCCAAGCTGACAGGCCCGAGCTTTCCCTGGGTGCTGCTGGGGAGGTGATGGAGACACAGGACAGAGGGAGCCAGTGAAGCCCTGCGGCGTCTGTCGTGGGCAGGGCTGCCCTTTCTCCCTGGCCTCCTGGGAAGCCAGGTATGGACGGTCACACCCAGAGGCTGGGCTCGGGAATGAGGTGGAGACAGGCGTGGGAAGAGCTGTCACTCTCTTTCTCTGGGTGATCTAGTATCTCAGATTCTGCCTGGTGAGGGCTTGCAGTCGGCAAGTGGGCGGGGCGGTGACTCTCCCCTAAGGCTGGCAGCTCTGCCGCACCGTGCTGGTTGTAGGTAGAGGCAGGGGGCAGCGAGAGGAGTCTGCTCCCCAGCAGGGCTTTGGTCCTTCCCAGGCCTGGGTAGCTAAGGCCCTGTAGGTAGATGTCCACATCTGGACCTAGCAGATGGTGGGGAAGCCCTGTCTGGGAGAATGACTGCTTAGCAGAGCCCCAGCCAAGGGCAGGGACGATAGTCAGTGCCAAGGTAACTCTTCCTTGGGGTATAGGGTATGGTCTGGGTCGGCTAACCCAGTCAGGCCAGCTCATACATGTCACTTCTCTCGGCATCTCCCATGATGTCTATAAAATGGGGGTGGTGATCTGCATCTTGGAAACACACTTTGGGACCACAGATGTGAGTCCTGTGCCTGGCACTTGTGCCTGTGTGTGGAGCACAGCCCGTGCCTCCCCACTCTGGTCCGTGGTCTCCCCTCCGTCACCCCTGTGGGATACAGTGGTCGGGAGGCCAAGCAACTCCCCAGTAGGTCAGGGCTGCGGCATCAGAGCCCACCATAGGTACCTGGCTGTGCAGAGCCCCAGGGGAGCACAGATGCCATGGGCGTGGTCTGGGCTCAGGAGCAGGTCCCACGGGGAGGGGAGGTAAACACTCCAGCTGCGTCACAGCCAACACTTGTTTACAGGTTCTGGGTTTCAGAAGGCCCTGCTACTCCTGGCACCTTCTGACAGGGCTAGGGCCCCTGCAGGGGATCTGGGGGAGACTTACTAGCTGTGTGACATTGGGAAAATCACCTAACCCTTCTGTGCCTCCGTGCCCCCATTGTGAAACGGGTGACAATAGCACCCAGCTTGTGAGCTGTCGCAAGGATAAAAGGGCTAGCACCAGGGCAGCATGTAGCTCGTGTAGCGGCTATAAATACAGACGACGCTTTGCTCGCTCACCTGCGCTCATCTCCTGCTGCGCGACCCGGTTCCTAACAGGCCACAGACTGGTACCAGTCCGAGGCCCGGGGTTGGGGACTGAAGGCTTATGAGCAACAGAAATTTATTTCTCAAAGTTCTAGAGGCTAGGAGTCCAAGAGCAGAGTGCCGGCATGTAGGGCTCTGGAGAGGGCCTTCTTCCAGGTTGCAAACTGCTGACTTCTCGTCTATCCTCACGGCAGAAAGAGAGCGCCACTAGCTCTCTGGCCTCTTATTAAAAGAACACTAATCCCATCATGGGGACTCCACCCTCCTGTCTTAATCACCTCCCAAAGGCGCCCCCCCCAATACCATCACACTGGGGATTAGTTTTCAGCATATAAACTTTGGGGGGACACAGACATTCAGTCCGTAAAAGGCCCTGTCCCCAGAGGCCCATCAAGGAAAGGGCCTGAAGGCCCCCTGCCCTGTAGAGCTTAGGGGAGTCTAAACACCTGGGAGCTCCTTCCACTTCACTGGGGGGGGTGACTTGCTTAATCTGTCAGGTCAGTTCAGTTGTAAAATGGGGACAGCGATACCTGCTTTCCTCATGTCCCCAGGACTCGTGATGAGCGCGCGGGGGCCTTTGCAGACTGTGAAGTGCTGCAGCTGGGTGGTGCACAGGCACAGAGATCGTGCATTTCTGGCGGGAAAACACGGGCTCCGTAGTCTGAGGAGCTTGAACTTACTCTGCCACTTGTTGGCTGTGCGACCTTGGACAAGCTGCTTCTCTGTCAGAGCCCGAGTCTCCCTAGTTGTTCAACGCAGAGGATGAAAGTACCTACTTCTCGTTCTGTGAATTAAATGCCGTCAAGAGTGGAATGTGCCTCCCACGGTGCCTGGCGCTCAGCATGTGCTTGATCAGTGGGGGACACGTACTCAGGGGTCAGCCAAGGCCCTCCTCGTGGTGACATTCTAGGGATCGGTCCCAGCGAGCCTGCTGTCTCTTGGTAACCCTAGAGCAGCCCAGAGCGTGGACTGCAGGGGTCCCTGGGTTCCCATGCTCAGCACAGTGGGAGGGACGCAGAGCTGGCTGAGGGGCGGCACCGGCCCCTTCCACAGGGAGCGTGGGCTCCCAGGGAGGAAGGGCTCCCTCTTGCCTGACCTCTGAACTCACAGATGCTCAGCTCACCTCTCAGATGTGGCTGGAGCAGGAGGTGGGTTTGGAGGCAGAGGGGACAAGGGGAAAATGGGGCTTGGGGGCAGTAGGAGTGACCTGGCTGCTCTGTCTTTGCCAGGGGTGCTGGAGGAAGCGGAGTTCTACAACATCGGCCCGCTGATCCGCATTATCAAAGACCGGATGGAAGAGAAGGACTACACAGTCACCCAGGTGGGACGCAGGGGCAGGTGGGGAGAGGGAGGGCGGGAGGCACCGGGGCGGGGGAGGCTGAGCTGGCCTGTAAGGAGAGGGTTGGTGTCAACGCCCCAGACTGCCCAGAATGGGAGACGTGCTGGGGTTCTATACCTGCCTTGCTGTGTGACCTTGGGCCAGGTACGCCCCTCTCTGGACCCTGATTTACTCTCGTGGGATATAGAGGTGCTGAGAGCTGCTGTCCCTTCCTCACAGGGGTCAGTGTGGGGGTTCGGGGGCCCTGCAGGGGTATGAGTAAATTGTGCATTTTGTGGCATTAGGCAGTCCCTTACTGGGCACGTCACAAGCTATTGGGGCTGGCATTTCTGAGCCTGGACCCTGGGCCTCAGTGATCAGTCTGCGGGAGGAGGTGGAGAGATTGTCTGCCCACCTGGAGGAGACGTGGGGTTTGGGGGACAAGTAGTGAGGCGCCGTCTCCCGGCCCTCTGTCTCCTGGAGGGCCTGACTAGATTGGCAGCCCAGAATGTCCCCCAAGCCCCGCCATCCTTCCCTCTTGTACCACCTGTGTCCCAGTTCTGGCTCTGCCACCCTTGAGCTGGGTGACTTGGGCAAGAAACTCATTCCCAGTGAAAAGCCCCATAATCCGCAGAGCTCTTGGAAGGGTTAAGTGAGGTCATGCGTGTTGAGTGCCTGGTACGCAGTAGGTGCTCAGGACATGGTTCCCTCCCCGGCCTCCTCCCCATCTTTCTCTCTTTTTTAGGTACATTATTGGGGGGTGGGAGCAGGTGCTTATCCCCCCCGGGGTGCCCGGTGCTCCCACAGGTGCCCTCCACGTGGCCCTTCTGTCCACAGGTCCCACCCAAGCATGTGTACCGCGTGCTGCAGTGCCAGGAGGAGGAGCTCACGCAGATGGTCTCCACTATGTCTGACGGCTGGCGCTTCGAGCAGGTGGGCTGGGGACATGGGCCACCACAGGGCCCACCCTGGTACCTCCCAGTACAGCAGGCCCCTCCCTTCCTGCAGCCCCGGCCTTGGGTTCCCCACCACAGTCCCCACCTGGGGTCTTCTTAAATCAAACTAAATGAGGTTAGGAAAGACCGCACGGCAGCAGATTGACCGAGCAGGGAGAGGACAGGAGCCCCACTTGCCACAGGGCAGCTCCAGGGTCCTCGAGGGCAGGGGTCCTCGCGGCAGCTGGGTGGTGATCTACATGGTGGTGTGGGCAAGTCTCATAATGCCAAGTGACAGCTCAGGTGCCAGGAGACCAGATCCACAAGGTGAGTGGAGTCCACCTTGAGTCCACGTGCCTTGTAACTCTCGAGTCAACACCGTATGATTGTCACAATTGCTTAGGCATAGCTTCCAGGGTCTCCCCGAGGGACATGCCCAATTAAGAGCATTGCCACATTCAGGGAAGCCCAAAGCAGTGGCTTCCTGTGCGGTATTTATGTGCCCTGTGGTTCCTCCCAGTCCAGATGCAGTTTACCAACCAGGGGAGATTTTTATCCTGAGCAGCGTGGCCCTAGTAATACAGCCGAAGTCTTGCCTCTCGCGCTTCCAGAGGAACAGAGCCGGAAAGTGACCCTGGAGTCAGATTGGCCCTTAGAGAAGGAGGAGGGTTGGCAGCCTCTGCTCCACAGCCACCCACACGCGCCTGCAGTGGAGACTCAAGCAGGCAGAAGGCCGGGCCCCCCAGGGTGGCCTGGTGTGTGACATCGAGCCCAGGGCAGGAGCCGCAGGCTGGCTTCGCCTCTAGGCCTAACACTGACAGAGTCACCACCTTGCCCAAGTCATGTCTCCTCTCTGGGCCTCAGTTTCCTCATCTGTGATGGGGGCTAATAGCACCTCCTTTGCAGGCAGGACTGCTGCGAAGATTGGAAAGGCCATCAGTAAAGTTCCTAGCCCTGGGTGGGACTCCCTGCATTGGCCCTAGTGCCATGCAGATTAGAAGAAGTATTGTAGTTAAGTCTGTAAGACTCTCAGAAGGGACTTGAGATCCCATATTCAATCCCTGTCCCCCCCCTCCCCTGCTGGGGACCTCCAGCAGGCTACCACCTCTCCAAGCCTTTTCTGCCAAAAAGGGTGACATCTTTCTGCCTGCTGAATGAGGGTCTCTGAGGGCTGAATGAGACTTGTCCTGTACAAGGACTTTATTAGCCAGAAGGGCCCTGTGGGTGTGGTTTATTCTAAGGACCCCAGAACAAAGGCGAGGCCACTCTGAGAGCCTGCGGGGGTCTTTGGCAATTGCATAGGCTCTCAGATTGAGCAGGTCAGGGGCCACTGGTCATTCGCCCGCAGCATGAGGACTGGCACCCTGTTTTACCTCTGCTTTCAAGAGTGAAGGGAATATTCTGTGGGGCTCCACCATGCCAACCTACCCTGCAGCCTTGTCCTGGGGCTGCACCAGCCACATTTGGGACAGGGGCCAGCCTGCCCGTGATGGGCCTCCACCTGTGTCTGGAAAGGGGCCGCCTGGATCTGTGGCCAGGCTGGGGTGGTGGGGAGGGGTGCTGGTGATGCTGCCTCCCTTTGCCAGGGCTTGGCCAGCCAAGCCAGGTGCAGAGGCTGGTCCTGGGGAACAGACCAGAGGTGCAGATGGGAGGGGAGGAGACTTTGCAAACCCAGGAAGAGGCCTGAGCAGGCAGCAAGGTCAGGACGTAAGCTGCAATCTTGACGGGTGCCAAGGTCCGCCTCACCCTGCCCCACTGCCCCCAACCCCAACCTGCGTCTGTCTCCCCATGCTCTGCCCCTCCAGCTGGTGAACATCGGCTCCTCCTACAATTACGGCAGTGAGGACCAGGCGGAGTTCCTGTGCGTGGTGTCCAAGGAGCTCTACAGCTCCCCACACGGGCTGAGCTCCGAGTCCAGCCGCAAAACCAAGGTGAGCCCCACCCACCCCAGCCCTTGCTGCAGAAGGCTCCCCTCTCTCTCCACCCCCCGCCTCTCCGCGCCATCCTGCCGCCTTCTCTCTCCCTCCCGCTGCACATGCATAACCCCATGGTCACAGCCGACGCCATCCATCCCATGCCGCTGCGGTCCTGTCTGCTCACATGTTACCCAGGCCCAGGCTGGGGAGCAACGAGATGGGACCATCCCGAGTGCATGGCCAGGGCGGACTCAGGTGCCGCTTAACGAATGAGGGCCACATGGTGGCCACTGGGTGCTGTGGCATGAGGGGGAGTATGCTGAACTAGGTGTCAGGGGGCAGTGTGACATCCTCTGTGTGACCTTAGACAAGGCCTGTCCTCTTTGGGCACCTTTGTTGTGTTCTCTGTGATGTGAGAGGGGTGGACTGTATACTTTCTATGGTGGCTTTAAGCTGGGAACTTCCGGGATCCCAAATGGCCAATTTATTCCCCAGGGGTGGGCGAGTGTCCCCAGCTGGTGCGAGGAAGCTGGATCTGTGAATCCCGCCCCTTTCCCAGGCCTCCTCCTTGGGCGCCCTGCAGGGCGGTGGCCAGCAGCCCTGTGGGGCCCAGCCCTGTGTTGCCGCCCTGGCCTGCGAGGCAGCCTCCCCACAGCACGTCTGGCAGCATCTGCCCATAAGGGGAGGCGGTTGAGCAGCGATCCTGCCACCCTGGACCCAGAGCTGGTCAGACACCCTCAGGGCCTCCGACAGGGCTGGCAGAGCAGGCGTGAGCCAGGGTGGGAGGAAGACTTCCTGCTGGGGCCTACCCTGTGCACTGGAGACTTAGGAACTCTGGCTTCTGTCTGTCGTCTGCCTGCCTCCCTCCCTGTCCTGCTGTGACTCCCCTGCCCACCCCACCACGCTGGTGCCAGTGGCTGGCGCTACCTTGCAAGGGCACAGAGTGAGGCCTCTGCTTCTGCCTGTCTGGCCCAAAGCCCCCGGACCGGGGTGCCAGAGATGGTGGCTGGCGTCCCAGATCTGGTGGTCTCTGCCCTGGGGCTTCCTTGGCCATGTTTCTACTCAGGGTCAGTCTTCCCAAACAAGGCCCTCCCAGATGCCCCTCGGGGATGCCCCAGCCACATGCCCACCCCGCCCCCCACCACAAGCTCTCGTCCCAGCCTCTGTAACGGCAGTCAGACCGCCCCCTGAGCATCCCTGCAGGGCCCATCCTCCGCTGGGTTCCCCACCCTCCCCCAGCTGCCCAGGGGGCTGGAGAAGATGCCCCAGCCCCTTTGGCTGGCGCCCTCTCCCCTCCTGAGGTCCCCTTCATCTTGCCTGAGATTGGGACCCTTGGGGACAGCAGCCAGCAGGCCCTGGCCCCCTTGTTAGTGTCTCCACTCTTTCTTCCCTGGGTCCGCCGGCTGGTTCACAGAGCACGGAGGAGCAGCTGGAGGAGCAGCAGCAGCAGGAGGAGGAGGTGGAGGAGGTGGAGGTGGAACAGGTGCAGGTGGAGGCAGATACCCAGGAGAAAGGTGCAGCCAACCCCCAGGAGAATGATTGCTAATCAGAGCCGGAGCCTCCCGCCCACTCCCTGCTGGAGCCAGCTGCAGAAGGGGACCCCGGGGCTGCGGGGGGTCGGGCCCGCCAGGGTTAGCTCAGCCACTCGCCTGGCCTCACCTGCATAACCATCCCTTCTCTCACTTTCTCTTTGCAGCCCAGTCATCTCAGGATCCCGCTAACCCTTCCTCCCTCCCACCACCGCCTCCTCCGCCTCCTGCTGGAGGTCCTGCCTCATCTTCATCCACCTCCTCTTCCTCCTGGATCTCATCTGCACCCTGCCTCTTCCCTCTCTGCCCCTGTCCGGGTTTTCTCTCTGCCTGCTCACGCCTCCCTCCCGGGGCTGCCCTGGTCCCAGCCTCCTGTGCCCTCCACCCAGGCCCCCCGGCCCCGTATCCCAGAGCGTCTTGCCTGCCGCCTCCTGCGCCCCTTCCAGCACCTCCTGCCTCCCAGCCTGGGGAGGGGGCGTGCAGCTGCACCTCCTCTATGCCCACCAACCCTGCCGGGCACCTCTGAGGCTGGGCCTCGACGCAGGCCCTGCCCTGTCCTGCCCCGCCGCCGCCTCACGTTTCCTCCTTGCAGGTTCCCGTCTGCACCCTCTCAGACCTGAGGCCGAGCTTGCAGTGAGGGCTTCTCCTGGGCCCCTCGCCCGCCCCCAGAGCTGCCACCCCTGGTTTGTAGCTTGGCGGAGCTGGAAAGGGGGGTGGAAGCGAAGAGGGTGCTCATCTCTTGTTCCTTGGACTTGAGCCGAGCTTTCTGCTACTTTTCTCCACCCACTAAAGTTTCGCAACTGATCTTGGCCTTGGGGGCGAGGCTGTGAGAGGAGAAGAGAGTTAAGGGGTGGGAACTCTGTCCTCCCACCTGCCAGTCAGCCCGGGGCCAGGCTGGGGAGGAGGGAAAGAAAGCTGAAGCCAGAAGCCTCTGCCTCCTCCCTGCACGTCCAGGAGGTCCTGCCTCACTGCCTGTGACACTGAGTTCCCTCATTCTGTGGGGATAGGGAAGACGGCCGCACTTGCGTACCCTTGGCCTATGAGGAGTCAGCCAGAGCCAGCTAAGGATTGCAGTGTGGCAGAAAAGCCTTGGCCAGGTGCCCACGAGCCCCTACTCTACCTTATCTGCCTGCTTTGTGACCTTGGGCAAGTCACTGTCCCTCTCTGGGCCACAGTTACCTCTGAAATGGGGACAGACAGCTGGTCTCTGTGCCTCCTTTTGCCTGGGGCGGTGCTGACCTGCCTCTCCTGGCCTTGACCCCGGGGTCAGAGTCTTGGCCGCATCTGGCCACCCCTGGGCAGATTCCAAGATGGGGCCTGGGGCTCCTGGACGGGTTGGTTGGGGTACCCCTCCTGCTCCCCTCCTCCTCAGTTCTGAACCCGCCTCCTCCGGGCCTCGGCCCCCCTCCCCCCCACAGAAGGGAGCCTGTGACTCACCTGCCTTTCTCTCTCCCTCTCCCCCCCCATTTCAATCTCCTCTCTGCATCACCCCCTCCTCACCGCCCGTCCTCTCCCATCTTCCTGCCCCTTCCCCTCCCCCTCTTATTTTCTAGCTGTTACAAGCCAGAGGCACCCGGATGTGAGGCCCCAGATCACCTCCAGGGACTTGGGGTTCCCATCTGAAATCCTTTATTTTTGTTCCACGGGGTGGGCTCCCGGCCTGAGACGGAAGAAGCGCTCTCCCCGCTGCCACCTCTGTCTGCGCCTGTGGGGCTGTGATGCACCCCTGCCTCCAGGGGCGGGCGGGAGGCGCACTGGGACCTCTCAAGGCCTGAGGTGGGCCCTGGGACCCCTGGGCAGAGCCACCTGCCCCTGGCCAAAGTGTGGCACTGTCCAGCTGCATCTCCCAGGCCCCCATGTCCCCTCCCCCGGGTACCCCTGCTGCATGGTGGATGCGCTCCCCCCCTGCCCAGTCACATCACCTCCTTGAGCCCTAGGCATCCAGGGGGGTGACTCCTCCCACCCCCCCACATCACAGGGTTGTGGTTAGGGTGCAAGAGAAGCAAGGCCCCCGGAAGCCCTGGGGAATGTCTCGGGGCTGCCCTCCCCTCCCCTCCCCCTGGAGGGGGAGGACCCAGCCCCAGCCCCAGGCAGAACGCTGGGTCTGTGAGTGGAGATTCAGGGACTGGTGGGGGTGAAGCGTGTGGGGGTTTGGCCCTGTCAGAGGAGGGGTGGGTGACTTGGCCTTCGCTTTGGCTGTCCCACCTACCCACAGCCATCTGCATCGCTGGCAGAGTGCCCTGGCCTGGCGGGGGGCAGAGGGGGCTCGGCAGGGGCAGTGGAGCGACTCAGGAACTTGTGATAGGGAAGGGGACACTCCCCTCTGCCGAGGGGAGGGTCGGGTGTGACGGGGCTGAGCGAGGGGCCCCTCCTGCATTTGGCCTCCTCGGCTGGGCACGGGCTTCTCATCCGCGTCCGACCCCCACCATGTAATAAAACCTGAAACCTAAAGAAACAGCCCGGCCTGGCCACCTCCCTCTTTCTCTGGACCACTTGTGGGGACAGAGGCTAAACTCAAGGCAAGGTGGACTGACCCAAAGGAATGGGGCTTTTCCTAAAGCCCAGGGACCCTGCCTGTGGGGGTGAGGGGCTGGGGGGCACTCTAGCTCCTCTGCCCAGAGGCCAGACAGGGAGAGCACCTACTCTACGCGGCTGGGAGCCAGCAGGTGAGAACTGTAGGCAGAGGCCCAGCCTGCCTCTGCTGCATCCTGACCCTGGGATGCCCCCTCCACTGCTGCTCTGACACCTCTGCCCTCCCTACTGCTGCCACCCTCTGCCCCTACTGCCAGGAAGTATGGACACCCAGGACCCCACACTCTCCGCCTTCTCTTTCCTGCCCAGCCAGGACCCCGGCCCCTCACCCCACCCTGGCCGATTCCCTCGACTCCCTAGTCCTGCCTCGTCTCCCGGCTGGGCGGCAATCCCTGCCAGGCAGTGCCCCTAGGTGAAGACCCTCCATGGGCGGGGTGGGGCACCCCCCTCACCACTCCCTCTGGGGACACTCCACTCCCAAAGGTGACCTCACATTCTGCATCCAACTTTGCTTGCAAGGGTCACCAGGAGGCTTGTCAACAGATTACCCTCCTCTCCACCAGGATTCTGATCAGTTAAGACTGGGGTGGGGCCCAGGGATTTGCACTTTAGCAAAGCACCCAAGGTGACCCCAGCTCTGTTCTGCCCACCCCGCTGAGAACTGTGAGCAGCTTTAGCATCCTGCCCACCAAGCTGGCCCATCCCTTCCGGCAGGACCCAGCTGGGGCTCTCCCTGTCCCCTCCCTGTCTCCCTGTTCCACCTCATCCACCCACGCACAGGTCAGCGGCTCCCCTCTCCGGTCTGGGTCCCCCTCGGAGCACCCTCTTTTCCTTCTCCCAGTTAGGCTTCAAGAAAGAGTGGTCCACACTTGTCTCTCCCACACCCACCTCCAGCTGGCCTCCTGGCCCCATCGCCACTGCCCCCGTGGGTCCTGGTGACCCTGCGTCCTGAGCAAGCCTCCGGTCCATCGCACTGTGCAGCTCGGTCCAGGCCCCATCCTCTCCCTGACGGCCTCACTGCCTGCAGCTCCCTCCACACTGGTGTCAGTGGGTGGTCCCGAGATAAGAATCCACTGTGTGACCCCTCTGCTAGAGCCTTCCATGGCGCCCCACGGCACTCAGGGTCAAGTCCGCAGCTCAGCTCCAGGCTTCTCGTCATCCAACCTCAGTCTGCCCCCTGAGCTCCTCTTCAGTCCTTCCGCTCCCAACGTCTGCTCTAACAAACACATGACTTGCTGTTCCCTAACATGCCATGTTCTTTTCGGACTCTACGCCTTGCACATGGTCTTCCCCTGTCTGGAATGCCCTTCCCCACCTTGGCCACCTGTGAAGCCCAGCTCAAGTCTCATCCTCCAGGCAGCCTTCCCTGACATTCCTGGTGCCACCCATAGCCCCCTCCGCTTGGTCATCCTCCCCGCTGTTCCTGAGGTCAGGGGCGTGGCCCTAAACAGTCCTTGGCACAGTGGGAGCCCATGAAATGCTTGTTCAGTAGGTGACTCAGACAATGCAGAGGGAGGGAGAGAGTCGTGCTGGAGGGAGCCAGGAGGTCCACACTGCCTCCACTGCTAACCCCCAGCGCTGTCGTGAGGGCTGAGGATGCCCTTGCCCCTCTCTTGAGTCTGTTTCCTCCCACGGTTCCAGAAAGAGCCCATCACTGGACTGATCCCTCACTCTGACCTGAGGGTCCCAAACCATTGCTTTCCTGGGGTTTCTCCTGGGACCTGGGCAGCTGCCCTGGAGGCTCCAGCTCTCAGTGGCCACGCCTGCCTCCCCTGACCCCACCCAGCCTTCTGGACACCAGGGGAACAGGCTGAGCAGGAAGCAGGGTCTACTTCAGTCAAGGGCATGAGGCTGGTGCCGGGTCCCCATTCAAAGTCCAGCAGCAGAACGTTGGGTCAGGTGGCTTTATTCCCCAGGGCGGCTGGGCTCATCTCACCGCCAGGGGGAATCTGGGCGGTGAAGGCCCAGATGGCAGGTAGGGGAGGGGCAAGGACCCTGGAGCCGGGGCTTCCCCATCCTTTGGCTTATGGTGGCAGCTGGCCCACCCAGCAGTCTCCAGGGCTCACTCTGAGGGTCCCCTCCTGTGGGGCACCTTCCACCCCCACCTCCCACATTAGACCGGGGCTCCACAGGCTGGAGGCTGCTCTCTGGAGCCAGGGCTGCCCCCGCAGCCCCTGTCCTGGGAGGGCGTTCTCAGACACTCCTGATGGGGACCTGGACGCCAGCATTATCACTGCGGAACCACTTGCCCGGAAGGCAGGAAGGCAGGCAGCCGTGCAAGAAGGGGAGGGAGGAGAGAGATTGGGAGACAGAAGGGCTGGATGTGAACCCCTCCAGCAGGGACTGGTGGGCCTGGGTCCGGGGACGTCTCGACCGCCAGCGGGGGGCCCAGCTCACTCCTCCTGCCGTCACTGCGGCAGACTTCAGGGAGCAGGTTGGGGACACGATGCCACCTCCTGCCTCCATAGGGCCTGCCTGCCCCTGCCTGGTGCATGCCCTGGGCTCTGAGTCCAGCAGGTAGGCCCCAGCTCTCCAGAGGCAGCTCCTCAGGTGAGCACTTGCTGGATCCAGCCGATCACACCTGTGATGCGGGTGTAGACGCCAAAGTAGTTGGGCCGGCCACAGCCCAGGCCCCAGCTGACCAGTCCTGCCAGGAACCAGCGGCCACTGGGTGCCTTGCACACCAGCGGACCACCCGAGTCACCCTGAAAGGGAGAGAGAGGAGACAGGGCTGCGTCAGGGCAAGGGAACTCCCTTCCGGACAAAGGGGTGTGGGGGCCCCAGTCCTGACTGTTGGGAATTTGCTGGGTGCAAGAAAGTCACGTCCTCTTTTGAAGCCCTGCTTCCCTGCACCTGCTAAATGGAGAGAGCCCAGACCAGCCTGCCCCAGCGGGTGCCGGCTCTCGTGGAACCGCATCCCCACGCCCCCACTCTACCTCTGCCTTCTGTGGCTGACACCCCTCCCTTCCTCCCCATGTCCACTTTGCTGTGTGACCCTGGGCCAAGTGCCAGGGTGGGCAAGAAGCAGAACTGGGTTTGGGCCACCACAGGTTCTCTCCTGATCTGTGGCCCTGTGACCCTGGGCAAACCCCTGACCCTCTCTGAGCTTCAGTCTCCTCATTTGAAAACTGGGGACAGCCATCGCCACCTGGCTGGGAGGCTGGGAGGCTTCAGCAGGCAGATGTGCGTGAAGGGCCAGGCCCTCCTCTTGCCCATGCCTCAGGGGAGTCACCTGACAGGCGTCCTTCTTGCCCTTGCGGTAGCCGGCACACAGCATGCGTGGTGTCACCTGATAGCGGTAGGCCTCGCTGCACAGGTCCTGCGGGATCAGCTGCACATCCACCTTCTGCAGCGCGTTGCTGGTGGGGCCTGCCGTGGGGTCGAGGGCGAGGTGAGAAGGTCTGGGTGGCCAGGAGCCCCCCACTGTCCTTTCCATTATTCCCCTCACACCCCATGGGCTCTGCCCACCCCACCCCTCCTGGGCGTAGCGCCTGCCCTTCCACCTCAGTCACCCGTTCTGGCTCCTTCTCTGCGTGGTTCATGGTGACAGAGCCCCCAGCCAAAGCCTATAGGACTAAGGTCTTCCCCAGCCTCCTGCCCCTCCTCCTGCTCCAGCACCCCTGGAAAATGGAAAATGCTAATAATTAAGAGCCTCCACCCTCGCTGCCCAAGGTGCAGAGGGCTGGAGCTTGCACTTGGGCATGGAGTCCCTGGCCTACCCCTTTGCCTCACATATGTCTGTGACCTCGATTCTCCTTAAATGCCTTCTAGAAGGAAGGGAAGAGCCAGGAGGGTAGGGGGCGGGGGCCTGTGGACCATATTAAAAGGCGATTTTCTTCTGTAAAATCCAACCCAGTGGAATGCCAGGACTAGAGAGCCCGGGGGCTGGGCCCCAGACCCCTGCCCCCTCCTCCACGCCCAGATGTTGCAGCTGTCTCCCTCAGTCCCCTGCCTCGTGTCCCTTGCTCACCACCCTCGCGCAGGGCGCCCCAGCCCGTGATCCAGCAGTGCAGGCCCGGCTCGAAGAAGTGGGAGCGCGCGGGCAGGCAGACGGGGCGCACGGCGGCCGAGCGCACCACGGGGTGGTCGAGCTGCAGCAGCGCCACGTCGTAGTCGTGGCTGTCCTCTTCGTGGTACGGGTGCAGGAGCAGGCGGCTCACCTTGAAGGACACCTCGCCAGGCCAGCGCGAGCTCTGCCACACCTTGCCCAGGAACACGGTCCACAGCGCTGGGGACGCCATGCTGGGGGCAGGGGCGGGAGGAAGGTGTCCTGCTGCACAGCTGCCTCTGCCCATCCAGGGACCCTCACGATGGCCAGCTTCCCCGCCTGGGACACTGTCGTCTACACCCACCCCTCCCCTTCCCGCGAAGGCCGCCGCAGCCGGGGGCACAATGTTCGGCGTTTGCACTGGAGGCACCTGCCTGGGTCCAACCCCAGCTTCATCGCGCCCTAGATGCACATGTGTGCCTCTCTAGGCCTCTGTCTCTGCATCTGTGAAATGGGAGTGGCATTTTCTACTCATGTTCTTGGGAATAAAACCATGTATGTAAAAAATTTAGCACAGTGCCAGGCCCGGACAAATATTTCTCTTTTTTTTTCCTGTGCTCTTTACAGACTGGGGCTGCCCTGAGCTCTGTCGTGGGGAGGGAGCGGGAGTTGAGTGTGCAGGAGCCAGGAGGGCCCCCGCAGCCTGGATGCCAGGTCCGCCCGCGGCCTTGAGGCCTCTCTTTACCTGAGGGCACTGCGGAGCCGGGCATGGGGCTAAAGAGAGCGGGCGGTCAGAGCGCCCTGGCCCCTGGCAGGGGACGAGAAAGGGAGCTGGCCTCTGCTAGGGGTGGGCTCTGGAGCCTGGCCCGGCTGGAGGTCAGGGGAGGTTTCAGCCCACCAGGTGGGCAGGGAAGATGGCCATGGGGCTGGACGAGATGTCCCCTGGGGGCTTTCCTGGCCCTGCCCACCACGCCGTGTTGGCTCAGTCACACCTGGGGGAGCATGGCTCATGACCAGGTCGGGCAGTTCCGTCCTTTACTGTATCCCCAGCGTCTAGCACAGCTCCTTGCACATAGTAGGGGCACAACAGACATTGCTGAATGAATGAATGGGTGAACGAATGAATGAATCACTGACCCAACTTAAAGCAAGATACCAAAAGTAGGTTGCAGAGAGGCTGGGCGTGTCTGTCGGGGAACACAGTGCGTTCACGGTGGAGCCAGGATTAGAACCCCTTGCCCCGGCAGCCAGGCTGGGGGCTCTTCACCCCCATCGCTCTGTCTGTGAAGAGCTCCGACACACTGCACCTCCCGCCCGGCCTTCCCTGCCCACATCCCAGTCTCCGCCCGCGCCCGCCCCCTCACCTGTCCTCCTGGAAGCAGTGGGCAGCCGTTATCACCCAGCGGTCGGCGATGAGGGCCCCCCCACAGATGTGTCGACCCCGAACCTGGAGGCTGGCCTGCCATGGCCACTCACCCTCGGAGGACACAGCCCCGCCCACGATGCGGCTGGAGGGGCCCTGGAGGCCACAGTCTGGGGGGGCAGGGGTGGACAGAGGAGGGGGGGACAGGCCCGTGAGACACGGACAGAGACAGAGGTGGAGCAAAGGAAAGAGATGGAGAGAGACAGGGAAAGAGAGGGGCAGAGGCCAGGACAGAGAGAGACGGGAGGACCAACTGTGAGATTTCCCGCCGTGGCCCCCCTCCCCCGCCCCCCGATCTCAGCTTGGGGCAGCTGCGGGCTCACCACAGTGCTGCTCATCAGAGCCGTCCCTGCAGTCGGGCCACCCATCACACTGCGGGTTGGGCTTCTTCACGCAGCTCCGGTCTCCACACTGGAAGGTGAATGTCCCGCAGGGCACCCCTGGGGTGGAGGGGTGCAGGGCACGGAAGGTGGGTCTCTGAGCCCCAAGGAAAGATGGAGCCAGAAGAGGCCAGGGGGTGATGGGGGAGGGGTCTCTTGATCACACTGAAGTGTCCCCCTGAGTCTCCTTTAGGGTCTCCTAAAAGGCCATGTCCCCCATTGTCCTCTACACTCCGACGGGTGTGTGGAGAATGAGGCTGTGTCTCCCCTCTCAGCCTGGGGCTCCTGACACTGGTCAGCTAAGGCTCCCCCCTCAGCTTGGCAGTGCCCCTGGCCCTGCTGGCTGCCCACCTTCTCCCTGCTCTCACCAGCCTGGTCTTTGCCTGCTGTCCTTCCCTCTTGCCTATTTCCATTTTAGCTCTTGTCAAGGCCCAGTGAAAAAGCCTACCTCCGCTAGGAAGCCTTCCCTGCCTGACCTCCTCCCTGCCCCCAACCTTCCCACACTACTGGACATGATGTCCAGGAGGCTTTGCGTCAGGAGAGTCTCCTATGATATCTTCCTGATAACAGACCACCCCGGAGGGTGGGGACCACATCTCTGGTGTCTGTTCCCACTTCCTCACCCCACCTTGCCTATCCTTGCCTAGTCTGCAAGTATTGGTCAGTTGGGTGGATGGATGGGTGGGTGGATGCATAGAACAATGGACCCAGGCAGAAGGTTGGGCAGACCAACCAATGGTGGGTGGGTGGTCCAGCAGGGAGACTGACAAGCAGCTGGAAGGATGGATAAATGAATGGATGAAAGGACCAGTGGGTAAACAGGTGGCTGGGGAGATCAGTGGATGGCTGGACGGATGGACAGGTGAACAATGACAGACAGGTAGTTGGGCAAAGCAAGATGTGGGTAGACTGAGAGTTCAGTGGCTATGGAAACTGATGATTGGACAGGTCGGTGGAAGGATGGATGAATGAGTGGATGTATGAATCGGTGGAGACAAGGTGATCGGACCGGAAGATGGACAGCCGGAAGGATGGGCATACAGGCGCAGGCACAGGGGCGTTGGTGGGTGTTTGCGTGAGAGGCAGAAACCCCTGCAGAAGCAGGCAGCAGGCCAGACTCCGGTCGGGCCCCCCTACCTTGCCGGCACTGCTCCTCGTCACTGCCGTTGAGACAGTCAGGCCGCCCGTCACAGACCCGGGACAGTGAGATGCACGTGCTGTCCTCTTGGCACTGGAATGTGGCTCTGCAAACTGTGTGGGGACACAGAGGAGGCGGGTGGGAGGAAGCCAGAGGAAGCCAGCAGGACCCGGCCATGCCCATAGAAGGCACACTGTACAGAACGTCACCAGCCACAACAGCTCTCTCTCAGCTACTTCACACATGCATTTCTTTCTTGCTTTTTTTTTTTTTTTTTTTTTTTTTGAGACAGAGTCTCACTCTGTTGCCCGGACTAGAGTGCCGTGGCGTCAGCCTAGCTCACAGCAACCTCAAACTCCCGGGCTCAAGCGATCCTCCTGCCTCAGCCTCCCGAGGAGCTGGGACTACAGGCATGTGCCACCATGCCTGGCTAACTTTTCTACATATATTTTTAGCTGTCCATATAATTTCTTTCTATTTTTAGTAGAGACGGGGGTCTTACTCTTGCTCAGGCTGGTCTCGAACTCCTGAACTCGAGCAACCCACCCGCCTCGGCCTCCCAGAGTGCTAGGATTACAGGCGTGAGCCGCCATGCCCGGCCCCACATGTGCATTTCACAGCAACCCTGTGGGACCCCCATTTCATTGGTGGAAACAGAGATGAAGTGACTGTTCCAGGGTCACTTGGCTGAGCCAGAACTTGGAGCCAGATGTTCAGTTTCCACATACGAGCCACCCTCTCCAGCACCGCGGCAGGACCCCCGGCAGGCACGTCTCTTCCCACATATTTAAAACTTTGTCGGGGCAAGGAAGGGGCTGTCTCCTGCCTGAGTTGTGGCTCTAGGGTCCAGAAGCTGGGGTTCAGAGGGAGAGTACTTTTCCAAGAGAGCCCTGGATTAGGGACCCACCAGGACCCTGAGCCCCTTCTCCCAGGGCTGGGCAGTGTCGAGAGCAACTCCAGGGAGAGCTGGCCGCTCCTAGTCTGAGCCCCTGGGGTGGGCGGGACCAGGCCCCCTTCAAGGGAGGGAGTTAAAGGACTCTGTCTCTGCCTAACAGCCGCCCCCGTCCCCTCACCCACTCTGTTCTTTCTTGGAGGGCTGCCAGCACAGAAGGCAGGGGGGATAGCCTAGTGGGGAGAAGCCCTGCGTGGGAGTCAGGAGACCTGGGTCCCCCCTTGTCCCTGCCACTGCCCCATGGGGCAGTCCTGGCAAGGCCACTTTCCCGCTTTGTGTTTCTCATGCTATCTCCGCACAGCGAGAGACCCCTCACTTCCTGGGTGCTGATAGTGGGACCTGCATGTGGGGGGAGGGGCGGTCTCTGCTCAGCTCAGCAGGGAAGGTGAGGAGGGCAGGGCTGGGCGGGCTGCTCACCACAGTTTCTCTCGTCCAGGCCATTGGGGCAGTCCTTGACCCCGTCACAGGCGGGGACACAGAGTCCATTCACGGAGCAGAGGAACTCTCCGGGGCAAGCTAGGAAACCACAGGAGATGGTGGAGACAAGAAGGGCGCCATGGGGACATGCAGAATCGTGCAAACACATGAAGAAGCACATGCACCTGTGTGCTCACACATGCGTGATCAGGTTCCCACAGACACCTGTCTCTGAGCACCCGTGTACACAGTCCACTCAGACACACATATTCAGACACGTGCACACAACACGTAAACGGCTATGTATGAACGTGGATACCTGCAAGCCCATGTGACTGCCTTGCACACGTGGGCACGCACAAAGCTGCATATGTTTGTGCATGCACACACACGCACACACACGCACACGCATGCACATGCTCACACATGCTTCCTCTCACTCCTTTTGTCCAGCCCCATGAGCAGCTGCCTGCACACCCCTTGGCTCCAGGCATGGCAGAGAGGCAGGGAGATGCTGCAGGGGCTCAGGGGCTGCCCAGCCAGCCCATACTCACGGTCCGACTGGTTGTACAAGCCGTAGTGCACCTGCACGCCGGGCCCCGTGAGGGAGATCTGGGAGGTGAAGTTGATGGTGATGCCGGCCGTGGCCACCACGGGGATCCTCTCGGCGTAGGGCTGCAGGGTGCGCAGGCCACACAGCCTGGGGGTGATCAGAGACGACTCAGGGCCACACCGGCTCATCTCCCAGCCCAAGGGAAGGCACAGCCTGGGTGCTTGTGCACAGACAGGGCAAGGACAGGGCAGCCAGAGGGGAACGGGGAGCCACACCCCCACCCACACCTCCTGTCTTCATTTCTCCCTTAAGCGACTGCTCATCCCCAGAGTCATCTTCTAGAAAGCAGCCTGGCTATATCACTTTCCTGCTCAAAAACCTTCAATGGCTCCCTAGTGCCTGTGGGATAAAATCCAAAGTCTGGATTCTAGTCCCAGTCACCTAGGAAACTGTGAGATTCTAGCAGGTCAGGGGCCTTCTCTGACCTCACTTTTCTTTCATATAAAACAGGGAAAATTATTATTTCTGTTGACCTTGGATATGACAAAAGGCTTCAGTGTGTCAGCAGTGTCTTTGGCCCACTCGGTGTGGGGTAAGCGGGCAGCAGCACTCCCCATTCAGGCGCTGTCCCTCCTGCTGAGACACCGCCACAGCCCTGGTGGTCTCCCTGTGACCCTCTGGGCTTAAGGGAATGACCTTCTCCCAGGCCTAGTAGCATCTCCGTGCGTGGCCACACCGGGGTGGTAGCCCCCACTCCAGCCAGGAGAGCACCCTCATATCCCTGCTGGACAGCGGCTCCCCCCAAGAAGATGCTCTTGTCCAAACAGAGCAGGTGGGAGAACCTCCACAGAGAGGCCGAGACTGTCTCTCCTACCCAGAGAACAGGTAGGAGCCATTCCGTCTCCGGGTGGGGTACGGGGGCTCCTCACCCACAGCGCAGGTGGGCTCGCCTTCACGGTGGGACCCTCCCCACACAGCACCCGGGGGTTCCCTTCCACCCCAGGTGGGACACCCTTGCAAAACAGACGGGGACAGCTCCATCAGCTCACAGGAATGCCCCCCACAGGGCAGGGAATACCCCCACAGAGCAAATAGGAGCGCCGTAGCAGATGGGGGAACATACCCAGCGCATCGGCTAAAAGATCTCCAGAGAGAGTGAAAATGCCCCAGCAGAGAAAGTGGAAGGAAACCAAGACAGCAGGCGGAATGCCCCAGAAGCCTGGTGGGAACATCACACGACAGGTGCAGCACCCCACAAGGCAGGGCACCTCATTCCCAGGGCACAGATGCTTGCTAAGAACGTCTAGAACACGGCAAGCACTTAACAGTTCCATCAGTTAGTCAATCAATTAGTCAGTGAGCAACTGAGGATGAGCTGAGGTGGTTTTGACATCCCGAGGGTGGGGCTGGGGCTGGGCCTCCGGTCTGGCCCCGCCCTCATCGGCGGCAGCATCGCGAGACCTCATTGCACAGGGGTCCTGAGGTTCCACCAGGAGGGAGGAATCGTTCTCATCACACTTAGGGATGAGGTTCATGAGGGCAAGAGCGGAGGGGGGGCAGGAGAACTCGCCCAGCCCGCCCGGCGGGGGTCATCACCATTCGCACTGCAACGGGGGCTCCGGGGTCTGAGCCGCTCGCATCCCACGTGTGCCCCAGGGCCTGGCCTGGACCCCGGCCTCCCCGCAGGTCTGTCTGGCCACGGTGACTATGTTCTTGTCCTAACGCCAACCGGCAGTTTCCAAAGTGCAGTCCAGGGACCCCTGGGGTCCAAAACTCATTGTCCTAGCAATGCTCAGATGTCACTTGCCTTGTTGCCCTCACTCTGTCACAAGGATACAGTGGAGTTTTCCAGGGGCTACACGATGTGTGATATTGTGACCAAGCGAATTCCGAGTTCACAGGTCCAGCTGTGGCCTGTGAACCCCCTCATTAAAGATATTTATAAAAATGTAGCACAATGGTACTCTTGTCACTAAATGGTTTTAGTTTTGGAAAATGTAAATAATTTTCATGGAATGTTATTTATGTTAAAATGTAATGGGCTTATTATTATATTAAAGGAATTAATAAACATTTTTAAATTTTCCCAGTTTTAAACAAACAAAAATCCCAAGAAACAAAATAATCAGAGTTGCAAGGAAAAAAACAAAAACCAAGAAACAAATTTTCCCAGTTTTAACTTCTAATACTGCAAATATAGATATATAACCTATATAAGCAAAAACTCTTTGAGGTGCTGAATAATTTCAAAGAGACTCAGGAGACCTGAGACAGAGCATTTGGAGAACCCCTGTCCCCTGCCCCCTGCCCCTGCCCCCTGCCCCCTGCCCTCTGCCCCCTGCTGAGGTTCCCACAGCCCCGCACTGGCCCGGGTGGGCAGAGCCACCACTAGGAGGTGCCCCTGAGCAAGCCTGGCCCTTCTTGCCCTTTAAAACTAAGTGTGGGTTTTGTTGTGCCTTTAAAGTTATTGTGGATTGTTTTCCCCTAAGAATAGCCCCAGGAAGTGGGGGTTGGGAAATTGGGAAGTGCTGGGCCGGGAGCATGAGGAGTCAGTCTACCCCTAACAAGCTTGAGGTTCAGGGACCTGGGGGTGGGGGTGTTCCCACACAGTCACAGAAACTGGAGAGACAGGGAAGGAACCAGAGTCGGCGGAGGGAGGCAAGTGGAACGCTTCAACCCAGCAGAAACTGCCTGGGGGGCTGCGTAGTCACCCCGAGTCGTGGGCAGGGATCTCTAAGGCACCTGCACCTGCCAACGGGAGGTTCTCTCCGCTGGGCTCCAGGAAGAACACCAGAATCACCCGCAAGGCCAACCTCAGACCCAGGAACTTGCCTCTGGAGGGCTGGGGGCAGGGGCAGAGGGGCTGGAGGTCCTGGGGCAAACGTCGCCTTTGGAGGGGCCAGACAAGCATTCGAGGCAACAGCTGCAATCTAGTGATTGAAGCTGAGTCACTCAACTTAAAGATGATCTGTTTAGTCTATGCAGTGTTAAAAAAATTATGTTTAATTTCGTTTTCAGCTAATTTCACACAATCATCTAGAGTCTTGCTCCTCCTAAAGAATAACAAGCCCCCAAAACACTGGCTGGAGCTAATCGGGCGGGGCACATGCTGCCCTGCTTCTCCCGGCCCTCCCTACGCATCCTGCCCTCGGAAGTTTGAGCTGGTCCAGCCCCTTGGCCCATCTGGGTTTCTGGTTCCTGCTGCAGAGCCTTCTGGGGGGGTGGGGTGCACATTCTCTGGCTCTCCAACTCCTCCCATCCACCCAGTGCTCCCCCCAAGCCCTCTCCAAGAAGCAGCAGAATTCTGACAGCTGTGATACCGGCCCACTCATCTCAGCTACAAAGTGCTGAGTGCCTGAAGGCACGTTTTTGCATCTCGTGGCCTGCCTTGCTTTCCCACCTCTCTGGATTTGGGGGAGATTTCAGGGACGCTGTCAACTTTCTTGCAGATCAGCGAGTCTACCTGGAGGAATCTGAGAAGTACTGAATGGATGGATGGATGGATGGATGGAGGGGTGAGTGGGTGGATGGAAGGAAGGGTGAGGGGTAGGTAGGTGGGTGGGTCGGGAGAGAAGGAAGGAAGGGAGGAAGGAAAACCGGGTGGGTGGGGGCTGAATGCACGCCTGCACGCCCTTTCCTAAGGACAGGCTGGACGGGAGGAAGGGCCAGAGATGACAAGCACTGAAGGGAAGAGGAGAACAGCATCTGACGTGGTGGCCAGAGCCCTGGACCTGGAGTTGCAGAGCTGAGTTTGCGGCCCAGCTTTGCCACACGTACACGCTGTGTGACCTGGGGCAAGTGGCTCAACCTCAGTGAGCTTCACTTTTCACGTCTGTAAGACAGGGCGACCGTGTCTCCCTTGTAGGAGGTTTTAGGGATACGTAATAAAATGACTGCTTTGAAAGCCGGGTGCCGACGTCTCGGGCTGTGAGCTCACCTGGGCAGAGCTGGAGCTCCACCGCACGCCAGCCCCAGGACATCGGGACTTGGCAGTGTCCAGCACATGGGCAGTGCTGGCCACAGGGGCTCCGGGAGCACAAGGGCCACACACAGCCAGGCCAGGCCAGAGGGGGCTCCAGCCAGCCTAGGAGCCTGTGGCTCTGCCTGTCCCCATTGGCCGGGAGTGACTGGAAACGGTTGGGCAGATCACAAGAGAAGTGACATCACAGGAGAGGAAGCTGGAGGGAGGCAGGTTCCCGGAAAGGGGGAAGCCTGAGCTGCGGTGGTGCCCAGAGAGTGGCTTCTGTGACGCTGAGCAGCTGGTGGCCAGATCTCATGAGGCCAAGTCCCTCCAGTGTCCCCAGGCCACTAGAGGGCATGAAGCCTCAGCGAGGGTCCGGGGGAAACTGGGAGAAGCTGGGTAGGAAACAGGGCGGTTGGGGTGGGGACAGGCACAAAGGGCTCAGAGGAGTTGGGGAGTTGGGCGATGGGCCCCAGGGTGCCCAGCCAGTGGAGGGTGCCCGGGCCCTTTCCTGGTCCCTATGCAGGCACCTGAGGATTAAGACACCCTCTCCCCTAAACCCTGTGCCTGAAAATCTACCCCTGCCCGACTGCTCTTGTCTTTGCCACCCACACAGGCAGATTTCCAACAAATGCTCATTCACAGAATTTCCCAGCATCTGCATGGGATGATCATTATCACAAGTGGTGACGACTAGAGGAAACGGCTGGCCGGGGCTCATGGCTTGCAGGGCCACCTCTGCCTTCCCTGCCACACTCAGACACGGGCAGGAGCCTGGGAGGGGTGGGGGAAGAACGCGGTTATCCCCCTGGGGACCCCGGATCCTTAAGGACGGTCTGAGCAGGGCTGGGACTTTGCAGGCTGCTCTCGGAACTGGCGGGAGAGCCACAGAAAGCATCGATTCTCCCGCTGGGATGCCAGCGGATTGCCTGGGAATGCCTTGGCCGAGAGAGTTGACAGCTGGCAGGGGCTGCGCAGAGGCTCTGGGGGAGGAGTCCACACGGGTGTGAGCGCTGCGCTCACACACACGCACACTCATGCACACACACACACACGCACGCTCTGGATCTTGCTGCCTGGGCTCAACTCTGGCTCAACAAGCTGGGTGACTTTGTGCAGATTACTTCGCCTCTCTGTGCCTCAGGTCCCTCACTGGTCTATGAAGGCAGCGCAAGCACCTGCCTCCTCACTGGGTTGTTGCGGCGACAGAGCCGGCGCCGTAAAGCCCTTAGCGTGTGCCTGCCCGGCGCAGTGAGAGCTGGTTACCAATGTGGGGTGCTACGCTTCCTCCGGGTGGGGGGGGGTGTCTCTTTTATGCCCATTTTCCAGATGAGCCACCTGCAGCCGGGAGAGTAGAGGAGCCAGGTTTTGAACCCTGGTCCCTCTGGCTTCGACACTCGGGCTATTTTTGCCTCACCAGCCTGATTGGAATGACGTCTTGTTAGGAATTAATAAACACAACTTATTTGGCAGACAACGTCCTCCTGACAAGTTAATAGTAAAAGATTGGGGCCCTGGGCTGGCCTGAACCCCTGTTTCACAGATGAGGAAGGGGTGCATGCAGAGTTCCACTCAGAGCCAGACGGCCAGAAATCTCTGAGCACCTTCCAGCCCCCAGGAGGCCAGGGAGGCTCGGAATGGGGGGTGGTGGGACCAGTGGGTCCTGGCAAGCCTCACCCTCCCACCACCTGTCACTTGGCTGCACCCCGAAGTCCATCCCCACCACTTAGAGGCAGAAGAGTCAAGGACAAGAGGCCAAGTCCTTAGCCTCTCCAGGCCTCAGTTTCCCCGCCTGTACAATGGGTGAGGGTTGGGCACTGTGTCCAGTCCAGCGCACACATTCTGTAGCGCCATGGTGCTTACAGACACTGGGAGAGACCCCTCCCAAGCCTGCTGGAGCCTGTCACAGTGCCTAAAACCCACCATCATGGCGGCATTCCTTTTAAGACTAGCCCCATCCATACTCCACATTTAAAACACCCTCTGTCACTGCCCCAGGGCAGCTCATGGAGTCCCTAGTGCCTCAGCCCCAGACCCTGGCCCGAATCACTCCCTGCTGCATCAGAGAGGGAGGAGGCGGCTCTCCCCTGGGGCGTGTGGTACCGGTCCTGTGTCCTGCTATTTGTGGCTGGTGATGGGTACGGGAGAGGCCCTACCTGTGGACCCACCTGCATGCCACCTACTCCCACCGAACCTCCATCCCCTCCTCTGGGAAATGGGAGCGACACCACTGACCACCCAGGTTGCTGGGCCAGTGGCCTGAGTGCCCCTAGCTCCGCGCTGCCGTGCCCCTGGCGCTGGGGTCGGCCTCTGGCAGACGGAATTTCCACGGGGTGGGGTAAGAGAGGGGGTGTCAGACCCAAGACTGTTCGCTCTCCTTCCTAGGACTCCCCGAGACACCAAATTCAGCTCTGGGTGGGGGGAGGGGTGGCAGGAACCCACGTTATCATTATTCACAGAACTGTGAATCATGGGTCAATCTCAGGGTGGTGACGCTGAGGGGTGGGCCCAGCCCTCCTCAGCCCAGATGGGTAGCAAGAGGGCCCCAAGGGAGCTCAGGAAGGACGGGGACAGCCATGCCAAGAAATGCTGCCCTCACACCTGAAGTCACACCACCAGCATGTCACCCCCTCAACAGGACATGTCTGAAGTCACACCGCCAGCATGTCACCCCCTCAACAGGACATGTCTGAAGTCACACCGCCAGCATGTCACCCCCTCAACAGGACATGTCTGAAGTCACACCGCCAGCATGTCACCCCCTCCACAGGACATGTCTGAAGTCACACCACCAGCATGTCACCCCCTCAACAGGACATGTCTGAAGTCACACCACCAGCACGTCACCCCCTCAACAGGACATGTCTGAAGTCACACCGCCAGCATGTCACCCCCTCAACAGGACATGTCTGAAGTCACACCGCCAGCATGTCACCCCCTCAATAGGACAGGCCTGAAGTCACACCGCCAGCATGTCACCCCCTCAATAAGACAGGCCTGAAGTCACACCGCCAGCATGTCACCCCCTCCACAGGACAGGCCTGAAGTCACACCACCAGCATGTCACCCCCTCAACAGGACATGTCTGAAGTCACACCACCAGTATGTCACCCCCTCAACAGGACATGTCTGAAGTCACACCACCAGTATGTCACCCCCTCCACAGGACAGGCCTGAAGTCACACCACCAGCATGTCACCCCCTCAACAGGACATGTCTGAAGTCACACCACCAGCATGTCACCCCCTCAACAGGACATGTCTGAAGTCACACCACCAGCACGTCACCCCCTCCACAGGACAGGCCTGAAGTCACACCACCAGTATGTCACCCCCTCAACAGGACAGGCTTGAAGTCACACCACCAGCATGTCACCCCCTCAACAGGACAGGCCTAAGTCGCACCTTGGGTACTTCTCCTTCCTTTTAATCACAGTCCCTGATAAATTGCCAAAGTCCTGCGAAGGAGTAAGCATCAAACAAGCATTGTCAATCCCTGTCGCCTTTTGTCTGGATGATCCTTTTGAACAGGATCAGCCAACAAGCAGAGTGTAAGCGTTGGTGAATGGGAACAGCCTTTGAAACTTCCAATTTTAGCATCTTCCACTATTGGAATCCTGGATGCTGGAAACCGTGAAGCAAGAAGTGAAGCATCTTGCACACTAGAATTCAGCCTGTCACGCCCCGAATCCCAGGACTGGGAGGGAGGGTGGGGCCCAGCCTGCTATTAGACTTGGGATCTCCTCTTGGGATGGTCTCCAGGTGAGCACGGGTCTCCCTGGCTCGGCAATGGCTACTTCGAGATCCTTCCTGTCCCCCCAAACCTCTGCCCCCAACAGTGGAGCCACAGGAGGGCCTCATTCTGCTCTCCCCCTTCTGTCCCCCAGACCTCCCCCTGTGAGCATTGCCCCCTGCACCTGCACCCCCTTCTCTCCCTCTGCAGGGTGCTCTCCTCCGTCTTACGTGCCCCCTTCCTTCACGCTGTCAGGACGACCCATGGTCTCCCGGCTGCTAGACTCAGTCCTCACGAAACTGCCCAAACGCCAGCCACGGCTGGCCCTGGGGATGGCTCCTCGCCCTGCCTGATTCCACCGTCTCCTGCCTGCCTCCTTGGAAGGACTCACTTCTTTGTCAGAAACTGAGTTGCCAGGGGGCCCAAGGGCAGGAGCAGGGACCAGGGTGGGCGCCCTGCAGGGGTGCGGGGGCCCAGGGCATTTGATTGCCACCTTCCTGCAGAAGCAGCTGGGGTGGCACCAACGGCGACCGGCTCTGGCTGTGCAGCAGGGAGCCGGGGTAGGGGAGAGGCGCCCCGGCCACAGGTGTGGGTTTAGGGGCAAGGCACTCGGGCACCTGCGAGGCCCAGGCTCCCACATCTTCTCATTTAAGGATCCGGGTGCCAGACGTGGGGTTACAGCACCCAAGGAAATGAGACCATTTGCTCTGACTAGGATCAACATCCAGAGTGTCCGATGACCAAACGTGTCTGAGACCTCTGGGGCAGGAGGAGGGGAGGCTGGGGCTGGGACCAGGGCCAGACGGGGACAAGATGAGGGGTGACGGGCCCAATACCAGCCAGTGCTGCTGCTCTGAAGTCTGAGTCTTGGGCTCCCAGGGGGGCAGCTGTGGGGGAGCGAGAGAGAATGGGGGCCCCAGGGGGTGGGTACCTCCTGTTCTGGATCGTCCACTGGCCCTGGGTACATGGCAAGTCATATTTCTGCCTCCGCAGCGCATAGGCGTCAAACCAGAGGGCCAAGCCGTAGTCCAGAGAGGGCACCTGGGAAGGAGGGGCGGGTCTTCCGGTGGCCGGTGGGGTGTGGCCGGCTCGGGACCCCCACCGCCCCAGACAAGGCGGGGAGAGGGAGGCCAACTGACACAGAACCCCCGCTGGGGCTGAAGTCTGCCAGTCGCTCAATAAACAGGCATCGGGTGACCAGCTGAGGAAGACCTTGGGCACACCGGCTACCCGCCCTGGCAGGATTTGGACCCAGGGCTCAGCCTGTGGGGGCTTCAGTAGAGGCAGAACACCCCTCCCCTCCCATCCCAGGGCCCCGGAGGCCCGTGGGGTGCTTTGGGCCGAGGGCAGGAGGGCAGGCAGGCTGGGCTCACCGTGAAGTGCCAGGAGCAGTGGGTGCTGGGCGAGTAGTAGCTAGGGAAGTAGGGGGTGCTGAGGACGCCCTGTGGCTCCAGCCGGCCCTCCAGCGTCAGGTCCACCTCGCAGCCTGGGCCCCGAGAGTAGCCATCACACAGGGTCCCTGGGCCCCTCCAGGGTGCACCTCCCACCTCCCCTGCCACCACTACCAGTAAAACCCAGTGGCTGAGTGTGGCTGTGTGAACTTGAGCCTCGGTTTCCTCATCTGTAAAATGGGCACAATACCAGTAGATACCTCATAGGGTAATTGAGTGGATTAAATAGATATAAAAAGCTCAAATAGCCTGGCATATAGTAAGTGCTCAATAAATGTTCGTAATTGACATTACAGTACTCAATAGTTTACCAAATGCACTCACAACTGCACAAACCTCCCTTTCTGGTGGATTGGGGGAGAGTTATTCCCTTTTTCAAAGCCGAGTTTTGGAGAAGAGGAGTGGCTTGTTGGGGTCACACGGGGGAGGTTGAGGGGCCAAAGGGTGAGGAGCAGGAGCGTCCTCCGCTGCTCTGGCCATCTCTGTACGTGGCCAAGGGCCTTAAAGCCCCTCGTTCCCTCCCGCTAGGGCCTGTGTCAGGGACTCCCCAGAGAACCCAGCCATCTCTGGCACCCCAGCGGGGCTGGCTGGGGGGTGAGTCACTGCTGCAGACCTTGGGGCGACCCAGGAGAGGGAGGGGACACTGAGCCGGAAGGAGCAGAGTGGGGGCAAGTGGGGGCGTGGGGGAGAAGCTACTCGCCATCCTCCCTTCCTGCCCAGAGGCAGCGACCTGGAGTGCAGGGCGGGGTGGGCTTCCTGGGAAAGGGGAAGGGGAGGGAGACCAAGAAACAGGAGGAAGGCAGGGCGGGGCTGGGAAGGGCAACAACAGGGGCAGCCTGGGGGCACCTGCCAGGCGAGTGGCCTTGGCCTTGCAGTGCTGTCATTGCCCCTCCGCAAGCGCCCCGCACCCTCACCCCTGGCAGCGAGAGGACTGTCTGGGGCCGAATGGAGGTCTCAGTTCTGCTGCACACAGACGTGCTGCAGCTCAGCCAGCCCTGGGTGCAGAGGGAAGGTGCAGGGGAGGAGACAGGTCCAGGGGGGAGGGGGGGGAGCGGAGGGAGGGCAGACGTAGCATAGGAAGGAGAAGACCGGAAGATGACAGGGGAGAGGAAGGGCAGTGAGAGCTGAGGAGGACATGAGAGAGCAGGAACCTGGGGCAGGGCAGGAGGGGAAAGGGAAGGTGGAAATGAATAAGAACAGCAGAAAGAAGAGGGCTAGGGTGCTGGGTGGAGAGCAGAGGAGCTTCCAGAACCTTCCCCTGCCCCATCCCACCCCCAGCTAGGGCACAGAAGGTGAAAGGCATGCCCCAGGGAGGGCTCTGGGTTTCCGCACGGCCCCTCCCCTGCCCCAGGGACCCGACCCCTCACCCTGGAAGGCCACGGGCTGCACGGAGAGCGCGAAGGGGTCGTAGTAGCTGTGCAGGCCCTTCTTCCAGACCACCGCCATGATGGCGCCCGATGCCAGGACCTCCACCACGGGCTCCTGGCGGCTGCAGCCGTAGACCCTGGCGGAACAGAGAAGGGTGTCGAGGGCGGGCCTGGGTCTGGGAGGGAGTGGCGGGGAGGGTGGCAGGGTGGCTACTGGAGGGACAGAGGAGGGTAGAGGCGCATCTGTGTCCCTGGGTTCCTGGCCTGGGTCTGCTCCCAGCCCGCTGTGTGTCCTGGCAGGTGTCTGCCCCTCTCTGGCCCCAGGGAACTGGCCGGAGGCCCTCCAGGGGCCAGTCAGCTCCTCAGGTGAGAGAGGCCAGGAGGTTGCCCAGACTTCTGGAGCTTACAACGCAATTATGGCATCTGGCTGCAGTCCCGCAGCACCCACATCTACAGCCCCTCACAATCACCTTTGACCCTGAGTGTTTCCCGCAGGGACCCTGGCACCTGCAGGGACCACCTTTCTGGCTGCCCACAGCCTGACTCCTGGCCTCATTCGAGGCTGGGACAGGGAGAAAGCAGGTCTGTTGTCTGGTGACCCTGGGGTGCCCCAGGAATCTACCCACGTGGTTAAAGTCAGGCGAGGGTCCCACCTGCTCCATCTTCCCATCCCCACCGACCCCCACCCCCACTCCCCAGCATGTCTCTGGGGTGCAAGTTTGAGGACCCCCAATCTTGTCTGACCAGTCATTTTAGACCTTCTCCAAGGGGCCAGGACGAATGAGCTGCCAGCTGCCACAGTGAGCAGGCGCAGAGCCTGGCAGCTAGGTCCCCTCCCCAACAGCAGGCTTTCGGGAGCACTCAGAGAAGCCCCAGGGAAAGCCCCTGAGTGTCCCCATCCTCCCCGGACTTCGATGTCAGAAGGTGTCTGGCTTCTCTGCACTTCCCAGAGCCTTCCAGGAACTCAGCCCACACACACCCCAGATTGAGGTCACCACACAGCAGGGCAGCAGGAGGGAGGCCCGGGGGGGGGGAGGCAGAGTGTCCTTGATCTGAACGCTCAGGTCCCACCGCCGTCTGCCTGGAAGCTGAGCATGGCCCAAGTGAGACAGAAGAGCCCCCCGCCTGGCGCCTGGCACAAAGTAAGTGCTCAGCAAACAATGTCTGAGAGCTGCCATCTCACATGTCCCCCCCACGACCTCCTACACGGCCTTGGAGGCCAACACCCTCCCCCAACCCTGTGGGGGAGTGACCAGGCTCCTGGAGGCCAAGGCCATTTCCAGTCCCTCCTCCCTATCCCCTACCACCTGCCCTTGGATTCTAGTAACTTCTGCACTCCACACCAGGCTCCTGCTCTAAGGCCCTAATCCTCTGCTCAAGAACTTTCAGGTTGAGTGCGGTGGCTCACGCCTGCAATCCTAGCACTCTGGGAGGCCAAGGCGGGAGGATCACTCAAGGTCAGGAGTTCAAGACCAGCCTGAGCAAGAGCGAGACCCCATCTCTACTAAAGAAATTAGCTGGACAACTAAAAATTTATAGAAAAAATTAGCCAGGCATGGTGGCGCATGCCTGTAGTCCCAGCTACTTGGGGAGGCTTAGGCAGGAGGATTGCTTGAGCCCAGGAGTTTGAGGTTGCTGTGAGCTAGGCTGACGCCATGGCACTCTAGCCCAGGCAACAGAGCAAGACTCTGTCTCAAAAAAAAAAAAAAAAAAAAAAAAAACTTTCAGTAGCTCCCACTTACCAAACATCAAAGTCCACATTGCTCCTGGCACTCAATGCCCTCTGTGGCCCAGTCCCGAGTAGACTATGCACAGTGACAGAATGATGGCTAGCGTTTACTGGGCTCTCACTGTGTGTGAAGAGCGTGGCATAGAGAGTCTGAATTGAATCCTCCAATAACCCTCCAAGGCAAGCATGATCGTACACCCATTTCACAGGTGAGAAAAGTGAGGTTCAGAGAGGCAACATAACTTCACTTAGGGCACACAGATAGGAAGCAGCAGAGGAAATTGGAAGTCCAAGCCGCTGCCAAACTCTGAAACATTCCAACAAACCGTGTTGCCTCCCAGAGTTGATCTTAGGATCATCTAGAACAACTGCTTTGTTACAGATGGGAGAACTGAGGCTCAGAGAGGGGAGGGTGACTGCACACAGTACACGGCCATTGCCAGCCTCTTCTCCTGTCTCCCAGGTACCGAGGCCCAGGGTCACGCAGCCCCATCTCAGAATTCTGGGCATGATCTTTGACCACCCCACCACATCACCCACCCCCTTTCCAGTCCTCCCCCCCCACCTTGCCAGGGACTCACGAGGTGATGAGCCTCCTCTCCAGGGGCCCGGCTGCGTCATACATGGCCAGTCGGTCCCGGCACTCGGCCAGCGTCCACTCGAGCCGGAGTTTGAGCATGAGCTCCTCGGGGCCCTGCAGGTGCCACAGGCAGCTGGAGGCCAGTTGGTCGGGACCCTTCAGCCGGAGGACCTGGCCCGGGCCCACGTAGCTGTAGCGGTAACAGCCTGGAGCGGGGAGAGGGGCAGAGCCCCTGACTCCTGTGAGCCGGAAGGAGAGGTCCCCCCGGGCTGGGGTGGGGCGGGAGAGGAGCCCGAGGGGGACGGCCAGATGTGTTCTGCCCATCTCCCCCCTTCCCTGCTGCTTCCCCTTCCCAGCCTCCTCTTTCACACATTCATTCACTGAACAACACCCCACGCCTGGCCAGTGCCCTGATAAAGGTCCAGCTGCTGCTGGGGGTGCCGAGAACAGCGGGGACAGACGCAGAGACAGGCGGTGAGGGTGCAACCCCGGCCTGTGGCTCAGGGGCATCCCGGGGTCACAGAGCGAGCAAGACGCCCGGTGAGCACAGGACGTGTGTGGCAAGAGGACAAGCCAGGGACCGGAGGGCAGAGCCCAGACCACGCCCAGGACGGGCGCTGCTTTCTCCTGCGGCCACAGGGAGCCGTGGGAGGTTAGGCAGGGCTGGGATGCGCAAGGAACAAGGGGAAAAGGAATGAGGGCTTCACTTCTGGAGGAAAGAAGGGGGTGCACCCCGGAGGGGTCTGGGAGGCAGCCCCGGGGGAGGACAAGCCTTGAGCTAACGATGCGACCACGAGAAGGAAACAGGTTGAGCTTACCAAGCACCTGCCACAAGCCCTGCACTGCGCCAAGCGCGTCACACTCAGCTCCTCCCGGATGCTCAGGACTGCTCCACGACAAACTTTGTATCGTGGTGCTCATTTTAGCCACCTGGGCTGGACAGATCTGGCTTCGCCTAACCACCACCTAATCTCTCCTGGGCCTTGGAATGGGGGCAGTAACACCGCCCTTGCATAAGGCTTGGGGGTGACTGGTGTTCAGTGCTCAGCATAGCTAGGGCCCCGCACAGTGGGGGCTCATCATCGGGTAGTGACTGTGGGGAGGGAGCAGGTGGGGCTGGGGAGAGAGACCTGTGACCTGTCACCCTGCAGCTGCCCCATCTCTTGGCTGCCTCGACTGATGCCGCCTTCCCCGCCACCCGCACCGCACCCCACACACCAGGGAGCCTCCTCTCCCGTCTACTCCCCCAGCTTCCATGCGCTGCTAGAACTTGCACAGCAGAACCACCCACATCTTTCGTTCCTTCACTCATAGTAGCTGTTGAGCAGCGACTGCGTGTTCGATCTGGGCACCAGGGTCCCTGTCCTCTCCCGTGGAGCCACAGCATCTCATTTAAACCTCCCCACACAAGCAGGGAGGTTGGGTGTTCTGCCGGGAAGAAGCTGGGATTTAGGATTGAACCCGTTTTATAATTTGGTGACTCCAAATTATAAAACCTGAGTTTTCAGCCTATTTCCTCTGCTTTAAAGTGTCTTTCTTGAAAGGTTACAGACAAGCAAAGGCCCCTCTGTCCGGTTGGCCAACCTGTGGCAGGAACAGCTGTCTGCTGGGCCCCAGTGGGGGCCACGGCGGAGGAAACTAGAGAGGAGGGGACAGATAGGGGCAGCACCTTCACCACCACTCCTCGGCTGTGCGACTCTAGGCCAGTGGCTTAGCCACTGTGAGTTCTTTCAAGAGGACACAATAATAATCCCTGTCCCATCTTCTCGGGGTGTTCTGAGGGCCAAGAAGGCACAGAGGTGAGCGTGCTTCGCTCTGGTGCTGTGGCCTGTGGCCCAGCTCACCCCTGGCCACCCTGACTGCCGCGGGGAGCTGACCTCCCCAGGGAGAGACCCCTGACGTCCGCCTGGGTCAGGGTCAGGGCCTCTGATATCTGCCTCCACCAGCAGCTGCGGGAAGGGGCCTGGCTGCTCCCCAGTGTTTATGTCCTTTAAGTCTTGCTCCAAGCTGATGCTTTGCTCTTGCTACTTTAATATTTTTTTTTCCTTAAGGCTAATTAAGTGGAGAGGTATGTTTTGATCTCTGTTGTAAATCGGAAACACGTTCGGGGAACCTGGTGCCTCTGGTCACTGGGCGAGAGTAAGGAGCTTGCCTGGGGCGTTCTCCTCTCCTGGCCTCTACACAAGCTGCTCCAACCTGACAAATCCCTACCTATCCCCCATGCCTGAGTCTGACGCTGCCTCCAAGAAGTCTTCCTGGGTGCCCCAGTCAGGAGCAACTCCTTCCTCCTGGGTTCCCAGTGTCCTGTGTTGTGTCCCCAAAGGAACAAATGCTCCTTCTGCTGCTTTGGATCGCAGCCCCCGGGGTCCCTCTGTGGCCCCAGGACAGAACGGCTCCCTCTCTCCACTGCCTCTGGGGCCCCTTTCCTCACAAGGGCACGTGGAGTTATAAGAATCTATTTATGTGTCTGTCTCCCTCATGGGGCTCGGAGCTCCACAGGACACAGTCACCCTGACGTCCTCAGTGCAGGCACGGGCCTGGCATGGAGAAAGTGGTGCTCAAAACATCTGCTCAGAGGATCTGAATTGTCATCTCCACCCCTGGGACTCTGCTCCTGGAGGGCAGGGCTCTGGACTCGCGCTGAACCACACACGGGTAATGAATGACAGAGCAAGAACACAGAAACCCAGGGACACGGGGACACGGGGTGCAGACACACAGGGCAGGCTAGGGTAACACGAGTATCCTTGCAGGGCGCACTCACACAGAGGCTCAGCGTCAGTACCGATTCCTCAGGAGGCCCAGCCAGGTGGCAGTGGCTCGCTGCCCCAACTGGGTGCCCGCCCCTCCTCTCTGGTTCCCGCCCCTTCGTCCCTCACTGGGGCCCAGCGGATGGCCGGCCCTGGGGGCGGCCTACAGGCTGACCAAGCTGACAGAGGGGCTTCTGCTCCTTTGTGACCTTCCGGAGAAGATGTTTTAAGGCAGAGAAAATAGACAGAAAGGGTTTTCACTTGCAAAAGCGCTTGAGAGGTTGGGGCATGCGCAGAGCCACGCCAGGGGGAGGGCAGAGCTCAGGGACTGTGCTACTTGTTTCAAGCCAGTGTTTCTCCGGTTCTCACCCTAACCCCAGCCCCATCTCCTGGGGCTGCAAATTAAATTGCAGATTCCCGAGGGGAGTGTGGGTTCTGCATTTTAATTTACTTCCCGGGGTCCTGGGAGCCTCAGAGCTTGAGAACCAATGCTATAAACCAAGAGTAGGGGAAAGGCATGCAGTGATAAAAGCCAGCCAAAAAAATAAAAAAATTATTCACAATTTGGAAATAAAGCAAGACTATACTGAGAGCCATTTCGACCCCACGCGGGAGCAGGGGTTCTCAATATGGCGCCCCACGGGGTCCCTGAGACCCTTTCAGGGGCACCTCAAGGTCAAAGCTATTGTCACAGTCCTACTATGGGATGTTGGTGTTGCCTTTTGTGCACAGTGGGGCTCCCAAGGCCGTGTGGCCTGTGGCACGAGAGCAGACTGAGCAGAAGCAGATGCGAGCACCCAGCTGTCCGCCGGGCACCAGAGATGCACAGAAATGTACAACGGTGCCCGTCTTCGAAAGAAATTTTTATTTTTTTGGAAAATAGTTATTTTTTATAAAAATACTATGCTAATATGGAAAGGTTTATTATTGTTTTAAAAATAGATAAAAATGAATTAATAAATTTTTAATTTAATTCATTAATAATTTAATTAATTTATTTATTGATTTTTAAATTTTTCTGTTTTAATTTCTATGGTAAATATTGACACCTACAATTCACATAAAACCTCTTTGGGAGGCCTCAAAAATTTCTAAAAGTACCAAGGAGTCCTGAAATCAAAAAAAAAGTTTGAGAGGCATTGCCTTAGATCAGGGGTCAGCAAACGTCTTCTGTAAATGGCCAGATAGCTAATATTTTAGGCTTTGAGAATTAAGAGGTAAAACTGAGGCTATTATTAAATATATAGGTACTTCTATAACAAGAGAAAAAACAAATTTCCATAGGATTTTTTTCAATCATTAAAAAATGTAAAAATCGTTCGTGGGCCCCACAAAATCAGGAAGCAGCGGGCCAGGTGTGCTGGGACGGCTGCAAGGCTGACTGACTGCTGACGTTGACTACCAAGTCCCAGACTCTGCGGTGTTACACGTTAACTTTTAGAAGACTAATAAGCTCTAAATGATTTTGGTTCACTAGGAAAGATAACAACAAAGGTTAGAGTTTTATTGCCTGGTAGGACAGTAGCCAGCTGCCGATCTAACTTGGTAAACTTAGTCCAACAATTCTTTTTGTCCACTACTGATACGTAGATAGATAGATAGACAGACAGATGATAGATAGGTAGGTAGGTAGATAATAGATGATTATCTAGATGGATAGATGATAGATCAGTTTCTTGTGTTCTCTTCCATCCTACTGGTTCCCTCATCAATGAGTTAAATACATTTTTGACACATGCTCACTCTATCTTTGTATGGGAATCAAGATTTTAACTTTTTGAAAATTGACTTTGACCTCATCACTTCCACCCACCAATGAAATAAGCATCTGACCATCAGGATGGGAACAGAGAAAGGTCAGAAAGAATATAACTAGGATTTAAACTCTGCCTCCCTCCCTGAGAAGGGGTTGAGATGCTCACTCCCACCACATATCTGGGTGGAAACTCTGCATAGTATAGGAGGAATCTGAGGATTCAGGGGGCTTGTGCTCAGGGCCATAGCGTACAGCAGCCCAGGTGGTGCACTGCACAACTCCAGGGGTTGCCAGTCCCACAGACTACAGCATGAATGTTGCCTCCTGGCATGGTGCAGCATGGGAGCTCTGCTGGTGCTTTGCTTCCCAGGGGTCAGTGGAAGACTGTGGGGACTCTTGGAGAAAAGCAAGGGGCACTAGCAACATGATACCAGGTGGGGAGGGAGGGCAGATTAGTCTGGTTGAGAAGGGAAGGAAAAGGTGGAAGGAGTATTCTTGAATGTGACAGAATTGTTATCTCCAAAAGACCGAGTTTTAAATCCAAAGTGACGCACCTTCAGCTGGCAAGATCATTTTCTACCATCAGTGGAAACAGTGGCTTGTGGGCAAGTTGAATTCAGCAATAGACAATCAGAGTCACGTTTATGTGTGACTAAACCTGCAGCTGACCTCACACCCCACCCAGGCAATAGATGCACACCCGAGGGTAAGACACACGCACACGCGTGCACATCACCAGCTCCCCTCCCCCCACAGGCCCCATGCCTTGCTCAGGACCGGTCACACAGTCTGCCACGGCACCCCCTGGGTGACCCTAGACCGGGACTCCCTGCACCCTCTCTAGCAGCCATGTGGGCCCCTGACACTTGACCAAACCAAGAAAAACACTAACTCAAAAGGAAAGCGGGCAGGAAAATAAAAGTCGCGTACCCAGCGTGGAATTCAGTGTGACTATGTCTTTCACGCTGGCTTCTGTTAAAAGGAAATGAACAAACAAAGACAAAATGAATAGATAAAATAAAATGCAAAGAAAATAAAAATAGAGGAGACTATTGGAGCCAGCCTCATCTGAGAGTCACCCTAAATGCCCCCACCCCACCCTTCAGTCCTGGCTCTGGTCACTTGGGGGCCCACCCTCAGCACCCCCCAGCCTTGGCTGGTGGCCTTCCCAGCCTTGTCACCAGCTTGTCTCCCTCGGCCTCGCCAGGCCGACCCCACATTCCCCCTCCCAATACTGACCCAGGATCACCAGGCCCTCGGGGTCCACCTCGTACTCAGCCCTGTAGGGGGCGGGGGCCGAGCCATTGGCCGTGGACAGCAGCTCCTCCACCAGCAGCGCCTGCACCACCTCGGGGCCCAGCATCAGCCGGCGGTGCTCGGGGATTTGGAGAATGAACCAGAAGAAGCAGGTGAGGGGTCCCTCCCTAAGGCAGGCAGAAGCGAGAGGGCCGGGAAGGAGCCTGAAGTCTCCCTCTGCCCGGCCCCCGCTCGGGTGGGGGAGAAAACCAGCTGTGGCTCACGCACGCTGAGCGCCCACTACATCCCAGGCAGCGTTCTCCCTCCTCCCGGGGAAGCCTCCTAGCAAGCTGTGAGGGAGGTGCTCTCACCATCCCCATCTTACAGGTGAGGAAACTGAGGCACAGGGCGTTGAGCTGTGTGCCACAGTCCACGCCATACCATGGCCATCGTCCAGTGTAACCCCCACACCACTGCACCCGGGCAACAGATGAGGAAACCAAGTTCAGCAAGGGGAGGTCACATGCAGGGTGCCGAGTTCCCTCTCCATGCCTCAGTTTCCCCATTTTAAAAATTGCATCAGAAGCCCACAGGGTCACTGCCCATCCTTTGAGTCTGAGGCTCTAGCAGGGGCTGGCAGGGGCCGGGGCAGACTCACCCGAAGGAGTAGACGGAGCTGGAGTTGTAGTAGGTTCCCAGGCGGGTGCTGGCGATGAGCTCCTTGAGCTGTGAGGAGGGAAGACAAGAGCCCTGGGGACCCTGTGCGGGGCAGACAGCACGAGCTCCCTACCCTTGCTCCTCCTGGCAGGCCTGCTTCCGCAGGAGCCTGCGGGGCGCAGAGGCTCGCTCATGGTCACATAGTGGCCGGTGGCCCAGCCAGGCACAAATCTCACACCCCGCCCACGTTTTTCTCCTCCCCCCACAGCCAGCTCTCACTTCCACCAGAACCCCAGCGACCTCTCTGCCCCTCGTCAAGGTCACTCCCCACTGGGCTCATGGGTCCCCCCCAGGGGCCTGGGGTACAGCCGGCCGCTCTGCTGGGGGCTCAGCTGGTTGAGTGTCTGCACAGGCCTGACTATGGCACCGATGCAGGGTACGAACAGCGCGGCCACGTTGTCTCACTCGCACTCCAACCCGGTAACTACCCTACCCCTACGGCCAGGTCCTGTCATCACCCCAACTTTACAGAGGAGGAAGCAGAGGGTCTCAGGCAGGGTCCCCCAGCAGCAGACCCTGTGTGAGGGATGTGAGGCAAGTGGTTTATCCAGAGGTGATTCTGGAAAACACTAATCGTGAAGGGGAGAGACAGGAAGGGTGGCCGCCAACACGGGCTGTTAAGGCACACACTCAAGCTATGGGCATCTGAGGCTCAGCCCAGCAGGGCGCCCCTGGGGGACGCCATGGGACATCCTCAGAACTGGCCCCACTGGGGCCAGGGAAGCTGGGGGATTTATCCACCCACTCCAGCTCTCCTGGCTGAGGGGTGCCCGGGGTGTAACTCCCCGCACGTCTGGCCTGCCCCGCTGGGCAGTGGTCCTGCCCTGTAAGCGAGGGACAGGTGTGGCTCCGAGAGCAGAGCTGCACTGTGTGGCCTCTCCTAAGGCCACACACACTTCACCCCTAGTAAGCGGCACCACCCGGCACCCGCTGACTTTCCCACCACCCCAAACCACGCCCCTTCCCCGGTGCCTAGAACAGGCCGTGCTCCCTGCGAGTGCTCCAGCGGGGCCAGCCAACTGGCTTGACCCGATCAGACCCCTCCCCTCTCCCTTCGTGCCCCCACATTCCCTTCCCCTCATCCCTGAAATCCTTTCCTACCATCTTCTGGGCTTTGGCGGTTTCGCTGCGGAAGGCGCTGGACTCCCGGCGGGCGAGATCCTGGGAGAAGTGGCGATTGAGCACTCGGAGGCTGCCTGAGTACACCTGGCTGACCGTCACCTCCGCCTTGTACCCTGCCCAGGAGGGAAGCAGCAGGGTTAACCGCGGAGGCAGATGAGAAAGGCTCCTGCTTCTCCCACGCCTTCTCCTGCCACCCCCGACCACGGCTCAGCCTCAGTGTCTCGGGCTCCAAGGCACCATCATCGTCATCATCATCTTTGTCACTGGTATTTGCACCATGGTTATCCAGAGTTTCTATGATGACAAACTGGCTGCAAGGGGCCAGGGAGGAGAGAGGCCACAGATGGATGGTGGCCACAGGCTCCTGGTGAGAGGCTGACACAGTGACCAGTGCAGGACATGAACGACATGAAGGCCAGGAAACCCACACTGACCCAGAAGGCCAAGGGTGTGGGTCAGCGACTCCGTGCCTCTGTCCTTCCATCACCAGGCTGTCCGGGGGCTCCACGGGTATGTGCTAGGCACCTACGGTGTGGGGTACACTAGTCAACCAAGACAGACGTGTCTCCCCTTGTGGAGCTGACATTACCCCAGTAGCCACCATGCATCTGTGAGGAGTGCCACCAAGGGGAAGCACAGGTGCTATTAAAGGGACATGACACAGAAACTCAGCCCAGCCAGAATGACCGTTCAGCTGAGATGTAAGGCCTGGGAAACCATGCACTGGGACCAGGGTAAGCCCCCGGGATGGAGCAATCAGAGCCAGGAGGGGCATCAGCAGGGCAGGTTCTGCTCTTTATCCGACGAACAAGGGAAACCACGAAAGGTTTATAATCAGGGATGATGTCATCGGATTCCTGTTTTCCCAAGACCATTTTGGCTGATGTGAAGAGAGTGGATTCATAGCCCTGGGTTATACCCTAGTCATTTGTTTATTCTTTTGCTCAACAAATATTAATATTTACTGAGAACCTACTGTGGGTAGGGACAGTCTAAAGCACTTGGGAATGTATCGGTGTGACAACGAACAGAACAACAAAGGGAAAAACCCTCCCCTTGATAGGTTCTAGTCCAGCAAGGAAGACAGACAGTAAACGGCTCACATGGTCTGCGACACCTTAGAGGTGGCGAGTGCTGAGCAAACCAGGGGCTGGGGTAAGGTGCAATGTAGTGGCCAGGTAGGAAGGTGATGTGTGTCCCCGGAGAGTGTTCCAGGCAGAGGAACCCGCAAGTGCAAAGGCCTGGAGGCAGCAGTTTGCTGCTGTGGTTGAAGAGCCGCGGAGTGAGTGAGGGGAGAGTAGGAGGAGGCGAGAAGGGGAAGGGCATGACCGTGCAGGGCTTGCCAGCCCGGGAGGACTTGGGCTGGGATGGGAGCCTCGGGAGGTTTTAGCAGAGAAGTTAGGTGGTTAGATTTGCTGTATGCAATGGTCGCTCTGCTGTTACATGGAGCAAGGCTCCAAGGAGGCGAGGGCAGTGGCAGGGAGGGCATGGGGGAGGCGCCTGCAGTCATGCCGGCGGCACTCGTGCAGGTGAGGCAGGGGTGACAGAGCCTGGCCGGGGCTGCGGCAGTGAGAGGGTGAGAAGTGGTTGGTGTCAGGAAAGATTCTGGAAAATTTGGGCTGGAGTGGAAAAGAAAGGGAGAAACAGCCAGAAGGAAGAAACGGCCACCAACGGGGATGTGGGCGAAATGACAGAGTGCCGCTCTGCACACGTGGGTCTGCAGTGCCCTTTAGACACGTGGCAGGCGGGGCAGGGACAGCCATCGAGCCAGGCTCAAGGGCGAGGCCCAGGCCGGAAATGCAAATTTGGGAGTCGGGGTGTAGAGGGCATTTAAAGCTAAGGGTACCCATGAGACCCCGAAAGGCGTGGGTGGAGAGAGAAGGACGAGGGCCCTCCACCTGCAAGGGACTCGGAGACAACACAACCTGCCGAGGGGAGAGACCAGGTGGTCTGAAGCCAAGGGAGAAAACGGTTTCAAGGAGGAGGGGTGACCCCCAAGTGCAACGAAGCCTGAGGACTGGGCACTGGGCTTAGCAGCCTGGCTATTGGCCACCTTGGCAGTGACTGTTGGAGTTGGGGGGAGGGGGGTCGGAAAGGGCACAGAGAGCCTGGGGTGTGGCTTGGAGGCAGCAGCACACACAGACAGCCCCTTGGAGGAGTTTGCTGTAAAGGGAGTAGAGAAATGCGGTGGCTCACGCCTGCAATCCTAGCACTCTGGGAGGCCGAGGCAGGAGGATCGCTTGAGATCAGGGGTTCGAGACCAGCCTGAGCAAGAGCGAGACCCCCGTCTCTTCTAAAAAATAGAAAGAAATTAACTAGACAACTAAAAATATATAGAAAAAATTAGCCGGGCATGGTGGTGCATGCCTGTAGTCCCAGCTACTTGGGAGGCTGAGGCAGGAGGATTGCTTGAGCCCAGGAGTTTGAGGTTGCTGTGAGCTAGGCTGATGCCACGGCACTCTAGCCTGGGCAACAGAGTGAGACTCTGTCTCAAAGGAAAAAAAAAAAAAAAGGGAGTAGAGAAATGGAGGCGGCACCCAAAGGGACACTGACAGGTGACACTGCTAGAGGAGAGTGGGGGTCTTGTTGGTGCCAGGCCCTTGCACGGGCAGAGGGGTGGGAGTGCGGGGCGGCCAGCATCCATGGGGCTGCTCTCTGAGCAGCTCTGTTCTCTCAGTCTGCAGGAGGCAAGGGCAGGGGTGCCGGGGGCTTGAGAAGAAAGCATTAGCTGCTGCCCGGGACAGCAGGAGCAGGAAAGGACCCAGGAAGTACCCACTAGGGTATTTGGGTCAGGCCGCCACCCCTCACCCGGAGCCTGTCCTGCTCCAGTGCAATCAGCCCTGAGCCCGCCTCCTTCCAGACCGTGCAGGGCGTGTCTCTGATCCACCTCCTCGCCCAGCGCCCAGGACCAGGAGCACAGCCGGGCCCAGGCGGGAGGAGTCGTTCAAACAGCTCCCAAAGTGCCTCCTCTGCCCTCAATCCCTGGACAGGAGGCAGGGAGCGGAGGAGGGAGTCGGCTTCCCCCAGCTGAGGCTTGGGAGCACTCCCTGCCTGGGCCCTGAGCCCCAGAGAGCACCCCTGCTGGGGGATGATTTACCCCAGGAGCATAATCAGGAGGAATTCAGCTTCTCTGCAAAGAGAGACAACTGGCAGGTGAGCTCCTTGCTGGCCCTCCAACCCAGTGCCCCATGGTTTACCCTGAAGACTAATTATCCCGCTAACCAAGGGGGCTCCGCCCTGCGCTATTTGGGGCACTGGCTTTCTGCCAGTGGTGAAATGCACACAGTGTCTACGCCCTGCCCACCTTGCTCGGCTCTGAGTAGAATCACTATGGGTCATTGCAAGCGGGTCCTCGTCAGACCTGGGGTTCCCAACAGTCACCCCCAGAGGCTGGTTCCAGAGATCCCACCCTGACCCCCTTAGAAGCAAAGGCACTAGGTGGATTTATCTCCGTTGCTCTGAGGTTGGTCTCTGGGTTCCTTTCAACAGGCCTGAAATTCCACCGGGAGATTTAGCCGTAAGGTGACTATCTAACTTTTGCAAAACATTTAACGGGGAGTCTCTGGTCACTTGGGCGAGTGGAGCTGTCCTTGCTGTGGCTTCCCAGCTGCTCAGCCTCCTCTACGGCAGCACGTGCCGTGCATTAGTATAATTGCAGCGTCCGACTCCGCAGCTAAGTCTTGGGGCAGGGCTGTCCCCAGAACCTGACACACCCAGGTGCTCAGCACTGAATGAATGAAGGAGACTTCTACCGTGTACAAGGCGCCTTTGCACGGGCACAGTCTACTTTGTTTCTCCATTACTTCCCGCTGCCAAGCGCTGAAGGAATGACATACAGTCTCCATCGGTTTCAGAGAAAGACAGTGGATGCCCAAGAGCATTTCATCCGATGGATGAATGAAGGAAGGCTGGAGGAACGGGCCGGAGCATGGGCCAGTTGCTCCTGGGGCGCCAGGGCGCTGACTGAGGGCTGTGATATCAGGGAGGGAGGGCCAGGATCAGGAACATGGGAGAGGCACCCAAGGCTGGTGGCTCTCTAGCTCCCGGCTCCGTCCCCCATTTGTGCTGGGCCCTGGAGCCCCAGAGGTGATGGAGCTGGGGTCCCCACCCCAGAGGAGCATTAGGCTGGGCTCACGTGAGCAGAGGCACTAATTGGCACCAGGCCCCACTGGTGCCTCCGGGCCTCCTGCAGCAGAGCCGGCTGGCTCCGAGCATCAGGGCGAGCCAGGAGGGCTGAGGGAGGGGAGGGCCTTGGGCTTGTGGGCTCAGAACTGGTGCTGCAGAGCCCTCCTGCCCCTGCGCGGGGAGCTGTGGGGCACTTGGCCCACGCAGGGAGCAGACCTGAGCCACAGGACCTGGAACAGAGGTCCGCCAACATGCTCAACTCGAGGGACATGGAGGGGAACCCCGGGAGAGGAAGTGCCCTGTCACGTATCGAGTTGCTAAGCATTGCTGAGCCTAGAGTCCAGGTCTGTTCTGCTGTGCCCGCCACGGCCTCCCCAGGTCCACCCCAGGTGCCCACACCATTACCTAGGAAGTACCAGAGCAGCACCCCCGCTGCCGCCAGCGCCACCAGGGCCAGCCACAGGGGTGCCAGGCGGAGGTAGTCCCGGGCTCTTCTCTTGGCGTCCTCAGAGGCCTTGAACCTGCCCTCCGGCTCGGCTTCCTCGCCATCACCTCCATCGCCCTGCCCACCAGCCACCTGGGGGGCCTTGGCCAGGGGCATCCTGGCGGGGAAACAGACCAGAGTTGGAAACAGCCTGGCATTTGCAAGGGAGCCTTTGCTGAGCACTGATGGTGCACGGAAGCAAGACAGCGCCCCTGCCTTTCGGAGTGGCAGGGTAACGACCCCAGGTGGGAGTGACGGGGGGTGCTGAGCCAGCTCACAGAGGAGGAAAGGGAGTCTTAGCGTGGCTTGCATGGAGCTGGACCCAAGAACCTCACCTTTGCACCCCACTGTCCTCCCCACGGTCAGAGGACAGACAGGTTTCAGTGCTGGAACCCCACAGATAGAGCAGGAGAACATGGGTACAAACTCATGTAGCACTTCCTGCCCTGCTGACCAGGGCAGCCAAGGCACTTAGCACTTAGCACTTAGCACAGCGCGGGGCCGGGGCCCTGGCCTCCTTCGTGAAGTGCCATCTCCCCTTTCCCTACCCTCTCAAAGTCTCCCAGGGCCAAGGAAGGGGACAAACTCTAATACTCATTTAGTGCCTTCATGAAACATTTCACATTTAACCCTCAGGTCACCTGGGGATGTGGGACCGTTGTCCTGTGTGTTTTCTTTCTCAGGCCCACTCTGCAAGGGCACTTGACATTTGGTATCTCATTTACAGCTCAAAACACTTCTCAAGGTGCTGCACCCATTGAACGGATCAGGAAACTGAGACTCAGCGTGTTCTAGCAACGACTCAGAGAGGGTTTTTCTGGCCTCATTGTCCCAATGCCTTTGGACTATCTGGCATTCACTACCAGCCACATTTTACAGATTAAAAAAACCGAAGCCCAGAGAGGCTAAGCCACTTGCTCAAGGTCACACTGCAGGTAAGTGGGGGTGGAGTCCAGGTGTCTGACTCCCTGCTCTTTCCACTATTTTGGGATGCCTCTTGCAAATGAGCTGTGAATTAACAAACTGTGATTAAAGAACAACTGAATGTCACCCTTCTCATGCCCTGGATCTGAGGCTCTATCTTCAGACCCATCCAAACAAACATCTGAAGGTGTTTGGTGTCTCAATCAGGTTTCCCCACAGCTCAGAGAAGGCTGCACCCGCCCACCAGCACGGCAGGGAGCCAGGACCCCTGGGAGGTTCGTCTCTTCTTACAACACCCGTAAATGCCACATGGCACTTCCTTTGGGCGCATCTTGGGTTTTTACATGGTGAGTTTCCTGAAAATGTAGCTCCTTAGTGATGCTCAAAGCCCTCCCAGATGCATGTGAGGGGCCCGGCCCTCCTCCCTCCTCCCTGCTCCCTGCACGGCTGTCCCCCGACCCTCATGATAGTCCTACATGTGGGAGGGGCCCTACTGGGTTTCACGGGGCCAGGGAATGGTAAACGTCAATGGCAATGGGGGGGACAGCCTCACCCACTTCCCCAAACGTCCACAGCATCCCTGGCGAGAAACAGACGAGAGACAGATGAGGAACAGGACGCTGAGTCTCTCACAGGCCATGCAGTGGTGCGAGTCCCCAGTGCAGGCTGCCTCTTTGTCCTGGCTGGCCACCTGTGTCCGAGGTGGCTGTCCCCCACCACCTGGGCAGGGTGGCTGAACTGCAGAGAGCCCAAGTGGTGGGCGGCTCCTCACGTCTCTCAGCCCCGGGCTCTTCTCTCCACCCAAAGAGGCCACGCCCCTGTCTAACTCTTGAGTCTGGGTCACCAAGGAGCGATTTGTGGATGACTCATAGAGCCACGGGGACTCAGGGGCACCGAGGCCACAACAGTTGACATTGATTTTGACTGTTTCCAGGGCTTCATATGCACTCTGTCAGGTAAGCCTCGCACAGACCCCGTGGGGGGCGGTGTTCTCTGATAGTCCTGATTCCGATCTAGGACCCCGGGGGCACCTTTCAGAACAGCCATTAGGGCCCAGACGGAAGCCCTGGTGGGAGCTGCTGTAACTGGGTGTCCCTGAGTGAGTGGGGGACTGGGTGGGAGTCCCTTCCTCACGTATAAACACACTCCCAGACTCGCACACAGACACACACAGACGGAGACACACCGCGGGCTATACACACACCTATTCGTGACACATAGACTCACAGATGCACGCCCTCACTGCACGCATGCGCGCACGCTGACTCGGGGCCTGCGAGCCCAGGGCCCGTGCTGAGGTCAGTACACGGGGGCGGTGTGGGGCTCTGGGCCTGTCTCCACAGCAGGAGGCCGGCGGGGGGACCTGGACGTGGAAGAGGCAACATGTCCAGTCCTGCGGGCAGCAGGTGGGGTGCACAGCTGGCTAAACCAGGCCTCTCCCCTGCCCCTGTCCCTGCCGACCTAAATCCCAGGCCACCCAGCATCCGGCACTGCCCCTGTCCACACACCTGGCCTCGCTCCGCCCCCTCCTTCCCAACCCGGCTCCGTGGACCCCTCACCTTCTGCTCACTGGTCACTCTCTGGCCGAGGAGGCCCTGCAGACCTGGCCTCAGAGCAGGACAAGTGGCTCAGGCCTCAGGGGCCAGGCCCAGCTCTCAGAGTGGACACAGTCACCAGATCATCCCTAGGTCCTGGTCCCCTGTCCTGGAGGCCCCGCTTACCTTTGGGAGTGGCAGGTAGGTGCCGGGCCTGCACGTAGGCCTCAGGAGCCTCTGTTTGTCCAGGCCAAGGTCTCCCAACCCCCACCTGGCCAGCCTGGGCTGGATCAATGGCCTGGAGCCATGGCCAGGGTGCCTGTCCCTTGTCCCCTGTGGCCTGTGGCCCCAGGCTCCATGGGCCTCCTGCTGGGTCTGGGACGGCACTGTGACTGAGCACAGGTAAACAGGCAGGAGGCAGGAGGCAGCCAGTGCCCGCCCCGTGGCACCCCGGAGGCTGGTGGGCAGGTGCGGGAGACCTGAGCTCTCCCCCGGGGCCCGTTGCCTGGTGACATTCCTGCCTGGTTACAGCCCCTGGTCCCCGAGAGCATGAGGCGGGGGCGGCCGGGGACCGGGGGCTGTGCAGAGGCCTGTGCAGGTGAGGGCAGGGGCTCACAGCATCTGCTTACCTGGACAGAGGAGACCAGAGGAGCCACGGGCCCAAGAGAGAAAAGAGGCCAGGCCCACGAACTCCGGGGACAGGAGAGGGGAAAGTGGAGGTGGGGGTGGGGTTGAGGCCATTTTCTGTTTAGCTGGGAATTAGTTGAATTCCTACCCTATTCTATAGTGCTGTGCTGTCCATGGCAGCAGCCCCTGGCCACCTATGGCTCTCGGGCACTCGGGATGTGGCCAGTCTGAACTGAGCCAGGCTGCACAGGTGAGAGGCACACCAGGTTTCCAAGTCCAAGTGCAAACGAGGCATATAAATTATCTTGACAATTTTTATATTGAATGCACATCAAAATGATAACCTTTTGGCTTCTTGGGTTAAATAAAATTTATCATTAAAATTCATTTCACCTGCTTCTTTTTGCATTATTAAAGGTGACCACTAGAAAAGTTAGATTACGAGTGTGGCTCACGCTATTGTTGCATGGAACAGGGCTGGAGTGGAGGCGGCTTCCTCCAGAGTGTGCGCCGGGGCATGATGGGACCTGGGTTTCCTGGGCTGTGTCCGTGCTGACAGGGGCTGTCTCAGTCACGGGCTGACTTCCGGCAAGGGTGCGTCCTGAGCCCGTGCGGTGTGCATGCCTGGGACCCATGTGCATGGGAGAGTGTGGATTACACGTGTGTGGAAGGTGTGTGTGCGGGAGTGTGGAGTGGAGGGTGTCTGGGTGGTGTGTGTGAGTGTGAGGTGTGTGCATGTGTGTGAGTGTGTGTGTACATGCTCACAGCGTGGAGGGCACGTGTGGGGGGGCGTGAGGTGCCCGTGGGTGGGACAGGCTGGGGGTGTGGGCCCCGCACGCCCCATCTGCGGTGCCCGCTGGGTTTTCATCCCGGCCCGGCCCTTTTTTAGCCACAGGAACGTGGGCAGCTCTCTGACCTCTGAGCTGTGTTTCCTCATCTGCCAAATGCAGAAAATCAGCCCCTCCTTGGCGCAAGGCACCCTGCAGGATGTCCTCCTGGTCACACGGTGACACCCCGTGTATATTGAAGCCAGGTCAGTGTGTGCATGGAAGGCCAGGACGACAGGCTGCGTGTGCGCGGTCCCTACCTGCACGGCCCCTCACGTGTGTCTCGTGCACACACTCACCCCTGCCCTGACATGTGCTCTCCGGGCCTGCCGCAGGACGAGTGCATGGGGGCACACGTGTGTCCTGAGGTGTGAAGACCTGTGCCCACGGCGTCTGGGCACGAGCTCGGCAGAGCAGCGTCTCCAGCAGGGCGGGGTCTGGGTGGGGCACAGGGCACACTGGGGGGCTGGTTAGGATTCTGGGTGGGGGACACCTTCCTCCCCTTCTCCTGTTCTTCAGCCCTGCCCATGGGCCTGACCCTGACCTGTGACCTCGCCCCATTGTCCCTCGCCCCAGCCCCCAGCAATTCTCCCTCCCTCCTCCTCCGAGCTCCCCTCTTCCCAGGCCCTGGCTCCCACCTTGCAAACTTTCCAAGGGAAGGTGGTTGGAACGGGAGTGGGGACAATGTGCGGGGCTTGGGCAAAAACACTCGAGCCTGCCCTGTATACCACCCCGTCCTTTGGAAGGTCAGGAGGCCCCACCGGCGCAGGCTGGTAGCTGGACAGTCTGAAAAGTGGATCTTGCACAATCAGCGTCCTCTGTACCTAGTGGCTACGCGGCCATCGATCAGCCATGGCCTGGGGGAGGGGCTGGCACCAGGAAGGGCAGTGGCAAAATGCTGGGGCGGCATTTGAAAGCGTGTGCGAGGGTCCCAGGGAGCCGTGGCCGGGGGCAGCCTCCCCTGAGTCAGGGCTTCCCTCTGCCAGCAAGGGTAAGTGTGTGAGCTGCATTCTCTGTCCCTGCAGCAGAGGGACCTGTTCCCAAACAGGCTTTGCTGCTTCTGGGAATCTGCATGTCACACCAACACTGGGCCTCAGCCTCCTCGGTCCCCAGGACAGAGAAGCCACCTGGAGGCCTGGCTGAGGTGAGGCTTGGAGGCCGGGGCGGTGGGGGGGCAGGGGGGCACAGCAGGCCTGACCCAGCAGGACAGGGAAGAGACAGGCCTGGGTGTGCCGGCCACAGTCAGGTGACAGAGACCCAGCTGGGGGCCGAGAGTCAGAGGACCTGGCTGAAATCCCCGTCCCCCCACCTGTTGGTGACCCAGCAAGATGTCCCCAGGCTGTCATCTCATGGCCTGTGGGACGAGAGTGACAAAGCTGAGCTGCTGGCAGGAGAAAGACGCAGGGTGGGCCCCTCACCAGACAGGACTGGCATCCTTATAGAAAAGGGGAATTTGGGGACAGAAGCGCATGCGTCCCGGGAGAATGTCACGTGGACATGAAGGCAGACAGCAGGCGATACTTTCACGAGCCAAGGAACCCCAAAGATTGCCAGCAAACTCCCAGACGCTGAGAGAGAGACACAGGACAGACTCTTCCGCACACCCTTGGAAGGAGCCAACCCTGCCGACACCTTCATCCCAGACTTCCGGCCTCCAGGACTGGGAGACAGTAAATTGCAGCTGTTTAAGCCGCCCGGTTGGTGGCACTTTGTTACGGCAGCCTGGCCAACAGACACAGGCTCATTGAACTGGCGCTGGGTTAATGCTGTGCAAAGCCTGTCTGTGGGTTCGACTTCCTCCCAGGGCCCTGCACACAGCAGGTGCTCACTCATTGTCCACTGAAGAGGCTGAAGACCCAGATATCTGCATTATTTAAATCAGAGGCCTTCAGGCACATGATGGCGTGGAACAAGGTAGAAACTCAGGCACAGTGGGGCTGGGGGCAACCTTCTCCCAGCTCAAGGACAGCCCTGCTGCACAAAGAACTCCAGCAACCCCGCCTGCAGGCACAACGCCCCCACCGCGTCACGGCGCTTATTCTCTGAAATTATCCAGTTTAGTGGTTCACGCGTTTCCCTCCCTGCTCTCCCCACCCCGTTTAGACTGTGAGCCCCATGAAGTCAGTGGCCTTGTCTGCCTTGCCCCTTGCTGGATCCCAGCCTAGAACAGTGCCTGGCACACGGGAGGGATAAATATTTGTTGAGTGAACAAATAAGAGTTACTACCAATTCCTTTCATGGTAACCCAGTAAGGATTTTTAGAGCGGGGCCCTTCGCAAACACAGTCGACCACATAGATGCCTCAAGTCCAAGCTTCAGGGTGGGAATATGTGTCTCCACTTAGCAGAAGAGGAGACTGAGGTTCTGAGAGGAGGCGTTGACCTGCTCCAGGTCCTGTAGCCTATTGCAGGCAGAACAGAGCCTCCAGCCTGTTCTCTCTGATGGGGACTGTCGCAGGTTCCAAATGATCACAAACTGGGTGGCTAAAAACAAGAATTTGTTCTTTCACAGCTCTGGGGGCCAGACGTCTGAAATGAGAGTGTTGGCAGGTCCACTCTCTCCCCGAAGGCTCTGGGAGAGAATCCTTCCCTGCCTCTCCCCAGCATCTGGTGGTCCTGGCAGTCCCGGCATCCCTTGGCTTGGAGATGCACCACTCTGGTCCCCGCCTCCGCTGTCACCTGGCCTTCCTCCTGCTCCTGCCTCATTGCCACACACACGTGCTTACTGCAACTTCACTCACAATTGTCAAAAGTTGGAAACAACGCAAATGTCCATCAACTGGTGAATGGATAAGGAGATTGTGGTGCACACATCAATAGTAACTATTCAACAATCAAAAGCAATGAACGACTAATACATAAAGGTGCAGAGAATCTCCAAAGAATTACACTGAGAGACAGACTCAAAAAGCTACATATGATTCCATTTATATGACATTTTAGAAAAGGCAAAACCATAGGAACAGAAATCAGATCGCTGATGGCAAGTGACTGGGGATGGGAGGAGGGGACTGACTGCAAAGGCGCTCAGGGAACTTTCTGTGGTGACGGACGTATTCTATATCCTGACTGCGGTAGTGGTTACATGAGTGTATTGTTTGTCAAAATCCATAGAAATGTAGCCTTAAAAGGATAAAATTTCACTCATGTAAATTATACCTGAACAAATAAAAAATATAGGCCGGGCGCGGTGGCTCACGCCTGTAATCCTAGCACTCTGGGAGGCCGAGGTGGGCGGATCGTTTGAGCTCAGGAGTTCGAGCCCAGCCTGAGCAAGAGTGAGACCCCATCTCTACTAAAAATAGAAAGAAATTATATGGACAGCTAAAAATATATATAGAAAAAATTAGCCGGGCATGGTGGCACATGCCTGTAGTCCCAGCTACTCGGGAGGCTGAGACAGGAGGATCGCTTGAGCTCAGGAGTTTGAGGTTGCTGTGAGCTAGGCTAACGCCACGGCACTCACTCTAGCCGGGGCAACACAGTGAGACTCTGTCTCAAAAAAAAAAAAAAAAAAAAAAAAACAAATAAAAAATATATAATCCCCCTTAAAAAATAATAATAGCCCTTTTCCCCTTCCACCACAGAGGAGTTAGCACAGCAGCTAAGGATCAGGCAGGTGGGGAGTCGAAGAATCATAAGGGGCAGGGTGCGGTGGCTCACACCTGTAATCCCAGCGCTTTGGGGAGCCGAGGATGGGGGTCACTGGAGGTCAGGAGTTTGAGACCAGCCTGGGCAACATAGGGAGACCTCATCTCTACAGAAAATTTTAAAAATTAGCCGGGTGTGGTGGCACGTGCCTGTAGTCCGAGGGCGTGGTGGCACGTGCCTGTAGTCCGAGGGCGTGGTGGCACGTGCCTGTAGTCCAAGGGCGTGGAGGCACGTGACTGTAGTCCAAGGGCGTGGTGGCACGTGTCTGTAGTCCAAGCTACTCGGGAGGCTCCTCCCCTAGAGCCTGCGGAGAGAGCATGGCGCCGCTGGCACCCTGAGTTTGGCCTCCCAGCCTCCGGAACTGGGAAAGGATAAACGTCTGTTGTGCCGTCCTTGCAGACACCTGTCTAGACAGTGTCTGGCTGGGGCTCACGGAGCCCACCCCCTCACCTCCTCACCGCAGCCCCTGGGCCTCCCCAGGGGGTTTCAGAGAGAGCTGCAGCTTAGCAAAGAGCCTTCTCCAGGGTGGGCTGGACTCTCCCCACGCAAGATGAAGAGGTGAACGTGACATTATTTGCAAATAGGGTCCTTGCAGATGTAAACAAGTTAATATGAGGTCATACTGGATTAGGGTGGACCTTGCATTCCATGTGACTGGTGTCTTTAAAAAAGGAAGGAAATTGGACACGGAGACACAGACACATGCGGACTTCAATGTGCTGTTTGGAGGACACAGTTCAGCCCCGGACAGGTGGGGCGAGGGGCAGGTGCAGGCTGGCTATTGACAATGCGAGGACCAGTGTTCCACAGGTTCCATGTGGCCTGGAGTCCTTGAGTCACTGCTGAAGCGTATTCTCTCTGCACCTGAGCCACTGCCTCGAAAACACGAGTGTCACCTGCTCCCTGCTCGCTCCCGCAGGCCTCTGGAGCCGGAGTCACCCTGCTGCTGGATGGAAGGGAAACTCACAGAGTTGCTTACTGGGCACAGTTTCCCACCCAGGCAGGGTCCCCGGAGGCCACTGTGTCCCCTCTGTCCAATGCACAGTGTAGGTACTGCAACTCGCTTGCTCATCCATTAAACTGGTGTTGAGCCTCAACACGGCCACAAAAAAGAACAAGCACAACAACAAGAAAAAGAACACGAAAAAGACTGAAAAGGAAAAATAATGAGGTTCAGTTGCTCCTCTGGAAGGAAGCAGCAGAGCCCGGGGAGAGGAGCGGGCAGAGGGCAGGCCCCTGGCCGTGGCGCTGCCTCCCCTCTGTCTCCCACCCCCACCGCAGGACAGGCCCTCAGCGACACTTAGGGATGCCCCTTAGGGGCTTCTAGGAGCAAGAGTGCGTCAGGGTGGCCTGTGACTGACTCATGTGTGAGACTTCTCAGGAGTCACCACCTCGGTGGCCCGTCTTCCTCCACCTGAACAGGGGCTCATGGTCCCTAAGTGTCATCTGACTTATAATACAGCTAACCGGGCCCAAGATGGGCCTCATCCCAGTGAGAAAAATGGTCATTTCTCCCCATTTGACAGGTGAGAAACTAGAGGCTCAGAGAGGGTGTGACCAGAGAGGGCTGTGACCACACAGCCAGGACGTGCTGGGAGCCAGGGTCCAAACCCAGGACGCTCTGACTTCAGAGCCAGTGGCCCGTTCCCAGTGCCACCCTTCCCATCTCTGTGTCCCTCCCTCCTTCCCACTCCACCCCTTCTGTCCCAGCCCAGGGGCCCGGCCTCTGGCCTCTGTCTGAAGGTTCCACTGGGACGCACCCACCAGGCCCCCAGCCGCCCCCTCACTGCTTCCGCAGACGGGCGGTCGGGGACGCGGACGCTGAGCACGGGCTGGGGTTTGAGAGGTGCTGCCTCGAGCCATGTCGGGGTCACAGAATGGAAACTCTGCATGCGTCACCCAGTCTGACCTTCTCCTCCACCGCGGTGTCCCAGCAAGAGGGCTCCTGGAACAGACACGGCAGACAGAGCCCCAGAGAGGGGGTGGAGACTACCCAAGGTCACACAGCAACGGAGTTGGGACTGGAACCCACGTAAGTGACCTGGTTCCCAGTCCCGTGCCCTTCTCAGTATTCTATCCAAAAATAAATCCTAAAAAATAAAATACAAGAGCAACGTCATTACTCTACACATAGACCTTAGGCAGAGAGTTAATAAAAATTTCCAAAGGACACAAAATTCCAATTTTTAACTTTTTTTTTTTCTTGCCTCCAAATGTTGCAGACACATCCCCTCCTGCGGACAGTCCAGTTTTCAGATCCGGCTCTTGCCCTCGAAGGGAGCCCTGTCCAAGATCACGGGCACCCAAGGTTCTCCTGGGAGGCTGTGCTTTCATGGGAAGCCCCAGCACTCACTCAGGTCTCCCCGAACGCCTCTCTTCTCCCCGGTAAGCTGTGTCACCAGGCCGCTGTTGACTTGGTGAGCAGAGAGGGCTCCCGATGCCAGTGGTCTCTGTCCCTTCTTCTGTCCACGTTGGTTTCTCAGAACCTGTAACTGCGTCCCTCTGTTCCTTCCTTTCTTCTCTCCTTCCTCCCCTGCACCCAGTTACCACCCGACACGTGCATTCAATGAGCAGCCTGTGGCAGGTGCTGGGATCTGGCGACGGATGGTGGGTCATGAGGCTCATGGCCTGCAGAGGGTCACAGCCGGCCTCAGAGAGCAGGGGGCTGGGGGACAGAGCACCCAGCCCAGCCAGGCTCAGGAAGAAGTGACCTTTACAACAAATCGTGTTGGATGGCTTTCCTTTCTTCTCCCTTCTAGTGTGCAGACACATTTTTCTTGGCCTGCTTGTCTTCAATTTTTAAAATTAGCGGCCAATATTTAAAAATAAGGATGCTTTGCATAAGAAGTGGAATTTCCTGCCTCTCCTAAAAATGTAGAAGATCTGGTCTGCCTCCCAACATGGCAACAATCAGTGCCGGCTGCCCTGGAGCAATTTCAGTTTGACACAGACCCCACCACTCCCTATTGTATCACACTGTGTGGGTTACAAACTGTTACTAGAGTCAGAAGCCTGGGTTCAGGTCCTGGCTCCACCGCTTGTTAGCCACATGACCTTGAGCTATAGGTTATCTGATCTTATGGTGCCTCTGTTTCCTCATAGAGAAAATGAGACAATAACCCTAAGTGTTGTTGTGGGAATTAAAAGACATAACCTATGGGAGGAACTTAGAACCGTGCCTGCACCTGCTAAGTGCTTACTACACATTGCTGTAATCATTGTCATTACTGTTGCTATTAATACTACCTACCCAGCCTCCACCCCCGTCAGCATCTGGGTTTGGGATCCCAGCAGTAAAGCTTTCATTGTTAGTTTACATTTGCATAAATCACAAGCAATAGAACTCTCTTGCCGACATATTCTGGTCCTGGCTGATTGCTCGGACCAGCGCCCTGGCAGGTGCCCTCCTACACAAACTGTTCCAAGAATCATTGCACTGTTGGCCTGGGACCCCCACCCAAACACTGGGGTTCCCCAACCCCAGCTCCCTCAAATCGAAATGTCCAACTTGAAGAGTCCAGCGCACATAGTAGGATTTCAACAAACACGTTATAACGAATGAGTAATGGGTTGCCTACCAAACATGTCACATTGGGTTCTTCCAGGCAGTACCTTGCCCAGGGAATTTCAAGTTGAGATGGGAGTTGGGGAAAGACTCTCGTGACAAATTTGCTGTGTCTTTTTAAAGAGTGAGCAGAGTCCCCTCCCCATCCTCCCAGAGGCCACAGAACAGACTAGTTCAGCCAAAAGGGAGCTTGTAAGACAGATCCCCGTTCTTTGTGCCCTTCACCCCATTTTACAGATGAGGAGACTGAGGCTCAAAGGGGCCAAGTGGGACAGGACTGGGAGGGACACAATGCCCTTGGCCCTGGACTAGGCTGGCAGCAGCTAACACAGCTGGATTTGAGAGGGAGGAGGAAGACCTCATAGCTTTCTTTCAGCATTTTTCACGCTTCCTAGAATCTAGTCACTAGGGATTCAGGCCACACCTCAAACCATTACCCTTGAGACCTAGCCGGGTGCTTGGAGGAGCTGGGCCACCAGGAACAGGAGGCTGGACAAGCAAGGCGGTGACAGAGGCCCCAGCCTGCAGTGGCGTCCAGCTCAGCCCTGCCCCAAGCAGCATCGCCAAGGCAGCAGCAGCGTATCGGAGAGGACGGCCAGCACGTCAGGGCTTCCACACCTGCAGCCCCTGGGCTGCCTGTCACAGCCCTGTCCCTGTCTACCTGCCCCCCACCCAGCTCCTCTCTCCTAAGTACTTTGCATGCACTTACTTCCTTCATCCTCCTGACAGTCCTGGCATTCCCTCCTTTTACAGAGCGGGAAACTGAGGCACAGAGAGGCTTAGGTATTTGCCCCAAGTCACAGCTGGTAGGCAACAGAACCAGGACTTAACCCAGGCTGCCCAGGTCCAGAGTGAGGGCTATAACCACTGCCCCACACTGCCCCGGGGACCACAGGGCTGCAGGAGCAGGGAGGAGGAGGTTTTGTCCACTGCCAGAGCATGTAATAGGCTCTCCCAAATGTGTATTGAGTGAATGAATAAATGAATGAACAATTCTACCCTCTTTCAAGAACCAGCCTCAACCATTTCCCAAACTAGCTGAACTCTGGCTGGGCCCCCTCGCTAAAGAGGTTAGAAGGCTTCTTTGGAGTGTTCTCATGCAACATTTCCCGGCAAAGATTTGTGCTAACGGGACCAGGTTGATTTTCTTCCACGCTGCGGAGGGTCGTGACTGCTGGTTTACGTGTCTGCGTCCTCCAGGGTCACTCCCTCCCCCACAAGGCTGGGGACTCTGCAGACAGGGCAGTAGCCTGCCTCCTCCGTGGCCCGGAGGAATGGAAGATGATGCGGCTTCTGCCGGTCCCTCCCTCCCCTCTGCGTCCTGGCTTCCTGGAATCGTCATCTGGGTACCCCCCACCTGCGCCTCTCGCCACTCAGCGCTTCCTGCCTTGCTTTCGCACAGCCCCCCCACCCCAGGCTCTGTGATGGGAGCATCGGTGTGTCATAGCCCTGGTGGTGGAAAATGTCTGAGCAAGTCGGCGAAGGGGATGTCCCCAGGCTGTCACAGGGGCCAGGCCTCAGTGCTGGTGGTGAGCCCAAGTTTAATCAACATCCCCTCCCCCTCTACCAAACTCATTGTGTGGCCTGGGACGTGGCGACAAACTCTCAGGGCCTCCTAACCTCAACTGCAGAACAGGACTCAGAATTGCTGTCATTCCTGTCTTGCTAGGTTGCCATGACAGTGTATGAAATGCTAGTTGTGCGCACACTTTAAAAGCTGTCTACAGTTGTGCCCATGTGAGTGCTAAATATTGCCTGGGTTTAATTCCTTACTCCACTGTGTTGTAGCTGTGTGATTATGGGCAAGTCACTAAACCACTCTGAGCCTTAGTCTCATCTGTAAATGGGCGAAGAATAGTACCTCCCCTGTGGCAGTTTTATAAGGATCAAGTGAGTAAATAACACAATGTTTTTAGAAAACAGTCTGACGCACCTAAGTGCTCAATAAATGCAGCTCTTGAAGAGACCACGAAGGACTGAGAATGTTCCACTGTGGCCCTCACGGGTCCTTGTCCCCACAGTTGTCCCTCCCACCTGCCCGATGATAAAATCCAAATCGCCAAACAGTGACCGCTAATCTTCGAGAATAATTCCTCACTCTTCCAAAAACCATCCTCAACCAACTATATCCAAAACTAGCCGACCTCTGGCTGAGCCTCCTTGCTAAAGGCCCGTGCAATATTGCACTCTCCTTCTCCAAGTTAAAGGCTCCTTCAGAGTCTTCTTGGGCCTGGCGTTTCTGAACAAAGGTTTGTGCTCAAGGGGCTCTGGCCGATTTTCTCCCACAGCTATTATCACCCCCATGTCCCCAGAATCCAGCCCAGGGTCTGGCCCACAAATGGCTATAACAGAGGTAACTCAGGAGGGGGACAGTAGTTGGAAGTAATCAACTCTACTTGGAGCAAATCAGAGGGCCTCCCAGAATTGGAGATGCTTGAGTGGGGTTCTGAGGGATGTGTAGGAGTCTTGGGGGAGATTGTTTGGACAGCAGGACTGTTTCAAACCAAGGGGTTAGCAGGTGCCAAAGTGAATGAGTCAGTTGTGGTCCCTGCAGTCATCCCCACCCCCTACCCCCCAGCCTCCAATTTTTGAGGTGAAATACTAATAGTTCTGTCCTGAAGCCACATTCCGTGTATCACCTGGAAACACAGAATATCAGGGCTAGGAGAGCACTTAGAGATCATCCTATCTGACTGCCCACTTCACAGATGGGACAACTGAGGGCAGAAGGGACCTCCCCAAGGTTTCCCAAGGCATGGACCGTCACATTAGGGACTTCATTCTCCTGAAAACAACAGGGATCACTGGAGGCTGAGGCAGGGGCATGGTGTGGCCAGATGTGACTCAGGGTTGGAAGGATTAGGGGGCCAGGTGGTAGGGACAGGTGGACCCAGAAGGAGAATGAGCAGCGATCCGAGGAGAGGTCACGGTGCTGGGTCAGTGGCGCAGGGGTCACAAAGGTGGGGACAGGGGCAGCCAGTGAAATGCTGGCCCAGTGGGACGCTGGATCGGCCGGGAGGGTGGAGGCAGCGGCAGGAGGGCTCAGGCAGGCAGGAGGAAGGGGGAGGCACAGGCGAGACCCTCTCGGCCTGACCAGCCAGCAGGGCCCTCGGCCACTCCTCCCGGCCACTCAGCCTACCCACCCAAAGGGCTTTTCTCTTTCCCCCACGATCATAGTCAGGGATCGTGCATTCCCTTTTCTTCTTTGCTTTTCTAAATTGTCTACTGGGAGGGTGAGAATGGAATTTTGCTGGCTTTTTTCCATTAGTATAATTGTCTTCTATGCAGCCTTGTGTATGCAAAGGGCCAAAAGTTCTGGAGCCAAATGCACCTGTGTTTGATTGAATCCTGGCTCTACCAGCCATCAGCTATATTTCCTAACCTCCCTGAGCCTCAGTTTCCTCATTGGCAAAATGGAGAACAAAACATGATGCTCGGGAAGTGCCTGGCACAGTGTCTGGAACGTGAGTATTAGTTCTCTTACCCCTGTTAATGTGCTTCTGGATCTCCCCTCGCCCCGTTAGCCAGGATAGCAGTGACGAGGACAGCGGTGGGTAACTCATCCTAGACCTGGACCTGTGGTTTCCGTCATGATGTGCTTGAGAACTGTGGGCACAGAAGTTGCTTAGAGAGGGAGCTGGGAGGTGGGGGGATTGGGAAGGCCCTCCCACCTCTCCTCTTTTTCTCTCATCCCCCATCTGCCCTGGCCACCTCCTGCTTCCCGCTCTGCACCTGATGGTTCTCCAGGGCCCCCGGCTGCTGCCTGGCCCCCAGCTGGTGCCGCCCCTCCCTCCTGCAACGTGACCCAGGTGGGCCTGTGTCTCCTCCACCCCTGCCAGCTGCTCCCTCTTTGTCCCCTCGTCCGAGGTCCACACTCTGATCCACACCAGACATGACACACGGTGGCTGCTGGCTCATCACTCCATCTCTGCCTGGTGTAAGGTGGCCCCTGACTCGGCCCCCTGCCAGCTCAGGTCTCTCATTAGACACGGTGGGGACAGCTGGTCTCCCTGGGCCTGCCTGCTTGTGGGCCCTCTCAGCTTTCCAGACTCCGTCATCTCAGCCCCCGTTTTCCCTGCCTGGAAAACCAGAGTTGGGAAACATAAGAGCTCCGTTTGAGGAAGGAATCTGAGGGATTATGACGACCAGAGATGTCACCAGGTGTCAGCTCTGATCAACTGGGGGCTGCCTACAGCACAGCATTTCAGAACATACAGCTGCACCCCGGCTCTGCAGGAAGGAGGGCTGTGTTCAATCGGAAATGCCTGCTGGGCATGCGTGCAGCCGGTCAGCGTGGCTTTACGAATGCCATGAATTGCCACCCATGATCTGGTCCTGCTTTTTTTTTTTCAGAGCACTGAAAAAATATACATAGGTAGGTAGGTAGGTAGGTGGGTAGAGACATCCATCATCAAGTGCAGCATTTTCCTAAGCATAGACTTGTGAGGCTTGGCTGTGCGATGAGGTCAGATGATGCCTGGAGACAGAATAAGATAAACCTTTCTCCTGCTTGTCAAAAAGCTGTTCCCTTTACAGTCCTTTCGCTTCCTCTCAGGGAGGAATTTCCCATTTGGTGCTGGTATGTGTTCAACACTTCTCAGCACTTGCTGATTTCCCCTTTAACTCAACAGCTGTCCAGCAGACAATGAATGTCAACATTGTTTTATTTTATTGTACGTATTTTGTACAGGTACATTTTAGTTATAGTGAAAATCTGCTTTTCCATTTACAGAAGCAATATAAAGATCTTTCCTTAAATAAATGCATTTAAACAAAAACTTGAATTGATTTGAAGAAAAAGATTAGGAAAATAACAACAAAGATAGTACACCCAAATCATTAAGAGATATATATAAATATATATCTCATAAATGACCAAGACTTGAGAAACGTAACCCTCCGAGCACTCTTCAAAGTGAAGCAGGCAAGTAGTATTTTGGGATGCGGACGCTGACTTGCAGAGCGGTTTGGTAGTCTGCCCCAGAACGCACCGCAAAGGCGTGGACACGCGGCGCAGGCCTGACACGCAGGCCGGGACCGCGGAGCCCGGTGGCCTGGAAGATGCCGCATCCTATGGCAGGTGGCGCCAGGTAATTAAGCTCTTTCCAAGGGAAGGACCCAAGACTCAGACAACCTCAAGAAAGGGGAGTTTATTTTGGGCATCGGGGAAACAAGAATCCGGACCAAATGATGAGCAGCGCATCAGCCGTAGGAGCTTTTCTCTAGCGGGAGCCCAGGGTCCCTTGCTCAGGTGGCTCAGCTCCTGCCTACGTTTTCCTGGGGACCTTGGCCTCAAGCACCTGTTCCCAGGGGCCTCCCTGAGTCCAAATGAGAGGTGATCTGATTGGCTAGCTCAGGTCTGGCCTCCCTGATTGGACAGAGCTTCATGCCAAGCCCCCTCATAGGCTGCCGGTCAGCCTGGGGCTGGGCTGGTGGTCAGGCGCCCACTTAGCCGGGCGCAGGGCCTGTAAGTGCAGGCACTGAGCACTCCTGAGTCACAGTTAGCTGGGACTGAGTCCATGCCTTCCTGGGGCAGAAGGTCGTGACAGCCGTCACGGTGTGATCCGTGCTCGGGGCAGAGGAAAGAGGAGGGGTGGTGGCGGAACCCGCGTGCAGGACCTCGGCTCCTCTGCGTGAAGGCAGCCCGGAGCAGGGAGCCCGGGCAGGGTGGGGCCGGAGAGTCCATTAAGTCATCCAAGGAACGCGATGGGGCCCTGCCCTGTGGAGCTGCCCTTCTGGAGGCCAGTGCGCCAGCCCCTGGGGGGCAGAGGAGACCCCTCGGTGGGAGGATGGAGCGGGAGGGGCCCCAGCTTGGGCTCGTCTGGTGGCATCAGGACCTGCCACTAGGAGGGGCTGCTGCCTGGGCTGCCTGGGCTGCCAGCCCCCAGGGTTTGCTTTCCAGCCGCTTCCCTCAGGCGCCTGTGAAGGCCCTGTGAAATGATCCAGCAGGCATCCGCTTGATGAGGGCATTTGTGTCCATACTTGGGCCACAACATTAAGGACGCAGCAGCCAAGCATTCTGAGGTCTAAGAGATCCCAAGGGAGAAGCGACAGAGCCCCTTTCTCCAGCCACCCTGGGACCCTGCGAGCTTCTCCTTCCAGCGCTGACGCTGGAAGTTTTGGCACATTAAGGGAGGCAGCGCTTCCCTCCAGGGGAAGTGGGACCGACACTTGAAGGATAAGGGGAACTTGTCACCTAGATGAGGGAGAGGGCACACCAGGCATAGGGAACAACACGTGCAAAGGTGTGGGAGTGGGAGGGAGCCCCCGTGGCTCAGGAGGACTGTTGTGAGGGTTCCAGGAGGGAATGTCCCAACATGACACTGGAGGGGCAAGTGCCAGGCCAACAAGTGGTGCGGAGGGCAGAGGGGAGCCACGGCAGGGTTTTGCACCAGGGGAGAGCATGGCCATGTTTGTGTCGTGGAAAGCACGCTCTGGCTGCCCTGTGCAGGGTGGTTGGGAGGCGGTGAGGCCAGGGCAGGAGACCCAGGGAGGAGGTGGAGGCCAAGACCCCTGGAGAGCCACGAGGACTGACGTCAGCAAGTAGCTGTGGGCTGCACAGAGTGATGCTCCAGAGACAAAGCTCATGGGACTCCGTGATTACAGAGGGAGGTGGGGAGTCAACTACCCCCACCACTCCGCAGTTCCTGGCTTGGGCAGTAGGACCAGGGAGCAGCAATTGAGGTTTGGAAGTGGATGGGCCGAGTGTGCGGGGCTGGGGGCCATCTGGGTGGAGATGTCCAGGAGGCAACTGGACACTGAGTTCCCTCAGCAGTGGACAAGCCTCAAGGACACAGAGTCCTCAACTGGGCCCTCCTCAGGCCTGGTGCAACAGCGGGCAGCTGCCTGCCTCCCACCCCTGGCCATCTGTCTACACCAAGTGAGCCGGGTCCTGATCCTGGAGTTCTTGGAGGGACAGGTAAACATCACTGATCGGAGTCAGGTGGGAGGTAGGGGCTCTGTCCTGGCCCTGCCCAGGAGGGCAGACCCAGGGGAAACCGGCCCCCTCCCCAGGGCCGGGGACAGGGACCTCCTCCCCAGCCTCTCCCAGTGCCAGCTCTGGGGAGCACTGGAAATCCACCAGGTCAGGAGCTCTTGGGGTGGGAGGCCTCGGGGGCTGAGGGGCCCAGTGTCCGGGGACTCCCTCCTGCAGGGAGGGGGGCAGCCTCCCTTCACCGGCCCCACTGCCCCCAGGGGCAGTATTTGGGGGGCTGGGGCCACCGAGGAGACCGGGGGAGAAGAGCAGCAGGTCCTCCCCAGGAGGGAAGGTGCAGTAGGCATCGTCCTCCCCCGACAGAGGCTGCAGGGGCGGGAAGGGAGGCTGCACGGGCACCCCAGGCCCGCCCGCGCCCTCGTCAGGCTCCTCCTCTGTGCAGGGGTCGTACGTGAAGTACACCTGGCAGGCCTCGATCTCCAAGGCGTCCGGGAGGTGGAAGAAGAAGTAGCCCTGGTTGGTGAAGCAGCTGGTCAGCGAGTGGCCGCTGGTGGAGGGCGAGGGCGAGGCCACCTTGTCCTGCTGCAGCAGCAGCAGCTGCGCGGCCTTGGCATCCGTCTCCAGCACCTCCAGCGGGGAGATCTCAGGCGCGGGGCCGCCAGGGCTGAAGGAGGATGAGGGGAAGGGCGACGAGAGCCACTTCTGCCAGGACAAAGGCCAGGAGGTGAGTGGGGCCTCCTCCATACTCAACAAAAACTCCTAACTCCTCTTCACCTCCAGCAACCCCCTCCAGGGCTGCCCCCTCCGGGAAGCCCTCCCTGACTGTACCGCACGCTCCCCCCACGCACCCGCTGCCAGCGCCACATGCCTGGGAATGGTGCAAGAGTGACTGTGTGTCGAGCACCTGCTATGAGCCTGGCACTGTTCTAGGTGCTGGGGAGACAGCAAAGGACAGAATCCTCTGTGTCCGGTGGGGACTAGCACGAACGTGTGAATCCACCAACCAACGCCCAGGCAGGAGGGGCCCCGAGCACATCTTGTTCACTTCCTGAGTCCCCAGTGAAGGGACGTGTCTCAGACCCGATCGCAGCTGGTGGCAGAGCTGGGACCCAGGTCCCTGCTCACTGCGGTGGAAACGTCTCTGGTGGGGAGCTGATGGTCCCCCAGTTCACCTGTCCCGCCCGTGCCCTGCACCCCCCACAGCCCCCCATGCCCTCCCTGCACAGAGAGAAAAGCGCCGGTCAGAGCCCTTCTCGGCTGCTCGGGAGCCCAGAGAGCCCTGGTAAGGAGTGGGATGAGCCCCGGCCCTGGCACCCACTAGCTGTGTGACCTTGGGCAGCCCACTGCACCTCTCTGAGCCTCAATTTCCACAACACTCAGCCACCTCTTTTCTAACTTCCTCCCTGTTATCTATTGGGTCGCAGGGAGATGTCAAATAAGAAAATGGGCGTGGAAACACCTGGCACGGGGTAAAATGCAGGCTACACGGCAGAGGTGGGGGGCGATGGTAAGTTTGAGAGCCCCGACTGCCCTCTGTCCTGGGAGCCCTCGGCACGAGGACGGGCCCGCGGGCTGCCCTGTGCTCCGTGTCCAGTCACTGTGTTTCAGATGGAGCAATGGACCGGCAGAGCATCGCCCTGGCTCCCCTCCCCAGCGGGAGTCCCTGGGGCTGAGCCGGCCGTCCCACATACACACCCGCACACACATGTACACGCCGCTCCATGAAATCCACCCCTGCCCCAAAGCGGGACACGGGAGAGACAGAAAGGGCACACCAGTGATGACCACCAGCTAGACAGACCGCCAGCTGGCTAGGAAGGGAGGAGAAGTGTGGGTCGGCGAGGTTGGCCATCCTGGAGCAGGGGGCAGAGGGCACCGCCGGGCGGCAGCTGGAGGGTACAGCGAGAAGAGGGAGAGGCCAGGCCTATGGCCAGCGCCGGTGCCCAGGGGCTCACCGGGCCCCAGCGGGGCTGTGTGATCAGTCACTTCCTGGGCCTGAGCCTCTGCCCACAGGGCCCTGAATGGGGCCCAGGAGAAGCTCGCGCCCCTTCACCACACTCCCACACCCGCACGCATACGCCTGTATCCCCTGCACAGGTTGGCAGGCCCTGTGGCCTGGAGCTGGGGTCCCAGGTGCAATAGGAGGGCTCCCTCCAGACCAGCCCCCAACCCAGCTTTCAGGTGGTTCTGATGATGGAATCCTTTCTGCCAGGTTTCTCACACACGGTCAGCCAAGCCTTGCTTGGATACCTGTATCGATGGGGACCTCGCTACCTGCATGGTTGAGGGAAGAATTTTAAGGAGATACATTCCCCCACATCAAGAGCACTGTAGGTAAGAGATCCTTAGTCTTGGGAGTTTTCCAAAGAATTCCAGCAGGGGCCCTGATCAGCCCTGGTGGAGAACTGCAAAGCTGGCACCTGATGCCCCCGGTCCGGCATGGCCTTCTCGCCCCTGACCACTCCTCCTGCCCCCTGCCCCCACCTCGGCACCAATCTTGGGAGCCTGGAGTGGAGCTAGGGTGGTAGAACCAGCCCTTCACTGCTCTCTCCTCTTAAGGCGTCCTGCCTGGAGCAGGTGTAGGCTGCGGGTGGGGGGAGACGACAACTCAAAATGGAGTTTGGGGTGTTACTGCTATGTGGGCCTGCGCCTTTAAAATGAATCTATGTTTTGTGACTTGAAGTCACTAGAGGACTTGTTAGTATTTGTGCCCGGGAATTCTGGGCAGGGGCAGGAGAAATACTGACCCTGCAGAGCCTGTGTGCTCAGCGGGCGGGGTGGAGAGGGTTTGCACTGGCAAGCCCTGCGGGGTCAGCAGACTGGTGACAGTAGTCCCAGCGAGGGTCCCCTGTGCTCTTACTGTGTGCCAGGCAGACTTCCCAGGGCAATACACACAGTAACATTGTTTTTCTCCCCATTTTACAGGTGAGGAAACTGAGGCACAGAGAGGTTCTGTAACTTGCCCGAGGTCACGCAGCCAGGAAGTGGTGGAGCTGGGATTAGAACCCAGGCATCTGGCTCAGAGGGAAGGTGCCACGCCTTCCAGAAGGCTGCTTGCTTCAGCATTTTGTCTCTTTTCACGAAGTGCCAAACCAGCTACTCCCATGCCGCCTCCCACCCTGCTCGCACCACTGCCCAGCCCTGTCCCCCACTCCAGACTCCTACCTGGAAATCTCCTCCATGCTCTGAGCTCAGCTGGGAGAAGAACTCCGAGGGGTCTGGGATGTGACACTTCAGAACCTTCTTCAGCCTGCACAGAAGACAGGAGGGAGGGAGGGGTGAGAGCAGGAAGGCCACGGTGTCCTGCCATCTGCCCCACAGGTGTGAGGGCAGGGCACAGAGCCATGCCACGCTCGTTCATTTATTCAGCCCATATCGATAGAGTGCCCACTACAGGAGGATGCTGTGCTGGGCACTGGACACAGAGTGGCCAACAGAGAAGGTCTCTTCTCTCAAGGAGCTGCCATTCTGATGGGAAGACAGACACAAAGCAAGTGTGCAACATTACCACTCATTCTGTGAAGACAAACAGCAGAGTGCTACACAAGATGGAGAGGCGGGGGTCCGTGCGTGTGGCGGGGTCAGGGGGGAGCTACACAAGCCAGAGCAGTCAGGGATGGAGATGGCTAGAGGAGAGTGAACCAGAAGGAGGGAGGGAGGCGAGAGGCCTAGTTATGATTGCCATGGATGGTGGTTCAGGTTGTGCACTGCCCAAGATCATCTGGCTTTGTGGGGTGGGGATGGTGAGTGGGGCTGAATTGCGGCCCATGTTCTGCTTGCCAAGTTAGTGCCCAGGACCTACATGCCTCTGCCTGGAGACAGGTACACCATTTTCTGATGTGTACAAAGGTTCCACACAGGGGGGCCCTCAAGAGTCAAGGTGTGTTCCAGGTGCGATGGGCAGCCTCTGAAGAGTGTTAAACAGGGGAGTGACATGGTTAAGCGTGTACTGAAGGGGAGCAGGGATGCGGGTGAGGGGATCCCTCCCCTTGTCTGGGAGCAAGGTATTCAGCAGGGAGAAGCTTTCCCCTGAAGGCCCGCGTGGAGCTGGGGGAGGACGTGGGTGGGAGAGGCGTGTCTGTCTTCCTGGGAGAAAAGGGGAAACGGCGCTGGGTACTGCTCAGAACCATGCCAGGACGGGGGTCAGGAGAGTGGCACTCCTGCCCCGGCCTCACTAGTCACGGCTGTGTGACCTTGGGCAGGTCGGCTGGCTTCTCTGGCCCACACCGGCATCAGTCAAAAGGAAACAGCAGCCCCTGACTCCCGCCTTCCCGGTGCCCTGGAGTCAAGGGAGACGGTGCACGTGGGCACACCTGCATACTGCAAAGTGCGTCTCTCCTCTTGAGAGGAGCGGGCAGCTCCTTGGGTAGGAGCATCACTTCCTCACCACTCTGCCCTGCGCCAGGCCACCGTCCACACAAGAGCCAGAGCCACAGCCCGCAAAGCTGAGCTCGCCCTGCTCCTGCAGACGACCTCCCAGGGCCACCTCGTGCACAGCCCCGCGGCCCCAGAAAGCCTGACTGCTGCCCACAGGTCCAGCCCAAGTTCAGCCCTGTCCTCCACCCCCTTCTGATCTCTGGCCACACCAGCCTCTCTGCATGCACCCTGTTCCTGGGATGTTCCTCCCTCCTTCCTGCCAGGGCCTTTGCACATGCCGTTTCCTGTCTGGGATGCTCCCCCTCCCCTCCCCCGCCATCTGCTAAGCTTCTCCTTCGGATTTGAAGAGAATCCTCACTTCCCCGGAAACTCCCCCTGGCCACCCCCAGCCAAGCAAGGCTCCTCTCCCTGCTGTCTGCTCCTAACGCAGTCAGCCCTCTGCATCTGTGGGTTCTGCATCCACGATTCAACCAACCTCAGATTGAAAATATTTGGGGGAAAAACCCAAATAGCAATACTACAATAAAAAATAATACAAATTTTTAAAATACAATATAACAACTATTTGCACAGTATTTACATTAAGTATTATAAGTAAGCCAGAGAGGATTTAAAGTATCCGGGAGGATGTGCATTGGTCATGTGCAAATACTACGTGTGCCATTTTATATCAGGGACTTGAGCATCCACTGAGTGGCCTTTGGTGTCCTCAGGCAGTCCTGGAGCCAGGCCCCCGTGGACACTGAGGGAGACTGTGCACTGGTACCGTCCTTCGCCAGCCTGCTCCTGGTGTGCCGTCACACACAAGTGTGACCAATATGTATCTGCCCTCCCCACTGGGCCCTGCGCTCCATGGAGCTGGGACACATGCGTGTGGCTTGCCACTGTGTTCCCAGCACCTTGTGCTGTGCCTGGCATGGGGCTGGTGCTCAGTAAATAAACAATGAATGAATGAATGCCCAGACCTAGATGGACGCACAAGGACCCATACACGTAGACAGCTGACGTGCGCACATGCACGTCCTCAAGTCCAGAGATAAATGCTCTGGGCAGGGCCCAGGGGGCTCCCCCGCCACCCTGCTCCCCTTGGGCTGGTTCCCTGGCGTTCCACCCGAGGGGATGTTGGGCAGGAAGGGCTCCTGGGAGGGCAGGGGAAGCACAGGAGTGTCGGAGCGCGTGGTGGACGGGAGCAGAGAGGAAGGGAAGAGCGCTCTTACCACAGCCTGACGTAGCGGCAGTTGACCAGCAAGGAGACTAAGATGATGAAGCCGAAGGCACCGCCGAGGCCCACGAGGATGTGGCCGAACCAAGGGAGGGGCGGGGTCTCCTTCTTGGGGGCTGCCCAGGGGTGGGAGGAGCAGCAAGGAGAGGGTTAGAGAAGGGCCCTCACTCACCCTGTCACTCAGCACCCTGCCTCCAGCTCAGTGCCCTGCCCAGTCACCCTGTCGGTTTGGGCTCTGCCAGCAGGCCTGTTCCCCCGGGGCTCGGGGGCAGGGCTCTGCTTAGGTTCCGCTCCAGTTCTCTGGGAAGCCTGATTTGATGCTAAAATGAAATGACACCCCGGGTGGGGATGCAGCCTTGGGGCCACATGTGGCCTTCTGAATCCTTGAGTGCTGCCTTTTGACAGAATCCAAATTTTATAAAACAAATCCTTTTAATAATTTGGGCCCACCTGGCGGGCCCACAGCCTCAGCTCCACCCGGCCATGCTCCTCCCTCCGCCCTCCTCTGTGCACCACACGGAGAACCCAGGGCTCACTTACGCGGGAACTCAAAGTGAGATGTGCTGACGGAACAGCCGCCCGGCACATCTGCTGCATGCCAGGTGACAGGGGCATCGCATGCCTTATCACAGCCGCCCTGCCCTGGGGTTGCGGTACCCATCTTACAGATGGGGCCGAGAGGCAAAAGCAGCCACCCCCAGCCCTGGCAGAAACCAGGAGTTTGAGGTTTCGGGGTGGAAAAAAGTGAAAAGAGCTGTTCTGCCCAAACCCCAAACTCACAAGGCCGTGGGCATGTCCCACCCGCTCACTGAGCCCCTGCTCCCGTGGTAAAGGGGCCCCCTGCAGGGCCCCCCAGCTAATAAGGAAGGATGGAGATGAACAGTGCAGCCCCCAGGAGGGAGGGGCACCGTAGCTCTTCCCCCACCTGCTGCTCCCAGAGCCAGTCCCCCTCCCCCGGCCAGCCACCCCCGCTGCCTGCCAGTACCTTCAGGCCTTGTCCTAAAGGCCAGGGGCTGGCTCCAGGGGCTCCACACCGTGTGGTCACCTTGCTGGGGCTTGACCCGCACCTGAAGCTCATAGTGGGTGTCTGGGGTGAGTGTCTCCAGACAGATCCATTGCTGCTTCTGCTTGAGGGTCAGCAGGGGGGCCTCCTGGGGCAGAGATGGGGCTGTCAGGGCAGAAAGGTCCCCACTGCCCACGTCGCCTCCCCTGGCTGGGCCGGAAGGCTGAGCAAAGCAGCACCCCCTTTGATCTGCACCGGCCACAACCCCTCCTCCCCTCCCACCCAAAGCCTCCCTGACCCCCCAGTTGCTGGGGCCCCAAACCCCAGGGCTGTCCTAAACCCCTCCTCCTCACTCATCCTCACATCCCAAGCCGGCTGCCAATCAGCTGGTTCCGCCTCCAGAACCGTTCTGGTCCCCTCCCCTTCTGTCCTCCCCTCCCAAGCCTGCAGCCTTTGCAGTGGCTGGTCCCTCTGTCTGCAAAACCCTCCCCAGGTCTTTGCAGGGGCAGCTCCTTCTTGACACCCAGATCTCAGGGAAGCCTTCCCTGGCCACCTGAGGCTGAAGGAGCTGCCCCGCCACTCTCAAACTCCTTATCCCATTTCAGATTCTCAATGGAACTTATCAACACCCTGCAGTCTCCTGCTGCTGTGTCTGCTGGCTGCCTGACCCCCGGTGAGCTTCCTGCCAGCAGGAGGCCTCCCAGCCTGGCCCTCCACTCTCCCTCATCCCCCGTCACAGAGCAGGTGCTCAGTAAATACGTGTGGTGTGAACCAGCGAGCGAATAAAGGAACGAGTAAGTGAATGGATAAGCGACGGATGCCCATGGACACGGGGCAGCCGGCACAGCCGTGCGGAGGGGCGGCTCCCCGGCCTCCGGAATCCTGTGGGGTGTCAGCCTGGAATCCGCCACCAGCCGATCCCCAGGGTTAGAGGGGGCACGTGGAGGGAGTGTGCAGCACCAGGCAGTACGGAAGGGGCACGGAGGGTGGGGGGACTCGGCGCCCCCTGTCTACCTGGGGCTGAGGTGGCCTCGCTGAGATGAGTGTGAACAGGACAGAAGGGACCAGCACAGGAAGGAGGAGTCGGGGCAAGTGGGACTGGGCCACGTACTCACCTCCCAGCTCTGGCCTGAGGACCGTGTCCGCGCCTCAAACTCCAAGTAACTTTCAATGTAGTGGGAGGAGTGGGAGACGGCCCAGGTGACGTTGCATCTGTGGGTCCCTATGTGGATGACTTGGAGGGAGACCGGGGCCATCAGGCGAACTGGAGACAGGATGGAGGAAGGAGAGGAAGCCGGGCGCTGGGTGGTGATGCTCCACGTGCCCTTTCCCCTCCCCTGCGCTCTGCCCGCCGCACCCCCAGACTCAGGCTGTGCCCTCCCTTCCTCCAGGCCTCTGCTCTAGCCTCACCTGTGCAGAGAAGCCTGCCCTGCCCACCCACCGCTCGCCAGCCCCCTCACCCGTTTTATTTTTCTTCCCAGCACTTATCACCACCTGACTTGTTAAATACATGGTTTGGGGTCTTTATTCATTTTCTGTCTCCCCACCCCCAGACTGTGAGCTTGTTGAGGGCAGGGACTGTGCCCAGAACATCACCTGGCACTTGGCCTAGTATCTGCTGCATGAATGAGTCAGGGCAGCCTTCCTCCGCACTTAGCATTGCCCTCAGAGTTTCATGAGGATCATCTCACTCATTCTAAATGTGATATTATAACACTTTATGGTTCTGAAGTTAAATTGATCTAAGTTCCTGTAATTCTGAGGCTCTGTAGAACTACACAAATAGTGACTGTTTACCGAGTCTTGACGACACGCAAAGCAGTTTCTGTGCCTGGGCTCAGAGATGTCTTACAAGCCTGAGCAGTAGGTGACTCCGATTATCCCCATTTTGCAAACGAGGAAACTGAGGCTCTGATATGTTAAATGGTCCACCAGTCAGATCACATCCAGTTAAGGCGGCTGCACTTTGAACCCTGTCTGGATCTCACTTTCTATCCCACCTCTTCCCTGGAGAGGGTCCCCAAGGTCAGGCATGGAGGGCAGGCACTGAGTCATTCAACAAACCTTCCCGGAGCATTCCTGAGCAGACCTAGTGCTGGGTGCTCATAAAAGAGACACAGGGGTGGCAGACATTCTGCCCTCAAGGAGCTCACAGCCCAGCGAAGGAGATAGACCTACATCAGGAAGTGATGACCCAGGACATAAATGTCCTGAAAGAGGAGGTGCAAGGGCCTGGAGAGTCTAGGAAGGTCTCCTGGAAAAGGCTACTCTTCTCTGAGCCTTGAAGGATAAGTGGGAACTCTCCAGGTGGGAAAAGCCTTTCAGGCAGCAGGACCAGTATGTGCGAGGGCTCAGAGGCATGGACGGGCAAGGCGAGTCTGGACAGCTGGCCTTTGCGGCAGAAATATAGGCCGGAGAGGAGGACTGCTGGGGAGGAGGGCCAGGGCTGGATCCTGAGTGGCCTTGAACGCCAGGGGAAGGAGCCAGGACTTCACGCCCTGGGCAGCGGGCAGCGAGCTGGTCAGATGTGAGTGTGGAGGTTGGTGGGGAGACAGACCAGAGCAGGGAGGATCCCAGAGGGGAAGGCAGGGAAAGAGGGGCCCAGACCTGCCCCAGCCCCACGCTGGCTTCCCCACTCACGGTTCTCAAAGGGCTTGAAGGCCTGGCTCGTCACCAGGCTCCACCGCTTCCCTTCCCGGCACATCACGCTCATGTTGACAGTGTCAGCGGCGGTCAGCGTCTGAGACTGCAGGGGCAGGAGGGCAGGGATGAAGCGGCCAGCAGCTGGGGACAGCCACTGGGGGGACAGGGGAGGACGGGAGCCCTCCATACCCCTGCCATCCAAAGCAGGGGGCAGCACACATTCTCTGTAAAGGGCCAGGTGTGACTATTTTTGCCAGCCACATGTTCTCTGTCACAACCACTCAACTCTGCCATTGTGCTGTGAAGCAGCCACAGACAACATGTAAACAACTGGCATGGCCGTGTTCCAATAAAACTTTATTCACAAATGCAGGCAGTGGGCTGGATTTGGCCCACAGGCCATAGTTTACCAACTCCTGATCTAAAGTGAAATGAGCTGCCTTGGGAGGAAGGAAGTTCCCTGTCACAAGGGGCATGCAAGCAGGTGAGCCCCCAAAAGGTGCAGATCTGGAACTGTACCTGTTTCATGGCTTTGAGTGTGAAAGTCTCCCCTCCCCATCTCCTCCCCGCATCCTGACTTTTCTGGAAGGAAATGCCCAGGTATTGAGTGTATCCTGTGGGCAGTCCTTGCTCAGGTGCCACTAATCTCACTGATGCACACAGCAGTCCATCCCACGGTGGGTGAGAAGCCCGAGGTTCACACTGGTCAAAGGACTTGCCCAGCGTCACCCGCTGGTCAGCAGGGGCGCCCAGGTTCCAAGCCCCGCCCTGCGTCCACAGCCCCACAAAGCAACTGCACCTCTGAGTCCTGGCCTGTCCTGCCTGACCCAGGGCTGCAGGGCGAGCAGTCCCAGGCAGCCTCCCACTGTGCCAGCAGGTCTGTGGGTAGGATTTGGGGTCCAGGGGGTGGTTTCAGGTCCAGCACCCTGGGCACAGTCCCTCTGACCCGCACAAGACCTACCATGCGTAAACCCGACCATCGGAGTTTCCCACACTGCCAGCCAGGAAACAATTCCTTCCTCTCCAGCCCAAGGACTCTACCCTAGCCTTCTTACAGCTGCTGTCGTGGCCACATCTTCCCAGATAACAACAGTATTATCATCACTATTGTTGTTGTTGTTGCCAATAATGCATTCTTATGAGCACTCACCCTGGGCCAGGCTGAGCCCTTTACACACCTTAGCTCATTCAATTTTCTCAGCACCCTCAGACATGGGCACTATTACTACCCCCATCCTCTGGCTGAGGAAACTGAAGCCCAGAGAGGCTTAGGGACTTGCCTGAGGTCACACAGCCAGGAAATGGTGGAGCCAGGCTGGGAAGCCAGGCCACCCGCAGAGCTCCCTGGACGGGCACAGCATCTGCTTCCAGAGGCTGCGCTTTCATAGCTCCACGGCGTGGCCCCTCTTCCCTTTCTCCTGCCCTTTGAGAATACGTGTAACCTGATCACGGCTGAACAACGTGGTCTGGGCGTCCCTGGTGCCCGCTGCCGCCAGGATTCATTTGACGCACTCCCATATGGACACGGCCATGCGCTTTGCAAGAGGCAGCCTAGGGCAACGGTCAAACGCCAGGCTGGGCCCAGCTCGGCTACTCCCTGGCTGCACGGCCGTGGGCAGGGTCCACACCTCTCTGGGCCTCAGTTGCTTCATGGGTAAGAAGGGGACAGTGTTGGTGCCCACCTACGGGGTGTGGGGACCCGCTGACGACAGGGCCGAGTTCAGGCTCTGTTCTGGATGGCATTCTAAGTCCTTTAGCCCTAGAATAAGCCAATCAGGTAGGCACCATTCTTATTCCCATTTTACAGAAGGGGAGACGGGCACAGAGGGGGCCCAACGTCACCCAGCTGGCGCAAGGCAGAGCCAGGCCTGGAACATCCTGCTCTGTGATCCCCACTGTTAGGCCCGCACTGCCCTGCCTGCCAAGACCCTGGGAAGAGCTGGGTGTGGTGGTTGTCATGGTTACCGGAGTGCTCTCCACACCTGATAAGGGACACAGGGTGTCCCAGGACCCCCAGGGCAGGCATCGGGGGCAGAGGCAGAATGGCAGGTGCCTCACACCAGCCTCCCTCGCCCGGGGTCAGGCCCGAGTTGGTGCTCTTGGGTGCGGCCTCAGCCCCAGGCAGCTGCCAGCGGGCGGCCGGGCCCCCGCTCCTCCCTGGCACCCAGCCCACCCGGAGACTGGCTGCAGCTGGAAGGACACCCATGCGCCCTCCCCGGGTGGCTACTCACATCTGGGGCTCCAAGGATCAGGTTACAGGCCCAGGATGTCCGCCTCACAGGGACCAGCTCACAGGTTTTGTTCCACGACCTGGAACAAAAGAAACTCCTTAGAAGACAAAGAGGGACTCAGAGAGCTGGCCCACGGGACCCGTCCCCAGGGGCCCTTCTCAGTCTCTGCTCTCGGGATGGCCCCAGGCAGTAAGGTGGGGTGGGGGAAACTCCATGCCGGGCCCTCTTGCTCCACAGTGCTCCTGTCCTCATTGCCTGCCCTTCTCATCCCAGCCTGGCCTTGTGGCAGCCAGAATGATCTAGAAACACAAACCAGTTCAAGGCACGTGGCCCTCCCTGCCCTGAAGCCCTCCACAGCTCCACAGGCTTTGAGCAGACAGATCCTTAATTCAGCCTTTGGAGCCCCGAGGAATCAACACCACCAGAAGCCAGGGCCCACACCCGCCTCTGCCCCTCCTCCCCGCTCCCCGCTGCCCCACACGCCAGGGACCCCACCTCGGCCCCAGCCACCCCTCTGTGATCTTGCCCTCCGCCTGCCCCCCACCACACCTGCCTGGGCGCAGACCCTCCTAACCTGCCACCTGGACGTGTGGATCACAGCCACGCCCCAGCTCCCAAGCGCCCCAACCCCCTCCCAGGCCCCTGTCCCCACAGCCGCCTGTGGGTCTCTCATAATTGCTGCTCACTTCAAAAGCTTGGGGAGACCCTCTCTTCCCCTGCTTGCCTCTGAAGTAGAGTCCAGCCTTGGCATAGCAGGCGCAGAGCCCAATGTCCCCAAACCACCTTGTCCAGCTTGTCCCCAGCCCCTGCACCGTCACCTGAACCCACCCAGGTTCAGGAGCCTAAACATCTGACTCCCACACTCTCATGAACAATGCCTCACTTCTAGGCGTGCTCCCAAACTCCTGCGGTTCTAGGAGGCTGTGGGTCCCGTGAGTCCGAGGTTCTGTAAGAGCAGATCCCCGGAGTCCAGTATTTAGGATTCCGAGAGTCTGAAAGTCCACGACTATAAGATCCCACCTTCCTAAGGTTCTGCACTCACCGCTTGTTCGACTGGGCTTGGATGTGGCAGGAGATGCCCCGCAGACCCCCGTCCCGGCTCCAGACACAGGAGATGTTGGCTTTCGAGTTGTAGAAGCAGGTGAGCTGGGAAGTGTCTGCCGGGCAAGGCGAGGTGTGAGTGGCCGGCTGCAGGGATCCCCCGGCCCTCTGCGGCACACCTGCCACCCCTACTCGGGCACCCCGTGCCTGCCAGAGGCAACTCTGGTGGGCAGAGAAGGGATTAGTGGGACAGAGAGGAGAACACTGAGCCCCAGAGCCTGCAAGTTCACGCAAGCAGACCCAGGCAGGGCGGGGACGAGAAAGCGGTGTGTGCGAACACGCGGGCAGGGAGGGGGTGGGAGGCAGGAGGTGGATGCCCGAGCTCTGGCCCCCTTTGCCGTCCCCTCCCCTCCTGCCTCCTGCCCTGCTCAGGGACCTGCTGCCCAGAAGCAGGGTCTTGGCCTCCTCCCCCAGGGGAAGCACAGCTGTCCAGATGCCAGGGTCCTCACCGTTCACCGCTGCAGATACCCGACAGGCAGCCAGGGGCAGGAGGATGAGGAGGGACAGACACCAGGACAGGGCAGGGGCCGCCATCACATCCACAGGGTGGAGCAGGGGAAGTGAGCCCTGGGGAAGGAGGAGGGGAGAGAGCAGGTGAATACTCACCCCAGGGCCTGCTGCCCCAGAGGCAGGCTGGGCCCTGCCCCCGGGGTGCGGGGTCTGCGCTCCAGCCGCCCTGCTGCCCCGCTGCCCTGCTGCCCTGCTGCCCCGCTGCCCTCCTGCCCTGCTGCCCCGCTGCCCTCCTGCCCTGCTGCCCCGCACTCCCTTCCTTTAAGTTTCTGCTCAAATGTCACCTCCATAGAGAGGTCTTCCCAGACCAGACTATATAAAAAGGCAGCCTTTCTTACTCACCCTCTCTAAACAGTACTTCATTGTTCATCGCGGTGCGATGTGCTTATTTATGCATTTGTTCTCTCGCTCTCTCCACACACACTCAAACACACACACACATAGTCACGTAGCACAGCGAGGGAGGGTTTTGTGCTTTGTCCACTATCAGGTCCCCCGTTCCTAGAACAGTGCCTGGCACATGGTAAGCAGCCGCCAAAAAAAAAAATATATGGAATGAACAGAAGATGGAATGAATACGGACAGAGCTGGAGGCAGCCGGCCAGAGGGGCTTCCAGGGCTCCAGGCTATCCCCGCCTCTGCCCGGCACGCTCCCTCGAGGGAGCGGAATGGTCTGAAGGCAGCAAGACGTGAACTTGCAAAGAGAAGCTGCCGACAGGAGCTCTGACTTCAGCACTGAAGAGCGCCGAGGGCGAGGTTGCCCCCTGCTCTGGCGGCTCTGGGGGCAGGAGGGAGCCCAGCAGCCCCCTGCCTGGAAGGACGAGGCCGGGGGGAGGGGGAGCAGGCGGGGCACGAGGAGGCCGTTGCACCCCAGTCTCACTCCGGGGTCAGACGCTCTCAGGCACCTCGAGGCCCTCCGTGTTCAAGATGGACTGTTTGTGACGCGGGTCCTAAAATCCAGCCCTGAGGAAGCGGGGGGAGCATTAGGCAAACACAGGAACGTGGTGTTTAGCTCCAAAAGGGAAATCACATAGTAATCTCATGACAATAATACCTCACACCTGGAGGATGCTGTTTTTAGTGTTGATTCATCTAATCCTCCCAATACCTTATGAGGTGGCACTTTTGTTGTTCCCACTTTGCGGACGAGGAAAGCGAGGGGAGGACCCTGGACACACCCTCTCGCCACCCGCCTGCAAGGTCCCTGGGGGCTGCGCAGGGGCAGCCCAGCCAGGTCACCGCCCAGGGGGAAAAGAAACGCGGAGTCCCTCACCCGGCCTCGCAGGAGGAGCCAGGGTTTCCCTGAGTATCTGTTAAACACGGGCCCTGACCGGTGCTTTTATAGGTGTCAGCCCAGACAATCGTCCCTGTCCCTGTCTTCCAAGATCCGCACCCGGAAATGTCTGCTGCCAAAGCCCCTGGGGCCTGGCCAGCCACCTTCCCACTTCAGCGAAGGCACTATTGTCCCCCCAAGGGGGCTTCGAGGGAGGCCCAGTGGCTAAAGACGTCTCTGCCAGAGACTCTTCTCAGAGGGCTTCCAGCCCCACCACGGAAACTCCGGCTCAGCCCAAAGGAGAGGCACGCAGCTGTCCCCACCCCTGCAGGAGCTTGTTGGGGGTGAGGGAGGGGAGTGGGGAAAGTGAGCAGGTGGAGAGTGGGCTAGGGAGGCAGGGAGATGAGGAAGGGCTTCCAGAGAGAGGCGATGGTGGCTCTAGTCGGGGGGCAGACGGAGAATCAGGTGAGTCCAGAGGCGCTGAGGAGGTGGCGTGTCCCCCCAACCCCATGCCCTTTGATCCCAAGTGTGGCCAAGTGTTGTTGCCCTCCTCCCCCTCCCCTAGGCTCCCCCACCGGGGCTGTCTCTCCCCTACTTCCCTTCTCGCTCTGAGTGTCTCCCTGGCTCCAGCCCTCAGCTCCAAGGGCCTTTCTCCAACTCAGCACCTCCCCGAACCTCCATCTCCCTCCCAATGGCCTGTGGGACCCCCAGCGAAAGCCCAGCTCACCCCCCACTCTCCTCTCGCCTGACTCTTGGGTCTGGGACAATTGCGCCATTGTTGTCCTGGTGTCTATGCTCTTTGCCCCCCTTTGCCCCCACACCCAGCCAGCCAGGATGCCCTATAGACAGGACAGCCCAATGACAACTTGCTGTCTCTCCCTCTCCACCCTCCCAGCCAGCGCAGTGCCATCCCAGCCTGGGCGATGGCATGGGCTCTTCTGCAGGCGCTTGGCTGCATTTCCCAAAGCCCCCCTCCCTGCCCAGAAACCTGCAGTGGCCTGTCTACAACCAGAGCCTAAATTCCTGCTTTCGAGACTTCTCTGGGACCCAGACCCGGACAGCCAGTCCTTCCGGCCTTTGCCTTCACAGCGGCAGGTGCACGCACCTGAGTGAGGGTGCGCACACGCCACATCCACCTGCCTATGTGAGCAGCGCTCCAGCAGCCAGGAAGCCAAGGCTTGTCTTCCCAATGGCCTTCCCAAGTCCCTCTCCCTCCTCACCCCTACACATCCTGCCATCCTTCCAGGCCCATTTCAAACTCCCCCTCTCTCTTTCTCCATGAAGCGCCCCCTGATTTCTCCAGTGGAGGGTGAGGGCCTCCTCCTCTGAGCCCCTCGTTCCTCCCTGCGGACGGCAGCAGGGCTGGCCAGCAGTGTGCGCACTGCACAGACTACTGCGTACAGGGCCCGGCACACAGTGGGTGCTCGATAAGTGCAGTTAAATGAACAAATGCAGTCAGAGGCCTCCAGTACCGCAGAAAAAGCAGGGCTGTTTGGGTGGCACTGGGCCTTCTCATAGTTGACATCGGAGCCAGCATGGAGCAGGGACCCAGCACCCTGGGTGCCATGTCCCAAGACAGGTGTCGCAGGAAGGTACTGATGGCCGAGAGAATGAGAGCTGAGGACCCGCGTGCTGTCAGAGCTGAAAGGGCTCCCTGAGCAAGCCCACCCCTTGTTCTGCAGTTGGGGACATTGAGACCCCAAAACAGGAAAGACTTGCTCAAGGTCCCGTAGCACAGAGCTGGGGTTAGAGCCCCCCTCCAGTCTACCCTGCTGCCCCCTTAACCACACCCCAAACCATCCAGGGACAGGTTACTCTGAGCCAGCCTCTGTTTAAACCCTCTAAAAGCAGCAATGAGAGCATCTGGTAGAGATACGCTTATGAGCCCCATTTCCAGATGAGGAAACTGAGGCACGAAGAGGTGAAGCACATTGCCCAAGTTCACACGTCTAGTAAGAGGCAGACCTGGAGCGTGTGCCGGGGCAGACTGCCCAGAGCCCAGGCAGGGCCCTCTCGCCGCTCCTCCTCAGACACACCTCCCCGTGGCAGTTCCCGAGACAGTGGACACGACTGAGGACCGAGCAGCAACACTCACCAGGCCAGGCCCTGTGCCAGGTGCTTCGCACACACTCGCTCACCTGATCTGCCCGGCACCCGGGGTGGGTGTTTTCACTAATCACAGATGAGGGAACTGAGGCTCCAAGTCACTCACTCACCCAGGATCACACACATGGTAGGAGGCAGAGCTGGGATTCCAGCCCAAGGCCCGTTCTCACATGGCTCCACCCTGCCCAGACGCCGGGCCCAGGGGTGAGGCTGGTGGCCTCCCTGCCCTGGCACTGGTCCCTGGCCGGTGCTCGTCCTGGCTATGGCAGGAGCCCAGAGAGGTGCCCGTGGGCTCGCCCTGCCCGGCCGGCCATCCCCACCGGAGGGCGAGCTCCCAGGCTGGGGGCTGGTTGCCTCCTCCTTTGGATCCTCCAATAGCACAGGGCAAAGGTAAGCCTTGCTCTGGGGCCAATCCTTTGTGAGGGTGTCGCCCCAGGTAGGGCCCAGCCATCAGGATGACCCCATGCCCAGGACAGGACTGGGCAGAGAGCCCCAGGGCGACAGGAAGAAGGCAGGGAGCACAGGGTGCAAGGTCAAAGGAAGGTTAGCGCCAAACCACGGGGCCCAGCAAAGGGGTGAGCCGGGCAGGGGACAGCACATCTGGAGTCCACTCCTGCCACCCACAGCCGAAGGGGTGCAGGGACATACAGAGGGCAGGGCCAGCAGGAGGGCGGTGCAGAGGGCACCGGGGGGCCAGAGCTGGGGCTCCCAGCAGCCAGCGAGGCTGCACCCTCATTCTGCAAGGAGAAACTGAGTCTCAGGGAGGTTAAGGAACCTGCTCACGTCACACAGCAAGGGACAGGCCCAGCCTCAGGTGAGAGCGAGTGAAGCCCAGGACCTCTGCACCTGAGCACCCGTCCCCCTAAGTCCTCACCCCACCCAGCCCCTCATGGCTGTAAAGCCATCGTGTCCCCACCACAACCCTGTGAGGTGGGTCTTCTTAGCCCACTTGATCGAGGCCAAAAGCCGAGCTCGGGGCTGCTCCGGCCCAGGTCATCTGATGTCAGGCTGGCAGCGGCTGGCGATGACAGCTCTCCCTGCGCCCAGCGCTGCCTGAGCACTTTGGGGCTATTACAGCATTTAGTGCTCACAGCAACCCCCCGAGTGGGCTCTGTTATCACTCCTCTTGTCAGATGAGGAGACCGAGGCACAGGCCAGCCTCTGGCCCAGGCTAGACAGCGGCAGTGCTGGGATTCGAGCTCAGCTAGGTACAGTCTGGGGCCCCCGCTGGTACGTGGGGGGTGTGGTGGCGGGGGGGTGGGCAGGATGATAAAGCAGCCTATGGTGCGTCCCGCCTGACCTCTGAACACGGAGGGCCCCTCTCCCATCTCCCCTCACCCTCTCTGGCCATCTCCAGCCCTGCCCCCAACACACACACAGGCTCACCTGTTGCTGCTTAACGCCAGGGGCACCTCCCCAGCTGGGCATGAGACCCTGGCTGTGGGGGAAGGAAGGGGACCCTTGGGGATAGCCCAGCCCCACACTCCACCCCCGGGGCTCTACAAACACAGTTAAGAGTGGGAGGTCCTGGCCCAGGAGAGGAGAGGGCATGAGCTCCAGGCAGCCCTCCCATCCCCAACGCCAGGAGACGCTGCTGACCTGTCAGTCACACAGCCAAGGAAGGGACAAACCCAGACTGGAACCCCAGGCTCTGGCATCCAGCCCAGGGCTCCCAGAGACCTCCCAGCACAGCTCACCTCGTAGTCAGCTCTCCGAGGGGACCCCTCTCCCTTGCCCCACAAGCCTCTTAAGGAGCGGTCTGCACAGAGGGACCCCCGCCTCCGCCAGCGTGGGCCCCACTTCTCAGAGGTCAGCGGGGGACTCCTGACTCCCTCATCCATACCCTGCACCCTCTCTGGGCACCCAGCCCTTCTCCCACTCCTCCACCCTCTGGGTTGGGGGCCCAGTACACAGCCTCTCATCCCAGAGCAGCCCCAGCCTCCCCCTGGGCAGGCTGGGAAGGAGGGGTGGCCTGGGACTGGGGACCAGTGTTTCCTCCCCCAGGAGCGAGAGAGCTGGGCCCATCCCGTCCCCAGGGGGATGAGGATGGGGGACGGAAGCTCAGGCAGGAACGTTTAGGGGAACTGAGTCAGAGCCCAAAGTCTTCCCATGACCTTCACTCCCAGCCCCCCGGCTGGTCCACATGGGCCAGGAGGGAGGCAGGGGTCCCTGGCAGGGCGGGGGCAGGGCGGGGCAGTCACCTGGCTGAGACATGGGGCTGCGGCAGCGTGCTCTCTCCAGTCCTGCCCGCTGCTGGGACCACGGCCATCTCCCCAGGGCCCGGCTCGGCTCTGGCCCAGGTAGCGGCTGGGGCCGGCAAAGACCAAACCCCGGAGCCAGCCCACTTCCTGTGCAGAGGATGCAGGGCAAGGCCTGGGCTGGGGAGGCGGAGCGAGACCAGGCTGTGAGAAAGCCTGAAACTCCTGAAGCACCCAGAGGCCAGATAAAGATCTGCCTCCTACGCTGGGGGCGGCACACACGCGCACACACAGACACACACACACACACACACACAGTCACCCTCAAACAGGGGCCTAGATGCACACAGAGTCCAAGGGGCGCAGGCCTTTCTTCCCCTCCTACACCACCGACACCACACCTCACACGGGACCCACCACAGCGCTGACACCTCCATCTGGTCACACACACCCCCACTAACACCCAGGCCTGTCCCCAGCGCATCTCACCCCAGTCCCAGGCTGCGACATACCATCTCTCAGAGATTCCCTTTTCACCCAGCCTTCCAGGAAGCCCCTTACTCAGTTTAGCTTTCAGAGGTGACTATTTATCTGGGCTTTTCAAACACTTTGACAGCCACTTGTTGCATATTCTAGAATTTTCCCTTTCCTCCCAAGTCATGATTCCTAATCCTTTTCCCTCTTTTTTGGGTGGAGTGGGTGGGAGGTTCAGCTCAGGGCTCTTTTTTTTTTTTTTTTAAATGATGACACGTTATGGACTGCTCTTTAGAAAAATGCACATCTATTTACGTGCAGTGTCACGGATCCTACGAGGGTCCATCCCCAGAGCCCAGGAGAAGCAGCGCTACTTTCTCCTCTCCTGACTTTCACAGCACTGCTTCTGAGGGGGTTTGTCGTAAGCTGCTGCCTCTTCCAAGAAGAGGAGGGGGGACGGCAGGGGGGGAATTGGGAGGGCAGCTCTGCAGATGTGAGAAAGAGGAATTGAAGACCCTAAAAAGGGCATCAAGACCAACTCCCTTGTGCAAAGCCCAGAGCTAAGCTGGGGAATGGGCAGCGCTGGGCACAGTCGCCCAAGAGCCACAGGACCTGAGGTGGAGGCTGCCACCAGCTAGGTGACCTTGGCCTCGCTGTGCTTCGATGTGCACACCTGCAAAAGGACGAGATGACAGCTCCTTCCTGGGATTGTGTCGAGAGGATTGCACACTCAGGTGTCCATTAAGCACCTAATGTGACCACACATAGCAGGCTTGCAATACGGGCCAGTTCCCCCCATGCCCCTGCCCTCCTCCCCCAGAGCGAGGCGGGCCGGCTGCAGGAGAGGGTAGCAAACACAGCAGCCACAACGGCGAGACGCATGCCCAGGATTTATTAAGCAGAGACTGTTTTCAGAAGCTTCTCAAGAGACCAGGAGCGCTGGTCTCCCAGGGAGGAGGGCCAGGAGAAGAAGGGGCAGGAGGGATGCTTTTCTCTACAGCCCCAAAGTACCTCATGAAGGTATTTCCTACCCCAAATAAATGAATTCAGTTAAACCTTTAAAAGCACATACATATAAGGGGAAAAAAGCATCCCCAGACAAAGCCAGAAGTCACAGCCCCAGCTTGTGCCGAGCGGCCGCGTTCAGTACAGTTTTGTCCATGGGACGGCATCAGCCATGCGGGGGGCGGGGGGATCCCGCATTTGCCACAGGGCCCAGGCAGGGCGCCGCGGGCGGAAAGGCAGGAGGAGGGCTGTGCAGAGCAGGGGGGGCGTGAACACGGGCACGACCTAGGCATCCTCTGCGGAGCATCTCACGGCGGTGGCAGCACACAGGAGGGGCACGTCATGCAACGAGGGAGAATGTGGGGATGTGCTCCCCACACCCGGGGCCCCCTTTCCTCCCGGCATCCGCTGGACTCCACTTCCCAGCCACCGTGCAGCCAGGTGGGGCCCCAGGACGGAGTCTGGCCGATGGGATGTGGGAGGAAGTGATTTATTCTACTTCCAAGGCTAGAAAAACTCACCTTTCGTCTTCTTTTCTCTCCCTCCCTCTTTCTCATTCCCCTTCCCTCTCCCCTCCCCCTCCACCCTCAGACAGTCCACACTGGGCTGTAACAGAGCGAAAAATAAACCACCTCTGGAGTTGGGGGCTCCTGTTTCAGCAGTTGGCAGGTGGGCTTCACCCCGGGTGCATGAGCTGGATCTAAAACCAGCTGAGGAAGGCGGCATGGGATGCAGGCAGAGCCCCGGGGGCTCGGGTGCCGGGCAGGTGTGTGCAGAGATGCGCACCTGCTTCCCTCCACCCCACCCTGTGCAGATTTGTCATCTCCCGCCCCGCAAGGCCCGCAGTGGCTGCCGGCTTGGTCTCCCTGTTGCAGCTCCTGACCCTCCAGCCTGTTCTCCGCTCGGCAGCCGGAACTATCTTTCCCAAGCCCAGATCGGGTCATTTCACTGCCCCTTCCTTCCCAGGACATTTATGATAAATCCAAACCCTCAATCTTGGCCCAAAAGTCCTGCAGGAGCTGGCCCTGCCTTCACCTCTCAGCCTGTCCCCTTCGCTGTCCCCGTCTGTCCAGCTCAGGCTTTCCTGCTGTTCATCGACCAGCCGAGCTCCTCATACCGCAGGGTCTATAGGCTGAGCTGCTCATTCCTTCGTGTCTCACAGGCAGAGAAACTGAGGCGCAGCCGTCATCCTACCAGCATGCGGCAGAGCCGGGATTAGAACCTGGGTCTGTCCCAGAGGACTTCAGATTCTCTCAGATGAAACCTGATACATAATCCAGAAGGTCCCCTGATGGCAGGGCCTCACCTCTGTCTCAGGAGGGCCAGGGGTTGGACCCAGCCTCCTCTGGCAGGGCCCCTCCTCCCCGCACCCAAACCCCTATTCCTACAACTGCTTCTCCTGCGTCTTCGCACCCCACTGTCCCTCCATGTCCTCCCGGAGTCCCACTGTGAACAAACCGCCCCGCACTCTCAGCTTCCATGGACACGGCCCCACTCAGCCACCACTGAGCCCAGCCCCTACCCAAGGACCTCACGCTCATGGGGCCATGGGACAAGCACACACTGGGGTTTTCTGGCCCTGGTGTCCCTTCCTGACCGTGACTTCTCCCCTTGCCCCATCACAGGGCTGCCTCTTTTGGGGGCCAAGCCGCGCTGTGCCCTCCTCAGCCCTGGCATCTACCACATGCCCCTCCCCACCGCTGCCCCCACTGGAGCTCTGGCTTTGGTTCCCAGCCTCCGGCTCCACTCCAGCTCCGGGGGGCGTCAGGGTCCATGTTGCAGCCTCCAGATTCCTGCACCGTCTCCCCACCATCCTCTGATCCACCCCACATCCGTGCCCTGCTCGGGCCCACACTCGGACCTTGTCATCATTCCTGCCTGTGTTAACCCAGACCCCTCAAAATGCCACCTCGACCCACCCCACTTGCTGCCGCCACCCCCTCCGCTCTGCCACAGTGTCCCAGTTAGGATCAAGTCCAGCTGCGAGTGTCCAGATAGGATAGAAGATAACGCTGACCTAAAATAAGAGAAGGTTTTGTTTCCCTCACCTCAAAGCATTCCAGAGGCAGGCGGGCCAGGGCGGGTGGCTTTGTGATGTCAGGATCCTGAGCTAAATCTGTCTTGCCACCGGGGCATCCTCAGTAGCTCTCTCCCGCCTCCTCACAGGCCAAGAGAGCTGCTCACATCCACCCATCACACCTGTGTTCCTGCAGCTGGAAGGTGGAGGAAGGAGCAAAAGAGGGCACGTCTCTGCCTGTTAAGAATCCTTCCCCGAAACTGCCCTTGCCCTTCTAGCAGACATCTCCTTGGCTACGACTGAGTCACAACCAAGCTGCAAGGGAGGCTGGGAGATGTGCCCAGCTATAAATAGAGGGTATGTGGGCAGGGAAGGACAGGCTGGGGATCACCATTAACTGTCTCTGCCACAACCTGTCCTTTGGCATCATAAAGACCTCCGGTATCTCCTGGCCACCCCCCCACCCCCCACCACCCTTCTTTGCTCAGCCAGCTGACACTGTCACCCACCCACAAGTCCTTGTGCCCCGCCCACCCCTCCCTGGTCGGTGCTATGACTCGCCTTCTGGAAAGTCAGCAGGTAGCCGAGTCCGCAGCTGGAGAAAGCCCCAGCCCCAAGCCCAGGCCTCACCAGTGACCCAGACGCAAGTCTTGGTTCCTGGCCGGGAGGGCAATGCCGTGTATAATTTGGCGCCTCATGTCATGACCTTGCTTTTCTGTCCACACTAGGAGTTCTGGGAGAACAGGAACCACGTGCGATTCATCCATACTGAGCCAGGACCTAGAAAATTCCCTACACTGTGTCCAGGAAAAGGAAGAAAACGGGAAAGAGGAAGAATCAAAGGTTTTGAGTCTATAATACCCTGAAGATTCCAGAAAACGCAAATCAAAAACAACACTGGAAGTATATATTTGAAGTTTCAGAAGGCTTGCCACCAAAGGTAGGTGTGAGGGCACGTCACCTTGCTGATGTGGGCTTAAAGTGGCACCACCTCCCTGGAAGGGAATCTGGCGACATCTACCAGCATCTCTGGTGCGTGACTCAGCAATTCACACCTAACACGCATCAACACAGAGACAGCCGTGTAGAAAGTGCGTTTACAAAGTCACTCCTGCAGTCATGAGACCAGAGGCGGCCGAAACGTGTACCAACAAGGGACAGGGGACAAGTGATTCAAGGAACTTGCAGCCCCAGCAGACAATGTCGCTGCCGAGACATCGGAACAGGTGGCTCTCCACGTCCTGACAGGCAACAACCCCCAAATGCAGGTGAAGTGACAGAAAGCAAAGATCAGAACAAGGCGTGTAGCGTGCCACCACGCGTGTGCACATAAAGCGGGTACCCGTGAGGGGCCGTGTGGGAAGGGCAGCCTGTCTGTGCGTGAGGGCGTGCGTGTGCTGTGCGTTTGCAAAGGTGTGTGCACTGCTATGCACATGCGCTGAGCCGTTCTGGAAGGAACCCCTAGAGACTGGTGACAGCCACGTCCTCCAGAGAGGGGAGCCGGGACACCCGGGAAGCAGAGGAAGGAGAGAAACTTCCCTGAATAACCTTTTGTACCATTTGAACTGTGTTTCATGGGAATATAATACCTACTTGCAAAAATAAAACAAATTAGAACCAAAACCAAAATAAAAAGTGTGGGACCCTTTAGGGGCGATGGAGCTCTTCCCAGGCCTCCCCAAACACCGGTGCTCCTACCACTCCGATTATTTCTAACCTTGCCCAAGGACCCTGAAAATGTCCCCGAGTCACCAGGCCCATGGGACCACCTCACTGGTCGGTGGCAAGGCCGACTCCTAACCCGGGTCTCCTCGCTGCCGGGCCAGAGTCCCTTTACGGAGCCAGCGAGGAAAGCCCCAAGCCCCTCTGACAGCACCACGGCCATTTCCCTGTTTCCCGTGGGAAGCAGCTAGAGTCAAAGGATTCTCTTTGCTTTTTCTTATTTTTAAGCAGGTTTCACCAAGATCTGTGATCTTTCTCAGAAGCCAATCTAGGTGTTGCCGTGAGGAAAGAGGACGTGTGATGTTTGCAAGGTGTCTGTGAGAAGTTCCTCTCTATCAAGAAGTAACGCTTGCTTTTTTTTTCTTAGTATTTTTTTTTTTTATTAAAGAATCGGAAAAAATAAAAACGTCCCTCTAAGAAGGTTACGCCTGGCTGTCACCATTGTCTACAGCATCTGCTTCGGAGAGAGAAGAAAGTGGGGTCAGAGACATGCTCCCACTCTGGAATGGTGCCCCCAGTCAGGCCTGGCAGCAAGAGCCGGTGACCCTGGACCACCAGAAAACAGGGGACTCTGAAGTCCCTGAGCAGGAAAGATGCCCATTGCAGGCAGCGGTCGGGAGCGAGGCAGGCCAGGGCTGGGTGCCACCTGCCCCTGCAGCACACAGGGAGGGTGACTATAAACGGCTCCGCCACTTGGTCCCCGCCCGCTGGTGTCCTGGCACGTCTGCTTCATTCCGTCTCAGGAATCTGAACGGGCCGAGAGCGGAGAGGCAGATCCTTAAACAGGTCGCAGTGAGGATGCAGAGAAGACCCCCGCCCCCGGGCATAGGGGCTGAACTGAGCCTGCAGAAGGGGAGCTCTGGGCTACTCTGAGGCCCCCAAAAGTGCCAGGCCAGTGACAAGGATTTACCGAGAAGGGCCCCTGTTGGGCGGTGCTCAGGGAAGTGTGCTGGTGTGAGGGCCACCTGTCCCTATCCCGTGCACCTGCAGCCCGAGCCTTCCCCACCTGCGTGCTCACGCGGTGCTTAGCCAAGTTTAAAACGGGACTCTCTTGATATCACATCTATTCCTATGGGTTTGCAGGCACACGCCGAGGGCCACCCCTACTGCCCTGTGAAGACATCATGGACCAAATGCAGTCTTGGGACAATCAGCGATTAGATAAAGTATACCCTACTCTTGTCCTCCCAACATCAAAGACTGCACATCCCCGACCAGAGGACACCTGGCACACCCCACTGTCTGAGGGGCCGGTCACTGGCTGGTTGGGGCAGTGATGGAAGCTCCCGGGAAGCAGAAAGCACGGCAGCGGCTCCATGCTGAGGGAGCATCGCTCAGGTGTATGGGACTCAGCAGGGTGGCGGTCACACCCAGGCAGGCCTGGGGGGCGGGGGCGGCACATGCAAGGCTGGGGCTAAGGGAACAAGTACCACCCAGCGCAGTCATGAAGAACGAGGCCTGTTCTCCCCCTCAGGGTGGGTGACTGGGGACCAACCACGGCAAACCGGAGACTCCATCCACGGGGGCTGGCAGATGGGAATGTTGGCTCAATGCAGCCAGGAAATCCTGAATTTCCAAGAGAATCTAAAATCAGGATTTAAAAAAATGTGAAATCCTCCCACGTAAAATATTGGCCGTTAATTCTAACTTCAACACACAGCAAAACAACGCCACCACGCAGGCCACTGTGTGAGGAAGGGGCACTTTCAGAGGGACGGTGCCACTGAGGGCAGGGGCAGACAGAGGGACCCTCTGTCAGGCATGTTTCTTCTCAGGTGCTGTCCTGAGATATTCTTCTTATGTGGTGGTCTCACAGAATCTTCGAGAACCTCTCCCGGGTTGGAGGAGTCTCCTTCTCTAGGAGTCTTGTGCCCCAACCGATAGGCCCAGACTTTACCTTTCCAGCCTCCCTTGCAGCTGGGGCACGGGCATGTGACCCTGTTCCCCCTCAGGCATCTCCGCTCTATTCGGGAGACTGAGCCTGTGACCAGGCAGCCCTGGCCCCCGCCCTCCGACCGGGAGCGCGTGGGAAGGAGGAGGGCAGCGCCCGGCAGGCTGGTGAGGGTGGCGTCTGAACAGTCCTTGCCTCTGAGAGGCAGCCCCTCCCCGAGACTCCCCAAGCCTAATTCGTGGGTCCTGCCAGAGCCTCCTGAGCTTCAGAATAGCCTGAATAATTCCTTCCCAAATGTGGTGGCCGGGCTGGGTATGCGATTTTGCAGCTGAAATTCCTAGCTGGCATGAGTGCCCTTGCCAAGCACAGGGGACGTCCGTTTAGCACAGATTTAAGATTTGAAATCATCCTTAATTACAGCAATGGCTGCCTCGGGTGACGGCGATCGAGTGAGAGGGCAGCAGGGGGAAGTGTGCCTGCCTGCGGTTCTCTCTGCGGGGCCCTTGGAGCGGGATCAGTGTTGCCCCGCAGGACCAGTAGCCCGTGCGCACTGGATGCTCAGGGGCAGGGCCAAAGGATCTAAGATAAAAACCTCCTCCACCCGGTGTCCTGTGGGGTAGGGGACCCGAAAAAGGGGGAAGGGAGGAAGGCTGTCCCTGAGCTCACAGCGGATGTCTCGCTGGCGGGCTACCTGAATGCCGGACTTGGAAGGCCTGGTGAGGCCCGGGCACACCCCAGCCGGCTGGCTGACCTTGAATCTGTCTTGCTGCCTGGTTTCTACTTTGGGAGGCTGGTTGAGAAGGAGACAGGCTGCCACAGCTTTCAGAACTAGCAGGGCCCCCGTGTTTGGTGGGTGGCTGGTTTCACTTTCAGAGTGAGTTAGAGATGGCCCCACCGTGAATCCTCCGCCACACAGAGTCACAGACCCGCTCTGGTTGGTCTGAACCAGGTCAGGCACATGCTCTGTTTACCAAATCCTCCTCCTCTGGGGCTTCCTGAACCCCTGACCACCACCCCACCCCACCCCTCTACCCTGGACTAGAATTCCTACCATGAGCCAGGGGGCCTGGGGAGGGGCCGGGGATATGTGAGGGTCAAAGACAGCCTCCCTGGCTGACCCCTACCCACCCCACCCCCACCCCCACCTAGTTTCTCTGCTCCTCCTCACACTCTGCCCAGCGGCAAACCACCAACACCCACACCCCAGCACCAGGCCATAAGCTGAGAACACACATTTCTTCTCTTCGGTTCCACTTCATTTCAGTACCACCACTGTCCCCAGGCCAGAGGCCCCGCCCAAAGGGCATGAGCACTGGACTCAGAGTCCAAAGGCCTGGGTTTGAGTCCCAACAGTGCCCCCAACTCACAAGGCCCGTGTCTTTCCCTGCAGTAAGCACCGCTCTGGTGCTACAGACCACAGAACAGGCTGTGGCTAACTTGAGCCAAACAGAACCAGACAGAAAGATGTGGAGGGGTTCTCTGGTTCTCGGAAATGCTGAAGACCCAGACCTCAGGAGAGGCAGGCTCCCGACCAGCACCAGAGGCAAGGGCCCAGCTGCAGAGAGCCCTCCGAGCCACCAAGCTCCAGCTGTTTCCTGGCTTCATCCAGCAGAATCCAGAGTCTCACTGGCCAAGAGTGTCCAATGCCCCCCCCACCCCCAGCTGGAGAGGTGGGGTGCTTTGATTGACAGCTCCACCAAGATGTCACCCAACTCATAAAGGTAGATCCCCAAGGGGCAACGGGGTGCTGTTTCCAGAAGCAGCAGGAGACCAGACGGGTGCTGAGCAAGCCGGAGTGTGCCCAGCCTCCCGGCCCACAAAGACGGGCGTGGGTTGGATGATCCTGAAAACTCTTCCAGGAAAGGCATCCTCTGATTCGGGGTCCAAACCGGCACCCTGCCCTCTTCAAGGGAGGAGGGACCCTTCCCAGCCTTGGCAGGGCTCCTGGCTTTGCCCCCAACCCCGAGGCCCCCCATTCAGGAGGAAGCCAGGCAGGGGGGTCAGCGCTGCTGCCTGCGTGGAAGGGAGGGACGCTCACCCCCGCCCCCACATGGGCTTGAACCCACGACTTTGATCTCACGGGCCTCCGGGAACTCATGAGCAAACCTGAAAGCAACGGAGGATGAAGGGCCCCAGGCTTGTCACCCTCCCTGGGCAAGGCTGGAGGAGCCGTACGACTAGCTCACTCCCGGCCGCCGGGAGCTGCTCTCTGAGATGAGCCGCACAGCAGGCACAGGCCGGAGTCCCGCTCACGCGCCTCAGGGATGAAGGCGCTTTGCTGTCCCCAGACCACTTTTCACAGGTCGCACGTGGGACCCCCGGAAACAACCCTGGGACCATCGCCTGCTTCACAGATGAGGGTGCGCGAGGACAGGAAGCTCGCAAGGGCACAGCTGAAAGAGACACGCGGCCACCCAGGCTCTCAGCACGGGGTCCTCCCTCTATACCTCTCAGCCCCTTCCCTTCGCCCACCCCCAACCTCCTGCACCTCTTCAAAAGTACCCTCACTCCTCCGCAAGCCGGGGGTCGGGGTGGCCAGTGCACGAGGGGCCGTGGGGGTGCTTTGATCCAGAGGATGTGGTCACTGGCTTCAGGCCTGTGGCTCTAGCCCAGAGGTGCTGCTGGCACCCTGCTGAAGTCACCTGTGCTTTCCTGCACGGGAGTGAGGGGGCAGGGATGGGGGGCGGGGGTGGTGGAGCTGCAAGCTGTGTGGTTCAGGCTGTGAAGCTCACACCAAGCCTGGACTCTCTGGGGACTGGGCCTGGTGAGCCCCTCTCACCGCTGGGCACTTCTTCCTGTTTCTCGTTGTAGCTCTGTCCTGAAATCACCTCCTGCCTGTCCCCGACACCTGTCCCTCCTCAGAGCCTAGAGTGCGGACCACCAAGCAGGCTCAGCACCGCCACCTGAAAGACATCAGAGGCTACAGCAACACCAGGGATGCAGAGGGTAGAATGCTACAGGGAAGAAAGTTCTAGAAGCATAGCCTTCTCCAGGAGGTCCCAGGGAATAGCACTAACAGTCCCCACCCACCCCACCCTCACCCTTACTATGTGCCAGGCCCTGTTCTAAGCACTTTGCAATTATTCATTCCTGACTATGCTGAGTGTGGTTCAAAGTCCGACAGCATCAACATCCACCCCCCCACTCAGAGATGCAGAATCCCAGGCCCCACCCCAGACCTGCTGAGTCAGAATCTGCATTTTAACCAGATCCCCAAGTGATTCATGTACACTGGGGAAGTTTGTGAAGTCTTGTATTAACTCATTTAATCCTAACAACAGCCCTTGCAGATTGGGACCCCTTGTTATCCTATTTTACAGATGACGAAACTGAGGCACAGGAAAGTCAAATAACTTACTCAAGGCCACACAAGCGGTAAGTGGTGCCAGGGGTGGGATTTGAACCCAGGCCATCTGGCCCTAGAGCACACACTCCTAACTGCTGGGCTGCTGCTGCCTCTGGAATGAAAGCGCCTGTGGGAATTCCAGGTCCTGGCGCCACGTCTGGGCCAGCTCTGGCTGTGCAGCTCTGGCCGCCCAGAACCCACTCTGGCCTTCCCGCATTTCTCTGGCCCCGGCCTCTCCAGGGAGAGTCCACATCATGCTTTTCCCCAGACATAGAAGGTAAAACCTCCTGCCAGTCCACATGGAGCATTTGTCCAGCATCTACACTCTCCCAGCTCTGGGCTGGGAGTTACGGTGGCTACAACGACCCGCCCCAGCTGGCACAGAGTCCAAGGCCTAGCTACAGAGGCAGGAAATGGGCAGTGAACTGGTGCAAGGTAACCACAACCAGAGTTTGTGGGAGGTGTTTGGGCGCTCACCCCTGGGCAGCTGCCTCTTCAGGGCAGACTTCCTGGAGGAGGGGGCTTTGAGCCTTGCACAGGGCCAGAGTCAGAGGGGCCAGACTGAGGAAAAGGGCAGAGGCAGGAGGGACACTGTGGCAACTGCCCTGTCCAGCTTGAGCAGACGCCTGGAGCTGTGAACGTCCCGAGTCCAGCTTTATCCGAGGCCCAAGTCCCCTCCACATTGTCCCCCCTAGGTGCGCAGACCCTCCCCATTTCCTGTGACGAGGAAATCATGCCCCCAGAGAAGCCAGCGCAGTCCATCCCTGGTGTGCACGTGTGTCTGTGCGCACAGGTGTGTCCTGCCCAGCGCGCCTGTGCATACGCCGCCGCCTCCACGCAAACCTGAGCTGGGGAGTGAGAGGTGACCCCACACGCACGGTCTCTGCTGCACTGGACAGGCTCCGCACCCCTAGGCCCCGGACACCCCGGCTCCTTGAAGTGCCCCTCCACTGCGCAGAGGGGACGGCAATGGAAAGGGGCCCCTCAGCACCTGCACGTGCCCTGCCGGGAGGACGCCCACAGCTGGCACGTCCACGCACAGAGCAGCGTGCCCCTTTTGAAGTCCCTGTGTGCACCGCGCGTGTTATAAACGGAGCCTGTGCTTCCTGGCCAGGAGAGGGCTGAGACGCACTGCTCACCCTCTGCCACTTCACCCTCACTGCCGCCGCGGGGGCCTGGTGGGACTGTCGCTCCCACCGTGGAGGTGAGGACACCCAGGACTCGCCAGAGACCCAGGGCACACAGAGCCAAGCTCCAAGTGCCACATGCAGGATGCCCGCCCTCCTTACCCTGACTGCCGGGGACCTCACCCCTGCCTCAGGACGGCAGGCAGAGGCGCTCAGTATTCACTTTGAGAATAAGTGAGTTAAAAGGCAGCAGCCACGGTGACCGGCGGGCCCAGATGCTGCCACCAGAGGGCAGTGCGCGCTCCTCCCCGACCGCTGCATGGGCTCCTTCTGCAGGGGAGGGCAGGGGCAGGCCAGGAGAGTGGCCCACACCAAACAGGATCTGCTGCCACCCTGTGAGCTCCAAGCGCCCGCAGGGCAAGAGGGGCAGCAAGCTGGACCCCTGGACACCAGGAAGGACATGAGGGCAGCCCAGGGAAGAAGAAAGCCAAGACCAGCAGAGCTGCAAGGGATCTTGGGGGCCCTCAGGCCCAGCTCCTCCCTGTACAGATGATGATCTGGGCCCAGAGAGAGACGGCTATCAGCCTTAGGTCACACAGCAGGGTGGGGGCACGACCTCTGTCCTCCAGCCTCCAAAGTCCCCTCATGCCACCTAACCCTCAGATTCAGAGAAGGGAACTTAACCCAGGTGGTTTCTCACCTTCCCCTTAGTTGGTGAAGACAGAAACAGGGTCATCTCCTTCTCCTGGCCCTGATGGTTGGGATTCCTGAGATAGCCCCCGGCCCAGCCCTCTGCCCCTCCTGCATCTCTTCCCTCAGCCCTGGGTGACAGCCTCCCTCCCACCCCCGGCCCTGACAGTCCCCCAGTGCCAAGGCCTCACAGTCCTCTACTCCAGCCCTGACTGCCACCCTTGGTCTTGGCCTCCCGAGGCCCATTGCCATGGCTTTAGCCCCAGCCCCTTCCTCTTAAAATGAAGATCAGATGATGTCACGTCCCTGCTTCAACCCCCCAGTGGCTTCCTGCTGCGAGGATGCTGCAGCCTAGCCTCGCGGTGCTAGGTCCAGCCCTGCGGCCTCTCGGCCTCTTCTCCCTTGTCCAGCTGCCCCTGGCTGCCCGTCAGCTCCTCGAAGCCTCCAAGCTCTTCCCCACCTTGGGCCTGCACCCATGTTCCCTCTGCCCCAGGCCTCAGCCTGTGGTCACTTTCTCAGGGAGGCTTTCCTGGCCACCACCTCACCACCATCTAAACAGACACTGTCCTGCTCTGTCCGAGCATGTTGCTAATCGGCTGGGCATTGGCAGGAGGATTTGCTTGGTGTCTGAATTCCTGGCTGGACTATGGCACCTCAAGTTCACAGGTGAAGTCCATGGGGTCCCACGGCTTCTCTGGTACCTAAAGCCATGTGTGCACAGGTAGGAGCTCAAATTGTGTTTGTTGAAGGAAGGAAGGAAGTTAGTTGGTTCACCCTTTCACTGACTCAGTAAGGATTTATTGAGTATCTGCCAGCAGCACCTGCCGGGCGCCGTGGGAGTTACCGGGCCGTGCGGGACTTGGGTCTGCCTAGCTCAAAGTACCTTCTCTTAATAAGAGGTAGGACAAATATGCAAACCGTCATAACTAAGGAAAAATGTTGGTCTGATGACCATTGGCCTGGATTTTCGGGACAGTCCTGAGAGCAAGTGATGAGTGTAGGTACATGTGATTTGATTCTAAACCTGTTTGGACTTTATTAAATTACTTAACAAGACAGAAAAAATTTTCAGGCTATATGTAATTTTGTCTTTAGCAAATGTGATCATAACGAGGACTGCTTGACTCTGCACCAGCCACACACTGTCCCCCCGCCCCCATTCCCTTCCTTGGTGCCTCCACAGACACACATAGATTCTTGCTGCTTCTAGGACTTTACTGCTGATCTCCAAAGAGATGACGCCATCAAGAAGGTAAACGCACAGCACATCTAGAGAAAGGCTGTGAAATCCTGGGGGCTCCTTTCTGCGGCTGGAAGTCGAGCACGTGGAGGACGGTACTGCCAGCCGGTGGGACTCCGCATTGCGGATGAGGATGGGTTTTATTCCAGTCCCCCTCCTCCACACATACACCCTTAACCTCCCCAAATTCTAGGACTCACACTCTTCCAGTCAAAGAATATTAGCTGAGTAGCTACTATGTGCCAAGCTCTTTTTCTAGGTGCTTTTTCTAGGTGCTATACCAGTGAACAGAACAGAGCTGCCTGCCCTCGTGAAGCTTACAGTCTGATGTCAGGGTAGTGGGGGAAAACAGACAAGAACCACAAGAACTAAGTAAATGTCATGAGATGTTAGAAGATGACAAGTGCTATGGATCAGGAGCACAATTTTAAACAAGGCGGTCAGAGCCGACCTCGTGAGAAAGTGATAGGAAACTCTGAAGGAAGGAGGGAGCCAGGCAGAACTGGAGGAAGGTTGAAAACTATGGGATGCCTCCTGAATTCGCAAGACAATTTATAACTCCCTGAAATGTGCCACACGCTTCCCAGTGTGTGCTTTGCCCATGCTAGCCTGTAAGCTCCACGTGAGAAAGGCCCATTTGACTTGCTCTCCAAAATATTTACGGGATTTATAGATTAGAATGTACAGAATGGAATGCTACCTGCAACCCTCTTCTTCACCCTGACTCCTAGAAAACTCCTACTCAGCCTTCAAAACCCAAACACAAATGGGCAGAGTCAGTTGCTCCCTCCTTTGGGCTACCCTACCCTGGCACCTTACACAAACTTCTTTTACGGCACCAGTGCACTGTGTTTCTCTCGCTTTCCTGCAGATCGGGGCCTTCGAGGGGATCTGACCTGCCCCAGGTATTTTTGGGTCCCACTACTTCTTGTGGGGGATGCTTGGTTAATGGTGTCAGAACTGAAATTACCTGTCCCCTTTAATGCTTCCTCTCAGGTAAGTTGTCTGCATTTCTGAGGACCTGTGTAAACATCTGTTAAGGTTCTTTTGGTTGAGAACTCAACTCCTGTTAGCTAAAGTTAAAGAAAAACAGTGATCTTGGGAGGGGGGCAAGAGGCTAGAGCGCCAACCAAACTTCAGGGAGGGAAAAGCCAGGGCAGCCCCAGGACCTTGGCACCTCCCTGGCCACACCCTTAATGTGCTTAGCTCCATCAGCTCCCAGCTGTGGCCCTGCCTCCCAGATCCCAGGAGCAGGACTCGGGCTGGCCCCGCTGGGGTTGGGGCCTCCCTTGGGGCCATCAACCACCCAATAGTGGGGAGAGTGGCAGAGACAGATGGGCCCAAGGTTGAGGAAGGGGTTGAGGTTTGGGGGATGGGCAGCAGTGAGGGGTCCCTGGAAAAGAGGAGTCACTGTGAGTCTGGGGGCCACACCCAAAGTGCCTCCCCACGGGGCCCAGCCCCTGTCCAAGCCTGCCCACTCCCTTCCTGACGTGCAAGTGGCCGGGCACTCCCGCCCTGTGCAAATGGTAGCACCGGGGAGCTAGCTGCACTGGGGGGCAGCTTTCTACCATGCGGGCTGCATTTTTAACGAAGGCCTTGTTTTGTAACAATATCATAACTAGGAATTGGCAAATTGGAACATCTGCCCATTTCTATGGTGTAAATACTGCCACCGTGCCCATTTCACCTTAACACGGCACTGTCTCCCGACCCGGGGCTGGGAAGGGAAGATGCGCTCGGCTCTCGAGAGCTGCTGCAAGGTGGTCCCGGCACCCGCCGGTGGGGCCAAGGGCGCAAGGCTCCCCACAGACTCCTGTAAGGCGTCCTGCCCTGCCACGGCCCCCACCCAGAGTGCTGAAGGAGGCGTCACATCCTCCAGCCACCCTCTGAGAAATAATAGCTCAGGCCCTGGACCAGGGTGGGACAGGCCTGGATTCACCAGTTCCCCAGGGCCTGTGACTCCCCAGGCTCCCCGTGAGATAGGAGCCAGTCCCCCAGGTTCCTGCAGCACCTGCCTCCCTCCTGCTGCCAGGTGCTTCCTTCAGCTTCCACCTCCCGGCCTTGACCTATGCTGACCTCTCTGCCTGCTGGGCCATTTTCCCCACTAATCTTGGGGTCTCAGTGGAACCACCTCTCCCACAGACAGGCCTTCGCTGACCGCCTCTCCTTCCAAATTCCCTTCTCCCCCAGTTCCTGGAGAGCACTCACCCCGAACTGAAGTCCCGCTGTGACTGTCTGTGTAAGTCCGTCCTCCCCCATCAGACTGTGAGCCACAGGAGGGCAGGGACCCTGTGGGTTTGCGTTCACCACTCTGTCCCCTGTGCCTAGCACAGGGCCAAGCCTACGACAGTTATCAATCCATAAGCGCTGATTGCATGAACCAATGATGCACGAATGAATGATGTTGATCAGTCTCTGTACTTCACAGTCCCTTCTGTAAAATAAGTGTGACAAAGTGTCTACCTTAAAACAAGATGTAGCACTTGGAGAGCCTCCAATGTGCCAATGTCTTACATGTGCTCACTCCTTTAATCCTCACAACAGCCCTATGGGGTAGATACAGTTATTATCAGCCACATTTTACAGGTGGGGAAACTGAGGCACAGAGCAGCTCAGTGGACCTGCCCTGATTTACTCAGTTACGTGTGAACCCAGGCAGTGCCTCTAGCAGCCTTGGCCTTAACCACGCTCTGAGCTGCCCAGGGAAGCTCGGCTCTGCTCAGGAGGGTTGGGGAGGACTCCCGGAGGTGGTGACAAGGGGGCTGCTATAGCCCCGGTGCCCCAGGAGCTTGAAGCCGAACGGCAGGGCCGACAACTGATCAGCACTGTGATCAGGGGACAATGTGGCCAGAGAACTTTTGTGAAACGTGAGCCTACCGGACTCCCGACAGCTTCTCCCCACCCCTCCCCACCCCAGTGGGACTCTGATCTCCTTGGGGTCCGGCCCGGCCCCTCAGGGTGCAGGGGTAAGTCTTGCTTCCCATAATCCTATACTCCTTCCCAGAGACTGGGTTAGGTACAGTCATGTGACCGGTTCTGGCCAATGAGCCGTGAGGAGAAACTGCTAGACAAAAGAATCTCTGATTGCCCTACCTGGGACTTAGGCTGTTTGTGTGTTTGTTAAGCTTTGTGTTGAATATGTGTACCTTGCAGCCAGAAGCATCCTAACAAACACAGAGCGATGTGTAGCACAAGGCAGAGGAGGAAAGGGAGTCTTTCACAGGTTCTTACATTTCAAAACCCAGGAGCTCAGCCACAAGCTTGGGGAGAGGAAGGCTGAGCTGGCACTCACGGTGCCCTCCCCCCAGCTCTCAGGGCAGCTCAAGATGTCCCCTGGGGGGTCACAGAGGGGAAACAAGCAATGTGTTGGTTCCTGATCACAGTCAACCCCAACCCACCCACCCAGCAGGGCATCTAAGCTTCAGGGGAGCCATTCTCCTCTAGCTGGACAGAAGCCCAGGAAGGTGGCTGAGACCCCAGGGAAGACGTGGCCCCATGCCACACCCGGGTCCAGCCCTGAGAGAGACAAGGACTCTGTGAGGTAAGCGTGTGTGCAACCAGGACCCGGGCGTCCCGGGAGGCAGGAGGACCCAGGAGGCTCTGCGGGAATGAGCGAGATTCAGCAGGTATGTGAGCAGGACCAGGAGCCCGGAGCAGATGGGACATTGCCAAATTCTGCAGACGACACGTGGACATGGGAATGCCCGGTGGCTCCTCCCCGCTGCCAGGGAGGGGCACTGACATGCGGCCCCAGGGAAACGTGGCAGGGAGGAGGAATCCCAGCTGGCCCAGATCACATTTCTTCGGCTTCAGCTGATGGGAATGCCTCACGGACATGAAGTTGATGCGGAGAAATACAGCACGGTCTATTTAGTGTCCATCTGAGTTTGGGGGTCAGCTCACCCCCCCAGGGCTGGGCTGCAGTCACCCAGACGGAGGTCAGCCACCGGCAGGAGCCCCCAGCCCACCCTGCTGCTGACTGGCCGGGGATCACCTGCTGCTGCCACGCGCCCGGACCCCTCTCCCACGACTCCCTCCACCCATCCCCCATCCTGACCCTGTGCTACAGCCCTGGCTGGGTCCTGACCCCCACCCAGCCTCTTGTCGTCCTGGCATTGGAGGCCAGCTGCTCCAAAGCCACACAGCTTAGCCCTGAGCACTCCTGACTCGTGTCCTGGAAATCCCTCCTTCCTCTCTGGCCCCGCAGCCACCCGCTGGCCTCCCCGATAATGTTCTTGACATCTGTTTCTGCTCGTGGTAAGTTCCTGCCTGTTTCTCCCTTCCCTCCAGACGCACTCGTGGCAGTAGGTGGCTACTGTGACGTGGCAGTAGGTGGCTACTGTGACGGGCCAGCCGAGCGGAGGAGAAGGGAGAGGACAGGGCGCTGCAGGGTCTCCTCCCCCAGCCAGGGCTCCCCTCCCCCCCTCCCCCAACGCTCGGTGAAAGGAAAGTCATTCACGGGGCAAACGCTGTCTGAGCACCACTGTGTGCCAGACACTGCTAGTGCACAGACACGGCGTCACTCAACCCTCAGTCGGAACAAACCAAGGCTCACAGAGAGGAAGTGACAAGCCTGGGTCACACTACAGGAAAAATGATGTTGTGTGCTCTGAGCCAGGAGCTGCTCTAGGGAACCCGTGGACCGGGGTGAGAACCTGCGGCCTGGCTCTAGGCTCCACGCACTCTGCAGTCTGAGCGCTCACCCTTCCCTCAAACTTCTCCAGTGTGCACTTCATGTCTTCTGGGACAAATGGCACTAATTTCACATTTGCTGCCCATTGCCACTGCCCCACAGGCCCTGGTTTGGGGTCCTGAAAATGTAGTGACCCCCTAAAGCCTCGGTGGGGTAAGAGAAAAGGGATTTTGAATCTTATGTTACAGATGGACAAGGTGGGGGCCCAAAGAGGCTGAACAAGTCACCCAGCATCCTCCAGTCCTCCAGCCGAACAGGTGACCTCCTGGGCAGAGCTGGGACAGGAAGCCACCTCCTGGCACCCAGGCCTGCTCACCTCTCACTGTCAGAGAACATTCTTGCAGGAAGAACAAAGCCTGGTGGACGCTTTATCCAAGCTGGACGTCCCCTGGGCTCAAACCTGGCTGCCCTTCTCCCTTCCCTCTGCTATGAAATCTCTCACCAACTTCAAAGTCCAGTGGGGACACACCTTCTCCTCCAGGATGACACCCACCATTCACCCAGTTCCCAGGTGTTGCATGTCCTCCCCTGGACCACAGCACAGGCTCCCTCACTGCCTCCATCTCACCCTCCACGGCCTGGGCTCCCCCTGGCCGAGGGCAGAGTGGTCTGCCTGCTCTCTGCCTCCTCTCCAAACCTTTATCTAACGTGCAGGTCTCTCCCACTGCCCAGGGCATAGGCTGCATTGGCCACCTCCAGCCTTTTCCTCCCGTAGGCCCCTTTCCCCATATCATGCGCCTTTCAAACTCCTATCCATCCTCCAAGGCCCTTCTCAAATGCCTCCTCCATTAAGAAGCCTTCTAAGATCACCCCCACCAGCATTTTCCACTCCCTTCCCCACCCTCCCATGTCACAGAGGAGCTCCTGGGCAGATCCTCTGCCCGGGAAGGCTGAGGACTTCCAGACACACCCTACCCAAACCCATGGAATGGATCCAGCCCACCTATGCAAACAGCAGGTCACGAGGAACATGAGAAACTCAGCCACCTGTATAGCAGCCACCTGACCTGTGTTTGACTCGGGTCACCATCGGATCACCCTTTTTCTTCATTATTCCCTGCATTTGCCCCAGGCCACCCCACAAAGCAATGGCAAAGTGGCGGTGAGGTCCCCTGACTTCCCTCTGGGGTATTTTTCATTTCCCAGGGCTGCTTCCCGTCCTGGCCCTCCTCTGCATCCCCTTCCTAGGTGCCTAACATTTCAGGGAGAGAATGTCATTTCAAAATATGTAACTGAGAGGGATGCCCTGGAGGTGGCTACATGGGCATGTGGCCATCTCGCTGAGGTCGCCGGGACTAAGCACTGCAGACCTCCTGGGGGACTCTGTGCCCCGACAGACCTGGCAGCAGCTTCCCAAGGGCCCTTGTCCAACCCCCACCAAGAACTCGCCTGTTGAGAGAAGTTCCATCGCAGAGATCTGGCGGCTCTTACCACCCGTCAGGGCTGTGCCACCGAGTCAGGGACTGGGATCCAGTGCAAAAATCTGGCCCAGAAGGTCCAGAGGCCGCACCCGAATCGCGACGGAGGAAGTGCTCCCAGCGGCTCAGGTGGGACGCCGGAAGTGCTGCCGGATTCATCCGCGAGCAACCACCCGCACCTGCCCGAATCCGTACGGCCCGGAAATGTCTGGGGTTCTGGCTTCAGTTCGCAAAGGACAAACTTTAATCCTCCTGCAGGTACTCCGCGAGAAGTTCCAAAAGCCTTGCTGCCTCAGCGATCAGTAAACCGCAGTCCTTGCGATGCACGTGACAAAGGCTGCTGGCTGGCGCTCGGACAGGCTTCGTCCTGAGGCCCAAGCTCGAGGCTGGGTGGGCCAATTACGTATAAACAGAACCTGGACCAAAAGCACGCCGCAGGGTGGCTCCCCTGGGTGGCCTCTGACACGTGAAGGGCCCCTTCGCTGAGAGCCACAAGGCACTCAGGTGTGGTGAGAAGCCTTCCTTCAGCAGCCAGGGGGGCTCCCAGGAAACAGAGGCCTGTGCCCACCCCTGCAGGTGGGCTGCGGGCTGGGCCGAGTCCCGGGCAGGTGCGGCTGGTTGCTGCTTTGCAGCATACTTTGTCCGCGCGGTGCCCAGAAACCGGTGAGACACAGCAGGAACAGCACGGAGCAGGGAAGGGCGCCCCATCCAGCCAGTAGGAGAAGCGACATTACTTCAAATACACGAAGGGCTGTCCGGAAAGTATCCAGCCATTGTTAGCATAACAAACACGGTTTGCGCCGCGTGGATGGAAGCTGGCAGCCGAGAAGCGAGAAGCGTGGACGGGGATGCGCATGCGTGAACACGGACAGCATCGCTGTACTCATCAGTGGGCGCTAGAGGCGTTGAGTGAGCACGTGTACTGTGTGGCCCTCACATTCTAAATGACGGGGCAAGTAGAGCAACGGCTCTGCATCAGATTTTGTGTTAAGTTTGAACATTCCTCCGCGGAAACTAGTCGGATGATTCAGAAGGCTTTCGGGGACGACGCAATGAGAGCAGCACAAATAAAAGTGTGGCACAAACGCTCCAAAGAGGGCAGAGAATCTGTTGAAAGTGATCCACACTCTGGAAGGCCTGCAACAAGCAGAACACCTGAGCGTGCTGAACGTGTACGGGTTAGGTTAAGAGACGCCAGGGGAACTGTGTGACGTCCCAAGGTGCCTACTTAGAAGGAGACTGAGGTGTCATTGTCCTGTGTACAACGTTTCTGGTATCTTGTATCTTCTTCAGTAAATGTCTCTATTTTTCATGTTACGTGGATGGATACTTTCCAGACAGCCCTCGTATTTCCGTGAGGCTAACTTAGAAAGTCAGAAACCATCCACGTGCCAGAGAGACAGAGCTAGAGCTGTCAAGGTGTTCCACTGTCAAATGTCGTGTGTGGTTTTCTGCAGAGAATATCCAACAGTCTCCCATAGATGTTAAACACAAAACAGAGACGGATTCCCCAGGGGAGGGACTGTGGTCTGTCTGACACTTCTGAGTGCCTCACTAGAACGCCAGTCCATGGGCGTTCTCCGTGGGGGAGGTGACAAATGGTGCTCTGAGCTGCAGGCTCTGTGCCACACAGTAGGTGCTCAATAGGTGCTGGTTCAAGGATGAATGTGGCACTCACCAGGCAACCTCACTAATCCTCACAGCCACCGCATGAGGTAGATTATCATCATCCCCATTTTACAGACAGGAAACCGAGGCTCAGAGATATGGGGACTTGCCCGAGGTCACAGCCGGGGAGCTGCACAGCAGACTGAGTGGCTGTGTGAGTGACCGAGGGGGCTGGGTTTTTTGTGAGTGGGGAGCACCCAGAGTGGAGCCCTGGGCTGCCCTCTGTCTCTTTGGAGCCCTGGATCCCGGCCCCAGAGGGACCAGGACCAGCCACCTTCCCAGGGTAGGCAAAGGGACCCAAGCAGAAAGAACCAGTCTGGATTGCCAAGAGGACACAGCATCCTTTAATCATGCTGGACAAGCAGGGCAGGGGCGCAGGCAGGCTGGGGTGGTCATAGCCAGTCTTCTTGGCACTGGCTCAGGCCCTGCTCCGATGACCTGGCCACGTGGCCACGGCTCCCGTGGCTGTGAGCACCAGAGACCACCCCCGGGGCCCTCTGCCCTGGAATCTGCAGAAGCACCAATGGGTGGCGGCCGCCCCTTCCTGGGAAGGTCAGGCCACCTGGGGTGGGGGAGGGGAAGGCTAGGAGGCCACCAGGCTGCCCACCCTGGGAGAGGGAGAAGGGACAGACGCCTGCTGTCCCCTCTTTGCCTTGGCTTCCCCCGGTGCCTTTCTAGGCAGCATGGCTCAGAGGAGGGCCCCTGAATGACCTGGAATGTTGCCTGCTTCAGGTCCCCAGGCCTGAGGAGGGCTCAAAGCCTCGTGCCTTCCGTCCTGGCCCATCACCTGCTGGTGATACAGGGCAGCACCAGGCCAGAGGAGGGCTCTGTGGGTGGCAGCTGCCCACCGGGGCCTTAGCACCTTGATAAAGCCTGGAGAGTTGGGGACACTGGGCTGGCGTGAGGGGCAAGGAGGGTCAGAGAGCACCAAGGGACAGACATCTGTGTCTGACAGTGGCTGGAAGTCCTGGGAAACTGAGGCTCAGACACCGTTGGCAGGAGGGACTGAGCAGGGCCCTGGCAGAGCCCTGGGAGGAGGCTGGGAGGGGTGCCAGTGTGGAGGGTAGGAGTCCTCACGGGTCACTGCGCCAGCTGTGCCGGGAGCTGGCAGTCTGGGCTGCATTCCCCAGGGGCCCCTTCAGCCCCAAATGCCCCCAAAGTCCTGAGTCCTCTCCTCCCAGGACCCTTGACCTGGCCAAGGCCCCTCTGGGGTTTGCTTTAATGAGGGGCATTGGGCAGGAGGGTGAGGAACGGGAAGGGGGTACCCGCTACCTCGGGCAGCAGTGGGTTAGGAGAGACCTGCAGTGCCTGGACACCCAGACACAGACCTGCCCAGGACAGCCCTGCGTGTTCCCTGCGTCTGCATAACATCTCCACGTACTCCTCTGTCTCCCCACCTGGGCCGGACGGGCGCTCCCTGGGGGCAGGGGCAGGCCCGTGTCTGCCTTACCTCACCCTTCCCGGGCCGGGGCAGAGATGTGCTCAGCGTTTGGTGAGTGAGGAAAGGAACGGTGGCCGCAGAGGAGACAGAGAGAAGGCGGAGGGGCAGAGAGAGCAGGAGGGGCAGTCCTAGAGTAATGGGAGAATTCTAGAATGTTTGGAGGATTCCAGAAAGTACTGGGATGTTGGGAAAGCTCTAGAATCTGATTGGGTTACCCAAGTGTGGTTCTTAGACCGATAGCATCGGCATCACCCAGGAGCTTGTTAGAAATGCACAATCCTGGGCCCCCTCTGGACCTGTTAAACCAGAATCTGCATTTTAACAAGATCCCCACGTGATTCACGTGCACATTCAAGTGTGAGAAGTGCTGGGCTACACGGTTGGGAAAGTTCTAGAATATTTAGGTAGAAAGTTTCTTAAAATACGTCCAAAAGATGAGAGAGGAGCAGAAACCGTCTGGGAGGGATGATGGTGGTAAGGAAAGTAAGGGGGCCTCCCCAGAATGCCAGGTCCTTGGGGACCACCTGGCCTCCCCGCTCTACAGAGATGCAAACTGAGCCCTGCAGGGGACGGGACCTGCCCACGGCCACCCAGCTGAGGGGTGACCTGGAGGCACTCAGTCGTCCTCTGGCTTGATGAGGTGGCCGCTGAAAGTGATGTAGGTGTCGACGTCGTCGCTGTAGACAGCGTTCTCACGCTCGCGCTTGAACAGCCGCACCCAGACATGGTCGCCGGGCGCCAGGGCCAGCATCACGCTCTGGCTCTGCATGATGCTGCGGTCGCTGGGCTGCGCGTACAGGATGACGGCCGCCTCCTCGTTGTGCACGACGTGCACGTAGGTCTCCTTGAAGTTCCAGCTGTGCACGTTGAGGCTGAAGAAGTAGAGGCCGCGCAGGGGGGCCACAAAGCGGCCCGCGGCCATGTCGAAGTGCCCGTCGGGGTTCACGAAGACCGTGTCAAAGAGCAGCGGCTGGAAGCCCTCGCTGCTGTGCAGGGCCGCCTTGCGGCCCACCGAGAAGGCCGAGAAGCGCGTCCGGCACGGGGCACCCGGGCTGCCCATCTGCCCCTTAGAGCCCTTGGTGCCCTGTGGGCCACGGTCCCCCCGGGGACCCTCCTTGCCCAGCTTCCCTGGTGTGCCCAATGGGCCTCGGTCCCCTTTGTCACCTGTGGGACAAGTAGGGGAGAAGTCAGGGCGGGCACCTGGGCCTGCGCCAAGGAGGTCCCCACACCACATTTGTCTGCGGAAGGCTCTGAGCCTGCCCAGGCCCAGAGAAAGAGCCGGCATGTATTGAGCATCTGCTGTATACCAGACATTGCCTCCCCACCCGGCCCTCTAAGAAGACACCGTGACCATCTCCACTTCACGGAAAGGTCAAATGACTTGCCCGGGAACACCCAGCTCAGGAGCAGAAGGGGCTGCACTCAGAATCTGGTCTGTCCCCAGAGCAAACTTGTTCCCCTCGACTGGCAGGGAGGGTCTGACTGTGGTCCCCGGGAGGCCAGGCCCAGGGGCCACAGTACAAGGCCCAGGCTGGCAAGGATGTGGGTCGTGGCGGGGTGCACTGTGGGGTTCTGAAGGAGAAGCCCAAGTTCGGAGCCAGGCATTTCATGATTGGGGTCTTGGTTTTCTTGTCTGTATTTTGAAGAGGATCGTGCCCACCTCACAGGGGCATTTGTGACACTCCACAAAGTGTCCTATGGGAAAGCACTTTGCAAACTCTGCAAGCACGAGGCAGGACGGTTCACCCAGCGTGGTCCAGCCCACCTTGACCTGCCCCGGGGTCTGGTCCCCAGGGAGGAACACCCCTGCCTGGCCCCTAGTCCAGGCTGGCCTTGAACACAGGAAAAGCAGGTGGCCACCCACGCCTGGAGGGACCTGACCCCACACAGTTCCCTGCTGCCTGTCACAGTGCTGCAGCCACACCCTTGCATGGCCTAGAAGGTCCTGTGCTTCCCCAGGGTCCCCGGGACCATGGGTGGGGAAGGGGCAGAAAGGAGGGCACAGGCCCTTGGGGGAGAAGCCGGGAGGGAAAGGGGCTGTGGAGTGGCCCTGTGGAGAGCTCAGGAACTAATCTGGGCTCTGTCCCTGACGGCTGTGTGACCCCAGGAGAGCTCCTCCCCCTGTGAGACTCAGTTTCCCTATCTGCAAAGTGGGAGGCATGATAAAATGCCACACTCACAGGGCTGTTGTGAGCAAAGAGCAAAGACAGAGGCTGAGGATGCCCAGGGCCTGGCCACCGCCATCAGCCGTTCCCAGCCCCAACATGGGAAGTGATTTCCTTCCTGCCCAGTGTGAGAGGGCAGGGAGCCAGCCGTCTCCTAGATGGCCCCCAGGGCTCCCAGCTCCTGCCCTTGTCCCCTGCCTCTCTTGTCCACACCACATCAGAGGGATCTATTTGAAACCTAGGTCCAATCAGGTCTCTCCCCTGCTGAAACCCACCCCTGCTCCCCTGACCCCCCTCAGAAGAGCATGAGTCCTGACTGTGGCCAATAAAGACAAGGCCCTGCACAATCTGAGCCCTGTCACCTCTCCCACACCGCTCCTGAAACACTCCAGGCCCAGCCCTGCCCCAGGCCCAGGCTGACCACTCCATGCAGTGTGCAATCCTGTGCCCAGACCTGCCCTCTCAAAGCCCCTCACCCCAACTTCCTTTGCATCTCCCAGAGCATTTATCACCATCGAACATTCGGTCCCATTAACTTAGGGAATATGTTCATTGCTCATTGCCCACCCCCTTGAGAAAGGAGCCCAGGTCGTAAGCATCTTTGCCTGGTTTGGTCCCAACATCCTCAGCGTTCAGAACAGTCCTGCCACACAGTGGGGACTCAGCTCCACATGCACGGGTTGGGACAGTTCTCTGTGCTGGGGTCTCCTGCTCCCCCTCTCCCCTGGCCCTCCCTGCCCCCACCAGGCAGGCTGGGTACTCACCCTTCAGGATGGTGATGTTAATGTACGGCCTGACCTCAGGCAGGAGATATGGGAGGGCGGACGGAGAGGCTGGGGACACATCAGCAGCATCGGCAGGAGCCAGGGAGTCACAGCACCGTCGGCAGCCCCCAGTGGGGGTGGAGGCCACAGTTTCCCCGGAGGTGGGCTCTTCTGTGGGGACCCCGAACACCAAAAGAGGGAGCAGGAGTGCAGCCCAGAGGGGACCCAGGGTGGCTATCCCCATAGTGACCTGGAACAAGGAAGGAGGGACAGGAACTATATTTCACTCAACATCTATGATGTGCCAGTGCCCGGGGTGGCCCCTGCTACCCCCAGCAAGTGGGGACATAACTCGGGAGGGAGTGTGATTGCCCCCAGTTAACAGACAAGAAGACTGAGGCCTGCACAGGGAAGCAAGTCCCCATTAGGAGACTGGAAGCAGGGCAGATCTGGATGCTGAGTCCCTGGCACCCAGTCCACAGAGGCTTCTGCCACTCCCGTGCCTGGAAAGGGGGAAGGTCCTCTGCACAGCCACAGCCAAGACGAGGGTCCCAGGAGGCCTTTGCTGGGGGCCGGTGAGAAGATGGCCCAGCTGCCCATGACTGGTAACCACTGAGACCGTCAAATGCTTTTCCCACCCTCGAGCCTCTCTCTGGCTTGTTTTCTTGGCATTGACTCCACCATCAATTAGTGGACACAAGGGACAAACACAAAGGACTCTGCAAGCTTGTTCCCAGGGGAGAGGACGTGTGCCTGAGCCTACACTCTGGCACGAGAACTCCATGGTTCTGACAAGGGAGACGGGAGGGTTCATTTATTCCAGCAGACAGGAAGCAACGTGCGTGAGAGAAAATGAGCAGGGCTATTCGTGGTGATGCTATGACTGCGTTGTTGAGAGATCAGGAGCAGATGCACTGAGTCGTGGACTGCAGGCCATCACTGGCCTTTACAGTGCCTTCGTGCAAAGTAGAAGGCAATGCCCCTCTGGACGGACAAATTAGAAACAAAAAAGAAGTCCCCTTTGGAGGAATGCAAAGCTGAGGATGTGCAGCTTGGCAAGGGCTGGTGCTAGCCCACTTCACCCTTCAGCACCTTTGTGCAGTCAACATCCTAAACGGCCTTACCCAGAAGCCCGGCCGGGAAAGCTCCAGAGAGAGTTAATTCATTGGAAGGTGGTTATGTCAATCATCATAGACCTGCCAATCAGCTGCCAAGGTGGTAAACTGAAGTTGGGGGCAGGACTAGGAGGCCTGGAAAATTCAAAGGAGCAGAGAAGTTCAAGGGTTTGGGAGGATCTGTCTTTGGCCTTGGCCAAGAAAGGGGTCCAGAGTTCCAGGAGAGGGGCAGGAAATAGCCTGGACACCAGGCTCTGGAGACAGGCCCAGGGCTGGTGGGCAGGAAGCCAGGCAAAGAGCCTTTGAGGTGGTGGCAGCCTTTGGGGGCTGGCGGTGAGTTATCGCAGAATCAGAAACTCGGCTTTTGAAACCAGACTGGTTTTTACACTTCTGGCGTTTCTTTGTTTATTTCCTTTTTGTTCTCCTTTAACATTTAGTACAATTCAAAAATATTTTTCTGTGGTTAATACATGTAGAGAAGATAAAATTATTACTGTTTAAAACACCAGACTATCTCACTGGGCACTGAGGTAACGGCGGGTTTGGAGGGGCAGGAGCCCCGTCCTCCTCCCCCCCACCCCAGCTGGGTGGTAAGAGGAGGTGGGGCGGGCAGCCTGCAGAGCCACCCACCCTTTCCTGGAGGGCCCTTCCCAAGCTCCGCTCTGCCCACCCTGGTCAGGTCTCCGGGCTCTGCAACACAAGGCAGGTGGCAGCCTCAGAGGGCCACATCATCCCTCTCTGACATTGTCATCCTCACCTTTTACTTGTAAACTACAGATCCCAGTGGTTTTGAGAAGAGCAAAATTCCTTTCTTTTTCCTGGCCACAGATGTGACTTCATGAGACAAGCTAAGGTCTCAGAGTCAGAACTGGGATCCCAGAGTAGTTTACAAGCTGTGCGACCTATGGCTAGTGGCCTACCCTCCTTGGGCTTCCCACTCCTTGACACTTGCAAGGAGATGACACCACCACCTCCTTCCCAGGTTATCTGAGAGGACTTCAGGGCAGGAAAAGTGCCTGAATTGCAAAAGACTTTTCAAAAGTATGTTCTGACCTCTTCCCTGTGTCTGCATGGGATGGGAAGAAACAGAACTTCCCCCAGAGGATTGGCATGGTTTGGTGACATTTCTGTTTCCCATTGGCCCCAGCCAGATGGGAGTCAAAAGCTCAGAGACACAGATCCTGGCCTGAGGGGCAGGAAGCAGGAAGCCTTTAACAAGAGGAGTAAGAACCACAGCTAGGATCGCTGACTAGCTGGGGGGGTGGTGGGGAGGGTGCCAGGCAGGGACCAAGTGTGGGGGACCATGCTATCAGGGGGACTTTTGAGGTCCCTGCTGCTTCCACTGGCGGTTTGGGACCTCTCTGGGGGAGAGAGGTGGCAGGGCAACCCTTCTCGGTCCAGGGTCCAGGTAAGCCCAGCCGAGCTGAGCTGGCCTGTGTCCAGGCAGGGCGGTACAAGCCAGGAACAAGGGGGGCTCCGCAGGGCAGGAGGGAGCGGGGAAGGGAGAGCCTGAGAGGCTGGCAGGTCAGAGGGAGAGAGCAGGGCCCCGGATTTGTCCAGGAAGTGAGGAGGGAGGAGAGGAGTCCCAAGAGCCTCAGGTCACTCACCTTGTGTCCCACGGCCTCCCGCTTGGCTCACGGATCCTGGGCCACTGCAGGGCCTCTGGCTCCTTGGCCCATGTCAGCAGCACTAAGTGGCTGCTGGCCCAGAACCCCAGGCCCAGCTGGGGAGGGCGGGAGGAAGGGATGCAGGGAGGCAGGGCCAGGGCGGGAGCCGCTGAGCTGGCTCCCAGCGCCCCTCCTCCTGCTCCCTCCCTCCGGCCTCAGGCTCTGCCAGACCGAGGGGATTTCCTTTCCTTAACTCTTTGGTGGGCCACGGGGGTCTTGTTTCATTCAAAGGCCTAGACAGTAGGAGCAGGCAGGGGTCTGAGGTCCCTTCTTGTGTGGACGGGGAGCCTGCTAGCTCTTTCTTCCTCTGTTGTAACACCTCACCCTGCAGTGATGGAGCAAGAACGCCAGTCCCTGGGTCCCTCCTGCCTGTCTGCTGAGTGCATGAGCGAGCGTGACCTCCTCAGGTCACACCGTGTGAGCGCGGCAGCCAGGGCAGTCCCCCACGCCCATGTACACCAAAGTCCTCCTCTCTGGAACTCTGCCAATGGTATTGGTTCATCCTCCCAGTCTTCTAGAGCCCAAAAAGCTCACAGGGGGCAGCCTGCGTGCCCCTGGGTCTGGGCAGCGTCCTGCCTCAGTTTCCTTCCGTTGAGCCTGGGGGAAGTTTGGCGAAGGCTGCAGCCCTGGCTCTTTGCCCTGGTTTCTGGGGCCAGAGATCTCTGTGCAAAGACAAGTGCCTTGTGTTAGGACTTACTGCCTGGGCCAGGCCTGGCTCTCTAGGGCCTTTTGGTCCCCACAGGGTATCTCTGTCCATTGTTTCAACTAGTCCCACCCCAGCCTCAGGACAGCTGGGAGAGGGAGCTGGAGCTGGCAGCCGAAGTGACTTGCCCAGGGCCACACGGCTAGCGGAGGGGAGCCCACCACCCTACAGAGGGAAGGCTCTCCAACCCACTGGGGTGCCCACCACCCTTGAGCATGGGGACGAGGCCAAGGCTTTCGTTCAGGGCCAGCCCCGGAGGAGGGAGGCGCAGGGGTGCAGAGACCTGAGGGGTACATACTCAAGTCCGGGGCTTTAGGTGCTAAACCCCAGTCACCGCTTATAGCTAGGCAAAGTGTTCTTGGCCAGGGCTCATCTCCTGGCCTCAGATTCCCTATTTGGGGGACAATCAAATAGCAGAATATCCTGGAAGATCCTAAGAGATGATCTAATCTGATTCCTTAATCTGACCAGCAGGGACACTGTGGTCCAGAGAGGACAAGTCTTTGGCCCAAGGTCGCACAGCACACTGCAGTCCAAGCTGGGATGAGAGCTAGACCCTCCTGACTTCTAGCCTTGTGCTGTTTCCCTTCCCAACCCGACCTGGAGTGGCCCAGGTCTATTCAGGGGTCCAAGGCGGCCGGAAGGAGAGCAGACTGAAGGACTGTGGCCACAGTGAACACCAGCAGGCCCGCACCGGCCCTGCCCGCTACGTGGCCCTGCCCCAGGCAGCATTCCCAGGGCACGGAGCCAGGGCTGCGGCTGGAGCCACCTCCCTGCTGCCACAGAGGGAAAAGGGCTGAGTCAGCAGCTCTGGAGGGAGCCAGCTCCTGGCTGTCTCTGACCCCTGGGGCTGAGAAAGCCTGACCTTGTGAGGAAAGGGGGATGGAGAGAGAAGACCGATGGGGGTTGGAGAGAACCAGGCTGGAGCCACAGGAACGGTTTTGTCAAGGCGGACTGTGTGCCCACACTGTGTACCATGCCGCACTCAGCAACCCGTCTGCAGGGGAAGCCTGTTCATCTCATTTAACAGGTAAGGAGGCTGGCTGGAAAGGCAGGTGACTCGCCAGGTTCTAGGGCCAGCTCCTTTGGCTCCCAGCCATGCAACGCCCCGGAGAAGGCCCCCCTGTCTCCCTTGGTCCAGGGCAGTGGCTAGGGACAGAGCTGACAAGAGAGCAGAACTCTGGAATATGACACTTCAATATTTTCCTTCCCACTGTCTTTTGCCATGCCTGAAAATTCCTCCATTTGCGGGTCATCTCTTAGTTGCCCAGCCGTTTGAGGATCTTCTCAGGGGTCGGGTGGCCTGCAGGCAGAGCTCCAGCCCTGGTTATGACTCAGTTCTACCTCCTCCTAGCTGTGTGATCTTAGGCAAATTTCTTTACCTCTCTGAGCCTTTTTGTCCCTGGGCCATGTGGACATGAGGAAGCCAGGACCATCTGAGCAGCCTGGCGGCATCCCCAGTGGGGGTGCCCCAAACTGGCCACCCATGAGCGCTGCTCCCTGGCTAAACCCTGCATATGGTGGTGGGGGGTGCCCACTCTCCTCATGCACACCCCGGCTGAAGCCTGGGACCCAGGACGACAGCACAGCCAGGAGGAGCAGCTGGCCCAGGATGCCCTCGTCACCCTGCCGTAACTCCCCTCAGCAAAGGTGTGACCCCAAGGCAAAAGGCCTGACCCCTTGTCACCGAGGCCAGAAACCCAGGGCACACACCCTGTATCTCTCCAGCCACCCCACTTCATCCCCCACTCCCGAAGACAGCTTTGACGCCCACCAGGTCCTGTTCTGAGATCTAATCCTTCCACCAACGCTCTGCGGCAGGCACAATTATTACCTCGTCTGTCCACTTTACAGACGAGGATAACCAGGCACAGACTGCCTGGGAGCCAAGCCCCAGCCACCGTGCTGTACCATCTGGCCACACTGCAGCCCAGGGTCAGCGGAAGGTGTAAAAACAGGCACATTCCGTCAGCACTTGCAAACCATCGTGTGCTTCAGGTAGTTAACAGACAAAATGTGTGCCTGTCAAAAAAGAGAACTAGAGTCACAGATCTAATTGTTCAAGCAGTTATCAATTTAAACAAAGGACACCGTGAGCGCCACCTGCCGGGGAGAGCCGTCGCGCCCACCCGGCCCCCCGCCCAGCCCACCGGCCCCAGACCCTTCTTGGCGAACAGAGGGGCGGGGTGGGCTGGGCGCCCATTCTCTCACTTCTCGCCCCAAATCCAGCATCTCCGCAAAGTGGGCAGAGGGTCCAAAAGGACCCTCCCTCTGCCCGGCAGCTCCCCGCTCCCTCCCGCGGGCAGAGCCCCAGCCCCGGTTCTGCAGAATCCCACACACACTGACGAGCCCAGTGGCCCCGGGTGAACTTCGCTCTCTGGATTCAGCTTCTCCGTCTGATCCCACTGGCGTTAGGCCAAGTTGGGCGAGTTGGATCACATTTTACAAAACGGGAACTGAATCCCCAAGACACCCAGGGAAGGGCAGCGCCAGCGCCGTCCGAGGCCCTCTGCACCCCGACGAGGCCCCTAGTCACTGTTAGAGGGGGAAACTGAGGCTCAGACACACTGGGGGCCAGCAGCCGTCTCCCTCCCACGGCCGACTAGTGGCAGAGCCAGGATGATGGGGCTGGCGCCGGCGCGGGCGCCAACCTCTCCGCGGCAAAAGTGAGAGGGACGACTCCCCGAAGCCAGGGAGCAGAGCCGAACAAGGCCGAGCTCGGCCGAGTCTGGCCGAATGTTGCCGAGTACAGCCGAGCAGAGCCGAATGAGGCCGAGCGGATCCGAGTGTGGCCGAATCTGGCCCGCGGAGAGGAGCCCCTGGGCGGACGCCGCTCGGCGAGGGGGCGAGGCCTGAGGTCCCGCGGCGCCCCCTGCCGGGCATAGAGAGCACAGCGCTCGCGGAGGCCACCCTTTGGGGCGGGGCAGTCCTGCGATAGTCCTGTGAGATGGGGTGGGGAGCCCACTTTACAGATGAAGAAACTGACGCTCAGAGAGGTTCCGAGGCTGCCTCAAAGGGACTCAGCTAAGAAGTGGTGGAGCTGGGGTTCGAACCTGAGTGTGTGCCAAGGGCTCACCTGCCACGGCCGCCCACGTAAGCGGGCGTTGTGTGTGTTTCCTTTTCCCCTGATAGCTGCTGTTTATTATGGCCAGAGCCGGAGAGACCCTCCCTTCAGAGGAGCAGGCGGAAGGTCCCGGCAGAGCTCAGAGGCGACCCACGGTCTCACAGAGGGAGCGACTAGCCGGGCTCAGGGCCGTGCGGGCCACGGCCGGGTGTGCAGCGCCAGCAGTTCCCATGAGCAAATATTGACACACTTGCTGCATTAAAGCAGGTCGAAGGGCTGAGAGGCCATGTCCTGTACCTTCTCCAGCAGGGCTCTCGTACAGCCCACCTTCACCCAAGGCCTCAGTTTCCCCACCTGGAACAAGATGGTGGTAGAGGAAATGGGCGCTGGGGGCACATGAGCCAGAACTCAAAGTGTCTGGGACCCTGGAGGACACTGAATGTGGCCTGGCCACTCTCTTTGAGCCTATGAGAAAGTGAAGGCTGGCCTCACCCTTAGCACACACGTGTGCACGCGTGTGCGTCCGTCATTCACCCCTGTGTGCACACTGCCCTGGTCTGCTAGGCGGGCCTGTGCCAGGGCTGCAAAGCTTGCTGGGGGTGGCTGGGCCTCTGGGAAGCAACTGAGGTCCCGGTGGGGACTGGCTTGCCCCTCTGCCTGTCGAGTCTTCCCTGAGGACGTTGCCATGGCCCAGTGGCCACCAGGGAGCTGACAACAGTGTCCTCAGCTCTCCCCCCTCCCCTCATCATGCCTGTCCACCCATCCCCCATTTTCATAGTTTTTAAAAATTATGGGCACTGGCCTAGAGGTTGGGAAAAAAGTGTTTTGGGTCCTGTTCCTGGTGCTGTAACCCTGGGCAAAGTCACATAGCCATGCTGGGCCCCACTGCCTTCAGCTGTGAAATGAGTATCAGAGCTGTCATCAGGGCCTGGAAGGTCTCCCACCCCGCCCTGTAGACAAACTCTGGTCCCCAGTTGCACTTGGCTGGGCTCTAACCCCTCCTGGGGAGGCTTCCACCCCACCCGCAGATGGATTCTTGCTTCTGTAAAAGCACTTCCCGTGTCTATTTGACACTTACACGGTACCTGTGGCACGCCAGAACTCTTCTAAGCAGTTTACAAATATTAACTCATTTAAACCTCCTAACAACAGGGACAACTGCTCTCATCTTCATCTCAGAGAGGAGGACACAGGCCCAGAGAGGTTAATTAACTGGCTCATAGTCAAACAGCTACCGAACAATGAGCCGGGATTCAAACCTAGGCAGTCCCAGAGTCTGTGTGCGTAAGGAACCGCCCTCTGTACCTCTCATCTGTGCTGTCACTTCCTTGACTTCTAGAAGCCAGGCCTTGTACTCCACTTCTCCGCCCTCAGCTTTCTGCAGCTGGCAGCCACCCAGTAGCTGCTGAAGGAAGGAATGAGTGGGTCAATCCAGAGGTCTCCCCAGAGACCCAGGAGGGGAGGGGCTGTGATTTCTGTTTTGCAGGTGGGGAATTGTGTTAGTTTGCTCTGGCGGCTTAACAAAGTACCACAAACTGGGCGAGTTTAACAAAGGAAATTTATTCTCACAGTTCTGGAGGCTGGCAGTCCGAGACCAAGGCCTCAGCTCGGCTGCTTCCTTCCGAGCCTGTGAGGGAAGGAGCTGCTCCCGGCCTGTCTCCTGGCGTCCGGGTGTTTGCTGGCAATCGTCAGTGTCCTTGGCTCGCAAAAGCATCACTCTGGTCTTCACCTTCATGTTCACATGACATCTCCCTGTGTGCCTGTCTGTGTCCCAATCTCCCCTTTTTAAGGACACCAATCACATTGGATTAGGAACCCTCCCTACTCCGGTAAGACCTCATCTTAACTACCTACCTCGGCAATGACCTGATTTCCAAAGGTCACATTCCAAGGTACCGGGAGTCAGGACTTCAACATATGAATGGGGGGAATATTCAGCCCATCACAGGGATTAATGCCCTGGAGGCCCGTATGACACAGCCTGTGTCCCTGAAGCATCTCACTGCTACCTTCTTCCCTCGCTCACTGGGCTCCTCCATGCTCGGGGCCTTAGCACGTGCAGGTCCCTCTGCCTGGCACACTTAGGCTCAGACTTCTGCTCTCGCTGCAGCCCCACCGACCCCCCTGAGGCTCCCGGAGCGCTTTGCACTTTTCCCTCCCCAGTGAGCCCAACAAATAGTGACACGTTCACCGTGTGGTGGCTTGTGAGCACTGTGAGCATGGGAATCGTGTTGTTTGCCTCCACTGTGCCCCCGGCCAGTGGCAGGGCCTTGCATACAGCTGGTGATCAGAAAAGCCTTTGTTAACGAAATGAGTCATGTCCAGAGAGGTGAAGTAAATGGCCCAAGGCCACACAGTAGGTTTGTGGCACAGTGGGGCCCAGGGCCCAGGCCTCCGACTGTGGGTCCCACGACTTGTAGGGGCCGCATCCCCCCTGCAGCCTGCCAGCAGACCCCCCAGTGCCGGGGAGTGCCCCGAGGCCTTGGCAGGATGGAGGCCTTGTACAACTCCAGGGCAGTGTCCCCCATATTATAGCCTGAGCTTCTTGCTGTGTTTTCTTCTGTGTCTGGAGTCCTGTGGAGGCCGAGCTGTCACCTCCCATGGGACACTGGCCTCCATCTGCCCCACCCCTTCTAGGTGAAGAGGATCCCAAAGATCTGGGGGCCTCGGCTCTCTCTGCTCCCAGCCCTGCAGACTTCCAGCTCCTTCCTGATAATGCTGATGCTAACATAAAAAGTCCTGGTCCAGAGCAGGGTGGCCATGGGCTGTTGCCTGGCAACCGCCTCTGAGAGACAAGTTCAAGGTAAGGACTTCGGTGGCTGAAGAAGAGGAGTCAGGCAAGGTGGGTTGTCACCACTCCTCGCTCCCTGCTCAAGCTCACAACCACAGAGCCTCCCCCAACCCACAGATTCTAGCCCCAAACCCCAATACGAGCTCCTTCAGCCCCCCATACCCCCACACTCGTTTATTCGGGGCCACCACATTGTACAATTTCACAGGAGGCTGGAGTCACAGGGTGGAGTACCCTGGAACTGTGAAATGCAATGGCCCCCTTTGTGCATTCGTTCCGGATACTCATCGGAAGGGCCCACACCTGCACGGCTAGGCCCTGGAAACACAGACACGCCCTGGGAGGGACAAGGCTATCAGACACACACACGTGTGGGGGACAAGGACATCTACACACGTGCGTGCACGTGAGATGCACAGGGAGTGGCACCCAGTGTGGTGGGGGAGCTGGGGCTGTGGGAGCCCGTGGAGGGATCCTGGCCCAGACGGCGACTCCCACGCCACACTCAGGCCCCAGCGGTTCCTCTGCTCCCACCGCACACACCCCTGCCCCACGTGAGGCCCCAGTGCACGTTCACTCACGGATATGGCTGAGCACCTACTGTGCACCCTGCACTGTGCTCACACAAACCTTCATACACATGTGATCACAGCCAGAAAAGGCAGCCACACACAGTGAACCCTGCACACACCCAGGCTGCTGTTGCTACTGCCTGGCCCACCTCCCCTTGCCATTGGCGGGCTGTCCCTGACCACCCCTATCCTGCTCCCCAGGTCGTACCTTCTCTCTACTGGCAGCATAGGCACATGACCCACACCTGGCCAATCATGGCACCCTATCACCTTGTCTTTGGTGATTGGCCTAGGGGACCATCATGTGACCCAATTGGAGCCAATCGGCTTTCTTCCATGAGATTTGCTATTTAGGTAATAGGGAGGAAGGAGATCTGCTTTTGGATCAAGATCTATAAGGATGTGGGTCCACGCCCGTCAAGGGTATCTTCTACGTTCCCTGGAGGGCCTGGCTCTGGGAGGCCACACATGAAGAGGCCAGGGTGCACAGAGCCCACACACACCGGCACATTCACACCCTTCTGTACCCACGGCGTCTGGCAGAGGGACTGGCCAGGCCACGATGCTGTTGTGTATCGCCATCTTTATTGACAAGAGCTAGGGGCAGAAGCAGCAAGGATTTCCTAACTGGCCTCCCCATTATCCTCGCAGGACATTGCTCATCTGCCCAGGAGTCAGGAAGGCAGGGTCAGGCAGAAAAGGCTGGAATGCCAGGGGTCCCTTCTTCCTCAGATGCTCAGACCCTCCTCAGGGGACCCCCAGACCACATCCCAGGGCTGGGCCTCCAGCCCCCAATCTCCATGGAATCTCTGGTTTTGTGAACACACTTCCCCTCTGAGGGTCCTGCACTGTCCCTGAACCCTGCCTCCCTGCCCCTTGGCCTCTGACCCCCAACTCCCCATGTCTCATGGCCTGCAGTGTCCACACCCCAAGAGCCAGACACAGAGAGGCTACTTGATGAATTGGGGTGGGGGTTCAGGACAAGCCTGGGAGTGCGGAGGGCATCCATTGCAGTGAGCCTGGCAGTTTATCCAGCATGACTCATTTTGCTCCCCAAGTCCCAGAAGGCAGACAAGCTGGGATAACCACCTCCATCTTATGATGGGGAAACTGAGGCCCAGAGAGGCCAAGGCTAGCCAAGGACCCTGAGGTGGGCTGAAGATCCAGGTCTCCAAAATTCTGGTTCCTATGCTTTCCCTGAGGACCCCCTGCCCTCTGCAGGGGGTGGGGGTGGAGGGATTTCTCAGAGGTGCCACCCTTGCTAGGGCAAGCCCTACCACGGCTTGAGGGGTTCTCTCCAGGAGGAAGTCCGGGCCCAGCCTTGGACAGTGGCTACTCCCCGTGGTTCCATTCCAGACCCCTCTTGTCCTGGAAGCCCCCAGGAACATAGACGATAGGGAGGCCTGTTCCCCTACTCACCAGGGGCTCACCACTCTCCCAATGTGGCCTCCGTCAAGGCCTGAACCCTTCTTTCTGCCACTCCCAGGCCCTCGAGGGGCTGCCGCCCTGTGCGTTAGCTCACCCACTGGGTCGTGCAGCTTCTCCTTGACGCTGGTCGGGCCAGGCATCAGCGACTCTGATTCATAGATGCTGCAACTGCGCTCAGCCCACAGGGGCCACAGATGGCTCCAAGAAACAGACCTGTCGTCCTCCCTCCTGCTCCTTCTCCCTCCTCTTCCTCTTATCTCCTCCTCATAGCGCTGCTCAGACACTGTCTTTCCATGCCAGTCCACGTGGGTCCCTGCCTGGGTCTCCAGGAGGGGAAGAGAGAGGTCGCAAGCAGACAAACAGGGCAGGTCCCACTATGGGGAGGCTCTTGGAAGCCTTCAGAGACCTGAGGATGCCCCCACCCCAATTCCAGCCACAAGACCCAAAGCAACCTGCCTTAGGGATCAGGTAGCTGACCTCAACAGGGCCCCTGAGCCAGGCTTTGGGTGGCCTAGGCTTATGCAGTTTGGGGTCCCTCTTTAAGAAAAGGAATACAAAATTACAGTACAAAATTAGATGCAGGGCCTCAAAAGAGCCCAAGCAGTAAGGGACCCTGAAGCTGGACACCATTAGCTTCCTAGAAAGTTCACCTCTTCTCCTCGTGTCCAGGAGCACAGGAGCTCCAGCTCTGGGTGTCTGGGCCAAGAGGGCCTGGAGGTTACCGAGTTGTCCGGCAGGGGACAACTGAAAGAGCGCAGCCGGCCCAAGGCCTCACAGCCCACGGGGGAGCACTGACCCAGGCCTGAGCACTTCCAGCCCCTCCTCCCCCCAGGTTAGACTTTCTTCTGTGTGGGGCTCCAGCCCACCCCCAGCATCTCCTGTGTCCCTGACCCTGAGCCCGGGAAATCCAGGCCTCTGAGGGCCAAGATTCAGGCTGGTCCCCCCAGGATGCTCCGTCTCTGGGAGGCAGGCCAGCCTGCACTCAGCCTTTACCCCGGCCCTGCTCAGCAAGGTCAGCCCAGCAGCGATGCCCACCAGACCTCTCGCCTGACAAAGCTCATCCAGACCGCTTACTCCTATCCCTGAGTCACAGACGAGGAAATGAGGCCCAGAGAGTAGAAGTGACCTGCCCAAGGTCACGCAGTAAGTCTCGGCAGCAGTGGGGTCAGAGCCCAGGCCTCTGAACATCCCAGCATGGGTCTCTGGCACCTAGGGCAGCATGCCCCAGGCACACCCATGGCCTCTGTCCCTTCCTCGGGCCACCCTGGCCCTCCCCAGGCCCCTACAGGTAGCTGATGTGCAGCGTGCTGGACTTCTCCCCAGCTGAGGGCTCCTGGGGCAGGAACTGCCGCTCCTTGCCAGCCGCTCTGCTGGGCGGCCGCTCCTGCCCGCTGCTGCCAGGCTGTGTGATCTGGCTGACCCGGCTATTCTCCTCCTTCCCCTTCCCCTGCGCCCCTCCCTCCTCCCCATCCTCTTCCCCATCCTCCTCCTCGGTCTTCTCTGGAGGCCCCACAGTGGGCTCCTGGTTGCACACACGGCGGGAAGGCCGCAGCAGGACCCTGCGGAAGCCCTGCTTGAAGCGGTAGGAGAGGAAGCCGTAGAGGATGGGGTTGGCACAGCTGTTGGCATAAGGCAGCGCCACCACCAGGAAGTAGAGGCCAAAGAAGGCAGGCTCCTCGGGCAGCGGGCACACCACGTTGACAATGTTGAGCACGTAGAAGGGCATCCAGCAGAGGACGAAGAGCGCCACCACGGCCACCACCATGCGTGTGACCCTGCGCTCAGAGTTCCGTCGCCGCTGGCACGAGGGTGCCCACACCCGCCGCCCAGCCGAGCGCACCTTCACCACGATGAGCAGGTAGCAGAGACAGATGACCAGCAGCGGCCCGAAGAAGCCCAGCGCAGCCGTGTAGATGATGAAGCCGGCCCGCCAGGCTGCCGCCGGCTCGGGCCACTGCATGTGACAGGTGCTCATGCCATGGGGCACACCCGAGAAGACCACCACGGGCAGCACCACCACAGCTGAGGCCACCCAGACGGCTGCACTGACCGTGCGGGCCACGGGCGCTGTGCGCCAGCGGGCCGAGCGGGTGGGGTGCACCACGGCCAGGTAGCGGTCCACGCTCATGACGGTGAGACAGAAGATGCTTGTGAACTGGTTGATGCCGTCCACGGCCATGACCAGGCGGCACATGAGGGAGCCAAAGGGCCAGTAGGACAGAGCGTTCTGGGCAGCCAGGAAGGGCAGCCCCAGCATGAAGAGCTCATCAGCCAGCGCCAGGTTGAGGATGTAGACGTTGGTGACCGACGGGCTGGTCGTGTGCCTCAGGACCACGTAGATGACCAGCGAGTTGCCCAGCAGGCCCACCACGCACACCACCAGGTAGACCAGTGGGATCAAAACGCCACTGACGGCCAGCCCTGCCGGGCTTGGGCCCACCGACACGTTTCCCAGGGTGGCATTCAGGGGCCAGGCCGAGGAGGCATTCTCGGGTTCCGGGGTCGTGGGCACCAATGAAGGATAGCCAGGGGTGTCCATGGCTGAGGGGGCAGTGGTCAGCAGTCAGCTACTGGCCTGAAGGAGGGAGGACACAGCCTGGTCACGACAGAGGATGGCTTTCTCTGTGCTGCCCCTCCCCCATCACACTGAACTTGGAGACCTACCGTACCCCAGGTCAGGGCTTGGCACGCACCCTCTCATTTGCTCTGCACAGCCCACAGGGCTGGGTGGTGCTGTTCCCATTTCTCAGAGGAGGAAACCAAGTCTCAGGGGGTGAAATGACCACTCTACCATGCAGCTAGTGTGTGGTGTGGGACATGAGGTCACATCCGTTCATAAACCAATACCTGCCCTTTCTACGTATGACGCCCCGGCTGGCAGGACCCCAGTAAGAGGGTTGCATCGTCCACCAACAGGTCTCAGGCCTCACGTCTGAGAAATACCGCTTCACATCCCCGGTCCTCCACCTGCGCCCAGACGAACTTCAGGGGAACCACGGACGTCTGGGTGAAGGTTAATGTGTCCGTGTCTTTTTTGGGCAGAGCTCAGAGCTTGTGTCAGATTCCTCAGATTCCAAATGGAGTTAAGAGTCACGGGCTCAGGGGTGTCCCCTCCTCCGGGACTGGGGACCCTTAGGAACCCCCTCAGCCTGGGCCGTCCCACTGCACCCTCCCAAAGGCCCTGCCCAGGAAAGCTGGCTGTGAACCTGGGGGTGTTGCTGAGGCCCCTTCTCCCCCAGAGACCCACTGGTGCTGGAGAAATTTATAATTCACGTGACGGTGCTGACAAGAATGGCCACCATCCCTGGCCAGTGGGGCGGGCTGCCCAGAGCGGGGACATTTCAGACGGTCTTGGGGTGGGAGCACGCACTCGCCCGCAGCACAGCGAACCCGTGTTCCCGGGGTGCTCATCCACGCCTTTCTCGTGACACGTCCCATGTGGCTAAGGAACCGGGCCTCTTCCCGCCCCCTGCTGCGCTGTGGTCTCCCCCTTATGCAGCTCTGGACCCCCACCCGCTGCCTCCCAGCATCGCTTTGGCACCAGCCCTGCCTCCGTGCCTGAGGCATGGGATGACTCAGAGGAGCCCGGGGCGGCAGTTCTGAGCGCCGAGGGGATGAATTGCCATGGTGGAATTTCACGCCCTGCTGGGGAAAGTGCATGCCTGAAAACAGGAGCCTCCTCTGGGGCCTGGACCTCCTACCACACCCCTTCTTTCTAATGACCCCCCAACCCCATCCCTTGGCTCCTGGCTGTCCTTCGATTCTCCCTGCAGAAAACCCTGAGGTGGGAAGAAATCTCTCAGAGAAGCCCTTCTTCTAGTACCCTCCGACTGAACCGACGCTGGGCCTGAAATGCCTCCAGTGCGACCTGCAGTCCGCGTTCCCCTACGCAGACTCCACTTTTGAGGTGCAACCCTCCTGGGAAGGGGAGACCCCCCAACTCCAAACAAACGCCTCTGGGTGGGTGAGCCCACCTGATTGTCCCTGTCCTGAGGACCTGGGGCCGTGAAGAGTTCCGAGTGCCAGGCCAGGGGAGGCCAAGGATGGCAAAGAACCCCCAGGCCATGGCTTCTCCTGACTACACTGCAGGCTGGCTGGGCTCAGACAGAGCACCCCCTCCCTGTTCCTGAGTCTGGGAGAGGAGACAGGACTCCGAGCCTGGGGGGGCGTCCCCAAACTGTCCTCAATCCACCCCTCTCCCCAAGCCCTCATCAGCTCTCCTGAGCCTGGCATAGCAGCACTGGGGCGGGGGTGGGGGGCGCACAGTGTCTGCACAGCAGGCTATAGCGTCCTCACAGTGCTGCCAGCTGCTCTGAGCCCCAGCTGCGCCAGGTTCCCGGCTAAGCTGGTGACAGGCAGCGTCATACAGTGTCCCGCGAAGGGGCAAATCTGGGAGGACCCTGAATGACCATTCCCCACCTCCACGCCCGTTCCCCAGGGCAGCAAACTGAGGCCAGGCCTAGGGAAGGCACCCACCCGAGAGCCCAGCTGGCAGCCAGCTCCCCACACTGCCCCTTGGGCTCTTGAGCCATTAGGATCATGGACCCAAAGCCTCACACTATTGGAGGCTGAGAAATAGAATTTTAGCTTCTTAGAATAGTCATAGAATCTTAGAATCAGATTTTTAGACTCAGTGTCCTTGAATCAGGGAATGTTAGAATTTTAGAATGCCAGAATCAGTCCTTCTTAGACCCAGAATTGTGGAACCTGGGACCTTAGAGTTCTACTTCCTCGGCCAGGGTCCTGCGACACCTTCCACCCGCCCCCTCTCTGCGCCCCCCCATCGCTGTGCTATGCACAGATCCCCTGTGGGCACCCTGGGGCTCGGAGTGGGGGCGGGCAGGAGCTCCAGGCTCCAGGGAAGGACAAGGAGCTGGACAGATGCCCCCAGGGAAGCCGGGGGGTGAGCTCTGAGGCCAGCCCCCCCCATGCCCGGCACACGTGTGTGCACCCACACGCACGAGCACGCATGCCGACACACACTTGGCCCTGGCAGGAGCACAGCGAACCCAGTCAGACTCTCCTTTGCGCTGTGGGTTGAAATAGCCCCTCCTAGAACCCCTGACCCCCACCCCGCCAAGACTCCTGGCCTCCGCCCTCCTCTCAGCCTGTCTTCCCTGTCAAAGTCTAACAGGCCACCGTGCCAGAGCAGGGGAATCACAGCTTTCCACGCGCATAAGCCAGACCTGCAATTTAGGTGCCGTCTTTTCTTTAAGGAGCTGGAATCCTGTGCGTAATCTAGTTCATCCCCGGGAAGGAGGGACTTTTCCTCCCGTCTGGTTTATCTTTGGCACAAGCTTGCCTGAAAGCTGGGGGCGGGCTCCTCAGAGGACTGCTCTAGCAGGGACAGAGCACAGAGAGGGTGAGTGGCTTCCCTGAGCCCCACAGCAATTACAGACGGGCCCTCAGGGATGCCAGGCACCCAGGAGCTCTCCATTTGCCTGTCTCCCAGGCCTTGGAATGCTGGCTCTTGGACGCGGGGACCCTGAATGAGCCCCAGCACCTAGCATGCCACTCAGAACGTCCTTGAATGTGAACAACCAAGCAGTTCAGCAAGTAGAGCTCCAAGATGGGACATTGTTCCCAGGCAGAGGCTTCAAACTCACTATGAAATCCCCATGGAGCCCAAGAGGGTTTTAGAGAGAAAGAAGTTGAGGCTCAGAGAGGTTAAGTAACTTGCACAAGGTCACCAGCTGGGGAGTGGGAAGGCAGAATTCAAACCCAGTTCTGTCTGCTCGTAAACAATTGGTACCTCCTGGCCACACTGGCTTCTCAACAGGCCCCAGGCTGACAGGAATCAAGGTCTGGGACGGCCCTGACAATGCAGGCTGAGGGTCCCCCGTGGTCTCTGCATCTGCTCGTCCTCTGCACCCGGGCCTTCTCCCAGAGAGCCTCGGCTCATGCTGGTCAGTGCCGACTGGCACACTCCCACCCCAAACCTGGGGTCTGGCCCCAGGAACACCCCCCACAAGCCCTGGGTTGGGGGCTTCACTCTGCCACAGAGTGAAGATGCCAAAATGCTGTGTGACCTTGGACAAGTCACCTCTCCCCCGGGGACCTCAGTTTCCTCCCATTAAGAGGAAGACAAGCGCACTCACCTCCAGGGGCGTTGTCGAGATTAATGAGAGTGCTGAGCACGGGCGCGTGGGGGGAGCTCGGGAGAGCTGCCACGTGAGCTGGGGCCAAATGCCGTGATGCATCTGGCTTCTTCCAGCTCTAACATGCTGCTGCTCTGCGATTCCGAGATTCTAGAACTGTGGCACAAGATTCTAAGATGAATACCCCTGCTCCTGCAGCCCTCTAAGAGGTCACAGGAAGGCCTCCTCCTTCCTCCCCGGGACTCCTCACCCGCTGCCAGCCCCTGGCCCCAGCCTCCCAAGTTCATCCTGGGCAGAGGGTGGGCTCCGGCACCCCACCCTCCAGGACCCCACCCAGCCCCAGCCGCCTTACCTGCCCACGGGGTGAGGGGTCCCCTCCTGGCCGCCAGGCTGGTTATCATCCTGCTTTCTCCCCTCCCTGGCCAGTCCCCAGGTGTCCCTAGAGCACCCCTAGCCAGGGCACCCAAACGGTGCCCATTTCTAGGTAGCTTGTGGGCTAGGGCCCCTCCTGGGCCCTCAGCAGCCCCGTCTGCCCACAGCGCCTCTCCCATCTGGTCTCTGGCCTTGACTTCCCAGCGGTGCCTGGTGCATCAACCCCCATCTCCAGGATACATCCTGGGGGGCAGGGACACAGATGGGGGGGTCTGCAGTCAGGGGCCCAGGGTGGGGGTGGGGAACAAGCTCCCCAAGGTGAAGAAGAAAAGAGGAGAACAGGGGATGTAAGAAGCCAATGGAAATAGAGGGAAAGGGGGTCGGTCGGAGGTGGGGGAGGGGAGAGAGAGAGGGAGAGAGAGAGGACGGTGAGTGGGTGGAAAGGCAGAATGAGGGGGAGTGAGGAGAGATGCTGACAGGGAGAAGACAAGGAGGAGAAAAGAGGAGAGAGAGAGGGAGAGATGCAGAGGGAGGCAGGGATGGAGAGCGAGGAGGGAGGAAGGAGAACGAGGGGGTGGCAGGGAGAGTGACAGAGAGGGACTGTGCCACAGATGGTGACATGGAGCCAGCAAGGAGGGGGGTGCAGGAGACGCGGGAGGAGGGGCTGAGGGCCGGAGAGCAGGTGCGGGGTGAGGGGGTGCAGGTTGGGAGGAGGCAGGAGAGGGAGCAGGGGGGCAGACCCTGTTACCGAGGAGATTTCAGCCACCCACGCCGGCCTTGGCTCCCGCAGGGAGTTGGAGAGGAGGATGTGGTGCTCGGGCCGCCAGCCCGTGGCCAGCCGGAGCTCCCTCAAGCTACTGCAGCACATGCCCCCAGGCGACAGCTGTGTCCTGAGGCCAGGCGGGGTGTGGGCCAGCCAGGGCCGAGAGGAGGGCCGAGGGCGCCTGCGAGCAGTGGGCTGGGGGTCCACCGTCCTGCCCTGCAGCCACCTGCCTCGACACTGGCTGTGACACGCGCCCCGGGGGCGGCCGAGGAGGGGAGGGGGACGGTCATTAGTCCTGGGATCACTGAACCTGGAGAGCCCCAGGCAGGGAGAGGGGTGGAAGGACAGGGTAAAGAATAAACGTTTTAGGCTTTGAGGGTTGAGAGGCAAAATTAAAGACATTATGCAGTGAGGAAACAAATCTCCACTAATTTTTAATTGACAAAATTCCAAGGATAATGATGATAATTGAGGACGATGTTTTGTGATACAGGTGTACGAATGAGAAGAATAGAATTCTCTTAGGGGATGACATTCTGCTTAATTGGAGTTCAAAGTTATTGTTTCCTACTATAAATCAATTGCAAATGGTCATCTGTAAAAACCAGTCTCAGCTTGTAGGCTGTATGAAAACAAGCAGAGGGCCGGATTTGCCCACCTGGGCTGAGAGCCTCTGCCCTGGGGCCTGAGCACAGGCCTGGCCTCTCCTCTGGTCGCCGTGTCCCGGCCTGTGCTGATCCCTGTCCCAGGAGGGAAGGGGAGAGCAGCCAGAGAAGGGAGGGAAAAGGAAACAAGTCTTTGTTGAGCACCTACTATGTGCCAGGCACCAACTAGGTCCCTTTCCTCAGTGAGCCATTCCTTGGGACCAGGGCTGGACCTATCTTGTCACCAGGTACCCAGAGCTGTCATATAGTAGGTCCTCAGAGAACTGGGAATTAAAGTCTCCCGCGGGTGCCACCCTGGCTGCAGCAGCGCACAGTAGGACCACGGACACACTCACTTCCACCTGGAGCCCTGCTGGCCTCCTGGTACTGTCCCTGCACCTGCCCTGCGCCCTGGCAGTGCCCTTCCTCCAGGCCTCAGTCCCCCGTACATACAGGTTCAAGAGGTGCAGCTCCTGGGAGTGTGCCTCTCAGGGGTGAGGGTGGCGTTTCTGTGGCACTGTCCTTCCCCTGCCCAGGGCCCCCCCACGGCTCCTCACTGCGCTCAGAGCGAAGCTGTCCCCTGCAGCCCACCAGGTGAGTCCTGCCGCCAGGCCTGGCCTCCTCCCTCCAATTTCCCTGTGCTCCAGGTACGCCCAGCCTCTTCCATTTGTTCACTCATTCCTGTGGGTCGGGTTGGGGGACAGGCTGGGAGGCTGGGCAGGGAGTTCCAGCCCCAGCTCTGCCCCCCACCCTCGTCGAGCAGCGTGACTTCCTGAAGCCCCCTCTCCAAACTTCAGCTTTCCTCTTCAGTAGCAAGTGTCCACCTCGCCACACAGCCCCAGGGGTGCCTGTGAAGGTTAAACGAAAGAAATATCCTCCTCCCCACGCCAGCGCCAGGCCTTCCAGCCTCTACCTGCGACTCTGGCCTCGCACCTGTCCACTGCACTCCCTCCCCTCAGCCCTCTGGGCCAGGCCCCTGAAGGGGTTCAGGATGTGTCGCCCCAAAATATGCCACTTTGGAAAATCTTTTTTTTTTTTTTTTTTTTGAGATAGACTCTCACTCTGTTGCCCAGGCTAGAGTTCCATGGCGTCAGCCTAGCTCACAGCAACCTCAGACTCCTGGGCTCAAGCGATCCTCCTGCCTCAGCCTCCCGAGGAGCTGGGACTACAGGCGGGAGCCACTGTACCTGGCCGGCAAATCAATTTTTTTAAACTAAAGGCACTTGGAAAACAGCGGGTGCAAGAAGGGGACTCTGACCTCTGCTTTCCTTTCTGAAAGCCGGAGCTGGAAGGCCCGTGTGAAAGGTGCCCTCCCTCCAGCAGGAGGAAGACATGCTTATTGCCGCAGGTGGGAGTCAAGGCCGAGATACATCTGCACAAACAAACCTTTTAAACTTATCTTTTTAGTTACACAATTATCATTCTTTGTTCAACCTAGTGTATAAGCACATAGCCTGGTCCCTTCTTTGGGTCTTTGTTGTTGTTTATTGGCGGGGAGGGTGGGGCGGGGCTCCCACTGTACCTGTCAATAAATTCCTACGCTTTTCTCCTGTTAATCTGTCTTATGTCAGTTTAATTCTTAGGCCCAGCTGGAAATCCTAAAAGGGTAGAGGGAAAAACTTTGCCTCCCCTACACCTCTCATTGTCCCCTGCTTCCACCCTCACCCGCTACTCAGCAGGGAGAATGAGTCTGTTACAAGCAGAAGTCACACCAGTTGCCTCCTTGAGACCTTCCTATGGCCACCTGTGCTCGACAAATAAAATCCACAGTCCCTACTGCGGCCTAAGGGGCCCAGGTAGCCTGCCTCTGCCTGCATCTCCCCCAACTCTCCCCCTCCTCTCATTGTAAAGCACCATGGTCTTCAGTCTGAACCTCACACGCACCCCAGGGCCTTTGCACAGGCTGTTCTCCTGTCCCTCTCTTCACCTGCAACAAGTTTAGGCATCACCTGCTCTGGGCAGCCTTCTCCGAAGCCCTCCCGTTCTCTGGTGCTCTCTCCTCCGGGCTTCCTTTTTATCTGTAATGCAATTATTTTTAATTTGCTTTTATTTTATCAAAGTATTGTTTGCAAGTAAATTTTAAAAACCAATATAGCAGTCCCCCCTTATTCTCAGGGGACAAGTTCCAAGACCCCCAGTGGATGCCTTAAACAACAGATAGTGCCGAACCCTATATATGGACTGTATTTTCCCCTGTAAGGTACATACATACCTGTGATAACATTTAATTTATAAATTAGACACAGTAAGAGATTAACAACAATAACTAATAATAAAATAGAACAATTATAACAATATACTGTAATAAAAGTTATGTGAATGTGGCCTCTCTCTCTGTCAAAGTATCTTAATATTTTTGGACCATGGTTGACTAAAACCACGGCAAGTGAAACTGCAGATAAGAGGGGACAACTGTAGTGATTAAAAATGTCTGTAACAGCAAAAAATAGCAGTCCTCTTGTAGCCCTGCTCCCCTCCTTGTCCCAGAAGCAATCCCACCCTCTTAGCTATTTCTCTGTATTTACCTCCGTCTTACCAAATCTCATCTTTATATTTCTGTCTCTTAAGTCCTCAATTTCAGCCATTGTCTACTGACTTACTATTACAGTGGGTGAGAATTTTACATTCCCTGCACACTCTCATCTCACCCCTTCTCCCCATCCTCCCAGCATGATTTTCGTTAAATGCATGTTCAGTGTTCCCGTTATTAATGCAATGTAAATATTATTTCCTGCTCAGTCAGGAGTTAATAATTGTCTCATTTTTTTCATTTGCTTAGTTTTTTGTTTTTTCAAAAAAACCATTTTCTTGGACTAAGCATTTCCACACACTCCTACAGCTTCATACAAACCTCCCAGTGTAATTTCCAGAGTCCAGCCTCTGTGGTCATTTTTCCTTGGAGACTGCTGAACTCCTCTTGTCTGGGCCAGCCGCCCCTAGGCCTGTGCGTGGCAACATCCTGAGTGTCTCTCTACAGCACAGTATTGGAGATTCCTTTCAGCTTTCTCCTGTGTTCGATCCAGTTTCTTAGATTCCATGTCTTCCTTTTTGATGTTTTACAATCTTATTTTGATGGAGCATAGCTTCGAGTAACTTCCTGAGAAAGTGTGTACGTTTGAAAATAGTTCATTCTCCTCTCACGCTTCTTGATAGCTGGGCTGGGTATAGAATTCGAGGTTGAGAATCACGTTGACTCAGCTGATGGAAGGTGTCTGTCCATGTCACTAGCTTCCAGCACTATTCTTAATCCAAATTCACTGTGTGTAACTTTAGGTAACTTTTCTTTCTTTATTCTGGAAGCTTCTAGGATCTTTACTTTGTCCCTAAATTTCTGAAATTTCATAACAATATGATTTGGTTGGTCTTTTTTCATTCATCGTTTGGGTCACTAAGTGGACAGTTTTCATCTGGAGATTTGTGATCTTCAGTTCCGAGAAAGATTTTTCTATTATTTCCTTCTGGAATGCCTATTGTTTGAATATTGGGCCTCCTGGATTAAACCTTTAATTTTCTTGTTGTTCACCCTTTACCATTTTGTTCTACTTCCTGGGAGTTATCTGTTTTTATCTTCTAATCCTTCTATTTTTATTTCAAAATATTAATTAAGGAGGTACAAATGTTTTTGTCACATGGATACCTTGAACAATGCTTAAGTGAGGGTTTTTGGTGTGCCCGTCTCCAGATCTTCTTTTTTTTAATCGGCGTATTTTTAATTTCCAGGAGCTCTTTTCTGTTCTCTGATTGCTCCTTTGCTGTGGCATTCCGTGCTTATCTGTGGACACACATTTCCTGATCTCCTCAAGGATGGCAATGATGGTTCTTGAAAGTTTTCTTCTGCTCACTGCACTGTCTCTATTTCTTGCTAGTTCCTTTCCTTCTACTTCTTTGATTGGGTCTTTTTCGCATTACAGCTTTCTTGAACTAATCAACCTTTGTTATCCACTCCTGTTTCAGAATGAGGCATTAGAAGGCTGACTGGAGCTCGTACAATGATGAGCATTCTGTGGGACAGCTGGGTCTTTGGTCAAGGACACCCAGGTGTCAGCATCTGTGAGACGTTTCTCTGGGATGACCAGATCCTCAAATGTCCTGTCTGGGGTAAATACATGCCGGGCGCTGACACCCCTGAACTGGGCCAGGGAAGGGGCTGGGGCCACTTTGTTCAGTATCCAGGCTTTCACATAACCCCCCTGTGTCAGTCAGCTATTGCTGTGTAACAAGTAACCACAGAACTCTGTGGCACACGACAATAAGCACTTGGTTAACTCACACATCTTCAGGTCAGCTGGCATGAGCTGATTTAGACCGGGCTGCGCTGGGCCGAGCTGTATCCCGTTGCAGGTCTGCAGGTCAGCCGGACAGCTCTGCTCTGTGTTTCTCTTACACTCTTGGAAGCAACAGGCTTGTCCAGGGCATGTTCTTTTTTATTTTATTAAATTAAATTCATTTATTTATTTATTGGCAGCACAAGAGAGCATGCTGAGGGGTGCAAGCACACTCCAGTCCCTCCTTCTGATGCATGTGCTAACATCCCAGCGGCCTCAGCAAGTCACATGTCCAAGCCCCGCAGCAGGGCAATGGGGAAATACATTCCTCCCATGGGTGGGAAGGAGTGATTATTTGCTGAGCATAATCGAATCTCTAACATCTCCAAAATCATTCTGCTGCCTCACCCCTCTCTGCTCCGCAGCTGGTGTCCCTGGGTCCAGAGCATTCTGGCTGAATTCTCCCTGCCTGGGGTAGGGAGGGGCGGTTGACTGGCTGAGTAGCGCCTAGGAGAGGACCAGGAAAGGGGTGTCTAACTCCTCCTTACACAGACTTCAAGCTACCTCTTGTTTCAGCCTCCTGCCTCATCATCAGTGGTGTCCGGGCCCCCCAGTTCGGAGCCTCTCCAGGATTCTGCACGGCCGGTTGGTTCACGTCTTTTCCATCTCCACCGCCGCCTCCCGCCCCTGCCCTGCCCAGTAACGGCAGGCGCTAAGGTTTGCTTTCCTGGGCTCTGTTAAATCATTTACCAGCCCTCCATCTGCTCTCAGTGCTCGTGCTTTGAGGTTACAGGTGTCTCCGAGTTTCTTCGAAGATGGGAGTTTCTGTTTCTGTTTCTCGTTCTCATCATTGTGGCGGCTGCTTTCAGCACGGGCCGGGGTGGAAACATCTCTACCACAGCGCCTTGACACCGGAGTCTCTTCCTTTCTGTGTTGAATATACTTCTGTGATTCGTGCGTGGATCAAGCCGCACGGCAGGTGTTTATTTATGCATCTGGTCCTCCCACTGGCCTCCGAGCGCCCCGTGGGCAAGGGTTGGTGTGGAGCACGTGGTCAGTGTGTGGAAACTGAATTGAATTGCATTTAGATTATACGGACAACTGCTCATTTCGCCTTCCTTGAGGCCCTCTCCAGGGGTCTGGAGACATCCAGATCTGCCTCTCCCTCCCCAGAGCCTGCCCTGCCTACCGTACCCCATGAGGCCTGGACGGAGTCAGGTGTCCCCAGAGGCCAATATTTCTCTGGGGTGGGCATGCAGGGTAGGAAGAAGTCAGAGGTCAAAGGAGTAGACAGCAGAGATTCCAGCCCCCAAGTCATTGTTTCAGCATCGTGTCTGTGTAACAAACCACCCCAAAATGCAGCAGCTTGTAACAGCAGCCATGTTGTCATCGCCCAGGATTCTGAGCATTGGCTGGACTCAGGCGGGCGGCTCTTCTCTTCCACGTGACGGTGGCTGGGGCTGCAGGGACCTGGGGCCTCAGCTGGGCTGGCACGTCCGGGCGGCCCACACACATGGCTGGCACCTTGATAGGGATGCCGGAAGGGCGGGCTCAGCTGGTGCTCGAATGGTTGGTCTCTCTCCCTCCATTGAAGTCTATTCCTTCATCCACTTGCTCGTTTGCATGAATAACAAACATTCATCCAGCATGGACTGAGGGGCCAGGACACACTAGGGTCCTGGTGTTAACCTGTGAGCACAGCACACGGGTCCTTGTTGTCATGGAGCTCGCAGCCTAGAAGGAAGCGCTCATTGAACAAACCGACCCATCTAACAAATGCTTAAATATAGCCAGTGATGAAGGCTGCTCTTCAACAGAGGCACAGAGAGAGGCAGAAGGGGGTGATTGAGGGTGAGTGTGGGTGACTGTGGGGGAAGCTTTGGGAGACCACGTGCTGGGGGCGGAGGGAGGGACCTGCCTGAGCGAAGGTCCTGGGTGGAAGAGGCCCTGGGACTCCATGAACACTGGGAGCAGCGCTGTGGCGGGAGCTCCGCCAGGAACCGGCAGGCGGGCAGCAGGGGAGCTCCGGAGCGAGGCACTGGTGACATCATGCAGGGTCTCGTAGGTGAGGTGGGGTTTCATGCTGAATGTCCCCAGATGCCACAGAGGCTGCTAAACAAGGGAGTGATTCAACCTGATCTGTGTTTTAACCTGATCACTCTGGCTGCTCTGTGGAGACAAAACCACGGCCAAGGGCAAGAGTGGAAAGCAGGAGTCAGGTCAGGAGGTGTGAGAGTTCGGGTTGGCACTTGTCCCCCAACTGCAGGAGGAACTGCCCTCCCCATCCCACTGGCACTGGGCTCTGCCACCTGCAGCGTGAGCAGAGGCCTTAACTATGCTTGTGACGCACAGCTCGGCCTCCTGTGCTCCCGTGACCCACGTGGGAAGAGCCCGCTCTGGGTAACGCTGGTCTCGGGAGGAGGAGAGGCAGGTGGGGCAGACCTGGAGCTGCGGCCAGGTGCTGAGCCCACCCAACCCCCAGCCTGAGGCAGCGTCACCAGCCAAACCCCCCCAGATCAGCTGACCCACACAGAGCCGCAGCCTGGAGCGTGAGAATGAATACAGGCTTGGCGACGTTGGCCTCTGAATTTCGACGTGGTTTGTTACGCGGCATTATTGGCAATAGCTGACTATGATCAGAGGCAACTGCAGTCATCCAGGGAGGAAACGATGCTGGCCTGGACATTAGAGTGGTGGCAAGGGACGGAAGGGGACAGCTGGGGAGATAGTTGGTGATGGGTCGGAAGTGGAAGGTGAGGAGTAGAAGGTATCAGGAAGGACTCCCCGACTTTTGGGTTGAGAGCCTGGGTGCACCTGCTGAGTGACGAAGGCTGTGGCATGTGGGTTGAAATGTTCAGAGACACACAATGGCGGGGCCATCTCCCCTCTCTGCCGACTGGCGGCCTCCCCGCTGGCCTGAGACCGGCGAGAGCAGGCCGGGCCTGGCTCACCCTCACACCCTGGGTCTGGCACCGGGTCTCCTTAACTATTTGCTGAGTAATCAAATGACTGAATGAGCCAGCGGCTGTGTAAGCATGTTTCAAGGTAACAGGAGGATGTCACGGCATCCAAGTGGCCGAGTATGTTTGTACACAAGGAAGCCCCCCAGGCCGCCTGCTGGAAGATGGAGGACAGGCACAGAGAGGGAAGCAGCAGCGGGGACAAGGGGGTGGATTTAATAGGTATTGGGAGGTCGAACTGCCCGGGCCTGGTGACCAGTGAAAGCTGGGGTGGGAGATGGGAGGAGCCTGGGGGACCCCCTGCTTCTGCTCTGGAGGAAGGAACACAAGCGGCCAGGCTCTGGGACAGAGAGCGGTGGATGAAGCGGTCTGTCCGGCAGGCGCTGGCCTGGCCCCCCAGGCCACGATTTCATTGCAAGAAGGGCTGAGTCTGAGGCCAACAGCCCTGCGCGCCCGGCCCGGGCCTGGCGCTAGGCGGGCCCTGGGAGTGGCTGTTGTCGCATGAGTGAGCACCGTGTTGTCAGCTCCTGCCCACAGCCGGCAGGTCTTCCTGTTTCAACACAGGTTCTCGCTGACTTCCCACAAGGTTTCTCTTTCCTGTCTGAGAGGCCTCTGGCCTTCAGCCAATGTGCAGAGCAGAAACAAGTGACTCACCCATGTCCGGTGCCTGCTGGTACCTGATACGATACAAAGAGCACTGGGCTAGGAGTCCTGAGGCCTCAGTTACAAATGCTGTCAGCTCATAGTAATAGAAGGTCCGACCAACGGAGGAATAAACAAATAGGTGGCTTCATTTTCCTTTGTTCCCATAACAAGGCAGTTGCTGGCACTAGTCAGCTGCCAGCTGATGCTGTCAGGGCCCAGGCTCTTTTTCCCTTTCTCCTCATCCACTCACAGCACGTTGGCTTGTGTCTTCACACCTGTGGCCTCCAGCTCACAGGATGGCTGCTGCAGCTCCAGACATCCCATCAGTATTGAAGCCAGGGAGGGGGCAGGACAAAGGGCAGTGTCGGTTAGGTCTGTCATTTTTTATGGAAGAAAACAAAAACTTTCGTAGAAGCCACCTCTCCGGCTGACTTTCCCTTATGTCCTGTTGGCCAGAACCGTGTGACCTTGGAACCCCCTACAAAGCTGGCTGGGAAAACAAGTGTTTTGTCAGATGTCAGGTACACCGCTGCCATGCACAACGCTAGGATTCTGTTAGCCAGGAGGCTGGGAGTAGCGCAGAGAGTGGGACAGCGGTGTCCCCCTTACCCACTTGAGCTCTAACTCCTTTGGTCTCTTGTACTCGTGTTTCCTCCTCTGCAAAATGGGGCAACTCGTACCTATCTTGGAAACAGGTTAGCAGGATTAAATGAGATAATATGTCCATGCTAAAACTCCACAGTGAGTGAAGACATTTATTCACTGACCCCAGTATTGGTATAAAGGCAAGGACTGTCTACTGGGGTAGGCTTAGGCGGCTGAACACACATGGCAGGAGACCCTAGCCCACCCGTGGCCTGCAGGGAAGTTCGAGGAGCAGAGGGAGGAAAGGATTCGAGGAAAGGGGATGGAGCATATGCAAAGGCCTTGGGGTGCAAGAAGCAGGAAGGTGGGTGGGTTTGAGGAAATGAGAGTCCAGTGTGACAACAGAGGTGTGGTGCAGGAAGAGAGAGCGAGGTACAGGTGGCCAGGGCTCCGGCGCCACGATGGGGGTCCGGAGCTTGTCCCGAAGCCTTGTAAAGAGCAGGCAGCAGAAAGAGGCCACCTCTGACTCTGGCTAACTGGAGGGCGCATCTCAGGGCTTTTAAATGCTGAACCTACTGGGGTGTGGGATCCCACCCCCCGTGTCTGTGTGTGTGGGTTGTGATGTGGCTTTGTGTTTCAGAGGAGAAGTAACTTTAAAAACACAATGACCTTATTTGAGCGAAAACTAAGAAAAGCCAGGGGTTTCCCAACTGTAGCCAGTCCCTTTCACGGGCGCTGCTCCCAAGAGACAAGTGACCTGGGGGTCCTGCCTCACAACTCGGGATTTACAGGGGCAGTGGGGCTGGCCAGGAGCTCTGGGAAGGCAGAAAGTGGAAACCCAGAGCATTTCATTGGATGGGCATTGGCGGACTCCTGGGACGTCAGGGACAGGCTCTTACATCTCTTGGCCTCTCTAGAGTGGCAGCCCCTGAGAGCAGAAGCTCGTGTGCACTCCCGGATCCCCCACCCTAGAGCAGTGCCTGGCACAGAGGAGGTCGCCAGCAAATATGTGCTGCATGAATGAAAGCAAAGTCTAGACAGGGAAGAGTGATCGTGCACAGGAGTGGGAAGTCCAGCACCTGCCCGTAACTTAGCAAACACCAAGGTGGAACCGACTGTGCCAGGCACTGTTACACTTTCTATATGAACTTCCTGAATCCTCACAATGACCCCGGCTCTCTTTTAAAGAAACTCACCTCTGCTTGGTGCCTGCTGGGCCCGGCATCATTTCCTTATACTGTTGGGTTGGACACTTTCCCACGACCACCAATAGTGGAGGTTGCGGGTTTCTGGCTGCCCGATACCAAATTCCCCAATTCCAACCAGGCTGTCAGTGTCCACTTGGGAAGTGGCTTTTCCTCCCTAGTGCACCCGGTTTTGCTGGGGTTGCCTCTACTTGCTGCAGCCTGGCGTGTGGTCTATGCCTGACCAATCAGGACACAGCTTGGACAAATATGATTGGTTGAAGGGCCAGAACCTAAGCTGGTCCATCAGAGTAAACTTGCCCAGGACAGAAGCTTGCTCTGTTTGGCTGAACTTGAACTTGGAAGGATGAAGCCCTGAGAGTCACCTGCCTAAGAATGAACCAGCCAGCCGATGGCAGAGCCAAACCATACAGGAAAACAAGCCCTGATGACACCATTTGAGCCCCCTTGATAAAGCCGCACCTGAAGTCACGATATTTCCAAAGTGTAATCAATAAATTTATTTTCTGCTTAAGCAGGTTGAATTGGGTTTTCTGTTTGCAATAGCGAAAGTCCTGACAGGCAGGGTGTGAAAGTTTTAGGACTCTCACAGGTAAATGAAGCTCAGGATCCTGCAGGCGGAGCAGAAAGTCCTGAGAGATGGCGGGGGTCAGCTGAACCCAGACTGTCGATTGGCGGGGCAGATATCCCAGAGATTTAGAGAATTTGATTTGTTTTATGTTGTCCCAAAAAAGGAGAACTGAAAGCAGAGGAACAAACTTCTGAGACACTCATTTTTGCTTAGTAGAACTTTCAGACAAGCAAGACCATCTCGGTATTGGAGCAGACTGCCTCAGGAGGGACTGAGATCCCCGTCCCTAGAGGTATACAAGTAGTGGCTGGCGACCATCTGACCGAAGGTTTCCAGAGGGGAGTCAGGCATGGGGGGACTGGGGCAAACGGGTAGATGCTTCCATATGCAGCGGCTGGCATTGACCAAAGTAACACAGGGGAGGCTTATTGGGTCCTGGGCTCCCCGCTGGCCCCTGGGAAGGCAGGAACATGAGCAGATTGGGACACAGCGCCTACAAAGTCATCCTCTCCCGGCCCCAGGGGACCTCCGGTGCGGAGAAGATGATGAGCCAAGCTCTGCAGCCATCTGCTAGGAAACGCCACAGGGAGGGGACAGCATGGCCAGCTGGGGCACCGTCGGGCCTTGCATGGGGGTCCTAGAGGGTCAGGACCATCTGGGTGGGAGGGCTGGGGAGCAACCTGGAAGGGAGACAGGCAGGGGGTGAGAATCTGAGGACAAGCAGAATCCATAGCTCACGGCTTTCCTGGCTGACAGCTCATTCCAACTCCAGGGCCTCGGCTTGAGGCCTGTCCTGCCCCTGGGACTGCCCTCCTGCTCTGCCCACCACCCCCAGTCCTCTCCGTCCTTCTTGTCCCACCCCGAGGAAGCCTTGCCGGCTGCCTCCATGCACACCCCCCACCCTCTTCTGCCCCAGGGGCACCAGAGCGCAGTCTGTCCCGCCTCCACCCACATATGTGGTGTTCAGTCTCCCCGGCTCGAATGGGCAGAGTGGGGGTACAGGGGCTCCCCATGGCTCAGGGCACTGGGCATTTTCTGATTCCTTGGGCCTTCCCTCTGGGACACAGGCTCCAGAGAGCAGGACTGACTCAGGCAAATGACAAGAAGGCTGGGGAAACTGGGGCTACCTTGACACCCACCCCTCTTCTGTCCTGGCCTAAATGCCACTCTCAGTGAACCGAGGGCCACTGCTCAGCGGCTGGACGCCCCCCTCCCAGCCAGAGTCTGCTGTGTATGGGGGGGGGGGGTCCCAGAGCGGTGGGGGAGGGGCGCTTACCCCTAGAGGATGCTGCAGGGGCGCTTCTGCGGCCGCGTGGGCTGGGGGCACAGGACAGCCCGGATCGCCTCGTCAAAGACAGTTTTCAGGCCCCTCTGGGTGAGGGCCGAGCACTCCAGGTACTTCACCGAGTCTGGGGCGGGGGGCAGCGGGAGGGCAGAGGCTGAGTCTGGGGGAGCTCTGGGCAAACACCCCTCCCACAACACACAGCCGAACACCGGGCTGTGGGGGCTGCTGTCGGGGCTGCAGGGCCACTGGGGCCACCTGGGGGCTGGGAATTTCCTCACTGTGCCTCAGTTTCCTCACATCTGAAGTCGCCTGAGTTCAGTGGGAGAAGTGAACACCCACAAGGCAGGTCTGTGTCTTTCCTGGACACGTAAGCCCTTAAATTGCGGAAGGCAGGCAAGGATTCTGACACCGCTTCAGTGCCCAAATCTCTGGGCGCCTCACTGTCCTCTAAAAAGTGGCCTCGTGCCTGCCTGCGAGGATTCCCCAGGGACACCGCTCAGGAGGCCCGAGGCCCGCATGGCTCCCTCCCCAGGACCCTCCACACGTCATCTGCCCACTCCTCAGCATCAGACCCATTTCACAGACGAGGAGACCGAGGCTCGTGCAGGATGTGACTCGTCCAAAGTCACACACTGGACGTTTCCCCCCGCCCGGGGCAGCGGGGCCCTAGTGAGTGGGGCGGGCGTGGAGGGCTCCTCCTCCCCACGGAGCACGGGCCCCTCCCAGGCACCACCGCCTGGACCCGGGGGCACAGACAGCGAGAAAGGCAGGCTGAGCCCCCACCCCCGGGGACAGTGTTCTGTGACGTTCTGCAAGGAGCCGTGTGACTTCCCGTGTCCGCTACAACCCTAACAGTTTCCCTGAAGTGCGGAACCAGAAAACCCCGTCTGCAGAACGGCCCGTGGGGCCAACGGGGCCAACGGCAGAGCCGAGAGGAAGAGAAGGGAGGGAGGGGAACTTTTCTGAGGCCTGCTCCTCTTCTGTGGCAGAAGGAAGGGGACAGACCCTGGCCAGCAGCTGTGCCGTGCCAGGCACAGAGTTTCCAATGACACTGTGCAGAAATGCCATGACCTCCCACGTCACTGAGGAAGAAAAGGCCCAGAGAGGGGAAGCCACGGGCCCAAAGGCACACAGCTGGGAAGAGGAGAGTCGGGACTGCAGGAGGGGCAGCCCCTGGAGGCCTGGGGCTGGGGAGAAAGGAAGGGTGGGGCAGAGACAAGGAAACTGAGGCTCAGAGAGGATGTCACTTGTCCCAAGTCACCCTAGATGTGTCTCCTCCACCCGGGGGAGTCCGCACCCCCCAGGGACCGTGGGCAGTGGTCCCAGGGCTTGGCTGGTGAGAACGGAGCACCCTGAGCTCAGCCTGGGAGTCTCATCAGTCACCAAAACCCTCTGCGCTCAGAAGGTGCCACCAGCTGCCTCCTTGCTGGCCCTCACCCACCCACTCGCCTCTCCAGAACAGGGTCCTGAGCTGGGGGCCTGGGCCCGCCTCAGCTCCGCCTCTGACCTCTCTAGGACACTGGCCACCTCCCCTCTCTGGGCCTCAGTCCCCTGTCTGTCCAGGACTCAGTGACATGTGATGGCTCGTCAGGCTGAGGCAGGGGCCTGGGAGCCACAGGGAGAGCGTAGCGGGGAGGCCTCGGGAGGGGTGCAGATGGCCCTGATCCTTGTGACTAAGGGCGCCAGCCTGCCTGGGTTCAAATCTGCGCTCTGCCACATCCTGGCTGTGTGGCCTTAAGCCAGCAGCTTCTCCCCAAGCCTCAGTTTCCTCTTCTGTAAAGTGCAGGTGACGAGAGTCCCTCCCTCACAGTTGCTGTGAGAATGAAGTGGGGGCGTTTGGGCCTGGCACCCAGGAAGTACTCAGTGAATGTCAGGCATGCTCATTAGCTGGGTCACAGTGCCCCACACTCGTCATCCCCGGGCGGGGCGCCGGGTGGGCAGTGGCGGCTGCTGTCTTCCTCACCAGCCCTGCAGGTCCCCCGCCCCGCAGGCCTGAGCTGGTCTGAGGCACCATCAACGTCACTGCCCCTGGCCCAGTCCACCCAGGGTCAGCCAGGAGAGATTGGCTAGAGCCAAGGCAGGGCCCAGTCCCCTCCTTACAGAGGAGAACGGGCCCTCGGGGATTGTCCAGGCCTGCCTGTGCAGATGGGGACACTGAGGCCCAGAGAGGGGGAGCCCTATCCCAAGGCCACACAGCCCATCAGTGCCAGAGTGAGGACAGGGATCCAGGCTTCCGGGGCCCTTCACGCTGGCCCAGAGCACGTGCTTTACAAGGGAAGGGCAAGGACGCGGCAAGGACGCAGCAAGGATGGAGGCCGCAGGGCCGCATCTCAGGCGGAAGGAGTCCGAGAACAGGCTGATCAGAAAGAAGAGAAGGCAGGGGTGCAAGCCCCCAGCCGGAGACCCCAGCACGGGGCAGGGGGCCCAGGGTTGAAGCATCTTCCCCCTGGGGAAGATGGCTGTGTCACCGGGCTGGTCACGGGAAGGAGGGAGGTGGTGGCTGCGGTTTCTCTTCCTGTGAAGAGATGCGAGTCCCCAGGGCCCTCCCAGTTCCGGCAGGAGGGAGGGTGGCAGGGCTGAGGCGGGGAGGGGTGGGAGGCCCGGCCCTGGGCCTGCGGGACCCTGTGGTGAGGCAGAGGGCACAGCTCATAGTGGCCAAGTCCAGCGGGGGTGCCGGGCTCTTGGGCGAGTGGCCCTAACCCTGGGCTGCAGGCACGCTGGGGCCTGACCTGGGACAGGGACAGAGCCAGCAGGCCTGGATGCTGTGGAAGAGGCCAGAGCTGTGGTCATCACCCCCCTGTGCAGGCAGCCCCAAGCCACGACAAGGAGGCCCCCCCAGTAAGCCAGCAATTTGCTGTCCTTCCTTCAAACCCGGTCGGGCCACCTATTAGCTGTGCGACCTTGAGAAGTCACGTTATTTCTCTAGCTCAGTGATCTGACAGCAAAAAGGAAGGAGTCAGGCTGAGAAGCCAGGCGGTGAGGAGAGGGAGGTGAGAGGAGAAGGAGGGGAATGCGACACCCTTCACTTCTAAAGCAGGGGCACCTCGTCCAGGAAGCCTTCCCAGAACACCCCAGCTCGGCGTGGCTGCTGGTCCCCCAAGCAACCACAGCAGCCCCGCTGCATCTTTGCCTCCGTCTGCTCAGAACACACTCCTCATTCTCGAGATCCATTGACAGACGCTACTGCTGGCTGACACGGGGGGGAACCCCCACTCAGGTGCCGCTCTAGGAGCCCCAACCTCCCTAGGAGGCAGGAGCCAGGCTTTGCTGATAAGGACACAGAGGCACAGAGAAGCTAAGTGACTCACCCGAGGTCACACAGCTACAGCACAGCAGTCAGGGTTTGAACTGGGTAGCCTGTGGCCTGGAGCCCGTGTTTACACCACCATGAGGCTAAGTCAGGGGTCCCCCTGCATCCAGGTCCCCTCTCTGAGCCCGAGCCCCCTACCAATCTCCTTGGCCAGGGCCAGGCCCTGCGGGTAGGTGATGGGTGCCAGCTTCTTCTCCTTCAGCTTCTCGATGGTGTCCTTGTCATCCCGCAGGTCCAGCTTGGTGCCCACCAGGATGATGGGTGTGCTGGGGCAGTGGTGCCGCACCTCGGGGAACCACTGGGCGGGGGCGGGGACGACACGAGGTTGTGCGGGAAGCATGGGGAGTGTGAGCATGCAGGGAGGAGAAGGGCGAGTTGCGGGGAGGCCAGGGGTGGGCACGAGCACGTGGGAAGTGACACGGGTGTGCAGGAAGGAGGGCGCAGGCGCGCGGTCGTAGGAAAGGAGGCGGCGAGATTTCGTGCAGAGACAGGAGACAAGCACGAGGTGATGAGGAAACAGAGGTGGACGTGAAGTCGTGCAGGGAGGAGAGGGGACAAGATTATAGAGGCTGTGAGTCAAGCTAACTACCCCAGCCCTCCCTGGGACCCCCTCCACGTCTCCCCCAGGACCCCACCAGCCCTGGTTGACACTGGAGACCCTCCCCACCCACAGCCTCTGCTGCCCCAGGGACCAGCCTAAAGTTGCCAACCTGTCCCTCCTTCCCCGTGAGGGTCACCTGCCCCTGCGCCCCCAATGCCGGCTCGGTCCAGCTCACCTTGGCACGGACGTTCTCGTAGGAGGCTGGGCTGACGAGGGAGAAGCAGATGAGGAAGACGTCCTGGGGGCAGAGCAGCAAGGGTTGCCTGTGAGGGGAGTCTGGCGCGTCCCCCCCGGCAGCCACTGAGGGGTGGAGCAGTCCAGGGGACGCCGGGGCTTAGGGGCTTAGGATCTCGGCAGAGCAGGGACACCCTCCCCGCCACTGCTGTCTAACACTTGCTACAGGCCAGGGCCTCTTCTGAGAGGCTGTGCTCACACACCACTCCGCAGCGAGTACTGCTGCTAACCCATTCCACAGATGGGGAAGGTGAGGCTTACAAAGGTTTAAGGGCCTGCTGAGGTACATCCTGGAAGGGGAGGATCTGGGATTCCAGAGCCCACACTGCTGGCCATGCGCTATCCTACCGTCTGATTACCGGCCACAGCCCTCTCCTTGCCCACGCCGGAGGGACAGCCAAGGACCCTGGGGCCTAGCAGTCACAGAGCCACCTGCAGGCACCCCTGCCTCCCCTCCCCTGCCCGTGCCCTCCCAGGGCTCACCATCCTGGGCTGCCTACCGGGGCCCTGTGCAGGGTCCACCTGCCCCACCGCTGGAAGCCGGGGGATGCCAGAGCCCACAGTGTCAAAGGCTGGGGAGACTGGCCCGGCAGGAACATGCAGGGCTGGGGGAGCGCGGGGAGGAGTCCCCGCCCTGCCTGGAGAGCGGGGAGGCACTCGGCCAGCTGGGCCTCAGGGGCGAGTCAGGGCTCCCAGGCCGAGCTGGCAGGAAGGGCATTCCGAGCAGAGGGAACAGAGAGCGCAAACGCCAGGACTGCGAGGAGCGGGGGCAGCACACCGTCTGTGGGTAGGAGAGCGGCCGGAGGCGGTCGTAGTCCTCCTGCCCGGCGGTGTCCCACAGGCCCAGGTTCACAGGTTTGCTGTCCACCATCACGTTGGCTGAGTAGTTGTCAAACCTGTGGGGAGCAGGCAAGACACAGGCAAGGTCAGTCCCAAGCCCCCGAGCCCGGGCGGGGGGGGGGGACTCCCGTCCAGCCCCGTGTTGTTCCATCCAGAGGCTCAGACCAGAGAGGGTCTGCAACTGGCCCAAAGTCACACAGCCCTATGCAGTTGGATTTTTCTTCTTTTCATTACTGATTCATTATATTAAAACATTTTAATGCAAGTAAAAAAAAGAGGAAAATATTATCTCTTGACCATTTTTCTGCCTTCAACTGTCCTTTGAGGCTGGATAGCTTTTCCTCCAAGTCTTGATCAGAATAAGCTTTACCCACCTCCTACACTGGACACCTGCGTTGTCTCCCGATATTTGTTGAATGAATGTTCATCCCCTTCTTAGGGGACTCATTCACCGGCCCCCCAGAAGCAAACTCTAAGACAAGGACGGGGTACACGTGGTTTATCTGGGAGGCCACCCCAGGAAGCTGCAGAGGGGGAGTGGGGAGGAGGCCAGGAAGGGACCCTGGGCCCAGTACTGCTGGGCCACCTGGGAGACAGCATGGACTGCACTCAGGGCGCCCCAGGGGCACCCTGATCCATGTCTCCCACCTTCCATTGTCAGAGAGCTGCTCCTCGGGCCTTCAAGCCCACGCTGGAGTGCACCCCAAAGCCATCAGTCACCAGCCCTTGGAAGGGCCACGGCACATGCGGAGGGGATGGGGCAGGCTACCGATATCGACCGCTAACATCTTCCCACCAGCACCAGGAGGCCTCCGGGGTGATGAAATGAGCTTGCAGATTTATTCTTTGGGCACCTACTGTGCATCAGGCACAGTGCCAGTGCCAGGGACGCCACGGAGCACAAGGCCGGCCCACCCTCCAGCCGGGCGGGTGGCCAGACACTGGGCAAGGGGCCTGGCAACCGTCAGAGAAGGGGCAGTCCAGGGGACTCTGGGAGGGCCCAGCCCAGGGCTCTGAGCTCAGAGCAGGGCAGGCTTTACAAGCAAGTTGTCACTACACACATCCCTCCTCATGCTGTGGAAGAGAACACTGGAATCAGAGAGGTACAGTGACTTGCCCAAGGCCACACAGCCAGTGAGTGACCAAGCTAGGTGAGAAGCCGTCTCTGTCTGACTCTACAACCAGTGCTCACTGCCCGGTGCCATGGCTGTGCCTCCAACACTGTCCTCACTGCCTGACCTTCTCATTGAGGTCACCTGCACAGGCCCTGATCCTCATCTCCTGACCTGGCCCACTGAGACCACAGGCTCCTCTGGCTTCTCCTCCTTGGAGGAGTCCCCCCAAGCCAAGCCATTTCCCTGGGCAAGGCTCACACTGCCTGCCTCCCTGCACTTGTCCACGTGGGCAGCCGTCCACATATTCCCAGCCCCGGCCCTGTGGTCCTCCACGCCCTCGGGCTGCCCACCTCTCTCTGGAATATCCTCCAGCCCCTTTCTCTCTGGCTTCTAGTCATGCTTCAAAACCCTGCCCAGGCAAGTCCTCTGCTGTGGGGAACTTCCCTGTCCCCCACCTGGAAAGGGCACACCATTCCCCTCTCAGGGGTGCTTTGCTCCGATGACGCGATGACGCGTAGGCATTGAGTGTGTCTCAGCCCCCTCCAGGGGCCGTGGTCCGTGTGGGCCGGGCACGTGCCTGCTTCATCCCCGCAGCCTCGGGCCTGGCACCCAGTGACTGCGGTGGGACGGACTCAACCTGAGCTGAACTGAAACCCCTGGACGCCGCCTCTTCCACGAGGCCCGCACGGGACGCTGCTCGCTGGCAGGCTGCAGGGGCCCGAAGGCTTCAGAGCAGCTCTGAGGACACCGCTCCTGAGACAGAGCCCCCACCCCACGCATCAAAAGAGCGGGCAGCCCAGCACGTTCCGCACACCGTGCCTTCTCAGCCCAAGAGCGCTCCCGGCCACCTCTCAGTTCCTCAAACGCCCCGCTCCCTGCGACCTGGAAGGACCCTGCAGACACGGGGTCCTGACTTCACTCTCCTTCCTCCCTCTCCCTCCTCTTCCTCCTCACTGCCCAGCTGACTCTTACTCACCCCTCCCGCCCCAGCTCAACGCCACCCCCTCCAAGAAACCTTTCCTGACCCCAAGGCAGGTCAGGGCCACCACCCGACCCCAACCAGCACCCCTTGGGCAACTCGGCACCTGGCGGCAGGCACTAGGCCTGGCTTGTTCCTCGCTGCACCCTGGGGCCAGCACGGGTGTGGGGCTTGGCAGGTGCTGCCGGTACGCACTCTGGGTACCACCCACACCTGTGCGCTACCCAGGGAGACACAACCGGGCATGAGGGGAAAAGAAGTTCCTGTGTTGTATTTGGCTTTGACCGGAAAACACACCTTTGGGACAAGCTTAGGATGCCAGGACACTCCCTCCTCTAGCATCCGGCCAAGGATGAAATTCTAGTGCCAACAACATGCCCAATATTCCCTGAAGCAAAGGCGTCCATCTCCTCTGGGTCACCCCCAGGACCTCAGGGGCCATGGCAACTCGGAAAGAGCTGGGACCTGGAACAGCACCAGCCATCTGCGCTGTGGCCAGGCGGGGGGCTGGGCGCCTTTGTCCATTAAGTCTTGAAGTCCCGTGTGACCCAAGACAAAAGGACCTTAAGTTACTTCCTTTAGACAGATGAGGAAACTGAGGCCTCAAGAGGTCAAGGCCAGCTAACTCACGAGCACTGGAGCCGGGACTCTAGCCCTGATCCTTCTGGGCCACCCTTCGTGAGCGAACAAAACTCCAGGAGGGCTGGTTTGCAGGGGGCAACTGCCTGGGTTGGAAGGGAACAAAGAATTTCTTGTGCAGCCACATCGTCCTGGCTGTGTGACCCTGGGTGAGTGAATTAGCTTCTCTGAGCCTCAATCTCTTCACTGTGGGGGGGCGGAAAATTTAAAAACCTACATAAGAAAAAAAAATGGCTCCTAAAGGGGCCAGGAGGAGGCTCCAGGGACAGACATTCAGCCACCCCACTGGGAACCGTTGGGAAGCGGAGCAATCTTATTTGCTGTGTCCGCAGAGGTCCCCCCACTGGGCCCCTCCCCAGAGGACCTGCTGCCAGAGCCTGAGGGACAGCTGCAGGGATGTGTCGATGAGGTGAAGCCCCCAGGGGTCCCCCTTACTTAAGAAACCCACAAGCAACCAGAACCTGAGCACACCACCACAGCCAGCCCCTGCCCCATTTTCCAGACGAAGAAACTGAGGCTCCCAGACAGGAGGGGACTTGCCAGATCTCCCGGCCAGCAGGCGGCAGAGCAAGGGCTGGAGCCCGTGACCTGCTGCAGAAAAGCCCCAGGGGCGAGACAGAGTCGAGACAGCAGAGGTGTTTCCACGCACAGCCTGCACGGCTCTGAGGCCTGGCCTCTGGCTGCAGGCCCAGCCCCAGCCCTGGAATGGGTGGAGGGAGGGACTGGGGCAGGTGACAGGGGTCAACCCTCAGATGTCACCTGACCACTGCCCAAACCCACCCCAAGGAGGAAGGATGGCACATTCGAGGAACCCAGAGACCACAGGGCACTGTGGCTGGTGACGTGGGGATGAGGAAGGACAGGCCAGGTCAGGGGAGGTGGACACAGTGGGGATTCTGGGCTGTCCTCTGGGACACAGGGAGCCACTGAGGGGCGTAAGCAGGCAGGGCGTGGCGAGGTCAGGTTTGCACGCAGAAAAGGCCGTCTCGGCTGCTGGGTGCAAGTCTTCGGGCGAGGTTAGCGGGGAAGCTGGAGGACATGCCGAATCAAGGAGGGCACAGCGAGAGCCAGCCGGGGGCAGCCTGCTCAGGAAAGTGTCTGCCACAGGTTCAGGTCCACCCCTTAGCTGTTAACCCCCAACTGCTGGCAGCAGGCCAGCCCTCCCGCTTATCTGATCTTGTGTCGGCAGCACACGCCCTCCTCCCCCAGCAAGCCTCCCACCCCAGCCCCAGGACCCCCACCTTCACCTCAGGCGTCAGAGATCTTGGGCTGCCCGTTTTTCCCACCCACCTTCCCTCCCTCCTCCCCCTCCTCCCCCTCCTCCCCCTCCCCCCCTCCAATGCCAAGGGCCCAGTGTGAATTATTTTACCCTCCCTGTCACAGGGGCTCAGGCGTTGGCCCTGGCAGGATCCCCTGGGGGCTTGTCCAGGGCTGAGCGACTGTGCAGCAGAATCCATAGGAGGGAGCGATGCAGGACCCGCTACAGAATTTGCAGGGCCCAGTGCAAGATGGAAACGCAGGACCCCTTGGTCAGAAATTAAGAATTTCAAGATGGGGACAACAGAACATTAAAGGAGGTGCAGGACACTTCTGAGCACGGGGCTCTGTGGGACCGCACAGGTGGCATGCCCATGGAGCTGGCCTGGGGGACGCTCTGACCCAGCTCTCCCGAGAGTCCTGGGAAGGCAGGCCGCGTTTGGTCTACTCTGCCAGCTTCTTCAAGGTTGTCCAGGGCAGCCAGTTCCACTCAGGGCCACCAGGGGCTGGAGGGGGAGGCTGAGAGCAACGGCCCCGGCCTGGCCTGGGCAGCCCCAGCCGTGCATTTCCCCCGAGGGGAGGCACCGGGCAAGTGTGGGGCATCCCTGCCCCCACCTCCTAAGAAAAGGAAACTGAGGCTCCGAGAGGGGCAGTGACTGATCCAAGGTCCGGCAGCAAGTGGGCCCTCACACCCAGTCAGGACAGGATGGGGTCCTGAGCCAGCAACCAGTGACTGAGGGACAGGCAGTGACAACACACTCCTGGTGACAACGGCCTTCAGCAGCAGCCGCCTTACCCAGCGCTGCACCTGCCTAGAGCCGGCCACCCTGGCCCCTGGAGGAGGCTGCTGAGCGTTTGCCGCCTGAAGAACGGGAAGGGAGCCTCGCTCTCGCTCCGCGTGAGGGCAGGTGGAGGGTGCTCACCGGTAGCAGGACCGAGCTGAGGCAGAAGCAGTGCTCCAGGGCCCTGCCCAGGTCCCTCGGTCCTCTCCTGCCTCCCTGCCTTCCTCCTGCCTGGGCCAGGACGTCTGAGGCAGCTGAACCCAGGGTCTCTGGGATGGATCCGAGCAGAGGGAGCCCGGCGCTGCCAAGCGCTGCCATGGTGGGCCAGGAGGCGCGGGGCTGCTGGGCTGGGACGGGGTGGTGGGCTCATGTCACGGGGTGGGTCGGGGCACTTGGCCCCGGGCACTGTCCTCCCTTCTGCCTCTCTCTGTCCCTTCCGGGAGAACCTGATCCCCACTCCTGAAATGGAGCCCTGCTCATATAAAAAAAAAAAAAAAAAAGAGGTCCCAGCGAGGCTCTGCAGCCAGACAAGCCTGGGCGACCCTGCGGGACAAGCCCCTTCACTGCTGTGAGCTCAGCTTCCCACGGGTGTCCTGTGATAGTAACACCCACTCCGTGAGGCTGAAATGCAATCACCTGCGTGTGACATCGCATGCAGGGCCCCGACACAGCAGGCCCTCGGTAGGTGGCAGCCAGGATTGACCCTCCCAGGGGCTCCCGCGATGTTCAACTCAGGCCAACTCGAAACACACGCACTGTGTGTAAGACAGTGTGCACATCACACTGTGTATAAGGTGCTGTGCTAAGACAGTGGGGAAGCCCACAAAGAACTAGACAGGCTCATGGTCGTGGGAGAGATCAGATAGTCACTCTGGAGCATGAGAGACCCCTTTGGGCTAGATCAGAAAGGCTTCCTGGAGGAGGAGGCACTGCAGCTAGGCCTGGAGGCTTTAAACAGGTGGATATGGGAAGAAAAAGCACTATCGGGAGAAGGAATGGCTTGAGCAAAGGCCCTGAGGTAGAAATGCCCGGGGAGGCTGGGCGCTGTGGCTCACACCTGAAATCCCAGCACTTTGAGAGGCTGAGGTGGGAGGATCACTTGAGGCCAGGAGTTTGAGGCCAGCCTGGGCAACACAGAGACCCCATCTCTACAAAAAAATTAAAAATCAGCTGGGCACGGTGGCGCACGCCTGTAGTCCCAGCTCCTCGGGAGGCTAAGGTGGGAGGATCACTTGAGCCCAGGAGTTCGAGGTTGTAGTGAGCTATGATCTCGCCATTGCACTCTAGCCTGGGTGACAGTGTGAGTCCCTGTCTAAAAAAGAAAGAGGAGAGGGGAGGAGAGGAGGGGAGGGGAGGGGAGGGGAGGCAGAGGGAGAGAAATGCCCAGGCAATGCGTGGCAAGCAGTAGGGGCCGGGAGCAGACAGCATGAAAACAAAGTAACAAGTGATGGAGCCACAGGGGAGGTTGAGGGAAGACCACGCAGGCCCTTCTGTGCCCTGCTAGGGAATCGGGGAGTCGTCCTGGGGCTGGTGGGGGCACTGAGGGCTGGCCGGGGAGGGGGGAGGGGCTGCTGCCTCCCCAGTCATATTTCCCTCCTGAGTCTGACACTGACACATTCCTCCCGCCACGTCAGGTGACAGCCCTGCCTCCAGGCCCTACAGCAGAGGGCAGGGCCTCCGATGGGCCTGCAGAAGGCCCTGATCCGCACCCTCACACACCTGTCCCCTGCTGTCACCACTGCCTGGAGTCAGGCCCTGTGGATCACGTCCTCCCCCAGCCTCCCCTCCCCTCTGCTTCTCCAGCGCGCCTCTCCCACCCCGCCCTTGCCCAAGCCGCTCCTCCACCTCCGTTTGCTTGGGGGCCCCGCTTAGAGGCCACTGCCAACCCTCCACCCCTTCCCCATCGCCCACCCCCACGACGTCCCACCGGGCTGGAGACGGTGGCTCTGGCCTGGCCCCCAAGTGCCCACACCAGCCCGGACCACAGGAGGTGCCTGTGTCTCCGCCCTGCTCCGAGCGCCGCCGCCCCGGGTACTCACACGGTGGGGATGTACTCTCCCGGGAAGGCGTTGGTGGTGTAGCTGATGAGAAGGCAGGTCTTGCCCACGGCTCTGAAACACAGGAATTGCGAGGGGACAGCGGTCATGGGCTCTGCCTGGGACAGGAGGTTTCTGAGTGCCTGCCTGGTCCTTGGGGAAGCCTCAGCATCTACCCTGGCCCAGGCCTGTACGACTTCGGGGTCTGACCCGAGATTCTGATCCATGGGTGTGGGCAGAACAGGGAATCTGCATTTTTAAGAAGCTCGCCCGGGTGCCAGTGACATGGACAGAGGGGTCAGCATTTAGGCAGTGCCTCGGGGCCCCTGGTGCCTGACCCGGGCTCTGCCATCCTACTCTTGGGCTTCAAATCGCAGCTCCACCACCTACCAGCAGCACAACCTTGAGGCGAGTCACTTAACCTCCGCTTGCCTCAGTTTCCCCCTCTAGAAAATAGGGATGAGTCCCTCCTCATTGGAGCGTGCTGGGAAGTAAACTGGATGATGCCCGGGTGTGTCGCGGCAGCCAGTTACTGCGAGGGCCCTGCCCTTCCCTCTGCCCTCACCACAGAGCGGAGCAGCGGAGGCCACAGGCTCTGCAGGCGGAGAGGCCTGGTTCAAGCCCTGCGAGGCCTGGGCAGACCACTTCTCTGAGCTTCAGGTTCCCGGCTGTAAAATGGACCTAATACTTGTGAGGGTGGGTGGGAGGACAAAAGAGAGGGCTGGGGCTGAGCCCAGTGCCCATAGGTAAATGCCCATAGGCACCATGTTTTGTGCCAGGCTGGGCGGGGGCACAGGTGGTTCAGCGGGAAGCCCAGAGGCCAGAGGGGCAGCTCTGGGGCTCCCCCCAGCCCTGCTTGGTTTCGTCACTTCCTGCTCTGAGAGGGTGGCTCAACCTCTCCTCTCCCCCGCGCCCTCCCCAGGGCCTGCCACCAAGGTAACTTTGAAAAGCCAACGTTACCCTTGACTTTCGCCCTGCCCCCTCTGATCAGATACAAAGCGGAAGTGAGTGGCGGGAGGGCGCAGATAAGCCTGTGCCTCAGAATCAGCTGAGGGCTCCTGGCAAACCGGCCACCTGGCCAGGACGGGCCACTGGGACCCAGGCCAGGAGGGGGATCCGAGCCGCCCAAGGCCTCAGCCTGCCCCTCTGCAGAGCAGGAGAGCCGGCGAGGCCCTGCCCGGCAGAACACGCTGGGAGGCACTTACAGAAACTCCCACGGGGCTGTGGGCTGGACCCTAAGTTGTTACTGGCAGATTGGACCTGTCATTTTGCAGATGAGGAAACTGAGGCACATGGGACATGATAGCCTGAGGCCACTGAGCTCTGACAATTGAAGGGGGCCCTCAGCCCAGCCTGGGCCCTGCAGTCACCTCCCACCCTTCTGCCCTCCTCCCTCCCTCACTTTGCCTCTCAGTGGCCCCTTGCCCTCTGCTCCCCGACTTCATCCCTGCAGATGCTCCCAAGCCAGCGGCTACAGGAAGGGGAGAAGCAGGGGGGACGACAAGGAGGGGACATTTATTGAGCACATACTGGCAAGACAGACACTCAGCATATCTCAAGTGACCCACAGCAACCCTAGGAGCATAGGCCTCTTCCCAGATGGCCAAGCTGAGGCTCAGAGAGGTGCTGTGACTCGCCCAACGCCACACAGCAGCACCAAGCCAGTGATTAGAGCCCGGGTCAGCCTGGAGACAAAGGTCCAATTTTTGGTTTTCCACTTTCCACCTGTGTCCACAGAGTTGAAGACTGAGGCTCACCTTCCTGGGAGACCTGCTCCCAGGTTTTGGGGTACAGGCAAGGGACCCCAGGCATCCCCATTTGTAGTCCTGCACCCTGCACCCAGGTGGCTTCCGGGGTGGGGTGGGCTCAGGAGAGCGAAGCTGTCCTGAGCCCACCCCACAGTGCTCCCTCTGGGCGTTGGGAGAAGAAAGCGACTCCTCCAGCTGCCTCCCCGGGACACCTAGTCTGCAGGGCAGGGGGCTTCCCCAGGGGGCCAGGGTGGGAAGGTCTCGGGTGTCCGGAAGGGGCTGTGAGGAAGTCCAGCCAGGTACCTACCCATCTCCCACCACCACACACTTGATGGCCTGCATCGTGTCTGGAGCCTGGGTGGGCGGCGGCGGTGACAGCTCAGGGCCGGGAGTGTGTCTGCGGGCACCAGGGGTGTGGAGAGGCTGGCGAGGCCCCGGCTGAGCAGCAGCGGCGGGGCGGGAGGCAGGAGGAAGCGGAAGGGGAACTTACCCAAGCTGCTGCCCCCACAGCCGTTTGCAGGGGGCGGGGCATGCGGCTGCAGAGCAGCTGGGGGGGCTCAGGTGCTGGGCTGGGCCCTGCCGTCCCCAGGGGCACCATCATCGGCTCCAGCAGGAGGCCTGGGGCCTCCGGCTGGAGACTGGCCTCCTGCCCTTGGGGCAGGCCCAGAGGTTGTTCTCCAAGAACTCGAGGCTTCCAAGAATTCTGTTCTCTTCGAGTCTAAGCAGAGCATTTAATGAGTGCCTACTGTGTGCCAGGCACAGTGCCGGTGCTGGTGATTCCAGCATGCAGGAGACACAGCCCGTCCCTAGAATTCATAGTCTTTGGAGAGGGGAAAGTGTGACCTCATGAGGCAGGAAGTAATGGGGCCACGGGGATCTACAGAGAGAGAACCTCAGAGTCACCAAGAGGGAGAGCTGGGGGCCTGCAAGGTGGCATTCAAGCTGACCCTCGAAACTCGGTGTCCAAGACAGGGCACTGCAGGTGTGGGACTGCAGGATGAAGACACGGCGGCTGCCCAGCCCAGGCCTGTGCGGAGTCCCTGAGTGGGAGGGTGGAGACGTGTCGGGGAGGGGGTGATGAGGCAGGAAGGGGAGGTGGGGCCAGCTGATGGGGAGTGGCGGGCAGTGCCCACATGAGCCAGACCTATCCGAGGCCCAGAGACCAGGCACCCTGGAACTGGGAACCTCAGCTCATTGCACTGATGCAGAAACTGAGGATCCGAGAAGTCACTTGACTCACTAGGACCATCCAGCCCAAAATCAACCCCAGGGGCAGGTGACTCCGAGCCCTTCTGGCACCCCAGAGGCTGTCGAGGGGACAAAGCTTGAGTTCTGCAGCTTATGGGGACAGTGCATGCTCCCCCTTGGCCACAAGGACTCCCTGGGTAGACTCAGGAAAACGTCAGCTCCCCTCGGCTGGCTCCAAGGTCACTGTTCATTGCTACCACTCCCCCCACCCAGCCCGTTTCCAGCTCCAGGAGGAAGGCAAGGAAGGGGAGGGGCAGAGCCACTGGTCACCCCGCTTGGACTCGTCACTCAGGACAAGCCAGGAAACCCGCAGGAGGGTGCGGAAGGCCAGGGGCTGCTGGACGGCAGAGCCCAGGATCCCCACCAGCCACCCGGAGGGTGAACCTTTCCAGAACAGTTCACACGCACTCCTGGGTTCACAAAAATGACTTTTGCAGAAAGGGAAATGCAACTTCCTCAAGAGCCTACTCTGACACTTGGGCAAGTCAACTAGTAAAGCCACCAACACACAGATGTCTTTCCTCTGCGCTTTGCATAGGCTGAGCTGACACGGTGGGAAGCACTTCGTGGCCCCCAGCTGGAGTCAGGGAGGCCAGGAGGCCAGGAGGCCAGGACCACCCTGAGGCCCCCTCCCTCATAGGCCACCTGAGGACTTTGTTCTGGATACTCCTCTACATCCGCATTCTTGCCCCATCCACCAGCCCATCCGGCACTTCTGTGTTCATCTAAAAAAAAAAAAAAAATGCAGGGAGCATCCTGGATCCCTGGAACAGAGAAAGCATCAGTGGAGTTACAGCGAACAGGAAGGCGAGTTCTGTGTTCCACCACACAGCAGGGTGGCAACAGCAAATAGCTACATGGTGTATGTGTCAAGATGGCTAGAAGAGAAGATTTTCAATGTTGTCACCACAAAGAAAGGATAAATGTTTAAAGTGACAGATGCGGTAATTGCCAGATTTGATCATTACACTCTGTAAACATGTGCTGAAACATCACATTGTGCTCCATGAACATGTAATTATGGTGTCAGTTACAGATAAAGAAATTAATTAAATAATTTTTTTAGAAAAAGAATTCATCCCTAGTTCTTGAAGGGAAAAAGGCAAATGTTTCACATATAGATGCAACTTCTTAAATTAAGTTAAACAATTAAATTAGCTTAAAAAAAAGAACATCAGTGGAAAAAGTAGTAAAATCCAAGTCAAATTTGAAATTGTACTAGTATTATACCAATAGCAATTTCTTAGTTTTCACAAACATACTACGGTTATGTAAATGATATTAACACAAGGGAAAACTGGGTGAAAGATATATGTGAACTCTTACTATCTTTGCAACTTTTCTGTAAATCTAAAATTATTCCAGAATAAAACTTTTTTTTAAAGAAAAAAAAGAAGATAAAAGAATAATAATGCACCTCTCTGGGAATACACAGCCAATGGGTGTGGCCACATGACTTGGAAAGTAGTATATGTACTGAGTTTTATCCCGAATTCACCCCCCAAGGAAGGAGCTTTTTGTGCAGTACACAACCTGCCTGACCATACATGGCCATGGTAGTCCTAAAATTGCACCTGCTCTCCATCCCAAGAAAGCTACTTCTCCAGGACAGCCCAGACAAAAAATCTCCTTGACTTAAAGCCATTGATTCCCTCCTTCATTCTGCGTGCATCAATTATACATCACCTGAATTCCTAGCTCTGGGCTTGTTAACTTCAGTGGATACAAAACATGGAAGAACAAAAAGCTGCCCCTGAAGAACCTGCAGCCAGCACTGAGAATGACACAGGAACCTGGAACCACTCTCTTGGAATGTCCTCCATCTGTAGGAGGTCCTGGGGTTGTGTGGACGGCCAGGGCCAGCAGGATGGCGACTTGGGGAAGTGAGGCAGCTCTGACGACAGCAGCAGGCGGACACAGGCTGGACGGACAGTATCGATACCTGCGTGCTCCAGTGTGGCAAACACTGCTCTAAGCACAGGACTGCCGGGGGCTCCTACTGTTCCCCCATTTTACAGATGAGGAAACCGAGGCATACTGAGGCTCACTAACTTGCCCAGGGTGATGCACTGGTGTCACTGCACTGGGAGTGAATCTATGTTTCCTTATTCAATTCCTGTTTCACAGGTGGGGAAACTGAGGCCCAAGTTCACACGACCAAGGCCATGATCATGATGCAGCAGCCCTGACCTCTGGTCCAGTCCTCTTCACCTTCTTTGTTTTCTCTTTCTTTTCTTTTTTTTTTTTTTTTTTAGATACAGGGTCTCCCTCTGTCACCCAGGCTGGAGCCCGGTAGCATGATCCTAGCTCACAGCAACCTCAAACTCCTGGCCTCAGGCGATCCTCCCACCTCAGTCTCCAGAGTAGCTGGGACTACAGGTGCACACCCCCATGCCCAGATAATTTTATTCTTTTAGAGACAGGGTCTTCCTATGTTGCCCAAGCTGGTCCTGAACTCCTAGCCTGAAGTGATCCTCCTGCCTCAGCCTCCCAAAGTGCTGGGAATATAGGCATGAGCCACTGTGCTCAGCCCTTTCTTTTTTTTTTTTTTTCCCCCAAGTACTTATATTGAGATAAAATTTGCATACAATAAATTGTGTTCATTTAAAGCGCACAATTCCATTCATTTCCACGGATATCTATGCCCATGAAACCTCCCCCACAACCAACGTACAGAACATCTCCATCGCCTTGGAAACTTCCCCCACCCCTGTGCCGTTCACGCCTCCCTCTGTTTCTCCCCACCTCCACCCCCACCCAACTCACGCACACAGGCTCTGATCTGCTTTCTGCCACTATAGCTTACTTTGCATTTTCTAGAATTTCACATAAACAGAGTCACACAGCATGTGGCATCTCACGCGAGGCTCTTTCACGCAGCACGTTTTCGAGATTCCTCCAGGCTGCTGCACGTTGCGTGGTCTGTGCCTTTTATTAGTGAGCGCTGTCCGTCACGGGGATGTATCACATTTGAGTATTCACTTAGTCTCATCCTCTTTAAAAAAATTTTTTTTGTTGTTTTATTAAATTTCTGAGGCAGAACAAATTTAAAGGTGCATGCAACATTTAATAGGAAGATGCTTACATTACTTCCAAAAGAATAGAAAGCCCATACGCGCAAGGGCACGGGGAAAAAAATGTCACCTTTTGATGGCTACCAGAAGACTTTCTTTTGACCATACTTTGCAAACTCACTGAATCGCAGAACCACAAGGCCCCTGGGCAGGCCTAGTAGAGTCACAAGGCCACCTGTATCCAACCCGCCCTTGCACCCCCGATACACAGTGCCTGCTTCACTGCCCACAGAGCAGCCATCCAGTCTCAGCTCACATACTTCCAATGACGGGGAGCTCATTCCCTTAGTGGGCAGCCTCTTCCGTCCCTAGCCAGCCTGGGGATCGTCCCCACTGAGGTCCTAGCTCTCGTCCTGGTGCCACTTGGGGTCAGTCGTCTCCCTTTTCCCCACCACAGGCCTTAGGATTTAGGAGGCACAACCCCCACCCCGCAGTGTGTTGGTAAATGTGTAACTTAGAGTTCTTGTTGACTTGTTTTTCCCGGTAAGTAATATTCCATTATAGGAATTTATCAAAATGGATCTGTCCAATCTCCTGTTAATGGATATGTCAGTGGCCTGCAATGTTTGCCCTACAGACAATTCTGCCGTGAACATCCGCGGGCTCCTGGGATGGTGCGTGAGGTTTCCCTAGAAGCAAGACGGCGGAGCTGTAGGGCACACACATCTTGCACCTTGGCCGTGCTACAACCGTCTCCAGGAATTCCCCTCACCTACACCCTTGCCCGCACTTGGCCTGTACGACTTTACACTTTCGCCAACCTCATGGGTGTGAATTGGCATTTCATTGTGCTTTTAATTTATATCCACCAACTTCCAGTGGTATTGAGCATCTTTGCAAGTGTTTATTAAACATTTGTGTGTCCTGTTCCATAAATTGCCTTTTTCTACCTTTTGTTCGTTTCTCCACTGGGGCATTTGTCTTTCTCTTATACTTATTTGGAGAAGTTCTTTGTATACCATGATTTCCAAAACTGAATTGCTAGAGGCACTGCACATCTTTCTTGCAGTCTATGGGATGTCTTTTAATAAGTTGTGACATTTAATAAATGAAGCTTTTATTTGTATGTAGTCAAATTGCAATTTTCTTTCCGAATAAGTGTTTTTTGAGTGAGTCTTGTTTAAGAATTCCCTTCTCCCAATTTCATAAAGTTATTCTCCTATATTTTCTTTTAAAGGTGTTAAAGTTTTGCTTTTCATATGTAAGTCTTTACATACTTGGGACAGATATTAGAGTGTGGTGAGACAGGGGCTGGTTTTAAATTTTGTGCGACATGGATTTAATTTCATTATCTCCGTGACCAATTGCTTCCGAACCAGCTATTGAGTACTGCTGCCTGCTTCTGCCCAGCGAGCCGAGGCCACGCCGGCTCACATGCCAGGAGCCTGTTTGAGTGTTTTCCTGGTTTCTGCACCTGTCGGTCTCTTTGTCCCCTGGAGCCAGGACAGCACGGCCCCAGTTACCGCAGTTCTATACCAGGTCTTTATATCCAGCAGGGCAATTCCTCCTCGCTTGCACTTTCCCAAAATTGTTATAATTACCACTGACCCTTTGCTCTTCCATATAAATTTTAGAATAAACTTGTCAAGTTCCCAGAAAAATGGTGTCAGGACTCTAATTAGAATTTCATTCAATTTCTAGAGGAACTTGAGGAGAATTGACATCTTTATAATATTGAGTCTTCCTATCCATTAACATGGTATATTTCCTCTTTATATCTTTCAATAAAAGTTTTATAATTTTCCTCCAGAAAGGTCATGCACATTTTTTTTGAAAGATTGATTCCCTGACACTTTATTACTTTCAGTGCCATTGTAACTAATATTTTTTAATTGAATTTTTGATTTGCTGCCTGCATGTAGGGAAAATGTCAAATTTTGCATATTGGACTTACATAGAGAGATACCTGGATGGAAAGTCTTACTATAATTTATGTAAAGATTTTGCTCCTGACAAGTCTAAAACTGTCTTTATAGGCAGTCTTGTCATTTGTGAAAAATGACAGTTTTATTTCTTCCTTCACTATTTTTATCACAGTAATTCCTTGGCGTGTCTGGAGCCTTTATGGGAAGACTGAATAGAATCAGTATGACAGGCATCCTTGTCTTGTTCCCAGTTTTAAGGAGAATGCTTCTGATATTTCACCACTGAGCCTGCCATTTACCGTAGGCCCTTTGGCAGATATTGTTACCAGTTAAAGAACTTCCCTGCTATTCTTAGTAACAAGTGTTGTTTTGTTTTATCGTAAGTATTTAATTTTATTGAATGCTTCCCTCTGTATCTGTGGAGATGTTGTGAATAATAGTAATACATTTTCTGATGTTCAATCACTCTGTCATTCGTGGGTAGACCTGACTTAGCTAATCGGGGCCATGTTAAACTGTCCCTGAACAGCCATTCTCCATTTCTTCCTTTTAATAAGAAAGACCCCCCAGGGGCATAGGCAGCCGCGTGCCAGCCCAGCCAAGATGGAAGACCACGTTTCTTAGTCTCCCTTGCAGCAAGGTGCCAAGGTGTGGCCCTGTGATGACGTTTGGGGGAAAAGAGGTGCAAATGTAAGTGATGTGAGCAACTTCTCAATCATCTCCTTGGAGGCTAAACCATTTGTTCTACATGTCTTCGTTCTACATGTCCCCGTAGAATAGAGATGTAACCCTGGAAGCCACGTGTGGAGGGTGGTAGAGCTGGACCCACTCACCTTTAGACTTGACAAAGAAATATACCTCTGTCTTCTTTAAGCCACCGTGGTTTCAGATCTTTTTGTTATAGCAGCTTAAACTACACCCTAACTAATGCAGCCATGACACATTGTCTTTTGTACATTGCTGGCTTCAAGTTGCCAATATTTGGGGGCAGGGATGGGGGGGTGTGGTTCCTGCTGTCGTCAGTAGGATTGGCCAGTGATCCTAACTTCTTTTTTTTTTTTTTTTTTTGAGACAGAGTCTCACTCTGTTGCCCAGGCTAGAGTGAGTGCCGTGGCGTCAGCCTAGCTCACAGCAACCTCAAACTCCTGAGCTCAAGCGATCCTCCTGTCTCAGCCTCCCGAGTAGCTGGGACTACAGGCATGCACCACCATGCCCGGCTAATTTTTTCTATATATATTTTTAGCTGTCCATATAATTTCTTTCTATTTTTAGTAGAGATGGGGTCTCGCTCTTGCTCAGGCTGGTCTCGAACTCCTGAGCTCAAACGATCCGCCCACCTCGGCCTCCCAGAGTGCTAGGATTACAGGCATGAGCCACCGCGCCCGGCCCTAACTTCTTATACTATCCTTTTCTCTCTCCTTCCTTCCTTTCTTTCTTTCTTTCTTTTTTTGGTATCAAGGTTACACTAGTTTCATTAAACAAGTTGGCAATATTATATCTTTTTCTATTTTGAGAGAGATTTGTACAATATTTAATTATTTCTTCCTTGAATATTTTATAAAATTTGTAAAGCCATCTGGGCTTGGTTTTGGCATTACAGGGGAGGAGGGAGGGGTAGATTTTAAACTATTAAGTCAATGTCTTTAATGGATATAGAACTATTTGGAATTTCTATTACTTCTTGAGTCACCTGATATATATTTTTCTAGAAAGTTGCCTATTTTGGTTGGGTTTTCAAATTCATTGATAAAAAAGCTATTCATAGTATTACTCTATACCTTTTTTATCTCTTCTCTCTAATTTCTGTCACATCCTCCTTTTCTTCTTATATTGATTATCTGTGCCTTCAGCCTTCGTCCTGAATCAATTGCTCCCCGGCTTTGTTAGTTTTATTAATCTTCTCAAAGAGACAAATTTTGGCCTTGTTAATCCTTTCTCCTACGCATTCATTTTCCATTTAATTAATTTCTGCTCTTATTTTTATTATTTCCTTTCTTTTTTTAATTTTTGGGGGTTTTCTTGGTTTGTTTTTTGTTTTGTTTTGTTTTTGAGACACGGTCTTGCTCTGTTGGCTGGGCTAGCGTGCAGTGGCATCAGCCTAGCTCCCAGCAACCTCACACTCCTGGGCTCAAGTGATCCTCCTGCCTCAGCCTCCCGAGTAGTTGTGACTACAAGCTGGAACCACCACGCCCAGCTGATTTTTTTTTTTTCTATTTTCAGGAGAGATGGGGGTCTCGCTCTTGCTCAGGCTGGTCTCGAACTCCTGACCTCAAGGGATCCTCCCTCCTCAGCCTCCGAGAGTGCTAGGATTACCGGCGTGAGCTACCGTGCCCGGCCAGTATGCTCTGTCTCAAAAAATAATAAATAAATAAATAAATAAATAAAATAACCAAGGAGGCGGAGGAGACGAGCTGGCGGAGGAGGGAAGAGGCCAACCCGGCCGGAGGCCGGACTGAGCTCCGCAAAGGTCTGGGGGAAGCGCGCGCGGGCAGAGGCCCGGAGGTGGGAAGGAGCTCAGAGCGCTGCCAGGGCCGTCGAGAAGGCCGGTGGGGCCGGAATGAAGTGCGCAGGGTGCAGAGTGGCGGGTGACCCGCTAGGCTTCCTTGCCGGGGGGTTGGATTTATTCCCGGTGTGAGCAGGGAACCCGCGGGATCCGGGTCGGGAAGCGCCCTCTGGCGGCCGTGCGAGGAACAACCCGCGGTGGGACGAGGGCGGCCTCTGGGCGTCCCGGCAAGGTGACCGGGGCTGGGACCAGGGAGGTGATGGTGGGAGGTGTGGGAAGCGGCCGGACCACGAGTTTATTTTGTGGAGTCTACATGAGTTGCTGATGGAGTCAAGCATGGTGCCAGGTTTCATTCTTAGCAACTTGGCAGAGGCAGTTGCCACTTACTCAATGGGGAGAGGGCGGCTGTGGGAGGAGGGGTTTGCAGAGTCCGGGAGTCAAGCTACCGTCCTGGACGTTTCTGTTGAGAAACCTGATGGACATGGAGCTGTCAAGTGTGTGGTTGGAGAGACGGGTCTGCACAGGGGAAGGGTCCAGGCTAGAGGCGTAAGTGTGGAGCTGTCCAGATGCAGATGGTATTTGCTATAGACTGAACGTTTTCACCCCTCCAGATGTCACTGTTGAAACCTTATCCCCAGTGGGATGGTATTTGGAGGAGGGGCCTTTGGGAGGCGATTAGGGCATGAAGGAAGAGCGCTCATGAATGGCATTATTGCTTTTATGATGGAGACCGCAAGAACTAGGTCTCCCTTCCCCATCATGAGGACCCGCAGGAAGACAGCCACCTGTGAACCCGAACAGCCCTCACCAGACACTTAGTCTGCCACTGCCTTGACCTTGGACTTCCCAGCCTCCAGAACTATGAGACACACGTTTCTGTTGTTTGTAAATGACCCAGTCTGTGGTATTTTGTTACAGCAGCCTGAACAGACCGGGACAGTATTTATGGATTTCTTTGTTTGAAATGTTATGTTGCTTGGGGTTTACTTTCTTTCTCTCTCGGCTTTATTAAGGTATGTTTAGAATATGTATACCTTGTGAAGTGATTAACTCAAGCTAATTAACATATCCATTCTTTACACTTATTTTTTGTGGTGAGAACATGTAAGATCTCTCTTAATTCTACTCTCTGCTTCTATGAGTTCAATTTTTTGTTTGTTTGTTTATTTGTTTTTAGTGTTTTTTGTTTGTTTGTTTGTTTGAGACAGGGTCTCACTCTGTTGCCAGGGCTAGAGTGCCGTGGCGTCAGCCTAGCTCACAGCAACCTCAAACTCCTGAGCTCAAGCAATCCTCCTGCCTCAGCCTCCCGAGTAGCTGGGACTACAGGCATGTGCTACCATGCCTGGCTAATTTTTCTATATATATTTTTAGTTGTCCATATAATTTCTTTCTATTTTTAGTAGAGACGGGGTCTCGCTCTTGCTCAGCCTGGTCTTGAACTTCTGAGCTCAAACAATCTGCCCTCCTTGGCCTCCCAGAGTGCTAGGATTACAGGCATGAGCCACTGCGCCTGGTCTATGAGTTCAATTTTTTATATTTTGCATATAAGAGAGATTGTGCAGTGTTTGTCTTTCTGTTCCTGGCTTATTTCACTTAGCATAGTGTCCTCCAGCTTCATCCATGTTGTCCCAAATGACAGAATTTCCTTCTTTTTTAAAGCTGAAGAGTATTCTGCTGTTTATATATACCGCATTTTCTTTATCCATTCATCTGTTGGTGGACACATATGTTGCTTCCACATCATGGCTATTGTGAATAATGCCACAATAACCATGTGAGTGCAGATATATCTTCTGCATGATTTCATTTCCTTGGGGTATATACCTACAAGTGGGATTGCTGGCTCATATGGTAGTTCTCTTTTTAATTTTTTAAGGAACCTCCATACTGTTTTCCATAATAGCTGTACTAATTTATGTTCCCACCAACAGGGTACAGGGTTCCCTTTTCTCTATGCTCTCAAGAACACTTGTTCTCTTTTGTCTTTTTGATAGTAGCTATTCTAACAGAAGTAATATCTCATTGTGGTTTTAATTTGCATTTCCCTGATGATGAATGATGTTTTGCATTTGTTCATATATCTATTGGCCATTGGTATGTCTTCTTTTGAGAAATGTCTATTCTGGTCTTTTGCCCATTTTTAAATCAGGTTATTTGTTTTCTTTCTATTGAGTTGTTTGAGTTCCTTATACATTTTGGATATTAATCTCTTATCAGATTATGGTTTGCAAATATTTTCTCCCACTCCATAGGTTGTCTCTTCACCATGTCCCTTGTTTCTTTTGCTGTGCAGAAGCTTTTTATTTTGATGCAATCCCATTGGTCTATTTTTGCTTTGGTTGCCTGTGCTTTTGGGGCCATAGCCAAGAAATCATGGCTCAGACCATTGCCGAGAAGCTTTTTCCTATTTTCTTCCAGTAGTTTTACAGTTTCAGATCTTACATATAAGTCCTTACTCTATTTTGAGCTGATATTGTATATGATGTGAGATACGGTTCCAATTTCCTTCTTCTGCATAAGGATATTCAGTTTTCCCAGCACCATTTATTAAAGGGACTATCCTTTTCCCATTGTGTATTCTTGGCACCTTTGTTTAAAATCAATTGACTGTGAGTGCATGAACTTATTTCTGGGCTCTCTATTATGTTCCATTGGTCTATGTGTCAGATTTTAAGCTAGCACGACACTGTTTTGGTTACTGTCATTTTGTAGTATATTTTGACATGAGGTATGTGATGCTTCCAGCTTTGTTCCTTTTGCTCAAGATTGCTTTGACCATTCAGGGTTTTTTGAAGTTCCACACAAATTTTAGGATTTTTTTTTCCTGTGAAAAAATGACATTGGAATTTTGATAAAGATTGCACTGAATCTGTAGATCTCTTTGGGTAGTATGAACATTTTAACAATATTGATTCTTCCAATCCATGAACACGGGGTATCTTTCCATTTATTTGTGTCTTCTTCAATTTCTTTTATGACTCCGGAGACTAAGATAGTATTTAACGCAGCAGGAGGTCATCCAGGGAAGGAATGCAGCTCAAGACCTGGTCCACCCCTGGGGGGCTGCAGCCAGTGGGGGGAGAAAGTCTATTGGGGCAAACTCCACCTTCAGTCCCAGCAAGGCCCCACGCTGACCACTAGGCGGCGCTCTCACCACCCCAAACCGACTGTAGAGCTAGGTGGTACCAACCTGATGCCTGGGTGGCAGCCACAGTGGTGGGTTTGGGGGTGGCTTTGGCACCTCCCAGCTTCATATACACATTCCAGGCAGCAAGAAAGAGGAAGGGAAAGGGGCCAAACACTGCATTCTCCCAATGAGGATTTCCTTTTATTCAGGGAGGGACACCCTCCCCAGGGCCCTCCTTGTTGGACAGAAAGGTCACATGGCCATCCTCAACTCCAAAGGAGGCTAGGAAATAAGGATTTAGCTTTTCAGACCCTGTAGTAGAGGAAAGAGAGCTGGAGAAGGATTGAGAATAGGCACTGGGTGAGCCTATGTTTAGTATTTATCATAGCCATAAAGGGAATTAGCTGGCTCATGTAGCCAAGTTGTCCAGGCTTCTGGCATCGAAGATTCAGAAGCTCAAATGATATCATCCAGCCTTGATCGCTATTGCTCTCCTTCTCCCCACTCACATTCCTCTTCTGTGGCTTAATTCTCAGGCTTCTTCTGGCACTTGCAGCTCCAGATTTGTATCATCTTCCCAGCTAAACATGGCAGCCCAAAAAGAGTTTTGATTTCCTGGTTGTTCCCACAAAAGTCCTAAGATTGAATCTCATTGGATCTACTCAGGTCACATGAGCACTCTTGAGCCAATCACCATAGCCAGGAGATGGACTATTAGCTAGGCCTGCACTGTATTGGTCAAAGTGAGTCCCAGGCCTAGCCCGGATTTAAGGAGAGGAAATAAACTCCACCCCTGAATGGAAAGAGTAGCGCAGAATTTGCAGCCTTCGTTAAGCCGCCACCCAATACCTTCATTCGGCCCCTCTGCAGGAACGGTACCACCACCTGCTGCTCTCCCAAGCTGGAAACCCCAAAGTCAGCCTTCACTCCGCTCACCCTCACCCTCAATTTTCCGTGACGTCTGGTCAGTTTCACCACCATTACCTCTCGCAAAGGTCCATTACATTCCAGATCCTCTGCCGGCACCGTACCCCAGGCCACCAGCATCTCTGCCCTGGGCTAACAGAACAGCCTCCTGACCAGTCTGTCTGCTTTTAATCTGTCTAACCAAGTCCTTCCTTCACAGAACAGTCAGAGCGAACTTTCTAAACTGCAAATCAGACCTAGGCTTGGTTCCTGGGTCCCAGACCCACACTATCTGGCTGTGTGACCCGGGGGACTTACAGCACCTCTCTGAGCCTCAGCCTCTCTCACGGGCAATGCAGGATCATAACAGGATCTGAAGGCTTGCATTGAGGAGAGCTTGTGACAAGGGATACGAGCGCCTCTCAGTGGCATCAGGCACAAGAGAGATTTCCCTCCAAAGGTGGCTCCTTTCTTACCTCTTACCACCTGGGTAAAACAAGAAGTATAAACAGTGTTCTGGCACCCCAAACCTCTCACGGTATGGTCCTTGTTTATTTTTTGAGGCTCATTCTCCCCTGCTCCCCCCTAAAGCCACACACATAAACTCACCCAACCTGATAGTGTGCACTCCTGCCCACGGATGTACACAGAGATTGGCCACTCAGCGTCCACCTCTGCAGTTTGCACATGCTGTTCCCACCACATCATGTCCTTCCCTCTTCCAAGGCAGCTCCTATAACCCACTCCCCATCCCTGGCAACCCCACCCAGAATCCGGTACCGCTCTTGTCCATACTGTTCCAAGAACCCATCACTTGTGAGTAGAATCCTCATGGATCATCTGCCCCATCTGACGGGATGCCGCCGGACCTCATTCCACCCTGAGGTGAGGCAGCGAGGAGGAAGGATGGACCCTGCCCAGTCATCTGACTCAGACATGTCGGGTCTCACATCCGTATCACTCGTAGCCCATGGAATCACAGACAAGACACTTTATTCTCTGTGCCTCAGTTTCTCATCTGTAAAATGGGCATAATTGTATCTTTCACTGAACATTTGTGAAGATTGGAGATCAGGTATCAATAGATGTTTTCTTCTTTAAACAATATATTCAGTGTATTCAAGTAGCATTTGAATAAATTTTAAATGTAAACTGTCAAAGGAGAGTGTGGGTGTTGCATGGACATGAGAGGTTAGCCAGGCCACCTGAATGCAGAACACAAACTCGTAACCACTGTGGCGTAGGGACAGATGGACAGGAGGTGGAGGGACGACGAAAGAATGAATGATGACAGGTGGAGGGAGGGTGGGGTGGACAAATGGGCAGTCACCGGGTGGTCAGGCAGGAGGATTCCATGCGGAGTTGCCCTGTCCTCCCCTCCCCCTCCCTCCACTCCACCAGGGCTGGGCTAGGGTGAGTTAGTCACCTCAGCACGGCATCCAAGGGGAAGCTGAAAGTTTGCTAATCGAGATAAATAATACTTCTGTGATATCTTTTAAACTCAAAATTAATGCAAAAAATCATGATGAACAAATTTTTAAGTATAGATGGGATCTTATCCAGCACTTGCACGACTCTGCCTCATTCGCTCACCCTGGTCCAGGCCCTACCTACCCCGCCAGCACCTCCCTACACCCCACCACCCCTCGCCCCCAACGCGCCTTGTCCAGCACCCCACCCTTCACCGCCCCCACCCCCACCTGCACCCTGAGGCCAGCAAGGAAGAGTCAGGGAGGGGTGCAGTGGAGAAGGAAAGAGAAGACAGAGAGGTGGAGCTGCACGCTCTCCCCGGCACCCAGCCCCGGCCCCGGCTAGAGTCCAGCCCCACAGATCCATGGGTGTCGGGGCTGAAGGGCCCTCAGAGGTCGCCCCTCCATCATCGGGAGCCCCAGGCAGTGGGCTCCCTGGGTGCCATGCCCGGAGCCCCCACAGGGGGGCGCCGGCGAGCTGGCTTTGCTCTCCGAGGAACCCGCGAGGAGCGGGGAAGCAGGACCCCATTCCTGACGCCCTGTCCCCGCCCCTGTCCCGGCTCCCGCCTGGCTCCTCGTGTGGCCCCGGCTCCGGGAAGCTGGCAGGGTCCAGCTCCAGCCTCCCGCTCGGGCGGCTGCAGCGGCTCTGTTCGGACTGCCTCATGTGGATTCTTTCCTTAAATCCCTCAAAACTCCCCTTTAAAAAAAAAAGAAAGAAAAATGTCCCTTAGAGCTGACTGGGTCAAACCCCATCCCCCAACCCAGCCACTTGCTCATTCAGTGAATACTTAGCGCCGCCATGTGCCATGGGCTAACCAGACCTTGCCCCACCCCTCGCAGAGCTTCTGACCCGGTGGTGAAAACACGCATTGAGCAAGCAAGTGCAGCCCGGGGTCCTAGGATTCTGAGAGGCGGTGCAGAAGCCCCTAGAGTGCAGGTCAGGAACGACTGCCCAGAGGCAACGCGGATTAAGCCTGAAGCATGAGTAAGAGTTGGCCTGAGATGGGAAGGAGAAAGAGCGGTCCACGTGGAGGAGGCAGCATGTGCAAAGGCCCTGGTGCACGAGCTACGGAGGTCTGTAAAGAAAGATGATCCATAGACTTGCAGCCAGAGTCGGAGAGAGGAGAGGCCACAGGCAGGAGGCCAGATCTGGAGGGTCTCATCTCACGGGCTGACGGTGGGGGGAGCCAGTGGATGTTTTTGTTTGTTTGTTTGTTTGTTTTTATAAGGACTCTAGGGCTTTGTTTTGTTTGTTTTAGTTGTGGTAAAATATGCATAATATAAAATGTACTGTTTTCTCCATTTTAAAGTGTACAGTTCGGTGGCATTAAGTACATTCACAATGTGCAACCGTCACCACGATCCACCTCCAGAACTTTTTTCCTCGTGCAAAACTGAAACGCTGGTCCTAGCCAGGGCACTTAGGCAAGAGAAAGAAATAAAGGGCCTCTAGACTGGAACGGAGGAAGCCAAATTGTCCCTGTTTGCAGATGATACAATCTTACACTCAGAGAAACCTAAAGATTCCACCAATTGATAAACGAATTCAGTGAAGTTGCAGAATACAAAATCAACATACAAAAACCAGTAACATCTCCACACGCCAGTAGTAAACAGTCTGAAAGAGACATCACGAGAGCAATGCCATTTACAACAGCTACCCAAAAAATCATAAAACACCTAGGAATAAATTTAACCAGAGAGTTGAAAGATCTCTAAATGAAAACTATAAAACACTGATGTAAGAAATTGAAGAGCACACAAAAATATGAGAAAATATTCCATGTTCATGGATTAAAAGGATTAATATTGTTAAAATGTCCATACTACCCAAAGAGATCCACAGATTCAATATAATTCTTATCAAAATAACTAATGACATTCTTCACAGAAATAGAAAAAATAACCCTAAAATCCATATGGAACCACAAAAGAGCCTGACTAACCAAAGCTTCCTTGAGCAAAAAGACCAAAGCTGGAGGCGTCATGCTACTTGACTTCAAAATATACTACAAAACTATAGTAACCAAAAACAGACACATGGACCAATGGAACAGAATAAAGAACCTAGCTATAAATCCACATTTTTACAGCCAATTGATTTTCAACAAAAGTGCCAAGAACATACACTGAGGAAAGGACAATCTCTTCAATAAATGGTGCTGGGAAAACTAATTATCTATATGCAGAAGAAAGAACTAGACCCCTATCTCTCACTGTATACAAAAATCAACCAAAATGGATTAAATACTTAAATGTAAGACCCAAAACTATGAAACTACAAGAAGAAATCATAGGGGCTTAAGGACATTGATCTCAACAAAGAGTTTTTGGAAAAGAACTCACAAGCACAGGCAACAAGAGTAGACAAATGGGACTGTATCAAACCAAAAGCCTTCTGTGTGGCTGAGGAAACAGGCAGCAGAGTGAAGAGACAACCCACAGAATGGGAGAAAATACTTGCAAACTGTCCATCTGACAAGGGATTAATGCCCAGAATATTTAAGGAACTCAAACTGTTCAACAGAGGAGAAAAAAAAAAAAAAAAAAAAACCCACAACTAGTCCAATTTTAATGGGCAAAAGACCTGAATCAACATTTCTAAAAAGGAAACATACAGATGGCTAACCACCATATGAAAAAATGCTCAACATCACTAACCATCAGGGAAATGCAAATTAAAACAACAATAAAATATTATCTCACCCCGGTTACAATGTCTATAATCAAAAATAACAAATGCTGGTGAGGATCAGAGAGAGGGAAACTCTTACACAATGTTGGTGGGGATGTAAATGAGTGCAGCCCTTATGGACAACAGCATGGAGGTTCCTCAAAAACCTGGAACTAGAACTAGCATATGATCCAACAGTCTCACTACTGGGTATGTATCCAAAGGAAAGGAATTCAGTATGTCAAAGAGATTTCTGCAATAAACACGGGAGTGTTTATTGCAGCAGTTTTCACAATAGCCAAGATGTGGAAGCAAGCCAAGTGGCCATGAGTGGCTGAATGGCTAAAGAAATTATGGTACATATACATAGTGGAATATTATTCAGCCATAATAAAGAATGAAATCTTTTTTTCATTCTTGCAATATGGCTAAGCCTGGGGGACATTTTGTTAAGTGAAATAAGTCAAGCACAGAAAGGCAAATACTGCTGTTGTCTCTCATATGTGGCAGCTAAAAAAGTTGATCTCATATAAGTAGAGAGTAGAACGGTGGTCACCAGAGGACAGGAAGGGGGTGCGGAGGGGAGGACAGGGAGACATCGGTTAATGGGTACAAAAATTACAGCTACATAGGAGGAACAATTTCTACTGTTCTATAACACAGTAGGGTGTCTATAGTTAACAATAATTTTTATATATTTCAAAATAGCTAGATGAGAGGATTTTGAATATTCCGAACACAAAGAAATAATAAATGTTTCAGCCTTCAGATAATAACATCCCAGCTGCCACCAAGTAGAGCAGAGACTAGCTGTCCTAGGCAAGCCCTGCCTAGATCTCAAATTCACGAGCAAAATAAATGTTTAAACCCACTAAGAAGTTTCAAGGTAGTTTGTTGTGGAGCAGAACAGATGGGCACTTCATAAATGTGCATTGAATGAATATTTCAGGGCAGACAGAGACAGGGGAGAGTGAGAGGGGGTCAGGGGAGGGGAGGGAATCAGAGAGTGAGAGTGACTGGCCCCAGGGCTGGTGGCCAAAACTTTAAGTCTGGTCTCCTCTGAATACTAAGCCCATATTTTGCCTGAGATTTTTATTTTTCCTTCCTTCCTTCCTTCCATCCTTCCATCCCTCCCTTCTTCTTTCCTCTTCCTTTCCTTTTATATTGACAATCTCCATCTCCCACATGTACAAAAATGCAGGAATATGAAAATAGAAAATCAAGACCAACGAAAAAGGAAATATGCCAAATGATGGGTTGCTGCAGCTGAGCTTCAGATTTGCCTGAGCTTCCTGGCAGCTGGGGAAAAAAGTGAAACAAGGCAACTTACTCAGTTCTCCTTACTGGAAAAGGAGAAGCATGCCAGTTGCTTAGTGAAGTAGATTTGCCTAACACCTAACATGTTAGAAGAAAGCTCTTGCATGTTCTTGTGTAAGAGGCACTGGTGACATCATGCCTTCACCAGTAAACACAGAAGTGGTTTCCTTGTTTTTTGTAATGACGTCTTTGCTGACTTCAAAATATACTACAAGGCTATAGTAACCAAAACAACATGATACTAGCGTAAAAACAGACACGTAGATCAATGGAACAAAATAAAGAACCTAGATATAAATCCAGAGCCCAGAGCTCTGAAGTTCAGAGTGCATCCTGACATCCCTACAGACAGGAGGACAGCATCTCCCTTACTTGGGTCACAAGCATCTGAGAACACATGTGGGCTAATGACTCTAGGCCCCTCCATAGGAGACACGGCCTCACTGGGCGTTGGCGTCCTAGCAGGTGCCCCAGGTGATCTGGTTGATCTCCAGGTTTGGGTTACCATGCCTACGACCATCTTTCCTAAATCTCAAGAAAAAGCAAGGCCCTGCCTGCTGCCAGGGCTGCGGAGCACTCTGGAAGGCAGACTAGCAAGCAGAGGACGGCCTGACCAGGGCCCGGGGACTGCCTCCACTCCCTGTAGTCTTCCCAAGCCACCAAGGCACTCCACTCCCTCTGCCTCCCCTGACTCCCGGCCGGCCCTGGCGCGTGCCTCCTCGTGGAACCTGTGAGTAACAAGCTAGCTTTCCAATACGCTTGTTTCTTAACCTATTGGCCTACTCCACACCTGAGATAAAAACAAAATGCTGGGTACCATTTTTTTTTTTTTTTTTTTCTTGGAGACAGAGTCTTGCTCTGTCGCCCAGGTAGAGTGCAGTGGGATCATCATAGCTCACTGCAACCTCAAACTCCTGGGCTCAAGCGATCCTCCTGACCCAGCTTCCTAAGTAGCTGGGACTATAGGTGCACACCACCCACACCCAGCTAACTTTTCTATTTTTTGTAGAGATGGGGTCTTGCTCTTGCTCAGGCTCGTCTTGAACTCCTGACCTCAAGTGATCCTCCTGCCTTGGCCTCCCAGAGTAGCTAGGACCTCTGTAGCTAGGACTACAGAGGTATGAGGCACTGTGCCTGGCCTCAATACCTTTTTAAAACACCCATCCTGGCCCTCAGAGCCCACAGAAATAGCTTTAACCAGTCCGTTGCCAAAGCAGGAGGTCCCAGGGAGTCCCAGCACTGCCCTGCAGTGGGGGTGATTCTGGGTGCTGTGGCAACCCCCAGGCCGGGACTCCAGCCCCATGCAGCTGGGCAGCCTGGCCTGCCCCCACCTGTCCTCATGCCCCAGGGGCCCATGAATGTGGACACAGAAGCCAAGGGATGAGACTCAAGTGGCAGAAAAGGGTTGGAGGGGCCCAGGAGAAAACGTGTAAAGAGATCATTTTGTTGAAGCTCTACAATCACACTTTTGAGCAAACAATGAGACTCCGTGGCAGACTGAAGCTGGCACAAGTTTAAACACTACAGTATCAGATTTCAATCTTTTGACAGACTCATACAAACTCTACAGGAGTGGCCACAAAAGAACTAGAACTAGTCCCAGAAAGATGACTCAGCCCTAACTCGCAAGTCAGAGGCAAACTCTGGGCTGGAATCCTGCCTGCAAGTGCCAACTGTGAGCAGCCTGCAGCGACTCTCTGGACCTCAGTTTCCTGGTCTGTAAAATGGGGAGAAGAGATTCCCTCTGGCAGGAAGATGGCAGCTTCCAGCCTTCCCCTCCCCACCGGAATCCTCGGCCTCTCCTCCTCCTCTTGCAGCTGCACTTAAGTAAAGTCACTCTCTTCTTAGAAACACTCTCCAACCCCACTCCTTGGGCTCTGGGGGACCCACCTGTCCCCCCACTACCCCCCGCACTCCCTCCACTTCCTCACCTCCCCACCTACCCCCTGCCTGGCCGCTGCCAACCCCCACCCTCCCTGCTGCTGACACTCACCTCCCAGCAGGCGGGGTCTCTGCCCACTGCTTCCCAACCACACCTGGGTTCCCTCCTGCCTCTCCGCTGCCCCCCTCGGTCCTGGTCCCGTGGCAGCCCCTCCAGGGCCCCACAGGCTGGCCCCTACAGTCCTACTAGCAGCCCCCTCCTCCCCACCTCCCCACCCCTGATGCTGCAAACGGCAGGGGCTCCGTCGCCCAGGTTCCCTTGCATCCTGATGTGAGCACCGGCCCACCCGGACCCAAGGGGACGAGGGGAGCCTATGTGAGCACCATCGAGTCAGTATGGCATGCCTGGAACTGCAGCAGTGTCTGGTGACCTCGAGGGAGGTGTGACACAGCAGGACACTGCCTCCAGCTTCTCTGGGACCTCAGCCCCTCGCACCCCACAACCCTGCCTCCTGGGCCCACGAGAGACCTTCTGCTCCCTCCAGGCCCCCACTGCAGCCAGCCTGGGGCCCCCTCCTTAGTGCCCACGGCATGCACACATGCACTTGATGCGTGAGTGTGCCTTCCTGTCGCTGGGAGACAGGGGCCAGTTCCTGAAACCGCCGCGGCCTGGTTGGAAAGGGGAAATGGGGTCAGGGAGCAGCTGAGTGGAGGGGTGAGGCCCGGGGTGGGACAGGAGAGGGAGAGACCCCAGACAGAATGAGGTCCAGCCCAGACTGTGCCACGTCCCACCCCCATCCCATCTCCAGCCTCTGAGCCTTTGCACCTGCTGTTCCTTCAGGCAGGAACACCGTCCTCCCGCCTGCTCCCTCACAGCGGTCAATCGTGTTCTTCCCGTCCTCGGACCAGATATCCAAGACTCCAGACAGTGAGGCCCTCACTGGGTGGGCTAAGGGCCTCGCCGTCCCCTGGGCTTATCACAGAGTGCTGGAGGTAGCTGTTTAATCTTCCGTCCCCAGCCCTCAGCATTCAGCTTGGCACGGAGTTTGCACTCACCACTCCTGGCCGTCTACTTAGTGTGAAATATTGGCTGTCACCTAAAATGTTCCCTCTATTTGAAATCCCACCGCCTGAGTCTCATGCCTGTGTGGAAGCACTTAGAGACCCCTCAAGCAGGCACGTCCGTGGCCAGCCGGAAGGGCCACGTCTCAGACACCCACGCTGTGTGCAGCACACCTATGAGGCTAAATGCTGGGCTACGTTCTTCACGTGTTTTGCTTTTGTGATCTCTTCCTCTATACAGTACAGAGGAGTCATCATTACCTTCCGTTTGCGCGTAGGAAGCAAACTCAGAGGGTGAAGCCACGGCCCCAGGCCCACAGGGAGAGTTGGCATTTGGACCCAAGTCCAGGGCTTCTCAGCCAAGAAGGGGTCCCCTGCATGGAACTCTGTTGTGGAGAATGAGCTTGGCCGCACTCTGCTCAGCCCCTGCTTCAGGTTAAGGCAGGTCGCCGTGAACACGTGGAGACTGTCTTTCTGGGCTGCCCCAAGCACGGTGGACCTGGCTGTCACCCTCTCCGCCTTCGCTGCCCATGCTCCCCGGCCTCGTTTCCCTAAAGCTCCTGTTCTCTCTTTCGTTGCTGATGTTGTCAAATAAAACATCTAAACACATAGAACATATGAAAAAGGTTCAAATCACCTTAAATCCCAGAGCACAGAGACAGTGTCTGTCCCCATTGTGGTGAATGTCCTTTCATCATCTGTTTCCGCCAGAGGCTGCGAACACGTGAGCCATGGCCCAGATCCAGCCCGTTTTGAGGGCCTTAACCGTGTTCTCCAACTCAGCATTTTGCAATTTTGCCAAACTAATTGATTGTTACTGTCACACAAAAATTTATAAATCCAGCCATCCTGTGCTGTCCCTTCACGTGGCAGTCGGCTAAAGCTGAGGACCAGCTGCCTGCTCATGTAAGACAAGTCTCTCCATTTTCCCACAGTCCCCGCCATTCCCTGTCGTGTCCCTAGGTGGGCCCACTTCCCTCATTCACTTACCTGTCTGATCCCTGTGGGCATTCAGGCTGGCAACCCCGGCTCTAGGCATCTCTAATAGCTAGCAGTTGTCAGACACCCACGGCATGCCAAGCACTGCTCAGACATGCTTGACATGGCTGAACTCATTTAATCCCCACACCAACAATATGAGGTAAGCACTGCTATTATACCCATTTTGCAGATCAGGCTCAGGAAGGTTAAGTCAATCTCCTAAGAACATGGTGAGATGGGGCAGAGTGGCAGGGTCGGGACGTGAACCCAGGCAGTCTAGCTCCAGCGTCCGGGCCCCTGACCCCCGCTGTATGTGAACACACATACTCTCAGTTCTGTGTTCAAGATAAGGTTCCATGTTAATCAATATAATCTGGGATCATGGGTATAACAAAAATAAGAGAAACTAAAAAGATAAAAACTTACCGAAAATAGCCAGCGTGGAGGTCTGCAGCTCTGCTCTGCCCTGTGCCTGGTGGCAGCAGGGTCGGGGGCCGAGGGCAAGAGTGGGAGCTGCAAGACCTTTTAAAGCTCAGCCTCGAAAGTCAAGGAACATCATTTCTGCCTCCTGGCCAGGACTCCAAGCCAGCTCGGCCTCCAGGGAGGAAGAAAGACCTCTCCCCTCGCACCCCAGCGGAGCGGCAGCATCAGTGCGGAAGAGCGGACGTGGCCAGTTCTTGCTCAAGCACACCGTCACTCTGTGTGCCCTTCATCCATTCACGCTACACTCCCACACCCACTGTGCCCCCAGCACTTTTCCAGATACCAGGACACAAAGGTGGCCTTGCGCTCCCAGGGCCTCCAGACAGAGGGGGAAACAGAAGAACAGACCACCAGCCGGGCGCGGTGGCTCACGCCTGTAATCCTAGCACTCTGGGAGGCCGAGGCGGGTGGATCGCTCGAGGTCAGGAGTTCGAGACCAGCCTGAGCAAGAGCGAGACCCCGACTCTACTAAAAATAGAAAGAAATTATCTGGCCAACTAAAATATATATAGAAAAAATTAGCTGGGCATGGTGGCGCATGCCTGTAGTCCCAGCTACTTGGGAGGCTCAGGCAGGAGGATCGCTTAAGCCCAGGAGTTTGAGGTTGCTGTGAGCTAGGCTGACGCCACGGCACTCACTCTAGTCCGGGCAACAAAGCAAGACTGTGTCTCAAAAAAAAAAAAAAAAAAAAAAACCCACAAAAAACCACAAAAACAAAAACAGAAGAACAGACCAATGTGTGCCATGAGGTTACAGTGAATGGGCATTTATTTTACAGCCATTTCTTTACACCACACCTTTTTCCGTAAAGGATTTGAATCAATCTGCCAGAAAAGGCACAAGCAATAACATTTTTAATTTTAACCGAGGAAGAAAGTGTTTACTGAGCACCTACTCTGTCCCAAGCATCTCCCACGTGTCATCTCACTCTATTTTTCCGTACCCTGAGGTGAGCACTGTCCGTCCTCGATCACAGGCCAGCAAAACGAGGCTCACTGCGGATAAGTGACTGGCCCAAGTCCACACAGTCCTGAGGGCAGAGCTGGGAGCCAAACAGCTGAGTCTGGCCCCGGAGTCCTTATGGCATAGTAGAACAGCCGTGGGTGAGCTTCACGTTTGACAGGGAGTTTCCTGGCAGCCTATGGGAAAAGAAAGACTGAACGTATTACCCGACTGGTCACTAGACAGGGAAAAAGCCAGATATTTCTTTGAAAGGAAGTAAAGCCCTTCCCAGCACTGAATTAATTTGTCTTTTTCTCATGTGGGAGTTGAAAGCGAGCTTGTGGGGCGGAATATACAGGACTGCCCAAGCTGGGTGATCCTTTGGCTTATATGTGGGGAGGTGGCTGGGTAAACGCCCATGGTCCCCTGGAGAAGGTTCATCAGTGACTGTCTTCCTCGGTGTGTGCACATGTGTGTGTGTGCATGTGTGTTCATGTGCATGTGTGTGTGCATGTGTGTGCGTGCATGTGCGTGTGTGCGCGTGTGCATGTGCATGTGTGTGCGTGTGCATGTGCGTGCGTGCATGTGCGTGTGTGCATGTGTGCGCGTGTGCATGTGCATGTATGTGCGTGTGCATGTGTGTGTGCATGTGCGTGTGTGCATGTGTGCGCGTGTGCATGTGCGCGCGTGTGCATGTGCATGTGCACGTGTGCATGTGTGCATGTGTGCGTGTGCGCGTGTGCATGTGCATGTGTGCGTGTGCGCGTGTGCATGTGCATGTGTGCGCGTGTGCGTGTGCATGTGTGTGCGGGCGTGTTTCTCTCTGTCTCACTGTCTTGCTCTTCTTATCGGCCCCTCCCCTCTCCCCAGCTGCCTCTCGTCTCTGTTCCTCCCTTGCTCACGCCCCGATTGCTAAGGTCCCTGCTGCTCGAAACTGCCAGTTTTTAGGAAGTGCTGCTGTGTCAAGAGCCTGTGCATGAGACCCCAGCCGGCCAGGATTTACTTCCTCCCCACAGAGGACTGGGCGGGGCGAGCAGGAAGGGGCCTCTTACAGTCAAGGTGACGCACCCCTGCCTGGCCAGCCCGAGCAGCAGCTGGGTCAGTGGGACAACGGGAGCACAGGCCACCTTTCCCCTGAGGGCTTCAGATGGACCTGTGCCACCCAGGTAAGCACCCGGGGCCAACCTCTCTGGGCCTCAGCATTCTCTCCTGTAGAATGGGGACAATGGTGCCGGCCTCACAGGGTCCTGCAAGGAATAGATGTGCACATGGACAGACACAGTGGGAAACGCAGCGCAAGCTACAGACATGTACGAGCTCAGGCTGGGTGTGCAGTTGTGTCCCAGAGGCTGGTGCAGAGCAGCCAGCAAAGCAGCACCCTGCCCGCCCTGCCGAGCTGTGCTGCAGTGGGGGAGACGGCAGGAACTGTAATGTCATGTCATGTGTCTGTTGGTGGCAAGTAGGATGGAGAAAAGTAAAGCAGGATAAGCAAGGTGGCGGGGAGCGGCGAGAGGCTGCAGGAGGAGGTGCCCTTTGAGCAGAGACCTGAAGCGGGGGAGGGAGTGACCTATGGTGGTTTCCGGGGAACTAACATTCCAGGCAGAAGGAACAGCCAGTGCAAAGGCTCAGAGGTGGCACTGAGAAAATTTACTTGTTGTGATAAAGATGACAATGTTGTGATGTTGGTGACAGTGATGCCTGTCTTGACGGTTCAAGGGTCCTGAGGCCCCTTTCTGGCCTTTAGGGGTTGGAGTGGCCTTGGGGAGGCTGAGGACACCCTCAGAGCCAGCAGAGTAACCAGGGCCATGAGTCTGGGGACAGAGAGGAGAGAGGAGGCTGCACAGTTGCTGGGGGGAGAGAATAGGACAGGTCGTGTTTCTAGGAGACAGAGAGAAGGGTCAGAAGAGGGGCCAAGTTTCTGCACTGGAGTTTCAGAATGTTCCAGAATTGCCTCGAATTCCAGAACATAAGGCCTGATAGGAACCGTCCGGCTTCCCAGGTCCAGGTGACTGCAACCTTGTCCAGCAAAACGCCCTTTCTTCAATAACACCCACCGAGGAGAACCTGACCCTGCCCACTGGGCGTCCCCTTACCCCCAGAGGGGGGAGGCCGTGGGCTCCAGGGAACACAGTTAGAGAACCACCAATCCATTTCAACAGCTGCCCACTTGCAGATGGGAAAAGGAAGCCAAGAAGGGAAAATCTCCCCAAGGCAGAGGCAGGACCACACCCCATCTTCAGACTCCCTGTCCAGTGCTCTCACCCTGTCCCCGCTTCTCCTGTGGGCTTTTGGGGACAGGTGGCTCCCATACTGGACAGGCTCAGTGAACACATCTGGGGGCAACTGAAGGCGAAGGGAGACCCAGCAAGGGGCGGTACCCGGCTCAAGGTTACCCCACAGACGAGAGGGTGCAGCAAGGCAGTGGGAGCACCTGCTGAGGAGTAACCCCCTCCCCCGCCATCTGTCTGTCCACCATGAACGCTTTGTTCTTTGTGTCCTGACACACTGGGGATGCAGGGGTGGCTGTCTCCGCGGTGCAGATAAGGAAACTGAGGCTCACAGAGGTGAACCGGAAGCAAGGACTGACTTGCTCAAGGCCAGACAGCCAGTCAGTGGCAGAGTAGGAACAAGAAGCTGAGCGGAGAAAGAGCCCCAGGTTGAGCCTGGGCTGTGCAGAGTGCAGGGGAGGGGCCTGGGGCCGGTGGGGTGGGTGGGGTGGGGTGGGGTGGAGGAGGGGCTCTGCTTTGCTTCAGGCTGCCACGGGGGCGGAATGGATGAAATGGGGTCAGCACAGGCAGTTTGTTGGGAGATTTGGGGTCTCCCATTGAGCAATTCGTCTTCTCATTCATTCTGTGAACAGTCCTCCGGTGTGCTGCACAATGCTGGGGACAGCAGTGACCCCACCGTGGGCCTCAGCCTGCGGGGAGCACTGGTCTGGGATGTGGGGGGTGAGATGGAGACAGGGGGAGACAGTGCGATGTTGGAGGTGGGGTGCGGGGGTGGGGAGACAGATCCTACAGAACCTGACCCAGATGTGCAAACAGACCTGGAGATGGGAGTAAGTGGCTTTTCCCACCAGGGCAGGGAGATCTGGGAAGACTTCCTGGAGGAGGTAGAGGGGAAAGAGGGAGGGAGGGTTATTCCCCTCTTATCCAGACTGGATTTTAATTGGAGCCTCTCCATGGCCAGGTGACTTCCCCTCTCTGAGTTCCAATTTGTCATGCTGGCTTGGCCTGGGTAACTGGGGAGGACGCACAGGGATTTGGAGAGGTTCCAGCTCCGCTTCGACCTGCCAGCGGTTATGGTGAATCTCTTCCTTCTGTGGGCCTCAGTTTTCCCACCTTGATAATGGACAGGACGGTGGCAAAGATTGTCCCAGGGCTGCCCTCCTCTTCCTGCCTTGGTCATGTGTCCGGAAGCAGGTAAAGTCCCCTCCCCCAGGGCCTGCGGGGAGGCGAGAGGTCCAGGTGACAAAGCCCCAACGTGACCAAAGGGAGGCACTGGCCTGGTGCAGACGCAGTTAAAAATAGAGGCAGCTCAGCAGGGGGAGAGGAAGCCACACGGGGTACCTGTAGGGCGTCTGGGACTGGGGTGGGAAGCGCTCCACCCACACCCCGTTTGCCCCAGCGTCCCTCACACTGACACTTGAGGGGCCTCCTTTTCTAGGGCCCCAAGATGGCGTCGTCTTGCTGCCCTGGAAAGGGGAAGTGAGGCCAGCTGTCCTGGAAGCAGGGCTGCAAGCGCAGAGATTTCTAAAAATACGACGGGAAAGAGGAAGGGCAAAGGGGAAGTGGGAGGAGCTGGGGAGAGGTCGGGGGCATCACGCCCGCGGCCAGGCCCGGGTGCCAGGGCTGCCACCGCCTGCGGGCACAGAGACGTCCGGGTCCAGATGGGCCTTGGTGGGGTGTGAGAGGCCCAGACCTAAGTGGGGACTAAATGGAGGTCCTTGGGGCTGGCAATACTAATTTTATTATTTTGTGTGCATTACTATTATTACCAACAACCCACCTCCATGAGCCTCCACCAGTGCCTGAAACTCCGTCATCACCGGGCTTAGAATCAGAAGTGGCCACTCCCAGGCTGTGTCCTTGTCACCCTCCCTGAACCTCGGTGTCCTCAGCTCTGCAGTGGGGAGACTATCTGATATTTAACAAGTAGTCAGATGCAGGGTCGGAAGGCGTGGTGCCCGCCACGTGCACCGTGTCGGCTACAGCAGGCCAGGGCCATCGGCACAGTTACGTAGGTTCAGAAGCACTTGGCCGGTTGCCACCTGTTGGGGACAGGATGGACCCCAACAGAAGGGGACAGTGGGCTGAGAGAATTTATGATATACTTGTCAACCACAAGGGAAAAAGCAGCTGTACGAAGTACAAACACAGGCACCCCCTCAGTATTCCCACGCACCCCACTGCCCGGGGGAGCTGTGTTGCTGTGTGTTTCCAACCACACCTGTGCCTCAGTTTCCACAGCTCTACGATATTGGCTTTTCAGGGGGGCAGAGGGGTCTGACTGTAAGGGACATTCTGCATCTTGTCTTCATTCTCAAACATGCCACCATGTGAGAACATTCAGGTTTAGTGTCTGCTGGGTTTGATGATTTGTGTGGAGACATCTGGCTTTGGAAGATCAACATCAGGGCTGTGACCTCAGAGCCCCAGCTGGGCCCAGATGTGAATCCCAGCTCTGCCACCTTCCAGCTATGTCACCTGGGGCAGGGCACTTAACCTATCTGAGCATCAGATGCCTCATCTGTAGAATGACATGAGAAATGCCTTCCTTCCAGAGGTGTTGGGAGTGGATGGGACAGCCGGGAGCACACTGGGCCTGTCACACAGTAGGTGCGCACCCAGCATGCCCTTTCTTAACCAATGGCAGGGCTCGATCCCAGCAATGCTTGGGGAATGGGAAGGAGGCGGTGGAGGGGACAGTGTCCCCACGGGCCCAGGTGGGCAGCTGGGAGGAGAGCCAGAGGGTCAGCAGGAGCTGCGAGGCAAAGAGGAAAAGGAAGAGCATCCCGGGCACAGGGAACAGCCTGTGCAAAGGCCACTGGAGGGCCAGAGCTCAGGGCAGGGAAGCAAGGGCGGCCAGGGAGGCTGAGCAGAACTCAGTCCTGGGGCGGGGTGGGTCTGGGGGACTTGTCCCCAGACAATGGGATGCTGTGGGAGGCTGGACTGGAGCAGGTGGAGAAGCCAGGGAGGCATTGCAGTCCCCGGAGCAAAGTGACAATGGTCAGAATGAGGGTGGGGCCGTGGAAACGGAAGGAAAATAGACGGGACTTGTTCATGGAGGAGACCCAAGGGGTGAGAGACAGGTGGGTGTCAGGTGCCTCCTGGGGGGCGTGGGGGCCATTTCCAGAGCTCAGGAACTCAGGAAGGGGGCTGCGTGGAGCGGAGACTCTTAGGGGTTCAATTCTGGCCACAATGACAAGAGCGGTGATGGTAGCACGTGGGGGGTTGTCGGATCTGAAGTTCAGACGAGGGGCTGGAACTGAGGATGTGTGAGAGTCCCTGGCCCATGGGAGGAGGCAGGAGCTAAGGAGACCCCGTGGGGAGAGAGGGGTGTCGGCCTAGGGCTGAGTCATGGGGCCCCACACTCACCTCCTGACCACGTGCATGCGGAGCGTCCACACAGATGCCAGAGCCCACCCTGGCTTCTCTGGACAGGCAGCCTGTCTGCGCCTGGCCTCCCCCGGCAGCTGTGCCCGGCCAGAAACAGGCCCTCGAGACACAGGCCCCAGCCAGCAGCAAAACCAAAGAATCTGATCATTCACCTCCAAGTCAACTAGAGGTGACTGGTTTTCTCCAAGGATGGGCCTCAGCCGCCCTCCCTGCTTCCTCCCGGCGAGGAGTGCCGGCGGCTGCCCCGCTGCCGTTCTTGTCTCCACGGGGATGGCCGCTCACACCTTCTGTCCCTGCACGTCCCAACAGCTTGAGAACCCTCTCCTGGGACAGAGGCTGGAGTGTCAGCAAACCGGTGTTTGGATCCCAGCACTGCCTCGTCCTGGCTGTGTGACCTGGGGCAAGTCGCCTCACCTTGCTGAGCCTCAGTGTGTTACACTGGAAAATATCTACTTCAGAGAGTTGCGAGGATTAAACATCATTTATGCAGAGCTGCCGGCATGGAGCAGGTGTTTGTGAGCTTAAAGTTTAATGAGGCTCTTGCTTGGTCCCCTGGTGTAAGTGCCACCTGCCCCCTCCCCCGGAAACAGGACCTCTAGGTTTGCAGAGCTCAGAGTTGCAGGCGCAGAAAGGCCACCCGTGGGTGGCCAGGAGGAGTGGCGTGTGGAGCCACCCTGCTCCCAGCCCCTGCTTCCTGGCCCCGTGTGGACTCCCTGCTGGAGAGAGTGGCCTATGGTGGCCATTGATTTGGTGTGGATGGTGACGCCGGGTAGATGGTGCCCCATCCAAGCAGGACATTACCGCCAAGCTGACACTGCAGCTGCACCTTCCGAAGACTCCCCATCGCTCCACCGGGCCGGCATCTTCCCGTGGTGAAATGGGAGAGACGAACGGCAGATCCCACGGCCACACGCTCCCTTCGTGGCACCGTTGTCATTGTCTGATGTCGTGCTGGGTGGTGTGCTGTGTTGGTGGGTCAAACATTCTCGAAGCCCTGGGATAGTGGTGCTGGCTGAGGCTCTGTGGGCAGGGAAGGTAAACATACCGGAACACGTGTGGATGCCAATCGAGACGAGTCGCTGACTTTTGCAGAATAGAAGGGGTCCGATGGGATCACTTTGCCACTAAGTTCTTGGTTGGTCTTCTAGAGAAATGATGGGCTCAGCGTCGGGCTCTGTTGCTGGCAGAGTGGACATTGTACGGTGGCAGCAGGTAGGGGGCCTCGGTGAGCAGGTCCCCACAGGGCCCCCTCCGGGCTCCCCCATCCATGCACCCGCTCTTACCAGCAGAGGCTGCCATCGGTGGGCCGAGTTGCCCCGCTGGCTCACTGCTTTAGTGCCTCTCCTGTGCCGGACGCTTGCTGAGGGACACTAACACGCTTCACAAAAAGCTCCACACTTTGTGCCACTCCCTCAGGGTCACCCACGTGCCTCCTGTCCAGACCTCTAACCTTGCAACCTGCCTTCTTTGTGGCCTCTGCCTGAGAAGCCAGGCCAGTCCCTACTGCACGTGAATGCACGTATAGTCCCACTGCTCGCAGTTCTGCCCACTGCGGGACCTCCTCTCCCCACTGTCCTTCAGGGACACCTTTGAGCAGGGCTGCAGTTCAATAGCTGCTTAGTTTTTACTTGCGTTCAAACACCAAGCCAGCCCATCCTGCAGCCAAACTTGGGCATTTTCCCCTGTCGTCAGATCAGGAGGGGCCCACCCACGCAGACACGGTGTGAGCTGAGGAACAGGCCCTGGTGCGATGGCGGTGGGTGACACGAGGGCCTGGGCCACCTGTCCATGGAGCCTACTGGAGCCCTGTGGCTTTGCTCATGCCTGCTCCTGGGTGAGCCACTTACAAAGGATTGCTGCTGGGCTCACCTTACAAAGGATTGCTGCTGGGCTTGCTTGACCTCGTGACTTGGTGGTTCAGACAGACGCATCTTGGCAGCTTGGTTTCCTGGTGTTGCACGGGCAGGCCTCTGTCTCTCCCAGGGCCCAGGGGCATTCCAGGAACTGTCTTCTGCATAGTGCATAATTGTCTGCTGCAAGGACATGGCCTTGCTCCCAAACCCCAGGGGCTGGCACTGCCAGTCTCCCGCTGGGGCCCCCATGAACTACGCATGGGCATACCGCTAGCGCCTCGTATTTCTATCGGGTGGCCTGGCCCTCGCCCAGACATGCTAGAGCCCTGCGCTGCCCTGGGCCCGCTGAAAGCTGGCAGCCCTGTGTGTCACTCAGGGAACGGGTTGGAACAGCACCCCCAGGGCTGGAATATGCTGCCTCGGAACTCCAAGAGGCCTACAGAGTGCTTATGCTTCCTTCTAAGTGACGGAAGATGCAACAGGGAAACACTTGTCCTTTACTTCGGAAGGGAGGTCCCAGAACGGATGGGACCACCTAAAAGCTTGCGGATGTGGCAAGCCTCTGAATCGTTGCAAGAGTCACCTCCCACTCTCTGGAGCGCCTGTGTCTCACCAGGGCCACCTCTCTCCCATCTGGCTCGATTCACTTGCTGTCACCGATATGGGGGACCAGTGCGATGTCTGGGTCTCCAGACGGTGTTATGACAGAGGGCAGGAGAGTTCACGGGACCCTGGGGCAAGCCTGTCGGGTTCACCCTGCATCCTGCGTGGGCGCAGGCGATTTCTGACCCTCCTTCCCGACAGACGGAAGGCAACCAGTTTGCCAGGCGGACGATCACGCCGGGTGCCGGGCGTGCCCAGGGGCTCCAGCAAAGGGACCGCGTGTGCCGCGGCAGCTGCAGGGGGCTCCCTGGCTTAGTTCATGGCGGCCTGCTGCCACCCTCCAGCCTGCGGAAGCGCTTGGGGATGTGATGAGGGCCACCACGCCTCCTCCTTCAGGTGCCAAGGGTGGCACTCGCACCTGCCATTCCCTGGAGGTTACAGTATTGTTTTTGATTTGCTCTCGTAGCTGCGGGAGGGACGAGGCGGTTCGTGGAACTCCCAGTAGCCTTCCCCACTACAGTGGGGCCCTGAGCCCACGAGCCGAGGTACCAGTGTGGGGCCAGGAACCAAGTATGTCCGTTCCAGTTACACACCTGCAGACCAGGACGTGGCCGTGACCCAGGAGACCTCTAGTGAGCGGGACCGGGCCAGGACTCGTTTGTCACCTGGCCTCAGTACACCCCCATGCTCATGGGGCCTTGGAGACGCCTCGGTCTCAAGTGTCAGTGTCAACTCGGATCCTGTGTCCAGCAGTCCTCAAAACGTTTGGATGTCGCCCTTTCCCCGGCGTGCGGTCACCGGAGTAAAAGGCCACAGGTGTTTGAGGGAAGGGCCAGAGAGTCACTGCCACGCGTCCTTGCCATCGTATTGCAGGACCCTTCCTTCTGGGGACCCGGGCTCTCCTTCAGTCAATAGTTCTGGACGTGAAAACTGGGTCAGGTCCGAAAGCTAGGCAAGGGCCTTGGCTCTTTATTGCAGTGGCTGCCCTGAGGAGGCGTGTCCTGGGCTCCCAGGTGAGCGACCGGGGAGGGTCTCAGCTGTGAGCCGGCAGCAGGAATGGGCGCCTTGGTCCTGAGGAGGAGCCGATGGCACCGCATAGCAAACACTGCACGCATGTTGGCCCCTTACCGAACGCTGCATTCTTGCCGGGTGTTTGCCTGGCCGCCCTCTGAGGGACGGCGGTGCTCACGTTTCGTAGATAAGGACACTGTATGAGTTTTGTCTTGGGCTCAGCTGCTGCGACAGACTCAGACAGAGTAACAGCGACTGAGACACTCTCAAAACTCATTTTCCTCTCCTGGAGAAGTCCAAATGGGCGGGTGGTCGAGATGAATTTGATGACTCTTCCCCAGACCACCGCTTGGGGACCCAGGCTCCTTCTCGCTCGGCCCCTGGCAGCTCAGCACAAGGCTTCGCCTCAGACGTAGCGCACGGAGGCACCTGGCCTCCTCTCTGAGTTCGTGGGGGAGCTGACGAACCTTGTAGAACCTTGAAGAAATGTGACCAGGCACTTCCTAGAGCTGGGGCGCGCAGGTCGGGGAGGGGCTGGGTGGGCAGACGGGACAAGACACCCCAGGGTGGAGGAACGCCTGGGCAAGGTGGGGAAGCGGGGCTGAGCATTGGACGTTTCAGGGGCGGCGAGGAGCCGGCAGGCTGGACTAGGAGGCGCTGGTTGACAGTGGCAGGGGATGAGGCTGGCTGCAGATGCTGGGGAGATGGTGGAGGCCCCGGGGCCAGGGTGAGGACTTCTTCTCTGACTAACAGGGAGTCCATGGGGATTTTGACCAGGAGAGTGCTGTGGATGGAACAGACGCCACAACGCGGAGTGGAGTTGGCACAGCTGACCCGGTGTGGGAACCGTCATAGCACTTTGCACAGAATGCCACCACACACACCCCATTTAGCTCATTTCCAGGTGAAGATGAAAGAGCACAGGCTTTGTAGTCAGCCCAATCCAAGGTCCCGTCCTAGCTCAGTAACCTTGTCCTTGCGAGACCTTGGTTGGGTCACCTCACCTTTCTGAGCCTCAGTATCTGGTGGCAGGGACTGTAAACTGTCCCCCAAAATCCAGCCTTTCCACCTAAAAACACCAGGACCCTGTACTACGGGTTCATTTCCCAGCCTCCCTTGCAGCTAGGTGTGGCCATGTGAGCACATCCTGGCCAATGGGGTGTGGGGCCAATGGTGTGCCACTTCCTGGTTGTGCAAGTGAGTAAGTGAATGAATGATAAGCATGGAGCCAGTGAAGGAGTAGATTCAAGTTCCAGGGAAGAAGGAATGCCTGCAGCAAGTACTTCCCCGAGTGCTAACGTGCCAGGCTCGTCCTCGGTGCTGGGACGCAGCAGTGAGCAAAAGAGCAAAACAGGTGAACGCTCCGCCCGTGGAGCTGAGGGCCCGCTGGGAGGGACAGAGAAGATGCACGTGAACCAGATACTTGGGGGTCTCCGTGGGGGGGTCGGTGGGAGAAAGAGCAAGCAGGACAGGAAGGGAGGGGGAGGGGCTGCCCCAGGGAAGGGGGCGGGCGAGTCCTGGGTGGCCGGAGGGAAGAGCACCCTCGGGAAGGCAGAGCCTGACTTGCGGCTGGAGCCAGTGAGGCAGGAGAAAGCCGGTTCTTCTCTCTGCAGACCCGGTGGAGCTGAGCAGCGGGGAGGCGGAGGAGCTGCAGCGCATCAAGTGGCACCGGAAGCAGCTTCTGGAGGACATCCAGGTGAGTGCGCAGGTGCACGCGCCGTGTCCACAGACGCTCACACCCGCACGCTCGCACGCCTCCCCACCCGCTCCCGACGCAGCCTGGCCAGAGAGCACAGCCAGCCCCCGGCCACAGCCAGCCCCAGCCCAGCCCCAGCCCAGCCCCAGCCCCAGCCCAGCCCCAGCCCAGCCCCAGCCCAGCCCCAGCAGCAGGAGAGCAGGGAGACCACAGAGTCCCGAGGACCCGTCAGTGGGGGAGGGAGGGCAGCGATCCAACAAAGCACCTACTATGTGCCAAGCCCCACTCGGGCCTTTACCAGCCTCATCCCATGGCAGGTGCTAACCCCAGCTGTGTGGCCTCAGCCAGGCCTCATCCCCTTAAATTGTGGACCACTTGGTCAGGAGTTCAGCTGTCAGTTTCCTAGCCATCAGCTCATCTGGTTCTCAGCAATCCTCTGAGGCAGGCCTGGGCCCTTCTCCTGGAACTGCCTTGCTCCGTCCTGCCCCAGGGCCTTTGCACATGCAGTTCCCGCCAACCTGGACTCTCCCAGCCCCCTTCGTGTCTCCTCTCATTATGTTATTGTCAGCTCTAATGCCACCTCCTCCTGGAGGCTGCCCTGACCACCCTGGCTACAGGTGCTGTGTCCCCACTCCCACACGCACAGGAGTCCAGTGAGGGAGGAAGGCACAAAATCATTCGCCAGCTTGTCCTTTGCTGAGCTCTGCTCCATGCCGGGCTCTTTCTACACCACTGCTCTGCCATGTTCTGCAAGTTGTTCCCTTCAGCCACTCATGTGCCCAGCGCCACTAGCCTGTGCGCCCCATGAGAGCAGGGCCAGGTCTGCCTGCCCCCAACCCCCACTGCAGCCCCAGCCCACTAGTGGAGCATAATAGGTGCTTAGTTAGTACTTGTGAATGAATCCCCATTTTACTTGTGGGGAAGCCGCTCCGTGACTCAGCCAAGGTGGCATGGACAGGAGTGGACGGGGCTCAGATGTAAGTGCCCTGGCCCCGAGCTGGCCCTGAGCCCTGAGGAGGGAGGGGCTGGGGTGCCTCTTGGGGGCACTTGTCAGGTGCTCATGCCACTGCCCTGCAGAGGGGGCTGGACCAGCTGCCCCTCTCCCCCTCCGCCCTGTGGTGGTGGTTACAGGGAGAGGGGTCAGGGGGTCCCCTCTGCCACCAGGTGCTTCCTCCAGAGTCAAGAGGAAAGAGACTTGGGGTGGAGTCCTACACTGGCGTGTTGTGCCACCTCTCTGTGCTTCAGCGTCCTCTTCTGTAACTGCCACAGGAATTGCAACGTCCCCGAGAAAAGGGCCTGCCCTGCCTGTGCCCTGGTCTCCCCATAGTACCTGGTGCATTTCAGCACCTAGGAGTAGATGGAGGGAGGCCAGAGACCAGCTGGGGCCTGATGGTGGAAATGGGGGGCAGCAGGGAGCCTGGGAGGCGTCTCGCAGGACGGGGGCAGGCTCCACGCTGTGCTCCAGAGAGACGCCAGCGGGTGGGAGCAGGCGTGTCCAGTGGGCTTGACTAGAGGCAGGAGACTTCCTGCTGCAGAGGGGAGAGGTTGGAAGACTGGGTAAGGGGTGGGGGCCTCGGACTCCCGCCCCCAAGACAAGAGCCAGTGGAGGGACGGGCGCAGACAGAGGCAATGGTTTGGGTGGGACTTTGAGGGTAGGAGACGTCTGGGGAGGGGATCTGTCAGGCCGAGGGTGCCTCAGACTGGGGGCCAGGACAGAGGTCAGGGAGGGGCCAGGTCAGGAGTCTCACCCAGGGGTGTGAGTGGCTGCTATGGGAGGGTCATATAACCCCTCCCGATCGCACCCTCTGCCCTCTGCCACTCCACAGAAGCTGAAGGATGAGATCGCGGATGTGTTTGCCCAAATCGACTGCTTCGAGAGCGCGGAGGAGAGGTGAGGGGCTTGGGGGGCCCAGGGAAGCTGCTATGGTTGCTTCCCGAGCATGTTGCACTCCATGAAGGAGCAGGGACCATGCCTAGGCCCCCAGGTCTGGTGACATTGGGGATCGGCCCAGGAGGAGGAGGCAGCAGTGAGACAGGAGCAGGGCGGCCCTGTCCCCATGCCCAGTCAAAGCTGGTCCTTGCTTCCAGACTGACCCTCTCTTGAGAGACACCCGTCCTCCCATCCCCTCCACCCAAAGTCTCACCCTGGCCCCCGGCCCAGCCCCTGCCGGATCGCTGGCCACAGCGTCCTGGGATGGGGGTGGGGGTGGGGAAGGGAAGCTCGGCCCCAAGGACAAGGATGAGGCAGCCCAGGCCTCACATGGCAGGGGTGGGGCCAGGGCGGGACCACCTCCCCGCTCACCACTCACAGGGCGTCATCCACCCGCTCCTGCTTTGGGAGGGTTCCCACTGGTTCCGTGACCGGGGGCTGGTCCCGCCCCTCTCTGGGCTCAGTTTCCCCATTTGTGCAACAAGGAGGCTGGTTCCTACACAATCCCCTAGGGCCCCAGAGCGCTGACTCCTACATCTGGTGTCCCCACCCTGTCCCTGCGCCCCTTAGATCTCCACCTCCCCAGCCCCCTCCTTGCCCGCTCACACGTGCGCACACGCAGGGCCCTGTGTCTCCAGCCTGCCTGTTCCGGCCACAGCGGTAACCACGTGCGCACGAGCCTGGCTCCAGAGCCTGTGCTCTCGCCCCCAGCCTCCCGTTTTCTTGCACGGGGCCCCTCTAAGTTCTCCCTGACAGCAACTCTGGGCTCCTCTCCTGAGAGCTGCTAAGTGCTCCTGCCGGGCCCATCGGAGGAGTCGGGGGAGGAGCCCAGAGCCTGCGTTTCTCTCGCCCCCCCAGGTGGCCCCCGTGGAGGGCCCAGGACCCCACTTGGAGGCCTGTGGGAATATGGGCTCCCGCTGGGAGTGGGCCCCTGGGGGTGGGGGGTGCCCCGGGGTCTGGGGCAGTCCGGGCTGACATCCTCGTGTCTGCAGCCGCATGGCCCAGAAGGAGGAGCTGTGCATCGGGCGCAAGAAGTTCAACATGGACCCCACCAAGGTGGGCGGTCGTGGGGGCCTGGGCCGGGGGGTGGGGAGGCTGCATGCCGGACACCTCCGCAACGTCCTCTCGCTCCCCTGGACTGGCACAGCGACCCCGCAGAGGAGAACACTGCGGCCCAGCAGGGCTGCGCACCCTGTCCCATGGCCAGCTGTGGCCGGGGCTCTGTCCACTCCACAGCATAGCAGCCCTGGGGCACGAGGTGGCAGCCAGGAGGACGGGGGGTCTGTGGTGTCCACGCACTTGAGCCAGTACCTCCCCACTCTGGGCCTCCGTTTCTCCTCTGTGAACAGGGCTTTGGGCAGCGAGGCCCTTAGATCTGGGGCTCGGGCTCCGGAAGTGTCTTGCGGCCATGTGCTGGGGGAGAGCCAGGCTTCAGGGCCACCCCTCACCCCTCTGCTGGCACGGAGCTCTGGGCTCAGGGCTGGGTGACCCTGCTCCCCACCCCGGCCCCCACCCCTCACCCTGCCCGGTGGCGGGTGGGCTCCCTCTCCTGCAGGGCAGAGGCAGGAGGAAGCCACCGCCAAGGTGGGGCCAGGGCAGCCAGTGGGCAGTGCCAGGCTGGGGCTCTGGAAATTGACTGCTGTGGCTCAGGGGCCGCCCCTTCCCCATCGCAGGCCCAGAGCCACAGCGGGCCACCTCCCAGGGCCACAGACCCGCAGACCCCACCCCCATCCACACAGACCCACCCACACACTCGCAATAGCTCACACTCCCACCCCGGCTCGTGGGGGGCCACTGGGGGTCCCCCGTGCCCTCTGCCAGTCACTCCGAGCGCCCCACAGTCTGCACCCACCTCCGGCAGTGGGACGGGAGGAATCACTACAGAAAACCAGGGGCCGACCCCTCCCACCCCTAAAATCAGGGTGATGGACTGTGAGTGCCTGGCTAGTGAGGAGACATGTTTGCGAAATTGCCAAATCCGAAACGCAGGTTCCAGTGTGGCAGGCGTGGTCTGCTCTCATTGTCATATAGCGAGGGGAGGAAGGACACACAATAGAAAGTGTCTACCTCTGAGTGCAGGCCTGGGGTAATTTCCTCCCCTTTTGATTTAGCTGTTTTTTCTATCTTTTATACAATAGACATAGATTACTTGTGTGAAAGAACGAAACACTATTTTTAAATAATATGAGTTCTAGGGGAACAAAAGGAATGGCTGAATCACTGAATCTTAGAATTATGAATTCATAGAATCATTGAAGCATATAATCAAAGAATGTCAGACTGAATGGGGACCCTGGGGAGCACCTGGCATGAACCTGGCTCATTGCAGGAAGCCCAGCTTTCTTTGCACGCCTCCAGTGATGGGGAGCTCAGCACTTCACAGAGGCAGCTCCTATTAAGGAGGGGACACAGCTCCCCAGAACAAGTTGTGCCAGTGCCAGAATGCCGGCCCCAGGGCTCTGGCCACGGGGGCTCCCTCCCCCCCTCCCTCCCCCCAGGCCTGCCGCTGTGCAGGGGCTGCTCACGGGCTCTGTGTCCCCCTCCAGGGCATCCAGTATCTCACTGAGCACAAGCTGCTGACCCCCGACGTCCAGGACATCGCCCGGTTCCTGTACAAGGGCGAGGGCCTCAACAAGACAGCCATTGGCACCTACCTGGGGGAGAGGTAAGGGGGCGGGGCCTCAGGGAGGCAGGAAGTGAGGGTGTGCCGGTGCGTGGGAGTCTGAATTATGTCAGGAAAGTCGTAACTCCTAGGGCTTGAGGGGGCTAACTGCTCACCCTCTCCAGATTCTAAGCCAAAGCCCATCTGCCTTCATGCATTCATTCATGTATTCAATAAATAAATATTGTTTAGTGTCTACTGTATTCCAGGCATTGTCCTAAGCCCCGGATGTACACCAGTGAACAGGGCAGACAAGCTCCTGCCCTCAGGGAGGTACCTCCTAATGGGGAAGACCGATCTCAATATATGCAAAATATGTTAGAAAAGGATAAGCTCTAGGGATACGAATAAAGCTGGGAAGAGGGGTCAGAAGTGCTGGGAACTATGGGTAGGGCTGTGATTTTAAATAGCATGGACAGGAAGGGCCTCACGGAGAAGGTGATGTTTGGCTGAAACTTAAAGGAGTTGAAGGAGTGAGCAATGCAAACACTGGGGAAGAGCCGTTCAGGAACAGCAAGTGCAAAGGCCCTGGGGCAGAAGCAGGCTCAAGAAACAGCAAGTTAACGAGACTGGAAGGGGGCAAGAGTGGGAGGAAGTAGTAGGCAGCAAGGTGGGGACCCGTGGGAGGGCTCTGGGTGGGAGAGTGGTCTGAGACCACCGTCTGGCTGGTGGATGAGGTGGGCTGTAGGAGAAAAGGGTAGAGCTGGGCCAGGAGCCAGTAATCCTCCCAAGCTCCCCAGAGACACAGTTCCCTTCCTGGGCGAGCAGGGAATGCAGGAGGCAAGAAGGGCAGCCCTGCCCCATTGAAGAGCTGGGAAGCGGCAGGAAATGGGGAGGCCTGGTTCTCCCCATTGTACAGATGAGGAAACTGAGGCTTGGGGAGGTCCAGTGGCTTGAGCGGGGTCACCCAGGTAGGAAGTAACGAGGAAGGACTTGACTCAGGGCAGGCCACTTCGAAGCCAGAGCTCGCTCGTGGCCCGCTTGGTGCCGGCGGGCCGTGAAGGGGTGTGAGATGCCTGCCTGCGTGGGAGGACCCGGGTGTGCCCTCGGGGTGTGACATGGGTGGGACGGTTGTGAGGAGACCAGATGGTGGCTGGACCACGGAAGGACAGACGTCTCTCGTCTCCTCTCCCTCCCCCACCTCAACCCCCTCCAGGAGGTGGGTGCCAGCAAGTGCCCGAGTGTCCCGCCCTCCCTTCTGTCCCCTCCGCAGGGACTCCGTCAACCTGCAGGTCCTGCAGGCCTTCGTGGACTGCCACGAGTTCGCCAACCTCAACCTCGTCCAGGCCCTCAGGTGAGCAGTGTGGGGGGCAGGGACCCGGCCCTGAGGGCGGCACAGCAGGGGGCTGGGAGCATCACGACCCATACAGCTGACTGCACAAAGGGCTGGGAGCAAAGAGGAGGCAGTGAGCAGCAAAAATGAATCAGTGACAGTCCCTGCGTCCCAGGGCCGAGGTAGACTGCCTGGAACAGGGCCTGGCCCACTGCTACTGCTACTGGTATTATTAATATCATTATGATGATATTTAATCATTATAATCATTATTACTTTTTACCATAATTCTACTACTTTTTGGATTAGTGCTTGCTTTATTTATTTCATTCATGCAGCTTAGTATGTATAACATTTATTATTACTTATTTTCTAATTAGGATACCGCTGTTGTACTCTTATTTTTATAACTACGGAGGCAGTACAGTGTATCAGTTAGGAGCACAAACTCTGGAGCCAGACTACACGGTTCAAATCCCAGCTCTGCCACTCTCCCCCTGAGTGACCTGGAGCAGGTCACAATAATACTGCTTCGTGCCTCAGTTTCCTCATCTGTAAAATGCGGATAATAATTCCAACTTCATAGTGTTGTGAGGACTACATGAGAAAGTGTTTAGAACTGATACATAGTAAATACCTAATAAGTCTTGCTGCTGCTAGTAATGCCTGGAAACTCAGCTCCCAAGAAGGGGCATCTGGTGTGGGCTTTGAAGGGTGAGTAGGAGTTTGCAAGACAGAGAAGGAAGAAGCTACCACCATCCAGGTAGTGCGGCCTGCCCTCCAAGTCCCATCCTCTTTAAGGGAGAGGGGAGGTGACTTCGTAGTCTCTTGTATTCATTCATTCATTCACTCAATCACTTATTCAGCAGTGATTGAGGGATTACTGAGCAGTCCTAGGTGTCCAGGCCTGTGTGAGGCCCAGGAAGAGATGTGAGGGGAACAGGCACAGCCCTTGCCCTCAGGGAACTTAGCTTGAAGCTGTGTTCAACTTCCAGAGCTGGAGAGAAGCTTAGGTTCTAAGACAGAGAGGTCCAGCCGGGGGAAGACACTCGCCAGAGCCGCACAGCCGGATCCCAGGGCCTGGGCGCCAGACCAGGCAGCCGCAAACCCAAGGAGGGCCGAGGCCTCCTTATGGGCTGAGGCCGCCTGGGCCGCAGTCGGCGCTGGGATTCAGAAGGGCAGAGGGGAGCACATGCTTGTCCCGTATTCCACAAGAGAAGGCATTTCCTGGCTACCTCCTGCGCGCCTGGTACGCACACGTGCAAATCCCACAGACCCCTCCCCGTGAGCCTAGTGACAGTTGCAGATCCTCCCACTCACAGGATAAGGAGACTAGGCCTGGGAGAGGCAGAGCAGCTTGTCTGGGGACCCACCAAGAGCCCCCCTCCTCCCCTGCCCATGGCCTGTTCCTCCCCCAGGCAGTTCCTGTGGAGCTTCCGGCTGCCCGGGGAGGCGCAGAAGATTGACCGGATGATGGAGACCTTTGCCACTCGATACTGCCTCTGCAACCCGGGCGTCTTCCAGTCCACAGGTGCTGGGAGTGGGGTGGGACCCAGGGTTCCGGGACCCCTTCAGCACTGCCAGGCACAGATCTCACAGACCCCTCAGGCTTCCCCCAAGCACCCAGATGCTGGGAGCCCAGATCCCTTCACAAGCCCTCACTGAATGCCAACTCCATGCCGGGCCCCCTGCTGGGTGCTTGTCTGGCAGGGCTGCCTCAGGACATGGTCCTTGGGAGAGGAGGAAATGATGGCATGGGATGCTAAGACAACAGAACCCCTGTCTGGGGGCAAGGGTAGAGGAATCAGCAGGTCCAGAATTGCTTATTGGAGGCAGTGGGGTCTGAATAGGGTTTTTGAAGAATGAATAGGAGTTCTCCAGGAGGTTAAGGGGAAAAGGGGACTTACTGGCAGGAGTTTCAGTTTGAACAAAAGCCCAGAAGCCATGAATCAGCCAGGGCATGGTATAGGGTGCAAAGGGGCATAGAAGGAGATCAACAAAGGTCAGTTCTGCATACCCCTCTCTCCCAGGGCTAACCAAATGCCCAAGCAGAGACACCCAGAGGACGGGGTGGGTGAGAGACCATCAAAACCAACTTGTCCTGGCCTCTTCTCTGGATCTAGAGTTACCATAACAGCCAATAACAACCGTTCTGTTTATCAAGCAGTCCCTGTGTGCTAAGTGCTTCCCAGGTGCAAAGTCACTGAGTCCGTACATCCGCTCTGAGAGGTCAGGAGTAGCCTCCTCCCTTCTTGAAGCATAGAATTACAGCCTCAGAGAGACGAAGTGACTTGTCCCCGGCCACGCCACCTCTTGGCTGTACCCACAGACAAATCCGATAGAGCGTTTGCCCTACTTGGTAGTTACATGTTAATTTCGTGTTTGCTCATGTATTACCTGTCAGCTCCACAAGTCCAAATGCCCCACAGGGGCAGGGACCATATCAGATCCATCACCAGTGGCTCCCAGGCCCTCAGCATGGAGTAGGTACTCAATAAATATCTGTAGATAGGAAGGAAGGAATTTGTAAAGCACCAGATTTGAATTATGGTCCAATTACTTCTTAATTTTGAGACCTTGGGCATGTAACTTAACCTCCTGGGTCCTCAGTTTCCTCATCCATATAATGGGCGTGGTAACAGTACCTGTTTCATAGGATGGTCGTGGGGCGTAAAGAGCTCAGCACAGGGTGACCACCAACAGTCACGTGCCACAGTTATCAGAGGCAGAATCATCGATGTTCTAGAATAGGGAGACAGGAGCTACTTCCAAGATTAACCTCTGAATGCCACAGACGGGGGATCTGAAGGTCGGGGCGGGGGGCACTTCCCTGGCTCTGGATGCAGTCGAACCAGCAGCCACCTCACCCCAAACCCTCAGCCCAGCCTCACTCCCCAGCACGTGGCCGTCTGAATAACGGGACAGGAGCACCAGCTCAGCTCAGGGTCCCCCGCCCAGTGCCACCACGATGACAAAGCAGCACGTGGCTAATCCCTGAACAGTGCTGCCAACAACGAGAGTTCTCGAGTTCCGAGGAGGCAGAAAACAGAGTGGGCAGGGGCCGGAAGGGCTCTGCGGGAGGAGGCCCGGAGCTGGGGCGGAGGAAGAGGGGGATTGAAGCTGGCAGAGGAGGAAAGTCGGGCGGCGCAGCAGGAGGGAAAGTGGGGGATGGGACCACTGAGGTTTGTTTGGAGCAGGGGTCCAGCGAGAGTGGGAGGTGAGGCCAGGCCTCCAATGCCAAGCCAAGGGACAGAGTTGACCTTGAGGGCCTGCAGCGGCAGATTCTCTGCCCCTAGACGGGGAGAGTGGCCAGGGCCAGGACTGTGACACGCGGCCCCTCCACAGACACCTGCTACGTGCTGTCTTTCTCCATCATCATGCTCAACACCAGCCTCCACAACCCCAACGTGCGGGACAGGCCGCCTTTCGAGCGCTTCGTGTCCATGAACCGTGGCATCAACAACGGCAGCGACCTGCCGGAGGAGCAGCTTCGGGTAAGAGGGGCCCAGCCCGCGCAGCCCAGTCCCGGGGCATCCAGGCGGGGCTGTCCCCAGATGCATGGCCAAGAGGGGCTCCTCTAAGATAGGCCACTCCAAGAGAGGACTCGGCCGCGATGGGCCAGCCAGGTTGGCAGCTGTCTTGAGAGGGACCGTCACAGAGAGGTTGGTCCTGACACAGGCCTTCCCAAGAGCGGCCCCTACCTTGCACAGGGTGTCTGGAGACAGCCCACCCCGGAGGCCCTCCCAGATTTAGGCCTGTGGGAGACGCTGGGCACCATCGTCCACACCTTCCAAAACGGGTACCTCATGCAGCCCAGGTCTATTTCTTGGAATCCCAGATCCTTAGACTCTCAGCATGTCACGGCTGAAAATCCTGAGCCTGCTCAAACGCCTCACTCCTTTAGAGAGGAGGACACCGAGGTCTTCCACAGGCCCTGCGTTAGCGCGGGAGCCAAACAGGACCCCAGCCTCCTGTCTCCTTGCCCAGTAGCCCCCACCCACTGTGCCAGACCCTGTGCCCGGCACAGGTGACCCAGGGATAGATCGACCACAAGTGCTGCTCTGACCAAGTTCAGGGTCTGGTGGGAAGACGGTATGTCAATGCATGTGCATTACACCTCGGCATGATTCACGCCATGCTGGCTATGGGAGCGTAGCTGTGGGGACGCACAAGACACTATTGTTCTCCCAGTGGCAGGGGAAGGGTGCCATCCTGGAAGACTCCACAGAGGAGGTGATTTCTGAGCTGGGCCTTAAAGGTTGCACAGGAGCATCCCCAAAGGAGAACAGGCAAAGGATATTCCAGAAAGAAGAAACAGTCAGAACCCAGGCCTGGCCTGGCTGGGAGGGGAGAGGAGGGTCACCCAGTGTGGCTGGTGAGGTAAGGGTATGTGCAGACAGCGATGGGTGGCAGGGCAGGGCCAGGGTGTCTAAGGACAGTTTACCTGTTTTCTGCTGACAGAACAGAGCCTGGAGCAATCTGTGGTCACAGGAGGGAGGGATTCAGAGCCTTGCTTAGCAAAAATGAACGCACAGTTCATTTCAAGGACTGGAGACGTTGAGATCTCAAGAGAGCTTCAGTGCCCTCTGTAGTCGGAGCCCAGCGGGGAGGCGGGGAGGGGCATGAACGCCACCCTCCCAGCTCAGCGCCGTGTGTATACCTTCTGCCTCAAGGCTGGGCTGGAGCCTGGGTCTGGAATGACTCTGGTACCCGTAAGTCTGAGAACTGTCTCAGCCCTAGCCCACGGCCACTCCGGCCCCAAGAGAGGAAGTTTGCTATGAAGGAGCCACTACGTAAGGATGAGGGCTTGAGAGCTGGCTGGGGCTCAGGTCAAGTCCCAGCCCCGCCGTTTGTCTGCCCGGTGACCTTGGGCAATGACTCACTGGGGTCTGAGCCACTGCTCCCTCCACCAGGAGGATGGGGACAATAATGCCTGTGTCAGAGAACGGCAGTGGGTAGTAATTTTTAAAATGCAAAGGGCAGAGCCTGTGCCAGGTACATCGTACAGGCTCTAAATGTGGCTAATGTCACTATTAAGAACAATTAATAATGAAAAAAGCCCAGCACTTAGTAAAATGCCTGAAACATAAAAGACCTTTGAGAATCGCTAACTCACCCCATTCGGGGTCCTCTTGGAGCCATGCTGGGCACACCTCGTCTGGCAGGCTATGGGTTAATTCCTCCCTGGCATAGTCCTGCCCCAGTGGGCCTTCTTCAGAACCGCCTTGGGTATTTTCCCAATTCAAGCCTTTTGTTAATAACAGTGCGCTACATCTGTACAGAACTTGTGGCTTCTATTGTCCCAATTTAGCTTCAAACCCTGCCTGGGAGGTCTAGGAAGGGCCTATTATCCTCCTCGGCAGCCTGGAGAGCCAGGCTGGAGGGGAAAGAACAGCATGCCGGTCAGAGCCACATCCAGCCCTGGCCACCCGCTTTCCGCTTGTGTGACATTAGGGAAGTGGCTTGACCCCTCTGGCTCCCAGCTCACAGGGCTGGTGTGGAAATGGAAGGTGTTTGGCAAAGTGCCCGGTGCAGGTGGCACGGCGGATTAATCCTGAAGCTTCCCAGGGCATAGTCGGAACCACACAGGCCTGCTTCGTGCCGTCCACAACTTTCACAGGTGGCTGCGTGGATTTGGGGGTCTTCTCGCCTTCTCTGGGCCTCATTGTCCCCATATGTAGAGCAAGGACTCAGCTTGAAGCACCTTCAGATATTCCGCATTCACTTCTTGGCGGGATTCTCCATGAAGTGACTCCAGCTTGGGCCAGCACGTGAGGACACATAATGCTTTTAAGTGGCCTAAATTACAAAATTGAATTTACACAGCTATGTTACATAAAGAGAGGTCATCCCAAGGGCACAAGGACCACGGCGGTGTGGGAGCTGGGAAAGGCTGTGGAGGGGCGCTTGGTGGCAGTGGCGGGACAGGCAGGTTGAGCGGGTCTTGCCCTGGCCGTCCAGATGGGGCCAGGACACAGTGCCCCAGAGGCTCGGGCAAAGGTGCAGGGTCTGGAGTCACAGGATGGGAAACCCAAGCCCAGCTCTGCCTTTATAGCTGCACAACCTCGGGTGTGAGCCTCAGTTTCCTCATCTGAGAAGTGGGCTGATCATGCTGACCTCACAGTGTTTTCCGGAGAAGTAGTCAAGCACCTGGCATTTGGCAGGCACCTGAGAAAAGCTAGAAGAGGAATCGCCCACCCTGGGAGAGCTGCTGGGAGAGGGAGCTGGGGGGGAAGAGGGGAAGGAGGCAAGGGGGCTAAGAACTCCACCCTCTGGAGTTACAGGTGGAGAAACTGAGGCCTGGGCAGGAGAACATTCTCCCATTTCTGGGCATCTTCTGCTGTAGGCAGCCCTGGACCTCATGGGTCCTTGTCCAAGCCTCTCGGTCAGAATGGCCCGTGTGCTGGGCACAGTCCTAAGTACTTTATGTTCTCGTTAAGGAGAGCTCCAAGAGAAGTAGCTGGCCAGGGTCTCACAGTTTGTGAGGGGTCCTGAGCCCTTCCCTCTGCAGAGACCAGACACAAGATTTGGGGATGGAGGGTTTGCTGCGTTTCCCAGCTGCCGGTTACTCCCTGCCTAGGGGAGCTCAACTCATGCCACTGAAAAGATCAGAGATCCATTTGCCTGCAGCCAGGTTGGCTTCAGGCTCGGCTAGATCCAGGTGCTCAGGGACATCAGGGCTCAATCCAGTCATTCTCTCTCTAAGCGACGCCCTCCTCCGTGTTGGTTTCCCTCTTCAACAAGCTCTGCCCAGGCGTGGCAGAGGTGGCCCAGGCTTCCAGTCTGCTTAGCAGTCCTTCTTGGCAGTTTCAACTAAAGTCCCGGGGTTAGGGCTCATTGGCTGGCTTGAGCTACGTGTCCCTCCCTGAACCACGGTGAGCAGGAAGAAATGCTCTGATCAGCCAGACATGAGTCATTCGCCCCCTCGTGGGGCCTGGAGGTGGCGGATGGTGAGTGGCAACCCCCTCCCACCCCCCAGCAATCTAGACAGAAAGTAGAGGGGCGGTGACCCCCCCAGAGGAAAACTGAGGAGGTGGGGGACAGAGAGAGACAACGCCAGCAGAGCCACTGGAAGGGGCCCTTGTAATTCTGCACGTCCTCCCAGCCAGGAACAGCTGAGCACTTTCGTACAGGGCAGGCTGGTGTTTACAAGGTACAGGAAACGTGGGCGAGCTGAGCCGTTTTCTTGTGGGGCGGAATGTGCAGGCTGATATGGTGACCACAGGAGCTGCCGGGTCCTCCTGTGGGTTTTGTGGGGGCTGAGGCCCCCCGCCTAACAGCTCCCCCCACACACCTCCTTCCAAACATTCGTCTGTGCTGATAGCTTTGCTGCTGGGTCTTCCTGCCCCAGGCCCTTGTTCAACCAGCCAGAGCCACCTGGGAGTTCCCAGGGCGAGGCTGGGCCTGGCCAGGAGCAGGGTGTGGGGACTCCCAAAAGAGAACTGGTCCCCCTCGTCCCCACCTCCACACCACCACCGCCAGGCTGAGCTCAGGGAAACCCGCTTCCGGCCTGTCCCTCACTCCAGACCCTGAGGCTCTCTCGGGCTAGAAAGGAATTTAAAGAAGCAGCAAGCACCATTTCTAACACTCTGGGAGCATCAAACAATACTTGTGACAATTTCATTTAAAATCTCAAAGAAACCATCAGAACAGCAGCACATGCAAATGCAACAAAAGAAATGATTTCATTATCTTAAACAACATTGCGTCTGGTTTTCCTAAGCAGACAGTTGAGAATGTTTTCCCAAACACTTGGAAATCTGGGCAGGTTGATCATGGAACACAATGCCTCCTGGCAGGAGAGTCAAAGCACACAGGCGTGATCCGGCACCAGCATCCACACCTTGCCCACAGGGGGGTCCCATCCCTGGCTTGCATATCTCCAGTGACAAAGAGCTCATTACCCTACAAGGTTGCTCCTTCCACGTTTCGCCAGCTCGTACTGCCAGAAAGGCTTCCATGGAGAGCTAAAGTCTGCTTTCTGGGAACTCCCCACGCCCCGCCCCTGCCCATCCAGAGGACTCATCCTTATGCTATCTGGCGAAAGGTCCTCTGCCTTTTAAAATAATGGAGATAGGATGGTGGAATTATACCTAAAAGACTGGCCTTTTGCCAAACTCCCATACCAATTATTAGCAACAGGAAGTGACCTAGGCCTCAGCATAGGTTTGTCCGTGGCAGCCATCTAGGGTTTAAGGAAGCACAGATGAACCTTATCAAAATTATGGTAAAAGTGCTGGAAAAGCTGGCAAATAATTTCCATAGTAGAGGTTATTTCAGAGGAGAGGGGCCTTCGAGAGCCACTCAGCATCCCACCTTGGGCCTCTCCTTCAAACGGGCTTCTCAACATGGAGCAGCCAAAAAACCCAGGTGTATCTGGAAGTCTCTGCTCCCGCAGCTGAGCAGAAGCGAGGGCCCCTCCTCCCATGGCCTCTGCCCAAGGAGGTGCTCACTCTGGCCGCTGTGCGTGCCTGTGCACGTGTGCGTGTGTGCATGCGTGTGAACACACGCGTCTGAGGCGCCTGCCCTGCTCACTCTGCTCTACGGTAGGTAGCGCAGGGGGAGGCACGACGTGGGGGGTGGCCAGGCCAGGCCCAAGCAGAAGGCGAAGCACAATGGGCCTGGGGACCTAGGGAGGGTTCTGAAAGAAGGCCCCAGGGGCCACGAGGAGCTAACCGGTAACCAGTGACAAAAGAGTTTTCCCAGAGGGGGAGCGACCTTCTTGAGGCCACACGGGCCAGGCCCAGGCCCTGGACTCAGGTGACTCACAGCCAGGTCCTCCCCCTTCTCTCGGGACAGAACCTCTTCGACAGCATCAAGAGTGAGCCCTTCTCCATCCCTGAGGACGACGGCAACGACCTCACTCACACCTTCTTCAACCCGGACCGGGAGGGCTGGCTGCTCAAGCTGGGTGAGAGGCCGCCAGGCACACGCCCCGACACACGCACGCACACGCGCGCACACACACACACACACACACACACACGCGCGCGCACTCACGCATCCATCCAGGGAAGGGAGAGGGCAGGGAGGGAGGGGGCTGAGCCATGTGGGGGCGCTGGAGAGGCAGACAGAGCCACAGACAAGCCCCCCAACTGCAGTTCTGTTTCTCTCCCCAGGGGTGGGGACAGGAGTCCTACAGGGAAGTACCATTTGTTAGAACCTACTAAGTGCAGGCAGGGTGCTGGTCCCTAGGACAGCCGGGCTCTGGGCGGCCTTTCCAAGGAAGCCAAGGCTCTGTGAAGCCAGGCCATCTGCCCAAGGCCACACGGCCAGCAAATGACAGCTTTAGGGGCACAGAGGGTGGGGTGTCCCTGAGGGAGGGGAGGAAGGGCAGCAGGATGTGGCTCAGGGGAGCCTCGCCTCAAGCTAGCAGGGGGCAGGGAGGGCCTCCACCCCGCAGAGAGCAGCGGGGGCAGGAGCACAGCGGAGTCCAGCAGGGGAACCCCGGCGTCCAGCCATCTGCCCCTGCCTCCTCCACACACACTCCCGGAAGCCTCTCCAGCAGGGACAGCCCAGCCAGGGACAGACAGTGCCTCCAAGGCAGGCAAGCAAAGATGCCCCATGTCGAAGCAGGGGCCTCAGCCTGGGCAAGCTCCCTCCGTGCAGAGCTCCAGCACCTACTGTGTGCCAAGGTCGTGCCAGTCCTGCCCCTGCACCCAAACGCCCCCAACCGCGGCATCTCTCCTCACCCACTCCACGGCCTATCTCCGCAGACCACTCGGCCTCCTGTCCTGCCCACCCGCCTGCTCTGAGTCACACACGCTGACTTGGGCAGGAGACGGGCCTCATTCGTGCGGCCCTGGTTCAAACCCCAGCTCCTCCGCCCGGATGCTGATGGTCAGGTGCCTCGGCCTCCATTTCTGCAGCTGTAACATGGGGACAGTGATCCCTTCGAGGGTTAAATATATAGCAAGTGGGGCTCTGGAACAAGGACACTAGTGTCCAAATCCCAGCTCTGCTGCCAGACATTGGGCAGATGACTTAACCTCCCCAGGCTCAGTCTCCTCATCTGTAAGATGGGGCTGACCACGGTCCCCTCCTCGCAGGTAGTTATGAAGATGAGTCAGTAAATACTATTGCAAACCTCTAGGACAGAGCCTGGCACATCCAAGATGAAATGCTTAGCACTGGGCCAGGCAGGGAGCAGGCGAAGGGACGGACCTGGGGTGATGGCAGCTGGAAAGAGCAGGGGGCAGCCAGCCGCTGTGCCCAGGACCTGACCAGGGAGGAGCCCCGAATGCCAGCTCCGGGGAGGCCTGGGGGCGACGAGAGCTGCTAAGGCTTTTGTGTGAGGAAGGGATGGGTGTGGGGGAAATTGCAGTGGGTAGGGGGCTCAGGTGGGGGCCCAGGGGAAGCATCCTGGCCCTGCTGTTCCCTGGAGGGATGTCAGCGGCCCGGGAGGAGGACTAACCTGCTACCTATTGGCCTTCGCAGGGGGCCGCGTGAAGACGTGGAAACGGCGCTGGTTCATCCTGACCGACAACTGCCTCTACTACTTCGAGTTCACCACCGTGAGCAGGGGTCCCTGCCCCCCTGCCCTGCCCCCCTCCCAAGTCCCACTAAGCAGCCGACTAACGGAGCTTGGAACACTTTGAGATCATTCAGTCCACCTCATGCCCATTTTACAGAAGAGGAAAATTGAGGTGCAAGAGGAGGAAAGGCTGGGCCAAGGGCCAAGGCAGAGCCCAGGCTTAAAGCCAGATCTTCTAATCCCCAGCCAGAGCTCGGCTCATGCTGCCCGGCCCCACCCCCACAGCTGGACAAGTCTTGGAAGATGGGCACACTCCTCTTTGGGTTTGGGGAGCCCCACAAGTTCGCTCCCTGCCCTGGGCCCCAAGGCTCCATTGCTGACCCTGACCTTCCTTCCCTCTCCCCGTAGGACAAGGAGCCACGGGGAATCATACCCCTGGAGAACCTCTCGGTGCAGAAGGTGGACGACCCCAAGAAGCCAGTATGTCTTGGGTGGGGGCCAGGCCAGAGGTGCTGGGGAGCTTCCTACACAGGGCAGGGGACAGGGCGGCTGGGCCGGGCTCTGCCGGCAGCTGGACTGTGCCCGCCACGCCTTCTGCATGGCTCGGGCTGCCCTTCCTCCCCCTGCTGGGGCCGTGGATCGTGGGGAGGGGTCCATGTCAACCGAAGGGCATGGTCGTCCTCAGTTGTCTCTCGAGCTTGACTCTGACACTGGCTGGATGACTTCAAGTAAGTCACCTCTCCTTTCTGAGCCTCAGTGTCCCCGCCTGTCACACGGGGATTTTGGGGAGGATGGTGGATTTAGGTCGAGCCCGGCACATTGTCAGTGCTCAATGCAGGTGGCAGCTCCTGCCCCTCCGCCTGTCACAGAGAGCAGGGGGGGGGGGCGTCCTGCAGCGAGGACACCGGCTGCTTGTCTGGCCCAGTGTCTGGTCCTCCCTGAGCCTCCCGGAAAGCCAGGCGCGTGCCCCCTGTCCCCCCTGCTCCGCCCTCACCCGCCACTCCCCGCAGTTCTGCCTGGAGCTCTACAGCCCCGGCTGCCGGGGCCAGAAGATAAAGGCCTGCAAGACCGACGGCGACGGCAAAGTGGTGGAGGGCAAGCACGAGTCCTACCGGATCTCGGCCTCCAGCGCCGAGGAGCGCGACCAGTGGATCGCGGCCATCCGGTAAGGGCTGCCCAGGCCATGGGGATGGCCTCCTGTCACCTGCCAGAACCCCCTGCTTCTCTTGGGTCTTGTCCCCCTATCTGTAAAGGGCGCTGACTCAGGACTCTCCCTCGGGTTTCTGGGCTGCAAACCCCTGCCACCCACATTCCATGGGCACTTCCTGTGGGGACACAGTGGAGGGAGAGCCTAGCGAGGTGTTGCATGGACGGCTCTTGCGTGGCACCTGGAGTGCAGAAAGTGCTCGTGAACGATGCCCTTGTTGGCATCACTCCCCAAAGTGGCCTTGGGAAGGGCCTGGTGGAGGTGGAGGCCAGGGCTTTCCAGGCGGAAGGGCCAGTGTGGACAAGGACAAGAGGGCCAGTCGGCAGGTGGCCCACCTGGACAGCATCCCAGAGTCCAGGTGAGGTCGGGCAGTGTGGGGGCTGAGGCTGCAGAGGATGGCAAGGCCGTGGTTGCCATGGCAACAAGCTTTGATTTCTCCTGGGGGCCCTGGGGAGCCACAGACTGGTAAATAGGGGAGGGGTGGCCAGGTGAGGAAGGCCACAGTGTAGGGGCTGCTTCCAAAGTGCCACCATCTCGGTGGATGATGGAGGGACATTGTTGTCATCACAGTCCAGGTGAGAGATGCTGATGGGGAGAAAAGCAGGGAAAGGGCACCTGGGAAGGAGCAAGATGACAAACCTGCTCAGGCTTGACTCTGCGCCAGCCAGAGACATTGGTGAGGGAAAGACCCCTCGGCCAGAGGAAGACAGGCGCGGCCGCTGGGCCGGGGGCTGTGTCCCAGACACTTGCAGGGTCTTTTCACCCAGGCCTTGCAGCAGCCCCGTGAGCCAGACCCATTCTCATCTCCATTTTACAGATGAGGAAACTGAGGCTCAGAGAGGGGAGGGACTTGCCCAGGGCCACACAGCCAGGGGGAACAGAGTGGGGCCTGGCAGGGAAGCCTGCTGGCCCCACCCCATGCTCTTTCCCCTCCTCCAGAGGGTCTCCGATGGGAGCCAGGAGAGGGGTCCAGGGACGCTTTGGGGTAGAATTGCCAAGACTCTCAGCTCCTGGCCCAAGGCCTCACCCTTCCCAGTGCCCACGGGACGCTGAGCTAGGCCGGTGAGGCTGCACTCAGCAGGGCTCAGCCCTTGCTGGGGTCACCTGGCCTTTCCGCTGTGGCAGAGCAGGAGGACACGTCCCTGGGAGCCTCATGCCCCTGATTCCAGCCCTGGGAGACCAGACCCCCTTGATGGCCAGTCCAGCCCTGAAATCTTTTCTCCTACTCTCATTCCAGAGCCAGCATCACCCGCGTCCCCTTCTACGACCTGGTCTCCGCTCGGAAGAAGAAGATTGCCAGCAAGCAGTGAGCTTCCTGGAGGTGGTGCTGGGGCCAGGTGTCCTGGGAACCTGTGACCCGGGCAGGTACCTGGAGACCCACCTTCCGCAGCAGCGCACGCTTTCCTGGCCGCAGACATCCTCCCTCTCCCCACATTACTTCGGGCTGACTGTAGAGGGGGAGGCAGAGCCCAGGAGGGTAGTGGGAACCTCAGGGGGCTCAGAGCCTGGCAGGGAGGCACCCTGGCCCTGGGCACGCAGCCGCAGCCAAGAAAGGCCCCCAGGCCCCCGCCCTAAGTCCACTACAGTAAGAGGGAGAAAAGCAAGTGAAGAGAAAGCAGCCCCAGAACCCAGCACCCGTCTTCTCTCTGGACATCAGAGTCCTCATCTCTGAAATAGCTCCCTGCACTCGGAAGTGCTGTCGGCCCTCAAAGCAGTAGGGGCCAGGGGTCCCTGGGTGCTCCTGCCCTCCTGTTCCTCCTCCTGCTCGGAGGGTATCTCTGCCAGCTCGTCCCTTGTCCTCAGGTCAGGGTTGGACACACACACACAGGGCTCAGCACAAACACACACACACACACGCCTGCACACACACAGCTCAGACCCACGGACGGGACTCCAGAGAGACAACAGGAGCACTGGACTGGGAGCCCAGACCGCTCAGTCTGTCCCAGCTCTGCCTCTGACTCACTGTATGCTCTCTGCCACATCATGGTCCCTCTCTCTGGATCTTGCAAGACTGCAGTGTTTGGGCTAGAAACGTCCTGGCTCCTGCTAGCTCTGGACCCAGCGTCCGGCTGGAAATGCAGCACTTGCTCACTGAGCCCGGGAAACTCTGGGCTGGAGGCTGCTGGGAAGAGGAGAGCAGAGGGGGCTCCACCCTCAACGATGTCCATTTGGGGAAGAGGAGCAAGCGGGAGCCCTCAAGGAAATGACAGAGAGTGTCCCAGACGGATGGGACTCAAGCAGGATGGGCGCTACAACCAAGAAGCCAAGAAGAGAGAGCTTTGCAGGCTGTGGTTACCAGGAGGGCTGCCTGGAGGCAGCGGTTGAGCCAACAAGTGACACAGGGCTCGTGCGTGGAGAGGCAGAGTCTCGGCCATGGCTCCGCTGGAGCAGGACCAGCAGTGCCTCAGTGGTGAGGGGCAGCCCAGTGGGTCCCGGCATCTCGAGGCCATCTGCGGCAGCATCAGAGCGGGGCTGACTTTCCATACACGGGCAGCCGGCTCCATGTCCAGGGAGGCCCAGCCTCGGGGAAGATTCCACTAGCTGGAAGCACTTCTCGCCCTCTCACACAGGCTCCAGGGAGCCCCTAGAGGGAAATTCCTTGGCATTGGAACAGGAAATGGGGTTGCCTCTGCCCCACTGCCAGCCTGAGTGGCAAGTGAGCGGGAGCAGGTGGACTCCCCAGGAGGAACCGCAGCTCGCCAGGCATGTGCATACCTTCCACGGGGTCAGGATGGAGTAGCTGCCTTGTAAAGCAGTGAGATCCCCATCTCTGGAGGTGTGCAAGTACCTGGTAGTGATATTGCACTGGAGAAGGTCTGGCTTGGTGCCCACAGAAGGAGGCCTTGCTGGACAGTTGAGGATTTCCACAGATTCATGTCAGCCTGTAAGCTGAGGCCCATCTCTGCCGCCTCATTTGGCCTGTGGAGGGGCAGCCGGGGGTCATGAAAGGAACACTGGGCTGGGGGTCAGGGGATCAGAGGTCCCCTCCTGCCTCTGGCACACACCGGCTGTGTGACTTTAATCTACTCCTTTCCCCTCTCTGGTCCTCGGCTTCCCCCGCCATGGAGCGAGTGAGATCGGTGATTTTCTAGGCATGAGCGGCTGTTCTAGGAGTCACTCAGAAGAGAAAATAAAGCTTAGGATCGTACCTGGGAGTGGGGCTCTGTCCTCTCCGTGACCAAGTCTGCCATCCTTGACCCCAGCCTGGCCTTCACCTTCGTCCCTTTCCCAGCCGAGGCAGGAGAGCCAGCGAGGGAGGCGTGGGCATTCCCAAGGCCCTGGAGCCTCATTCTCAGGACACTGGCCGCCATGCTGGACAGAAATCCCAGGGGCTGGACTTCCAACAGGGCTCCTTCAGAGCAGGGGCAGGGTTAGCAGGTTCTGCCAAGCCCAGGGAAAGGCAAAAGAACTTTCCAGCAGGCACCACTGTCTAAAGATAGAAAGACACACCTATAGCTGGGACTTAAGCATTACAAAAGCAATCCATGTAACCTAAAACATTTGTACCATCTTAATATTTTGAATTAAAATAAATAAATAAAGATAGAAAGAGCTGCTGCCCCAGGAGATAGGTAGTAAGTTCCCTGTCTCTGGAGGAATGCCAACACCACCTTCTTCAATGATCATTTGGGGGATTACAGAGGAGCTTGAATTCTGTGATCCTCATTTATTTGTACTTCCCACAAATATTTATTGAGCACCTGCTGTATGCCAGGCACTGTTCCAGGCACTTGCAGAGCAAGACAGAAGGCCTGCCTGCATGGGGCTCACATTCTAGTGGTCCTGAATTCTAGGACTCTAGGCAGCCTAGCTGCAGCCTAGGTGCCAGTGCACCACGGTCACCCCCACACCCTCACCCCGCCCCCTGCCTGAGATTCCACCACTGGAGTCACCCCTTGAAGACCACAAGGAGCCGAACTGGTCGACTTTCCATACCTTCCTCCATCGGGCCCGTGCCTGCTGAGCTGCCACTGCGCACCAAGCTCCCGCACAGAGCCCTTGCCCTCGAGAGGAGCTCAAGTCTAGTCAGGGAGACAGCTGTGAATGGCCAGTCACAGCCCGGCTGACACGTGCTGTAACAGAGTGGGCAGACGAGCAGTGCAGGGCTGGGCCGGGCAGAGGGGCAACCCAGGGAGGCTTCTCAGAGGAGGGTGCTTGAGTGCTGGCAGCCAGGCCATGGAAAGGACACCTGACAACGCCGCGAACTCACCTCTGGACTGTGAGCTCCTCGTGGGTCAGACTGTGCACTTGCTCAGCGCCTGGCACACAGTGGGTGCATAATAGTAGCTGGCTCAATTGAAGTTAGCTGATAAAAGGCTCTCTGGGCCTAAGCATCAGCAGGCTCGCATGTCTGGAGGCCCAGGGAACTGTGAGAATGTGGGTGCCGCTGGGGCTGGAGCAGTGGCTGGAGAGGCAGGTGGGGCTGCATCACAAGGCCGGGAACTGAGTGTGACTCCCTGGCCCCCTTATCCCTCCCGGGACAGCCTCTGCCCCCGTCCGCCATTCTGCCACTCCTCGCTCTGGACAGCAGGGGGCTCCCATCACACGTGGATGAGAGGTTCCCATGCTGCCGCCAGACTGGGGCCAGCCTGGACCAACTGCCCCTTGCAGGGATGGGGGCCTCTGTGGGGAGTGGAGCCCTGGCCTGGGCATCTTGGGGATGGGAGCTCCTGGTCCACTGGGGCCTGCGGGCTCGAGCAGCCCGAGGGACCCACGGACACAGACGAGCACGAGCCTCCCCCTCCCCTCGTGCAGAGCAGTCATCCGGGCAGGGCCTGGACGGGGTCCTGGGGTCTGAAGACGCGGGCTGTCTCCATTTCTGGCCGAGGGGGTCTGAACTAGCTGTTTGCCTTCTCTGGGTGTGATTTTCCTCCCTGAGGGGTTGGGCCGGGTGAGCTCCATGGCATGAACCCTTAGTGGGGACTTCCACGTGCAAGGGGGTCTCAGGCATGGGTATAATGCAGCTCCAGCCCTGGGAGGGATGGGGGACGGGGTGAGCAGGTGCCACGAAAGCCAGGTACTGTGAGAGGGCCCAGGGGGCAGTGGTGACGGCTGCCCAAAGGGCCTAGGTTTGAGGCCCAACTCTACCCTGTTCTTAAGCAAGTTTCCTAAGCTCTCCGGGCCTCAGATTTCCCATCGAAAAGATGGAAATGATTAAACATATGCAGAATGCTTAGAGCAGTGTTGGGCAGCTATTTAGGGTTAAGCGCCACTATTATTTTTGCTACAAGGCAGACTGCGTACCTGCTTTCATGGAGATACAAATGGGCTGGGGCTACTGAGGGAGGAAAGATTCACATGAGCAGTAGGTGGGGGAGATCTGGGAAGGCTTCTTGGAAGAGGCGCTCATGAAATGTAAGCCAAGTGGGGGTCTGGGCCTTCCAGCCAGTGGGCCAGTAGGAGGCAGGACAAGGCCAGGTATTTCTGCGACTCCCCTGGGCCCCAAACACAAACCTCAGTGGGCCAAAGAGGTGCAAGGTTGAGGGAGCCCGACGATGGCCTGGCAGAGGCTGAGCTGCGTGTGCGACGCTGCAATCCCTGCATCTCTGAGGCTGCAGCTCCGACCGCACGAAGCCCTGACGGGGCATCCAGCAATGTGGCTGCCGAACAGAGCCATCCCAGCCTGAGGGCGGGCAAGCTTGGCACAGACGCCTGGGTCGGGGTAGGAGGGGGCAAGGGCCTCTGAGAAGGCAAGGTGGATCCCTGCCAGGCACCTGGGAGGAGGAGCCCCTCCATCCTGAGGCCTGGCACCCAGAGCTGGCACTGGGGCCCTGCCCGGATGCCAGGGGGCAGGAGATGGGGGGCGGGCAGCCCGAGTCAGGCGGCAGGTGTGAAAGACCTGGAGAAATTGATTTATTAGGGACGATGAAAGGAGCTAAATATGTTTGCCGGCTCAGCGATGACTCAGGCGTTCCTTCCCCAGGGGTCCGAAAGTGTGAGCATCAAAGAATCAAAGACAGGCCTCCCCCAACCAGGGCACTGCCAGCCTCAAGCCCCTCCTTTCCAGTAATGAGAGGACCGACCACCCCCGAGTGGCCTGAGAGCCTGGCTCTGAGGGGCGCCGGAGACCCAGCCACTCTGGCCTGCACGCCCACAACCCCTGCAGGCTTCACCCAGAATGGCTGGGCCTCAGACTGAGATGCATCTGGGTAGAAATTCTGGCCTTGCCCCAAACTGCTGTGTGATCTTGGACAAGTGGCTAACCCTCTCTGGACCCACATTCACTGGGGGACTCATCCCCACCAAGCCAGGCCCCACCTCCCCCTCCCTGCCTGGCAGTGTTGTTCCCATTCAGCGTCTAGACAGCAGAGCGCAGCCTCCTCTGCCTACAATCCAAATCCACTGACTGCAGGAGAGAAGCCAGAGTCCACAGGGCCTCGTTGGGGGAGAACATGCTCTTCCAGTCCGGTTCCAGGCGCTGGGCTTCCGGAGGAACTGGATGAATCAGAGGCTGCAGGCCAGAGGCGGGGCAGACACAGGAGAGCGAAATGACCTCACCGTGGGGAAAGCACTGGGGGGCTACAGCAGGGATGAGGGAAGGGGGCTTGAGGGGTCCGGGGAGCAGAAGAGAGGAGAGGGTGTGGGGCAAACATCTGCCAGGCAGTGGGGTGGGCATTGCTGCTGTGAGGGATGGCTCAGGGAAATGCATGGGGCCCCCAAACAGCAGTTTGGCACATTTGGGGAGCACTGAACTCTGTGGGGGGCCTGGAGGGGGCCCACCTGGAACAGCAGGACTTGGAAAGGAGCAGAAGCAGGACCAGACTGGCCAGCCCACGGCAGCCTCCACCAGGATGGCAATGGAGGCGGGGTAGAGTTCAAAGCGGAAGAGAGCCCTGTGGCTAGAAATGCCCGGGATGGGATTAGGGGATAGAGGGGCAGCCACAGGGCTGGGGGAGGGGAGGGAGGGCTGCGGGGGCTGGGCAGGAGCAGAGTACCTGGGAGGGGAGGAAGAGGAAAGAGGCTTGTAGGGTCAGAGGAGGTGAGGGCAGTCCCTCACGGCCCAGCGAAGGCAGGTGGGAGGGAGGGTGTGGGGCAGAGAGGAGGGGAACAGGTCACCGCACTGAGTGACCCCGGGGAAAAGTCTTCACCTCCAAGTTAGACGAGGGCCCCAGGCTGGGTAGAAGGTCCTCCCTACCTCCCCCTTCTGCACCCTCTCATCTCGGCCTCCCCTCCCCCTCCCCCTTTCCCACATGCCCCTCTGTCCCTTCGCCCTATTGGCCCCTCCCTGCCCCTTGGTCACCCAGTCCCGGCCCAGTGGTATATTGGCAAGCACCTGAGTCCTGGTGTCTGCTGCAGTCCTGGGTTCCGATCCCAGCTGTGTGGCTCCGGGCCAGACCCTCCGCCGTCTCGGGACCTCATTTCCTCAGCTCTAAGCTGTGGGTGGTGACTCCCGCCAGGGCTCCCACCAGCAGTCACGGTCCCAGAGTCTCCAGGGTGACCTGAGGCATGGCTGGAAGGCAGGGGGCTACTGGAACCTTGGGCCTGCTCTGGAGGAAGCGGTGGAAACTTCCATGGGTCACAGAAGTCCCTGCCCCTCCCAAACCCACCTGGCTTCTCCCGGGCCTGCAGTGCTGGGCTGGGTCTGTGACCAGAGTGGGAAACCAGGCACCTTGGCCCCCAAATGAGACACTTAACCTTCGAGGTCCCTTTTTATTCTCTCTTGGGATTCTCAGCAGCAGGTAACCCTCGGAACTAGCCCACAAAGACCCAGTGCTCCACACTTGACCTGGACACCCCTGCCCACGCCCCGCCACGCCTAGCGTCGACATGTCATGGCCAAAGCTGCCCACCACGGAGCACTGGGAACGCCAGGCCATCTGCCAACGCTGCTTCCACCCTCCTGACACCCTCCACGGTGGGTAGGACTGGCCCCACTTCACAGATAAGGACGCCGAGGCTCCCAGCGACCCGGCCAAGAAGGGCCTGAGCCGGCATGGAGCCAAGGCCGTCTGACCTGAAACCTGTATAGATTTAGGGTGGCCACAAACTCGCTGTCCCAAATAGGACCTTTCTGAGAGTGCTGGAATGCTGGATTTGAGGGGCTGCTGGGATGACAGGGGCAAACCGGGACTGCCCCACACACCCCAAGACACATGGTTGCCCTGGAGATAGGACAGATCTTCAAGAGCCCAGCAAGGAAACAGGGTCATCCGGGTGGCCCTGTGGACTGGAAGGGATGTGACCTGTGGCTGCTTCACCCTGGAGAAGCAAAGGGCACCTGCAGTATCCAGCCCTCCACCCCACCCGACTCCAGTGAACTCTTCTCCTGGCTGAGTCTCCCCTGGTCCTGCCCCAAAGTGGCGTTGTACGGACTGCTAGTGAATTCAGCCAGCCTGGTCTACCACAGCCCACAGCAGATATTAGCTGTCACTATTATATTCTTGATGGAGTCTCCCTTGGGGGTGAGGGGTGGCTGAGAGGGAGGGCTCTGGACAGAACCACCAAAGGTAACAGAGGCTGTCCATCCCATCCTTTCAGGAGCAGTTGGCAGCCCTCCTCCTGCAGGAAGCCCTCCCTGACCACTCCAGCTCCCAGGGCTACTTTAAGACTCCAGAGGTTTCAAAAAAACAGGTGTGCCAGCCCCGGAACCTCTAAAGGAGAATCGGCACCTGATTTTGTTCCAGTCTTAAGTGTTCTCAGTTTGGCTTTTGGAGAGCTGGCTTCGTGGTCTGGGGCTGCCAGACTCCAGGAAGGGTGTAGGCTTTTGCTCTGCGACTGGACTCCAAGGCCTATAAGCCCTCTCCTTTTCCGCCTCTTCTGCTTCTGCATAGGGACCTCCAGCCCCATCCAGGGACACCTGGACCTGTAAAGTCACCTTCCCATTCCTTCATGAGCAAACTGAAGCCCACGGAAGCTAAGGCACATGCCCCAGGTCACCCAACACGGGGGCTCCATGAGGAAGACCGAGGCAGAAGGCACCAACATCGATTGAACGTCCTCCATCTCCGCTCATCCTCCCAGCAGCCCACAAGGCAGACAGGATTATTCCCATTTAACAAGTGAGGATCTGGAGACCCAGAGAGTTTGTGACTTGCCCAGAGTCCCACGGCCAAGAAGTGGCATCTGATCGAGTTGCTAAGGCCAGGAGGACCCAGCAACTGGCAGGGTGGCTCCAGCAGAAGTGGAGGATTAGCTCTGTGACCTTTCCAGCCCCTTTGATCCTTTGTGGCTAAAGCTTGACTCTCCTCTCTTTCTCCCTCCCCCAGGGATTTTCAGTTAATAAATAAGAGCCCAGAGAGAATCTACCTTTGATGCAAAGAAATTATTTTTAGTAGAATGTCTCCAATTAAAAAACATTAAAACATACTCATTGTACAAAATTGGAAAACGCAGTGAAGAGGAAGAAAAAACTCAGAGCCAGAATTCCTCAAGTAGATACTACGAACATCTCAGAATATTTCCAGCACGTCTATATGCTTTACGTGCCACCTCTCTGCAATGATACTACAAATACAATCTTGTGACCTGTGTCTGCCTTAATGCCATAGAATCCAGTTGTCCCCATGTGTACCAGTCAGGGAAGGTTAAGTTACTCTGTGGTAACAAATAGCCCCCAAAATCTCAAGAGCCTCACATGTAACAAGAGGTCATGTCTTGCTCACACCGTATGTCCAGCGGGGGGTGCTGTTAGATGGGGGTCCTCTGCTTATCACAGTCACTCAAGGACCCAGGCTGAGGAGGCGCCATCCTGGCGTGGGCTGCCAAGAGGACTGTCTGGACGTGACGCATCACGCTCACAGTTCATGGTCCAAAGCAAGTCACAGGGCCACCTCACTTCAACGGGAGAGGAAGTACCATCCTACCACTTTCCCCGCAAGAAGGGAGAACAGAATGCTCGGTGTGCAGCTTTAATGCCAATTATCCCTAGGGTGACCAACTGTCCCCATTTGCTCGGGATCAAGGAGTTTTCTGGAATGCAACAGTTCTAGTGCTAAAACTGGGAAAGTCCTGGGCGGCCCGGGCTCTCATCGTACCAGGTTATGCGTCTTCACAAACTCACCTGCAACACTGCACAGGAGCCATCCTGAAAACCAGTCATAGCTTTTCTCCCCAGTCCCCTCCTGCTGGAGACTTAGATTGCTTCCAGTTTTACCCGTTTATAAATACCTTGTGTTAAATATCGTCCTGAAGAAAACCTTGTCCACGATCACTGGCCAGTTTTCAGGTTCGGGATGCCTGTTGTCCACACATAATTCAAAACAGTCGGACCAACACGACTTGCCTTCCGCGGAACGAGCAAGTGCCAACTTTCTCTATACTCACCTGGAGCCCAAAGCAGTAGTTCTCTGACCCGTAGCTTTGCATTTCTAAGGCGTTTCCAGGTCATGTTGATGCCGCTGCTCCAGGACCACACTTTAAGAACGACTGTCCCAGGGGTCAAATGCCCCTGCTTTGAACCTGACAGGTGTCTCCGCTCAGCTACTCACCAGCTGGCTAACCTTGAGCAAGTTATGCAATTAGCCTCTCTTAGCCTAGTTTCCTATCTGTGAATTGGAGCCATTGAGAGCATCAGCAAGACTAGCAGTCGTAGAGCTCTTGAAGGACTCCTAAAGCCTGTAATGAGAGTTCAGTTAGACATAGTTAGTTATTCAGCGGTAGATTAAATAACTTCATGTTTTTAAATATTTGTTAATTTGAATGGAATTGCATTTATTAAAATTTCCACTCCTTTTATATCTGAGTGGGAATGGAGTTTTTCCATGTGCGGGTTAAGCACATGTGTTTCTAGAGTGAATCATCCTCTCCTGCCCTTACCTGTTCACCTGAGGGTCTCTCTGCCTTTCCTGGTGGCCACCTGGGCTCATCACAGAGCAAAGAGAACCATCCCAAGGTGGTTCTCACTCTCTGCAGAGTTTTTTCCAAGGCTGCTGCCTGCCTGTCTGCTGGGGCCATTTTTCTGGCTTTCAGAATGACCAAATCCGTCTGACTTCCCCATGTTTATTTCCCCTGTCACTTTTAAGCTTAGATTGGAGCCCTCTCCAGAAGGTGACAAACAAATACAAAGCAAATGGATTTTTGCGGGCTGGGGGGTGGGAGGAGTGCTGGCTCCCCCCAGACCCTCTGGTCACCACAGAAGGCACAATCAGGAACCGGGGCCCTCAGCTCTGTCCCAGACAGAGCCATGTTGCAGTGCCCCTCCAGAGAGGCCACCGCAGTCCACAGCTGGACGAGGCCCCCAGAATGGAGACAGGGTGATCAAGGGAGTAGGAACTGGCCGTGGGAGCTGGACAACCCCGTTCGGGTCTCTCCTGCGCTGCTTTGTGGGAGCTTTGCCTCTCCCGAGTCTCTGTGCTCTCATCTATAAAATGGGCTTGATGACGTCCAAGTCAAGGGCAGGAGCAGAACAGCCACCAGTGCACTTGCACAGTGCTGGGGACACGTACACGCCCAGCAAATCTACCAACAGGGCTTGTTGTGCCCAGTTCTGTTTCCAGGGCTCTGGCGTGAACCCCACAGCCTTTGCCTTTGTTTGGACTGAAAATGTCCAGCCCCGCGAGCCCCAAGTCCTCAGGGCTCGGCGGAAAGAACCCCAGGGCTTCGAAGCTCCCATGCGCCCTGGCTTCCTCCGGCTGCAGCTCAGGCCATCAGCCCTGCGGGGGAACAGTGGCACCCCGGCTCCCTGGCCAGAGCAGGCCACGCTTGTGCCGGCAGCGCCTGGGCCTGCGACGCCCCCTGCGCATCTCCCCCTGGCTGGCAGAGCGTCCCGCGCGCCGCGGGCTCCCGCGCCGCCGCCACCTGAGCGCGCTGCCGGGGCCTGATTTCCATAATAATCAGCGTAGATCTGAAAAGGCTGGGAGCGGCCGCCGCCCACCGGGGAAGCTCCTGCAGGCGGGCGCCCCCCTCCCCACCTTCCCCCCGCCGCCCGGGAGAAAGCCTCGTTTTTAAAAGCTTTCGAGAAACCCTCCGCGCGCGGGAGGCGACTGGGAGACACCCAGGACGTCGTTCTCTCCGCGAAGGAGGGGCCGACGGAGCGGGGAGGCGGGGACAGGCCGCGGCACACGTGTAGACCAGGCTCAGAGACAAGGAGGGAAGGAGGGAAACTGAGGCAGCCAAAGGGGGCGCACGTTTCCAGGCACGTTCTCACTGCGGCCTCACAGCGATCCTGCAGGTGGGTTCTCCACTACGCCCCACCTTACAGATGGGGAAACTGAGGCCCAGAGAGGTTTCAGATCTCCCCAGCTGGTGCGTGGCTGGCGAATCCAGAGAGGGTGGCCTTCCCCACACACACACTGCCTCTTCCCGGCGCTTGGCCGCTTGGAAGCACGGTGCACTGTGCACCCCAAAATGAGAGAACCAGACGGCAAGGGACAGACCAGGGTGCAGACAGGGCCAAGCCACCTGGAGGGGGCTGAGGTTGTGCGCCGTGCGCTGCGCGCTGCACTTGGAGCTGATTTAGCCGGGGAGTCCGCGGGCCTGCAGAGCCGAGCTTGAACCCCAGCTCTGCCACCGCCCAACTGTCCCCACCGGGGGGCAAACTACAGCCCGAGTTCCAAATCCTGTCCACTGGCTGTTTTGCTACAACCGGGAACTAAGCATGTTTTTTTATATTTTTGAATACTAAGGAAAGAAAAAGAATATTTCCGACTTGAAAATTATATGAAATTTGAATTTCCGTGTTCATCTACCTTGTTTCATTAAGATACAACTTCACCCATCCGTTTCTGGTACTGTCTACGGCTGCTTCGCCACTACCTGGGCAGAGGTGAGTAGTTTGGCCGAGAGGTATGGCTCATGAGACCAAAAATATTCACTACCTAGCCCTTTCCGGAAAATGTTTGCCCACTACTGCACTAATGGGACAACGGCTGAAGTCTCTGGGCCTCAGTTTCCTCACCTGGACAGTGGGAATACCATTAAATGAGGATTCAATGGAAAGCCTGGTGAAGCCCCAAGAAGTTAGCTCTGGAGCACTCCCCCTTGGAAATACTTTTATTTTTGCCAAGCCCCTGCCGGTTGCTGCCGCCCCTCCCCGCAATCACAGCCACGGGGATGGGGGCACCTCGAACTCAAAATGTTCATCTCCTGCCCCCCAGCCCTGCTGGTCCTCATTCCATGCTTCCAGCCCTGCCTCTAGCCCTCTCCCCAGTCAGTAACCAAGCCTGACGGGTTCAACCGCCGGGACCCAGCACTGTCCCTGGCACATGCTGGCACTCAGCAGACGCTTTCTAGATGGACGGACAGGTGGGTACTCTGCAGTCTTCCCCTTCTCCATGCCCTCTGCTCCGACCTCCATCATCTCCTGCCAAGTCTCCCTGTCTCCCTCTCGCTCTCTCCATCGCCTCTCCCACTCCGCAGCCAGCGTGACCTGCCTCCTCCCTGGCCCCTCACTGCCCTCTCCCCTAAGGCCACATTCCCCAGTGGGCCACACGAGGCACTGAACTACCACCACCCTCTCTCTTACCTGACACCCACACTGCTGGCAGAACCCAACAGGTTGCATCAAGCCTCCAGGTGTTTGCCAAGCCATTCCTCTGCCTGGAATTTTCTTCCTTATTCCCAGTCCAGTGGGCCCAGCATTCTCTACTTGACCCCCCAAGACCCAGTTAGGCCCTGACTCTATGAAACCTTTCCAGAGCTCTCCCCTGCCTCCCACTGCCCCAGCGTGCAAAGCTATCCTGGTACCAGTGGGACTTCGGTGCCCTTATGAAGATGCGTGAGTTTCTCCCGGTGAGCCCGTGACCCCTCGAAGGCCAGGACGGTGAGTGGTATTTCCGAGTCACCAGTCCCATGTAGCAGGCATGGCCCAGAGAAGACACTTAATCAATTCTTAAGAAATGAATCAAAGAAGGAAGGAAGGAATTAATACAGATGGAATTGTCTGCCTCCCTTGCTCGACGATTTTCAGAGCCTCCCCGGTTCTGCTCTGCGAAGGCCAGCCACCCAGCCTGTCATCAAGTCCTCAAGCCCTTTAGGAAGTGGCTCTGGTCCAGCTCCAGCCTCATCGCAAACCCCAGGCCCGTGTTCCCTAAACTGTCCCGACCTCCCGGCATGTGCCCAGGCAGGTTCCCCCGCCCTGTTTATCCTCCTCACCCAGCCGCATTTGCACCCGTGGGAGCCCTGGCCATCCTTGATCTTACAGATCTTACAGGGGCACCTGAAGTAGGGGGTCAACTACTCCCACATTTACCAAACCCCGCAGCAAAAGGCAGTGAGCAGGCGCTTTGGCCAGGAGGACATGGATCCAGAATGAATCCTGCCAAAGTCTACTATAGACACGTCACCTCACCTCTTGGAGTGAAGTGGAGAGTAACACCTGCCTCAGGGGGCTGCTGGAGGGTTATGCTGTTATCTGAAGTTTCTGGCACACAGTAGGTGCTCAATAATGGGCTGCTACTTCCAGCCTGGCCGGAGCCCTCCCGCCCAGAGAGGAGGCTCAGGGAGCAGACCTACAGCTCCCGACCTGCAGCCCCAGCGTCTCCCACTCCCTCCCTCGCCCCGACAGTGCCTGCAGCCAGCGACTGATGCTGCCGTGGACAGAATGACAATGAGGCCACGACCTACGTGAGCTCATCTGGGAACCCAAGGCCGGGGCAGAGGCTCAGATGAAGACAGGGCTGGGGAGGGTCTGGACAGGGACAGGGCAGGCAGGACTGAGGCAGGGGTAGGAGGGGTAGCGCTGGGGTCAGAGTTTGGGATGAAGATTGGGCAGAGCCAGGCAGGGCAGGGGCTAGTACAAGAGCTCAGGATGGGAACAGAGCGAGGGCAGGAGCCATAACAGGCAGGACCAGGGGCTGGGGTTCACGATGGAGATGGGGCTGGGACAGGGATCAGGACAAAATCACCCCCAGGGGCAGGAAGAGAGCACATGAGAGAGTTAGGGATGTCCCAGACCAGAGGAGGGAGGGAGGGAGTTTGCAAAGGAGTTGCAGAGAAAGCAGGAATCCAGGGAGAGCACGAGCAGGGAGAGGAGAGATGGGAGCCACCCACGCTGGAGTCCTGGAGGCAGTCCCACCGGCGCCAACCTTCTCCTTTGGCAGGTGGGACCACTTGGCCAGAGAGGGCTAGGACTCACCCAGGCCCCAGTGATGGCGAGGAAGCCCTGTGTCTAAACCCAGATGGGGGGCAGGAGGATAGGCCTGGGGACAGGGTGAGATGGGAGGCAGGGTGTGGCTGGCACAGACCTGTGGCTAACAAACCAGAGAGACAACTGCCACCCTGTCATTCAAGTCCGCATCACAGGTGCAGGGGCTTACTCCTGCCTCATGCCCTGGGCTTCCCACCTCCCTGCCTTGGCCCAAGCCAGGGCCCCGCCTGGGCTGTCTTTATTTCCCTACCTCCGCCCCAAACATTTCACCCTCCAAGCCTAACTCATCCCAGCTGTGTCCCCCACCCTTCCAATCCCTCAGCAATGACTGTGTCTCCCTCACCCTCAGAGTTTGATGCAACCAGGGTTACATTCTGGTGGTCCAGGGGTGCATGCCAGTGCCCCATAAACGTGCCTAGTCCTCACAAACATCCTAGAGAAGCGTCGTAGCCTAGTGGTTAAGCTCACAGGCTCAGGACTCTGTTGGGCCAGCTTCGAGTCCCAGCAGCTTCATTTTCATGTAGTAGATGCTTCATAAATGCTAGGCCCTCTCCCCCTGTTCCATTGGGAGCTCAGGACCTGCACTCAGCAGGTGCCCAACAGTGGCTTCTGGGCTGAGCAGAGGTTCCCTCCTGTTCCCTAGGGGGGCCACTCAGCCCCAAGAGGACATATAGGTGTCGCCCCTGCCTTGGCGTCCAGGCGCAAGCCGGAGCAGTCCAGCTTGGGAGAAAGGCCCATTGCTCATTCCCCTTGAGTCTGCAGCTCGGGCAATCAATCGGTCGCCATGGAAACCAGCCCTCCAATCAGAAGCAGGTACTTCTTAGCTGAGCCAGCGCCACCTACCCACCCACTCAGGCCTGGCTGTGCAGGTCCCTCACCTAGGACTACTGGGGGTGGGGGGCGGAGAGGAGAGAAAGGAGTCTCTGGCATAATCTGGGAGCACTTGCCTGCATCCCCCAAGCCCTGGGATTCCTCCAAAAGAGAGCATTTTCTTCCGGGGTGGGGGGAAGTGACCACTCCAGTTGCCCCCCTGATGTGTATAAGGTTCATCCTCATACATTGTGGCTCTCGGTGCTCAGGGCAAGCCCTGAGAGGAGGGATCATTAACTCACTGGGCAGAAGGGACAGCTGAGGTCCCGCTGTAGAGCTAGCAGCAAAGCTGGGCACATGCCCCTCCCTGAGCCCCCACCCCGCACCCTCCTCCCTGGCCTGAGGAATGGGGGCCAAGAAAGGGAGGGCAGAAGAGTCCCTGGCCCCGCTGCAGCCGGCACCTGCCTTCCCAAGTCTGCGCCTGGCACTTCCAGTGCCGATTAGCTCCGGGCCCACCAGGGACCATTAGCCAAGATCTATGGGCTCGCCTGCCTGCCCACCCACGCCCAGCTGCAGCCTCCTGCTCCAGGCCCCTCCTCCCCACACTGCCGGCCAGGACTGGACAGGGCCCAGCCTCTGAGTCAGAGAGCCCCGAGTTCAACAGTTGGCTCCTCCCTGGTGAGTCTGAGCAAGCCAGGCAACCTCTCTGAGCCTCAGTTTCTCTGTTTGGAAAATGGGAATCATAGTCCCTGCCTTATAGGGGAGTAATGAGGAGTCAAAGAGCATAGACAGCCTAACACCAGGGCCCGGTATGTGACTCGTGCTTAGTAAAGGTGAGGCCCCTTTCCCTATCTCTGTCCCCTCCCAGTACCCAAAACTGTCCCTTGGAGCTGAGCTGAGGCTCCCCCAAGGCATTCATCCTCTAGAGGAGGCAGAAGGCAAATGCTACTATTCTTAATAACCAGCCCAGGAAACGTTAAATTACAGGTGAGATTTAGAGAAGGGCGGCTCCGCGCCCCGGCACCGCCAGGACGGGGTGGGATTCCCACCCTGCTCCGTCTGACTGAGGCCTGAGCTCTCTCTGCCACGGTCCAGCCTCCCCTGGCCCAGCCCTGCTCCAGCCAGAGCCTGTCACCCTGGGCCACTACTGCCCAGCTCTTCCCTGTGCTCAACATTGAGTACCTGCTGTGTACCTGGCTCAGCAGGTGCCCACCACTCACAGAGCTGCAGAAGGGAAGTTGAGGGGATGTTGGGACACGCTGGGGGACCTGACCTGGTTGAGGATACTGGGAGGACTTCTGGAAGGAAGAGGCTAGACCAGCTCCAGCACCACGCAGCTGGTCCTGCTGCTCACTGTGTGGAGCTGTCACCTTCTGCCAGCAAGTCCCCCATTACGGTGCCCTGTCTGCCGGGACACACAGGGTGCTGTACAGAGAACCCTCTGACCGTGTCCCCAAGCCCAGCTCAGCCCCACCCTCCCTGGCCCCAGGTTCCTCTCTTCTTTACTGAGCACCTACTAAGTGCTGGCACTGCATGGGGCACATTTACAAATGCGGGCACAGAGAGGCAGGTGGATTTCTCAAGGTCAGACAGCCGGTAAATGGCAGAACCAGGATTTGAACTCAGGTGTGTGAGACCTCCAAGGCAATACCTAAAGGAAGACACTGGGGCCACCTTTCCTGGGCCTGCCTCCTCCCCCAGCCCCTCTCTGATGACTCCTGCAGGACGGCATGGAGCAAGTGCTCCCAGCTATTATCATATTTCTGCTTCCCCTTCTCTCCTCCAGAAAACAAATTGGTTCATCAAATTACACCTTTAATCTGTCCTGGGAAAGGGGAGGGATGGGCCTCAGCACCCCAGCAGGAGGCAGGGCCGGTAATCAGCCCACCCGTCCTCCCAGCCTGGGCATACTCCCCCCTGCTCCATCCTCCCATGATTAAACACTAATTGCCGCCACGCTCTCAAATTGAGGACTTTAATTTCCCGAAACGAAAAGTACATTTCAATCAGTTCCTCTCCCAAACCATTCCTCCTCGGGAGCCAGGATGAGAACACAAGCCCCTCAAGGCCATAGACAGATAAGCCCCTCCTGCCTGCCTGTCGTCCCTCTGCCACAAGGGCTCGAGTGCGTGAGGAGCATCCAAGAGGCTCTACCCTGTGGGCTCAGAAAAGTGAGGCCGGCCCCCAGCCCTGGGGTGGGACTAGATGGCAAGGGCACAGGGACTGGCTGCCAGAGGCAGGGTCCGGCTGCCTGCATCCCCACCCCTACTCACACCCTGGTCACAGTCTGGTCATTAGATGCTGCACCTCAGCCTGCAAGAGGGGACAGGGGCTAGACTGCTACACGCTGGGCTTCAGTTCCAGCTCTGCTGGAAATCTGCCCTCTCTGGGTCTCAGGAGGGACCCGGGGAGGGGCTCAGGGTCAGGAGCCCGAGAGGCTGTGTTCCCAGGCACAGGTCAGGGGCCAGGGTTGGGCTGGCTGCAGATTCCCCTCCAGGCTCTGGATCTCCAGGTCTGAGGAGGGGCCAGGAACTGGCATTGTTCCAAAGGCTCTCCAAATGACTCTACTGTGCGGCTGGGGTTGGGGAACTGCCGGGCTAGTGCAGCCCCTCCGTTGACAGGTGTGGATGTGGACCCAGAGAGGGTGAGCAGCCAGTCTAGGGTCACACAGCAAACCAGAGTTAGGTCAGATGATGGCTAACAGCCCTTCCAGTTTGGACATTTCAGAGAAGCAGGTGAATACACGATGAAGGTGGCCGGGTGGGGGGAGCACCCCCTGTCATGGAGGGAAAGGGTTGCCGAGAGATCTAGAGCAGAGAATTTCTACCTGGGAGCCACGTTGCCTCCCCAGTGTTAGATGTAGACCTTGAGTAATTTACCCCTCCATCCCTAAAAATAAACAGGGGGCTGCTGGGATTTGAAGGAGGTCTCTCCAAGGTCCATTCTGGTTCCAGAATCCTCCTGCCAGTCCAGCTGGAGTCAGAAATAAATAATAATAAAAGACATTTATTGAGCATTTACTAAGTCCTGGAACTGAACTAAGCCATCAGCATGGATTACTTCTTTCTACTGATTCCACCATCCTAAGCGGGGTTCTCTTATTCCACTCCACCCGGCTTACAGATGTCGCATGCCGGAGATCAACGAGAAAAGCCTCGGCTCAGGTTCGAACCCAGGATCTGTCGGTGGGGGCCGCGCTCTAGGACCCGGCGCCGCACAAAAGACCCAGCGGAGCGGCGCTCACAGGGCCCTGAGCTCATTAGCCGGGCGCCGCGGGGGCCTTCATTAAAGCTCAGCGACGCGGAGACTGCTCGCGGCGGCCCCGCCTGGGCGCTCCGGGCCTGCCCAGACCCGCGTCCGCCCGGGAACAGCCGGGAAGGGGCGCGAGTGCACTCGGGGGATGGGGAGCATCAAACTGGAGTGGGGGCGACGTCACAGAACGGCCCCAAAATCTCGGAGGGAGAAGCCTCCCCGGCCCCTACACACACCCCCGGCTCCCCCTTACTGCCCCGCCACCTGCACACACTATACACCCATTTTGCAGGTGGCATGCCCAGGGTCAGGCGACCAGGGCAGTGCTAACACCCGGTCGTCGCCCGCCCGGTTTCCAGGACTGACTGAGACACTGGAAATTGGGGGGTGATGAGTGAGCACCTGCTAGGCCCCTGGCAGAGAACTTGCGCGGGACAGCGGCGGGCACCCTGGAAGGGGCCCCCACCCGCTGCCTGACGGAAGGGACGGCTGGGGGCGTTGAGAAGGGCCCGGGCGCCGGGGGCCGCCTGCTCCCACTTGCGTCCGCGAGAGCTAGGGCAGCAGGAGCCGCAGCCCCGCCCGGCCCGCGCCTCCGCCGCTTCCCCTCCCCGCACTCCAGTCTCCGCGCCCGGCTGGCCACCCATCCCCCCGCGGCCCGCCCCGCGCCGCCGCCGCCTCCGCCTCCGCCGCCTCCCAGCTCCCGGCGCTCTCCCCGCCTCCTCCCGCCTCCTCTTCCTGACACTGATCCGGTCCCCTCTCTTCACCCCGCCGGCTGACTGCGGTCTCTGCCCACCTCTCCACCCCTGCTGTGTAGCTCTAGATGAGTGTCTTAACCTCTCCGAGCCTAGATTCCAGTGGGAAAAAAAAATCAGAAGCCCCAAGTGATGGAATGCCACCCCTTAACGGGTTAAAAGGGGGAAATGTATGTGTATATATTTGCTTTTCCATGCTTGTGTTTGCGCGTCTCTGTGCAGACACCCTGGAAGGGAAGCTGGCTGTCTCCAGGGAGGGAGCCTTGTCTCGGGGGAGGAGGGAGGAGACGGAGGCTCGGTATTGCACGCACGCACGCACCTTTTAAGTATTGAAATGTATAAATGCATTAACAATTCCAATGAATAAATAAAATAAAACACAAACATTTACAAAACTAAACTTTAATAATAATGCCAGTGAGGGTTAAGGCAGATACTGTGTGTGAAGCAGACAGGCTCACGAAGTTTCCTTAAAGCGTCCCTGCTCACTAGCTCTCTCGGTCCCCCTCCGCCCCGGCTCCTTCATGCCTCCCCCTCCCCCTCCCTGCAGTCCGGACTGCGCTGGGGCACCTTGCTGCCCACCCGCATCTGCTCAGAGGGTGGCAGGACGCAGGAAAGAGGAGCAGGGCTGCAGCAGGGGGTGTCAGCTGAGCCTCCTGCCAGTCCCTGGGACCCCAGTTGGTAGGGGATGCCCAGTCCACTTCAGGGACCCCCCACCTCACATCTGTGGCATCCAAATTTAACCCTTGATGGGCGAAAGGTTGGGAGAGGGTAGTGGAAAATGGCAGGTGAAGCCCCCAGTGGATCACTCTCCCCGAAAAACATATGCCCCCAACAGGCACACACAGTTGCAGCATCACTCAAGACCCCGTCCCACTTGCGCACTGCAGAGCCACCCGCCCTCTTCTCAGTGACAAGCCCCTCCCCTCCCGATCTCCTCCAGCTCTCAGCTTCAGGTCCTGACAAGGAGGTGCCCAGAGATGGCAACAAGTGCCTGAGGCCAGTCTGAGGCTGTGGCAGTGTGGCTCAAGGCACACAGGAACTGGGAGGAGGTGTTCTGTGGCAGGGGAGGAGATCACTCTAGCAGCCCAGAAAGCCTGTCCAAGGGGTGGGGCTGGCTGGGCACCCAGATGACTTCAGTCCAGGGATACCTAGAAAGACCCTCTTCACTAGCCTTCCTGTCCCTTGCCTCACCCCCTCCAGCCGCCAACCCCACTGCCAGTTGTTCCTGGCCAGATACTGGGCTGAGCCTCAGCAGGTCTTGCCCATCTGCTAGCCCCACCGTCTCTCTCCTTCTTGAGGACCACGTCAGACCGGGAAGCTTGGCATTCAGACCCCTCCCTGGCATCATCTATAGTTCTGTCTACATGACCCTGATCCCCACACAAACCCGCTTATTCCCGATTCTTGGAATATGCTCTCTGCTTCCTCTGCCCAGAGGTCTTCCCTGGCCTCTGAGGCTCAGCCTCCCTTCTGGAGGCCCAACCCCCCACCCCACCCCTGTACTCTCCTCTCCGTTCTGGGAGCTGCAAGTCCTCACTGCCTGCCTTTTGTGAGAGCGCTGAGCACTCTGCAACCACAGCCTAGCCTAGCGGAGAACACAGAGGCCAGGGCCTGACCCATTTCTGAGTCCTCAGGGTCCCTGGGACCGAGGGTGCTCTGCAGGGCAGGGGAGCGACAGGTTCTGCAGGTCAAACCTCAAGCTGAGCACAATGCCGATGTACAGCAGCACTCAGCACCCGTCCCCGTCCCCACAGGAAACAGCCTTCTTGCCCAAGCTTCAGCCTCTACCACAGACCTGCACTGTGATGGGCCCTTTAACAGATGAGAAAACTGAGACTCAGAGAAAGTGATTTCTCCAAGACCTCACGAGCTGCATTTCTGGACTGCCACTTCAGCGGGCTCCCAGCTGGATTTGGCCAGGGGGAGACCCTGGTGGGAGCCTGGAGGGCAGGAGGAAGGGAGAAGCCCGAGCCCGGGGGTCTCTCCCGCTCTCTGTCTGCCGCCTTCATGGAGCCAGTTCCTGCCAGAATGACTCAGCCTGTTTCCGTGGTGCTGAGAGTCCAGTGATACCACCTTCTCCTTCTGTCCCCCTGGCCTTGGGAAGCAGCGACTTCCTCCCTGTGCTAATCTCTCCTCCTTGTCCCCTTCTAACTCTTCTGGTCACCTGTGCGTCCAACCACCCATGGTAAGTCCCTTCGTTTCACTCTGCTGATTCCGTTTCCTCGCCTGACCCCGAGTGATACGAAGTAGCCCTGAGCGGGACGCCCTGCCCCCCGCCCCCCATTGCCCCCAGCTCTCGCCTCACCATGTCTGCTGCTCCCCATCCTTCTCTGGGCTCCTCAGTCTCACCGAGATCTTTGACACCTCTGGGCCATCTCACATGCCGTTACCTCTGCCTGGAAGGATCTTCCGGAAGCCCTCGCCCGGTGGGCTCACCTAGCCCTCTGCACAGCAGCCCCTCAGGGGAGCCAGTCTCAATCCAGCTTGCTTCACAGTGCCTCGTGAGGCCGGACTTCGCCCCCAAAGTCCTGGGCACTGTCTGCAGTCACGCAGCATCTGATTATGCGCTTAATGTTGGCTTTTGCCATCGAGTCCCAGCTCAGGAATTCCAAGAGGACAGGGTACATCTGTCCTCACAGCTGCAGCTGTGGCCCCAGTGTCCGACGCTGTGCCAGGGCATAGCCGCCCCGGTGAATACTACTGAATCTGTGGAAGGATCAGTGAGCGGGTGGCAGGATTTGCATGTGAACACATGAACTGGGCCAGATCACAAAAGACCTTAAGTGTTAGGGTAAGAAGGTGAGTGAGGCTCAGGGAAAATCTTTCAATTTCCGGTCTCTCACCAGAGGCCTGACTTTGTGTCCCCAGGCTTATATACCAAGAGCACAGTAAATGTGTTTCCCATGGCCTAAGAGCTTCCGAGCCACCCTGGCCCTCTCCAAGCACACACACACAGCCTGGGAGACCAGTAGGGGTTGTGGGGGTGGAGGCTGTGTTAGGCAGTGTGGGTCACCTGGAGGCCAGAGTCCTATATCAGGCTCCTCTTTGCCCCAGGTGGCCTCTAGGGCCATGTTTCTGGCTTTGGGCCTGTCCCCTCCCTTACCCAGAGAGCCCCAGGGCGGGTGACGACAGCATAGCCCAAGGCAGCCTGCAGGGCCTGGTCACAGGGTCAGCCTCAGAAGAGAGACCTGCAAAGAGGCATGGAGGTCCCTGGCATGGTCCCCATCAAACCTGGGGACTGGCCCAGCCCTGGCCCCTCACTGGCAGAGCTGCGGGGTTCCCCTGAATGTGTGAGCACCAACTTGGAGTCTCAACCCTGGGGGCTTGTAGCGCCTCAGGGCCCCTCTCCCTCAGTGACGTGGGAGTGCGGCAGGAGGGCTTTGACCCTCCAGGGTGGAGGGAAACAGCAGAGAAGGGGTGCAAAGGATGAGAGAAGGGCGCGGCTTGGCAAGTCCCACAGCCTCTCTGTGCCTCGGTTTACTGCATGTTAAAAGAGGGTCATCCGATCATGCCAAGTGAAATAAGCCAGACACAAATGGACAGATATTTTACGATTCTACTTGTGTGAAGTACCTGGAACAGTTAAATCCATAGAGACAAAGAACAGTGGTTACCAGGGGCTGGGGTGGGAGGGGGTGTTTATGGCTTCCTGAGTCCAGAGTTTCTGTCTGGGACGGAGAGAAAGCTCCAGAAGTGGCTCGTGGTGCTGGCTGCACAGCAGTGGAAATGTATTTAACGCCGCTGACTTGCATACGTAAGTTAATGTGGTAACTTTCACGTTACTTCTATTTGACTACAACTTAAAACACAGCTACCCCTGCCACCTTCCCCACCACACACACAGAGGTGTCCCCTCCCACCCTGCAGGCTTGCTGGGGTCCTGCCAGGGAGGGCGCCAGGAGCTGTGCGGAGCCAGCGGTGGTGGGAGGGCTGCTGGCGCTGGGCCAGCCCAGAGCTCAGGGCGGGACAGAGCAGAAGAGCCCAGGGACCCCTGTGGAGCCAGAGGGGTCCCGGGGGCTCCACTGGCCTCCCCCATCGTCCGGCCCCTCACCTTGTCGGCACCTCCATCTGCGACTCAGCGAAGCTCTTTCCCTTCCTCTGGAGGCGGCCATGGGTGGCTGGACCCATTTCCAGGAGGGGAGACCAACGCCCAACAGGCTCGGAGATGCCCCCACCGTCTCGAGGTGGGACCTGTGACCCCGCCCACTCCGGAGCTGCTTCTACTGCATTTAAGCCCAGCCCCGCACTGGGAGCTGTTCTGGAAACAGGGCACTGCCTGGCCCAAGTCCTGCCCGGACCTGGCCTCCCACCCACCCCTAAGTGCCCCCCTTAGCTGGCAAGCGCCTCGGGAGTCTCCCCTCCTTCCCTGTCCACCGCAGGCGCCCTGAGAATATCCTCACAGAGAAGAGAGAGGCAGAGGAGACGCCTAAAAAAGCCAAATACCCTGGTGAGAAGCTGCTATTACCCCCCGGGAAGCTCAGAGAAGAAATAGCAGGGAGTGGGGAGCCAGCCGGGCCTGCTCGTGGCGATGGAGAGAGCGAGGCGGGTGTCAGGTGGCGGGTGGGCGGGGAGGCGGCTTGGCGTCCAGTGATTTCTATCACAGATTCCGCGTCTGGCGGCTACCGCTGAGTGAGCACCTGCTGAATGCTCAGGGGCCTCTGCAGACACGGAAAAGCTTGGGGCCAGAACCACAGGTTTGAACCCCACGGCACAGATGAGAAAAGTGAGGCCGGGCGAGGCAACAGGCACAGGGACACGGCCAAGGTCACATGGCTGAGAAGTGCCCAGGCTGGAACCTTGAAACCACATCTGTCTGACGCTAAAGCCTGAGAGAGAGATAGGCGGATGGGGAGGGCCAGAGAGACAGAGACAGAGACAGAGAGAGGGAGGAATGGAGAGAAAGGGAGAGAGAGAGGGAGAGCGCGAGGGAGAAGGCTCTGGAGGGTGGGGATGGGTACCCACTGTCCACCAGCAGCCTCAGGCAGCAGTATAAATGGAAACTGGGTGCCGAGTGGCTCCAAGTGGCTGTAGGGAAGGGCGGAAATGCAGTCATGAGTGGGCCAGGCCTGCCTCTGTGGGCTCTGACTGCAGCTTGCACGGTGGGGTTGGGGTAGGGGCTTAAGGGGGCTCAGTCCCTGCCACCCCACTGCTGTCCCCTTTGAAGTCTTGCTGCCCCATCACTGTGACTGGCTGTCATGGTGCTTGCTGTCCCCCCTGCTCATCCCAGGCCCTCCTGAGCAGCTGTGGAGCCAGGGAGTGCTCAGCACAGCTGGGCAGAGCCCGCCCTTCCTACCCACCCTAGCCCCCACCGTGCCCGCCAGCCTCGGCCCCAAGTGAGGGGAAAAGTCTGAAGATCTGGGTCTTGGTCCCTGCTCTGCCACTGGTGTGCTGTGTGGCCTTGGACATATCACTTTGCCTCTCTGGGCCATATTTTCAAGATGGTTGAACATTTTCCAGATGCTTCTAATTCTGGGATTTTCACACTGTCTGAGAACAGCCCCAGCTCAGAGAGAGCTCTTCGGCACTATTTGGAGAGAACTGATTCAGGAATGCAAAGTCTCAAATCCTGACTCCTATCCTTTCATTAAGCACCTGCCATGTGCCAAGCACTGGTTTGGAAGCCAGAAATATTGGTTTCTTCAGTGACCTCTAATCCTTGACAATTCCGGACTTTGGTTTCCTCATCTGTAAAATGGGTCAGTGAGGATGGAGCCCCTCCCTCAGGATGAGGAAGATGCACCAGTGAGACCATTTAGGGGAATTCTGCCCACAGGCAGGTCACTGCCACGATCCTCCTGCTGCTGGGGCCCTGTTGCCAGACAGACATGGGCCCCAAGTCAGGCTCTGCCTCTTGCGCCTGCAACCCCTGTGGGAGCCCTGACCTGAGATAACCTGGCACAGGGTGGCACACTATCTGTGTTAGCCGCCCCACCTCCCCCACCTCCATGCATGCTTCACACGCCTCCCCCAGACAGGATCAGGGTTTGGTCCCTGGAGACTGACCAGGTCTTCCCCCTAGAAGGCCATATCCTGAAGAGGCCCCTAGAAGAGGGGGTGAAACCAAGCTATCTTCATGCCCATTCCTGCTCAGATACCTTCCATGGCTCCCTATTGTCCCATAAATGATCTGACTTCTCTGAGGCATTTCAGGCCCTTCAGAAGTGGCCCTTCTGTCCCTCTCTCCCTTACTCCCCTTTCTCTGCCCTCTTCTCTAGCCACATCTGTGTCCCTAACAAGTCCCTGGCCACAGCCAACCCCCTATCTTCTTATGGAGCAGCGGGAGGAAGAGGGCTTTTCCAGGCAGAGGGACCACAGTCTCTGTGGTGTGATGAGAAGGGTGGGGCCAGGTGGAGTCGCACCCCTGCGGTGCCAGCCCGAGTGTGGCCCGTCCCTCCCTGCCCCTCCTTCCCAGGTCCCACAGCTGCCCCTGGGTTTTTTCCACCCAGCTCCTCCGGAAATCCACTCAATCCACTCATTTCTCCGAGCTTCCTCCGGGGGCCTGGGAGCCGCTGGGCTTCACTGTTGATTTTTCACAAGTGATTATTGGTGGCAGAATTTGTCACCTGCACAATGAAAGGAAAATGAGCCTTTCATCAAAGCCAGCCCATGTCCCCTGAGGAGGCTCCAAGAGCTCGGAGCAAGGAGCAAGGGGAGCAGGGAATGGCGGGGGCAGGGAGCCACATTCACCCCACTGCCCAGTGCCAGACCTGTTTCAAGCCCCTGTTAGAGAAGGGGGAAACTGAGGCACAGAGAGCTTGAGAGTTGCCCAGTTTTGCACAGGAGCTAAGGGATAGCTTAGCCATGCCCACTTGGCACCCCATTAATGATGGCAAGGGTCCCCTCAGGTTCAAGTCACAAAGGCTGAAAGGCAAATGGTCTGGTCCAAGGCCTCCCCCATTTCGTAGACAGGGAGACTGAGGCCCCAGAGGGGCAGCGACTTGCCAGAGACACACAGGGAGGCAAGGGCAGGGCTGAGCCACACCTGCAGGCTCTGCCCTCAGGCTGAGCTCCTTGCTTGGCCCAAGGAAGCCCAGGACTGAGGCGGGTGGGGCCCCAGGTCCCCTTCTCCCTGCTACCCTCCCCTGCCCCCCAGATCATGGGCTCCATAGTCCCAGCTGACTGGATGGCCCTGTGACCCCTGCCCTCCCTGAGCAGTGTCCCCACTGTAGATAGGCGCCGACCAGCCGGTTCCTGGGTCTGCTGTGAGGATACACGGCATGGAGGACGTGCCGCCCGCCGCACCCGCACCCGCACCCTCCGGGCCGCCCCCAGTCTGAGGTTTCTGTCTCTCTCTCAGCCCCCACCCCAGGCGCCACTGTCTGTGTTTCACGCCTCCTCCGCCTCCACCTTGGCCAGCTTCCCTCCTCGCTGCAAGCCGTCCTGCTCCCTCCCCAGAGCTCCCGCTGCTCAGCGCCCAGATCCACACCCACCCCGCTGCCAGCCGGGGAGCTAGAGGGAGCTGCCAGAGCCGGCCTGGCCACGCCCGCCACCTCCGCGACCCTCAGCCCGTCCAGCCTCCCACTGACCTCCAGCGCTCACCTCACCCTCTGCAGCCGCCAGCGCCCTCCAGGCCCTCAGACACCCCCAGCCCCCTCCAGGCCCCTCCAGCCCCCTCCAGCACCCCAGCCCCTCCAGGCCCTCTAGCTCCCTCCAGCCACCCCCAGCCCCCTCCAGCCCCCTCCAGGCCCCTCCAGGCTCCCAGCCACCCACAGCCCCTTCCAGCCCCCTCCAGCCCACCAGCCCACTCCAAGCCCCTCTAGCTCCCTCCAGCCACCCCCAGCCCCCTCCAGCCCTCTCCAGCCCCCTCCAGCCCCCCAGGCCCCTCCAGCCTTCTCCAGGCCCCCACCCCCAGCCTCTCTAGACCCCCAACCCCCTTCAGCCCCTTCTGGCCCTCCCACAGGCCCCTCCAGGCCCCCACACCCTCCAGTCTCCAAGCCCCCTTTGGCTCCTCCAGCCCCTCTCAGGCCCCTCCAGCTCCCTCCAGCCCCCTCTAGCCCCCCCCACCCATCCTGCCCCTGCTCTTCCCCAGTCTCCCCTAGCGCGTTTTTGCCTCACACCCCTGGCACCCTCAGGCTGTGCCAAACACAGGGTGGGCCAGGGTAGTGGGTGGAGGGGTCCAGGCCTTACAGCGTGACTCACCCACTGCTCAAACCCACCTGCCCACACGCACCTGCCCACTTCCACCTGGCCGCCAGGACCAGAGGTCAGAGAGTCAGAATCAGCTCTTGCACTGCAGCGGTGGCAGCCACCACCCCTCCCACTGCCCAGTCCCAGGGCCCATAGCCCCCTCCCAATACTGAGTGACAGACACCCCCTGCACTGGGCAGGCTGGCCTGTGTCCCCATCCACCACATGCACGTATGAGTGCACACACACACACACACACACACACTACTTACCCAGGAGCCCTGACCGCATCCCCAAAGCATTGTCGCTGGCCAGCCGCCGGGAACAGGCAGGACAGCAGGCCAGGCCCTGGCTGAGTGCACCCAGGAAGTTCTACACCAGAGCTCACCTCTGCTGTCTTGACAGGCTGCCTTCCTGGCCTGGCCTACTATGATCCTTGATCCTTGGGAACAAATTGTTCCTGGTCCTTGTCCTGGTGCCTGTGCTGGTAGCAAGAGGAAGGGGACATTGGGACCACCAAAACCTATTACCTGGTGCAGACACTAAACCTATTACCTGGTGCAGACAATAAACCTATTACCTGGTGTAGACACTAAACCTATTACCTGGTGTAGACAATAAACCTATTACCTGGTGTAGACACTAAACCTATTACCTGGCAGGCATTACTCACCTGAGACCCCTCCCCTTGGATCACCCCAACTTAATAAAAATGGGAAAAATTGGGTAGATGGGGCTCAGAATTTGGTGGCGAGACCCCTCTGAGCCCGCCGGAGAATAAACCTTTCTCCGACTCTCCGTGTGCCGCTCGGTTTGTCCTGGGGACCACGCGCTGTAACACTTGGCATAACAGTTTCTTCATCACTGAGACGGATGATCACACCCACCTGGGGCTGATGTGAGAATTAAGTGAGATAATGTGGGAAAGCACTTGGCCCAGCTGGCCGGCTCAAGACTTGGTGGCCACATCACTTCTGGGTTTGTAGTGGAGAGCCGCTATTGTTCTGCCCTGAGGAGCTCCTCCCAGACCAGGCCCCCAGAGAAGGATCGTCATACAGGGGAGCAGCCCAGCCCAGCTGAGGCTGATGCAAGGCGCCTCCTGCCAGCCCAGCGGGGGACCCAGAGTGCCTGCTGGCCTGGTGCCTCCTGCCTGCCCCGCTTCCTCCCCCAGCCAGGCCCCCGGTGGCCCTGGCAGCTGTTCTGTCCCCGCCCCACAGTCTCCTCCCACCTTCTTCCTCTTATTTCTCTTTGGAATCACTTCTCCAAAAGTTCATTTTGAAAGAAATCGATTTCCAAGCTGCTTGGAGATGCAATTTGGTTTTTCATTTTGAAGAAATGATGGTTAAGGAAAAGTTTGGAAACTTAATCACCTTGGAAGGCCATGGAAATAAAGAATTCCTCTGCCCCCGGCCAGATGCTGTGGCCCCTGTGCGTGCTCTTGCTGTGACAGCAGGAAACAGGCGTACACAGGGAGGCACAGCCGCATGACACACGCACACATACCACATACAACACACAACCACACACACGTGCATACAAGACACATACACATGTACTGTACGCACCAAGACACACATACACATGTACTGTATGCACCAAGACACACATATATGTGTACACATATGCACACACGCAGCGCTGTTCGGTGGAGCACCTTGGACCCACCCCACGGGCATCTGCAGCCCCTCCCTCCAGCCCCCGGAGCAATGCAGGGCGGGGTGCGCCCGGACTACCTCCACCCCAGCTCTCTGCCCCCACGTCCCAGGGCATCCTACTCTAGGACCAACCCCATCTTCATTATTTCTGGGAGGCCTTGACTACCACCCCTAGCCCAAAGGTCCTTTTCAGATCTGAAGCTGCAAGTATTCAGGATCAGATGTCACTGCCTCACTCAAGAACGTTCACAGGCTCCCTGTTGCCTGGCTGGACAATGATCGCATCACCTCCTGCTGCTTAAGCGTATCTGCATTCAATATCACTGCGGCCCCAGCAGCCCCCGACAGACTGGGCAGTTGCTGGGACTGTGCCTGAGGCCTGGGACCACAACCTCCATGTCCTAGGTGAACCTGAGCTAGAGGGTGAGGTGCTCACCCAAGGCTGTACATTGGGTAGGTGGCAGCACACACAGGCTCACACAGTCACTGAGGCTCCAGTCTGTCATTCTCAATCCATCCTTTTGCATCTGCAAGATTCCCCTGGGAAAGTCATAATGTCTGACACTCTAAGACAGAGAACCCCCCAAATTCCTGGGATCTGGGGATTGAAGAGGCCCTAAATTCCATCCAGTCCAACCCCTCTGATATTTGAACCCCCTCTACAATATTCTTACCTCCAGCTATTCAGCTTGTACTTGCACACCTCCAGGGCCAGGGAGCTCACTCCCACCTGCCCATCTCTGATCTCCTGTGAAGGTTAGAGTCCCTCCTTACGCTGAGCTAAACTTTGGCCCCCAGCACTTCTCCTACCGTGGCTCTTGCTTGGGTCTCCACCCTGGGGCTCCAAGCCCTCTCCTCTTCTGGCTGCGCCAGCCTCAGGGGTCCACCTGTGATGCCCTCCTCATTCCGGGCCTACTGGCCAAGGGCAGAGGACCTTGTGGGCCACGTTGAGCTTGGAAGTCCACAGACACATGCGCACATGCGTGCGGCACCTAGACTTCAGGCTGGGGAGGAGAGCAGGGGCTATCCTCTTGGGGTGGGCAGCGCTTAGGGGGTGGGAGTGCCAAGTGAGGGCAAGAAGGCAGCCTCCTGCACACCTGTGTCCTAAATGGGGTTCCAAGCTCATCAGAGACAGGTGTGCCAGGGTGGGGGGTGGGGACGAAGAGCGCTGTGTGTTCAGGGGGCAGGGAAGGGATGAAGGGCTTCCTGTGACAAGAGAGAGAGGACAAAGGAGGCTGAGCTGGGCACAAGGACCCCACTTCAAGGAAGGGGCAGCCTTCCTGGGGAGTCTGTGAGCTGGTCAGCCCAAGTCCTGGCCATACATCGAAAGCAAGGTCCAGAGGGTGAGGCCCGGCCCTGCCAGATCTCAAGGCAGGACAGGCACAGGACTCCTGTCCCCACCCTCCCCACGATCTGGGCTTCTCTCTCCTCAAGACCGGCTGTCCCGGAGAGGGTGCTCAGGGGCTGCCCCAGGGCCCACCAATCTGTGTCCTAGCTGAGGAAGGCGCAGCCCTCCTGCTAAAGGGACACCTGGGGAGGGGGCAGCAGGAGAGGACGTGCAGGCAGGCAGCTGAGCTCTACCCAGGCGGAGCAGGGGAGGCCCCAAGGGTGGGCAGCAGAGCACGGAGGCCAGGAGAGGTGGCATTTTCTTGGTGGGGGTGACGTGGGAGTCCTGGGGGAGATGGGTATGAAGTGAGCCCAGAGGGCTGGGAGGTCTGCCCAAGTCAGGGCTCCTGGCTTCTGGGAGCCACTTGCGTCCGCACTTCTTACGCTCAGGCCCACTGGCTTGTTTCCCGTTTGCTGAGCATCTACTACATGCCGGGTGCTTTACGTCATCAGCCAAACGGTCCGCAAAAGTCTATGGAGCACCTGTGCGCCAGGCCCTGGCCCGGGCCAGGCTGGTGACTCTGATGGGCAGCGCTGGGTCTCTGGCTCCCCCGCAATGTGATACACCTGGAAAAAGGCCACGCCCCAGCGTCAAGGAGGGCACAGATCCCAGCCCTGCCACTGAGCTGCCACTGAGCTGCCCTGTGGTCAGAAATGGAGCCAAGAGGCGGCAAAGGGCTGTGCACACATGAGAGCCAGGGACTGACTGGGGGTGGCCGTCAGCCCTGCCCTGGGCCCCTCCCGCAGGGGCAGGCGGTAGAGAGGCACCAGCGCACGAGGCGCAGCCCTGGGGACCAGCCAGGCCCTCGGCCCAGATTCCTCTCACCTGCCCCAGTTTGGGGCAGTCCGGCCTAATTCTGCTCAAGGATGCGTGGAGGTTCCCGAGAGGCCCCCAGGGACCCTGCCCCAGCCCACACGGCAACCCATGCTGTCTTTTTTGACACCCCACCCTCACCACCACCAACTTATACCCTCCGGCGTCCTCCAGCCCAGAACATTCTAGACTCACTGCTTTCAGGGTGTGGTTGTGCCCACAGAAGTTAAGGCTCAGCTTTTGAATTTTGAAATAAAAATGTAAAACTTGTGTCAGAGAGAACAGCACCAAGAGAAAGGAGATGGGGGCCCAACCCCTGGGCACAGGACCCAGGGAAGCCAGCTTTTCCTGAGGACAGTGGGGAGTTAAGGGGGTGCAGGGATCTGGGCCCCTAGAGACGCCTCTGTGAGCTCTGGGACAAGAGCAGCGAGGGGCAGTGTGTGCTCGTGGGTGGCACCCGGCAGCCTCGGGGGTCCTGGCGGGGCGGGGTGTGGGCGCTGCCTGGGCTGGGGACAGAGGGCTGCTCGTGGGAGGGGAGCCCCACAGCTGGCACCGACACACGCCCAGGAGAGAGGGGTCCAAGGAGGGCCTGCCGTGATGGTGGAATCTTCACCTGGGCAGGGCGCGCCCAGAAGGGGCAGAGCAGCAGGGCAAGAGGCAGGAGCGCTGCGGGGGCCCAAGAAAAGATTAAGTTTCGTTCCTGGAAGTTGCATTTCTGCCACTTGAGTTTGCAGCCTGAAGCAGGTCCCTCCTGCCACCACGGTGTGCAGCTCAGTGAGGGGACAGTGGCTGCGGCCACAGGAGACTCAGTGGCCTCAGTGAGCTCTGGCCACCTGGGGGTGAGGGGGGCACTCGGGCCCACAACGAGCCCCACGTTGCTGAGAGGATTTGAGAGAGACCCAGGCCCCCTCCCTACACTGCAGGGCTGAGAGAGATCGTGTATGTGGGATAACAGAGCCCCCAGGCCTGTCATTGGCGCTAATTACGGGGGATGGAGGGGCAGAGGCGGGCAGCTCTGGGCCCACCCCAGCCCTCCACCAACGGCACCAGGAGCTCCAGTCACCCCAGCTCCACGCCACTGGGCAGTGCCCCCCATGACCCCTGAGGTCTCCAGTCTCCTTCCCCACCTCCAACAGCTGCCAGAAGGCCCTCCCCCTCCCCCACCCCACCCCATCCCCCATCCCGGGCCTGGGAGGAACATAGGCTCTTCCACCCTATCCTGCCCCTGCCTCAGCTGGCCCCAGGAGCCCAGGTAAGTCACTTTGCTTGTCTCTCTGGCCTGCTTCCTCCTGTTTCAAACAAGGGGTGGCACCTCGATTCCCTCCCAGCTGCATCATCTGCCAACTGTCCGCCCTTTGCAGGGGACAGGCTGCTTCCTCTGCTCCCTCCTCCCTCCTGCTCCCCCTCCTCTCTCCCCAATCCCTCCATGCCCGGCCCGCTTCCCTCTCCCCTCGCCCCAGCCTCCAGCAGCCTCCTTGCTCCTGTCAATTAGACCAGCTGTGGCAGGAGGCTGGAGAGCAGGGTAGGGCACCCAGCTGGAAAATTGGGGAGCTGCCTGGAATCCTAATGCCCCGGCCCTGCCCCCGCCCCATCCCTCCCCGCTCACTGGTGACAAGGCCAGTGCTGGCGGGGACTCCACTCCTCCCGCTGCCCTGTCCTGCCAGGCCTGCAGGCGGCTCACTGCCCCTACCCCACCCCATCCGCCACCATCTCCTCCCAAGGCTTGCAGGAAAGAGCACGGGGCTGGGAGTCCAGAGGCCTGTGTGCTGGCCAATCCCCTCTCTGGGCTCAGCTCACTGACCTGTAAAGTCAGGTTCCACCCCAGAGTCCTCTGTCTCAGGCTGTGCACCCGGACCTTTCAGCTTTCCAGCCGGCACAGTGGACTGCCACTGGGTCGCTCATACCTGTCCTGCTCCAAACCTGGCTGGCCCCGTTTTGGGTTGCTTTGTTTTGACTAGGAATGCTTCCTCGCAGATGCTCTCCTTCCTTCTGTCACAGGAGCCACCTCACTCATCTTCACTCCTGCCTGGCCTCCGAGAGGACTGCGCTGCCCGGCTCTGAGTTGGCAGCCACCCACTCAGGTAACCCAAGTCCTGGCCACCAGCGCCTCCTGGCCGCAGCCTAAGTGCTCCCCCCCCCCCCGCCCCCGGGAAGTGAGAGATGCACCCCCCGTCCCACCTGCTCCCATCCAAATCACCCAGCTTAATAGTTTTCTTTTGTAATTATCATTATTTTGCATAATTATTTTTACTTATTACTCAGATAATAGGTAACCCCAACAAGTAGCCTTTGCTGTCCTCTGCCGAGCACACACTGTCCAGCTGGTGGAGACGACACAGGATCCCAGGGGCGACTCCAGCGACCTTCAGGGACCATCGTTATCGGCACCTATTGTGGTCAGGCACCTGCTGGGACTCCGAGGACACAGCAGGGGACCCCACAGACAAGTCCTCTTGTCTCACATTCTATAAGCGAGTAAATAAGAAGATGGATTATTTCAGCGTGACCAGTGTCATAAAGGAAATGATCCAGAGCACAGGGGGAATGACTTGGGGAAGGCCAGACAAGAGGGCTCAGGGAAGACACCCAGGGAAGGCGGCACTGAGATGGGGCCTGAGTGACAAGAAGCTACTGTGAAACGGTTGGGGCACATCATCCTGGACAGAGTGGCCAGCAAGTGCAAAGGCCCTGAGGCTGCAGCACGTGTGGCTGTTTAAGGAACAGGTGGCCCGAATGGCTGAAGCGGGAAAGTGGTGGGAGACACTGTCTGCCGCAGATCACATCCTGCCTGGATGTGAACTCCTGGAAGCTGTTCGTGACGAATTCGAAGTGCAAGCAGTTGCCACCGGAGGCTTTAAGTGTGAGAGAAATGTGCTCTGATGTTCTTTTACGTGACCTTGCTCCCTGGCTGCTGGCGCAGAAGAGCTGTTGAGGACCGAGGGCAGGGGGCAAGAGCAAACGCCAGGAGGCCAGTTAAAGGATGCCACAGTGACGCATCCAGTTGCCAGCATGGGCTGTTAGTCACAGCTTTACCTGGTTCTGCCGCTGCTCAGTGGGGAACGGGTTGGGGGTCAGGGCCCCAGGGAAGGAGAGGGAGGAGCAGAGGCCCTCTTGGGTCTAGTCCAACAGTGGTCCTTTTATAAAGCCAACCAGCCCATTCACGCTGCAAAAATTCACCTCCAGCTGTTTTTCCTCCTGCAGCTTATTATGCTAAGAGCATCTGTTCTCTTCGCAGCCTTGAGTCACTTTACAAAAGGCCCCTTCTATGACCTGAGCCTGGGTGATGCCAGGGTCCGGGACAGCATGGAGCATTGTAAGCAAAGGAAAAGGCAGGCCACAGAGTGGAAAAAGCCATTTGCAATAGGACTCTTAATTGCAACCAGTGAGACAAGGGGAGATTACCAAATAGAAAAATGGACAAAGGGCTTAAACAGGCATTGCTCAAAAGAGGATAACCAAATGGTCAGTAAAGATATGGAAAAAGTGCTCAACTTCATTATCAGGGAAATGCAAATTAAAATCACAGTGATTAGCAATTTATACACCCACTGGAGGGACTAAAATGAAATGGCTAGAATGTATCAAGTTTGGCCACAAGGCAGCTGATGGGTGCGTAAATTGGTACAAACATTTTGGAAACTCTGGTCATATCTAGGGAAGCTGGACACACATACGTCCTGTGACTAAGCGATTTATTCCTAGGTTTACACGCAACAGGAATGCGTACATATGCCCACCGAAAGCCTTGTGAAAGAATGTTCATACCAGCTTTATTCATCACGGTGCCAAACTGGAACTAACCCAAATGTCTATCAACGGTGGAATGAATAAATCAACTGTGGTGTATTTCACAGCGCTGAGAATGATCCAACATGAACGCTACACTCAGCATCAACGCACCTCGCAGGCGCGTCGCCGACGGAAAGAAGGCAGACACAGACGTACGTACCACACGAGTCTGCTCACACGAAGCTCAGAACAGACGAGAATTCAGGAGAGGGGCTGGCCCTGCAGCCCTCCATGGGGGGCGGCCGGGGCTTGAAGCTCCTCGAGGTCCTCGTGTCCTGGGTCTTCACCAGGAGCCCATGTCTTGGGGGTGTTCACTTTGTGAAAAATCCATCTTTTTGATCTGTGTGCTTTCTCTCTGTGCGTGTATACACATACATATTAACTTCAATTATGATTAACTTCAGAAAAGTTATTGACTTCAAAAAATAAACCACTGCAGAAGTATTTAGAGTAAAAAGAATAAGGAACTTCCGGATAGCTGAGCACACGGAGGTTCCTGAAGGGCGTATCGATGGTTAGTAGCCTCTGCTCTAAACCGGTAAACCCAAGTGAGGGGGTCCCTGAGCTGTGCGAGCCACTCCAGCAAATTAGTCAAACCCACGAGGGGGTCACGGGAGCTCCAGCTTGAAGCCCATTGGCCAGTAATGGAAGCACAGTCTTGCGGCTGCTGTCGGGGTGGGAGGGGGCAGTCTTGGGGACTGAGCCCTCACCCTGTGGGATCTGACCGTCTCCAGGTAGACAGTGTCAGAACTGAATCAGAGGACACCCACCCCGTGTCCGCTGCAGAACTGATGGCTCCTTGGTAGTGGGGAGAAACCACTCCCCCCACATTTGGTCACAGAAGTCTTCTGTGATGATAAGTGTTATGGTGCGAGAGCAGAGTTAAAACAGTTTGAGATTTTACCAAAGAGACAGATAAAAGTCAAGGTAATATTCTTAGAAAGGAGAGAGTTAAAGGAAGTATCAACCATCAAACTTCAATTCTTCTAGAGATTTCTTAAGTTTTTGAGCTATGGGAATTAATAAATTATACTTACCTATTCAGTGGTTCTTAAACAGGAATGGAGCAGAATCTTGAGGAAATTTTTTGTTGTTATTGTTAGAGACAGTGTCTCACTATGTTGCCCAAGCTGGACTTGAACTCCTGGGCTCAAGTGATCCTCCACCTCAGCCTCCTGAGTACCTGGGACTACAGGCACATGCCACCGTGCCTGGCTTTAAGGAAATATTTTTAAATATATACATGTCCTTATTAGATTTATTAAATCAAAATCTTCAAAGGAAACCCTAGACTTGTGGGGTTTTTTTTTTTTTGGACTGGGTCTTGCACTGTCACCTGGGCTAGAGTGCAGTGGCATCATCATAGCTCACAGTGACCTCAAACTCCTAGGCTCAAGAGATCCTCCTGCCTGAGCCTCCCGAGTAGCTGGGACTACAGGCGCGTGCCACCACGCCAGGCTAATTTTTCTGTTTTTTGTAGTGACAGGGTCTTGCTCTTGCTCAGGCTGGTCTCAAACTCCTGGCCTCAGGCAATCCTCCCACCTCGGGCTTCCGGAGTGCTAGAATTACAGGTGTGAGCCACTGTGCCTGACCCAGACTTGTAGATTTTTTAAAACTTTCCCCAGGTCACTGTAATGCACAATTCCAGCTGAGAACGAGTGCAGTAGACAATCACTTCAGTCTCATCTGTCACCCACATGGCCAATTCCCTCTGTCATTTGGGGATTTGGCCAGAAAGAGGAAAGAATAAGAGATAGAGTCATTTACTGAAAACCCCATTTAATTTTCCTGGGTAGGGGGAAAACAGGGACTAGTAAACTACAAATGCAACATGATTTTGCTGTTTATAAGCTCCTTATCTCTCACCTTCTCATCAAGACATTCTAGATGTAAGTGGCTGTTTCTGCTAGAATAGGATAATAAAGCAGTTAGTAACGTGTTCTTTCCTCTTGCTGCCCACTTCGTCGTGGCCTATTCACTGCCAGTCTGCTTTCCTCAGACTTCTCCTAAATTGATCTCTAGGCAAGTTTACCATTCACTAACTCTCTTTCCCAAACTGAGAATTACTATCCCCCAAACTGAAGAGCACCTCGTCCAAACACGTAAACTGGAAAACACCCACACACACACACACACACACACACACACACATGCACACACAGAACCTCTTCTTGGTACTTTCCCCCAATGCCCTAACTCCCAAGCCTGCCTATTTTTGACAGGCCTGTTTCCCTTTTCTGTTTCCCTTTTTGTTTTTCCCTTTTAAGCCTCCCACGGAGAGAGAAATCACTTTCATGTAAATTACTTTTATCAGGAACTTGTCAACAGGCAGCAAGATTTCCACTTATTGTAAAATGCTTTTGTTTTGTTTGAGTTTTAAGAGAAAGCCTATTTCCAGGGCAAATTTTGCTTTTCTGTGTTGTTTTACGCTAATTAGAAGAAAAAGAAAAAGAAAAAAATCGGGATGGGAAAAAACATTTGGGAAAAAAAGAGTTTTGCATTTAACAAATTCAGTGTTTTCACAAATATTTACCATAAGTGCATAAAAGAAAGATGTACCCTCTAATGCTCCTTTCAAAGTATCAATATTTAAAGCAAAATCTTAGACAATTAAGTTGTTTCAAAATATTTTCATTCAGGGAATGCCCGAGTTTCACATATGGAAAATGGACCCTACGTATGTCAGTGTTAAAACAAACGTGTCATGATCTGTCAGTGCTTCCCTTCTGATGCCCATGTTGACTGCTGTGCGGTGGGAGGCTTTCCGCCGCAAGTGACAGAAACCCCCACTCAGTCTCACGCAGGCCACAGGCACATCCACAGCTCTGCCCGGCAGGGAGCACCGAGGGGACTCGGGGTCCTGGATGAAAGAAGTGGTGTCCTCCTTCCTTCTTCTCTTCCCCACCCGGGGTTGGCCTGGCAGGCCAGAGTCGCCCCTCGGGCCAGCTGTGTCCAAGGTGACCTACCCACCCTCCCTGATGTTTCACTGGCAGGGCCTGGTCACATGGCCACTCCCGATCTATCACTGGCAGAGGGTACGGTCGCCCATAGGCCAATCAGGAGCACCCGTGGTGGAGGAGGTGGAGGTGGCTCTCCTTCCCTGAAGCCGCTGTGCTGAGTGGCGGGGCTGTGGGCACTGTTAGGACAAAGAGGGCATGGGTGCTGGGTGGGCAGCAAAGCCCACCCGGCTGATTCTGCATTTGCCCTGTTGGCGCTAATACACCACCCACAATCCCAGCAACAACTGAGGCTCTTTCACATCCCAGGGCGGTGCTCCCAGGCATTCTTCAAAGCTAGAAACTCTTAAATCTAAGGCACGGAGTGGCCTGCGCTCATCCTCCCACCTGCCAGCTCTTGCACCTCCCTCTCTGGCTTCCTTGTTCCTCCTCAAAGAAACCCCTACCCTGCCTCAGGGCCTTTGACCTACTATTCTCTTTGCCTGGATCATGCTCCTAGGCTCCACCGGATCCTTTCCCAGACATCACCTTCCCAGATGGGCTGCCCCTGGGCCCCCCATCGAATGCGGCCTGCTTTCACCCCACCCTAGGGATCTCCTTCCCAGTGTTGCCAGAGGCCACATTGCCTCGTTCATGCATCTGTGTTGTGCACGGTTTCCTCTGGCTTGAATGTCAGCTCCTTGAGGGCGGGGCCCTCAGCTGTCTCTTCAGGCCTTCTAGGTGCAGTCTGTGGCCCAGGGAAGTTCTGCACCCACACCGAGTGAACAGGAAAGGGTGCATCTTTGTGCACCAGTGAAGACAGACCAGTCCCTTGTCCACAACCGTGAAATCCAAATGCTCAGAAAATCATACTCCTTTTCTTTACCTATTTGGCAGCAAACCTGACCCAAACTGATGCAAGACCATTGTTTATCCCACTTCCTGTGAATGTGCGTGCAGCTTGCTGAATAAATAGTCATGTGTTTTAGGGGGTTGTCTTGGGCTGAGTTTCCCAAAAGCGGAGCCTGAGACAGGACTTGGATGCAGGTGGTTTACTTGGAAGGTGATAGCAGGAAGCAGGAGGGAGGAACGAGGGGAGCGAGACAGGGATAAGGAGGAGCCAATACAAGGGCCATCATGGACGTCACTGCAGCGGGCACTGGGGGAGGGGGTCAACTCCTCTGGGCCCTCCTGAGAAGCATGTGCTGCTCCCCTGAAGGACTGGAGCCTGCGGGCACTTGCCCCCCTGGCCCTGGGTCCTACCAGCTGAGGGTTACCCCCAGGGGCCTTCGCTCCCCAGAATTTCCCAGCTGTAGTTGAGGTGAACACCCCAAGTGGCCTGCAGCATAGGGCACCCCCAGACCCTGTGGAAGAGTGACACGGAACAGGACATATGCAACACGTTACCTTCCTAAAAGCTGAAACACATCTGGCCCAAGGCTTTTAGGTTCCTAGGTAGAATCGCTGAGTTAGAGGGGGCACCCTGGGAGGACTCTTGTATGTAGTTTTAAAGTTTTACTAGACACAGCCACAGCCCTCCGAGATGGCTGACAACCTTTTACACTCCTTCTGTGTGAACATGTCCCATGCTCACCACCCCCCGGCATCAGATGCGCTAGCTAAGTAGTCATGGGCACCAGATACTCTATTGCATGCTCAGGCCCAAGCAGCATTCTAAGCACTGATTTCTCATGGGGACTCTGTGGGGTGGTACTGTTTTGTGTAGCCAGTTTTTAGGTGACGAAGGTGGACGCAGAGCTGACACACTTCATCCAAGTTTCCATAGCTGAGAAGTCCGGGACAGGAGTCCATTAATGGCAGCACCGGGCTCCCTCTAATGCCACGATCATCTTTTAGTTCTTACCCATCTCATGAGTGAAACTTGATAGTTCACTGTCTTATTTTGCATTTCTCTATTGTCATTCTTTTCAGATAGGAGTAGGCACAGATGCAAATATTAGTAACAGAGACACAAACCAGAAATGTGTTGTTTGTGTAAAATCTAGAGGCTGGCAGTCCAGAGCCGGCATGTCCGCTCTACTCCATGGTGTCAGTCACCCAGGCTCCTTCTCTTGTTATTTTGCTGTGTGTGATCTCTGGTCCCAAAGTCTCCTCACAGTCCAATACGGCAGCTGGAGCTCCAGCCATAACATCTCGTCTTCCAGCCTCAGGGAGAAAGAAGGGCTAAAGAAAAAGGAAACCAAGAGCACCTACCAGCTGTCTTTTAAGGAAAGTTCCTGGAATCTGCTGCTTCTCACTGGCCAGAACTTGAGCACGCGGCCTTACCTACATGGGAGGCTGGGGAATGTCCTTATTGTAGAGCCCATGCGCAGCCAAAAGTCAAGGATTCTGCTCCTGGGGACGAAGGGAAGGCGGACGTTGGAGAACAGCTTGTGATCTCTGCCACAACGGCGGAGGGAGTAGCTCTGCACAGGTTTCTTGGCCGTTTCTAGTTCTTCAACTAGGAGTTACCTTTCCATACCCTTCTTTCTCTATTGCACTGATTATCCTTTTCTGTTTGATTTCTAGGTACGATTCTTATGGGACATGCACCACTTCCCGAAACAATCTGTAACAGTGCTTGGCTCTAAGCATTTGAGCCCAAATCAGCTTAGCACCCGGCCCGTGTTAGGTGCCCCACCACGCTGGCTTCTTTCCCCCAAATCAGGGGTGGCAAATGTTGGCCCGCTCTGGAATCCCCTGGAGTGTCAAGACCTCGGAGGCCCAGGCTCATGGAAAGACAGGGCCTGGCACTTGTGCTTTTCCGAAGTCTCCTGGGTGAGAATGCTACTGACTAGAGTTTGAGTCTGCCCTAGATTGTTAACAGACTCTCTCTATACTGCCATTGACTTCTGCTTGGTCGTGTGGAGCTGCACAAACGTGGCCAGTCTGTCCTCCATTCGGCAGCCCACAGGCATCTGAAGAGACTAGTGAGGCCTCCCCTGTGACATCTCTTTGCCAGGCTAAAAAGCCCTATTTTCTCACCTGTCCCTTATGTGACAGGGTTTCCAAATGCTTCTAAATGGTATCACTGTCAGCAGATGGACCCCAGTGGATCAATCTCCCTCCTGGAATAGTCACCTGAATTGATCCCAGCCTCTCTAGGTACCATCTGGGCAGTACAGAAGAGCACAGAACCCTCACCTCCCCTGGCCTGGATCCTATGCTTCTATTAATGTGGCCCATGGCTGCATCAGCTTTGGGAGCAGCTTTGTCACTCTGTGACCCCACCCTGAACCCAAATCTACCATAATCTCCAGTAGGAGTACATGCTAATGGTGTATATTTGCATGTGGCTACAAGTAACACAAAACCCCTGCCCAGGCCAGTTCAAGCACAAGAGACATCACCTCAGCGAGAAGGCAGAGGCATGTAGACCCAGGCCCAGGGCGATCCTCAGCGCCATCGTTTCTTTAAATACGACCTCTGTTCTCTTCTCACTTGGCCATCCCCGGACATCAGCCTTACTCACAGAGAGGGCCCTACTGCTCTCCAAACTTCAAAGATTCCAGACATCCCCATCCCAATTAGATACAAGGACATCCAGAGGAAGACCACCAACAGGTTTCCTGTCCTTGATTGGAACTGGGTCACGTGGCCATTTCTAAACCAATCACTAGTAAGAGGGTGGGGCCCCACGACTGGCTCAGCCCAGCCCAGATCCTCCATCCCCTCCCCCAGGGCTGGTGATGTCCGTTGGTGGGGGGGGGGTCTCGAACAAAATGGGGATTCTGTTAGGGAAGGGGAAGGGGAGAAATAGACCTCCCATGGGAACCTCCAGCAGAGAGAACAGAGGGTGCCAAGGTCCAGAGGCACGAGTGGGTGAGGGGCCTCCCCAGCCTGGCTGGAGGAGGCTGATTAACAGGTGAGGGGCGCAGCCACATGCGTACCCACTAAGGGCCCTCTGGCTGCTGCGAGGAGAGTGACCAGGGTCCAGAACTGAGGCAAAGAGGCCAATTAGGAGGCTGCTGCAGTCACTGGGGTGAAGGCTGACATGGCTTGGACCCCAAGGGGACACAGAGAGGATCAGCAAGGTCGACCCACGGTGTTGGCCTGAGGGGCTGGGGACTGCCACTTAGGTAGGGAGCAGGAGACTTGGGGGCCGCTGGATTACCTGGGGTAGACACAGACCTGAGAGTCATCAACATGTGGACAGTACATGCGGCCCTGGGACTTGGGGGGGGGGTGTTAAGTAAATGAGTGGACATTTCTGTGCCTCTTTCCTTTGCTTCAGCTGTTGCAGGAACCCAAGGGGTGGGGGAGACCTGGATTAAGGCCCTGCAGGGGATCGACCCCATGACCTAATCAAATGCAGGTGGAGAAGGATCTCCAAGAGGATGGGATGGTGCGAGGCCCTGGTCACTGAGCCTCAACACAAGGGGCTCAGCTCTGCCCTGCCTGGGCTGGTCCGTCCCGGGGCCTTCACCTGGCCTCCCTGGACAGGCAGCAGCTGGCTCCCACCTCACCAGGCCGCTGCCGCTGGCCCTGTCCTTTCATCCCACTTGGAGGTTCTCTGTGCCTCTCCCCCTCCCGGCTCATAGCTGCTCCCACTGTCCTCTGTGGGGTCTGTTTCTTTTGGATGAAGCATATACTTCCAGTGCTGCGTCTGCACTCTGTCGTACGCGCCTCCTTCCAGCCAGCATTCCTGAGCTGCCTCCGCGGGCCAGGCCGCTAGTGAGAGTGCATCTCGGCTCTCAGGTCTGCGACGCCTCGCTACAGCTTTGGGAGGCAGGCGCAGCTCGCTCCATTTCAGAGGTGGCAATTGAGGCTCTAGAGTTCAGCTGAGCACGCCAAGTTCAGTGCCTGGCCGCCATCCTCCCTCCCCTCTTAGGGTCACCCTGACGGTCGGTCCAGCCCTTGGTTCATAGCCTGACCTGGGATGTCTCAGCACGGATTTGCGGGTCTAGGGGCGGCCAAACCTGGCACAGGGGCGTGAGCTGTGGGAGTCAGGGAGTCCAGGCAGTCTGGCCCTGCCAGTGCTAATCGGCATTGGTTCATCCTCAGTTCCTGGTCCGTACACTGGGGATTAGGATAACTACCTTTACGTCACTGGCAAAGATCAAACGGCCTGGCGCCTACCTCGTGGCGCCTTTGCGAGGTTTCCGTGGCTAGCACTGCGTGCAAGCCCAGTGCTGGCACACGGCAGGTGCTTTGTCCCTAAGCGAAGTCCTCCAGGGCAAGCACCATGGATCACTCCTCTTTGTCCCCCGCCCTTAGCAGCCTCCATCAGGCCTGGCCCAGGGGCAGCTCAGGGACTGACTAAGGGGAGTTGATTGGCAACTGTCAACAAGGCCTTGGTGGGAAGACATCCACCCTCAGGTCCCAAAGTCGGGAAGCTTCTTAGAGAAGAAGGGGCTGAGAAATGGGGACCCATGGGCCCAAAGCCCGCAAGCCTAGACCTCCCCGCTTCTCAGCGGCAACTGGCGCAGACAGCAGCAACACCAGAGAAGCGGAAGGGCAGGGCGCGGCAGCGGCTCCTGAGTAAGGAGACAAATGAGCAGGTAAGGAAGGGCTTATGCCAAGGATCGCCAGGAACCCCAAATGCGATCCAGACGTTCTTCAAGAGAGCAGAGGAAAGCATAGCCTTCCTCTGTGATTGCTGTTTGCCGGTTGGACTGTGCTTTTTGGAATGGTATCCACTGCAGAGACTGAGCCACATGAGGCCCCAGTGAGTACTAGGGTTACATTCCAGCATTTAATCCTCACCTACAGAAGGTGAAAGGAGCCTTATAAATAGCTAAGGGATGGCCGCATCCAGGCCGCTCTCCAGAGACAGAGGCCGTGTCTCCTTTAGGCTTCCCCACTGCAGGGGCCAGAGGACTGGCGCCCCGGACGGCACACGGGACACGCCTTGCAGGCCGACCTTCAGTGTGAGAAACTAGACGGCAGCTGGGCTGTGGGGTGCTGCTGAGCAGCAGGAGAGAGAAGAAAAAAAAATCTTTTTTACTTAGCCGGAAAAGGCAACGGGAAGACAAATGCCAAATGGAAACTAACTTTCTGACCACCCTTCTCCCCACCCTGAGTCCAGAGCCAGGGCCACTTCCCGCCTCCCCCAGGAGACATGAGTGCCAGCCCCACCAACGCCTGGGCCCAAGTCGTACCATATCCCCTCCCTACCCCCTCCTCTGTGACAGGCCTCCGAGCCCACCCTGCTCCTGCCCAGACACGAAAAGGCAAAAACATTTCCTCTTCCAACATCATTTATAGAGCCTTCTCCTCCAAGCAGTGAGCCCATCCCGCGCTATCTGACTTCTACCCGTAGGCTCCATCACCCCTGAGCCCTGGCCCATCCCTAATGTTCACAAGGCCTGGGCAAGAACTCGAAGGGAAGCTCAAATACCCTATGTCTAAATGTTGAAAAGTTATAAATCAAGCTAGCAAGCTATTAGAACATCCTCCTGCCTTGACAGATTTACCTTCATAACGACCTACGACAGGTTTGAATTTCAAATTCATGGCCTCCTGGAACGTGGTGGCCCAGGGACAGTGAGGCCCCACTCCCTGTCCCATAGCACACTCTCTTCTCTTCTTGCCCCCAGCACCACCCTACAACATACGGGGTGTGGCATGCACACACATGCACCCCCAACCCACAGGTCCAAGCTCTGCCCACACCTCCCACACAGGTGGCACAGTCCACCTTGGGAAGGACAGGCCTTCGTAGCCTGGGGACAACTGGGCAGAAAGTCTTGGGGTCCTAGGTGTTTAGAGTGTGGCTGAGGAGTGGGGAGGGCCTGAGCGTGCACATGGGCCCTGCAGACTCGTCCCCCTGTCGAGGGAGCTGGGAGCCAGAGAAGGGTCAGAACAGGTCTCTCTCGTGTGCGTGGCCTGGGGCAGGGCCCCTCTAGGCCCTGGTCCCATCTGCCTCCTCCCCCTCCCATCTCTGGGGTCGAATCCAAATTGATTATGATACTGCAAGACCTGGTCTCCATCCCTTCCTATGGCCTGGGGAAGGCGCTCCCCTCCACGTCCTGTTTTCTGGGCTCATTCATCACATCTTTAGATGAAGGATTTGTAGCAGATATCCTAGAAGTAACCAGAATTTTAGCAGCAAGAATCCGAGTGTAGGGTCTGAGAGGGCCATCCCAGGCCCTGGGCTTATTGTAAGGCTGATGTCCCTTAGCTCTCTGCTGGCCTATAGGTTGGGACATTCTGCAGTGCCCAACCTGGGACTCATGCCTTTGGACCCTCGCCGAGGGGATGTCTGGGAGAAGCTAAAGCAACAAGCAAAGCTGGAGAGTAAAGCTGGTTGGGTTCCATCCCAGCCCTGCTCTGGTGAGCTGTGCCAGGGCGGGGAAATTTCTGTCTCTCATCCCGTTCCCCGCAGCGTGGAATAGCTCCCGCTGCATGGGGCCGCTGCGGGAGTCAGACACGATCTAGCCTGTGCACTGGATGTGAGGCTCAGCCAGCCTCCTGCAGGGCCTGCAAAGCTAAAAACGACCCTGCCGAGTCCTTCCCAAAGGCGAGGGCCAGATGTGGTTTGGGCTCCGCAGATCAGATATTCTTCCAGAGGTTTGGAAGGAGGCACCAGGGCAGATGGAATGCCTCTGCTTCTGCAGCCACGGTCCCGGCCCTAGGACAGGGGCGTGCAGCCCGGCACCGGCTCCCACGGGGCACCCGTGAAGCTGCTGTGACTGTGGCCCAGTTCTGCCCTGTTACTCTGAAAGTCAGTCCTCAAAGCACACCTCGAGTCTGGTCTTTGGGCTCGCTGACGATGCTGTCCACCACTTGGTCTCCTCTCGTGCATCGTTTCCTGCTTATTTAGCTATAGAGAATTCTGTGCTCTGCGATAGAACCCAGACTGAAGTTCATACATTTACAGCTCTCGTGCCCAGCAAATGGGTGGCCATAAATATTGTTTGTGAAAGTGAGAAGCAGGAGCAGGTGGGTGGGTTTTGTCTCTTGGACAGGTGCAGATTCTGGTAGCTGAGTGGTGGGGGAGGGGAGGCTGCTGGAGGAGAAAAAATGGAGAAAGTGGAGACAGGACGATTGAGGACAAGGACTGAGAAGCTATCGCTGCCTGTGTCTCCACTGCTGTCACCAGTAACTCCTTCACACGTGGTCTTGCTTTCTTTGGCAAGAACCATGAGGACCGAAGATGCTGTCGGACGTGCAGGTGAGAGCTATTTTAGAGGAGGCCAAGACGGGGAGATTTGGGGTGGGGGCTTCCGGTTTACATGGGGAGGCAGGGCTGGGCAGGAACGGGTGTGGCAGACTGGGCCCTGAGGACAGAGGACAGGGACAGGCTGGGGCTCCAGGCCTAGGGAAGGAGAAGGGGCCCCAAGGCTCGAGGGGCAGCCAGACCGCGCCTGGAGGCTGGGCCCTGGGGGTCAGGCCATGACACCCTCCAGGCAGGAGTGCTGAGGAAGGCAGAAACACACCCTGTTCCTGAGAGGTGGGGGCCTGAGGGATGAGACACAGCTGAGCCTTCGAACAGCAAGGCCAGAGAGCAGGCCCAGGCGGGACTCACAGGTGTAGGGATGGAAACGCAGTGAGGGTGGGGACCAGAACCTTCACCTTGGGCTAACATCTGCCACCTGGCCTCTGCAGGTAACGGGCCTCATGAAGGCGGTGCGTGAGGCCAGCCCATTACCCAGGGAGGAGACCCCAGATGCAGAGGCGCTGGGTGGAGTGGGGCACGAGTCTGACTCGGAACTGGATTCCCCAGCCTGGGAAGAATTGGAAGAATTCCTGAGCTAGCAGGAAATCCCCCGAGTGCTCCCGGGCTAGACTCAGGACCACAGGGGCTCAGGAGGGAGGATGGGGCCACTGCTGGAACAGCCAGGCAGCAGAGCCAGGGGGAGACGGTGGCCAGGCTGCAGCCCCCTGGGGACAGCTGCACCCAGCCTGGCTGAGGGCACTGGGAGCGGGCAGGAGGCCAGCTGGGGCTCAGGCAGGAGAAGGGTGAGGTCCCCAGCCCTGGGCCATCCCAGACGGTCGGTCCCCACAGTCCAACCAACTCCGATGGAGGCAGGAAGGGAGCAGGACAGCCCTGCAGGACACCAGAGCCTCCAGGGCACAGTTCCCACTGACCCGGGGCTGAGCTGCCGAGTGCCACGGTGTGACTTCTATCACGGGGATAGCTCAGACCCGGGAGTCCACTCAAAGTTTCCCGACAGTGATTCAGGCAGAATCCAGGGGACTTCCGGAGAAGGAGTTTGCAGCAGTTGGAGAACAGGGGCCTGAGCAAAGGGCAGGTGGGCTCTGGCTCTAGGAGGCAGGTGGCTGAGGCCAGGCAGGGGGCTCCAGAGCCACCTGATCGAGGGCTTGGGCACTTCCACCTGAGCTCCACGGCCTGACCAGAGAGACAAGGTGCATCTCTTGACTCTGAGGAGGAGCAGGGGTGGTTCCTAGCTGTGGGGGAGGGGCAGCAGGTGGGGAAGGGCACAGGGGAGGGGCAGGCCAGGGGCCTAGGACAGGCTGCCTGGGCCGGGCCTGGAGGAGCCCCAGAGGGTCCCTCAGAAACCCTGGACCCACCCAAGCAGGAGCAGGAGGGGCAGCCTCTGAGAAGCTGGGGGCTGGGGTGCCTGGGGCCCTGCCTTTTGGGACTGACCTCTGAGAACCAGCTGAGGCCCAGTGATCCTTTAAAAAACCTGCAGGCACCTTTTAAGAACATCTCTGGAGGAAAAATTTTGCTGTTGCTGAGGCTGGGGGGAGATTGAGGGAGGAGAATTCAGCTAAGCAGCTAAGCAGAAAAGGAACTTCCCTGGCCGAGCTGCTAAGAGGGTCACCAGAATAACCTTGGAACTATGAACACCTTCAAACCACACCCGGGCAGAGCCCAAGTAAATGTGCTGTAAACACCTGTCCGCATTGGAGCCCACCCAGGTGGGAAGAACGTTAAAGCATCTGGAGAAGGGAGCAGCCCAGACTGGAGAGGGCCCAGGCGGCAGGTCATAGGTGGGACTTCGGACTTCCTGGAGGACACAGAAGAACCAAGACACCTGCAGCTTGGCTCATGGGCTTGGCTGGGACAGAGTACCCCATGTAGAGGGCATGACACAGAAAGGGTCAAAGTGGGATCCCCCCAGCAATGGTGGTCCTGTCTCCCGCACCCAGACCCCCATCCCAGCTGAAATATCCAGTTCATCGGGGCCCAGCCAGCAGAGCTTCTCCCCAAAATTACCCCCACAGTGGGCCCAAATCGGGAGACATTGGTCTCATCATCGGACGGATACCCCTTCACCCCGGGAGGAATTAGGATTAGGCACAAAACAAGCAGGTCACCTTTTTATAGTCAATATTTTGTGTTAGGAAATAAGGGCATATTTAGTGTTTCAGGTATTTGCTATTAAAACACCAGAGTCTCCTTGAGCTTTGAATTGATGATTTGTAAATAAGGAATTCGTTCAGAATTGTGATTTTCCTCGACATAACAGCTCATGTGTTGAAGCTATTGGGACATGACAAGAACCCAGAGTCACCACAGGAATAAGTGAAAATTTATCGAGTCACAGGTTTCACTTGTTCTTCAAATAATTGAAGTATTTAAAAAGGAAAGCAGGCCGAGCGCGGTGGCTCAGGCCTGTAATCCTAACACTCTGGGAGGCCGAGGCGGGTGGATTGCTCGAGGTCAGGAGTTCGAGACCAGCCTGAGCAAGAGCGAAACCCCGTCTCTACTAAAAATAGAAAGAAATTATTTGGCCAACTAAAAAACATATAAATAGAAAAAAAAAAATTCGCCGGGCATGGTGGCGCATGCCTGTAGTCCCAGCTACTCGGGAGGCTGAGGCAGTAGGATTGCTTTAGCCTAGGAGTCTGAGGTTGCTGTGAGCTAGGCTGACGCCACCGCACTCACTCTAGCCTGGGCAACAGAGTGAGACTCTGTCTCAAAAAAAATAAATAAATAAAAAAATAAAAAGGAAAGCAGATATACAAAACTTAAAAAGTTTGGGGTAGTTAAGGAGATTCCCTTAATTACATTTGAAAAACAGGATCAAAATTAGCCAGAGCCCCCTTAAATTTGCTTGTTTAAATTTGCTAGATTTATAAATAGAAGAACTTTCATGTTGAAATTTAAGGTAAGGATGTTTGTGTTTATAATGTTAGCGAATAAAAGTTAAGTTTTAAGCCTAAGAACTGATGCAGGACTTCCACACACAAAGCCAAACCATCCTTGACACTTCCAAATGCCAGGAACTGCAGGTTCCCCCTAACTGAGGCCTGGGTCAGCCCAAGGGGAGGGGCCTGTCGACCACCCAGACTCATGTACAGCTCTGGTCACGTGTTAGTTTCCTAGGGAACAAAATGAACCCTGCCCGAAAAAAAAAAACAAAACCCATGCTGATGAGGAGAAACCGGGCAAAGTGTCACAGGAAGGTGAGTGGGCAGGGGCATCCTGGAGCCTGAGTCAGGCTGGAGACCACAGGCCAGCCCTGGCTATAGGGCCTGAGGTGACAGAGCCTTCGGCTGTGCCTGCTGCTCTGCCTCCTCCTCATCCCATGGTGCAGGTTCATAGGGGTCATCCCTCAGGAGGGAGGATGGGGCCACTGCTGGAACAGCCAGGCAGCAGAGCCAGGGGGAGACAGTGCCCAGGCTGCAGCCCCCTGGGAACAGCTGCACCCAGCCTGGCTGAGGGCACTGGGAGGGGGCCGGAGGCCAGCTGGGGCTCAGGCAGAAGGGTGAGGTCCCCAGCCCTGGGCCATCCCAGACGGTCGGTCCCCACAGTCCAACCAACTCCGATGGAGGCAGGAAGGGAGCAGGACAGCCCTGCAGGACACCAGAGCCTCCAGGGCACAGTTCCCACTGACCCGGGGCTGAGCTGCCGAGTGCCACGGTGTGACTTCTATCACGGGGATAGCTCAGACCCGGGAGTCCACTCAAAGTTTCCCGACAGCGATCCAGGCAGAATCCAGGGGACTTCCGGAGAAGGAGTTTGCAGCAGTTGGAGAACAGGAGCCTGAGCAAAGGGCAGGTGGGCTCTGGCTCTAGGAGGCAGGTGGCTGAGGCCAGGCAGGGGGCTCCAGAGCCACCTGATCGAGGGCTTGGGCACTTCAGCCCGAGCTCCACGGCCTGACCAGAGAGACAAGGTGCATCTCTTGACTCTGAGGAGGAGCAGGGGTGGTTCCTAGCTGTGGGGGAGGGGCAGCAGGTGGGGAAGGGCACAGGGGAGGGGCAGGCCAGGGGCCCAGGACAGGCTGCCTGGGCCGGGCCTGGAGGAGCCCCAGAGGGTCCCTCAGAGATCTGGACCCACCCAAGCAGGAACAGGAGGGGCAGCCTCTGAGAAGCTGGAGTCATGGTCACCGACTAGGGGACCTTCCCCTGGGATGCCCCACATGGCCCTCTCTCCACACAGGGGTGAGGGAGGCCAGTACAGCAGGAGGTGGGAGAGCACGCAGGGCAGGGGGGCTTCCAGGTTTTTGTCAGGCCCCCAGCCGGCCACGCCTGTGTGGTGTTGGCGGGGCACAGTGATCCTGCAATCCCTACAGGCCCGTCCGCCGTCTGGCAGACCCTTTCTGTTTCCCTCGACCGTGGGCAGCGACCACCCCATCCCGCGAGCCTCAGCCCCAGCTGCAGGCTCCCGGTGAGAAGGGAAGGGGCGGGTGCCGGGTGTCCAACATGGCGGCGGCGGGGGGGACTGGGGGGTGATTCAATACAGACTTTGGCCCCATAGTTTTAAATAAGAAATTTATTGCAAATATAGAAATTGATTCTCTCCATACAGGAATCTCCGAGTTGAGGAAAACAATTTCGTGCCATTCAGTTTAAAACAGGAAATCAGGGAGGGAGGGAGAGGCAGATGTAGGAAAGAGAAAATAAATGAAGTTACCCCCCAAAAGAAGAAAAGGAGAGGGTTCAAGGCCCCCAGAGGGAGGAAAGGTCCATATACAGCTAGGGTTCACAGGTTCAGAGTCCAGGGCCACGGGCCAGCTCTGCAGGACCCAAACCAGGTGCCAAACCGCAGCACCCTTGGGGGCTGGCGGCTCCTGAGGGGGGGTGGGAAGCGGCCACCGCTGCCAGGACTCCAAGCCCCGCCCCACCCTGTGCTTGTCTGGCAGAGGGGCAGGGGAAGGAGGAGAGGCCCAGACCCTCCTGGCCCACCCCGCTGGGCCCCCTCTTCCTCTCCCTTTAGTGGGGGCCTGAGGCAGCCTGGAGAAGCCAGGCCAGCGGTGTAAATACTAGTTCTGTCTGGGGGGGATACGGGGAGGGGAGGGGGTATCAGGATGGGGGGAATCTGAGCATCAGGGCTGGGGAAGTTCCCCTCTCCCAGGCTGAGGGGCCAGAGCAGCAGTGGGGCGACGGGGTCAGGCGCTGTGCCCTTTTCCCAGCCTGCCCCGTAAGGCCTTGGTCACAGCTTCTTCCCATGCTCTGCCCAACCCATCCAGGCGGGGCAGCATGGTGGGGTGACCAGAGGAGGTGCTGGGGGGACGGTGGCCACTGCAGCCCCTCTCGATCCAGTCTCATTTTCATACCCGCCCATCTTCTGGCTCCTCCGGTCACTTAGAGCTTGGCCACCTGTCACTTCATCTGAGGGACCTCCCTGACCACCTAGCCCCTGCCCCCATCACCCTGTTTTAATTCCCCACAGAACCCGCCTGCCCACACTGGGGAACATCCCGTGCTTGTCCTTTGCTGCATTTTGGCCCCTTATAAGCTGGGACCCGTCACTGTCGTCCCTACTGCCTGTCCCCGTCTTGGCCCTAGAAGATTTCCTTTCCTTTCCTTTCCTGCACCTCAGTCTCCTCCTAAGTTAATTTCCAGGAGGGAGGTAGAGCAGGTGACCAACTTCTAGTTGGGAACTTGGGTGACCCTTGGCCAGCCCCAGACTCTCCACCCCGGCCCCCAGGTGCCTCTCTGGGGCTACTCAGGCCCAGACTTCCCCAGTGGGTCCCCCCACTCCCACCCCCACCCCTCCCAGCCCTTTCCCAAGAGCTGCCCAGACACGGCTCCTGCCCGAGCACGGCTGCCCCCAGGAGGGGTGCAGAGGCGGGGGGCCCCTGGTGGGCACAGAGCAACCCCTCCTGGGCAGGGAGATGCCAGGCCGGGGCTCCTGAGGAGGTGTCCACACCAGACTTAGGTTTCTTCCTGCCAAACCTCCACTTTTTGCTTCTGAAAGGTCACTAGCTCCAACAGAGGGTCAGCTGAGCCTGCCATGCCCTCCAGGAGAGAGTGCCACACCTGTGCCACTTCTCAGGCGCAGGCTTCAGAGGACAGCTCCCACAGGGCCAGGCGAGCCAGGCGCAACCTCGTTGGGAGGCCCAGGGTGCAGCGCCCACATCTCTGGCTGCTTCCCCCACCCTACCAACCCCCCTTCCCCCCATGGCCCCCTTCCCTGCCACCTGCCCAGGCCCACTGTGCCTGTCACCATGACAAACACAGGGCCTCAGCCAGACTCCCTGATGGAGACGGTCATTCATCTTTTGCAAATATTTCACTCCCACTGGGGAAAACCCACCCTGAACGGGAGGCAGGACACAGCAGAACCTCCAGGTGGGCTCCTCCCCAAAGGGGCCCGGCCTGGACAGCTGGGGCCTGGCTCTGCCTCACGAGGAACCATGTGACCTGCACCCTGTGGGTCGGTTCACCTCCTGGCGTGTCAGGGTCCTCAGGAAAAGATGGGGCCCTTCCCCTGCAGGTAGACAGTTGAGGCTTTCATGGGTCATTTTCAACCAGGAAGGATGGGGAACCGGCAAGGACGGAGCCCTCCCTGGAGGCAGCCCCACCTCCAGTGAGGCCAGGCCCACTCCAGGCTCCTTCCTGCCATGGGTCCTCCCTCGGGGCCCCAAGCCTGCCATGAAGCCTCCCACAAAGCCCCGAGCTCTAGGCCTCCTGTACTCAGCAGTGTGACTGCCCTCCCCACCTGGCTGGCCAAACTGACAGACCTTTCTTTGGGGGCCCTGACTTCTTCATCTGCAAAATGGGAACAAGTGGGACAGTAAGAGGATCATCACATCCCTTCTGCTGGGAGATGAGCTCTTGGAGTGTCCCTGGGCTGCCCATGGCCCAGGCAGGGAAGGGGCTGGAACCAGGGCAGGGGAGGTGGCAGTGGATGGGTGGGGGGTGGCACTTGTGGGCTCAACGCCCAGAAAGACAGGAGGTGGGTGTGGGGCAGGGCTGTCTTGGTGGCACCTGTTTTAGGTATTTTGCAGAGCTGGCCCCTCCCTGGGTTTCAAGAGCTGCTCGTCAGATCACAACAGAGGGGATTTGGGAAAGGAGGGTGGCAGGGGGTTGGGGGAAGGCGGGGGAGTCTGGACAAACTGGCACATACACGACAGATGTTTGCTCAGAAAAATACAGTAAAATCGTCATGCAAATATAACAGGGAATCTGCTTTCTCACACCGCTGGCTTCTCTGCCCGCCCGCTTCTCTCAGTTGCGCCAACTGGGTGTGAGGAGGGGTGGAGCAGGTTTTGGGGGGCTGGGGGAGGTCTGCTATGCATATCCGTGTCAGCCCCCTCCCCTCGCCTCCTCAGAAGAACAGTCTTTTCTTTGCAAATGTCACCCCCCAAAGTGAGCTCTGGGCTTGGCCCACCCCAGAGCAGGTGTGAGAGAGCCCTGCCGCCCTCCTCACGCCCACCCCAGCGGGAGGGTCTGGAGCCCCCCAAGGGATGGCACTAGCTTGCCTGGTCAGAGCCCCCCAGTACAGGTCTTGGTCCCACCCTAGTCCACCCTCACCCCTCAGGCCACACCCCTGACACCCCTCAGACACCCATGTGGGCGACAGGCTAGGAGCTGGGGGTCTTCGGCAGGAACGGGGAGAGCTGAGGGTTCCCCCCATCCTGAGCCGGGTGGAGAGCCCAGGGACATGTGGGCAGGGGGCAAAGATGCCCAGTAGGTTGTGCCCACCCCCGCTGGCCCATCTCCCACCCGAACGTGAGCGAGTGATGGACTCTGGCTCCTCAGATCCTGACAGTCCAAGACCCTATGGTCTCAAGACCCCAATTTGCCCCCCAGCCCTGGCCCCAGGAAGCCCCTGCTCTTGAGACAGGCAGCCTCACCTGGCCCTCCCTGCCCTCACCCCTCTGCCACCCACACTGAGAGGAGCCCCAGAGCCCAACGGTTGCTCTGGGCACCAACTGCCAGGCACCAGGTTGCCATGGCAACAGAGGCGGCTGGGAGGGGGAGGGGCGCCCCACCCCTGTGGGCGGGGACCTCACGGTTTGTGCTTTGTTCGATGTTGGGTGGGGGTCAGAAAGAGGGGCATGGCCATTTCCATGGAAACACGGGAGCCCCTCTGGCCAGGGGGTGAGGCAGGGATGGGCCACCAAGATGGGTGTGTGGGAAAGCCCTCCTTCCCCTGGGCAGGCTGGGACCTGCCCGAGATCCCAGGATGTGGGGCCCAGGCAGCGAGTCCCCATTACAGCCGCCCCCGCTGCCTCCGCATCACAGTGCACTGCTGCCCTTCTAGGGTGGGGAGGGGTCCTGGGGGACCCGGGAGGCTGGGGGTTGGGGGTGCGGGGGCCTGCACCTGAGATGCCGTGGGAGCCAGCCTGCCCACCACACACCCCTCTCCTCAGACCCCACGGGCCACTCCCCAGACCCTCTGGAAGACACTTGAAGGGGGCAGGTGGGATGTTCCCTTGGCTGGGCTCCTTTTCTGTCAGCGGGACCCCTCTTCTCTCCCAGGGCCCCCCCAAGGACTAGGAATCACAGCTCCACACTCCGGACACTGCCGTAGGGCTTTCTAGAAAGGAAAAGCACCTGCCTGATTCTCAAGTCCCTCAGCCCCAGGAGACCACAGCTTCAGAAGGGGGTGGCGGGATGATGGGGGGCACAGGGAGCTGCTGAGGGCCGAGGACAGCTCTGGGCCTAACCTCCTGCAGGATCCGGGGTTCGCACTTCTTTTCCCTGGGCCTCAGTTTCCCCACCCCTGAAGCGGAGGGAAATGATGCCCAATGTCTATCTGGTGCCAAATCTAAAAAGGACCCGTCCCCCAGCTGGGGGGCCTCTCCCTGCCCCAGAGGGGCTTCGGTCCCTCTCTACTCCAGTCTCCTTTGGCCCCACGCCTGGCCCTAGCCCCAGACCCGACACCCTCTTCTGGCTTCCTTGCCTACCCACTGCCACCCCCCAGCCCCGCACACCCCAGCAGAGTCCCTGGGCAGCACAGTAAAGACGACTGGTTTCGGTATCAGTTTGTAAACTTTAAGGAAAATGTGTCTTTGTTTTCCTGTCCGTTATTGTCGGATGTTGGTTTGTTCACAGTCAGGTGGTGGTCAGGTGTGTGCGTGGTGCGTGCGTGCGGGTGTGCGTGTGCGTCCCCTTCTCAGCCCCGGCCCCCAGTCTGCCCCCGCCCGGCCGCCCGGGCCCTTCCCCCAACGGCCTCCCTCCTCCAGCTCCGACCTCACCGGGGAGAAGACAGGGTCACAGCTTCTGCTGGGCTGAGACCCCTTTCCAGTAATCGAGGATGTCGTGCAGGTCCTCGTCCTTGGCGAACTGGACCTTCTTGCGCAGGGCGTGGCCGGCGGCCATGTACACCTCCTCCCGGTGGTGCTTCTTGTAGGGCCGGAAGCGCTCCCAGATCTTGTGCGTGCTCTCCGACGAGTACTCGGGGCTGGAGGAGTACCCTGAGTAGTAGTGTCTGGGGGAGAGCTGTGAGTAGGTGGAGTCACGCTTGGAGCGGGTCAGCGGCTTGAGGAAGGACACACGCTGGCTCAGGCTGTCGGCGCCCTCCTCGTAGTACAGGGCGGGGAAGCTGTGCCGGTGCTCGCTGCAGTGGTAGGCCGGCTTCACCTCCAGGTGGTGGACGCCCCCGCCCCCGCCGCTGCTCCCGCTGCTGCCCGCCGGCACCAGCGGCAGCCGGTCCAGCGGGCTGTTGAGGGGACTGCCCTTCTCGATGTACTTGGAGTCAGCCTTGGCCAGCCCCGTGGTGGCTGGGTGGTCAGGCACGTCCAGGCTGAAGACCTTGGCGCTCTTGATGGAGCCGCTGGATGACACGCTGCAGGTCTTGCGGGTGACGGCGGCATCGGCGCTGAGCTGGCGCTGTAGCGGGTGGTGGGAGCTCTCCTTGTAGGGGGGTGAGAGGAAGCTGGGCAGCTCCAGCACCCCAGGGGCAGTGGCCGAGGCAGTGGCAGTGGCTGCAGGGAGGGACTGGCACTCAAAGGCCAGCTCGGGTTCCCCACCACCGCTGCTGCCCCCCAGGAAAGAGGCCGAGTCCAGCTTGAGGGCATCGATGCAATTGTTAATGATCTGGTTGACCTTGTCCACCTCCTTGGCGATGGTGGAGATCTCCGTGGCTGAGCCCTGGTTCTCGAGGCCAGGGAGGTCATCCTCAGGCCGAGGCAAGCCATCCCCACCCGTGCCCGTGCGCACCTCGATATAGTTGCCTTTAGTGGCCACTTTGGGTGTGTCCAGCCCGGCCTCCAGCCCCTTGGCGGCGGGCAGCTTCTCCCCGATCATGGAGGGGATAGAGGACATGCGGGACACGGGCAGTACAGGGGGCTCGCCCAGCTTCTGGGCGGCGTGCACAATGGAGCCGGCGTCCACGTCGGCCCCATAGCGCATCTCCAGGATGGTTTTCTTGACGTTGACGGACTTCTGCTTCTCCTCCTGCATGCGCCGCTTGCGCAGGCAATAGTAAACCGCCCCCAGCACGATGACCATGCCGAAGAGGCAGCCCAGGATGGTCATGATGTAGTGGGTGGTGGTGGAGGTGCTGGGCGCCAGGTCGCCCGGCACAGGGTCCCGCGTGGTGAAGGTCAGGCAGGTGTGGTTGAAGCGGCGACTGTTGCGCAGCGAGGTCACGCAGAAGGTGTACTCGGTGTGCGCCCGCAGCTTGTCCAGCGTCACAATCTCCTTCTTGTTCTTGAGCGTCATGACGTCGGAGAAGTAGCTGTTGTTGTACTGGACCAGGACGTACATCTTGCTGTAGGGGTGTGGGATGATGACCACCAGGGTGGCCGAGGTGAAGGTGACGTGGTGCAGCTTGATGGCGGGCCCCGCAGACGCATCCGTGGTGGACGAGGCCGGCGGCTCCACCGAAAGGATCTCGTCGGGGTTGAAGCCCGAGTTCTCATCGGGCTCCCTCTGGGCATCAGTGGAGTAGGGCGTGGGGTGGCTCACGGGCCGGGCGGGCAGCGAGCCGTTGCGGCACTTGGCCTGGAGCACGGTGATGGCGTTGAGGCTGTGGTAGGGCCTGGGCACCAGCAGCGGGTAGCCAGCAAACTCTCGCGGCGACTCGCACTGCAGGCGGTCGTAGTTCTTGGTGACGTTGTTGAAGACCACGAGCCAGGCCAGGAAGCCGAACAGGTCGCACTCACAGTTGAAGGGGTTGCCGGCCAGCTCGCACACCATCAGGCTGGCCAGGCTGGCGAAGGTGGCGCCATCCAGGCGGCTGAGGCGGTTGGAGGACAGGTCGATGCTGATGAGGCTCGGGCACTCAGAGAAGGCGGTGGGCGTGACCACCTCGATGAGGTTGTGCTGGACGAAGAGGAACTGCAGGCGGCTCATGCCACGCAGCATGCCCTCGGTCAGGTTGCTGAGCTTGTTGTAGCCCAGCTGCAGGACCTGCAGGCTCGACTGGCCCAGGAAGGCGCCGTCCTCGATGTAGGAGATCTCATTCTTGGTGAGGTTGAGGTCGGTGAGGTTCCCGAAGCGGTTGAGCGAGGAGTAGAGCACGGCTTTGAGCTTGTTCTCGTTGAGCCGCAGGTCGTGCACGGTGCTGTTGATGTGCTGCGGGATGGTCTCGTAGGGCGGCTGGTTCTGGCTGCAGATGGCCAGCCACACATAGCCCTTGTCGCCCTCGATGAGCCAGCAGTCGGCGCGCACGGTGCCCGGCCGGCACACGCACAGCAGCGCCGCCGCGCACAGCCCCAGGCGCAGCATGGCGCTGGCCTCGGCCTCCTCGACGGCCGGGCTCAGGGTGAGGGGCCGGGACGCTGGGGGCCTAGTGGCCGGAGGCTGGGGCTGGCAGCACAGTCCTCCCCGGGGCCGCCACCATCTTGGGGGCGACCCCCAGCACAGGGGCCCCAGGTGAGGCGGGCACGGCCAGTGCCAACTGCTGGGGGCCTCCTGGGGTGCTGGAGCAGGTGACCCAGGAGGGATGGAGGCCCACAGCCTGCTCCTTGTCTCCTGCTCGGAAGGTGCACAGCTTCTCGGGGCTTGACGTCCTGTCCCTCTTCCTCCTCTTCCTCCCTGTCTTCTAGGCTCGGAGCTTCAGACGATTCCCACAGGAGGCTGGAGCGTGCAGCACTGAGGGGGAGCGAGAGAGACGGGGGCAGGAAGGGAGAGACCCATCGGCACCTTGTTCCTGAAAGGCAGCACCAAGAGGGGGCCGGGTCAGTGCGAGGGCTCGGGGCAGCCCCTTCGAGCTCCAGCGCAGGCCTCAGTCCCTCCTCCACACCCCGTCCCGGGGGCCTCTGTGCCAGCGAGTACTCTGGGGTCCCTGTTACATAAAAGAAGGGAGGGCTGGTGGGTGGCAAGAGGGGGAGGGGCCCGGGGGGCTGGGAGGAGGGACAGGGAATGGCGGGGAGTGGGGACAGGATCTGAGGACCAGGCAGGGAAGGGACCCTGGAGAGGAACAGGTGGGCACAGGTACACACACTCGCATGCACGCCCGGCACACTGGAGGCCACACTCGTCCACTGGCTCCCACAAAGGCCACACGTCCCCACGAGCCAGAACCCCATGGCATGCACACATGGACAAGTACGCACACGAGCACACCCACGATCTGCATACGGCAAGCAGGCCTGTACACACATGTCCATGTACCCAAGTGGGCACCCACAAATCCAGATAAAGGATTAAACAGCCCAGCAAAATGCCTCCTTTCCTCCATGCCCAAAGATAAATAATTCATTTGTTGTGTAACTGCTCTTGTTCCAAAAATAATTCCCTTGTCTCAGCTTCCATGGGGGAGGGGGAGAAGAGCATCTCGGCTGTGGGCCCCTCCAAGCGGGGGGAGGCAGAGGCCAGGGTCTCCTGGGTGGGGCAGGGCCTGGAAGAGCTCATCCTACAGGAGAGCAGAGCCCAGGGAAAGAGGGGACAAGAGTCCGGGAAGCCAGAGACACTCCCGGTAGCATCTCCCCAAACTGCTTTCCCAGGGAGCACCTGTGTCCTGTAGGGGGGCCTCAGGCCTCTGGAACAGCATGGCTGAAGCCCCACACCCCTTCCATGGCTGGAGAGTCAGAGGCCCAGAGAGGGACAGAGAGTTGCTCCAAGTAACACAGCACAGCCTAGGCCAGGATCAAGGTTCCCAAACCACGTGAGCCCAAGCCAGGAGTCAGGAGGCCCAGAGCCCGACCACCGGGCCGACCAGCCAGGTAAACACACCATCTCTCTGAGTCTATTTCCTCATCTGTAAAGTGGGGTGCAGGTCCCTGCCCAGCCCATCTGACAGGGGGAAAAACAGGTGACTCACACTGCCCATCTCCAAAATGCAGATGGGCCGGGGGGGGGGGGGGTGGTCACAGCTCACAGACCATCTCACCAACCCTCACCTTCCAAGTGGGGACACTGAGCCCCAGGGCCAGGGGAGACTTGCCCGAGTTGCCCAGCAGCCTGGACACAGCCTCTTGACCAGAACCCAGCCCCAGCCGCCACCCTGTGCTCTCAACGACAGAGAGATCCCAGCGCTCTCTCCCTCTGCCCTGGGCAGGGGCCAGGGATGTGAAGATTAGGCCTGAGAAATCCACATTTGGACAAGAAAGCTGGAGACCGTTCACAACTGCCACCTCCGCCTCCTGCTCCTCCTCCTGGGAAACTCCAGGAAAGAGAGTGCTTTAAAAAAAATTCTGAACCTTTGCCGTGAAAGCAAAACCAATTTACAGCACTGAGCTCCAGAGGGTTGGAACAGAGGCAAGGAAAGCAGGGTGGGGGAAGAAGCCGAAAGAAGTCCAAGGCAAGCTGTTTGTGTCGAGGAGGTCGTAGGTGAGCAGGGCATCTACATGACCCACTGGGACCTCTGAGCCTGCCTCACCCCTCCTGGTGCCCTGCACGACCAGCTTGGGGGGGCGGCAGGAGGCAGCCGGGCAGGAAGGGGTGCCCAGGCAGCAGACAGCATTTCTGTCCTTGGCTGTGCCGTGCAAAGGTCTCTGGGCTGAAGACAGGTCTCAGCTCCTGGCCAGTATGGCCTGCTGGCTCCTGGGGGACCCCAGGCCAGTTCTGGCCCTCTCTGGGCCTCAGTTTCCCCTCCCACAGGCCAAAAGACTGCACTGGAGGAGGCTGAGCCCCCACGCTTGCTGCCTCAGGGATGCGTGAGCCGGCCTGTCAGAGAGCCCTGTCTGCTCCAGCGCGGTCCCTCCTCCTCGCCAGGGAATGTCCGGGGACCGCATTTGTATGCAGGTGCACGCACAGGTGGCTCAGAGTGCCGATGCAGGGGTGTGCTGACGTGTCCAGGCAGACGATGTGCAGGAGGTGCGTGCGCACACGTATGTGCAGGTGCACGTCCTGTGCACCAGCTACGGGAACACATGCTCGTGTGTGGAGGAGCGGGAACATGTGTGTGTCGGGGGCACGCCAGGGGAACTCAGGCATCCGCCTATACTATAGTTGACATGTTAAAGCACACGTGTGTTCCACATGCGTGTGTGTGTGCACACGTGCCCCCACCCCCACCCCCCTCCTCAGATCGGAGTTGCTCAGACCGCCGACCCCTCGGCCAGGCCGCGTGTGGCGAAGCCGGGCTGGCGGGAGCCTTGGGAGAGCAGGGCCCTGCCGGGGTGTGAGGCGGCTGAGGGCAGAGGGAGGGGCAGGAGAAGGGGCCCAGGCTGCGAAGCCTTCCCAGCCCTGCCCTGCCCAAACAGCCCAGGGTGGGCAGAGGCCCTCTGTGCCCCCGCCAGCCACTCTGAGCTCTGCCAGCTGAGCCCTCAAGGTGACCCTGCCCGTGTCCCTCTCTCCTCTTCCTCTCTGTCCCCAGGATGCCTTGGGCCAGGACCCAGCTCCCACTCTCCCCTGTGACTCAGACCGAGGAGGGGAGGTTTCCATCACCCTGTCCCGAGTGCGTCAGCCGCCCTGTCCCCGTCCCTGGGCTGTCTGTCTGCCGCCTGTCGAAGCCTGACACAGCCCGGGAGGGGAACCGGAGGCTTAGAAGGCGCAGACAGCAGCACTTGGCCCCCAGCCAGCTGCTCACCCACTCAAGGTGGGGGGGTCGGGGGGGGGGCACCAGCCTGGTTCCCTCAGGCCTGGGGCCGAGGGTCCCAGGGATCAACGGGCAAGGTCACGCCCTCCCCCTCCTCCCATGAGGGTGATCCTCCAACACACAGGCACCGCCCCACACCCCAGGGGCGAGACAGGGATGGAGAGGAGGGGCCGCGGAGAGGAGCTGAGCGCTGAGGTCAGGACAGCAAAGCTACCGGCCAGGCCGGCGGAGCAGGAGCGGCAGAGCAAGGGAGAGACGGAGAACTCGCCTGAGGTAGAGGAACCGATCGCAGTGAGACGGATGACGGATGGGGCGAGGGACATGGGCACCTGCTGCCCTCAGCCCCCCAGGGGCCAGGGAGACAGATGACACCCGGTCTGGCTGAGCCACCAAGATGCAGCCTGTGACCAGCACCGAGGGAGCAGGGAGGCAGGAGCAGCTGTTGCAAGCAGAGGCCCTTCCTGCCCAGGGCCTCAGTGGCGCTGGCCCACCCCGCGCGGCCTGGAGGGCGCAGCCATGCAGGGAAGCAGGCGTTCGCGGGTGCCGTGTTCCTGACCACACAGCTCCTGGCTGCCCAGGCCTGACCGGACCCCGCCCCCACCCCAAGAGCCTGTCCCCCTGACGGGTGCCAAGTGCCCCACCAGCGCCACTCTTAAGGGTCGCTCTCCTTCCATCACAGAGAAAAGGATGTGGCAAAACCAGGGGACGCCATGGTATCCGGGAATCTTCCCCAGGTCCCCGGTCTACCGGCTACACACTGTGGGATGTCCCCTCTTGCGGGGACATCCTTGGGCAGAACAGAGGGAGAGGAGTCAGTGAAACCCAGCAGGCACTTGCTGCTCTGAGAACAGAGCTGGGCACAGACCTCTGGGTCACTTTGGGCAGATGCCACCCCCTCCGGCATCCGGTTGTAGTTAGCTGCCAACAGCTCCAACTGGTTTTGTGCCCTTCCTGCCCAGGTGCCACAGGTTCCCCAGCCCCTCTGGACCCAGAGTCCTGGAGCCCCGGAGCTGGAGCCCTTCTCAGAGGGGAAACTGAGGCCAGGACAAGGGGAGGGATGTGTTCAGGGTTTTACACCAAGTTGGTAGCAGGTCAGGCTCAGGACCCAGGGGTCAGTGACAGATCCTGATCTGCCAACCCCAAGTCCCTTCTGGGATCTTACCATCCCCTGACAAGGGCTTCTCTGCCAGCTAACCCGGGACACCAGGCCTGGGCCTCAGTTCCCTCCCCAACAAGGGGTGAGCTTCTGTCAGGGTGTGGTGAGCTCTTGTGCATGAAGTGCCTAGCTCGGTGCCGGGCTCTGCGAATGGCAGCCACTGTTGTTAATGTGGGTTTTATCACTATTTCTTCACAACCCTCATCACCTTGGGGACATCCCCCCAGGTCCCCCACTACAGGCTGCCCACCAAGTTCCCCAGCCAGAGGGGAGCCCTGGCCTCTCCGCCCCTAGGAGAGCCCTCCCTGCACCGTGGAGTGTGCGAGGGCTCTGCGGCCTCGGCCCCTCCCTGAGTTGGATGAGAGTGTGGACGGAGCAAGTTCAGCCTGAGCATCCGCCTGGCTCGGGGCGGATGGGGAGCCGGGGATGCAGGGAGTGGAGGTCAGCAGGGACAACATGGCCTGACCAGCTCTGAGACCTTGTGTGAGTCTCAGGCAGGCCCTCTCTGAGCCTCAGTTTCTCCCCATGTGGCAAGATGAGTGCCACCCAGGGTTCCCACAAAACCCTAAGACACGGTGGAGGCCAATACAGTCTGTGCTGGGCAGGAGGACTCACAAATGCATTGTCTTGGGCTCCTGCTCATGCGGCCACACTCCTTTGGGGACACAGATCAGCTCCAGGGAGAAGTTGAGGGAGGTATAGTCTGTATCCGGCCTCCCAGGAGCACGGACGTGAGGCTCAGCCGGGGAAATCTCATTTGCAGCAGCTGATAGGCCCTGGCACGGGCTCTTCCCTGGGCCAGGCTGGCCCAGGCTCCCCGAGGTGTCATTGTCACTGTCTGTAGCAATGCCATTACCCAGGATTAGGAGAACCGGGGACTCCTGGGGTCCAGCCAGCACTCTCAGGCAGGCAGTGCCTCACCTCTCTGTTGGAAACACAGCACCAGGCCAGCAGGCCCAGGGACCACTGTGGCCTCAGGGACAAAGCTTGCCACCTCCTCAGGGCAGAGACCCAGGCCGGGGGCTGGACACTGGGTCTTGCTGTTGCCTCCACCTCACTGGGGTTCCTGGGCAGGCTGCCCTGGGTCTCAGTTCCTCATCTGTAAAATGGGATAATTATACCTTGGCCGTTGAACTACCGTTTGGTAAGTTAACCATTTGGATTTCAGGTGCAATCAGCTCCAGCAGCAGGACAGGGACGTTGAGGGCAAAGGGTCCTGGGATTGGATGCTGAGCTGTGTGACATCAGGCACATTAATTAACCTCTCTGGCTTGTTTGTGTCTGATATCTCATGCCCCTTGAATCTCATATCACCCTGCACGCTGGTGCTGTTAGTCCATTGCACAGATGAGAAAACTGGGGCCTCGCCTTCCACAGAGCCCTCCAGAGGGCTGGGGCCACCGCAGGACTGGACATGTGCTGGCCATCTGGTGGGTTCCTGCCCGTGTGTCCCGCCCTTTCAGAGGAACGTGCGCAAGCCCGAGCAAGCCTCGAGAGACTCCGATTCCTCCATCAGTCAGGAAGTGCTGATTCCAGGCCAGCTGTGCTCCTCAGCCCCCTCGGCTCACCACCCCCCCAGGCCTTTGCACATGCTCTACTCTCTGTCTGGAATGTTCTTCCCCCAATATCCCCACAACCCACTACGTCTCTCCATTCAGTTCTCTGCTCAGCTGCCCCCACCCCACCCCCTTCCCTGCCACCAAATCTAAGACAAGTCACTCATCACCCAGCCCTGGCTTTCGTCCCCTCGCAGCACTCAACACGGACATGACTTAGTTCTTTGTCATCGCCCCCGCTTACCCGACTGCCAGCATAAAAGCAAAGCAAGACTTGGTCTCGTTCACTGCTGTCACCCGGTGCCTAGCGCAGAGTCGGACACGGCGGGGCTCAGCATGCGGTGTGGAAAGAGAGCTCAGGCTGGGGATGGGGACAGTCCCAGCCGCCCCCAAGTCAGGGTGTTAAATATCAGAAGGGGACCCCCCATGTGGTGCTCCTGCCATGGCAAGAAACATGCTGAGCCTCCCTTTGAGCCTCACAACCCTCTTAGGCCTCCCATTTTACAGACGAGGAACTGAGGCTCAGAGAGGTGCAGTGACCTGCCCAAGACCACACAGCCAGGAACCCGGGCCAGCCTGAGCTCTTGGCACCACCAGGCTCTGTAGGATCCCTGCAGAGATGACTTGCCACGACTTCCAGACCTCCCGTGACAGGGCTCAGCACCCACCAGAAGCTACTATTCCCTTCCCGAACAGCTCTGATTGCTGGGAAACTTCTATCACAAAGCCAGTTCTGCCTCCTTGTACCTCTGTTCATAGGTCCCAGCCTGCTGTCTGGGGCCACTGGGGACAAGGCCAGTACCCCACAAAGGGCCTTCCTATATCTGCTGATCTGTCGTCACTCCACTTGTCCAAGCTAAACAGCCCCATGTCCTCCATCTGCTCTTCCTGAGCTGGGTGTCAGGTCCCTCCCAGCCTTGGGTCCAGCCGCCCCAGGTCCTGCTGGCTGTCAGGGTCCCTCTCACAACGTGTCGCCTGGAGCCAGGCATCAGTGTGACACAGCCGGCAAGGCCCTCCGGCACCCTGCTCCTGTTGCTGCAGCACAGGTGTGCACCGGCGCTATGTCCTCACCTTGTCCTAGATGTCAACCAAACCCCCAGGCCCTTCACACACTGCCAGGCAGCCCGGTGCCCTCGCAGCGTCCTCGGCAGCTCTGGGCAGTGCCTGCTGAGGTCTCACCCGAGGTGCTGGGTTTCACCCACCCCATTCAGTCACGTCTTGTTAGTCTCATCCCTGCACGCCAGCTGCTCCGGTGTCGGGGAGCCGGCTTCTGCCCCTCACTGCCTCAGCGCCCACTCCCTGCTCTGTGTCGTCTTGCCCCGGGCCACGGGTGCATCTGTGCCACAGGGAAACGGAGACCAGGCCCGGGCCAGGGAGCACGACCCTGGGCTCGGTGGGGCACGCTGACGCCAGCTGCACTCTCGCCCACATTCCTTCCCATTCCTCGTGTATTTATTGCACACCTACTACGCGCCTGGCACTGCAGCCGGTGCACTCACCTTGCCCTCGCCATCTTACTCAAAAGAGCTTAATGGGAACAACCCATCCACAGCAGCAACGGCTGACACTGGTGTGGGGTGAGTGGGCTTGCGCGGCCTTGATGCATTGAGCGCACACCTCGGCCCCACAGCCTCGGCTCCTCCCGCAGGCCGCAGGCCGCTGCAGGAGAAGCCGCGGTTCCGAGTCAGGCACACTCGACTGGCTCACTGTGGGGCCTTGGGCAAGTCAGTGCCTCACCTCTCTGGGCCTCAGTTTCCTCATCTGTTTGGAGGAAAACAGCAGTGCACCAGTGTCTCTCTGGTTTGCTGGGGCTGCCCCAAAGCCCTGCCAACTGCCCACTGTGTCACCCCCATGACACCTGGTCCTGTGCTTCCCCCGCTCCCAGGGCGTCCCATCCGTCCTCCTCCGTGTCCAGGCCTCAGTGGAAGGAGAGAGGCAGAGGACGGAGGGTTTCACCAAAGGCCTCGGCCTTGGGAACCCACCCACGGCCTGACGGGAGAGGCCCGGCCTGGGTGCTGTGGGCAGCTCTAGCCACCAGGCCCCCTCACTGGCGCCCCCACCCCACCCACCCACTGCCAGGCACCTAGGGACAGCATGTGGCCCACAACCAGGGATGACCTGCGTTAAAATCCACCTCCTGGCACCACCCAGGGGTCACCGCCTGGCTTTCCCAGAATCCTCCAGGCTATTCAGGGGACTGCCTCCCTCACTCCTCCTGCACCTGGCCCTCACCTCTCCTCTCTGGACCCCGCCGCCCCCACTGACTCTGTCTCCCTCATCTGACCCCTGCCCTCCCCAGCTGACCCCACCTCCCCCAGCTGACCCCACCTCCCCAGCTGACCCCACCTCCCCACTTGACCCCTGCCCTCATCCCACCTGGCCCCACCTCCCCCACCTGACCCCTGCCCTCTCCCCACCTGGCCTTCACCTCCCCCACTCAGCTGCGCCCCTGGGCACTACTCACCAGTCTCCACTGGACCCGCTCTTTCACCAGTGCCTGCGCACGCACGGCCACCTCTGCCTGCACGGCCTCCATTCATTCATTCAATAAACATTTATGGAGCACCTACTATGTACCAGGCACCGGCTAGGCCCGCCCTCCCGGCTCTGCCTCCTCCGCCTGTCCCTCCCCCAGGGTCCCAAGGGGTGAACATTTCCCTGCCTTCTAACACCCTCGGGGCTGTCCCAAGGCAGGGGTGGCACATTTGGGGACCCACAGGAGAAATGGGGGCTCTGGGTGGCAGGAAACACAGCCCACTCAGCGGTCACCTGGCAGGGGATGGAGGGGCAGCCTCAGGCAAGGTGAAGTGTCATCGGTGCCCACACGGGCTGGGCCTAAGCACTTCTCACATTAACTCACGTAATCATCAGCACAACCTGTGAGTCAGTACAGTTGTTCCCACTTTTCAGATGAGGAAACTGAGGTCTCACAACTGCTACGCAATGGCTTTCACCCTCCCTGGCACCAGAGAGGAGAGATACTGTGGGATCTTGTTTTATGTGGACAGTGGTCTTAAATTGTTTTTTAATTAGCTGCCAATATTGCAAACTTGGGAGGTAGATTATTTCAAAAATCCCATCTCTGGGATCTCACAAACCCGGAAGACCCAGCTGCCCTGGGTTTGCCTCAGTGGCACTCAACCTCCTCCCTGCCTCCCTGGCTTGGGTGGCCCGCTGACCCTACGCTGGAGTTTGAGGCCGGTGAAAAGAGGGAAGCCCAGCTTGCATGGGGGATCCCATGAGCCTCTCAGTCTGGGACCCAGGGGTGCCACAATCCCTGCCATCCACACCCCTACCTAACCCCGCACCCCCGCCCATCCTGCCTGGTCTGCGGCTCCGGATTTTCAGCTCTAGGATGCTAACATCCTAGATCGGTTGGGGTCTAGACTGAGGGGTCTCCAGTTATGAGTCTGGGGCTCAGGGGTTCTAGAATGTATCTACAATTTGGTCCCCAAAATCCACTGAGTCTTGGCCTCTATGGGCCGCCAATTCTACCAGACTTTAAGCTGCCCTGACCCACCGACAACTTCCCCTCAGCTCCAAATAGGCCACCGGGGACAGGCCCAAAGCCAAGGGAGCGCCCACACGGCCTCCCCCGGCCTGCCTGTCGCCCTGTGAGGCCTGCGTCTCCTCTGGCCCCCCAAAACCCTACTAGCTCAAGTTTTGGGCTCCTGCTGGAATTTGAGGGTTACTCTCCCCCAAACATGATTCTCACCCCGTAAAACTCTGCTGGTTTCTGGTCAAGGCTGCTAGGGACCCCAGGAGGCCTGAGGCCTCGGCTCCTGAAGCCACAGCCCAGCTCACCCCAGAGGAGAGCCTGCACCGAGGGGCTCTGAGGGCTCGGAATGACCCCCTGCTTCCACCCTTCTCCTCGCAGACTTCGGGCCCCCTTGCACTGCTCACCTGGGACTCCTGCCTGCCACCCCACCTCCTGCCTCGACCATCCTCTACCAGGGCCCTGGAGCTCTCCGGGACCAGGCTGAGAAACCCCTCCCTGGGCCACAACCTTGAACCAGGCGGTCAGAAGGGGCAGGACAGATGCTGCCTGGGATGGACGAAATTCCCTCTCCTGGCCCTGAGACCCGCTTCTCTGGAGCGGGTCGGGAGGCCAGCCCAGACTGAAGGATGCCTCGAGGCCTCCGGGCCTGCAGCTGCAGCCAGAGAACAAAGGAGGCTGTGTCAGTGCCGAGGGGCTGACATGGAGCCCCGGAAACGCCCGGGGGAGGGCCACCCCATGACTGCCGGCTGGGCAGAAACCACGGCCCTGACGCGTGGCTAAGTGACAGCTCCTGTGTCCACTGACTCAGTGTGGCCAACCCACCAAGACCAGCCCTCCCTAGAGTGGCCCCCGGAAGGGCAGGAGCCACGTCCAGCTCAAATCCAGGCCCTGCCACTTAACACCGTGGTCCTGCAAGCCACTTCTTTCCTCTGAGTCTCAGTTTCCTCTTCTGTAAAATGGGACAAGAAGGGCACCACCTCAGAGGGCCATAGAGGGAAAAGCCACAGTGCCGGGTCTGGGGCAGGGCAATTGCTCGGTAGAATTGGCTGCTGCACGTGGCCTGGCTCGTGGAGTGTGGCATGTGCCTGGCACACAGTAGGGCCTCACCGCCCACTGCCGCAGCAAAGACAGCAAGGCCTGGCCTGACAGAGCCTTCCTTTCAGTCCTGGGGGCAGCGCACCCCTCTGCCCCATCCCTGTCCCCTCTCTAGGGCCAGGCGCCCCAAAGGCCTGCTCCCACCCGCCTGCAGCCTGTCCCCAGCCTTGGTTTCTCTCCATTGCCAAAGCACAATGGCTGTTATAATTAACGAATTATCTCAGTGCAACAGCTGTGGTCCTTTGAAAATTAGGTTGAATAACAAGATCCTGGTGTATGGTAATTTCTTTTCCTCTCTTTCTCCCCCTTTCTCTCTCCCTCACTTCAGCCTTGCTGTGCATGCAAATGTTTCTCCCTTCTCCTCCACTCGGGCACCTTCCTCTTCTGTGGCTGCACCTCCTCCCCAGGACGGCAAGGGGACAGACTAAGGTTCTGCCTTCCAGTGAAAAGACAAGTGGGGGCTGACCCTCTGGGCCCTCCTGTGCAGCAGGCACCGGGCAGGGCACCTGGCACGTGTGACTTCTGTCATCTCTGGCGGACCTAAGTCCTGCCACTCCCTCCAGGGCTGGGGACCTCCCAGGCCATGCCCCCTTGCACTTAAGCAGTGGCCGTCCCTGAGGTCCTGGTCCTGCTTGCTGCTTTTCTCAAACCTGCTTCCCCCACCCCCAACCCCACCCCAGGAGTGTCTGTTCCCCTTCCGAGGCCTTTAATACCAACGTTGAGCTGCCTACAGCCAACCACCGTGCCCAGCTGCCTCCTGCACCCCTCTCTGGCACCTGGAACTCCACCTGTCCATGTCCACAACTGGATTCATCCCCTCCCCTGCTCCTCTCCTGGTTCCCAGACCCAGTGAGAGCCATCACGGCCCACCCAGCTCTCCCCCCTCGGGGCTCCGTGCCACTGTCCCCCCGCCCGTGCTCTGCTTCAGCCTCCTTCCTCCCCCAAAATGCATTTCTCAGACAGCACCCTCACTGGTCTCTCTACCTCCAATCCTACCAGCCCGTTCCATCCACCCTCCACCCAGCAGAGGACGAGCTTTCTAGAACATAAATCTGAGCGTGGCACTCCCCTGCCGAAAAGCCTTCGTTGGCTCCCGGCTGATCTGGGAAAATTCCAAAGACATCCGGAGCCCAGCCCACGTGGTCCTGTGGAGTAGGGAGCCTGCTCTCCTCTCCTGCCCTCCTGCCTCACCCCCCCTGGATGGGGTCTGTCTTGTGGGTTCCCACAGCCCCTGGGCTTGCTCCGTCACAACCAGAATCCTAACTGCTGCTTTCTCCCCTCAACTGCATTCTCTGAGAAAGGGCCCTGACTCTCCCTCAGCACCAGGCACCTAGCAGGTGCTCAGGAAATACCTGCTAATGACTGGCTAACGGAGGCCTGCTCACCCCTTTATAGATGAGGAAGTCGAGGCTCAGAGTAAGTAATGATTTGCTCGAGATCACACAGTTCATGCAGACAAAACCAGGATTTGAACCTAGGTCTGTGACCCTAATGCCAGTCTTCCCACTGCCTGGGGAGGGCTGTGGGGGTCAGCTTTTGCACAGATCTCAGGGGACTCGAACCTCCCTCCGGCCTTAGTTGGATGATAAGGAGACAGGTTCCCAGCCGAGGCTGTCACTCCCTTGACTTTGACCTTGGACTAGCCACATGACTCTCAGGGCCTCAGTCTGCTCATCTGTAAAGTGGGAAGGAGCCCCACCTCACTCCCCATCTCACAGGCAGCTGCCAGGGCAGAAACTCAGGTCTTGGAGAAAGCCAGTCCCACTAACATCCAGGGATTTTCCTATGCTCATTCTCCAAACCCAACAGCGCTGCCCTCGGCAGGCACTCCCCAGGGCTTTGGGGAGGGTCCCCAGGAGGGGAGAGCTCACACAGAACAGGGATCCCTCAACAAGAGGTAACAGGAGAAGCAGGGGGAATTTGGGGGTCCGATCATAACCTTGGGCAGGAAGCTTCCCTCCCTGAGCCTCGGTGTCCTCCTCTGTGAATTGGGCCCATTAATGCCCCTTGATGGGGGCACGCAATGAGGACCAATGTGGAAAGGGCCTAGCATAGCCCAGACACCACCATGGCCACGTGGCTGGCAAGGTTCACAGGAACGTGACCCTGAAGTGCACCCAGGGAGAGCGGGAGGAGGAGTGGGTGGGACAGAGCAGGACCCTCTGTTCCTGACTCTCCCTCCTCAGCAGCCCACAATGGCTCCCACTGGCCCCAGAATAGAGCCCACACCCCGACTTGTGGCCCTCGAGCCCTTCTCTCCCTAAGCTCACAGCCCCCCATGTCCCCTCAGAACCTTTGGGAGTTTCAGGGATGCCACCCACATGTCCTCCAGACCTCTGCTCATGCTGTTCCTAAGCCTGGGAGCCATTGGCACCTGTGCGCACCCTCTGGGGCCCAGACCTTACGCCGCCTCCCCTGAGAAGCCTTCAGAGACTTGCCCTTGTCAGGGAGAGTGATGGGCTCCCGGCTCTGCCCCCACCCCCTGATGCATGGCCCACGAAATCCGGGAAGGGTGCTAGAGATCACCACACCCCACCTCCCCCATTTACAAGTGGGGAAACTGAGGTGCAGGCAGGGAACAGCAGCTCTGCAGCAACGCACTTGAACTCAGGTCTCTGCTGCTTCCAGCCCTCCAAGTGGCTTCTCTCCTGCTGGGCTGTTCAGTCCTTGCCTGTCTTCTCCGTGCCCCCCCAGCCCAGAGCCTGAGGACGGTACCCCATCTTCCTCTCTGCGCCCCTCCCTCCCAGTGCCTAGCCTAAGGCCTGGCGCATAGTAGGCACTCAGTAAATGTCTGTTGAATTGAATTGCGCTCAGGGCGGCCAGTCGTCTCTGCTCTGTAAGAGAAGCATAGAGTTAGTGGACTGTTCCCATGGCGACCAGGGGGTGGGAACCAAGCTGGTGGGGTGAGGAGTCTAGCCTGCCCCAAGGACCCAGGGGCCCTGGGGAGGGGTCCTGCGAAGCTGGAACATTCAGACTTAGACGAGTCTGAATTCTGCCCCAACAGGTGCATGGCCCTGGGAAGTCACATTGCCCCAGGGCCTTGCTGCCTCATCTGTCAAATGGAGATGACACTCCAGTCCCTCAGGCAGTGAGGACTGCTTGCCGGGAGAGATGTGAGGAGTGTACACAGTGACTCCCAGCTCACAAGCATTGAGTGCTCAGCACCTGACACAAGAGTCAGTTGGGAATGATGCCCATTCTACAGATGAGGAGACTGAGGCTTAGAGAGGGGCCTGGCTTGCCCAAGGCCACACAGCCTGTGCACTTGATCTCATGCCAAAAGCACAGTCTCCCTGCAGAGCTGGAGCGAAGCGAGGTGTGACAACAAACCGCAGACAAAGACGCCAAAGGGTGGCTGGAGCCTAGCTCAGGCTGCCAAAGATTTTCCAGGTGAAGGGCCCAGCATGAGCCCCTGGCTGTGCAGGGAAAGGTGAGAAGCTGCATTCTCCCCTCCCTGTGGGTGTGAGCTCTGATTCCACAGCCCCCCCGGAGGGTTCAAAGCCATCCTCAGAGCCAGAGGCTGCAAAGGCCTGGCCAGGGCCGGTGTTAATATAGATCAGTGGGGATATAAATACACGCCAGGCTGGACGCTGCAGGGCCAACCCGGAGCTGCCAAGGCACAGACTCCCACCCAGCCCTGCCCCCAGCCCCTCTCCCTTCTGGGCCTCGGTTTCCTCATCTGTCAACAGCAAGCTGCACCATCACCGAGACTGCTAGGTTTTACCCAACTACACACAGGCCTCTGACCCCAGCCAGCCTGGCCCAGGGAAGGCCTTTGAGAGCCAGGCAGAGACCTGGATCTACATGGGACAGCCAAGGCGGGGGCTTGGCTGCGTCCCAGCTCACTGGCCTGGAGCTGGGAGAGGCAGGGAAGGGGCCCAGCAGCCAGCCATTCACTCGTTCACGCCCTCATTCATTCAAACATCCCTTCTTTGAGCACCTCCTGCTGGGAGCTGTGGACTCACAGCCAAAGGCGCAGCCTGGCAGGGCTCTAGTGGGGAAGACAGGGGTGTGGGGGGTGGGGGTGATGAACAAGCGCCCATTCCCCCACCGGCCCAGGTCTGGGTGGGGGCCGTCCTCCGGCTCCGGTGCCCCGTCCCAGCCTGCGTGACAGGATGCTGGTGTCACACCTGCCTTCTGCCTAGGCCAAGGCCTCATCGACGACAGGGACGGAGTGGGCAGTCTCACTCAGCCTGTAACCCCAGGGCCCAACGTGGTACCCAGCAGCTCTCTGTAGGGTTCCCGGGCTGCGGGGGAGTAAGGCATGCTGGGAGCATGAGCGAGAGCGCCCGTGCGCAGGCCGGGACAGGCCCTGCACACTAACACGTGGCAACCACACCGCCACGCCACTGGAAGGATGAGGAAACTGAGGCTGAGAGATGATGAGGGACGTGCCCAAGGGCCCGCAGCTCCAATAGCCCAGCACCCACGGCTCCCAGGCACACACGAGACGAGCTGATGTGTGCAAACTCACGACACAGCACTCTGACCATCAAAGGATGTCTGGGACGTCCCGAAGGCCGAGCAGAGGTGAGAGGTCAGTGTCCCATTTTCTCATCAAAGCCTCAAAACCACCCGGAGCAGCAGACAGACCCTCGCATGACAGGCAGAGAAACTGAGGCTCTGAGGCGGGGTCCTGCCCTCAGCCCTGGGCCTGACAAATACTCCAAAGGCCCTACCCAGGCAGAGCCTCAGTCCCACCCCCACCCCCTCTGAGATCCACAGGCCCAACCCTGCCCCTTGCTGGCCGAGTGACTTGGGCACTGACCAGCCCTCTCTGAGCCTCAGCTCCCGAAGACCCATATCATCCCCCGCCCCAGGCAGCTGCTGCAAGGAGCAAAAGGGTAGACCGATGAGAGACCCCCATAGAAACTGTAAAGTACAGTCCATCTTGGTGCACGTTCCTCGGCTCTCCTCAACCGCTTCTCTAAAAAGGCTACAGTAGTGTTTATCAGACGCTCTCAGAGCCTGCCCGTGCTGAGGGCTCAGGATCCCAGAAACCAGGTCTTAGTTTTATACCCATTCTGCAGATGAGGGAATGGAGGCCCAGACAGATGAAGTGACTTCCTCAAGATCACACTGCAAGAAAGTGAGAGTGCTTAGCCATGACATCATCTATCTGCCCCGCGTGTCTGCACACTGGGCTCTCTGGCTGCGAGAGCCCTCTGGTTCATGAACACCCACCTGCTCCCGGCTTTATCCGACTTCCCAGATGAATGCAATATTCATATTTCCATCAGCAACAGCTCAGGCACCCCTCTCCAAGGCCTTCGGGAGCCCCATTAATCATTCAGACACACCTGCATATTCATTAACTTCCGAATTAATACAGGGTCCCTTATTACTTCGGGCCTGCTGCCTGCATTAAAGACAGTTCAACTTCATTCATTATTAAACTCCCCTGATAAATGATTACATCCCTCCTGCACAGAGGGGAACAGCACCCAGGCCCCACAGCTGGCAGGCCTGCTCCCAGTGACAGCTGCTGTGTGACCTTGAGCCAGGCCCTCACCCTCTCTGGGCTTCAGGCATGTTAACCTAGTAAGATCAAGCAAATGACAGTTTCTAAGCACCACCTGGCCTCATCAAGGTGGCCCTATCTCATCTTTTGTCCCTTCCCTGCATGTGTCTTTCTTGGACTCACATAATCCCCCACTCTCCTCAAAATGACAAGGGGGTGCTGTCATTTCTAGAGTTTTCCGTGTCCTCCCCGACGAGCAGCCCCCACTGCACCTGGGCCCAGGGCCTCAGAGCCAGTGGGCCTCAGGTCCCGGCGCCAGCCCATCACCTTGAGGGCACCCTCTGTCCCCGGGCTCACCTGGCTTGGCAGACCACGAGGTGCCCCAGACTAGAGAGGCCAGCGGACCCCACAACCAGCGGGTGGACTCCAGCGCCGCACGACAGCATCAACAGAGACAACGACAACCACAGCCAGCACTTCCTGAGCACGTGGTGCGCCCAGGCCTGTGCTAAGTCCTGCACTGTCCCCTCCTTGAGCAACTTCCTAACAGAGGGGAAAGCTGAGGCCAGCGAGGTCAAGTTCATCTCCCCAGGAAGGGCTGGAGCTGGCTGGGAACCCAGGCTCTCTTACTTGAGGTCCTGAGTGGCTCCCATCACAAGTACCACCTGGAGGCCCTGACTTTGGCCACCAACCTGCCCTGGCCGCCCCACCCGCCTCTCCCTCCCCCAGCACCTCCGTCCCTAACTCTTCCTCCATATGCTGCTCCTGCCTAATGGAGCTGCGGGCAGCACAGAATGGGTCCCCATTCGCTGGCAGACACCCCGATCAATCTCCATTATGCCTGGCGCTGAGCAGAGCCTTGAATGAAGCATGCTAATGCCACCGCGGGCATCAACCCTGCTGGCTCCGACTCACCTGCTGCCTCCACTCAGTGTGCTCACCAGGCCATGACATCGGCAGGCCCAGCTGCCGCATCCTACGGATGCTGGGCCAGAGGCTTTGCTCTCGACCCCACTGGCTGTGCGACCATGGGCTCATTACCAAACCTCTCTGTGCCTCAGTCCCATCACTGGAATCATGCCTGACTCCGCCCTCTCCCTTGTCCCTCATCTCCAGTCCATCTCGACACCTGTACAGGCCACACACCTGTGTGTCCACTGCTGCCCCTCAGTCCAAGCCACCAGCAGCTCCTGTCTGCATGGCAGCAACTGCCTCCCAGGGTCTCTGATGTCCCCTGGGTTCCTCCCTCCCTCTGCCTGGCTACCAGAGAGCCTCTCAAATGACAGTCTCTCGTAGACCCACTGAGGCCCTCTCTTAACGCCCCTTCAGAAGCTTCCATGGTCCCCAGGCTGAAGCCAGAGTCCTCCTGAAGGGTGAGGCCACTCGAGGGCCAGGCCCAGCCTCCTGCTCCAGACCTGCCCCTGCTGTTCTCCCTGGCAGCCTCGCCTCTCCTGGGTGATGCTCCCATCCCGTCGGCCTCCTTGGTGAGCGTCTGTCCCTCCCGGACTGTCAGTGCCACGTGGCGGAGAGCGCAGCATGGTCTCCCTGCAGCTCCAGTGCAGCTCACCGTAGGCAGAGCGACACTGTGGCGGACAGGGATGCCTCTGTCAAGAGCAGAGGGATCCGCCCCCCAGGCTGTGGTGACCGTGAACACTCCTCATCTGGGGCCATCACCGGGCTGGCTGCTGTAAACACAGCCACCCCACTGCACAGGACAGCATGGTAAAGATCACCAGACCCATTTCCCAGAGGAGAAAACCAAGGCTCAGAGAGACAAGGTGACCTCACTAAGTCACGGCTGGCAAGTGGTGGGGCTGGGAACCTGGCTCTGGCTGTGTCTGGTTCTGGCAACTGGAAGGAAAGTCCTCAAAGCAGTTAAGCAGCACTGAGTACTGGCCACGTGCCAGGCCCTAATAAGCATTTTACGTTAATGAAATCGTTAAACTCTCTCCGCAGCCCTGTGAGACAGGCGCCAGTATTCTACCCATCTGAGAGACGATGCAACTGAGGCCTAGAGCCGTGAAGCCACTTGCCCGAGGCACACAGCTAAGACGTGGAAGAGCCCGACACACACCAAGTTGCAGCCCCAGACTACTCTGCCCAGATCTCCCCAGGCTCCTCTGCTGCCGGGGGCCCTCTGGGGTGAGAGGCGCCCCCTTGCTGGCTCTGTGGCAGCAAGGACTGGAGCAGGGCCCTTCCGTGTCTGGGCTCCAGCTTCCTCACCTGTGAGGGGCCCTTTCAGCAACGGCGCAGTATCCACGCGCCCATGGGCCCACGACACACCAGCCCGGGCTCGGCACCGTGGGCAGCAAAGACGTGCAAACTAGTCTCTGGCCTGCAGCACAACACCAAGGGGTAGGAGACACGGGACGGAGCCACCTGTTCAGGGCTCAGGGAACAAGCAGGGTGCGGGCCCCTGCCTACTGTCACCAAGAGCACCACAAAGCCACCAGGAAGCTAGAAGAGAGGCCGTGGGTGCGGCTAATCCCCGACACCTAAAGCACGTGTTCCACTGGGAAGGCTCAGCACCGCTGAGGACCTGCTGCCACCCAGGGGGGCTGGGGACCCCCGAGGGGGCTGCACCCTGCCAACCAGACACTCCACATCCAACAAGCACCTATGTAACTTCACAACCGTGTGCCTGGCCTAGGAGTCGGGCACACAGCAGAGGAGACGAAGATGAGCAAGGCACTCACAGACACGTGCACGACTCAGGCAACTGGAGACCCTCACCAATGCACTGGACTCGGAAACCGTCCTGTGAACTATCTTGTAAAATAAATAATCAGCCTCTCCTATAAAAAGTCTGAATTTTCCAACTGGGTTTGCCTAAAGTGAGGTAACACTCCTGACTTTCTGGGTGCTTCCGTATGAGCACCGAGGGTGGGGACGATGGCTACGTCCCCGTGTCCCCGGCCCCCAACACGGAGGCCAGCACGCAGAAGGTGCTCAGTAAACACAGCCGAGGCAAACCCTGCTCGCACGCTCATTTCCAAGCCCCAGCGTCAAAGCTGCTTGTGAGCCAGGATCCCCCGGTGCACCTTGCTCCGGCCACTTCCAGACCCGCTGGCCACTTCGAAGAAGGTCAGAGCTGGCAGATCCCTTAGGCCAGAGAGGGCGATGCCCTGACCAAGGCCTCAGAGCCGTGCCCCATCTCCTCCCAGACACCCCTTCCTGCCGTGGCCTCTTAAGCCCTGCGGCTCCTCCAGGCTCTGCCCTCGGCCTATGGTGCCCTCATCTGCTCTCTCCTCCGGGGTGGCCCCTGGACCCCCTTGTTTGCCAGAACCTTCCACGGGTCAACCCTCAGATGATCTAGGCTCAGCTGGGCCAGAACTCATCTCGCCAAAGGCCACTTTCCCGAGCGCCTTCACTCGGCCAAGGTCTCCACTGCCGCCCGGTTGCTCGGGCCACAGACCGCAGCATCATCTTCAAAGCCTGCCACACCCACCAGAAGATGAGGATCAGACCAGCCACTACGTCCTGCCACTGCTGTCCCTACTTTGCTGGGATAGGCCACCATCAGCACTTGCCTGGTCACCCACGGGGACCTCCTTCTTCTCCAGCCCCTCTGAACAGCGGCCCAAAGGAGCCTTCCAGGGGGCGGCTCTGACGCTGCCTCTCCTGCTTAAAATCTTTCTGGAACTCCCTGCACTGGAACACACCATCCACACCCTGGCTCCTAAATGCCCGCATGCTGCCTGCTGCTGGAAGTCACAACATCCAGGCTCCTTCTCCGGGCCTGCCGGGAGGGCCCTGCCCTCCTCCCCAGACTCCTGGATCCTCCCTCCCCACTCCCAGGCACTGCTGCGTGAGCTTCTCACGACATCTGAACTCAGAGAGGCTTCTCACACCTCGTGAACTTTGCCCTGGAGATTCTCACGGCCTGAAGTACCCTCCTGCCCCACCCCCACCTGGCAATGCTACTCCTCACACAAGACTCAAAGCCACCTCCTACAGGAAGCCCTCCAGCCCACCAGGCATCAGTCACCCTCTAAGGACTGGCCTCCAGGTCTGTCCTCCCGCTTGGCTGTGGGATCCTGATGGCAGGGACTGCTTTCATTCAGCTCCAGACCCCAGCACCTTGTGCAGCCCTCGGCCCATACAGACCCCTCAAGAACCGTCTGCAGAATAGACGCACTTCTTCCCTCCCGCACCTTCCCCGAGCTCCTGGAGGCAGAGCCAGCGAGTTCATCAGCCCATAGAGACCAACCTCCACCAACTCTAGCGTCACCTGAACCACCTGCCTCCCGTCGGTTAGAATAAAATCCTAAACCTTCGCAGGCTTCGTTTCTCCACCTGCCTCCTCACTCACATGCCCCAGCCACCCACAAGGCCGCCTTGCTCCTCCTGGGTGAATGAAAGAAAGAAGGATTTGCGGAATCTCGACCAAAGGCTTCATCCGATTTGCTCATTGAATGCTCAAAGTAGCATCATCCCCAAGGCATGGATGGGGAAACCAAGGCACAGAGAGGGCAAACTGCCCAAAGCCTGTAACCACCCCCTCCCTGCCTCCTAAGACCAAGCCCTCCATGTCCCCAGCCCAGCCAGCAGGTCCCTGGGAAAGGGGCAGGGATGCAGAGGGTGGGAGAGAGATTGTAAGGGAAGGTGAGGTCGTCACCGTCCCCCCACTCCACTCAGAGATGATGACCCTCCTGCCACGTGTCTACCCCCATCCCACCAGCTCCCCACCGCACCCACCCCAGGGCCAGTCTGACTGCACCTTCTGTCCAGAGGCGGACCCCACCCCCGCACCCCTGTACAGACACGCAGACACCTGTCTGTGCCCGAGGGGGCCCTCAGCCACCTAGATAGGCCAGGGCTGCGTGCGCAGGGCTGGGGGAAGGGCAGTCCTGACGTCTCAGGCCTCCTAGCAGGTGGCTGGTGACAAAACCTGAACCGATGAGAACCACAACCTGTCAGAACTGGAAGAGGCTGTGAACCTCTCCGCTGCCACCCGTTAGACAGGCGGGAGCCTGAGGCCTGCAGAGTCCCTCAGCTGTCTGGCCCTCGCCTCGCTGTGCCTGCCCGTGAACCAGAGCCTCTGAGCCCCTGGAGGGAAGGACGCGGTCTCGCTCCTCCCAAGATCCAACACGAAGCCCGAGCAGGAGTTCAGAGTTTCCTTGAGCAAGCAGAAGGGGGAGCGAGGGAGGCAGAACACAGTCCCTGCCTTGCCCCCTGCAGGGGATCAAAAGGTGGGGATGAAACGAGGCGGCGGCCTGCAAGTGCTTTCGGCCCACAAACCACTGCACACCCGGAAGAGGCTTCTAATTCCTAAGTAGTAAAAACTCACACCGGCTAAGTACTTCATTCACTCATTCAACACCATTTCTCAAGCCCAAGTTCCATGCCAAGCCCTGGGGCAGGTGCAGGGACCCACGATGACCAGGACAGACGCGGCACTGCCCCGAGGACGCTCACAGCTCCCAGGGAGCTGTGCAGAACAGTAATCGCGGGTGGAACGTAGGGGGCTGTGCGGCTTCAGGACAGCGTGGCCTAGGCCGGCGGGGGCTGTGTGGTGAGGCCTTCTAGAGGAAGGGTCTTCCAGCTCTCAGCCCTATCAGAGACAAACAGTCCCCAAAAAGCCACGTCAATGAGCAAAGCGGGCATGGCTCCCCCACAAGCCGGTGTCTAGGGAGGGGACACAAGCTAGGAGGCACGTACTATCACCGAGGCCAGGGAGCTGAAGCCACCTGCCTCAGAGCCCACAGTTCTCGGGCAGCAAAGCTGGTGGTCTCTGGGCCTCCCGCACATGCTGAGGACCCTGGGGAGGCTGGGAACAATTTCTAGAACATTCGGCCTCTGAACTAAAGGCCAAGCCACTGATGGCTCCAGGCTGGCTGCTCCCAAGCCCAGCAGCGAGAAAGGAGGCCACAGCCGCGATAGGCCCGCGCCAAGCACACAGTGGGCCCTCAGGAAACAGGGCCGCAGCTGGACTTGAAGAAATCATTTAAAACAGCCAAAACCAACCCTCCATGCACAAGAGCTGCTTAATGCGAGCCCCGGGGCCTGCGCCCTGGGAGGTACGTGAGGTTTCCCGGTAACCAATGGCCCTGGCAGCCCTCCCTTTAATGCATGCAAATGAGGGGCATAAATTTCTGCTTACTTAACTTCACAAATGTTAACAAGCTCATAAAAAATAAGTTATTCTTCCTGAGCTCCGCAACACCCTTCGTTTGTTTAATTTTGTTTCTCCTCCCTCCCCCAGCCTGCTTGGTGGTGAGAGGAAAGCTGCAATTTCGGTGTTTCCCTGCCAAGTGGGTCTGCCCCTCCCCCCCAAACCCCCCAACCTGCCCCAGGGGCCTGGAGCGAGAGCCCCAGGTAGCGATCAGAAGGCGCAGGGGGAGCCCGGCTCCCTCCTCCACAGCTGTGTGACCTTGGGCTCCAGACTTACCCTGACTAGGGTTTAACTGCCTCATCTACAAAGCAGGAGCGGCGATTGCACACGGCCTTCCTCACCCCATGCGAGGATCACAGGAGATAATCCCGGTAACGTGCTTCGTTGTCTCCTGGCACAGAGCAGGCCCTCGATACACGTTAGCCCTTGTGATTATGTAAAGAAGAGCTAAAAGCACCACCCCTCCCAGCTAATCCACTTGTAGGTTGCCTTCCGGGGCAGCTGGGAGCTCCAAGTGCAGCCTGTGGTTCAGTTTTGTTGGCAGGCTCAGTGCTGGTACACAGTCGAGTTTCACTGCCATCCAAACTGACTGCTGGAATTTGCCACAGGCCTCACCACACCCTACTGCCCTACTCAGACCAGACGGCACCTTTAAGTGACCGGGCCCCTGTAAGCCTCTGAGTTGGCCACCCCTTCTTTATGTCTCTCAGAAGCTTTTCCAGCTGGTGATCTCAGTAGAGGCATGTCATGAGGCCCAGCTGACAGATAAGGAAACTATCTGTTTGTGAGACAAGGCTCACAAACAGGCAGCAACTTGCCCATGGTCCCCAAGGGCAGGGCTGTGGGGCCCAGGAGAGAGTCCAGTCACCAGTCTTGGCCCACTTTCTCTCCCGAGCCCCCGTCCCATCACGACGGTTTGGAAGATGCCTCCGTGGCACCTGGAGGAGCAGGTGGCAGGAGACAGCGTTCAGCCTCCATGAGCTCAGTGTGTTCCGGGACCAGGTGAGGGGCTGAGCGGAAGCCAGCACCTGCCCCGGCCCTGTCCCAGCCAACCCCGGGCATGCCCAACCAGGGTGGCATTTCTGTGCCAAGCCCAACACGGGGGGGCTTCCGAAACACAGGGGGCAGGGGTTAGAGGTGGCCTGTCCCCCTCAGGTCCCCTCTATATCCTCTACTTGAGTCTACCTCCAAGAATGGCCCAGGCCAGAAATGTGCCCCTCGCTTGCCCATAATTGTCCCCTTCTGTTGGCACAAGGCATAAAAAGGCAGGGCCCCGGCCTACGTCAGTCACTTACTAGCAGCTATGTTCCTTGGCCATCAGAAGAGGAAACTGAGGCCCAGGCAGGAGGAGTGGACTCCTGAGATTACACAGAGGGAGACTTGAGCCCTGGCCCTCACCTGAAGCCAGCACCAGCCAGCAAGAGCCAGAAAGCAGTGTCCAGCCCACGCTGGAGAGCTCAGCCCTGCCTCACAGCGAGCCCCTCTGGGCCTCCACGTCCCCACCTGCCACGAGGTGAGCTCCGACACTGTGAGCTCTTCTTAGGGAGGGGAGATGATGAAGGGGGCACTCAGCAACGTGGCCGTCTGTGCACATGCCTCAACTTCCCCAGGAAGAGGGTGGGCTTCTGTGCCCTCCGTCCTCCCCAGAGCCCGTCTCCCAGGGCACCCCTGCCCCAGCCTGCACCCAGCAGCAGCACGAGCACCCGAGCGGCCACACAGACTAACACCAGGAGCCTTGCGCAGCGTGGCGAGTCTGCAAGGCGGGGGGTGCTGCTGCGCCTGTGTTTCAGACGGAGCAGAGCACAGCTAAGAATTTGCCCGGGGCCACCAGGAAGAAACAGAGCCGGGTGGAGTGACGGACAGAGCAGTGGGAGCTGATGGAGAACACGGCCCCGGCTACTGCGTCCCCGTGAGGCCCGGGGGTTGGGGTGTGGGCTCAGGATGAGGTGGTGAGGAGGGAGGGAGCCCAGGGCCTGGGGCATGAAGAGGCTACCAGACCCTAACCCGCACCACCGCTGCACACCTGCCTTTGAGCAGTGAGCATCCCCGTTGCAGTCTCGACATCTCAAGTTGAGGCCACTTTTATTCTTCCCTCTGTCACCAGCCTCCAATGCCCCCACTGCAGGACCCCAAACTCCCCACCCCCAGGCAGGTCCACCCATCCATCCATCCGTTCCACTGAACAAAGCAGGCCCCCAGCACTGCAAGGACTGGCCCAAGGTCCCACCAAGCCAAGAGCAGCCGAGTGGGGACTCGAACCCAGCTCTTAGACATCCCTACCACTGCCGCCCCGATTTTGGAAGAATCCCCAGTAATGCCCCCACCTGCTACAGGGGAGAGGGTGGGGCCCCGAGAGGCAGGAGAGGGGCCAGGAGGGTGGGGGCGGGCTGAGAGAGAAGACTGGATCCCGGTCCGGGTCCTGGTTGCCTTGGCAACAGGACTAATTAATTCTGACTCCATCTGCGCCTTGGCCGGATGGGCGGTTTGGGCTCGCGGGTGTTTGTTTGGAAGCAAAGGGGGAGAAGTGAGAGGACCTGGGAGGCTGTGGTCTCGGGGTCTAGGAAGGGGCTGACACCCCCACCCAAGGTCATGAGTAGCATCCCACGAGACACAACAAGAGGCAGGCTCGGCCCCCAGGGACCATTGCCGACTTCCTCTCCCCGACGAGGCAGGTCATCTTCCCGGCCCAAACACGGCCTCGCACAGACAGCAGGGCCTGCCGTGTGTGCACTCGTGTACACACACATGCACACGTAGCAGAGCACAGGCCCCCGAATGAGAGAGCCTCGGGTTCAGATGCCAGCTGCGCTGAGTCTCAGCGTCCCCATCTGCGAAATGGGCAACATCACTCCCCTCAGAGGGCTCGTAGGAGAATGAGAAGGACGTCCCCCATGCAGGGACATCTCAGTGGCCTCATCCATCCTGGGGTCAGGGAAGGCTTTGCTGAGGGTGATCCTGGCGAGGAAACTACATACACGGTACCCAGAAGGTGGCACTTTTGAGGAACTGGCATGAGGCCAGGAGGACTGGATCACGGCGTGCGAGAGGGATACGGAAGCCCCAGGCAGGAGCCCCGAGGCCCGGCCAACTCCTGGCGGGTCTCAGAAGCCAGGGCAAGGATGCTGGATCTTGGCCCAAGGACAGTGGGGACTGGAGCAGGTGGAAGGGTGCAGAGTGAATCAGAGGGGCAGGCGCTACCGCAGCCGGCCCGGGAGGAAGCTGCGGTGGTGCAGGCCCGCGTGATGGTGACTCGATGCGGGCAAGGACGGAAGGGGGACAAGCAATGGGCGGGCTTGAGAGCAGGGCTTGGTGGCCCACAGGATGGAGAGAGGAGGCCAAGGGGGACTTCAGGGACGACTCCCAAGGTTTGCACGGGTGGCTGAGGTGGTCCCCCTGGCACAGGGAGTCTCAGAGAAGGGGCAAGTGGGCAGTGCAGGAGGAGAGAGGAAGAGTCCACAATGGGACAGGTTTGGCTTTAGGGGCCATAGGAACACCTCAAAAGGGTGTCCAGTCAGCAGTGACCACACCCGCTGCCGACAGCCAGAGGCCAGCCGCTGCAGAGGATGGAGACTCAGGCATCCCCTGCGCACGGCTGTGGAGAGCAGCCGGGGACGTGGAGGTGCCACTCTGAGAGCAGTGGCTGAGGACCAGGCTGGGAGGATCACCCCTCAGGGACAGGTGTGTGGGGAGTGACCACTGGTGCTCAGAAGCCTGCCATGCAACAGCACTTGGAGCCAGACAACCCGGGTTCAAAGCCGTCCCTCAACACCTCACCAGCTGTGAGATCCTGGGCAAGTCATCTCACCTCTCTGAGCCTCAACTTCCCCATCTTTAAAATGAGAATAAAAGCAATACCTGGCGCATAGGTTGTGGGAGAAGGGCCCCATTCCGGATCCCTGGGCCAAGTCCCAGAGACACAGGAACTCCAAGCACCAGCTCTTTCAGGGACGGCGTCAGGACACTAACCTTTGTTGAGCACCTACTATGTGCCGGGCACCTCCTATGTGCTATAAACAGACCATAGGGAGTGGTGATCGAGGAGGAGGGACCTGCAGTCAGGCCCCACTGAAGCCTGGGTCCCCTACCTCCTAACTGTAGGGTCAGAGTGAGGCCCCTCACCTCCCTGAACCTCAGGTTCTTAAAATGTAAAGTGGGGGGCAGGCGCAGTGGTTCACGCCTATAATCCTAGCACTCTGGGAGGCCAAGGCAGGAGGATTTCTTGAGGTCAGGAGTTCGAGACCAGCCTGAGCAAGAGCAAGACCCCATCTCACTAAAAATAGAAAAATCAGCCAGGCATGGTGGCACATGCCTGTAGTCCCAGCTACTCACGAGGCTGAGGCAGGAGGATGGCTTGGGCCCAGGAGGTTGAAGTTGCTGTGAGCTAGGCTGATGCCGCGGCACTCTAGCCCAGGTGACAGAGCAAAACTCTGTCTCAAAAAAATAAAAATGTAAAATGGGGATAGTGAAGGTATGGACCTCATGGCTCATGGCGTCATTGTGAGCACGAAATAAGAAACCATGTAAAGCATTTGCTACCTGCCTGGCACACAGCAAGTACTAAAGAATTCACCATTGTTGTCACTATTACTGTTACTGTGACCACCTCTCCCAATAACCTGAGAAGGTGGGTGTGCTGATCCCCACAAAACAAATGAAGACAAAGGCCTCCCCAACCCTGGCACCTGGCACCTGGACCCACTACCATCTGATCCCAGGATGCCCCTCCGCCAGCCCAGTGACCCCCTCAGCCCAGGACAGAGCTGCATGAAACAGCCTCGCTCTGAACTCTGCCCTGGCCTCTCCGAGCTGTGTGACTTTGGACAAGTCACCTCACCTCTCTGAGCCCCAGGTTCCTCCCCTAAAAAACAAGGGTCCCATATCTGCGCCATCATCCTGAGGACTGAACAAGGTGATAATGAAAGGTGTCCAGCCCAGTAACTGCATACAGTAGGTGCTCAATAAACGACAACAGTTTTGATCAGTGATTGGAGAGGAAGACCCTGAGCACAGGAGCAAACGAATGCATACAAGCACTCACAACAGACTGTCAGGACATGATCCCCCCGGGGATCAATGACAGCCCCAGAGGGCGGGGGAGTGCCAGGAGGGTGCACCTAGGGGTGGATCCTGAGGGCAGAGAGCCAGGGACCCCTGGACTGTGCCCCATCTATGCCGCCCCCATCCCCACCTCCTGCTCAGCAAGCGCACAGCCACGCAGACCCCCCCAGCCCCGTGACCAACCCAGCAGCCCCTCCCCTCCCCCGCTCTGCATCTGCTCAATTAGGGAAACTGGGGAGTGAGGAAAACAAAGACTTAATTTCTGAGCTAATCAGCCTGCCTCATACTAATTACCATCCTCCCGGGCATTAGGGCAGACTTCCTGGGGGAGGCGGAGGGGAAGGCTGGTCCCTGGGAATGACATCCCCTTCCCCAAAGCCTGAGAGGGCCCAGCAATGGGAGGGTGGTGGCGCAGGGGTGACCAGGAGGCTTGGGCGGGTAGGACTAAGGGGCAGGAGACAGGGAGTCCACTGGGCACAGCGGGGACGGTGCCTGATGTCAGGTGTACCCTGGATAGCCCCACCTTCCCAGGGCCCCTCCAGGACTCCTGCCCCCACCCCATCCTGGGGACAGCCACAGGCGGGGGGAGGCCCCAAACAAGTGCCCCAGTAGGTGTCCAGCCCATGGCCTTGGCAGAGAAATGGACAGATGGACACTTTTGGGCTAGAAAATGGAGCAATGATCAGAGGGAAGCTTCTGGATGGCACCCTAGTGTGTTTGCATTTGCATGTGCTTGTGTGCACGTGCGTGTGTTGGATGTGTACATTAGTGCACAAAGCAGGAGGAGTCGGGACTGGGTTCACGCCCCTGCACGGCTCTGGGAAAGGCCTTGCCCCTCTGGAATGCGGGCTGTACCGTGGTGGGGAGGGGATGATTTTTAGAAGTCATTTTAGAAGCGACTTAGGTCAAGTACTCTTCAGCAAACGCTTACTGAGCACCTACTATGCACACACCAGGTGCTGTGCTGCGTCACAGGCACAGCTGCGGATAAGACAGATAAGGTCCCTCTGCTCCCGGAGCTCCACTCTGGTGCAGGAGCCAAGGAGTAGCCTCTAAACCAGGAACCAAGGGCCTCGGCACCGGCAGATGGAGAAACGTGCTCTGTGGGGACTCAACCCACAGGATACGGGCCAGTGATGGGGCCACCATAGGAAGGGCTTGTCAAAGCATTTTTTTAGAAAAGGCCCCACCCAGCAATTACACTTCAGATAATCAGAACTCACTATGGGCCCCAGAGCAAATTCCTTCCCCCCCGAACCTCAGTTTCCCCATTACGGCAATGGGAGCACAGGATGAGGTGGTCTCCAAGGCTGATTCCAGCCCTCACAAGCAAGGTTTCTCGTAGCTTCTCCATGGTGGGTGTGTGCATGAGAGATGACCACTGTGTCCCCAGTCCTGGGCCAGCTGCACAGAGGATGCACCAGGCGGACCGGTGTGTGCCCAGTGATGAGAGAGCCCGGGTAGTGCCGCCCTGGGTCCTATCCGCTCCCAATCACGGGCTCTGCAGTACATAGTCCAGGGGACACACTCAACTCTGCTGGCACAAGTGTCCCTTGAACTGCCTTCCTCATCCCTGGTCATGGAGCCAACACAGCTGCCCACCACGTGCTGAGCACCTACTGTGCGGCTCGTGCCCCATGCCTCATTGCACCAAATTCTCACAACAGCGCTGCCAAGAAAGTACTGTTACCCTGTCTTGCAGATGGGGAAACTGAGTCTCAGCTAGGTCAAGTGACTTGCTCAGTAAATGATAAGCCAAGGACTCAAATCCGGCCTGACCCAGGCCATGGGCCAGGATCTTGTTCCTGGACCACTCTCAAGGCTCCAACCAGGGGACCAGCTTGGCCCAGGCCCTGCCCGAGAACCACTTTCCATGGATTGCCAAGGACACCGAGCACAGCGAGGAAGACGGGTTCACACAGGTCCAAATCCTGATTTCACCACCGACTCACCGTGTGACCATGGGCAGGATCCTTTACCTCTCTATGCCTCAGTTTCCCCATCTGTAAGATAGGGATAATGATAGTATCTATTTCATTGCATTTGAGGATTTAGTTAATTTCTGTAAAGTTCTTAGAACAGCACCCGGCATATGGTGTTACTTAAGTGTTGTTCAATAAGGAGAATAAATAAATGACTCCCTCTGACTTTTGTGGGTGGCCTGAAAATTGGGTCCCACAGAGGGTAAGGGGCAGAGCTGTAATTCAAGCCCTGGACTCAGGACTCCCCGTATAGTGCTCTCTCCCTACAGCACCAAGGGATCTCCAACTTGGCCTAGAGAATGAAAAAGTCCCAGCACTGGCCCAAGCTCAGGCCCCAAGGAGGACAGAGAGGCAATGAGGAAGACCAGGGGCAGGATGGGCACGAAAGCACAGGCCAGGGCTGGGCCCCAGGCCCCGCTCCAGCCGCCGGCACCCCCTCCTCCGTGGCTGGCACTTGCCTACCACCCCCAGCTCCGGAAGGCCCTAGCACTCCTGTGGGTACTGGGGGGCCCTGGGCAGCCAGGTCCTGAGCGGCTCCCCTTAGCAATGAGGGGTCCAATGCACAGTGATCCCGGGACACAGCAAGTGGGAACTTTGAAGGACAGCGTAGTCACCCAGCATCTGCTACAGTCGGGGTTTCCTGGCCTGGCCCTTGCCCAGGTCCCGGGGAGCCTCACAGGCAGGAATCCCATGCAGAACGGGCTCCTGTCGAAAGTGCTCAGCCTACACTGCAGGAGGAACCCAGATGTCTACACTCAACCCTCCCAGTAAAGCCCCACAGACCAGCCCGCCCCTGCCACCAGGCAGCCCACTAGGTCAGAGGGGCCTGTGTTTGAAGTCACGCACTGCTGGTAAAAATGGGAAAAGTGCAAACAACCCAGCCACCCACAGCAGGGAAGTGGCCGTTTGAGGGAGGCCCATGGCAAGGTGGGTCTGGACTCAGCTCCCGCTGTGCCCCCAGGACAGAGGCCCAGGGTGCAGAGTCAGGGGCCGCGTGAGGGTGCAGAACGGGCTTTGCACCCCTCGTGGGTAAGAACAGACAGTGTGCATGTGTTTGTAGGTGCTGGAACCACGGGGCCAGTGAGGGCCTCTGGGGAGGGGGCCTCAGGAACAGGGAGCCGCCCATCATTCCTGTTGCACACAGAGAGCACGTGCCAGTTCCCTAGTTTAAAATGAGCCCAGGGACACGCACGTTCCTTTCTATGTACACGCTCCAACACTCGACAAATGCACAGAGATCGCCAGTACACACGTGCAAACACACACAGCCCATCCGCGCCAACTTCAGTCCAGCCAGGCCCTTCCTGCGGCCCAAGAAAGCGACAGGAGGCCGCGGCAAACAGCCGGGGCAGGGCCAAAGAGATGGTGGCAGACAGACGAGACGAGACAGAGGGACAGAAACAGAGCTAAGCTCAGCTCAGGCCCCAGGGTGACCCTGCTCAGAAGGAGCCACTTCAGGCTGGCCCAGGGGCTGTGGGAAGTGAAAGTGGCCAAGCTGAAAGCTGGCAGTTCCGGGTCCCGCCCTCAGCCTGGCCACTGACTGCGGTGTGGCCCTGAGCCAGCGCCTCACCTCTCTGGGCCACAGCCTGCCCACAAGTGCGCAGCAGGTGGGAGGCCACTGGCTGTGACCTCCAGCATCTGGGGTCCTGGTTTCCTGTCGAGCCCCTTCTCCCCAGACCCCTTGGTGTCTGCAGCTGTCCTCCGGGCTCAGATGGTCCCCGAGGACAGCACCCGTGTGCCCTCTGCAATCCAAGACACAGTCTCCAGGTCAGCTGCCACCTCAGCCGAGCTGGGAACCCACTCCCAGAGCCCCTCCCTCCCTTGCCATCAGCCCCAGCACCACGCCGCAGAGGAGAGCAGGACAGTGACAGGAAACAGCAGGAGCAGATGGCCACTGTCCTCCCGTATCATCTCACTTAATCCTCAGCACAGCCCTCAGTCCCATTTTGCACGCGAAGAAACCGAGGCTCAGGGATGAGCTGCCCGGAGCCGCGCAGCCAGCGACGGGTGAAGGAGCTGGGATGGAACCCATGCTTCACTCAAAGCTCGGCGGGCAGTGGGGAGACGGGAGGGGCCCCAGAGGCAGACACGCCCACTCCCTGGCCCAGCACCCAGGCCTCGGGACTCCGCGGGCCAGAGCCTGTCTCCAGCAGCCTCAGCGCGTGGTGGCCGCGGCCGCTGATGCTCTGCCTGCCTCTCCCGGGAACCCAGCAAGTGCGGAGTCAGCGCCTGCTGAACACTCACCCTGCGTCGGGCACGGTGCTGGGCACCTTGTGCTATCAACCCCATGAGGTGGGCACTAGTTTTCTTCCCGTTTCACAGATGAGGCCACTGAGGCACACACAGGTGAAGCAACTTGTTATGGGTAGACTCGGGGGCTGACACCAGGGCCCACATGCCTGACCACTCTGTCTCCACCTCACAGCCCAGGACTTTGTCTGTGCTGACCTGCCACCCCCACGCCAAGAGACTGTCCGGTGGGGCAGGAAAGGCCTCTCTCCTGGAAGCTCTGTTTAGATGGAGGGCTTGAGCCACCACCCGTTGGGCCATCTATACTTCTCTGCTCACCCCTCTCTCAGCCTGGCTCCTCCCAGGATGCTTGGGGTCCCTGGAGACCCCCACCCCCGTCCTTGAAGCCCAGCTCTGGGTGGGACGGGAAGGTCTGTGTCTCCCCACAGACCTCAGACAGTGTCCTCAAAGAGAAGGGCCGGATCTCAGCCTGAAGTCCAGAGAGGGTGTGGGACAAGCCAGGGTTGCACAGCAAGCAGGAGGCAGGAAGGAGCCCTATAGGCCTGCATCTCTGCCTCACAGCTCAACAGAGTCCACTCTGCCTCCTGCGCCTGTCACGATGACAGCTGGCTTGGCTGAGGGGTAACCCAGAGTGGAGATGTGAGTGGAGGGATGGGTTTTCGGTAGGTTCTAGAACTCCTCACCCTGCAGCCCCACCCTGCAGCCCCAGAAGCCCTGTGGGCCCACCGTGCACAGGTGCTCCGCCTTCCAGCTCCATCTCCTGCTATCCCCCCCCGCCCGAGCCAGGCAGTATCCCCACTTCACAGATGTGCAAACTGAGACAGGTGCACGTGACCACTCAGCAGTGGGATCTGACCCGCCATACCCTGCTTCTGGCCACAGAACAGGCCTTCCTGTAGCCCCCGTCCCAAACCCAACCCCTTCCTAGTCCTCAGGGACTGCCTCTTTCAAAAAGTCTTCCCAGAACTCAGGGGGCCCCCGCTCAGGGGCCTCCTCCTACCCGCAGAAAGCAGACTGAGCCAGAAACCCACAGCACCTCCCCCTCAGACTGGGGCTCCTGGGAGTTGAGGCTCTATCCTCCCTCAGACAGGGAACTCCCCTCCCCTCAGACTAGGAAGTCTGGAGGGTGGGACTCCCACATCCCTCTTCTAGCACCTCCATCTACACAGCCCCCCTGGGGGGCAGGACTCTGCCCCAAGGGGACAAGCAGGACCCCAGGCCAAGCCCCAGCCCCTCCCCTCCCCGGCCTCCCTCCCTCCTGGCGCTCCTCCAGGCCTGGCCAGTACCAGGCAGGGTACCCCCCCCAGGCCCTGTCCATGAATCCCACCTCTGTTGGGTACCACAGACCCCCCTTTCTCCTCCCCAAACAAATGGAGTGTTGAGCAAGACACTGGCACAACGACACACAAGGCAAGATCTATTTCCTTGGATTAGCATGGCTGCCAGCAGGGGTGGGCAGCCAGGCTGGGGGAGCAGTCTGTCCATGTCACAGCCCCTCTAAGTCCAGCCTCTGAAATTGGGGACCAGGCACTCTAAGCTCCATCCTGGCAGGGCTGAGAGCAGCAGCCCACTCCCCAGGTAACCGCGGAGCAGGCCCATCCCAGGTGCCCTCTTTCCTCTCTCTCCTCCCCTGAGAACACAGGCAGGACTCTCTGAGCCCAGGTCCACACGCCTGCTGTGCACCCTAACAGCGAACTTCCCCAGACCTCAGTTTGGCCGTTTATAAATGGGCATGACAATCCCTACGCCGCAAGGGTTGCTGGGCCATGGAAGGAGCAGAGGCCGGAAGTCTCAGCACACAGTGGGTGCTCGATTAAAACCAGTTCCCTTCTCTCTCCTCTCTCCTTCATTCCTTCTCCCGACCTGGAGGGGTAAGAGGTGGGGCCGGTAGAATGAGGGGTGAGAGAACGCAGGCTGGCAGGATGGAAAATGGTCTGTCCATGCACGTAAAATGTCCCCTATTCAGAAATGAGAACCTCCGGTCGCCCTGGGGCTGGCAGTGAGGCCTCCCAGGACTGGAGTGGCTCAGCAGAGGAGGAGGCCCCAGAGCCAAGTCTGCAAATCAAAGCTCAAAGCCCATCGCCTCCCAGAAGCCAGTCTAGATATTATCCCCATTTTACAGACAAGTACACTGAGGTGCACTGTGGTTAAGTAATTTGCCTAAGGTCACACAGCTAGTTAGCCTGTGAGCATTGGTTTCTTTTGACAATTCAGGCTGCTACGAAAAGCTCTTCCTTATGGCATAAGCCTTCTCGACCTGAGAACCTTCTGTGCCTTTGACTCTGCATTCAGAGTCAAGTCCCAACTCTCTAGCCTGAAATGCAAGGCCTCCCAGCAAGGCAGCATAGTGCAGCAGAAAAGAGCACAGGACCTGGAGCCAGCCCAACCTGAGGTCAGATGCCAGGCCTGCCACCCACTTCCAGCTGTGGGTCCACAGCAACTTACCAGGCCTCACATTCCTCGTGTGAAAAATGGGAATGACAAGACTGACCTCCCACGGTGGTTGGTGGGGTCATCCATCCATGCATCCACCACATCCTTACTGAACACCTACTATGTGCCAGGCCCCAGTCAAGGCACTTGGGACAGGGCAGGGAAAAGACAGAAAACTCGGGAGCTGATACTCTACAGGGCTGGGAGGACAGACAGCAAACAAGCAAATACACAGAACAGCATCACTAGCGGGGTGGGGGTGGGGGGCTCTAAGGAAACAGAGAGGGCAAGGGGGCCAAGAGCAACACACAGGGTGGGCAGGGAGCTGTTCCCCGAAGAGTGACAATTAACCAGAACAGGAGAACGCCACACATCCATCCGGGCGGCAGCAAGGAGCACAGAAGGAACAACAGCTCCTGCAGAAGGAACAGCGAGTGCAAAGCCCAGGGAATCAAATGCGACCCGGAGCCTGTGGGAAAATACCCAGCACATGGCAGATGCCCCATCAACAGCAGCTGCTGGCGTTACTGCTAGAAACCCCTGAAACCCCTCACGCCTCGCTCTCCTCTTCTGGAAAATAGGCTGCCGTGCAGGTTCCAGTGAATTCTAGGTCTCTTGGTCTCATCCACACACGTAATTCATTTAAAGTAACCCTGGTTCCATTATTAGTCCTCCCATTGTGCAGGTGAGAAAATTAAGGCTCCCAAGATCTCACATCAGCATCAGGGCAACATCAGGACATGAAGCTAAGTCCAGCAGTCCCAAACCCATGCTCCTTCCACCCGTGTGAGCCTCACAGAGCACCCACTACAGCTCCCCTTCCCATCCCATGACAGCTTCGAACACCAAAGTCTCTCCTTATGATGAACCAAGGTCTGTGCCTCGTTGGTCCGGCTTGTGTCTGCCCTTTGAGGCCACCCAGGACAGCCCTCTCTCCTCTTCCCCAGGTTGACCTGAAAGGTGAGCAGCTGCCACCCAGAGCACCTCCCAGCCCAGGGCCTGTGTTTTACTTTGCCCCCTTGCCTTACCCCACCCAGGTGAAGTAGGGAATTTTATCATCCCCATTGTATGGATGAAAAAACTGAGGCCCAGAACGGTGAAGAAATGTGCCCAAGGGCACATGCCTGGAAAGTGGCAGTGTCAGGATTTGAACTCAGACCCTTGTCACTTGAAAGACAGTCATCCAGCCCCATTTCTCCCCAAACCCCTCACACGGCCCTCTTTAGGTAAGCCTTTCAGCCCCTTGCCTGGTCTGGCCCTGGTGGTGCCAAGGAGGTGGACAGGATGGACTTGCCCTGAATCGGTTACTCCCAGGACACACCAGCCACATGCCTGACACGCCGTCCCCCAAGCCAGAGCACCCAAGCCCCCTGAAGGAAGCCAGCAGGCAGGGGGCTCAGGCAGCAGCTGGGGCGGGGGGAGGGCCCCTGATTAACGTGCACACACGAACCAGCCACACCTGGTCCCAACTGGGCTCAGCGACCAAGGCGCTGCATGGCCTCCCAGAGTCCCTCTGCTTCTCCGGGCCCCATCCTGTTACCACCAACTCAGGACAATGCTCCCACCACTCAAGGGCCACAGGGAAGGGTACAATGAGGCAGATCTCTGGGGAGAAGGCACCACTGGTCCCCCAGGCGTATCAGAAAATCAGGTTTAAATCATTTGTAAGAGGAATTATGATGATGGTGGTGGTTACCACTTACTGAGAGTCTCCTATTGCCAGGAACCACACTAGGGGCATCACACACATTATCCCAAATAATAGCAACCCTGTGGATGAAGCATGTGCCTCATCTCCATCTTACAGAGGGAGAAACTGAGGCATGAGACCATACACTGTAAGAGCCAGAGCCAGGATCCAAACCCAGAACCCTGTGCTCTCTGTGCTGCTTCCTGTCTTATTACGTCACCTCAGGAGAACACCTGGGGGCTCAGGGCGAGGAGGAGAGAAAGCACTCTCTCTCTGAATCGTCTAGGAGTTCAGGCTCCTGGGGACAGCTGGGCCTGGTGAGCTGGCCGCTGGGGCAGGGGCTGCCCTGGGACTGAATTCCAGTCCCAGCAGTGCCTGCTGTGTGACCTTGGGCAAGTCACTTCCCCTGTCTGATACCTCAAAGCAGATGTCAATGCTGGGCTCCCTGGAGCACAGTAGTGGGTCAACGGTGCCCTGTCAACATGAAGGATGAGGATGAAGTCATTTGGGAGCAAGAAAGGAGCACACGTCCAGATGGGGGAGTCATGTGATCAAAGGCCCGAAGAGGGCGAGGGCTTGAGGAGGCAGAGGTGGGGAGAGCGTGGCCACAGAAGTCGGAGGCGAGGGTGGGAGAAGGTCTGGGGAGCAGGGACTCCCATGGTGCCAAAGGGTCTCCATCCTGGCCACAAGGACAGGCAGGATGAGCATGGCTCAGATCCACCTACCTTGCCTTAACGTCCCTGCAAAGAACCCCACTTCAGCCTGTGACAGTAACAGGGAGTCCCCTGCAGCAGCCCCTCCCCCCACATCTCCATCATCCTCCATGGGGCACCCACCCTCTCCCTGCACAGCCCCTTCCAGGGCACCCATCAACACCCCTTCCCTGGGGACCTCAACACCTCGGCAGCCACAGCCCCTCCACGTGGGGACCACCGCATCTTAGAGACAGCATCTCCCGATCCTTAGCAACCACCAACACCGAGCCCAGACAGCCAGCCTCCTCCTCTGTCTCCTCCTCTCTCCATGGAGACCACAATGCCACAGAGGCGGCTCCTTCGCCACGGCAACCACCGTCACTCAGCACCGCCTGGACAACAGCTCCCTCCACGTGGCCACCACCAACACAGCCCCGGTGACAGCCCCAGCCTCTCCTCTCCAGGGCAGCCACCAGCCCCAACCAGGACAGAGCAGTTCCTGCTGCCGCCTGCCTGCCTGCAGCCTCCTAGTGTCAGCCGACTCTCCCTGCACCTCCCAAATTCAATGACACTGGATCAGGCCCCCTATCAATGCAGCTGGCCTTTTCCCCTGCTCCCAGCTCATTCCCTGCCCCCTCTACAGTGGAAAGACCCCCACCCCGAGGGAGGAGAAGAGGCCGTGTTCTCCCAGGCCTTCCCTGGGAAGACAGCCCCAGCCCCCAGCAGGTGCACAGACGCCCCCCTTCCTGCTGGGGTGCAGACCAGGCCCGGCGCAGCCTCTCTGCTGGGTGACCGGGCAGGAGCTGGGGACTCTGAGACAACATGGGCTGCCTTCCCACCCTCTCCACCTGTCCCAGCCCCCAATGGGCCTGCCACTCTGCCAGCTGCCTCATGGGCCCTGTGGAAGGGAAGCTAGGGAGAGGCAGGGGTGCCCACAGCTGGGGGCAGGGGCCAGGCCAGCAGGAAGAGACACACAGGAGGCTGAGGCTCGGCTACATCACAGGTTTGCAAGGCCAGGTCATGTGAGCTGTGCTCGCACACAGCCATACACACACACACACACACACACACACACTCAAAAGGACCCTGTCCTTACCAGATATCTGCAGGCAAAGGCAGCCCCTCCGGCCAGCAAGGCTCTGTCCCCAGCCTGGGTCTCAGGTAGGTCCCCCAGGCAGTAGCGGCGGCAGCAGCAATGGGGTCTCCGGTCCTGGCCCAGCTCAGGCGGCAGCAGCTCCTCACCCAAGTCCTCTCCTGCGAGGAGGCGAGGGGGAGAGACGGGAGGGAGAGGAGAGGAGGAGAGGAGGGGGGCAGCGGAGGGAGGGAGGAGGGAAAAATGCTGAAGTCTTGAAGGGTACACTCACTTCTTTCTTAGGTTTCCCATGGCAACCAAAAATACCACAAATGAATATCAGTGTGAGAGAGAGGGAGGAGGTAGAGGGAGGGGAGGAATGGAGGGAGACGGAGGAGAGATGGAGAGAGATAGAGACAGAGATGGAGGAGAGATGGAGAGACCGAGATGGGAAGAGATGGAGAGAGACAGAGGCAGAGATGGGGAGAGATGGAGAGACAGAGATGGGAAGAGGTGGAGAGATAGAGACAGAGATAGGGGAGAGATGAGACAGACAGAGACAGAGATAGACAAGATGGAGGGAGAGATGGAGAGAGAGACAGAGATGCGAAGAGATAGAGACAGAGATGGGAAGATGGGGAAGAGATGGAGGCAGAGATGGGGAGACTGGGGCAGAGAGATGGAAAGAGATGGCGGAAGAGAGACAGAAGGATGACGGGGCAAAAGAGATGAAGGGGAAGGGCCTCGAGACCCAGGGGGAGGGCACGGGGGCTCCCCACCATAACCCACAGGGCTCAGGGCAAGGGGAGAAGCCAGGGGCCACAGGACCTATTTCAAGTTCCCAGGCAGCAACACATGGGTGGATTTTCTGGGAACTGAGGGGCCCCCACCCCCCCACCTTGTCCCGCAGTCCCTGCTGGGCCCCACAGCCTGTAGGGGCCTCCTAAGTAATAGCCCCAGCCCACACCCCACTCACAGCCATGGTCACACATGTCACACCCCCCTGTGTGTGCACACACACACGCTCACACTCACCTGACACCCAGTGCCCACACACAATGCCCAACCATGTCACCCTTCTGTTGGTCACTCCAAGCACCAACGCCACCCACTCCCCTCATCAGCTGGGCCCTCGTCTCCTCCCCTGCAGGGCACAAAGACACCCCCAGCCCGGCACATCCCTTCTTACTCAGAACTCTGCCAGGACTGGCATGCACCTCCCCCGTGTGCCCAGCCAGTGCCCTGCCAGGTGTAATACCTGCGTCCCACCTCCCCACCACGTGTGCTCACACACAGCCTAAGAGCACAGTACCTGCCTGACCTCCACCTGCGCAGGCACACACACTCCCCGGCAGACGGGCCGGCAGAGCCTGGCCTCCATCTGTGCGCACACGTGCACCACATACACTCAGCCCCTCCCGAGCAGGCCCCTCTCCCCACCCGCCCCGCACCCCCACCAGTCCAGATGGTACTCCTGGCCCTCCCCCGCAGGCAGGGGCTCACACCTCGGCCCCCTCGGCATTGCCATTCACAAACATATGTAGACCCACCGAGTGCTGGCAGCCAGAGGCGCCCGACAGAACATAAACACACACGTGGCCCTGCACTGCCTCAACTCCCTCACTCCCACCCAAGGCAGAAAACAAGGAAGGGCTTCCCAGCCCTAGACGGGGGCACACACTTGACCCTAAGCCCCGCAGCCAGCAAGAATGAGAAAGCACCCGGGGATACATACTAAACCCCCCCAACACCAACACACACACACACACACACACACACACACACTTGTCCTCCCAGGGTGCACTCAGACAGAACCAACACAGCAGAACTTTACACCCCTGCAAAAAAAAAACGCACACCACAGACCCAGACACCCGTATGCCCAGTGACCCAGGTCACAGCTGCCCACAGAGCGTGGATGCAGGGGTGCCCCACACAGACACACACGCCAACACGCAGGCCCACACCTGTGCCAACATGCATGGGGACACTGCACAGACACACACTGACGTCTGGCGCTGTGGACTGCCCCCACCCCAGGTTTCACCAAACACCCAAACATGCCCAGGTGCAGAGCGGTACCCTACATAGACTCGCACACCAAACACACATGCCCCAAGCATGCCCACACACCGGGAACCACTCCCGGACACACGTGCCAATGCACATGTGCCCGCACACCCCTAGCACACACAGCCTCGCCTGCCCGCCGCCACAGAACTCCCAGGGCAGTTCACGGCGCAGTCCCCCATGCCTTCCACACCACCTGGCACATGCACCCCTCGCCAACAACTCGCGGGCCCTCGCCCCCCTGCGCCCCTGCCCGGAGCGGCCCGGCCTCCCCGCCAGCCCCCGCCCCCGCCGGCCGCTCTCGGATCCCGCGCTCCGCGCCGAGCCCAGAGGCCGTGAAATTGGCTGCGAGCGTCAGCGGCTGCGGCTGCAAATTCTAAGCACAGGGAAGTAAGGCGGAAAGCCTGGCGGGCGGCCGGGCTGGGGGCCGCGGTGGGGCGGGGGGCGCGTGGCCCCGGGCAGGGCTCTGAGAGCGCGCCCGCCCCCCACCCGCGCCGGGTCGGCCGTGGTTCCCGCCCACCCCGCCCGCCACCGCGCTCCTGCCCGCGCGCACCGGCCGATCGCGCCGGCCGCCGGTCAGACCCAGTCTGGCCTCGGCCACAGCGCCCACCGATGGACGACGCCGGGCGTCGGCTACGGGCTCTACGTTGCCTCCTCCGGGACGCCTTCCCTACTCTCCGCCCTCCTCGCAGCTTCTCTGCCCCCACCGCCACCCCCGCCCGTGGCCTCTGCTCACAGCACAGCACAGCCGCAGGCTGGCTCCACCCGCCCTCGCGCCAAAGGAGGCAGAGGGAGGGCATTCGCTCTGTCCAAGGTGCTGGGCCAGGCCCTCTCCAGCCCCTGCCAAGCTTTACCGCTGTGCGGCCTCGAACCCACGACCGCTGCTCTGCTTCCGGTTCCTCATGCGTGCAGTAGGAACGATACAGAGGAGCGTTCTGGGGATTTAATGAGGGACTCCCTGAACGGGCTTAGAACAGCAGTCAATGAACACGGAGGAGTGCGAGGCAGAATTAGTCAGTATGGGCCTCTGTCTTGCTGCAGTGTCACCCAAGGTGAGGCACTTCTCTGAGCTCAAGCTCCTCCTCCAGAAAATGAGCATGGCTTTGCTGCTTCCCCAGGAGTCCAGGGGGAGCGCCCGAGACTCACCCGCCCACCCCCAGACATGCAGCTGCCCCTCTCAGCTGCCACCCAACCAGTGAACATGGGTGAATTAATCTTCTGGAAAAGCATCAAAAATGCAGGTTCCTGGGCCCTTCATCAACCCTACTGAATCCAAATCCCAGCAGCAGGGCACAAGAATGTGCATTTTACCAAACACGAGAGATGCTGATGCTCCCTGACAAAGACAATACTGCACGATTTATTGTCCCAGCGTTTATGGTCCTGCGTAGTTGATCCTCAAATTACATGTCCAGACTCATCTTCTCAAAATCCACGCCAGGATCCCCTGCCTCTGGGACCCTGCTCACGTAGTCGCTCCATCTGGCGTGCCTCCGCCCAGGGGCCAGCGGGACCTCTTTCGCAATCCCCCAGCCAAGATTAAACAAGATAATTGAGTGTGCCTTGCCCTTCGCCTGGCTCCTACCAGGTGCGCGATGGAGGGAGTTCTGCAATGCCCAGAGCAGGACTCTCCAACCTCCCTGGCTTGCTCAGCACCTGGCCTCCGGCCTGCAGCACCAGCTCTTTCGGGCAGGACACAGAGTAATGAGAACCATCTGTCAAGCAAGCCCTACTGTGTGCAGGCCCTACGCTGGGGGCACTTCTATATGTCTCATCTATCCTCCAGGGCCCTGAGCACCACCAGGCAGGGACCTCTCCTGGGGGTTTCTGCCTGAGCCTTGGGGGCCAGCATTTCTCCCTGGGTGAGACATGCTTGTGGAGAGGCTGGGCACACCGTCTGAACGTGAAATGCATTGCTCCACCCTCAGGGGCGTGCAGATGGAAAGGATCTGTTTAGTAAGTATTGTTTGAGGGCCCACCAGCCTCCACCTGCGTGGAGCTCACATGCAGTGGGACAGACAGGGAACTGTCAACAAGCGGCTCCTAGAAAGGATCTGGGAGGCAGGAAGGCTGACCCCACAGCCTCTGTTTTCCTAAGACACAGGGAGAATTGTAGGGGGAGAGAGATGAAAGAGGGAAACCGAGTCAGGCCTTAGTCACAGGCTAGGCCCAGAGCAGGCTGGTCAGGCAGCCCCGGGGATTCAACCCCACTCCTCGCTGAGAGATGTGGTGACAAGACCAGCCCGGGGCCACACCGTGGTGGAACCAGGAATGGAACCCCCCACAGGTGGACTCTCAAATCAGGCCATTCACTGCTGGACTCTTGCTGGAGAAGGCCCTATGGAGAGAGGCCCCCCCAAGAGGCTAAGGCCTCCATGTGATTGTACACACGCAATCACAGACGCTGTGGCTGGGGGCCAGCAACTCCCAGGCCTTCTAGACCTTCCTCGGGCCCCCCAGCCTGAGCATCAGGAAACTGCATTTCAGGGGCTGGAAAGCAGGGGTTAGAAGGGGCAAGAAGGAAACAGACAGACAGACACACACACACGTGCACCCAAGACCATGCCAGGAAACCAGGAAAGAATGAAGGGGTCTGATGAGAACGGGGAGGAAAATACTTGAACTGACGCCTCCTATGTGCCAGACAGACTGCTGCACACTTGGCCTTCTCTTACTTAACCTTTATCATGACCTTTAGGCCCATACCATTGTCCCCACTTTGCATTGAGGAAATAGGGCCTTATAGGGGTGAACCGGCATGCCCAGGACACACACCTGTAAGGAAAACAGGGAGAAACTGGAGCCTCAGAAAGAGGCCAAGACGCTGTTCCTTCCACAAGCACGACGGGGGGAGTGGGGAGTGTGTCTGGAAAGGGAGTCCAGGGGGCCACAGCTGAGGCCACAACAAGACTCAGGACCTGGGGAAGACACTGATCCTGGGACAGCTCCCCCACCCTACAAGCACTGCTCTGGGGGGCCAGGGAGCAGGAGCTGCCCTAAGGAACGTCACAGGTCACTGGGTGCGGGGGCGGGGGGACAGGGAGCGGGCAGGAGACAATAGGGTGAGGGGATTGACACCCAGGAGCCGTCCCCAAGGCCTCTCCTTTCCTGCCCCTCTGTCCTTGCAGCCACCAAAAAGGGCTTCCCCACCCACAGCTTCTGTAGGGCAGGGTCACTGCCCCCCTTTACAAATGAGCAAAGCAAGGTCCAGAGAGGGCTGCACTGAGAGAGGCCCCCCAAGAGGTTAAGGCCTCCCGGCCCACAGGGCAAAAGAGTTCAGCAGTGAATGGCGCTGGTGCGAGAGTCCACCTGCGGGGGCTCCATTCTCGGCTGCATCACTGTGTGGCCCCGGGCTGGTCTGTAACCTCTCTGTTTCTTATCTGTGAAATGAGGAATAGTAATAGCTCCCGCTGCAGGAGCCTTTTGTGGGATTAAATGAGCGCTGGTTATAAAGAGCTTCACATCGGGCCTGACTCCCAGTAGAGGCTCAGTGAATATTAGCTAATATCATTATTATTATCATCACCATAATTATTACTATTGCAATCCTCAGCGTTGTGCAGCCAGTACCCTTCCTCAGGCACCCCAGGCGTAAGGCTGCCCAGGTGGCTCCCGGTCCTCAGGGCCTCTCCGGGGCTTCCCTGGGGACTGTCTGCAGAGCTGGAGCGAAGGAGAGGGCTCTATTATTCCAACCCCCCAGGCGCTGTCACCAGTAATAAGGGCAGAGCCTCTGCCCTAGGTGCTAACCGGGCCAGGAGAAGGTTAATTTAATCAGATTGGGCTGGGACAGCAGGACGAAGAGGACTGGGTTAACCTTCTGCGCTATCAGCGCCGCCCCTGAAGAGGTCTGACTTGCTAAGCACGCTCAGCTTTGAGGCAATTCCACTTCTTGGCGTCCACCCCACAGAGCACACCGTCACGGGAGGGTCGGGGGACAGGAGGGAGGACCTGGGCCCCAGGGCACTGTAGCTGGGGCAGGTGGGGGTAAGAGCAATGGGCACATCCCAGCCCAGCATGTGCATGTCACACTTTCACACTGGCTCATCAAGCCCGCAGGGCAAGCAGCCACCACCCTTACAGAGCCACGGGAGAAGCTGGCTCTGTCACACACAGCCAGGATGCAGCAGAGGTGTCACCTGAACCCAGTTCTGCTTCCAAAACAGACATCCTACCAGGCCTCGGGGGACACTGGGGAGCAGGAGTGGAGCTGGCAGTGACCAGCCCAGACACGCTCCTCTAGAGAAGGCACGGCAACTGGATGCGCCCATTTCTGCCACCCTGACTGTCTCTGGATCTTATGGGGTGGAAGAACAGCAAGCACTGGCCCAGGAATCAAGAGGTCACTGTAGCCAGTAACCTCTCAGCCTTGGGCCCGTCACCCGGCACCCCCCACCCCCACTGCACGTAGCTCCCCATCCCTCCATAAAGTGAGAGTGCCCTTCGGGAAGGGACGCGCTCACCAAGCATGTCCCCCTGCTGCCACGGGGCCGGAGAGTGCACATTAAAGACTAAATCAACAGCTTGCTCTAACCCCAGGTTGTTCATCTGTCAAATCTCCACATAATAGAACCTGCCCACCTCACAGGACTGCTGTGAAAATCCAAGGAAAGAAAAGAACATTCTTTACAAAGTTAGACTTCAACCAGAACGGGGGAACAGCTGCTCTGCTGGGTTGGGGGACAGGAGGCAAGGGGCTGGAGCTCGTGTGGGCAGACCCCCTCCTTGTGCCGGCACCAGCACCCCGGAGGCGCACTGTCCTGGAACCCCCCTTCACCTTTCCAACCCCCCGCAATGTGACAGATGAGAGGCCGAGGCTGGAGAGGGGCCTGAACGCCTAAATAATGAAACACGGAAAGTGGCAAAATGGAACTAGAACCAAAGATCTCAGGCTCCCTGGCTGGGGCCATTTTCTGTTGCCTCACACACGCACACACACTCTCTCTCACCAAAACACACGCACCCAAGGCTCTGTACACCTGCCTGGGATCGGGAGAGAACAGGGACTGCAGGGTGGGACTCAGACAGGGGGCACCATGTGGGGACAGCAGATGCACTACTTGGAGGGTCTCACACCCACTCAGGACACTGGGGAATGGGGCCCCTTGGGAGGGACCCCTCACCCTAGGGCTCTGTGCCTCCCCTTCTCACCCCTCACACACAGGGCACACAGCCACACACACTCCCACTCACATCACACTCACACACTCCGGCCACTGGGGGTGACCCCCACACTGCTGTCCCATTGACGTCACTGGCAGCCTGAAGCTGATGTCACACCCTGAAGTTCTCACTGACGTCACACACACACTTCTCCCTGATGTCCCCACAATCACTCCTCTTTCTTCCTGCCCAGGGGCTGATGGCCCAGAGGTCCCCACCCCCCCCACACACACAGCTGCGGGGCCGCAAGCTCACTCGGGACGGCACCTGTGTGTGCGTGTGCACCCCTCTCACAGGACACACATTTGCACATGCATGCAGGCCCACACACCCTGCCAAGGCGCGGACATGACACGTCCCACAGGTGTCCGCAGGCCCCGGGAACAGGGGTGCGAGCCATGCACACGCACGTACACAGCCTCACTCCCAGCCCCATCCCGCGATGCGGCTCCCCACATTAAAATGCCCCTCGGAGGCGGAATCAGGCAGTCTGGGCCCCGCAGCTTCCACCGCATTCCTCCAGGTGCTGCCAGCACCCGCCTTCCCCCCGCTTCTCGCCTCCGACAGCCTGGCCTGCTGACAGCGACAGCCGCAGCCCGACACACACACTCCAGCCCAACACCTGTGTCTCTCAGCAAGGGACCAAGGCAGTGCCCTCCAGAAGCAGCTGCTGGGGCGGGAGGAGTCCAGGGGAAGGGGTGCAGCGCAGCGCCCAGAGCTGTAGAAAGTGCCCTGAGTTCTGTGCCCCTCCCCAGCACCGCTGCCCCTTCTCTCCCTCCTTGGGCACGCATGACACACCACAGCCTGGTGGCCCGTCCTGGACACAAGCTGAGTGCACATATGCACACACAAGTGTACACAAACACGCACGCCAGCTCTCTCCCCGCCAAACATTCTGAGGAACCCCTGTTGGGCCATGGACAGTGTGCATGTGTGTGTGCGTACAGAGATCAGGGTCCACCCCATGTCCACACACGCGCACACACACACAGCACGCACATCCCTCCCCACATGCACACACCACCCCACCGGCCAACACACCCACCCCTTCCCCCCTCCCCTGCCGGTTGCTGGAGCCCACACACACAAACACACACGCAAACACACACACACACACACACACAGCCAGCAGTGGCCCAAGCCCTGCCAGAGCTGCAGTCTCTGTCGATTTATGCTGCTTCCCTGGGCTGCCTCCCTGCCTGCCCTACACCAATGCCACGCAGGAGGGGGCAAAACCATAGCAAGGGTCCCCACCCCCCAATTCTGGTCCTCCTACCAAACCCACTGCCGCCCTTCAGGGAAGGGTCGCAAAGCCGCACCCTGGCTCCCTCCCCCTAGAGCCGACATCCAGCACCGGTCCACCTCCCTTACCAGCTAGAGGATGAATTCCGTCACCCGGCAGCACCCATGAACGAGAGGGGCCAAGGCCCCCGATTCGCAAAGATGGGGGCAGAGAGGTGCGGTGTGACACTGCCTGGCACACCGTCCACCATCCAGCCTCTGCATCACCCCCCAGAAACGCTCACCTCCCCGACCGTCCTCCGTGTCCTCCCACCGCCTCCGCCCACCACCACCGCCACCACCATCCCCGCGCAGGGTGGTCCCCTAGGGGTCTCACGGGGATCCCCACATCCAGGAGGCACTGGGGGTGGCTCTCCCGTCTCATCCTCCCCCTTCGGTGGCCTCCTCCAAGCCCCACCCCCATTGGCGGAGGAGGTGCCCTCCAGCTCCAGCGCCAACTCCCACCATCCCCGCCGGCCGCGGGCACTCGATCCGGAGGAATTCACTCACCTCCCGCCCCAGCCGCGATACTCCGGGCAGCGGCCGCTGCGGGCCTGCGTGCGAGCGCGAGTGCGAGTGCGAGTGTGAGCGCGGGGCGAGTGCGCGGCGCCCCGCGGGCTTGGCGCGCCCGGCCGGGGCTCTGTGCGTGGCGTGTCTGCGGGGCGACCCGTGTGTGTGTGTGTGTGCGTGTGTGTGTCCGTGAACGAGCGTGTGCGCGCAGACACCGCCGCCCCCACCGCCCGCCGCCGCGCCTCTGCCTCGGCGGGGCCGGGCGCCCGGGAGGGGCCGCAGCGCGGCGTGCGTCAGCCGCGGCCGGCTGGCTGTCCGTCTGTCCGTCCGCCCTCGCCGGCCCGGCGCCGGCTCCCGCTGCAGGCCTTTCCGCAGCCAGACCCCTCCCGCCCCTCTGGCCGCTGTGGTCCGCGGACACGCACGCTCGCAGACACACACCCGCGGGCGGGGGCCGCGCCTGGCTCCGCCGCCGCAGCTGCAGCGCCCGGGGAGGGCGGCGGCACCAGGACCGCCGAGCCACGGCTTCGGCCGGGCGCGCCCCCGTCCCCGCCCGGCCCGCGGCGCTGCTCACCCACCGGGTCGGAGTCTGGGTCCCGCCGCCGCCGCTGCCGCCGGTGCATTCAACAGCTGGAGGCAAACTTGCGGCGGGCGAGGTGCGCAGCGCCCCCCAGCGCCCGACCGCCCGGGGACGCCCCCAACCCTGGACTCCGCCTCCGCGGGTGGACCCCCTGTGCATCCCCCGCCACCCGCGCGGCGAAGTGTGACTGCTGCGTTCCCATTTTACAGGCCAGACAGCTGAGGCCCGGTGAGAGGAGTGACTCCCCAAGGTTACACAGCGAGTTTGCAAAGAATATTAGGCTCCCTGTCTCCCTACCCTTGCGCCAGGGCTCTTGGCTGCTGCTCACTACCTTTCTCCACCCCGCTCAGCGTATGCCCAGGGCACACTGGCTCTGTTGCAGCCCAGAGAAGCTTCATAAGGCCTTCCTGGCCCAGCTCCCCCTACCCGCCGCCTGCTCCTCCTTGCCCCCAGCCCCAGCTCCGCCAGAGCCCCCGAACACCTGCACCGCCTGCAAAGGGGTGGGCGCTGGGAGGTGGAGGTGGGAGATGCAAGACGCTCTGGCACCAGGGCTGTATCCCCCCGCTTGGGCACACAAGCGCATCCTCCTGGGCCCCTGTGAGCTGCACACCAGGCTCCGAAGCCCTGCTGCAGGCAGGCCCTATGCGTCTCGATCACTTTTATGGGGCTGCATGCACCAGCGCCTGTCCTCAGGTGGTGCCAGCAGTACCCGGCTGCGGGAACTGCCCGCAGCGCGTCTCCTCTGGGCCTGGCATGAGGATGACTCCCCAGAAGAAGCCACTGCCTGAGCTGAATACTGGCCAGCTGAAGAAGGTGGAGAAGGGTGTCCAGGCTGCGGGAACAGCATGTGCAAAGGCACAGTGGCGTGAAACAGCCTTGTGTGTATGCTGGGAACTCCACGGAGTCGGGTATTACTAGAGCAGAAAGAAACGTCTGTTCAGAAATTCCTCCCTCCTGTCACCTAAGAACGGGGAAGCGGCCCAGGATGGAGCTGGGAGGGCAGACAAGTGCTGGGACGCAGGCCACCCGTTGTCTCGGGGTGTGGAGACAGACTGGGCATTCCCCACCTCTGCCCGCCACACCTGCACCCTAGGCTGCCTGGCACGCTCCTACCCACCCTTCAAGGCCCCTCGATGCAGACCCAAACAAGCCATTATGTTGTCTCTGCCCTCTAAACTGAGCCCTGCTAAAGGGCGGAGGCCGTGTCAAACACATTGTGGGCGCCCCACACAAGGCTGGCGGTGAAACAGGGTCCCAGCTCCGCGTCCCTGCTAAAGAGCCCCTCGGGCGGGGACACAACGGCCCCTGCGCCCTCTGGCGGGCCCGGTGCGCAACTGCAGAGCGCTCCCCGCTCTCCCCTCCAGGCTGCCCCTCTCCGCTCACCTTCAGAGGTGGCCACTGACGGAGGCCACCGTAGCAGCTCCGGCCCACGAACCTGAGCAAAGACCCCGAGGAATACCAGGCAGCTGGTGGCAAAACAGCCTCTCCCAGCTCCGTTTGCGAGACTTTCCCAGTCATCTGCCAGAGTGCAGGTCACAACCATTTCTGAGCCTCAGTTGCCTCCTTTGTGAAATGAGGGTGACAAAAACAGCCAGTTCCCCCAGAGAAATGCTGGTTACTCCCCACCTGAGCGCCCCCTTCTCCCTTGGGACCTCCAGGTCTGGCTGGATTTGCTCAGAGGTTGTTTTGAACTCTAAAGCATTCTAAGTAATTCTCCCTTTGGAGACTGTGCCCTCACTAGGCAGATGGAAATCAGCAAGAATTTCAGACTCTTAGCTCAATTAATGCCACCATATAGAAGAAGGAGTTAACCTGAGCTGAGGGTCATGGTGGACCACACCGAGACACTCGATTGGGCTTTCTCTAGACCAATGAACTTTCTGCGGTAGTGGAAATGATACATATCTGCACTGTCTACTACAGTAGCCACTAACCACAGGCAGCTATCGAGTGGTTGGAATTGTGGCTAGTACAACTGAGTAACTGAATTTTTAATTTTTGTTTTTATTACTTTAAATTTAAATAGCCATATGTGGCTTGTGGCTGCCATGTAGGATAGTGCAGGTCCAGAAATACAGCAACCTCCTTGTTAAAATAGAGCCCAGATAGACTTAATGCCCTCACGTGCTCCACACACACAGGGACCCTGAGTACTGAGGGATGGGGGCGCAGAGACTGCTTGGAATCTCTAGGTGGATGGGTAAGGTGGAGTGAAATGTGGGCAGCAACATGTCCATCCCCACAATCACTGTCCCAGGCCAGGCCTTGGCATCTCCTGAATACCTGCAACAACCTCCCTCATCACCCATCTGTTTAACCTCCCCCCCGCCCCCAGTAGCTCCCAGAGCCCACGCAGGAGGCAAATACTTTCCGTGTCTCATGGCAAATGATTGGCAATAGCTGCCTGGTGCTCACTCTTTGCAGAAAGTGTCATGATTGATTGGTGATGTCTGCCTCAGGTATAGATTCAGATATAGATGGTGAACCCTCTCTGCTACAGAGTAAAACTGAAACTCCTTAACTTGCCTAAATAAGGCCCTTTGCAGCCAGACCTTACTTATCCCTTCAGCATCTCTAGTGTCACCCCACACGTGCTCTGGGACACCAATACCTGCCCTTTCCAGAGCATGCCGGGAATCTCTTATTCCATAATCTTCACACCTTTGTGCTTTTCATCTTCCTGTCCCCTTGGCCTGGGAAACCTTTTCTCCTCTTGGATCCCTTCCCCACCTGTCTACTTCCAGTCTATCCTCAGGCACTACTCAAAGGCCACCTCCTCAGTGAAGCCTTCCCTGACTAGCCCTTAGCTGAGCTGGCCGATCTTCCTCCGCTGGCTCCCAGAGCACTCTGTGGTGGCCTTAATGACAGCACGCTCATTCTGCACGTGTCCCCTCCCCCAACTGACTCCTCACTTGACCACCTCTATCAAGAAGCCACCGTGTACTGGGGCTCGCTCAGGGCTGGGCACCGTGCAGGGCCCTTTTCATACGTTTTTCTCAATCAGCTGCATGAGCGGACATTGGGGGGTTTTGTTACGAGCACTCAGCATCTATCCCCCTTCGCACCAGCACTGCAATTTCTTCTCTCCCCGCTGCTGTGTACAGTCTTGGTGGCATGTGAATGAAGGTGCCTCTCCCTGTCCCCAGCTGGCTGAAGCAAATCGTAAGCGGAGTGACGCGTGGACAGGAAAAGTAGCGAGAGCAGAACCATCCCAGAAATGTCAGTGCCAGATGACACACGTGGGCATTTCCACCTGCCCAGACCCCTGTCCTGCATCCCAGATCCCCCGTCTGCTGCAGGGCCTCTCCCGCTGGTGCACAGGAGCTGCCCTGGCAGCCCACCAGGGAGTGCCCTTTATTCCTAGTTGACCAGATGTGGCCCACATCCAAATGACCCCACTGCCCTGGCCACGTCGCCACGAGGACCTTTTTTCCAGAAGATCACCCTTTCTGCGGTGCTTAAGGAACAGAGGAGGGAAAGTGAGAGGAACACAGAAAAGCTAAAAGCTTCATGAATTGTTTAAGGGGAATAATAAGATATAACCTTCGTACTTAGGTGAATTATTTTTCACTTGGTCTACACGGCATTTTGAGTTGATGCTACGAAAATTAGGTTAAGTGATTCTTTTAGAGAAACACGCACACCAGAGCGTGTGTAGAGCGTCACATTCCTGTTTTGGATCCAGACCTAAAATCAAATTTTCTGCTGTGCCTCCAGTGCTGGGACTGAGGGCAACGACTCACTGGAGACAGGAACCAGCGATGAGACACGGAGCCTAGAAGGGAAAACTGAGCCCAGAAGGAAAACCTCCGCCCTCACCCCCCACGGAAGCACCCCAAATGGAACAGGAAGAGATGGGGGCTGAGCTGCCTTCCCAGGAAGGTGGGTCTTCTTATCTAGGGGTGTTTCGTTTTTCTGGGCATGGTGACAGGTCAGGGTATGCAAGGTCGCAGGTAGGGGCTAGAGGACAAATAATTACTGGGCCTAATAAGGAAGCCGGGGCTGGAGGAGATGGGGTGGGAGATGACCCCACAGGGGAGGAGGAAGGTGGGGGCAGGGAAGCCCCCCGAGGAGGCCTGGTTGTTAAGGGCTTGTGAAGAACACACACATTTCTACAAGGGGTTTTTAGGTGATTTTGCCGCGCAGTGTGTGCAACGCGAGCCCCCTCCCTCCCTCCAGTCTCCCTGCCTCCTTCCCTCCCCTCCTGCCTTCAGGAAAGTCTGTGTGTTTATCATATGAGTCATCTTTTGATGTGTAATGAATTACCTCAAAACTCAGTGGCTTAAATCAGCAAAAAATGTTTATCATTTCACAGTTTCTGTGGTCAGGAAATTGGGAGGGGGTGATTCAGACTGGGGATGTCTCATCAGATTGCAGGCAAGGTGTCTGGCTAGGGCTGCGCCCACCTGAAGGCTGGACTGGGGCTGGTGGACCTGCTTGGGAGAAGTTCACTCACCACTGGCGGGCTGGAGCCGGCTGTTGGCAGGAGGCCTCAGCTTCTGGTCACATGGACCCCTCCACAGGACTGCTTGAGTGTCCTCACAACATGGCGGCTGCATCCCCTAGATCGAGAGGAAGGAAGAAGCCACAACGTCTCCTATGACCTATCCCCCAAAGTCACACACTGTTGTATTTGCAATTTCCCACTGGTCACTCAGGTCTGCCCTATTCACTGTAGGAGGGGACCATACAGGATGTGGATTCCGGGAGGAAGGTACTATCAGGAGCCATCTTGAAGCCAGTGGTTTTGAGACCAATCAATTATATTTGAGGAAATTGAGGAAGTTCCATGCTCTGCATCCAGACTAGCAAAGGCAAAAACAGAACCAGGGGTGTGGATCCCAGAGCAGGATGGCCTGATTCTGGAGGTTTCTATATTCTGAGAGTCTGTAGTCTTCATAGTCCATGAACCAAGGCTAAAGGGGCATGAAGAATGTGCATGCAGTTTCTGATAAGGCTGGAAAGGGGGTAAGGGCCAGGGATGTGGCCCAGTGACAGCGAGCCCATGAGGGCCAGAGGCCAGGGTCACACTCTGGGGCACATTTTGAAGTATCCAGGTGGATGCCCTTTGGTCCGGAGATCAAGTAGTGGGAGGGGCCCCAGGGAACTCCTTAGGGGTACTGATGGCAGCCAGCTTGTCTGGCTTGGGGCTGCAACTGCTGGGTGGTGAGGTTTGCCAGGCTGCTTGCTTGCCAGTCTCGGTAGAGCACCCCTGGAGCATGCCCTAGGACAGGGAAGGGACAGGAGGACAACAGGGGATGCCCCTCTTGACACACCCAGTGCCTCCACTAGAATGTGAGCGATTCCCAAGCCAATACAGCATGTCTGTGTCCTGGGTGCCCACCCAGCCCCTTGCCAGGCACAAAGGAGGTGCTGGGGGGGACCCTGGTGAGCTACCCTGCCCAATGGGGCAAGGGTCAAACTGAGGGTGTCCCCAACCCCTCCGAGGTTTGCTCCAACAGAGGTGGGGTCTGCAGGGCATTTTCAGCCCATGGCAGACCACCCCCCAAGTTCTTTGAGCCAGAGGGTCTCCTTTGAGACAGCCCCCAGGGAGAGCTGGGGGGAGGGGAGGCTCAGGGCTCTCTGCATCTACCTGCCTCGTGCTGCCCGCTAGCCAGAGGCTGCTGTGTGTGTCTGCCATTTGGGTCTGAGCTCTGGAATTCTGCCGTCCTGGGATTCTGCTGGAGCCTCAGGCCTGGGCCGTGTAGCCATGGCAGGGGCGGGCGGGGTGAGCGTCAGCTGGCTCAGCGGCCAAGAGGTCAGCCAGGCAGCCTGCATTATTAAACCATCTATCCAGCCCTGCCGGAGGGAGGCTGGGAGTGGGGGGCAGACTCCATCCTACTGCCTGGGTCTGGAACTGGGGCAGCCGGAGGCCCCTGCGAGTTGGAGGTCACCAGCCTTGTGGCCGGGCTTGTCACCACCGACCTGCTGCCAGCTCCAAGGCTCTGGATGCTGCAGGGACTGGAAAGGCGCTGACTGGCTGGTTTCTTCATGTTCTCTGCTCAAAAACTTCTAGGCTCTGACTCCACAGGGTAAAGCGCCAGCTCCTTACATGGGCATCTGGAGTCTTCCGCAACCTGGCCACACTGTACCAGAATCATATGGTTCACTATTTCTTTCTGGCTCGATGCCAAGTGCTCCACATGAATTAAAGTCTCAGTAAATAATGACAACAACCCTACAGGGTACTTACTGTCAGTGCTCCCTTGCCTGAGGAGGCTCAGAGACGCTAAGTGATTCCAGCAGGATCACACAGTGAGGAAGAGGCAACGATTCTCCCAGGTTTTCCTGCTGCTGGAGCCGAGCTACGGCCACAGGACTCTCGGGTCCTTTAGGCCAGCAGTCCCGCTCTCAGCTCCTCTGTAGCATGTCACCCCCAGTGCCTTGCCCTTCCTAACGTTCTCACAGTCTAGAATCTGGGTGGGTCAGTAGCTGTGTTCCCAAGGCTCCCTGGGGAAGGAAGGGTTTGTGTGGCTGTCACCAAGTTACTCAGGCCCAAAACCCAGATGCCACCTGGATGTCATCTGAATGCCACCTGGGCTCCCACAAATCTAATCCATCAACAACTGCTGTCAGCTCAGCCTCCCAAATGCACCCTAAATCCAGCGCCTCCTGCCTCCCTCATGCCACGAAGGCAAGGGCAGGTACGTCTGTTCACCTGTGCTTGCTTGGGGCCTGGCATGCAGTCGGCATGCCCAAACTATTTGTCCAATAAGAGGATCAAGCGCATGCCTGAGTGACTGAATGAGGGAAAGAAGGAAGGAAGCGTGACCAGTGAGAGGGGAGGAAGTGAGTGAGAAGACAGGCGGGAGAACTCGGCCCTGCCCTGGGGGCCGCGGGCACCCGGCCACAGGAAACCTTCACACAACAAGGGAGAAGGGATGGCCGGGCTACCTGCCCAGCAGGTGGGGTGGGGCAGGCACGGGGACAGCAGGCTGCATGAGCAGTGAGAGAGGCCCAGGGATCTGGGGGGAGCCTTTGTTTTGAGAGTGCCACCTCTCCACTTCACAGGTGGGGGAACTGGGACCCAGGAAGGCCACCAGAACCCTGCCTTGCCCCTCCTCAGGCTAGGGAAGGTCCTCCCCGCCCACATCCAGGTGACCCTTCACCTCTCCCTTGGGCAAAGTGGCTGCATGTTCTCCCTCCACCCCCTGGATTGCCCTGGTGGCATCGCTTCCTTCCTGGCCATGGCCCAGACCCGAGACAAAAGAGCAACTTCCACCCCTTCTCACTCAAATCCTTCTGGTTGCTCTGACTGTAGTTTCTCTGAATCTCCCCATTTCCCCACATTTCCTGCTTCCTGCCCATCCACATGCTGGGGGGGGGGGGGGAGTGCCATGGAACTCCAGCCCCCACAGCCCATCACCTCCCATTCTCAGAGCAAGTGCTGGACAGCCCTGGCATCTTGGCACCAGCTACACCTGGATTTTGCTGGGTCTGGCCAGGCCAGCGTTAGGGATTTCTCCCTCTTCTAAGGAGGAAATTTTCTGCCATAGACTGAGCTTCCAGAGCAGAACCCAATCACAGCCAAGAGCTCAGCTCCCACACCAAGAGGAGGAGGCCAGAGCAGGGCCTGGCGAGGGAGGGTGTGAGCCAGGTGGGCTCATCTGAAGCAGGACCCCCCCACACACCAGGGGCTGAGTGGGGCCAGGAGGGGAACAAGGCCAGTGTCAGGGCCACAGCCAAGCAGGCTGGAGTTCAGGGCAGTCCCAGACTCCTTGGAGAGGATCACAATATCCTTCACCATTTATGGGGTGGGTACCATGGGCCAGGTTACATACCTAAGCTGCCATATCCTCACAACAACCTGAAAGGACATTATCAGTTGGGACTCGTTGCTTGTAAGTGACAGAAACCCAACTCGAGCCCAGTTTGAACTGACTTAAACCCAAACGAGGATGCACTGACTCGCAGAATAGGGCAGGCGCCTTGAGGAGACTGTGAAGGAAGCGGATGCCATCTTGAATGCCATGAGCATTCTCTCTTTGAGCCTTAGTTCTCTCGGGCCCACTGTCCCCACCACAGTGGAACCAAGAGCACCCACAGGCTCAGCCTTACATGGCCGTACAGAGTCATGGAGAGAGTGAAGAGCTTTCCTTCCACTTACCAGATGAACAATTCCAGGGAAGAAATCTGATTGGCCCAACATAGGTCACATGCTTACCCCTGGACCAATCACTGTGGCCAGGGTGACCCAGCCTGGGTCCGGTGCCCTCATCTTTGTAGCCAGGGGACGGCCTGTCGGGAGGGAATGGGGAAGGGACACCAGGCATACAAAAGCGATAGTAGTTGTGCAGGGGCTTTTTTTAAAATAAATGTTTTATTTTGGAATTTTAGATTTATAGAAAGAATGCAAAGATAGCACAGGGAGTTCCCGTATACCCTTCACCCACCTTCTCTTGGTGCTAACATTTTATATAACCACAGTACATTTGCCAAAATTAGGAAATTAGCTCTAGTACTTACTATGAACTAAACTCCAGACTTCATTCACATTCACCCGTGTTCCCACGATTGTCCTTTTTCTGTTCCGGGATCCCACCCAGGACACCACGTTGCATTTAGCCATCCTATCTCCTTAGTCTCCTCTGGTCTGTGACAGTTTCGTACTATCCTTGCTTTTCATAACCTTGACAGTTTTGAAGGGTACTGGTCAGGTATTTTGTAGACTTTCCCCCAGTCTGGGTTTGTCTGATGTTTTCTTGTCATTAGCCAGGGTCATGGGTGGGGGAGAACAGCACAGAGGTGTACAGCATTGTCATTGCTGCATATCAGGGGTATGTGACAGCCTGATCACTGGTGGTGTTAACCTGGTCACTTGGTTAGGGTGGGCTCTTCCCTCACTTAAAAGATAGAGAAACTGAGGCTTAGAGAGGTTAAGCTGCTGGCACCAGAGTGGGTGGAGGGGCGGATGTGAACCAGGCCTGTCTGACTCCCATTATCCTGCAGGTTATTGGAGTTTTAGGCAGCGAACCTGGGCAGAAGCCCAGCTCTAGGAATGGGAAAGCGAAAAGGCCAGACCATGAGTCTGTAATCAGTATGCAGCAAGAAGACTGAGCTCCAGACGTCTTTATGGGGGAAAGGCCCTGTCAGGATGGGCCTTGACTCTAGCCAAGGTGGGTAGGGAAAGAAGACAAGGGCTGGCACAAGGACCGTGGGAAGGAAGAAGGAGGAAGCAGTGAGTGGAAAGCATAACTGGGCCTGAGCAATACGGGAAGGCTCCCTGGAGGAGAAGTCCACAACTGTAGAATAGCCAGGAAAGCAGTTCAGAAGTGAGGTCCATCCCAGGAGAGAGAGATTGAAGTGTTTAAGACCACAGGCCTTGGAGTTCAACAAGCCTGGGTTCGAATCCTTGTGCTACCACTTTCTGACTGGGTGGTCTTGAGCAAGTCTCTGCTTCCCAAAGTGATGTGGGGCTTTCTGGCACCCGGTCCTGCCTGTCCTGCTCACCCACCTGAAACGCTCATTCTAGAGCCAACCCCCAAACTCCCCAGCCTAGACTAGCTGCAGACTTTGTGGGGCTCAATAAAAAATGAAAATGTGAGACCCCTCATTCAAAAATTATTAACAATTTCAAGACAGCAATAGCAGAGCATTAAACCAAGTGTGGGATCCTTCCAGGTGAGAAACCCTGGGCTACTGCACAGTTCACCTACCCTTGAAATCAGCCCCATTCACCTGTGACCACGTGACCCCTGTGATCTGATGACCACATTTTCTACACAATTCCTTCCTCATTAATCACAAGTTGCCTGCGAATGCTCCTGGGCCACTTACTGACTGGCCGTCTGACTCTCGTGGCCCTTCCTTGTGTTGTCCTGGGTAGAAGCCTGAATGAGAAGAACTCCAAGGTGCATCCAACAGTTAAATTCAATGTCCTGTAATTTTATGGGTTTAATATTTTTCACCAGGAAGCTTCTGAGCTTCCATGCCCTAAAATGCTAAAAGTCAAAGGGTCAGAGCTTCCCCGTGTGGTCTCAAAACCCTGGTGATCCTTGGGCAGTCTGGAGGTTTCAGATGAAAGAAGAAAGGCTGTTCTTTCACTGACATTTTGCAAATTTGACATATGAAATCAGCTGTGATTTTTTGGAGGAATTGCTCAGTTCTTAAAGTTGGTGTGTGTGCTACAAAGTCCATCCATCCAAAATGGGTCCGAAGGGGTTAACCTTCCCTCAACAGGGTGCTGTGAACCTGGCTGGTGCATTTTTACATTCTGTGCGTTACTACTTGTTTGTTAACTTTGCTTTTTGTCCCCTTACTATTGTCAAGAGGAGGCGTATTAAAATCAACCTGCCTGTGCTCATCTCTTATCTCTGCCATGAGAACTTGTACAAATTGCTTAATCTCTCTGGGCTTCAATTTCTTTATCTGTGAAATGGAGATTAAATGAGTTCTTTCTCTGTCTTCTGGTTACTATTAATAATTAAAAATTCTAGTGGTACAAAAAAAAAAAAAAAAAAGCCTAGCCATTTTATTTCGGTCACAGTTTTGTGGGTTGGGAATTCTGGAAGGGCTCAGCTGGGTGGTTCTTGCTTGGGGTTCCCATACAGTTACAGTCAGATGTCTGCTGGGGCTGCCATCACTGATGCCGAGCTAGGCAGGCTGGACATCAAAGATGGCTCCCCGACACGCTGGCACTTGATGCCTGCCATCAGTTTGGCAGCTCTGCTAGCGGCTCTCTCCAGCCTGGCACAAAAAGAGAAGCTGGGCTTTTGACATGGTGGCTGGCTTCCCCCAGAACAAGCATCCCAAGAGAACCAGGAAGAAATGAAGTGGCCTTGGAAATCACAAAATATCACTTCCACTGATTTCCCGTGAGTTTTAAGCAGGTCACTAGTCCAGGCCACATTTAAGGGGAAGGGACATAGACTCTACTTCCCAACAGGAGGAGTATGAAAAATTGCAGGCATGTTTTAAAACCACCACAATATATATAAAGCACTTAGAATAGTGCCTGGCACATAGTAAGCCCTCACTATGTGTCTGCTGCTATGTTATTGCCCCAAATAACAAAAATGGATTGATAATGCACAATGGTTTGCTAAAACGTCAAAATGGGGATGAAAATATGAACAAAAATTCTATAATGCAGAATATAGCACAATCATAAATAGCAAATAGGATTTTATATGCCTATGGAATGTGCTGGTTCGGAAATGTATGATTTCGCACAAGTGAAGAAGAAAAGTAAAAATAGAAAGCACAACCCTAAATACCTGAAAGAGGAGTCGCACCCCACCTATGACCAGTGTGGGGTCTCTTATGTCAGGTGTCCAGAGGCGGCTGGAAGCCTTTGAAATGTTTCCATCTTTTCCCCCACAAAACAAGGCATCACTCTGGGGAACCGTTGGAATTTTTCTGGAACAAGCACAAAATAAAGCTTTCCAGTACAAAATTGATGACTTCCATCGTTAAAGGCAGAGAAGAGACCGAAAGTACAGAAGTGTTATTCAAAGTGACCTGCCGTGTAGAAAAGCCAGGTACAAGCCATTCTATTGCCAGGACACTTCTAAAGCAGCGATGCAGTGAGTGACAAGTCAGAGTGAACAAGTTAAACTATCGGCAAAATTATTTTTCTTTTTTTTTTTTTTTGAGACAGAGTCTCACTCTGTTGCCCGGGCTAGTGCCATGGCATCAGCCTAGCTCACAGCAACCTCAGACTCCTGGGCTCAAGCGATCCTACTGCCTCAGCCTCCTGAGTAGCTGGGACTACAGACATGTGCCACCATGCCCGGCTAATTTTTTCTATACATTTTTAGCTGTCCAGCTAATTTCTATCTTGTTTTTAGTAGAGACAAGGCCTCGCTCTTGCTCAGGCTGCTCCCGAACTCCTGAACTCAAACGATCCACCTGCCCCGGCCTCCCAGAGTGCTAGGATTACAGGAGTGAGCCACCAAGCTCGGCCTATTTTTTCTTTTATCGGACAATAGTCTTAGGGGAGGGGGGACATGAAATTAACAGCCAACAGTATGGAAGGTCCGTAATTATCACACGCGCATGCCGGTGGATATTTCACTTACAGATGCACAAAACCGCTGGTGAGCAGGGCCTATCAGACTTCGGCACCTGTGCGGGACGAGGTGGCAGGCATGCCCCCTTCTTTCTCTTAACAGAGGCCCGGCTGCCCTTGAGGAGGCAGGTGCCCTGCGCTAAACTGACCTTGAGAAGCTTGTTCCGGATTTCCCGGCCTCCCTCGCAGCTGGGGTGGCCACGTGACCTGGTCTGACCAATGAGGTCTAGGCAGAAAGCAGCGGGTGGGTTTCTAAGTTTTTTCTTTCCTTTTAAAAGAAGTCGGACACAACCACCTTTCTTCCCCCTTCTTCCTGCGGGAATGCTGGCGTGATGCTGCAGCCAGCTGCGGCACCATCTTGTCCCGTGAGGAAAACAGCAGCCGCGCACCTCCTCTGTCCCCAAAGCTCCGACCTCTCCTCCCCATCTTCACCCAGTCCGCCGACGACCTGTTTCCCCTTCCGCCGAGGAGCAGAGGCAGTCAGAGGAGGCTCCGCCGCCGCCCACATGCCCCGTTCCGAGGCTAATCCTTCCTCCCTGCCCCTTGCCGAGGCCGGACTCCACCGCGGCCTCCACCCCATCCCCTCACTTCCTCCAGGCGGCTCCGCCCCTTTCTCTTTCATTCTCATTTTCCGTCTCCGGGATGGTTCCCATCACCACGCAGCACGCACGTACCGCTATGGCTCCATCTTAAAAAACCTGTCTTGACTGCACATCCCCATTTCTCTCCTTCCGGGGCAGAAAGAAAATATACCCAAAGAGCTGTCTCTTTTTTTCACCCCAATTCCTATGCATTAGGCCTCTCCAGTCAGGCGTTGCCCTTCCACGCCACTATGGTGACCGGTCAAGCTCTCCAGTGACCGCACTGGCCAGACGTTCACCCTGCCTCCGACACACCTGTCAGCTGCAATAGACTCAGCTGACCCCTACTCCTCTCCTGTCTTCCCAGACACCAGGCTCTCCTCCCGCTTGAATGTAAACTCTGGGAGAAGCAGGACGCTTGTCATCTTGTCCCCTGTTCTATCCTCACCACCCAAAACGGTGCTTGGCAACAGTGGCGGCTCAGCCCTATTCAGTGAATCAATGAAAAGACTGCTAGCTGTCCCCTCAATATCCACTCTCCCCTTCTTCTACAGTCATATTTTTAGCCAAGCATATGGCTGCCTAGATAAAGACTACATTTCCCAGCCTGCCGTGCAGATAGTTGTGGCCACAGGACTGGATTCTAGCCAATGAAGTGAGAGCAGAAATGAGCAGTGCAGTTTCCTGTTCATGCCCTCAAAAGGAAAGGTGCATAACTCCCTTTGTTTTTCTGCGCTTTCCAGCAGCTGAAATGCAGATGCAATGGCAGGAGCTGGAGCAGCCATCGTAAACCAGACGGTGGAGCCACCTGCAAGTTGAGAAAGGCTGGTAATAAAATAAAAGTGACACCTATCAGCATTGATCACATTATGCTCAGATTGTTACATAACAGAGAAGGAAACATCTATCTTATTCATATCACAGTATTTTAGCCTTTGTTACACCAGACAGACCTGTGAATGCACTTTTATGTATTAAAGCAATTGTAGTTGGATTTCCCATTTATTTGGGTCTTGTTCATCAGTCAACACTGATGCTGCAAGGGAGGACATTTTTGGGGTAAGTTGATGATTACTTTGTGAAGCACTATGTAGACTGGAAAAGCACACCGGGACCTGGACCAGCGACGTGCCTGCCACTCGGGCTGCCAGGAAGGGCACTGCTACGCGGTGGAGGCGCTCGCTCCAGAATGCTCGCTCTCCGCGCTGATTCACAGTGAGCAGCTGCGGGCAACAACATGCCTCCAGATCTTCATTCAGCCCCTAGAGAAACTGAGAAAATGACAGTTAAACCAAGGCCACCGAGTGGACGTCTTTTTAGCCAGCTGTCAGAAGAGATGGGCAGAACAAAACTCTGCTTTTCCAACCCGAGCAACGCTCACTGTTGAATGAAGGTACACACCAAGTCGTCTGAAATGAGGGACAGGATGAAAAGTCTTTCCCTGTGACACGATAATGCCATCAAATACCATTTCCTTTGATTTTAAGAAACATGACTTGATGATACGGTCAGGACCTTGAGTAATCCGATTCTGCCACCTTGGAGTTAAAATACAATTTTCATATTTGATAAAAAGATACCAGGATTTTGTAAAACCAAACTGTGGAGCAAACTTTTTAGTTCCTGAGAGCCTGACTGTGTCCGAGCACTTGATGTTTTTCTCCACCGCTCAGGGGGAGAAATCAATGACACAGCAATGAGCATATCAAAAACCACATCCAAGCGCTGCTGCCAAACAAGAAGGAGTCCTCTCCCGTGTGAAATGCAACCAGAGCAGTGTCCCAGCCGCTGGTCCCAACGACGTTCCAGCTCTCGAGTGTGCTATGAATGACATCTCTTCTTCTGACGGGCACTGGAATGAGGCTTCCATGAGAATTTGCTTCTTGGTCACCTCTGGGACCATGTCCAATCCCCAAAGCCCAGAACAGCCCAATTGCTACCAGGCATTCTCGGGCACCACTCTGACAACCTGCAGCCTAGTGATGGGCTTGGGGAGATGCAGAGTAAAAAGAAAGCAGCTGCCTGAATGGGAAACATGAGCTGCTGGTCAAACTAGCTGGTCACTGAGCCAGACGGGACAGGCCATTTGTCCACTTGGCAAATAATGACTGAGGACCTCCCACGCTCTGGGAACACAGGCCCCAGAGGCGCAATGGTGAGCAAAGAACAAGGCAGAAGGATTGCAAACAGAACCATCCCTCTCAGTGACACAGCCTTTTTTTAAAGTTGTGGTAAAATATACACAATATAAAATGTACTACTTTAATCATTTTTAAGTGTACAATTCAGTGGCATTAAGTACAGTCATGTTGTGCGACCATCACCACCGTCCATCCTCAGAACTTTTGCATCTTCCCCCATAAAATCCCTGCACCCATTAAACACTAACTCTCCAATGCCCCTCCCCGTAGCCCTTGGTAAACTCTATTCTGCTCTTTGTCTCAGTGAATTTGACTGTTCTAGGTACCTCACACAGGTACCTAGGTGCAAGGTTTGCCCTTTGATGTCTGGTTTCTTTCATTAGCGTGATGTTTTCGAGGTCCATCCACGTTGTAGCATGCGTCAGAATTTCACTCCTCTTTAAGGCTGAGTAATATTCCATGGCATGTATAGACCACATTTTGTTTCTCCGTTCCCCTGTGGATGGACACTTGAGTTGTTCCCACCTCGTGGCTATTGTGAATAACGCTGCTGTGGACATGGGTGTTCAAGTCCCGGATCTCGTTTCCTTCGGGTACATACCCGGGAGCGGAATTGCTGGATCTTCTGGAAATTTCATGATTAACTTTTTAAGGAACTGCTAAACTGTGTTTCCACGGCAGCTATACCATCTTACAGTCTATTATTAATTTTAGACATTGTATTTGATTTAGATTTTTTAATTATGACAAATCTTTTCTTAACTTCTCCAAGATTGGTAGTTCACATGGGCGCCCTGTGCCATCATGTAGTCCAAAACGCCACATGTTCAATGATGCTGCTCTGGCGTTTCTCAGTTCTGAGGCTCTCTGACTGAGGACTGAGATTCTAAGGTCGTTTTGTGCTGGAACTAAGATTTGTGGAGCTCCCTTGCGAGGGGTCCTGAGGGCAGGGTCTGTGACTGCACTTGTAGGCCACAATGGCAGACGTGGGGTCAGCCGGCTATGTCTTCTTCCAACTGCTCCAGCAGAAGGCCACTGGAGGCTGGCCAGGTGGCTGTTGAGGGGCAGGAATTCCCGCCCTCCCAACCCCCCGCTCCACAGCAGTGGGACTGAAACTGTGGGGATGGAGAGGCAGGAGTGGAGATGGGGACAGAGGGAGGAGGAGAAATGCCACGAGTCCCAGGTCCCCCCACACCCACCCCAAATGGCTGGGGCAGGTGCAGTGTTTAGGAAGCTCTGAGAGAAGAGAAACTTGTGCATTCATTCAACAAACATCCACGGAGCACCAGCCCCAGCTGGGAGCTGGGCCTACACAGATAGAAAGACCCAGCCCTCCCTTGTGCCCACCCCCGTGTGTCCCTACTTTCCCTGCCTGCAGGTCTCCTTGAAAGACCCACTGCCACACAATAATAGCCACCGTTCATGAGAGGTCACCCCATGCTGGCTTCACTCTAAGCACTGTACACGGATTATCACTGAGTGCTCACAACAACCATCACCGTACAGGTGAGCTGACAGCAGCTCAGAGAGGCTAAGTAGCTTCCCCAGGATCACGCAGCTGGGAGGTGGAGGAACCCACGCTCGTCATCCCAAACTGCCTCTCTCTATGCAAGAGCTTGTTCTAAGGACACTGAAGGTGAGACCTGTGAGGGGGTGACATCACACACCCCACAGGATCCTCAGTTTTACAAAGTCCTCTCAGAGGCTGTGCCACCACCAGATTGCTCCCGCTGGCCCTCCCCACCATGTCCCTGGGTCCTCCTCCCTTCTGCCCAGACTCCTGCAGCACCCACCCAGGACTCCCTGCAGTGACACATTCTCCTCGTCCTGTAAAGCAGTGAGGGGCCGCTCAGCCCACCACAGCAGCCTCCCCATGGCAGCCCCCGCCTCCTCAGGAGCGGTCAGGCCTGCTGAGAGCAAATATTTTTCCCCTTTGTCACATAGAGTAATAGACTCTTGAAAAATCACATTCTCAGAGGATCACAGCTGCATCTTATAATCTGAGACTCTCCATCAAAGAACCTTAGACCCACCGACTAATAGAATCTCGGAGTCAGTGACTGAGAATCGCAGCAAGCTACAATCTCTCTATCATGCACTGGGCGGTGGCGGGTGTCGCAGAGCAGGGCAGGCCACGAGACTGAGGGATGGGGGAGGCGAGGAAGCCGTGGGATCCAGAGGACAGGGTGGGGTGGTGGCGGGAGGCTCAGCCTGTTGTCATGCTAGGGGAAGCAGTTGGCGGGTGAGGCCTGGCTCTGTTACTGATGGTTTTTAATTATGTAAATCAGCCCAGGGCCTGCGCCTGGCACAGGCTTGGCATCCATCAGCTGGCAGCAGAATTAATCAATAAATAACCAGCTGCATGGGGCCTGGGCATGAGCACCCAGCCACACCCCCACCACTGCTCCAGAGGGGTCCTCCCGAGCTGGCGGGGCGGAGGGATTACAGCTCACGCTGTCAGCACGGTTGCGCACACACATAAACACGCATGCACACACACATGCAGCGGCAGCTTTGGACTCACCGCGCATATGCACAGGTGGACACACCTGCACACACAGTGGGGCGTGGCACACACTGCCCACACGCAGACCCTCAGCCGCAGCAGCCCCCCACGGTGCACCCTGGCACACGTCCCCCCACGCGCAGCCCAGCACACGTGCAGGAGCCCAGCAGTAGGAGGCAGGGCCTCATTCCAGCCTCACGCTTCACAGCTCACAGCCACACCGTACAGCTCTCTGGGAGGCTGGCTGGGCTTGGCCGAGACCCTCATTTTACAAATGGGGAAACTGAGACCCAGAGAAAGGACTAACCCAAGGTTATGTCCAGGGGTGCTTCCCACTCACCTGCACCCAAAGATGCAAAGACACTGCAGGCCCCAGAGGACTGGGGAAGAAAAGTAGGGGGATGGGTGCTGGGAGCCCCAAAGGCACGGCCCCCTCCCTGAGAGGAGGGCCCTTGGCGACCTGGCAGAGGCGGAACAGGTGGGGGCAGAGGGTCAGATAGTGTTGCTGGGCAACGCGGCCCTCCCCGCTTCCAGGGAGCCATGATGGATTCTCCTCCCCGACACCGGCCGCTCCCAGCGATGCCCCATAAATCAGCCCCCGCATCTCGGCCTTGGCTGTGCCTTGATCACTCTCTAGCGTGGGGAGTGGCGGGGCTGGCAGAGAGAATCATAAAATTAATGGGAAGATTTTCTCTTCCCCTCTTTCCCCTCTCTCTGCCTCCAGCTTTCTGCGGCCTCTACCCCTCTCTGGCTGGGGATCATTAAATACAGAACGAGGAAATGAACCGAGACACGACTGAGACATGGCTGAAACACGGATCTCTGTCTCCCACTTCCCTCAGCTCAGCCAGGGGGGTTCCCCGGCAGCCCCTGGAGGCAGGGAGGGGAAGCAGAAAGGTGTCCTGGCTGTTCGGAGCGGATCTCACCGGGCCCTGAAGGGGGGTCAGGAAATGGCCTTGAGAGCCGGAGACCCCCAGGGCATCAGCCCTTTGGAGGCACCCACCCCTTGGAGCAGCTGATGAAAGGTGTGGGCTCCTGACAAGGCCAGCGCAGCACTGGGAATTGGAAGCCACGTCAAGCAGCCGACCTGGGGCAGCCCTGGAGCCATGGTCCAAGTTCAAGCTCTGCTTGACCCTGGGCAAGCTGCTTCACCTCTCTGTGCCTTGGTTTCCTCATGTGCAAAGTGGGATAAATAAAAGGACCTGAGTCAAATGGTATATAGATACACATTCTTTAGAAGAGCCGCTGGTGATTATAGAGTTAAATGCTCTAAAAATTATCAGTTGTTACCACTAATAGGCTCTGGTTCTCAGAACTTAGTGTTAATCAGAATCCCCTGGAAGGCTTTGCTGTCCCCTGCCCACCTCCCAGAGTTTCTGCCTCAGTAGCCCTGGGTGGAGGGGGCTCAAGGTTGCATTGCTAACAAGTCACCAGCTGGTGCTGGGACTGCTGCACCAGGGGCCACACTCTGAGAACCCACTAAAGCCCACGTTGGCGTGCACGGATACAGCTCTGTTCCCCACCCACTCTGTTCCTGGGGAGCCGAGGCTGAAGGAGGTGAGTGAGCGCCCAAGGCCACACACAGCACGAGTAAGGTGGGGGTGGGGGCTCTGGGATTGGAGGTGGCTCCATCACCACCGCCAGCCACCCTCCTTCCACCCCCACTCCCCCACTCCCCCACTCCCCCACTGGCTCCCTCCCAGAGCAAAGAGGCAGAATTTGCCTTGTGGCCAGAGGTAATCTTTTAATCTCTTTGGCTTTAATCTTGCAGGCCAGCATAAACCCAAATCCACACAGGGAAGGAAGGGGGTGAGGGACACAGAGCTCCTGTCCTGGGGATGGGGGTAATCTAGGCTTTAGCCTTTCCCCTCGCCACGGTTGTCCCACACCATCCCCTGGTGCTCACCTGCTGGGGCTCCTTCCCCCTCACCTAGCTGGCTGTTGGTCTGAAAAAGTCACAGCACCCAGAAAAATAGGGGCACCTTGAGGGGCACAAGACTTCACCATATGCTGTGGCGGAGACGCAGGCTGCCCTTACCATACCCCGTCTCCCGCTTACCTTAGCAACAGACACTTGAGTGGCCATGTGTCCAGCCAAAGGTTTCCATTTCTCCCTTGCAGCTAGGAGTGACCAATGAAGGGCAAGTGTAAATTGTTAGGTGGGACAGAGGGGAACATTGGACCAGTCTGTGTCCACTTCTTCCTGAAAGTTAGACGTGACGATGGAGGTCCAGCAGCCATCTTGGGTCATGAGGTGACCTTGAGGATGGAAGCCAGTTGCTAAGGTAGGTGGGACTGAAAGGAGGAGCCTGGGTCCCTGAGGACACCAGGAAGTACCCCATCACCCCTAGACATGCTTTATGGGAGAGAGAGAAGCCTGGATCTGGTTTAAACCACTATTATTTCCAGCCTCTTATCAGCCACAGGAAGCAAGCCCCAACTGATACGCAAAAACCCTGGGAAGTAGGTATTACTGTGTAACCCCTGCTTCTTGCACCCCCATTTTACAGATGCACCCCCAGCCTCCCTGCTTCCCTCCCTGACAGCCACGATGCCCAAAAGACCAGCGTTCAATCCCCAGCCCGGAAACCCTGAGGATCAGCCTCGGCCCGACCTGGAGCAGACTCCGCGCAGATCGCGCAGCCTGGGCTGGTGACACGAGTGCTGTTGAGACAGCAAGTGCTGGCCTGGATGGCATGCCCTGTTGTAGAGATCAAGGAGAAGCTGGAGAACAAACAAACACAACGGCACTGGCTGGTGGAGTAAAAGCCTCTTTCAAATTTGTCCTGCTCTGTCTTTGCCGTGTGAAGGTGCGTAGCTGGCAGGAAGCTGTCTGGCGAGACTAAGGTGTGGGTTCTCCGGCCCGAGGAAGCACTGCTAACCCCACACCGTGACCACCCTGTGGGGCTGTGCAGCGTGAAGCCCAGTTGCTGGGTATTGGCAAGGGCGCTAAATGGCCTGGGCTCTAATCCTGCTCCATGAACTGTTTAATCTCAGGACAAATTACTTATTTCTTTGTGCCTTAGTTTCTTCATCTGTGAAATGGGCACCAGAGTGTGGCTGATCTGGAAAGAGCTTGGAGCGGTGCCTGGCACATAGGAGGGGCTGTGCAGTATCGGCTGCCACGGTCGGTGCATGGTGAGAACTTAATTTTCTTATTGTACGTTTGTTATACGAAACTGAATTTACTCACCAGTGTTGGAACATTCCATCCGCTGACTCACACTGGCTCTTATTATAATTAACCCTGTGTAGGGTCTCCTGGTGCCAAGAGGAGCAACTCAAAGCTTTTCCTCTTGCTTAGGTCTATGCAAGTAAAAATAAGTGGTGATTCTAAGCAATTCATTTGTCAAACACAAGGTCAAGAATCCCAGTTTGTCCATGTCACTAAGGCAGCATCAAGAAGCTCCCCACATCCCAAACTGTCTCCCCTCTGACACTGATGGCAATTTCGCCATTAGAGCCAGAGAACCCCGAGGAGAAGAAGCAATTTAGGAGCACAGCATCTTAGAGTAAATGCTCTATTCAGGTCAGCTGAGGGAGGGGTGAGTCACAGCAGGGAACGGGAGGGAAAGCCACAGGCAAATTTTTGGACCCTGCCGGGGTAGCTGACACTTCTGCAGCTGCTAAGGGCTGTGTGCTCACACGCTCGTGCTCGTGTATGCGCGCGTGCACGCACGCACACACACACACACACACACACACTGGTAATCGCTTTACCCCAGCTGTAGGGGCTTAAGCCTCTATCTAGGCGGCCCCACCCCCGCCCCCAGCTGCACCAGCCACCTCTGTCCCCAGGCAGAACCCCCAGAGGCTCAGCAAGGGATCCCTGCAGGGCTGGAAGCTGAAAGCTAGCAGGTACCAATGGTGACACACAACACACACACACACACACACACACACACGCACACACACATCCACATGCTCATGGGCTCATAGGCACAGACAACACGCTAGACACAGGCACACACTGATGTGTCCTCCCAAAGGCATGACAAACCCAGAGAGACATACGCAGAATTGTCTTGTCCCTGAGAAAGCCACAGAGACCCGGGAGACGCACACTGCGGCGCTCACACGCAGACTCCAGGCCCCTGATCCCTCTGCCTGGGTCCCCCATTCCTGCCCCCAGCTGGGCGTCTGCCCCAGAAGCTCCGGCTCCCCTCCTCCACAGGAACCCCAAGTCTTCTCCCCAGGGAGCCAAGCCCGGTGAGCGTTCCCTCTCCTTCCCCTCTCCCTTCCCAGGTCCTCAGGCGCCCGGGAAGGTTTTCACCCTTCCATACTCCCTCCATCCCGCGCCGTCATGGCCGGAACAGTGCAAACACAGGCACAAGGGCAGTCTGCCATTTTCAGCGCCCTCCCCAGCACCCCCACAGGGGCCGCAAACCTCCCCCACCCTTCGCTCACTCCCGCCTCGTCCCCGCTCCTGGAGAAGCTGGCGGCCCTTCTCATTTCCCAGCGAGTGCGTGAAAACACAGATTAGAGCAATTAGGGAAAAGTCATCGGAGGGCAAGGCAGAGCCACCACCGCACCTAATCACCAGCCCCAGCAAGGCCGGGCAGAGGCCACACTCGCTGATCTGATTACGATTCACACAAACGCCAGAGCAGGGTGGGGGCAGCAGCAGGGGCAGCCAACTTCATTCTAGAGTCCCTCGTTTTGTTTGCTCTCTGCCGTCTGCAGCGCGCTCTCCACCCCTGCTCCCCAGAGAGGCAGGTGGGGCGGAAATGGTTTCAGTCCCACTTTACAGAAGGGGAAAATGGGGCCAGGGGACAGTTGCAGAAGGCCCAGCCCACCCAGACCTGTCTTCCCTGCTGGAGTTGGGGATCAGGTGGCCCAGTCCCCAGGAGAGGCCCCTGTGGGCCTGTGACCCTGCTCTCTGCCCTTCTCCTCTCACGGGACAGAGCCGGCAGAGTTGGGTTAGAGGGCAGGGGCAGCGGCAGGGGCAGGGTCCGGTCACGGGCACACTGTCTGGTGCTTCCAGCTGGCATGGCATTTGCAAGTGGGGTAGCCTTGCCCTTCACCAAGTGGTAAGATTGTTTAATTGGCGGCTGCTGTCCCCAGCTCATGTTTGTAGAGTCCGGTAAAGAGGCGTGCTGTGTGCCTTCCTTCCCCTGGCTAGAGGGCATTTCCTGAGAGTCTGAGTGCAAGTGGCCCACTTTCGTGCCCCTTTATCCCATAAGGCCCCTCCCAAGCCTGGCCTGGTCCCCCCAGCAGCACCCCAGGTGTCCTAACCTTCCAGCCAGGCCCACCTGGCCCTGGCCCTGGCCTGGGTGAGAAGCCAGCGGTGAGGCGTGAGTGCCCCCTGCTGGTGATGTCCCACACTGCCCACGGGGACTCCAGCCCCGAGGCCAGGTAGCAGCACCCCCACACACACCTCCAGGACGGCCTGGCTGGGTGAGGGGAAGGGTGGGTACCTGTGGAAGGAGCGCAGAGCCCTGAGGAGGAGCTTCAGGGGGGCCTGAGGAAGTCGGGGCGAGCTCCATTCCTGTTTCGGCAGCAGGGAGTGTGGCTGTGGGTGGCAGGTGGACACCAGGCATGATCAAGGAAGAGGGCAGGGACGGGTGCCTTGTGCTCGGGCCACCAGAGGGGCTCAGGAAGTGTGGGATGGATGACGAGAGGAATGCGTGAAGGAAGCAGTGAAGGAATTCATTATACCCTAAAAGGTCGTGCGAATAACGCTAGTAATAGCAAGGTGATTTTTAGATGATAGTGATGAACTTGTTTATTTTAAGAGTTATGGGGCCAGGCACAGTGGCTCACACCTGTAATCCTAGCATTCTGGGAGGCCAAGGTGGGAGAATCGCTTGAGCTCAGGAGTTCGAGACCAGCCTGAGCAAGAGCAAGATCCCATCTCTACTAAAAATAGAAAAAATTACCAGGGCACAGTGGTGCACCTGTAGTCCCAGCTACCCAGGAGGCTGAGGCAGGAGGATGGCTTGAGCCCAGGAGTTTGAGGCTGCAGTGAGCTGTGATGATGCCACTGCACTCTACTTGGGGCAACAGAGCGAGACTCTATCTCAAAAAAAAAAGAGTTATGTATTTATTTTGTGTATCAGAGATAATGTATCTGTATCCCGTCACGTCTATAAGGTCTAAAACAAATGTCTTAGGTCCAAAAAGGTCAATGCAAAGGACAACATTAGGTAAATAGTGTGTGTGTTGTCAGCACCTGGCATAGGTATTCATTAAATGCTAGTAGCGAATGAGTGAATAAACACACCAGTGAAGAGGTGACAAGGCAGATTATGATGATCTCCACAGAGCACTGTGTCCCACACCTGGCTGCACACGGCAGTCACCTGGCGAGTGTTAAAAACTACCTGTGGGTGACTCATGTCCCTGAATCTCAGGGGGCTGAGGAGGAAGCCGCCACGTCCTGGACGGCCCTCGGAGGAGGGGGAGACCACCCGCACCCAATTTGGGCACCAAATAAGGAGCAGCTCGGCCTCACTCCTCTTGAGATAGTGCAACTGCTGTCGTTGGAAGAGGCAAGCCGTGCTTGGACGACCTGGGATTCCTCTGCTGGCTGAGAGGTCGGACTAGGTGAGCTCTAAGTTTCATGCAAGGAGAAGGGAGTGAGCTGACGTTTATGTAAACCAGCTCCTAGACTGACAGAGAGCGGAAAGCTAACATGTATTTACTAAGGCTTCACTATCTACTGCTTACGTATGTCTCATTTGCTCACCCACACATCATGTTTTATTTGGCATCTGTCTTTGTTATTAGTTAATATAAATATTACATTAGTTGCTGTGCAGAGCATATAGAATTTGCTGTCCTGACTTTTAGTTACCAGTCAGTTGTTCATTTATGAGACTTTTCTCCCCTTTAAAAAAAATCCCCCTTCTTGAAAACTATAACTGGTTAATTATGAACATATATTAATATGATGTCATTAATGTGGTTATAATCTGTTTATCTCTTAACTGGGTCCTGATTTGCTCAAAACAATTTTCAGTTATTTTCTTGATTAAAGTTGGAGGAGTGTGTGGTTTGGTGCGGGCTTTGGAAAGGGCTGCTGTTGGCATCCTAACCCCACATGTAGTATACCACATGCAGGTTGAGTTAATATTTGATGGGTGAGCTGTTCCCTTATCTTGTTAGATACTCTTGATAAGAGAAAAGAATTTCCAGTCGTGAATTTCCACGGCTGTACCTCTGGGAAGGAATTGAGAAAAATAAATTTTGTACTATTTGGAAAGATGGACAGACACATTGCAATTGAGTCTGATTTTTGATATCAATTTAATGGTATTCAAATAGCAGCCTTTTTTTTAGCTTTGAGGGGATTTTTGAAACATAAAGCTGTTTTATTTGTCATAATACAGGGTCAAAATTAGTTCTGTTGATGGCAAGTTATTCGATATTAATTCTGTTTTATGAACAATTGCAAATAAGTTGCAAATCCCATGACAGACGGCAATGTTAGGCCAATGTTTTAATCGGTATTAAGAAATGTTGGATGAGCATCCCCAAGGAAGACAAAATCTCTGGCATAATGCTGAAAACATATGTGTTAGTGTTAAAGCTGTGCCTTGCTTTCTTACGTGGCCCTTGGGAATAAACCTTGGTACATCCACTCTCAGGGGCAACTGGACGGTATCTACCTAAATGATAAACACACCCTCTCTTTAATTCACCACTCTGACTGCTAGGAATGTATCTTCCAATAGACTCACATGTGCACGTAATAACATGTGTCCAGGACAATGCCATGTAGCATCGTCTGAACAGCACATCGTTGGAAATAGCCTGAGTAGCCATCGACAGAAGACTGGGTAATAGATAACTATGTAAGTCTTATTTGGAATACTACATGGCTGCAAAAAAGAATGACGACTCAACAACAATGAAACAACCTGATTAAAAACTGGACAAAGGATTTGAATAGCCATTTCTCCAAAGAAGAAATACAAATGCCCAATAGTACGTGAAAGGCTGCTCAACATCACTAATAATGAGGGAAATGCAAATCAAAACCACAATGAGGCCGGGCGCGGTGGCTCACGCCTGTAATCCTAGCACTCTGGGAGGCCGAGGCGGGTGGATTGCTCAAGGTCAGGAGTTCGAGACCAGCCTGAGCGAGACCCCGTCTCTACTAAAAATAGAAAGACATTATATGGACAACTAAAAATCTATATAGAAAAAATTAGCCGGGCATAGTGGCGCATGCCTGTAGTCCCAGCTACTCGGGAGGCTGAGGCAGTAGGATCGCTTAAGCCGAGGAGTCTGAGGTTGCTGTGAGCTAAGCTGACGCCACGGCACTCACTCTAGCCTGGGCAACAAAGTGAGACTCTGTCTCAACAAAAAAAAAAAAAAAAAACAAAACCACAATGAGATACCACCTCGCACCCCTTACAATGGCTATTACATAAAAAAAGAAAACAAAACAGAAAATAAGTGTCAGCAACGATGTGGAGAAATTAGAACCCTGGTGCAGCTGCTGTGGAAAACAGTATAGCAGCTCCTCAAAATAATTCAACGTAGAATCACAATGTGACCCGGCAACTCTGCTTCTGGATGGATAACCCCGAAAAGGAAAGCAGGAACTCACACAGATGCTCGTGCTCCCGTGTTCACAGCAGCAGATTCGTAATAGCCAAAAGGTGGAGGCCCATCAACAGAGGACGGACAGACAAAATGCGACATATACGTACGACAGAATAGTACGTTATCTTACCGATGAATGAGGTTCTCATATGTGCTACAACACAGACAGCCCTTGAAAACATTGTGCCTAAACATCATGGGAAAGCAGTGGTGTTGGCTGCACAACTTTGGGAATGAAATTAATGCCACTGACTTGTACACTTATAAATGGTTAAAATGCACGCTTGAAGTTCTGACTGGGGGGGATGGGGTGGGGGAGGGGAGGGGTGCACACCTACATGATGAGTGCGATGTGCACTGTCTAGGGAGTAGACACAGTTGAAGCTCAGACTCGGGGGGATGGGGGGCATGGGCAATATATATAGCCTGAACTTTTGTACCCCCATAATGAGCTGAAAAACAAACAAAAAAATAAAATAAAATAAAAAACCAAGAAACAAATTAACCCTTATAACATTCATAGGCTGTATTAGATAATTTAATAATAAGTATATTTATGTTCTCTTCTATTTGTTTCTTTTGTCTCAAGTACATTAGTCTTGTCTTCTCAGCTAGATTGTCAAGGCCATGGTTTATATTTTGATGGTCTTCACAGCAGTAGCTATTACAGCTACCAAAAATATATTCTTTATCACCATGGGCACTTAATGCCATTTGATTAATCTAGAGCTAAATAAAGATGCTTGTAAAAAAAAATGATTAAATGTCTGCCTCATTGTGACACTGAAAGAAAGAAATGGTTAAAATGGCAAATGTTATGTCATACATTATTTTAACACAATTTTTTAAATTAATGCTTTAATTTTTAAAACAGAGGAAGTCTAAATCCTCTCCCTTTGAACCCAGGCCGGCTTCGGTTGCTGGCTTCCAGTGACGTGATACCACCTGACTTCCTAGACCGGCTCACAAGAGGCGATCCAGCTTCCACCCGGTTCTCTTAGCTGGGACCCGGAGCAACACACAAGGTGCCAGCCACCCTGCAACCTGGCCCTGGGGCCCTCACAGGGATAGGGCACGATGCCTGCCTGAGAGGACCTGCTGCTCCAGCCCCAGCTATCAAAGTCTTCCCACCCACGCATCAGGCAGGGAGACCCTCTAGACGGCCTCATCCTGGCCTGCGGCCCCCCAGCCAACACCGAGTGCAGCCGAGGTGAGCTGTCCAGCGAGCCTGCCAAACTGCAGCTGCTTGAGCAACGTCAGTGTTGGTGCTGCTTTAAGCCACTAAGTTTTGGGGTAGTTTGTTATGCAGCAATAGATAAATGGAACAGTAAACACATTACTTATGTATTAGAATTTATTTCAATTTAATTTAAAAATAATCAGATTTAAATAAAACGGATTTAGACTACATAAATGTCTCTTGCAAACCGATTGGTAAATTGGGTGGTTTTCACACTCATGGTCTGTATCCTGCCTCTGCAAAGGCATTAGGGGCGAACATGCATTCGCCTGAACACGGAACGAAGCTGGGGGAGTCCGGGGCTGGAGAGACGGGGGCTGGCGTTCCGTCTGGAGGCTCTGGGTGGGAGAGCAAGGTGGCTGGGGCTACGCAGCATGAAGGGGCGGTTTCCAACCCAGGGAATTAAAGACAAACCTGGTCAGGAGGTCCTTGAAATATTATCCCCAATGGGAGGACTTGAGAAATCTCACATGAGACGGGATCTCAAGAGGCCTGAGAAGGACGTTATGTGGCCAAAGCGAGGGAACTTCGGACCAGGACCACTGAGGGGCCGGCAGTTCATTAGTTAAGCTTAGAAGAACTTAAAGTAAATCCCGAGTGTGCCCTCCCCAGAGACCCTCCACTGTCCCCTTCCTGTCTATCTCCTTCATCACTCCATCGCTCCCTGGCACTCCTGCTTGTCTACCTGTTTGCTTTGTGTTGGTCAGGTAGGCTGGGTGCTGCAGCAACAGACACCTAACAAGCCAGGCGCTCGCGCCAGGCACGGTGGCTCACGCCTGTAAGCCTGGCACTCTGGGAGGCCGAGGCAGGAGGCTCACTTGAGCTCTTGAGTTCGAGACCAGCCTGAGCAAGAATGAGACGCCATCTCTACTAAAAATAGAAAAAAAATTAGCTGGACAACTAAAAATAGAAAAAATTAGCCAGGCATGGTGGCACATGCCTGTAGTCCCAGCTACTCGGGAGGCTGAGGCAGGAGGATCACTTGAGCGCAGGAGTTTGAGGTTGCTGTGAGCTAGGCTGACGTCACGGCACTCTAGCCCAGGCAACAGAGCAAGACTCTGTCTCAAAATAAAAAAAAAAAAAAAATCCGAGGGGCTCAACTGAACACAAGTGTGTCACTGGTGCTTGTAACAGTTCAGCACCGCTGTTTGGTGGACAAACTTCCGGGTGCTCATGTTAGGACAGGGGCCTCTCCCATCTCCAGGCGCCACCTTCCTCTCACCCAGAGTCCTCTCCATCCTGCCAGGGATGAGGACGGGCGAGTTCATCTCATGGGGGCGGGTTTTATGGGCCAGGCGTGCAAGTGGGGCACATCCATCAGGCAGAATTGTCACATGGCCGCCCTCCCTGCAAGGGAGGCTGGAAACGTAGTCTGGCTGGGGGCCCAGGAGGAGGAGAGGAAGAGCCATGCCTGCCTCACTCCCAGGCAGCATCCGACCAATATCAGATCCCAGGGTGCCAGCTCTTGTCCACCTTATTCTCCAGACCCGGCACCAGGCCCGGCATGTAGTGGACCCTCAGGAAATGAGTCTGTGAGTGAACGGACAGTGCTCTGGCTGGGTCCTGGGCACCAGGCTGGGTGGGCACTTTCCTCCCACGTGCCCCGGGGCATGGAGGGTGACAGAAGGAGGGATGTCGTCACTCCCATTTCTCAGATTAGGAAACCGAGGCTCTGAGAGCTGAGCAGCTGCACAAGGCCACGGCTTGTCAGTGCCAGTTCTCAAAGTCAAGAAGCCTCTGCCCCCGAATGCCTGTTCTCTCCACTCCCCCGGCCACCTCTCTGCCACGCACACTGGCTGGCTCGGGGTCTGGTTATCTTCAAGGCTGCTCTGCTTTCGAGCAATCAGTGAACCATGTTTGACAAGCTGTGGGTTGTTTGGGGCAGCAGCAATATCTCTCTCATCCCACATGCCCCTTGGCTACCAGCACAGCCCTTGAACACAGTAGGTGCTCAAACCATGTTTGGGGATTAATTTGTTCACACAGGCTCAGCCTTCATGCTTTGCTGCTTGCACAGTATGGGGGTCGCTTACAACGTATAGAAGAAATCAAGGGGATATTTATTACACAGCCCCTCCCTGCACAGAGTCAGAGCTGTCTCTGCAGCAGGACTGGTGCCCTCCCCGAAACTTGCTCCCCAAGCACGGACGAGGGCTAAGTCACATGGGGGTCAAGACCACAGATGTTACCTGGCCCCCCACAGGGCTGGACTATGGACCCTTACCACGTACACGCATGGACTGACCTTGTCCTCAGCTAGTCCCGGGACAGAATAGATGGAGGTGGCTCTGTGGCTCTGTCCGTGGTGCTGAACTCACCTCCGCCCACTCCCCATCTCCTCCAACCCGGCAGCAATTTAGAACCTCCTGGGGAGCCAGATAAAAATACAGATTCCCTGGCCCCTTCTTTGTCTATGTGTGTTCTGAGGGTCTAATACAGAGGCCTGGAATCTGTCATTACCACATACCCAATCACCTGTGCTTGGTACTGGCCTGAGTTTGAACACTGACCTCAATAACCAGTTGTTCTTCGTGGAGTGCCTGCCACGTGGCCCGCACCGCGCTGGATACTGCGAGGCACAGAGCCACACCAAGCAGGGTCTCTGCTCTGGGGGCAATTTGTGAAGTCATTCAGGAGATGTAGAGAGAGAAGGAGGGAGAGAATACATACCCCTTCTGTGGTGTGTGAACACAGGACCAAGTGCACACCTTTGCCTTTATCCTGCAAGGTAAGTATGCATGTGAAAATCGTCGTAATCATAACCACAACTAACATTTGTGTCTCTCCTTGGGGTCTCCATTGCCCTATCTGCAAGGCAGGACGCGATGCCTTCTGCTCCTTCAGATCTCCTCGTGGCCTAAGACCCGGGTCCAACACGTCAGGTGTTCCTGACTCCTGCTGCCCACACACCCCGGAATGTAGTCCTCCCTCCCTGTGTCCTACAGTTGCATTTCCTTATTGTTTACGTGATATGTCTGTTTCCAGAAATGTCCCAGCTGGGATTTGAGCTCCCTATTGAGGGAGGGGCTTGCACCTGGTTGCCCTGTTTAGCATCCAACACAGGGACGCCCCGCCCCAGGAGGTGAGCAGGAAATTCTTACTGGAGGACAAGCGGGGACAGTGGGGAGGAGGGAGGAGGAATGTGCCCGGGGAAAGTGCTACTGGGTTACAAAGCAGCTGGGACCAAGTGCTCAGAACCAAAAGAAATCAGGGTGGGCCTCAGGGAAACCAGGCAACAGGCCAAATGCAAACCAGGCAGGGCAGCATCCAGTCAAGGTCTGCCTCTCCTTTCTCCGGGTGTTTGGGGACAACAGGAAGTGGAGCCAGGACAGCTGTGCCTGATGAAAACAGATGTTCTCTGGGCCTAAATGTGGGGCACGGAGGACGGGGCAGGACACAGAAGGGGAGGGCCACAGCCAGCGAACTGGAATAGCACGGACCCTCTTTTGTTTATTAATCTTACTTTTTATTATGGGAAGTTTCGAATGCCCACCGTAGTAGAGGGAAGAGCAGGAGGGACCCCCGTGCGCCATCACCCAGCCTCGACAGCCACCCCCACCTGGCTCTTCTCACGTCACTCCTCCCCGCAACCTCCTTTTCAACAAACATTCCAGACATCAGATCATTTTGCCCATAAATATTTCAGAGTGTATCACTCACATATTAGAACATTTCTAAAAATGAGCTCAATATTATTGTCACACCTAATAAAATGAACAACTCTTTAATATCATCTAACAGGCAGTCCATGTTGAAATTTCCTCATTTTCCTCCAAAATGTCTTGCTAGGGTCCGTGTGTTTGAATCAGGATCTGAACAAGGCCCACGCACTGCAGTGTGGTGCTGTCTCTGTCAGTCCTTTCTGCCTTCCCTTTTTATGCCATTTTACTTTTTGGAGAAACCAGGTCCTTGGTGCCATGGAGTGTTTGTTCCTCATTGTCGACCACCTCACATGGCAGATTGAGCCCTCGTGGTGTCATTTAACACGTCGCACTGTCTTCCTGTTTCCAGTAAACTGGTCTTTAGGTCCGAGGGTTGATCTGATTTCTGCCAGTGATTTTTGGCAAACAGACTTCCTGGGCGATGCTGTGCCCTTCCTACTGCGTCATTTCCAGAGCACCTAAGGTCAGGGTTTCCGTTTTTGAGTGATACTAAGAGTGATCCATGGGTTCTGGTGCCACCAGCCTGATCCCTCCATTATAAAGCCCTATCCCCTGCCCCCGAGTGGTTTTAGCACCTTTCATAGACTCTTAAAACACTGCCAGAGCTGGAAGAGCTCTGAGAAGTCCCTTCACTCATTTTTCTATTCATTCCTCAAAATCTTTACTGAGCATCTACTATGCCAGGTCACGAGCTGCAGTGAACAGAAGCAACAGCATCCTGGGATCGTGGAGCAATAGCCAGGTGCGGGTAGCAACAAGACATACCTGAGGGACGTGTCTGCGAGGGTGAGGGGCGCGCAGAGACTTCTTGCAAGGAGCGGTGATTGACGGCCACCAGGTGACTGCTGTGTGGTGTGGGGTGAGGGAGCTCCATAAGAGGGGACACTGGAGCTTGACAAGAACAAGCCAGCTGTGCGGGGATGGGGATGCATTCCAGGGAGAGGGAAGAGCTGGTGCCGGTGGAGAACCTGGCACCTGGCAAGGGAAGGAAGGAGGCCACTGTGCCCAAGCCAGAGCGGGGGGGGGGGGGGGGGGGGGCGGGGGGAGGGCTGCTGTGATACCAGACCTGGGTGGGGGGTGGAGGGGGTGGCCAGCCCAGCACCCCTGCTGCCCCCTCTTCAGCCGAGAACTTGAGCTCAGAGAGGGCAGGGAGATGGTATTTATCGAACAACTACCCCACCTCAGGAGCTTTCTGTGTACATTTCAAAGCCTCACACCATGCTACATAGGAGTCATTGTGCCCATTTTACAGATGAGGCCAGTAAATAGTGAAGTCACCTGCTTAAGGGCACAGTGGGCAGAAGGGTGGAGCCCAGGCCTGGTGACACTTCAAGGTTGTCCCACAGTGAGATGACCACTGCAGAGCCAGGCAGCCTCAAACCTGGCTCTGGCACCTAGAAGGCCTGTGACATGGACGAGGGGCTTTCTTCCCCTCTGTGCCTCAGTTTCCTAATCTGTAATATGGGAATAATAATAGTACCTACTTGAACTAGGTGAGGATGAAATAAGCTAATTATGTAAAGCACTTAGAACAGTGCCCGACTCCCAGCGTCTACTTGATGTACACTTATGTTTGTATCAATATTTCTCTTGACATACATACCTACAGCAGGGCAAAGCTGGGATGATAGGTCACCAGCCTCCCAGCGTGGAGTCCCTCCTGCTCGTTGCCTGCACGAGGCCTGGCTCACAGAAGATGCAGGTGCATCGGTTCAGTGTTGCCGGGAGGAGAGGAGGCTCACCTGGACCCCTGTCCACTCCTTGCTGGGGGTGGGGGCCGGTTGGAGGAGCCACTCCTGTAGAACATCTCCAGGCTCCTTCTAAGGCCCGCCCCAGGGCAGGGCTCCCACTTTGCAGTCACTCTTTGTCCCCTTTATCATGGGGGCCCCACCCTCAGTTGTCCAGCCCAAGGGTCAGTGGCCAAGCACAGCCCTCAACTTCTCCACAAGCACCCTAAGCTGGGCGGCCAGGGCTCACCAGCCCCAGGCTAAAAGTGAGGAGGCCAAGGGGCAGCTACATGCTCAGGGGCACAGCAAGGCCAAAACAAGGTGGTCCAGCCTTGGCCCCGTCCCACTCCCAGCCCCTGCCTCTGGGGCCCAGATGCGTCGCCTCAGCACAGGGCACAGGGGGCTCCAAAACCTCCCGAACAGACACACAAACAGTTAAACCCAGACTCCCTCCTTCCTCCATCCCAATTCTGATCCTTGCTGACTCTGCTCCCCCTCCCTACCCCCAGCTATTCTGGGACAATGGAGGCAGCAGATGGCCCGAGTCCTGTTCCCTCCACCCGACCCTCAGGATCTGGGAACAACCCGAAAATCTGCTGCTGCTTCTAAAAGCAGGGCTACCAGCAGCCTTCCGGGGCGGGTGGGGCAGACAGCGGCTGCGATGGCCCCATTCCATCCCCACCGGGCTGCGGGGCAGGGGCCACCCTCACTCGGCTCGCAGCCCACAACCCTGGCACTAGGTCAGCCCAGAGAGAAAAAAGGCTTGGAAGAGCCCGAGCAGCTGGGCTTGTGCACCTGACTCACTGTGTGACCACGGGCACACGCAGTCCCTCTCTGGACCTCTCCTCCGAAAACAGGGGCTGGGCTTCAGGTGCTCAGCAGACAGCCCAGACACAGATGTGGCCAGAACAAGGTTTCTGGTCCATCAAGGGCGGAGGACGTGCTCCAAAGGACCCCTGACCATGGCTGCCCGGGTCAAGGACCCTCTGGCCCTCGGGATCTCTCCTCCTCCTTGCCCAGCCCAGAGCCCCACCTCGACCCCATCTCCCAGCATCACTGCACACAACACAGAGTGGAGAGAAGAGACCCCCCATCCCTGACCCCCACCTATGTGCCACCATGCCCGAAATTTCACCACGTTCACTTTCATTCATTCCTCCAACCTCCTTAGGATCCAAAATTCCGAGGGCACTTGCATTTATTCAGTGCCCGCCTTGGCTGTCAACTTGCCCTAGGCACCTTGAGCTGACACCTGAGGCTGAATCCCTCAGCTCTGAGTCTCCATTCTGCCTTCCCTGACTCTCTGGCCATCCCCACCCCAGGCCCTGAGGGCACAGAAAAGGAGAAACCATTCCCAGCACCAGCACCTCACGGCACACACACACTTACGTGTATACATCACACACACATATGTGCAACACAGCCACAAATACATGCACGTACCATACATACATCCTCATGCACAGGCATGTGTAGAAGGGTACATGCTCACACACACACACACACACACACCCCCACGCACACCCTCACACACCACGACACACTAGTAACAGTCACCGTTCACTGAGCCCTTCCTTTCTCTGTGCCAGGCTCCATGCTGTGCCCTTTACAGACATTACATCATGCCCCCAAAAGAGACCACCATCACCACTGTGAGAGAGATGAAAAGCCTCACCCCAGCCAGGAACACTTCGGCTGTAACAGAAAACTGGACCAAGAGAGACTTAAACAAATAAAAGTTTAATTTTCTTACAGAACCAGATGCTGGAGGGGATAGCTATGGATGATTGTCTTGGCTTTTCTTCACAGCAGCAAGGTGGCTGCCCCAGATCCAGCCATCACACCCACATTCACAGCAGGAAGATGGGGTATAGAGCTGCAAAACCTTCCCCAGAAAGTGCTCTATGGGCTTTGCTTAGTTCCCTCTGGCCATCCCCTGGTCCACCTGGTTCCAGGGGCCTGGGATGTCTTCAGTGCCAGCTACCACCCAGATCCTGGGCTCGCCCACCACCCAGAGGCCCCGAGGGGACTGCCTACCACAGGGCACTTTCCAGGGGCCCTCAGTGCTGCCTGAGGAGGTGGGGGACAGTCAGAAGCCTCAGCCCAACATTGGCCCAGCAGTTCAGGGTTCATCGGGCCGCCAGCTGTGGACACCAGGGTGTGTCTGGGTAGAGAAGACAATGGAGGGAGCGAAACCTGCAGAGAGACCAGAAGCAGACAGGACAGTCACCCCCACTCCCCGCTGCCCCCACAGGCTCCTGGGGGCGCATGTCACAGAGATGGTTTGGAGCAGGGTTTCTGCACCTCAGCACTACTAACATTTAGGGCCAGATAATCCATCATGAAGCTGCCCTTGCCTTGTAGGACACTTAGCTTCCCTAAGCTCTACCCACCAGATGCCAGAAGCAGCCCCTGAAGCGCAATAATCGGAAATGTCTCCAGACATTGCCAAATGTCTCCTAGGGGACAAATTGCCCCCACGTGAGAACCACTGGTCTAGAGAAAGTTCAAAACCAGAGAAGCCATGAAGAGACCTCGGCGGAGGCCGGACCAGCCGACCACACGCATCTGCGTCTCTCATTGTCTCCAGCCCCCTAGGCAGCAGCCTATGAATTCTAGAATCCTCAGCTTCAGAGGAAATTTAACATCAATTCTTAAACCTCTTTGCAATTTCGCTACAGCTTACACACTTCCACTGATGGGGAGCTCATCCCATTAGAAGACAGCTTCTTTCATCCTGGAATTTTTAATTTTTTTTTCCTACATTGAGCCAAACTCTGTCTCTTTGTGATGTCCAACTCGTTTGACAGAGCCTTGGCCTCTCAGGTCTCTCTGCCCCAGGACAGGCAGCTCTGCAGAGCCTCAGGGCCAGGAGCCCTGGTTCCCCCAAGGGTCAAACAACTCAGATAAACCCCAAGTCCAGACAGAACCTACAAAGGCTCCAGGGACATCCCCTGCCACCTTCTCACCTGAATCTGACACCACTCTCTCCTCTCCTCCACATTCTGGCTACACCGGTTTCCCTTCCTTCCTGAGTAGATCAAGACCTCTCCTGCCACCAGCCTTTGCACATGCTGTTCCCTGTGCCTGGAACACTCTGCCATCTGTTCTTCTAGTTAACTCCTGCTAGCCCTTCAGGTCCTACGTGTTGTCGTAAGGTCACCTCCTCAGGGAGGTGTCTAGCCCCACGCCCCAGGCAACATCAGGGCTCTCCTTACGCTCTCCCATAACAGCCTACGTGTCCCCACTCCCCTTCTTCCCCTACACACCCAGTGCCCCAGACCCCTCATTCCCCAGGACTCGCTCTGGACAAGTCTCTGTCGCTCAGGTGGGCCCACAGCTCACCCTATCCCCTCCCCTACTTGTTGTCTCCCTGAGTCCCTGCTCACCACCCCCCAAGGTAGGATCAGGGCTCCTCCCCCAGTTCCCAGCGCTCCGCATGTCACTAACCAGGAGCAGCAATGGGAGTAGAGGATGGTGGGGGAGGACTGACTTCCCAGAGATGGAACAGATTGCCACAGGGGGGAGGAGCTCCCCGTGGTTGGGGGCATGCAAGCAGAAGCCAGCCCACCAGTTGGCAGAGAAGCTGGGAGGGGATCAAGCATCAGTTCTGAGGTTGGACAACTGGGCCAGGAGTCCACGTGCCTGGCCCGCTCCTCCCCACACCCACCCCACCAGCCACAGCCAGAAGCACAAGCCACAGCTGGCCAGCGGGGGTGTGTGGACAGGAAGCTGCGTGTCACCAGCCGTGCTCTACACCAATCAGGGGCCAAGTTGAGTGGCGCCAGTCTCCCTGTGGCCTGTTCCAGGCAGAACTAGGTGCCATTCCAACCCCCCACCCACCTAGAAGAACCATTTAAGAGTGTCAAAGAAACCAAGAGCCTAAAAAAACAGAATTCCCCACCAGTGCCAGGACAGCATCTCCTTCGCCCAATGAAGGCATTTCAGTCCCTCAGGGGCGCCTGGAGAATCCCGGGGGGTCTGAGAGAACCCTGCAGACCCACCATGTCCAGATGGAGTCCCAGAGAGGACAAGACACTTGTCCATCGTCACACAGCAAGCCAGTGGCAGAGCAGGGACTGAAATCCACCACCTCCACTCCCAGCTCTGTGCTATCAGCCTCCAGGGCCTGTCCCCCTCCTCTGCCACCCAACCCCCCACCTCTGGACACCTGGACTCGGCCCCCACTCCTCCCATGCCACAGCTTCCGCCCCCAGACCCACCTGGAGGGGTCCTCCTCGGGGGAGAAGGGGCCCTGGAGCTTAATGACGTTGAGTTTCCCCTCAAAGACACCGTAGCTGAGGGTGACCTGGGCAGGGAGAAACAGAGAGGAGGGTTGGGGGTGTCCCGCTGGGGGTCCCCGCAAGGGAGCAGCATCCTGGCAGGAGAGAGGAGGCACGCACCTCTGCACCTGAGATTCCGCGGCTGCCAGCGGAGCCGCCCCGCGCCCCAGAGGTACTCTCATGCCCGTGGTCCCATTCGCTCCCTCCGCAGCTCAGCTTAGCTGGGAGGCTGGGACGACACCCTCGCCCTACAGATTGGGAAACAGAGGCCCGAAAGAGAAAGGCACCTTTCCAATAACATGTGTGTCTAGACGAGGACTGAGGTTTTCTGAGGCTCACCGCAGGGCCCTGGCAAATCCTGAGCCGCTCGTCCCCCGTGCAATGAGGACGTGGGGACATGGTTTCAGCTGAGAGGTGGTAGAACACGGCAGGCTTAGGGGCCACCCAGCTAGGGTTCCACTCCCCCTGCCCGCGCTAGCTCTGTGCCGCGGTCCCCTGTCTGTAGAATGGGATGATGTCAGTACTGCCCTCATGTGAGGAACCAGAGAGTTAAAGAAGGTAGGAGACAGGTCATGTGACCGAGCCCGGCCACCAGCCAGGGAGTGCCAGCCCTGGGATCTGGGGAGGGAGGAGACCCTCCCAGTGGTGAGGTGGAAACCTGGGGCTGTCGTCTCGCCAGCACGGAGGTGAGGCTGCCCGAGGATGAAGCCAGCATGAGGCAGAGCAGGTGAGGGAGGAGAGAGGCCGGGATATCGTCGGAACACCCAGAGCCCGCCAGACCTGGCAAGCCCGGCCTTCGGTTTCTCAGTTGTGAGAGCCAACTGATGCTTTTTTTTTTTTTTCACGTCACCAGTCCCGGTTGAGTTTCGGTCACTTGCACCCAAAAGGGTCTGACTCAGCCTGCTGGGCAGAAGACCCAGGGGCCCTGCTAGCCAGAACCATCTACAGATTTGGAGGGCGGCACCTGCGAGGCAGAGCCAGTTTGACCTTTGAGCATAACCAGCGCCTGCCGGGTGGTGGGACGGGTCCCGCTCAGCCCCGGGCCTAACATCGTGTCCCCCTTGCAGGCCTGTTCCTTCCCAGCAACCTGGGGGCTGGAAGGCAAAGCGTGGAGCAGAGGACAGACACGTTGCGGTGAAGGAGGGGTCCCGATGGGCAACGTCAGAAAGGGCAGCCTGGCTCCTTAGCGGGGACGCGGGGAGCGTGGAAGGCTGGCGAATGGCGCGAAGGGCGGAGGCGGGGGTGGGGAGGCAGGGGCGTGGGAACCTGAAGACAAGCTCATCTCCTCTGTGCAGGTCCTTCCGGCCAGCGTTTGGGGACCAGATCAAAGAATTTCAGGCACGCCAATGCTAACCCTTGAGGGTTAGAAGTGGAGAAGGCTGACTCACTGTGTGCCCTTAGAGGGTCCTTTGCCACCTGCGCCTCAGTTTCCCCAGCAATAGGGGATAGCCAAGCCCATAATCTGGAGTTCCAGGTTGCTTTCAAATACCAGGAGGGAGGTGCCGGCCTCCCTGCATGTTCTTTGGGGGGCCTTCCCCTGCCCCCCTCCCCCACTGCCACCTGCCCTGAGGCCAGCTCACCTGCTCTGGGAGCTGGGCGGCCCTCAGCAGCTGCAGAGTCTCCAGGTGGGAGTGGAAGAGGGGGCTGGGCTGCAGGTGGCCGCCCAGCTTGCACTCGACGATGTAGCCCACGGTGCAGTCATCGGGGAGCCGGATGAGAGCAGATGTGTCCACAAAATGGGAGCCACTGAGGGACAGAGCTGGACTGTAGCCACCGGCCCAGGCCCTCCACACCTAGAGGCCCAGCCGAAGGCCTTTGGCCAGGGCCAGCTGGAAGAGCAGAGTGCTGCCTCCTGTGTGCTGTACGGCCTCGAGCAAGCCGGGAAACCTCGGGGAGCCTCAGTCTCCTGGTCCGTGAAATGGGACGACAGTGGCCCTGCCTGCATGGGCTGCTGTGAGGATTGGTGGGTCTTTCCTTCGCTCCCTCTCTTGCCACTCATTCATCCCCTCATTTATTCACTGCTGAGCTTGAGAGTCCACCCGGTGCCAGACGCCAGGCTAGGGCTGAGCGAACAGAGACGAGAAAAGATCCCTCCCGGCCCTCGACAGCAGCCCCCACGCTGGGGACAGACAGGTGAGCAGGTCACTCAGAGTAAGACTGGTGCTAAGTCAAGGGGGACACACGCAGCCTGGGGGCATAGGGACACCGAGGGGGGCTTCCCAGAGGAGGTGGCAGTTTTGAATGGAGCCTCACAGGATGAGCTGGAGTCAGGCAGAGCTGAGGGAGGGGACGAGCAGGTTCCAGGCAGGGCATCACCCTGACTGCACCTCATTACTGCCCCTTCCCAGGACGCCTGGCCCTTCCCTCCTGCCCCCAACCAGAGGCCCTTCTCTCTTCTCAGAGAGCCGCTGTGCGTGGCCTTCACTGCCCTGTGGCGCTGACCCGTCAGAAGAGGACTGCAAACAGGGCCTAATGTTTCCCTGTTTCTCCTGCCAGGTGCCAGCCCCGACATTTGCTCACGGAACCCTCACGCCACCACTGGCCCTCGTAGCGCCAGGTCCATTTACAGAGGGGAGGCCTGAGGCTCTCAAAGACTGCACTTGCTGTGCGTGGCGGCCCTGGGGGCAGGGGGGCAGGCGGTTCGCTGTCACCAGCTGGCCCTGCAGCACAGACGAACGAGGGGCAGTTTCTCCTGCGCTCACTCTCAAGCCCGTCCTGCTGCAAAGGCCCCTCACGTAAACCGGCAGCCGCCCCCTCCCCGCCCTCCTGCCCACCCCTGGTCTCTGCTTACCTGGCCCACGGGGCCATCTTCAAAGCCAGTTTGCGGTTGATGCAGAAGCCGGCGCCCCCGGTGGCAAACCAGAACTGTACCAGCCTCTGCGGGGGAGGAAGGCCAAAGTGCACAGTGAGTGGGGGCTGGGGGGTGGGGGGGGGTGAGGGGGGCCAGCCAGGCCACACTTCACCCCAACCAACATGGCTCAAGGGCTATTTTGCATCTCACTAGGGTCTTGCTACAGCCTGGCATCATTATGCCCATTTTACAGGTAAGGAAGCCGAGGCCCAAAGTCACATAGCTAACTATGAGTGGTAAGGTCGCTAATCAGACCCAAATCCAGCTGGATTCTAGTCAAAGGGATGTGTGTTATTTACCACCCAGCACACCTTACCATTTCCCCTGAGAAATGTCCCTATGTCACTCCACGAGGTTTGGAAGGGGCTGCCAAGCACAACACCTGCTGCCCCGGGCCACGAGGCCTAGGTTGACGGGGCCTGGGTGCGCCCAGTCGGGCGCTGAACACGCACAGGAAAGACGGGGCTCGGAAGCGAAGGTGGCTGAGTCCCACACCGACCACCAGCACTTTCTAGTGCCTACGCGTGCCAAGTCCCATTCCCAGGGCTCGGACAGACGACCTCACCTAATTCTTTCTCCTACGCCCACAACCACCCTGTGCGTAGGGGTTGTTATCACACATTTCGCAGATGAGGAAACTGAGGCACACAGAGGTTAGGCGACTTCAGTCAAGGTCACAAAGCAGGGGGTGGCAGGGCTGGTGTGCAAACCCAGGCGGTCGGGCTCCGGAGTGAATCTCTCCACCCCACAGGCGAACCACCTGAGCGGAGGTGAGTGGCGGGGCTGAAGTGGTGTGGGAGCGGATGCCCGCTCACCTGGACCCGCTCGCGCACACAGCCCCGGGGCCCGGAGGATTTAATTAGGGCTCAGAGGCTGGTAAGTGCTGATAATTAAGGCTTTGTGTTTCCTACTCTTGGTTTCCCAGTGCAGCAGATGGTAAGCTGGGGGGAGTGAGAGCCCCGCAGAGCGCCCGCTCCTGCACCAGGCGCTGCCTCTACACGGGGGCCCTGCTCTGCCTTCCTCCCGGGGCCGGGGCAGCCCCAGGCCTGAGCCACTGCAACACCTGCAGTCTGGTGGGTCCTGGGGACGGGGAGAGAACCATGCAATGTAGGGGACATACTTACACTAAAAAATTCTTCATTGTTTATCTGAATGTCACACTAAATTCGGTATCCCGGTTATTTGTTTATTTCTTTTCTAAATCTAGCAACCCTAATCACTGTCAGTCCAGGTCTGGGACTGAAGCTGGTACCGGGGCCCTGCTGAGCCCGGTGTCAATCCTCCAGTCCCCGGTTAGTGGAGTCCAGAGGGAGGGTGCCCAAGGGAGGGAGAGGAGTGTCGCGGGGCTCGCGCAGCAGCAGTTTATCACCTGGCCCCGCAGTGATCTGGCACTTAAACCACCTGTACAACTACATGGTGACACCAGGTGGCTAGGAGCCCTGCCGTGGAGACGAAGCCTCGGCTCACCTGCGTGCTCACTGTGTGACCAGGAAAAGCCACTGCTCCTGGCAACTGAGGCCTTACCATGTGCCCATCTCTGTGCCTTACTTGCATTATCTCAATCTCCCCATTTCGCAGAGTAGGAAACTGAGGCCCAGAGGGGAAGCCACCAGCCCAAAGCCACAGAGAAGGGGCCAAATGTGAAACCCAGAACCCGCCTCCCCTCTCCACCACACCCCTGCCCCCCAGCGGGGCGGCCAATGGGCGAAGGAGGAGGGGAGGGACAGACCGTGCGGTTGTGGGGCTGGGGCTCCGCCGCGTGGATGGGCCGGTTCAGGCTGGGCCGGCCCACGTAGACGTCGCGGGCCGGTGGGAAGGCTTTCAGCAGCCGCAGCAGCGCCCTCGGGTTCACATAGTTGTCGTCGTCCACGTGGCAGAACCACCTGGGGGAAGGAAGGGAGACGGTAAACTTTGCGGGGCGCGGTCCAAGCTAGCCCAGGGCTGCCTGCTAACCAGCCGGGCTCCCCTGCACCCCCACATCAGCCGACAGTTACGGGTGGGGGTGGCTGACACTCACGGCATCTGTTTTGTGCCGAGCAGCACGTTGTGTAAGCGAGTGAGGAAGGTGTGCTCACTTAACAGATGAGGACCAGACTCTGAGAGGTTCAGACACTTGCCCAAAGTCACACAGCCAGTGAATGGCAGGATTTGAACCCAGCTGGTCTACTGAGCCCACTGCACGCTGCCTGCTCGGTGGGTGGTGGCTAGAGTCAGACCCCACTAGGCCCAGACCACTTCACTAATTCAGGAGGTGGCCTGAGGCGAAGGCCGCACCTAGTCCTAACGACCCAGAACACTCACCTAAGCCCACTGGCCAAGAAAGTATCGAACTCCGCAGCCATCTTGCAGGACAGAGCTGGGTGGCTATGCTCCGCGGCACAGTTGGTGACCACAAGGTGGGACCCTGGAGAAGTGAGGAGTCAGGGGACCTTGCCCTGTTCCACCTCTGAGAATGCAGAGCCAGGCTGGGCCTCAGAGGGCCAGGAGTAGCCCCTCACCCCCATTTTACACAAGAGAAACTGAGGCCTAAGGAAGGCAGACCTGCCCAGGGCCACAGAGCTAGGGGACAGCAGGCTGGCAGGGACCCGGGTGTCCCAGGTCTTATCTAGCACAGCCCCTGCCCACACCCACACCAGTTTCCAGGGAAGGAGCCTGCTCCCCGCCTGGGCAAAGGGGAATCCCCATGTTTCCCGTGACCCTCAGGCCAGGGCACAGCCACCCCACTTTCCCTGGCAACAGCCGACGAGCCCCCACCCAACCCAGGCCAGGCAGTTACCCAGTCTCTCCTGCAGGCCTTTGTCAGGGCTGTCGGTGAAGACAAACGTCTAGGAAGAAAGAGGGGACAGGGCGCGGGTTGGCCAAGGGTAGCCCCAGGTGGCCCTCCTGTCTAGGTGGACACACACAGCAGACTTCTGTCCCCTCCCAGTGACAGACACACACCCCTCTCACGGTCACACGTCCCTTTAGGACAACATACCACACATACACACACAGATACACACACACACACACACCCCAGCTTTTGCAGACACACAACTTCAGGGTGTGCACCAGCCCACAGTCTCACACACGCTCATCCCCTCACAGAGCAGCACCCACAGGGACCCGGCCACAGCCACACACCCTGGGCACAATCTGTCCCTCTCCCATCACACACGCACACCAGTCACAGCTGGCCTCTCCACAGCCACACAGACACAACCCTAAACCCTCTGTCGGGAGACAACTCTGTGTGAAAAGACCCACAGCCCACACCCCGGGACACGGCGCCACGCAGGGGGACAGTCATGCTTCCACGCCACACAAACCCCCGTGCACGTGTAGAGGGCCTCGAGCGTCTCAGAAATGTTGCCTCGTGGCCTCAGCCAGCTCTCCCAGCTTGGACACGCGCCCCACCAAGAGCCTTGGCACGCCCAGTCCCCGACGACCCTCTCTCAACCCCATGAGCAGGTGTGGCGATCTGTCCCCTTGACAGATGACACAATGGAGGCTAAGTGACGGGCCAAGGTTGGCAAGTGCCAAGCTGGGATCCAAGGCCACAGGCAGGCGAAAGCTGTTCAACCCCTAAGTCAGCCGAACCCAACTCCGGATAAGAGGCAGGGCCAAGGCCTTCAGAGGCAGCACAGGAACAAAGCAGAGACTGGGGACTGGTCTCATAGCCACTCCACGTCCAGCCCGGCCTGTGCACAGCTTCTCGGCTGCCCTAGCGGGTCCTGTCATCCACTGAGCACCTCAAAGGCCTTCGAGGGCCCCCTCAGCCTTGGCCTGCCCCGCCCGGGACCTGAGACAATTCTGAACCCTTCCAAGTGTCCCACCTGTTTAAAGGCCCCAGACTCCCCCATCCCCAGCAGGTGCCACACCCACAGCCTAGCCCTGTCCTCCCTCCGAGGTCAGGGCCTCCAGCTGCAAAGTCCCTCTCTGCTCACCCACAAACCTCTCTCTCCTTTCCAGGAATTAGCCCTTCAGATCAGAACACCCCCTGCCTTGAGCCTGACTTTACCCATCTGTAAAACGAGGGATAGGAGAGGCTGGGAGAGCAACACGAAATTGTGTACCAAAGAACGAGGAGAGTTGACAGTGAAGCCAGTCTCAGCTTCTTGTACCTCCGAGGAAACTGAGGCACGGGAGGCCAGGAGGTGGAAGTCAGGGTTGGCACAGGAAGGGGAGGAGGGCGCCAGGCCTGTCTCCCAGGGCCCACGGCCACAGCCCTGCTTCTGAGCCCCCATCACCCTTCAGCGGATTGTTGCAAGATTCAGCCTTGTTCCTCAGATATGTTTCCTGTCAAGACCAGAATCAGATAACACCCACACCCACTACCACCCTCTAGTACCCTCCATGGCTCCCTACTGCCCTTGGGATAGAGGCCAGCCTCCTCTAAATATGGCCAGTGAGGGGCCACCCAGCCCCTGCTGCCTGAGGCAGCCTTATGTCATTACTTCCTGCCACTGGGGTTCTCTTAGCCCAAATTTCTTTCAGTTCCCCAAATAAGCTGCGCGCACGCACACACACACACCCCTCTGAGCCTCTGCCCATGCTGTGCCCTCTTTCCACCCTCTGACTCCCAGCTCAGGCATCAACTCCTCCAGGAAGCCCTCCCTGACACCCTTCCAGCTACTATCGGGGCCCCTCCTCAGTCCCCAGTCCTCCTTTGCTAACATCCCCGAGTTACAGAAATTTATCACTTGGTCTCTCCCACCAGACGATGGCATCCTGGAGGCTGCGGGCCTGGTCCAATGTGTCTCCCGTCCCACCCGGCACCTGGCTATCCTCAGGGAGGCCTGGGCGGTGTCCCCCTGGTGAGAGCCCCCCTCCCTGGGGTCTGTGTCCCACTGTGCCTGGATTTCCACAGGAAGCACGCTGGCCGCCCAAGCCCGGGCCCCGGTCCTCTTCCGCCCGCAGCCCGGGCCCTCAGCAGCGCCGTCAGGCAGCCGAGACCCACAGTCCACCTCCCCGAGCCCCAAGCTCTCAGATCCCCTGGGGCTTGACTGAGGCCCTGTGCCTCCCCCAGACCTGTCCCACCTTCCCACTTGCTGGGACCCACCACCTCGGAGTCACCGTCGCACCCCCCCCCCCCCCGGCCTCCCGCTCCGTTCTGCCCCCACCCAAGTCCGTCCTCAGCGCAGCCCCGAGGGACCCTGGAAAAGCAGCCGGGCCTTTCCTGCCCTGCTCCCTGGCAAACTTCTGCCACCCAAGAGCCGTCAGAGAGTGGAGCTCTCCCGAGTTTGGAGCGAGGGCCAAGACAGAGGGGACGTCCGTCTGCTGATGACACTAGTGAGCCGAGCAAAGGGGGTGAGCGGAGGGAGGGAAAGGGAAGGGGGGTCCCGGTCCAGAGGGGGCTGGCGCAGAGCAATGGGCAGTTTCCTCTGTGCTGTGGGCTGCATCGGATTTGTTTAAGGAAGGGACCCTGACAATGGTTAAAACTTCACAGGCTGCGGGAAACAAACGGACACGCAGCCTGCTGGGGCAGGGGAGGGGGTGGCTGGGGACCATCTGCTGCAGAGCGGGGGAGATGTGGGGCCGCTGCCACCTCCCTCCCGCCCACAGGGGGACTAGGGAAGAGAAAGGCTTCCTGAGAGCACAAAACCCGCCTCCCCAGCCCACCCTCCGCCCAGGACAAAGGCCACACACGCGCCCCAGCCCCGCCACCAGGCCCACCTGCCACCCGACTGCCCTTAACCAGCGCCGGAGTTAGCCCGCTCAGGCCCTGTTCAGACACCCCTGTCCTGTGCAGATGGGGAAACTGAGGCCCAAAAGAGGGAGGGCCTTGGCCGAGGTCACAAAGAGAAACGATCCAAAGGGTGAGAGACAACAGGATGGCGCGAGTGGGCCTCCCTGCCCCCACCTCCTCCTCCCTCTGAGCATCCTTCCTCCCTGCAACCTAAAGGACACGATGGCCAGACTCTGCCCTGCTCTGGGGTCCAGCTGAGCGAACTCGTCTCCTACCTCCGCTTAACCTTGCTCAGTTTCCCAACACAAAATGGGAATATCAACGTCTCCCCTCGGGCTGTCGTGAGGGTTGGAGGGAGAGGGGCAGAGCAGCTGGCGGTCGCCCCCACCCCACCCTGCTGCCTGATGAGCTTCTGGGATGGAGCCTGGGACGTAGAAGGGGCCTGGGACTGCCAGGCACAGCCACCCAGACCGAAGGCCCAGGGACACTCTCCCAGGCCTCGGCAGAGGAGAATGTCACCCAGCCCGAGGCGGGGGCCAGGTCCCACCGGGCTCTGCCCCCTCAGGCTTTATGGGCGATGCTGCCAGCACTTCCTCCTCGCTGGCCTCAGTTTCCTCATCCGGGGCAAAGGCACCACCACGGTGGTCCAGACAAGACAGGAAAGGGCCTCGAACCATGTGAGGCCACACGCCCGGGTACACACAGACACATAAACAGGAAGGTCTGCGGGGAGGGCCAGCCTCTGCGGCTTCCGCAGGAGGAACCAGGCCCCCCCCCAGAAGAGAAGCTGCGTAGAGCCCCAGGGAAGAGCTGGGGTGCTGAGTGCCCGGATGGGAAGGCATTAGCCCCTCGTGCAAAGGTGTTGGTGCCAGGAACTCGGGGCAGGGGTGCCCGCTCCCCAGGGGGCCCTGGCCTCTTCCAGGCATCACCTCCCCCCTCCTTGGCCTCGGAAGAGCCCTCCACCCCTTCAAAGGCTCAGTCACTTCCTCCCACTGAGCCAACCGCCAGAGTAGGGACGGGGCGTGTGTGTGTGTGTGTGTGTGTGCGCGCGCGCGCGCGCGCGCGTGTGTGTGTGAATCCACCCTCCACTTCCCCCAGCGATGGTCCCCACACCCCAAATCACTGATTTGCTTGAGGTGAGAGGGCTGCAGGGGGTTCAGCTTGTCAGAGATGCCTCCCAAAGGCAGAAGCTGCGCGCCATGTGTGCACCCACACGCCTGTCATAGCACGTCTAACACTCACACGTCGGCCCGTGCATGTGAGCGCGCCACGCAAACACAACCCCATTCGCCAGGCCCGCCTCCCCCGACCTCTGGCCCACCACGTCTCAGCTACCACCCTCACGGCACATGCTGTCCTCCCTGCCTTCAGAAGCAGCCCCACAGGAAGCCAGCACGGGAGGGGAGACGCCGGCGCCCTGGGCACACCCTGGGCAGCAGAGGCGTGGGGGCAGGGGCTGCCAGGAAGCCTGAAAGGATGCCTCCCCAGAAGTGGCCCCACCTAGACGCCCCCGCCCCCACCCTCCACCCTCACAGGCCGGGCAGGACAGCACCTGGGGCCTGGAGCAGGTCAGCGTCAGGATCTCTTGGAGGCCCCCACCCCAACTGCCCAACACCCACCACCGCAGATGCCAGGCTGGGCCAGGGAGGGCAGGAGTGAAGCCCACGCTGGAGTGGCCAGGGAATGGAGGGACGCCCAGGAGGGACCCAGGAGCCTGGGGCAGAGGCCCAGCCTGGCTCCTAAAAGAGGTGCAAAAGTGGGCCTGAGGTGCTCCGGAGTCGGGGCCAGTGAAGGGCACAGGCCAGGCCTCAGGCAGCCCTGGAGGCCCAGGAGGAAGGAGAAGGAAGGTGAGCTGGGACGAGGCAGGCGGCGGGCAGCTTCTCCCTTGAGGCACCCAGGGGCCCCAGCCCAGCAGAAAGGCCTCTGTGAGCCCCTCGAGCCAGGGGCCACTCCCAGGGCCCAAAGTCACCCACTCGTCACCTGTTCCCTGGTCCTGGAGACCCACGTGTCAAGCAGCAGCTCCAGGCGCGAGCGGTGGAAGGCCCGGGTCGTCTTGACGGCAATGAAAACATCCTGCAGCTGCAGCTCCTGGGACCCAGAGCTCGGCTGGCTCAGCTCTGGGGTCGCCGGCACCCTCTGGGGAGACAGGCTTGCGTGGTACCGTAGGGACACGAGCCCCATGCACAGCAGGGTGAGCAGGGCTCCAGCCAGGCCCCGCAGGAGCCGGCACTGCATTGGCCCTGGGACCCCAGACAGCTCAGCCCCCAAATCCCAACCGGACAGGGAGGAAAGGCTGGTCAGGCGGGAGCCCCGGCAGAGGCAAAAGTCTGGCAGGCATCGGGGGCTGGCCAGGAGGGCAAAGATGGGAGCTGGGGCTCTGGCCCCAGAGGCTGAGCCATGGCAGCCCGCCGCCAGCCCTCCACCTGCTCGCAGCGCTGCCCGCGCCGATCCGGCTGCCTGGCCCCGCCCCTGCTCAGCCCGAGGGGCGGGGCCTGGCAAGGGGAGCCCCAGAGGTGGCTGGAAAGGAGGCCCCAGCTGGAGGGGCAGCCGGGCCTTGCCAGCTGCTGCGGCGGGGGCGGAGGCAACAGCAAACCTCCATGCCTGACGGACGAGACCTGTCAGCTGGGCTCATCCAACACGCAGTATCGAACAGCGTCCGGCCCAGGCCATCCAGCCTCCCAGCTTCTGCTGTTTCTCCTCCCGGACACTCCCATGCCCTGCCGTCCTCATCCGCGTTCTCTCTGCCAGTCTGAATTCTATTGGCACGGTAAGGCTGAGCTCAAGGGTTCCCTCCTCCAGGAAGGCTTCCCTGATGTCCCCTCCCAACCTCTGAGGCTCCCACAGAAGTTTGCTCAGTGGTCTTCCCAGTTTGCCATTTGGTCTTCCCAATGGCACTGAGACTGTCATTCCCAGTTTATAGCTGTGGACATAAGGCACAGAGGCACAGAAAGATCCAAGATGATCCAGCCACTCAGCTACAGAGCCAGGTGGAATCTAGTCTCTCCGGCCCAGCCCGTGGCCCACCTCACTCGGCAGTCTCCACAGCTGCCTCTCTCCCAGCCAGGCCAGGGCACAGACGGCCTTCTCCAGCCACCACCTCCATCTTGTTTTGCACAAGGTCACTTACATCTCCCTTCTCTGCTCCGACCTTGCACTGGCTCCCGCCTCCTTCAGAACAACAGGCAGAAAGCACACAGCGGCCCCCAGGCCTGCATGCGCTGCCCCCACACGCCCCACCCCTCTCCTATCGCCCCCTTGCTCCCTCCACTCCGGACCCACTGGGCTCCCGGCAGGTCCAGGCACACGGCCACCTCAGGACCTTTGTACCTACAATTCTTGCCTGGCACTCTCCCTAGAGATCTGCACAGCTCACTCCTCCACTTCCTTCTGGTCTTTACACAAACGTCAGCTTCTCCATGAGGCCCTCCCTGACCACTTACCCCTCCCCTCCTTCCCAGGCCCCCTTCTCTGCTGCTCTTTCCATCTCCCAACATCCTGTATATTTTACTTATTTATTGTCTGTCTTCCTCATGAGAATATCACAGCAGGACGACTTCTTTTTAAATCACGGAGTCCGCACTCTCCAGTGCCTAGAACAGCACCTAGCACATAACAGGCCATAATGGCCAGTCGGCACCACCACGGCCCACCCCCACCATCCACAACGCGGGTCACCCAGCTGGCCAAGACTTTGGCTTCCAACCAAACCACACTGTCCCTGAACCCTGCACCCTGCACTCCATCTGGGGAAAGATGCCTCTCCCGGCTCCTGGGACAGCCTGGGCCCACCCTCCACCCTGGCAGCTCCCCCTCAACCACCTTTATCCCACGTGGCCCAGCTTCAAGGGCCCTCCCCCACCTCCTCCCCCTTGTCTCCTCTTCCCAACAGAGATGGAGCTCTGGCCCCCTCCACGCCCCACATCCCCTCTCAGCGTCCCCATGCCCTCTCCACCCACACCCCAGACCCCCAGCCCAGGCCCCTTTCTCTTAAGCTTGCCAAACACGGAGACCCAGACCCACCCGAGGCCACAGAACCCCTCCTCTCCTGTCTACTCCACGGCCCTGTCCCCGCTGCCCCTAGTCTGGCCTGGACACTCTGCCTGTCTCAGCCACTCTGAGGCAACCCCGCACCCGAGCTCCCACAGCCCTGCTCCAGCACCCCGGAGCCTCCCTCAGCCTACAGGACACAGCCCAAGCTCAACATGGCATTCTGCACCCCCAGCCCTGCACTTGGACTTGGACTTCCCAAGCTCATTTCCCACTGCTCCCCGGGTGGCCAAACGCAACCCGTCTCCTACCTTTGAGCTTTTGCTATTGAGGTTCCCTCCACCTAGTAGACATGTACCCTTCCCCCCAAACCCCCAGGAGCCTGCCCAAGTTCCTCACTGTGACCAAGGACAGTCACCTGCACACAGGCACATAGGTCCCATGAATGCTTCCTGAAAAAATGAATCCCAGCCCTCAAGCTCAAGTGGCACCTCCTCCAGTAAGGCTGCCTGGATTGCTCCCATTAGAGCCACCGTCCTCTCTCTGGTGGAACTGTCTCAGGGACCTGATGGCACACCAAGAGTTTGCTCTTGATCTCCTAGACTCAGCAGCCAAGTCCCTTCAGCCTGAGACCACGCCCTGCTGGCTCTGGTGCCCCACTCCAGGGGACACTCCTTTGATGATCAACTGCGGGCAGGGCTGAGCGCTGGGGTGGCCCATCGCTGGGGCCTGCCTTCGGTCATGCGGGGCAGGTAAGGTGACGCCAGCACAGATGGCGGGCGGCTCTGGGAAGAGACAGGCAGGAAATCTGAGCCTCCCGACGGGTGGGTGAGTGGGGACCTGAGAGGTGGTATCAGCCCGAGCTGGGGGTGGGGGCGGAGGGGAGGGTGGAGAGGGGCTCCAGGCCAGGGACACGAGCAGGCAGAAGGCCACCAGCATCTATGACAAAACGGCATTTAATGTTCCATAGTGTGAATATCTGAGTGCAAAAGGCCCATTAATAATCCATGAGCCACATGTTCTGGTGACAGCAGCCGGCTCCTCCCCACCCACGAGATGGAGCCCCGGTCCTGGGTGTGCTTGCCGAGGGCACACACGTGTTAGTGCCCGTGGTGGGGTGTGACATTTGCACAGGAGAGAACCGCTGACGCGGGTGAGAGGAGAAACGAGGTGCCCGTGGACCAGGGACGCCAGTGTTCACATGCAGCCAACACACGAGAAACGTGAGCTGGACGGTGGGAGTCACAGTGACGGGCTCTGTGCTCCTGGGAGCAGAACAGGCTCAGGACCTCAGGAGACCCCGTGCGCCCAGGTAGAGGGACAGACCTGGGCCTGCCCGTGAGAACTTGGGTGTGCAAACCTTTGCACAGGTGTGAGAACACAGATTCCAGGGTGAGTTGTTTGAGGAGAGGACACGGACACACGCATGAGCCCCACGAGTGGGAACATGGAGACACGGGGACGGGCAGGACGGCCCAGAGCAGCAAGTTCAGGAGGGAGAGGCCCTGCCCCTGGGCTCCCGCAGGCTCGGCAGGGCCAGTGACAGCCTCCAGTGCAGGAGCCCAGAGCCAAAGGTCCCACGTCCAGGAGTCCAAGGGTCTGGAAGGCTCAGGGTGGGAGGGCCCAGCTCCACAGACACCGGTCCCGCTGGCTTCCGCAGTGCGGGGGAAGTGCAGGTGTCAGACGGGTGTCAGGCCTCGCTGCTGCCCCCGCAGCCTCTGGCCCCGCTGTGCTCCACCCAGGCGAGCCGGGCCTGCTCCTGCAGGATGCGGCAGCGCACCACCTTGGCCAGCTCCTCCGAGTGGCCCCACTCGTGGGCGGGGACCTGCACCCAGGAGCAGGGCAGCCCCCAGAGCGAATGCTCCGAGCCGCGGCACTGACGTAGCAGCTCCGAGTCCCGCCAGCCTGGCCGGCCCAGGAGACCCCTGCCAGGAGAGGGGCGGGCACAGGTCAGAGTGGGCAATCAACACGGACAGAGGGACAGAGGGAGAGGCACAAGGATGGAAGAGTCTGAGACAGAAGATGGACAGAGACAAAAAGAGAGAGGGCAAACGGAGGGAGAGAGAGGGAGAGACAGAGAGAAAGAGGAGAGGGGAAGGGGAAGGGGGAGGGGGAAGGGGAGGGGGAGAGAGGAAGAAAAAGAAGAAGGGTGGGGGGGAGGGAGCTCACAGGTCCGCGTGCCCTGCCCCACCCCTCACCTGACTTCCCGGACGTTCTTCTCGGTCACCTCCACGTGGATGACGATGGGGTAGATCTCGTTCTGGACCAGCTCTCGCACGCCCCGCGCGCCCAGCTCCAACAGGCAGTGCTTCTTCTCGGAGGATTGAGGCTACATTGCACCCCCGGCCCGGAGACACCCACCCCCACGCTTACCACAGCCTCCCGCAGGTGCACGACCTGCTTCCCCACCCAGACGGACCCTGGCAGTAAGGAACGAACCCGGAAGGGGAGACAGTGGGCTCACTGAGGGACCTGGAGAAATGTCCCCCTCTGGACCTCGGCTTCCCCATCTGGAGAATGGAGCTAATCCCAGCCCACCCACCACCCTACGGCCCCCTGCCAGCTCCCAGGACAGAGGCGAGTTCGAGGACGAGGATGTGCAGGTGAGCCGTATCAGCTGAACACCTCAAGAGTGACCCACATAAGATCAACTGCCCCAACCCACCCAGGTCACAGGGGAGGAAAGTGAGGACCCCAGGAGGGAAAGGACTTGGCCCGGGTCACCCTGCAAGCAGGCAGCAGAACACGACCCACACTGACACTGGTTCTCAGGCCCAGAATGGCAGCACCCCTTCCAGGCCAGCCCCAGCACCTACCTTCCCAACAGACTCCTGGATGGCACGGATCCTGCTGCCCAGCCCAGGGGTGGCAGGCCGGGCCTTGGGGGCTCCAGGCGCTGAGGACGCGCACAGTTCCTCCCCAGAGAGGCTTTCTGCAGAGGGAGACGGGGAGGGAGAGGCCGGGATGAAGGGCCAGTGGGCCTGGCTGCCCCAGAGTGTCACCCAGCCCTTCCCTCCGGGGACACACAGGCTCACCCGCTGGGCACACTTGGAAGTCCAGCCGGGAGCTGGGCAGGTCTAGCAGGTTGCGGATGAGCCGGGGCGCCAGGCACTCGGGCAACAGCACCACAGGCCGCAGGGCGGACACCAGCAGTGGCCGCACCAGGCTGTACGGTTTGAGGCTGCACTCGGGCTCTGCGGCAGCGGAGGGGTGTGGAAGAGATGAGGATGCAGGCATGGGGCAGCCAGACCCCTTGATACTCAAAAGCAACATCACCTCCCCACCACCCATCCCTTTCCCTCCCTGAGTCAAGGATGGACACACACACACACACACACCACACACACACCACACACACACAGACACACACACCCCTCACTGGGACCACAGCAGAAGGCTCTTCCCGTCCCCTGCCTCACCTCTGCCCCCTGCAGGTCATTCTCCACTCAGCTGGAAAGGCTTTAAAACTAAAGCCAGACCATGTAACTCCTCTGCTTTCAACATACCTGTGACATCCCAGATCCTCAGGAAAAAGGCCACATCCTCCATGTGGCAGACGCAGCCCTGCCCGGGAGCCTGGGGAGGTCGGCAGCCACAGACTCCACCCCTGGCCAAGCTCTCCCCCAGCTGCCTGCAACCGCGGGGCCTCTGCATGTCCTGGGGCCCCCCGAGGCCCCAGCCTGTGCCACTGAGCCCAGTCAGAGCCCAGGTCACACCTTCCCTGGCCCCAGACAGGCAGGGCCCCCGTACGTGCTCCAGGGCACCCAGTCCTTGTCCACTATGCACCTCACACTGTCTAATTTAGTGTACCAGGTGTGACTATCTGATCACCTGCCTCCCCTGCTAGACGGTGAACCCACAGGGCAGGGACCGTCCTGTCCCCAGTGCCTGACAGAGCTAGTGCCCCGTACTCACTCGCTGTCCTCATCCTCACACGCACCACACACTCCCACTGCCCAGCTCACACTTCTCGTGTGTGTGGCCACATGAGAACACTGGCGTCCCTGGTCCACGGGCACCTCCTTTCTCCTCTCACCTGTGTCAGTGGTTCTCTCCTGTGTAAATGTCACCCCCCCCATGAACACGGCCACTAACACGTGTGTGTTCTGCAAGCACACCCAGGACCGTGGCTCACGGGGGCTCCATCTCTCGGGTGGGGGAAGAGCCAACTGCTGTCACCAGAACGTGTGGCTCGTGGGTTATTAACAGGCCTTTTGCACTCAGAAGCTCACACTATGGAACAAAGGCACGTTGGGTGCCTCCGGGCCTTCGCACAGGCTATGCCTTCTGCCCGGAACAAGCTCCTCTTCACCCTTGAAGGCCCCAGCTGAAACAACCTCTCTTCCCTGACCACCCTCTCCCCCGGCCCCCTACATGGGCTCCCCCGGCCCCTTCTCCCTGATCTAGCCTACGGCCTCACCCTCTGCCTCCAGGAGCCCCCTCTGGGTCCCCGTGGCACCCGCCACCACACGTGTGAGAAGCACAGCTACACATGCTCTGCCAGACAAGCACAGGCCCGTGCTCGTGCGTGGCTCAAACTCACACGGACCCACAGTCACCGTCGCGTACACACGCACCTCCCCGCAGGGTCCCCCTCAATCATGACAGCCCATCCTCCCACCAGGGGAGCCCTGCCCCACTGGCACCATCATGGCAGGCCCTCCAGGCCAAGGGACACGCAGAGGCACACGCTCCGGGCACCATGCGCAGCACAGGACACGCCCGCACACCCGCGCTCACCTGAGCAGGGCTCCAGCAGCGGCTGCTCTGGGGCGTCCCCCGCAGCACCCCCCACCGGCTTGGGCCTCACCAGCCGCAGTTGGTCCAGGGCTCTCTTCTTCAGCTGGGGAGGGGGTCAGGGGAGAAGGACACCTGAGAGCTCGGCTCCACCCCGACCCAGGGAGACAGGAGAGTAAACAGGACCCAAAGCAGAGTTGGCCCCACTGCCACCATTGTCCAAGCTTGCCGGAGAGCCTGGTCAGTACAGGACGCCCCTCCCCACGGGACCCTCTCCTGCCCCTGCCAGGCCCAGCACAGCCCCGAAGGCAGGAGAGGGCAGCCGTCCCTGTGGCCCCAGGGAAGTTAAGCCCATCAGAGCCCGCTGGAGGAGCCTTAGGTCTACCCCCACTTTACGGATGGGCAGACTGAGGCCCAGAGACCAAGAGAAACCGAATGTCACACAAGAGATAAACTTTAGGGTTTCTTCCAATGAATTAGCAACGTGACCTTGGGTAGGAAGATTAATGAAACCAATAATGACAGCACCAACGATGCCAATAGCTGACAGGTATCAAATGCCTGCAACGTGACGACACTAAGCCCCTGATGGGTATTAGCCCACCAAAGCCACATACGCCTACAAAGCAGGTAGCGTAATTTCCCCACTTTACAGATAAGGAAACACAGCTGCAAAGAAGGTTGAGGTGATTGTCCAAAGTCACGTAGCTAAGAAGTGGCAGAGCGGGGATTCAGTTGTGGGCTGCCTGGCTCCAGAGCTCACACTCTTCATTGACCTACTGTCTCTGGGCCGCCCCGTGCCTGTGTGTGCAGTCCGCTGGCCACCCAGCCCAGCCATCGTCCAGGTGTCGGAAAAGGGAACGTGACTGCTGTCTTGTGGGATGCTTACCGTGTGCCAGGCGTGCTCCTGAGCACTGGGCACACTCTATCTGAGTTAATCCCTAAACTACCCAGGGCAGCGAGCGCCACTGTTCTTCTGTTTGCTGGTCACATAGCAGATGATCAACTAAGTCCCAGGGAAGGAGCAGGTGGGGAACGGCCCTCCTCTCCTCCCCCCGGCCTGCCAGAGAACGGAGCCCGCTCTCTCCCTTTTTGGACCCCACCCTTGGCGTCCCCCACTCTTGGTGTCCCTGTCCCTGCCTGCCCAGCCCTGCTTACATTACTGCGGGGGCCTCGGTGCCGGCTGGAGGGCAGGCATTTTTCCTGAACTTCTAGGAACTCCTGGGCTCTGTAGGAGAGAGTCATGTCACACATTTGCAGGAAGAAGGGAAGCCCCCTCCTGTCCTCTCCTCAAACCCCCTTCTCTGTCCCAGAGGACGGTGAGGGACTGCAGGAGGAGGGAGTGCCCATCCCCAGGCTCCTGGCCCTGCATCACCTCTGGTAATTGGGCACAGTGCCCCGGTCCAGGTCCCGCAGCGTGAGGGGGTCGACCCGCGTGCAGAACCATTCCTGCCGCCGCTTGTACGCGGGGTCCACCAGCCGAAGGATCTCTTGGGCTTTCACACAAAGGGCGTGGGGATCTGCCCGCTCGGGCAGGGTGAGGTTGGCTCGAATGTAGAAGGGCTCGGCACACAGCCCCTTCACCCAGGCTTCCAGGGCCTCATGGAAGGACTGGCAGGCTGGGGGTGGACAGGGCAGGGGGCGGCAGAGAGGACAAGAGGAGGAAGGTGTGGTCAGGGATCAGACATGGCTCTCCAGAGGCCAGAGCTGCCCTCCCCACCTTCCCCTTCCTGAAGTGAGAAACTCAGGTCCGGAGGGGCCCAGGGACTTGCCCAAGGCCACCCCAGCCCACTAGGGACAGAACCAAGATTCAAACCCAGGTCTCTGGACTCCTAATGTGAGCTGCTTACAGAGCAAGGGACAGAGAAGGGCACAAGGACAGACAGAGAAGCAGCTGCACCGCTGGGAGTCAGGAGATGGAGCCACTGGGGCAGGACTGGGGCGAGGCCAGCTCCTTCTCGGGCCCTTGGCTTTCCTGCCTGCTCCGTGAGCTGGACGAGCCTCTCTCGGGCCATCAGCTCCAACCCTCTGGGACTCGTGAGTTCCCAGGCCCTCCCCTGGGCCAGACTTACCCTTCGAGTCCATCAGGAAGGGGAGTGTGGACCCCTGGTTCCAGGACAAGGTTCTCTGCTGGGCCTCGGCTTCCAGGCCTGCCCCCTCCAGGCCTGCAGCTTCCGCCCTTGACTGGGAGAAAACACAGGCAGGAGGAAAAGAGGTGAGCATCCCAGGACAGAGCGACTCTGGGGCTGGAGGAAGACCAGGTATGGGAGTGACCGAGCCTCACAATTCAGAAAGCCCCACCTCACCGGGGACTGCCACGCCCAGCCCAGTCGGACCCGCTCCCATCCACAGGACCCCCCACTCAGCCTAGCGCATCCTGGTCTTTCCCCAGACTTAAGGGCAGGGATCTGTCAAGGTGCTGTCAGTCTGTCCCACCTCCCAGCCCCAGCCCCTGCCCAGTCAGACTTCCTTAAACGCTGGCTGAGCCCCAGAAGCTCCGCCCAGGGATCCTGATCCACCAACTGCAGAGTGTCCAGCCCTGGCTAAAGCACTGACCCCGCCCCCCAGCTCAGCGGCAGGGTCTCACCTCTCTCGGTTCCATCCTGGCAGACCCAGGCCCAGACAGCACCCTCCGCACCGCCCCCGACCATCTGTCCCCAAGGAGTGGCAGGCTGTCTGGGCCCTTGTCCTGGGGCTCTGGGCCCCCTGGGGGGCTCCGGCCAGACACTCGGATGGCCAGAGATCTGAGAAGGGAGAAGGGGGATGGGAATTAGAGTCCGATCAATACTTTGATTCAGTTCAACATTCTCGGAGAGCCACAGTGATGCCATTCCTCAAATATGCCATGACCCTCAGGCCACTGATCTGCTGTGCCCTCTGCCCGGAATGCCCTTCCCTCCCTTCTCCGCCTGGCAAATGCTGCTCATCCTCCAAGCTCCAGTCAAAAGCAGCCTCTGCCCCCAGGCCCCTGGGCACACGGAGGGTGGAGCTCGCTGCAGGAGCGCCAACGGCACCTCGCCGCGGCTTTGCATTTTCCCTTTTGTTTCCTGCAGCAGAAGGAACACCTTCAGGACCAGACTTCTGCAGTGTTCAGCTCTGTATCCTGGCACCAAACCCAGTGTCTGGCACGTAACGGATGACTAATAAATCTTGTTATGCTCACAGTCTGGGGAAGGAGGTCGCCACTAGCACACAGCACAGATGCGAGGACGGTTACAGCGGCAGTGGCAGCACAGAGGGGAGAGGTTCCGGGGAAGAAGTGCCTGGCTACACCTTGAAGAACAGAAGGAAACGGTGTCCCAGGCTGAAGGAATGGCGTGAGGAAAGGTGTGGAGGACGGAATACAGGATGTGCAGAAGAAATTAACAACAACGACGACAGTAACAGTAGCAGCAAACGCTCGCTGGCTGCTTCCACGTGCCGGACACATGCCGCGCTCCTTGTCCTAATTACTAATTTCACATCTTGGGAAACAGCTCCCAGAAAAGGCAAGCTGGAGCCAGCCTGCGGACAGCGTGGGACAAAGGCATCTGGCTTTGCTCCATGGGCAGTGGGAGCCGCTGACAGTTAAGACAAAGCATCACCAAAATCCCCATCGTGCAGGTTGTGCCTGTCTCTGGATGAGAGTTGGCGAGGCCCTGTGGCCAGACTCAGAGAGAAACTGAACCCAAGCCCCCTCCAAGCCCCCCAGCCACGGGGCAGGGGCAAGGCCTGGGTTGGTGGCTGGCCCCAGCCAGAGTGGCAGCTCGGCAAAGCCTCCCACCCACCACAGCTGCCGCAGCCCAGATAAAGCCACACTGCCCCCTGCTGCCAGCTGGGGTGGGCAAGGCTGCAAGGACCTTAACCCAGTCAGCACCCCGGGGAGCAGGAAGCTTTGGCCCCAGGGAAGCCGGCCCTGCCCACTCGGGCCAAACAGAGCCAGGCCTGAGGGGCTGGGGCAGACCCAGGCGCGGGAGGCATCGCTCAGCGCCCCCATCCTGGTGGCATGGAGGTGGCATGGGAAGGGTGGGCAGAGGTGGGAAGCCTGAGACCCGGCCTGGCTATACCGGTCGGTGGCTGTGTGGCTGGAGCACACAGTCCGGCTCCAAACGCCAGGGTGAAGTGTCCCCAGACTGGGCAAACGGGCACACGTGTGGTCTCAGTTACACATCCACAAAGCGAGGATGCCAACAGCGGTATCCCTGCCCACTGTGCATGAAGAAGGTCGAATAAATATAAAATAACACAGGGAGAGGCGGAAACCAGAGGGTTCCCGGCCTTCGAACTGCCGGACTGTCCCTTGGTGGGCTGTGACATTCACTCGGTCATGACCAGCACAGTTTTTTAATGGAATGGAACGAAAAATATAAGCCTGCCTCCTCCCAAGGGAGTCCAACCACTGTCTCGCAACTCTTCTGTTTCAGGTGTGGGTCCTGGGTCCCTCTCACCGTGGGTGGTGGCCGGGAAGTCTGCGGAAAGTGGCAGGAGCCCTGGGGCCGGCGGCCGGCCTGCTCAGCCCGCAGTGCTCGGCAGCCCCTTCCTCACTGCATAACTCGAAGCTCTCAGAACAGTGCCCAGTAAACACTAATGCTCAACAGAAACCAGACGTCTACTGGGGTCAGGTGTGGTTCAGGACAAGTCACTTCTTTCTCTGGCCTCAGTTTCCCCACCTGTTTCAAACCCACAGACAACTGCTATCGTGGCCTTCCCAAAAAAGAGCCCAGGGAACAGCTGGCACCCAGGCCCTCTCCGCCCCACCCCTGCTCACTTCCCCCTGCAACTGGAGCATCAAGGCTGACGTCGGCCACCCCAAGTTTTCAGGCTGTTCTCGCCAACTCCTGCTGCTCCCTGAAGACCCGGCTCAGGCAGCGCCTCCTCCAGGACGCCCTTGCTGACCACCCCGAAGGACCAATGACCTCTCAGAGCCTCCAAGACCAGGAATGCCTCTCTCAGCACTTCTCGGGGTCCACAGAGTCCGCGTGGGGGCTTGCCGGGAGCAGGGTCCAAATCGGGTCCCAACCTCAGACAAGCAGGAGGCGAGAGAAAGAACACGTCGGGGTAGGGGCTGCCCCGACCCTGCCTGTGGGTCCCCAGCCACTAGGTGAGGGCTCCCAGCCCCTCCCCCAGTCAGGTCAGGTCGGGTCACAGGCGGACTAGTCGCGGGCCAAGTCAGCAGGCTCTGCCAGCTCTGGGCAGTGATGGGCCAAGTGGCCCCAGAGAGTGTCCGCCACCCTAGGGCACTGTGGCAAGATCTCTAGGCACTCTGCGTGCCTGCTTTGTCCCAGGTCAGGGACCCGATGCTGACACTTAAGCACGTCATACCGATTACCTCACTTAATCCTCCCCACAATCCTATGGAGGCATCTGTTAGAGAAGAGGGAAACTGAGGCACAGGGAAGTTATAACTTGCCAAGTGTGGCACAGCTGGTGGGTGGAGTCAGACAATGACCTATCAGAACCCCCTCTGTTCCAGGACAGAAGGTGCCAGAGACCCTTTGGGACCACGTGAGTGAGTTGGAGGACAGAGGCGGGGCTTGGTGGGGAGACGGCACCTTGGCACCCCACTTCACTCTTGGGCTCTTCCTTGCTATCCCCCCACCCGCCATCCGTCCGCCTGTCCTCCAGCGTGTCCCAGCACCTGACCAGGGACGGGGAGGACAGAGAGGCTGAGGGGACGCGATGGGCAGGAAATGGGAAAGAGGAAAGAAAGTTCCGGCACACAGTGGGTGCCAACACGAGCCAGAGACCGACTGGCACTCAGACAGCGGGAAGGCACACTGGCGTCCCCACGCCAGCACCACGTGGCCTGTGATGGGACAAGTCTCTGACTCTGAGCCTTGGTGCCCACGTCTACATAACAGGGCTGAAAATACCAGCCTGGCAAAGCTGCTCTGGGGGGTCAAACAACAACGATGGCAACAGCCATAACAGCTAAGAGCTGGCATGTACTCACCATGCACCGAGAACATTCTAAGCACTGCAGAAGAACACTGGAACCCCCACAGTGACCCTAGGAGACAGGCACTATTTGACCCCATTTTACGAGAAGGAAACTGAGGCACTGGGAAATTAAGTGACTTGCCCAAGGCCCCACAGTAGCAAGTGACAAAGCTGGGACTTGAGCCCAGGCAGCTGGCTCCAAAGCCTGCCCTCCCCACCTCACCCTAACACGGCCCCAGGAGACGTAAGACTTGCCCCACCTGGGCACCGTGCCGGCCCCCTCCTCCCTCCGCCTGCCCACCTCTCCCTCTCTCTGTCCCCCACCCCTGCGCCCACCCCCTCTGTGCTCTTCCCCCAACTCCCTCCTCCCCTGGAACAGCATGGGCAGAAAAGGTGGCCCCACGTGACCACAGGGCGCAGGCGGGGGCTGGGCCAGAGGCCCCTGCTCCCTCTGCTGCATCCTGGCGCCACTGGACAGCAGCCAGGACCCCTGCTGGAAGAGGGGAGGAAGGGCTGAGGCCAGCAGGAAGAGAGGCGCCTCCACCCCTTCCCCCAGAAGCACGTCCTGCACAGGCAGAAACAATGTCACACTGGGCCCGCTGCCGGCCGAGGGTGGGGGCAGGGGCCAGGACACCGGCCTGGCCAAGCCGCTCCCAGGAGGCAGGAGGCCCCAGTCCTGCTCTGTTGTATGACCTGTCCCAGCACCCCCACACTCCAGCGCTGCCCTTTCCAAAACCCAAGTCTGATCAGGTCACTGTGGACCTGGCCCTGGTACTTCCCAACTGTGTGACCTTGGGCAAGTTGCTTAACCTCTCTGAGCCACAGTTATCTCCTCTGCAAAACAAGGATAATCATAATAACGCCTACATCCAGGACAGAGAGAATGCCGTCCGGCAGCCGGCGGCTGGCCTTGCATTTAATAATAGCTAAAGACCCCCCCAGGCTCCCCAGAGCACACAAGCCAAAGTCCACACTCTCCCAGCCGGACTCACAAAGCCACTGTAGACCAGCCTTGACTTTCTCCTTTCCCCTATCCCCACCAGGCCTCTCCACCTCGCTCCCTCATCCACAGTCACCCCGCGGCTCCCCCTGCCTGCTCTCTCCACGGCTGAGTTCCAAGGCCACGACCTCAGTGTGGCCCCTCCATTTCCCACCCGCAGATCCACTGGCAGGTGTGAACGGGGCCACTCGTCACCAACACTAACAGCGCATCGGCTGTCGCTCGCTCTGCACTCCTGTGTTTTGTGACTCCTGCTATGGGCTTGTGGCCAGCTCAGCCACAGGGGCTCCCAGGGTGGCCCCAGCCCCACCCCCACCCGGGCGCTCAGAGCCGGGGGCACTGGCACGCAGGGTGCTGGGACAAGGACAGCCTGTACGTGCCTGGCAGAGCTGGGTGAACATAAACCTCAAAACAGGTAGAAGAAATCACCATCCCCCTTTAGCTGCTAAGGAAACTGAGGCCCAGAGAAATCAAACAACCAGCCCAAGTCACAGGGACAATAAATGGCAGTGACAGGATTCGAATCCAGCAGTTGCAGACGTACTCGCTCCCGCCGCACCCCTCCTCAGCTCCACCCACCCGGACAGCAGCAGGCAGCGCAGTACCTGTTGAGGAAGTCCAGGCCACAGCCCCGGGCCAGGACACCGTCTGGCTTTCCCAAAGGCCACACGCTGTCAGAGGACGAGGCTGAGGAGAGGCCAGGGGACCAGGGCTTCAGTGTCACACTCCCTGGAGAGAAAGAGTGAGGTTCAGGGGTCCGGGACTGGGAAACAGGGATGGCTGAGTTCCACAGGAGGGACTGAGCACCCCCCGAGCCCAGGGATGGCCCAGGGCCGAAGGTGCCTGGGCAGGTTTGAGGTCCCAGAAGCACATCAGACCCATTGGGCCCAGAGGTGGCCGGGCCCCACAAGCGGGGGCCGGAGGGGAGGAGGCCAGGACAGCACAGCCAGGAACAGGGGTGCAGGGCCAGGACTGGGCTCCAGGTGAGAGGCCTGAACCAAATCCCTCAGGGGCCTCCCAAGCAGGGCCTGACTGCCCGGCCAGGGCCACAGGAAAGGGGACACAGACCAAGGACAGGGCAGGCAGCACTGCCATTCTTCCAGACGGGCCCTCCCCGTGGGGCTGCCGAGGGCTGTTACCTGTGATGTCCGACATGCTGCTGAAGGACCTGGGCAGAGAGCGGGCAGGAGGTGAGGCACTCTGTCCCACTGCCTCCTCCAGCCCCAGGCCACCAAAACATCCCATGGCCCCCAAACACATGCAGACTAGACTGAAGGCAGAGTCCCAGGCACACGGCACCCATGACACCCAGCTCCCCAAAACTCAGGCCTCTGCTGCACGTCGTTCCACCTAGAATGCCCTGGCCTGCCTTTCAAAGCCAGCTCCTTCAATGCCGCCTCCTCCTGGAAGCCTGCCCCAATCTCTCACCCCTCCTCTCACCCACACTTGCTACCTTTGCTGCTTGTGGCTCCCAGGCATGCCACCCGAATTAGACCTGACACCCTCACCAGATGCCCCATCGGGGCAGATTCACTGAGTTCAAGCCCACGTTGGTCACAGCCCCCAGCACCCTGCCCCTCATCGGTAAAGGAATAAACCAAGGGCTACCTACGGGGGGAGCTGCGATAGGGCCACACCCCAGGAGGCAGCGTCTCTCCTGCCCTCGGTCTTGCCACTGGCAGGTACAACTTGGTTTTCCAGCCCCTTTGCTGCTGATGCCCGAAACTGGGGCCCAGCTTTCTTGCCTGAGGCCCCTGACCCCTTGGAACATTCTCCACGCCCTCTACTCCTGACCATCCGGCTTCCCCTTGGGCTTAAGATCTTCAAGGCTTGACCTGCAGTGACTCTCTGGCCAGGGTGCTCGGCTGGGCCGAGCGCACTCTGCCCTCTGGCCGCATCTTAACCCCTGCCCTCAGTCACTCCTACGACTCGTGGGGCCTGGGTTTCCAGAGCTCCAGCCCTTTGGGGGCAGCAAGGGGAAGCGACTGCAAGGGGCCTGACTCTGACACTGGGGGTTCCAGGAGGTGGCTGTCCAGGGAACAGCAGCCCCTCCCTCCTGGCCTCAACTGCTGGCTGCAGCCATCTCACCTCTTGGGGGGAGCAGGGTCCTCCTCGCGCTGCCGGCGGAGGATGGAGCCGGCGCTGGGGGGGAAGGGCAGGATGGAGAGCCGGTTGATCTCCTTCTCGCTGTCCGTGGCCTCCTCCTGTAACGCCATGACAGGGCCTGGTCACCCCTCTGCCCAGCAGCAGCCCAGTCCTCAACGCACCTGGGGTGTGCCCATTCCACAGGTGAGAAGTAGGGCCCAGAGCAGAGGAGGCGGCTCTATGAGATTCTGGTGTGTGAGTGGCTCCCCAGGTCCCCTGGCACCTAGGCCCAGCACCTCACTGGCTCTGGGCCCTACTTCTGGGGGGTACTGGGCCTCCCTGGGCCTCAGTGTCCTCACCTGTAAAATGGAACCTTCCGCAAACAGGAAAGTATTCAGTGGTAATTATACGAATGTTATCAGCATCCCCCAATACTGGGGTGGGGCAGTGTCTCACCGAGGTGTGGGTCTCAGATCCCACCAGGACAGGTGCCTCCCCAGCTGCTTCCGGGCCTCCCAGCGGCGAGGGGAACTCGCTCAGGCTCCAGGTGCTGCTGAGGTTGGAGCACAGGGAGTGGGAGGAGGCGCAGGCCTGGAAGAGCAAGAGGGGAAGTGAGCGGTGGTGCTAGGCCCAGGCCAGCCACAGTCCTTTACTGAGTACCTGCCACGTGCCAGGCACAGGACAGAGCCGCAGCACAAGAGGCCAGACCCCTGTCCTCATGCAGCTCACAGCCTAGAGGGGGAGACAGATAAACCAGCAGACAGATGAACAAAATGACCCCAAGCTGAGATGACAGCAGAAGGGTGCCCAGGGCATGGAAAGCCTGCAAAGGCCCTACACAGCCTGGGGGCATCAGAGTGCTTTCCAGAAAAGTGTGGTTTGAACTGAGAACTGAGTTGGGGAGGATGGTCCAGGCAGATGGACTGGCATGTGCAAAGGCCCTGAGGCAGGACACATTCTAGAAATTAAAAGGCTGAAACCCAAAGAACCAGCTAGAGAAAGAGAGGGACCCAATCCACAGGGCCTCTTGGCCATGAGAGGCGGCTCTGTCTTAAGTAAGAGCAAAACAGCCATGGAGGGTTTTAACAACGAAGAAGTCACAGATTCATGTCCTTCTATTCCGCCACACCCCACTGCATCAAAGGCCAGGCTTGCTGAGCTGTCTTCAAACAACCCAAGATGGGAAAAGGCAGTGCTCCTGGCAGTGGCCTGAGGACCAGCGTCTGATGTACACAGGGCCTGGAGGCCCAGCTCCAGTGCTGGGCTGTGTGGCCTTGGGTAAGCTCCTGGCCCTCTCTGGGCCCTGTGCAAGGAGGGGACTAGACCAGCTGGTCTCTGGCAGGTTTTCAGGCCCATGTTAGACTAGACGAGCTGGACTTTTGAGGCCCAGGTATTGAATTCCGACATACTCACAGGCCCTAGGGCAGCCAGGCTTCCCCAAGTATATGTGAAGACAAGCTTCAAACTATTCTTAGTGTCCCAAGAGCAGCCTCAGAAACTCAGAGACTAACGTGCCCCTGGCCTCTCACCAACCCACACCCACCCCAGCCTGGGTCCAAGTGCTCCCACTTACAGTCGAGGGCTCTTTCCAGGTCCCCAGGTCCCCTCCCCCTGGCTGAGGTCTCCCACCAGGTCCTGCATGTTCCCAACCCTGGCCAAAAGCTCCCTCTAGGACCCCACCCTTCCCACCAGGACCCTGCAATCCTGACCCCGCTCACCTTGAGGCAGGCGCCGCCCTGGGCCCGCTGCAGCTGTGCCTCCAGCAGGGCCTTGGCACCCTCCAGGCTGGTGAGTGTGGTCAGCAGCTCGTCCCGCTCGGCCTCCAGGCCCCGCACCTGCTTGCGGTACTGGTCCTTCTCAATGAGGCTCTGGGAATACTGCAGCTGGATCCGGTCCCGGCTCTGTATGGCCTGGGGGGCAGGGGACAGGCAGCAGCTGAAGGAGCCACAGTGGCTCAGCTGTCCTGGCCTCTGACTTGCAGAATGGGTTTGGGAACGAGAACTGTAGTGATCATTTATTGAGCATGTCCTGTGTGCCACGCCCTGTGCTCTATATAAATATCAGCTCATTTAATTGTCACACTAACTGGCTGAGTTAGATACTACCATTATTCTCATTTTGCAGGTGGGGAGACCAAGCCTGCAGGGAGAGGGCTGAGTCCAGTTGCAGAGACCAGGCTCTTCCCACTTCACCAAGACCAACTTAAAACTCTTCCGTGAGACCCACTGTGCCAAGGGCTTTATTCACAGACTCCGGTCAGAGGACGAGGCAGGAGGCAAACCCAGCCCGTCACGTCCAAAGCGCTTTTCCCCACAGTGAAGACCACAGTCCCGGAGAGCTGGGCCCGTGGCCCAGACCCGTCACCCACTGCCTCGGAGGGAGCTGGGGCCAGGGACTGGTGGGAAGCCTGGTAAAAGACAGATTCCTAATTGGGCATGGTGGCTCACGCCTGTAACCCCAGCACTCTGGGAAGCCAAGGCTGGAGGATCACTTGAGGTGAGGAGTTCAAGACCAGCCCGAGCAACAGCAAGACCCCATCTCTACTAAAAGAAGGAAAATTAGCCGGGCATGGTGGCACATGCCTGTAGTCCCAGCTACTCAGGAGGCTGAGGCAGGAGGATCACTTGAGCCCAGGAGTCCAAGGCTGCTGTGAGCTAGGCTGACATCACTGCACTCTGCCCACGGTGACAGAGCGAGACTCTGTCTCAAAATAAATAAATAAATAAATAAAATAAAATAAAAATAAATAAATAAAATGCAAGTTCCTTGGCCTCACCCCCGACCACCTGCATCAGAATGTCGGGAGGATGAAGCCACAAATCTGCACTCTCAAGCTCACCGGGTATTGGTGAGGGCAATCTGAGCGCAATCCTAACGTGTAAAGCTTCAGTTTCTCTAGGGCTATGCAAACTCCGTCAATGACAAGAACCTCCTGCCCTCCCCTGCTGCGTGGGGAGCCCCACACAGGGAGGGCTGGGGGCCTGGTGGAACTGGCCTGAGGTCCTCAGCCCAAAGCACAGCCTCAGCAGGACACAAGGGCCATGGTAGTGCCCAGGAACCGGAAGCTAAAACTTTTGAGACTTTCTCCATCGGCAAATACTGGCAGCCTTGTCCTCGAGATGGAGAGAACGGGGATTCAGAACGACCGGCACCAGGACTGACTTCCGTAAGTGTCGTGGGAGCTCAGGGGAGGCAGGTGGGTCCAGGGGTAAGGTTGGTATCTTGAGCGCTTGAGGTCCCCTGTCTGTGTCCCCCTGGCCTACTCGTCCCATCCTAAACTGACTGGTGCACTGTAAAGTCTCTTTCTGTAATCCTCGTCCCCTCCACTCCCCCTCTTCTCCCCCTGTGTAAGAACCAGCACCGGACCGGGGCCTCGCACACAGCAGGGGCTCACCTGGTCCCGCTCCTTTTCGATCTCCTCCAGCTGGGCCAGGACGGTGGCCATGCGGTGCTTGTACAGGTCACAGTCCTTCTGCAGCGTCCGGTGCTTCAGCCGCAGGTCTTCCATCTCCTGCAGGTACTGAGGGCAGGACGGGACGGGGTCAGACCACAGGGCCGGGGACCAGGGGAAGCTCCCAGCAGGTGCCCGGCAGCTCCAGTGAGAGCGGCCTGAGCCGCAGTAACAAGTGCCCCCTCCTCAGTGGGGTGGTCCGGGCCACTGACTTCACCTCACTGGGTCTCAGCTGCCTAATCTGTAAAATGGGGGTAATGACAATGCCACCCACCCAGCCACCCTTGGCCTCCCCACTGAATCAGCAACCTGCCCCTTCCGTGGCTCTGTGTCTTCCACGGCACTTGTGGCCTGTGCTACGTGAAGTAACTGACTGAGGACCACACGTCTGACGTACTGTTTGTCCCCCCTGCTGGATTCACCTCCGCGGGAGCAGGTATTTTTTTGTTCACTGCTGTATCTCAAGCGCCTAGACGGTGCCTCCGTCAGTATTTGCAAAGGAATGAATGCAGAGTCCTCAGCACAGGGCTGCACACAGCAGGTGCCCAGGGACGGCTGGCTGGAGCAACTGGCCATGCCTGACACCCTCCCGCCCAGGTGCAGGGCGCTGGCAGGGGAGGCGGGTGGGGCCCACCTTGTCTCGCAGCTCCTCGGCCCACTGCAGCTCCCCCTGCACGGTGTGCAGCTTCTGGCACAGCTCCTGCCTGCTGTCCTGCGCCTCCCGCCAGTCGTGCTCCAGGATGTCCAGCAGGATGCGCTCTGAGCCCGGGCCCCCCGGCCGGCTCGCCTCCTGGGAAGCAGAGTTGGGGCCGCCTCAGCATCTGGCCCAGGGCCCACCCTGGGTGGGAGGAGGAAGGGGACACGCAGCCCTCAGCCCTCGGAACCCCCTGACTCGCCCTGCGGTCCGGGCCAGGATCTGGGAGAGCAGGCGTGGCCCCACCGGCCCTGCCCACCCTCCGGGGAGCATCTGGAGCACTAGTGAGGTAAGCGGTGAGGGCGGGCGAGCTGCGGCAAGCCAGCCAGGACCTCGTTCCCAAACAAGCGCCACGCCCGCGCTCTTGCTCTGGCCGCCCGGGGCAGCAGCTTGGAAACAGGGGGGCTGTTTCCAAGCCTATTCCCACTCCTCTGATGAGGGGTCTTCACGGGGCTGGGCCTGGCCCAGGTTGGTGGACCCTGGGCCCAAGATCCAGCCCCCAGACCCACAACCCAGCCAAGCACCCCAACCCCATAAAAGGCGCTGGCTCTCATCCCCCACTTCCTGTGTGGAACAATGGCCAGGAGGCAGCCACTGACTGGCCTGAGACACCAAGCACGCAAGGGGCTCGGCCTTGCAAGGCCATGGACTCCTCCAAAAATCTGAGGAAAGCTGGGGAACCCTTTCCCCAGAAAAATTCCCCCACGCAAAGTTTTAGGGAGTTCAGAGACCTCCTGAGGCCCCTCAGACGCCAGACCAAAGGCCCAGGAAGAGCCCCGTGCTCAGGGCCCTGGGCTCAGAGCTCCAGACAGGCTGGCCAGGGTTCCAGCCAGATCCCAGCCCCCTGGCTCTGCAGTACTCGGCTTTCCAGGCTCCGGGAGGATGAGTAAGCAGCAGGAGGGTCTGCGTCCCGTCTGACCCCCCACGCCCACCAGCCCAGCCCGTACCTGCTGCAGGCCCTCCTGCAGCTCCTGCAGCGACGCCATCAGCCGCTGGTTCTCGGCGCGCAGCTCTGAGACGAGGTCCACGCTGTCCGGCTCCTTCTCCTTCTCCTTCTCCTCGGCCACAGGAAGTGGCCCCCTGGCCCTCCGCAGCAGTGCGCACTCTTCCTCCAGCCGGCTCACCTTGAGCTTGAGCTGATCCACCTGGGGTCCGGGACATGGGTCAGCCCAGGGAGGGACATGCCAGGGGCCACCACAAGGTCACAGGACAGGGTGGGGGGCTGTTCCCTCCCCCCTGGGGGCCTCCCAGATTCCCAGAAGGGCCCGAGCAGGAGTCCTGTCTGTGAAGAAGGGACAGGCTGGGCAGAGATGGGACAAACAGGGATGAAGAGGGAGGAGGCAGCAAGGCCAAGGCCACCCTCCCAGAGGAATACGCCTCAAGGACCCGGGATGGATGAGCTGCAGCACAACACACTGTCCCACAATCCCGACACTGAGTACAGTCAGTGTGGCCCAGTGTCCTCCTGATGGAGGGGGAGGGGGAAGCAGGAGGGAGGACGAAGGGGAGCAGGAGGGAGGAGGAAGGGGAGCAGGAGGGAGGAGGAAGGGGAGCAGGAGGGAGGAGGGCTGCATTAAGAGTGGGAGAACCAGAGTTGGGCCCCAGCTCTGCCTCCAGCTCCGTGCAGCCCTGGGCAGTCACAGCCCCTCTCTGTGTCTCAGTTGCCTCATCTGAACCTGCGGTGGGGGAGGGTGGGTTTGAGAGCTGAGGGTCTTGTCCAGCCCAGGAGCCAGGATGTCCCCCTCCAACCCAAAGTCCCAGCTCAACACACACTCATGGGACAGATTTGGGTCTGGTGCTCCCTTAAAGAAATTCCTAACAGAGCCCCGACTGCAAAATATTAGACTATTGGTTCATCCCCAACATGAGCTCCAGGTTTGGGGTTCAGGTTCCAGTTTTACTGCTTTTAGGCTCTGTCACCCTGAGCAAGTGGCTTACTGCCTCTGAGCCTCAGGTTCCTCATCAGAAGAATGGGCCCAGTCACTCCCCCCGCCTCCCCACTTGTAAGACTCAAACAAGACAGGGAGTAAACAGAGGCCTTTAAACTGTAAACAGCAGGATTCGGAGCTGCCACAGGTATGACCACGGTGGTTTCACAGCTTTGAATAAAATCCCAGAACCCTAAAAGGTCAGCAGTGTGGTGTGTGCAGCCAGAGATGGCCAGTGTGCTGGGTGGCCAGCTGTGTGGTGGCCGCCGGGCTGAGAGCCATATACACGGCCTGCTTGCTGGGTTGTGAGGGCATTCAGCCACGGTTATTTTCTGAATGCACATGGGGTCTGAGATGGCCAGACGGTGACAAGAGTAGCAGCAGGTGGCAGGCCATAAAATGAAGTCATTGTTGGGAAAAGGTCGCCAAGACCTCTCATGCTATGTTCAGGCATGCGATGTCTGGTGCCCTAGGAGTGCTCCGGCCTCCCTTGGAAAATGACTTGCTAGTCCCCCAGCTCTCAGAGCCGAGAATGGCCACACACACACACACACACGGCTCTGGAGGCTGGGTCAGGCAGTTCCACAAACGAACAGTCCACTCCTCCTCCGCAAAAGTCTGAAAGAAATTCATGACTCCCGCATTCCTTTCCACTCACAAAACATGCTTTGTGAACCGCCGGAGAAAGCGCGTTACGAGGGCAAATGTGGCCACACCCTCTCCAGCGAACCGCAGCCACACACCATGGCCTCCTGCCTGACCCGCGGCCAGCTGGCTTCCCCGATGAGCTCAGAGGACAGGGCACCTGGGAGTCTCTGCCGAGCACCAGGAAAGACGGATGCGTGTAATCCTGGTGTACAAACTCACTTAGCACAAAATTATAGCGTTTGCTCTTAAGTTTATGTTGCTTAGAAATAACAGCTCATTAAATCTGCACCTTATAAAACACGGTATTAAATCGCAGCCACCACACACCTGTCCATGGGAGGAGGGGATGCAAGCTGTCAAGCCAGGCACAATTGGCTGTTCTGTTAAGATCTGCAAAGCCTTTGTTAATTTTGTGGCAGAAAAGCTCCAAAGAGTTAACATATATTTACGGTAGCTAAGTTTAAAGAAAATCTTATCTCTTAATTTAATTTCACCCTTTAGCCTCTGCCCCCTAAACTGGGAAAAAGCAGCCACTATCTGCCTCATGGCAGATTCCCTTTACCTCTGGGTCAACCTGCAGACAACACAAACACCTCCAACCACCTCTTCTCTGTCCCCCTCCCCTGTCCCAGCTGCCCCCAGATGGCCATACACACACAGGACATCCTCCTGTCACAAGCACACCCCTGCCACCTTGGGAAACCCACTTGCAGTCACACCCAACTCAAAGGTCAAATGAGCCGTGCCAGCCGCAGCCTCTCCCAACGCCCCCCGCCCCAGCCCTCCTGCCAACCTCTCTGGGCAGAGATTCTTTCTTCTGAGAAAACCTCACAGCAAGACCCACGTCTGTTTCAGAGAAAGAGGAACCTCTCTGGGTAAAAAGAGGGGGCCCCACCCTCCCTCCTGCCACCCCAGTACCCCTCAGCAGTGCTGAGAGCAAAGTCAGAAATCCTTGAATCCTGGGATGCTGGGGAAATGCTCTAACCAACCTCTCTCTGCCTCAGTTTCTCCTCTGGAACTGGGGAAGACAGCAGTGCCCACAGGGTTGCTGGAAAATTAAGTCTGTGCACGGCAAGCACTTGAGACTGTGCTTGGTGTACAGGGTGCTTTATATGATAATTGTTATAGGCCGGGCGCGGTGGCTCACGCCTGTAATCCTATAGCACTCTGGGAGGCCAAGGCGGGTGGATCGTTTCGGCTCAGGAGTTCGAGACCAGCCTGAGCAAGAGCGAGACCCCATCTCTACTAAAATATAGAAAGAAATTAGCTGGACAACTAAAAATATATATAGAAAAAATCAGCTGGGCATGGTGGCGCATGCCTGTAGTCCCAGCTACTCGGGAGGCTGAGGCAGGAGGATCCCTTGAGCCCAGGAGTTTGAGGTTGCTGAGCCAGGCTGACACCGTGGCACTCTAGCCCAGGCAACAGAGTGACACTGTGCCTCAAAAAAAAAAAAAAAAAAATTGTTATAAAATCCTCATCTGTGACCTCTCGCTCTGAGCACGAGAAAACTGAGGCACAGAGAGGGAAGTCTTGCCCATGCCACACGGTTCAGCAGCAGCAGAGCGAGCCTGGGACCTGTGCCCCTGGGACCGCCTGCCACCCCTCAGAAAGCTTCCACCTGATGCCAGAGGTGGAGGGCAGCCTCATGGCCGCCTTACCACCTCGAACCAGCCACCTGCAGCCTGGACCCTTCAGCTAGTGGCCTGAACACCCCTGATCAGGGGGCACCTCCCCAAGACATGGACCCACCTGGCGTGCACAAACCCAGGCACCGGCACACCAGAGCTCCCACACCTACGGCCCTACATGCCAACTATCGTGCGAGGGCACCTGCCAGCACCTGCAAGACTGCAGCTGCAGCCCGAGGTGCACGGGATAGGGCGGATTCAAACCCCACAGTCAGAATCCCACTGTGGAACCTCGCACAGGACCCCTGGGGAGAGCCTCCCGTGTGCTGCCAGCAACTGTTAAGCCCTTGAAACGGATCAGCTCATTAAATCCTCGGGACGACTCCCTACAGCGGTCAAGTATCAGTATTGTCCCCACGCGAAGCCCTAATCAGAAACCAAGAACAGAAGGCTCGGTTTCCTGGCGGGTAAGAGGCACGGCCTCGTCTGCTGCTGGAGGGGATCAGGGGAGACTTCACTGGACAGCAGCAGGTGGCACAGCAGCACGGGAAGGAGGCTAGGCCCGGACCAGGCAGCCCAGTTCAAATCCCGCCTATGCCACTTCCTGGCTGCGTGACCTTGAGCAAGTAAGTCTCTTCACCGATGTGAGCCTCAGCGTCTGTATTTGCAAACAAGCACCGGGTACACAGCGCTCTGGTGAGGATTAGAAGACGTGATGCAGGTAACCGGCACGGCACACCACCAACACTTGAGAATAGCATCAACAGTGATGGCTACTGATGACACGAGTTTCGAGCACTGACGCCGTGCAGGCACACGTCTAAAACTCTCTTAACTCACTGAATCCTCAGGGTCTCTCAGCCTCAGCACTGTCGACATTTCGGGCTACATACTTTTGCTGTGTAGGCTGCCCTGTTCACCATAGGATGGTTAGCAGCATCCCTGGCCTCCACCCACTAGATGCCAGTAACACCCTCCCTAGTTGTGACAACCAAATATGTCCCCAGACACGGCCAAATGTTTCTAGGGGGGCAAAATTGCCCCCAGTTAAGAATCACAGTCATACCAATGAAGTGGGCGCACAGGGCTGTGCAAAGACTAGTCCACGGTCAAAGAGCCAGCAGATGATTGCTCCGGGACAGGAGCTGGCTACCACTTTACCATCATCTTTTTACAAAAGTTGCCCCTGCCCCACACTACCCCGCCCACCTCCCCAGCACCTACCGCCAGCTGCAGGTCACGGCTGCGCAGCACAGCCGAGTTCTTTTCCTCACTGAGCTGTGCCAGGCGCATGGCGATCATGTAGTTCTCATCCTTGAGCCGGAGCAGCTCCAGGCTGCCTGCCTCCCAGTCCTCTCGCAGTCGTTGGCAGCGCTCCTGCGCCTGCTGCTGGTCCCGCAGCCGCTGCTCCAGCCCAGCCCGCTCCTCCTCCAGCACCCGGCCCCGGGCCTGCAGTTGCTGCTCCCGCTGCAGCTGGCTCTTGCGAGCTTCCCGCAGCCGCCGCACTTCTGTCATCAGGAACTGGGTCAGACCCTCAGGCCCCTCCTCATCTGCCAGGACAGAGGAGAGAACAGTCAGCTCAGGCAGATAAAATCCAGGGCGGATAGCAGACTGTACAGAAAAACTCCAATCATAAAATAATAGAGAAAAACCATGAAATATATTTTTATAATTTGGGGGAAGAGAAGGCCTTCCTAAAAGTACAAAATCTAAGAGTTTTAAAAGAAATGATGGATAAATCTATATAAAAATGCTTAAACCTCTGAAAATTAAAAGATGCAACAAAGTTAAACAACAAGTAACCGAGAAGAAAATATAACAAACATGACAAATAACTCTGAGCCATAATATATAAAAAACTCCTACAAATCAATAACAAAGGGTAAACAAATAAAAATATAGGCAAAAACTATCAATAGACAAGTCTGAAAATAAAAATGGCTAATAAACACAGGAAAATATGCTCCAACCCACCAACAATGATAGTAGCCGCTAACATTTGTTGACTTCATTCTTTGTACTAGACACATATATTAACTTAATCTTCATGACAACACTAAGAGATGGATACTATTATTGTACCCATTTTAAAGACAGAAAAACTGAGGCACAAAAAGCCCAAGTCATCTTCCCAAGATTTATTAACTATTAAGTTGTGAATTATATCATTAGATGAAATATAAATCTAAAACAGTAACATTATTTTTTACATATCAGAATGGCAAAAATGTTCAAAATGATTCCCAGGATTCACGAGGGTACAGTAAAATGGACACTCATACACTACTGGCAGGTGTGTTGATTTAACAGTTAAAATACACACAGGCTCTGAGAGATTCTTCTCAAAAGCTCTCCCCGGAGACACACACTTCCACAAAGATGCACTTACAAGGATGTTCCCAGCATCGCCATAATGTTGCAAAACTGGAAACAACCTGGATATCCATCAACAGGGATGAATTAAATGAATTATGTCACAACTTCACTAATAAACATTATCCAGTCACTTAAACCAAGTGTAACAGAGGTGGAAGAATCCGTAAAATCAGTCATTCTGAGGAAAAGCAAAATACACATGTAGGCGAATCCTGTGTGTATATAAACCAAAGGAAAAGGAGGCTCGCCAAACTGCTACCTACATAGCAGAGCTGAAGGAAAAGGCGTCTTCTCTTTTTAGTCTAAAGTCATCTGGAGCCTTGGAAGTTTTTGTATAAATACTGTAAATTCATGTGTGTCGGGCATATCATGTCTAAAAACAGTATTAGAGAGAAAGAGCCCCCTTACGCACGTGGCCTCTGACTGCAGACCGGCTAGAATCCAGCCGCAGCCTCTGCCTACTGTGGGTCCTGGGCAAACCCCTCAGTCTCTTTGCCTCGGTTTCCCTAGCCCCACAGCAGGGATAATGGGAGCGCCTCCCTGATGGGGACGAGGTAAGGAACCTCTGCCCTGGCGGTGCACCGTTGTGGACCCACTCACCGAGGATCATAGAGCAGCGCTGGGAGGGCTCCTGGCCCGTGAGCAGCGTGAAGTGTTCAGGGTAGTAGAATTCCAGGGCTTCCAGGAAGGCCTCGTAGCCCCTCTTGCCACGGCAGCGCAGGATGTCCATCAGGCGCCCTGGGGAAGGGGGTCGCCCAGGGGTCAGGGGAGGGCCTCCCCCAGCGCCTGGTTGCTTTTTCCCCCACCATGCCCCAGGCCCACGTTCCCCAGATTTTTGAGCTGGTGACACACACAGGGGCCTGTCCCAACACATCACGGAGGAGAGCCCGTCTGCCACAGCTAGGAGAGCCAGACCCCCCCTTATGGCCCCGGGTCTGCGGCAGCTGCCCAACACCCCACCCAGATGCAGGGCCCACAAATGAAGCCTGTCTGTTCAGTGGCCCAGGGAAGCCCCCTCCATCCCCAAAAGCAACATAAAACACTTCTCCCACCAGCCAGTGCCTGAAGCTCCACCGTTAGTCCCTCATTCCTTCCCCAGCTCTAGTTCAAAGACACACCCTGTGGGAGAGGGGACCCTCCTAAAGCTGAGATGGGTCTTGAACACTTGAGGAAAATTCACAGTCCAGGAGTGTGTGGCACAGAGGGAGGCAGCAGAGAGAACCGAGGAGATCAAAGAACACGGGAAAGGTACCGAGTCCACGGCTGTGACCCGGAGGTCCCAGGCCTAGCCTGGCAACCACATCCGACCCCCTGCGCTAACGTGGGCCCCGGAAGTGGGAGGGAACCCCCGACAGACACCCCGACGCCGGTGTGGGCATTGCGGCCGCCTGAGTGCAACAGCGGTTCGGGAGGCGGCGGCGGAGGGTGGGCATACCCAGCCCACTCTACCGATGCAGACCGAGGCCCGGCGGAGCAGAGCCCTGGCCTCGCGCTCCCGGGCTCTGTGCGCAGCGCTCGAGGACACGGGCGCCCGGGACGCGTCCCACTCAGGCCCCCGCCGGCGCGCCCCCGCGGCTCACCGGTGCGGTTGACACGGCACGGGAAGCGGTAGGTGCTCAGCACCTCCTCCTCGTCCTGCTCGTCGATGACCCGGCACTGGCGCAGATACGGCGTGAGCTTGGCCGGGTTCAGGGCGCGCGTCAGCCGGTGCCGGACGCCCTCGATTCGCTCCCATAGCGCGTCCTCCTCCGCCTCGGACCCAGAGCCGGCCCCGGTCTCCTCCTCGGCCTCCCCCGCCTCGGCCCGGCCGGGCATAGCCGCGTCCTCGGGGTCTGCGGGCGAGAGGCGCGCGGGGGTCGGCAGGACGCCCTGGGCGGGGTGCGTGGGTCGATCCCACTCCGGGGCGTCGCCCACAAGACCCGCCGCCGGTCGCCGCCGGGCCTCCCGCCCGCACCCTGGGACTAACCCCGCACGCCGCAGCCGCCTCCGGCTCCCGGGTCCGCGCTCGGCCGGCGGCTCCGCCGGCGCAGGGGGGCGGTGTCCGCGGCGCCCCCGGCTCCGCCCCCGGCCCCGCAGCCGCCCGGGCTGCCCGGGCCTCCCCACATCGCCGTCCCGACCCGGGCCGAGTGTCCGGCGGCCAGCCACCCCGCACGTCCGCCCGCACGCCCTCCCTCCGGCCGGCCGGCCGCGCGCCTCCCCCCGCTTCCTGTTTCCCGCCGGCTCTCCCGGCCCGGGCTCCGCGGGGTCCCGGCGGCCCGCCCACACCTGCCGGGACTCGGGGCGGGGCGGGGCGGGGGCGGGCCACGCACGCTCGCACCCTCCCGCGCGCCACCACACGCCCGCCCCGGGCCACGCGCGTCGGCGGCCCACGCCCACGGCGCGCCCACCGGGCGGGGTCACTGCTCATGCCGGGCGCAGCCCGCAGGCACAGCCTAGACAAGTGCTTGCCTTTCCAGGGCTTCGGTGTCCCCAAATACACTGCCCACTCTGGACCTTCCCTCAAGCTCAGCGGGACAGCCCCTGGGTGGACAGTAAAGGGCAGAGGTCATGGGCACCTTCTCCAAGACAGGAGTCTGAGCCTACAGGGCACCACTCACTGCCCTCCTACATAAAGTCTCCAGGCACTTGAGGACCAGAGACCCCTCCTTTCTCAAAGTGTGTTTCTCCAGATGCTGGTCCCAGAGAAGCCGGGGCGGGTCTGTGGTTAAAGTCATGTACGTTTGAGAAATGGGCATCCATACTCCCCCTCCCCGCTTAGAAACTGGTAGTCACTTACCATGGTGCCATAGGAGTCTACACAGCACCTGCTGGTGCGGGAGATACCCTCTCTCTGTGCGTTAGAAACTGGTGTCTGCAGTGATATCTGGGCAGCGTGAGGAGCAGAGGAGGCACAGCCCGTATGAGAAAGAGGTGTAAGCCCGCAAACCCCTTTCACACCTTCTTTATTAGATGCCATGGGCATAGATATTACTTATCCAAAGAAATAAAAGTTTCCAACCAATAAAGGCTCTGAAAGGCCTGCAGTGAAGAACTGGTTTAACTTTATATATCCTGGTGTCCTCTTCCAAACGTAATTAACCACAGATTTTTTTTTTTTGTTTGGTTTTTGTTCACTTGTTTTCGCTTTGAGTGTCATCTGTTTACACACGGAAAGAACTAAATTCTAGTGTAAATTCCTCAACTAACAGAGAAGGAAGCAGAGGCCTAGAGAGGGCAAGGAATTTGCCCAAATTCACAAGGCGAGGCAGAGTGGAACTAGGCCAGAGCCGGGCCCCAGCCCCTCTCCTCCCCGAAGCTCAGGGGCCAGACACACACCAGGCCTCCCTCCCAACACACCCTTCTTCCCTCTCCTGGTCCCACTGCCCTCCCACACAAAGCAGCTCCTCCCACCAGCAGCCCTGCTCATTGTGAATATTTTTAACTTGGCCAGGAAGGTGGGATGGAAGCCTCGGAAAATGAGTCTGTGGTTAATTATTTTCCTCATCAAGAAGCCTAGGCAGGGCCCAGAGATAAGGCACAGAAAACAAGAGGTCTGCAGGCAAGTGGACAGAGAAGTGAGGGCACACTGGATCTGAGCAGGACAGGTGGCTGGGTGCCCCGGGTGTCCGGCATTCCCAGGGAAGCTGCAGAGCTCTTGTGGGCACCACACTCCCACATTCACATGCACTGTCACACAGACACACGCGTGCACAGTCACACATGCCCGCTGTGGGCATCGAGCCAGGCAAGAGGCAGACAGGGGTGTAAGCACCTCCCACAAACAGCACAGCCTCCTCATCCTCCTCCTGTCTCTGGGCATCCCTCAGCACCAGGAGTGGAAGCACGTGATTAAGCACCACCTCCATTATTGTCCTCTTGCGGGTTCTGCTACGTTTGTCTTCTCTCTATAACCATGTCAGGAAGGCAGGCAGGGGCTGCAGCAGGGTGACAGAGAATCTAGAGTCTAGATTCTAGACCTTACAGCAGGGGCCCTGGGTCCTATCCCAGGCTCACCACCACGAGCGTTGTTCTTCTCTGAGCATCCATTTCCCCAACTGCAAAAGGCAAATGGTTAACAATCTCAGCCACATCTAGAGAGGAGGATGGTCTAGGAGCAGAGAAAGTGCCTAGAGACCTACATTTGGCCTTAGCTGTGTCTCAGTGGGCAAATTCTTCCCCGTCAATCTCTGTATCTGTAAAACAGCATAATAGTTCCCCCCTGTGCAGGGAATGCCTCTGAGCTGCAGTTCCTCCATCTGTGAAATGGGCACAGGAATGTCAGTCCACTTCCCAACTCATTAAAAGGCATGTCCCCATGTCTCAAACCAGTCCACGTCCCACCACCTCTGGTCCCGCCAGTCCAAGCCATGCACCCCCACAAACCCCCAACCACGGGGCTGTAGGCTACAGAGTATTCTCCATTCTGCAGCCAGAGAGATGGTTTTAAACACTGAAGAAGTTTTTATTATTATTACTACTATTGTTTAAACTTTTCTTTTTTAGAGAAAGAGTCTTGTTATCTTGCCCAGGCTAGCCTCAAACTCTAGCTCAAGCAATCCTCCTACCTCAGCCTCCCAAGTAGCTGGGACTGCAGGTGCGCACCACCATACCTGACAGAACAGGTTTCTTGCTGACCTAAAACCTCCCAGTGGTTTCCCACCAAACTGAAATAAAATGCAAACCGCCCCCAGATCCTGCCAGCTGGCCCACTCCCTCCCCCACTGCCTACTCATTCACTGGCCCCATTCTCTTCCTGGAACTGGTCAGCTTTTTCCACCTCAAGGCCCTTGTGCAGCCTGTTCCCTCTGCTTGGACTGCTTGTCCGTCAGCTCCTGGCATGGAGGGTTCCCATAGCTATTCAGGTCTCAGATCAAATGTCACCTCTCTTGGGACAAGAGCCTCCAGGCAGGGAGTTCCCATGCACCCCCTCAAAGCCACTCCGTGCTACATAGGAACCAAAGGAAAGCTTCCCCTTCAACCTTTAAAAGTTTGCTGAAAATGGACTGACATCGACGGGTCAATAGGAGAAAACAAGCACACAAAAGCTATTTAACATGCACGGCACAGAGCACTCGTGGGAGAATGATTACCCAGTAACCCAGCGAGGTCCACACGCTTACCCTCTTCACAGGGGAAGTGGGGCGGGGGGACAGGAATAAATGACTCTTAGGAGAGATGAATGGACCCAGGAGCCAGACATTATCTTGTAAATGGTTTTCTTTGAAAACTGAATGGGACCAGAGAACAAATAATAATTTGAGACAAAGTTTGTTCATCTGGGCTCTAGGTGTGGTGTTTAAGTTTCAGTCTCTTCCTTTGTGATATGAATTTTAATCTTTTCTCGTTAATGAAATTTTGGAGAAGGGATCAAAAGCAATTGTGTTCCTCTTTGGGGGTCCAGTTTCTAGGTGGATAAGGGGACTTCAGAGAACAGCCTCCTCCTGTACTTGGGGAAAGGCAGGGGGGCAGTCAGAGAGACCTTGAGGCCGTTTCTTTAGTTCAGTATGTCAAAGTGCCATATTTTGGGGCGTGGTTTTCTGAGCCCCAACAGCTATTTCCTCTCTACCCGACATTGTCGCGGTGCTTGCTTTGCTTACCTGTTTGCTGCCTGGTTCCCCCCCACCTCCCACCCCAAGAGCAGAGACGTCCTTGGCTAGCAGAATTGGGCTGGAATGTTCCAAGAACAGTGAGGATGAGGGATACAGTAGGAGAGGAGAGGAGTTGGAGAAGTATGGGGGGGGGGCGGGAGGACAGAGCAGAAGGCCTTGAAGGTCATTATCAGGACTCTGGCCTTCATTTCAGTCAGTAGTAACACTTTATTATTATTGTCATCCCCCAACCAGCTGCAAAGTCCACAGAAGCAGGGATCCACTTTTTGTTCATTCCTTCCAGGGTGCCCTGGCCCCAGTGCCTTCTCTGTTCCTCTTTGGCAGCCTCTGATTGCATCCCAGGAATGTGGGTCTGGATTTTTCTAGTCTGTAAATGTGGGTACATGGTGAACCTGGGCTCCCCCACCCTAGCCTCAGACTGAGCTCACCTCATCTGGCCACTTCTTCACCAAAAGCGGGGCCTGGGTGATACGGATCACAGCATAGGACATGGCACAGTGTAGGTGTTCAACGGCAGATTAGTGAGTGGACCCAGAATTGGAGAGAATTCCTTTTGGTGGGCTGCACTACACCAGAGCCAGAACGCCCAGGGTTCAAATCCCATGCAACGCATGCTTCTGATCTTGGGCAAGTTCCTAAACCATTGTCTGGTCCTCATAGGCGGGGTCTAGCAAGTCTGAGCGAGGTAGATGCTAGATGCACATCCTCAGTTGAAGTCATCCGGTGGTGTCTCTTCCTCCCACTGCCGGTGTCCCCCTGGGTACCTTTATACAGTAGGTCTTCCATGGGACCGTCCGTGGGGTTGGGGGAGAGGGACGCTGGGGAGGCTACTGTGCCCAGTCACAGAAATCTAGGCTGAAAGTGTCTTTAAGACTACCATTTTACAGATATTGGGGAAACTGAGGCTGCAGTGGCCCAGATGAGCCCTGGGCTCCCCAAGGCAGGGACAGCAGGGCACCGGGAAGCAGAGATAGGAGCAGTAATGGGAGCCACCCTCCAGCATCAGGTGATTGCATCTCTGGAGAGCTGGGGACTCCTGCGAGGGGGGGTGGGGAGCGGTGGGAGGGCCTGTCCCCACCTTCCCTTTCCCCCAGGGCCACCCTCAGCAGCTATGACAGCAGGGAGTAGAAATGCTGACTCACCCTCACCCCGGCCCCAATTCAGACCAATTACAGAGACTCGTGTCTGCCTGCCCTTGGGCTGGGCGTGGGGCTAGAAGCTGGGCTGGGCTGGGCTGGGCTGGGGGTCCGGGATGGGGCAGGGCGCTGGGCCCGGCTGGGAGAAGATAGGAAATTAAAGCTGGGCTCAGTGATGCCACACCACCCGGCCGTGTCACTAATCCTGTCTGTGCCTCAGTTTGCCCCTTTGCACCACAAGGTAGTTGGAGGGAAATGCCCAGCCAGCAAGTCCCCTCCACCTGAGCTCCCAAGGGGGACGCAGGACATAGGTGAGGGGCACCATGGGAGCTCGAGCCACCCTCCAGCATCTCCAAAGAGGGTGTCCTGGAAGAAGTGGCTACCCTGGAACACTGCCTGGGGCCCTGAATTCCAGAGAAAGGCCCCAGGAATCATCCAGGCTGAGTCAGCAGGAAAGGGCGGGCCGGGGGACGGGCTCTGAGTCACTGGCACAGCCCTGAGAACTGGCCGGCTTTCCTCTGCCGCCCGCCCGGCTGCAGACTCATCCAGACCTGAGTTCAAATCCCAGCCGTGGCTCTTCAGTGAGAGGTCGTGACCCTGGGCAGGACTGCAGTGGAGACAATTATGGTTGTGTCTGATTAAATGAATGACTTTACGTAAAGCGCTTGGCACAACATGGGCATTCAAGGACAACAACAGCAAACAGTTTTAACCACTTATTATGCACCCAACATACTATGTGCAAGAATTTCCCAGGGTTAGCGCCTTAAATCTTATTAATAAACCCATGAGGTGAGTCCTTCTCTCATCCCCATGTTTCAGACGACAGAGCAGGTTGGGTGAGTTTCCACAGCTGCGAGGGTGCTACTGTTGGTGTTGTGTTAGGTATGGGGTGAGGGTTGGCCTGCCCAGCCGCTGCCCCTGCAGTGTGGGCTGAGCCCCTGCCCAGTCTCTGTGCCCAGCCCTGCGTGGTGCCCGCAACCCGAATGAATCAATCCAGGCACTGCCCTGAGCAAGCAGCCAACACCTACCACTTTAGGTTAAGTTGCTTGCAGCAGCGTTGGAGGAGGAAACTCAACTCTGTCCAGGGGCATCAAAAACTAAAGCAGAAGAGGCCGAAGAGGGAAGGGCGGTCCAGGCGGAAGGAACAGCCAGCGCAAAGGCCCAGAGCCTGGAAACCTCCCGCTGCCTTCCCAGAGAATCCCGCTCCTCACCTGCTTTAACTTGCACGTTCCAAGCCGGCAGTCCCGCTCACCTGCGTCCGTGACTCAGACGCCTCCTGGGAGGAGCTGAGGTAAGTGGGCAGTCTCTGCCTGGAAGGCTGGTGAATAATTGTCCGCCAGTGTTCACACTGCAACCTGACCCCTGACCCGTGCTAGGTGCAGGACTCATTCTACTGCACGCAACCCCAGGGGGCCGGGGGCGGGGCCTGCCACTACCCCAGGTACTCCTGAAGAAGCTGAGGCTCAGGTGAGGCCACGGGCAGAGCTGCACTAACCCAGCCAGGTCAGCCAAGGAAACCGGCTTCAAATCGCCACTCTGCCCCTCGTTTGCTACTGGACTTTGGGGAGCTGACACTTCCTTTCTTGGTGACATGGCTGCAGCATGGCGTGGGGTCAGGAGCTCAGGCTCTGGAGCCAGACTGCCTGCGCGTAAACCCTCTCTCTGGGCCTCAGTCTCCTTATCTGTAGAATGGGGAGGATAATGGCACTGTCAAAGGTCAAATGACAACGAATTTAGTTTAAAGACATAACTGGCTTTTACTTGTGACCCTAGAATCGGGACCTCACTGTTTTATGGACCTCACTCCATAAAACAGAATGAGGGTTCCTACGAGCTGAGCAGAAGAATTCGGCTTTAAAGGCAGAGAGGAGCTGCAGAAAGCAGAAGCGGAGAACAAAAAGTGGATTGGTTGTTTCAGTTACTTTCTTTGTAAAAGTTAGAGCAGAGAGGACTTCCTTATCACACTGACTCAGGTTAACTGGAATCTCAATTTCTAGGAAAACTGGCCCATTTCAAAGTTCAGTTTAAGGCCGGGTGCGGTGGCTCATGCCTGTAATCCTAGCTCTCTGGGAGACCAAAGTGGGAGGATCACTTGAAAACAGGAGTTTGAGACCAGTCTGAGCAAGAGCCAGACCCCGTCTCTACTAAAAATAGAAAAATTAGCCGGGTGTGTTGCTGCGCATCTGTAGTCCCAGCTACTCAGGAGGCTGAGGCAGGAGGATCACTTGAGCCCAGGAGCTTCATTCTGCAGTGAGCTATGATGACGCCACTGCATTTTAGCCCAAGCGACAGAGCGAGATCGTGTCTCAAAAAAAAAAAAACAGGCTGGCATCTCCCTTCTCTTTCTTTGGGATGCCCATCTCCCTGCTCTCTTCCCCACCCTCCCCCATCTTTCACTCTCTCATTCTCTCTATCCTTCTGAGAGGATAAAATAAGCTTTTTACTTTTATAAAAAAAAAAAAAGAAAGAAAGAAAAGAAATGAGCTATCAAGCCATGAAAAGACACGTAAAAACCTTAATGCATGTTACTAAGTGAAAGAAACCAGTCTGAATAGGACACATACTGTGCGATTCCAACTATATGACATTCTGGAAAAGGCAAAACTATGGAGACAGCAAAAGGATCAGCATTTGCCAGGGGTCTTGGGGACGAAGGGATGGACAGGTGGTGCACGGAGCGATTTTAGGGCAGTGAAACTATTCTGTATGATACTCTAATGGTGGATACATGTCATTATATGCTTGTCAAATCCCACAGAATGTACATCAAGAGTGAACCCTAATGTAAACTGTGGACTTTAAATGATAATAGTATTGATATATCTGTGTAGATGCATTGACTATGACAAATGTACCACTCTGGTTTGGGATGTTGATGGGGACCTCTGAGTTGGGAGAAGGGTTATACCAGAAATCTCTGCACTTTCAGCTCAATTTTACTACAAACCTAAAATTGCTCTAAAAATACTCTATTTAAAAAATGAGGCTGGTTCGAGTGCAGTGGTGTTTACAACTAATTGATCAGAATGAGTTATAGATTTCTTTTTTTTTTTTTTTTTTTTTTTGAGACAGAGTCTCACTTTGTTGCCCAGGCTAGAGTGAGTGCCGTGGCGTCAGCCTAGCTCACAGCAACCTCAAACTCCTGAGCTCAAGTGATCCTCCTGTCTCAGCCTCCCGAGTAACTGGGACTACAGGCATGCGCCACCATGCCCGGCTAATTTTTTCTATATATATTTTTAGCTGTCCATATATTTTCTTTCTATTTTTAGTAGAGATGGGGTCTCGCTCTTGCTCAGGCTGGTCTCGAACTCCTGAGCTCAAACGATCCGCCCACCTCGGCCTCCCAGAGTGCTAGGATTACAGGCGTGAGCCACCAAGCCCGGCCTAGTTATAGATTCCTTTGTTCCTTCTCCTCTCCCACTGCTTCACTTGACCAGCCTTTAAAGTAATAATCGTGATAATAATAATAATGATGATGAAAGTATTTATAGAAGCATCAAAAACACCAACTTCCTAGGAATAAATCAAACAAAAGATGTGCAAGATCTCTACACTACAAACTACAAAACATTTTTATATATTAGTCACTAGAAAAATACAAATAAAACCGCAATGCGATACCACTTCATACCCACTAGGATGGCTATAATCAAAAAGGCAAACAAAACAAGTGTTGGTCAGGATGTGGAGAAATTAGAACCCTCGAATATTGCCGGTGGGAATATGTCAGGTTGATGCAAAAATAATTACGGTTTGAGCATTGTTGAAATTTGCCCTTTGATATTGGAATACATTCTTAAATAAATGTGGTTATGTTATACATCATTTTAATGCACATTTCTCACTTTATGGTTTTGCTAATGACTTATTACTTGCTGTTTATTTTATATTTATTTTAGACTATGGAAATGATGTTAGACAAAAAGCAAATTAGAGCGATTTTCTTATTCGAGTTCAAATGGGTCGTCAAGCAGTAGAGACAACTCGCAACATCAACAACACATTTGGCCCAGGAACTGCTAACAAGCATACAGTGTAGTGGTGGTTCAAGAAGTTTTGCAAAGGAGATGAGAGCCTTGAAGATGAGGAGCGCAGTAGCGGGCCATCAGAAGTTGACAAGGACCAATTGAGAGCGATCATCGAAGCTGATCCTCTTACAACTACACAAGAAGTCAGGCCAGGCACGGTGGCTCGCGCCTATAATCTGAGCATTCTGGAAGGCTGAGGCAGGAGGATCCCTTGAGCTCAGGAGTTTGAGACCAGCCTGAGCAAGGGTGAGACCCCATCTTTAAAAAAAAAAAAAAAAACTACACGAGAAGTTGCCAAAGAACCCAACATCAACCATGTGAAGAACTGAATGTTGACCATGCTTTGGCATTTGAAGCAAATTGGAAAGGTGAAAAAGCTTGATAAGTGGGTGCCTCATGAGCTGACCAAAAATCAAAAAAATTTGTCGTTTTGAAGTGTCGTCTTCTCTTACTGTACACAAGAAGGAACCATTTCTCCATCGGATTGTGACATGTGACAAAATATGGATTTTATATGACAACCAGCTCAGTGGTTGGACCAAGAAGAAGCTACAAGGCACTTCCCAAAGCCAGACTTGCACCCAAAAAAGGTCCTGGTCACTGATCGGTGGTCTGCTGCCGGTCTGATCCACGACAGCTTTCTGAATCCCAGGGAAACCATGACATCTGAGAAGGACGCTCAGCAAATGGATGAGATGCACCGAAAACTGCAACGCCTGCAGCCGGCACTGACCAACAGAAAGGGCCCAATTCTTCTCCACGACAACGCCCAACCGCATGTTGCACAACCAACGCTTCAAAAGTTGAACGAATTGGGCTACGAAGGTTTGCCTTGTCCACCATATTCACCTGACCTCTCGCCCCACCGACTCCCACTTCTTTAAGCATCTCGACAACTTTTTGCAGGGAAAACGCTTCCACACCCAGCAGGATGCAGAAAATGCTTTTCAAGAGTTCGTAGAATCCCGAAGCACGGATTTTTATGCTACAAGAATAAACAAACTTATTTCTCGTTGGCAAAAATGTGTTGGTTGTAATGGTTCCTATTTTGATTAATGAAGACGTGTTTAAGCCTAGTTACAATGATTTAAAATTCACGGTCCAAAATCACAATTACTTTTGCACCAACCTAATACAATGGTGCAGCCCCTTCAGGAAACAGTCTAGCAATTCCTCAAAAAGTTAAATATAGAGTTACCACATGACTCAACAAATTCACTCCTAGGTATAAAATACCCGAAAGAATTAAAAATACATGCCCACACAAAAGCTTACACATGATGCTCATAGCAGCATTATTGCTATTAGCCAAAAAGTATAAACAACCCAAATGTCCGTAAGCTGATGAGTGAACATCCTATTCAGCCATAAAAGGGAATAGCATGATGCATGCTACAACATGGATGGACCTTGAAAACATGCTAAGTGAAAGAAGGCAGACACAAAAGGCCACACAGTGTGTGAAAAGCCCAGAATAGGCAAATCTGTACAGACAGACAGTAATTAATGGTTGCCAGGAACTGGGAGAAGGGACAGGAGAGTGAGGGCAATAGCAGTGAGTGAGTGGGGTTTCTTCTTGGGGTGAAAAAAATATTCTAAAATTAGATAGTGGTGATGATTACACAACTTTGTAAATATACTAAAAATCCACTAAATTGTGCATTTTAAACAGGTGAATTTTATGACAGGTGAATTATACCTCGAGTTTTAAAGTTTTTAAAATAGCATCATTACGCAAAATAAAATAAGATCTAAATAATCGAGGGATATATCACGTCCATGAACTAGAAGACTGAATATTGCAAACATATCAACTCTTCTCAAATTGCTCTACAGAGTCTGCAATTCCAGTCAAAATCCCAGCAGTGTTTTTCCCGGAAATTAATAAACTGATTCTAAAATTTGTATGGAAATGCAAAGGAAAGGCCATTTATACAAACTACAAAAGCAAAATACAGAACCAGAGAACTTACTGTACCAGATATCAAGAACTATAGTGCGTATAGTCGTTTAGACACTGTGGTATCAGGACAAGAATAGACAAACAGCTCAATGCGACTGTAATAAGAGTCCAGAAACAAATGCACACAGACGGCCACCTGACCGTGGCCCTAACGAAGTGGCTGCAGTGCAGCAGGGGGAGGACGGTCTCTTTGGTAAGTAGCGCTGGGTCAGGTGGGTAGAATAGCAGCAGGAAAACGTATCCTGACCCCTCTATTAGCCTCCTGGGCTGCTGTAAACCGCCATCCATTCACAGTTCTGGAGGCTGGACCCACAGTCAGTGTCCCTGAGCTAAGCTGCGTATCAGCAGGGCCAAGCTTCCCCTGGCAGCTCTCAGAGAGAATCCCTCCTGTGCCGCGTCCAGCATCTGGTGGCTGCTGGCATGGCTTGGGGTACGGCCACATCAATCCAATCTTCAAGACCAGCATCTTCAAACTCTCTATGCTCCATCTTCATAGAAACTTCTCGTGTGTGTGTGTGTGTGTGTGTGCGCGCGCGTGTAGATGTGTGAAATCTCCCTCTGCTTCCCTCTTACATACTCGATTGAATTTAGGGTTTATCTGGATAATCCAGAATAATCCCCCCACATCAAGGTCCTTAATCACACGTGCAAAGACCTTGCCGTATAAGGTAACATTGAGAGGTTCCAGGAATTAGAGCATACGTAGCCTTTGGGGGCCCATTTTTCAGTCTACCACGACCCCTACCTCACACTATAAGCAGAAATAAATACCAGATCTAAATGTGAATGATGAAAGCAATAAAGCTTTAGAAGAAAGAACAAGAGAACATCTTTGTGACGTTGGAATAGGTAAAGGTTTCTTAACCCCAAAATAAAAGCACTAAACAAAAAAAAAAGAGAGAGATAAATTGGACTATACTAAAATTAAAACTTATGTTCAAGAAAAAGCACATTTAATAGAGTAAAAAGACAACTCGGAGAGTGGGAGAAGATATTCACAGCACATACATACTTCGGAGAACTTCTACGCAGAATGTTTAAAGAACTCCTACAAATCAATATGAAAAGGCAACAACCCAACAGAAAAATGGGCAAGACTTGAACGGACAAAAAAGGATACCTAAGTGGCCAGTAAACTCATGAAAAGGTGCTCAACTTCACTAGCCATTAAGGATATGCAAATTAACCACAATGCAACTACTGCGTACCCACCAGAATGCCAAAAGTGAAAAAGGCAGAAAATACCAAGCATTGTGTGGAACAATCAGAAGTGGTGGGACTGCAATTCGTGACAATCCCTTTGGAACACCTTTGGGCAGTTTCTGCTGAAACAGAACATATGCAGACCTTTGATCCAGCAATTCCACTTCTATTTATATGCCCAGCAGAACTGTGGACCAACTGCACGTGTGGACCAAAAGACACATACCCCACTAGAATATTTATAGCAACACAATATAATACCAAGGCCTGGAGACTACCCAAATATTCACCAATAATAGAATGGATGGAATAAAACGTGGTGTAGTCACACGGTGGAGCACTACACAGCAATGCAAATAAACGTACTGCTAAAGGCAACATGGCGAATGAACCCCTCGAGCATCATGTTGAATGAGAGAAGCCAGGCATGAAGGAGGATATGATTCCATTTGCACAGAGGACAAAAACAGGTCAGAGTCTGAGGGGTCAGGCCAGTGGTTGCCTACGGGAACAACTGTTGGAAAGGGTCACCAGGGGGGTCACAAGGGCCAGTCGCATTCTGGTATCTTCATCTGGTTGCTGGCTACATGGTGTGCTCACCCTGTAAACACTTAGTTTACATATTATACATAACATTCCAATCAAAATTGGACCCTCATTCCTCTCTGTTATGGGCTGAATTGTGTCCTCCAAAAGTCATATGTTGAAGTCCTAACCCCCAGTACCGCGGAATGTGGCTGTATTTGGAGACAGGGTCTTCAAAGGGGTAGGTTAAAATGAGGTCTTTAGCATAGGCCCTAATCCAATATGGTTGGTGTCCTTATAAGAAGAAGAAACTTGGACACAGACATGTGCGGAGGAGATATGATGTGAGGACCCAGGAGAAGACTGCCATCTACAAGCCGAGGAGAGAGGCCTAAGAAATAACCACCCTGGCACACCTTGACCTTGGACGTCCAGCCTCCAGAACTGTGAGGAGATAAATTTAGGTTGTTAAGCCCCCCACTCAGCAGCCCAAGCAAACTAATACAACCTCCAAACATAAATTGTATGTAATCACGTGGAATAAATGCAAAACCTGTCGTTAGGTGACACAAGAAAGTGCAGAACTTTATACTGCATGCCACCATTTGTTTAAAGAAAGGGTTGGGGGAATATGTGTGTGCATACATGTGCGCACGTACTGTGTACATATAACACATACATAAATACACACGCACAGATCATCCCTGGGAGAGTATGGAGCAAACTGCCCCAGCTTAGCCCCTCAGAGGGGAACTGGAGGCCTACATACAGTTTGACCCAGTAAGTATATATTTTAAATGATTAAATAGTTCGCACATATGAAAATGTTTAGAGAAAAACAATGAACACCCCAAATTTTTTAAAAAGATCTATGTTTGGAACGTACTCAGAAGCAGGAAGACCCACAAGGCACCTCAGCCAAAGCCCTCTGGGTTCTTCAGGTTCCCCTCAGGGCCAGAGAAGTGGAAGGGGCCACCTGGGGGTCCTCATCGCACCGTCGCCCCTGTACAGAAGTCACAGCCGCCCACGTGCACAGGTGCCCACCTGCACAGGTCTGCACCATGCGCAGGTAGGGTTTTCGCTGGTCCGCAGCGCGGCAGGGATGTGGCTTTGGAATCCCCACCAGCCGAAGGACCGTGCGACCTTGACAAGTCACAGTCTCTCTGAGCCTCAGTCTCCTCATCTGACAAATGGAGTGATGACTCGCTCTTTATACTGCTGCGATGAGGAGCAGGACCGCCGCGTGTGGAGCGCAGGTGGATAGTAGGTGCTCCGTAAGTGGGCGGGCTAGAGCCTCCGCCCGCATTGTCCCGAGGCCGCCGCACGGTGGCGCGCTCGCCCCGCAGGTGGCTCCGAGACCCACGCACGGTGGCGCCTCGGCCTCCAGCCTCTGCCTGCGTCGATAACCCGCGGGGGTGAAGGAGGAGGAAGGGGGCAACGTGGTCACCCCTGCACACACGTTACGCACTCTGGGCCCTGGGGGCGGGGGAGGCGAATGAGGCAGCACAGCTGCTCAACTGGACTGCAGGGGCTGGGAGCCCCCGGGGGGAGGGGACTTGGGATTGTGTAGTGTGTTGAATGGCTCCTCCCCCCCACCCCCACCCCCGCAAAAGACATGTCCTCCTGGAACCTGGGAATGTGACCTTATTTGGAGAAAGGGTCTTTGCAGATGCAGTTAGGACAAGGATCTCAGGCTGAGGTCATCCTGGCTTATCTAGGTGGGCCTAAATCCAATGACAAGTGTCCTTGTAAGAAGAGAAGACACTGACAGAGGAAGTCATGCAGAAACAGTGACAGAGGCCGGAGTGACGGTGCCACAAGCCAAGGAACACCCGGAACCACCAGAAGCTGGAACAGGCCAGGAAGGATTCTCCCCTAGTGCCCCCAGAGGCGCGTGGTCCCTCCGACACCTTGATTTCAGACGTCTGCACTCCAGACTGGGAGAGAAGACGTTTCACGTCACCAGGTTAAGTTTGTGGTCATTTGTTGCAGCTGCCACAGGAAACTGATACAGATGTTTCAATTCCCTTCCTGCCACTCAGCTCGCTGACTCCCATCCCTAGGAGCCTGCAGGATGGCGCCCGGGCTCCCAGCTGCTGCCCCCACCATTTCCTCCCCAAACCCAAATTCCACCAGGCCCACAGCTCTCCAGACGCACAGGCTCTTTCACACTCTCCACGCTGTGGCTGGCTGTCTGCGCTGCCCTCCTCCCATTGGACCCCTGGCCAACGCCCATACACCCCTCAAGGCCCCCTTAGACAGCCTCTCCTGAGTGTATTAGTGTCCCCTGGACCGGTGGCTCCCAGTACACCTGCACTCCTCCACCTCCCTCGGCCCACTGTGTTTTCTCACCCCTTGTAGCGTCCCTGTCAGCTCAGCTGTGTGTCCCCCTCACTAGTCTTCATCTCCTGGTCCCCATCTCTCGCCAGGACCCTCGTGCAACCTCCTCACTGGTCTCTCTGCCCCAGTCTGGCCCCTCCAGTCCGTCACCATCCTGTAGCCCCGACACTCAGCTCCACCTCTGCTCAGAAACCTTCCATGGCGCCATGCTGCACTGAGGAGAATGTCCAAAGGGAATGACAGTAGCCTCGAATGTCCCTTCCCACCTCTCACCCCACCAGTGTCCAACACATCCATGTGCTGTGCACCTCTGGGCCTTTGCACAGGCAGCGCCCTTCTCCTGGAACGCCCGCTCCCTGTCTGGCAGGGCTGCTCAGGCCTGTGTCTCGGAGTGTCCGCCGTTCAGCAATGACATCACAAAGCTGAGCATACACCAGGTGCTGTTTTAAGTGCTTTACACATGTTAACCCTTTGAATTCTCATAGCAAGCCCAGGAAAAAGGGACCATTATTATGGCCAGGTCACAGAGGGGGAAACCAGGGCCCAGATGGGAGGAAAAAACATTCGGAAGTAGCAGAAGGCGCTGAACCCAGCCCACACTGCCATTCCTCCCCATAAGAGCCTCAGAACTGCTGAACGCAACTGTCAAAACCTCCTCTAACCCACACCAAGCCCACAGAACTGCTGAACGGAACTGTCAAAACCTCCTCTAACCCACACCAAGCCCAAATTAATCGTCCTCTCCTCCTGGATTCTGAATTCTGTTAACACGCCCCTCACTGCGCCCTGCAGAAATTACCCCAACTGCGTGGTGGCCGCCCCACCAGGAAGCTCCTGGAAAGCTTTACTTGTCTAGGTCCCTGGTAACTGGCACAGTGTAGGGGTTTAACAAACTAGGATGAATGAGCTGAAGAGTGAATGGTTTCCAGGGAAATCAGGTCCTGGGGATTTCTCACCCTCCTCAAAGAAAAGAACATATTATGCAAATTATCTGAGGCCAGGCCCTTGGCCTCCCCCTCCCCCCAGGTTTCTGGGAGGGTGGCTGAGCTCACCAGAAAGTGCCCCAGGCTCTCTAGTGGTGTGTTTCCTGATTACAAATGAAACTAGGGCTTAAAACTGGTGAATCACTAGCAGCCACCAGCCAGGGCGTGCTGGGGTGTCAGGTGGGGCAGGATGGAGAGAAGCCGGGCGCCCAGCCAACCTCCCTACTCCTGCCACCCCCAACTCCGCCACCACCACTGATGCTCAGCCTGAGTCTCAGTAACACTAGCTGGGAGAGGGCAGCTCCTGTCCGCACTCCCCCTACCCTCACGCCCACCACCCTCAGGTCCCAAGGAACCCACAGCCTGAACAGCTCGCAAACCCTCTTCCTGCGCCTGGTCTAAGCTGACTCAGTGATGACACGCAGGGAGGTGCTGTATGCCCATTTTCAAGATAGGGAAACTGAAGCTCAGGGCCGAGGAACAACCCGAGACCACCTCTAAGTAGGGCACAGGAAGTCGAATTCCAGTCTTCCGCCTCCCAGTGAGGTTTAAAGCAAGACCAGCCATTTCTGGACTCAGGGGTCACAACCCTAGAGGGCAAAGGAGAAAAGTAAGGGTTCCCGGCCCCTACCCAAGCCTCCTGAGGAATTTTATCAAGCGTTCCGGGGGCCCCTGCGTTCCAGGTGGGGAAACTACAAACCAATGGTTAAGAGCCCATGTCCAAGTTCAAATTCCAAGTTGACGCTTCACAAGTCACAGGGCTTCTGTGACCTTGGGTAAGTTTCTTAGCTTCTGTAGGCCTCAGTTTCTCCAGCAGTAAAATGGGAGCAACTCTAAGTACCTACTGCAACACTGCAACACAGGATCGTTGTGAGGATGATATGAGCTCAGATAAGGCCCAGAGCAGTGCCTGGCAGGCAGCTTGGAAAAAAAAATTGGAAGGATTCCCTTCCCAAGGAGGAAGCATGTGGCGTGAATCCCTGCTGTCATCAGAGAGGAATGTTCCCCACACCTGCCCGGTAGAAGACTCAGGCCTGGGGCCTCTTTATAAATCCTAAGACCTATCCCACTCAGACCTGCCGGTCAGGGTCTCAGAGAGGGAAACTGATATTTTTAACCAGAGCCCCCCGGGGGTTTCTTGGATCGCCCAAGTCTGGGAATCCTAGGGGCTGAGTATCAGGTCTTTCTTTGAAGACTCTTCTGGTAAAACACCTTCCACCCACCTGCCAACATGTCCTTGGGGGAGAGCCAACTTTCTCTTTTTCTCAGTTAATAATACTACTTGCTAACTGGAATTGAGCGCTCACTAGTGCCAGGTGCTTCACTAAATTATAAATCATAAGTTAATTAGCTTCGTCCAATAACAGCCCTCTGAGGCAATCGCTTCTAGCGCCATCTCACAGAGGGCAAAGCCGAGGCCACGCAAGTTCATCACTGGCACAAGGTCACCCGGCTGGAGCTTGGCAGGCCGGGACTCTTCGCCGCCAGAGGACAGCCTATGCACCAGCTGCCGCGCCTCGGTCAGCACCTACAGGCAGTGGCCCAGGGCATGGCTCTCGGGGGCTGGAGAGTCTGCGGTCTCAGGGCAGTGGGGCTGCTTCACGGAGCTAGAGGCTGAGATCCAGTTCCTGTCCCCAGGCCCTGCTGCTTGCCATGTCTGGGGCCACATCAAAACACCAAATCTGGCCGGGCGCAGTGGCTCATGCCTGTAATCCTAGCACTCTGGGAGGCCGAGGCAGGAGGATCCCTTGAGGTCAGGAGTTGGAGACCAGCCTGACCAAGAGCGAGACCCTGTCTCTACCAAAAATAGAAAAAATTAGCCAGGCATGGTGGTGAGCATCTATAATCCCAGCTACTCAGGAGGCTGAGGCAGGAGGATCGCTTGAGCCCAGGAGTTTGAGGTTGCTGTGAGCTAGGCTGACACCATGGCACTCTAGCCTGGGCAACAGAGTGAGACTCTGTCTCAAAAAAAAAAAAAAAAAAAAAAAAAAAGCACCAAATCCAGGTTGTTGCTTTACCCGGCTCCCCTCCACCTCCTGGCCTGAGGCAAAAGAGGGCGCTCCAGAGCCATGGAAAATCTGACCCGTTCTGGACAAATGACCTTATCCTCCTACCCCATCCCTCCACTCTCCAAGACCTTCCCTCCTTCCCTGGCCTGTGCCTTTCTCCAACTCTGTCATGTCACTAACATTAGCACTTCTCTGGAAATGTCATGCCTTTGGCCATGATGTTTCCTAGGCCAGGCACAACCTTCCCCAATTTTAGGCTTCCATATTGAGAAGGTGGCCTCCTCCAGGAAGCCGTCCCTGACTGCCTCCTCTGAGCTAGCTGGCTCCATGTGCCCCCTGGAGCCCCAAGCATCAATCACGTTGGCACTAAGTGTCTGTCTCTAGGTGCTCTGAGCTGGGGGGTGATGTGGGGGAGGGGAGAAGGAGGACAGGAGTCACCTACCTCCTTCTGGGTTAGGTGAGGGATAGGGGAGAGGGCAGGTCTCCCTCTGCCGGCCTGGCCATGACCCTCAGGCCCTCGGTCAATACCTGTTGGGCAACCACAGGACAGATTGGCTGGGGCTGCAAGGTTGTTTGCCTCCCCAGGGGCACCTTTGGCCAGCCCCACCTCTCCCTGGAGGTCTCCCCTGCTGGCCCCAGGCCTCTTGACAGCCCCGCCCCATGCTCTGGGCGTTTGGGGTACTGCAACTGCCGCAGACAAGCTGAGGAGCTGGCTCCCCGCCCTGCCCTAGCCATGGAGAGACTGAGGCCCCCAGAGCCTGGTCAAGCCCGAGCTGCCGGCCGGGCCTTGTCATCCTGGCAGGGCCAGAGGGATCTGGTCTCCTCCTTCCTGGCTCCCCCAGCCCCTCCCCCAGCAAAGCTGGGAAGGAACTGGGGTGTGAGGAGAGAACTGGGGCGGGGCACCCAGACTTGGTGGGGGGGGCTTGGAGCCACGGATGTTTCCTGCCGACATTGACTCCCACATTCCTGGCCATTCCCAAGACTCCACACTCCTCCTCCCTTCTCGACCCCCCCACACAGGGAGAGGGCAGTGGCTGGGTGGCTCTGAGTTAGCTGCCTTGGGCCTGAGGGGGGGTCTGTGGGGCCCCTCTGGGGAAGGATTGGGGTCTAGACTAGAGGGGCCGCCCTGGAGGCCTGTCCAAGCACTGCCTGAGGGTCCTTGCGGTTCTTGTAAACAGGAAGCCCCCCCCCCAGGCAGATAGGCCCTGTCTGTGCAGACTGGGCTCTGCAGGCCGGGGGCTCTTGCCCTGCCGGCTGCGGCTGTGTTTCCTGTTAGCAGGGCCAGAGGAGACAGGGGGACTGAAATGGCCCAAGGCAGGGCCAGGGGCATGTGAGAGCAGAGGAGGAAAGAACAAAGAGCCCCCCACGGAGCTAGAGGCCAGAACAGCCAGGCACATAGTAGGTGCTCAGGAAATCACATGTGGCCTGAGGTTGGGTAAGGCAGAAAGGGGCCCCTTGAGGAGAGCAGCACCATTGGGAGGAAAGAGCATCTGGAGGATCCACCCCACCACACACGGAGGCCTGGCACATAGTAGGTGCTCAGGAAGTATTTGAGACCCAAGTTCAGGACAGGTGGGGGAGGAGGTGTTCATGGGACAGCAGCAACGTTGGGGCAGGGAGAATGGGGCCACCCTGGCTTTCTGGCCCCCTGGGGGTGGGCAGCCCCCATGGCTCAGCAGCCCCCCACTGTCCCTGTCTGGCCCCCACCCCGCCCCATGGCTGCCTGGGCCAAGCCACTGTCTCAAGGCCCTTTATTTTTAAAATCCCTGCGGTGTTCCTGCCCCAAACCTAAGGAGCAGTGCCAGCCACAGCTCAGCCTGCGGCCTGGGCTCAGGGCCCAGAGGCTCCGGGGTGGGGCATCCGGCCACCCCACAGCTGCTGATGCGATTTGGGGAGGGCTGCTAGGCCAGCTGGCTGCCTGAGCGGGGTAAGGAGGCCCCTGGAATGCCCCCACCCTGGGCCTGAGGCATTAGCCCTGGGTCCTCGGTGCAGGGACAGGGGCCCACTAGGGTGGCAGCCGGGTTTCATATGTGGAATCTACTGGCTTATTCTTTTGTAAGATGAAATCTTTGTCTCCCCACATCCCACCAAACAAATATGTGCACAGCACCTACTGTGTGTAAGGAAGGCGGCGCATGCTGGACCTTGGGGGGTGACAAAGAGGAAGACACACTTTCTTTTTTCCAAGGAGGTGGGGCCTGCAGAGGAAAGAGGAGTTGCAGTTGTGGGGCATTTCTGGAATTCAAGAGGCCTGGGCTGCAGTCCTGACTCCACCCCTCCCCAGCTGTGTGGCCCTGGGCAAGTCCCTTGGCCTCTCTGAGCCTCTCCCTTGTAATAGCTACTGTGGAAGGTCGTGGTCCCGTCACCAGACTCAGCAATGAACAAGGCAGTCAGGGTCCCTGCCCTCATGGAGCTTAATGTCCTGGGGGACATGGTGTCCCTTATGACAAGGTCATGGCAGACACAAAAGACACAGAGCTTGACACGGGAGGGAGGGTGCCGGTGGGGCAGGGGTAGAAGTTCATTTAGACCCGTGGTGCAGTAGGCCCCGAGCAGGGGCAGCCTTTCACTTATGTGGGGAAGGTGGCAGGCGTGACCTGCATTCATGGGCATGGAAGGACTTTGTGAGCTCTCAAGGGCCGTGTACCTGGAGGGAGGAGCTGCTATTATTAGCTCACCCTGTCAAGTCGGGAGGAGCCAGGATGTGGCCCCGAGCTGCCCTGCATCCCTTTCCCGCCACTTCCCCCCAGAGGATGCCAGGCTAACCGGCTGGCCAACACGTGCGGGCCCTTGACCTACAAAGGCTGTTCACTCTGGCCCAACTTGTTTTTGCCTTTGATCCTCCCAAGAGCTGTGAGGTACGGCAGCCGGCAGGGCTTATTATCATATATACCCATTTGATGGACGGGGAAACTGAGGTGTGGGGGGCAGGCTAGGCGGTGGCTCACTGAGCTCACTGCACTGATTAATGGGAAAGCTGAGCCGCGCAACCAAGTAGCCAAGTTCCCAGACTGATCCATTCACCCCGAGGTGGCCCCTTGGGTACCCAGCCTTGACCTCCCAAAAAACACTTCCTGCCTCACCCCAGCCCCTCTCCCAGCACACACAAGCCAGATGAGCTCCTCTCCAGCACACAGACTCCACCAGAGGTGCCAGCCACCCCTCAGGCTCCAGCAGGAGAAAGAAGAATGTGGCCTGACCCTCCCCGTGGGAGCCGTGGCCCGCAGGCCTTGGCAGAAGAAAGGCCGGCTGAGTCAACAAGAGGCTGGCAGGGGCTCAAGCTGCCCACCGTCGGGGAGTCAGAGACCTAGAGGGGCCTGCCCCCTCCCCAACCCCACTCTCCAGGAGACCCTCCCTCCTGCTTGTCTGGGCACCAGCCCGCCCAGTTAACCCCTGCAGGCCCAATCCAGGGAAAGGCCTGGTGAAAATCAAATCGTTTATCCCCCTGCAGAAAGGAGCTGTCAGACCTCAGGTAAGTCGCTTCACCCCTCTGGGCCTGTTTCCGCCTCTGGGAGAGTCCCTGCTTCTCAATGAGGATATCACTGGGGTCTTTATGAATTAATAAAGGTTACTCTGCACATAAAACTGTGCAAACCATTGCATCCTGTCTCTGCAAACTGGGGGCGAGAATTTCTGCCTTCAAAGGCAATGGCTGTGCCCTGTTGCCAGGTGGTGAGCTGGAGCCTAGCGAGTGTTTGCTGTGATGTGCCAGTTGAGTCCATGAAACAAAGGAGAAAAATACAAGAAGCCTGAGCCTCTGCGGTAATTATGACACACCCCAACCTATGTCTGTAAAGCTCCTCTCCCTCTCTTTGATCGCAGGCATTACTAGTCCCATTTTACAGATGAGAAAACTGAGGCCCAGGGAGGCTAAGGAACTTGCCCAAGATCCACAGCTGGGCCTAGTTGGAGCCAGCTCTTCTGCTGACGTTGGCAAGAAGGAGCATCTGGGAGCACCTCTGTGACCCGGGAGGTGGAAGGAGGAGCTGGAGCAGAGGGAGGTTATGGGGAGTTGATTTCTGCTCCATTTCAGGGGGGAAAAATCTTGGCTGGCAGAAGGGTCCTCTTGGGGAAGTCGTGAGCTCCCGATCACCAAAGGGATGTAAGTAGAGGCAACACCCGTCAGTCGGGGATATTTCTGAGCAGTTCCTGTCCCCGGAGGATGTGTGTACAGCCCGTGACTTTCCTTCCCGCACGTGGGGAAGGCCAGGGGAGAGCAGCATCCCTCAAGGCAGCAGGCCACGGTGGATGCCACAGACAGACCTGGACTCCAACCCAGCGTGGTCCCTTCGAGGCCGTCAGAGGCTGAGGAAGTTACTGTACCTCCTTGGCCTCGGTTTCCTCATCTGCACAACGGCGTTGCTAGGGTCAGAGCAAATGCAAATGAGACACAGGGCTCCCGCGTCTGGCACTCAGGAGGGCTCACTTAGTTCTCCCCCCACTTGTGATGATCTTCCTCCTATCGTGAGTCCAGGAAAAGGAGGAGGACATCGGGAGCTAAGGCCGGTGTGGCGAGGAGGGGCGGGGGTGTCACCAGCTGAACACAGGACTCGCACCAGGAGCACGAGGTCCGCTTCGCAGCTCCATGGTGAGCAGGCATGGGCACGGTACTGTCCCCTCTCCGTCTCTGTCTCCCCCACACAAAGGACGTGATGGTCACGGAAGCGCTTCACTGGCGGAAGGAGACGACTTTAGTTAGAAGGAAACAGACAGAGCCATGTGTCAGGAATGAGCACGTGGTCGCAGGGGTGCAGGGGTGAGGAAGGAGCCCCGCAGCCCACCCGGGCAGGGCCACGTGAAGCCCCAGGGCTGGCTGCTGCCCACCGGCCTATCTCTCAGGCCAGGCTGGACCACGGAGAATAGGCCATTGTTTCTGCTCCTCAAACGTTTTTCCTGTCCCCCCAGCCCCTCCTCTCTCCACGCCACCCCCCTCACGTTGAGAACAAAGGTCTCCTGGAGGACCCCTCCCCACCACCGTCCATCCAGGCCCCAAACCGCCTGGCCCAGTGCAGGAGAGCCCAGTCCCATGAGCCAGGGGACCACGGGGTCACCCAGCCCTGCCCCCTCCTGCCACCCCTCTGTCCATTCCTCTGTCTGTCCTCCTCAGGGTGGGGCCGGAGGAACTGACCCACGTCCTTCCTCAGCCCCCGTCCAGCTTCTTGTTCTCCAGGAGAAAGGGAGCTGGCGGGGTGGGGGCCCTTCCCCGCCCCGTTTCCCTGCGGACCAGTGGACAAGAAACCAGAGCTGGGTCGGCCTGGAAGACTCCGCCACAGGCCCGCCCTTTTCCCAGAGCCTGGAATTCCAGAGGCGTTTTCCGGCCCTGACAGCTGTCTCCCAGAGACAGTCTCCCTGTGGGCCTCGTGGCTACACCCTCCAAAATACCCCTGGGATTAACTCCCACCCTGACCCTACTGCTCCCAAGAACCCATTCACACCCAGACACCACCTTGAGGAAACAACTGGGCGAGACTGACAGGGACTCATCTGCCATCACCCGGCCCCCAGGCCACCCCCTAGTCCCAGGCCAGGCCCTGACTCCTGCCATCTCAGCCATCGCTCTGGCTGACACCCAGCGGCCCCACGCATCTGTACCAGGCACACACAAGTAGTGCGCCCAGCCTGGCTCTCACGCACTCTGGCTTGCACACAGCCTCTCACAGCTGCACAGAGCCTCACTCGTCCCACCTCCTCCGGGCAGCCTTCCTGGAAGCCCTGCCAAGTTGGTGCTGAGCCTTAACTGTCTGCGAGCCCGTTTTGTCCTGTTAGGCTGGGGGCTGGCACACAGTAGGCATGCAGCAGGTGCTCACCCATACTGAAAGCAGCCCCGGACTCCACAGCAGCCTCGCTGTGCAACCCTGGCACGTCCTGTCCTCTCTGGACCTCAGTGTCCCCAGGAGCCTTCTGAGGATCCTGAAACCCCCCACCAACTGTAGACGCTTGGGGATCTGGTCCAGGAGGAAGGAACCAAAGGGCTGAAGGTTCCTTCCAGGAGGATCTCCATCTCTTGGCTCCCTCAGAACGTGCTCCTGTCCTCAAGGTCCACAAGGGAAAAACAAAAACAAAACATGGGGCATGGCTGCTGCCCTAACCAGGAAACCCCATGGAGGATCCTGAGCCACCTCAGGGGCTGTGATCCCTGAGGGCAGCTATCGCTGGGGCGGGGCAGTGGCCCAGCCTAGCATCTGCCACAGAGGGTCCTCCCACTCCCCTCCCTCCCTAAGCACGGCATTCAATGCCTCTGTCCCACCTACAGCTCCACAGTAGACCCTTCCCAACTAATCTCCCATAGAGCCTTCTGGCACCAGGTCAGGAACTAGCCTCAGGTGTGCCACTTCCCACCTCCACCTCTTTGCCAAGGCCTGTTCTGTCCCCAGCTCCACCTATGGGCAATCTTACCCCACACACAAGGCCCATCCCGAATGCCACCTTCTCCAAGAAGCCTCCCTGGACCTTCTCAGTCAGTCCTCTGCCTCCCTGGCCCCTTATACCACTATTTTGGCCCTTTGTGCCCACCAACCTCTGGCCCTGTTTGGCCCGTTGCCAGTCTCCCCTAGGTGTGAGGGCACCTGAGGAACTAGAGCACAACACAAGCCTCTCGAAGAGCCCAAAGCTGCCCCCTTCCCCCACGGTGCCCAGGTGTGTCTGAGCCCGGGCAGGAGTCTAGCCCATGAGTGTCCCTGGAGTGGCCCCAGGAGGAGGGTCCTGCCCTCAATGGACATCACTGTCTCACTGGAGATCTCACCAGGCAATAGACGCCAGTATGGAGGATGGACCAGGTGCGGGAGGCTCACTTTGAAGGAGTTCGTCCAGGAGGAGGTGACATTTCAAAGCAGGCTTCAAGGATGTTTTGCTTTCGGGTAACCCACTGATGAGGTGAGGGAGCTGTGTGAGTGCGCGTGTGTGTGTATGTGTGTGTGTGTGTGTGTGTGTGTGTAAGATAAGGACATGCTCAGAGACCTGTGCTGGTCAGCAGAGGCCAGGTGTGAGTCAATGGGAGGGCACCAGAGGATGGAAAGGGAAAGGGGCGGACGGATGGACAGGTGGGAGGGTAGATGGCTACAGGTGTGGCCGGTGGATCAAGGGATGCTGAATGGATGGGGGCGGTGTATCAGTGGGTCAATGAATGGAGCAGATGGATGGGTGGCTGGCTGGATGCATGGGAAGGTAGGCAGGTGGAGTGGGTGGGTGGATGGATGGATGCACGGCAGGTAGGCAGTGGGTCAGTGGAGGGGCTGGTAAGTGGTTGGGTGACTGGGTAGCAGATCAAGAGATGGACAGGAAGCAGGTGGGTAAATGGCTGGGTGGAGGGTGGGCAGACGGATGGACGGGGAGTGGGCAGAGGGCAGAAGGGCAAATTGGCAACTGCACTGGTAGGTGGATGAGCCAGTGGACACTCAAGAGATAGAGGACGACCAATGACTGGGTCAACAAGCAGATGCATAAACTGACCAAAAGCCCAGCCAGACTCTGGGGTGCAAAGGGTACATGCTCCCTAGAGAGGGTCTGGGAGGGGCAGATAGATGTGGCCAAGCCAACTCAGCTTCAGGCTCCCACTCCCAACCTGGCTGGAATCTGGTAGGCAGCCACTGGCATCCCTGGGTCCCCGAGGGGGAAGTAATTCTCTCTGGCTATGCCTTCAGGATAGGGGAGGAGGTACTGAACTCCAGGCAGGCTGTCCCACCTAGCAGCTCCCAGACCCCAGCTGGGAGGCATTTGTTCTGCATTCTGCATGGTGATTACAGCTCTGCCAGGGTTAACCCCTGCACTCCTGGGCACCACCTCTTGAGAGGAAGGAAGTAGACTGCAGGAAAGTGGGGGAGGAGAACGGCAGAGAAAGGAGGACTGCCCCAACCCTGCAGTTTCCTCAGGGATACGGAGACCCCTCCCTTTCTCCCATTTTCCAGAGGGAAAAACTTGAGTTGGATCCTTAAATCAGAAGTGGAGCCAGAATCAGGGATGCAGCCTGCTGGAGACAGATTTCTATCTGGAGACAGTCTGCAAATGAGGGAGAGGGCTTCTCTCAGCCTCAGTTTACCCCTCTGTAAAATGGGGCAAGAATCCTTGACTCAGAGGTTGCCTCACAATGAGCTGGAGGAGACAAAGTGCCTGGCACATAGTAGGAAGATTCTCAACCACTGGTTGTTTCCTGCCTGCCCTCCCAGCCCGGGGGAAAAGAGGACGCAGTGTGTGTGCTGCAGGTTGTAACCACTTCCATTGGGACTGCTTTCTCTGCCATCTCTCTAGAGCTTGCAACACCCCTGTAAGTAGTAAATACCTTCACTGGTATTATGCCCATTTTATAGATAAGAAACCTGAGGCTCAGAGGGGCCAAGTGCTTTGCCCACGGTCACCCATTGGGCCAGCATTTGAGCTCAGGGCCTTTGACATTGCACCAAACTGCTTCCTTTGCCAGCTGTTACAAGGATCCTCTGACTAGAGTGACATGTAATTTATTGTCTAACCAGGTCACCTCTGAGAATGAAAGGAAGTACTATTAATAATTACGCTGGGACAGTAGGTGTAATCTGGGACTGTCCTGGGCAAACTGGAAAATGTGGCCGTCCTGCCAAAGTAGGGGCTTTGCACAAGTTACTTCACTTCTCTGCAACATGGACACCACAATAGCAGTATTGTCCCTATGGGGCCCCCACGGAGATTTAATGTGATAATGCGTGTAAGTGTTATAGGGCCTAGTATGCATTAGGTGCTCAATAAGTGCTGCACCTACACCACACAGGCTGTGTCAGGGACTTCTCTGTGCCATGACAGCACCCAGGTCTTTCTGCCCGTCCTCAGGAAGCTCATAGTCAGAGGGGAGTAGTCAGAGGAGGGCACAACAATATGAGGCAGGGGTCAGAGATCTCTCTCCTGTCCTTGAGGATGGCACAGGGTCCTGGGCATGGTTGACTCCCTGCTCCCCATGTGGGGAGGACTCAGTAAAGGTTTCTGAAGTGTGACCTTATTTACCTGCTCTGCAAACCTCCTAGGTGATAGAACAGAGACCGCTTAAGTAAAACATCTGACACCTGCTATTATTATCCCATTTTCCAGAAGGGGAAACTGAGGCACAGAAAGGTGACCGGTGATGGAGGCAGGAAAGGAACCCAGGCTGCCGGGCTCCAGGGTCCCCTCCCTTGACTACCACACTACACCACTCTACAAGTGGCCTGCCATGACCTGTGCCCCAGTGTGGCTAAATCTGTCCTACTGGCACCCTCAAGGCCTGTATTGGGTGGAAAGGAATGGAGGGGTTGGGAGAAAGGGCGTGGGCATTCCACGCCTGTAAAACTCAAGGTCTAAAGGCCCAGGCATTCAAGGCCTCTGAGAACGGGTTTCCTGGGTCCCCAAACTCCCCGCAGCGAGTGGCTGGAAGGCCCAGGAGCAATAGCTTATCGGTCCCAGACGCCCCAAGGCCACGCGGGGAGCTAGTGGGGGAAGGGTTGGGGAGGTCGAAGACTGGAGTCACCTCCCCCTGGCAGCCCGCACAGTCCCCTGCTCGGATCGCCCTGCCCCGGGCGGACGGAGGGCAGAGGGCTGGCCCGGCACCCCCGCCGTGCGCCCGCTGGCTCTGGCGGCCGCTCGGCGCGGCGAGGACGGTGTCGGGGAGGGGGCCGGGCCCCGCCCGCGGGCGGGAGGAGCGAGGCGGGAGGAGGGAGCGCGCCCACACCCCGCCCCCGCCCCGGAGCCAGCCCGCGGAGCCCGCGGCCAGGGCGGCGCAGACCGGCCCAGCGACTCCCCGGCTGCGAGCCGGGACGCGGGACGCGCGGCCGCCGACGAGTCTGCCCTTCCACCCGCGCCCCCGGGGCTCTCCAAGAGAAGGTAACAGCAGCGGGCGCGCGGGTCCTCCAGGCCGGGGGGCGTGACGCTGGCCCGGGACCGCGTTGCCCCCGGGGCCTCTGCACCCTCCTAGGCTCCCGGGGGCCGGCGTGGGGGAGGAGGCCCGGCCTAGGAAGTCGCGCTCGGTGCCAACGGCAAGGCCGGGCGCTGCCGCCGACCCGCGCCAGGACGCTCCAAGTTTTCGGGTTGTTTTGTCACGTTCCCGGCGGGCGGAGGGGACTGAGAATTGGAGGGGGCGAGCGGTAAAGCGTACTGCGGGGAGAGGGGCGAGCCGAGGGCCGTCTACGCCGCTTCCTGCGCCGGGGAAGGGAGGGAAGGAACGGGGCGGCGGGGGAGGGCGATGTGTCGGAATGTCTGGGCCCTCCGAGGAGGCCGCCGCGGAGAGCGGGAAGTTGGGGGGCTGGGGAGGTGGACCAGGCACCCTGCCCCCTCCCCGACCGCCACATTCCAGGCTGGAGCAGCGGATGAGGTCATCCCGTCCGGTTCTCCTCTGGGCTGGCCAAGACAGCCGGCTGTCCCCTTCCCCCGCGGAGCGACATCCACGTCCCCCCTCCCCGGAATGTTTCATGGCTGATGTCTTTCCCGGTCTTCCAGTCCCCGCTGCCCTCGGGATTGTTCTGTCCGCGCCCCACCAGCAAGACCAGCGAAATTTGAAGCCCCTTGTCTAGACCGGGAAACTGAGGCTCAGAGAGACGAAACGACTAGCTGGGAGGGAGACCACAGTGACACCAAACGTGGCGTGGGAACCCGAGACCCGGCTCGCACCGCCGCCTCTCCTAGTCGAGGGCTGGTGCGGCTCTAACTCGGGGTGGCCGGGCAAGGAGCGAGTCTCCCGTCTCATCTCCCGTCTGTCTCCCCTGCCCTTTCCCCCTGTCGCTCCCTAATGGCCCACGGTGCTCCCCTCGGAGGAGAACCGGGCCCCGCAGCGTGACTGAAGACAGCTAGTACCCCTTTGTGGCCTCAGTTTCCCCGTCCCTCCCTCTTGAAGCTACCTGACTTTCAGGGGCACGGGAAGCCAGTCGCCAGGACGTTACTCCTTATCCTAGGGCCAGGGCAAGTTTGGGGAAGCACCCTAACCAAGCCGGGGACCGCTGTCCAGCAGCGGGGGTGATGTTAGCCCGCTGGACGCCGGCAGGGAGAGCGTTGTGCACCCGAGCAGTGGCCTCCAGGATGAGACGTGGCGCCGCTTGTGCTGCCGGTACGCACAGCGACCTGCGACCAGGTGAACGCCAGGGTGCAGCCGCCCCGCCTCCGCCCTGCCCACCCGCACACCGACCCTGGCCTCCCCCAGACCATATGTGCCTCCACAGCGGCCCCTGTTGGCCTCTCCTATTGCGTGGTCCCTGTCCCGGGCCCCAAAGGTTGTCCAGGCATCCTTCCCACCATGAGTGAGCCAGTGCCATGTCCCCAGGCCCTGATTGTCCTCTACGGGGTAAATACAAGGACTCCATGGACACTGAGGCTTCACGGCCACCGTCTGGCCCAGGTCGCAGGCGCTGAGTCTGCAGAGCTGCGTCTCCTGCCTCCCCGCCCTGCCCTCTCCTGAGCTCAGCGCTGGGCGTCCAACTCCAACCACTCTTCCCCTCTTCCCCAGTCCCGGCTTCACCCAGCCCTGGGGCGTTTACTACTGATGTTGCTGAAATCCTAGGCAGGCTCCCAGGCACCCCACTTTTTTTGTTCTTTGACCTACAGCAAATTAGTCTCCTTTCTGAGCCTGTTTTTTCATCTGTAAAATGGGCATTCTGAGTATTAACAGGTAGTGTTTCTAGGCCGGCGCGGGGCGGTGAGCCTTGCCGCACCGGAGCAGTCAGTGCCAGCTGGGCACACTTGATGGCCAGCAATGCCCTGTGGTCAGGATCAAGTGCCACATGGCTGCCACCAAGCGCCCCAGAAGGAGAGACATTAGTGTAAAAGTATTGGATCTGGCCAGGCGCAGTGGCTCACGCCCGTAATCCTAGCACTCTGGGAGGCCAAGGCGGGAGGATCGTTGGAGCTCAAGAGTTCAAGACCAGCCTGAGCAAGGGCAAGACCCCGTCTCTGCTAAAAATAGAAAGAAACTAGCTGGACAACTAAAAATACATATAGAAAAAATTAGCCGGGCGTGGTGGCGCATGCCTGTAGTACCAGCTATTCAGGAGGCTGAGGCAGAAGGATTGCTTGAGCGCAGGAGTTTGGGGTTGCTGTGAGCTAGGCTGATGCCACGGCACAGCCTGAGCAACAGAGCGAGACTCTGTCTCAAAAGAAAAGTACTGGATTTGAACCCTGGGCTGCCCTGCTCCGGTAGTTTAATTACCACATCTTCGAATCTTCACCTTCACAGCTCCCTTGGGAGGGACCTGCCTGGGATGCTGTGGGAAGACAGTGCCCTGCCCTGAGCCCCACGGTGTGGCAGGGTCTCTCTATTGCAGGAGGGAGGGGGTGGGGGGCTACTATTTGGAGGTGCCCAGAAGCATTTGGGAGGTTGGATCATCCCAGGGTTGGGGAGAAAGCTGATCTCCCAAGTCAAGGTGGCCATGGGGGTTGGCAGGAGCCCCTTTTGATGGGAGAGGAGGGGCTGCCTCAAGAAGTCAGGGAGGCCGGGCGAGATGGCTCACACCTGTAATCCTAGCACTCTGGGAGGCCGAGCGGGTGGATTGTTTGAGCTCAGGAGTTCGAGACCAGCCTGAGCAAAAGCGAGACCCCGTCTCTACTAAAAAAATAGAAAGAAATTATATGGACAACTAAAATTATATAGAGAAAATTAGCAGGGCATGATGACGCATGCTTGTGGTCCCAGCTACTCGGGAGGCTGAGGCAGGAGGATTGCTTGAGCCCAGGAGTTTGAGGTTGTTGTGAGCCATGGCACTCTACTCAGGGAAACAAAGCGAGACTCTGTCTCAAAAAAAAAAAAAAGAAGTCAGGGAGTTGGAGGTGAGAGTGAGGTGTCTGTGGCCACGTGGCAGACACAGTTGACCCCTCTACATGACATTTCACAGAGTGACACCCACCTCCCCCCCAGTGCCTTCCCCCAGAGACTCATCTTTAATTTCTGCTGATCAGGGAAACCTGGTCCTGGCCATGTATCTGCCAGTAACCTTGGACAGGTCCCTTCCCTCTGAACCTCGCTCTGCTTGTAAGACGGCTAACCCTCCAGCTTTGCGAAGTTGTTGGAGACTCAGATGACATCATGTAATGGCTGGCCAACTGCAGAGCCCTTCGTAACTTCAGCAAACATTCCACGAGGACGTCTCAGTGCTGGTGCTGGGGGTGCCAGGGAAAGGGATGATTCAGAACTCCCCCCAGGGGGAGGAGTTAGGGTTGGGGGAGGATCAGATGGTGGGAAGGGAGGGGAATGTAGCCAGAAAACAAAGCAAGCTTTGTCCTATTGCCGTCTTTGTTTTTATCTTGTTATTTAACCTATTTTGAATTTCAAATAACATTAGAAGGGCAGTATTGAGATTGGAGGTGGCAGCAATGGTTTAAAGAAAAAAAAAGGTTGAGACTTAAATCTTTCTTGTTAAGAATCATTATCAACTCTTATCACCTGAGGTCTCAGGCCTGTGAAGGTAAATGACCTGCCCAGGGTCACACAATGAGGACACTGAGTCCCCAGCCTCCCCGCACCGCTCTCAGGAGGGGTCAGGGGTGATCCTGTGGCATGGAGGTTGTCACAGAGAGCTCCTGTGATTACACCGGCATTGATTTGGCACCTGCCGAGTGCAGAGCGCAAGCTGGGTGCTGGAGGGAGGAAGGCAGGAAGATCCGGGGAGCTGCCCCACCCTCAAAATATGTTCCCAACCTGAGGAGACAAGACTGGGCTCCGCGAGCCAGTCAAGGGCTTGTGTGAGTCAGCGGCTCTGAGTTCAAGTCTCAACTGGCTCTCTCAGTCTGACCTTGAGCAAGCTTGCCCTCTCTGGGCCGCAGGAACACCAGAGGTCGGACCACAGGATCACAGGTGCTCTCTAGCCTGGGCTTTCTGATACTAGAAGGGAGGGGGTCAGACCAAGAGATGCTTACAGAAGAAGCTTGGGGCTGGGGAGGGCGTGGGCGGAGATCAGGAAGGCAGAGAGTGGACGAGGAATAGCTAGCTTTTGGCACCAGCTGAGCTTTTTTCCAAAACTTGTTCCCTGACAAGGGTGGTACATCAATTTGACAGAGGATGATGAAGCCCTTTCCTGCGGGCCTTCTCAGACCCTTGAATATGCTCACACATATGGAGGAGGCAGCTTGGAGAAGCCACTTCTGATCACAGGATCCCTTTTCCTGGAGCCGGAGGGTTCTGAGGAACCTCTGCTCTGGCTGTTTACACAGCAGTTCACACAGCCTTGGCAGGCACCTCCTCCTCCCTCCTGGCTTCCCCGGGTGGAAGAGATTTTAGCCCACAGAGAAGGGGCTTGCTCAGCTCGCCAGCAGGAGGCAGTACGGCCTGGGGCTCAGGGGCTCTGGGATTTGGGGCTCGGTTTCACCATTTCCTTCTCTGTAGCCTCAGCAAGTCGTTTACTTCTTTGTGCCTCAGTTTCCCCTCTACTACCATGCCTCCCTCAGGGCTGTTGTGTGGGTTTAAATGACGATGCAGGTGAGGCACTGGCACTGTAAGGGGCCCTGTAGAATGATCTTTGCTATTTTTTACCACTCCATGAGTGTGTGGTGCCCCACTCAGGCAGCACCTGCTCAGAGGCAACCACAGTTGTGATTTCTATTGCCATGGATTGGATTCTCCTGTTCTTGAACTTTCCATACATGCGCTGAAACATGGCTTCCACTCAGCTTTGGTCAGTGCTCTCCGTCTGTGTTGTCGGGGGGGGGGGGGGGGGACGCGTCTGTCCTCTTTAGCTGCTGGTGTTTAGACTCAGGATCTCCTTCGCTGCACGAGGCTGGCCTGCCGTCCGTCACTGTCCTCTGTCTTCCTTCCAGGTCCCCACCGTTGGGCAGGAGAGGAGCCGACCCGACCACCTTGGACGCACATCTCATGCTGCTTCTGCTCTCGGATAGAACATCTACAGCTGCTTCCACAGGGCTGGGCGCCGGGCCTCAAGAAGAGACAAGCATGGACACCCCCCGGTCCCAGCATTCGGGGGCAGCCCCTTAGGAGAGCCTCGATCCACCGCCTTCCACGTGGGCGGGGGCGGAAGGAGCTGACAAGTGGGCCCTGAGCCCAGCCCCCTCCCTCCCTGGCCCCGGTGGGCATGGACCAGCAGTTTTGAGCAGCCAGAGCTGATGCCTGGCCCCCAGGGGGCCGGAGGAGCCCCCACCATGAGCCTGGGCAAGCTCTCGCCCGTGGGCTGGGTGTCCAGTTCGCAGGGAAAGAGGCGGCTGACTGCAGACATGATCAGCCCCCCTCTGGGGGACTTCCGCCACACCATGCACGTAGGCCGTGGTGGGGACGTCTTTGGTGACACCTCCTTCCTCAGCAACCATGGTGGCAGCTCCAGGGGCACCCATCGCTCACCCCGCAGCTTCCTGGCCAAGAAGCTCCAGCTGGTGCGGAGGGTGGGGGCGTCACCCCGGCGGATGGCTTCTCCACCCACGCCTTCACCCGCTCCACCCGCCATCTCCCCCATCATCAAGAACGCCATCTCCCTGCCCCAGCTCAACCAGGCCGCCTACGACAGCCTCCTGGTGGGCAAGCTCAGCTTCGATGGCAGCCCTGCCGGCTCCGTGGACGGCCGCTCTGCTTATGGTGAGGGCCTGGGTTATTTGCCCATTTTTCAGATGCTGAGGCTGAGGCCCAGAGGGGCTCAGGTGGCTCTACCAAGCCTCCAAGTGAGCTCTTTTCCCCATAGTCGCTTGGTCTCGCCATGGAGGTCAGGCCCAATCCCAAGACCGTGGAGGGGAGGGTGTAGAGAGGTGGGAACCAGCGCACTCCCCAAAGCACGGGAGGTTGGGAGTGAGGAGATGGGGTTTGAGTTCCAACTGCTGCCCCAAACTTGCTGTGTGAGCTGGGCAAGTGCTTCCCCTGTCTGGGACCTCAGCTGGGCCAACCCCCCCGCCCTTTTGCCCCCTCAGCAAAAGCAGCCCCTCAGGTCAGAATGATATCATAGGGAGGTTGCCAGGCTGGGCTCTGGATTCCAGCACTGGTTCTGCCTGATTTCCAGCAAGCAACTGATCTCTGCAAGTTCAAGTCCTCGCCCACATAATGAGTCCCTCAGGGTCTTGCTAAGATTCCAGTAGATTGTACATGTACCAGGTGAGGCCCGAAGGTTGGTACATAGTAAGTGCCCAGGACACTTGGGCTGTAGTTGTTATTTGAACAAAGCTTCCTGTAACTTGACAAATTTGGCAAACCACTTACAGGGACACAAGCTGGTGGCCCTTCCTGCCCTGCCAGAAGTGCCACCTCGGCTAAGCAGGAGCAGCTCACCTGGGAACCGTGGGACCCTGCTGCCACCTGGTGGCCATTCCCTGCCTTGCGGCTTCACCCCCACCACTGGGCAAGTGCTCCTGCCGCAGGGGGCTGACGAGAACCCCACGGAGGCCTGGTCCACAGCGACGCCGTTATGTCTCAGGCCAGGTAGTCCTGAAAGCAGGGGCTGGAGCAGATGACCTTTGGAAGGCATGTGCCTGTCCTTGGAGTCTGATTTCTGTGCAGTCAGACCCCAGCTGCTGGTTTGATCCACAAACCAGCCCGCATGCTATGGGTCCACCTGCAGCTGGCGGTCAGCACCAGGACAGAGACCAGGGCCAAGTTCACAGTTGGGACTGAAAGGACATTTGCATTCCAGATCTGGCTCTACCCCATCAAACAGTATGGCCTTCGGCTGGGCCCTTCTCTTCATCCCAAACTGACCCTCACCCTCTTCATCTGCAAAACCCAGATAAGGATTATGACAATTTTCAGCTTTCAGGGTTGACAGGAGGATCACACAAGAGACTCCCCCCACTGCCACTCTGGGTTCATTGTGTTGGAGAGATGGGAGAACAGAGAGGGGAGTGAGTTCCCAGGGGCCACACAGCAAGCCAGGGCTGGTCCTGGCTGTCCCTGCCCCAGTCCCTGGTCAGGGACCCCAGCTCCGATCCCTCTTCCTGTTTCCCTTCTAGGCCTGGACTCTGGGTTCTGCACCATCTCCCGCCTGTCCCGCCCGGAAAAGCCTCGTGATGGAGACCGGGACAGCTCCTTCCCGCCGGAGCCCGAGCTGCGCCGCTCTGACTCTCTCTTGTCCTTCCGCCTGGACCTTGACCTTGGGCCCTCTCTCCTCAGCGAGCTGCTAGGGGTCATGAGCCTCTCAGAAGCCCCAGCAACGGAGACCTCTGCCCCTGCCGCAAACCCCCCGGCTCCTGCTGCAAACCCTTCCGCCCCTGCCACAAACTCCCCAGCCCCTGCCACAAGCCCCCCGCCTCGTGGACGCTGTCCCAATGGGGTGACTGCTGGGTTGGGCCCAGTGGCTGAGGTGAGGGCCAGCCCTGTGGGTGAGGGTCCCCGCGGAGCCGCTGACCTGGGGAGCGGGCACTGGGGAGCGGGCTGGGGGGGCAGCCGCCACTACACTGAGGTGGATGCTCGGCGCGAGCTGGGGAGAGTGCTGCCCCAGGCTCGGGCCTCCTGGGAGAGTCTGGATGAAGAGTGGGCGCCCCAGGCAGGCAGCAGGGCCCCCGTGCCCAGCACAGTACAAGCAAACACCTTCGAGTTTGCTGACGCTGAGGAGGATGACGAGGTCAAGGTGTGAGTGGCTGGGGCGTGGGCTCGGGAACCCGCCCAGCCTTGGGCACCTCTCATGAAGAGCCCAGGTGCAGAGCCAGCCCCTCCTCACCTAGCGGCGCTGGGTCCTGCCAGACCAGGGAGGGGAGAAGCCAAGTTACCCACGAGCCTCTCCCCGTCTCTGCAGGACAGACATGGGGGGAGGACAGGGAAGACTGGGCTTGCGACCTGGGCCCTCCCGGTGGTCCCTGCCAGGCTGACCACCTCCCCCCACTGCCATTCCTTAGGCCCCACCCCATGCCACCCCCACTGGCTGGAGGGCCCAGCCTCACAGTGCTGCCTTTGTGCTCCACGAAGCTGTCCTTCTTGGGTGGGGGGTGGGGAGCGTACCACACAGGGCCATTGTCTCGCCTCCCAGAGGGACCGCCTGCCCCCAGCAGCTCATCCTGGAGCTGCCCCCAGAGGGTCCTCGCTGCACCCCTGAGAGCCCTGTCCCAGGCTGTTTCCCCAACATCCCCACCCCAGCCTCACACTTGTCCAGGACCCTCACGGAAAGGTCAGGTGTGACTGCACAGAGAGGACCCCACCTTCCTGGGCACCCCAGACCTGCTTTCTGGGACATGATTAAAAACGGCTTTTCTAATAAAAGGTGTCCTGTCAGATGCTTGGGGACCTGGTAGAACAGTGTCAGCTCCACCTGTTTAAATGCCCTCCCCTCGGACCCCCCTCAAGGCCCCCAGCAGGGGAGGGGGTGCACAGCCCAGGGAGGTAATAAGTAACCGGGCTGGAATGCCGCAGAGATAAGAGGCCCAGGTGGGGACCCTTATCAGCAGTTCCGGGAACAGCCCCTGGAGCTCGTGTCTGCCCGTAATCCCAGCCTGGCGTTTGCTCAGGTGATAAGGGGGCCAATAGGCAGGAGGAAGTCCTCAGAGCTGTTGGGAGCATGTCTCAGCCTTCCCACTTGGCAGTCCTGTGTCCTTGTGCCTCAGTTTCCTCCTCTGCATCATGAATATGTCAGGAGCATTAAAATGCATGGGAAGCACTAACCGCAGTTTCCTGCCACAGAAGGACTCAATAGAAGTGGATTATTTTGTTTGCTCTTGGCCTTGGGGGAGGAAAATGGGATCTGAGGGGCAGGAACTGCAGGGGGGTAGGTGGACAGACCCAGGACCCAAGAGCTGTTTGTTGATCCTGCTGTGACTCGGAAGAAGGCTCAGGACAGGGGATCCAGGCTGGGGGTCTTTTATTCCGATGAGGTGCTGCCCTCTCAGTCAAACTTGAAGGAGGAGACCTTGAACCCGCCCCTCACACTCAGGTAGCTTAGGTGGTTATGGCCCAGCCTGTTGGGAAAGGTCACCTGGTGCCCATCTGGCAGCTTCACGTTGAATTTGTCACTCTCAAAGGTTATGGTTAACTGTGGGGGAATGGGGGAGGGTGTCAGGGAGGCAAGAGGCCCTGGGAATGGGCCAGGGCAGGGCCTGATGGCCCAAACAGTGCCAGCATGCATGTCCAGGACTGCGTGCCCTACCCTTTGGGCTCTCCTCTTGACACCCTCCCCAGACCCCTTTCCCCTTTGACCGCACCTTGACCTCTGACCCTGGGCTGAAGCACAGGTGATTTTCCCGTTGCTCTTGTCCCCAGCTGCTGCCATCTCTTGTGTTGCAGACAATGGTGGATTCACTGAAGCGAGGGTTGAAATGCAGGTTCAGCTTATCAGACTTCTGGCCCAGATTAATCGCAAAGCTGCAGGGGAGGGGATAACAGGTGAGGTTTCGAGGCCAGGTTTGGGTAAAACAGCTTAGGTTAGAGGGTTTCAGTTGACCTTAGTAAGCTGGAAGAATCATCAAAGAAAGGTTGTGTTAATTAAGATCCGTGCCTTAAAACAAGGGAGGTGACAACCTGGTCAGACTTGGCACTGTGGTAGCACATTCCATTTGAAACAGGAAATGAGGCTGTTGACAGGAGGGTAACTGATAGTGAAAGCTTCTGGAATTGAGGGTGTCTGTCCTGAGACAGAGTATTGCCGACCTTAGATATCTGACGACGTATTAAATCTGGCTGCAAACAGTAGCCAACCTGAAGTGGTGAGCTCCCTGTTTCTAGAGGTATGCAATCAGGGGTTGTGTGACTTCTTGGCAAATCTCTACGGAAGCCTGGGTTAGACCATCAGGGTCCCCAAGAGCGGGACATTCTGGGTCATGGAGTGCCTTTATTCAGCGGTCTCAGAACCACGGTATCCCACGTTTTTGCAAACCTGAGGGACCCAAGTAGGAGAAAGGAGTCACTTTTCTCTTGGCTCTTACCCCATCTGCCCACCCTCTCCGGAACCAAAAGTGGATAGAGGGCCGTGCCAAGACCCGCTGGCACTGCTCTGCGCACGTGAGAGCCCGCTGAGCTGGAGCTCAGAGGTCGGAGGCGCCTCTGGTTCTAATCACGGGACGCCAGCGGGGCCACTTGGCGCCCCCTGGTGGCTGCCCTGGTTTAATGCGCATGAAAGGCCGGCCTGTGGCCGCTCAGCTGGGCGGAGGGTGGTGTCTCTGGGGGTCTGGGCTCCCAGTAGAGGCACCTGACCTGCAGGGGCCGGGCAGAGTTCCAGGGGCTTCTCCCCCTGCACCTTCAGTGGCTACTGGGGCCAAGGAACAGAGCATATGGCGTCAGCTCTGAAATTCTGTAGGTCCCCAAACCCCGCCTCGGACTGAGGCAGGTCCCCACGGCCAGGGTTGGGGAGCCGAGGGTGGGAAGGAGCAAGGACGTGGAAAAGGCCCCTTGGCCTGAAGTCGCTCTCGTCTGACCGCTTCACAGGGCTGTCCTGCCTGCCCCACCTGCCCTGCCTGCTCCAGGCCTCGGACACCACCCCTCACCCTCGCTCACCCGTTGGTGCCGTCGGTAATCCTGCCCTTGATCTTCAGGGTTGTCCCCGGCTTCATGTCCATGTTCTTAATCTCAAAATCCTCCTGGACCGACAGGGAAACATTCCACTGGAGTCCCCACCGAAACTGGTCACACGAACCCAGCACCCCTCCGCTGGTGAAGCCCATTCGTGGCATCATCCATCTCATCCCGACCGACCCCCTACCCATGTGGGGACATGTGAGGGCACTGAGCCAGGAAGGGACAGAGCCAAAGCGCTCTGATCAGGGCTCCCAGAGCCACCCCCCTTCTGCCTTGCTCTCATCCACCCCGCCCGAGGCTCGGGGCCCAGACAAGGAAGCCTCACTTTACCCATCTATTAAATGGGTAGAGTGATTCCTGCTGACTTTGAAGTTCCCCAGAGTGTTCAAGTGATGAAGTCCTGCTGCCCTTAGCAGAACCCCAGAAACAAGTTTACAATACAGAAAATGCCTGTGTCAGAAGCATGCATGCGTGCAGGTCCTGGCCCATCCAAAACTAAGAATCTATAAACTCCCTAAGTCCCGTGTCTGAACATGTCCACCAAAGTCCCTCTCCAAACCTCACTTCCCCCTTCTGAAAAATGGACTAACTTGGTTTTCCAGTGAGGACAATCACAGTCCCTCCCAAAGAAGTTCAGATGACATGCAGAGCACAGGTGTGCCCGTCACCCAGCTGGCAGTCACAGACCTGTGCCCCACTCTGCGCACACGTGTGTCTGACACCCGGCGTCAGGGGAAGGTTCCCTGTCTCCTCCCGGTAGCGTGCCCCCAACCCAGGACCCTGGGACGGTCAGGGTGGGGACGGGAGAGCCGGGACTGGGGTTGGGAAAAGTATCCCCGATCCCCTTGCAGCTGTCTGGGGGCTGCCTGGCTGAAATGCAAGAACCCAGGGCCCCCAAGGATGGGGGTGGGGCTGTTGCAGGGGCCTTCAAAAGGCCGGGGGTCAGGGGACATTAAGACAAACAGGGATGCTGAGACCTGCGGATGTGTCCAGGCCTGGGAGCCTTGTCCCCACTCAACAAGGTCTAAGGCCCGGAGAGACAGGGAGGCAGAGCTGGTGGGGGCTGGAGTGGTTCACAGACTGGGTGGGGGCTGGGGTCAGGGTGCCCAGGGCTCCTTCTGGCTCTGCCCCTAGCTGGCTGGGTGAGCCAACTGGGGCCAGCCTGGTCTCCTTCTGGGCCTTGGTTCCCCCGTCTGTAATAGAAGGGATTTGGATCAGGTGGACTGTGGAGGAGAACGAGGGAAGCAAAGGGAGGGGTGGAAGGACCAGAGGAAGGAGAAGGCCGGAAAGTCTCCAGGCCACAAAGGTCCTCCCTGAGAGGCAGGGCGAGGAGAGTATGGGACTGTCCACGCAGGACCCCCCGGCCATGTTCACATCCTGAGTCCCACCTGCACTGGCTTGAATAGTGTCCCCCCCAAAATCCATATCCACCTGGAACTTGTGAATGTCACCTATTTAAAATGGGATCTTTTGGCCGGGTGTGGTGGCACACGCCTGTAATCCTAGCACTCTGGGAGGCCAGGGTTGGAGGATCACTTGAGCTCAGGAGGTTGAGACCAGCCTGAGCAAGAGCAAGACACTGTCTCTACTAAAAATAGAAAAATTAGCGGGGTATGGCAGCGGGCACCTGTAGTCCCAGCTACTCAGGAGGCTGAGGCAGGAGGATCGCTTGAGCCTAGGAGTTTGAAGTTGCTGTGAGCTAGGCTGACGCCACGGCACTCTAGCACAGGCAACAGAGCGAGACTCTGTCTCAGAAAAAATAAATAATTAAATTAAATTAAAACAGGTTCTTTGCAGATGTAATCAAGTCAAGATAAGGTCATATTGGCTTAGGGTGGACCCTAAATCCAATATGACTGACATTCTAATAAGAGGAGGGAAATTTGGACACAGAGACGGAGACACACAGAGGAGAAGCCATGTGAAGACGGAGACAGAGATTGGACTGGCGCTGCCACCAGCCCAGAAATGCCAAGCATCGCCAGCAACCACCAGAAGCTGGGAGAGACCAGGAAGGATCCCCCCAGCGCCTTCAGAGAGAGCACAGCCCTGCCAACACCTTGATTTCACACTCCAGCCTCCAAAACTGCCAGAGAACAAATGTCTATTGTTTTAAGCCACCCATTTTGTGGTACTTCGGTTAGGCAGCCCTAGGAAATGAGTACAGCATCTCGTCCTCAGAAGACGCCGCCTGTGATCCCACTGCACAGATGCTGAGGGAGAACGAGGCTTAGAGAGGGGCAGTGACTTGTCCTAGGCCACGCAGCAAACTGTGGCAGAGTCAGGTATAGAATCAAAGAATCATTAGCCAGGCGTGGTGGTGCACACCCATGGTCCCAGCTACTCAGGAGGCTGAGCCAGGAGGATCGCTTGAGCCTAGGAGTTCAAGGCTGCAGTGAGCTACCATCGAGCCACTACGCTCCACTCCAGCCTAGGTGACACAGCATGACCCTGTCTCTAAAAAAAAAAAAATAAGTAAATAAAAATAAAGCAAAAAAAGAATCAGGGACCTCAAGGGGGATCCACTCAACCCCCTGTAATTTATAGGTTGTGACGTTGGGCAATTGAATCTCCCAGCCTCATGTTCTTCATCTTTATGAAGCTCAATAGATGTTAGCAGTTATTTTATGATTGTTATTACTATTACTACTGATGAGAAAACGGAGGCAAGAGAGGAAGGCTCGGGCTCCCTGCAGGATGGTGACAGAGGGTGCAGAGAACCCTGCTGCTAAGGGGCGGTGGAGACCATCTGTCCAACTTCCTTACTATACAGATGGGGAAACTGAGGCCCAGAGAGAGGCAGCGATGCTTTTCCCCAAACGCCTCCCACCCAGGCAAGGACACAGATGAAGCGTGGGGGAGCCAGCGTCCTCACCGACATGGTGACAGCTCTTGGCAGCAGCTCCCAGCAGCTCCTGGAGGCCTGTGCTCAGGGTCTCGCCTCATGGTCAAGCTTATATCCTAGACATATTACACATTAACTCCCCCACGGCCATAAATGAGGACTTTGGTCCCTTGTGCCCAGATGTCTGCCTGCCTGCCTCAGGCAGAAGCTTCCTCAGCCTGCCCCACCCCAGCCTGAGCATCCTGCCTCCCTGCAGCCGCCCCTCCTCCCCTCCTCCGAGCTCCCAGAGCCCCAGGGGCGGCAGCCCCAGCTCTGCCCGCACAACCCGCAATCCAGCCCCGCAATCCAGCCCCAGCTCCACGAGGCTCCCGACCTCCCTCCCTGAGTCCGGCTTCCTCGTCTGTAAAAAGAGAGACTTGCTTTGTAAAAAAAAGTCTACGATTCTAATTTTCCATGATGTTGTGATTCATTTTCGGAGTCTTATGTTTTTTCTCCCTTCACCATATTATTTTTCTCATTGTACATGTAAGTTTCAAAGGCAATACGTGGTGGATTCAAAGAAAACATCTAGAACAGTTAAAAATGGGAAAGGGAGTGGGAGGGCTGGGGTGGGGGATGCTGGGACCTTCGGTGCTTTGCTCTTCAGTTCTGTTCCTCGCACTCCGCGTGCTGCTACGGACAGTCAGAGACGGTGACAAGAGAAACAGTCACCACCGGGAGGGAACCTGCTTACTCTGTTAGCACATTTCCTTCCAGGCGGTTTTCTACAAATTTATATTACAGACGCGCCTCTGTCTAATGCAATTATTTATCTTCTTTCAGGAAACATTAAAGCCCACAAATCTGTATTTCGGAACTATATCCCAATGGCTGTGAGATATTCTACTGCTCCATGACTAAATTTATTAAACCAATTTCCTTCTGCGGAACACTTACATTAATTCTAAATTTTTCCTATTAAAAATACTGCTGCATTAAATCTATTTGCACATAAAGTTTGGCTGCATCGTGACAACTTATGTACAGCAGATTCCCAGAAGTAGGACTTCTCTAGAGCTCTGGATTTGGCAAGCCAGACCGTTTTCCATCGGAGTTGGCCGTGGCCACTCTGGGCGGGCTGTGGGGAGATAGTCCTGCTGAGGGCCCTCTGGTGCCAGGAGCCTGCGGGCTGGCCCACTGCCCGGTGCTCCCATGGGACACCACCTTCAGTCCCTGGCCAGCCCTGAGCGGGGGAGTGGTTTCCTCATTTTACCCACAAGGAAATGAATTCCTCCCAGGGGCTCGGTAAATAAAGCCCAAACAAGATAAGGAGTTCAACAGAAACTGGTCAACAGAAACTATGTCTTTTAAGGGTAGTATTTTTCTGATTAGGATAGTAATACTGGCTTACTGTAGGTTTTGGAAAGTGTACAAAGTAAAAAGAACTTAAAAGTACACTGGTTTTAAAAGGATGTTTAAAGATGGGGAACATGACCACACGTATGATCTGTGTACCTTTCTTTCTGTTTGTATGCTTTGTATCAATGAAAGATTGAGGAAAAAAGATAAGAAAAGAAACAAAATCAAAATCCCTGATAACTCCCATCTCCAATCTTGTCCTATTAACAGTGGCGACCTTCCCAAGGGCATTTTACACTTTACAAAGCACTTTCTCCAGCCCTTATCGTAATAAACTCACCATAAATTCTCAAAGGGATCTTCATTTTTCATCCCATTTTCAGATGGTGGACGAAGGGTCCCAGGACTCACAGAACTCGTAAGTAGCAGAGCTTGCTGCCCTCACTTAGCAAAAAGAATATTTGGCCTCCAGGAGTATGACCTGGAACTCGAGGTTTGGTGGCCGCTTAGGAGAAGGCTGGCAGTGACCCCAGCTCCTGGCATTCATGCCCGTGTGTAATTGGCTTCCCTTGAGCGTGGCTGGACCCAGTGCCTTACTTCTAAATAAAGCAATACTAGAATAAGGCAAAAGTGATGTGATGTCACTTCCAATGTTAGGTGACAAAAAGACGATGGCCCCCCTCTCTCTCTCTTTCTCTTTCTCTGTGCCCTTGCTCTGGGGAAGAAGAAACGAAGCCGTGTTGTGAGTAGCCCCATAGGGAGGCCTATGAGCCAAGGCACTGATGTCTCCAGCCAACCACCAGTGAAGACCCAGGCCTGCCGACAGCCCTTGAACTTGGCATTGGCTCCTATCCCACTCCAGCCTTGAGATGACTCAGCAGCCCACACCTCGACTGCAGCCTTGTGGGAGACCCTGGGCCAGAGGCACCCAGCCAAGCCCTGCCTGGATTCTGACCCAAAGAAACTGTGAGAAATCTGTTTCTTATTTTAAGTCCCTAGGTTTGGGGTTAATTTGTTACACAGTGATAGATCACTACTGTGCTTTGCCAAGCAATTGTCATTGAAAGGTTGGTGGAAGAAATAACATTCACGAAGCTCTCCTGACTATAGAATCTGCAGTCCATACATGTCCACAGATAATGCATTATATCAATCTTTTTTTCCCTTCCTTTTTTTTTTTTTTTTTTTGAGACAGGATCTTGCTCTGTTGCCCTGGCTGGAGTGCCGTGGCATCAGCCTAGCTCACAGCAACCTCAAACTCCTGGGCCCAAGCGATCCTCCTGCCTCAGCCTTTTTTTCTAGCTTCTTGAGTTCACTAATTTTTCATCTTTTCTGTTTATTAATAAATGCATTTAAGGCTATTTGTAAGTTTTCCTCTGACTACCACTTTGGCCACTTCTCAGGTTTTGAGATGTTCTGCTCAATATTCTAAATGGGCCAGGCATGGTGGCTGACACCTGTAATCCTAGCACTCTAGGAGGCCAAGGTTGGAGGATTGCTTGAGCTCAGGAGTTCCAGACCAGCCTGAACAAGAGCGAGACCCTGTCTCTACTAAAAATAGAAAAATTAGCAGGGCATCGTGGTGTACACCTGTAGTCTCAGCTACTCAGGAGGCTGAGGCAGGAGGATCGCTTGAGTCCAGGAGTTGGAGGTTGCTGTGAGCTAGGCTGATGCCATGGCACTCTAGCCCAGGCAACAGAGAGAGACTCTGTCTCAAAAAAAAAAAAAAAAAAGAAAGAAAGAAAAAAAAAAGAAAAATCAGCTGGGTATGGTGGCACATGCCTGTAGTCCCAGCTACTTGTGAGGCTGAGGTAGGAGGATCTCTTGAGCCTGGAAGTTTGAGGTTACAATAAGCAATGACGATGTCACTGCACTGTAGCCCAGGTGACAGAGAGAGGCGCTGTCTCAAATAAAAAAAAATTCTAAATGTTATCCTTGAATTAAGCCAGGTGGTCAGCAAATTGTTCTGAGCACTTACTAAGTACTTAATAAATATTTATTGACTGATTAACTGAATAGCAAAAATAAAATAATAATCACTGGGGAGAAGTTAGAATGTGAAACATCAGTAATACAGGATTGGCTAAGTAAATGATGCTACAAAAATATAGAGGAACTAAAGTGTTATGTAGGCAACAAAAATCACAGTCTTTGGAGACCCTCTATGGCCACGGTTCCTTGTTCATGGTACAGTGTCAAGTGCGCAAACAGCCACAGAAGCAGGGTCGCAGGGCTGCCCTCCCCGACCCGCACACACGAGGGTACCTGCCCGTGCTAACAGGCAGCCGCCAGGAACAGCCCAAACAAAGCAGCGGTGTGGGCACCCCCCGGGGTGCCAGGGAGGACATCGCCCAGCTGGCCTCCAAGGGTCTCCCTAAGGTAAACACAGCAGGTAGGACTTAATTCAAATGTGCAGGACCGAGGGCCTCCGTAGAAGAAAAGTACAAACTATAACGGGGTCGTCAAGAGACCAAGTCTAGGTGGGGAGATAAGCTTGGGCAGAGGAAACAACTAGAAAGTGATTAATCGCACCCCCCCCCCCCCCCCCCCCCCCCCCCCGTGGAAGGCTTCAAAAATTTCCAGGGTTCTTGGGCAGGAAGGAGTCCTCGAATGTCACGTGGGGATGGATGGTACGGACGCACCTCTTGGTTCTACCACGTCCTAGCGGTGTGGCCTGGGGCCAAGTTACATAACCCCTGGAGGTTCAGCTTCCTCCTGTAAGATGAGAACAGCAAGTGTGGGAGGACTGGGGAGGGGAGGCCGGGCACTTCATGAATACTTGGTAGCGGCTATTTATTGTCATTACCAGGAGCCCAGTGCCCTCCTGTGTCAGTCGCGGAGGCCGCTCACCTCCCCCTGGCAGCTGTGTCCAGGCCTCCGGGCCCAGGGCCTGCGGGAATGTTCTCCCAACCACCCCCCCGGGGCCCATTGTGGCTTCATGTGCCTGAGCCACTCCTGCCTCCTCGGCCCCTTCCCACACGCATACACACATAAATACATACGCGCATATATAGAATTCTATTTTACAACTTTATTGAATGGATATGTCGATATTGTATATTAAAACATTTTCTTCTACATGAAAGTTCATTTTTCTATTGTGATTTTACAGGAAATTAAAACATTTTGTATCATGGCCCGAGGCATCATGTCTGCTGAGCCTAACGGAAAGGTTGGCTTCTGGTGACTGTGTCCCACCAGGGTCCTGCTGTTGGGGGACTTTGTTCCTGAGGTCCCTGAGATCCCTGCCTATCTCCTTTCCCGTCCTTTTCTTCCCAAGGAACAAACAGATCAACCCCTCAGTGACATCCCTCCCGCTTCCCTCCCCCCCCACCCTCCCCAGTAGCATCCTTCTTGGGAGAGGACAGAGGGAACGGAGAGACCAGGAGGTGCTGGCGGGCGCACGGGAAGCATAGAGCTTTGGGCATCAAATGGGTAACTGTCCAGTCCCAACTTTGTCACCTACAACTTCAGTCCTCAACCCCGGGCCTCAGACCAGTACCGGTCAGTGGCCTGTTGGGAACCGGGCTGCCCAGCAGGAGGTGAGCAGAGGGCCAGCAGCAGCCGAACCCTGCTGTAAACTGCGCATGCGAGGGATCTGGGTTGCGGCTCCTTATGAGAATCTAATGCCTGATGATCTGAGGTGGAGCTGAGGCGGTGATGCGAGCGCTGGGGAGCGGCTGCAAATACAGGTTATCATCAGCAGAGAGGTTTGACTGCACAGTAAATGTAATGCACTTGAATCACCCTGAAAACATCCTCCCCCCACCCCCACTGGTCCGTGGAAAAATCGTCTTCCATGAAACCAGTCCCTGGTGCCAAAAAGGTTGGAGACCGGTGACCTATAAGCTGAGTGGCCATGACAGGTCACTCCGAGCCTCTGTTTCTTCATCCGTGAAAGGGAGTTAATAGCACTTTTTCCTGGGGTGATTGTGAGAATTTTCTTTTAATTTAAAAAGTTAACCTATGTAGCATGTGGGACATAGAGAAGACGCTAAAAAAAAAAAAAAAAAAAAAAAGAAAGAAAGAAATGTATCTATGCCGCCCTCCCAGGAGGAATTCACCTGAGATGAGCCAGGAGTCCAGCAGAGCAGCAGAGAAGGCCGAGCTGGGACTCTGGCTGGGGAGCACATTCCTTCCCCTCCCTGGAAGACAGGTCTCCTTGGGAAGCCAGTGTCCCTCCTCCAGAGGGACCAGAGAACGGGCAATGAGAAGAAAGGTGCAGGTGGCTGGCGCGAGGGAACTGTGACAGCCAGATGTACCATCTATGCTCTCGCTGGCAGGTTAGGGACCCTGTCTCCCCTGGACAGAGCTGGGCCTCTGACCTGTGTGCTGCAGTCTCCACGCAAATCAAACACCCTTCTAGACCAGGCGCAGTGGCTCACGCCTGTAATCCCAGCACTCTGGGAGGCCCAGACAGGAGGATCGCTTGAGCTCAGGAGTTCAAGACCAGCCCGAGCAAGAGCAAGACCCCGACTCTAAAAAAAATTTTTTTTAAATAAAATAAAATTTTAAAAAAGAAAAAAAAAAAAAAACCTTCTATTCCCATGGTCTTTCTTCAGGAGTGTGAGCCGCAAGCACAGGGAAGCCTTTCTACAGCCTTGTGATCTTGGGCACGTCACTTCAAGTCCCTTGGCCTCAGTTTATCCACCTGTAAACGGGGAACTGGAACTGCCACTCTTCATAGGATCGTCGGGGCCTTCAGGGAGAAGGTGTGCGAAGTGCTAAGCACAGTGCCAACTAATGTTGGGTGCTGAATAAATGTTTGCTGGAATAAACATGATTATCAGGCGTTCTGGGATGTTCAAACTGCCTGAGCAGACTCCAGTCCTTCAGGAAACATCCACAGAGCCCTTGTCTCACCCTGCCCTGGGAGCGTCCTGTTCAACCTGATTGCCAGGTCCTGTGGCCCCTCTCTGAAGCTCAGCTGCCACCCCCTAGCTGGTGTCCCTTCAGGACTGCCTCTGTCCCCTGGAGCTTTCCGCCTCTCGGGGAATCAGGGCAGGGCCTTGAAGCGGAAGGAGTTTGGAGAGGGAGGAGGAGAGGGTGGGCCGCAGTCCCCTAGTTGTCTCCCCTTCCCCATCCGACCCCACGGTCCTTCTACCAGGCACTGGGTTCTTTGTAAAACGTAAATGACAACATCTCTCCTGCTTTAAACCCTCCAGGCTTCTCCTTGCATTTACAACAGAATCCAGACGCCCCTCCTGGCCGCCAGCCCCATGCAGTCTGGTCTTGTTCACCTCATCTCACCCTCGTGCCCCCTGGCCAGGCTGGCACCTCTGTCCTCGAATTCACCAAGCTCTTTCTAGTCTCCGGCCTTTGTCCTTATTCCCTCCACTGGGAGCTCTTCCCCAGCTCTGGGATGTGGGAGTCTTCCATGCTTTCTTTAATCACCCAGTCACAGCTGTCAGAGGGGGCGGATACCCTGGGGAGGGGTGGAAACAACAGGAGCAACATCTGGATTACAACCTCACCCCTGCATTCCCACCCCATCCCCAGCATCAGGTAAACCCAAGGGCAAGACTATATCCCTCTCGGGGAGACGGGCAATCTTTGCACCCCTGAAGTGATGAGCAACCAGAGGAGGTGGCAGCCAAGTGCAGCCCTGGTCCCAGGACGCTCACACCCCCAAGGCCTCTGCTCTGCCTTGAGCCCCCAGGGCCACTGGGAACTGCTCTGCCCTCAGCCAGACAGAACCTGCTGCACAGCTGCTCTTACAGTGTTTGTAGTCTGGGCACCGTCTGGGCTCCTGTGCTCCCCCCGCCCACAAGCCTTCTTTACTCCAGAGGAAAAACCTAGCCACCCCCAGGGCCTCACATCCCAGAACCAGAATCTGCAGGATTCGGGGTGTGGTGGGGGCTGAGGTCAATGGGTGCAGGCCTTCTGGGAAATGTGCATTTCAGAGACCGACCTTCCCTTTTCAGCACGGTGGGCACCACCTGGGCCTCACAGTACCCTTGCAGGTCAAGTGTACAACCTCAGACACCGACCTAGCAGAGCAGTAATGGACCCTCATCCAACTCCCAGCAGCCCCTGCGGAGACCAGACAGAACCGTGGCTTAGTCAGAGCCACTGCCTGCTCTGGGGCCTTCATGGAATGACATTGACCTAAAGTCTTGACTCTGCCTCTTACTGTCTGTGTGACCTTGGGCACACCAGGTAGCCTGGATTTCCTCACCTGGAAGGTAATTTTGAGGATTTCTACTTCACAGGATTGCTACAGGGTTCCGTGGGAGGACGTCTGTGATGCGCTTGGCATACAGGATCTGGCACACGGCGGGTACACAACTATTAGTGCTCTGCATGTAATAGCCAGATGGCTGGCGTTCGCTGAATGTTTCCCATGCATTGGGCCATCTCGGACAGTCATCCTCGCCGCTGGACACGGGACAGCCCCAACCCTCGGTCTCCCCAGCTGTAGCAGAAGAGGTTGGACATGATGACCTTCCAGCTCAATGTCTGGGGATCCCTGCATGTCAGTTTCCCCCTCTGCCACCTCCTCCAACCCCCACCATCTGCCTCACGGCTGGGGGTTTCACTGGCTTGCCCTTGTCCCCTGAAGAATTCTAGAGCCCCCCCAGCCCCTCCTTCCCCAGTCTTCCTGCTCTGTGTCCTCGGCACAGCCCACAGGAGCTGATTTTGCCAAGAGGAAGAGAGACCTCACTGTCAGTTCCCCAGAGTCCATCCATTTCCTGGCAAGCAACTGACACTTGTTTGGTTGTTAAAATCAAGCTTTCAATGTTCCTATATTGCTGGTGGGAATGTAAAATTGTGCAGCTGCTATGGAAAACAGTTTGAAAGTTCCTCAAAAAGCTAGACATATTATAGACTCATCGGATGATCTAGCAATTCTGCTCTTAAGTGTGTGTATATATACTCAAAGGAATTGCAAGCAGGGACTTGAACTGATGCTTGTAAATCAATATTCATAGCAATTCTTCTTCTTCTCTCTTTTTTTTTTTTTTTTTTGAGACAGAGTCTCACTCTGTTGCTCAGGCTAGAGTGTAGCGGCATTAGCCTCGCTCACAGCAACCTCAAACTCAAGCAATCCTCCTGCCTCAGCCTCCCAGAGTGCTAGGATTACGGGCGTGAGCCACCGCACCCGGCCATAGCAATTCTTATATATATATATATATATATATATTTTTTTTTTTTTTTAATTTTGTTTAAAGAAAAAAAGCACAGTTGGGAATTTTTTCTTTTCTTTTTCTTTCTTTCTTTCTTTTCTTTTTTTTTTTTTTTGTTGAGATAGAGTCTCACTCTGTTGCCCAGGCTAGAGTGCTGTGGCGTCAGCCTAGCTCACAGCAACCTCAAACTCCTGGGCTCAAGTGATCCTCCTGCCTCAGCCCCCCAGGTAGCTGGGACTACAGCCACCACACCCAGCTTGCTTTTCTCTTTAAGGACCCAACTTTTAAGGTTGAGCTCCCCATCCCTGCCTCCGGGTTCAGCCACCACTTCTTTAGGCGGTTTGCCTCCTCCTGCTGGCCACTAAGAGAACAATCTAAACTAGGAAGAAAAATAGTTGGTCAATTGCTAAACATCGACCTCAAAAAAAAAGACAAATTTCGACATGCATATGGGTGGTGAAAAAATGCTTCACACTGCTCAAAAGGGTTTCACAGGGAAAAGGAAGTCTCCCTCTTCCCCCAGTCCCCACACACCCTCCTCATGAGTCCTTTCAGGGATATTTCACCCGTGCAGGCGAGAGCATGCCAGACACACTGTTCCGTGCCTTGGTTTTATTCTCTTAATATTGTAGCTTAGAAATTGTTCCATGTCAGTAAAACCCTTTTCTCTATAATGGCTGGGATGTATTCTACCTTCAGCATTTTCAGCCAGTCCCCTACTGGCGGATGCTTAGGTTGTTTCTAATCTTTGGTTCTCCCTCTCCTCCTCTTCCTCCTCCTCCTTTTAAACCACAGGCTGGAGTGCAGTGGCGAGATCATAGCCCACTGCAGCCTCAAACTCCTAGGCTCAAGCAATCCGCCCTCCTCACCCGGGTGCTAATCTTTGGCCTTTACAAACAAAATCCAATGACCACCCTTGAATGTGGTCCCTTGCAAAAGCGGGTCATGATTTCTGGGAATAACTCAGCACTGATTTTGCACATACACTATCACTTTAACCAAACGGCAGCTCCTGAAGAAGATATTAAGATCTCCATTTGACAGAACAAACCAAGACTCCAAGAAGTTAGGTAGCTCACCTGTTTGCCCAAGAAATAAGAACCCGAGGGCAGGGTTGGAAGCCCATCAGCACCTTTGTGCGAATTAGAAAAAGACACAACCCCACCCCAGGGTGAGGGGCTTGGCAGATGGGCGTGGGCTAGATTTCAGGACCTGCTTGAACTTGGCCAGGTGCTATGTGCAGTGTACAACCTGCCCAATCCTTCACAGTGGCCTCGTGGGGCTCCTGCGTTATCACCTGACGGTGAATTGTGTGTTCAGGTCTAGGAGATCGGGGAGAAAGCGACGAATATGAATGAGATAAGGACCAAGTGTTTGCTTTCATTCATTCCATTCAATCGACCACCATCTGCTGAGTCACAGCTGTGAGCAGGGCCCAGGGATACACTGAGAAGCAAGTAAACAGGGCCCCTGACCTAACCCGACTAACATCCCAGAAGAAAAATAGACCCACAGCAAAAGGCAGCCCAAAGGGAAAGGTGTTTCATGGAGACAGAGGAGAGGACCACAGACTGGGAGGCAAGTGACAAAGTTCTGGGGCAACACTGGTTCCGAGACTTTGGGCAAGTTTCTGCTCCACTCTGGGCCCAAGTTAGACTTGAACCAGCACTTTCTCGCAACTGCAGGCTGCAAAACAGAACAGAACAGAAAATGTCAGTGTGCCTGTCATGTAGTAAGGGCATTGCCGCATGAGACTTGATTTATGCTGACATATGTATATATGTGCGTGGGTCTCAGTCAAAGGTGGATTTACCATGAAGCTAACAAAGCTTAAATTCCAGGGCTGCTCGCTTGTCTTAGGAAGGGCCCTAGCAATGTGTTCATGTGGTCTTACATTACGCAATTTGCAAAAGTAAGAGATTTAGGCTGGGTATGGTGGGCCATGCCTGTAATCCCAGAAATTTGGGAGGCTGAGGTGGGAGGATCACTTGACGCCAGGAGTGCCAGACCAGCCTGGACAACAAAGCAAGACTCCATCTCTGCCAAAAAAAAAGGAAAGGAAGAAAAGTAAGAGATTTAAATCACAGTCAGTTAGAGCTGCTGCTGTCTCTTTCCACTGACTTGCTCTCTGTCACACTTCCCCTTGTGAAGGGGATACTGGGGTGGCCATAAGAATTTTTGAGAGCCAACTAACAAGAGGCTGAGTTGGATGTACATTTAGTTGGAATTCAGTGAGTTATGGTTATAAGCTTCTCAGTCACTTCTGTGAATAGTTAGCGTGATTGCTAGCAGTCTAGCAATCCTAGTATAAGAATGGCTTCCAGAAATATTCCTGCCGTCTGACTCACCCGGTATCCTGGCAGAGAGGTGTAGGGAGGGACAGGGGTCACAATATGACCACAAAATACATTCTAGACACCTGTCACAGGAAGAATGCAGTCAGTGGAGGAGAAACAAGGTCTGCATTGTATGGAACCAGAAGCTAGACTGTGGAAAATTCTTCCAATTATCAGAGGTGTTAAATTAGAAATGGAAGATTCAGTTCCCGTTGATACATAGTTACAGCAGAACTCCACGCTTACTGGGAATATGGTTAATAACACAGCATATATGGTTACAAACGCACCACACAAGATTGTATTTTTTGTTAGAAATCATATGCAATGGAATTTGTCGGACTCCTCTGTTGTAGAGCGCAAACCTGCAGCAGTACTGCAAACAGCGAATGTTTTACATACCATGTTTTACACATGACACATGGAGCTGTGTCTCAGCACATGACACATTACCAATAACAGATTATGAAGCTGAGAAAAACTTTCCCAAAATAAAAAAGTAAAAAACATTTTTAACCATGCCACGAGGCTGACTTGTCTTTCTCTTTATAGAAAATGTAAGAAAATCATTGCTATATCACAAGCCGATAGCCCGAAATTGTAGAAAAAAATGTAGTTTCATGGCATGTCAGTACTTAACTTAAAATATTTTATTGTTCTGATTTAACGATTATGGTATTTGTCAGCTTTTTAAAGTTTTAATTTGTGAGAATTTATTTCTCTCTCTAAATAAACACATAATTTTGCATCAGTAATTTTATATTCTTTTTTTACGAGCTCCCCAAATTTCTTACAAATTTCAGGCTCCACAAAACCTGAGATCACTCAGTCCTGATGTAAAATGTATTTCTTACATTGGGTATCTGTCAAAAAATATTGAAAAGTTCTGGACTAAATAGATGATCTCAAAGATTCTCCAGAATTCTCTCTGTGGGAACTGCATTCTGTTCCCCCTCCCCCCAGCAGCTGACAGTATAACAGAAAGACAAGGAAGTCCTTTCTTGGAGCTCATCCAAGTCTTTCCTGCTGTCCTTGAAGTCCTTGTCCTGCAGGGAGGCAGGGAGACAAAGTGCCAGTGTGCAGAGTTGGGTTGGGGGGCAGGGACAGGTGAAGATAGGTGCTTTGAAGGTATATATTTTGGGGGAAGAGAAGGGAACAGGGTAGGACCAAAGCCCTAAAGCTAGAGAATGGAATTCAGGGCTTCTCCCAAGATAACAAGCGTAGTCACCATTTGGAGATTTCTTTTTTTTTTTTTTTTTTTTTTTTTGAGACAGAGTCTCACTCTGTTGTCCAGGCTAGAGTGAGTGCCATGGCGTCAGCCTAGCTCACAGCAACCTCAAACTCCTGGGCTCAAGCGATCCTCCTGTCTCAGCCTCCCGAGTAGCTGGGACTACAGGCATGCACCACCATGCCCGGCTAATTTTTTTTGTATATATTTTTAGCTGTCCATATAATTTCTTTCTATTTTTAGTAGAGATGGGGTCTCGCTCTTGCTCAGGCTGGTCTCGAACTCCTGAGCTCAAACGATCCGCCCACCTCGGCCTCCCAGAGAGCTAGGATTACAGGCGTGAGCCACCGCGCCCGGCCGAGATTTCTTTATTTATAATTTATCAGTGCCTACTGCATGCGAGATGACCTACATGTCACTTGTTTTTATTATTATTATTATTATTTTTGAGACAGGGTCTATCTCTGTCACCCAGGCTAGAGTGCAGTGGCACGATCATAGCTCCCTGCAGACTTGAACTCCTGGACTCAAGTGATCCTCCCGCCTCAGTTTCCCAAAGTGCTGGGAATTACAGGCATGGGCCACCACGACCAGCCTCTACGTGTTATTAACATGTCTAATCCTCCAGGAACCAAGGCTGGAGAGATGAAGTGACTTGCCTCATCCTTCCCTCCAGCCTGTCATGCTTCCCGGGTTCCTAAAAAATTTTACTTAACACAAACCATCTCCCTCCACCCACCCCTGGAGAGGAAATTCCTCCTCATTCTTCAGTTTCCAGCGCACAGGCAGCTCCTGTCTCTCACCCCTCAGGATAATTGGTCTGGCTCTCCTCCGCAGCACCTTGAATAAACACATACAGGGCTTGCCACAGCTCTGCGGGTTTACAGCTCGCTGGTTGGTGGCCTTCCTGGCACCACCCGATCTGAAATTATGTTGTTCATTGATGTGCATATCAGTTTAGTAGGATGTAAATTCTACCAGGGCGGTGCCTTGCCTCCCCCCCCCCCCCCGGCCCCCAACACACACCTGCCTCAGGACTTGGCACAACATGGGCCCTCAATAATTATTTGTTTTCATGTCTGACCTCTACCTCAAAGTTAAGCTATAACTTTAAGTCTCAGAGCGCAGGGATGAAGGGCAACCATCTGCCCCGCAGCCAATCAATGGGGCAATATTTGCATACTGCCTTCCCATTGGTGAAATCCGGGGTCTCTAGTTTCCTTCTTGCCCGTGAGGTGAGAGTCAGTATCGGCCTCTGTTTACACCCTTGTCATTCATATCTTCCTACCGGATGAAAAGGGATGCGAGTGCGGGAAAGGGGGTCACTCGAACTCTTCACTCTCCAGATCCTGTGTCCCTGACCTGAATTGGTACACAATTCAGCCACCAGCAAATGCCACCCCACCTGTTACATCTGAGCACCCAGAGTTGGGAAAGGCTGATGTTATGAAAAGCTGGGGCAGAGGAGGCCAGGACCAGGGTCCCACTAGGCTGCAGAGACCACCATCCACACTATGTAGTCAGACCTTGTGGTGAGTCTGTGTCACCCTAGACAGCTCATCTAAGATCCAAGGTCCTTGGGGAGCCAGGGCAGGGCTTGGGAGCAGCTGGGGAGACGGAGCACCAGGCAAGGCTCTCTAACTTTGGGTGGCACATTCCTGGGCCACACCTCCAAGAGTCTTTTGAGAGGATTCTTCTGGTTTTTGGTTTTTTTTGAGACAGGGTCTTGCTCTGTTGTCCAGGCTAGAGTGCAGTGGTGGCATTATAGCTCACTGCAACCTCCCACTCCTGGCCTCAAGCAATCTTCCTGCCTCAGCCTTCCAGAATGGTAGGATTACAGGCCGTGAGCCACCACTGAGCCTACATTCTTAACTAGCTCCCCAGGGGATTCTGACACAGGTGGTCACCTCAGGGAAAACCAGGAGGGTAGACCCAGCAGCATCTTGGAAATCAAGCAGAACTTGGTCCCAGCTCCCCACATGTGGCCTCAGGAAAGGTTTTCTGTAACCTGTGGCCCTCAATTTCCTCCTCTGTAACATGGGGAGTCATACTACCTCAGAGGACTGATGTGGTATATATGAGAAAGTCATGGCTCATAGCAGAGGAGTCGATAAATGGCAGCAAATGATCTCTGTTATGAAATCAGAGCAAAGGCAGTGAAATGAACTGTCACAGGGAGATTCTCACCTACCCCCCCCCCCCAGCTCCCCAGGACATGGAAAAGGCCAATGAACAAGCCTATTATTTCTCTAGTGGCCAACCCACCCACCCAAGAAATGGCTCAGTTTCCTTTGGAGAAAATCTTATTTTTGTTGTCCCATTATTTCAGGCAATCCAGATTTTCTGGGAAAGGTATAATTGCAAACAACCAATTATATCATTTTCTGTAACACAGGCATTTATATTTGCACTGAATTTATATTTCCTTCCATCTAAAGTCATTCTTTTCCATAAAGATAATTTATTAAATGTACAAGGAAACAGAGTTGAATTTTAATATTTTGTGAGCCTTTTATTGTGTAAATTCATAAACTATGGCAATGATCTTGCTTACATCATGTGGCCTAATTCTGATTCAGAAAATATGAGCCCTCTTCCTGTCCCCTGCACACCTACATAAGGACTTGAAGGCATACGATTCATGGGCTCTCCCATCTTTCTGCCGTCTGCTCTCTCCTCAGTCAGCAGCGGCACCTGGAACCCTGGTTCCTGGGTCAAGTGTGGACTTTGTATACAGAGACTCAAGCTTGAGTTCGGATTCTGCTTCTGGTCTTTGTAGCTGTGTGATCTCAGGACCTTTGCACTCTCTACTTGGACACCCTTTTGGTTTCTTTTTAGCCTAAATGTCAACTCCGCAAAAAGGCCTGCATAGGCCACTTTCCAAACGTCCTCCACTCTCATATTAGCCCATTTGGGTTCCTTGGTATTAATAATGATCTCAATGTGTTTTGTTTGCCTTTGTGTTTTCCATCCTTTGAAAGCAGGGACTTAGGAGAGCTCTTGTGATGGAGGCTTGTGGGGACCCTGGCCAACCCCATCCTCACTCAGGGCCTCAGATTTCTCATCTGTAAAACTGGAAGAATAATACTCAACTCTGAGGTCCGTGTCAAGATTAAAGGGGACAATGACAACGATGGTCCTCTGAGCCCCCACCCTCAGAGATATGTCTGGAAGGGACATGTGAGCCAGGATCTGGCTGGGCTCACAGGGCTGGAGTTGGAGCCACACCTCAGCTTGTTCCCTGGACCTTCTACAATTCCTCCCAAGAAAGGGCTGCATGCCTTCTCCATCTCTCTCCTCCAAGTTTTGAGGGAGCCCATCTCCCCGGGTCCTCTTTCCTTGTCACCATCCCATCCTCACCAGCATTTCCAATGTTGGTGGGGTTTTCCCGGGGAGGGGCTGAGTTGGTAAACCCTTGGAGGTCAGCATGAGTTGATTATAGCTGCTTCAAGCTTTACTTGTCCCTCCCAGGGGCTCCCAAAGTCTCTCAGAGCAACACATTTGCAAACGGTGGGGAATGAGTGGGAACAGCTGCCAGAGGCCAAATTCCTGCATTTCTAGCTTCCAAAGTTGGGCCTCCTTCCTTTCACTCTCCTCCCCTTCTTCACTACCTTCAGATGCCTCCTACAACACCGCCTACCCTGACCCCCCAGTTTGGGACAGGCATTACCCGCATAGTCACAGCTCCTGACTGTCCCTCACCAAGCCTTGCTCCCCAGAACTCTCTGGGGGGACAGCCTAGAGCCTTTGTTACTAGCATAGCCTGGCTCACCCCTCCCCGAGCCCAACTTGGGGTACACTGTTGGGCACATTCGTTAATTTATTCAATGCTTATTTATTTAGCCTGGGCCAGAGTGCAGTGGCATCATTGTAGCTCACTGCAACCTCAAACTCCTGGGCTCAAGTGATCTTCCTGCCTCAACCTCCCAAGTAGCTGGGACTACAGGTGCATGCCACAGCACCTACCTAATTTTTCTATTTTTTGGAGAGATGGGGTCTCACTGTGTCACTCAGGCATCAATGCATATTTATTGAAGGACCATTATGTGCCAGTTACTGCTTTAAGGGCTTGGGGATATTATCAGTGATCTAAATAAATAAGATTCCTTGCCCTCCTGGAGCTCACACTCTGATGGGAGAGAGAGACAAAAAATGCTATGAAGAAAGGAAATATATAGAGGAGATAAGCGCTAAGGAGAAAAGTTCAGCAGAGAAGGTGGGTAGGGAGTTTGTGTCAGGGAATTCACTTTGCAGACATACTTTCACTGAATCCTCACAATCCTGTTTCATGTTTCAGATGAGAAGCCTGAGATCTAGAGAGGCTAAGTAACTTGCCCAAGAGCATACAGTTTAGAAAGCAGTGAAGTCAGAATTTGCACCCAAGTCAAATTTATACTGTCTTAAAAAGTGACTCCTCACACAATGGATATGCTCCTAAATCAATACAGTAAATGCGGTGTGCGTTTTATTTCAGTAACAATTCATTTCAATAATACAAGAAACAAACAAAAAAACCTATAAGTACATATTATGTTTTTTTTTATCGTGGAATTGCAATAAACATACATATCATTTTCCTATATCATCTTAACGGCCTGCTGGAGAGAATTTAGAAAAGCGTCCAGGTCTGTGGAATAGTTGAGTTTATGGGGAAAACTGACCCAGCACAACCACCCCCACATCTCCCGATGAGGTCACCGCGGTACTCCAAGGTGAAAGGCAGTCACTAGCCAAGGCGACAGCTGAGCAGAACCGGATTCGCCAGATTCCCTGGGCTCAGACGCGCTTTAACCCTCTCAGACCCGGGGCTGCAGGAGAGGGCGCCACGGGTCGGTTCCCCCTCGCGCCGCCAGGGGACGACGGAGTGCAATGGACCTAGAGCAGCCTGGAACTGGGGCTCCACCTGAGCATGACGTCATCAGGCGGTCAGGGTGGGAAAGGCAGGTGAGGGAGGTCTTTGATGGAGGGAGAAACCGCAGGAGAAAAGGCGCCGAACTTAGGAATTCTGTTCATTCTGTCCTTCCGATTTCAGTCTGGCCCCCACCGCTATCTTCTTCCCACTCTTGTCGCCTGGACTTCCCTAAAACAAAAGCCAGTCCGTCGCGACACTGCCAACATTGCGCACAGAAAAGAAGCTAAACACGGGACCTGCGTGATCCTGCCCAGCCGAATTCCAGGCCATCTTCCGCGAACACCCGGTGGGAGCCCTACTGAAATACTTTCAATTCCCTGAACTCATCTTACTCTTTCTCTCTGAATGTCTTTTCGCATCAGCTCTACATGGAGAACTCCGACTGTCTTCCAGCCAGATCCAGTATCACTTTCCCTGTGAAACCTCCCCCGAAAAGACCACCCCCGCACCCTTCCCAGTGTGCGGTGTGGTCACGGTGTTGCCACTACCCCGTGGGCTTCCCGTCACGTGTAATAAATGTCTAGCCGTGTCCTTCTCCTCCAGAGCCCATCACAGAACAAAACAAATGAGAAAAGTTTATTTCACGTTTGTAGGGTGAACGCAGGAGACAGCGCAGAGCTCAGGCTCCGCCCCCGCGCGGCCTCAGGCCGCCTCACTACCTGGCTCACGGATTTGTTGTTAAGGAGTAAATGGATTAATGCATAAAGAGTGCTTAGAACAATGTCTGGTACGCACTTAACAAATTTTTTGTTCCTTTGGGGTTTGTTTGTTTGTTTTTTGAGACGGAGTCTCACTCTGTTGCCCGGACTAGAGTGCCATGGCGTCAGCCTAGCTCACAGCAACCTCAAACTCCTGGGCTCAAGCAATCCTCCTGTCTCAGCCTCCCAAGTAGCTGGGACTACAGGCATGCACCACCATGCCCGGCTAACTTTTTCTATATATATTTTTAGCTGTCCATATAATTTCTTTCAATTTTTAGTAAAGACAGGGGTCTCGCTCTTGCTCAGGCTGGTCTCGAACTCCTGAGCTCAAACAATCCGCCCGCCACGGCCTCCCAGAGTGCTAGGATTACAGGCGTGAGCCACCGCGCCTAGCCTGTTCCTTTGTTTTTTAACATGCTTCAGAGAAAGGTGCACGCAACAAACTTTGACTTAATCTTCGTCATCATTTTCATAGCAGCCAAAGGACGTCATTGCCCTTTTAAGGGACCCTCCCGCGTTTGTCTCTGAGCGGAAGTAACCACTCAGGGCTCCGGAAGTGACCTCAGAGCCCATCAGAAACATGGCCGCCAAGTGTTTTTCCGGAAGCGGTCACGGGCATCTCCGTGACGCAGAGCGAGTTAGAGCGTCCCGTGGGGTTTCTATGGTGTTGCTCTCAGCCCCCAGTCTCCCCGCTTCCTCTCCCGTCTGAGCACCGGGAACGGGAAGGTGGGCGGCGGGTCCTATCAGCGATGTAGACGCCGCTTGGGGGAGGGGTTAGGCGAGTAGGTGACGCTCTAGGCGAGCTCGTTTGCGTCTCTATGGTGCCGAGCGCTCCTGTGCGCTGCTCCCGCGCGTCGGGGCGGGCGTTGCCCCTTTAATCGGCGAAGGGCGGTGCCGAGGAGGTCCCGCGAGAGCTGCAGGGGGCGGGGGGCGGTGCCGAGGCTGGGGGTCCAAGGCGGATGGAGCCCGCGATGGAGCCGGAGACTCTGGAGGCGCGAATCAGTGAGTGTTCGGGAGGGGCGCGGGCCGGACCGGAACCGGAACCGGGGGCACGAGGCGGGCCCCTTCGCGACGAGGGCGGGGTACGAGGCGCCCCCTCCTCACGCCCCGCCCCCAGCTCGGCAGGGGCGGTGTCCGGAATCTGCCCCTCCGACCCTGGGGTGAAGGAAGACTACCCGCTGCGCAGCCCCGCAGAGGGATTGGGCGCCGCCCACCGATCCGATCTCTGGGCCGCGACCCCCGGGGGCAGTGAGCTGCGCCCAAAACCCCCGTAACGAAGAGAACAGTCTCCAACCCCCTGAGGCCCAGACTGCTCTACCGAGGAGCCCTCCAACTCATTCCCTTGGTCCCAGAGAAGGAGCAAGCAAGCAACCCCCAGGGCTACATCTCATACCCAGGAGGGAGGGACCCTACTTTCCTCAAGCCCCTAATCCTCCACTCTCTGGCCCTGCATGGTTTCCTTGAGCCTGCAACAACTCTGAGATTTGCTCATTCCCCTGTCCAGGAAGGAGGACCCACTGGCCCATTCTGATTCCTTCCGCCGCCCCTAATCTCTGGCCACACAGTGAGAAACCCCCAAATTTTACAAGCTTAGTAGGGTCCAGTCTCAGACCCCAAGTTCCCTGTCGCTGTCCTCAGCCCAGCCCTTCAGACCCCACACCTCCATCAAGGCTCCTTTCCCAGCTCTTCCTGAGCTTCCTCTAGAGACCTCTGCACCCCTTTTTCCTGTCTCTCCTCAGACACAGCTTCCTACAGCTCAGGCTTCCCAGCCTCCAAATCCTGCACCTGAGTTCCCTACCCCACAATGCTGATGATCCGCAGCTCTCACAACCTCACTCCAGGACTAGGCCCCTGAAAGCCTTGGCTGGCTTCTCTCTGGTCTAGTGACAGCTCTTTCCCAAGGCCTTAACTCCTCTTGCTGCTCTGTCTGTGCCAGGGCCTCCCGAGCAAGCTTTTGAGTCTCAGCCCTTTGAACCTGGGCACAACAGGCAGCTAGCTGTGCAGGGTGGTTTGAGGTCATAGCCAGCCCCTTTAAAGCCAGTCTTGAGCAGAGTTGGCCCCAGAACCACACTACTTCCATGGATGTTTCAGAGTTAGTCTGGCCAGCAGAGGCGGAGGGGTGGAAAGGAGGCACTCAGCAGCTATTGACTGTTTTTGACTGCCACAAGTGTCCAGGTCTCAGCAGCAACTTGGGGGGATGGGCAGGACCCTGGCTGAGTGATCTCAGACTGGCTGCAGGACTTAAGCTCTGGGTCATACAAAACAATCTCAGGTTTAGCAACAATGTGGATTTTCTGAGAGTCCAGAGAGTCCACAAACAGGCAGAAGTCTGGAACACCTGGGTTTGGCTGGCCCCTGATACCTTGGAGCTGAGCCTGGCTTCTCGTTTTCTTCTTCTTTGTATCTTAGCAAAATGGTAAGATCTTCCCTTGTAGAGGTTGGAGATAAAGAATAGCTTCTGGTAAGGTAAATTATAATATTGTCACCCTGTGGAGTGAGAGGGTGGAGTGACACCCTGTCATGAAACACCTCCCTGTGTCCCTGAGTGTTCTCCCCTGCTGTCTGCCAGGGAAAGTACTCCCCCCAGGCCTGGGGGTCAGGGGCCAGGGAGGTCAGTCAGTTCTTGGACCCAGAGGCCCTGCTTTAAGTCAGATGCAAGAGAGAATGCTGATGTCGCATGACACCAGTGCTTCCTCCTTGCTGGCTTCTGACTCGAGCAGTCTCTAGAATCAGTGTCTCTGCCCTCAGTCCAACTCATGTGTCTTTGACACTGTAAGGGACTTCCTGTTTTAGGGTCCCCCAACTGGGTGTCATTGAGTGGGCATTGATAGTCTCTTTCTATCTCCAGACTGGTGTTCCCTAGCCTTTGGCCATGTTGGAGGACTGGGAGGTAGTGCAAACAGTTACTCCTAGAGTGTGTGGGGGCGGGGGGCATATTCCCGGTATCCCCAGGTGGTCAACAGGGACTTCATTTCTCTAAGGGACTAGAGAGTCCTTGGGGCTCCTGGCACAAAGATTTGTACCCAGAGAGAAAATGCTTAATTCAGATCTCTGCTCAGCCATATCTCCTCAGAGAGTCCTCCCAGAGAGCAACCCCCTGCCCAACACTTTCTATACTTTCCCCCTGCACTGCTTTCCTTTATAGCATCTCACATCAGCGTGCAGTGTTCTGTGTGTGTTAATCTGAGTATTCACTGTTTCTCTTGCTGAGCCGTGAGCTTCAGCAGGGCAGGGATTTTATCTTGTTCACTGCTAGAGCCCCAGCACCCAGAATATTTATTGAATAAATATGAATTGAATGAATGGCTGCCAGGCACTGTGATCCCATGGCTTCGGGGTCCTGCCACAGCATCAGGCCCCAACTGGGCAGATACCAATGCCGGGTTCTCAGCCTCCTGTCCACAGATCCTTCTCTCTTCCACGCCTTGACTGGGAAAGGAGGAAGTTTAGTGACAGGCTGTGGAGTGAAAACGCAGTTCCAGCTACCCCTGTGGCCTCACCATGCATAATGTATTTTGTAGTCCAAAATCAGTCCATGTTTCACTCCACCTTTACAAGTAGGGAAATGGAGGTTCGGGTAAGGATGTGATCTACTTGACTGTTGTTTAACCAACATTGGGGATCACGGAGCCTCGTTTACCATCCTTCCCCTGTAGACTGTCTGCCCTTTCCTGGCGACCACCCATTCTAGATTCAGACTTCCCCAGAACCTCACCCTGCCTGCCCACAGCTGACCCCTCTTTCATTCATTCATTTGCCAAGGGGAGATGGGCATGGACATGAGTGCCTGGGATAGCAGGCTTGGGGACACAGAAGAGAGAACTGACTCAGCACTGCCACCTGGGGCAGGAGTGGAGAGTTAGGGAAGACTGCCTGGAGGAGGTGTTACGTGAGCTATTCCTAAGGAGAGAAGGACTTTCAGAACCCAGCATGATCCACACTCCCTACCTAGGCCCTTCATGCCCTGCCTGTGCTGTTATCCACCTCTTCTCTTCACACAGCCCTTGAGCTGCTCAGAGGCGAGCCCTCCCTGGCCTGGTTACCTCCTACCAGTCCCTGCTTGAGTGTTGACTCTTCTAGGAGCCTCCCCTTGGCCCCAGGCTGAACTGAGTCTCCTCCTCTGGGTTCCTGCAGCTCCTTTGCCTCCCTCTGTCACACTTTATTGAGAACCTAGCTTCCCTTGGCCTACTTCCCAGCTACACAGCTCCTTGAGCGTGGGACCATGGCTTTTTTCCCTTACCTCTGGATCTTCTCTGAGCATAAATCCCGTGAGAATTGTGGGGACGCTGTTCTCAGGAGCAGAATCGGAAGACATGCATGACAGGCGTACTTTGCTGCAGGGGAGGGGGGATGGGGAGGGGTGGAAGGACCCCTGAGCACAGTCTCTCAAAGTGAGGCCCCTCGGTGTTAAGCTGTGTGGGGAACCAGTGGACACGTGCTCATCTGTCCCTTTACTGTCCCTTTATGCGCTTGGAACGTCAGCACTCAGGCCTTGAGGCTGTCTGGGCAGGAGGTCGTGGCGGGGTGGTTTCCACATGCTCATTCACACACCTTTTCCCCCACTGACCAAACCACTGCCAAGGTGGGGAGTGGGAGAGCAGGGATCCCTCTGCCAGGCCACGCTGACCCATCTCCTCCTACAGACAGAGCCACGAACCCCCTGAACAAGGAGCTGAACTGGGCCAGCATCAATGGCTTCTGTGAGCAGCTCAACGAGGACTTTGAGGGGTAGGTGACCACCTCGTCTTGCTCACATACTCAACAGGACCCTCTGTGCACCTGTCATGCACAGCCCAGACCCTGGCCTCGGGCAGACTGAGACCCAGTTTTCATTCTTAATGCATTCACAAATTAATGATGATAGTGGGCACTTGGTACCCAGCGCCACTTTTGTGTTACCCTCTGAGGTGGGCCTTGCCAGATCCATTTTACAGGTGAAGAAATCAAGGCTTCAGGGGACTGAGCAGTTTGCCCCAGGATCTCAGAGAGAAAATGACAGTCCTGAGCTAATCACACCCCGGCCTGCCTGACCCACAGCTGGCACTTTGTCCAATTTGTTGGGAAGGGCCTCCCAGAGGGAGAGCTGCATGTTCCCAGCAGGGAGGAGGCCAGCAGGCCCTGTGCTCAAGGAAGAGCCGGCACTACCTACACTAGAATCAGATCACCTGGAGTGCTCGTCAAAGATGCACGTTCTTGAGTTATGTCCAAAAACGCAGACTTGACTCTCAGGCGGGGAGTGGACATTCCTAGCAGGCTCCCCAGCTGATGCCGAACTTTGGTGACTGCAGCTCTGAGTGCTCCGTCTCCACGCCCCCGCTGTCAGCGCAGGCGCTCCACTCGGGAGGCCTTGCAGGATGTGTGTGCTCTGGAGTCAGGTTGCTTGGGCATGAATCCCATCCCCTCTTTACCTGAGTGACCTGGGGCGAGTGACCGATTGCCTCTGAGCCTCAGTTTCTTCAGCTGTGGAGTGGGATCAATGGTGCTGCTCACCTCAGAGGTCAGGAGGGTTTCCTTGTCTACTTCACAAAGGTTAGGCAGGCAAATGCATGTGTGGCACCTCGCACATCGTCAGCGCTCGGTACCTATTAACTGTTACTGTCACTAGTGACGGGTCTTTTATAATCTGGTAGATGATGTCACCAACTCCACCATGATGCTGCTCTGACTTCCCCCAGCAGGACGTCCTTTGCCACCTTGAGTTCCCAGGGAACTGTCTGCCCATCTCTGTGCCACATCATCATGTTCTGCTCCCAGGCTGGCTCCTTCAAGGTTGTGGTCATCTCTCCATCCTTGTCCCAATGGCAAGCTGAGGACACGGCATGTCATAGTTCTTATTAAAGCCAGCCAAGGGGCCGAGGTCATGCCTTTTGAAGATCTCTGCTCTTCCACAATGCCAGGCCCATCCAATCCAGAGAGGGAGCTGGGCCTTTGTATATGCCCTGTGCCCTGCAAAAGCCTTGGAGGGCTGAAGTCCCAATGGGCTAGTATAGTGACCCACCCTAAAGTGACTAGGGCTCTGTGGCAATTCTGGCTCTGTTGTTCCTCCCACCTAGGCCTCCACTTGCCACCCGGCTGCTGGCCCACAAGATCCAGTCCCCGCAGGAGTGGGAGGCGATCCAGGCCCTGACGGTGAGAAGAAGGGGAGAGAGGGTGCCCTCTGTCCAGTGATCACATGATTGGCACCAGGGGAGGCCAAGAATGAAGTTCTTGGGGTTCTATAAGGCTCTTCTTTTTTTTTTTTTGAGACAGAGTCTCACTCTGTTGCCCGGGCTAGAGTGAGTGCCGTGGCGTCAGCCTAGCTCACAGCAACCTGAAACTCCTGGGCTCAAGCGATCCTCCTGCCTCAGCCTCCCGAGTAGCTGGGACTACAGGCATGCACCACCATGCCCGGCTAATTTTTTGTATATATATATATTTTAGTTGTCCATATAATTTCTTTCTATTTTTAGTAGAGACGGGGTCTCACTCTTGCTCAGGCTGGTCTCGAACTCCTGACCTCGAGCGATCCACCCGTCTCGGCCTCCCAGAGTGCTAGGATTACAGGCGTGAGCCACCGCGCCCGGCCAAGGCTCGTCTTTAGAGCCCAAGGGAGTTGTGCCATGGTGGCCCAGGATGGAGGTCTGAGCCAGCCCCTGACAGTCGCACAGCAGCCAGTGGGCTGGCCTCCCACCCCAGCCTCTGTACACTTAGGGCTCTTGTTGTGGGGTGGCCCCCTAGGGTCATCTGGTCCAGGGGTTCCCCGCTCCAGCCACACATCAGATGCCTGTCCAGGGGGCATGTTTAACATACTGAATCAGGGTACCACCCAGACCTGCTAAATCCAAACTCCTGGGAATCTGCATGTTTGTGAACTCCCTAGGTGTCCTACAGGAGCCAGCCCTGCCCTCCGTGGTCTCGGGACACAGGACAGCACCGTCCTTCCCATGGGGGTGTGAGGGGCGACTCCTGGGCTCAGGCCTGAGGTTTTGCATCTGTGTTGGCAGAAGAGGAGGGGTTCACTGCCTACAGTCTCTATTTTCTAAAAATAGAAAAAATTAGCCGGGTGTGGTGGAGTGCACCTGTAGTCCCAGCTACTCGGGAGGCTGAGGCAGGAAGATTGCTTGAGCCCAGGAGTTTGAGGTTGCTGTGAGCTACAGTGATGTCACTGCACTCTAGCCGGGGCAACAGGGTGAGACTCTGTCTCCAAAAAAAAATGAAAGTAAGAAAACAATGTACAAATGGTACTCTGTGGCCCAGGCCATGGAGGGGCTCCAGCATTGCCACAGCTTGGGCATGGCTGGGCACTGTAAGTTGTCCGAGTCTGCTCTGGGGGCTGATGGCCAGTTTCAGAGGCCTCGGTGAACCTCAGAATCTTCCGTCCTCGCAGGTCATTCCCTCCCTTCACAACGCCCACCGTTGGGCTTCTGGGCTCTGGCCAAGGTATGGGAGGGAGGCCGTCGCCTCTGATCCTCCCTAGGGGTTCCCCTCACAGTCCCACCTCCCTGCTCCAGGTGCTGGAAACATGCATGAAGAGCTGTGGCAAGAGGTTCCACGACGAGGTGGGCAAGTTCCGCTTTCTCAACGAGCTCATCAAGGTCGTGTCTCCCAAGGTGGGTGCTCCTAGCCCAAGCTCACACCTGCTCTTTTGGACATGGGTCAAGGAAAGAGGACCCTCAGATGGTGGAGTGACTCACTGCCCCTTTTCCTGGGGGCATCCTACTGGGGTGCCACCTCAGACCCAGTACAAACACAGGTCTCTGCTCACAGTCCCCTTCAGAGCTGATTCCAGGAAGCAAGTACTTCCCTGGGGTTTTGGGGAAGAGCGCGTCTAGGCTGACCGGTACCGGGACAGCCCTGGAGCTGCTGGGTACAAGGGAGAAATGGTTTCGGGGATACATACAGCTGGCCAGCTGCTTTCCCAGCACAAGCTGCTCTGGCCCTGAGGTCGCTCCCTGTGGACCTGGCTGCAGTGTCCCGCCTGGTCTCTGGCAGAAGGTCTCTTTGTCCCTACCACACAAGAGTGGCCTCCTTAGGTCTTATATCCAAAGCTGCAGACCTGAGTGATGGAGCCTGCCAACTCCAGATGGGCCACGTCCCTGGCATCTGGCCTGTGGTCTGAGGAATCCTACCACAGGCCATGAACAGTTCTTTCTTGAGACAGGGTCTTGCTATGTTGCCCATGCTGGAGCACAGTAGCTGTTCACAGGTGTGATCATGGTGTACTGCAGCCTTGAATTCTTGGGCTCACGTGATCCTCCCATTTCAGCCTCCCAAGTAGCTGGGACTACAAGCACGCACCCCTACACCCAGCACCAGTTTTTGGTGTTTCTTGGGTGAGAGCCTATCCCCTTGGCCCTTCCTTGCTCAGACTCATCCTCTGAGCAGAGCTGCTGAAGGACCCATCTGGCCCCCCATCCTCTCAGGAGTGGACTCTGGTGTGAGAGCCACTCCCCCAGCCCAGTTTGCTGCTGGGAGATTATGGGTGGGGGCCAGGGCCTCAGTTCCATGCTTGCCTCTTTCCTGGTCGGCCTGGGGGCCTCTGGCTCCTTCTTCCTGAGCTCTCAAGGTTAAGTATTCCATGAGCTGGCCACAAGCAGGTGCTGCGCTCTGGGCCTCTCCTGTGTCAGTTCTGTGTCCTCACATGGTGCCACTTAACAGGTGGGGAAACTGAGGCACAAAGGGCTGACATAGCTAGTGAGTAGCAAAGCTAGCAGGTGAACTCAGTCTACACCAGGCTGGTTGGGTGGGGATATGAGGACCCTGTAGGCCAGAGGGCTTCACAGGGGGTCCTGGGGAGGCAGCCAGGGTTGGGCTGGGCTTGGGGCTGGAGTGGCTGGGGCCAGGCAACGTCAAAGGCCTCCCCTTCGCTGCATCCCTGAAGTACCTGGGCTCGCGGACGTCGGAGAAGGTAAAGAACAAAATCCTGGAGCTGCTCTACAGCTGGACGGTCGGCCTGCCTGAGGAGGTGAAGATCGGGGAGGCCTACCAGATGCTAAAGAAACAAGGTGAGGCGCCCAGAGCGTGGGTGTGACCGGCGTCTCCCTCCTCTGCTCCCTGAGCTGGGCTCAACAGCTTCAGGGGCTTCTGGGCCAGCAAGGTCATGAGTATATCCTTTAACCTCTTGTGACCATATGGCCAGTGGGGCCTTTTCGTGGCTCCGCCTGAGGCTAGCTTGGGTGAAAAGAAGATGTGTCTGGCCAAGTTTCCTCACAGAGAATAGCCTCAAATATGGGTGCCCATACCCCTCCCCCATACAATCTGGCATGGCAGGTCGGGAGCAGGCCTGGCCCGCCGGAGCCCAGAGCCAGCGGGCTGGAGAAAGACTGGCCTCCCCTTCTGTCCTACCCTTGCCCGCGCCCTGTCCCTGTCTCATCCCCTGCCCCTGGGCCTGGAACCTGTTGACAGCCTTCCTGACACCCGTCTACCCCAGGAATTGTGAAGTCCGACCCCAAGCTTCCAGATGACGCCACCTTTCCCCTTCCTCCTCCACGGCCCAAGAATGTGATCTTTGAAGATGAGGAGAAATCCAAGGTGAGACTCCAAGGAGACACAGATGGGGACTCCAGGGCCCACCTAGCGCTCAGTGGATTCTGGCCCCTGGCTGCCCTGTCCTCAGCCTTTGGAGCAGAAGCTCAAGCTGAGCACGGCCTCTGTTCATTGAGCAGTTACTACATGCTCGGTATGTCCCGTACAGCGTTGCTGCATTTAATTAACACTGGAGTGGTGTGAGTGTGCCTGGGGTCCCTAGCGTTGGTTTCAGGGCATTTCATAGGTTGAGCAAGAGTTTATATATCTTTATGTCTTTGACCCGTTCGATAATATATTAGCTTTTTGTTGAAGCACATGCTCATGGGTAAGAAGTTAAACAGCACAGGAGGAGGTAAGATTAAAATAAGGATTAGAACAAGGAGGTAAAAGTGAAAGCTCCTCTTCCCAGTTCCAGCCCCAGAGGGTAGCCACTGCTAAGAATCTCAGATTGTCCCATGGCCACCTTATCAGGCGGCAGTAAGTTCTCACCATTTCACAGAGAGCTTAAGTAACTCAGGTCCCACAGCTAGGAAATAGGGAGCCAGAGTGTGACCCCAGGCTTCTGCCCCTGGTCCAGGTGCTGTCTTCACAGCCACACCCTTCTGTCTCTGCAGATGCTGGCCCGCCTGCTCAAGAGCTCCCACCCCGAGGACCTCCGCGCGGCCAATAAGCTCATCAAAGAGATGGTGCAGGAGGTAAGAGCCGAGCTGGGAGCCCAGGGAGCAGCAGTATGGGGAGATTGAGCAGGGCCACCAAGGCGGGCTGTGTGTGTCTGTGCATGCAAGGAGCCCTATAGTGACACAGCTGAAGGGCTGTCACAGCAGGGAAAGCTGACTGATGCTGGGGGACCAATGTGTGGAGGGAGGAATTTCCCAGCAGCCCTGGATGGGCTTCTGTGAGGCCGGCTGCCTCTTCCACAAAGATAACAAGTGAATTAGGCCTTGGTATGTGTTTTTAAAATATATTCGTAAGTATGTATGCATGTACATAAAGAGAGGGAATAGATGTTTAATGTGTAAGTAAACACGTGTTGTGGGTGCCTGTTGAATTTATCGATAATGGTAAGTCATCAGAAAAGGTTGTAGGTCAGTAGTGAATAGCACAGATGAGGCGCTATAAAACATTCCGGCTTGACGCTCCCAGACTTGGGGTTAACAACAGGAGAATAAATTCAGATGGCAGCCACCACGAGGGCAAGGGCTGCCAAGCAGACACCCTGGAGCAGGAGGCAGCCCCCGGCTCACCTGTCTGAGATACCCCCCCAGCCGCAGCCCAGTGTAGCTTGATTGTCAGATATTTTTTTCTTTGAAGATGATCCAGAAATCTGGATATTTGCATGAAATCTCCCAATTCACTAATGACAGCAGCCACTTCAAACTTTTTTAAAATGCTTAAGTGGGACTGGGTGCAGTGGCTCACACCTATCATCCTAGCACTCAGGGAGGCCAAGGCAGCAGGATCACTTGAAGTCAGCAGTTCAAGACCAACCTGAGCAAGAGTGAGACCCTGTCTCTACTAAAAATAGAAAAAATTAGTCAGGCATGTTGGCACTTGCACGTAGTCCCAGCTACTTGGGAGGCTGAGGCAGAAGGATCGCTTGAGCCCAGGAGTTTGAGGTTATAGTAAGCTATGATGACGCCAGTACACTTCAGCCTGGGTGACAGAGCGAGACTCTGTCTCAAAAAAAAAAAAAGTGTGAGTGGGCCCAAAAGAACCTGCCTGCTCATTCACGGTAGGAGATGAGTCTGGTTGGTGGGCAGGTTGGCACAGGGATAAGCGTGGGTCCCACACTGACTGTGCCAAGCGCTCCTCTGGGGTCTCCTGCAGCAGGCTTTGCAGAGGGCATGCCCAGCGCACACATGAAGGTGGTGTTTCTGCCAGAGGGTCAGGGGGCAGAAGTTCGAGGTTGTCTTGAAGGGCCAAGCTGCACGCTCTTGATAGCCAAGGGGAGGGAGGCATAGTCCCTTTCAAGGAGGGTGATTCTGTCAGGTGGCATAGCACGTGCCCACCTTTCACTCTGCAAGGGAGGGGCATGCACAGTGAGAGGAGGGAGCAAGGGGTGGTGGGGTCACTTCCTACAGCAGCCTTTAAAGGCATGGGCTCCCTCCGTCTCCCAGGCACTGACAGACACTGCGAGGGTCCCTGCACTCATTTCTAGGTTGTACTTGGTGACCATGAAGGTCCCCTTTCACTGTAAAGTACAGGAACCTCCTTTCAAGAGACAAATGCAAGGGATTGGGCGTGGTGGCTCACGCCTGTAGTCCCAGCACTTTGGAAGGCTGAGGACAGAGGACTGCTTGAGGCCAGGAGTTTTGAGGTTACAGTGAGCTATGATCAGGCCACTGCACTCCAGCCTGGGTGTGACAGAGGGAGACCCTGTCTCTTTAAAAAAAGAATGGACCAAAAAAAAAAAAAAAAAAAGGACAAACACAGGGAGGGCAAGAGTCACTTAAAACCTAAAAGGTGTAGGTCTAGGGCCCTTGTCTGTCAGAAGCACCTGGTTAGAGTGTTGGAAACCCAGATTCCCAGGCCATCCCTGGAGATTCTCATGGGCTTGTGCAGAGGCCTGGGTCCAGAGGGCACTGGCAGGAGGAAGAGGAAGTGACCATAGGGTTGGCAGAGGGCTTCTTGGACCGGAGTGCCCTATTCTCGGCATGGGGGGCTCTAAGCAGGACATGAAGAGCCGCACCCCAGAGTCTAATCTCACAGCCAGCCAGCCCTCCCCCGGACCCCCAGCATACACTCCCCAGAGTGGTGGGGACAGTGCCTGGCTCCAGCCCGATGCAGGTTCTCGGGCCATTGGCCAACGTGTCCCCAGGACCAGAAGCGGATGGAGAAGATCTCAAAGCGGGTGAATGCCATCGAGGAGGTGAACAACAATGTGAAACTGCTGACGGAGATGGTGATGGGCCACAGCCAGGGCAGCGCAGCTTCGAGCAGCAGCGAGGACCTCATGAAGGTGCGCCTGCCTCTTCCCCACTGCTTGCCACTGCAGAGCCCCCGACCCTGACCTGCCACCCTGCTGCCCCCAGGAACTGTACCAGCGCTGTGAGCGGATGCGGCCCACGCTCTTCCGACTGGCCAGCGACACAGAGGACAATGACGAGGCCTTAGGTGAGCCCAGGGCAGACTCCGGCCCAGGTCCAGCCCCATCAGCCCACCTCCCCCATTTCCCGCTCAGTAACTGCAGTTGGAAGCAGCCACCACCAGGGGGCCCCCTTCTCCAGCACTGACCTTGGGTTTCTCCATGTTGAGGATGGAGAGATCAGGGGTGACTGCGCCCTTGAGAGACGCCGTGGGCCAAGCCCCTTCACAGGCATCTCATTCACTGCCCACAAGCTGCACAGGAGGGAGGATCGTCCCCATTTCTCATCTGGGGCTCAGGGAGGGAAGTGACTTGCCCAGATCCCAGAGCAGATCAGTGGCACAGCCAGGGTAGACTGCGGGCCCTCCGCCTCCAGACACCCCCCTGGTAAAGGTGAGCAGTTCCAGAGCTGAGCCTGATGGCTTCTGCCAGGGCCACGTGCCAAGTTCTTTTCCTTGCTCTCTGCCTGGGCAGCAGCTGGGCCATCTGCTCCCCTTGTTCAGCAGGAGCTCCCCCCACACCCCCCATGTGCCAAGTACCTGGGCCCCACCCAGGAGGCTCTGCCCAGATTACCCTGAGCCCTGGCACCCAAGGAGGCAAGGCTGGTGAGGGCCCAGGTGGTGCCAGGCACTGTTCTAGGCCCTCGGGGATGTGGCAGTGATCAAAGTTGACAGAAACCTTCTCGTGGAGCTTGTAACTTTGTCAGAGGGTGGGAAGTGGCATAGCGGAAAACAAGCAGGGTGGGGATGAGGTGGCACAGGGGTGGAGTTAGGGAAGGCGACTGAGGTGACTCTTGGGAGAAGACCTGAGTCTGAAGGTGGTAAGGGATAAAGCCAAGCGGAGATCCAGGGGCAGCCAGACAGCAGAGCTGGTCAGAGCCCTGGAGGCGGAGTGTGCCCGGTGTGTTCTGGGACAGCCTAGGCGGTGTGGCAGGGAGTGCACGAGGGGCGGGTGGGAGGTAGCAGAGGGCTGGAGTCTGAGCAGCCAAGATGGGGTGGTCCCCTGCCCCTCCCCTTACACACAGGCTGGGATGGATGTGGGGTGCTCATCTCCCCGATGACCACGGGCTCCCCATTCCTCAGCCTGGCTTCTCCCTTCCTTACTGTTCCAGCGGAGATCCTGCAGGCCAATGACAACCTCACCCAGGTGATCAACCTGTACAAGCAGCTGGTGCAGGGCGAGGAGGTCAATGGTGATGCCGCAGCCAGCTCCATCCCTGGTGAGGGTGGCAGGAGAGTACGGGCAGAGTGCTCCCAGGGCTGGTGGGTGACTGCAGGGTGACCCTGGCCCCTTAAGATGGGGACGGGCCCGGGGAGGGAGCTGGGGGTGAAGTCTGTGCCAGGCCTGCAGCTGTAGGGGAGGAAGTCTGCATGTGGGATGGAGGAGAGGGCGCCAGGGATTTGGCAGGGCCTGCAGAAGAAGGAAGGCTTTTCTTTCATTTGACAAATCTGGCACCTGTTGTGTGGGGCTAGATGACACCCCCCAGGCTGATTTAATTATGGGAAAGACTTGGCTCTAATAAGGGTAAATGACAGCCCTGGGGGATCACAGAAGAGGTTAGATTTGGCTCTGTTAGGGAGAGGGGGGGTGGCGCTACACAGCAGTGGCGGAGTGTAAGCAGGGCCTTACAGGGTAGGTAGCAGTTTGCCATGTAGAGATAAGAAGGAAATACTCTGGACAGAAATACCACCCTGTACCAAAGAAAGGGCCTGGTGAGCGGATTCCAGGCAAGGGCTGGTGTGGCCGGGAAAGGGGCGCAGGAGGCCAGATGTGAAGGGGAGGGGACAGGTGTTGCTGCCTCGCAACCTCTGTGGACTCCAGGAGCCAGTGTCCTCTGCTTGGGGCTTGCCAGACGCTTCTTTCCCACCCCAGGGAGCACCTCGGCCCTGCTGGACCTCTCAGGCCTGGACCTCCCTCCTACGGGCACCACCTACCCAGCCATGCCTACCCGCCCTGGCGAGCACGTGAGCCCTGAGCAGCCCAGCGCCTCAGTTTCCCTGCTTGACGATGAGCTCATGTCTCTGGGTGAGAAAGGGGCCAGGCCCAGAGGAGGGTGGGCTCAGTGGCAGGTGGGGTGTGACGCCCACAGCATACCTTGCAGCTTCCAGAGCACCAGTGTCACGTACTCCACATGTGACTCCCGTGGAGGACGTGGGATGGGCATGAGGACCCTTTCACAGCGAGGGAAGCCGAGGCTCAGGGGAGTCAAGGAGCTTGTCTGAGGTCAGACAGTCGAAGGGCAAGGCTGGCCAGCCTCTAAACCAGCCTCTGGCAAGCCAGCCACACTCAGGCTCCGGCAGCCCGAGGGCAAAGCAGGGCATTTCCCTCTCACAGGTTAGAGCCTAGCATTGGGAGCTGTCCAGGCAAAAGTGCAGCTATTTCTTCTCCCACTGAGAGGAAACAAGGGAGAGCTCTGGGCTCCGCAGGACCCAGAAGCCCCAGAGAAACCTCGGCCAGAACACAGGCCCATGTGAGCCTCGCTGGTCCGAGGCCAGGCCTGCTGTTACTCCCAGGCAGGCTCGGGGCTCCAGAGCCCAGCAGGGGACCAGGCTCACCCCCGGGAAGAAGCAAAGCAGTCCCGGCTGGCCAGAGTGCTTTCAGGTTTCCAGCTTCTCCCAGATGCAGCGGCCCCATCTGACGCTTAGGTGCAGAATAGGGTAATAGCCTCCTCATAATGGCGGCTGAAGGTACGAAAAAACGGGTGTTGGGGCCCTGTCGCGGGAATCTCGAAGGATATATGGGGGAGCTGTAACTTGGAAGCCAAGAGTCAGACCATGGTCTCCTGAGCCAGTCTGAAGTAAAAACCAAACATGAAGGCCTTGAAGAAGCACTGGGGGTCCCTGGGGTCCCGGGCAGGGTCTGCCCAGCATTCAAGGAGTGCACTGCTTCTTGTAGCAATCCTCGCAGCCACCACGGAGACAGGTGCTGCGAATAGCCCCACTTTACAGATGCGGAAATCGAGGCTTAGAAAGGCTGGGGGACTTGCACGGATAGGGCTCCAGGGTCTTTACTAAGCACTCTGATTCTGCAGCCACACTTTGAGCCCCTCTACTGCTCTGTCCCATTGTCCATAAGCAAGAAAAGGGAAACAAGGACTTGGCGGGAGGAGGGAGAGGTGAAGGGGGAAGACGGGCCAGGTTGTGAGCTCCCTTTGTGGACCCGAGAGCCAGCGCCCTACCGAAGAGGCTGGCTTATGAACCCCACTCAGCTGTCTCCTCTTCATTCAAAGCCAAGGGGTAACTAGGGAGCGGGGACCCTTACCCCATTCTACAGAGGGGTAAAGGATGGTCTGGTGACAAGAAAGCTCACACAGGGCTCACCTTCCCCCGCAGAGCCAGCCCTGTACAGCAGCTGCCAGTTGGTGGGTGGGGAGAGAATGGCAGGACCACTGGCTCTAGCACGTGGCTGTAGCAGAGCTGCCTCCGCATGACAAGTGAGGTGTGCTTTGCACTTCCTGTCCCTGAGTTGCTTCAGCAGAGCCCTGAGCCTCCAGCTTCCTTCTGGTTTGATCTCGAAGGCAGAGTGCGGGCATCAGAGCAGAGGTGCCGGGGCAGCATGCAGCCCGGCGCTGGCAGTGAGGAAGCCTGGGGCCACAGAGGGGCCTTGTCCTAACTGGTCTCCATGGCAGGAAGGGTGAGGGGTGCGGACAGGGATCCTGTCAAAGAGGGTGTTCCCGACACTGTTCAGGCGCTTCGGATGTATCTGATTTAGTACAGCCATCCTCTAACAAAGATGCTGCTGTTGTCTCCATTCTACAGATGAGGCTGAGTCACCAGCCCAAGGTCGCACAGCTGTGGCAGAGCTGTATTCAAACTCTGGCAATCAGGCCATGCTCTGCCCAAGTCTGGAGTCTGCCACTTTCCAGCTGTGTGACCTTGGGCAGGTTACTTAACCCCTCTGAGCATCCATTTCCTTGTCCCTAAAAGAGGGCTGGGAACCCCACCCCTGTCTTTTAAGGTTGCTTGAGGATTAAGCAAGACCAGCATCTGAAGGGTCTTACACATCAGGCGCATAATAAGTGTTAGCAGTTGCAACTTTGTTATCTCGTCTCAAAGAGATGCTTCTAGAAGAAGAGACCCACCTGTCACAGCTTCCTGGCGCCGTTGCCTTTGCCTGTCAGCACTTCAATTTGGATCTCGCTTATTCAGGATTTGCTAGAAACGGGATGACTTGTCTTTCTAGGTCAAATCGGGAGTGAACTTGGCTGGGGCATTCCAGGGCAGGCAGAGGTCAGGCTGGCTGGTGACCTGCTGCCTCCCGATCTGCAGGCCAGTTCGCAGGCCATCCCGAGGGTCCCCCAGCCCTCTTTGCCACCAGTCAGCCTAGCTGGCACATGCAGGGCTAACAAGGCCTCCAGACTCTGCTCCAGGCCAACATGTCATACACGTGGGGACACGGCGGCTCAGCCAGCACAGTGCCTCGGCCAGGCTTGCAGAGTTGGTCATCAGGCAGGCACAGAGCTTCTCCCTGCTCGCCTGGGTCGATGAGGAGAAGCTCTTCCTCTCCCCAGCATCCCAGCCCCAGCTGTCAGCTGCAGCTCATGAGCGAAGACTGAAGTCCTGATGTCAGTGGTGGTGTTGGCTTTTGAGTGGCCTTGCCAGGAAGAGGGAAGCATGTGCAGGGCTGGCAGAATCCTTGGTTTCTAGTTCTGCTCTGCTGCTGGTTCCCTCTGAAAGTGCGGGTTTCTCCCCTCTGAGCTGAGCCTCCCAGAAAGGGTGGAGGCAGCCAGGGAGCCCCAAGCCGGCACCCACTGCCCCTCGGCTCTCTGGCAGTGGGTCAGCCCCGCTCTCTCACCTCTGTCCTGCTTTCCCCCCAGGCCTCAGCGACCCCACACCCCCTTCAGGCCCAAGCTTGGATGGTACTGGATGGAACAGCTTCCAGGTAGGAGGGGACCAGAAACTAGCCTGGCCTGTCCCAGTCCCAGGGCAGGGCAGGTGGAACAAGCAGCCTGAGGGGAACAGTGAAGGGACAGCTGGGCTCTGTGCTGGAGGGCCCTGGGCAGGGGAGGGCCCGGGGATGGAGGCACCCACCCAGGGTAGGGGAAAGCAGGCGGTCCTCTCCTTGCCTCCAGCTGCATCTCCCCCAAGTCTCAGCCTTTGGGGTTGAGATGGGCATTCCCTCCTCCTTTCCCTTCAGAGTGACTTTTTGAGGTCCCTGGAACGTAGAACCTCCAACTAACCAGGCCTGACCACCCTGCATCATGGACAGGGATGGTCTGTGGTGCCCATCTCGGTGGCTGCTTTCCCAGACATCACCTGCAGGGCAGGGAGGGGGCCTCAGGGCAGGATCTGGTGACCCTGACACCTTCAGACAGCGCCACCCACCTGTATCCTTTGCCCACAGTCATCTGATGCTGCAGAGCTCCCAGCCCCCGCTCCGGCCCAGGCCCCCATGGACAGCCGGTCCCCAGTGCAGATGTCCCTGCCGGCCAGCAGTGGTCTGGATGACCTGGACCTCTTGGGGAAGACACTCCTGCAGCAGTCACTGCCCCCGGAGTCCCAGCAAGTGCGGTGGTGAGGGTGCCCCGGCTGGCACGGGGGGTTGGGGAGCACTCCCTGTTCCCACGAACCAGCAGCTTCTCCTGGGCATGCCCTGGCCCAGCCCCAGCAGGGAGAAGCTCATCGCTGGTTTGTTCCAGGAGCAGCAGGTGCTGAGCACTTGGCTCTGGGGACACAACGTGACCAAGGCAGGCTCAGTGCCCATCTCATAGAGCATGGGGTTTGAGAGAGAAAGGGGACCTGTGCCCACTCACATGGCTACCCCCAAGGCATTCCAGCCCCTAGAGAAAGGCCAGAGACCCAGAGGACCAGCAACAGGGAGGACACAGCCGGAGGGGCAGGTGGGGTAGGGGGTGGAGAGAGAGAGCAAGGGCTGCCTGTCCTAAAGGTGAGGAGACCCCAGGCCACAGAGACAGCCATGTGTCAGGGACAGAGCCGAGAAGCCCACCCTTTCCTATGCCCCTGATCTCTTGGCCACCAAAGAATCACTTCTTAATGCACTGTCCCCCAATAAGGGAGAAGCAGCAGCCAGCCCCCCGGCTCACACTCCGGGACCTGCAGAATAAGAGCAGCAGCTGCAGCTCCCCCAGCTCCAGTGCCACCAACCACCACACCGTGTCCCCAGAGCCCCCTGGGCCTCTGCAGCAGTCCACGCCGACTGAGCTCTCACTGGCCAATATCACTGTGCCCCTGGAGTCCATCAAGCCCAGTGAGTAGGGCTGCGGGCGGGTACAGGAGCTCGCTCTGGGAGGCAGGGGGAAAGCAGCGCTCTCCCGGCCCTGCCACTGGCCGGCTCAGTGGAGAACTCTGAGCAAGGCTCTCCCCTTCCAGGACTCAGTTTCCTCATGTACCCCAGAGTGATTGCAAGACTGTTTTATAAACTCAAGGGTTACATAGGGAAGAGGACTTCTTAGTGCTAGACCCACCCCCCTTCCCCAGGAAGGCAAGGGCCAGGACGCAGGTTTGGGTTCTCTCCAAGAATATAAAACTGAACTGTGATAAAGATCCAGGTCCCAGGCTGGGGCTGTTCCTGCCCAGGAGCAGTAGGGGACCACTGCCTAGCACGGGGCCCTGGACAGGTGAGGACTGCTGGCTTGTCCCTCTCTGTGAGCTCCCTGTGACCAGAGACATCACACCCTGTGTCCCTGGGAGGTAGAGGCGCCCTTCTTTGACCAGTAGTAGGACCCTGAGCTCAGAGAGGGGGAGTGACTGTAGCATGGTCACGCAGCAAGAGCACGACCCTCACCCACAGTCCCATACTCTGGCACTCCAGGAAGTGGCCACACAGCACTAGGGGAGCCCAGGCTGTGACCTGGCTCCAGGGTGGGTGTGCTGCCTCCATCATCAGACTGGAGGTTCACCTGCCGCCTCTGGGTGCTAGCCTGTACCCCTGACTGCACTGCTGCCCAGAGTCAAGGCGAGGCCTGAGTGAGGGCTTTGCTCAATCCCAGCGGAGGAGCCGGCGCCTGATGTGAGCTGGGGGTGGGGGCTGGGCGGATGTGTGTGGGTGCAGCTGCCCCATCGCCCTCCCACCCTTCTCCCCGCAGGCAGCATCTTGCCCGTGACCGTGTATGACCAGCATGGCTTCCGCGTCCTCTTCCACTTTGCCCGTGACCCGCTGCCTGGGCGCTCCGATGTGCTGGTGGTGGTGGTTTCCATGCTGAGCACTGCCCCCCAGCCCATCCGCAACATCGTTTTCCAGTCAGCTGTCCCCAAGGTGACATGGGCATCGTGAACAGGGCATGCCTCCGTCCTCTCAAGGCAGGGCGATTTGGGCTTGGTGGGGAGCTAGCTGGCAGGGCGCAGGATCTCCCGTCCTTGCTGGGCAGTTGGGGTAGAAGGGACCCATGGGACAGAACCCAGGACCCCTGGCGGGGAGCTGGCAGACTGGGCCTGGTTGCTCAGGGAGTGGGGAGAGCAGCCAGGGCTAGCTGTACCCCTCCTGCCCACCCCCTACAGGTCATGAAAGTGAAGCTACAGCCACCCTCAGGCACAGAGCTGCCGGCGTTTAACCCCATCGTCCACCCCTCAGCCATCACCCAGGTCCTGCTCCTTGCCAACCCCCAGAAGGTGAGGGGCCCAGCTATGACGGGGCGGTGCTGGGGTGGGGCCTCCTCTCCTGTTCTGACCCCTGTGCCTTCGCCGTCTCTGCCCCAGGAGAAGGTTCGCCTCCGCTACAAGCTCACCTTCGCCATGGGCGACCAGACCTACAACGAGATGGGGGATGTGGACCAGTTCCCCCCGCCCGAAACCTGGGGGAGCCTCTAGAATAGAGGGGCTGGGGAGAGGGGGGGGCAGAGGAACTGGACACTGTCCAGCCTGGGCGGGAGGCTGTGGTGGCCAAGGACCCTTTGCTCCTCGTGGCCATTTACCCCAGGCCTGGTGCTTCTCCCCTCGCCCCTGTGGCCCTCCTGCCTTGCCTCCTCCCTGGCTGAGCCGAACCCAGCAGGAGGCTGGGCCTGGGCCTGCACTGCTGGGGGTCTCCATCAGCAGCCAGAGCCTGGAGCAGGGAGGGGCTGTGGGGCCCTGGAAGAACTTGGGGTCGTGGGAAAGAAGCATGGCTGTGGGGGAAGGGCCAGGACCTCAGGCCCAGCCCCAACCCCAGCCTGGGCTGGGGTCTTCCCCGCCTGTCTCTTATGCCTTATGGGAAGGCCCAGCCATAACTTGGGGGCCGAGCTGGAGCTGGGGACCAGCTCGGGCCTCCTCCATAGGAACCCAGTAACTGGGGGGTGACACCTGCACCCCTAACTGTTTGCACTCTCTGGTGTGTGGTTTGACTCTCTGCTTTTCTTCCGGAGCGACCCTGTGGTCACAGTCTACAGGGAAGCCCCACCTGGCCCCCACTCCTCCTGGGGGTCTCCCTTTGCCATCAGGCCCCGAGGGTGGGGGCCCGAGGGTGATGCCAGAGGTGGGTGGCCCCAGCGGGAGGCTGCGGGGTGCCTGGAGTTCTCAGTGTGTCTCCATTCATTGGCCTCCACTGGGGCCTCCTGTGGGTGTCTCACGTCTGTCTATCCGTCTGTCCACGGTCAGAAGTGGGGTCAGTGTGTGCGTGAGAGCAGGAGTATTTATGAAAATAAAACATCCTTTTTCCTGGACCAGCTGCTCTTGTGGCCCTTCTGAGGTGGAGGGAGACAGGAGGGGTCCAGGAGTTGGGGCTCCCTGGGGCTGCCCTGTAGACCTCGCTGCTTCCATCTTTGGAGGTCAGGCCATGGTCGTCCGCCCCACCACCCCTGGGCCCTGCGCCGGAAGAGGCCCTGCTCAGGGGCCTGTGGCCAGGGCTGAGTCACCAAAGAGGGCCCTGGGCTGTGGCGGACCAGAGTCGTCCCAGCTGGAAGTGAGCAGCCGCCAGGGCCTGCCAGGAACCCCAGCTGCTGCAGACGCTGAGGAGGGGGAGTCCCCTGGCTGCTCACAACTTCCTCCTGCTGCGCTCAGCCTCAAAACACAACCACGATGCTGCACCACCCCAAGGTCTGTGCTCAGCTTCTCCCTTTCCCCAGGGGCTGCTCGCAGGAAGCAGGGCACCAATTGCAGCTTGTTCCAGAACAGGCCCCTCGACCCTGAGCTGGGCCCCTGCCACTCCCAGCTGCAGCTCAGTCGCTCCTCGTGTATCAGGGTCTTCTCTAACTGGGGGCTAGGGTCCAGGCTCGGGGCATGGCTTAGAGGCCACCCAGCTGGGAGAGTCCACCAGCGTGGAGCAGAGCAAGGGGGAGTCGGTGGGGGATGGTCCGTGTTGTGTGGAAGCCCAGCCCTGCACCTGCTCAGGTGAGCTGGGGGAAGGCTTCCACCATTTCTCCTCCTGAGCAGATGAACCCATTAAAGACCCTGGGAAGTCCCGCCTTTAAGAAACCATTTTCACTTTGTGTAATCTAGTGTTTCCCAATCTGAACTTGGCCGCTGATCCCCTTTCCATAGCTACCGTGGAGACATGCTGGAGGAAGCCGGCTTGCCCGCCTCCCCAGCCTGTGTGCTCTGTAACGTTCATCAGCAAATGAGGGGCCCCTATGCAGGCCCACTGTGGGAGTACAGGCTGACAGGTTCTCCTTGTTGGCCATATTGCCAAGGGGACAAGAGGCATTGGCAGTGCCCTGTGGGACCCCCCGTCAAGGCCTGGCCCTTGGGCTTCCCGACACCTCATCCTCCCAGCCCTGTGGCCTATTCCTGTTGCCCTTCCTGACAGGACTCCTGCCTCAGCACTTACCATGTCTCCCAAAGTCTCTAGTTGGAAGGTCCTTCTAAATGAAAAGAAGCTATATTGCTTGCCACGTCCACCTGGGGTGTTGGAATCACACCTAGGCACGATCTCATTAGTGGCCATTGAAGGGGGTCCAGGTTGGTGTGGGGAACACATGGGACTGGGAGGCAGGAGTCTAGGCACTGGGTCACTGGCTTGCTGTGTGACTTTGAGCAAGGTGCTTCCCTTTCTGGCTTTTAGGTTCCCTGTTTGACAAGGCGAGAGGGACCCAGTGAGCTATAAATCACCTCTGAGGAGTCCTTGGACAAAAGGGTCCAGGCTGTCACCTTTGGAGTGTGACCCAGGATGTTCCAGGGACACTTGCTTCTAGCCCACCATGCCAATGCTGCTTGAGCAGTCCCTGGGCCAGGTGAGGTCCTGTCCTCACAGCTCACAGGCTTAGGGACTTGTGAGCCAGGAGCTCAGTGTGGCACCCTGAGAGCTGGGACAGGAGGCACCACAGGAGCCCCGCATCTGTCTGAGAGTCTGGGGTGGAGTCTAACCAGACAAGGGGACCCTTGGCCTCTGCTACCTGGAGGAGTCATTCCCCAAATACTGTGCGTTGATGCAGAGGTGGGGACCACTGCACAGGAGTCCCAGAGCCTCTGAAGTTCTCAGGAGCTGAGAAGGGGTGCACTGGGGAGACATGGCCTCTGGTTCTTGAAGGGTGGCCTCCACCATCATGCCAGGAGCAGCAGGACTGCCCAGACTTCGAAGCCATACTTCCCTTTCTATTCATTTGGTCAGAGGCAGCAGTTAATTTTGGTTTTTAGTAACCGCAGCACACTGTGCTCATCTGTTCCTGGCGGCCATGAGAAACGGAGAGGCTGCTGCTCACCCAGGGAGCCCACCCCGCCTGGTCTCCTGACACCGCCTCCCCCAGTCTCTCCGGGCCTGTCGAGGAGGACATAGTCCCAGCAAGGCAGCTAAGAGGAGCCAGCCCTAGGCCGGGCACTGTGCTTGACCTGATCCCTGCAGCCTGCTCTTAGCTGCCCTGGGAAAATGGGAAGTGAGGCTCAGGGCAGTCACATTAGGAGTGGAGTCTGGACCAGAAGTCACGAGAAGAGGTGTCTGCCATGGTGGCACATTGCCCCCCACCTTCTGGCGCCTCCCCCCCCCCAGCCTTCTGTTGGGCTCCTGTCCTCTGGGCCTGGAGTTAAGGGTACATGCCCCCCCAGGACTATCAGGATTATGATGGAGTCCTCAGGCCTCAGCCCCACCCCAAGGTTTCCTGAAAAGTCCTTTTGGTTTGGGGAGAGGGGGGAAGGAGGTCTTCAGAGCCCCAGAAATCACACCATGCACCCAGCTGCCGGGGGCGGAAGCCTCCACTCGGAGGGCAGCAGCGTGCGATATGGCCACAAACAAGCAATTTGTCAAAGTGTCTAAAGTGGGATGTTTTTGCTCCTGCGGCTCCACGGCTGACCCCTGCCCACATCCTGTTCAAGCTTCACCAGCACATGCTACCCAGACTGTCACAGGCTTTTGCAGGCAAATCTGTAGAGGCTGCCGGGCCCCTTGAAGCAGCCCCAGGGGTTAAGGCAGAGGCCAGGGCTCAGAGCAAGTGTAGCTTCGGAGCCTGTCAGATCTGCTTTCTGACTTGGCCCCTACCACTTACCCAGCTGCGGACCTTGGGCCAGGAGCCTCTGCTGCTCACCTGTAAGATGGGGACAATGATACTAACCTCACTGGAGGAGGTGCTAAAGCACATGACGATAAGTCCCATTGTCCCAAGGCTGCTGAACATATTCAGGGGGTAATTGAGGCAGGAGTGGAGATAAAGGGTCTTTCCATTCCTGACTTTTGGCAGGATGGATGATAATAACTAGAGACAGACAATTTTCTAAGCATTTTACATTAATTCATTTAATCCCAACAACCTATGAGGTAGGTACTATTATTCTTTCCATTTTACTGAGAAGGACACTGAGGCTCAGAGAGGTAAACTGTCCCACCCAAGGTCACCCAGCTAGTAAGAGCCTGAGCCCGGCCAGCTGGCCCCATCCACACCCTTAAGCTCTGTTCTCACTGTTTTGGGGGTTGTAGATAAGTGTCCACTGATGCGATGTCTTCACTTGCCCTTCACATCAGCTGTGGTTATTGAGCCCCTGGGGCTGGTACACTGCTGGGCCCCAGGGGATCCTGCAGGAGCCAGAGGAGACCCAGCCTGGTGGAGAACCACCCAAGTCAACAGGCCTCTTGATTGCGGAAGGGTCCCAGGAGGGGTTGACTGGCAACCTCTAATGTCCCCCTTTTGTGTCCACAGTTCAAAAAAGCCATGATGCCAACATTCACTGATTGAAACTTCTGAGTCCATAAGTCTCTGATTACAACATCCTTCAAAGGAACAGCCTATGACACAACCTTTGGAGCTTTCAGCCTTCTGAGTCAACATCCAAGTGTGACAAGGGAGGACCCTAAAATACACCTACTGCCCAGCCAAGAGGCACAGCCGTCCCACCTGGATCAGCCCTCTGGGTCTGGCTGGAGGGGCGCCTGGGGCCCGGGGTGGGGAGCTCAGGAGCCTGATAATATATGGCTTCGGTGGTTTCCACTGCAGCTGCTGCCAAAGGCCACGTGGACTGACCCCTCACCAGGTCAGAGCTGGGGCTCAGGCCTGGGCAAGCCTAGGATGGACAGAGATACAAGCCAGCGATACTAGTTCCCCCTCAGGGACCTTCAGAGCAGCTGGGGAACTGGACAAGCCCAGGTCCAGTGTGCTCCAGGCCAGAGGCTGGGCTAAAATAGAGCAGGGGCACCACCCGAAGGGGCGGGAAAGGTGGCACCTGGGGTTCCCTTGCCACGCCACCCCAATCACTGGCCAGCAGCCTTCTTGTTGGGAAAAGGGGGTTGGGGGCAGGAACCTTGCTTAGCATCTCCTCATCCTGGCCTGAGCCTTTGATTCTGGAAGTCTCCCAACTTCCATCCAGGATTCCACGCTCAGGTGGGCTCCCAGCTGGGAGACTCTGGGTCTAGCAGCAGAGGCCGGTGGGATCCCTTCTCAGCAGCTCCCATCCTCAATGGAGCCTGTCAGACTCTCCCTTTAGAGAATGGGGGGCAGCCACTGTCCAGCAAGAGTGCCCACTATGTGCCGGGCCCTGCGCTAGGCACTAATATGGAGATGTCTGGGGCCAAGGTCCTGCCTTTGAGAAGTGCCTGGTCTGTCCACCCACACACAGTAGGTGCTCAAGTAGTGGGGAGATGTGGAGAACAGGGTGTCAGGGAACTGCTGGGGGAGGTGGGGGTTCCTGGTGGCTGGAAGGTCACATGCAACCCCCTTAAAGGGAACAGGAGATCAGAGGCTAGAGGAGCAGTTAGGGGTCTCTTGCCTACTCTGCAGTGTGGGCAGGCCCAGGACAGCTGGCCCATCAGGCCACTAGAGACAGCGAGTCCTGAGTTCCAGGGACTTGTCCAAGGGTACACAGCAGCCAGTGGCCAGCCAGTGGCCTCAGGAAGCCAAAGCTCCCGGCCAGGCATCCAGCAGGAGTGGCCTTTAGCTCCGGACGGCCAGAGGTCCTCTGGGGAGGGAGTCCAGGGCAGCGTCCCTCCGCAGGCCCAGATGGGCCCGGCCTTGGCCTATCCCTCCGAAGCGGGGAACTCTCTTTCCCCTTTAAGAGGGGCGGGAAGGTTATTTCTACCCAGAACCTGCAGGCGGGCGGGCGTGGCAGGAGCGGGCTTACCTGTTTCCCGCCACCGGGCTGGGCGGGAGGAGGAGCCGGCACTCAACCTGCGGACCGCCGCGACCCGCCTGACGAGCACTCGCGGGGGCCCGGCCGGGGGTCGGCGGGGGGCCCGGAAGCCGGGGCAGAGCAAGGAAACCAACTTGGAGAGAGGAGTGACCTGGGGGCCGGGGGCGGAGCCGCGAGCGGGGGCGGGGAGAGCCGGCCGCCAGCCGGGGCCGAGAGCCGCGAGCGCGGCGGCCCAGGAAGCGAGCGCGCCGCCCACCCATCCGGGGCGAGAGCGCGCTGCGGGAGAGGCAGGCCGGGCCGGGGGCGCCCGGGCCTTCACCCCCGTGACCCCGAGCCCCTGCTGCCCTCAAGATGATGAAGAGGCAGCTGCACCGCATGCGGCAGCTGGCCCACACGGGCAGCTTGGGACGGTGAGTGTCACCCGCTTCCAGTCCCCACTCTCACCCCCGCAGGACCCGAGGGGCAGAAGGGTGCCGGGAGACGGAGGGGGCAGCCGGGCAGCCGCCCTCTGACCGGCCAGAGCCCTGCCCTCTCTTGCTCCCCTCTGAACGCCGCCCGCATCTCCCAGGCAGAGCAGGAGCAGAGGCCGGTCTTTGGGGGAAAGGGCTCCCCACCGCTGACTGGATGGGAGGGGGCTGCAGGGGGGAGAGTGCGCTCTGACCAAGGACACTGCGACTTCGCAGCCCCCAGGAGCTTTTGAGTGAGTGGTCCTCTCTGGCCTCACTTGTTCCCTCTGGACATTGGGGCTGTTAACCACCTCTGATTGCTGGGTGGGGTAGGGAAAAGGTCGATTAGGGCCCCAGACCGTGGAGGAGGGGAGGAGACGGGGTCCTGGCCCGGAGGGAGGAGAGGCCTGCCCCTGTCCTGAGGCGGCCCTTCCCCTCCCCCAGCCCAGGGGCCTCCTGCTTCTCTATCTTGCTTCTGCTTTTCCCAGACTCAGGTGGGAACGTCCCCAGGTCTCCCTGTTCCCACCCCCAGCCCCTGAGCTGGGGGATCCAGGCCGGAAGTTTGGGGAGCCTGTGAGGGCCTGTCTTCTCTGCTCCTCTTCCCCCAGCCTTGGGAGTTCCCCATTCTCTGAGCCCAGGGGAGGGGCCTGGGTGTCCAGAGACCTGGTTCTAGTCTCACACTGGCACAGATGCCTGCGTGAGCCTCAGGCAGTCAGGCCACCTTGCTGTGGGTCTCAGCATCCCCCATGTGTCCCCAGGCAGGGGCCGAGGGCCTGCCACAGCTATAGTCCAGAGTCCTATGTGACTGACAGCCCAGGAGTCTGAGCTCCCACACTTCCCGTTCTTGGAGCCAGCCTAGGCCTCCTATTCCTGGGGTGGGCTGATGATTTGGGGGTGGGCAGAAGAGAAGCTTTGACCCTGTGTCCCAAAGCTGGGCCCTGGGCAGCTTTCCCCGCCCCCCACTTCAGTTTCGTGCATCTGCCCTCCCTGAGGACACAGCCCTGGGTGGAGGAGGAAAAAGCCGTGTATCCTATTCCCACCCCCATGGAATGTGCTCTGACTGGGATGAGGCAGACTGGCCACCCAGGGCGCGCCCCACCTGGGCAGGGCACTGGAAGCAACTGGGGTCCAGGCGCCCTGCTGGGGGGCAGGGGGAGGCCGGGGAGTTCCTAACGCAGGCCAGCTCAGCAGAAGCTCTCTCCCCCTGCAGCACCCCGGAGACTGCTGAGTTCCTGGGTGAGGACCTGCTGCAGGTACGTGCCTGGGCCGGCAGCCGGTGGAAAGGCAGGCCTGTGCAGGCTGTCAGAGCAGAGGGCTGGGCGAGGATGCCATTTGGGGGCCTGGGTTGAGTCATTCCCCAAGCTGATGGTCATGGAGTCCAGGGGGAGGAGAAAGGTAGGAAGGCTGCTCTGGGGAGACAACCTCCGTTGATCCTAAACCCCCACACCTCCCTCCCAGGTGGAGCAGCGGCTGGAGCCAGCAAAGCGGGCAGCCCACAATGTCCACAAACGGCTGCAGGCCTGTCTGCAGGGCCAGAGTGGGGCGGACATGGACAAGCGGGTGGTGAGTGGGGGTCCCGGGAAGGAGGGGCCTGAGCAGCAGGCCTCAGTCTAATGGGGAAGTGTGGTTGCGGCTCGGGTCTCCCTGCCAGTCTGAGCCTCTGGCACCAAGGGCGTGGAGACTGCCCTGTCCCGTGGCCCCTCCCGCACTACGTTCATGAGACCTGTGTCTTTCCCATCCCCGTCTGGACCCTGCCCCCTCTACACCAGTCCCTGGTCTCACTGATCCCAAAGCTAGTGCTCTCCATAACTCCAGGTGGGAGTGTGGGGACATGTTTTGGAGTGTGGCAAGGGTGGGGAGTTGGGAGCAAGGCATGGAGGAGGGGAGAGCTCAGAGGTGGCCAGGTCAGCCACAGAAGCCCTGGGGCAGGGAAAGAGCCCCCGCTCAGAGGCCAGCTCTCCCTTCCAGTCCCCTCCAACCGTGTGACCTCGAGTGAGCTCCCTGCCCTCTCTGCATCTTAGTTCCCCAGTCTGTGATAGGACTTGGTCATTCCTTCTTGCCCAACTAAGTGGCTTCTGGGACAGAGGAAAGAGGACCCCAGGTGGGTGGGGGCTCTGTACATGGTCACAGGGAAATGTCACCCCCCGATGCCTGTTTTCATCCTGTTTCCCTCCTGGGTTCCCTCCTTCCTGCCCCAAGGGGCTCGCCCAGTGCTCAGGGATGTGCACTCACAGCTACCCCCCCCCGCCCCCACAGAAGAAGCTCCCCCTCATGACTCTGTCCACCACGATGGCTGAGAGCTTCAAGGAGCTGGACCCCGATTCCAGCATGGGGTGAGCACAGATGGGGCCCGACCCTCACCTGGGAATGCCAAGAAGTGATCTGGGCCGGGAGGGGGTCCACGTTAGACGAATGCCAGGCTGTGTCCAGGTCAGTGAGGGCAGCCTGCTTGCCCGAGATGGAGGAGAGATAGGAGGGGCAGGAAATCTTGGGGAGGAGAGGCCCCACCGAGTGTTTCCCAGGGGGCTGAGGGGCTGCCAGAGCCTGGGCCCACTGGTGCTATGTCCACAGGAAGGCCTTGGAGATGACCTGTGCCATCCAGAACCAGCTGGCCCGCATCCTCGCTGAGTTTGAGATAACTCTGGAAAGGGATGTCCTGCAGCCACTCAGCAGGCTGAGTGAGGTGACCTGTCCCCAGCTTCCCTAGCCTTCTAGCTCCCTCCCCGCCAGCCCACTGACCCCCACCCCCATACCTGCCCCCAGGAGGAGCTGCCAGCCATCCTCAAGCACAAGAAAAGCCTACAGAAGCTCGTGTCTGACTGGAACACCCTCAAGGGCAGGTGGGAGCCACAGCCACTGGGTGGGACCCCTACCTGGTTCAGCCCACAGAGATGGCCACAGAGCTTTCAGGCTCTGGCCACACTGGGAGCACACCGCAGGGGGTCCACTGGGTACAGTGTGTTTTCTGGTGCACACGTCCGGTCCATAGGAACGTATGTGAGGATACGTTTGACAGTGTGTACATGCTTGTCACAGCTGGTGCTGGGGGTGACCCCAAAGCCTAGGAAAGCCATAAACAATCCTCCAAGGTCCCTGGAGCAGAGGGGTGCCCCACCCTCCACTCTGGACCTGGGTGGCTGTGATCACCAAACCCACCACCAGGGGGCAGCCCAGAGCACTCACGGCCCAGGCTGGGCAGAGGCCAAGGGCCGGTGGCACTCTTGATTTGCATCCGTAAATCCCAGAATCCTATGTATGGGGAGATACTTGGCTCTGGACATGCAACGGGGCTGGTAACCAGCCCACCTTGGGGTCATTCCCCAGGCTCAGTCAAGCAGCCAAGAACTCAGGCAACAGTCAAGGCCTAGGAGGTGGCTCAGGCAGTTACGGTCACACCACCACGGCCAACAAGGTGGAGACACTGAAGGAGGAGGAGGAGGAGCTGAAGAGGAAGGTGGAGCAGTGCAAGGTGAGGGGGCCCTTGGGGTTCCCTGGATGTATGGGGGTGGCAGGGGTGGGTCCTGTTCCCATTTCACAGGCAAGAAAGCTGAGGTTTGGAGAGGTGACATGACTTGCCCAAGGCCACAAGGCTAGGAAGCAGCAGAGCTGGGTTTGGGTCGGTGTGCTGTCTACACCACACGCATCACACCTGGGAGGCAGAGGCTTGGTCTGTTCACCAGTCTTTGTGTTTGCTGAGTGAGTGAGTGAGTGAGTGAAAGGTGAATGAAAGAATGGTTGAGTGGGGAGTGACAGGCACTGTGCTGAGGATGTGGGGACACAGATGAGGACTAAGCAGCCATAAAAGCCCCTCCAGAGTTGGAGGGGTTCTGATGGGCTGGCCCCAAGTACAAACCTTGGCAGAGAGAGGGGATTGGCTGGGACCTTCCATGTACAGTTGTGTGGCCTCGGGCAGGTCACAAACCCCTCTAAGCCTCAGCTTCCATCCAGACCCCCATTCTCACATGGGCTAAGCTCTCCTCTCTCTGTCCCCAAGGATGAGTACTTGGCCGACCTGTACCACTTTGCCACCAAGGAGGACTCATATGCCAACTACTTCATTCATGTGAGTCCAAGACCAGGCTCCAGCCGTCCAGAGCTCAGGGGTTGGATGCCAGAGCCAGGGGCCACTGGGACCCTGTGAGATGGTAGGAGCTGGGGGGGTCTGCTCTTGTAGATCCTGGGGAAGACTCGGCTTCCCTCACTTCCCCTGAGAGTGTCCCTTTGTCCCCACAGCTCCTGGAGATTCAGGCCGATTACCATCGCAGGTCACTAAGTTCACTGGACACAGCTTTGGCTGAACTGAGGGAGAACCACAGCCAAGCAGGTGGGGACAAAGGCAGGGCTAACGTCACACTCCTGACCCGACCCTGCTCAGGGCTATTTAAGAAGCTTGCACTTTGTCCTGAAAGGCAATAGGGAGCCATGGATGAGTTCTGAGGGCTGGATTAGATTTGTGATGGAGAAATTGCTGTGGCTGCTGTGTGCAAGATGGAACGAAGGGGACAGGACTAGAGCCAGGAGACCTCTTAGGAGGCAGAAGGGAGGTGATGGTGGCCTGGACTAGGGCAGAGGCAGTGGAGGTGGGCAGATTCAAGAGATAAGATGGATGATTTCAGATGTTTACATGGACAGTTGGTTGGAAGGTGGTACCACCTTGAGGACATCTGGGAGCGACCCTTGCTTGACTTCCCAGGGATAGAAAGACCCCGGGCCACTGATCTGTCTTGTTCCTGCAGACATTTCCCCCTCGATGACAGCCGCCCCCTTCTCCAAGATGTATGGGGTGTCGCTGGGAACCCACCTGCAAGAGCTGGGCCTGGACATCGCCCTGCCCATTGAGGCCTGCGTCATGATGCTGCTTTCTGAGGGCATGAAGGAAGAGGTGGGACCCACTGGGGCAGCTGGGGAAGGAGCACTGGGGCCCTCATTCTGTCCCGAACCCCCACATGCTGCCCTGCCTGGTGCCTGTAATTCCCTCATTAGAGCACAGGTCCCTGGGAGAAGGCGTGGCCTCCTGGTGCTGAACTGATACTACCTCCCACTCAGTGATGCTCGTATGGGCTGGGCTCTGTGCTATGAGCCTTTGCATTCCTCGCTCCCTTTAATGACCCCAGTAGCCCTTGGAGGGAGCCCTTATTGGCTCCATTTTACAAGGGGGAGACAGAGGCAAAGAGGTACATGTGCCCGGAGTCATATGAGAAGGTGGCACTGAAACCACAGCGCCAGTCACTGTCACACGCTGTCCTTTGCACCTTAGTGTTGTTAGTACATTGCCTCCTTTCCTGAAGGTAGACCCTTAGGAGGTAGCAAAGACATATGTGGGCTTCTCAACGGTCCTGCTGGGGCCTCCTTCTCCCTCCCACTTCCAGCCAGACTCCTGTCTCCCCACGACTTTTCCCAGTTCCTTCCAGACTTCCCAGCCCTGCCCTTTGCTCAGAATTCTAGACCTTGAGAGTTAAGAAGGGCCAGGGACAGTGTCGTGTCCACTCTGCCCTCCAGACCAGTGGGGCCACTGAGGCCTGGTGAGGGCCAGCAGCCTACCCCAGGCTACAAGTGAGCCAGGGCCCCCTAGCCCGGGTACCCTGCCCTGCCCACCCCTCTGTGACCCCCACCTGCTCCCTCTCGCACCCCAGGGCCTCTTCCGTCTGGCCGCTGGGGCCTCCGTGCTCAGGCGCCTCAAGCAGACCATGGCCTCGAACCCCCGCAGCCTGGAGGAGTTCTGCTCTGACCCCCACGCCGTGGCAGGTGCCTGGTCCAGGCAGCCCCGGGCGGGAGGTTGGGGGAAGGGGTGTGGCTGCCTGAAATGACCCCAAGATAGTTTGGCTTTAAGGCCTGATATTCTGCTGAGGACACATAGGGGTTCTTAATGCAGGGTCCATGAGGAACCCCTGAAATCTGTATACATTTTCCTGGTGACAAGATTGCTAGCCTTCCTTTTCTCAAAGGGGCCTGCAGCCCAAAGAGACGATCAGACCTAGACACGTTAGTGTGAATGAGGGCTGGAGGTTCCTTCTATAGGGAGAGAGGGAGAGCAGGTTGGGGGGCTGCTTCTCTGCCTCTGATTTCTCCCCACCTCTGCCTCAGGTGCCCTCAAGTCCTATCTGCGGGAGCTGCCAGAGCCCCTGATGACCTTTGACCTCTATGACGACTGGATGCAAGCAGCCAGGTGAGGATGGGGGAGAGAGGGTGGGGAGGGGGACGCTGCTCAGGTGTAGCCGCTGACCAGGTCTCTCTCCTCAGCCTGAAGGAGCCGGGGGCCCGGTTACAGGCCCTCCAAGAGGTGTGCAGCCGCCTGCCCCCCGAGAACCTCAGCAACCTCAGGTGAGCCCACGCCCACCTCCCCCCAAAGCCAGAACCCAAAGACTTAAGGGCCCTGTGTTTGAATCTGGCCCTGCCACTGTGTCCTAAGCAATATTTCTGAAAACACAGCTTTGATGTACTAGTCATATTTTTTTAAATATTAGCCGTTGAAATGAACAATACCTGGAACCCTTAGAGCCACACTGCCTGGTTTCACATCCCGCCTCTGCCCCTATGTGGGCCTGGGCAGAAATCTCAGTGTTGTCATCTGGAAAATGCAGATTGTAACAGTCCCTACCCCATGGGGTGGCTGGGGGACTCTCAGCTTAGCTCCGTGCCCAACACTTAGTTGGCACTCAGTAGATCAGCTAATCTGACTATCAAAAATTTTAAAACCATGGCTCAGGCCTGTAACCCTAATGCTCTGGGAGGCCAAGGCGGGAGGATTGCTTGAGGCCAGGAGTTCGAGACCAGCCTGAGCAAGAGCAAAACCCTGTCTCTACAAAAACAGAAAAATTAGCCGGGCATGGTGGCATGCACCTGTAGTTCCAGCTACTTGGGAGGCTGAGGCAGAAAGATTGCTTGAACCCAGGAATTTGAGGTTGCTGTGAGCTATGATGATGCCACTGCACTCTAGCTCAGGCAACAGGGCAAGACCCTGTCTCAAAACAAAAAAAAAAAAATGTAAAAACGATCCCATGTGGTGTCTTTCCTACTCTTGGGAAACCCTAAGCTGGGGAGTTCTCAGGGCTCAGATGTGTCAGTGGGTATTCAGGGCCCCACATGCCCTGCCCCCGCCCAAGCCCACTTCCACCCCCAGGTACCTGATGAAGTTCCTGGCGCGGCTGGCCGAGGAACAGGAGGTGAACAAGATGACACCCAGCAACATCGCTATTGTCCTGGGGCCCAACCTACTGTGGCCACCTGAGAAAGAAGGGTGAGAGGCCATGGGTCAGAGAGGTGGTAGTGGGGAGGCAGTCCCCATCCTAGCCATCTGCTGCTTATTGTTCCCCCGGGCCTCAGTTTCCCCATTCTCGGAGGGGTCAAGTGGCTCCTGTTCTCAAGGCTGCCATGAGGAACAGCTTCAGCCTGAAGGGACCATGGACCCCATGGGGCTTTGGAGATAGGTATTCTGGGTTGTGGCGGTGATGGTGTGCTTGGTGGCCCGTTGGGTGACTGGGAGCCCAGAGGTCTGGCTCTCACCCCACCCCTTCACCTTCCAGAGATTGGCCTTGGGAGGTCACCCTCATGACTGCCATTTCCTCGTCTGTAAACTGGGGAGAAGTTATGTCAACTTTCGGGGCTTTTGCTTTGAGAATTAGATGAGATGATGAATAGGGAGATTTTTACAAACTGTAAAGTCATATATGAGAGGTCGTTATTTACCTGGCCACAGACGGCGAAAGATTTCATCTGTGCGGAGTGCAGTTCCTTGGTAGAGGCTGTCTAGACCAAGACTCCGAGGAAGAGGGTCCTGGGTGTGGCTGATCCCTGTGTCCCCAGTGCCCAGCCCAAGGCCACACAGAGAGTTGGGGTCACTAAAACTCTGCTAAGTGGATGACTCACTTCGTCTCCCTTTTTGTCCCAGGGACCAGGCCCAGCTGGACGCAGCCTCAGTGTCTTCTATCCAGGTGGTGGGCGTGGTCGAGGCGCTGATACAGAGTGCAGACACCCTCTTCCCTGGAGGTGCAGCTCCTGCTTCCGTGAAGGCTTGACTTTGTGCCCTCCCTCTGCCGGGCCCCGTCCCTGTCCCTGTCCCTGTCCCTGGCAGCCCTACGAACTCACCACGAGGCCTGGAGGAAATTGCTTCTCCACACTGAGCCTCAGTTTCTCATCCCTAAAATGGGACCGATCCTGCCTGCTTTGTGGGACTGTCGTGAGGCTCACGTGGGAGTGGGGAGGCAAAATGTGGTCCAGATCATTTCGGGGGGAAAGGGGGAGTGACCCTGACACAGGCTGAGGCGGGGAGAATGGCGGAGGCTCCGAGAGCCAACACCTGCTCCTTCTACCTCCAGACATCAACTTCAACGTGTCAGGCCTCTTCTCAGCCCTCGCCCCTCGGGACACGGTCAGCGACCAGCTGGCCTCTGAGGCGCTTCCACCCGTTGCCGTGCCCACCCCGGTTCCAGCCCCAGCCCCAGCAGCTACCAAGGAAAGGTGAGGACGGAGGGGTATGAGTGGCCCCATCCTGGCCCCCACAGACACTCAGCCTGAGGCACCATCTCTCAGGACTTTAAGCAGCATTTTAGCAAATGTGATGATTGGTATTTTTATAGCAAAGACCAGGTCTCCCAGTTCTCCCAGTTTGGATAAGGTGGGGTCTCAGCCTTGTCTGCTGTGTTCCCTTGTTCATTGCATGGCAATTTACTGAGCACCTACTGTATGCCAGGCACTGTTCCTGGCCCTGGGGATTTAGGGAACCGGGGAGGTGATCATTTTGGAATCTGTAAAATACCTTCCAGTTTCCTCTTCGATCCTTCAGATCCACAAGGGCTTCGTGGTTCTGTGTTGCTGACACACTGGGCAGGCATTGGTCAGACCACAGACTGCCGTGGCCCAGACTGTGACTGTCCACAGCTGAGCAGGACAGACAAATGCCGCCCTTAGAGCTCACATTCCAGCGGGGCGGGGAGAGAGAGATTCGACATGTACATCCACAGACGCGTTCTGTAATGTCAGGGCAGTGCTGAAAAGCAAGATAAAGCAGGAAACGGGTGTGGGGGGCTGCTCTAGCTCTGGCTCAGGAGAGGCCTCCCCAGGGAAGAGACCACCAAGCAGAGACCCAAAGGCAGCCCGGGGTGAGCATGGGTGTCTGCTTCTCAGCTGCTCTCCAGCGTCCAGTGGCCAGAACATCTCACAGAGATCACATAGAGGCGGAGCGCTGAGGCAGAGGGCAGGCCCTGTGTCCCACCTCCCATCCTAGCCTACCTGCCAGGCAGGCGGGGTGCCCTCCTGGCCCCAGGGGACCATGGACCCTGTCACAGGGTCATTAACAGCCAGGGCTCAGTGGACACAAACCCTGGCCAATGCTAGAAGCATCTTCTGTGGGGAGGTGGGGGACAGATTCCAAGCATAGCCACAGGGTGGTGGGAGCGAGTGTGGTGAGGACCCAAACTCCACCTGACAAGATTCCGGGAGATGCCTAAGCCTAGCCCTGACACTCCTTCCCTCGGCAGGACAGAGTCTGAGGCGCCCCCCAGACCAGCCTCCCCCAAGGTCAACAGGAGCCCCCCGGAGACGGCTGCCCCAGTGGAGGATATGGCTCGAAAGAGTGAGTTGGCTGTAGGAGAAGAGAAGGGGACAAAGGGTGGGTAGGGAGAGGCGACAGCAAGCCAGGTCCTCCCATCTTTTTAGATAGCCAGGGGAGGCCAGGAATCGAGGTGGTGAAAAGCCCAGGTTTTGCCACCTGGCACTCTGGGTTCAGACTCCAGCTCCGTGACCTTGGGCAGGTATATTCACGTGTCTGAGCCTCAGCTTCCTCCTCTGTGTAATGGAACAGTAACTGCACTTACCTTGTAGGGCTGTGTGGGGCATTCAGTGGTGCTGCAGGGAGAGTGCCTGGCCCTAGCACACAGCAGGTGCCCATTAAAGGTTCGCCAGCATGAGCACTGGGGCACTGGAGTCCTGACCCTCAAGAAGCCCAGAGATGACGGTGCAGAGTAGGGAGGGAATCTTCAGAGGACATGGAAGGAGAAAAGACGGTAGGGTGGGAAGAAGCAGGGGGCAACTCGCCTGTCCGCTTGCCCGAGAGCCGGACAGGGGAGGAGGGTGACTGGCACACTCGGGAGGCCTGCCCAGCCCCAGAGGCACCGGCCTTTCCTGCCTGGGCGTACGATGTGGAGCCGGGAGTAGCTGGAGCAGCTGCAAGAGCCTCTGGACCGGGAGCTGGCAGGTGGCTCAGAGGCCTTCTGGCAGCCTTCTCGGAGGAGGGGGTGAGTGGGATGTTGGCTTACCTGAGCACAGAGGCTTAACTGCTCACAGGGCTGTCACAGCGTCACCTGAGCTGGTCCTCACATAGGCTCTGGCAGGTCGAGGCAATCGTCTGTCTTACCAATGAGGAAACTGAGCCCCAGGCAGCAAGTGGCTCACACCACATCCCCCAGCGAGCAGAGCTAGGGCCAGAGTCCAGCCCTCCTGGCCACCCAGCCCCCCGGCCGTCTCATGAGGTTGCGACTGCGCAGTGGATCTTTGAGAGCCGGGGTGGGGTGGTTGTGGTGGGCTTCTGAGAGGAGGTGCTCGAGCCCCACGTGTCAGCAGGGACAGGCGGCATTCGTTTATTCAACAGACAGATACAGACACGTACCCAGCGCCCAGCCGTGCTGGCCAGCAGCACACAAGGGGACCCCGCTGGGTTTATGTCCTGGGAGGGAGACAAGCAATGACCGAGTAAAGTAAAAACGAACAAGCTCGTTTCAGGGGACAAAGAGTCCTACAAGGGAAATAAAATGGGAAAACGGGCAGAGTGACTGGGGTGGGGCGTGGGGAGGTCAGGGAGGGCCTCTGAGGGGTGAAGGACAGGAGAAAAGACCCGAGTGACAGGAGCCAGCCGTGCAAACTGTTCCCAGCAGAAGGAACAGCAGACGCAAAGGTCCTGAGGTAGGACCGAGCTTGGAGGGTCTACCACAGGCGACGTGGACGCTTAACCTTCCCCTTTCCTTCCTCCGCAGCCAAGCGCCAAGCGCCTGCCCGGCCCAACATGCCGCCCCCCCAGCTGTCCAACCCCCGTGCCTCCGCCCCAGCCCCGCCGCCACCCTCTGGTTCTGGTAGCCCTGTGACCCCCCGAGCTCTGCCCCGCCGTCTGGTTGGCAGCAACCTCCGGGCCCCCACGGTGCCACCCCCATTGCCCCCTGTGGCCCCCCAGCCTGCCCGGCGCCAGAGCCGGCGTTCACCAGCATCCCCCAGCCCGGCCTCCCCGGGGCCAGCCTCCCCCAGCCCAGTCTCCTCGAGCACCCCTGCACAGGTGGACCTGGGGGTGCCCACAGAGGAGGGAGGGGCTCCTGAGGCTGCCGTTGGGTTCCCTGCTCCCCCAGCCACCCCACCTCAGCCCCGGCCCCGGAGCCTCGCCTCAGAGACCGACTGAGGGGCCGGCTCCTCCCTGAATGGCCCTCAGTGTCCCCTCCCTCCCACCTTGTCTCCCAGAACAGCTCTCACCACCCCCCGAGGGGTGGGGGCCCCCAGCCTTTGCTCACAAGTGCCTCGGTGCCCGCTGGGCCGGCCCCCATGGCCAGGAGGGCTCAGGACAGTCCTCCACTTCCTGACCTTTTCCTCTTCCACCCTGGGCTTGGGGTCCCCCCGCCGCACTCCCCACTCTCTGGCAGGGTCGCAGGGGAGCCACCGGTAGGAAGGAGAGGCTTGCCTGCTCCTACAGGACTTATATTTTTCTGTTGCCAACGTATTTTTTTATAAGGCTGGTAAATAAATTATTTTGGACAAAACTGGAGCAGCTGCCCAAATGATAGTTTTATTTTCTGTCCTTGAATAAAGAGGCCACTTTCATAAAGAGGAACAAATTACATGTTCTTTGCCTCCTTTCTTCCTGTCTGAAATAATAACCGCCGACGGTTTTAGAGCTTTCTCTGTGCCACACACTGTGCGTTTCTGAGCATGGTTTCCATGTCATCTTCTCCGGGTGAAGTAAATCCCATTGCGTCTTACAGGTGAGGAGACCGAGAAGTCTCCTCGGTCACAAAGAAGTGACCTGTGAAGGTCACACAGCTGGTAAGGCAGGGACTGGGATTAGGGGGTAGGTCTGTCTGATTCAAAGCCTGGCTCCTTCCTGGCATTCTAGGCAATGTACTCAACTTCTTGGTATCCCAGTTTTCTCATTTGTGAAACAGTATAACAATTCCCACCGCAAAAGTGTTGCTCTGAGGATCAAATGAGACACTCCTATACGGACCAAAGCACCATCCTTGGGACACAGAAGCGCCCGATAAGTGCTGGCTGCTGCTACTGCTGTTTCCCCCAACCCCCACTGGGAGAAGGCAGGGAAGGCTCCCCAAGGAGCAGGAGTGGATCTGTCTTCAAGCTTTCCCTAAGGCTGCTCTCTGCCAGACCCTGGGCCAGATCCCCGCCTCAGCCCTACACCCAAGGAGCTCCTAGAAACAGGCAAGAGAAGTGACAATTAGAATCAAGTGTCATGGTACTGGAAGCCTGTATTAGCCCAGTTAGGGATGGGCCATCTAACCCAGACTGATGTGTGTGTATTGGTGAGGTAGTCAAGGAAGGCTTCTTAGAGGAGGTGGTATCTAAGGTGAGTCTTTCAGGAGCTGGCCAGGTGAAAAATTCGAAGGAATCCATCCCCACACTTTAAAACACTGGCTCCTCAAAGATCCCAAGACCAGCAGTGTCCTCCAGATCAGAAGCCTGCCTCCCTAAGACAGGAGCCCAGGCAGCCTGGGGTCACCCAGTCACCACCCTGGGTAATCAGCCACTGCTGCTCTGGCTCTCTCCCTTCCTCACGTGCTCCAGTGACAGGCTGCCTGCAGCCCAGTGCTTCTCCACCCTGTCATCACAGTAGAACCGCTGTAATTAATTAAACACCAACCTTGCCAGGTGCAGTGGCTCACACCTGTAATACCAGCACATTGAGAGGCCGAGGCAGGACGACCGATTAAGGCCAGAAGTTCAAGACCAGCCTGGGCAACACAGTGAGACCTCCATCTCTACAAAAAAATAGAAAAATCAGCTAGGCACAGTGGCGGGCGCCTGTAGTCCCAGCTCCTTGAAGCTGAGGTGAGAGGATCACTTGAGCCCAAGAATTTGAGGCTGCAGCAAGCTATGATCGTGCCACTGCATTCCGGCTTGGCCCACAGAACGAGACCTTGTCACTTAAAAACATAAAAAATAAACAAAAATACCAACCAACCAAAAAATGCCCAGGCCCCACCCAAAATGATTCAATCAGAATCTCTGGGCCGGGCGCGGTGGCTCACGCCTGTAATCCTAGCACTCTGGGAGGCCGAGGCGGGTGGATCGCTCAAGGTCAGGAGTTCGAGACCAGCCTGAGCAAGAGCGAGACCCCGTCTCTACTAAAAATAGAAAGAAATTATATGGACAACTAAAATATATATAGAAAAAATTAGCCGGGCATGGTGGCGCGTGCCTGTAGTCCCAGCTACTCGGGAGGCTGAGGCAGTAGGATCGCTTGAGCCCAGGAGTTTGAGGTTGCTGTGAGCTAGGCTGACGCCATGGCACTCACTCTAGCCCGGGCAACAAAGTGAGACTCTGTCTCAAAAAAAAAAAAAAAAAAAAAAGAATCTCTGTGCTCCTGCTACGCATTGGTATTTTTTAAAGGCATTTGTCAAAAGACATCGAACTGTATGTACATTTAAGATCTGCGCATCTTTATGTAAATGATATCTCAAAAAAAATAAGTTCCTCGGGATTCTACTGCACAGCCAGTGTGGAGAACCACGGGTCTAGACCGAGGGCCCCAACGTCCAAGAAGACACCATGCTCCTGTGCTCTCAAGACTTCCCTCAGAGCTGGAGCGTCCACGGTTCAGAGGGCAATGAGACTACAACTCACTGAGCATCTGTTCTCCTAGCAACCAGCTCTCCTAAGCTTCTGATTGGCTGGAAAAAGCGGGACTATTCGCTTCCCTTTTTCTAGTTATAGTTCTTTATTGGTTAAGAAGAGGGTCAGTCTCCTAGGTTCCCACCCTTGTGAGAGGTTAGTCGGTCTTGAAACTCGGCGGCGACTGGCCCAGCAGAGATAGAGGCGGGGCGAAGGATCATACTAGTTCTCCATTGGTCGGCTCCCCTAGGTGGGAGCCAAGATTCCGCCCCTTTCTCCAAATTACGTACGCTCGCGGTCTCGCTTCTCTCCCAGACTTTCACCCCCATTGGCCGAAGGGCAAGGCCGTCACCCGGCCCCCTGACCCTTCCGGCGCGCCGATTGGCGGCTGCGGGAGACGTGCACGGGCAAGCGCCGTGCCCGCGGCGGGAGCGCGGCGCGGGCGGCGAAGGGTGGGCGGCCGGCCGGCTGCATGGCGCGCTGCGAGCGGCTTCGCGGCGCGGCCCTGCGCGACGTGTTGGGCCGGGCGCAGGGCGTCCTGTTCGACTGCGACGGGGTGCTGTGGAACGGCGAGCGCGCAGTGCCGGGCGCCCCGGAGCTGCTGGAGCGGCTGGCGCGGGCCGGCAAGGCGGCGCTGTTCGTGAGCAACAACAGCCGGCGCGCGCGGCCCGAACTGGCCCTCCGCTTCGCGCGCCTGGGCTTCGGGGGACTGCGCGCCGAGCAGCTGTTCAGCTCCGCGCTGTGCGCCGCGCGCTTGCTGCGCCAGCGCCTGCCCGGGCCGCCGGACGCGCCGGGCGCTGTGTTCGTGCTGGGCGGCGAGGGGCTGCGCGCCGAGCTGCGAGCCGCGGGGCTGCGCCTGGCGGGGGACCCCGGCGACGACTCGGGCGCGGAGGACGGCGCGGCCCCGCGTGTGCGCGCTGTGCTCGTGGGCTACGACGAACACTTCTCCTTCGCCAAGCTGAGCGAGGCGTGCGCGCACCTGCGCGACCCCGACTGCCTGCTCGTGGCCACCGACCGCGACCCATGGCACCCGCTCAGCGACGGCAGCCGGACTCCAGGTGAGCGCAGAGCTGGAGGGGAAACTGAGGTGGGGGGCGGCCTGCGCGTTCTCCTCCACTCCTGGGGGTGAGGGGCGGCGAAGGGGAAGGGGTGGCAAGTGGGGAACCAGAGAGATGCGAGGAAGGCCCAGGTGCTTTCGTGTGTATGTCTGGTAATTCCTACAGCCACCTCCCTGCGAGGGCAGCGGTGGGGGTCCCCGTTTTACAGATGAGGAAACAGAGGCCCATTGTGGCTCGGAGGGTTGCTGGCGGAATTTTGCCCTACCCCACTCACCATCAGGGTGGTTTTGGAGGGTTGGAAAGGAAGCCTGGAAGGGTTGTCCCTCTGTGGAAGGGTTGGGACAAGGTTCCTAGGGACAGGATGCAGGCAGGTGTGTGGGGAGCACAGGAAGTGGAGTTCTACCTGAGTTCCAGTTCCAGCTCCACGCACTTACGTAACCTCCAAGCATCTCTGCCAGGGTGTAAAATGGGAATGTTCACCATGCCAGTTTCATCCAAGGGGACCATGATCAGGGTGAGTGCCTGACACATAGTAGGTGCTCACATGATGTAAGTTGTAGCCAGAGTACACCCATATTACAGAGAGCTCTAGGAAGCACCTTGGTGTCTGTTCATAATTTGTTTGCAAATGACTCCAGAGATGAGAGTTATTGTTCCATTTCTTAATTAAAGAAACTGGGACAGCTGGGCGTGGTGGCTGGCACCTGTAGTCCCAGCTACTTGGGAGGCTAAGGAGGGAGGATCGCTTGAGGCAAGGAGTTTAAGGCTGCATTGTGCTGTGACAATTGCACCTGTGAATAGCCACTGCACTCCAGCCTGGGCAACATAGTGAGACTTCTCTTAAAAAAGAAGAAAAAGAAGAAACAGGGTAAGAGAGGGGAAGTGCACTGCCAAGAGCATATAGTGAGTCAGTGATAGAGCACAGAACCTGAACATGGTTCCTGTGACACTGAGCCCTGGTCCAAGGCACCCTTCGCTGCCGTCTTCTGCACACTGAGCCCTGCTTAAGAGGCGGGAGCAGGCAGGGCCCTACATTGTGGGGGGCTGGAGTTAGACAAGAGCAGGTGGCAGCAGAGGCAAACGGGCAGTGATGAGTGTGTGTGGTCAGGTCAGTACCCCAGTCCATAGGCTTGGGGCCTGGACAGACCTCTGTCACTCCCTCTCTGCTGGCCACTGACCCAGTCATTGACACCAGAACCCTAGGGGGTGGGGCAGTATTGAGCGGGGTGAAGCAGACATAGGATTGTGATGGGGTGGAGAGGAGGCCTAGTGCCGAGGGGATCTGGGGAAGCTTCCTGGAGGAGACACGTTGCAGGGTGTGGTGATAATGTGCCAGGAGACATAGACACGGTGTTATGATGGGATGGCAGGGAGGGATTCTACAGACCTGTCCTGGCTCTGCCGCAGACCTACTTGCTACATGACCACCTCAGCCTCAGTTTCCCCATAAATCTGAGGTCAGGGCTCTGGTCAGCGCTCTCAGCTGCAGGAGCTCCTGCCTGCCTGCCCTAGGCCGTGCTGTGAGAAGTGAGTTTTTCCCTGGAGACTTCAAAGCTCAGTTCAGGCTGTGGGTTGAAAGGTTGCCCAGGGCTCAGGAAGGCTGGTGTCAAGGAGCTGGGAAGAGACCGGCCTTGCCCACGCCTGCCTCACTGTCCTCTGTGTGACCCCAGACCCCTGTGCCCGCCTGTCCTGCTGTCACTCCCACAGCCTAGAGGGGTAGGCAGAGGCTTAACAAGTACAGTGCTGTAAGTCATGTTTGTACACAACTGAATGATGTAGCTTTGAAATAGTGTGTTATGAAAATATTAACAAAGGCCCCTGTTATGCATAAAAGTCTGAAATAATGCAACTCTTCACCCCCAATTCCTCCTCTCCTTCCCCATGGGCCTCCTAAATTGTGTGTTTACCTTGTTGCCACATGGCAGCCACTTGAGCCAGCAAATAGAAATGCCCACTGTCTTAGGAAGACGTCATCGGCATAACATGCAACAGCCCTGGATTACAGAATGCCGGGTTAGGAGGAATGTGGGGGTGAGAGACAGTTATGCTCATACACTCCCCGGCTAGGATGCTTGCGCCCCCAGGGTAGGGATGTCTGTTGCGTTGACAGCCCTATCCCCAGTGTCTGGCATATAGTTGGGCCTCAGTAAATACTAGCTGAACGAATGAAGTGGGACATAGGAGTCCCAAAGGTGACCAGTCTCCATCCTGGTGGGAAAGGACAGAGCTGACAGAGCTAGGGCCATACTTGAGCTGAGAAAAACACCTTGGGGTGACTCAGTGGAGCCCTTCCCATCCTGGGAGGAATCACTAACCAAGGGGGCAAAAGGCTTTTATTCCCTACTGAGTTCTTAAGAAAACAAGCCTTCTTAAGAAAACAAGCTGGCAAGTTCTAGGTCAGATGTCAGGGAGAACTTCCCAGTGGTGTTGCCCTGAGCCAGCCTGGAAGCCCAAGTTCTGACCCACCTCTGCCTTGATCCTGTGACACTGGGCGGTTCCTCCACCTCGTCTGAAGGCCAAGGAACTAAGGACTCTTGCTGTCCCCACCCATTTTCCCCTTCTGTGTCTTTGGCTTAACTAAGCAAACTGTTGTCGGCTGTAAGAAGGGAGACGGGGCCCAGAGCATTTGGGATCAGACCAGCGGAGCTCTGATAAATATTTAGCAGGCAGAGGAGCCTTCTGTGGTGCAGATACTCCCGCCGTGGCCGATTTCGAGCTACCACCGTGAAGTCCCTGCATGGGGAGTTGGGAAGAGGCACGCAGTAGCACACCATTATGTGGCATTCCCACCGTACCGATGGAAACTGCCTCCACAGCGTAGGTAATAGTAAAATGCGGTAAAATAATTAGGAAGTGATGAGCTTTGAGAACTTATTAAAGCAAAACTCATTTATTTGAGAGTTTAAAAAGTTGACTTTTAATAGTAGCTTCCTTTAACAACCAGCCCACAAAATTCCTGAAAAGGAAACAGTCTGCATTCCCAAATCAGTACAAGCCAGCCCAGCACACCCCTGGCTCAGACCTACCTGAATGCAAATCCTTTTGCTGTCACTTATGAAGCTGTGCAACCCTGGGCAAGTGACTAGCATCACTGAGCCTCAGCTTTTTCATCTGTACAATGGCCTTCCACGAGCCCCCCGACAGCCCTGGCAGTTTAGAATATGCTTGGTAAATGGTGATTATCATCATCATCTTTTGTTCAGGCACATTAGTGTGAAGGCAGAATGTTCTGGCACAGAGACATGCCTGTGAGACAGGCACAGTGGACTCATTGTGTGGGGCAGGATGGTACCAGGCTGGGAGACAGGATTGTCCTTTTCTAAACAGCCCTCCTATTGTTAGACACTTGGGCGAGTTCCATGCTTTGGTTTATAGTTACTGTAGCCACAGACATCTTCAAGCATGTAGCTTTTTGTCTCCAGTTGGAATTCTCTTCTTGCTATCACTTTCCGGGGGAGGCTGACTGGGTCAGAGGTGCAAATATTTCTGTGCTCTGCTATGTTCCAAAAGGGTTGTGCCAGATGCATGGGTTCTTGTAGCAATAACCACAACTGCAGTTAAGTGCTTTTCCATTTACAAAGCTCTTGCCCCTGTGGTGCTCCCAGCACCCCTTTGGAGGTGGGTGTTACTTGGCTCCCTCTTTTGTGGGGAGTCCAGAGAAACTCAGAGAGGTTGGGTAGTTGAGGTTGAGAGGTTGCCAGGAGGCACACAGCTGCCAGGGTAAAATACTGAACCTCAGGCAGGACTGACTGAGCCAGGCCCTGTTTATAGGGAGGAGCTCATCAGGGCCTTACAATACCCACATGAGATAAGTGCCACTGATAGCTCCGTATTAGAGATGGGGAAACTGAGGCACGGAGACATTTACTAGCCTGCCCGAGGATAGTGGAGATGGAGTCTAGATACAGGTATCTGGTTGCAGTCTGTACTCTTAACCGCCACACTAAGATTTGGAAGCAGACCTTCTGACTCATTTTAGTGACTAATTTTTACCCAGTGCCAAGCTCCCTGGAATCCCAGTTTCAGGCCTTACGCTCACCCTGCTGCCCTCCTGCTGACAGAGTCTCCCTCCCCTCTCTCTGCAGGCGCTGGGAGCCTGGCCGCGGCGGTGGAGACAGCCTCAGGACGCCAGGCCCTGGTGGTGGGCAAGCCCAGCCCCTATATGTTCGAGTGCATCACAGAGCACTTCAGCGTGGACCCCGCCCGCACGCTCATGGTGGGTGACCGCCTGGAGACCGACATCCTCTTTGGCCACCGCTGCGGCATGACCACTGTGCTCACGCTCACAGGTGTCTCCTGCCTAGAAGAGGCCCAGGCCTACCTGGCAGCCGGCCAGCATGACCTTGTGCCCCATTACTACGTGGAGAGCATCGCAGACTTGATGGAGGGGCTGGAGGACTGAGCCCACCTGACCTGCAGCCGCAGGCCCGCCCCTTCCCCACTCCTTGATCTTGTGGATGGAGCCGATAGGTCATGAGCCGAGTTAAGTGCCACCGACTCCCTGGCCCCAGTTTATGCACCCTGGTGGGGCGGGGACCCAGGGAAGTTTTGAGGCCCTTGCACCCTCTCCCAGCAGTGGCTAGGCACTCTTTGCTGTCCCAGGAGCTGGTCCACCATGGGTTCATCTTGGCCTAACCCAGCCAGGTGGCCTTACTTCCTGTCATCTCTCCTCCTTAAAACCTGGGTCCTGATGCCAACTGAAAATTTTCTCCAACCCTGAGCACTTAATCCTCTCCCCTCTCCCTGGGCCTTGTAAGAGCTGTACCTGTCCCTCATGTCCTGGCCCTTGAGTTCCAGTTGACCAATCGGCAAGTCTAGGTAACCATAGCCCATTCTTGTCCTAAGTGGACCAATTCAAAGGCTAAGTGATGTGACTCATTGATGCTGGGTTTTGAGGATACCAATCAGAAGGCTGTGACAATGATTCTTGCATGTCCTAGGTCTTGGGTGGACCCATCAGGATACCAAGTAATAATGACCCATTGGTCTCTTAGATCCTGAATAGAACAATCCAGAAGTCTAAGATAAAGTGGCCTCTTGATAATATGAGTCTGACTTGACCATCCAGGGGTCCAGATTCAGTCGATAAATAAGGGTCCAAGTTCTGAAGACGTCTTGCTTCTACAAAGATTGTGGTGCAGTGGGCGGCTCTGGGGCTTCTGTGGCCAACAGCCCCACCCTTTCCCGGTCATGGTACCTGTACAGTGTTGATGGTGGCCACAGCCTGGAAGGTGGGCTTTTGTGTCCCTGTGTGGTCAGTGTTTGCTGTGCCACCTCTCTCCCATGCCCACTCCCAGCTATTTATTTATTTATTTATTATCGTGTGCCAGTGGGGGTGGGGGCTGGGCCTTCCTCACCACCTCCCTGTTGTAACCAGTCCTTCCGTACTTAATAAAGTGCGAGTGGGAGTGTTTATTTGTGTTTGAGTCTGTGGCTGAGAAGCCCCTGCCTGAGCCTGCTCTCCGCAGAACTGGCGTGCCACATTTTTCCCTATGTGAAATGATGCATCCAAGTTCCAGAATGTTCTCTGTGTGTATTACCTTGACTCAAAAACACTCTATGCATCAGTGATCTGTTTCAGTGGTTTGGAAAACCCAGCAAGTTTGTATTACTTATTCCCTTTTACAACTTGGGAAACTGAGGAGCAGAAATGTGATGTTAACTTCCCCAAAAACACACAGCTGGAAGGTGTGGTCACCTTATGCAGGATTTGAACTTGTGTTGGCTGATTCCAGGAGGCTATAGCTCCTTCTCTGGAGATACTGAGAGGAAGACAGGAAGGTGGAAGATGAGGTCCCCCCACCCCCTGCCCTCAGGGAGCTCAGGTGAGATGTCCTTTAAGGCATCCATCACAACTGGGATGCTGCTAGTGGAGGCCTGTCCTGCTGGCCCGAAGCTCCTCCAGGCCAGGGCCATGTGATTCTCTCATCGCTGCATCCCCAGTGCCTCGTGCAGAGTGGGTGCTCAGCTATGGGCTGGCTGAGGGGCAGCCCAGACGGGCCTAGAGAAGCCGAGTGGGGAGATGCAGTGAGTGCTCCAAGCCTGTCATTGACTTACTTGTCACTTGAGCACAAGCTCCTTCCTGCTCAGCTTCAGTTTCCTCATTGTGAAGTGAGGAGTAGGACTTCAAGGCCTGGGAAATCCTCTCCAGTGTGGGTCGTCTTGGGAAGAGAGTGCTTTACAGAGCCTGGCTGCATCTTGAGGTCGGAGCAAATGTAGCCTGTTCATGGAGACTTATGGTTGTGACAGAATCTCAGCCTAACCTGGCTAAGGCATAAGGGGGTTGATTGGCTGCCCCATGAGGTGTTCCAACACCTTCCAGGCATTTTCCCTCTCAGTTCTGCCTCCCAGACAATGAGTACCTCTCGCCCAACCAACATCCCAGGGCAGATTCTCATTGACCTGGCTCGGGTCACGTACCCATTTGGAAACCTGTACCCAAAGGGATGGGACATAGCTATTGGCCAGCCTGGGTCATGTGACCCTATCCTCCCTCCCCTTCACCAACAGGAAAGTGCTTGCTTCTCTGGACCTAACAGCCATTCCCTGCCTTCTTTCTTGCCAACAGAATGTTCATTTCCTTCAGGGTAGCACCTGGAGGCATCCTAATCCCAAACAGTAAATCTTGATTGTTTTATAGTTTGAGTCTAAACCAGTCATGGTTGAGCCCTGCTGGTCGGTGATTGGTTTAGGTGTGGACATGTGACACACATCTGACCAATGAGACACGAAGGGAGGTCTGCTGGGAGTTTCTGGAAATGTTTACCTTACTTCTAAAGGACAGGGGGGCAGAATGGTCTGAGTGCAGTGGTGTTCACAACTAATTGATCACAACCAGTTACAGATTCCTTTGTTCCTTCCCCATTCCGACTGCTTCACTTGACCAGCCTTAAAAAAAATATATATACATAAAAAAAATAAAAAAAGGACATGGAGGGGCCAGGCATGGTGGCTCATGCCTGTAATCCTAGCATTTAGGAGGCCGAGGTGAGAGGATTGCTTGAGGCTAGGAGTTCAAGACAGCCTGAGCAAGAGAAGATCCCATCTCTATAAGGAATAGAAAAATGACCCCTTTTCCGGTTGTGGAGCCGCTCGGTGAGGATCTTTACACCTGTAACCATGCCGTCCAAGGGCCCATTGCAGCCCGTGCAGGTCTCAGGATGCAAGAAACCCGCCACAGCTGTGGTGCATTGCAGACGTGGCAATGGCCTCATCAAGGTGAACGGGCGACCCCTGGAGATGATTGAGCTGTGCACACTGCAATACAAGCTACTGGAACCTGTTCTGCTTCTGAGCAAGGAGCAGTTCGCTGGTGTGGACAGCCGTGTCCATGTGAAGGGTGGTGGTCATTTGGCCCAGATTTATGCTATCCATCAGTCCATCTACAAAGCCCTGGTGTCCTATTACCAGAAATACATGGATGAGGCTTCCAAGAAGGAGATCAAAGACATCCTCATCCAGTATGACCAGACCCTGCTGTTAGCTGACTCCGGTCGCTGTGAATCCAAAAAGTTTGGAGGCCCTGGTGCCCATGCTCACTACCAGAAATCTTAATGATAAGCCCATCACGAGGATCGGGGGTCACCTGTATATAAAAAAAAAAATGGTTGTAGGATTTAAGGTTTTAAAAAAAAGAAAAATTATCGACTTGGTAGGCTGAGGCAGGAGGATCACTTGAGCCCAAGAATTTGAGGTTGCAGTGAATTGTGATGATGCCACTGTACTCTAGACAGGGTGACAGAGCAAGACCGTGTCTCACGAAAAAATAAATAAAGGACATGGGGGAGGAACTCAGTTTTCTGGGCTTTGGTGTGGGTGTGGTGCTGGAAGCTGTTGCAGCCATTCTGTGACCACGAAGTGTGCCCTAGCACATGACTTGGCTTTGGGATCCCGCTGCAAGTGGCAGAGTGGAAATATGAGAAGAACTTGTTCGGGTTGTTTCCCCCTAACTTCTAATTTAGAAAAGTTTCAAATTAACAGAAAAGGTGGAAGAATGATACAATGAACATCCATATACCCTTCACCTAAATTCACCAGTTAATATTTGTGCAGTTTGCTTAATTGTTTTATATACCTGTGTGGGTTTTTGTTTTTTGTTTTTGTTTTTTTCTTTCTTTTTTTTTTTTTTTTGACTAAAATTGAAGTGAAATGTTTTGGGGTTTTTTTTTTTTTTTTTTTTTGAGACAGAATCTTGCTCTGTTGCCCCAGGTAGAGTGCAGTGGCATCATCGTAGCTCACTGCAACCTCCAACTCCTGGGCTCAAGGGATCCTCATGCCTCAGCCTCCCAAGTAGCTGGGAGTACAGGTTTGAACCATGGTGCCCAGCTAATTTTTCTTTTTTTTTTTTTTTTTGAGACAGAGTCTCACTCTGTTGCCCAGGCTAGAGTGAGTGCCGTGGCGTCAGCCTAGCTCACAGCAACCTCAAACTCCTGGGCTCAAGCGATCCTCCTGTCTCAGCCTCCCGAGTAGCTGGGACTACAGGCATGCACCACCATGCCCGGCTAATTTTTTCTATATATATTTTTAGCTGTCCATATAATTTCTTTCTATTTTTAATAGAGATGGGGTCTCGCTCTTGCTCAGGCTGGTCTCGAACTCCTGAGCTCAAACGATCCGCCCACCTCGGCCTCCCAGAGAGCTAGGATTACAGGCGTGAGCCACCGCGCCCGGCCTAATTTTTCTATTTTTAATAGAGATGGGGTCTCACTCTTGCTCAGGCCGGTCTCGAACTCTTGAGCTCAAGCAATCCTCCCACCTCGGCCTCCCAGAGTGCTAGGATTAAGACATGAGCCACCACACCTATATATATTTACATTTTTTAATTTTTAAAAAAATTTTTTGTAGAGACAGGATCTCACTGTATTGCTCCTGGCCTCAAGCAGTCCAACATGCTGGGATTACAGGCTACATTTTTTAACTGAACCATTTGAGAGTATGTTACAGATGTTAACATAGTTCACCCCCAAATTCTTTAGTTTGTCTAACAGCACGAGGGCTGCAATCCAGCATTACACGAGAACCTAGATCTTTGATTATTTCATTGAGCCACTGAATTAACCTGCCACGGAAACCCCCTAGCTCCAGACTTTTGTTATATAAAAAATTAAGTTTTTCTTAATTTTAAAGCAATTACCTTTGAGTGTTCTGCTACTTGTAGTCAAAAACCCTCCCGGTAGGCCTCAGGCACATCATAGAAAACACTAAAATCCACCCACATCCCACATTAAATACATACTTACTTTTCAAAATATTTTTATACTTTTGGGCATCCTTTGGCTACTGGGACCTAATTTAAGACTTACTGACCTCTAGGAATACTTGGAAACACTTTTAAAGTATGAAAACCCAACTTACAAAGTTGTTTTCAAATGTAATGAAATTTTTATGACTGCTCAAGTAAATATTTCATTAAGTTTGAGTACAGTAAACATTTATTAATTTCAGCTTTGCAGTTTTAGTCTTTTGGAGCCAATACATTTTTTTTCTTCAGGTCTCAAATATTTTCTAAGCTCTTAAAAAGCTCTTGGCTTCCTGTGACTCTATAATTATTTTCAAAATAAAATGTTAAAAGCATCGTAAAGGCTCAGGTCTGAGCCCTGGAGGGCTAGTGCATGAAAGGGTCCGGGCCCCACCCAGACCTCACATGGGAGGACGGTTGGAGCCTGCAATCCGAAGCTGTAGACACCAGGTGAGAAAGCTGAAGGTGTACGGGCAGGGGCTGCCTGGGTGGGTGGAACAGCCTGAGCAAAGGCTGGGAGGTGAGAACAGGTCAGTGCATAAGCACAAGCTGCAGCACCACAGGCTGGAAAAGAGCCTGGAGTTGCCAGGAGTGTCCCCCACCTCCACCAGTCCCCCCTCCCCTTCATGAGCAGGAGGGAAAAGGTAGCTTTCCAAGCCCAGGTATCCTTGGTGCAGCAGATGAAACAGCTTTAGCCTCGGCACCCGGGGTGACGTCAGTCAAGTGGCCACCGTCTCTCCATGGTTTCTGCATCATTAAACTGCGTCATTGAATGGGGGAGCAGGTCAGGTACAGTATCTCGGTGTTCCTCCCTGCTCTGACTTCCAGGACTCTGGAGCTGGCTCTGACCATCCCCAGGTTGGCAGAGGGTGTTGATGGCGCCCCTGTGGGCCAGCAGCCCTCCCACCACTGGCAGCTGGAGGAGGTACAGCCTCCATCCGGGCAGGGTAGGAGTCTGCAGGCCAGGAAGGGCTGCGCTGGCTGGATCCTGTCTGGACAAGCTGAGCTCATTTCTCATGACAGCAGCCAAGGTCCAGCCTGCAGAAGCGAGGAATTTCAGAGAGCAAACTGCCGCTACTGCAGGACAGTAAGTGGAGAGGAGAATCCCGGGGGTGGGGGGCCTTGGCCTTCGGGAGCTCAGTGTTAGTGCTCCCTCCGAGCTCCTTACAGCTCTTGTAATCCTCCAAGCAGCCCGCGATTGGGTAACGTCATTCTCACCTTCCGTGCCTGGAAACAGGTTCAGAGAAGCCAAGGACCCTTGGTGACAGCCACAGCCAGGCAGCCCCCAAATCAAACTTGCCTCTCTTCTCCTGATTCGAACTGCAGCTTCATTTCCCTGTGCAGTTCAACCCAGTTGGCAGACACAAAGTAGGAGTGAGGTGAAGATAAAATGAGATAATGTATGAAAGCACGGCGCCTGGCACGGGGCCTGGCATGGGGCCTGGCAGATAAGTGGGCGCCACCAGTAGGAGGCCGTGAGGACTTCGAGGGGAGAGTATGATGCACCTTGTCCCTGCCCCCCTGGGAAATCAAAGTTCCTGTTATAGGGGACACTAGGATCTGGAGAGACTCCCCATCCCACCCAAGGTAAGTTGGGGACCAGTTGGGGGTGAGAGGGAGGCCTCCCAGAGGTGCTGCCAGGATCCCAGGAAGGTAACTAAGCTGAGAAGGGACAAGAGGAAGACTCCGTGAACAAAATCATCATCTATTCAGTACAACAGACCTGAGTCCCACCTATATCAACCTCGTGCAGAAGAGCAGGATTTCATCTCTCCAAATTACAGAGGGTGAGACTGAGGCAAGCAAGGAGAAGTGACTTGCCAGCATGCCCCAGGGGAGCATGGCCTTTCTGGGGACCTATTGCCATGCCACGCAGCCTTTCTGCCAGCTCTAGGCAGGCCAGACCCTGGAGAGGACTTAAGTAGTCCCTCCATCCAACGGCAAGCACTCCCTGGTGCCTGGCCCATTTCCAGGTTGGGGGAAGGATGTAGGAACAGCTCCAGAGGCCCTGAGAGCCCAGCTGCTGGGCTGGGACAGCCAGCCCCACCTGCCTGATGGCAGTCCTGCAAGGACCACGCCTGAAGCACTTCTGGCCCTCAGTCTGGGACTGCACCTGCACCGTCCCCATTCCTTGGTCTGGCAGAGACGTCCCCATTCCTTGGTCTGGCAGAGACGGGAGGCTCAGGCAAAAGGCTGTGGAGCTGGGCTGGGCCCCACCCACCCCTTCCTATGATTGAGGTTTTGGGGAGGTCCCGGAGGAAAAAATGAAGCTGCCGTGGCTGGTTTCCTAGGCAGCTGCTTGGTCTGGGAGGAGGGGTAAGGAGCTCACAGCCCCCTCTCCGGGTTTGCCTGCAGCCCTACACCTCCCCTCTCATCCTGTGCCAGGGTGGGCTTCACTCATCTGGAGGATGATGGGCTGGGGCGTGGGGGGCAGAGGGGCCCGGGCTGGGGAGGCACAGTGGGTGTGCTGGCCTGGCCTCCAGATGTGAGTCACTCCTAGTTCGCATCTTCCTCCCTCTTTAGTGCTGGCAGTTTCAAAGGGAGGAGGCTGAGTGGAGAAGGCGGTCCCTCTGACAACTCCCCTAGCAAGCCCCTCACCTTGTCCACGCTCCCCTTCTCCTTTTTCAACCAGGGTCCAGAGTGTGAGATGAGCAGCCCTCAAACCCACCCTCAACTCCCTTGCTACAGTGACCTTCCCTACACCCAAATGTGGCCTCAATACTCTCCCTTCTGTTAACGGGGAAAAAAGCCAAACTCTGTAAAATAATTTTAAAGAGATTTATTTACTTTGAGCCAAATTTGAGGACCATGACGGAGAGCCACGCCCAAGAAGTCTTGAGCAAGTGGACCCAGCTGTGGGTGGGTACAGCTTGGTTGTACACATTTCAGGGAGACAGGGGTCATAGGTAAAGTCATAAATCAATGAGTGGGAGGCATACACTGATTTGGCCCGAAAAGGTGGGCCATCTCGAAGGCGGGGCTTACAGGTTATAGGTGGGTTTAAAGATTCTTTGACTTGTAATTGGTTAAAGACTTGAAGCTTTCTCTAAAGGCTTGGAGTGTTTTAAGATAAGGAGCTCTGTTAATTAGAGATGAGCCATCAGACATATATTTGTTGTGTAAATTGAGGACCTGCAGGTTTGTCTTGCATACCCTTAGGCCTGTTAATGGGTTACAAAGGATGTCCCCAAGAAGGGAGGGGGCATGATGTGGCATGTCTGACCTCCCTCTCCTGACAGGCAATTTAGTTTTAGGATATTCCTTTGGCCATGAGGGGGTCCATTTAGTCAGGGGGGCGGGGGGCGGGCCGGTGGTGAGCCTTAGGATTTTATTTTAATTCACACTTCCTATAACCTTCTGTGGCTCACCAGCATGCTCAGGTAAAACAATGTCCAAGACCTTTTACCTGGCCCTTGAGGCCCTCATGATCCAGGTGCTGCTGGCTTCCCTGCCTCACTCCACCTTGCCCTCCATGTCCGGAAGCTCATTGTCCCCAGACCTGTGTTTTCTCATTTCTGAGCTTTTGCCCATGCCAGATGCCAGTCGATTTTTCGCCCACCTTCCACACGGTCTGCACAGTCTCCATGCCACCACGCTGCTTCCTCATGACTTCCTTTAGAGCCATCATCCGGCTACTGCTAATTAGGTTAGGTCAGATTCCACCCCAACCACGGCCTCTCTGCAGAGAGGGGCATGAAGAGGACCGTGGGGGCTGCCCCAGCCCACCTCTGGAGCAGAAGGGCAGATCCCTCCACTCAGGGTGGCCTTGGGCAAGGCGATGGGGGCAGGGGATTCATCTTTGAAGGCCCATCGTGGATGGTCGGTAAAATACCTGCTGAATGCATGTGGAAAGGCAGGCCGTGCCGGCCTCAGAGGGGAGATGTGAAGAGAGCGGAAGGGGTGCACAGAGCCGGGCCCCCACCTCTCAAAGCCTGGCCCAGCCTGAGCGGCCTCCCAGGCCCCACTCCAGCAGGCAGGCAGAGGCTGTTAGGCTGGGCCTGGGCTCTTTGAAACCACCCGCAGGCTCCTCAGCGGGGCCAAAGCCCGAGGCCAGAGACAAGGCCTGCAGCCTCAGGCCTGGCACCCGGCCCAGCCTTCCCTTAGCCTTACTGAGGAGCAGGCGCCGCAGCCCCGTCCTCGCTTCCGGGGGAAGCCCGGGTGGGGCCAGGGACTGTGGTTAATGGGTTCTCGGCCTCTGCAGAGGCGCAGGGGGAGCCACGCCCTGGCCCTGCCCGGGAGCCGCCTGGCCTCCCCCAGCTCTAATTCCCTGTAGGACCTTGCAGCCCCTCGGCCATCTTCTCCGGGCACCCCTGAGCTCAGCCTCCTGGCCTCGGGCCCCTTCCCGCCAACTCTCGGCCTAGCTCATCCTCAAACTATTTTCCACTGGCTTCCCCCAATCTCTGCCACAGCACAATTTTGGGGTTGGGGGTGGAGAGGGATGGAGGCCAATAGGAGGTGGGGCTGGGACCCTGGGGGCGTGGCCAAGGAGTCGGGCGGGCTGGCCACTCTGATTGGTCACCTCTGCTCCAGAACTGGCTTCAAAATTCCATTGACTCCGCCTCTGGTGGCCCCCATCCCTGTCCCGACTTGCAATTGGCTGAGCTTCCAAGGGGCGGGACTCACCCTGTCTGGTCCATTTAAAAGGGTGGGAGCGGCCGGGGCCCATCTCTCGGGTGGAGTCTTCAGACAGTTGGTGCGGCAGTCCCGAACATCCTCTGGCCTCAGTCATGGCTTGTGTGAGTGTGGGGACCCCACCCCAAGCTCCAGGGGACAGGGTGGGACAGACTGCCAGGGGAGAGCCGGCTAGAATAGGAGCCGGGTTCCAGTCCCAGCTGTGTGGCCCTGAACAAGTGCCTTCTCTTTTATGGGCCTCAGTGGCCACATCTGTAAAATGGGGGGGGGGTGCCATGGTTCCCCAAGGCTTTCTCTGGCTTAAGAACTTTCTGGATTCCTCCAGGGTCTGGCAGCACAGTTATTTCTGCCAAAGGCTGACAATCTGCAGCTCTCTGAGAAGTGGGAGTGGGAAGGGTGTGGCCAACTGGGGGGACACTTTGGTGGCACCCAGGCCACTGTCCCTTCCCCCTCCTCCACTCCAAAAGAGCCTCCTGTCCCTTCCCCCCCTGCAGCTGTCCCCAGGCACCAGGACAGGGCAGAGTCACTCTCTGCTCCAGAGAGCTCTGAAAAGTCGCCAGGGCCTGAGACAGGCAGCCCAGGCTGGGCCTGCCTGGGGTAGGGGTGGAGGGAAGCTGGGGGGCAAGCTGGGACGTGGGCTGGTAAGGGAGGGAGAAGGAGTGAAGACTTCCCCAGGCCCCCAGGGAAAGGCTTCAAGTTTCTAGCAGAAGGAACCACTCATACCAGTTAATTCCTGCCCACCCTCCGCAGGCGCCAGTGGGTAGCAGCACCCAGCAGTGCGCTCAGTCCTGTTAACCCTGAACCAACCTGGCTGCAGCTCCAACACGGGGTTGCTCTCCCTTCTGCAGAAGGGCCGTGTTTCTCAGGGTGTCCTCTCTTGTCCCTTGGCCTCTCTGCAGAGAGGGACATGAAGAGGACGGTGGGGGCTGCCCCAGCCCCAGGCCACCTCCTCTGGAGAAGGGCAGATCCCTCCATTCAGGGTGACCTTGGGCAAGTGGCTGCCCCACTCCGAGCCAGATCCTCGCCCTCTGCTACGTGAGGCGATGAGGCACCGTCCAGGCCACTCTGAATCCCAAATCCCCAAGCTCACCCACAAATCTCCTAGAGCCTGTCTTAGAGCCTGGGCTCCTGTTACAGATGGAAACAGGCCCTGCTGGGAATAGGGACTCTCCCAGGACCACACAGAGACTCAGAGGCTAGAACCTGCAGCTGTCCTGTCCCCCCAGCTTCCCGTTGTCCTGGTCAGAAGATCCAGAGTGGGAACAACCCCACTCCCGCCCCCAACCACCCCAGGACACTGCAGGCAGCAGCAGCGGAGCCCTAGTCCTCTAACCTGGCTGGGCGGGGTCTTGTCTGCGCAGGGTCTGGTCGCCAGCAACCTGAATCTCAAACCTGGGGAGTGCCTCAGAGTGCGTGGTGAGGTGGCCCCCGACGCCAAAAGGTGAGGGGTGAAGGCAGGGTAGTGGGGGCGGGCTTGAAGCTGGAGGGTCCAGCCGGCGTCTGATACGGGTGTGGCCGGCCAAGCCCACTTCTCCTCCCCGGCGGGTAGGGGGTTAATGGCCAGCTGCCGATGCTGCATTTTCTGGGTGAGTCACTTCCTCCGCGGGGTCTGGACCCCCCTACCACGGTCGCCCCCTCCTTCCCTGCTGGAGCCTCTTAAACTAAACCAGCTGCCGCCTCGTCATCTACCTTACCCCCTCCCCCTCCTTCCAGCTCTGGGCGGGACCTGAGGCCGGGGAGGGCGGGGAGAGGGAATGAGAGGGGTGTCACCACTGCCTTCCCGGGAGGTCCCTCCTTCCTGTGTCAGGTCATTCGCTCAGCCAGCGGGCTTATTTTCTCAGCAGCCATGTGACCTTGGGCTAGTCAACCAACCTGACTGAGCCTCAGTTTGTTAATCTGTAAAGCAAGGGGGAGGCGCGGTGTGGAGGAAGTGAGCTGCTGGACGACAGTGATGACCAGCTGATATTATTAAGAGCTGCATAGGGCACCCGCACTATCTAATTTCATTCTTACCAAACCCTCAGGGGTGGGTGTGGCTATTGTGTCCGGGCAACAAATGTGTTATTATTATTTGTACATTCGCCCCACAATTATTGAGCAGCTACCGTGTGCCCTGCCCTGCCAGGCACCAGGGATAACAGAGATGTGCAAGACAGGACACGAGCCCTCCCAGATGCCCCTTCTCAGGAGGGAGTCTCTGAACTTGATCAAAAGGGCTAGGATGCTAATGTCTTCGACGGTCTTGGGCCATGAGCACAGCAAGAGCCTTGGAGATCGCCCCGTGCAGCCCCTGGTACAGATGAGGAAACTGAGGGGAAGCGAGGCGCAGGGTGGCAGGGCCAGAACTGGAATCCAGGTTTCTCGTCCCCCTGTTCCCCGAGTTCTCCCAGCTAGGTGCACACAAGGGGCACTCAGTGGCAGACTGGTCAGGACGAGGGGAATGGCACTGGCTGGGGTGGCCTAAAGCCCACCTGTTCCTCCCTAGCTTCGTGCTGAACCTGGGCAAAGACAGCAACAACCTGTGCCTGCACTTCAACCCTCGCTTCGACGCCCACGGGGACGCCAACACTATTGTGTGCAACAGCAAGGACGGCGGGGCCTGGGGGGCCGAGCAGCGGGAGTCTGCCTTTCCCTTCCAGCCTGGAAGTGTAGCTGAGGTGGGCAAGAGACTGCGGGCCAGGGGCAGGGCCCTGGGGGGGCTGCGGCTGGGGCTGGGGTGTGTCCGATGGCTGGAGACCTGGGCCCCACCTGCCCTCCCCTCTGTGGCTGTGTGATGGCCAGTGAGTCATCCCCTCTCTGAGCCTCAGTGGCCTCACCCAGGAGCTGGGGCTGTGTCAGGGCCACATGAGGAAGGGGCTCCAGGAGGGCCTGTGGCCTGCGGGACCAGCTCACTGCCCTTGTCCACCCCAGGTGTGCATCACCTTCGACCAGGCAGACCTGACCATCACGCTGCCAGATGGTTACGCGTTCAAGTTCCCCAACCGCCTCAACCTGGAGGCCATCAGCTACATGGCAGCTGACGGTGACTTCAAGATCAAGTGTATGGCCTTTGAGTGAAGCCTGCTGGCCCATGGCCCCCAATAAAGGCAGCTGCCTCTGCTCCCCCTGAACCAGCCTTCTGTGCTCGTGTGTGTGCGTGTGTGCAAGAGGGGTCCCCAGGCCCAGCCCAGCCCCTTCCTTTATTTCCAATTACTTCCTCCATGTGTACCTCCTAAGTTCCAATGATGTCTTCTTCCCCTGGGTCCCCCAGGCCAAGCAGTGAGCTCAGCACACAGTAGGGGTCTCAGTGACCACTGAATAAAAACCAGTGCCTGCCCTGAAACTGTTCTTAGCCCAGTGGGCCCCAGCACACCGTCGGTGCTCAAACGATGTTGCATAAATGAAACCAAGGGGGAAGAGGCAAGGGCAGGCCGATCTGTGCCAAGGCAGAAGAGTGGAGGCGGAGGGAAGAATAACCAGCCTCTCTCACTTAACCTTCATGAGCTACAAAGAGATTTGCAGTCAGACAAGGGGCTGCCAGCTGTGTGGCCTTGTGTGTGTTAACTGACCTCTCTGAGCCCCAGTTTATTCATTAATACGGGGGGCTGATAGCATATAGCCTATCGTAGGGTTGTGTGAAGATTAAATGAGATGTTGCATGAAGGAGGCCAAGTTTGGTGCCTGGCACATGGTAAATGCTCAGTGGATAGGACAGTCCCTCCTACACTACCTTTTTTTTTTTTTTTCAAAGACAGGGTTTCACTATGTTGCCCAGGCTGGAGCTCAGTGGCTATTCACAGGCACGATCATCATAGCATAGTGTAGCGGTGAACTCCTGGGTTCATGTGATCCTCCTGCCTCAGCCTCCTGAGTAGCTGGGACTACAGGGACGCACTACCACGCCCAGCTCCCTGCACTACCTTTTGAGATATTACTTGAATTTGAAGAGAAGGAAATGGGCTGTGAGTGACGAAATGACTCCTGGGTCTGTACCAGGTCCAGCTGAGCCTGCGTGGCTCCCAGACATCCTGGCTTTGTGGCCCCAGGCCACATACCCTCTTTGCTGCAGAGTAAGTGCCAGTCACAAAGCTGCTGGCTCTGTGGCCCTGGGCAGGTCCCCCTATCCTGACAATGGGAATATGGGCTTGGGTGATGGTCCTCGAACACCACTGCCAGCCCCTGTTTCTGTGGTAGGAGCTGGGGCTGGGGGCTATGTCACCCCCGCAGAGAACCAAGAGGTAGAGGCTGGTGTAAGGCCTAACCTCCAGGCTCCCAAAGCCCCCCCCTCCCCCCACTGCACACAGCCTCTTCCTCGGGGTGCACAGTGGTAAACTCACTTGGCCTGAAATGAAGTCTCTGTGAGCCTGTCCCTTTCTGGTTTCCAAAGAGGATATCTCTTCCCAGACCAGCCCAAGCCCTGTTACCTTGTGGGCAAGCTTCACCCAGCCCCATCAAACCCACGCATCTGCAGTGATGGGACGTGAGCAGATGGCTAGAGCAGACCGACCGCTGCCCTGCACCTTCCCGCTTGCTGCTGTCCTCGGACCTTGCCAGGGCCCTACCTCCCTGGGAAACAGCTGCAGGAACTGAGCCGAAGTTCTGGAAGGCCTGGAATCAGAACCGCTGGGCTCCCCCAAACCGCAGGCACGGTCTCCTCGGCATGGTGGCTGAGTGGGTGGGGCTTGGCTAACCTCACTCTCTAGGACAGCTGGCATCAGCTACGAGCTGTCTCTTACCCCCTCCAGCCTCAGTGTCCTCTTCCATAAGATGGGGGCCATTCTGGTTTCCATCTCAGTGGGCCCCCTAGGACCTGGGGTGGGATGGGGGGAAGCCACCTCTATGAGAGAGCCAAAGAGGATGGAACACACCCCAGGGACTCTCATGAGCCACACCCGATCGCCAGGCTCTCCTGGGGCTCCCAAGTGGCCACCCAGAGAGAAACAGCTTTGGAAGCCTGGTTGTGTGGGTGGGGCGCCCTCTGCTGGACACCAGAGAAAATGTCCCCAGGCTGCCTTTCCCAGGCGCCCACAGTTCACCCACACTGACTGTCCCTGCACTGGCTAAGCACCCACAATACACCAGGCCTGAGACCACAAGGGGCAGAGGAAAGCCCTGGAGCAGTTAAGGAGAGAGGCCACTGGGGTTGGAGGAAGGAAACTGGGCTCTGACTCAGACAGGCCTGTGTTTAACCCCCAGCTCCATCGCTGTGTGCCCTTGGACAAGTGATTCGACATCTCTGAACATCAGTGTCTTCATCTGCCAAACGGAGTTAATACTGTACTAGTATCTACTCTGTGGGGTCGTGAGGATTAGCTGAGGTAATGTATAGAAACGCGTGGTGCCTGGCACATGGTACAGGCTCTGTGAAGGCTGGTTCCCTTCACCCCTTTTAAGACGTGGTATGTCCCAAGAGCCTAGGAAACTGAGTCCAGAGAAGTAGAGCTCTGTCCTTAGGCCACCTGGGCTCCACCCTCAGCACCTGTTCTTCTTGCCTGTGTGACCTCAGGCAAGTGACTAGACCTCTCTGAGCCTCAGTTTCCTCCTTAGTAAAATGGGGATCATACCTAAAAAGAGATCATTGTAAGCTAGGCATGGTGGTGCACACCTGTGGTCCCAGCCACTTGGGAGGCTGAGTTGGGAGGATTGCTTGAGCCCAGGAGTACAAAGCCAGCCTGGGCAACATAGCCAGACCCTGTCTTTAAAAATAAATAAATAAATAAAATATAAAAGAGATCATCATAGGCCAGGCATGGTGGCTCACGCCTGTAATCCTAGCACTCTGGGAGGCCTAGGTGGGAGGATGGCTTGCACTCAGGAGTTCGAGACCAGCCTGAGCAAGAGCGAGACCGTGTCTGTATATTAAAAAAAAAAAAGAAAGAGAGATCATCATGTAAAGAGCTAAATAAATGGCAGCTGCTATTGTTACTCTCTTTTGCTCATTATCGTCATCATCTGTTAGGGGAATGTGCTATCTCTTGCTGTGCCTGGCACGTAAAAGTAATTTCAAGGAGAAACCAAGCCCAAAGTGGTGGTGGGGGTTTTTGACCATGAGCTGAAGCAAAGGGCTATCGAGCTTTTGAAGTCTGGGGCATCCCCCTGCCTTGGGGTGGGGTTGCCAGTCCCTTGTCTTCTTTCCTGGGGCAAAGGAACCTGAAACTCTCTGGGAAGGGTTGGAGCAACGGCGCCTACCTGGGGTGGCTGCTCCACTCCGCACTGGAGCACTGGTGGACAAGGCCACCCTAAGCCTCGCTGGGTGGGCAGCTCGGGCGGGACTGAGCTGAAAGGGCCAAGTTCACAGAGTTTCCCGGGTGCAGTCCTGTGCGAGCAGCTGCCTCCTTACTGGTTCCCATCTCTGTACCACACTGGAAGCTCTGGAACCATGCCGTGTGCAAGGCAGCAGTCAGGGGACTGGCACTGGGAGACTTTGGTCAAGTCACTTCCCCTTTCTGAGCCTCCATTTCCTCATCTGCAAAACAGGGATGAAAGCAGCTCCAACCTCACAGGGAGGCTGTGAGGATTAGCTGAGATAATCCACGCGAGGCTCTGAGAACATTCCTCAGCACAGGAGTCTGAGCAAGTGAACCGTTACGAGGGAAGGGGCCCACAAAGGGGCAGGTGAACGAGCAGGCTTGTGATTTGCCATGTTCGGCGGCAGAGCCTGCACTTTTAATCTACAGCCCCTCTGGGTGGGGTTGGATCCCTGATAAACTGAGCAGGTGGCAGCAGGGACTGGGAGGTGGCCCAGCTGCAGAAGGAGCCTCTCTGGCATCTTCAGGGACATCGCTACAGCCACTACAGTGCTTCTATCCAGCCAGAGGATGCCTCGGTGCCAATCGGACACGGCCACTAGGAGGCAGAAGCGGCTGGTCAGGGGGCAGTTGTTCAGCACGGCAAAGCACTGCCACCAAGGCAGACTCTGCTATGCACTGGGCCCCGGGAGCCGAAAGGCAGGGCCCACAGTTTTAGGATAGCTTCCTCTGAGCACCCACCATGGCATCTGCAAGCAGAGGACCCTCGTGGAATGAATTCAGCATTCAGGGAGTGCTGTGCCCACCGTGTGCCTGGCTCGTTCCAAACTCACAGTCAGGGTCTGCGTCTTGCCTTCCAGAGGCGGCATGTTAACTACTGGGGGGGTGATGCCTCAGGCCATCGAGAGCTCAGGGAGCTGGGTGGGGAGGCCAGAGACCCAGGTTCAACTCCCACCTTTGCCACAGTCCCTTCCTCTCTCTGAAATAACAGTTCTTTTCTTCGTGTGCCTGGCACACAGTAGGCACTCAATACATGTGTACTTACCTGTTTTCTGGGCTTCAGTTTCCCCACTTGTTAAAGGAGAGGGGTCCTAGAAACCTGTTATTCCTCTGGCAACCCCACTCCCCAGCCAGTTCTGGGGTCACCCTCTCTGGGAAGCCCTCCCTGGTCCTCTACCCTGGAGGAGCCCACCTGAAGCTCTGCAGACTCCTGAGCTCCTGGCTGCAGAGGCATCTTCCCTGGGCTGTAATGGCCACTGACAATGCTGGACTGGCCATTCCTTAAAGTCAAGGGCAGCAGCTGGGTCTGCAGCGCACAGCACAGGATCTGACTGCACAAAATGACTGCAGGGTTGAGAATGGGGCATTCAGGCTTATAATCCGAGTTACTGAAAATCCCCGTCAGGTGTGGTTTTACTTCATGCCTTCACATCCATGCCCTCATTGTCAGTAGAGGACGTGTTAGTACACTGCCATGCCATACCTGGGGAAACTAAGGCGCACAGAGGGGCAGCGGCTTGTGTAGTGAACCCGTGTACACATGTGTTATGGTACACACTTCACTCATTTATTCCTCACAGTCATGGACCAGCAGCATTAGCATCACCTGAGAACTTGCCAGAAATGAAAATTCTGGGACCCACCCAGATCTACAGAATTAGAAACAGTGGGGTGGAGCCCAGCGATCTGGGTTTAAGCAAGCCCCCCCGGGGGGTTCTGTTGTACACCAAAGTTCAAGAACCACTGTCTGACAATAACCCTGCAAAGTCACTATAATTATCCCTATTTTACCAATAGGGTAATTGAGGCACAGCCAAGGCAGTTGGTCTAGGACCACATAGCTGTAGGCAGCTCAGCTCTCTCTTGGAGACCACCACCGAGTTGACATCAGAACCAAAAGTAGGGTCGGTACAGCAATTTTTGGCCATTCACGAATAACTCCATATTAAGCACCTACTGTGTGCCAGTCACGGGCAATGGAGTCTGGGGACCTCGCTCTCACCGAAGCCAGTTAAGGGGAGGGGGTGGGGCTGGGAGTCGCAGGGACCCTGGAAGTCTAGGCCCTATAGGGCACGGACCAGCACATGAGGAGGGAGGGAGGAAACAGGCTGTGCGGCCCCTTTAAAAGGCGGGACCTGGCGGGCGGAACTGTGGCGCACGGCCGAGAGGCGCGTCTGGGAGGAGGAAAACGTCACACCCGGAAGTGTCTTAGGCGAGGGGAAGCCGCGCTGCCGGGGGCCTCACCGCTATGGGCCGCAACAAGAAGAAGCGAGACGGTGACGACCGGCGGCCTCGGCTCGTTCTCAGCTTCGACGAAGAGAAGCGGAGGTGAGTGCCAAGGCCGGGCCGGATTCCCCTTGGGCTGGTCGGGGAGGCCAAGGCCAGGTGCGGGCTGAGCCCGCTCACGCGGAGGGCCTTTCCGGCCCCGCCCCCTGGGCGTGACTGAGAACTCCCCGCTTCCACCCGCTTCCCCCCCTGCTCCCCCATTGGTCCCCTCTCGGCCTCCCCACCTCGCCTGGCTTCTGTGTGCGCAGCCAGAGACCCGGGAGCTCGGGGGTCTCAAAGCAATGGCTTCGACCACCCTAGGCCTGCCCAGTCCATCTGCCCGGCGCACAGTAGGCTTTCAGCTGTCGTTCATTGAATGAATGGTGACCGAATAAAATGGAAGTGGCTTAAGTTCATTCATTCTCTCACCAGACGTTTATTGGGCTCCTTGCAGTGTGCCAGGCCTCGGGCCAGGAAGCTGAACTTATGAGTCTCAGCGTCCGGCCGGACAAATAAATGGCACATGGTAGCGGATCAGCCAGGAGCTCAGTGCTGAGCTTTGGAACTGCCGCTAGGGAGATGAGGAGGGGCTGAGATGAGATGGGGGTGGGATGCTGGGCATCATCAGGAAACTCCCAGAGTGCATCAGCAGGCCCTGCGGGTGCCCTGGGGATTGGGTGTTGGTTCAGTGGAGGGTTTCTGGAGGTCTGGTGAGGGTGGCCTTGAAAGCCCTATTAAAAGTGGCTTAATTCACTGAGTAATGATATTTGCGGGTGTGGACGGTGTCCCCTCCTGTTCTGTATGTGTCCACCACCTGGCCCTGTTGCTTGAATCTGAAAGCTCTGGAGAGTATCTAGTGGAAGGACACAGCATCTCTTACTTTCCTAAACTTACACTCTCTGTGACCTTGGGCAAGTAACCTAGACTGTCTGTGCCTCAGTGTCCCCATCTGTAAAATGGAGATTGATACCTACTACACAGGTTGTTCTGAGGATTAAATTATGATGATTCCATGTAAATTTTTGGAATGGTGCTTGGCACATAGTGAGTACAGCATCAGCTATTTTTCTTTCTAGAACAAGCCCTTTTCTTGACTCTCTCCTACCTCTTGCTGGTGTCCTTCCTTTAGGGAGTACCTGACAGGCTTCCACAAGCGGAAGGTGGAGCGGAGGAAGGCAGCCATTGAGGAGATTAAGCAGCGGCTGAAGGAAGAGCAGAAGAAGCTCCGGGAGGAGGTGCAGAGGAGGAGGAGGAGGAGGAGGAGGAGGAGGGCAGGACTCCCAGGGGACTTGCAGCCTTGGATGTCTCTAATAGAGGCGGCTGCAGGGACGGGTTGGGGGGGTGTAGGCAGGAGCGGGGAGCAGTTTCTACCGGTAGAGACCCTATGGGCTGGGTCTAGGGAGCGTGGAGGATGGGGTCTCCTCCTTATCTTGCAGGATGAGCCATGGTCTCCTTCACCTTGGAGGTGAGCAATACCTCTGCTTGAGGTTGGATGAGAGGCCATACTCACTGTGTCCCCTTCCCATTTGGTTTCAGCGCCACCAAGAATACTTGAAGATGCTGGCAGAGAGAGAAGAGGCACTGGGTAAGTCCCGTCCTTGGCCTGACCTGGCCTGTGTGTTTGTCCCCTGGTAGGTGGGAGGGGAGGGATGTAGGGGTTGCGTAGAAGCTGACCTCCTTAGTCCTAAGGGTCTCGATGGTGACCCGGGGCTGAGAGTAGTCCTCAAGCACCTCTAAGTACAAGTGAATCAGAGACCAGGAGAAGGAGTCCCAAACCTCGTGGCAAACCTAGCCTGAGTGGAGAGCCCAGTTTCTGAGGATTGGAGAGACTGAAGGTGGAGTGGAGGGGCAGCAGCAGTTCCTGGTGTCACACAGGGTTTGTCCGAAGTGGGGACCAGCCTGGAGCATGAGGGGAAGAGTGGATCATTCACAACATTCATCTGTAGGCCAGGCCCTGGAGCCAGTGGCCTCGGGAGTGCTCCCCGCTAGAGTAGAGGAGCCTCGCACTCCCGGGCTGGGAGGGAGGCTGTAGTCTGACTGCTTGTTCCTGGGACTGAGGCCTGGTCTGTGTCCATCTGTACAGAGGAAGCGGATGAGCTGGACCGGCTGGTGACGGCAAAGACAGAGTCAGTGCAGTACGACCACCCCAACCACACAGTCACCGTGACCACCATCAGTGACCTGGACCTCTCAGGGGCCCGGCTGCTGGGGCTGCCCCCGCCTGAGGTGGGTCTCAGGACCAGCCCTGGGGAAGAAGGGGCATAGGGGCAGACTGGTTTGCCAGGGGTTGCTAAGTGCTGGCCCATGTCACGGGTATCCCAGTGCAGGGAGCTATGTCCCTTCTGGACACTAAAGTCCCTGACTCCTCGGGGCTGCAAAGGCCAGCTGCACCACTGAGCAGCTGAAGGAGCTTGGGCAGTTTCCCTGCCTTGCCTGCTTCCCTTTCTTCACTAGTGAGTTGGGGATCGCTGTGAGGATAAAAGTAGTAAATCCATGTGAATCACTTGGCACAGTGCCCGGCCCTGTTGTAAGTGCTCAACAAAAGGTACCTGTTTATTGTGATCGTTTCCCCGGTGTGGTAAGCAGCAATAATGTGGCCCGTCTGTGTGCACTAGCAGTGAGTTTTCAACCTGTGGGTTATGAGTCATCAGTAGGTTGCAGTGAGCATTAAAACAAAGGAATATAGGCCGGGCTCAGTGGCTCATGCTTGTAATCCTAGCACTTGGGGAGGCCAAGGCGGGAGGATCATGTGAGCCCAGGAGTTTGAAATTCCAGTGAGCTATGATGACGCCACTGCACTCTAGCCCAGGCAAAAGAGAGAAACCTTTTCTCTCAAAAAAAAAAAAAATAGGAATATGATTGAAAATATCAGAAAGTGTCACAGTAAGTATTATTCCATTTTATACTCATTCTTCTATAATGTCTGATGCAAAAACAGATCTTGTCCTCATCTTGCTGATATTTTTATTCATGTGTGTTTGAATGTCTACTGTAAGCTACTACTAGGAGGCAGGAGAGGGTTTTTGTGTTTGTTTCTTTTTTTGAGATAGGGTCTCACTTCGTCATGCAGCCTTGAACTCCTGGGCTGAAGTGATCCTCCTGCCTCAGCCTCCCGAAGTCCTGGGATTACAGGCACGAGCCAATGTGCCCAGCCCATGAGAGAGTTTTGAAACGTGCCTCTCTCCTGTGTTATCCTTGCCTTAGGGTGGACGTGCTGCTCCTCTGCCCAAGGCCTTCTCTGAGCCCTATCCCAGGCCTTTAATGTGGCAGGTTGACAGAGGGCCCAGCCCAGGCCTCCCCATCTGCTGCTCCGTGTAACAGTCCTTGTCCTGTGCTGCTTTAGCAAAGGGACGGGTCTGACGAGGAGGCGTCATCCATGGAGAAGCCAACCAAAGCCTTACCCAGGAAGCCCGGAGATCCCCTGCTCTCTCAGCGGTGAGCCCTGGCCTGTCATCTCCTGTGGTCCTGCTCCTCATGGGGGGTGGCATCGGGCAGGTGTGGGGCTCGGAGCAGCCCTCTGCTTTGCCTGTTGGGTGGTCCTCAGCCTCTCCTCATTGCCCCTCCCCTCCTCCACCCCCTAGAATGCCCTGCCCCAGGCACCCTCAGCGTCAGGGGCCTTTCTCTGAGCTACGTTGCTGGCAGGCACCCTGGAGGCAGAGCAGGCCAACTCTGGGGCGCATTTGGGGCTCCGAGCATTTGGGGCCTGTCCTGACTTCCCTTCTGTGAGCTGGGTGGTCAGTTGTGCCCCAACCCAGCCTTCCTCGCACCACCCTGTCCCCTAGCATAAACTGAGGCCTTCCGCCCTCCCACAGGATTTCCTCCCTCACAGCGTCTCTGCACGCGCACAGCCGCAAGAAGCTCAAGAGGAAGCGGCCCCGACGGGCCCAGGACTCCACCAAGAAGCCTCCAAGCGCCACTCGGACCAGCAAGACCCAGCGCCGCCGACTAACAGGCAAAGCCCGGCACAGCGGGGAGTGAGACTGAGAACCAAGGGGTGCCCCGGTCTAGGCTGCAGGGCCTTGTCCTGTCTCAGCCTGACTGTCCCTGTAACCAGCCTGCACTGAGGTGATGACTGCACGGCCCAAGGTTGGGAAGCCAGGACCTCTCTGGCCTGACGTTTGAACCCCAGAAGGAGCAGGGGCTGAAAGCTGGCCTCCCCCGGGAGGAGACTTCAGGGCCGGGTTCGGGGCGTCTTCCCAAATGTGTACGCCACCCAGCACCCGTAAGATTTGTGAAACTCATCAGATTTGTGCACTTGTGGTTTTTTTGTCCCTGGCCCTGCTACCACGCACCAAACGCACGTTTCTAGGTGGTGGAAATGGCCTAGGGCCGGGGATCCCTCCTGTCTCTTGCAGTTTTCCTTGAGGGTCCAGTAAGATACAGTTCTCCCTATGTTAGATCTGGGTCCCCTAACCAGGGTTGAGGACCAGCGTGTCCACTGGTAGAATCCAGAGCCCACTGCTGCTCTGAAAAGTGGACACCTGGGGCAGGTGGGTGACCAGTGTCCAGCTCTGCCCTTACCTGGCTGAGCCTTTGGGCCTGTCACTTCTCCTGGGCCTCAGCAGTGCCCTGGGCTACAGTGGAAGTGGTGGAAGCAGCCGAGTCCTGAAGCATCCCCACCCAGACTCGGGCAGCTTCCCAGGCTTCCAGCAGCTCCCGAGCAGAACCCAACAAAGGATTAATTAATTCTCACTTTTTTTTTTTTTTTTTTTTTTTGAGACAGGGTCTCACTCTGTTGCCCAGGCTAGAGTGCAGTGGTGTCATCACAGCTCACTCCAACCTCAAACTCCTGGGCTTAAGCGATCCTCCTGCCTCAGCCTCCCGAGTAGCTGGGACTACCGGCACCTGCCACCACGCCCGGCCAATTTTTCTATTTTTTTGTAGAGACAGGATCTTGCTATGTTGCTCAGGCTTAATTCTTACTTTTTAAAGAAACTGCATCTTGACTCCCATGAAAGTGAGTCATGTGGCCCCTTTAAAGTAGACCCCACAGGAGGCCAGCTGGTGTGCCACACTCCTTCCAGATAGATCTTAGGCTGTGGCTTCAGAGCTGATGAAAACCATCATTGTTTCTTCCTTGTCCCAGCGTGAGTCCTGGGGCAGGAACACAGGAATTTCAGGTTGTGCCCTAGTTAGAGGAGCTGTGTTGGGCCCTGAATACGAACGAGGTCCAGGGAGGGGAGCAAACTGTGTTCTCAGCCCCAGTGAGGCTCACGGACTAGCGAGTGACAGGAAGGCAGGACAATGCATGTGATGGGGGGCCACCTGCGACCCGGCTGCAGGCTCTCCCCGCCCTGGCATGTGGGGGGGCTCCAGGTGGGGCAGGGGTGGTGAGCCGGGGTCTGCGGGGCAGGGAGACCCTTCGCACCTCGCTGTGGGGCAGGCCGTCTCCCATGTCGCTGTCAAAACCCATGTCTGACAAGGGCTGGTGCATTTCCGAAGGCCACACCCGGGCCTGGGAACGCGCAGCTCCGGGCTTGTGGCTGGGAGGCCCCTTGACCTGGCCCCTCAGCTCCTTCTGCCCTCCCCCTGCTGCTTTCCTGTTGTCCTCCCCTGTGCTGGGGGCGGGGTAGCTCATCCCGCTTGGCTGCCTCCATGTCTGGGCAGAGAGTGGTGCCTCCTACCGGGCCCTCCAGGTGGTTCTGGGGCTCGCCCCACCATGAGCCCCGGAAACTAGTGCACACAGCGGGGTTGGGTTTGAATCCAGACTCTGCTGCCTGGTCACTGTATGAGCTTCTTGCTGTGCCAACCTCTGTGGCTCTGTCTGTCTGATCATGTGTAAAATGACAGAAGATACCCACCACTTAGGGCTGCCCCGAGGCTGAAATGAGACCAGGCGAATGAACCACTTCCCAAGGCACCTGGCGTTCCTCAGGTGCAGCTTCAGCATGTGTTGCCGCTGCTGCCTCTGCTGAGATGTCTGAGCCCAGTTCCTTCTCCCTTCTCCAGTGACGTGAGGTCATTCAGAACTTACGTTTACAATTTATAGCGTTTACAAGTATAAATTCTCATCCGCTGCCTCCTGTGTGTGCTGTCAGTTCTTCCGGCAGACCAGGGAAATTGAGTCACGGTGATGTGGACAATCTAGGATCAGGGGTGGTAGAGTCAGAACTCTCTGGAGAACTTCTCCCCCAGGAGCCCCCTCTCCAGGCTCTCGAGGTGCTTGATTTCCTTCCTCCTGTTGCCCTCCATCCTGCAGGCCCCCTGGAATGGAGCCCTGGGGTACCAAGAAGGGTGAGATTTAGCTGCATAAAACAAAATTGAAAAATAACTGGCTTGTGTAAGAGGAGTTCTCAGGTAAACAAAGATGGGAGGTTCCCAGCTGCAGCTGGGAAGGGGGGGAGACGGGGGTGGCAGGATTTTAGCTCTTTCTTGTGTGCCATTTGTTGCCCAGGCTGGAGTGCAGTGGTGTGATTGTAGCTTGCTGCAGCCTTGAACTCCTGGGCTCAAGTGATCTCCCATCTTGGCCTTCAGAGTAGCTGAGACTACAGGCACATAACACCTGCCTGGCTAATTGTCAAAATTTTCTTTAGAGATAGGGTCTTGCTATGTTGCCCAGGCTGGTCTCGAACTCCTGGGCTCAAGCCATCCTCCCACCTCAACCTCCAGAGTCGCTGGACTGTAAGCGTGAGCCATCGCACCTGGCCTATTTTTTGACACGTGGCTTTCACTTCACAGTCCAAGATGGCTGCCCACCTCCTTGCCTTCTGAATGACTGTGCTAATCCTGTCGAATTGGCCTCCTTAAGGTGCCACGTGGTCCCTGCTCACTTGTTAGTGCCACTCTGGGCCCTTCCAACATCACTCCCTTGACTGCCTGCTGCCGTTCTTTACTGGACCTCAGTGAGCCCAAAGCCCCTGCAAGAGCCTGGTATAGAAAACACCCTGCAGCCAGGCGCGGGGGCCATACGAATGGCACCCCCTGAAGGCAGGACCCTGATCTTGACCTTGATTTCCTTGGGCTTGCTCAGCCTTGAGTTTCCCTTCTGTAAAACAGGGATAATGACAGCAGCCCTTCCCTACATCACAGGGACAGGGTGGGGACAGACATGCTGCTACTCTGCGTGCCAGGAAGGTGGCTTTGCTCTTTTGAGAACAGGAAGGGCTGTTAATACTAAGAGACCTGCTAGCCTCAACCACCCTCATCACCCTATTCCCCCACAAGGTGGGGGGCTTCTCCTTCGCTCCCCAGCCCTGGCCTTCTTCCAACCACCTCTCCTTCCAGGACATGCCACCGCCCACCTGCCCGCCATCAAGGGGCCCAGCCAGGCAGCTCCAAAGCCAGGGAGAGCGCTCAGGAGAACCCACTTGCCCCTTGACTCCTCCCTCGCCCCTCACTCCCCGCTCCAGCCTCACTGTCCCCTCAGTCTTTCTGTCCCCTCAGCCTGAAACGATTCTCCCTGGGGGCCTACAGGCTCAGTCCCTCATCTCCTTCGGGTCTGCTCACATGTTGCCATCTCAGTAAGGCCTTTCCTGACGACCTTGTTAAATGTGACGCCCTCATGACACCTGCCACTTCAGCCCCCTTCCTTTATTTTTCTTCCTAGCACCTATCAGCAGCCACTGTACTCCACGTTTGCTTTTTTATCTTGTTTGAGGTCTGTTTTTCTACACTATAATGTAAACACCACAAAAGCAGGCAATTTGGTCTTTTATTCACTGAGGGCTCCAGAAATAAATACATATGTGTATATGTACATTTTAGAGATGGGGTCTCACTAGGTTTGCCAGGCTGGTCTCGAATTCCTGGGCTCCAGTGATCCTCCTGCCTGCACTTCCCGCCTTCGCCTCCTGAGTAGTTGGGACTACGGGTATGTGCCACCACTGCCATACCTGGCCCCATAAATATTTAATGAATTGTCAGGACTGCCACTCTGAGTTGGCTCTAGGTTTTACTGATTGGGAGGACTAGAGGGCTAGGGCCATACCCGTGCTTCAAACTCAAACCAAGCATCCACCCCATCCTAGGCTCAGAGAGATCAAGTAACTTTCTCAAGATCACACAGCCAGGAAGTGCCAGAGCCAGATATGGAACATGGGTCTCACTGGCTCCTATTTTACTTACAGTAAGAGGAACAGGCAGAAAGCTCATTATCCTTGTTAAGCAGCTATGTGTAGCCAGTTCTATGCTGGGCCAGGATGACTTGATGAGAGGTCTGTTTCCCCCACTGGTCAGTAAGCTCCTCATCTAGAAGGAGTCACATTGCATTCATGTTACCATCTCCCCAGTGTCCAGCACAGGCCTGGCATATACCAGGCACATGTGATTTCTAAGTGACTTAGCAAATGAAGATGCTCTGTAGTGGCCTGTGGAGTCAAGTAATCTTCCTGCCTTCCCCTTCCAAGTAGCTAGGACCATAGGTGTACACCACCACACCCAGCTAATTAAAAAAAAAAAATTATAGGGACAGAGTTTTGCTATGTTGCCCAGGCTGGTCTTGAACTCTTGGACTCAAGTGATCCTTCTGCCTCAGCCCCCCGAAGTGCTGGGATTACAGGCATGAGTCATTCCACCGGACCTAAATTAGTTAACATTTCTGATCTTCGGTTGCTGTGAAATGGGAGTGTTTGTAATTAATCTTTCAGGTTACTATGTCCTCATAAATGTAAAGGTTTCAGAATAGGAGCTGGCATATAGACAGTGCAGAATAAAGATTAGTTGGGAGGAAACTGCATTTTGAGAGTGAGCTGCAAGTCAGTGGAAATGTTGAAATGGAAGTTGAAAACCACTGGGCAGGAATGTTTTGTGGTCTCTGGGGCACTGACTGCAATAATAGATCTTCATGCTGTAATTTTAATACTACACATCCATTCAACATTTACTAGGTGCCTGGAACTGTTCTAATATGATCCTTACCTTTTACTTTGCACTATTTCATTTCCTCCTCACAGGTACTATTATACTATCCCCATTTTACAGATCCCAGCACTTTGGGAGGCCAAGGCAGGAGAATCGTTTGAGCACAAGAATTTGAGACTGCAGTGAGTTATGATTGTGCCACTGCACTCCAGCTTGGGTGACAGAGCGGGACCCAGTCTCTGGTCAAAGAAAGAGAGAGAGAGAGAGAGAAGGAAGGAAGGAAGGGAAGGAAGAAGAAAAAGAAAGGAAGAGTAAGAAAGAAATAAAGCAAAAAGAAAGAGAAAGAGGAAGGAAGGAAAGAAAGAAAAAGAGAAAGGAAAAGAAAAGGAAAGAAAGGAAAAGAGAGAGAAAGAAAGAAAAAAGAAAAGAAAAGAAAAAAAAGAAGAAGAAAGAAAAGGAAGAACGAGAAAGAAAATCAGGCACAGAGAGATTAAGTCTCTCACGGACTGTGGCCACAATGAACCAAGGAGAAAGAGATCAGGAGTCAGACCCGCCCATGCCAGCCCTCTGAAGAGCCCTCTGGGGACCCGGACTGGGATGGGGACTGTGCCCAGGCTAAACGTGCTGCGAGTCCCGCGCTCGGAGGCATCCGGGCGCCGCCCGCCTCCGCCCCGCCCCTTGTGTTCGGCCCGTCCAATCCCATAGTGTTCATGTAAATGAAGCACTTAGAGAGAGCCTATGCGAGAGCGGCAGGGGCGTGGTCTCCCGTCCACCTCCCGGGCAACGTTCTGATTCATTGTTATTAATAAAATAAAGAGGCCGTGACCCTGGCACTCCCACCCTGGCAGCCCCCGTGCGTGGAAACCTGAGCCGAGGTTAGTCCTGGGCAGCGGGAAAGAAGGGATGGGGAGGGGAGGCCTAAGGCAGGGGCAGGGGTCGACAGTTACGGGGAGGAACTGGTTGACTGGCTGGATGGAGACAGGTCCAGGGGTCCATTCCCTGGGTGGGGCATGCGTATCTGCTTAAGGTTTTTCATTATTATACCCACATCTCAAGTGCATTTTAGAGAAGGATTCTGCCAAGTGGCTGGGGGTGGAGGAGGAAACGGGAGCAGCGAGGAGCACATGAAGTAGAGCCCCCCCCACCCGCTCCCAGGGAAATAAGCGGCATTCCCTGTTGAAGGCGATGCTACAAGATGGGTGGGACCGATACGTTCCCCTCCACCACCCCCTTTCCACCTGGGAAAGACTGGGGAGATGTCCACTCAGGGAAGATCGGAGATCCTGAGGCCACCGAAGGGCCAGTGGGTGCGTCCTCCGCCCCCACTGCCCTTTCCCGGTTGGTTCCTCTCTCCAGATCTGATGGAGGAGAAGGAGCCTTGGCCCTGGCTGTCCCAGGAGAGGACCTGAAATTCCTCAGCTCTCTGCGGAGATTGCCAGCAAAGGCCTGATCCCCTGGGATGCTTTGAAGGAAACACACCAGGTGAGGATAGGTATGGGCAGGTGACCTGGGGGCACCATAAAATGTGTGTGTTTTGGAATGTTAGATTCCTCCCACCTCCCCACCCCCCTCCCGGGGCGCTCTGTATGGGTAGAGAGTGCATCTTTAAGAGACTCTGCTGACCCAGTTTCCGCTTCCAGGGCATGGACATTGTAGCCCCCAGGGGCACCCAGAAGGGAGAGCCCTGGGCACAAGTCAAGATGCCAGGGTTTCTTTTGGGCTAAGCTCTGCCACAAACTTGCTGTGTGACCTTAGGCTGTTCACTTTTGTGCAAGACTTTGTCCTCCATCCTGAAAATACCTGGCCAGCCCTTTGCCTCACTCCCTGTGCCCCTTACTTCCACCTCTGAGAAAGCCAAAGGCACACAGACTTGGATTTGAATCCAGCTCAGACACTGTGACCTTGAATGAGTTAGGGAACCTCTCTGAGCCTTAGTTGCCTGATCTGAAATAGGCATTAATTTGACCTAAAATGCAGAGTAGCTGTAAAGCAAGAGTGTTTAAACTTTGGGGTGCACTAGAACCACCTAGGGCACTTGTTTAAAATGCACACCCCCAGGCCTCACCCCCTGGAGAGTCTGACTGGGTAGACTGGGAAAGGGAAGTGGGAATCTGCAGTTTTTTAAGAGACAAAGTGTTGCTATGTTGCCCAGGCTGGAGTATAGTGGCTACTCACAGGCATGATAATAGAGCACTATAGCCTCGAACTCCTGGGCTCAAGTGATCCTCCTGCCTCAGCCTCCCCGAGTAGCTGGGACTACACTGTGCCTGGCTGGAATCTTCATTTTTATGAGCATCCCAGGAGGGTGTAATGCAGGGTTCTTGAAGTACGCTTTAAGCAACACTGCAGTAAGGACTAGAAATCACACATCAAATGCTTGGCAGAATACCTGGGTGCTTGGTAGGTGCTTAGTGTTTGCTGAGTGAATAAATGAATAGATGAGTGGATGGAAAACCTTATTTCCTTGGTCCTTGTCTGGCCTGGGGAAGCTGGGACTGGGGTCCAGTTGTGTGGCCAGCCAGTCATCTGGTTCTTCCCTCCCCCAGGCCCCACCTAGAGGGTCAGCCTTTGGATTGCAGGAGCTGCCCTGGCCTGACTCACCCAATATGGAGGACATGGCTGGGGATGCCCCATGTGAACACTTTGAGGCCAACGTGCTTACCCAGAGCAGCTGTCAAAACTGCTTCCACCCTGAGGAGGCCCACGGAGCAAGGCAGCAGGTGGGCCAGCTTTCCCAAGTGGTTGGAGTGGCTTGGGATGGGGAGTAGGCGATGGGCTGGGCCTGGCTGCGGCAGTGACTTGCAGGTGAACCCAGATGCTGGCCTTCCTCCCGGCTAGAGCCTCAGTTTTCCCATCTGTGCAATGCAGGGGTTGGACCATGTGAATGTTTCCCAATCTTCAGTCACTTGCCTCCTGCTTTTATGATTTTTATCATAGCCTCATCTAGTCTGCTACTTACTTTATTGTTCTTTAAATCAACGTCTTTTTCCCCTTCTGAAACAAAACTTTACTTCACCAACACAAATAGAAAACTAAGATTATGTTCTGTATATAGAAACTTTAAAAAAAAAAAAGAGACGAAAACACAAAACAGAAATGTCATTGAATTCTAACTTGAGAGTGTTATCTACAGGAGGCTTTGAGCCTGAGTCCTGCTGTCTCTTTGTCAAAAAGGGAGATTAGCCAGTGGTAGAGAGGCGTTAAATATACACCAGCACCGGCTGGAGACTTTCTTCTCGAAGTTATTGTCGGAGTGAAAGAGGAGTCCTAGTGTTACCCTGTGGTTGATGTGGTCTGTTGCTAAGCCCCTGTAGACATAATGCAGAGCACCTGGTACCACGCTACGAGAGCCGTGGGCCCGTGAACCTTTGAGGGCCCTTCCAGCCTTCACCTCCTATGGCTCCGTCATTCTCACTGGGGTCTGAAGCTCCTCCTGGGCCAGCTTTGTGCTGGGTTAGGCTCCAAGAGGTAGCCATTGTAAGGGGTTTGCTGCTCAGCTTTGGGGCCAGGCAGGCCGGACTTCCAGTCTGAGGTTTGCCATTACCTGCTGTGTGACCTTGGATCATTTAAGTTCTCTGGCTTCACTCTCTCTTGGGTAAAGTAGGGGCACCAGGCTTCTCACTCAGGGCATCTGGCCCTGCTTAGCCCAAGCCACCTGTGGCGAATTCAGTTCCTCTCTTCCCCTGACCAGAAAAGTAAACCTTGGAGATTCCTTTTTATCTGTCCTGATACCTCCCATAACAGCTCCCCTGTGCTCACCCCCAAGTTCAGGGAACAGACGCCTGAGAGTCCTGCGAGTCCATCTCCCATGCAAAGAACCTTCTCTCAGCAGGTGGGGAGATAGCAAGTGTGGAACAGGAGGAGAACTTGCATTCAGAAAGGTCTGAGTTCTAGTCTTAGTCCTGCCATTTCCCAGCTGGGACCTTGGGGCAGCTTATGTATCCATAGTTGTTAAATAGATGCTTAAAATGTGCCAGGCATTATGCTAGATGTTGGGGAAATATTGATAAATCAGACAGACACAACCCTGGCTTCACAGGGCTTGTACTCCAGCAAGAGAAATGGAGAGTAAGAAAGTAGTCATGCAAATGCTTATGAAGTCATGGTTGTGATAAATGCCATAAAGGAACAGCAAGTAGCATTGGAATAAACAATAGGACATCAAGGACAGTGTCTCCATGGAAATGACATTTCATTTGCTTGGTAAATGCTGTGTAGGCATTAGCATTAGTCAGTGAAGAGGAGCGAACCAAAGGCCCTGAGGCATAAAGAAGGAGGTGCATTGGAGGAGAGGTCAGGGAGAGGCAGGGGCAGAGGAGCTATGGGACAGGATGGAAAATGGGTGGGCCTGGGTCTCACCAGCCTTGTGTGGCTTTGTGGACATGCTGAGGGTTGGGGTTCTATTGTGAGAGCCATGGGAGCCTCTGAAGATTTTAAACATGGGAAGACGTGATCTGATTTGCATTGTTTAAAGTCACTCTGATTGCTGGGCAGAGAATGGAGAGCAGGGTGGTGAAAGCGAATCAGGGTGACCAGCCAGGAAAAAGTACAAGTACTCATTCGTGCCAGAGATGACGAGGGCTTTGAGACAGAGACTCACAGACACATTTCAGAAGTAATTGAGTCAGAGAATCTGGGGGATTCAGGGGTGTGGGAGGGGAGAAACCACAACTGACTCTTGTTTCTCCAGCAGGGTACTGGGGATGGGTCCAGCTGGAGTTGTTTGGGGCCTGGTGTGAGGTACCCACAGGACATGTGGAGATGAGGGGAGGTTAGAGGACACAGCGGGTAGAGCTCGGGGGACTGGAGATAGAGGCTTGCAAGTCACCAGGATCTGGCACCGACCAGGGTCTTGCTCTTGGAGGAGGGTGTGAAGTGAGACAAGAGGCCTGGGTGGAGGCCGGGGAATCAGCATTTAAATGCAGGCCCAGGAGGCAGAGACAGCAAGGGGACAGAGGACTAGCCAGAGGGTTGGAGGCAAACCCAGAGTGTACCCCACTCCCCAGAGGCCAAGGCCAGGGACGGTTTCAAGATCAGAGACGGGCACTGGTGTCAAATCTTTCACTTTCTTGAGTTTGCAGTTGCTCTGATGCTGCAGAACTCCAGGGTTGTGAAACTCCTCCAAGTTCTGCAAATGCATGAGGGGTGACTGTCATGCCCCTGAGCCAGGCCCTGGGACCCAACTCTGGGCAGGAGACAATTCCCTGCGTAGCACATGTGATAGTAAACAACTGGCCCTCAGCCCCAGACAATGGCAACTGTCTCCTCTGGACCCTTCCATCTGCCTCCCTGCCCACCGCTGCCGCCACTCTGGACCCCATTCCGTGGCGCTGCGTGGTCGGGTATTGAAGGAACAGGTGGATTCTTCCCGCTGCCTGGTGCTGCTGCCGAGGTGGGGGTCTCCCACTCTCCCCATCTCTCTTTCACAGCAGGCCTCCAGCGAACCGAGTGTAGCCGTAGCCGGTTTTTCCTCCAGGGATTCTGGAACTTTGGCCCTATTTATCCCTAAGCTTTAGGTCAAGAGATTTCAGACATATGGAGTCAAAAAATCTGTATGTTGAGAAAGCGTCCCCAGCCTTCTTGGGCTGTGCGGTTCCCAGCCCGTCCCTAGTTACACTGGCACAGACTCATCTCTTGGGCCTGACGAAGGCGTCTCCTGGAGCTCAGCGAAGAAACAGGGTTGGCTCCAGTGCTGTATCTTCAGGCAGAAATGCCCGCAGGTCCCCAGGTGTCCCCGCCCGCCAGGCATGATCAGCTCTTGACCAACTGATCATGCAAATGCCTGGGAGCTCCAGCTTCCCTCAGCCTCTGGGCTCTGGTGCCTGTCCCTGCTCCAGTCTCGGCCAACTCTCCTGCCGGCTGGGGGAAGGGAGGTCAACCACGGGGCTCACAGCCCCGAACAGAGGCAGGAGGGTCCCGCAGTGTGCTGGGCACCACAGCCCCTTTACAATGTATTCTTGCTTGTATTTAACGTTATTCTGCCATTTAATATTTATAGAATTCTATTTTGTGTTCTTTCATTATATATTATATTTAAGACGTGCAGACTCTGTTGAAAGCCCTTTACAAACACTAACTCACGGAGGTGGGGCCCTCAGCGTGCTGGCTTCGTGGGTGAGATAACTGAGGCACACAGAGGAGTCACGTGGCCAAGGTCTTGGTCGCACTTCCTCCTCCATTTCAGAGAGGAGAAAACAAGGCTCAGAAAGGGGAAGCCACCAAGCGAGGTCACCCTGGGGAAGTGGAGGAGCCAACATGGGGCCCGAGGTCTGTCTGAGGCCAGAGCCTGTGCTGACCTGCCACACGGGACCCAGAGCTGGGGACTGACGGCTGGGCCTGCTCATGTGGGCGGTGGGTGGTGATGGGGGCTGGGTGAAGGCAGGGACGAGGTGCCATCGTCAGGCTGGGGGCCCTGCCAGGCCTGGCTGGTCTGGGACCCCTTGGTGATGCCTGGCGAGCCACTCCCTCCTGACTCATGCTGTGCCATCCCCTGGGTGGCCAAGGCGCCAGGCCCGGCTGTGGATCTGACACCTCCGGCTGCCGAGCTCTGATCAGAATCTGGCTGCAGGGCCTGGAGCGAAACTGAACCCAGATGGGCTCCGCTGGCCTGGATGTCATGGCAGACACCCAGGCCTCACTCCTTGGCACTGCCCGGTCCCCACTGGTGGCCTTCTTGGAACATGGAGAGCCTGTGCCCACCCTGGGGTGCTGCCCATGCTGCGGCCTCAGCCCTGAGCTCTGGGCTTGGAGTCCCCAGGGAGCCCATGCCCAGGCTCCTGCCTGCCCCAGCTCTCAGGTGAGCGGCTGGGATCAGGTTCCTGCGGTTTCATGTCCTGCATTGTTCTTGGCTGGGCCCGGCTTATGAAACTGTAATGAGGGGCCCCTGCTTCGGAAGCCGGCCCCTCTAAGGTTTCCGCTGCCTCTGCTGCCGCCGCCACCACGGCCCGGAGTCGGGGCCTGGGAGGGCGGCAGCGTGGGGGCCTGAGCCGGAGCCCCCCGGGGACGAGGGTGCTGACAGCAGACAGCCGCCACTGCCGGAGCCCGCTGCCCAGGTAACCCGAGAGGAGGCGGGGCGCAGGGTGCCATGGCCGCCGTCTCCCACCACCGGGGAGGGCCCTGCCATTCCTGGGAGGTGGGGAGAGATGGGGGGGCCTTCCTGGAGGGGAGCAGCCGTTCCCCCTGGGTGAGCCCAGCACCAGCCTTCGCAGGTGTGGCCTTGCCGAGGACAGGAGGGAGAGAGGAGTGGACGGCCAGCTCCAGGCCCCCACCCCCACCCTGGGGCCATGAGCCTCCAGTCCTGGAGCACCCCCGGCCTGTCCCTTAGTGGCGCAAACCTCTTCTTTCCTCCAAGGTCTTGTTTTCCTGTCTCCTCCTCTGTCAGACTACCTCTTCCCCCAGACCTCTCCCTGCTCTCAGGCCATATTGATCCTCCCCCGTCACCCCTGTCTTCTGCTACAAAAGACCCTTTGGGTCCTTCTACGTGCTTCTCATTCCCAAGCACAAAGTCACACACACACTCATAAGTGAACTTGCATGCGCTTATGCAAACATATGCATGGGTGCACCCGCCGGGCCTGCAGACATGCACGCACACGTGCACACATGTTCTCAATACCATGTGCACACACGTGTCCCAGACACACAGGCCTTCGTGCACACACATACCTGTACTGAGGCCCACATGTGTACACACATGCCCGTGCATGCACACACACCAGTACCTTTGCCAGCCCCCAGCTTGGATCCCAAGGGACGCTTGCCGCCTGATGGGCAGCTCTCCTTGAGGAGTATGAGATCCAGGAGGAGACGCCTGAGACTCCCACACCGCCCGGGGCCGGGAGGGGCTGTGCAGGAGGAGGGGAGCCCCCACGTGGGTGCTGAGCTGCCTCCTCTCTCCAACTCTGGCCCAGGAGCTCAGGAGCCCTTCAAGTGCCGAAGTGCCCTACTGCGACCTGCCCCGATGCCCACCTGCTCCTGAGGACCCACTCAGCACCTCAATCTCCGGCTGCCAGTCTGTGGGGGACCTGGGCCTCAGGCCGGGGCCCAAGAGGTGGGTAGAGCCCCAGGGCCCAGGGAAGGGCTCCCTGGGTAGGACACCCTCACTCTCCCCCCAACACACACCCCTTCCCATCTGTCTGTGGTGGCTCTGGCACGGGTCACGTGGTCAGTCCATGCAGCCTGGGCGTGGGCGGACAGTAGGCATGCTTCTCAGGCCACTGGGAGAACTCGGGTCAGACTGTGCCTGCTTGCGCTTGGGGCGCTAAGCCTGCCCTCCCTGACCCTGGCTCTCTGTCCCAGTGGCCCTGCCCACTCCGTAATTCCCCAAGACCTAGCTCAGCTTTGCTCTAGGGCATGTGGTAGCTGTGTGCCCACCCTGCAGTGGGCATGGCCCGCAGCCTGCTCACATTTCCTGGTTCCCTTTGCACAGCTTTAAAAGATTAAACAGTCCCTGCACCCAGGGGCCCCTGCTGTCACCCACCTACCTGGGTGGGCACTGCTTCAGACCCTAGGACTCCTTCCACCTTCAGGCGTGAACTAAAGTTCCCCTTTAGGATCATGGTACCTTGGGAGACCATGACCTGAGAGTCTAGAAACCTGGGTCCTAGCTTCAGATTCATCTCTGATGAGCTGCAGGACCTTGGGCAACTTACTCTGTCTTTCTATGCCTCAGTTTCCCTGTTTGTAAAATAAGAGGGGTTGAATCAAAACAGCATTGCTTTGGAAACATATGCTCCTCACAGGTAGACATTTTTTTTTTTAAAAAAACCACAGCTTTGCTATCAAATGTTTCAGAAAGTTTGGGATAAATGAAATTGAATAGCTTTCCTGCAGGACTTGTCAGAGCCTTTAGTTTGCAGGCATGCATTGTAGCTTTTGGGTGAGGAAGACAGAGAAATATGTAGTATGTCCCAAACTTATTTGACTACAGAACTCTTTTAGGATCATCACCCATTACCATCCTCTAGACCAATCTGTGGGTCACTGTTTGGGGATCCTGCCAGCTCTAAGCCTCTTTGAGCCTGTGGCTTCTCTAAAGCAGGGCTTTCTCTGCCCAACTCGCTGGGCATTCAGGCTGGTGACTCTGTCATGGCTCTTGGAGCCCTGTTGCCTTTCACATCCCCCAATTAGCCAAGCACGAGTCTGTCTTACTGAGCTTGGGGTTCTCACTCCTTCAGTTACAGAGGGTTGGGGCTGGGGCAGTAGTCCTGGTTCACGACACAGCTCTGCCTTTTCCTACCTCTGTGACCTTGGTCAGTCTCTTGACCTCTCTGAGCTGTAGTTTCTTCATCTGTACAATGGGAATCATTATGCTTACTTCAAAGGGAGGCTGTTGTAGCTCTATGGGGCAGCTCATATAAACAGCCTAGCACATACCTGTAATTCCGGCACTCTGGCAGGCCAAGGTGGGAGGATCCCTTGAAGCCAGGAGTTTAGACTAGTCTGGGCAACATAGTGAGACCCCGTCTCTACAAAAAAGAAAAAAATTAGCCAGGCATGGTGGTGCTCACCTATAGTCCCAGCAACTCAGGAGGCTGAGGCAGGAGGATCACTTGAGCCCAGGAGTTCAAGGCTGCAGTGAGCTTTGATCATGCCACTGCATTCCAGCCTGGGTGACAGAGTGAGACTTTGTTTCTAAAAAAAAATAAAATAAAAGCCTAGCACAGAGACAGCCTGGGTGTTGGCGCTGTCTTCCACACTGACATATGGACTCCAGGCCCCGAGTGAGTGAGCGAGTGTACTTGGGTGGGGTGGGGGTGTCACTCCTCTAGTTCCCCATTACGTTTTGGGAAAAAGTCATAGGTCTGTCTCCTCTCCCAGGAGCCTAGCCCCATCAGCAGGGCTCCCCAAAGAGGGCCCCACAGCCACCCCCAGAAACAGGAGCTGGGAGCTCGAGGCGGTGCCCTATCTGGAGGACCTGACCTCCTCCCCATGTGGCAGCTGCAACGAGGGCCCCGACTCTGACACCAGCTCCAGCCCTGACTGCGACACCCCTGATGGTACCAGCGACGCGTCCTCTGTGGTGAGCTGGGGGCGGGAGATGGGGGGACAAGAGCAGACCACTCCTCCGTCCCCAGCCCCGGGTTCTGCCGAGACCTCCAGATGAGGGCTGAGCCTCTCACACCAGGGAATGGGGGCGAGGTCCTCTGGACCGTTAGCCGGCACCGCAGGCCACCCTGAGCAACACCTGGAGGGGCAGGGGCTAGCCCAGGGTGGGCTGGGAGTCTGGCTGTGGAAAGATGGAGAAAGGAGTTTCAGTGGACCGGGAGAATCGGCAGCGGGCTCAGGCTGCCAAAACTCTCAGGTCACAGAAGCCCGGAGTGTGGGCCGTGGTGGCCAGAGCAAGGATGGGACTGGGCCCCTGGGCCCTGCCCTGGTCACACGCTGCTGTGCCCCGTGACCAGCCCTGGCGTAGATTTCCAAGGGACACAGAAAAGGAAGCAGGCTGAGGTGGGGGTGTGTCTTGCAAGGACTTGTGGGGGCATTTAGCCAGGAAGAGAGAAGACCCGGGAGCCTTTCCTCGAGTGTTCACACTTGGAAGGGCAGCCGGGGGCAGAAGGGGCAGGTCCGTCCTGTGAGACCTCTGCAAAGGAAAGTGACAGGGAAGTGAGGGGCCTCAGACTAAAACACCGGAGCCCGCACACCCACCGCGTGGCCCGCACTGGGCACTGTGCTGTGGCCTCAGCGAAGACCCGGCCCAGGGAGAGACTGTTACGGCCCCTGCGGGGCTGAGGCTTAGAGAGGGGAAGCGGCTTACCTGAGGCCGCTGTCTGGGAAGTGGTGCAGCTAGGATTTGAACCCGGTACTCTCTGGCCCCTGGGGGTGTGTCACAGGCACATGCTGGGCATACGGCGAATGCTCTTCCAGTGTCAGCTCCCTTCCCTTCCTTCTACTCCTCTCACACTTGGAGTGTGGCTCCTGGGGCCTTTCTTCTCCCCCAAACCCACTTTTTCCTCCCGTTCTCTGGCAGGAGTGGGACACCGTCAAGAGGCGGGAGGAGACCCCCAGCGGGGACAAGCTCACCACGATGATCCCGCGGAGGCCGCAGGAGGGGCCCAGAGCTGACAGTGCCCAAAGGGCTCCACCTGTCCCCACCAGGTCCCCTGCGGGAGGAGACACTGCAGCCCAGAGAAAGGAGGGTGAGTCCTTCTGCCAGTCAGTCCCGTGACTATGGGTGGGGTGATGGCCTGGGACCCCCCACATGGCCATCTCCCTGGCTCCCAGAGGAGGGCCCTCTGGACAGATGACGGCGTGCTAGCCGAGCAGACGGCCCGGGCGAAGGGTTGGAGGTGGGCCTACGCGGTGTCCTGCAGGCACTGCTGGAGCATCGATGGGGGCGTACAGTTGAGCCACACGGCGCCAGGCCTCAGGAGCCTAATCAGGGAGTTTGGACGTTCTTCTCTAAGTAGCAGGGAGCCACAGAAGGTTTTTTAGGAGGGGAGTCATGTAATTTAACCTGAGCCTTAGGAAGTTCACTAGGGCAAAGGTGGAAAGGATGGACTGGAGCAGGGCGAGGCTGAAGGACGAGAGCAGTCAAGAGACCCCTGTGCGACCGGTTCAGACAGGAATGACTGGCTGACGCTAAATCCCTGGGTGAGCTTTTCGGGGAACAGGATATTCACAACCTCAAAGTGTCACCCCTCAGATTATGTGTTGATTATAGAGGAAAAAGGCACCCTTGGGATGGGAGATCTGGCAGGCACCGCCTTAACCAAGCGGTCACATCCCCAGAGTGGGACAAACTGGCATCAGACCCCCCCCCCATGTGCTACACCGGGTGGACACGGCATCCCTTCCCTTCCAAGCCGTCCTGCTGAAAGGGCACTGGCCGCCTCTAACCCAAACAGAACATCGGACAGCCCGAGAGCGGAAGCCGTTCTGCAACATAACTGGGCGCCTCATGAGAGACGGGAAGGGCTGGGGAGCTGTTTCCAATTAAACGAGGCTACGGAGACAAGGAAGTGGAGAGCCGTGTGTGACCCTGGTGGCATTCCAGACAGAAGACAGAGCTATGAGCAGCATTACTGGGCCAACTGGGGCATTCTGAATATGGACTGTATGTTAGATAGTAGTATCGTATCACTGTGCCATTTCCTGAGCATGACAATGGCACCGCGAGCGGGGAGGTGTCTGGATGGCTTCAATTGCCTCTCACGTGGGTCAACAAGATAGTGAGGGGCAGGTAGATGGGAGGGCAGAGATATGGTGGATGGATGGATGGACAGACAGACAGAGCAAATGAGACAAGAGACAAACTTAGGAACTGGTGACTGCGGGAAGGAGAGCCATACGGATGGTGGCCATACCGTTGCTGCCACCCCTCCTAGTGCATTGCAGTCACGCAGGTGACAGAGGGAGAAACCTGGATTAGGGCCATGGGCGTTGGGTGAGGAGGGGACAGAGAGGAGAGAGCTTTCGGAAGCGGACTTGATGGGATTCGAGACGGAGGACACACAGCTGCAGCCCCTGGCCCAGGTGTCCGCGTGGCTGGCCGTGCACTTCGTTGAGAGCGGAGGGCAGGGGCGGGGATGTGCCTAGGGCTGGCCACGCTGGATTTGAGCGCCCCAAGGAAGAGGTTTCAGGCTGTGGATGCTCAGCGAAGGGTCAGGGCAGGGGCTGGAGCACGGGGGAGGTGCTCAGCGACTGACTTACTGCCCCCAGTTGATCGTGGCTGAGGAGACGAGATGGTGATGAGAACAGCAGCAGCGTCTACAGCAATGCCTCACTCTCCCGGATATGCCGGGCATGTGCTGAGTTAGTGCCTTGCACAGGCTCGCTCTGGATGCCCCTGACCCCTCTGTCCTTCCTCACTGGCCACTCCCTCTCGCTCACCTTTGCTGACACCTCCTCTGCCCCACCTTTATTTTTTATTTTTTGAGGCAGAGTTTTGCTCTGTTGCCCAGGCTAGAGTGCAGTGACATCATCATAGATCACTACAACCTCAAACTCCTGGGCTCAAGGGATCCTCCTGCCTTAGCCTCCCGAGTATCTGGGACTACAGGTGCACACCACGAAGCCTGGCTAACTTTTCTATTTTTAGTAGAGATGGGGTCTCGCTTTTGCTCAGGCTGGACTTGAACTCTTAAGCTCAAGCAATCCTCCCGCCTCAGCCTCCCAGAGTGCCAGGATTACAGGCTGAGCCACCGCGCCCGGCCCTCTGCTCCACTTTTAAATATCGGACGCCCTGGAGCCCAGTCCTGGGCCCTTTCTGTTCTCATCCTGCACACCTGGCTGCTTGGCCTACAGTACTATCTGGAAGAAGCTGGTGACTCCTGAGTCCCCACTCCTCTCCTTGATTTCTTCCCTGAACAGCAGCTCTTCTCCACAACCCTACTCTCCACTGGGTGTGTGGTGGCCTCTCCAGCTCCATGCAACATGCCTGTGTCACCCACTAAGCGGTGCCAGCCTCTGTCCAGTGCTGGAGAAACAGCAGCAAACAAGACAGGCAAGGCCCCACCCTTATGGAGCCGACAACCGGAAGGCGGACAGAAAAGCACATTTAAAATAGATTGGAGGCCGGGTACGGTGGCTCATGCCTGTAATCCTGACCAACAGTGAGACCTTGCCTCTACAAAAAAATAGAAAAATTAGTCAGGAATGGTGGCGCATGCCTGTAGTCCCAGCTTTTCAGGAGGCTAAGGTGGGAGGATCGCCTGAGCCTAGGAGTTTGAGGTTGCAGTGAGCTATGATGATGCCACTGCACTCCAGCCTGGGCAACAGAGTGAGACTCTGTTTCAAAAAAAAAAAAAAAAAAAACTCAGAGCGTGGTAACTGCCACTTGGAGAATCAGCACGGGGCTGTGAGCGTGACTGGTGGGACAGGGGGTGGGGGGGCCTTTCTGGGGTGGGTGAGATCTGAGTGGCCAGAGGGAGTCGGCAGGGCAGAGGCCGTAAAGCATGGACAGAAGTGGGGGTCCGAGGAGTGGAAAGAGGCTGGAGCGTGGGAGCAGGTGGAACATGGGAGAGCGCGGAGAGGAGGCTGGTGCAGGGGCGACCTGCAACTTGATCCCCCTCCAAACTGGTTTTGATGTCACCGGCTGGCCGGTGGGTCAGGCCCCAAATCTTAAGTGATCCCAGTTCCCCTTTCCTCACTCTTTAAGTCATCGGTAGTTCCCATTAGCGCCTTGTCCAAAACACACCCCAAATCTGTCCCCTTCTTGCCATCTTCACGACAACTCCTGGCCAAGCCACCGCTGATTGGGATTCTTGCCAGAGCCTCCTCCGGGTCTCCTGTTTCTGCCTCCGTCCCCCTCGGGCCATTCTCCCCACATTGTTTCAAAATATTAATCAGATCTTGTCCCCCGCCCCGCCTGAATCAGGCCCAGGGAAGAGGGTGTGTGGAAAGAAGTAACAACACTAGGGAACCAGATGCCTCCCCAGGGTGCGAATGGTCTGACGGGCCAGGCAGGATTTCTTACTTGCTCTTAAACACGCTGAGCCCCGGGTGGAGGAACCTCCTATGTGACCCACTTGATCAGAGGCGGTCACCACTGCCCACCTGGTGGCAGGTCCCTGAATTGCAGGCCGGGGGCCAGGGCCCAGGGGAATTAGCCAGCTCTGTGACACCGGGATTCTTGACACCTCTCTCTCCAGGCACCTCCCAGTTTGCACAGCTCTCTCCACGGGGCGGGCTGTGCAGAGCCCGGCTGGCTCAGGGACAGGACACAGAATGCCCAGAGACATCTGGAGGGCCTACTGTGTGCCCACTAAGGGGCTGCAGGAATGAAGTCAGATCCTGGGTGGGCCAGGCTCAGAGGAGGCTTGAGATGGTGGGAAACAGAAGTTTCTGGGGCCGAGGTTCCAAGGCAGCCTCTGCTCCCTGGGAGTGGTGGCAAATGCCATCTCGGCGAGCACACATGCCCAGTGGGCGGGAGGCTCCAGGACGAGGCGGGAGGCAGAGCTGGAGCACGCAGCACCGTGTGCACCGGGCACCCACAGCAGCTGAGCGCTCTTCCACACCCCGCAGCTGGGAGGGAAAAGGCGAGGCCCTACCCTAGGGCCTTGCTGGGGAGTGAGCAGTTAAATCATGAGACGGACAGGGTGAAGGAGATGGATGGGGAAGGCCTCTCTGAGCAGAGACCCCAAGTCCAAGAGGAGCCAGCCAGGCAAGGAGGGAAGAGGCAGGAACAAAGGCCCTGGGGAGGGGAGCTGTCTGTGCCATCTGAGGAACTGCAAGGAGAGTAAGTGGGGGAAGGGGCTGTGGGGGTGCTGAGGCCGGGCGGGGTGGGAGCAGAGACCAGACCCTGCAGAGCCCTGCCAGCCCCGGGAAATCCTGGATTTATTTCAGTTGCACTTTGGAGCCCCTGAAGTTTTTTGGTTTTTTAAAAAACTTTTTGTTTTGTTTTGTTTTGTTTGAGACAGTCTCCCTCTGTTGCCCGGGCTAGAGTGCAGTGGCATCATCATGGCTCACTGCACCCTCAAACTCCTGGGCTCAAGTGATCCTCCTGCCTCAGCCTCCCGAGTAGGTGGGACTACAGGTGTGCACCACCATGCCCGGCTAATTTTTCTATTTTTTTTGTAGAGACAGGGTCTCACTCTTGCTCAGGCTGGTCTTGAACTCCTGACCTCAAGTGATCCTCCTGCCTAGGCCTCTCAGAGTGCTAGGATTATAGGTGTGAGCCACCTCACCTGGCCAAAACTTTTTGTTTTGAAATAATCTAAGATTTATAGAAGAATTGCAAAGATCACACAGAGAGTTTCCATTGTACTCCTCACCCAGGTTCCCCTAATCTTAACATCATATATAACCGAGTACAATGACCAAAATTAAGAAACTAGCACTGGTCCAACACTATTAACCAAGCTATAGACTATTGGAATTCACCAGATTTTCCACTAATACTCTTTTCTCTTTTAGGATCCAATCCAGGGTCCCACATTGCATATAGTCACCCTTCTCTGTGTCCTCCAATCTGTGACAGGTTTCCTGTCTCTCCTTGTCTTCCCCTGAAGAGTTGTGAGCAGGGTGATCTGATCACCTTTGCCCTTGGAAAGGGTCACCCTGAATGGAACGATGACATGGGGACAGAGCACACATTTTGGGGGGCTACTGCAACCACCCAGTGGAGAAATGACGGTGGCCTGGATTAGGGAGCGGGGTGGAGATGCGAGAGGCAGGTGGATACGACATGTATTTTAGGATGGCCGTGAGGGATCAGCCCAGCAGGCAACAACAGCACAAATTTTGAGTGTGCCGCATGCTCAGATCTGTGCCAGGTGCTGGAAACTCAGACTTCAGGGACACCAGCTCAGAGGCTACAAAAGGGATAGAGAGGATCTTGATGCATGGATCTTACGTATGTATGCAGGCAGTTGTGGCTTCTTCACTTCGCTCCTGAAGCAGCAGCCCAGGGACATGCATGTAGCTGGTGGCCAACACCTACTCAGTGACTGAGGGATTGAGGGGGGTGGAGGGTGACACTGAGGTCACAGTGACCCCATGATGGGCTAGGAGTTGTGAAGGGGTCCCTGTTGAGGGCAGTTACAGTAATCCCTTGGGCCAGTGCTTCTGAAACTGTAAGTTGCATGCATATCACGCAGAGGTGTCCTCAGTGGGACCTGAGATTCTACGCTTAGCAAATTCCCAGCTGCTGGCTCACAAGAGGTTGTCCATCCCTTTGTCCATCCCACGCTCATGGCAGCCCTGGGAGGAACCTCTGTGGCAGGAGCACCTGGGTACAGGAGGATTCTGGGGCTGATACATGAAGAAGGCTCATTAGCAGAAATCTAGGGAATTTCTCAGAATCTGACAGCAGGAAGTGGAACTGCGAAGGGAGAGTGGTTAGGTAGCCATGCTGGGTCCACCTCTCCCACTCTGGGGTCACACGGGCTATTGTCAAAACTGCTGTCCACGAGATTGCTTCTTTTCTGACTTGTCCATGGACCCCAGACTATGTGGTCGTCCAGCTCTGGAACCCACCTCCTATTGACTGAGTCAGTCTGGGTCTCAGTTTCAAATTCCTGACCTGAGCTCAAGACCGGCATCCCAGATCTTGTCTAATCAGCATTAGAGAGCTGGAGTCACTTGGTATGGACAGTGAGACCTCTAAGAAGAGGGTATGGAGTCTGCCCTAATCATTGGTCCCAGGGGACAAAGGAAGGTCGCATGTGAAAGCGGCCTGGACCCCTCCGCTTACCTCAAACCTTCCTCTTCTCTCTCCAGACGATGGCGGTGGGAGCCGGAGCGCAGGACAGCACTGGGCGAAGCTCCGTGGAGAAAGCGGGTACTCCTCCTTGGAGAGGCACCGGGCGGCACTGACCGGGGCTTCCTCCATGACACCACAGAGTGGGCCTCAAAGTGCCACCCCCCAGGCTTCCTCTGCCCAGAGGGACATTGCCCAGGCGGTCTCCACACAACGCGGTACCCCCCGAGCTTCCTCTCCTGCCCGAATCACCCAAAGGGAAAACCCCAGGACATCATCCACCCAACAGGACACCCCCAAGGCCTCTCAGTACACCCCCAGAGCTTCCTCTCCCTCAAGAATCACCCAACGGGACAACCCCAGAACCTTATCCACCCAACGAAACAATTCTCAACTTTCCTCTCCCCCCAGAGTGACCCAGCAAGACAACCCCAGAACCTCTTCTACCCAACAGGACAACCCCCAAACTTCTTTTCCTGCTTGTACTTCCAAGCAGGAAAACCCAAGAGCATCCTATGCCCAATGGGACAATCCCAGATCCTCTTCTCCCAACAGAACCACCCAACGGGAAAACCCCAGAACCTTCTGTGCCCAACGGGACAATCCCAGATCCTCTTCTCCCAACAGAACCACCCAACGGGAAAACCCCAGAACGTCCTGTGCCCAACGGGACAATCCCAGATCCTCTTCTCCCAACAGAACCACCCAACGGGAAAACCCCAGAACCTTCTGTGCCCAACAGGACAATCCCAGATCCTCTTCTCCCAACAGAACCACCCAATGGGAAAACCTCAGAATGTCCTGTGCCCAAAGGGACAATCCTAGATCCTCTTCTCCCAACAGAACCACCCAACGGGAAAACCCCAGAACATCCTGTGCCCAACGGGACAATCCCAGATCCTCTTCTCCCAACAGAAACACCCAACGGGAAAACCCCAGAACCTTCTGTGCCCAACGGGACAATCCCAGATCCTCTTCTCCCAACAGAAACACCCAACGGGAAAACCCCAGAACCTTCTGTGCCCAACGGGACAATCCCAGATCCTCTTCTCCCAACAGAAACACCCAACGGGAAAACCCCAGAACCTTCTGTGCCCAACGGGACAATCCCAGATCCTCTTCTCCCAACAGAACCACCCAACGGGAAAACCCCAGAACATCCTGTGCCCAAAGGGACAATCCCAGATCCTCTTCTCCCAACCGAACCACCCAACGGGAAAACCTGAGAATGTCCTGTGCCCAAAGGGACAATCCTAGATCCTCTTCTCCCAACAGAACCACCCAATGGGAAAACTCCAGAAAATCCTGTGCCCAAAGGGACAATCCCAGAGCCTCTTCTCCCAACAGAACCACCCAACGAGAAAACTCCAGAACATCCTGTGCCCAACGGGAAAATCCCAGTGAATCGTCTCCCAACAGAGCCACCCAACGGGAAAATTCCAGAACATCCTGTGCCCAACGGGACAATCCCAGAGCCTCCTCTTCCAACAGAACTGCTCAACAGGACAACTCTAGAACTTCTTGCATCCAAAAGAACACCCCCAGATCCTCTTCTACCCAACGAGACAACCCTAAAACCTCTTATACCAAATGGGATACCCTCAGAACCGCTTGTACCCAAAGGGACAACCCACGTGCCTCTTCCTTTAAACGGGACAACGCTAGAACCTCCTCTCCTCAATGCTATACCCAAAAGGACAATCCCAGACCATCATCTCCCCATCGCTCTGCTCAACGAAACAATCCCAGGCCTTCCTCTCCCCACCGTACTAACAAAGACATCCCCTGGGCCTCCTTCCCCCTCCGGCCAACTCAGAGTGATGGCCCTCGAACCTCTTCGCCATCTCGCTCTAAGCAAAGCGAGATTCCCTGGGCATCCATTGCCCTCCGACCAACCCAAAGTGACAGGCCTCAAACCTCATCTACCACTAGACCAGCCTGGTGTGACCCACCCCAGTCATCTGGCCCCACTCAGCACAACTCGCTGTCCCGGGCCACGTCTTCCTCCCACAACCCAGGCCAGCAGAGTGCCTCACGAACTTCTTCACCTCTGCACCCCACTCCCTGGGCTGCTCCTCAGACCTCTCCTGAGCCCTCCCAGCCTCCATGTGCTGTGTGCATTGGGCACCGGGATGCCCCTCGAGCCTCTTCGCCTCCTCGTTATTTGCAACATGACCCCTTCCCCTTCTTCCCAGAACCCCGTGCACCTGAGAGTGAATCACCCCACCACGACCCCCCCTATGTACCACCTGCTGTGTGCATTGGACACCGGGATGCCCCCCGGGCATCCTCACCCCCCCGCCACACCCAGTTTGACCCCTTCCCCTTCCTCCCAGATACATCAGATACCTCTGAGAACCACTCCCCCCAACATGAACCTCCCCAGTTCCCCCCACCTGTGTGCATTGGGTACCGAGATGCACCCCGGGCCTCCTCGCCACCACGCCAGGCCCCAGAGCCCTCCCTCCTGTTCCAGGATCTCCCCAGGGCCAGCACTGAGAGCCTGGTCCCTTCCACGGACTCTCTGCACGACCCCCCCCACATCCCAACCCCTGTATGCATTGGGCACCGGGATGCACCCTCCTTCTCGTCCCCACCACGCCAGGCTCCTGAGCCCTCCCTCTTGTTCCAGGACCACCCTGGAACTAGTATGGAGAGCCTGGCCCCCTCCACGGACTCTCTGCATGGCTCCCCGGTGCTGATCCCCCAAGTGTGCATCGGGCACCGGGATGCACCTCGAGCCTCCTCCCCGCCCCGCCACCCGCCCAGCGACCTAGCGCTCCTGGCACCCTCACCTCCACCAGGGAGCTCCGGGGGCTCCCGGGGCTCAGCATCCCCTGGGGAGACCAGGCACAACTTGGAGAGGGAGGAGTACACTGTGTTGGCTGACCTGCCGCCACCCAGGAGGCTGGCCCAGAGGGAACCAGGGCCCCAGGCGCAGTGCAGCAACGGGGGCCGCACCCGCAGCCCAGGCCGTGCAGAGGTGGAGCGCCTCTTCGGGCAAGAGCGCAGGTGAGCCCAGGGCGGGGTCACCCACGTGGGCTGGGGAGGAGGCTTGGCTCAGAGTTAGGTTGCCAGAAGAAAGCGTTCAAATCCCCCTGCCCTGCCGTTTACTGGCTGTGCAATCTTGGGCAAGTCACTACACCTGTCTGTTTCTGCATATGAAGAGGTTTTTTTGAGGATCAAATGATGCTGTGTGTAGCTTAGTGGTTAAGAGCCAAGACTGGAGTCAGGCAGGCTGAGTTCAAATCCTGGGTAAAAGCCACTTCCCAACCTGTGTGACCTGGTAAAGTGATTTACCCTAACTGAGCCTCAGTTTCCTCATCTGTAAAATGGGGGAGAACCTTACCACATTAATTTAAATGAAGTTGAACTCTCAAACTCTTTGTTTGATCCAGACTCATAGGTTTATTTTGTTTTTCTTTCTTCCTTGCACAAGGGAGAAGAATATGCCCACGATTGTTTTCTGTGTTAGCAAAGAAAACTCACGGGTCCCTACACGGTTCAGAAAACAGAGATGTTGATTTAAAATGTATGGCCAGAGCCACATATTTTAAATAGAACTCACAGAATTACAGCCTTTTTGATGTTAAATGTTACTCTCTGGGGACACAATGACAACACCTGAAGTCCAGTTGCCGTGTGAGTCTCCTTAGTTAGCAGTACACACCACTGAAGGGGAAACGTTTCCTCCTGATCCTCCTGAGATTTCTTTCCCCAGCAGTTCCAGCCTGGAGTTGTCAAGGACTAGACCTAGTTAGGGTCAAGAGAACAACAAAAAGTGGTCTGAAAGTCTCAAAACTTTCAGTGTATAATTCAGTGAATTTGAGTATATTTACCAAGTGGCACAACCATCACCATGATCACATTTTAGAATATTTCCCTCACCCTAAAGGGCTATGTAATATTTAGTATCTAAAATTCCTCTCTTTGCCACTGTTCTCTTAGATTTGAATCTACATGAGAAACTTTATCTCTTATTCTTCAAGTTTCCTTTTCCAGTAAGCTTGATCCATTTCATATCCAGGTGACAACTATGTAGTCCCAGTGCTAGTATAATTCTTTCTTTGGCCTTTTTAAAAATACACGTTTTTTTAGAGCAATCTTAGGTTCACGGCAAAATTGAGCAGAAAACAGAGTTCCACGCCCACCGTCTGCCACTATCAATATCCCACACTAGAGTGGTACGTCTGTTACAATCCGGGAACCTACACTGACAAATCACCCTAAACCCAAAGTCCATGGCTGACATTAGGGTTCATTCTTGGTGTTGTACACGCTGTGGGTTTGAACGAATGTGTGACAAGCATCCACCACTGTAGTATCATAGGGAGTAGTGTCACTGCCTGTAAGTCCTCCGTGTCTTCCACCTTTTTTTTTTTTTTTTAAATAATTTAAAGAGGTTTATTCTGAGCCAAATTTGAGGACCATGGCCGGGAACCACGCCCAAGGGGTCTTGAGCGAGTGGACTCCTCAACTTTTTTATGGTTATTATTTTCAGCCTGATGTCAGTTTGCATACCTTTGTCTAATCTGATCACTCAGCAGGGACACTAAGGTTTTTAAACCAAAGTGAATTTTTTTCTTTCTATCTTCCCCCCAGGATAACTTTTAGACAAGATCGGGCATGTTCCGGGTTGTATGGCCGTAGACAATAAGTTGTAGAGAGATAAAGTGTTTATAATAGAAATCAGGAATATGTTTACACTTTTATGAACCATTTAATTGTTTACATCTCCAGATTTCATTCTACTGTCTTTGAAGTAGATTATTTACCTTTTAATCAAGGTTTTATAACTCCACTAATTAAATTTTTTCCTCTTACATGGCATTTTTCCAAGTAGAAACCATTTGTCCTCTAAAGATGAAATATTTAAAACTATTAAAATATCTGTGTAAGGGACAGACTGGAATTTGCTGTCCTTGCGGACTGGTGGGTGTCTTTTCTCCCATTTATTCAGCTGACATGTATTTATTGAGCATCTACTGTGTCCGAGCATTGTTCTGAACCTGGAAAATTGTCTTAAAGGGCTACCACATCAAAGTATTAGGAGTTTTAGCTTGATGTCTCAATTTTTTTTCCTTAGATGCCTTTGGAATCTCTTATCTTAGCGTCATATAAACCTTCCGTGATCTCTTGAATTCAAAACAGAGCCGTCTTTGGACTTGCTAGACTTGATGGCTTTGGTCCTTTAATTCTCTCTGGAGGTTGAAGAACCCATCTAAGCTTCCAAAGGAAACATGTTTCCTTTGTCATCCCTGACACAGCCACACCAACCCTCAGGAACAGGTGGCCCGAGGAGACACTGTTGCTTCAGCATCAGAAAAGCGGGGTCTCCGTTGCGGTCTCGGGAGGTTCCTGAGTCCCTCACGCCTATCTCTCAATTCCGCATGGGGGAGAAAAGGAAGGAGCAGTCTCAGCAGGAATGCTCACCGAGCAAGCTGGAGTTTGTAAGGAAAGTGCATCCGTTCGAAAGAGACGCCCATGTGCCTTGCCCACTGCACCGAGTGTTTCCGCCATTTCCCATCCCCCCCAGTAGGGAGGAGCTTCCCACCCAGTCATGTCTGGGGCTTCTGCTTCACAAGGCTCCTACACCCAGCTCTGGGGGAAACTCACTCTAAGGCCTCAGCTCTCACCGAGCAAGGAAACTCACTCATCAAGTTCCATTAAAAATTGAACCTGCTCAGGAGACCTCAAGCTTAGAAACACTCCAGGGAAATTTGGTTCCTCTCCGAATCAGCTGCTAAGAACTGCTGAAAACTCAAATTACTGTACTTTATGGATCTGATTCTAATGACATTGGCAAAAGCCATAAGACAACACAAACCCCAATCCCATACTTTTTACTCTTCAAAGCCTCTGCGTGGTCCCAACACGGTCCCTTAGCTGCAGGCAGACGACAGAGCGCGGGTCGCGCCCCTGGAGGCCTGTGCCGCGCTTCCTCTTACCTGGGCTCTCCGCCGGGTCCAGGGGCATCTTTTTCAAGCTTCTCCTCCCGATTTGGTTCGGCCACCAGAGACACGGCTCCACTTGCCAACTGAGCTGAAGTCAGACTCGCAAACTCCATGGAAATAAATATTCACGGAGTAGTTGGGTCTTTTGTTGTGGCACCCTTAGGTATGGGAGGGGAGACTCTGTTTAGTCTTCCCACCTTGCAAGGGAGGCGTCATGTTAAATGCTAATCACTGTGGCTCCCAAAGACTACCTGGGACTAGCGACTCTGTACACAGGTTAGAGATCATCTTTGTCAGATGCGGCAACAATGCCTGAAGTCCGGGTGTCTTAGAAGTGACATTTGCCTGGACGGTTTATGTTGGCCTTTCTGCAGTTGTCAGGGAGGAGAGAACGTTTCTTCCTTCTGATCTTGCTGAGAGCTCTTTTGCCAACAGCTAGGACAGCCTGGACTTTCAAAGGCCAAGTGCTGGAATTCTGTTAGCACCAGGGGGAATAAAGGCAGAGAAATCCAAAATGTACAATATGGACAGGAAAAGGGCAGAAAGAATGGACGGTGAGGGCACGTGACATTCGGCTGCTCTCGTCCCCACCGCATGGGTTGTGGGGTCAGATCATACGTACAAGAGCTTGGTGCCTGGAGCATAGGAAGTGCTCAATAAACATTTGCTGTAATGATGATGTGTGCACTGTGCCTGGTACACAGTAGGTGCTCAATAAATCATAATTCCCACAAGGACCAGTCTAACCTTATCTGGGCTGCTTGGGGTGGTGGTAGCAGGAAGTACTGAGACAGGAGGCAGCCATGGCAACCAAGGCCAGGCCCCCCACACTGCCTTCACTCGCCCCTTTTCTCAGACCATCTTCACAACAGCCTCAGGAGGCAGAATACGGCCGTGTTGATCAACCCCCATTTTTCAGAAGGGGAAACTGAGGCCAGCCCTCGCTAAGGGCACTTCAGTGAGCTTGCAGTGGGTCCCTGGATCTCCTACATCTCCTCCCGGGGGGTGGCGGGAGTGGAGCGGCTCGGGTGCTGGGAGTGGGACAGTCCCAAAGGCCCTCAGAGGAGCGGCTGCATTTGCTCATAGGAAGTCCGAGGCACCGGGGGCCTTCCAGGCCCGGGACGAGGGACCGTTGCAGCGGCCCAGCCAAGGTCAGAGCCAACCTCTCCGAAGACAGTCCAGCCCTGCCCCCAGCAAGCAGGTGAGCACCGCCCCGCAGCCCCGACACCCCAAGGGGCAGCCACTGCTTCTCCCCTCCCCCTAGGTGCCAGGCAAGGGTCCTGGGCAGGGAGGTCCTCTATGAACATGTCAGAGCCCCAGTCATGGGTGTCCCCCTCTCCAGCTCACCCCTCTCCCTAAGGGCCAGTAGCTCTTGGCAAAATATAAAGGACCCCAAATTAGTCCCTTGAAGACAGCCCCCCCATGCTGTCTACTTCGTTCATTAGGTACCTGCTATTTTGAGGAGATTTTGGGGAAAGCCTCAGATACATCAATCTGGCCCTAAAGGCTCTCTCTGTGGGGGTGGGGGGGGTGGATTTGTGTCTCTAAAGAAACTTAGAGGGCAAGGCCCACCACAGAGGAATGGGGTATCAGTGGTGGAAAGTCTAGCACCTGATACCCCAGGTTGGAATCAATATCTTGGGGGGAGGGGGAAGCCAGGAAAGTGAGCAGTTCTTTGCAGATCTCTTTCTGGAACTGAGAAAAGTGGGTCAGAAGGAAGAGCTGACCCCCCCAAAGTGGGCCCTATGTACTTTCAACCTGCTTTGATCCAGGCTGCTGCATGGACAGCCTTGCCTCTCCCAGGCTGGGCTAAGACATGCAGAGGCCACCCAGCCAGCGGGAGCCTCACCTTGCCCCCTCACCTCATCCTCAGGTGACCAAGCCCCCTGCCAAACAGGCAGAACCAGCCCGGCGGAGCCGAGCGGAGCCCCCTCATCCCAGGAGTCCTGAGAGGCAGTCTGAGGGGGACCGGCGGCTCCAGGGGTCCTCGCTGTCCCCCAGGATATCAGCTAGGACCCCTGAGAGGGAGCCACGGACAGAGAGACCTCCAGAGAGGGGCCGAGTGGGCCCAAGACAGCCTCTGGGGGGGTGGAAGAGTCAGGAGGACCTGCCAGGGTCCCAGTGCCCTCACAGGCCCAGGGAGAGGAGCTGGAGTGGCCAGGAGGGCCCGGGCCCTGGAGGCTGGCGAGGATGTAGGGAGCCCAGCCTGGGGGCTGCCAGAGCCTTGGAGGACACACAGAGGGGCCCTCCCAGGGAGTTCAGGGAGAGCTGGGGGCAGGCAGAGGCCTGGGGGGAGCCCCCCGAGAAGCCGGCCCGGAGGGCCTGGGGCAGCCTGCAGGAGCTGTCCAGTCTCGACCAGCCTGTGAGCCCCCCAGAGAACTCCTGGGTAGGCCCGGCAGAGTTCTCACACCCCCGGCAGCCTGAGACAGCCACTGCCGTGGGCTGGGGGGCTGAGGGAGCGTGCCCACACCCGCATGGCCCTGAGAGGCAACCCGAGCTCGACTGGACTGACCTGCTGGGCCTTCTCCGGGCACCTGGAGAAGGCACCTGGGCCCGTCTCCCAAGGCTGGACTGGGAAGGCCTCCTCGAGCTTCTGCAGGCCCGGCTGCCCCACAAGGACCCCGCTGGACGCCGGGGTGACTCGGCCAAGGCTTCAGGGCCAGAGCCAGGTACCCCAGGCACAAAGGGTGTCCTGGAGCAAGAGCAACACAGCCAGCCTGAAGGTTGGGCCGAGGCCACCACAGTCAATGGACACAGCCCTGGGCAGTGTCCCCAGAGCCCGGCTGAGCCGCCCAGCCCTGCCTACACCTCCACCCAGTGGCCAAAGACCAAAGTGACAAGTGGACCAGAGACCTCAACTGTGGACAGCCCCAGACGCCCCAGCTTGCCAGAGCTGGAGGTAAGTCAGTCTCCCCTCCGAAAGGTAGCCAGAAAGCCAGCCCATCCCAGACAAGGCCCCTTCGAAAGGCCTCCCCTTTGAGTAGCCTCAGCTCCTGCACAGCCTTTAGGCTTAGCCCTCATCTTCCCTGCTGACCGAGACCCGCCCCGACCACCAAACTGGCCCGACAGTGGTAATGGCCGACATGTTTTTCAGCATTTACTACATGCCAAGCCCTAGTCTTATATGTACTTTCCCCATTTAGTCTCCACAGCAACCTCATGAGAAAGATGCTATTTATTTATGGATTAGGAAACTGAGGCACAGAGTTAAGCCACTTGCCCAAGTCACACAGTTAGTGAGGGGTGGAGGCGTGGAACCCAGGTCTGGTCGGTGTAGACCTCCTGAGGCCTCAGGCAAGATGCTCTGGCCAGGGCCTGCTCTCCTCCTGGCCCACCACACCTGGTTCATGTTGTGTCTGGTGGCTCAGACCTGCCCCTGCCTGGGACTGCAGCCAATGTGGTCATGTCCCCTCCCTTCCCCGCTGCTGTACCCCAAGTTTCTGAGTCCAGGACAGCGTCCCTGATCCTTCTCTGGCCCCTACACCTCCTTTCAGACACAGAGAAGAGGCTGCATAAGTGCTCACTGGGTTGAGTTGGCTGCCAAGACAGGCTGCTTAAATGAGGGCCATGTGCAAAGCAGGCTGAGTGGCCAACACATAGTAGGCAGGTGCTCACCCTTCCCTGCCTCAGTGGTACCTTGGTGCTGCCTCAAAGCCCAGGGCATTTATCTGAAGATGGGGGAGGGTACAGGAGGAGGGTCCTGGAGCCCAGAGCCCCGCAGCCTGGCATCTGCTCCCCAAGAGGATGGCACATGGTTTTGGACACCAGCCTGTCTTGGCCTCAGTCTCCTTCTGTAAAATGGGACCAACTGCTTCTCTAACAGGCACCATTCAGTGATGCGGAGACTCTTGCTTATCCGTCCAAACCCTCCCCATCTCCTCAATGCAGTCTGAGGCTGCCTCCTGCCCGGATGCTCAGAGCTTCCAGGCAGCAGGGTGTGTCCTGTGCCAGGCCCTGGGAGCTCCTTTACATGTCTTGCCATATGTGTCTCAGGTGGATATGAGGCAGTGGCCACTGTCCCCATTTTATAGATGAGGAAAATGAAGCTCAGACTTGTCAGGCATTTGCCACGGGTCACACGTGCATAAGTCGTGAGAAACAAGATCAGTGTCCACTCCAAAGGCTGTGCTTTTAACCACCACGTTGTGAAGCCCCTGAGCTCATGAGAGGACTGGGGACACCCCACCCCCCCATACTTCCCTGTGCCTTTTATCAGTTAACCATCTCATCAATTCAGCAAATAGACACCAAAAATGCAGGGATGACCCAGCTTGGTCCTGCCCTCAAGCTGTTGTTAGACCGGTTGGGGAGGCAAGCAGACCACAGGCAGCTCAGGGAGGATGAGCTGCTCTGTCCTGGTAGACACTGGGGTGCTTCAGGCTGGCCTGGTCCAAAGGAAGGCAGGGGTTGGATAGACCCTTGCAGGAGTTTGTCCAGTGACTCCTGGGAGTCCCGGGAGGCCAGGAGATGGTGAATGGGGAGGGTGGGAGTACCAGGTGCTCCCCTCTATGAAACCCTTGGCATGGCATTCAAGGCCTTCTTCCCTTCCTTCCAGCCCAGATTTGCCTCTAGTTGTGCTAAGCTGACTGTAGGGCACACATGTCCCTGCCTTTCCACATGCCGTTCTCATTGCCTAGCATGTTCTTCCCTTCCCTCTCCAGCCACCAAGCGCTTGTTCATTGTTCAAGTCCTAGGTTAGATGCCCCGTCCTGAAAAGCCTTTCCTGAATACTCGACCCAGCCCCAGGCTCATAATAGTCCCCTTCTGGGCTTAGCAGTTTTGCTTCCCTCCATCTGTCACACTGGTTGTCATTGCCCCATAAGAAACATGAGCTCGGCCGGGCGCGGTGGCTCACACCTGTAATCCTAGCACTCTGGGAGGCCGAGGCGGGTGGATCGCTCAAGGTCAGGAGCTCGAGACCAGCCTGAGCAAAAGCGAGACCCCGTCTCTACTAAAAATAGAAAGACATTATATGGACAACTAAAAATCTATATAGAAAAAATTAGCCGGGCATAGTGGCGCATGCCTGTAGTCCCAGCTACTCGGGAGGCTGAGGCAGTAGGATCGCTTGAGCCCAGGAGTTTGAGGTTGCTGTGAGCTAAGCTGACGCCACGGCACTCACTCTAGCCTGGGCAACAAAGTGAGACTCTGTCTCAACAAAAAAAAAAAAAAAGAAACATGAGCTCCATGGGGGCAGGAGATGGGCCTACTTTTTCTCTGTACCTCTGGTCCCAGCCCAGGGCCTGACATAAAGGAGGGGCCCAGCTCGGTGGATACATGGGTGCTTGAGTGCATGCAAGACAGACGATGGAGGGGTCAGTGGGTAGATGATGGGTGAAGGACGGATGATGACCATATGGATGGGTGATGGGTAGATGATGTATGTTAGACGAATGACAAATAGACAAGTGTTGGATGGATGACAGATGGGTGGATGATGGATGGATATCTGGGTGACAAATGGATGATGGACAGATGATGGAAGTTGCTTAGGTGATGCGTGGGTACATAGAAATGAAAGGATGGATGCATGTTGGGTGGAACGTGGATGGACAGTTGCTGCATGGATGGATAAACGGCAGATGTTGGATGGTGAATGGATGTTGGAGGGTAGGTGGACAATGGGTGGATGGAGGAAAGATACATGGGTGTTTGGTGTGTGGATATGATGGATCAATAGAGGATGACATGAACAGGGCAGACAGTGGATGTCGGATAGATGAGAGGGCGGGCAATGTGAGGTGCACATCGAATGGTTGGTTGGATGGATACATGGATCTACTGTTGCTGGATGCTGGCTGGATGTTGGCTGATAGATGATAAATGGATAGATGAAGTGAATAGAGATGATGGATCCCAGGGAATGAGCCAGGCTAAGCTGTGTCCTTGCCTTTCTCCAGTTCCAACCAGCGGAGCCTGAGGAGTCAGAACCAAGCAGAGGCCAAGACTTCCTGACTGAGCAGAAGCAGGCAGACTCGGTAGTTGGGTCACGGGCATGGGCACATAGGGAGGGGAAGGGAAGGGAAACCAGGTGGAGGTGGGTTGAGTTCCTTGGAAGAGCTCTGGGTCATCCAGACCGAGGCTGGCTCTGTCACAGGGTCATCTGCATGCATGGGGGGCCTTGAGAGGGGGCTCTGGAGGAGCCCGTCAGGAGTCAGCTCTGGCTCAGGGACCTGGGTAGGTGGATGATCCTGGGGTCAGAAGCCCAGGGCTGTTCTTCCAACTTGCTGGATTCCCTGAAAAGGTCACTGCCTTTCCCGGGAAACTGGTGGTTTGGCGCTGATGGTTTCTGAGGACGAGGTCCTTCTGGTTCTAGTGGGCCGGGCAAGGCTGAGAGAACGAGCAGGGCTCCGGAAGCTGGGGTCAGAGGGCTGAGGAGGTACCACAGTCAGCTGGCCCTGGAGGGACTCCAGGGTCCTGGAGGCAGGACAGATGTGTGCAGGGGGCGGGACCCACCAAGGCTGCTCTGAGGCCTGGCTGCAGCTGGCGGCACAGCTCTGCCCCGCCCTCCCCGCGACCTGCCAAACAGACTGTTCTCATCACACTCAGCCTCCAGAGAGGTGAGGTCAGAGCTGAGGGCCCTGGGAGGCGGGGGACAATGAGACAGACTATTTGGGGCTGTGCTTTCCTGTCCTGCTGTTCCCCGCTGCCTCCTGAAAAGCCAGGTGTGACAGGGAGCATTTGTCTGGCAGCCTGGAGCCCCCAGTCCTGGCCCTGCTGCTAATCATAGCTGGGGGGATTCTGCCCAGCCCCTCACTGTGCAGGTGAGGAAACAGAGGCAGGGGAGTCATGCCAGGTCACACAGCCAGCCAGTGGCCGGACTGTAACTAGAACCCAGGGCTTAAGACCCCCACCCTGACATGCTGCTGCCCGGCTCTGCCCTCATTTCCTGTGTGGCCTCGCTCAGCAGTGCTATGACTGCTAGAGGGACCGGTCTTCCCATCTGTGACATGGGGAGGGGATGGCGACCCTGATCAGTGAAGGTGCTCCCAGCCCTCCTGGAGGCTCTGACAACTTTGTTCTTCCTGTTTCTGGGTTATTTCTTCACATTTCCTGGAGGCAGTTTGTGAACAAAGAAGAAAGAGCAATACGAGGGCCCCCTCTAGTCTCTATGAAATGGGGCTGTCCCAGCAACACGGAAAATCTCTCAACCCTCCTCTAGGCAGCCTTGACTGGACAGCATTGATAACTGCCTCATTCCTTCCCTCACATACACGCACATACACTTAGCGAGCACCTTCTGTATGCCTGTGTGCAGGTCAGAGGTGAGAGTGCCACCAAGGAGCTCAGTCTGATGAGACAGTTGCACGGTTGCGGTTGGGATTGTGACCAGGGGATGGTAGCAGGGTGGGGCACTGTTTTCCCCAAAGCCCTCCTGGAACTGTGCTTTGATGCTTCAAGTTCCACTTCCAGAGAATCTGCAGATTCTGGAGAGTTGGGACACTTGGGCTCTGTCCTAACTTTGCTATGTGACTTTGGGCAAGTCCTCTGCTTTGCTGGGGCCTCGGTTTCCCCAACAAGGATGACTCCAAAGGGGGAGTATTTTGGAGTTCTGCCGGGGGTGTCTGTAGAAGTCTGCGACTCATTCCTTTCACTCAAGCTTGGGTCACAACCTAATGCCCTGCAGGCCAGACAGCTAACAACGGTGAGAAGGGTGGGCCCGGGGGCACTTGTGTGACCCTTGCCTCCAGATGGTTGCTCATGGGGAAGATGGGCCCAGGCTGCCCACATCTTTAGATATTTCAAGAGGAGCTGGAAATACGTGTTTATACATCAACTCTCTTAATTATTTAACATTGGAACCTAATGAAAAATAATCTGAAAACACCATGTGGGTGGAACACACACCTGTGGTCTGCATTCCCCTCTCGCTGGCAGCCGGGGTTTGACGGTCAGGGGTGCGGTGCACAGCCACGGTGCTGAGCCCGGGAGCCCTGTCAGTCAAACACAGTGTAGTGAGAATCAGTTAACCAGCTCTTCCTCGGCAGCTCTGGGAGGGGAGAAAGATGGGAGCCCTGGGTCATTGCCGGGGCATGGCAGAATGGGCAGGGGAGGCTACAGCCAGGGATGTCCCCATCCCGCCAAAGGGACCTGGGGCCAACACTGGACCCTGTTTGACAGGCAGACAAGAGGCCAGCAGAGGGCAAGGCTGGGAGTCCACTCAAGGGCCGACTGGTGACCTCATGGCGGATGCCCGGGGACCGGCCCACGCTGTTCAATCCGTTCCTGCTGTCTCTGGGGGTCCTCAGGTGGCAAAGGGTAGGCTGGCTCCAGTGGGGGGGGGCTGGAGGGGCGAGGGTGGATAGAGAGGGTGAGGGGAGGGAGGAGGTTGGTGTTAGGCAAAGAAGAGAGAGTGGGGGCCGAGAAGGAGGGACGTGGGGCCCCCACGTGAAAGGAGAAGTGAAGCAGAGCTCTCAAGCTCCCCAGTCTCTGCCAGTGAGTGGGTCCCCTCCTCCAGTGCAGGGCTGGGGGTGTTGGCTTTCGGGGTGACGGAATAATCCCACAGCTAAAAGCTTCTAATCAGCAACGTCCTGCCAGCCCTGGGCCCAGGGGAGCCAGGTGGGGGAGGGGGAGAAGGGAGGGCGGGCCTTCAAGGGGTTCTGGGATTGCAAAGTGAGTCTCAGACCTGGGCCTGAGCCAGTTTCTCAAACATCTGGCGTTACGTAACCCTCCCCTGCCCAGAGAGGCTGTAAACACTCAGGCCTCTGGTTGGGGTTTCCTCAAGGGCAGGGCGGGGAGGTGGCTGTGACTGGCTCCCTCGCACCCTCTTCACATCTGCAGGGCCACAGGCTGGCTCGTGGGATCTCTTCTCTCGGTGACAGGCTGACTCTCACTACTGTAGGCTCACTAAGTGTTCCAGCACTAGGCCAGGCACACACAGACAGCGTGTCCATTCTACAGATGAAGGGGCTGAGGCTCAGGGAGGTCAGCTGACTTGCCTGAGGCTGCACAGCTAGGGTGTGCAGGAGCTGATTTCCTCATTCCCGGATAAGAGAAGGGTTGCAGCCAAACTCTCGCCTGTGAGCCTCGGTTGCCACATTTGTCTATTGGAGAAAAATCTACAGAGACTCAGGGATGCAGGGAGGGCTCGGGGAGACCAGGATGCACAGAGGTCAGTGCGGAGGGAGGTTGTCCAAACACTAACCCTCCCATCCACTCTATAATTTCCTTTCTTCTGCTCTTTGGGGGTTAAGCCACCCATCTGGTGCCTTCAAGCCATGGGCGAGCATTCCCTTATCAGACTGACTAAAGGTCACGGACACACAGCATGTCTGGCAGGAGGGGTCAGGTAAGTCCTCTCCTCGGTAGAGAGAAGGGGGCGAGAAATGGGGGAAAGCACTCTGGGATAATAATGGTGATGATAACCAGCAATTATTGTGCACCTACTATACGCCCAGCTTCCAGCACAGTGCATGGCATGCCTGATTACATTTGATCCTTACTACCAGGTGAGGTTAGATTCATATTGTCCATTTTACAGATGAGGAAATGAGGCTCAGAGAGGAAAAGTCACTTGTTCCAAGTCACACAAGGGGCAAGAGACAAAGCTGAGATTCAAACCCTGTTCTGGCTGACCTCAGAGCCAAGTGTTTACAGCACCCCCCGCCATTGCCCTGAGCCCTCCTGCAGCCCCTAGAGTCTCTGCAAATCTTCCCCATTACATAGACGTGACAACTGAGGCTTGGTGAGTGCCACTGCAGTTGTTCTCTCACCTGGGAAAGAGGAAAGTCAGCAGCTAGGGATGGAACTGCCAGCAGGGCCTCCCATACAGTTACTTAGAGCAGCCCATCTCTTGGGCTGAAGTAGTGAAATTAGCCCAACGCCAAGAGCCAGAAAGCCTGGCCTTGAGTTCTGTCCTGCCTCTAACATGTTGCGTGCTACAGGCCACTGTCTCCCTTCTCTGAGCCTTACCTCATTATCCTCAACAGAGTAACAGCTGGAGGCTCGATAACCCCAAAGTTTGTGACTCTGGTCTCTGCCAGTTTAATAACTCACTCCTGGGGCTGTGCCATCTCTGTCCTACCAGGATGAGTTGTGGTCCCCTCCTTTGTGCATTCATTTGTTTGACCCATGTTTACTGAGGATGTACTGTGGGCTGAAGTCCTGGGCTGGCTGCCAAGATACAGACAAAAAACACTCCAGCCCTGCCCACAAAGAGCACAGTCAGGTGAGGACACTGACATGTACCTGGCTAGAACAGTGTGGTCATCACTTTAGTGGGGAAATGTATCGATGCAGGGGGCACGGGGCAAGGAGTTTCTAAGTCTGCTGCACATTTCCTTTGGGCTGAGACTTGAAGGGAGAAATTTTTCAGGCAAACAAACATTTAGACGGCGGTTGTGGGGAGAGAGAATGAGTATACGAGTGTGTGCATGATTGCGTGTGTGTGTTGGGGCACAGAAGACAGGAAGGGAAGTGTTCCAGACACAGCAGAGCATGTGTGCAGTCAGCAGGTACAAAGGACCTGGCTCATCCTGGGAATTCCCAGGAGTCCAGTGTGGTTGTCCCTGTCATGTCAAATGTGCGCGTGGCTGGACAGAGGAGGGCAGGCAGGGGACAGATTATGGTGGATGCCGGCTGCCTAGTACAGGAATGTGGAGCGAATCTATCAGCACTAGTGATGTATGGAAGAACTTTGAGCAGGGAGTGGTCTGGGCACTGGGTTGAGGGTACTAGAAGGGAAGTCCCAGAGGCCAGGAAACCAACCAAGAGGCTGGTGCTGTTAGGTGCCCAGGCCACTGGGCCAGGACCTTGGTGGTGGGTGAGATCTTCTGTTTGTTACTCACTCTCCCAAGGACTGAATACCTGAGCCAGGTGCAGGGGTACCACGGGAAAACTCAGCATGGGTGCCAGAAGGCCAGTTTCTAGAGTTAAATGGACTTACCCATAGCCTCATTCCTCAAGGGGGAGAGCCTCACAGAAGGAAATATTAGGAAAGAATTCCAGCTCCTTGGGCCTCCATTTCTTTATCTGCATAATGGGGATAGTAATTATAAGAGCAATCATTTCTGAACCCCAAATCAAGATGGCAGAGTAATTGAAATGGCCATTATTGCAAGTGCCCCTGCCCCCTACCTAAGGATAGCTAACTAAGAATAAAGAGATGGTCACAGGTCCTTTACTAGAATTAACACCTAATTCTTTTTTTTTTTTTTTTTTGAGACAGAGTCTCACTCTGTTGCCCAGGCTAGAGTGAGTGCCGTGGCGTCAGCCTAGCTCACAGCAACCTCAAACTTCTGGGCTCAAGCAATCGTCCTGTCTCAGCCTCCCGAGTAGCTGGGACTACAGGCATGCACCACCATGCCCGGCTAATTTTTTCTATATATATATTTTTAGCTGTCCATATAATTTCTTTCTATTTTTAGTAGAGATGGGGTCTCGCTCTTGCTCAGGCTGGTCTCGAACTCCTGAGCTCAAACGATCCGCCCACCTCGGCCTCCCAGAGTGCTAGGATTACAGGCCTGAGCCACCGCGCCCGGCCAACACCTAATTCTTAAGGCAACCTCACAAGGTAATAGCATTACCCCATTTTACAGAGGGTGAAATTGTGGGAGACGCGAAGAAGTTAAGTGCCTTGCCTAAGGTAACACACTGCTTGAACCACTATGCCTGCCACAAAGCTACCTCGTACATTTTGCGATGCATTCCACCAAGGTCCCTCCTCATCTGCAGGGCTCACTAACTCCCGCAGGCAAAGTCCTCAAGCAAGTACTCCGGGAACATGAGCAGTGGGTGTGTGATACCCGAGAACCCAGAACGAAGTCCTTAACCCAAAAGGACCCGCTTGTAAGGAGTGGGCTTTGAGGGAAACCCTACCATTCAAGACCTCACTTTGTGTCCAGCTTACTTGCTAGGAAGTTCCTCTCTTCTTACTGTGTGACTTTGGGCAAGCGGGGTGACCCCTCTGAAAGTCCTTTGCTCTTAGTAAAATGGGGACAAGGAGACTTCCTTTTCAGGTCTGTGATAAGGGCAAATGTCGATTACTCAGGTAACTAGCGGGGTTCGGCGAGTGGGACCTGCTGAGTCCTTAGTACTGGATGCTTTGCCCACGTCCCCGTCGGGCGACTAGGGGCTGGGGCGGGGAGCGTCGTCTGGGCAACGAGGGGCCACTCTCTGTCCCCCTCCACCCCCGGCCGTGGCCGGACGGAGTCACCTGCGCGCCGGGCCCTCCCTTCCTCCCAGCGCGCCCGCGGCCGAGCCGGCCCGCCCTCCGGCCGCCACCGCCCGCCGCCCCACTCCCCGCCCTCCCTCCGGCCCATCCGCCCGCAGCGGCCGCCCTCGCGCGCCCGTCCCGTCGCGGCAGGCCCCGCCCCGGCCCGGCCGGCGCTCGGGTTGGCCGGCCCGCCGCCCCGCGGCTGTTTGTCCCGGCTTCCCCGCCGCCCATTGGCCCGCCCGGGTCCTCCCAGGAAGTTTGAAAAAAAAAAAAAAAAGTTTTATGGGCGGATGGAAGGGGCCGGGGCAGCGTCGGGGAAGGGAAGGGCCGGAGGAGCGGCGGCGGGCGGCCGAGAGGGGCGGCGGCGGCGGGGTGGCCGCGCCGCGGAGCCCGGCCCGAGAGCCCCTCGCACCTCGTTGCCTCCTGCTCCCGCCGCCCCGGGGCGCCGCCATGACGGTGAGTGCCCCCGGCAGCCCTCCGCGCCCGGCCGAAGCGGGGCCGAGCCGCCCCTCCCGGCAGCCCCCTCCTCGCTTCCCGATGCCGAGGGGGTCTTGGCCGGAAGACAGGGCGACCTCAGAGGCTCGCGCCGGCCAGACCTGCCTCAGCTTCCCCGCGGCCGCCTCCTCACCCTCCCTCACCGACTCTCCCCCAGGAACCCAGGCGACCCCCAAGAGATGGGAACTGCCCGTCCTGGGCGCCGCCCCCTCCTTCTGCCCCACGTCCCGAGTGGATTCTGGCCGCCCCTTTCCCACCTCCCCTCCAGCCCCCTAGGGAAGACCCGAGTCCCCCAAGCTGCCAGGGGCCCCCGGGGCTCCCCGGGCTCCGCGTCGCGGGAGGAGCGGACATGGGCCTGGCCTGGGGCTCGGGGCTCGCCTGGGGCTGGGAGCAGGCGCTCCGTGGCTCGGATGGGTCACGCAGACCCGGGCCTGGGAAGGCTGGCCGCCTGTGTGGGCGCGGGCCCGAGGCTGGGTGAATGAGAAAGGGCGGGACCGCCCCACCCCACGGTCTGGGAGCCCATCCCGGGACGTGTGAAGCTCGGAATACCGTGTTCGCCCGGACTTACCCCCTCTCGGCAGCGCTGGGGCCTTGGGTGGGGCAGGCCTGCGATGGCGGGGGTTTACCTTTCTTATGGGGGTGAGCTTTACCCAAGTTCTATCAATTCCTGTGCCTTAATTACCATATTGAGCCTCTCAGCTGAGTTCCCTGTACTCCCCATTTCACAGCAGATAATCTGGGCATGGGGAGGGGCATTGGGGAGTTCCCTGAGGTCACCCCAAGTGTAAGGGAAGGAGTAGCCCCTTGCCAGGTCAGTCTGGCCTCCTGACCATGATGTTCTGGAAGGGAGGGGTGGGGCTGCTTTTGATTTCTGGCCAGAGCCTTAGGGAGGCTCTGACAGCCTGGTGGCCCTCCTGGGGGGAGGATGAGCCGGCTGTGTGTGCACATGTGTGTCCTCCTTCATGTGAGTAGAGACCCTGATGAGGAGTGGGCTGGGCTGCTGGGGGGCGTGGCACTCAGGGCCGCTGCCCTGTGAGTGTGATGGCCTGGCCTCTGCGCTGGACTTCCTCAGTCTCCGCACATCCTGCCACCTCCCTGCTGGCCCTTCCTGTCGTCAGCAGCCTCCCCTTCCCTGTCAGGAGCAGGAGGGATGTGGGGGGAGGAGCTGAGTCAGTGTCCTGGGGCCAGGAGGAGGGTGTTTGCTTTGCCCACTGGGTGCCTGCCAGGCCCTGAACTGGGCGCTTCACGTTACCACATTTGATTCTTTAAGGTTGGTGGTAACATCCCCATGAAACAGATGAGGAAACTGAGGTGCGGAGAAATAAAGTAACATGCCCCAGGTGACATAGTTGATCCCTAGCTGAGCCAGAATTTATATCCAGGTCTGTCCGAGTTCTCATTCCTGGGAGAGATAAGACATGTATGTAGTTGCCTCTCCTGGGGCAGTGTGTGCGCAGCAGGGTAAGGCTGCTGGAAGCAGCATGTGGGGTGCTTGGAGGAGGGACAACACATCCCTGCTGGTGGGAGGAGCGCTTCCCAAGGAAGGTCCCCCTGTGATTGTAGGACTTTGTCATGTGGAGGTGGCCCAGGAAGGAGCCAGCAGTGTGGACGAAGGCTGGTGGTTATGTTTGGGGAATGGCGACAGCATGGAGAGGGGGTGGGGAAGGAGGGGCTTAAAGCTCGGAAAGCAGCATGGGCTTTGGTCACGGGTGGTGGGGAGCCTCGAAAGGTTTTGGAGCAGAAGAGGCTCATGATCACCATTAACAGACTTCACTGGGGCTGGGCGCAGTGGCTCATGCCTTAATCCTAGCACTTCGGAGGGCCAAGGCCAGAGGATCACTTGAGGTCAGCGGTTTGAGACCAGCCTGAGCAAAAGCGAGACCTCGTCTATACAAAAAAATGGAAAAATCATCTGGGTGTGGTGGTGTGCCCTGTAGTCCCAGCTACTCGGGAGGCTGAGGCAGAAGGATCACTTGAGCCCAGGAGTTTGAGGTTGCAGTGAGCTGTGATGACACCACTGCACTCTAACCCAGGCGATAGAGTGAGACCCTGTCTCAGAAAAACAAAAAAACGACAGTGTTCACCGGGTTCACCCTGGCTGCAATTCAGACCTGAGCCTGCTCCAAGCTGGTGTTCCTCCTGTACACCCTCTTCCTCTCTCCTGACCCTTTCCCTGACCCCATGCCCCGGGCTCAGGGGTCTGTACAGTGCAGTGGCACAGTTATGTGAGTGGGTGACTGCTTAGGGGCTCCGGGGAGCTGGTGATGCTGGGGCTGGGCCTGGAGTCAGGATCCTCTTCCCCGCTTTGCCTTAGCCTGGGTGCAGCTTTGCCCCAGAGCCGCATTCCCCAGCCACTGCCGGGCTCAAATTATATACCTGCTCACTTGTTTACTGTCTGTCTCTCCTAAGATCCACCAGGCAGGGGCCATAGCTCTCATTTGCAGCTGATTTCCTGGCCTAGAATAGTGCCTGATGCTTTTTTAGAAAGTTCTTTTTTTCTACAAACACTCCTTGAGTCCCCTGTCTGTGCCTGGTCCTGGGGGGTGAACAGCGTGTCTTCGACTTTGCGTGGCATCTAGTCTAACCTTGGAGGGATAAATAAATGGCCTCCAGATAGTCAGGGATGCCGCGGAGGCCTCTCCAAGGGGCTGTGGGAGGGCATTGCAGGGGCAGCTGGTGGTGTGGTGTGTGGTACGCACTGGGAAAGGGACCTCAGAGGTGGCAATTAAGCTGATCTTAAGGCCTGAGCAGGGTCTTGCCTGGTCGGCGGGGAGGAGGCAGCCCAGCGTTTCAGGCAGAGGACACGGGCACGTGTGAAGGGCTGGGGGTCCTCGCATGCTGGGGATCTGCAAGGCCTGTGCGGTGGTACAAATGGGGGGGGGGCCCTCAGCAAGGGGCGGCCAGGCTGGAAGGGTGCGTTCCAGCTGTTGTGGCGTCCTGAAGCAGGGGCACTTTGTTTTGAAGCCACCTGGAGCCATCCGTGGAGATTTTAAGCAGGCTTGTGGTGCTAGGCCTTTTTGAGTGAGTCCCCTTGGCAGAGTGTGCTCAGAGGGGCTGTGTCTGTGGTCCAGGCAGGAGGCGGGCTGGCCTTGGCCAAGGTGGGGGTGCGGGCCTGTGAGAAGCTGTCAGTGCTCCTGACAGGACGGAGGAGAAGCTGAGCCTCCTGCAGCTGGAGGAGAGGCGGGCGGAGCAGCCGTGCGTGAGGCTGCAGCGTGAGACAGGTTACCAGACCTTTCCACGCTGGGGGCAGGTTTCCCTGCCAGGGGGGTTTAAAAACTCCATGGCAGCCTCCTCTCCCCAAGGTTGCTGTGCCATGTCATGCCCGACGTGGCGTGTGGTACGTCTGTACTTGGCTCTGGAGGGTCGCCAGGCTTCTCCGTGTATAGGTACATTCAGTCCTCTCAGAAAGCTTGGGGGAGAGCAGGATGCCCCCATCATTTGCCACATCAGGCAGCCAGGGCTCAGAAAGGGGCTGTGAATTAGGAAGGTTACAGCGACTCCACTTCCCAGGCAGCCCCTGGGGTCCCAGCCTGTCATTCGGGTGGGGAGCCCTTGGCCAGTCTCTCAGAGCCCGTGGCTGCTGTCCTAGTCCTGGCGCAGTCCAATTGGCCCACGCTGCTTGGCCCTCCCAGTGATGCCAGCTTCATGGGCCCAGGAAGCTGGGGTAGGGGGACTGCCCCCAAAATGCAGGAGTTTAGATCAGAGAGGTAAAAGAAGGTAGCTACTTATTCGCAAGTTTTCCCTGAGGCCTGCTGTGCTAGGCCCCATGCCAGGCCCTGGGGCCACAAGAGGTCCCAGACTGAAGGGAAGTGGAGCTAGGTGTGGTCACCAGTCTTTAGTCTTAGCCTGGGACCACTCTGGGCAGCTTCTACCCCAGGTAGGAGACCGGGTGGGCAGAACAGAGAGCAGCGAGGATGAGCACAGCCCCAGGTTTCCCAGCTCTGAGCAGAGCCCGTGTCCCCTCCCTCAGACAGGTAGCAGAGAAGGGCTGAGACGCAGTGGGTAGGGGTGAGGCTGCCAGCCTGCTGACGTCCCCCGACCATAGCAGTGGATGGTTCTGGATCCACAGCAGCCCAAGCCCCTCTTGGTCCACTTCCTCCACCTGAGAAAGGGCTCCCCGGGGGGGCAGGGCAGGTCAGGAGAGGTGGCTAGGTCAGGTGGCTCTGGTTTCCAGCTGCCGCTGTCGCTGCCCACCCCACTGAGCCATGCCACCGGCTCCCTCCATGCAACCAGACACCTTGGCCTGGTGAGGCCTTGATGTAGGTGCTGATAGGTGGGCTCAGAGCCATGGCAACAGGTGGCTGCCTCTTCCTTGCCTGTCAGCCTGGCCCTCCCTGCCTTGCCATTGGGCAGGAGCTGACACCACAGAGGGACCAGGACCTAGATGAGAGAGGTTTCCTCAGCAGGCAGGGACGGTCTGGTGGCTGGCACCCACCAGATGGTCATGGTCAGGAAAATGCCAGGATGAGCAGCTTCTTCATCTAGGCCTGGGTGGGGGTGCCTGGCACAGTCCCCTGTGGAACATGCTGCCGCTGGGAGCCCCCAGGCCCCAGCGCTGTGTTCCCCTGGGCAGCTCCCAGAAGGTAGGGCTTGCCATGACTGAGGTGCCATTGCCCTGGCCTTCCCAAAGCCATCTAGGGCGGTCCAAGGGCTTCTGACCCCAGCCTGGGATTGGCTCTACCTTCCAGGATCTTCAGGAGACGAGAGAAGGGCAGGACTGGTTGGACCACAGGTGGATCAGTGGGTCAGGGTGGGCAGGAGCAGGAGGCACGTTCCTGGCAGGCCACCTGGGCTCTGTCAGAGAGAGGAGCTGGACAGTTTGCTCAGCCCTGCTGGGCCGGGCTGTTCTCTGGGCTTTCTAGGGCTCTCTTCATAGGCAGAATTCCCCCAGCCACCCCCTCCCACTCTCAGATGAGGGGGTGGGCTGGTGGGGGAGTTTGGCCATCTGTGGTGTATGTGCCAGCTACCTAGTGCTCACAGCTCCCAGAAAATACTGGATTTGGGGGAAAGGGGCCCAGGCTGCCTCAGTGGCTAGGGAGCCTGCTTGGATTAGGGGTCACCTGGGTCCCCAGCCCTCTCGACTGGCTTTCCAGGACCTCAGTCCTGCAGGACTTGGGGCAGAATGGGTATAGCATGCCTTCTTCGCCAGCCCCAGTTGGCTTCCTGCTGGGCCTGACTCATCTGCCTCCTCATCTCCCCGCAGCCCGATCTGCTCAACTTCAAGAAAGGATGGATGTCGATCCTGGACGAGCCTGGAGAGGTAGGAGGGCCCAGGAGGAAGGGGGAGGAGACTGGCTTGTGCCGCTGTGGGGCCCTCAAGGACAGCCCAGGAGGCTGAGCTGTCCCGGGTATGTCCAGCCTGCTAGACACCCTGGCCTCTGGGAGTGGGGGTGGGTCCAAGGTGGGGGCAGAGGGTGCCAGTCATCTCTGTGCCTCCTGGAGCAGTCTGCTGTGTGTGAAAGTGACACACACTGCAGGAGTGGAGGCCACCTGGCACCTAGCCCCTCACGCCCTACGCCCCACCCCCTGCTCTCTCCAAGCACCTTTTGGCCGTCGCTCCTCAGGACGACCTTGGCTGGGAGTTGAGGGTCTTCACAGAAGGGCTCATGGAGATTGGCTGTCACACGCAAATTCTCAAACACTCGTCCATAGGGCTGGGGCTTAGCAACCCAGGGCCCTGCTGGCTGAGTCAGAGCCTCCTCTAGGCCTCAGTGGCCACGTCTATGACGTGGGCATAATGGGCAGTGATGACTTTTTCCAAAGTGGATGACAAGGTCACAGAGATCAAGCGTAGAAAGGGTCCCACATAGCCCTTGACACATACTGACCTTTCCCGTCCTCTGATGTATCTGCCCTTGGAACCAGAAGGGACAGTGGCTGTTTCACTAGCTCCGCTCTTTCGGCGGCCAGGCTGGAGCCTGGAAGCTGGAGCTGGCTTCTTGCCCACCCTGCCTGGGAGGGGACGTCGCCCTACCCCAGCCCTGCATGCGCCTGTGGCTCGGGTCTGTGTGCGGCCCGCATGCCGGGCAGGGCTCAGAGCCAAAGGGAATCTCATTGTGTTTCCGGCCCACATGTTTGATTCCCTGCAGCCCACAGCCTTCCATAACCGCTGGCTGCCACCCGTCCCCCGGTGGCTGCTGTCCAGGCTCACACAAGGCCTGGCACCCTGCCAGTGACCCCTTCCCGGCCTCCCCACCCAGGGTCCCTAGAGGGCAGAGGGATTATGGGCCCCACCCAGAACTGGCCGCTACTCAGCCTCTCTCACAGGGTTTTGGAATGTCCAAGCTGGAAGGGCCTTGGGAGTTCGGCCAGCCCAACCCCTTGGTGCACAGACAGGAGACAGGCCCACGAGGGTGTCCGTGTCTTCCAGGCTTAGCAGCACCGTAGGCAGACCCAGGCCTAGAACTCAGGGTGCCTGAGGCCCACGGAGCTCCATCCACCTCCATCCCAGATAGTCATAGACTAGGCCTGGAAGGGCCAAAGAAATGATTCGGCGTAGAACCCCTGCCCTGCTTTACAGAGAGGCAGTGGAGGTCCTCAGCAGCATGTGGTCCACTCAGCGAGAGCAGAACAGTGCTAAGAGGGCCAGCCTCCTAGAACAGACCCCAAAACCTGGCGTCCGCCCCTATGCCAAGTGCTTGAGAGACACACGGGAGGGTTAGGCACTTCTAACCTCAGCAGAACGTTTAGGGACTTCTTAGTAGCCCTACTTTACAGGTCAGAAGACTGAAGCTCAGAGAAGGGGCGACACTTGCCTCAAGGCACGCAGTAGCAAGCGAGCCGCTGAAACCCAGGTCTCTTGGGTGCCAAAACCCTGTTTCTCAGGGGAAGCGGTGTGGAAAGAAGTAGAAAGTGTCATCCTTGTATACCCTTGAGATCTTACCATCTTCTTGAGGAAAGAAAGCTAAGTACTTGAAGCAGCAAACATTGTGGACAGGGCTCCATGGTGTGGGGAACCCCAGGAGGGCAGGAGACTGGGTGACATGCACAGACCCTGGCAACGGGTGGACCTCGACTTGCGTTCCACTGGAGTGACCAGAGCCCAGAGGTGGGGGGAGCTTGGGGTAACATGAGGCTCTTCTGGTGCCCGCACCCCTTTCCTATGTGTCCTGCCAACCTAGCCCCAGCTGGAGCAGAGAGGCACGGCAGAAAGGTGCTCAAATCACAGATAAGTGTACACATTAGCGTGTCCTCACTTGCTGCGTGTGTGGGTAACTAGCACGCAGATGAAGAAACAGACCGTGCCCGGCACACAGGGGCCTACCCTGGGCCTCCTTCCAGTCCTGCTCTCTGGGAGCCCTTCATCCTTGACCATTGTGGAGATCCGGGGGGCATATGGAAAAAGACTTGCGATGTTCAGGTCCCACTTAGTCCCTGACTTGCTAGGCAAGTGGCCCTACGCAGGTAACGACCCCTCCCTGATCTGTGCTGTGCAGGGGGTACCTGAGGAGCCTTGGCGATCTTCAGGAAGGGTCAGGGAGCATCAGTAAATCAGAGAAGGGCTCCAAGAAGGAAAGGGAGTTGTGGTTATGGAGGAGAAGTCGACCCATTTCACAGATGCTGTCCCTGAGGCTCAGAGAGGAAGTGGAGGGGCCAGGCCTCAGATTTGGGTTTTCTGACCCTAAATTGCTGCTCCGCCCCTACTGTGTGTAGAATGGTCACCCTGGTGGCGCCCAGGATGCCTGCAGAAGTGCACACACGGGCTCTTTCATTCTGCCCTCCTTGCAGCCTCCCTCCCCCTCGCTCACCACCACCTCTACTTCGCAGTGGAAGAAGCATTGGTTTGTGCTGACGGATTCAAGCCTCAAGTATTACAGAGACTCCACTGCTGAGGAGGTGAGACAACGGGGCCCCTCTCTCCGTAAGGCACTGATGCATCCGGAGAAGGGGCTGGGGTGGCCTGGCTGGGGTCAGTGAAGTGGGTCTTCCGGGGCCCACACAGACCACGGTGGGTGCTCCTGCTCTAGGCCGATGAGCTGGATGGTGAGATCGACCTGCGTTCCTGCACGGACGTCACCGAGTTCGCGGTACAGCGCAACTATGGATTCCAGATCCATGTGAGGCTGCGTGCAGGGGGTATGGGGGCGAGGGTGGGGGACAGCATATCTGGAGGCCCCAGAGGAGGTTTTGGTGTTAAATGTGGCTCACCATTGAGACTGGCACCCTGTCACTCATTTACCAGAGGCCCTGTGCTCAGAGCCAGTCAGAAGCTCTGGTGTCAACATTAGCTTATCCGGGATGATGGTGGGGCTTTTCCCCAGGCTGGTGGAAGGGAGGTTTTGTGCCGGCTGCCCGCTCTGGACTCAAGACCTTAGATAACTTCCTGGGGAAGGGCCACCCTCCCTGGGGTCCATGGTGGGAAGGAAGCCACGGGGCTGGTCATGTGGCAACCTACCCCTGGGGTGGACTTACAGACGAAGGACGCTGTGTATACCTTGTCGGCCATGACCTCAGGCATCCGGCGGAACTGGATCGAGGCTCTGAGGAAGACTGTGCGTCCAGCTTCAGCCCCAGATGTCACCAAGTATGTGCTGAGCTGGACCAGGGCCTTGAGGGAGGCACTTACCTGTGCATCCCTGGGTGGGGTTCTGGGCACTCACCTGAGAGCCCTGTGGCTCTGACTTCTGGGCCTCAGTTTCTCTATCAACAAAATGGGAAGAGGGCAGTGAGCATTCTTGGCATTCATGCAGAAATACATGGAGAATTTGAGGTTTGGTCTGCCATGCCTGTATATCCCCCCACATCCTAGAAGACTGGGAAGGGGCCTTGGCTCCTTGGGGAAGATGCCTGTGGGTCAAAAGCCCCTGCTGGGTGACTATCCTGTCTCTGTGCCCTGCGGGCCATGTCTAAGCTGGTGTCAGGGAGAGGCCCGCCTAGGTAGTCTGGCCTTGGTAAACATCCCTCTTGGGGTGAGGAGCTCACTCCCTCTGGAGGCTGCCCTGGGTAGAGGGAGGCAGGAGAGCTGGGTTACCTATGGAAGAACCCCCACACGTGTAAACCCCAAGATGCCCGTGGGGACCTGGAACTTGTAGCTGCTGGGCAGCAGGAACAGAGCGTGGTGTTGAAGTGGGTGAGCCGGAAGCCCCCAACCTGGTCACACCCTGGCTGTTCAGCCTTAGGCTGGTGCTTCCCCGCCTGAGTTTCAGATTCCTCCTTTGTCACGTTGGCGTGTCATGTCTGTGCATGTGTGAGGATGTGCCTGGAGCCCTTTGTAAACCCTGAAGTCCTGTGCAGTGGGACTTATTTACTATATAGGCTTGGCTGCTTTATCAAAGAAGCTCCAGACACGATGGCTTAAACGAGACAGATGTTTATTTCTTCCTCTGGGGAACAGTCCCCAGGTATGCAGTGCAGGCCTGGTGGAACAGCTCTGTGGCTCTCAGCTCACAGTGTGGCCAGAGGGGACTGCTTAGGTTCTCATGGAGTCCCAGCCCTTTAAAGGGAGCCACCTGCCACACCTACTGGGCGGGATGTAGTCACGTGGCCACACATAGCAGCAGGGTATGCTGGGAAGTGTAGTTCTCGGCTGGGTGACCACATACCCAACAATGGCTGAGGAAGGAGAGAACTGTCATAGTTGTTCCGTCTCAGCAACTTGTGTTCTGTGCACCCAGAGGTGCCTGTCTTCAGCTCCTCAGCAGTGACCGTGGGCATCCCCGCGATTCCACTGTGAGCCTCCTGAACCCCGGGCCCCGTCTCTGACACATTGAACTCATTGATCACCTTTTGTAAAGGGCCTCCTGGTTGCTTTCCACATCCACCCACCTAGTCCTTACATCCTCCCTGTGAGGTGTTGTCCCATATTACAGATGAGTAAACTGAGGCTCAGAGAGGGCAAAGGAAGCCAGATACCCTGGTCCCTCTGCTGGCGGGTGGTGGAGCTTGGATGTTCCCAGGGTCTACTAACGATGGAGCTTGAGTTCTCAACCTCTAGTTTGGGCTGCTTCCTCCCTGGGCTCTGTCCCCAGCCCCTGGCACCTGGATGATGCTCTGGAAGTGCTCACTGTGGGGCTGATCAGGCAAGGCCCTGCCTGATGTGACTCTGCTGGTGCCCTAGGCTCTCCGACTGTAATAAGGAGAACACGCTGCACAGCTACGGCACCCAGAAGGGCCCCCTGAAGGCGGGGGAGCAACGGACGTGCTCTGAGGTCATTGGCCGGGGCAGCCCTCGGAAGGCAGATGGGCAGCGGCAGTCCTTGGACTACGTGGAGCTCTCCCCGCTGACCCAGGGCTCCCCGCAGCGGGCCCGCACCCCAGCCCGCGCTCCTGACCGCCCGGCCAAGCAGGAGGAGCTGGAGCGGGACCTGGCCCAGCGCTCTGAGGAGCGGCGCAAGTGGTTTGAGGCCACAGACAGCAGGGCCCCCGAGGTTCCCGCTGGTGAGGGGCCACGCCGAGGTCTGGGCGCCCCCCTCACCGAGGACCAGCAGAGCCGGCTCAGCGAGGAGATCGAGAAGAAGTGGCAGGAGCTGGAGAAGCTGCCCCTGCGGGAGAACAAGCGGGTGCCGCTCACTGCTCTGCTCAACCAAAGCCGCGGGGAGCGCCGGGGGCCCTCGAGTGACAGCCACGAGGCACTGGAAAAGGAGGTAGGTATAGCAGCTGGCCTCTCTGGGAGCACCTTCACCCACCAGCACCCCTCCAATCCCTGCATTCATGCTCTGGCATTTGTCTTGTACACCTACAGTGATGGGGAGCTCACCCCTGAGCCACTGTCTGGCACCTCAGACTCCTTTTGAACTTGAATCTTCTTCCCTGGACCTTGGTGTTTTGTTTTGTTTTGTTTTGTTCTGTTCTGTTCTTCCTAGTTCTGCCCTCAGCAGTCACAGAGAAGAGAAAAGGGGAAGAGAAGGGAGAGACCATTTACTGTGCACCTCCTACATGCCCAGCCTTGTCCTAGGCCCTCTTTAACTACATTGACTCACGTAATCCTCACAACAGTCCTGTGATCCCATCGGGTAGACCTTGTCACAGTTCTCCTGATGGGAAAACTGAGGCTCTAAGCTGTTTCCCGTGCCACCTATATAATGTGGTAAATACCTCTGACCGTGCTGTCTGTTCCCAACCCTGTCTAGTCTTCTGTGGGCCAGGGCTCTCCCAGGTCATTGACCTGGCCATCCCGGAAACAGCCAGATGTCCCCCGTACCTACATGTCCGCACCTGGGCTACTTGCCCTTCTCCAACCCGGGGCTGCTCGTAAGCATCCCAGGGAGCTGGGCTTGCATCCATGTGGCGCCGGAAGCCTGTGGGCCCTCACTGCCTGCCACCAGCCCTCTCCCCGCTTCCAGGCCCCCCCTGACCTGGCCTCCTCCCCTCACAGGTGCAGTCTCTTCGGGCCCAGCTGGAGGCGTGGCGTGTCCGAGGGGAGGCTCCTCAGAATGCACCTAGATCCCTGGAGGACGGCCACATCCCCCCGGGCTACATCTCCCAGGTAAGGCTGAGGAGCTGTTTTGTGGGGAACGGGGGCAGGTTTCTGGTTGCTGTGTTCTCATAAAACAGCTCAGTTTTTGGGAGCCCTTCCTGTGTGCTGGAACCTGTGTGAGGCATTTGACATGCATCGTTTCATTTAATCTCCCCACAGCTAGTGGGCATGATCACTGTGCCCATTTTACAGACAAGGCCACTGAGCTCTGAGAGGTTATGTGACTTGCCTGAGGTCACCCCGCCTGCAGGTGTCAGAGGTGGGATTTGAGCATGGGTCCAGCTGACTACAGAGCCTGTGTGTGAGTCCCCGTGTGACACTCTGCACTTGGACCCTTTCCTCTGCACCACCCTGGGGGAGTGGGGAGCTAGTGGTCCTGGGAGTTACCCCCTAAACACAGGGAAATTCTGCTCATACCTGCCAGAGCCAAGGCCCTGAACAAGGAGGTCTGCAGCACACGGGAGCCTCCAATGGCGCTCAGGGAGCTCACCTCCTCCTAAGACAGCGGTTGTCGACCTGGGTGATTTTGTCCCCCTGGGGACATTTGGCTATGTCTGGAAACACTTGGTTGTCACAACTGGGACAACTAGCTCTCCAGAAAAAATGTGTGTGTGTGTGTGTGTGTACACGTATACTTAAATAAATTAATTCTAAGTTTTACTGATATAAAGGATGGTTAGTACACAATTTATAATTTACAAATAAAAAAAAGCCTTTTTATTGTGAATTCCATATAGCAAATGGATCTTTCTCAGAATGCTTTCAGTGATTTTTCCATACTCTTGTATCCATAACTAGTTAAGAAACAGCTGTAGCTCTAACACGTGTACTGGTTGACGTTTTTGTTTATGCCTATGAGTAAGATGAGAAGATGTATGTTGAAACTTGGTCAATGTTGTGAGCAACTTCTTTGCTGAATCAAATAACAGTTTTCTATGGAGAATATTCCTGCAATTTTTTGTTCTATTTACAATGTAATGGTTATAGATATGATACACTTTTAAGTTTAATCTGCATTATTAGCATTTTTTCATCCCTTAAGTCTGGGCAATGAACAGAACAATAAATCAATCTCTGATCTGTAACATTTACCAATTTCCATGGTGTAAATACTCCCGCTAGCGTGGCCGTGAGCTGTCACCATGAAGTCTGAGCACGGACTTGGGAAGAGATGGCACGCGATTCTGTACGTTTCCACCACACAGACACAATAGATGGGAATCACCACAAGAACACATAGCATATAAAATTCAGTGAAATAATTAGGAAGTGATACATTTTGAGATCTGTTACCTTGGTGTTTTTTTTTTTTTTTTTTTCCCCCTCTCAAACTACTGGCTCAAGTGATCCTTCTGCCTCAGCCTCCCGAGTAGCTGGGACTACAGGCACATGCCACCACACCCAGCTTATTTTTCTATTTTTTGTAGAGATAGGGTTTTGCTCTTGCTCAGGCTGGTTTCAAACTCTGAGCTCAAGCAATCCTCCTGCCTCGGCCTCCCAGAGTGCATTACTTTGTTTTTAATATAATTAATTTAAAGTATATAAATTTAATTTTTAATAATGGCCATGCATAATAACTGCTTCAAAAAGTTTATAAAAATTTAACAATCAGCTGTCTACAGTCAGCAGGCTGAATGAAAAAAGAATGCTGGGATCCAGGCCCTGGGCAGGAGCAGCCTTCTAGAAGCTTCCAGGGGGAGGTCACAAGAGGGGCTTCTGGGGAGGCTTCCTGAAAGATGGGCGCTGAGCTGAGCAGGACGTGTGTAGGGTATTGGCTGGGGTGTGAGGTGGAAGGCCCAGTGCCTCCAATGCCAAGCTGAGTTAGAATCTCATTCCACAGACTTTAGGGGGTTTGGGATCTGACAGTAACATCAGGAAAGTGTATTGGAGTGGAGGGGGCCTTAGGGCAAGGCCCAGGCAGAAGGAGCCAGGACCACAGCTGAAGGACGGTGGAATGTCAGGGGGTCTGGAGGGGGAATTTAGGACTCAATCCCTGGGTCTGCAGGAGGCAGGGGGGCGCGGCTGGGGCCTGTGGCTGGGGCTGCTACACAAGGCCAGGGCCAGCTAGGGCTGAGTGGCAGATGGAGAGTTCAGCTGGAGGGAGATGGAGAGGGGGGTTAGGGCCTGAGGCTGGGGTGGGTAAGGGAGGGGCTGAGCTGTCAAAGCCTCCTCTGGGGCAGAAGAGGGGGTTGGGCCCAACACCACAGCCTGAGGCATGGGAAGACCTCAGAGGCCCCCAGCCAGGGGGCTTCCAGCTGTGCTGCCTCTGGGAAACTCCCCGGGCTACTTTCTGGGTGGTGGGACTGGGAGGGCTGATCACACCCACCCCAGACCTGAGTAGCTCCTTCCTTGTCCACTTTACTCTCAGAACCTGCTTTAGATTTCCTTTGGGAAAGGTTTCTGTCGCTAAGGCGAGATTTGCAAAACACCGCTGTGGCTTCTCAGCTTACAGGTGGGGAGACTGAGGCCCAGAGAGGGATGTGGCGTTTGAGCTGTAGGCAGGCTTGTGTCTGGAATCCAGGCTTCCTGGTCCCCAGGGGCCCCCATGGGCTGCTCCAAAGGCTGTCATTTCTCTGTTAGGTTGGGGGGCAGGGCAGGGGCAGCTGGGGGTTGGGAGGTGAGAAGGGAATAATTGGGAAGCAGAGCCAAAGACTGGGGTGTAGGAGTGACCCCAGATGCGGAGAGCGTCACAGAAGAGGAGCTGAGTCATCTGTGTCCCCCTCAGGCACAGGAGGAGGCAGCTGGAAACTCAGAGGACCTAGCCAGGTGACAGCTGGGAGATTGCCCAGCTGCTATCTCAGGCGGGTGGGCACCTCTCTTTCAGGGCGGGGTGGGGGGCTTGCCACTGTAGGACAGCTGTCGGGGGCTCCGGGGCTTTGCCCACTGGACTTCAGCGCCTCCTTCACGCCTATTGCAGTGGGGGCCGTGTCAGAGGTGCCAGCCAGTTTGAGGACAGCGTGGGCACTCAGGAGGGTGGGTCAGAGAGCAGCACCTGGCCTTCTGGGAGCCCCACCTCGTGAGCTGGTTCCCCCTCCTTACATCAGCCCTGTACGCCTGTTAGGTGTTAGGTCTGCCCGCTGGCCAGGCCCTTTGAAGAGCAGCAGCCCCCCCGGCCCCCCAGTATTGCCAGGCTTAGTACAGGTACATGGTGGCTTCCCTTCGCCCTCGCTGCTCACGTCAGGGACTGCCCGTGCCCAGGGCTTCAGGGCTGCTCCTGTGAGGCCTGTTTCACAGATGCTGAGACAGAGCTCACAAAAGGCAGGAGCTTGTGCAGATTCACTCTGAGGTGCAGCCTGGACTAGGACCTAGTCTGTGTGACTCCAAAGCCAAGTTTTTTGTCCTAAGTGGGGGATATACAGAGGGCAGGTGCAGAGGCCCAGTGGGCCAGACACCTCCACTGGAAACACCTCGCCCTTGCCCTCCCCCCAAGCCGGCCTGCTGCAGCCCGGGGCAGCTGCTGAAGCCCTGGGGGACACAGGATCCCTCCTCTGGCCCTCTGTGCCTCAGTGTCTTCCCTGGCTCTCCCCCTTCCCTTTTTAATGACCTTAAGCAGTCTTTTTTTTTTTTTTTTTTTTTTTTGAGACAGAGTCTCGCTCTTTTGCCCTGGCTAGAGTGCCATGGCATCAGCCTAGCTCACAGCAACCTCCAACTCTTGGGCTCAAGCGATCCTCCTGCCTCAGCCTCCCTACTAGCTGGGACTACAGGCATGCACCACCATGCCCAGCTAATTTTTTTTTATATATATATTTTTAGCTGTCCAAATCATTTCTTTCTATTTTTAGTAGAGACAGGGGTCTCGCTCTTGCTCAGGCTTGGTCTCGAACTCCTGACCTCGAACGATCCTCCCGCCTCGGCCTCCCAGAGTGCTAGGATTATAGGCGTGAGCCACCGTGCCTGGCCAGTTTTTTAATTATATAAAAATATGTTTACATTTTCATAAATGATTCATACAAATTAAAAGATAAGAATGAACACACCCGCCCCAGGTGTCACCTTGGTGACCGTGGCCGCTTGTCTGTATTTGTTTCCTGTGGCAGCTGCAACAGATGACCACAGCTGCGTAAATAACACAGCTCTGTTACCTTACAGGTTTGTAGGGTAGAAGTCTAACGCGGCCTCGCCAGGCTACAGTCGAGGTGTTGGCGCGGCCGAGTCCCTCTGCAGGCTCTGCGTCGGCTCTGCTTCCTTGCCGTCTGGTGGCCGCCCGCGTTCCTTGGCCCGTGGCCCCTCCCTTCATCTTCAGAGCCTGCAAAGGGGAAGTTGAGTCCTCACTTCACATCTCTCTCATCTTTCTTTCCTGGTCACGCCTCCCTCAGACCCTTCCCTTCCGCCCTCTTCACCCACTTTTAAGGACCCTTGTGATTACCTTGGGCTCACTGGATAATCCAGGATGATCTCCTGCTTTGAAGGTCAGCTGATTAGCAAACCAATTCCCTCTGCAGCCTGAATTCCGCTCTGCCACGCCATGACACAGTGGCAGGTTCCGGGAGGAAGGGCGGGACGTCTGTGCTTTCACGTTCACGCACTCGGACGTGCAGCTCTGTGTGGTGATCCCACGTGTGGGGTCGCCCCATGCGTGTTGTCAGAAACCAGTCACCGCCTGTCTTTCCGGATGCCTTTCCGCAGCAGTCACACGGGCCGCTCTGTCTTTTAACGGCCGCCTGGGTCCTTTGTGAGGCCACATCATTTATTTAAAGGTTCCCCTGCTAGGCATGTAGGTTGTTGCCAGTTTTCATCTGTTGCCATAGGGAGTAGCCTTGTGCAAGAGTCTCTGTATACACGTGGCTTTCTGTGGGATCATTCCTAGGAGTGGAACTTCTAGGTCAAGGACGCTGTCATTAAAAATGCGATGATGCCACCAAACTGCCCCCCACTGCACACAGTCATGGTGGGCGCTCCCAGCAGTGGGTATTATCAGTCGTTTATGTACTCGCCCATCTAGTCTTCTGTGCCCCCTTTCCTACTGACTCATCCATTTCAGCTCATTTACTGAGCATCTGCCCGAGTCGGGCCCTGACCTCGGCCCCGGGCACTGGGCTGGATCAGACATTCCCTGTCCTCGGGGAACTTATGGTTTGGCAGAAGCAGAGCCTTTGGAGGCAGGGAAGAGGCTGCCCAGAGACAGAGCTAGGAGAGGCATTGAAACTGCGCTGCAGGTGAAGTGAATTACCTGGGAAGAGAGAGTTGCCAAAGGAACATTCCAGGTAGTGGGAATAGCATTAGCTGATGCTTAGAGGTTTGAACATGCTGTGAATTGTTTGTAACTATGAGGTTGCTTGGCAGACAAGGGCCGGGGATGGGGCCACAGGGTGGGCCCTGGGAGCAGGAACTTGACCTGACAGGATGGGGAGTCCAGAGGGCTTGAGGCCTGAGTCTCGGTGAGGTTTGTGGATGGGGAGCGGCGGGGGCCACCAGAGGTGCTGGGGTCCAGGGAAAGGTAGTGCGTCTGCCCCTGAGGCTTCCCGCCTGGAGCCTGGGAAGGGCCACTGTCCCAGGCGGTGGGGGCGGCCTGTGACCTCCTGGCCCCCGGCCCACAGGAGGCGTGCGAGCGCAGCCTGGCAGAGATGGAGTCCTCGCACCAGCAGGTGATGGAGGAGCTGCAGCGGCACCACGAGCGGGAGCTGCAGCGGCTGCAGCAGGAGAAGGAGTGGCTCCTGGCCGAGGAGACAGCGGCCACGGCCTCAGGTATGGACCCTGCGGTGCGGCATGGTGGGCTGGGCCACGAGCCTTCATGCCCAGGCTCCTCCTTGCCGCCCTGGGGAGGATTTTCAGTAAGAGACAGGGGTCTCAGTGCCACATTTGGGGCAAGGGGTCAGGAGGAGGTTGGAAGCCCCCAGGACTGGCCTCTGGCCCTACTTAAAAAAGGGAAAACTGAGGCATTAAGAAACTCCCTGCCACCATGGGTTGTGACTCCTCTCCTCAGGAGCCTGCAGCCACTGGGGAGTCTGCCTCAAGCCACACACTGGCCGGTGCTAGGGGAGAGCTACTGACCAGCTGCAGACCCGCCCTCAGGGGAGTACCATCTCCCTGGCACACGGCCAGGCCTTCCTGACAGTGGGGGGGAAGGTGTGGGCACTGCCCAAGCCCACTGTGTGCCAGGCGCTGGCTTCACATGTTCCCCACGGGAGCACCTTAGTCCTCCCAGTGCCCCAGGGAGCAGCCCCTTTTCACAGATAAGGAAATGGGTGCTCAGAGAGGTTAGTGACTTGTCCCAGATGGTGCAGCTTAGAGGTGGCAGAGCTGGAATTGAAGCCCAGAACACTGACTGCAAAGCCGTGCTTGGACCCCACCCTGGTCTCCCAAGCCAGCAACAGGAAATGCCTGAGGTAGCGGACAAGTCCCGCCTGCCCTCTGTCCACTGTGCTGTGTGCCCGGGAGCATCCTAGGCACCACCGAGGGGCTTGCAGAGTAGCAGGAATGACAGACAGGGTCACATGATGCGGAGCTCACAGCCTGCTGGTGCTATTGCCAAGTGCTTCATGCACTCACTGAGCCTGGGGCCGGTGGGTTTTGCATTTTAGGAAGACTGCCCAGCACAGGCGCCATTTATTAGACACCCCGTGGCCCTCAGCAGGGTCTGGGCTTTGCCCTGATCTAGCAGTGAAATTGATGAAAGTCACATTAGGTGGGAGAATAAAGATCATAAGTAGCCTCATGTCTGCTCAGGTCAGGGATTGCCTCCAAAAGAGTGATGAGGAACTTTCAGTGTTCGGAGCTTTGGGATTTTGAAATTGTCGATAAAACTCTGGATGAAGCTTGTTTAGTCCTAACAACAACCTGTGTGGGCGTGAAAAAACCCTCAGTTCTTGGGGGCCCACAGTCTGAGAAACAAGCCCGGCAGGAGCTAACGTTTGGGCATTTACTCGGAGCCACGCCTTGTGCTCCACACACATCTTCCAATAACCCTGTGGAGGAAGGTGCTGCTGTTATCCCCATTTTCCAGATAAGGGACCCGAGGCACAAAGGGTTAAGTCACCTGTGCAGTGTCACATAGATTGGTACTGACTGCAGAGCTCTTGACCACGAGGCTGGGCGAGGCAGATGGGCCTTGTTCGAGAGCCCTCCAGGCCCTGCAGGAATGGTGCACTGTGAGGGTCTTACCCAGAGATCACTAGCAACACGAGGTACCAGTGCTCACTGAGGTGTCTCCCCAGCAGGGTTCAATAGACAGGATTGTCCTCCCTTGATTGGTAGGCTCAGAGAGGTTGAGCAACTTACCCAAAGCCACTCAGTTCATGACATAGCCTGAGCTGCTCTGGACTCCTGGTCCAGTGCTCTTTGCACACCACTCCCTGGTCCTGTCCCCACTGGTACATGGGGAGTCTCAGAGGAGGTGCATCTTGGTGCTGCTGGCCCCTCTCCAGTCTCTGCCTCTCTGCCCTGCTTTCAGCCATCGAAGCCATGAAGAAAGCCTACCAGGAAGAGCTGAGCCGGGAGCTGAGCAAAACACGGAGCCTCCAGCAGGGCCCGGATGGCCTCCGGAAGCAGCACCAGTAAGATGGCGCCTGGGCCCCGCTGCCTACTCATCTAATGAGTTGAGGGACTTTCTTGAGGCCCCTTGGCAGAGGACACATCGCTTTGCCCCCAGCTGAGACCCCTCTTCCGGTCTCTTGGACAGCGAGGAGGGGACTCAGAAGGAGCGAGACCTCAGCCAGACCCCCATACCAGTCCTCATGGACAGTTTTTCAGGCCCCCTCTTATCCTGGCTAGTCCTGGCCTATGCCCTGCTCTTCACGCCTGCAGTGTCCCCTGGAGCTGGGCTGCAGTGTCACTCTTGACCAGTAGGTGTCTCCCTGCCACTGAGCAGAGTTCTGGAATGTTGGCGCTACAGGGGCTTTAGAGATGACTCCTCCAAGCCACCCTCTCAGAGAGGAGGCACCTGCAGCCCAGAGAGACTGTCACTGATTCGCACCCCCACAGCAGGCTGAAGGCAAAACTAGGGAAGGAACGCGGGAGTCCTGAGCGGCCTCCAGTCTGCCATGACCTGACTCCAGGCTTGGCAGGAGCCAGGGAGCCCATGCCGTCCTTCCCTCCTCCTCCGGGCAGGTCCGATGTGGAGGCGCTGAAGCGGGAGCTGCAGGTGCTGTCGGAGCAGTACTCCCAGAAGTGCCTGCAGATCGGGGCCCTGACGCGGCAGGCTGAGGAGCGTGAGCACACGCTGCGGCGCTGCCAGCAGGAGGGCCAGGAGCTGCTGCGCCACAACCAGGTGGGCCTGGCCCCGGGACGTGGGGGCACGGGTGGGTCCCAGCATCCCTGACCTTCTCACCCTCCCAGGAGCTGCATGCCCGCCTGTCAGAGGAGATCGACCGGCTGCGCAGCTTCATCGCTTCCCAGGGCAATGGCTGTGGGCGCAGCAATGAGCGGAGCTCCTGCGAGCTGGAGGTGAGCCCCTAACGGGCTGCGTGTCACCGGTAGCGGGAAGCACCAGGTCTCCCAGGTGCTGGGCCACCCAGCTAAGCCAGAACACCTGCCATGTGCCCAGCAGCCAGAGTCCCACCCTCCCATCTGGGTCCTGTCACCTACCTACTATGTGACTGGCATGTCACTCCCCCCTCCTTTCGGAGCCCTGGTAGCTCATCTGTAAAATGGCATTAGCACCTCCCTTGCTGGGAGAAGTTGGAGTGAGCAAATGACGGGGGGACGCCAGGATCACCCTAGTATTTGCTTTTATTTCTTTAACAGACACTCACATCAGGCTTCGCTCAGTACCTAGAGCTTCTATAAGCCCTCTCTGTCTGTTCACTCATCGAATCTTCCTAACAGCCCCACGCGTTAGTTGCTGTTACTGTCCCCATTTCACAGTTAAGGAAACTGAGACACAGATAGATGGTCAGTACCTTGCTGAGGGTCGCACAGCCGAGCCGGGATTTGAACCAGGCAGGCTGGCTCCAGTCTAAGCTTTTAAGCCTCCCCAGTCCTGGTGAATCTGTCTCCCTTTCTGTCAAGCCAGTGACACCTGGCCCTCAGGGTTGGGGAGGCCCCTCCTGCTCTGGGGTAAGCAAGGCCTCAACACAGCCTCCTCTCGCCCCCCTCGCCCCCCTCGCCCCGCAACGAGGGCCTGGTGCCGTGCTGGGGCTGGAACAGCGCCGGCGTTGGTGCCCCTCACGTGGTCTGCACAGGACGGGGAGGGAGGGCAAGGGGAGGATCAGAAGCGCTTGCTGGAGGAGTCTGCTCGGGAGGTGGAGGGTCTTGGTGCAGGCTGGGGGCTGCTTTCTAGGGGCTCGAGGCAGGGAGAAGCCAGGGCACAGGGTGCTGTGGGCCTCTGGCCCTGGGTCAGCCTGCCCCCGTGACCCCAGGTGCTGCTGCGAGTGAAGGAGAATGAGCTTCAGTACCTGAAGAAGGAGGTGCAGTGCCTCCGGGACGAGCTGCAGACGATGCAGAAGGTGGGTCCCAGCTGCCGGGCCGGGGGTGTCAGCAGGGCGGGGCGTCCGTCCTGTCATCCTGCGCGCCTGCTCTGCGCGGGCAGCCTCCTCGCCTCCGCACTTCTCAGGCTCTTCAGTGCCTGCCCCGTGAGGTGTCATCATCCACCTTTACCGACCAGGACACCGAGGCCAAGAAACGGGAAGTGACTTGCCCAGGGCCACACTCGCTTTTATTTATTCAGCATTATTTAATTAATGTATTATTATTGAGCACCTACAGTGTGCCAGGCACGGTGCTAGGTGCCAGGGACATAGCCGTGAACAAAATAGACCAAAATCCCCGCCGTGTGAGGGATTTTGCTTGCATCCCAGGGAGGAATAGGCCACGTTGCCGGGAGTTCGGAGGGCCAGATTCAGGCTCAGGGCTGAGTCCGTGGCCTGCCCGGGCCACCCTTGGCTGCCGCATTCCTGCACTAGCGCCCTCTGCCAGTTCGGGCCGGAAACGGGCGTGTGGGTAGCTCTGAGGGTGCGTGAGCTGGTGAGCTGGGACTGCGCACGCTGTGCTTGAAGAGCAGGCAGCAGGAGCTCGCGGAAAGGCTGAGCGCCGGGCCAGGCTGGCCTGGTTCCCATCCCGGCCATTCACTGCCCTGTGAACTTGGGCGCAAGCTTCACCTCCCGCTTTCAGCTCTCAAACGGGATGCAAGTGACAGTGTAACCTGTGTCCCTGGGTAGTACCAGGAGGGGTATGCCAGTGCCAGGGCCACCTGGGGGGCTGAAATGTGGGGGCTGCTCAGCTGGCTGGCCAGGAGCAGAGGAGGCTTGTGCCAGGTGGGCAGGCGGGGAGGGGGTATCATCGTGCCCTCATAGCCTCCTCCCCACCCCTCAGGATAAGCGCTTCGCCTCGGGAAAGTACCAGGATGTCTACGTGGAGCTGAACCACATCAAGACGCGATCGGAGCGGGAGATCGAGCAGCTGAAGGAGCACCTGCGCCTCGCCATGGCTGCCCTGCAAGAGAAGGAGTCGACGCGCAACAGCCTGGCTGAGTAGAGGTGGGTGCCGGGGTGTGGGTCCTCCAGGGTGCGCGGGGGGTGAAGCCGAGGGGACTCCAGGCCTGGAGGTGTGAGCTCACAGCTCACCCACACCTGACTCAGTGGGCCACCTGGACCATGGCACTTCCTTCTCCTGGCCTCCATTTCTCTTCCCATAAGTGGGACGATGGCACCAGCAACACGGGGTTGTCGAGGAGACCCAGCCAGACCGGGGCAGAGGCTGCCGATCAGCTTGAGCACGCTCCCTGGGAGGTGGGAGCGCAGCCTAGATCCCCAGCCTGACTCCGAATGGTTGGCACCCCTCCTGGTGGCAGATCCAGGGGCACGTGGCTGAGCTCACAGCGTTCCTCTCTCCGAGTGTCACCCCTCGGACATCACTCCTCAAGGCCGAGGCTGTGCAGGTGTTCTTGATTCAGCAGGGCTTAAAGCGTTTTTCTTATGCCTTTCCTAATGCCATGTCCACCGGAGTGTCCTTTTCTGACAAGTCCTTGTGACTCCCTAAGGTGCACAAGCGAGGCCACCCTGTGGGCCAGGCTGTCTGGGGAGAAACCCAGAGAAGCAGACCTGGCTCAGCCGTCGGGGCTGGGAGGAGGCTAAGGACCCACTTGCCACCGTGGCCTCAGCCCGGCCCGCCCGTGTCTTCCAGGTCCTCGTGGTCCGCCCAGCTGCACACCCGCCAGCGCAGGAGGACCGGCGCCCTCCCTCCCTGCTGGATGGACGTCAGAAGCCAAGCTTTCCCCCACCCTCTGTGGGCCACACGTTCACTCGCACCCACCACACACACACACACACACACACACACGTATGTACACATGCACACACACTCTGCGTATCTGAGCGCGCCCCTCGCACTGGGTCTTACTTTGCACCTTCTTCAGGATTTTATATGTGAAGAGATTTTTATATAGATTTTTTTCCTTTTTTTTTTTTTTCCCAAAACACTTTATACTTTAAAAAAAAAAGCAATTCCCGGTGGCTGTGTGCCTCCAACCCTGGCTCCTGCTCTGTCTCCAGCCACCTCCAACTTGGGCTTTGGGGCTGGTGGCCCGTCCCCAAGGGTCTAGCAGGGGCCCAGGCAGGGCCATGGTGGGTTGTCTCCGGTGGGGAGAGGCAGGGAGCCAGCCACCCTCTTCCTCCCCTACCTCCTACTAACACTTCTGCCCTGAATGGACTCATACCCTGGGACTCTGGACAGAGGGACAGATGGACAGAGGGAGCCAGCAGCTGTACCCACGGCCCCACCTCTAAGGAGGGCGTGCTGGGCATGGAACTCCTGGAGCCACCCATGAAGGCACTTCTCTCCTGTCCCATGAACCTTCTTAACTTAATAAAATGTTCCAGCAGCCCTGGTGTCCTGGATGGCTGGGCAGAACGAGCATGGAGATTGGGGTTTCTTAATGTGGCTTCCACCCCCCACAAGCACCCCACGCTTCCTGAGGCAGTGGCATCAGGAGGGCAGGGTTGAGAATCCAGTTCCCCCATGAGGCGAGGACTTTGATGGTGCGGGTGTGGCTTGCAGGCCCAGGGAGTGTGTTAGAAATATCAGCCCCGCCACCCGACCTACTGAATCAGAGTCTGCATTTTAATAGGGCCCCCAGTGATTCACATAAACCAGCTAATTTTTAAATTTTTTGTAGAGACGGGGGTCTCGCTATATTGCCAGGCTGGTCTTGAACTCCTGGCATCAAGCAGTCCTCCTAATTTGGCTTCCTAAAGTGCTTGGATTACAGGTGTGAGCCAATGTACCCGGCTGTCAGTCCTTTTCATTTGAGCTATTCTAATCGTGGGGAGGGTCACGTGGGGCTGGGAAGCGGCCACATTCCACTGCTCCCAGAAGGCTGTGAGAACTGAGGAAACCCCGACCCAGCCTGCGGGCTGAAGAGTGCTTTTGGAAGTAGCATTGAAATACAACCTTGCCGGATGGAAAGATCAGGAAGGGCACTCCAGCACAGGCAGCAGCAGCAGCAGCAAATGTCCTGTAAATATACCTGGCGTACGTAGGGAAGACCCACAGGAGAAGGACCTCCTGGAGAGTGGGGAAGTGAATCCCATTCCCTTGCCAGCGATTGGTTCAGGAATGGGCACGGGGTGCCTTCCAGCCAGTGAGATGCGAGGGGAGGTCTTGGCTGGGGGCGGAAGGGGTCTCTGGGGAAGGTCTTGCTTTTAAAAGGGGGCACAAGGAGGGGAGGCCTCTCCTGGCCTTGCTGCCGTCTTGCCTCACGGGTATGCTGCGCCTGGCAGAGCAGAAGGGAGGAAGAGCCAGGACCCCTGAGCCATCCGGTCACCAGGCCTTGGCACTGCCCTGCTCGGGACTGCTTTTCTTAGGAGGTAAGGAGCAGCTCTGAGCCACTCAGAGGTGGTGTCTGGCAGCCCTGGTGTCCGGAGAGTTGAGTCCAGAGCCTGCGCCCACCCTCACCATCTCACAGTCCTCCTGGGCAGCCCTCGATCCCACCCTCTGCCTCCGTCCTGGCTCAGCCTGACTCGGGGCCCCCATCTCGCACCCCGACAATGGCAATGTCCTCCCCACAGGCCTCCCTCGCACCCCATGCCCTACTTAGGGCCGCCTGGGGGAGCTGACATAAACACCAGGCCAGCTATGGAAAGGGGCTCCCATGATGAGATCTCATCCCCACTATTACAATAGCTCGAATTAAAAGGACTGACAGTACCGAGTGTTGGCGAGGGTACCGAGAACTGGAATTCTCACGCACTGGTGGGAGTGTACTTTGCACAGCCACGTGGGAAACTGTTTGGCAGATTCTTAAAACGTTAAACATCCATCTACACCATGGCCTAGCATTTCCACTCCTGCCAATGCACCCAAGAGAAATGAATGCTTAAGTCCACAATGACTAGTGCAATAATACTCATATCAACCTTGTGCACAGTAGCCCCGATCTGGAAACAGTACAATTGTCCATCAACAGTAGAATGAATAAATTGTGGTATATTCGTACATTACTATACAGCAATTAAAAAAGTTATTGCTACACATGAAAATACAGATGAATCTTCCAGACATAACATTGAGCAAAAGACGTCAGCCACAGAGGAACACATGCTGTATGATGCCACTTACGTGAATTCAAAACTCACTATGGTGATAGTTGTGGGTACCTCTGGGCTGGTGGGGGCATTGACCGGCAGGGGGCAAAAAGGAACTTTCTGGTGTGAAAATGTTCTATATCTTGATCTGGGTGGTCACATGGGTATGTACACATGTAAAAATTGACCATGCTGGCTAGACACTTAGGATTTGTGCATTTTACTGTGTGCGAATCATGTCTCAATAGGGAAAAAAAAAAAAAAAAACCTGGGCCGGGTGTGGTGGCTCACGCCTGTAATCCTAGCACTCTGGGAGGCCGAGGTGGGCAGATTGTTTGAGCTCAGGAGTTCGAGACCAGCCTGAGCAAGAGTGAGACCCCATCTCTACTAATAATAGAAAGAAATTATATGGACAGCTAAAAATATATATAGAAAAAATTAGCCGGGCATGGTGGTGCATGCCTGTAGTCCCAACTACTCGGGAGGCTGAGGCAGGAGGATCCCTTGAGCTCAGGAGTTTGAGGTTGCTGTGAGCTAGGCTGACGCCACGGCACTCACTCTAGCCTGGGCAACAAAGTGAGACTCTGTCTCAAAAAGAAAAAAGAAAAAAACCTGCTTTACAAAAGAATAAGGGTTCCAGCAGGTGCCCAGGCGAGCGCCACCTGGGGAACACCCCAGTTACTTAAGTCATGCAGGGAATTTGGCCAAAACCACACGATTTGGCTGCAAAGTCTGGTCAACCCCCTTGGGCACACTGAGTATCAGGCAAACCTGCCGCGTTCAGACCCCCACTGCTGCCTCCAGCTGGCCATGTGAACCTTGCTGAGTCTCCTCTCTCTGGGCTTTATCTCCCATCTGTTAAATGGGAATGATAATGTCATGTCAACCCCAGATAGCTGTGTAGTTAAATTACCAACTGTTTCAGTTGTCGATTGCTGTGTAACCAACTACGTACCACAAATATAATGGCCTAGGATGTCGGTATTTTATAATCAGTCACAGTATTGTGGGTTGACCTGGCTCAACTGGGCAGTTCTCTTGGTGTCTTGTTTGCGGTTGCTGTCAGATGGCAGTCGGGGCTGGGGTTATCTAAGGCTCCACTGGGCAGGACGTCCAACATGGCTTTTCACTCATGTCTGGTGCTTCAGATGGGATGGAATGGGATGCTTGCAAAACCAGGGGCCAGTTTGATGCCGCTCTCTCCATGTGGCCACTGTATGTGGCTAGCTTGGGCTTCCTCCCAGCATGGCAGACTCAGGATAGTCTGTAGTCTGACTTCCTCCATGTGGTTGACTTCCCTTAGAAAGGGAGCTCAAGAGACCCAGGTGGAATCTACAAACTTCTTATGAGTTAGGCCTGGAAATGCTGAGCATCACTTCCATCACGTTAGTCAATAACAAGTCACGGAGCCAGCCCGGATTCAGTGGGAGGGGACAGCAGCAGGGCGTGAGTGTCAGAGATGTGGCTCATTGGGAGCCATCTTTCTTCTCTGTTCCTTTCTTCTCCACCCGCTCTCCGGATCCTCCTGTGTCTCCTTTGTGGAATTCTCTTTCTTTCTATTTCTCTAATGTTGTGCTTCCCCAGGATCTGTCCTCAGCCCTCCTGTCTTCTGTGTGCTCTCTTGCGATGACCTTGATCTCTCGACTTTGCCTTTTGTTATGATCTGTGCTAACCACTCACATCTGTCTCTAGCCCAGACTTTACTCAGGAACTCCAGACCCGGACAGCCTCAGTCTCAAGGCCACCATCAAGGTCTTGTCTTCCCTCCCACCTGTTCCTCTTCAGTGTGTGCTTGCCCCGTGAGTCAGCCTCTGGAGTAGGCCCTGGGGACACAACATGGTGCCAAGCATCCTGGCTTCAGGATGTCTCAGTCTGGGAGGAAGGTGAAATTGGAATCGGGCAGTTAATTATAAGAAGCCACAATCGACACAGAGAATGTAGCCAACCCAACCTGGGAGATCAGGGAAGGCTTCTTGGAAGAGCAGGCTGGAATTAAGCAGGCATTAGCCAGGCTGGGAGGGTGGAGAGAGTATCAGTCGAATGAGCATCAAAGGCTCAGCAGCGGCTGGGCGTGGTGGCTCACACCTGTAATCCTAGCACTCTGGGCGGCTGAGGCGGCAGGATCGCTTGAGCTCAGGAGTTGGAGATCAGCTTGAGTAAGAGCGAGACCCTGCCTCTACAAAAAATGGAAAAATTAGCCAGGCATCATGGCATGCGCCTGTAGTCACAGCTGCTTGGGAGGCTGAGGAAAGAGGATCGCTTGAGCCCAGGAGAGTTTGAGGTTGCTGTGAGCTATGATGACACCATCACACTCTACCCAGGGCAACAGAGTCAGACTGTCTCAAAAAGAAAAGAAAAAAAAAAAAAAAAGGCTCAGCAGAGCCCAAAGTCTCTGATAGGGCAGGAGCTTGGAGTGCACAGAGGGGTTGGCAGGCTGTAACTGGAATCTGATTTTGCAAGGACAGTGGGGGCCACGTGTCCAGGCTCTAGCTTCCTGCTTAATCCAGTGGGGAGCCACTGTGGCGTTTTAGGTGGGCAGCGCCCTGGCTCCCTGGGTGGAGACGGGGCCTGGGCATCATCAGCATACGGGGAGGGGATGCAGAGCAGAGGGAGGAGGGCAGGGACAGAACCCCAAGGAGGAACAGCAGCCCATAGAGCACCTGAGGGAATGGGGAAAGCTGGGCCAGGCAGGTCCGCAGCAGCCAGCGGAGGAGATGCCTCCTCACGATGACAGGGAAGAACCCAGGCGAGCGCCAGGCAGCCCTACATCTATGTGTACCCTGCGCCTAGCTCTGCAACCTTGGGCAGATTGCATAACCTCTCTGTGCCCCAGTTTCCTCATCTGTAAAGGGAGGGTAGTAGCACCTACCTCACAGAAGTGTTGTGAAGATTAAACATGAGCGAATGGGCCAGACAGTGATCACAGCTGCACTCTGGGAGTCCGAGGCAGGAGGATCGTTAGGGCCAGGAGTTCAAGGGCAGCCTGGGCAACATAGACCTCATCGCTAAAAAAAAGAAAAAGAAAAACTGAGCTAGTGCATGTTAAGTGCGGAGAAGAGTGCTGGGACCTAGCTAAGTGCAATGCAAATGTTAGCTATCGTTATTGTTGTGATGTTGCCGTTGTTACGGGGTGTTGTGAGGATTAAATGAAGTGGTGTGTGTAAAATTCATGGCACAGGGCCTGGAATACAGTAAGTATTTCAACAAACAGGAGCTATTATTTTGTTATTAGTCAGAAGTCAGCTGATGCCCCTGCCCCCTGCCATCCCTAGGAGATCTGGTTCAACCTGGTCCCGATCCCATGGCCTATGAGAACCCAGACCCCTTCCTTCCCTTCTGGCACTTTCCCACATGTCACTTTTCAGGGCCTCCTGGGACTTCCTTTCTCCTGGGGTAGGACATGCTTCCAGGCACAAAACCAGGCCCTTCGGCAGTTCCACAATAAATCCCCTTGCAGAATGTCCTTGTCAGGGCTCCCACCACCTTGCCACTGCACCATCTTGACCCCTGGCAGGTGGGGGCACCTGGCCACTGGTGCTGCCTGGCTCCTCCCACCGCCCCCAGCCCTGGCCACTGACCCCTTCTGTCTCTTAGATGCAGCCGCTTATCCTGGTGCCCGTGGCTGCGACCTGCTTCAGCCCCTTCCCTGGTTTCCAGACTCTGGTTTTCCCTCTTGTCCCATCCATACACCCCCAGCAGGGGCTCTTTAAAATAGGGAGCTACCCTGACCCTGTGTTGCCCTTAGGACCAAGGCCTGGCACAGGAGCCCCTCCGCCTGCCCCAGCCTCCTATCCCTGTCCTTTCGGGGCCCTGGGCTCCAGGCTTCCACTGCGTGAAGCTCCCTGCAGGTCCAAAGGGTCCCAGCCGCATCTGTCCTCGAGGCTCTCCTCCCATGTGTACTTCCCGCTCCCCACTCCCTCCCCCAGTAGACCCCCTAAGACTCAGGACTCAGACAAGTCATCATCTGCCACCTCCAGGAAGCCCTCCAAGATCCCCCAGATGAGGCTACATGCCTACTCTGGCTCCCAAAACACTTGGAACCTGACATGTTCTTTCCATTCGGCTCCTTAAGACTATGAGCCCCCTGAGACCAGGGACCACCTCTGATTCACTTCTTTGTTCCCAGTACCCAGCACAGAGCACACACAGCCTCAGCTAGATGAGTGTTTGTTGATTGACTAACTGGAAGTGAATGACCACTGAGCCAGGCACCCTAGAGGCAGGGCACAGCCACAGCGTCAGCCCCACACCAAATGGCAAGGGGCTGGGTCTCCCCATAAACCCACTGAAGGGCTGGAGGCTAATGGCAGTTTCCGGTACATGAAAGGGCCAGATTGTAACTCTGAGTCACCCCTGTCACCCCAGCGTCCCGTCTGCACTTTATGAGGGCCCTGCAGGCGCTGAGGCCCCGGGAGGGAGGAGCTGACTTTGATGGAGCTTCTGTGAGCGCGAACTTTGTAGACGGCATCCCTTCTGATGCTCACAGCGACCCTTTGAAGTACCTATTGCTCTCCCCATTTTACAGAGGAGGAAACTGAGGCTCAGAGAGGGCACATGACTCACCCAAGGTCAAAAATTTAGTGACTCCCGTCTTAGCAGCTCTGGCTCCAGAGCCCAAGTCTCCTCTTACTCAGGCTGCCCCCGACAGCAATAATGTCTGCCTTTGCCGGGTGCCTGCCGTGGGCCAGACCCGGAGCACACATTTGACCTCATTATCTCCTCTGGTCCCCAAACAGCCAGTGAGGGAGACACATGATTAGCCCTGGTTTACAGGTGAGGGGCCAGGACTCAGAGCAGCACAGTGAGTCGCCTGTCACAGGGCTGGGTCCAGGCCTGTCGGGCTCAAAGCCCAGGTGGCCTCCTGAGCTGACCAAGGTCTTCTCACTGGAGACTGCGCCGAGACCAGGCACCGCGGGTCCCCCTGAGTCGGGGGAGGTCTGCGTGCACCTTTGTGGGGCTGACTTGGGTGAGTCACCTGCACACTCCTGCCTCGGTTTCCCTAGTGAAGCAGGGCAAGAGCTTCCTCCAAAAGGGCACAGGAAGGCTGGAGGGCCCTGGAGACAGCAGGAGGGGGTTTCAGGGGTGCCTGCGTTGTTGGCGGCCCTCGTCCCTTCACCGTCCCAAGTCTCCAGCCTCGCCATGTGTGTCGTGGGGGGTGCCGAGCACACGTTCTTCCCAGAGCGCCTGAGCTCTCACACCTGTTCTCCCTGCCTGGAACCCCGCCGCACTCCCTGGCTTCCCAGGGCAGCCCCTGCCCTGCTCCGGCCACTCTGGCCCCAGTCCGGCCCCTCTGTAAGCTCCCCTGCAGGTCCTCAAGGCTGGACCAGGGGAGGGGGAAGAGCCTGCGTCTTGAAGTTGGCCCCCTGGGCTGAGTCCTGGCGTGGCCACCACTGGCCCTGTGACCTCAACTGAGGCATCTCCAGAGCCACATCCCAGCTGCCCCCACGTGGCTGTGTCCTTCCTCAGGAACGGGGCAGCTGGCTGCTCTGGCCAAGTGTGTCTGAAAGGTGACTCACGGTGGACTCGCCCCGCCAGCAGTGTGGCATGGCCCCATCAGTGAGGGGACGGGAGTGCTGCTGGCAGACCTTCATGCGGGGCCTGGCGGGCCCTGGCCCTCTGGACGCAGCAGATTCTCACCATCTCCGTAGGAAGACAGGTTCATAGGTGCTGCCGGCTCCGCACCCAGGGTACCCCCCAGCCAGGCCCCAAACTCAGGCATTCTCTCATCGCCTCACTCATTCACTCATTGGTCCATTCGTTCACCAAAAGTCTGTATGCAAGACATTCATTCCAGCACTGGAAGAAGGGATTGGCTAGAAAAGTTTGCCACCACGTGTGCCAGGCAGTCAGGAAAGCAGCGAGGCCGCTGTCCGTGTGCCGGTGCAGAGGGGCGTCCGAGATGCACTTGGAGAATAAACGAGTAAAGCCGGGTGCGGGTGTGGGGGGTGAGCGTACTTGTGTAAAAGAAGGAAAATACTTCACGTACAGACTCGCATGTGTTTATACATGCCGAAAACTTCTCTGGAAGGATTCGCACACAGAAACGCACACGCCTGTGCACACACCCACACGTGTGCATGCACACCCGGAGTGAGGGACCCAGTTGTGAAGGGGCCCCGGACAGGCCAGACCCTCGGCACAGCGCTTGCCTCCTCGGGGAGGGGGCCGGGAGACGGGACAGGCATGGTGGGACATCAATGTTAGGTGCTTTCATACGTTTTGAGTCATTTCCCATGTGCATGTGATATCGATTCCAAAATAAATAAAAGTTCTGAAAAATAATAAAACAGCCCTGAATGGAGCAGGGTGTGGGAGTGGCAGGGCCGGAGCCAAGCTCAGGGTCACGGCGGGGCTCTGCCACGTACCCGCTCCAGTTACCCTCCCTGAGAACTCACTTCCTCACCTGAGCTGAGATTAACACGTGGGACTGAGGGCAGGAGCGTGGCCAGGCCCCTGAGTAGCAGCTGTTACCGTTCCTGCTAATGTGCTGGTCGGGCCTGTTTCAGGCACCCGGGTGACAGGGACATGAAGGGACACGCCCCATCCCCGCCCTCACCCAAGGGCAAGGGGAGAGGCAACACCACCAGGGAGAGCTGATGACGCGACTGACCCGGCCAGAGGAACCAGGGAAGGCTGCACGGCAGAGGTGACGCCTGCGCTGAGCCTCCAAAGATAAACAGGCATGACGAGGAGACCAAAGGGAGAGGACTGCTCCAGCCCGGGGAGCTGAGCTGGCCAAGACTCGTGTAAAAACCCACCCTGGACACACCCAAATCCACACCATACAAACAGACGTGTAGACACTGTTGGTCACGAACACCTGTGCACACGCCTGCCCCGTCCTGTACACGCCCTCTGCTCACCTAGTGAGCCCACGAGCAAGCCCGCATGTGCCTCCACGGGCACGCAGGTGGACAGCCTGCTGGCCACCTGTGTGACTCCAGGCAAGCCACTCAACCTCTCTGGGCCTCAGTTCCGTCACTTCTAACAAGGGGATAACAACAGTCCCAAATTCATGGGGACGTGGCAAGGATTACATGAGACAGCACCTGTAGGGTACTGCGAACAATGCTCACCAGATGTTCACTGTTAATTTCTAATATGTATATTAATAATATAGCTAATGCATAGTAATGTCATTACACTATGTTCATATTTCATAGTATATGCTGCTTTAATAAATGCAGGCTTAATGTGCATATGTTATGTATCATATATACACAGATACACAAAGCCTATGTGCACCCACTCACACATCTGTGCACATTTAGGTGCATGTGTGTACATTTATGTGTGCACAAAACATGCATACACACGCATACTCACTGCAACACCCACATATATACATGTATGTACTCAGGCACATGTATGCACCGACACACACATGCGCCCCATCTACATGGCCACCCACCTCGGCACTCTCCTCCCAAACTGAATGTCCACACAGGGCAGTGAGGAGGTGGCCTGAAATGGTGCCCTAATCTGAGCTGGGCCAGGCCCCCGTGCCCCACAGTGTCCGCAGAGCAGAGCCAGACTGGTAGGGGACCAGGCACCGCATCCTGGGGCCTCTGGGTCGGAGGCCGGCTGCTCTGGATGGAGAAGGCTTCGGGATCATGCGCGTGTGTTCTCAGCCTGGGAGCGACTCGAAGGCCAGCCACATCAGTGTCCCTGCCCAGTGTAGCAGCTGGTGTTGAGTAGGAGGCCCAGCTCCCAGACAGAGTTGACTGTGAACAAACGGATGCTTATTGTATGACGTCAAAAAGAGACTGACTCTGAGATTATCCGTTTCATCTTTGTCTCCCCTCAGGGCTATGAGTTTCATGAAGACAGGGCTCATGTCTGACTTATCTTTTCTTGTTTTAATTTTTAGAGGCCAGGTATCACTCTGTTGCCCACTCTGGGGTGCACGCAATGGGGTGGCACGATCATAGCACGCACTGCAGCCTCGAACTCCTGGGCTCAAGCGATCCTTCCGCCCCAGTCTCATGAGCAGCGGGGACTACAGGTGTGCGCCACCACGCCCGGCTAATGATTTGTCTTTCCAGGACCCGGCCCAGGTTCAGTCGTCACTGAGAGAATTAATTAGGATTTGTTTGGCTGTGACAGTAACAGTAGCTTAAACAAGAAAGATGTTTATTTATATTACCCAGAAAGGTGTGAAGGGGAAGAGCCGAGGCTGAGCCAGTGTCTGGGATCCAGACTCCTTATAGCTTTAGATCGAGGACCTGAATTTCATCATGCACAGCCTCCATTCACAAATATACCTCATGGTCCAAAGTGGCTGTTCTAGTTCCAGTTATCACGTCTGCATCCCAGACACCAGGAAGGAGATATGGAATGAAAAAGAAGGGGCAAAGGGCCTATGCCAGGAAGCTATAGTACAACGCTTCCATTTATATCGTTTTGGCCAGAACGTGGTCGCATGGCCACTCCTAGTTGCAAAAGAGGCTGGGAAAGGCAATCTCCACTTGGGTGGTCGTGTGCCCAAGCCAAACACCAGAGGCCGTATCACTGTGCTCTGAGGAGTACACAGATATTGGCTCCATCATTATAAATATTTGCTGAACTCAGCTGCCTAAGATTTAGAGCCCGTCTCAGGGGTTCTATGTTGGGCTGAGGACACATACGCTGTACTGAGGAAAGAAGGACTCCAGCCACACCCCGCACTGTACAGCCCGTCCAGAGAGGTGCTGGCAGTAACTGCTTCTAGCCGGAGCCCAGAGCAGTGAGGCAGCACTGCCTAATGGTCAAGGACGTGCCCTTCAGCGTCCAACACGTTCGGATTCTGGTTCCAACACCCTTCACCGGTGTGACCTCGGGCACATCACTTAACTTCCCTAAGCCTCAGCTTCCTCGTCTATGAAATCCCCGCCTTAGAGGAAGATCATGAAGGTGCCACAATGCCATGAACTCCAGGCACTTAGCACAGTGCTAGGCACAGGTGGAGACTTCAGAAAACTGCCCTGCTAGGAAGAGAGGGACACAGCCACCCGGTCCAGCCACACTCGAGGGAATCTGCCGGGCTCGGGTTCAGCCATGAAGGGACCTGGGTTCTCCAAATACAGCAGGAACCAACCGGTTTGTCACCTCTCTTATGCCCACTTTTAGTGTAAAAAGATTGCTATTTATCGTACAAGTGAGAGCTGTGCTCATCATTGAAAACGAGGAAAAGCAGATGAGCTAAAAGAAAAAAGAATCATCAATAAATCCACATAAATCTCAGGCAACAGTGACGACATTAACATGGTCATGGGCCTCTGCCGCCTCGTTGTGGATAAACACACTTTCTGTCCAGGTGTCTGAAATACCAACGATGACAACAACCGACACTTAACCTGCACTTACTCTGTGTCAGCTGGATGACACATGTCGGTTATTACATACAGATCACACACACATTTGTGCACATACACGTGCATTCAGTGCTCCTGAAACTCCATCAGGCAAGCACCATTATTATCCCCAACCACTGTATTGCCCAGGGGAGGAAACTGAGGCACAGAAGGGCCAACTTGCCGAGAGCCTCGTACCTCTGACTGGTATCTGGGATTTGAACCCAGATGGCCTCTAGGCCTTGGGTCACCACTGTGCTAGACTCTGTGGACTTCTAAGGGACTTCAGTTTACAGGAGAGACTACATGGGCCCACAGAGGGTGGGAGCAAACTCCCTCGGGTCACCCACAGCAGGTTGGGTGCTTCCCCCTTCACCCCACGGTGCCTCCTAAGGTGTGTTTAACACCTTCAGTGCCCATGGGGGAAGGGCCCTAAACGTTTCCAAAGAATCCCACTCTTCCCGGTCTCGTGGAGGACAGCTGCGCACAGCTGTCCACCCAGCCAACCCCAAAGCGCGTTGGAACACCTGCAGGGAACGATGCCAGCTGTGTTTGGGCTCCAGCCGGGCCTGGCCCTCCCAGAGAGCAGTCAGGCCTGTGCGTGGGCACCCAGCCTCCACTCCAGGGCCCTGTGGCCCCGGTACCAGTCCGGGCACCAGTGAGTGAGAGAGTGCAGTACAGTATTTGCCCATCTGCCTGGCCACTTTCCAGCTACGAGAGACTGTGGGCTCTAATAGTTTATATTTTAGAATTGTAACATAAGTGACAACAGATTTCTCAGATTCTGTAATTCTGTTATTCTGAATTCTTTGATTCTGTCAGTCATTGCCCTTCCTTCCCGAAAGCTGGGGCCCGGGAAAGCCATAGCTCCTCCCCCAGGGCTGGGACTCGGGCTGTCGGGAGGAGATCAGAGCCTCAGGGGCAGCTGGCTTAGGTCGCTCAGAGGGAAAGGACCACGACCTGTGTACCTCACCATCTTTCTCTGGAGCTCTGGTTTTGCTCTGTGTTGCGTGTCATTCTAGGTGCCTTAGTCCCCCGCCAGGGACCCCTCCTTATCTCCTCCTCCAGGCGGCTCTTGCTCACACTAGGGGCCCAAGGTCAAGCTCAGATGACTGTTTGGATAGCAGAGCACATGTGCTAAAGTCAGGAAAACAGCTAGTGCTGACGTTGGGTGTTACTGGTTTTTGTAAAAAACAAAAAACAAACAGCCCCCCACCATGTGTCCCAGGCTTCCCTGGGCACTCAACAGGAGAGCCTCCCCTGAGGGACAGGGGCGGGGCCTCGGGTTTGGGGTGGGGCACTCCAGGAGCTCTCCTGGGAGACCCTCACCTCCTGGGGCTTCTGTGACCTCCCTGGCTGTGGTGGCCCATCCACACACCTGCCCGTGGCTGGAAAAGACACAAACCGAGCATGTTGGGGAGAGTGGACAGGCATCCCAGAGAGGGAACAGGCCCAGAGCAGGGCAAGGAGTCAGGCAAGATCACAGGCCCAGCTGGGACCGGGACCCTGTCTCCTGTCACAATCCGGGTGTGAGTGCCAGGCCCTGGCGCGGGGGTCTGGGTTTGGCCTTATCCTGCCTGACGTGGGATGAGGGGTTGAGTGGAAGGGACTGGCTAAAGCAGTGGTCCCCAGCCTCTTTGGCACCAGGGACTGGTTTTGTGGAGAACAATTTTTCCACAGACAGGGAAGGGGCAGGCCAGGGGTGCAGCAGAGCTCTGCAGCCCGATCCCTAACAGGCCACAGACTGGTACCGCTCCTCGGCCCAGGGGCTGCGGACTGCAGCTTTAGTGTACGTCTCTCAAGCAAAAGGACATTCACCTACGTGACTATAATCCAGTGAGCACACTCGGGAAATGGTACCTAGACACACTGTCACCTGCTATACAATCCATATTCAAATTTCCTCAGTGGTTCCGACAGTGTCCTTATTTTTTTTTTTAGACAGAGTCTCACTCTCTTGCCTGGGCTAGAGTGCCGTGGCGTCAGCCTGGCTCACAGCAACCTCAAACTCTTGGGCTCAAGCGATCCTCCTGTCTCAGCCTCCCGAGTAGATGGGACTACAGGCATGTGCCACCATGCCCGGCGAATTTTTTTTCTATATATTTTTAGTTGTCCAGGTAATTTCTTTCTATTTTTTAGTAGAAACGGGGTCTCGCTCTTGCTCAGGCTGGTCTCGAACTCCTGACCTCGAGCGATCCACCCACCTCAGCCTCCCAGAGTGTTAGGATTACAGGCGTGAGCCACCTCGCCCAGCTCAATAGTGTCCTTGTAGAGCTTTTTTCTTTTTTAAATCAAAGATACAATCAAAGATCACATATTGCATTTGATTGGCAGGTCTGTTTTGTCTCCTTTTACCTGGAATCAATCCCCTGCCTTTTGTAGTTTTTCATGACTTTCACATGTTTTGGAGGGTCCAGGCCAATCATCTCGCAAACTGTCCCTATGTTTGCGTTTGTCCAGTTGTTTTCTCATGGTTAGATCCAGGCTGATTTGAATTTCAGCATCGTGATTCCTAGTGGCAAACTGTTACCCGAGCACGTTGATCTGAGGTGGCTCCCATGGGCAGGGTGCGGGGGTACTTGTCTCGTTGTCACTATTATCCTTTCTAAAAAATCTTAGTTAATATGAATGGTGAAAAATATGACATTGCTGTTTTTTAAAGCTGCGCACCTTTGCTTAGAAATGAGATCAAACTCGCAATTGGTATTTAGTTATCTGTAGATGATCTTTTTAGGAACTTTCTCCTATTGGGGAATTACCATTTTTCCTTTAAGGATTTGTTACAGCGTTCTATATGCTAAGAATATTTTACATTCATCATATTTACTCTGAAGGTGTTTCCAAATTATATTTTGCCTTTTCATCATATGTATGTTTCCAACATTATGAAATTTCTTTCATTAAGACTAAAGTATTGGCCGGGCGCGGTGGCTCACGCCTGTAATCCTAGCACTCTGGGAGGCCGAGGTGGGCGGATCGTTTGAGCTCAGGAGTTCGAGACCAGCCTGAGCAAGAGCGAGACCCCACCTCTACTAAAAATAGAAAGAAATTATATGGACAGCTAAAAATATATATAGAAAAAATTAGCCGGGCATGGTGGCTCATGCCTGTAGTCCCAGCTACTCGGGAGGCTGAGACAGGAGGATCGCTTGAGCTCAGGAGTTTGAGGTTGCTGTGAGCTAGGCTGACGCCACGGCACTCACTCTAGCCTGGGCAACAGAGTGAGACTCTGTCTCAAAAAAAAAAAAAAAGACTAAAGTAATATGTGCTTATTGTTTATTAAATTAAAACAATAAATAAGTATGCAAAGTAAAAGCCCACCATGATCCAGCTCCACTTCTCAGAGAAAATCATCACTAATAATGTGGAATGTACACGCGTGCACACACACACACACACACACACGTTCATGGCCCACTTGACCAGCTTGGAGAATGAGCCCAGTCACAGTGTCATTTGGTTGTTTTTTAACCAATCTCTCCTGCACCCTCATGCATCTATTGGTAAGAAGCCCAGCATCTCCCTCTTGAGGTCTCTTCCAGAATAGTCTAAGAATCCCAGGGGCTCACTTGGTCCAAAGGAAGCCAGTGCTACTTTCCAAGGCCTGGTGCTGCGACACGTGGGCCCCAAGGTTCCAGCCACCTCAGTCCATTCCGCAAGCTCAGCTCTTGCCCCTGAAGTGGGAATGGTGCCAAACTGGGTGGGTCCAGCAGGGCTCCCAGCCCAAACCACGCATGGCATCTGCGTCCCTCACCAGTGCCTGGCCGCTGGCACTGAGCTTGGGTCACCTGTCCACAATCCCCTTCCCATGTTGTGGGTTATCTCCTTTGAGGCACAGGTGTCCTGTCTGCCAGCTGACCTTGGTCAGGACTGTCCTGATGGGTCAGAGGGCAGCTAATCCCACCCACTGAGCCTCTCGAGGGAGGGACTGGGGCCCAATCTCATTCCTCCTGGGGCTGCCCAGGCTGGCCACAAATTTGCCCACCTCCTCCCCAGGTTAAGAGAGAGGCAGTTTTGAGAGTTGGTTAAGAGCACGGAGTTAGACTGCTTTAGGTAAATTCCTTCCCCATCTGTCAAAGTAAGTGATAGTAATAACAAAAAATTAAATGCATTAATACCCACTGATAGATGACTTAGCACAGTGCTGGGCACATAGTACACACAGTAACACATAGTGCTCAATAAATGTGAACTATCTTTTTACTTTACTTTATTTTAGTTTTTAGAGATAGTGTCTCACTATGTTGCCCAGGCTGGTCTCGAACTCCTGGGCTCAAGCTGTCCTCCCGCCTGAGCCTCCCAAGTAGCTGGGACTATAGACACACGCCACCACACTGGGCTCCCAGGCACATCTTTCTTAACTTCCTTTCTCAATTAATATACCATAGACATTTTCCGTGTGTGCACACGCCGCCTCCTCTCCTGTGTGAGAGCCGAGCGGCCTTCCAAAGGATGGTGTCCATGCAGGAGATTAAACTATCCCTGTAGGGTCAAAACCCTCAGCCCTTGCCTTGGCGATGTCTTCTGTTGCCTTAAAACTTGGAAATCAGTTAGGATTCAGTTCAGTTAGGTCAGTTAAAGTTTAACTGTCAGCCGCATTTCATTTCTTTGTCTGGAAGCGAGTGTTTGCCTTTCTGTTCATTTGACTCTCAGCCCACACAGGATTGCGATTGTTTTCCTAACTTGGGAGACGCGGGTGAGAGGTCAGCCCCCACGGGCCGAAGCTGCAAAGGATGAAGAGGGCCCAGAGAGCCACTGGTTAGGGCAGGAAAGGAGGAGGTGAGCCAAAGGAAGGGTCCTGGTGTCAGAGCAGGGTGGCCGTCACCATGTCTGAGTGACCCATCTTGGCTTCTGCCCCAGAAACCCAGGAGTCCGTCTGGTTGCTCCCTCACCCGCTGCAGCCAACCCGTCCTGCGGGCTTGTCCTCCATGTTTCTCCCGTCGGCCTCTTCGGTACCACCTGGCACCACTCTGGCTCTGTCCTTGACCACCAGGGCGGCCTCTGCCGGACTTGCCTTCTGCTCTTCCCTGGCCTGTTGTCCGTGTGGCAGCCGGAGCAGGGCACTTTGGAAAGCAGTTGGCACCCCTGGTAAAGCTGAAGTGGGTATTCTTACAGCTCCTTCTCTTTGCACCGCACGTTTGCAGTCGAAAAGTCACACAGCAACATTGTCTGGAAAGCAAGAAACTGGCCACGACCCAAGTACCCACCAATAGCAGTGGATTCGTTTCCTGTTGCTGCTACTGCAACCGAGTACCCCAAAGTCGGTGGCTGCAAACAGCCGGCACTGATTACCTTACAGACCCGGGGGGCAGAGTCCACAGTGGGTCTCACTGGACTAAGGGCAACAAGTCTGCCGTTTGCGTTCCTTCTGGAGGCTCCAGGGGAGAATCTGTTTTTTCCCTTTTCCAGCTTCCAGAAGCTGCCCACATTCCGTGGCTCACCGGGTCCTTCCATCTTAAAAGTCAGCGGTGGTCAGGCGGTTCTTTCTCTTGACGCCACCTCCCCGGTTCTGACTCTTCTGCGCCCTCTGCCCCATTTAAGGATCTTGTATTCTCCCATCTCAAGGTCGGCTGGCGAGCAGCCTTGCTTCCACCTGCAGCCCTCGCCCCCTGCCACCTCGCAGCACATTTGAGCAGGTTCCAGGGATTAGGACGTGGACGTCTTTGGGGGCCCTTCTACCACAGCGAGAATGGAGAATGGAGACGAACTGTGTTCTCCTCCTAGAGCGAAACACACCACGTTCTGGGACACATTGACCTCGAAGCTGTCCACGCTGAAGCCTTGGGGTCGCTCCCTTGCCCAAGCCCCTTGCAGCCCCTGAGAGGAACACTAGCAATATGGGTCAGAGTTAACACAAATATTAGATTTCTGGATTTTGTGTCACTTGTGATATTTTTCAACTTTTAAAAAAATTTATAATTTGTTGTGAGTATATCTCATTATATCTCATTCTAATAGACATTCATTGTTTACCTAATGTATTAAAATTTCGTGTTTTTTTAAAGGACCCCCAAATTGTATAAATGTTCTACAAAACCAATGTGTGCTCTGGCCATAGCAGCAAAAATGAATGAACCACAATTACTTGCGCCAATGTGGATGACTATCAAAAATATAGTATTGAAGTCAGGGGTGGTGCCACACGCCTGTAGTCCCAGCTACTCGGGAGGCTGAAACAGGAGGCTCGCTCGAGCCCAGCAGTTCGAGGTTGCAGTGAGCTATGATTGTGCCACTGCACTCCAGCCTGGGTGACAGAATGAGACCCTCTATCCAAATATATATATATGCCCATATATATATATATATATTTTTTTTTTTTTGAGTGAAAGCAGCATGCCACACACACTCAAAACTACCCACAGTATGGCTGCATTTGTATGTGGTCCAAAAACAGGCAAAACTAAACAATAAACAACATATTGTGTGGGGATAAGTACATATATGGTAACACTGTAAAGGAAAGCAAAGGGACTATTACCCCACTGCAGGGTAGCCGAGGAGGTGCAAGCAGGGAGGAGGGGGAAGGGGCTCCCCAGGACTGGGGTGTTTCTTACGTTAACCTGAGTGACAGGGACACAGGCGTTTATTTCCATATCAGCTTCAGCATTGTACATATGTTGTATACTCTCTTCTATGAATGATGTATGTCATACATAACATTTTATTTTAAAATAATTGAATTAATTATTTTATGAAGCTTAAAATCCCCCATTGGCTTCTCACTGCACTTAGAAAAAAATCCCAACCCCTTATGGTGTGGCTTAAAGCCCCGTGTGCTGTGATGGCTCCCCTTCCATGTCCCCTCTCCAGCCACATAGCCTGGCACCTGATCTACACGAGCCACCTGCCACCCCCTCTCGTAGCTCCTTGTTCTCTTCCTCCTCAGCGTTTGTCACAATCACATATTACAATGGTAGCAGTGCCCATCTCCCCCACTGGAGTCCAAGGCTCATGAGGCAAAGGGAGCAAGGCCCAAAGGAGGAGTTGGTGGGGGAGGAGGGAGAAGGGGACCGGCGATGAATGGCCCCTCACTCAGGAGGGGGGGCTGCCATAACCGGGTGCTGGGCCCCTTGCTCTCAACTCAGTTCTGTGATTCCTCCTTGTCTGAGGGCCTGCCAGACACAGGGGCTGCCCTTTACCCTTGCCTGGGTAAACTTGCACCCTGCGAGTTTCAGGTTTTTTTTAGGCAGAGTCTCGCTTTGTTGCCTGGGCTAGAGTGAGTACCGTGGTGTCAGCCTAGCTCACAGCAACCTCAAACTCCTGAGCTCAAGCGATCCTCCTGTCTCAGCCTCCCGAGTAGCTGGGACTACAGGCATGCACCACCATGCCCGGCTAATTTTTTCTATATATATTTTTTTAGTTGGCCAGATAATTTCTTTCTATTTTTAATAGAGACAGGGTCTCACTCTTGCTCAGGCTGGTCTCGAACTCCTGAGCTCGAGCAATCCACCTGCCTCGGCCTCCCAGAGTGCTAGGATTACAGGCGTGAGCCACCGCGCCCGGCCGAGTTTCAGTTTTTCAAGATGAAAATTGGTCCTGCCGTGATGGCTCACACCTGTAATCCTAGCTCTCTGGGAGCCTGAGGCGGGAGGATCACCTGAGACTTGAGGCCAGGAGTTTTTGTTTTGTTTTTGAGTCAGAGTCTTGCTCTACCACCTGGACTGGAGTGCCGTGGCATCAGCCTAGCTCACAGCAACCTCAAACTCCTGGGCTTAAGCAATCCTCTTGCCTCAGCCTCCCAAGTAGCTGGGACTACAGGCATGTGCCACCACGCCCAGCTAATTTTTTTCTATGTATATTTTTAGCTGTCCAAATCATTTCTTTCTATTTTTAATTTTTTTTGAGGGGGAGGAGACAGAGTCTTGCTCTGTTGCCCAGGCTAGAGTGCTGTGGCATCACCCTAGCTCACAGCAACCTCAAACTCCTGGGTTCAAGCGATCCTTCTGCCTCAGCCTCCTGAGTAGCTGGGACTACAGGCATGCGCCACCATGCCCGGCTAATTTTTTCTATATACATATTTTTAGCTGTCCAGATCATTTCTTTCTATTTTTAGTAGAGACGGGGGTCTTGCTCTTGCTCAGGCTGGTCTCGAACTCCTGACCTTGAGCAATCCTCCTGCCTCGGCCTCCCAGAGTGCTAGGATTACAGGCGTGAGCCACCGCGCCTGGCCTTGTATCAATTTTTTAAATGATTAAGATGATAGATTTTATGTGATGTGTGTTTTACCACAATTTAAAAAATAAAAATGAAAGAATCTTGGAAAGCAGTGAGCATCATCTTCAACAAAGACAGATCTCCCACCAGGAAGAAAAATCTGCAGAGTTTCCCCCTGTGGTAAAACGTGTGACCTGTTTGCCAGAAAGGGACACAGAGAGTCATTTGTTTATTCAGCAAAATTAAGTAAGGGGTCCCTCATCTAAGGACAGTGGTGATCATTTATTAACTCCAAGCATTTCCAGGAGAAGGAAAGACAGTCACAGAGGATGTTAAAGGGCCACTGTCCCCTGAGCCACCAGTCTGAACAGCCATCTAACCCATATCCATTGCTGGTTTCCTTCTGCTTTTGTCCGTTACAAAGCAGCAGCAAGCAAAGCGGTTACTGGACTTGGTTGCCAGACATACCTTAGCGTGAAACCCAGCTCTGTCCCTTACAAGGTGTGTGGCTTTGGGCAAGTTACTTCACCTCTCTGCTTCAGTTTCCCCACCTGTAAATTGGGAATAGTAAGTGTCCAGCCCTCATGATTGCTGGGAAGATTTCACGAGTCTTAAATTAGGCCTGTGCTTGGCATGAGCTGGCCATCCCAGGAGGAGCACTCAGCCAAGCTCGCACTGTGTCAGCTACCATCCTCTGGGCATCTTTGATGCGAAAGCCCCTGTGCTTGGCGTGGGGACCAGCAGAGGGCATGAGGCAGGATTCCCCACCCCTAGGGAACCCGGACTCCACAGGTTTTCTTTACACTTGGTTTCTCGGTTTCCCAACCCCAGCACCGTGGACATTTTGGGCCACATAACCGTTGGGGGTGCTGTCTGGTGCCCTGTAGGACGTTAAGCAGCATCTCAGGCCTCTATCCACTAGATGCCAGTAGCATCTCCCAGTTGTGACAATCAAAAATGTTTCCAGGCATTGTCAAATGTCCCCTGGGGGTGCAACTTTGTCCCTAGTTGAGACCACTGAACTACACTGCAAGGCAAAGAGCTCTCTCGGAAGCACTAGGCCAGAGGCCGGGAAGTCCACAGGGCCTCAGGGAAGAGGTGGACCAGGGGCTGGACTAGCTTGGCTAGGATTTCCAGACGGGCGGGGTAATCGCAGTGCTCTGGCTCTCTGCGCACCTCCTCTCAGTTTCTTTCTTTCTTTCTTTTTTTCTTTTCCTTCCTTTCTCCCTTTCTTCCCCTCCCCTCCCCTCCTCTTCCCTCTTTTCTTTTCTTAGCTCCTGCCTGATCCTGAAATGCAGGGATCCTGGGGGCTCACGGTCCCTTCCCATTCTCTCCATACTTCCCTGGGACTCTCTCCAAGGAGGGATGACTCTTCGTTAAGGATCTTTCCAATTCTCTGTTTCCTCAGCTGCCTCCTGGACGGACATCTCCCCCTAGAGCCCTCTCTGGGCTCTGCAAACCCAATGTGGCCAGAGTTGCCCCCTCTCCTTCCCCTGCATCACATCCTGACACCCCTGTGGACACCTGGAAGTCCAAGTCCTTGAGCTTTCTCTCCCTCATCCTTCTCTTCAAGACTTTTCCATTTGACCTCTTTGGTGTCTCTGAAACCCATTCCGTCCTCTCCCACCCCACAGCTGGCTGCACCTCTGCACTAGGCTCACCCTCTCAAGGCCACCTGTCCCACCGCAGCAGAGATCCTTCTGAAATGCCAAGCCCAGCGTGTCGCAAGCATTCCTGCCTCTGCACAAACCACCAGTGGCCCCTGGCCCACCTGCCAGGCCTGGCTCCCTCCCCATCAGGCCTCCTGCATGACCCTGGCCTCAGCCCCTTCAGCTACCTCACTCCTGCCAGCGAGGTCACCACCCATCTTCCCACAGCCACGCCTTTGCCCAGGCTGTTCCGTCGGGCTGGACCACCACGCCCACCATTCCCTGTGGAATTCTACTTGGCCTTTGGCCTTCAAAGCCCAGCTCCTGGCCCCCTTCTGGGAAACCTTCCCTCATCCGGCCAGCCCCTTGCCAAGGTTCTTGCTGCCTCTTGTCCCTAAAGGAAAGATGGTGAAAAGCTGGAGGCTGGCCCAGAGCTGGCCCTGCTGCCCCCAACATGGAGACTTTGTACCGAGTCCCATTCTTAGTGCTCGAATGTCTCAACCGGAAGCTGAAGAAGCCGCCCTGGGTGAGCACGCCCTTGGCCGTGCCGGTGTATGCTCTAGTGGTGGTGTCTTACTTCCTCATCACACGAGGAATAATTTAGGATGTTATTGTTGAACCTCCGAGTGTTGCCTCTATGACGATGAACACGGGCATCAGAGGCCTGTAGCTTTCTTGGCCTGCAGAGTAAATGGACAATATATTATGGAGGGACTCGCATCAGCTTCCTGTTTACAACGGGAGATTTAGGTTCATAATCCTGGACCCATCCAATGCACCAAATATTCCCAAAACTCAATAGATTTCTTCTTCTATTCATTGGATTCGTCTGTGTGCTACTGAGTTTTTTCATGGCTAGAGTATCCACGAGAATGAAACTGCCCGGCTATCTGATGAGTTAGAGTGCCTTTTGAGAAGAAATCAAAGGATACTGGATTTGCTCCCGCTAATGAAGTTTTAAAGGCTGTACCAATCCTCTAATATGAAACGTGGAAAAGAATGAAGAGCAGCAGTAAAAGAAGCACCTGGTGAAGTGTATTAAAGCTTGGACTAGAATTTCTTCTCGGTATCAAACACAAGTTTATCACAGTATTTTTCTTGCCGACCTATACTGACGTACCAAAGATGTTAAGTGGCGTTTTCTTAATTTTTCATTTCTTAAAATATACTCCATGTCTATAATACTAAATAAAATGATTATTTTTACAACCCCCTTAACATTTTTTGGAGATGACATTTCCCATTTTGAGAAATGAATGTGAAATCAGGAAGCAAGAGGCCATGAGCCTAGAACTTGGACAGCTGGTCAGCCTCACCTACGGTGCTTAGCCTCGGAACATAGTGTGATGGTACATTATTTCACAGCTGTGTGCAAGACTGTTGCCTGAACAATAAGACGTATGAAAGCAGCAGAAATAAATAGTTTTTTTTTTGTTTTTTTTTTTTTTTTTTTTTTTTTTGAGACAGAGTCTCACTCTGTTGCCCAGGCTAGAGTGAGTGCCGTGGCGTCAGCCTAGCTCACAGCAACCTCAAACTCCTGAGCTCAAGCGATCCTCCTGCCTCAGCCTCCCGAGTAGCTGGGACTACAGGCATGCGCCACCATGCCCGGCTAATTTTTTCTATATATATTTTTAGCTGTCCATATAATTTCTTTCTATTTTTAGTAGAGGTGGGGTCTCGCTCTTGCTCAGGCTGGTCTCGAACTCCTGAGCTCAAACGATCCGCCCACCTCGGCCTCCCAGAGTGCTAGGATTACAGGCGTGAGCCACCGCGCCCGGCCCTAAATAGTTTTTATAATAAAAAAAAAAAGAGAAAGAAAAGCTGGAGGCTGAACCCACGGCTCCAAGAGGCCCGTTTGCAAGTCCGGGAGAGCTGCGAAGGCTCTGGGAGGTCCTCTGGTCAAACACCTTCATCTTCCCGATGAGGACAACCACTACTCCACAAGGATGGACCATGGTCCTTGCTGCCCTGGCCAGTGGCATTGGACAGAGTTGGCCTCTTCCTCCTCAATGGTTCTTCCTTCTTGATCTCCTTTGCTGGTGCCTCCACCTCACTCTCACCGTGTCACGCTGGTGTTCCCAGGCCCTGTCCTCCATCCTCTTTTGTTGGCTTCACTCCCTTTGATCATCATCTCCACTGCAGCCAGCTGGGCCACGCACCTCACCTCATCCAGTGTCTCTCACCTGAATGATGCAATGGCTTCAAACCCTGCTCCCCCACCCCCTTTGCAGCCTCTTCTCCATACTGCAGCCAGAGTTGACTGTGGTTGACTGTTGACTGTGGGTCAGATCACATTCCCTCCTCTGCTTAAAACTCTCCAATGGCTCTCATCTCACTCAGAATAAAAGCCCAAAGTCCCTACAATGGGCCACAAAACCCTACATGAGGTGCACATCTCCTTCCATTGTCCTTCTTGATTCAGCTACTCTGCACACTCCTGCCACAGGGCCTTCGCACAGGCTATTCCCTCTGCTTGGAAGATTTTTCCTCTAAGACTCCCCCCCTTACTTCCTTCAAAGCTTTGCTTAAATGTCACCTTCTTGAGGCTTCTCTGCCCACCCTATTTAAAATTGCAAAACACCTCCACTCAGCACTGCCTCCAACCCCCTCCACCTCCACCCCAGCCCCGCTACAAGTGTTTCTTTGCAATGACCACCTTCCAACATACTGTAGCATTTACTTCTTTATGTAGTCTATTGTGTAGCTGTCTTCTTCACTAGAATGCCAGCTCCACAAGGGCAGGGAGTGCTTGTGTCGTTGATGGCCACATCCCAGTGCCTATATCAGTGTCTGGCACATAAAGAATATGTTAGAGTTCCAAAGCCCAGAATGAGCAGATGTCTTGCCAAAGTCTCATAAGACCACCATGATGCAATGGACAGGACATTGGCTAGGGAGCCTGTCAGTCCTGGGCGAGTCATTAAGTGTCCAGGGAGTCTCCTGTCTGTAACATGGACATGTCATGTGTCAAGGGTTCAGTAATGCTTATTCACACACACACACACACACACACACACGGACATGACTCTGGCATTCTAATGCGATTTCTACTTTTCCACGCAAGATTGTGTTTCACCCTCACACTAACCCCAGAGGTAGAAGCCCCTTTTTGACAGGTTAGAAACTGAGGCCTACAATCCATCGACAGCGGGGAGGCCTGAGCTGTCCGAAGCCCTCCCCACGCCCGGGGCGCCCCAGGGTCGCGGGCTGGGGGCGCTGCGCGGGGCTCGGGGCCGGGGACTACATTTCCCAGGAGCAGTTGCCCGCGGCTCGCGGCGCCCGGGTTTTTAAGGGCCTCGCGTTAAACGGGGCGGGATGGGGGGGAGTTCTGCCGTCTGCCCGCTGGAAAACCGCTCTGCGCTCGGCGGGGGCCGGGTAGGGCCAAGCCAGAGTCAAAAAGCGGCCCAGGCCCTGCAGTGTCCGCGGGGCGAGCCGAGGCCGAGCCGAGGCCAAGCCAGTCTGGAGGGATCCTGCCCCCCGCGGCCCCGGACTCAGCGCCCAAGCCCCGGGGTACCCCTCCCTTCCCACCCAATTCCCTGAACAGAAGAAGGGGCGGTGAATCTCGCCGGCAGGAAGAAGAAGGGGTGCCCGCGGGCTGGAAGACCCCGCAACCCAAGGCGACCCCACCCCCGATTCGGGCTTCAGTTCCGGGAAGGAATTTACAGGTCGCGGGGATGCGCAGGAATAAGGAATGTGAGAGCTACAAATGAATGCCCGGGGTCGCTGGGAGCTGAGCCTCACAGTGCTCCCCCATCCATCCTTCCAAATCCCGCGGCCTCCATGATAAAATGGGGGTGATGGAGGCAGTGATCACAGGCAGGAGGCGCAAAGGATCAAGAAACCGGTGGAGAGCACTTTGCAAACTGTAATGCGCTGTTCAAATACAATTATTCATCATTGGTCACTGGATTCATCCAGTCCTTATTCTAAGACACAGCCACAGACGAGGGTGACGGGTGGGGGTGGGGAGAGTGACACGTTTACATGTCTCTCTCTGGGAGCGCAGGGTGGAACAACATCTTGGATATGGGGGGTGGCTATTTGGGGACATATTTCCCCAAACAGATCTTATTGGGAACCCGGAGAATTGTCTTTGAAAATAAACCAAACAAACCCAACAGAATGTTGTGTTTTCAAGTCAGGAAATTTCGGGGTACTTGACATCATCAAAATAAGAACCTTGACCTTCTGAACTAACTTGGCCTTCCCTTCCCCGCCTGTGCACGGAGATAAGCCCAGGGAGAAGGCATCTGACACCAAGTCTTGAGCTTCCCTTTGCCCTTCCTCCCCCAGTCATTTGGATTAATCCATCCCTTGGTGTGTGTGTGGGGGGGGGCATTAATTTGCACTGGCGTCTGAGACTCCCAGGTCCAGTAGGAGCCCCACCCCCACCTCTCCACCCCCACCCCCGCTAGGATCCTGTCCCCCCAGCTAAACCCTTGAACCTCTTCCCCTCCCCCGTCCCCAGCAGGCCACCTTGTCTGTAAACAGCTCTCAGACCATACCGGAGATGCGTTCATCATTTTGACCCACAAACCCCCACTCCCACGGTATTGTTTAAGAGTGACGGGCCCCTTTGCTTAGGGAATAAAAGGGGGGTTGTTGTGGGAGGGGGCACAGGGAGCAAGCATCCCAGAATTTCAGCCCAGGGCCGCTACCAAGCGGGACCTTGGCCGCAGACAATGGGTCCAAGGGTCTCTGGGGTCCCTTTCGCTGGCCTCTGGGCCTCGAAAGTCCCTCAGAGCCCCAGGACTCCCTACAGTCAGTGGCGCCCCGTGTCCGCCTCATCTATACCTGCTGAGCCGCACTGGAAAAGATGTATACATTTTAACAAAGACCTTGCATCTTCCCAGCAAAATGGCCGTGGTCCCCGCCACGGCTCCCTGAATAACTACGCATTCTGAGGATTAGTCACAACCTAAGGCACATGACCCCCCTCCTCTCCCTCTGCCTCAGCGCCCCGTTTTCCCAAGTCCCCCAAGCACTCAGGGACTCTCATCCTAGGGGCCCCCAGGACGGTCCCTGGTTAGAGGCTTTGGGGCAGCCCTCCATTGTGAAGTGCACCCCCCCACATACACACACACTGCCTTCAAGGAGCCTTGGGAGGGGGACTAGACCCCCAGAGTGGGCCTCAGGGGTGGGGGGCAGTGAGCTCAGCCTCTGACACCTCAAAACTCCCAGGCTGAGGGAGACATATATATGTATTTCCAGTTAGGATATATGGGAAATATGGGGGTCTTTGACGAGAGGACGCCACCCGGGAGGCCCCTCCTCATCTCTCAGGGGGGCCGGGCAACACTGGGGGTTTGGTCTCAGGAGGGAACCTCGATGCAGAGGTCCAGGGGGCCATGCTGGGGGAGAGAGGACAGAGGAGGGGGAAGGGACAAAGTTTGAAAGTGCCCTTCCAACTCTTCCAGGGAATGTTTTCATGGGGGCCTCATGGACAGAGAGGGGTAGGGGTGTGGGGGGGCTGGTGGCAGGGTGACCCCCGAGAGGTGACTGGACCCCGGGGGAGCGACCCCTCCCCCCTGTCCCGGCTGGGCCGGGCTGGGAGTCGCCCAGCTCCAGGCAGTGTGTGTTAGTTGGGGTCACTTTCCGGCTGCTCCACTGGGCTGGGGGGCCCCGCAGCGGGCCGGGAGCGGGGTAACCGGTAGCCCCAGGAGAGAGCTTTGCTACGGGGGGTTTCCCTCACCAGGGCTCCCCAGCCCCGCAGAGCCAGACCCCCGCAAAGGGGAAATGTGCCAACACACCAGCGGTCCTCGGCGCCGTTTGGGGCGCGTGGCGGGCGCGGGGAGCGGCTGCCGGGTCGGCGGGCCGCCCAGCAAGGAAGCCCAGGGAGCCAGGCAGCGGCCTCGGACGGCGGCAGGGAGCAAGAAGGCCGGGATCGAGAGGAAAGGTCAGATTTGCTAGGCGGAAGAAACACAGATGGCGGCGGCGCGGCGCCATTCCGGGCCGGGAGCAGGCAGCCAGCAGCCCTGTCCTCACCGCGGTCCGCCCGCCGCCGCTAAATACCCGGATGCGCCGCCCGAGCGCCAGACGCGGAGCTGGGAAAAAGGAGGCAGAGGAGGCGGAGGCAGAAGCAGAAGCGGAGGCAGAGCCAGAGCCAGGCGCTGAGACTGGGCGACATACCGGCGGGGTGGGACCACGCAGAGCCGGTCTAGCGAGCCCTCCGGCCACCCAAGCCGGGGAGGGGAAGCAGCAACTCCTCCTCGCCCGCATCCCGGGGAGCCGGACTCGGACTGGCTCTGTAGTCAGGGGCCCGAGAGCAGGTCCCCAGGCAGGCTTCGCTCAGCCTCCGACGAGGGCTGGCCATTTGGAAAGCGTTTTCAACAGCCAGACCAGGCAGGCCACCATGACCGAGAACTCCACGTCTACTCCTGCGGCCAAGCCTAAGAGGGCCAAGGCCTCCAAGAAGTCCACAGACCACCCCAAATATTCAGACATGATCGTGGCTGCCATCCAGGCGGAGAAGAACCGCGCTGGCTCCTCACGCCAGTCCATCCAGAAGTATATCAAGAGCCACTACAAGGTGGGTGAGAACGCCGACTCGCAGATCAAGTTGTCCATAAAGCGTCTGGTCACCACTGGTGTCCTCAAGCAGACCAAAGGAGTAGGTGCCTCGGGGTCCTTCCGGCTGGCCAAGAGCGACGAGCCCAAGAAGTCAGTGGCCTTCAAGAAGACCAAGAAGGAAGTCAAGAAGGTGGCCACTCCAAAGAAGGCAGCCAAGCCCAAGAAGGCTGCAGCCTCCAAAGCCCCAAGCAAGAAACCCAAAGCCACCCCAGTCAAGAAGGCCAAGAAGAAGCCGGCTGCCACGCCCAGGAAAACCAAAAAACCCAAGACTGTCAAAGCCAAGCCAGTCAAGGTATCCAAGCCTAAGAAGGCCAAATCGGTGAAGCCCAAAGCGAAGTCCAGTGCCAAGAGGGCCGGCAAGAAGTGACAATGAAGCCTTTTTTTGTGGACACTCCTTCCTATTTTCTGTAAATACTTTTGTCCTTTTTCTCTCTTGATTCTCATCTGCACCCCTTTGCCCACTTTTGTTCTGACTTTTTAAGAGACAGAATTTGGATTTCTCAGAAATTACAGAATAATCTGGTTTTCCTTAACCAGTTGTGCAAGGACAGCAACAAGTTTCACCTCTGTAATGATGAGAATGTATTTACATTTTGTTTTGTTATTAAGCTACTTACGGGTTAGGGATTTTGGTGGGTTTGTGTGTTTTGTTAGATGGTTTGTTTTTTATGAAGATGGGGAGGAGAGAAGCAGCAAAGCAGTTTGTTCTGGTGAGATGAGAGTGAGCCCAGGAATTGTGAGGTTAGTAGGAGTATCTTTAAGGCCAGCAAGCTTCCAGTTGGGCACCCCTTGTGAGTTTCAGAGCCTTTGGGGGAGAGGAGAGAGGTGGCAGCAGCAAGTGGGCAAAAGAGGGAGGTGGAAAAAAAACCGTCCCGGGGCTGACTTCCATCTCCTGGTGGTGAGCAGAGGGGGGTCCAAAACCCAGTTTCCTTCTCACTTCGGTTAGTCTGCCCTTGTGCCCTCTCTGTTGTCTTGGGGAAAGAGCTGGGGGAAAGGGAGGCAAAGTGACAGCTGGCTTCTCCCAGTCAGCTTAGGAACTACCTATTGGGGCGCTCTTTGTGGCTTCGGCAAAGTCTCCTAATAACCGGGAGTGGAAACTTTGGGGGAAGGGTGGGGAGTGTCAGCCAAGTGCCTCAGTGTGCCCTGTTGAAACTTGGGTTTTTCCACACAGTTGGTGGATTGTGTCCCAGGAAGACTTTTTATTTTCCTTTAGTTTTTTGCTCCTCCTGTACAAGCGGTGGTTTTGCTTGGTCTGGAGAGGCTCCAGTCCCACCAACAGCCACTTAACCTGCTGACCCGTTTTTACTTAGGAGTCTTTTATAAGTAGTTGTAGCTGGGGAGGGGGAGGGGAGTGGGTGGGGAGTGGACAGTAAGACATACTGCAGTCAATTTTGAATTTGCTAAGTAGCTTTACAGAGCTAGGTCTGTGTGCATGTGTATATTACACACACACATATATACACACATCTAGGACTAGTACTTATGTTTCACACCCGGGAGCTGGGAGAAAAAACCTGTACAGTTGTCTTTCTCTTAATTTTAATTATATACGAAAATCGCGCACTTGCGCGTCTCCCCCCGTTTTTTTTTTAAACAAGTGTTATTTGTGCCGGGAAAAATTTGCTGTCTTTGTAATTTAAAAAAAATAAAATAAAATTGGAAAAGGAAAAAACCTGACTGGTTTATTTTTTCCTTACTTTTAAGACTGGAGCAGAATGCGGAGCGGTCGCGTGGGCGGGCACCGGGGACCCTGGGGCTTTTCCACCTGAGAATGGGGGGAGGGTTCCAAGAGCAGGACGGAAACCGGGAAACCTTCGGGCTGGAAGGAGCAGAACGTTCCTCAGCCTGCTTCTACACTCCTGCCTTCGGGGTTCAGAAAGCACCCCATTTCCCCCTGAGAGGTGGGTGTGTGGGAATGGGGTGGAGAGTCCGGTGGGCTGGGCCCTGACGCGACTTCCTCCGCCACCGGGACCTCGCCAGTCTCAACTTACAAGTCAATCCACTTCGTCCTTGGCGGATCCCGCCGGACCCGCCCACCCGTCCTGGCCCGCCTCTCGCTCCGATTGGCTGCCGGGGCCCGGCCCCCGGCCACGTGACCAGGCGGTGCGCAAGGCACTGCAGCGGGCAGGCGCGCTGGGCGAGGAGGGCGCGATGTGGGCTGGTGGCGTCTGGCGTGCTGCGCTCTCCGGAGCCCCCCGCGGCCGCCGCGCGCAGTCAGCGCTGGCCCAGCTGCGAGACATCCTGGAGGCGGAACTGGAAGGGATTCGCGGGGCGGGCACCTGGAAGAGTGAGCGGGTCATCACATCCCGTCAGGGGCCGCTCATCCACGTGGACGGGGTCTCCAGAGGTAAATCCCCCTTCCGGGAGTCGTTGGACCTGGCCGGGTGTTCCAGGGCCCTGCCCGGGCTTGCGCTTGAATGCAGCTCCTGGAGACGGGGGTGGGTGGCTGGGTGGCACCTGCACACATAGCTACTGGTCCCCTTGCCACCTCTCTGGCAGGCTTTATGGCTTCCCAGTGTTAAGTCTAACTAATTAAACCCGTTTCGAGGGAGGGAGGTGATGTGTCCTTGAGCACCTTTTTGGTTCAGAGGCAGGGCTGGACCAAGACCCAGCCCCAGGAGAACGTGAGAAAAAGAGAGAGACACCCAGCTGGCTCCTACTGTGCCGCTTCAAGGGAGGGTGGTAGGAAAGCAACAAAAGAAACCCCGCGTTTCTTAAGCAGCTGCTTTGTGAAGGCCTCTCCTAATTGCTGCAGGTGGACTCCTGCTAACCTCTAAACGCAGGAATGACTAATTCCATTTTACAGACAAAGAAGTTGAAACCCAGAGATGTGAAGTGGCTTGCCCCAAATCCCCCAGCTAGCTGCAGGCAGAGCTGGGATATTAAAGCTGCAACATAGCCTAACTCGCCAGAGAGGCCAACTTCCTGACCAAAGTCACAATGAGCAAGGGGTCCCAGGGCTGCCATAGAAATCACATGATGAATTGGCCCTGCCAGGTCTCCCTCCTTTCATTCTAACCAGCGGTCACTGTCCCTCTTACTTATGTTGAGCTGCAGCGGAGTGCTGGTATCAACAGGCCCCCAAACCTGCCTTCTGTCCAGGAAATAAGCTGGAATCTTTGGTGCTGTTGTACTCATTTGTAAAGTGGAGGTTCCAGGAAATCCCAGGGGAAGCTTGGAACAGGCCAAAAGATGGGAAATTAGGACACTTAAGGCCTCATCCTGTTTTTGCCTTTGTCAAGAAGTGTGAACCTTCCCCTCCTTAGTCAGCTGTGTTCACTTTGGACTTTAAAATTCAGAGCCTAGGGTCTCAGAGGCACCCCTACTTTGGGAATACAATTCTGTACCAGACGGCACAGTATTATAAACTATGTAGTTCAAATACTGCAGCGGGCATCTGACCCAGCTCTCTTTTACCCAGATGAGGGGCCATGGTGGTCTTCAGGAACAGGAGAAGCCTGCGAGGAAAGGCTGGGTTCCCCTTTGGGTAGAATGTGATTCAAAGCCAGAGTGTAAACTTTCCATTCTGCAAGGTGCAGTGCTGACACTCCCTCTCGTGTAGCTGTTGGATTCATTGCCTCCCGGAGACTCCCAGCTCCCCATCCTGGCCTTTGTCCCAGTATGGATCATACTGTGTGGTTGTTGCCTCCTTAAGGGTGAATCTAGGTTCATTTCCTCAGGGCCTGGCACTATCATCTTTCCAGGCCTGCCCCTGCCCTGCCTGAGCTGCTGTGTCCATCTCTCTCCCACCTCAGGAATCCTTAACTTCTGTGCCAACAACTACCTGGGCCTGAGCAGCCACCCTGAGGTGATCCAGGCAGGTCTGCAGGCTCTGGAGGAGTTTGGAGCCGGCCTTAGCTCTGTCCGCTTCATCTGCGGGACCCAGGTATACATCGGTGTTGCAGGGTGCGGGAACTGACCCCAGCTGCTTGCTTCTGACAGTCAGCAGGGCTGGTTTAGCCAGCTCAGCTCATCCCGAGGCTCTGGGCCCACTGGTAGCTCAGAGCTGTCCAACAGAAAGTCTGAGGAAAGGCCTCTGTTTTGCTGAGAAGCCTGGGGGCAAGAAACTACCTTTTTGAGGATCCGTTTCCCCACCTGCAGAACAGAGTTCCTCACACCCGTCCCTCTAGAGGGAAAGAAAAGTAGAGGGCAAGGATTGAATGGAGAGTCCTGCAGCTGTTCTGCCCGACTTGGTTTCCAGTGCTGTCTCAATTATTGAGTCCGTTGCCGCGGGCCAGAGTCCTAACCTCTGTCTCCATTCCTTCACTGGTAAAATGAGGATAATAGTACTTAACAGGATCACTACAAATTAAAGAGTTAATACATGTATGAAATGCTTAGAACACTACCTGATACATAGTAGCACTCAATAAATACTGACCATTATTTTGCAAATGTTATGAAATAAACTTTTATAAACATGAAACTTACGTAGTGCTTACTATGTGCCAGGTACTCTTTTTAATTACATTGTTAAGTATTAACTCAATCCTTATACAAATTCTAAGTGATAGGTGCTATTCTTATCCCTGTTGTTGAGATGAGGCCACTGAGGCCCAGAGAGGTTAAGGGACTTGCCCAGAGGCACATAGCTTGTCATGGTGGGATTTGAACACAGTAGCTTTGCTCAATAGTCCCTGCTCCTGACTACTTGTGATTTTTATTACCTGTCCTTTCAGAAAGGTGCAGGTGAGATGAATGTCAGAGGCAGAACTGCTGACTCCCATCTAGGCACTTTCCAACAAAACCATCACCTAGACCAAACAACTTTCAATCCAAGAATTAGAAGCCCAGATGAACCCAGAGTTACTTATGTAATCCTTTTCTTCACCCATAGGCAACCAAAAAAGGCACTCAGTTTGATATTAGGAAGATACATCTTCCTTCCCCATCAGTACCCATAATTCCACCATTAGATGCCCATTACAAAATCAAGATCCGCCTGGGAAGGGAGACGGAGCAAGTCCCTACCTCCTCAGTGGGCGCCACCTGCTAGACTCCAGTTGGCTCTGGGGTAACCTGTCTGGTACAGAAAGATGGGAGAGGCTGAGGCTGCAGGCCTTCTGGGTTGGGTCTGTTTGTGGCCCTCTAAGCCTCTGTCCTCTAGGACTTGTCCACTGTGGCCCCACAGGCATTAACACCTGTCTCACTCACTTCTTCAGAGCATCCACAAGAATCTAGAAGCAAAGTTAGCCTGCTTCCACCAGCGGGAGGATGCCATCCTCTATGCCAGCTGTTTCGATGCCAACGCCGGCCTCTTTGAGGTATAGGGGGGCTGTGGGCGGGAGTTGGAGGGGCTGGCTAGGCTGCGGAAGGTTCGAGGGTGGGCAGTCAGGAGAACCTGGCAGGATGCCGCTGCCGTGCCTAGAGGCTCCAGAGCCCATTTCTTGTGGAGGTCAAGGTTGGGTGCTCCAGGAGGAATCCTGGGGCTTGAAGAAGTGCAGCTTCCAGAGCATTTTGTGGGCAAAAAGGCTGGGGATGGCAGGGGCCTGGCACTCACCAAACATGTTCTTACCTGCTCTAGTGAGGTAAGAGCAGGGCCCTGGTCCAGCTCAGTATTGGGGAACTGGGGACCTAAATCAAAGCAGAGGAATGCCCTGGCTGGCACTGAAATTTTGACTTAGGGGGAGTCACAGGGGAGGGTGAACCCCAAAGTGGTTGGGTGATGGCTCCACCCTAACTGCCCCCTCCAGGCCCTGCTGACCCCTGAGGACGCAGTCCTGTCAGACGAGCTGAACCATGCCTCCATCATCGACGGCATCCGTCTTTGCAAGGCCCACAAGTACCGCTATCGCCACCTGGACATGGCTGACCTAGAAGCCAAGCTTCAGGAGGCCCAGGTGGGCCAAGGCCCAAGGGTCCCAGGCCAAGCCCTGGGCTTACCGTCAGCTTCCTGGCGGTGAAGAAAAGAAGCTTGGAGAGGTTTCCTCCGTACTCACAGATCAACAGCCTAAAAGTTTGAAACAGCCAAGATTTGAACCCAGATCCCTCAGACCCAAAGCTGTATTCCATTGCACCATGCTGCCTTGAGTTTTAGCCAGCACCTGCTGTGTGTCAGGCCCCTGCTAGGCATAAACTGGGGTGGGCCTGGGGATAGGACCTTACCCAGGAGAGCGAGACCTGAGACCACCCTCACTGCCCAGGGCTGAGTGTGGGGATGGTGAGGCGGAGAAAGGCACCAGTGAGAGAGAGGGTGCCCCTATGTGCCCTCCTCTGTGCTGGTCATTGGGGAGGGTGAGCTCTCAGACCCCCAAGTAGCACAAGGGACAGGTAGTTTGACCCAACTCGTGACACTACCCACCAACTGCTCACGTCTACCCTGTAGAAGCATCGGCTGCGCCTGGTGGCTACCGATGGAGCATTTTCCATGGATGGTGACGTCGCACCCCTGCAAGAGATCTGCCACCTCGCCTCTCAATATGGTGCCCTGGTCTTTGTGGACGAATGCCATGCCACTGGCTTCTTGGGGCCCACGGGACGGTGGGAGCACATGGCACCTAAAGCCTGGGGTTGGGCTTCTGAGGGTGGATGGGAAATGGAGAGGCCAGCCCCCACCCTGACCTATGACCCCTGGGCTCTCAGGGAGTCAGTGGCAGCAGTGACAGCTTCCCTTGCAGGGGCACGGATGAGCTACTGGGCGTGATGGACCAGGTCACCATCATCAACTCTACCCTGGGGAAAGCACTGGGCGGAGCAGCAGGTGCCTGCTGGGTCGTGTCCTCTTACCTACATGAAGGGCCCTGGAGGGGTCGTGGGGAGGTGGGGAGGGCAGGCGTGGGGCTGCAAAGAGGGCGGCATGGACTGTACTCAGGAGGGCCTCGGGCAAGGCACTGGCTCCTGAACCATAACCGACCCCTGACTGACCCCTCCTCCCACCACCACCTTTCCCCTTGTTCTCAGGGGGCTACACGACGGGGCCCGGACCCCTGGTGTCCCTGCTACGACAGCGCTCCCGACCCTACCTCTTCTCCAACAGTCTGCCACCTGCTGTTGTTGGCTGTGCCTCCAAGGCTCTGGACCTGCTCATGGAGAGCAATGCCATCGTCCAGTCTATGGTTGCCAAGACCCAGCGGTGCGGGTCCCAGCTGGGGTGGGGCAGGCTGGGGTGGGGGACACGGTGAGAACTGCCTTGTGTGCCTGCGCAGGCCCATAGATGGCTCCATGCCCACAGGGTCTGCCTCTACTTGCCCACCTCCCTCTTCTCTCTGTCTCTGCCTCCTCCTCCGTGCACTCGTGTCTCCCTCTTGTCAATCCTGTCTTCCTGCCTCCTTTTCTCTTCTGCCTGGCTCCCATCTGCCTCTTGGGGTCTGTAACTCTCTGTTGGTCCCTTTTGCAGACTTGAGCACAGATCTTGGGCCTTGGGCCCATCAGGAGCTGGTGTGAATGCTCTATGGCCCCCTAGTGACCTGTGACACTCGGCTTGTGCCCACAGGTTCCGCAGTAAGATGGAGGCTGCTGGCTTCACCATCTCAGGAGCCAGTCACCCCATCTGCCCTGTGATGCTGGGGGATGCCCGGCTGGCCTCTTGCATGGCGGATGACATGCTAAAGAGAGGTAAGGGCACTGGGATGAGAGAACCGGGGGTGGGTCCTAATGAGAAAAGAGAGGGAGTCCCCTTGACTGTGAATATTCCCCCTTTCTCCCACCCTGTACCTCTCTTAAACCTGCTGTCCAAGCTCGAAAACCCCAGGCCGTGACTCGGGTCCAAGTCTGAGAACTTGGGCAGCTCCCTTGCCCTCTGTGCACCTCAGAAAAGTAGGAGCTGTGTGTCATGTCCCCAAAGCCTGTCTGGCTCTGGCATGCCCTTGCTCTCTACCCTCCAGGCATCTTTGTCATCGGGTTTAGCTACCCAGTGGTCCCCAAGGGCAAGGCCCGGATCCGGGTACAGATCTCATCAGTACACAGCGAAGAAGACATCGACCGCTGCGTGGAAGCCTTTGTGGAAGTGGGGCGGCTGCATGGGGCACTGCCCTGAGCTCTGGCTAGGGACAAGCAGCGCCGAGGGCCATCTACCATCACAGAGACAAAGGAGGTCTTTGATCGGCCCAGACTAGAAGCTCTGAGCCCTGAACCAGAGTCCTAGGGCCAGGCGGGGACGAGGACTGTGCTCATGGCTCTGAGTATGTGGAACAAGCGTGAAAACTGGCCGTCATGCTTTGGTCTGTTTTATTCTCTCCAAGTAGGCCCGGCCCTGTTGAAGAATCAGGCAGACGCTCAAGCTCTCGGGGCAGGCTCCTGAGGACTCTATCTCTCAGAGCTGACCTCCTCCCCAAAATTAAAGGGGACCCAGGCATCTGGGAGTTGGCAGGGGCCACCGTCTGGCTCAGCTGGAGTCCATGTTGCTGTGGCGAGTAGCTAAGAACCAGCCTGCCACCCACCTGCTACTCTGCTACCCAGATCCTTGCCCTTGGGGACCACTGGGTAGCTAAACCCGATGACAAAGATGCCTGGAGGGTAGAGAGCAAGTTCACCCAGGTCTAGCCTTGGTGAACGCCACCGCCTCTGCTCCCCATAGCTGCCCAGATGGAGACAGCTAGCTGGAGCTGGGTGCCCAAACCCATGTTTGGGAGGAGAGGCGGAGGATTCAGGCCCCAAAGAAAAGAATGTGGATCACCACTGGGAAAGACACTGTCAGTCGAACCCTGTGTTCTCGCCCGCTTTGTCCCTGCCTGACTTGGGAAGCCCCAAGCCTGTGTTGCTTGAGTCCCCACACCCCACCCACTCTCCCACGTTGAGATCTGGGGCCCTTCCATCTTGCTCTTTCCAAGGCTGTGGCCTCGTGGTGAGCCGCCAGGGGGCGCGGCGAGCTCAGGTCCCGGCCGCTGCCGCCGCCGGCTCGCCCCGCCCCCGCCTCATCCTCCCACCCCCTTCCCGGGGCCTTGGACAGCGGTTGTCTGGGCGGGATAATTTGCTGCTGCCAAGGCCCCATTCTCCCTTTTCTCTCACTATGGCTAGCCGCTCCCCTGGTCCCACAGGCACTGCGCGTGGGGGGGACGGATCTCTCCATCGCCTTCCCTGCTCAGCGCTCTGGGCACCCGGTGTGGATGGGGGTGGAGAGTGGGTTCTGAGTCATCGCAGTTCCAACTGGGCGTGGTGTGGCCTTGGGAAGCCCGCAGTTTGCTTGGGGCAGAGAGGGTGAAAAACCTATCAATAACGACCGGAAACCAGACCTAAGTCTCCGTCCTGCTCCTCCGGTCGCCCCTTTGCCCAGACATCTTGGGAGGGACGGTCTGGGCGGCTCCTACCCGGTTCTGCGGGACCTCAAAGCTGGGATTGTAGGAATCCTAGCCTGCGACCCGGAGGAGCTTGGGCCTGGGTCTCAGAGCTTCTGAGGGTGGGGAGTGGAACGCAGCCAGGCGGAGGGCAGCGGTGGCCACATCAGCGGTAGGAACATTTGCAGGCCTCCGCCGGGTAGGACACCTGGCAGCAGCCCGGGACTCAACCAGCAGTGCGGCCTTTGGCTTCATGTGTGGCCTGCACAATCAGCAGGTTATGCCGGGCGGCCAAAAGAAGCCGCGCGTCGAAGTGTCTCAGACGGTGTGGCGTACCCAGCAGGGCCACGCCGACATGAAGTGGTACGAGGCGAGGCCCCATCAACCTGCGGTGCAGAACGCGCCCTGCATCCTGTGGCAGCCCCCAGGCGCCGCCGCTGGCGTTGCGTTCGCCGGCGGGCAGAGCGGGCAGCGGCAGCCCCGTGACCTCCAGGGCCAGCGGGCCAGGGTGGCGCTGCACGCCGTCGGCCAGCTCGCGGTTCAGAGCACACAGCCAGCCGGGGTCGCAGGAGGTGCCCAGCACGCGCAGCAGCCGCTCTTGGCGCACGTGTTTCAGTGTGGGCGCGCCCTCATAGTCACCCGACGCCTGCGACCAGCCATAGGGCCGTGCTTGGTCCAAGGGCCGGCGCCGGTTAGCCGCAAGTCCGTGTCCTGCGGAGCCAGGGGCTCTGGGACTCGCTCCCAGGCGCACCACGCACGTTCTCTTGAGTCAGGCACCGTGTTCAAGGCTGCGGTCGCCTGGAGCAGCAGTAGGAGCGAGGGGAGGGGGTGGCACAATTAGGCTCGCGCCATGACGGCGCGCTCGTCCAGCCTGCCCCACAGCCGCGCTCTCTCTGATCGCCTCCGGCTTCCCTCCTTCCTTCTCTTCCACCTCTGCTCTCCTATCAGCTCAGCCTTGCCGCTGCTGGGAGCTCTTTGCCCTAGTACTGACCAACCCTGGGCGAGGAGGGGCCTTGCAGGCAGGGTGCTCCCAAGCGGCGGAAGGACAAAGTGTCATGGATCTCTCACGGGCTTTCCAGCTCGTTCCACGGTTCAGGCACGCACATTCGACCAGGCTTCTGGGAGTCTAACGGTGCATTACTTTCAGGCAAGGTGGTTGTGGATATCTGTCAATAGTTCTCAGATCCCACCACATCGAGTCTAGAATCCTACAATTCTGCTGCTCAGCAGTCATCGAATTCTACAATTCTAATTCCTCAATTCAACTCTGTTGGTTGCGAATTTAGGTTTGGAGAGTCCAGATCAGATTCCTAATAGTTTCAATTCCATGAGTCTCTGCTTTTAAAAATTCGAGGATTCTCTGCATCTGGGTGGGTGACAATCCCAGGGATCTTCAAGGAGCTTATTCTGAAGAGTCTCCTGGCCAGCCCGGTGGCTCATGCCTGTAATCCTAGCAATGTGGGAGGCCGAAGCGGGAGGATCGCTGGAGGTCAGGAGTTTGAGACCAGCCTGGGCAAGAGCGAGACCCCATCTCTACTAAAAAATAGAAAGAAATTATCTGAACAACTAAAAATATATATAGATAAATTAGCCGGGCATGGTGGCGAATGCCTGTAGTCCCAGCTACTTGGGAGGCTGAGGCAGGAGGATCATTTGAGCCCAGGAGTTTGAGGTTGCTGTGAGCTAGGCTGATGCCACGGCACTCTAGCCAGGGCAAAAAGAGAGAGACTCTGTCTCAGATAAATAAATAAGTAAATAACGAGTCTCTTGCCCAGCTCCTCAGACCTTGAATGCAAGTCCTGGCTTCATTGTGCCCCGCCCTATTTTCTCTTCCCTTTCACAGGCTCCCCCTTTGGATGCTCCCCCCCCACCCCCAGCTTTTAAAAAGACAGACATTCAGTCCCTGCCACCTCTTCTCTCCCTTCCTTAGCTCATTGCCAACTGCCTTTTGCCCTCACTACACTTGTTCAGTTTTCTAACAGTCTCCATGTTGCTAAATCCAGTGCACCTCGCTCCCCAGGTGCTAGCCTCCTTAACCCTCTGGAAGCATCTGGCAATGTGGGTTCTGCCTGAACCTGGTGACTGAATCACACAGCCATTCACCAGGACTTATTAGCCTCTTTGGCTCTTGGCTGGACAAGAGGCTCCTAGCAGGTCACTCATCAAATCTCTCTCCCTCTATCCATCCTTTTCATCCCATAATAAACTTGTGCAGGTCACCTCCCTGCTCTAGAACCTTCACTAGCTCCCTGCTGCCCTCAGGCTGAAGCTAGACTCTTTGGGCAGGTACATAAACCATCTGGTCACCAGCTGGACTAAGCCCCTGGAAAGAGCTTAGGGAAGGAAATGGGTATCTGGGGACTTGCAAGGCCTGAGGGGAGCGGTTCTACCTGAAGTCTGTAGAAAGGGGACTCATGTCCTGGTTTCCCAGCCTAAGAAACCCCACTCAAGACTAGGAATCCTTTTTAAACTTGGACTGGAGCCCTGCTCAGAGTCTCGAGGGAAAGGATAGGGGGTGGAGTCACCAGACAGGGCCACAGGAGGTGGGAGTGCCCAGAGTGGGCTGGGCCCTGGCCACGGAGGGGTTAACTACAAAGCGAATCTCAGCGAGTGAGATCAATGGGTTACTCACTGCAGAAAGGGAGAAAGAGGCAGCAGCAACGCAGAGAGGCAGAGAAGAGACAGGCAGAAGAGCATGCCACCCGGGGAAATCAGGAACTGAGGAAGAGGTGGTCAGTGGCTACTCCAGAGGGAATGCCCAACTCTGGCTCAGCAGAGGGGGCCAGAGGAGAGGAAGTGCCTTAAAGGCGAAGAGGGAGAAGTAGGAAGCAGACCTGTACCTGCACGGAGGCGCAGAGGGGCAGCAGCTGAGCCGGGAGGCAGCCCCAGCCTGGCTGTTCCATCCAGGATCAAGTGGAGTCCAGTGCCCAGGGTTGAGGTGGGTGTTGCCCATCCTGAGCTTTGGGGACCTGCTGCATGCCGGGTGCTGGGGTGGGGGCAGATATTGTTTTTCTTCCCTTCTGTCTCCACCCCCCCAATTTGTCCCATCACCCCAGCAATCCCAGGCATGTCAGGGGATCCACAGGTAGTAGGCGATGTGGGCTGTGGGGTGGGCCAGGGGTAAGAATGGCCACGGTGTGCACAAATACACACACACACACACACACACACACACGCAGGCTCAGAGTCACCACCTGTTACAGCCTTTCAGATGAGTGCTCTAGGCTAGAAGTCAGGATACCGGGGTGGCAATGGCCTCACATCTGCCATTCAAAGTATGATTATTGCCCCACCCCCACCCATGTACCCTCTCTGGGCCTCAGTTTCCCCATGTGCAAACGGTTCAGTGACCTATATGGTCTTCCCAGCTTTGCCATTGTGGTCATCTCACTAGACTGGACTTTCCAATGACTTATGGATGCCACCCATGTTTTGCTGAAGCTACAGCTTGTAGCTAGAGAAAGTCCTGAACCCATGTCCAAGTGCTGAGCTAGGTGATGAGCTTCAGATTCCCATTGCGAAGTAAGGAAAATATACCAGCTCCTGGGGTTGGAGCTGACCCTCCCCCATCTGCCATGTGTTCACCCTACTCTGCCTGTGTCTTCATCTGCCTCATGTGTTGAAGGTAAAGGTGTCCACTGTCTAAGCAGCCCTCCATGCCCTGGACAAGAGGGGTGTTCCCTAGGAAACTGAGGAATGCCCCCCAACACCAGCGTGACTGTGCCAGGGGCTTGCTCACACAGTGGGTCTGAGTGATGACTTTTGGTTCTGCTTTTCCCTCCCCCACCTCCCATGAGCTTCCTGCCCAGGACACCTGGCCAGACTCAGGCTGGGGGAGCTAGACCTCTGGGTCAAGTGACCAGAGCTGGGGGGCCCTGCCTGAGGACTCCAGCTTCTCTTCCCCAGGTGCCTGTCTGATGGGGAGATGGCTGATGCCCAGAACATTTCGCTGGACAACCCAGGGAGTGTGGGGGCCGTGGCAGTGCCTGTGGTCTTTGCCCTGATCTTCCTGCTGGGCACAGTGGGCAATGGGCTGGTGCTGGCGGTGCTGCTGCAGCCCGGCCCCAGTGCCTGGCAGGAGCCAGGCAGCACCACGGATCTGTTCATCCTCAACCTGGCCGTGGCCGACCTCTGCTTCATCCTGTGCTGCGTGCCCTTCCAGGCTGCCATCTACACCCTGGACGCCTGGCTCTTTGGGGCCCTCGTCTGTAAGGCTGTGCACCTGCTCATCTACCTCACCATGTATGCCAGCAGCTTCACGTTGGCTGCTGTCTCGGTGGACAGGTGCGCTGTGTCTAGGGCCTGGCCGGGGAGGGAAGACCTGAACAGATTGTCGTTGGCCTTAGGAAGGAGAGAATGGGGGACCAAAAAGGGAGGTGGGAGGGAGGGAAGGAAGGAAAGCTCTCTGGGCCCCTGCAAGCAGCCCCTGGGCACCTGCACTGAGTTTCCAGAGGACATCTCTGTTTCTCAGGTGTCAGCACAAGGCTTGGCACATAGCAGGTGCTCTGTAAGTGTGAAATGAATGGCTACAGAAACTCACAAATGCATTCATCAGTTATATAATTGCCCACACCTGGCCCAGGTTATGCCCACACCTGCTTCCATGGTATGAAATTTGGGGTCAGTTCCAAGCTCACTCCCTAGCTGATGACCTTGGGCAAGTCACTTCTCCCTGGGCTTCATTTGACTGGTATGTAAAATAATTCCATAAATAACACCTAACAGCGATTCAGCCCTAGCTGGGTGCCAGGCACTGATCTAGGCCCTTTGCTGAAGTGTTCACATGCTTAATCCGCACAACCACCCCCATTGTCCAGAGGAGGGAACCAAGGCCCCCTGGGGCCACAGGGACACTAGTCCCAACTCTGGGCGCGGACGGGGGTCCCTGCGAGAGGGCTCCCGTCCGCCGCGCTGACTCGGCGCCCGCCCGCAGGTACCTGGCCGTGCGGCACCCGCTGCGCTCACGGGCCCTGCGCACGCCGCGTAATGCCCGCGCCGCCGTGGGCTTCGTGTGGCTGCTGGCGGCGCTGTTCTCGGCGCCCTACCTCAGCTACTACGGCACGGTGCGCTACGGCGCGCTCGAGCTCTGCGTGCCCGCCTGGGAGGACGCGCGCCGCCGCGCGCTCGACGTGGCCACCTTCGCCGCCGGCTACCTGCTGCCCGTGGCCGTGGTGAGCCTGGCCTACGGGCGCACGCTGCGCTTCCTGTGGGCCGCCGTGGGCCCCGCGGGCGCGGCGGCGGCCGAGGCGCGACGACGGGCCACGGGGCGCGCGGGGCGCGCCATGCTGGCGGTGGCCGCGCTCTACGCCCTCTGTTGGGGCCCGCACCACGCGCTCATCCTCTGCTTCTGGTACGGCCGCTTCGCCTTCAGCCCGGCCACCTACGCCTGCCGCCTGGCCTCGCACTGCCTTGCCTACGCCAACTCCTGCCTCAACCCGCTCGTCTACGCGCTCGCCTCGCGCCACTTCCGCGCGCGCTTTCGCCGCCTGTGGCCCTGCGGCCGCCGCCACCGCACCCGCTGCCCCCCGGGCGCCCGCCGCGCCCTCAGGCGCGTCCGCCCCGCGTCCTCGGGCCCAGGCGGCTGCATCCCCGGGGATGCCCGGCCTCGCGGGAGGCTGCCGGCCCGGGGCGGCTGGGGCGGGGAGCCCAGGGAGGGGCCCGCCCACGGCGGAGAGGCTGGATGAGCCCTGCCTGCCCGAGAACCGGAATAAACCTTGCCCGCCTGGACTCTGCCGGTGTCCGTCTGTCTGTCCCCTTCCCCAAAGGTAGGACGCCAGTGGGCTAGGGGATGGGGCCAAGGCCAGGAGCCCTCAGAAGAGCGCTCAGAATGGAGCGACTTGTCCAAGCTCCACCGCGGAGCGGTGGCTGAGCTGCACTCCAGCCCAGCGGACACCCCGGGCGGTGAAAATGGTGCCGCACAGGCCCCCAGCAGGGCAGCCCCCAGACTCTGTCCATAGCCAGTCTGGCAGCAGGGTAGTCCCTCTGGCTGGGTCAGCACCTTCTAGGCCCCGCTTTCTCCACCACCCGTTGCCAAACCCCTTCTTGGTTCTGAGCCCTGTGGTAGGTAATTTAACACTAGCAACTAATATAGCAAATATCTATTAAGCACATTTACTAAGTGTATGTTTCACAGGTGCTATATTCTTTAATCTAATTATCAAAACAGCTTCATAAGGTAGGTATGATTAGCCCCGTGTTACAAATGAAGAAATCAAGGTTAAGTGATTTGCTCGGGGTCACATGGCTAGCTAGTGTTTGGCAGAGGTTGGATTCAAACCCATGGCTAACTTTTTCTTTTCTTTTTTTCTTTTTTTTCTTTCCTAACCCATTGTATTTTAGAAGCTAAGTTTTTCTACTCAGTGTTCTTCCTTTTCTACCTCTGGGGCATCGTCTCTCCGTTTCCATGGTTTCCACAGTTTTTCTTGGTTCTTCCTGATTCAGTCTTTTGGTTTTTTTTTTTTTTTTTTTTTTTGGTGAGACAGTCTCACTCTGTTTCCCGGGCTAGAGTGCCGTGGCGTCAGCCTAGCTCACAGCAACCTCAAACTCCTGGGCTCAAGCAATCCTTCTGCCTCAGCCTCCCGAGTAGCTGGGACTACAGGCATGCGCCACCATGCCCAGCTAATTTTTTCTATATATTTTTAGTTGCCGGTTACTTTCTTTCTATTTTTTTTTTCTTTTTTTCTTTTTCTTTTTTTGAGACAGAGTCATCTTGCTCTGTTGCCCGGGCTAGAGTGCCGTGGTGTCAAGCTGACAGCAACCTCAAACTCCTGGGCTTAAGCGATCCTCCTGCCTCAGCCTCCCAAGTAGCTGGAACTACAGGCATGCGCCACCATGCCCGGCTAATTTTTTTGTATATATAATTTTAGTTGTCCAGATCATTTCTTTCTATTTTTAGTAGAGCCGGGGTCTCGCTCTTGCTCAGGCTGGTCTCGAACTCCTGACCTCCAGCAATCCTCCCGCTTCGGCCTCCCAGAGTGCTAGGATTACAGGCGTGAGCCACCACGCCCGGCTTTCTTTCTATTTTTTAGTAGAGACGAGGTCTTGCTGTTGCTCAGGCTGGTCTTGAACTCCTGACCTCGAGCGATCCTCCCACCTTGGCCTCCCAGAGTGCTAGGATTACAGGCGTGAGCCACTGCGCCCGGCCTTTCCTGATTCTCTTTACCAAAACTGCAGCTCCCCACACATGACTGGATGCCCTGGAAACCGCAGAGAGTTCCAGTCCCTTCCTTAAGGGACTTCTGTTCCAGCACTCAGGCCAGCAGGTCCTGACGGGCTTCCCCTGGCTATAAAGTCCTGGGCCCATTCCCTGGTCCGAACACCTTGCATTATTCCTTCAGCCTGTTCGGTGTCCCGGCCCAGGACAGTCACTGAGACACACTTGGCGTCCAGCTGGCCTCCCAATGGCCCCCTCCCCCCATGCCTGCGCACAGCTGGGGAAGTCTGTGGCTGTAAAAACCCACTAACTAGCCAATAAATCAGTCTGAGTGGTTTCAGAGCTGCACTCTTTCCTCCCTCCCTCCCCACACGCCAATAATGTTTATTAGTTTCTGGGCTGAGGCCTGAGACACCGTGGCCTCCACATCTCCTTGGCATACCCCCTGGCTGCCGAGGCACCCTGGGAAGCCCCTTCCCTGACAGGAGGCTGCTGCTGAGTCCCCATCAGTGTCTGTCACCTGCCACAGACCCAGAGGTAAGAATGGCAGCAGAAGGCTGAGACCCAGCTCTGGGAGCAAGGCCAGAACTTAGCCTCCCAACACCTGGCCGGTGCACTTTCTCCCGAGTCTGCAGAGGTTCTTGTGGCTGAATCAGGCCATAGCAGAGGGCGCTTCCTGAAGGGCAAGGAGTATGATGCTGCCTTCTTCACAGTGCCCAGTGTGGCCGTCGCTCACACCTCTGTGTCTCACACCAACCTGGCAGGCAAGGGGTACTACCTCCATTTCCAGAAGAGACAGCTGGGACTCCAGGGGTGAGGTAACTTGGCCACAGTCAGACAGCAAAGGAGTGTCGGACCAAGTTCACTGCACGACACATGGTGAGTGTCGGAAAAGTAGAAGTGGGAAACAAGGTCTTCCAGGGTTGCCTTAGGCTGTGGTCAGTTCAGCCACCCCACGGGGCTGCTGCACCTCTACTGTCACCTCTGTGGGCACGGACAGGTGACCCTGATTCAGAATAGCCTCCACCTGGGTTGGGCAGGAGACAAGACCACCCAGCCAGGGAGTGGCAGAACAGAGTTTGAACCTGCCTGAAAGCCCAGGCCCAGGAGAAGGGGTTGATCAGTGGAACCCTCCACAGTGACCTGGCTTTCTGGGATTCTGCTAAACTGGCAGAGGGGCTGTTGTCCAGCCCAGGCCCCTGGCTGGAGCACTGAGGCCTAGACAAAGAGGCCCAGAGGCTCTAATGGAGGACAGCCCAGCCTGGCACACAGTAGGCATGCACCAGATACTTGATACACGAGGACACAGGGGCCAGGGAGGGAAAGATGTGACCCTTTCTTTCCTTCTTTCCTGAATGTCTGCCCTAAGTGAGGCTTGAGGAGAAGACAGAGACGCATGAGTTCAACCTGGTCCCTGCCTCCCAGGAGCTCCCAGTCTGGTGGGACAGCCAGACACCAAAAGAAGGAAGGACGACTCCACGTAATGGGGCCATTACAGAAGAACACACACAGTTCTGAAAGGGCACAGAGCTGGCAGCTCCTGCCTTCCTGAGCAATCCCAGCAGGAATCCCAGCCAGAGGTGACATTTAGCATGCATTTTCCTAGAGAAAGGTGGGAAAGGGCAAGCCAGGTGGACAAACAGCCTGTGCAAGGCAGGGCTTGGGGCCAGGGAGGCCTGCAGGGCCTCCTAGGCCAGCTGAAGAGCAGAAGCTTCGTCCCTCAGGCAGACGGTGATGCCATTGCAGGTGTGCAGGAGAGGAGGGGCCCCATCAGATGTGCAGCTCAGAAAGACCCAGGGTTGCTGGCAGAGGCCGTGCTGGAGCTGCCAGGCTGGAAGTGAGGAGGCCGAGAAAGAGGCTGCTCTGCGGGCTCTATTAAGGGAAGCCAGTGAGGCTTGGACTGGGGCTGGGTAATTATTTTTGCCATGGACTTGGCAGGAAGATTGATGCCCTGCTGCTGGGTGTGTGCTTGCTTCCTGAGACTCCTGGGTTTGCTTCAGGGGGCTAATGAAATACTTGGAAGAGCAGATGGTCGTAATATTAATAATTGGTGATCTGTAAGCCGAGGAGAGAGATTCAGAAGAAACCAACCCTGCTGGCACATTGTTCTTGGACTTCTAGCCCCCATAATTAGGAGCAGAACACGAAGGAGCAGGATTTTGGCAGAGATCAACCCCTGGGAGGCCTGGAGTCCAGCGAGGAGGGTGGGTGGAGGGCTTACTTCTCCCTCCCCACATCTCTGCCAGGCAGTGGGCTCCAGAGCTGCTGGAGAGCTCTTCCGCCCTCACAAGCCCAAAGGCTGCCACCGCCAGTGAACTGGGAGCTTCGTGAGGACGGAGCACCAGGCAGCCGGGTCACTTCCCGTCACTGCAGACCCAACCCATGTTGCTTCTCCACCCACCGTGCACCCTTGTCCTCCCCAGGGGGCCTCAGCCCTCGGTTTTCGTCTCACTTGTTCCCACATAAACATTTCCCAACTCCGGCCCAGACTGCCGGAGCCCCAGGGGGACGATGGGTCCGAGGGGATCTGTGTGACCCCAGAGTCTGGACATTCTGGGTGGGCTGCCTTCTGGAGAGAGGGACAGAGACGGCCAGAGTGCTAGCTGTCTTCCACTCGGACGCTTTTCCTCCCGTTCCCATGCCCACCATGGCTGCTGAGACGATTGAGCCAGGGCTCGCAGGAACTGCTCCTCCTCTCTGTTGCCTCATCCACCACACGGGGCCTTCCACAGAGAGTGGGGCTCACGCCTTTCCAGACTCGTACTCCCTTCCCTGCCCCGCCTGCGGCTGCCAAGAGAGACAACAGAGCCACCACGCAGAGGCTTCCACAGAGAATGGGATTTTTCCTCTAGGGGGTCCTGCAGTGGACTGAGGGGTGCTCAGACTCTGAGCTCCCTGCCTGCTGGCCCTGGTGCCGCTTGCCCAGCGACTCCATCAGTGTGGGGCACACCCCAAGGCAGAGGGACATTGGACTTGCTTGGGCACCCTGTGGGCAACTCGGGACCAGTGCACTTCTCTCTGGAGTGGTCAGGGATTGAATCTTTGGGACCTGGTGACAGGCCCATAGGCCAGATCCTCTACCCTCAGGTCTCAATCACATTGCTTGGGGGCAAGGAGAAGATATTTGTGATTGGGTGACACCACTACAGCCTCTCCCTAGTGGCTTTCCCTAGAAGCTGGGAGCAGACCTTTGACCCCTGCTGAAACAGATACCTTGCCAGCTTTTGTGGAGCCTGAGGGCAGTCTCACCCAACCCAGCCCCATCCAGCCACACTCCCCTACCTACCTCTGCTGTGACAGAGAATAACGACTCACCACCGGAAGTTCCAGGGCCCCACCCACCACCTGGGGCAATCAAGCACTTCTCTGAAGGGACTAGAGCTGGTCACAGGATCCCAAAACAATATTGCAGCTTGTGTCCCCCACAAGCACCACCCACTGTCTCAGAGATTAAACTGGGTGAGCCATTATCTAACCAAAAGAAAATCCAAAAATAAGAAGCAAAAGCTGCTCCAGATGAGGAGGATTCCGTGAAAGATCTCCAGATCTTTCAGAATGAAAGGACCCCCCCAAAAGAAAATAATAACTCTGTACCAATGGAAACCAACCAAAAAGAGAATATTGAAATGACTGATAAAGAATTTCAAATATGGATTGTAAGGGAGCTCAATGAAATACAAAAATAGAAACCCAACACTAAGAAACCACAAAAACAATGCAGGAAATGAATGAAAAATTCACTGAAGAAATCAAATTATTTAAAAAAAATCCAGCAGAGCTTCTGGAAATGAAAAAATCATTCAAGAAAATACATCAGCCTGAGCAAGAGCGAGACCCCATCTCTACTAAAAATAGAAAGAAATTATATGGACAGCTAAAAATATATATAGAAAAAATTAGCCGGGCATGGTGGTGCATGCCTGTAGTCCCAGCTACTCGGGAGGCTGAGACAGGAGGATCGCTCGAGCTCAGGAGTTTGAGGTTGCTGTGAGCTAGGCTGATGCCACGGCACTCACTCTAGCCTGGGCAACAGAGTGAGACTCTGTCTCAAAAAAAAAAAAAAAAAAAGAAAATACAAAACACAGTGGAAAGCCTCAACAATAGGCCAGGTCAGGCAGAAGAAAGAATCTCAGAGCTAGAAGATAACACCTTTGAATTAAACAAGTCAGTCAAAGAGAAAGAACAGAGAAATAAGAGGTATGAACAAAGCCTACAAGAAATATGGGATTATGTAAAGAGGCAAAACATAAGAATTATAGGCATCCCTGAGGGGGAAGAAGAAAATACACAAGGGCTGAAAAACCTATTTGAGGGAATACTTGAGGAAATTTCCCCAGGTCTTGCTAGAAATCTGGACATCCAGGCACTAGAAGTTCAACAAACTCCTGGGAGATTCGTCGCTAAGAGGCAATAACCATGACATATAATCAACAGACTGGCCAAAGTTAACACGGAAGAGGAACTCGTACGAACATCAAGGTAAAGCATCAGGTAACTTACAAAGGAAAACCTGTCAGACTAACTGCAGACTTCTCAACTGAGACCTTACAAGCCAGAAGGGACTGGGGCCTCATTGTCAGTCTTCTCAAACAGCCTGGAATTTTGTATCCTGCAAAAGCAAGTTTCTTATATGAGGGACAAATAAAGACTTTCTCAAACAAGCAAACACTAAGGGAATTTGTCAAGACCAGACCTGCCCTCAGATCTGCATTATACACTGATCAGCACAATGGACACTGACCAGGGTAAAACCATCCAAAAGCTAAAGTTCAGGGTCCAGATACCACAATGGCTAGAGGTAAAACAAAGCAATAACGTTCTACGCAACAGGATGAACAGAAATCCATCCCACTTATCAATTCTTTCAATAAATGTGAATGGCTTGAACTCCCCACTGAAGACACATAGGCTGGCTGTATGGATAAAAAAACACAAGCCGAGTATCTGCTGTCTCTAGGAAACGCAGCTAACCCACAAGGACTCATTCAGACTCAAGGTGAAGGGATGGAAAACAATATTCCATGCAAATGGAAACCAAAAGAAAGCTGGTGTAGCCATTGTCATATCAGATAACACAGACTTCAAATCAACAAAAGTAAAGAAAGACAAAGACGGTTATTATATAATAGTGAAGGGGACAATTGAATAAGAAAAGATAAGAATTCTAAACATCTATGCACCTAACACAGGTGCACCCAGGTTAATAAAGCAAATCCTACTTGATCTAAACAAACTGATAAACAGCAGCATGGTAACAGCCGGGGACTTCAACACCACACTGACAGAATGGGACAGATCCTCCAAACAGAAGACACAATGGACGTAAACAGGACTCTAGAACAAATGGGCCTAACAGACATTTACAGAACATGCTACCCCAAAACTACTGAATATAATGATTTGGTTAGGAGAGAGCTGTGTGTCCCATAGAGCCTGAGGCAGGCAACAGAGGCTGGAGTAGAGGCTGAATGAGCCCTGGCCACTGCCCCCCAGGACCCAGGACAATCCACCTGATCTGAGCCCCCTGCCAAGTCTAGGGCTGAGCCTGGGGCAGCCGTGGTGGTGGGGACGGAGAAAAGAGCTCCTCCTAGTTGGAGGGATGTTTGGATTCTACAGCCCTCTCGCCTTCCTGTGGGTGCAAACCTCTTAGGAAGGGGCCTGCAGCATTCAGGTCTGAATGCCTATTGGGTACAGGCTTCTCCCTCGGGCAAGAGAGACAGAATGGGGGGAACTGCAGAGCCCAGAGGCAGCCCCTTCCTGGAGGAGCTGGCACCCAAGCCAAGTCCTGAAGTAGAGGTTCATCAGGGCAGATGGGGAAGGGATAGATGAGGGAACACGTGCAGGCCACCTGGCGTCAGGCACAGCATGATGCCCTGCGGGACTAGGGCTGGGACTGGGACTGGGACGGGCCCATGGGAGCCCCAGCAGGGAGGGAGGTGAGAGAAGTCGGGGGAGTCATGAAGGAGTCTGTAAATCCCGCCTGAAACTGAGACTGCATGAATACTTTGCCCCAAGGGCAGTGGGGAGCCACTGAGAGGTTTTGAACAGTAGAGTGTTTTGATAAGATTTACTCTTTCGGGAGGTCTTTCTGGCTGCCAAGGCAGGCTTTTGTGGGAGGAAGAGTAGAGCGAGACTGGGGGCAGGGAGACGAGTCAGGAGGCTGCTGTGAGAATCCAGAGGTGAAGCTCTCCAAGACATCAGCAGTGGGCGGGAGACGTGGGCAGAGAGGTTGACCACCTAGGTAGGAGGTGCAATTGTCAGGACTCGGTGATTGTTGGAGGGTAAGGAGAGAGGTGTCCCAAATGACACCCTGGACTTCTTTCTTTGGCATTGGAGGTGGCAGTGGGGATGACTGAGGGAAATAGGTTGGGGGGGACATGCCGAGAGTGAGGGGCCTGTGGGACATGGTGGGGTGTCCAGGGAGTAATGGTGTGCTGAGTATGTGCCACATTTCAGGCCTGTGATTGGCCCTGAACTCATGTCTCCTCTGCTTTAGGGCGTGAAGATGGAGAAACAGGCTCAGAGAGATTGAGTAACTCGCCCAAGATCACAGAGCTAACCCGAAACAGCTGGGGTTTTAACTCAGGTTTGTGTGATTTTGGTTCCATGCTCTTTAAGGGAAGCAGTGGGAGAAGAGGCAGTTAAGGAGTCGGTTGAGGGGGTGGGAGGAACTTGAGCGTGCAAAGGTGACCCCCCATGCCCACCCTGGGCAGTGACTGTGGCAGGGCTGCAACTCAGCCAGCCCTTCCTCCTGCCTGAGGCTGGCAGGAGCAGCGTCATCTATCAACTCTGAGGTATGTATCTGGGGAAATAAATACCAATTTACCACCCTACGGTTTCCTATTAATGAACATCAGTTCCTCAGCCCTGACGCAGAATTTATTTTCCAGTCACTGGCTTGAGCCAAGATGGCATGAGGCCAGAGGGAGAGGCTGAGCAGGGGTGAAATTGCTTCTGGTTTAAGAGGATCAGACTCTGATTTATTGAGGCCTCTGTGTGATGCTGAGTTCAGAGGCTCTGGCTCTGCGCAGAGGGTGAGGCTGAAGCAGGAAGAAGGGTGGTGAGGGGCAAGGGTGTGAGGACCAGGTTGGAGTACCTGAGGGTGCGCTGAGGCTCCGGAGCTTCCCTGGTCCTGGACCGCTGAGGTGCTGGGGGTGCGCTGGCCTGGGCATCCGGGGGGCCTGCTAGGGCAACTCAGAGAGGCGGTGTCGTACAGGGCTTAAGGCGTACACTTTGGAGCCACGCTGCCGGCTTTGAATCCTAGCTCTTGCACTTCGTAGCTGTGACCTCTCTGTGCCTCAGGGACCTGCAGAACTGAGCTCTTCCCCAGCCAGGTCCCATTAGAGGCACTGTGGACACCCCCAGAGGCAAACAGCCCCGGTTGCTCGCCATCTGCTGCCAGCTTTGTGTGATGGCCCAGGGGCTCGCCCAGGCAGATCCTCGTCTCCATCGATGCCCTCACAAGCCAGCTGAAGAGGCGCAACTCCCCTGCCTCTGTCCGTCTGGGCATGCTTGACCGCCGGGTGCTTCTATGGACACGGGCCATCTTCCAGAGCCAGAGAGAGCCGCCAGGCCTGTGTGGGTCAGAGCAGCTGCTGCCCTCTGTGAGCTCAGGGATAAGAGAACACTCTGGGCCCGGAGCCCCGGTCTGGGGCGTTGGGCAAGGCTGCTCGCTTCTCTGAGCCTGTTTCCTCCTCTGGCCGGTGAGCAGAGCAGACCTCCCCACGGCACTGGGGCCTCAGTGCTGAGCTGCAGAGCCAGCACCGGGGGCTTGGGCTGTGACCTCCCTTTGGCCCCATGGCTGGGGGAACCGGGGCTTTGCTGGGTTCACTGCACGTGTCAGTCTAGTTTCCTGACCCTGGCTTGGGCTCCGCATCTGAAGCAGTCTGGGGAGCAGGTGGTCCTGGTGGGGGTAGGGGCTTTCTCCAGACTGAGGTCATACCCAGAGCCAGAGCTCTTGGTACCTGCTTTGGGCTAAGGATGCATTTGGCTCCCAGGGTAGAGGTGAGCATCTGCCTTACCTGGTTGCTGCCTGCCAAGGCAAATCTTCAGATCTCAGGACCTCCTCACCTGTGCAACCTCCCTCTCTGGCCAGCCTCACACCCTCCTGGGCCCACGGCCAGCTCCTGCCTGTCCTCCAGCCCCAGTTCATACTGCTCCCTGCACCCACCCACCAAGATCCTCAAGGACCACTCCACACCCTGTTCAGCAGCGGCCTCTCACCTTGTCCTCCCCTTTTCCCCTGGCGACCCAGTGCATGCCTTGTCCACTGAGCACACAGCATCAGGTGCTCCGTGAGGAAAGGGCCAGATCTTCCCAGCTCCTGAGCCTGAGAATACCTACTGGCCACAGAGACAGAGGCATTTACTCAGTAAGGTCCATTGGTTTCTACCAACTGTGTCCCAGGAATACTGGGGACATTGTGCTTTGGAAACCTGGCAGAGAGAATGCTAGACCTGGGCTGGGCCCACTTAACAGCTGTCTGACCTCAAGCAAGTTACTTTCTCTCTCTCAGCCTCAATTTCCTGCATCTGTAAAATAGGAGGAGCAATAAATGACGTGACTATTTAATTCTTTACCACAAACACTAACTCAAAGGGCTTGCATAAAGTCCCTTCTGGCACTTAGTAGGAGCTCAACAAATGCTATTGCCCTCTGTTTTAGGGAACCATTGTGAGAAGGCTCTAATTTCAGGCATGGTAGAAACAGAATGAGCTTTGGGGGTGGACCCAGCTTCCAGCCCCAGCTTCCTGGTTGGATGACCCTGGCAAATCTATGTCTCCTTAGCTATAAAAGGCATCTTGCAGGATGGTTGTGACAACTTGCAAATATTTCTGAGCACGCACCACTGTTTGCCAGGTGGGCAAGGGCAGGGAGCTTGTCCTTTTGGTCGCTGCTGTACTTCCACCTAGAACATGGCCTGGCGCATAGCAAGTGCTCAGTAAATATTTCTAACATGAAGGAAATGTGAGGTATAAAGCAAAGGATTTTAAGCCAGAAGAACAAGTGTGAGTTTTTTCTTCCTCCCACCTCCTACCCCATCCCTCCCTGCCCCTCCTCTCCTTCCCACCTCTACTATGTCAGTAACTCCCAGAGCAGCCAGCAGCAGAACTCACCCCTGTGAGGGCAACCTCTGCTGAGCGCTCTTTCCTGCCCCACCCCGGCCAGTCCAGCCAGCTCAGGGCCCACTGGGTGTTTTCTGACTCACTCCAGTGTCTGGGGCCGACTTTATCTGGCTGGCTCTTCGGACAGATTTGGGATTACAGGAAATATCCTGGCTGGAAATGGGGCAAGGCAGATTGGCTGGCCGCCTGGCTGTCTGGCAAGTGTTTGATGACTGATCTATAAGCCACTTTCATTTGTCAAGCCCTTCAATCACTGTCTAAATATGGCCAGGGAGGAGTCAACAATACCCCGCTTCACGTGCCCCAGCGGCCAGTTCTCATGGCTCCAGGGCTCCAAGGATGGAGTGTGCTGCAGGAGACGCACTCCACAGCCAAGGACTGTGAAGAGTTAGCTAGTCGGTCCCTGTGTCAGGTTGTCCTGGAAACACTCCCAGTCATCTCCGAGCAATTTCAGTCCCAGCCCACCCCACCCCCTCAGCTCTGCAAAGACAAAGCAGCCTGCCTAGGGGATAGTGGGGCCCAGGAGCGCCCAGGCAGTCCCCAGGATGCCCTTGGCAGGCCCTTTCCTACCTGCTCCCACAGCTCTGGAGCAAGAATTCCCAACCATTTTTGAGCTTAGACCCTTTTCCCAGAAACGCACATGCATTCTCCATATAAAACCTTGCATCGTTTCAGGGGGCCCACTGATTGAACCCTCTGGATCTAAGGCTGAGAAACCCTGCCACAACTCTCTCCTGGTGGTCAGCCTGGGGGTGAAGTAGGGGGACCCAGGATAGCAGGTCCCAGGAGAAAGGGCATCCCTGAGTTGGAGGCCTACTTCCTCCTGCCCCTGCCCCTCCTCCCTGCCCTGTCCCAGCCCCAGGGAGAAAAGTCACCCCATGAACAGCAACTCCGTCCCTCCTCACCTCCCTCGGGTGCAGTCCCTCACCTCACTCGGGCAGCGCCTAAGTTCCATGGGAGTCCTTTCCTGCTCCTCTCTTCAGTCTTTTTTTTTGAGACAGGGTCTCGCTCTGTCACCTGGGCTAGAGGCTAGAGTATAGTGGTATCATGATAGCTCACTGCAACCTTAGACTCCTGGGTTCCAGTGATCTTCCTGCCTTGGCCTCCCCAGTAGCTGGAACTACAGGTGTGTGCCACCATGCCTGGCTAATTTTTCTATTTTTTGTAGAGATGCGGTCTCTCTCTTACTCAGGCTGATCTTTTTTTTTTTTTTTTTTTTTTGAGACAGAGTCTCACTCTGTTGCCCAGGCTAGAGTGCTGTGGCGTCAGCCTAGCTTACAGCAACCTCAAACTGCTGGGCTCAAGCGATCCTCCTGCCTCAGCCTCCCGAGTAGCTGGGACTACAGGCATGTGCCACCATGCCCGGCTAATTTTTCTGTATATATTTTTAGCTGTCCATATAATTTCTTTCTATTTTTAGTAGAGACGGGGTCTTGCTCTTGCTTAGGCTGGTCTCGAACTCCTGAGCTCAAATGATCCTCCGGCTTCAGCCTCCTAGAGTGCTAATATTACAGGCGTGAGCCACCACGCCTGGCCTCAGGCTGGTCTTGAACTCCTGGCCTCAGAAGCAATCCTCCCACCTTGGCCTCTCAAATGCTAGGATTAAAGGCATGGGCCACCATACCCAGCCTTCTCTTTAGTCTTGAGGCTACCACAACACTTTCCCTTCCCCAGCCCCGCCGACCTGGTGGGGCGCTGGGCTTCCCCGTCACAGGGTACCGGCAGGTCCTCTATGTCAGACCCACACAGAGACCCTTTTGTCCCCCACGGTCTGAGGAGTGGCCGGATTCCATGAGTCCAATGCAGATCTGAACCATACTAAGATGGAATGTGGGGACAAGCTCTCCTCCTCTGAAAAGCAGCCAGGGATTCCAATTTGGTGAGAGGGAAAGTGGGACAGAGCCAGACTGGACATGGACCGATCACCTAGAAAAAACCTGTAGTCAGAGCCCTGGTGGAGGAGCAGGCCCAGCAGTGCCTTCCCCTGGGTTTCCCTTCGTGGCAGGCCCCTACCATGAGGGGGCGCTTCCTTTTGCGTGTCCGTGGCCCACGACAGAGATGTCTGCTCCTGCCGGCTGGGGTGGGGCACTATGGATAGGCCGGAAAACCTTCCTTTCGGTGAGTTTTGAGCCTTCACTACCACATTAGTTTCCCATTTTTGCTGCAACAAATACCGCAAACTTAGTGGCTTAAAACAACACAAATTTATTCCCTTGCAGTTTTGGAGGCCTGAATTCTAAAATCGGTCTCATTGAGCTAAAGTGAAGGTGTCAGCAGAGCTGGTTCCTTCTGGAAGTTCTGAGGGGAAATCCACTTCCTTGCTTCTGGAGGCGGCCTGCATTCCTTGGCTTGTGACCCCTCCTGGGCTGACTCCAGCTGCTTGCTTCCATCACTGTCTCTCCCACTCCTCTCTCAGCTCCTGCTTCGCTCTTATGAGAATCCCTGGGATACATCAGGCCCACCTGGGTAATCCGGGATCCTCTCCCTGGCCACAGATCCTTAATGTAATCGCATCTGCAAAACCCCTTTTGCCATGTAAGGTAATGTCCATAGGTTCCTGGGATTGGACATGGACATCTGGGGGCACTAACAGCCTACTACACTAGGCTGCACACCTATTACACCCTCCTGGGGTTTCAGTGATTGGGAGGAAAAGGGTTGGTGTTTTTGCTTTGGGGAACTTCCTAGCCTTGTATTTTTAAGGTCTAGGCTTTACCAACCCTTTCCTTATAACCAGAGAAACCCGTTGCAGTGTCTCCTTGAAAGTCTAAATCTAAGTGCTGGTGAGAGGTACAGGGCCAGCCATGAGGCCCCCATGGCAGTCCCCTTGGCCAGAGGTTGCCTGCCTAAGCCCACACCTGCTGACTGCGACAAGCCCATGACTAGGAAGGAATACAGAGAAGGGCCTGGGTCCCAGGGAGGGTGCCACGGAGGCCATGAGGCAGTGAGGCCTGCTAGGACAGTGCAGGTCAGCCGGGGCTGAAGTGTGGCTGCAGAAGCTGGCCTGGTGCTGCAGGAACCGGAGGAAGAAGCTGGGGGCTATGGTCCCAGCCCAGAGATGATGGAGATCATGGTTGGCAGTGGCTTTGCGGTTGTGGGGAGAACATCTTTGTCCCACAGCATCTGGGAATGAGGGCAAGGTCCTCACCAGACAAGTATAGCTCCAAAGTCCCAAACATTGGGCTTTTTCTTTGTAATGAGAGCAGTGGGGGCAGGGGGGCGGTGGCAGAGCAGGAAGGCAGGGAGCCTCTCTTGCTACCTCTTCTCCATGCTCTGCATCTGCAAACTGAGGGAGGTGAAGCTGGCCAGGAGGTCAGTCACTTCATCCACCTGTAGGATGAAACCGAGGCTCTGTTACGGGGTGCCAGGGCCCCCAGATCTCCTCCCCACTACTACAGGCATAGAACACAGGCATTGTCTCTTCTCCCAGGGCAGGTGGTGGCTTCTCTCTGACTATGGAACAGCTGACCAAGGGTTAATTCTTGACACCAGGTGGTCTTGGGCTGCCCCAGAGGGCAGGGCCATCAGCACACATTAGCCACTGACAGCTTTAAAGGAAGTGGACAGAGGTATTGAGAGTCACAATGGACTGCAACACACAGTCCCAACCTCCTTCTAATACAAATGTCTGGCTGCATTGGAGCAGAGATGGATTGGCCCTGAGGCTCCTTCCAGGCTCTGGGTCTGATCTGTGACTGTGGCTCACCTGCTCTTTGGTGCTTGTCATCTGGAGGCGGGTGCAGAGGTCATCCAGCCGTTCCTTCTGTTCGTGCCGCCCTAGGCGCTCCAGGTACTCCCTCAGCATATGGATGATCTGGAACAACAGATCAGCTGAGCTGTGTGGGTTCCAGCTAGGAGGCACAGAGAGGCCTGATCTGCTGCCAAGAGGCACACTGGGCCAGGCATGGTGGCGTACGCCTGTAATCCAAGCACTTTGGGAGGCCAAAGTGGGAGGATCACTTGAGGTCCAGGGTCCAAGACCAGCCTGGACAACATAGTGAGACTCTGTCTCTACAAAAAATTTTTAAAAATTAGCTGGACATGGTGGTGTGCATCTGTAGTCCCAGCTACTCAGGAGGCTGAGGTGGGAGGATCACTTGAGCCCAGGAGTTTGAGGCTACAGCTATGATCACGATACTGCACTCCAGCTTTGGTGACAGAGTGAGATATGGTCTCTTTATAAAAAAGGAGGGTGGGGCATAGTGGAGCAGGTACCAAATGGGGTGGTGTGAAACAACCCAAGAGTCCGGGGGCTAGAGGCAGGTGTGTCTGTGGTCAGGGCTACTCTGTCCAGTGCTTGCTTAGTGCCATGGGCTCAGCCTAGGAGGGCTACTCACCTGCTTCACCTCTAGCTGCACAGCCTCCAGGCACTGGGAGTGGCCCTCCTGCAGGATATTCAGCTTAGACTTGGCCAGGTGCAGGGGTGTGCGGCCAGCTCGGTCCAGGGCATCTACACGGGCCCCTGTGGGTACAGGCAGAGGTGAGCATGCTGGGGATGAGGGTGAGAGAGAGGAAGGAGACGGGGAAGGAACCACATACCTCCTCGTAGCAGTGTGGTGATGACAGGAACATGGTTGGTGCAGGCCGCTGAGGAAGAAGAACAGAGACTTAAGAATCCAGGGCCATCAGGCCTGGCTCTGTGTGGCCACTGGAGAGAGCAGGGCTGTGTGTCCGAGTGTGCCTATGCCAAGTTATGCCTCCTGAAAAGGTACCACCAAGGCAGCACCTGACAGGAGTCAGCAATCAAGCCCAATGCCCTCCCTGTACAGCTGGGTAAACTGAGGCCTAGAGATGGGACCTGCCTCACTATAAGCCACGGTGTGAGTCAGTGGCAGAATTGGAACCTGTCAAAGGTCTCATATGACACCTCTCGTAGCAGCGGTGCTGCTGAGCCAGTCTAGGTTGCTAAACAGCTCTGCCAAGGGCACAGCCAGCTGCTGAGTGACTGTAAAGTCCATGGGACACAGGTGGGCAGGGAGTGCAGCTCTGGGGGCTCAAGATCTCTTCAGACACTGGGAGATACTGCTGGGAGCCTACAGGACCCCCGGCTCTCCATCGAAGGAGCCTGCCTAGGCTGCAGAAAAGTTGCCTTGGTGACTTTTGAGGCACTTACCCAGGTGCAGTGGTGTATTTCCCAGCCCATCTCGCTGGTTGGGATCAGCCCCATGGTCCAGAAGCAGCTGCACTGGAAATAGGAAAACCAGAGAAGAACTGTCAGAGGCTTCCATAGACTCGACTGTGCACCCATAACCAAGCTAGAGAAGCCCGCTCAAAGCGTAGAACACAAAATGCAAACATGGTCCCCTATGTTGTTCCATTCACTTAATTAATTCACTCACTCACTCGCGTTTATGTGCCGGACTCTGAGGGCCAGGAGCTGAGGAATCCAGGAGGCCATCTTGGCCTATGCAGGTGTTGTGGGACTGGGATTTTAAAGGTTAAGGAAAGTCTTTCCAACAGCAGTAGCTGCTAGTGAAGGCTTTCAAGGCATTTTCTGCTCTTCCCACAGCCAGGTGCTATAGCAGGAATTAGGCCAATAGATGACGCTGAGCTCCGTGACAGAGACTGTTTCCCTCCTTGACAGTCTCTAGGCCACCTCAGAGGTGGGCTGTGGTATCACCAGGGTTTGCCAACTACCCAGATAGATGCACAGCCAGGTAACCTGGGTCCAGCACATCATACAGGGAGGCCAGACTGAGTGTCACGCCATATACAAAAACTAATTTGAGAGAGATCATGGACCTAAATGGGAAAACTAAAACAGTTAGGCTTCTAGAAGAAAATGAAACTAGGATATGCAAAGATTTAGTAAGTCACAAAAATATAACCATAAAAAGATCGATAAATTGGATTTATTAAAATTAAGAACTTGTGTTCATCAGCTGGGCATGGTGGCTGATGCCTGTAATCCTAGCACTCTGGGAGGTGGAGTGGGAGGATCCTTGAGACCAGGAATTCAAGATCAGCTTGAGCAACATAGTGAGACCCTGTCTCTGCAAAAAATGGAAAAATTAGCTGGGTGTGGTGGCACACACCTATAGTCCTAGCTACTCAGGAGGCTGAGGTAGGAGGATCACTTGAGCCCAGATGTTTGAGGTTGCAGTGAGCTATGATAATGCCACTGCACTCCAGCCTGAGCTACACAGCAAGACCGTGTCTCAAAAAGAAAACACCAAATGGCCAAGAAATACATGAAGAGGTGCTCAACATCATTGGCCATAGGAGAAATGCAAATTAAACCACAAGGAGATTGCTAAAATTAAAAAGAAACAATGCCAAGCACTGGAAAGGATGTGGCAAAATATAGAACTCTCTTGCATTGCTGGCAGGAGTAGGACTGTATGTTAGTATATCCATTTTGGGAAACAGTTTGATAGTACCTATTAAAGCTAAATATATGCATACCCTAGTGACCCAACAATCCACTCCTAGGTTTACACTCCACATAGGTGAGTGCTTATAGTCACTAAATCACACGTATGAGAATATTCACAGCAGTTTTATTCATAATAGCTAAAACCTGGAAACAACATGAATGTCCATCAACAATAGAATGGATAAATTGGGGTATATCACAATGAAATACTAACCGGCAGAAGAAAGAACAAACTACAATCTTCCCTCCTCCACCCATCTGTGGTTTCTGCATCCACAGATTTAGTCAACCCTAGACTCAGAACCCGAAGACATGGAGGGCCGACTTTAAGGGACCTGAGTATCCACGGAGTTAGATATTCAAGTGGGGCCCTGGAACCAATCCCCCCGGGATACCAAGGGATGACTGCAGGATACACACAACAATCATGGATGAATCTCACGGATATAATTTTCAGTGAAAGAGTATGCACAAATTTATGCTTCCATTTATGTGAAGAAATAGGCAAAACTAGTCCATGGTGAACAAGGTCCAGATGGAAGGACTGGGAAGGGATGAGGGTTCTGGGGTGCTGAAAATGTTCTATATCTTGATCTGGTAGCCGTTATACCGGTGTATACACATACATAGTTCACCATAGTTCACTATTTGGAAGCTATACCACAATTAAAAAAAAAAAAAGACTCCTAGGAAAGAGCAGCCCGGCAGATGTGGCCAGCACTGAGTAAATGTTCCCTGAATGTCTCCAGGGCCTGGGCCCTCTCTCTCCTTCAGTGGTCTCCTAATTGGAGACCTCCCTTCACCCTTAGAGTCAATCATATTCTTTCCCCAGGCGTATCCCTGCCCTGGGCTGGCAGTGCTAGCGCCACAGGCTAAGGGAGAGAGAAAAGCAAGGCACTGTGGTGCCACGTCTTCCTTATATCAAGTACAACTGGGCATCCCCAGGCTATGCAGACAGCAGCTGTGGAGAGATGCTACTTGCCTGGCTCTGCTCCCTCCTCCCCCTTAGAACTCACCAATCTGGTCATTGCCATTGCAAGAGGCAAAATGTAGAGCTGTGCGGCCCTTGTCGTCAGCTGCACAGGGATCCGCGCCATCTTCCAGCAGCTGCTGCACTGACACCACCAAGACAGAGGGAGGGAGGACGAGAAAGCAGCAATGTTAGCTAATTTACACTCTCTGAGGGCTGGACAGGGATGTACAGGGGTCCCTCCAGACAAGATATCAATGATGCATGGGAAAGCAACCCTTCATGGATACTGATCCCATGGGGACTGCCACAAGAAGGGACTTGTTCTCCTGAGTGTACAAACAAGGGCAATGGATTTTGGGAGCTCAAACATGTCTAGGAATAGAATGTTGTAGGAGGCTCTTGGCCCTTAGGGTCAGGATTTATAGAGTCACAGAAATCCCCAGCACAAACTGTGGCCCCATCCCTCTACCTCATCTTGGCTATACGTCCATTCCAGCTGGACATAGCTGCCCAAGCTATTGGCCAATGCTAACTTTGCTCCCAGAAGCAGCCTTTTAGAGTGGACAGGGCACAGGTACTGGAGCCACACAGACTTAGTCCCAGGCTAAGCTAAGTAAAAAAGAAAGGAGGCCAGTGCTGTGCCCTACCCCCATGGGTAGACTCACATTTACAACCTGACCCCTTGTGCCCAAGTTGCTAGGGAGGGCCTCAGAGTCACAGATCCTGGCTCAATGGACAACCTACATCCAACTCAACCACAGAGAGCAAACCTGTACCCCAAGACACAGGTGCTACAATAGCTTTGCAAGACCCTGAGACTACAACCCTGGCCCAGTAGCCAGTCCTAGCACTTGCACCTGGAACCCAGCACCACTGTAGCTGCTTGTAGGCTATGTCAGCCCTAACACCAAGTGGAATCCCCTTGGCTAAGTCTCTCCATTGTGGGGAAAATGAGAATAGGAGAACCCCAAAAGCCCTTGACACCAAGGACGTTAACAACCTATGCTGCCACAAACTTCTATAGCCTATGCCACTGAGGTGCTCACAGTTATTGCTGATGTTAAATGCAACTGAAGAAGCTGCATAAAGATTATTCCACTGCACCTATCCAGAAACAGAGTCACCACACCCTTGCTAACTGGCACACTAAAACCCAACTGCAGGTGAAAGTCTTTTCCTATGAAAGGCACTCTAGAAAGTTTGGAAGAGGAAATCATCCCACTAGATGCATAGACATCATTGCAGGGACACAAGTAACATGAAAAAGCAAAGAAATATGACACCCACACAGGAATATCATAACTCTCTAGTAACAGACCCTATTGAAAAGGAAATCAACAAACTGCCAGAAAAGGAATGCAAAATAATGATCTTAAGGAAACTCAGAAAGACACAGGAAAATATAGATAGAAAATTCAACAAAATCAGGAAAATAATTCATGAAATGAACAAGAAATTCAACAAAGAGATATAAATCATAAAAAAGCAGCAAATAAACCCTGCAGTTGAAGGATTTGATGAATAACATAACAAATATAACAGAGAGCTTCAACAGCAGACTTCATCAGGCAAAAGAATGAATGTCTGAACTTGAAGATAGGTCACTTGAAATTACAGTCAGAGAAAAAAAAAAAAAAAAGAATAAAAAAGTACACTGCCAACAGCATGGGTCAGTGGAAAGAGCTGGGTTGGGAGTATGAAGGCCTGGATTTGGGCCCCAGTTCATCAGCAAATGGAAATAATCTCTGCCCTGCTAATTTCCAGAGCTGCTGTGATGAAAATAATGGATATGAAATTCCTGCTTTGAAAAGCAGGGAGGCACTATATAAAATGTGAGGCATTTTGTACTAATGTACATGGTCCAGCTGAAATATAGAAAATTGCTGCCAAATGCCATTTTAGAGCAAACAACGTTTTGTCTCTTCTCCCCAGAAAAACCTATCAAGGACTTGAGTCCTTCCAGATGAAGTCCAGATAGCTTCCCCTCCAGGAATCCTTCCCATCTCCTCCAGCTGAGTCAGCCCTTCCCTCTTTCACACCTCCTTAGTGCCCTGTTTAGCCTGCTACTCTAATATTAACATCCTCTGCTATTTTAGAGTAGTAATTGTCACTGTACACTGAACACCAGCCAGGCATCAGGTACCTGAATGCTAAGCCTCTCAATGACTCAGCAAGGTATTACATCCATTTTACAGACCAGGAGACTCAGACCCAGAGAGATTATAAAGGACCTAAGCTACATTTACCCAGATAACAGGAAGCAAAGCTGGGATATAAACCCAGTTTTCTCTGACTCCAGAACTTACACCTTTCCAACTAAACCCGTAACTTCAGTTTTTTTCGGTTTTTTGTTTTGGAAATGGTATCACTTTATGTTCTTCCTCTCTAACTATATCGTAGGGTTTTTATTTTGTTTATCTTTATAACATTGGTATCAAGCACAGTGTCCTGAAAGTAATACTGTACTTAATGAATGTTCCTGACTGGTTGAATAAACAAGGTGGCAAGAAAAAGTTGATGAGAATGAAGGAAAAATAAGAGCTTCAGGTCATCTCAGTGTTCATGAAGACATTCGCCAAAAGGGAGACAATATCAAAGAGATAAAATAAAGCTAAAATAGCCAGTTCTATTTTTATATTAATAATTTATGCAGTTATAGTCTTTTTACAAGACCAGTGCTCTAACCCCTGAGCTATGGAGCCAACTTAGTTATAGTCTTTTTAGAAAGCACTTTAGCAACCTCTATCAGGAGCCATCAAAATATACATACCCTTTGATGTAATAATCCCATACCTGGGAGTAATCTTAAAAATGAAAGACTAATGTGCAAATATATGACTAATTAACTCTTGCTTTGTCACTCTGAAGAAATAGTATGCATCTATTAAAAACTGCGGTGCTGTGGCACGCACCTGTAGTCCCAGCTACTGGGGAGGCTGAGGCAGGAAAATCACTTGAGTCCAAGAGTTAAAGGCTCTAATGCACTATAATTACACTTGTGAATAGCCACTGCACTCCAACTTGGACAACATAGTGAGATCTTCTCTTTAAAAAAATAAATTAGGCCAGGCGCAGTGGCTCACACCTATAATCCTAGCATTCTGGGAGGCTGAGGCGGGAGGATCACTTGAGGTCAGGAGTTCGAGACCAGCCTGAGCAAGAGCGAGACCCCGTCTCTACTAAAACTAGAAAGAAATGATCTGGACAGCTAAAAATATATAGAAAAAATTAGCTGGGCATGGTGGCACATGCCTGTAGTCCCAGCTATTCAGGAGGCTGAGGCAGAAGGATTGCTTGAGCCCAGGAGTTTGAGGTTGCTGTGAGTTAGGCTGACGCCACGGCACTCTAGCCTGGACAACAGAGCGAGCCTCTGTCTCAAAAACAATAAATAAATAAAAGAAATTAAAATAAAAAAATTAAATTGTGGTTATAATTGGAGAACGGAATTATAAAGTGATTTTTGCTTTCAACCTTGTGAGCTTTTAAAGAATCATACAGCCACGTATTATATTTATTCTATAAATAGTAAAATGATGCTTCCATTTTTAAAAAACAACTGGTTACAAAGACTATGGAAAATGTTATGATACACAAAAAAATTATGCAGGCTACAAAATGTGTATACAGCAGTTTGCAAGTCCATAAAGAAAATTCCTATGCATAAAAGGACTAGAAGGATATTCACCAAAATATTAACAGATATAGTTCCTTTGCTGATATTATAGATGTTTTTCTTGTATATTTACCTAATTTCCAAAATTAGCGTGAGCCCCTGTGCCCAGCCAGACTTTAAATGGCAAAAAGGACTTTGCGGATTTGAGCAAGGTTAAGGACCTTGAAGCCAGGCGCAGTGGCTGATGCCTGTAATCCTAGCACTCTGGGAGGCCGAAGCAGGAGGACTGCTTGAGCTCAGGAGTTTGAGGCCAGCCTAAGCAAGAGCAAGACCCTGTCTCTATAAAAAAATAGAGAAATTAGCCAAGCATGGTGGTGTGTGTTTGTAGTCCCAGCTACTCAGGAGGCTGAGGCAGGAGGATTGCTTGAGCCCAGGAGTTTGAGGTTGCTGTGAGCTACAATGACACCACTGTACTTCTAGCCAGGGTGACAGAGCGAGACTCTGTCTCAAAAATAAAAAATAAAAACAGAAGGACCTTGAGATGTGGAGATCATCATGGATTATCCAGGCCCATTCTAATTACATGAGTCCTTAAAATCAAAGAATCTTTTCCTGCTGTCAGAAGCAGAGAGATGGCAAGCCGAGAAGGACTCAGCCCATTGTTGCTGGCTTTGAAGACAAAGGAAGAAGCCATGAGCCAAGGAATACGGGAAGCCTCTGGAAGCTGGAAAAGGCAAGGAAAACAGATTCTCCCCTAAAGCCTCCAGAAAGAAATGCAGCCCTGACAACACCCACATTTTAGCCTGGTGAGTGAGACCACTGACCTATACAACTGTACAATAATAAATTTATGTTGTTTAGGCCACTAAGGTTGGGGTAATTTGTTAAAACAGCCAAAGAAAACTAATACACCACCTTTCCCTGATTCACAGGAAGAATTAAGTCAGGGAATAAAATTTAATGTTTTATCCTATATATTTTCCTTGTACCTTTGATGTTGCTACTGCCCTGTGAGCTAGTGAATGTTGGAAAGCAATAACAAAAAAACAGATAGAATAGTGTCCTGCTAGGAGCCCCACCCATGCCTTTCAGATGCTCTGTCAACTACTCAAGTTTCAAAGCCACTTGACCTAACTACCACAAAGTCTCACTGAGCAGCTGAGGGTGGTGGCCCTGTGCAGATCATCACCTGGCAGTTAAAGTGAGTGTTTGCTTCTATTAATCAAAAGTTCCAAAATGAGCACCATCTCTTTTGGGGGGCTGTGTGGGAATATAAAAGCATACACGCTCCCCACCATCAATGAGTCCACAGGGTGCTAAATGCTATAACATCAGGAAGTTCAGGTTGACAGGGGACCATGGGGAGAGTGAATGTCTAAGCCAGACTCTTCTTGTGCAAAATGACTGCACAGTCAGACAATAAATACAGTGCACCTGCTCTAAAGGAGTGAGCTGGCAGACTGTCTTTTCACGTATTGGTTACCTGGCTTATTCCTTCCCCAACCAGCCTATGGGTCCCTGGAGCTGGACCCACTGTGCACACTCACCTGTTTCCACATCGTTGGCATTGGCTGAGTCCCTCAGCCTCTTCAGAGCTGTGGAGAGAATAAGAGATACCAGTTTAAAAAAAATAGTCATGATGAAACAGTAAGTGGATGGCTTCCTAGTTAACCCACCCTTCAGCCACAATAGCACCTAAGGGAAAAGAAAGGTGCCAGGATATGAGAGACACTACCCTGAGAACAAAGATAAACTTGAAATGAGGCATAACTAGTGCAAAGTCCACATTCTCTAGCAAATCCTTCCAGGCTTTTGGAGCCAGATCTTGTCTCTGCCACTTGGAGTAGCCAGGTGACCTTGAGCAAGCCAGTTAACTGCCTTGGGCCTCAGGTCTATCATCTGCAAAGCAAGGTTGAGTTGTCATGCCGGCCCTAAGTTGTTACAAAGACAAATGAGATGATTTTCATGGAGGCTGTTTGTGAGCTGGTTAATCTTATATTCTCCTTCAAAACAGGTCATTCCCAAATGACTACCTAAATTTGGTAATTTTTTTTTTTTTTGAGACAGGGTCTAGCTCGGTCACTCCTACTAGAATGCAGCGGCATGATCACAGCTCACTGCAACCTTGAATTCCTGGGCTCAAGCAATCCTCCTGCCTCAGCCTCCCGAGCAGCTGGGACTACAGGTGTGCAGCACCATGCCCAGCTGATTTTTCTATTTTTTGTAGAGTCAGGGTCTCGCTCTTGCTCAGGCTGGTCTCAAACTCCTGGCCTCACGCAAACCTCCTGCCTCGGCCTCTCAAAATGGTAGGATTAGAGGTGTGAGCCACTGCACCTGGCCAAATTAGGTAATTTCTAAACAAACTTTTCTCCCCTCCAATGACACAACCTCTGTACTGGATGCTAATAGAAAGTAATGTCTTTGTCATCAGAGAAATGGTCAAAAATTTTAACTCAGATATATAACAATTCCTTACATTCAAACAGCACTTTATGGTCTATACGACACTTCCAAATTCTCATTTAGTATTTCCAGCACCACTAAGATATGGGTAGAGTCATAGACAGGCCTAGAAGGGACCCTAAAAGTCCCCATTTCCAATCTTTCAGAGCCTCAGTTTCCATGTCATCCATAAAATGCCAAAAACAATATGGCAGAGTACCAGAGCAGGAGTTTGAATCTGGCTGACCCGGGGTTCTAATACCAGCACAGCCACTTCCCATGTGACATGGAGTAAGTCAATTTCTCTGAGTCTCAGTTTCCCTGTCAGTAAAATGGGAACAATTTCTGTATTTCAAAGAGTTCTTATGAGGATTACAAGTGATCATGTATCATCCAACATGTTCATTACCTTAGTTAACTCATTCGTGTAAGGCAGGTATTGTACTCATTTTACAGACGAGAAAACTAAGGCTAATTAGGGCCTATAGTTTTCCTAAGGCCTAAATGTGGTAGAGGAGTCCAATCCAAGTTTGTGCATTTAAACATGTTTACTGCAACTTGGCTACAGACTCTTCCTTCTCTCTAATAATGAAAGTGTCCTCCAGTACTCCATTTATTATCTTTTAATAAACAGCCGGAGTGATGGAAAGTTTCTATTCAGTTGTTACCAAGTGAGAAAAGTCTAGGGTGACAGGCTCTGAGCAGGAAGACTTTAAAAAATGTTATGGTTCTTTGCAACTATAATTATTATCATTGAAAGGAGACCTTCTGGGCTCCTTAGCTCAGACGTCGGAGGACTCCAGACTGAGGGCTGGCAGGAGGTCAGGCCGATTCTCAGAGGCCCTGTCACTCGCCCAGGTGGCGCGGCCACTAGCGGCGGCCAGGGCCAGCCCCGCCTCCCTCGGCCTCCGCCGCGCTGCTCCCGCTCCTCACCGTGCACCTCCTTGCCCGTGGGCCCGAGCCGGCGATGGGGCCTGGCGGCGCGCCTCAGCCGGCCCGCGGGGATCTTACAGCGCAGCTCATCGCGCGGCTCCGCGTCCTGCTGCCACAGGACGTGGAGGTAGCGCAGCGGGGACTGGGCCCCGCCGGACGCCCGGCCCGGGAGGCCCGCGCCGCCGCCCAGCGCAGACCCGAAGTCGGCGAAAGAGAAGAGGCCCTCGGCGCCCGTCAGCGGCTCTGGCGCCACCGCGCACTCGCCATCGGAGCTCGAGCGGCCAGAGCGAGGTTCGTCGTCCGCGTCCCCGGCGGCGGCTGCCATGGCAACGGCTCCGCGCGGGCCGGGCAGCCAGAGCCTCGTTCCCGACCGACCAACGGGCCCACTTCCCTCGGCTCTAAGTCTTGCTGTCAGCCAGGGAGCTGGCGGGCCGGGCCTGCAACCACGGCAACCGAGCCGGGGCGGGTTCGGGCGGCTGGAGCGTGCCGGACCAATGACGACCCTCCCAGCCTAAACCCCCACAGCCAATGGGGGAGGGAGCGCATGGTACAAGCAAGAGAATTGGACAGGGCGTCCAGCAGCGAGACTGGCGGACGAAAGAACCAATCACAAATTTGAAGTGCCCACGTCCCTCGCCGTACGGCGCTACCGGAGCCAATAAAACAGCTGAATTTACGACACTCATATATTTTTTTCTTTCCTCCTTCCCGCCCCCGCATCCTGAAAGATAACGGGCAGATGCTTTAGCCAATCATGGTAAGATGATCCGCAGCCACACACAAAGGAAAGTGAAGTCACACTATACGTAAAGATAGATATAAATGTTTTAAATCAATGAACGCAAAAAATGAACTTTCCACAAACGTATAATGTATGTAGGAAAATATGTTAAAGTTTGAAGCTATCACTATAAACTGTGCAATAACAGCTTCCAGTGCAATAGATTCACATCAGAGCAGCAGTTCAATGTGACAGCCGGTCACTGAGCTAGGTGACTATGCCAGGCGGGTGCACTATTTTGTAAGAATTCTCACAACCCCGTACTCCACGAACACTTCTATAAAGTAAACAAGAAGGACCATCCCTATATTATATTAATAGATGAGAAATGGAAAGCAGAGAGATATTAGACCTGTTCATGATTGCCCACCTCTCATGGGACCAGTTCTTGTGTCCAGGCAAAACTTCTTCCCATATATAAATCCTCTAACTCAACCCAGTTAAAATGTAATCTTTCTGACAGTTGGAAAAGCACTTCCAGATTTTGCAGTGCTGGAAGAACAGCACTGTCAGGTTATCATTGTACGGTATGGTGAAAAATGCTATGTTTATTTGAACTGTCCTCTGCCCCATGGTGGCTAAGGACATATGCCAACTCCACTTGTAGCTAGAAGGAAACAGAGGAAATAAAGAAACATTGAACATGGACCATTTATCAAGCGCTTAATATACATTACATCATCTATTTCTCCCTCACAAGAGCCTTAACAAGTAGATATTATTATACCCTCTTTGCAGATCAGGAAATTGAGGCTCTGAGATGTTATGTGAATTGTACAAGAGTACAGAGCTAGAGAGTTGAAGAACTGGGATTTGAACCCAGATCTATCCAAGGCCAAAAGTCTCCAGCATACTACTTTCTTAAGTGAAAAGACTGCCAGAAACTGGCTCCAGAGAGTCTAATTGAAATCTGGGTATTTACACCTGATCTGACTCCTGCTGTATGCACCCTAAAATAACTTTATTATTCATTCCTCTTCTTTTTGTGGTAACACGCTCCAAAATAGTCTATATCCCTCTAGTTTCTCTCTGTAGAATCCAAGGTGTATATGCTGCCTAAAACACAATTCTCTTCACATCAAGACTCTTGATAATTTTGGCCCAATTATCTTTTTTAACTATTTTCTTCCTACTATCAGTGGATCTGGTCTTCAAGACATCTGTTCTAGCAAGATGTTTGGATCAGAAACCTTTGAATTTGAACAACATCCCTAGACATCTAGAGGTGTTTATTAATTTTACTTCTAATTTTTAAATCAGCATTGTTGAGTATAATCACATAGCCCAACCTTCTCTGTGTGGCAAGAACCACTTGTTATATTGCATTAGGAAGAATCAGATGTGGGTTGAGTGTGGAGCCAGTTAACTTCAGACTGGGCTTTAGACTGGAACTTGGATCTATGAAGTTGTGTTCCACCGTAATTCCTGGCTCAGCAAACGGCATCAGTACATTGTAGGTATTTGACTGACGATTGATTCATTGAAGGAAAGACAGCACAGCAGTTAAGACCATCAGCTTTGGAGCCATAAATACATGGAGCCATGGCTTTGAGCAAATGACTTTACCTTTCTGAGCCTCAGTTTCCTCGTGAGTAAAAATGGAGGTAATAGTAGTAACTATATCACAATACAGTTATTATAAAGATTAAATGATATAATACAAGTAAAACACCTAGTACAGAGCTTGGCATAGAGTTATTGCTCAAAAAATGGTGACTATTGCTTTATTATTAATAAATAATGGTATGATGCAGACTGGAGCCCATACAAATTCTATACCACAGTGGGCACATCACAGTGGCTTAAACTTGACCTAAGGGTACTGTGAGCATTCACACACAAGTCATCTATACTTGGTAAATCTATAAATAAACATGAAGCACTTGCTGGGAGAAAGCAAATACCAGCAAAGTGGAGAAAGCCTCTGCCTGGGAATCCAGGGACTTGGATTTTAGTCCTGTTTGGTCTCAACTCACTTAGTGATTTGGGGGCAAGTGCCTGCCTCCCTTCTCTGGGCTTCACTCTTCCCATTAGAAGGTGTTGTTCTAGGTCAGATATTGAGAACAGCTCAGGCCAGGTTCAGAAAGTTCTTTCTGGGCCGGGCGCGGTGGCTCACGCCTATAATCCTAGCACTCTGGGAGGCCCAGGTGGGTGGATCGTTTGAGCTCAGGAGTTGGAGACCAGCCTGAGCAAGAGCGAGACCCCCGTCTCTACTAAAAATAGAAAGAGGCCAGGCGTGGTGGCTCACGCCTGTAATCCTAGCACTCTGGGAGGCCGAGGTGGGCGGATCGTTTGAGCTCACGAGTTCGAGACCAGCCTGAGCAAGAGCGAGACCCCATCTCTACTAAAAATAGAAAGAAATTATATGGACAGCTAAATATATATAGAAAAAATTAGCTGGGCATGGTGGTGCATGTCTGTAGTCCCAGCTACTTGGGAGGCTGAGACAGGAGGATCGCTTGAGCTCAGGAGTTTGAGGTTGCTGTGAGCTAGGCTGACGCCACGGCACTCACTCTAGCCTGGGCAACAGAGTGAGACTCTGTCTCAAAAAAAAAAAAAAAAAGAAAAAGAAAAAAGAAAGAAATTATATAGACAACCAAAAATATATACAGAAAAAATTAGCCGGGTATGGTGGCACATGCCTGTAGTCCCAGCTAGTCCAGGAGGCTGAGGCAGGAGGATTGCTTGAGCCCAGGAGTTTGAGGTTGCTGTGAGCGAGGCTGACGCCACGGCACTCTAGCCCGGGCAACAAATTGAGACTCTGTCTCAAAAAAAAAAACAAGTTGTCTTTCCTTTCCTTCTCTCTTTTCCTCATCTTGTGGGCTTCATAGTATTTTAGAGAAATTTGAACTGGCCACTGACATTTAAAAATTGACAGCTTTCACATAAAAGTTTTGATTTCCAGAGTCTCTTCAAAATGGGAAGATGAGGCAATACAGGACAAGCTTTCCCACAACAGTTGGCTGGAGCTGCTAGCAACTTTCCCCTTTAGATGAGGCATGATGTTCTGCTGTTCTGTAATCACTTTCCTGAGTGAGAGATTTCCTGCCTCAAACCCCCAGGAAAAGATCGAGAGAAATAGGGCAGCATTTCAGCTGCTAAATCCTGTCTTCCAGGGCCTTTGGTCTGCCTGATTTCTTTGCCTTGAAGAACTGCTTTTCCACTGGACCCAAGGACCAAGCCAGGGAGGGGGAAGTCCTCTATTGAGTGATTGGAGAGATAAGGAGGGATCAACCAAGGAAAGTGAGAAAGAGTAGCCAGTGAGGAAGGTCCTTTCAGAGCCTTTACTATTGTATAATAATTTTGCATTGTGATTCTCTAAATTAGAGTGTACTTTCTGAAAGAGGTAGAAAGTCCTACATAAATAAATAAAATATATTAGGTGGTTATAAACAGGGGATCCAGGTTTGAGATGCACTTAAGATAACATAAAGATTTATTCTTTATGTTATCTTAAGATAACATAAAGAATAATTACAAAAACAAAACTAGGTATTAAAAAGAAAATTTATTTAGAAGGAGAAAACACAACACTGTGAGAAATCATGCAATTACAAATTTCAATTTGTAATTTAAAAAAAGCTTACAACACAAACATCACAAAGTCTAGAAAAGAAACATACTTGCTAATTTTATTCTTTTCTTTTTTTTAAAGATCCAATTAGTGAGACAAGATACTTATTAATTTTCTGAAACACCTCCATAATATGTATTTCTTCTATTTTTGGCTGACTACACTTTGTCTCTTTATATGGCAACAATTTTGCATCATAATTTTCCAAAATGAGAATGGAAAGATCATTGTCTTTCCTCTAGCATGTTAGATCAGATTTTTTATTTATTTATTTTTTTGTTTTTGTTTTGAGACAGAGTCTCACTCTGTTGCCCGGGCTAGAGTGCCTTGGCATCACCCTAGCTCACAGCAACCTCAAACTCCTGGGTTCAAGCAATCCTCCTGCCTCAGCCTCCTGGCTAGCTGGGACTACAGGCATGTGCAACCATGCCCAGCTAATTTTATATATATATATATATATATTTTTTTTTTAGTTGTTCAGCTAATTTCCTTCTATTTTTTTAGTAGAGACGGGGTCTCGCTCTTGCTCAGGCTGGTCTGGAACTCCTGAGCTCAAACAATCCACCCGCCTCGGCCTCCCAGATTGCTAGGATTACAGGCGTGAGCCACTGTGCCCGGCCTAGATTTTTTATTGATAATTTAGAAAAATTTCTTCTGAATTCAAAATTCCTTTTTAGTAATGTCATGAACATTTTGAAAACTGTCAAATTTGGGGCAACCTGTATCAAATTCCTGTCGTATGTGAACTGTAAGATTTCAGGTAATTTCAAGTTTTCTAGTATTCCTATTAACCTTAAATACTCTTCTCATTGCAGACACCCACTCACCACAGTGGGTCACAGGTGTATCCCACATACAGAAGGCCAGCAATAACTTAATATACGCGGAAGAGTATCACATAATTATATTCTACTAAACTCAAGTGTTCCCGAGGTGGATTTTCTCTACCTGGATCCCAAATGCCACTAGACACAAGGTGCAGCAGACGGACGGGAAATCGGAGTGGAGAGAGCTATCTTAAGCGACTGCAATAAAAATATTATTTTGCAAATTAAAAATTTTTTTTTCTGATAGTGCCTTGATCTGGAATATTTTGCAAATTTTACAAAAACATATGACCATGTGAGAACATTGCTGAGGACCCGTCCTCAGCCAAAGAAGCGTCCCGGAAAATGGAAGTGCCCTAAAGCTTGAGCTCCATTAGTTCCGTATTAGCATCACTTCTGGTGACAATGCAAGGGAGGAACACAAAGCAAGAATGCGGCATAAGGAGCTGGCGCCGGGCGCAGCAATTCTAAATAGGATGATGCTTAGAGTCGACGGTATCAGAGCTAACTCCTGAAGATGATGGAGCGAGCCAAGCGGATACCTGCGGGGAGCGGGAGAGTGCATTCCAGACTCTAGACCCAAGTAACTGAGTGTAAAAGCCCTGAAGCGGAGTGTGACCTGATGGAAAAAGCCAGGAGGGCTGTGCGATGAGGGGACACAGAGGCTGGAACTCAAAGAGTGAAAGGTGCTCCTGGTCACACAGCAAACCAGTGGCAGGGTAGGGCCTGGAACGCAGATTTCCACTAGATCTTGTGTATGGACATTTGGCTGAACCTTGGCCTTTGACTCAAAAGAGACCCATGACCCATAAACCGGTTTCTATTGGCTTGTTTTATAACGCCATCAGTACCTTGAGGGCTTCCCCGGGACTCGAACCCCGACCACCGCCCGAGTCTGAACACGCCCCTCACAAGCCAGACCTCTCAAGAGCCGCCCAGGTCCCAGGCCTCGCGCCACAGCTGGCCTCATCTTTGCCTGCTCCAACCATAGTGTCCCAAATGGAGGGGCGCCTCTTCTCAATGCCCTCTCACTGCATGGGACCAAGTCTCAACTTTTACAACCAGTAAGTTTAGTCTTTTGAGGTCGGAATGTTTGAAGAACGTTCTCGCCGCAGGCAAGCCACTTACACCTAAATCCAAGTCAGGCCCCCTACGTCAGAATTTTCCTTCTCGCGAGAAGCCGGCCTGAGGCAGCAGTCATCCTTCAAGTGGCATTCTTTCTCTTTCCTCTAACTTTGCTCAGCCTTTATGTCCAACTACGTTATGTCCTTATCTCTGAATTTACACCAGTACTGTAGAGTGACATTCCTTGAATAGCCTCTATTTGAAGAAAAAATAAAAGTTCAGGTTATTTGTAGTCCTCATCCTTCCTAATATGGCTACCACAGATTGCCGGCAGCTCCGGAAGGACTTCCGGTTTCCCGGCAGGCCCGAGAGCGGCTGAACTTCCGGTCTCCTGACGCAAAGGTGGACGGTTCTTTTCTCTCTTTCCGGCAGCATTCGCGAGTGCTGTAGACATGTCTTATGCTGCTGATGATTACGAGTCTGAGGTAACGTGACCCCAAGCGCGTGGTGGGCTCCGCGAAGGGGGAGGGCTCTCTGGATGTTGGGCCCCGCGGCGAGGCAGTGTCCGGGTCTCTCCGGGAGCCTCCGCGGGCCACGGCTAGCTCCGGCCAGCCTCCCGCGCGGCCCTCTTGCTGCTACCGCAGCTCCGCCTCGGCAGCCCTGGCTCTGCCCGCCCACTTCCCGTGTGTGGTCCGCCTGTCCTGCCTTTTCCCAAGACCGCGGACGGAGGCTGGTTAGACTGTTCTGTGTTTCTGTAACGGAGCTCTTTCGATCTGCGCTCCGTTCGGTCAAATCTCACTGATTTCCACAGCCTCTTGGGCTTTGCTCTCCTGTGTTCCACCCGATTTGGTGTATTGTCAATGTCTGTCTGCCGTTTTCTCGCAGGCATGTCAGTTCCTCAAAGGCAGGGACAATGTCTTATCCGTCTTTGTATCCTTACATCTGTGCTTGATATATATAGGCCCTAGGACGAGCCTTTCGAATTCACGAGTTGGTGACTATTTTCGCTGTGTCTCTTTCCTCACAGGCGGCTTATGATCCATATGCCTACCCGGGCGACTATGATATGCACACAGGTGAGACCATGGGTTTGGCTAGCTGAGTCCTCCTAGGGATTGGCACCTTTTTGAATGTCTCACAACCAGCTCTGACAGGCGTCTGTTAAAAACTGCTTTTTGATGGTCCAGGTTTGGAGTCAGTTATTAGCTCTTAGAGGGAGGGATCGTATCTAGAGCCTCATAAATGAGGCTTTTATTGTGGTCCACCTCATTGTCTCAGAAGAGGAGGATTACTGATCTGGCTTTTTAAACTATTAGCTGAAGAAGAAAGTCTTGATGTGAAAATTTTAAGTGATTCAAACCAAGCCCAAATGAAATCTTTTGGGGAGGCTTTTGAGGTTTCCTGAAATGTTATAGTGATTTGGCTTGATTTAATGTTATGCATTTTGAGTATTTTACATGAGATATTTCTTTATTACTTAAAACAGTTCTGTGTAGTATGTACATTAATGTTGTCTCCTGAAGATGAGAAAACTTAGAGAGGTTTCATAATTGGCTGCAAGCCATATAGTTAGGAGGTGGCACTTATTCATTAAAAAAATGTTAAGTGGCTATTACCACTTAGCCCTTCCCACAGTCTCACCTCTCTTCCTTAACACACATACCTGTTCTAGGCCCTGAGGGTACAGCTGGGCACAAGACAGATAAGGTTCTTGACCTCATAGACTTTAGATTCCAGGGGCCAAAACAGATAGTAAGTGAAAAAATGACTTTAAGTAGTGGTAATTGTTCTGAAGAAACAAGGGAGATGGGATAGGGAGGTTTATATCTCTGAATTTTTGAAAGGAAACTATACTGGTTTTTATAGACCGAGGTTTAGTTTGTGGGGCGATCTTGCCCTTTTGTTCCATCATACATGTGTGTTTGAAAGCACTCTATAAAGTAGTTATTGTATCCAATCTCCAGGAGATCCAAAGCAGGACCTTGCTTATGAACGTCAGTATGAACAGCAGACCTATCAGGTGATCCCCGAAGTGATCAAAAACTTCATCCAGTATTTTCACAAAACTGTCTCGGATTTGATTGACCAGAAAGTGTATGAGTTACAGGCCAGTCGTGTCTCCAGCGATGTCATTGACCAGAAGGTGTATGAGATCCAGGACATCTATGAGAACAGGTATGGGCCACTGGCTAAAATGACCTCTTTCTGGATAGGACTGGCCTAGTGATGCAGCTCCTACAAACAGGGTGATGTTTAATCATTTTTTTAATAAAGTATTCCCTGGGGGTCTTTGTGATTTCTTGGTACTAGGGACATGTAGTTTTCTTTTTTCTTTCTCTTTTTCTTTGTTTTCTTGAGACAGGGTCTCTGTCACCCCAGGCTGGAGTGCAGTAACATCATCATAGCTCACTGCAGCCTCAAACTCCTAGGCTCTAGCGATCCTCCTGCCTCTGCCTCCCCAGCAGCTGGGACTTCAGGCATGCGTAGCCACACCCAGATCATTTTTCTATTTTTTGTAGAGACGGTCTTGCTCTTGCTCAGGCTGGTCTTGAACTCCTAAACTCCTGGCCTCAAGCAATCCTCCTGCCTTGACCTCCCAAAGTGCTAGGATTACAGGCATGAGCCACTGCGCCCAGCCAGGGACATATAATTTTGTTGGATTTTGTATCTCCAGAAACTTGTACAAGGCCTAAATTAATAATATCACTATTAATAATTATAATAATAATTGGCATTTATTGTCAGAATAGATCAGGCAGTGTTCATAGTGCTTTTCCTGTATTTACTCATTTATTTTTCACAGTAACCTAGTGAAGCAGATACTATTGTTTTTCTCATTTTATAGATGAGGAAACAGCACAGCAATAAATCACATAGCTAGTTAAATGGAGGTGCTGAGTTTTGAACTTGTATAGTCTGACACCAGAGCCTAATTTCTAAACTGCTGTGCAGCTTCTCAGTGCATACCAGGGTGAGCCAAGATCTAGAGGTTTTGAAGGGACTGCCCTTACGTGATGGGCAGTAGAGATAAGACAGGTCACCCCAGACTGGGATAATCAGAAAAGGCTTCATGAAGGAAATATATAACGTAAGCAAGTCTTGGAAGGATAGGAGAGAGAAAGCAAATAGCGAGAGGCCTATTGGATCAATGAATAGGAGTTAATCTCTGACCTTTGTTTCCTGCATCCCCCCCCTTTCTTGTTAGACATGTATGGACTACTGCTGTTCAATAGAAATACAGTGTTAGCCCCATGTTTAAAAAGTGAAAAGAAGTAAAAATTTATCTGAAATGATTATTTCCACATATAATCAGTATTTTAAAACTAATGAGATATTTTACCTTTTTTTTGGTTTGTACTATCTTCTAAATCCAGTGTGTATCAGAAATAATTGATTTGTATTTACTTATTTAAAGGCAAACACAAAAATGAGGTTTATTGAGGACAGAAAGATAGCATTATAGAGCAAGAGCCAGATATAGGTTTACAGAGCGTGATACGCCACAGATGACAACCAGACCCCTTGTTGCCACAAAGGGAGAGCAAAAGGAGGGTGCAGAAAGCGCATTGATTTGTATTTAGATTTTATAAAGTTCATGATTGGGAAAGTAGATCTACATAATCTAATCATTCCAAATAGACCTAGAAGTTTTCCAATAACTGAGTCAAGTATTAGTTTTTTTTTTTTTTTTTGAGACAGAGTCTCACTTTGTTGCCCAGGCTAGAGTGAGTGCCATGGCGTCAGCTTAGCTCACAGCAACCTCAGACTCCTGGGCTTAAGCGATCCTACTGCCTCAGCCTCCCGAGTAGCTGGGACTACAGGCATGCGCCACTATGCCCGGCTAATTTTTCTACATATAGTTTTTAGTTGTCCATATAATTTCTTTCTATTTTTAGTAGAGACGGGGTCTCGCTCTTTGCTCAGGCTGGTCTCGAACTCCTGACCTTGAGCGATCCACCCGCCTCGGCCTCCCAGAGTGCTAGGATTACAGGCGTGAGCCACCGTGCCCGGCCTAGTTTTTAAATTAAAAAAAAAACTAACTGAAATTTAAAATTCAGTTCTTCAATCATAGTAGTCACATGTAGCTAGTGGCTACTGTATTGGGCAGTGCAGGCAGATGTGATAGTTGAAACCAAGCATGTGGTCGCTCTTACCCTAGGAGATGTAGTGAGAAGAATGGCTGGTGCCTGAGGAATTATGTTTCTTTAGCGTTGGGAGGACAGGCAAAGAAAGAGGACCAGTAAGAGACAGAGCAGAAAGAAAAACGGGTATTAGTTTGGTGCAACAGTAATTGCGGTTTCAGACTGAAATTTAAATAATTATAACTAGGCTCAAACATATATTTTATTTTATTTTATCTTATTTTATTAAGATAGAGTGTCACACTCAGTGTCCCTGGTTAGAGTACAGTGATGTGGTAGCTCATTGCAAGCTCCAACTCCTGGGCTGTGAGTGATCCTTTTGCCTCAGCCTCCCAGGTAGCTGGGACTACAGGTGCGCGACACGACACATGGCTGGGTTTTGTTGTTTTGTGTATTTTTTTTGTTTGTTTTTTGTTTTTTTGTTTTTCATTCGATAAAGATGGGGTCTCACTGCTTAGGCTGGTGTTGAACCCCTGAGCTCCAGCTATCCTCCTTCCTTGGTGTCCCAGAAAGCTAGGATTACAGGTGTGAGCCACCACGCCCAGCCAAACATATCTTTATTAATCAAAATAGGAACCATTACAATCAACACATTTTTGCCAAAGAGAAATAAATTTTTTTATTTCTGTAGCTTAAGTATCCGTGCTTCAGTATTCGACAAACTCTTGGAAATCATTTTCTGCATCCTGCTGGTTGTGGAAACGTTTTCCCTGCAAAAAGTTGTTGAGATGCTTGAAGAATTGGTAATTGTTGGGTGAGAGGTCAGGTGAATATGCCGATGAGGCAAAACTTCGTAGCCCAATTTGTTCAGTCAGCTTTTGAAGCGTTGGGTGTGTGACTTGAGGTCGGGTGTTGTCATGGAGAAGAATTGGGCCCTTTCTGTTGACTAGTGCCAGCTGCAGGCGTTGCAGTTTTTGGTGCATCTCATGGATTTGCTGAGAATACTTATTAGATATAATGGTTTCACTGCAATTCAGAAAGCCGTAGTGGATCAGACCGGCAGCAGACCAACAAACAGCGACCATGACCTTTTTTTGGTACAAGTTTGACTTTGGGAAGTGCCTTGGAGCTTCTTGTTCAACCACTGAGCTGGTTGTCACTGGTTGTCATATAAAATCCACTTTTTGTCACATGTCACAATCCAATCAAGAAATGGTTCCTTACTGAGTACAATAAGAGAAGACAACACTTCAGAATGACAATTTTTTTGATTTTCTGTCAGCTCATGAGGCACCCACTTAGCAAGCTTTTTCACCTTTCCAGTTTGCTTCAAATTCCAAATAACCATAGTAGGATGGTCAGCATTGAGTTCTTCGGCGACTTCTTGTGTAGTTGTAAGAGGATCAGGTTCAGTGATTGCTCTCAATTGGTCGTTGTCAACTTCTGATGGCTGGCCACTGTGCTCCTCATCTTAAAGGCTCTCGTCTCCTTTGCAAACTTCTTGAGCTACTACTGCACTGTGCGTTAGCAGTTCCTGGGCCAAATGCATTGTTGATGTTGCCAGTTGTCTCTGCTACTTTACGACCCATTTTGAACTCTAAACAGAAAATTGCTCAAATTTGCTTTTTATCTAACTCATTTCCATAGTCTAAAGTAAATATCAAACAGCAAGTAGTAAGTCATTCGTAAAAAAACAGAAAGCAAGAAATGTGCATTAAAATGATGTATAACATAACCACATTTATTTAAGAATGTATTTCAGTATCAAACAGCAAATTTCAACAATGCTAAAACTGCAATTACTTTTTTTTTTTTTTTTTTTTTTTACTATTTATTTATTTTTGAGACAGAGTATTGCTCTGTCAACTGGGCTAGAGTGCCCAGGCGTCAGCCTAGTTCACGGCAACCTCAAACTCCTGGGCTCTAGCGATTCTCCTGCCTCAGCCCCCTGAGTAGCTGGGACTACAGGCGCATGCCATGACACCCAGCCAATTTTTCTATTTTTAGTAGAGATGGGATCTCACTCTTGCTCGGGCTGATCTCGAACTCTTGAGCTCAAGCGATCTTTCCGCCTTGGCCTCCCAGAGTGCTAGGATTACAGGTGTGAGCCACCTTGCCCGGCCTCTACAATTACTTTTGCACCAACCTAATGGTAAATTAGCAGGGAGAAGTATCATAGGAACCAAAAAGTCTTCAGAAGAGACTTTGAAGAAAGAGATGGTCAACAGATGTTTAGTGCTTTAGAGTGTCCTTTCTAACCTTAACAAGGTCAATTTCAGTGGACTGTTGGAGGCAGCAGTCAGATAGCAGTGGGGTGTGAAAGGCAGATGGTAAGTATAGAGGATTTACTGGTCACTGATACGCTTTCTGTTTCATTCTGTGTTTTGAAGAGGGGCTTGAGCACATATGTTTATATGCTGGACTGGAAGGGCCAGAGAAGTTGGGAGAGGTAGGGCTTGGGCAGCATGTGGAAAAGTAGCTGCTAAGGGGATCAGGAGAGGAAAATGAAAGAGCAGCCTTCTTGGAGGTTTGAGAAGCAGATTGGATGCTGTAGGTCTGTTGTGGCCGCAGACTGCAGCAGACTGGTTTGCTTCTGTGTTTGGAGAGGAGCACAGTGTGCCAGGCAGTGGGAACACTATGTGCTAAGGGATTGGGTACTGGTGTCTAAAAGGTAGTGCTCATGGGGAACACCAAGCAGTTAAATATGCTGTAATTCATGATAAAGAGGCAGGAGATAATCCTGAAAAGCTTGGTGGGTGCCTAAATGATATAAAAAGAGTGTTTTATTATGTTAAGAAAGATTGTCTGAAGTGCATAGTTGAAGAAAGTTGTGGACTTGGAGGGTTCTGGCCTTGGCTCTGTTTCTGTGACATCTACCCTCTCTGAGCCTGGGTCTTCAACTATAAAATGTAAAGGTTGGTACTCTCCAGTGCTTTTGGAGTTAGAATTTTTCTGCTTGATTTTTCAGCTGGACTAAGCTGACTGAAAGATTCTTCAAGAATACACCTTGGCCTGAGGCTGAAGCCATTGCTCCACAGGTTGGCAACGGTAGGTGTGGGCTTTTTGTATCCTGTGTGCTGGATGGGATCCCACTGGGTCATTAGAAAGCTCAGGAGCATCTGTGGCTACTTTGCTCACCCTTTTGTTTCCCCAGGGCTTGGTACATAGTGAGTCCTTAGTAAAATAACTTGTTGAATGAAGGCTGAATAATTTGAGGGGACAGAGATCCTTCATTTGATGAAGGCTGAAATTGAGATCTTTTGTTCCTGTTTCCGTTTCCTTCTGTAATTTATTTGATGATGGTTACAGTCATTCTGGAATGGTCTCTCTAGCTTCCCACCCTTCACTTCTTAGGTGATGTCCTCTATATGGGTGAGGGAGGCAGATCCAACTTCATTGTTTTGAATGTGGATAACCAGCTTCCCAGCACTAGTATTTGAAAAAAACCATTCTTCCCCCCATTGGATTATCTTGAAAACAGTTGATTCATAAATGTGAGGGTTTATTTCTGGATGTTCAGTTCCATTCCATCGATCAGTATGTGTATCCCATGCTTGTATCACACCATCTTGATTACTATAGCTTTGTACTAAATTTGGAAATTGGGAAGTATAAGTCCTCCAACTTAGCTCTTTTTCAAGATTGTTTTGGCTATTCTGGGTCCCTTGGATTTCTTTATGAATTTTAGGATCAGCTTGTCAGTTTCTGCAAAGTAGCCAGCTGGGATTTTGACAGGAATTGCATTGAATCTGAAGCTCGATTTGTGGAGTATTTCCATCTTAACAATGTTAAGTCCTCCAATCCATGGACAAGGGATAGCTTTCCATTTATTTAAGTCTTCAATTTCTTTTTATTTTTCCCTGATCACTAGACAACCAAAGTAGGTCTTTAATTTCTTTCAGCAATGTTTTGTAGTTTTCATTGTATAAATCTTAACAAAATGTTACACCTGACGTTTTTTGAGCACTTACTTTTATTATCATTGTCTGATAAAAGGTTTAAACCTTAGTCTGAAATAAATATTTTCTATGTTGTTGAGATGTTAATATTTTGCGTGTAGGGAATGTAATATTATGTATATTAAGAACAATAGGAGTCTCATTTTTTAAATATACATATATTTATTTAGAAACAGGTAAAAATTCACAGGATTTATAATAAAAAAGGAGATTTGGTATAAAAATCCCCCTCCATCTTTTGTCCCAAGTTTTCAGTTTCTATCTCTGGAAACAACTAGTGTTACCATTTTCTTGTTTATCCTTTCTGTGATATTCTGTGCATGTATAAGCAAATGGGGATAATTCTTTTGTTCTTTTTTATATAAACTAAGCTTCCTTTTCTTTCTCTTGTTTTTTTTCCTACTTATAATTTTGGAGAGTGTTCTGCATCTCCAGGAGTCCTCAAGACCACCCCCAGGTTTGATTATTTGCTAGGAGGACTCACAGGACTCAGCATATAGTTGTACCCACATTTATGAGGGTTTATAGCAAAAGGATACAAAGCAAAATCAGCAAGGGGGAAAGGCGCATGGGCCAAAGTACAGAGGAACCAGGTACAAATCTCTCCCAGTGGAGTCACATGGGACATACGTGAAATGTCTATCAGGGAAGCTCATTACGGACTCAGTGCCTTGGGACTGTACTGGGGCCTAGTCATGTAGGTGCCTTCTCCCTAACACATACCAAAATTCTAGCCTCCCAGAAGGAAAGCAAGTATTCAACATAAAACCTTACTGGTTTTTTTATTTCTATTTTTTTTTTTTTTTTAATTGAGACAGAGTTTCACTCTGTTGCCCAGGCTAGAGTGCCATGGCGTCAGCATAGCTCACAGCAACCTGAAACTCCTGGGCTCAAGCGATCCTCCTGCCTCAGCCTCCCGAGTAGCTGGGACTACAGGCATGTGCCACCATGCCCAGCTAATTTTTTCTATATATATTTTTTTAGCTGTCCATATAATTTCTTTCTATTTTTAGTAGAGATGGGGTCTCGCTCTTGCTCAGGCTGGTCTTGAACTCCTGAGCTCAAACGATCCGCCCGCCTCGGCCTCCCAGAGTGCTAGGATTACAGGCGTGAGCCACCGTGCCCGGCCTATTTGAATTTTAATAGTGGCATATTGCCCTCTGGAACTATTGCTGTTTATTTATGTGCTGGTTTATTTAAGTAATTGGATGGCAGAAGTCTCTAAGTGGTGGAAGGAAATAGGTCTGAGGTTAAGATGAGGTTGACAGAGTAGAATGAGAAATGGATTTTCTCATTGCATGTATTCTTGGGCATATGCCTAAGAGTTTAGATGTTTATTCTCTAAAATCACCTTTATTCCTCCCTGCCAAAGGGCTAAAACTGCCCGAAGACCTCAGTTGTTCCGTGGATACTGAAGCACCCCTTTGCCATCTCTTTCAGATGCTGTCTTCCTGATTTTATACAAAGAATTATACTACAGGCACATATATGCCAAAGTCAGTGTGAGTATTTAAATGTTGCCAGTGGTTTTTTAAACTCATGGCATTTTTGTCCCTTGATCCAAGAGTGATCGGCATGTTTTTGAACTGTCTTTTAAGGAATGGCGGAGAGAAAAATTTAATCCAGAAAGCTGTTCCAAGCTCAAACTACGTAGCCTGTCTGTCCTTTTTGATTCTCCGGCCCCACAGTTCTCCCTGATGGGGCACTCACACCGTGAGCTGGGTGACAGGCTGCAGTACTAGAGGGTGTTTCCAGCACCTGTTGCTTTTTCTGCTTGGGATTCCCCTTTTCCCCTAGTGCTTCGTCCATGAGCCTCCTTTTGTCTGAAATGCACATGGCACTGTCAACTGTTTCACAGGCACAGTGCTAGGCACTTGGCACACATCTTCACGTCTCTGATCCTCATAGCAGTCCTACAAAGTTGGCAACTGAGGTGCAAAGAGGTTACTTGTTCTCAAGTTTATGCAACTAGTAAGTGGCAAAACTCCTTGAACCTAGGCCCATATTATTGTGACACCAGTGTTCTACGTGCTGTCTCAACTTTGAGCGCTTCCTGGATTCTTTTTTTCCCTGGTTTCTAAATTTTGGAGTGCCCCAAGTCTCTTAAAATACCATTTGTACTGTTTATACCGATGACTTAAAAAATCTATCTTTAGCCCAGTCTCTTCACTGAAGTCCAGACTTATATATCCAACTGACGGTTCAGCATCTCCACTTGCCTGTCTGATAGTCATCTCAAGCTTAACCTGTCCAAAACTTAACTCTTATTTTCCCTGTAAACCCATTCCTCCCATGTTAATCATCTCACTAAATGGTACACCTAGTTAACTGGACTGAAAATCTTTGTATCATTTTTTACTTTTCTCTGACTTGACATCCAACCTTGCAGCAAATCCTGTTCAGCCTAATCTTCAACATGACTAGTTTTAAATCCCTGGGGGTAGGTTTTTCATTGAATGTGCTTAATGTATTAAGCACCATACGTAATCTTATTTGATTGTGACTAGTCACAGCCTTCTTTTTCCTTTTTTCTTTTTTTTTGGAGACAGAGTCTCACTCTGTTGCTCAGGCTAGAGTGCCATGGCATCAGCCTAGCTCACAGCAACCTCAAACTCCTGGGCTCAAGCAATCCTTCTGTCTCAGCCTCCCGAGACTGTCTCAGTCTCAGTTGAGACTACAGGTGCACACCACCACACTTGGCTAATTTTTTCTATTTTTAGTAGAGATGGGGTTTCACTGTTGCTCAGGCTGATCTCAAACTCCTGACCTCAAGTGAACCTCCTGCCTCAGCCTCCCAGAGTGAGCCATTGCGCCTGGTCTCTCTCTCTTTTTTTTCTTTTTTTTTTTAAGACACAGGGTCTCAGTATGTTGACTAGACTGGACTCGAACTCCTGGGCTCAAGCAATCCTCCCTCCTCAGCCTCCCAAGTAGCTGGGACTACAGACATGCACCACTGTGCCTGGCTTAGTCCTGGTCTTGTTCACATTTTACAGAGAGATTAAATACCTTGTCAGAATCCCATGGTTAGTAAATTGTGGGGCTAAGATGCTAAGGCTGTGTTTTTCCCACTCCATCACAAATACATTGTTCATTTTATTGTTCCTTGCCTCAGAAACAGTCAGTGATTCTCAGTTGCCAGCAAGATAAAGACCAGATCAGGGGTCAGCAGCCTCTTCTGTGAAGGGCCAGGTAGTAAGTATTTTAGGCTTTGAGGGACATGATGGTCTCTGTCACACCTGTGTAGCTCTGCCTTTGTAGCAGTCACAATAAGTAATGAGTGGGCATGGCTGTGCTCTAGTAAAACTTATTTACAAAACAGGAGATGGAGTAGATTTGCTGACCCCTTGGCCTACATTCTTGTTTGGCACTGGAAGATGGATTGCTACATTCCTGGCCCAGTGTAGTCCGGTGTAGCCTGGTGCAGCATTGTCTCCTCTAACTCCGTAGCCTTCGAGTGCCATGATTTTATCTCTTTGCCTTTGTTAGTGTGGCTTTTCCTGAAATACTTGCCCTTGTCTCTGCTTTGCTAGATCTGCATGCCTGCTTTCTGCGTTTTAAGGTCTGTTACTATAAAACCTGATTGTGTTGCAGTGTTCAGTGCTCTTTTGAGCTGCTGTAGGATTTGCCTTCCCTCTCACTGAGCGCTCTTCACATGCTAAGGAGAGGACAGACATCAATTCTTGTTTGTTTGTTCTCAGCCATCATGGTAGACCCTGAGTAAAACACTTAAATATCTGTGTTCTGATGTCTCTCTGGTCTCTTTACAGGGAGGACCTTCCTTGGAGCAGAGGTTTGAATCCTATTACAACTACTGCAATCTCTTCAACTACATTCTTAGTGAGTCTGAGATTTGGCCAAGGGGATGTGGTTATAATGAGGGCCAGCATTGGCTTCCAGCTCTTTTTTGTAGGATTTTTTTTTTTTTTTTTTTTAGAGATAGGGTCTCACTCTGTTGCTCGGGCTATTGGAGTGCAGTGGTGCAATCATAACTCCTGGACTCAAGTGATCCTTCCACCTCAGCCTCCCAAGTAGCTGGGACTATAGGTGTACACCACTGTGCCCGGCTAATTTTTTTTTTTTTTTTGGAGACAGAGTCTCGCTCTGTCACCCTGGCTAGAGTGGCCTCATCATAGCTGGTCTTTAACTCCTGGACTCAAGCAGTCCTTCTGTCTCAACCTTCCGAGTAGTTGGGATTACAGGCGGGAATCATCTCACCCAGCTTTAGCAGGATTTTAATATGCAAGTGGAAGAAGGGAGGTCTTGTGATTCATAGTCCTTTAAAGAGAAATTACAAAGAACATTCTGCACCTTTACTGAATGGGCAAAGACGTTGGTTTGAATCTGACTTTTTTGTGATCTGCACAGATGCTGATGGTCCTGCTCCCCTTGAACTACCCAATCAGTGGCTCTGGGATATCATCGATGAATTCATCTACCAGGTATCTGGTCAGCTTCAGTCTAGTTTAATATAACTGGTCTGAGCAAGGAGCAGCTGCTACCATTGTTTGTGTTGTTCAAAAGATGCATAGTGTAAAAACTATGCATCTTAGTGTAAAGTATCCTTTGACAGTGGACTCCCGCGTCGCATGGTTTTGTGAAGACACAATGAAGGCTAAGCGTGCTCCACATAGGAACTTGGAAGTGGGATGAGTTGAGTGCCTGACTTTCACCAAATTCTTACTTCACCTTGAAAGGTGGTCTGGCAGGAACAACACAGGCTTCATAGGTTTTGGAGCCAGGTGGAGGTGGATTCTAGTTTGGGGGCTACCACCTAGTAGCGTTATAACAGTGACATGTTATTTAAGTTCTCTGAGCCTCACTTTCATGTACAAAATGGAAACATTCTATATCTTGATTATGCAGGCGGTTATTTGAGTATATGCTTGGTCAGAATACACTAGAACATTTTTACAAAAAAGGAAGTATCACCTATCTCAGGGTGTTATTGTTGAGGTTGCACCAAGAAATGTGCCAGATGAAAATAACATACAACATACAGCAGCTGTGTAGCTGGGGGTAAGAATTGAGGTTTTGCTGTTCACTGGCCCTGAAAGTTGGGCGTGTACTTAACCCCACTGTGCATTGGTTTTTTCATCTCTAAAGAGGAGTTGTTGAAGACCGGGTGTAGTGGCTCACTCCTAGCACTCTCGGAGGCCAAGGCAGGACGATTGCTTGCGGTCAGGAGTTTGAGACCAGCCTGAGCAAGAGCAAGACCCCACCTCTACTAAAAATAGAAAAAATGAGCTGGAAGTCGTGGCAGGAGGCTAAGGCAGGACTACTGCTTGAGCCCAGGAATTGGTCATACCACAGCACTCTGGTTGGGGTGACAGAGTGAGACTCTGTCTCAAAAAAAAAAAAAAGTTGGGAAGATTGCTCGGGTACTGCATGTGAAGTGCTTAGCATGGTACCTGTCACAGAATAGTTAATAAATGTTGCCTATTCATCATGATGATCATCAGTGTCATTATTCTTTTCCATCTTTTCTTTAGCCCAGTCCTTTTATTCTTTGGAAATACAGAATAAAAACATCAAATGTAGGATTTGGGAAAATATAACCTTTTTCCCCCATGTTTTGTGGGTATAGCTCTCACTAGGTATTGCAGGGTAAATTGCTGTCTTAATAAAAACATTGTTTGAGCTCCATGGACCAGAGAGACTGTGAATACAAAGTGCTGACAAGTTATGATGGGCAAGCTGAGAAAACCGTCATGGGGCTCTTTGAGAAAGTGCCTTCCTGCTTAAGATTAAGCTTCAGTGCCTTTTACAGTGAAGGCCACAATCTGCACTGGCCTTATTTGCCCTCTCTGGCTTCTTGGCCTGCATTGGCCTCATTGGGCGTACTTTCAGGTGGTTGGCAGTCGTGCTGACTCAGGGGAAGTGAATGAGGATCATCTGTGCTGAGTTTCTTCATCCCTCTGAAGATAATCATAATTCCCTCTTCTTAGCCCTGTTTTCTCATTAAGAAGCTTAAGGTGCTTTCTATTTCTAACAAGGACTGTCCAGTGAGGATCATTGAGTGCCTGGTGTGATTCTTCCTGGCCAGATAGATGCCACGTGGGGTTAGTGGCTCCTCCTCACCACTCCTCATTTATTTTTGTTGATACAAGTACTATATGAATGTGTTGTTACTGCTAAGGGTTTTTTTTTTTTTCAAACTGCAAATAAAGTACCTGTCTTCCTTGCCTTTGCAGAGGCATCAATTATTGTCCGTAAGGAAATGCACTATGTTGATATTTCTGTCAAGTACACGTAATGAGAGATTATTTATTTTTTTTTTTTTGTGACAGAGTCTCCCTCTGTCACCCAGGCTAGAGTGCCATGGCATCAGCCTAGCTCACAACAGCCTCAAATTCCTGGGCTCAAGCAATCCTCCTGCCTCAGCCTCCTGAGTAGCTGGGACTACAGGTGTGCACCACCACACTCAGCTAATTTGTTTTTTGTATTTTTAGTCACTTGGCTAATTTTTTTTCTTTTTCTTTTCTTTTCTTTTCTTTTCTTTTTTTTTTTTTTTTTGAGACAGAGTCTCGCTCTGTTGCCCGGCTAGAGTGCCGTGGCGTCAGCCTAGTTCACAGCAACCTCAAACTCCTGGGCTTAAGCGATCCTGCTGCCTCAGCCTCCCGAGTGGCTGGGACTACAGACATGCACCACCATGCCCGGCTAATTTTTTCTCTATATATTTTTAGTTGTCCATATAATTTCTTTCTATTTTTAGTAGAGACGGGGTCTCATTCTTGTTCAGGCTGATCTCAAACTCCTAAGCTCAAGTGATCCTCACATCTTGGCTTCCTAATAGTGCTAGGATTATAGGTGTGAGCCACCACGCTGGCCTTTTTTAATTTTTTTTTAGAGGCAGGGTCTCGTTCTGTTGCCCAGTTGGTGTGCAATCATAGCTCACTGTTGCCTTGAACTCCTGGGCTCAAGCAATCCTCTCCCCTCAGCCTCCTGAGTAGCAAGGGCTGCAGGCATGTACCACCACGCCTGGCTAATTTCTCAATTTTTTGTAGAGATGGGGTTTCACTATGTTGCTCAATCTGGTCTTGAACTGGCCGCAAGGAATCCTCCCGCCTGGGCCTCCCAAAGTGCTAAGATTACATATGTGAGCCATTGCGCCTGGCCTGAGAGAGAGATCATAAAAAGGCATCATGCTCTGTGTGCCATTTGCTGTGACTGGTAACATTTAAACTATGTCTTCATAGAACTAACTGGCTTGTTCTTTTACTGTAGTGTATATGATAGGACATACCACTCCTCTCATGATGGTTTGGATTGTCAGTTGCCACTATTATAAAAAGGGAATTGGCCGGACATGGTGGCTCACACCTGTAATCCTAGCACTCTGGGAGGCCGAGGCGGCAGGATAGCTTGAGTTCAGGAGTTCGAGACCAGCCTGAGCAATAGTGAGACCCTCCTCTCTACTAAAAATACAAAGAAATTATCTGGACAACTAAAAATACATAATAGAAAAAAATTAGCCAGGCATGGTGGCGCATGCCTGTAGTCCCAGCTACTCAGGAGGCTGAGGCAGAAGGATTGCTTGAGCCCAGGAGTTTGAGGTTGCTGTGAGCTAGCCACAGCACTCTAGCCCAGGAAACAGAGCGAGACTCTCTCAAAAAAAAAAAAAGGGGTGAATTAATGAATATCCTTGCATGTGTTATACATAGGTATATTTCTAGAGATCACGACCTAAAAGTAGGATTGTTGGTTGAAAGATCTTTGCTTTTTATTTCAAATCAGCTTTATGGAGGTATAGTTTACATACAATACAATGTACCGATATACTATGTAGTTGATGAGATTTGACCACTGTATATGTATCATCACAATTAAGATAAAGAACATTTTAATCACATTTTGTTTTTCTTTCTTTTGAGAGGATGTCTTACATTGTTGCCTGGGCTACACTGCAGCCTCAAAACTCCTATGCTCTAGCAGTCCTCTGCCTCAGCCTCTCCAGTAGCTGGGACTACAGGCATGTACCACCATGCATAGCTAATTTTTCTATTTTTTGTGGAGATGGGATCTCACTGTGTTATTCAGGCTGCTCTTCAACTCCCAGCTTCAAATGATCCTCCTGCCATCCTCCTGCTATGACCTCCCAAAGTGCTAGGGTTATAGGCAAGAGGTGCCCACCTCACTTTGAAATTTCATAAATAGTAACATATTATCTTTTCAGTGGGCTGTATCAAATTGTTCTACTGCCAGCAGCATTGGAGAGCAACTGTTTTCTATACTGGATGTTACCAGTCTGTTTAATTTTTGTCAGTTTGATGGGAAAGAAATGGTAATCTCAGATTACATTTTTCTGATAACTAAAGAGATTGAACATTTTCTTGCTGATTTATGAGAATTCCTTATATATTCTGGATATTATTGTTTATTATAAAATCAGAAACTTTTTGTCCTACATTCTTATATGAAGATAATATTTTAGAACTGAAGAACAATCTTACATCATGACCTAGATTCTAGGTCTCTGGTTTCCACACCTGGTGCATACCAGAATTAGCCAGGGAGTTTTTTAAAATGGGGCCAGATGCAGTAGCTCATGCCTGTAATCCTAGCACTTTGGGAGGCCGAGACAGAAGGATCACTTGAGGCCAGGAGTTTGAGACCAGCTTGGGCAACAGAGTAAGACCTCATCTCTACAAAAAAAAATAGAAAAATTAGCTAGGTGTGGTGATATGCACCTGTAGTCCCAGCAACTTGGGAGGCTGAGGCAGGAGGATTGCTTGAGCCCAGGAGTTTGAGATTGCTGTGAGCTATGATGACACCATTACACCCTAGCCCGGGCAACAGAGCAAGACCCTGTCTCAAAAAAAAAAAGTCTGATTGAATGGGTAGTCTGCTGTACTGTTAGCTGCATGACTGATGGAGGCAGCCAAGCACTGGTTCTAGGTAGAACCACTGACCTAAACAAATTTCTATGGCATGCTGTTTGTGTGTGCCTTACACTTGGCCAGACTCTAGTTGAGAGTGATAGAGAGGTGACACAGACTGGGCATTGGTGTTCAGCTCTGATAGGAAAGGCACACATATGCAGATACCTACACCACATCATTACTCATAATCCTGGCCTTGGCATGGTGAAGGAATATCTGAATAGATCAGTTACAGGAGCACCTCTGGTGCTTTGTTTGCCAGGTCAACTGCATTGTGACTCCCAGAGATTGCAAGTGACTTTAGGTTGTGCTGTACTGCAAATTGAATGGTTTTTCCATTCTAATCCTAGAGATTTTTACTTAATTGTAGAATAAGTAACATTCAGTAATGAATAAAATTTACAATGTAATCAAAGATGGGTTTGAAAAACAGTGTACAAAATGATTTAGAATGGGAAATGGTTGTCTTACCTTTCCCTTTCCCTTTCCCTGTCCGGAGCCCTGGTGGTGCCTCATTTGCAGCAGTATATGAACTGTCACTGGGGGTTTATAATGCTGCTAAATCTTTCCCTTCTTCCTCAACAGTTTCAGTCATTTAGTCAGTACCGCTGTAAGACTGCCAAAAAGTCTGAGGAGGAGATTGACTTCCTTCGTTCCAATCCCAAAATCTGGAATGTTCATAGTGTCCTCAACGTCCTTCATTCCTTGGTAGACAAATCCAACATCAATCGGCAGTTGGAGGTATACACAAGTGGAGGTGAGTGCAATAGGCTGGTTGCCATGACCTGTGAGTTTCCAGCTGCTTGCCGTCTGTTCCAAACGAGTAGATACTGCCAGTAGAGCAGATGAGTCACCCTTAGGCAGTGGGCTGTTGGCTCTTCTTTGGTGCTTCAGTATCAACAGTAGCTGAATGCTGATGGTGGGGGCTACTGGGCTTGGCAGTCTGTTGAGGGACAGACTAAATCAAAGCATATTGAAATTTACATTTGTAAACACTTCCACTGTGTCTCCAGGAACTTTGTTTAGATTATTGCTTCTCAAACTTTTTGGTGTCAAAACGTTTCTTAAAATATTGAGAACCACAAAGTTTATCTATATTAAAAAAAATTTTTTTTTTCCAATAAAAGTGGCATTTTTGCAGGTGTCTTCAGTGTCAGGCTTTATCATTTTTGCTTCTACATTCAATGTGTTACAATATACTGTTTAGATTGAAGTATATAAGGAAAATCTGGCCTCACAGAGACAGTTAGTTGATATAGGGAGAAGTATTTTAGTAGCCTTTTCAGGCAATACGGATTTTCTTTGATACTATACTGTACATGTAGCAGTATGTACAAGTCGAACATCCCTAATCCAAAAATCCGAAGTGCTCCAAAATCCCCAAATTTTAGAGTGCATATATAATGGCACAGTGGAAAATTTTATATGTGATCTTAAAGTATTGTAATAAAATTACATTCAGGCTATATGTATAAGGTGTATATGAAACAATGAATTTTGTGGTTAGACTCGGTTCTCATCCCCAGGATATCTTGTTTTATATATGCAAATATTACAAAATCCAAAATACTCTGAAATATGAAGCATTTCTGATCACAGGCATTTTAGAATGATACTCAAACTGATTCTTTGAAACAAATGGTAGTTTCATACAGGTTAGGTGCAGTGAGGGATCTGAAACTATATTGTGACCCTGGTTATATTAAAGTTATTGGTCTATCCTGCAAATTGGGTCTTTTACATCCATGTGTGATTTGATAAGCTATTGGTTCACTGAGTTATGAGGATGTTCCAAATGTTGACACATTTTATTACAAAGGTTTTTTTGTTTGGTGTTGTTTTTGAGATAGGGTCTCACTGTATTGCCCAGGTAGGGTGCAGTGGTGACATCATAGCTCACTGCAGCCTCAAACTCCTAAGCTCAAGCCATCCTCCTGCCTGCCTCCCAAAGTGCTAGGATTACAGGCATGAGCCACTGAGCCTAACACAGTTTTGTTTGTTTGTTTGTTTTTGTTTTTTTGAGACAGAGTCTCACTCTGTTGCCCGGGCTAGAGTGAGTGCCGTGGCATCAGCCTAGCTCACAGCAACCTCAAACTCCTGGGCTCAAGCAATCCTGCTTCAGCCTCCCGAGTAGCTGGGACTACAGGCATGCGCCACCATGCCCGGCTAATTTTTTCTCTATATATATTTTAGTTGGCCAGATAATTTCTTTCTATTTTTAGTAGAGACGGGGTCTCGCTCTTGCTCAGGCTGGTCTCAAACTCCTGACCTCGAGCGATCCACCCGCCTCGGCCTCCCAGAGTGCTGGGATTACAGGCGTGAGCCACCTCGCTCGGCCCATAGTTTTTTTTTAAATCACGTTTGTTACCTTTGCCACTGACCAACCTCATCAGGCAGATCTTTTATTTGGAAGCTGTAGAGCTTGTAGTAGCAGGTACAAGTTTTATATAAAGTTTTTTCATTTTTGCTTAAAAGCTCAAATTTTTGGCTGGGGGTGGTGGCTCACGCCTGTAATCCTAGCACTCTGGGAGGCCGAGGCAGGAGCATTGCTCAAGGTCAGGTGCTCGAGACCAGCCTGAGCAAGAGCCAGACCCCGTCTCTACTAAAAATAGAAAGCAATTAGCTGGACAGCTAAAAATATATATAGAAAAAATTAGCCGGGCATGGTGGCGCATGCCTGTAGTCCCAGCTACTCGGGAGGCTGAGGCAGGAGGATCATTTGATCCCAGGAGTTTGAGGTTGCTGTGAGCTAGGCTGATGCCACGGCATTCTAGCCCGGGCAACAGAGTGAGACTCTGTCTCAAAAAAAAAAAAAAAGAAAAACCTCAAATTTTTTATTGGCAGGAATCCCTGTCAGTTGTTTTCATTGAAGTGTGATAGGTTTACTTCATTCATTTTTGAAAAAATATCTGCTGAATAACCAGTTTGTGTCAGTTCTTTCAAATAAAAATGGTGCTTCATGAAAAAAAGGGACTCGTTCTTTTAAGTGCATGGCAAAAAACAGTACAATGACTACTGTACAGTTTGGTGTCACTGCCTGTTTTATGCTAAGTTGACAGTAGTTTTACTCAGCATTGTTTTTGCGTCATCAGTGCAAATGTTGGCTCAGTGAGAAAGGCAAATAGCATCTTAGTGTTATTAGGAAAATACTTTTCACCTCATGGACTTCTGAAAGGAGGGGCCTGTTACTGATGAGAGGGGTCCTCTCATATTCTCAGGTGTGTTGTGGCCAGAAAAAATTTAAAAATAAACTGTCTCCCTGTAAGCAATTGTTGGTGAATTTAAGATTAACATAAGGTTAGTCATGCTGTTTATTGGTATTCCTTTGAAGACAGAGTTATTTCCTTTTGAAGGAAGCTTTAAGGCTACCAGCAGGTGAGTTTATTGAGTAACATTCAGAGGTTGGGCTTGCCTTTTACCTGCCTCCTGCTGAAGGGTTCACAGTGTCTGTCTCTCTTAGGTGACCCTGAAAGTGTGGCTGGGGAGTATGGACGGCACTCCCTCTACAAGATGCTTGGTTACTTCAGCCTGGTGGGGCTTCTGCGCCTGCACTCCTTGTTGGGGGATTACTACCAGGCCATCAAGGTGCTGGAGAATATCGAACTGAACAAGAAGGTAATTGCCTGTTACCTCTGGCTCATCTTCCCAAAGCCAGAATGTCTGTCCACTTCTAGAGAAACTCTCTGATTTCTTAGGACAAATTTCCAAGAGAGGTAAAAGGACATTGCTACAGGCCAGTTGAAAATTGAGACTAAAACTAGACAAACACCTGCAGTGAAATTCTGGGCCTAGACGATTTTGGGGTTAATTATACTCCTTGATTCTGTTTTTTGAAGAGGATGATAATGGCAGCTTTTTCTATTCAAGTTTCACTGGTCTTAAAGAAAGAAAGATTTAGTTCTAAGATGATATATCTATCAATACATGGTTAGTTGTGATTTTCCTAGCCACAGGAAAACAGATACTGTGTTTGTGATGTTTGGTTCGTGTGTGTGCATGCGTGCACATGTGTGTTTTTGTCTTACCTGTCCTTTCTTTAGAGGGCTTCTTTGAAAAAAGCAAGGAAAAATAACAAAACAGGTATACAGAGTGTTAGAGCTGAAAAAGATTTTAGGGGTCATCTGGTCCAGTCCCTTCCTGTTAACAGCTAAGAAAATGGAGGCCTCAAAACATAATCAGTGAACAGTACAATCTGCTCTTAGATCCTCTGACACCAGAGCCAGAGCTTTCTCTGGGTAGTTCAGGGCCTCTGCAGGAGAAGTTCTCCATGTTTCCATCTCAACTGGCACCAGGCCTCACTAAGTTTCAGGTCCCATCTGGGATGAACTGGGACTCATGGATGTTTGTTCCACCTCCTTCCTCAGAGCATGTATTCCCGTGTGCCAGAGTGCCAGGTTACCACATACTATTACGTTGGTTTTGCGTATTTGATGATGCGTCGCTACCAGGATGCCATCCGGGTCTTTGCCAACATCCTCCTTTACATCCAGAGGACCAAGAGCATGTTCCAGAGGACCACGTATAAGTATGAGATGGTAAGGGGTCTCTGTGTGCAGCCTGGGGCCTTTTTAATCAGCTGACTCCTTGGCTTGTATACCAAGTTTTCAGTAAACCCCATCCAAAATTTTGCTGTGTTAAGCTGGCAAGGTGGCAAAAACATATAGTCCCAGCTACTTGGGAGGCTGAGGCAGGAGGATCACTTCAGGACAAGAGTTCAAAGCTATAATGCCCAGGATCATACCTATGAATAGCCACTGCACTCTAGCCTAAGCAACAGAGTGAGATCCCATCTCTTAAAAAAGAAGAAAGGAGAAAAAAGTTGCTAGTTTGTATGGTTTTTTCCAATATAATTTTTTTAATGGTTAGCCTACTCTGAGAGTTTCTGTTATGTCTGTTACCTGAGATCATTAACATCTGGTGATAAGGACTATGGATGGGTTCAAGATATGCATAGAATTAATTAGGAGGAGGTTTCTAGGAAGAGAGAACAGCATGAGCAAAGGGGTTGAGTATTACATCGACACAATAAACCATTTTGGCTGGGAGGGCTGGAGAGTAGTGTGAATTAGGGTATTAGACTTTGGAATAACCTTCGTTACCCAGGTAAAGTACAGTCTTGTGTTGCTTAACAACAGGGATCCGTTCTGAGAAGTGCATCGTTAGGTGATATTGTTGTATGAATGTCATGGAGTATGCTTACATAAACCTAGATGGTATAGCCTTCGACGTACCAGGCTATATGGTGTAGCCTATTGCTCCTAAGCTACAAACCTGTACAGCATGCTATTGTACTGAATATTGTTAGCACTTGTAACACAATGGTATTTGTATATATAAAAATAGAAAAGATAAAGTAAAAATATGGTATTATAATCCTATGGGACCACCATTGTATATACAGCCTGTCCTTGACCTAAACATTGTTGTGAAGCACATGACTGTATTTAGTCTGTATTCTGTAGGCATCGGGGTACCGTCAAAGGTTTTAGGTAACTTGATCTTAACTGATGTAAAAGGATTGACCTGGTGGTATGTGTGGAGTACCCTGGAGAGACTTAAGACAGAATTGCCAGTAAGGAATCCAGGAGATGACCAGGGAGGACCTGGAGCTATGACAGATGACAGAAGTTCAGTAGAGCTAGAGGGAGGATGGGAAGAGAAAGTTTGGTGACTGGTACAGGACAACAGGTTAAGTTGGAAGATCTGTGCAGAGTACATCTGGGAGGATAGTGGGGCCACATAAGTAGTGGGGACCTCAGAAAGTCCATCTCACTTGACCCACAACACTCTCCACCCCTTCCCCAGATTAACAAACAGAATGAGCAGATGCACGCGCTGCTGGCCATCGCCCTCACTATGTACCCCATGCGTATTGATGAGAGCATTCACCTCCAGCTACGGGAGAAGTATGGGGACAAGATGCTGCGCATGCAGAAAGGTGACCCACAGGTCTATGAGGAACTTTTCAGCTACTCCTGCCCCAAGTTCCTGTCACCTGTAGTGCCCAACTATGACAACGTGCACCCAAACTACCACAAAGAGCCCTTCCTGCAGCAGCTGAAGGTGTTTTCTGATGAAGTGCAGCAGCAGGCCCAGCTCTCAACCATCCGCAGCTTCCTTAAGCTCTACACCACCATGCCTGTGGCCAAGCTGGCTGGCTTCCTAGACCTCACAGAGCAGGAGTTCCGGATCCAGCTTCTTGTCTTCAAACACAAGATGAAGAACTTGGTGTGGACCAGTGGTATCTCTGCCCTAGATGGTGAATTTCAGTCCGCCTCCGAGGTCGATTTCTACATTGATAAGGTATGGCTATACCCTGGGCTAGGATCTATGGGGCACTCTGTTCATCTGTTTAATAATATTTATTACGGGTTCACTATCTTCTTGGTCACTGTCTGTATACATGGGATACACCAGTGAACAAAATCAACAAAGATTCCTGCCCTTGTGGTGCCACCATTCTCTTGTTTAAAAAAGAAAAATAGGGGAGTTCGGGAGTGGTTGCTCACATTGTACTCCTAGTGCTTTGGGAGACCAAGGTGGGAGAATCACTTGAGGCCAGGAGTTCGAGACGAGCTTGAGCAACATAGCAAGATCCCATCTCCACAAAAAAATAGAAAAATTAGCCAATGTGCTGGTGCACACCTATAGTCCCAGCTGCTTAGGAGGCCGAGGCAGGAGGATTACTTGAGGCCAGGCATTTGAGGTTGCAGTGAGCTATGATGATACCACTGTACTCTAGCCCAGGCAACAAAATGAGACCTTGTCTCAAAAAAAAAAAAAAAAAAGTAATAAACAATATACATTGTAATTCAACAAACTATGGTAGTAGGTTAGAAGTTGCCAAGCACTACAGAGTAAAGGTAGAAGCAGTGAAAGGCACTGTTTGCAGCATTAAATAAGGTACTCAGGCTTTGCTGAGAAAGTAAAATTTAAGCTAAGACTTGAAGAAAGTGAGGGAGTTAGCCAGCCACGTCTGGGTAAAGTGAAGAGCATTCCAGGCATAGGGAGCAGTTAGAACAAAGGCCCCAGGGCGAGGAGTGAGCCCAGTAAGTTTGAGGACAGCTGCAGTATGCCTGAGTGGCCTGAGAGAGTAGGCTGTGGTAGATGAGGTTAGAGAAAACAGGGGGACGGGTGCCTGTAGACTGTTGGAAGTACTTTAGCAAGCGGGAAGCCATTATCCTGACTTCTGACACCATGGTTAGTGTTACCTGTTTGTGAACTTCATACAGTGGAATTGTACTGTGTGAGCTCTTTATGTGTCTGGCTTCTCTTTTGCTCAATGTCTTAATTGAGAGAATCACCATCCAGTGTCATTGTATGTAGTAGTAGTTCGTTCATGCTTATTGCTTTGTGATAGTTTAACATCTGTAATTATTGTACTGCAGTTTGTCCATTCTCCTATTGATGGACATTTAGGTGGTTTTGACTATTACAGAAAATACACACAGGAGCCAGGTGTGATAAGCCACATTTGTAATACCAGCACTTTGGGAGGCCGAGGCGGGAGGATCTCTTGAGTTCAAGAACAGCCTGGGCAACATATCAAGACCCTTGCCACTATAAAAAAAATTCCCCATAATAAGCTGAAATAAAAAAAAAAAAATTACCCAGGCATGGTGGTCCATGGTCCTAGCTGCTCAGGAGATTGAGGCAAGAAGATTGCACAAGCCCAGGATTTCGAAGCTGCAATAAGGCTCCAGTGATCTGCGATCATGCCACTGCACTCCAGTCTGAGTGACAGAGTGAGACCGTGTCTCTAAAAAAGGAAAAGAAAGAAAATACAGCATTTTTATAGAGTGGCTATCCATGGTCCATCTAAGTTTTTTTTTACTAATGCACTTATATATGTCTGTGTATGCATCAAGTTCTTTCTGGAAGGATACACAAGCAATAGAGCAGTGGTTTCCTCAGAGGAGAGGAAGGGCAGGTTGACAAACGGTGTTTTCACAGTTGTGATTTTAAGTTCAAGCTGGACATTAGAAGCTTTTAAAAGAACTAAGTTTTATTTTCTTACATGAGTTTTTTAAGGCCTAAGATAGTCTAGGCTCCTGGAATTACTCTTTCTGTGAGATACCACCTCCCCTTTTTGCTTGTCTTCCCCACGTACATACACTGACAAGTGAAGAAAACATTCTGCTCAGACATGTTTGGAAACCTGATACGGACTCAGGAGAGTCTATTAAATCAGTGAACTAGTATCTGTTGTGTCTTTTGGAATATTCTTAGCCAGTATCTCTTAGGTATTGTTTCTGTTCCCCTCTCTTCCTTCTGGAACTCTTATTTAATGTTTGTTAGACCTTATTCTGTCCTGCCTGTCTCTTAAACCCTTCTTCCATATATTCTATCTTTTTATCTCCCGTATTCGGATGATTTTTTTTTTTTTTTTTTGAGATAGAGTCTTGCTCTATTACCTGGGATAGAGTGCCATGGGGTCAGCCTAGCTCACGGCAACCTCCAACTCCTGGTCTCAAGCAATCCTCCTGCCTGAGCCTCCTGAGTAGCTGGGACATGCGCCACCAAGCCCGGCTAATTTTTCTATTTTTAGTAGAGATGGGGTCTTCCTCTTGCTCAGGCTGGGATTTCTTTTGATTGATCATCCTATACCTTATTAATCTCTTTTCCTCTGTCTATTTCTCGCTTCTCTGTTTTTTTAACTTGAGGTATGGTCCTTTGTTATATGCTTGGTTATTTTTTACTACATAGGGTTCATTGTCCTTGGAAAATTATTTTTCAGCATTCCTTCAGGCCTAGGATGAATGAATGTTCATTCCTCTAGAGGTGATATGCTTTTGTCTCTTCAAGGCGCTTTGGGATATTATTGGTCGGAGATCACCATAAACTGAGCTTATAGCTTTGAGGTCCCCTGGACCACCCAGGGGACAAGCCCAGGCTGCAGACTGTTAAAAGAGTCATCTTGTGTTTGTTTGTAAGGTCTCTGGGATGGGTCGCTTTTATAGGTCTCCCTCTACTTGGCAGGATTTGCTTGGAGTGGAGAGTGGGATGGCAGTTCACTTCTGGTTCACCTCTGGCTTGAGGATGAAGTCCTTTGGGATCCCAGCATTAAAACGAGGATCTTCTGTTAGACTGCCCTGGCCTTGGTTTGTCCCTCAACCCAGGTTTTCTAGAATCAGCAAATGTCCTTGCGGCAGAGGAGGCTTTTGTGCTTTGCTTAGAATGGTTTCTGTTTTCCTTTAAACAGTTCTTCTACTTTTATTCTCTTGTTAGCTTTTTGATGCTATAAGGAAAATTTTAAAAATATCATGCATTTTTAGTTTTAAAGTATACAGTTCAGTGATTATTAGTATGTTCAAAATGTTTTTCAACCATCACCCCTATCTAATTCTAGAATATTTCTATCCCCCAAAAAGGAAACACCCTACCCAATAGCAGTCACTTCCAATTTCCTCATCCCCTGGCAAACCACTTTCTCTCTCTATGCATTTGACATTTCATGTAAACAGAATCATATAATATGTGGTCTTTTGTGTTTGGCTTCTTTCACTGAGCATGTTTTCAAGTTTCATCCACATTGCGGCATATATCAGTACTTTTATTCTTTGTATGGCTGAATAATATTTGTTTATCCATTCATTAGTTTTTGGCCATTTTGGGTTTTTTTTTCCACTTTTTGGCTATTATGAATAATGGTGCTATGAATATTCATGTATAAGTTTTTCTATGAACGTTTGTTTGTTTGTTTGTTTTTGAGAGAGTCTTATTCTGTCGCCCTGGCTAGAGTACAGTGGCATCATCCTAGCTCACAGCAACCTCAAACTCCTGGGCTCAAGTGATCTTCCTAACCCCAGCCTCCGGAGTAGCTTGGGCTACAGATGTGCACCACCATGCCAGGCTAATTTTTCTATTTTTAGTAGAGACAGGGTCTCGCTGTTGATCATGCTGGTCGCAAACTCCTGAGCTCAAGTGATCCTCCCACCTCTGCCTCCCAGAGTGCTAGAATTATGGGCATGAGCTACTGCGCCCAGCCAAGTTTCTGTGTGAATGTATGTTTTTAATTCTGAGATATAGATCTAGTTGAGGAATTGCCAGATCAGTTTGGCTGGTTTGTTTTTGAAAGTTCCTCTGGCTTTTTCTTCATTTAGAGTTTATGGCTTTTGGAAGCCTTGGTGTTTGGCAGAACTTAGCTATCCCTGACACGAACAGACTTGCCAAAAGTAAAAACATGTCAACAGTGGAAGTTTTTCGATGTTGTTTTAAATCATTCTTTTAAAAATCAAACAAAACTATCCTACCTATGCAGGATCATGTCAGCTACCTTCAGTCCTTTGGAGTTCTCAGTGCCTGACATGCACATTCTTTGGCAATATCAGTGAAGTGCCTCTCTTGTCTTTTAGTGACCCAGCCTAACTAATCTCAACTATCTGAATGGTTTCAAAAAACATTTCTCCCAAGATTTGGCAATTTGGTTATTACAAGTGAAATTTTGCTATGAGATTATATTAAGGTTAGGTTAATAATATGTTTCTGATTTAAAGTCCCTATATCAAAATTTTTTAATTGCATGTTTTTATTATTGGTCCTCTGTTGTATTACTAGTTCAGTTTTGTCTTTGGCAAAATGCTTCCTGGTTTTTTTGTTTGTTTGTTTGTTTTACTTTTCATTTCTAAACTTGAAGAAAATCCTATCAAAGAGATTTAGAAAGTTCTTGAGGTTGGGCGCAGTGGTTCACACCTATATAACCCTAGCACTTTGGGAGACGGAGTCAGAAAGATCACTTGAGGCCAGAAGTTGGAGATCAGCCTGAGTAAGAGTGAGACCCTGTCTCTACAAAAAAATAGAAATATTAGCTGGGTGTCGTGTTGCATGCCTGTGGCTCAGGAGTTTGAGATTGCAGTGAGCTGTGATGATGGCACTGCATTCTAGCCTGGGCGACAGAGCAAGACCCTGTCTCAAAAAAGGAAAAAAGAAAATTCTTGGGCTTTAAGCTAGAGTATGTAGAGATTTTGTAAGTAAAGTGATGTTCAATATATTTTGACCTAAAAACAAAATAAAACTGGACTGATTTGCCAATCTTACCAACAGTGTGTGAGAATAAAAACCATTTTTATTGCTAAAAGATTCATGTTCATTGAAAAAGAACAAATAAACGAGTTGATAAGAAAATAAAAACAGCCATTTAGAAAGAGCGAGCTGCTGTTAACTGATTATACTTTTCCAGTGGACCTTGTCAACCCTCCTTTGCTTTGAAAAGCAGTGTAGGGAATTATCTCACACTCAGTATCCTTATTATTTACAAGTCCATAAGTGGGTCATGGATTAGATGACCCTGCCCCTTCCTTCCACCTTTCTGCTCTTCTCTGACTGTGCTTCTCCCCACAGGACATGATCCACATCGCGGACACCAAGGTTGCCAGGCGCTATGGGGATTTCTTTATCCGCCAGATCCACAAATTTGAAGAGGTGAGAGTTCTGAGAGAGTTTGTTGGCTGGGGGTAGATTAGGAACTGAGTGGGGAGTTTTAACATTTTTATTTCTGATTTCTATTTTTAAGAAAGCCTGAAAGTGACCCTTTAAGTTTCAGACTTAAAGCTAGACTGGATGGCTACTTGGGGTTTGGGGAGTGGGGTTGGGCCTGTAGGAATCGCTGTGTCAGCCTTCTCTGCAGCATCTTTTTCCAAGATCTCTGTCTTCGTGTGGCCAGCTCCTCTCCCTCCCTGGTATTTCCTAATATGGGTGGATTCACTGCCTGCTCTTACCCGTCCCTCCCCATTTGGCACTGTTCTCCATCCAGCTCAGACAGGTCTGACCAGTTCTAGCAGGCTGGAGGACAGGAAGCTCTGTTCTGACAGACTTGGTGCATCCCTCATCTTTCCCTGGGAGGGGTCTTGTGGGTCAGGCCAAACACTGGAACGGTGTGGGTCTCTCTTTGTGGCCACCACTGAAACCGCTGTGTCCTGGTGCTGTGGGTCCTCCAGCAGAGGTCAGTCTCCTGCAGGATCATAACACAGCCCCAGTGTTCTTTTTACTTTCTGGCTGTGCAGGTCACAACTGTCAGGGTGGTGGGCTGGGGCTGTCTTCTTACAAGGATCCTGTTCCTTGTGATAGGAGAAAGCCAAATCTGATTCTTCCCCTAACTGGACTAGTAACCTTGGCAAGTCGAGCTGCTCTGCATCCCTTTCCTGTCTATAAAATGGGTAGAGCAATGCAGGGTATGGGTTTGTTGAGTGTGAAAAGCAGATGGAATAACAATCTGCATGAACTGCAGGGGGCCGCGTGAATGTCAGGGCTTTATACGCACATAGTGGACACTCCTGCCCACATCAGGGACTCCCCTCCCTGGCTGCAGAGTGGCAGCTGGGAGTCGGACCTAGTGATCACACACACTGTATGAAAAGGATTGGGGGAAACCCCACATCAATCTTTGTTTTTCTTTCTTTTCCAGCTTAATCGAACCCTGAAGAAGATGGGACAGAGACCCTGAGGACATTCACTCTCACATTCGTCAGGAAGCTGTTTTGATATTATAGGTGGGAAGTGTTTTTGCCACCGTGAAATCTTTACCTAGATTAGCCACTGGCCTGTCAACTGAGTTGAAATTTATTCAAATTAAGGACTGAAATATTTTAAGTAAATCTCAGTAAAGAATCTTTGGAGCCAGATTTGTCATCTCATTATTGTAGGGGTTAATCTGTGGGTTGTGGCAGCATTTCCCATGTGTCACGTTTTCGTGATGTGTCAGTTATTGGTGTTTAAATTTAATTCTTTAATCCCTTGTGTTCTTAAGTCACTATACAATTTATAGGACATTGTCACATTTCCTATCTTATTTGCACCTCACAAGAATCCTGTGAGCTTTAAATAACCTGCCATAATTTGAATGACATGTTAGTGGCAGTGCTGGGTCCTGGGAAGAAACTACTTAGCACCTCCGACTGCCAGGAACTGTCCAGAAAGGTATCCAGGTCCACTGCTCACAGCTTGGCTTTGCTAGTTCCCCACCTCGGTGATGAGGAAATGGAGCCTGGGGTAATTAAGTGACTCAATTCAAGTCACATAGCTATTAAAAAAAAGCCCAAGACCTGTAGTCCCAACTACTTGGGAGGCTGAGGCAGGAGGATTGATTGAGACCAGAAGTTTGAGGGGTCTTGTATGTTTCTCAGGCTGGTCTTGAAATCTTTGCCTCAGGTGATCTACCTGCCTCAAAGTGCTGGGATTACAGGTGTGAGCCACCACCTCTGGCTTCCAGTTGACTTGGATAATTACTTTACTATTGAATGCTATAGTGGGTTCAATGGTGTTTTCCAAGATATGTCCACATCCTAATCCCTGGAGTTTTCAGTGTGACCTTATTTGGAAAAAGGACTTTAGGGTTATAAGTTAAAGATCTCAAGATGAGATAATCTTAGATTATCCTGGTGGGCCCTAAATCCAGGGACAACTGTCCTTATGAGAGAGGCACTGTGTAAAAAGGTTAGCCAGGGCCAAGCACGGTGGCTCACGCCTGTAATCCTAGCACTCTGGGAGGTCGAGGCGGGCGGATCATTTGAGCTCAGGAGTTCGAGACCAGCTTGAGCAAGAGCGAGACTCTGTCTCTACTAAAAATAGAAATTATATGGACAACTAAAAAAAAATATATATATATATGTAAAGTTAGCCAGGCATGGTGGCACGTGCCTGTAGTCCCAGCTACTCGGGAGGCTGAGGCAGGAGGATCGCTTGAGCTCAGGAGTTGTTTGAGGTTGCTGTGAGCTAGGCTGACGCCATGGCACTCTAGTCTGGGCAACAGAGTGAGACTCTGTCTCAAAAAAAAAAAAAGTTAGCCAGGCATAGTGGTGCACGCTTATAATCGTAGCTACTCACAGGGCCGGGGAATTGGAGGTTGTAGCAAGCCGTGAGCATGCCACTGCACTCCAGCGAGACCCTGTCAACACAGAGACACTGAGGAGAGACGGGGAGAAGGAGAAGGCCATGTGAAGACAGGCAGATGTTGGAGTTACACAGCCATGAGCTAAAGAATGTGCAGAGCTGCCAGAAGCTGGAAGAGGCAAGGAACGATTCTTCCCTATAGCTGACGCCTTGATTTTGGTTTCTGGAACTAAGAAAGTATGTGTTGTTTTAAGCTACCAAGTTTGTGGTAGTTTGTTACAGCAGCCCCAGGAATCTAATACTGTGCGTCCTGTGTGTCAGGCACGTTGTAGGATTTTATGCACAGAAGACTGGATCCTTTTTCTACAAGCAAACTAGCCAGGCACTGCTAGGCAAAGGGGAAATCAAAGTGGGAAAAAACCAAATCCCTGTCCTCATAGGTCTCAAATTCTAGCGGATGGAGACAGGTGATAAGCCCTATTTAGCGTGTTGGATGGAATTGTGTTATGGAGGAAAATCAAGGGCAGGAGTTACTATTAATATTTTGAATAGAATAGAGAGCACACTGATTGGGCCGAGCGCGTGGCTCACGCCTGTAATCCCAGCACTTTGAGGCAGGTGAGTCACTTGAGGAAAGGAGTTCAAGATCATCTCACTTGATGGGAAATGGGAGGATCTCTTGAGCTCAGGAGTTCGAGACCAGGCCGAGCAAGAGTAAGACCCCATCTCTACTAAAAATAGTAAAAATTAGCCGGCAGTGGTGGTGCATGCCTGTAGTCCCAGCTATTTGAGAGGCTAAGGCAAGAGGATGGCTTAAGCCCAGGAGTTTGAGGTTGCTGTGAGCTAGGTTGATCTCACTGCACTCTAACCCGGGTGACAGAGTGAGACTGTCTGAAAAAAAAAAAAGCCTGTCATTTGATGGGAGACCTGAAGCGGGCAAGGAGGCAGATGTTGTAGGTACCTAGGGCAAGAGCTCTCCAGGCAGAGGAAACTGCAAGTGCAAAGGCCTTGAGGCCAGAACCTGTCTTGTGTGTGGAGGAAATGTAGTAGGAAGGCCATTTGGAGAAAGGGGGAGGGAGGAGGAGTGGTCAGATACTGAGGGAGGCTCCAGGTCATACGTAGGGCCTTGTAGATGACTGTAAGGACTGTGACTTTTGAGTGAGGTAGAAAGCCATTCTTCACCAGAGGTTACAAAACTTAGTCTAAGTTCCCAGACCTCAAGGGTAAAGCCAGGATTTGAACCCAGATCAGCCCTGAATTAGGCTAAAGCCTATACTATCTCTGGGATACCATGCTAGAACTCAGCCCCACCTCCCAAAGGAATTAAAAACAAAAGCAGCCTCTCTGTTAATATGTAATAAATCCAAACATTGGTAGAGATCTTGGTCGTTTTCCAACCCCTCATCTGTTACTTTGTTGAAGCCTAATGAGTGGCCGAGTCGGGATCTGCCAAGTGTTTTGATGACCTGGCCAGTGCCAGCCAGGGCTCCTTGCACCCACTGCCTGACTACCACCTGGTTCCCTGGCAATAGGGAAGGTGCTGTGTGTTGATTCCTCCTGAAGAATGTCTCGTGCCGTACCCCACCGGCTGACTTTGGCAATGGTGGCTCATGGGAATTCAGAACTGCCTGAGCAATCTCTGGAGTTAATTTGTTTTGAATTCAACACCAGAGTTTCATGGTTCATGTCATAGTTCTCCATCATTAAAATTATGCCAGGTCAAAATGTGTCGTGTCTAACACGGCCTCTTGGCACTCTTCTTGCTTTGCCAGGAGACAAGCCACCCCAGGAGCCCAGGGTCACACAGACCCAGTGTGTGAGTGCCTAGCTCAGGGCTGTCTGCCAGCGGCCTGGTCCAGGCTGGGCAGCAGTGCTGGGCAGCCAGCAGCCCGTGAGGGGGCAGGCGTAGCTGGACTCTGCCTGGCACCGCTGGAGGAATGTGGGGCATTCAGCAGCTGTGGCCATTTTTGCAGGATTTTTATTCCATCTTGCCCAGAGGAAGCAGGTTCATGATACTCCCATGCATAACAAGAGCAAGGGTTTTGTTGCCAGGGAATGGGGAGCTCTGGGTGGTACCAGTTACCAGAAGTTTCTGTATCAGCAAAAGAAGGCAGCATAGCAGTGTGAGGGCTTGGGCTCCCTCAGACCTGGGTTTGAGTCCTGACTGCCACATACTGACTGTGTGATTGTGGGCCAAGTTCCTTAACTCTCGTGCTCTTTTCTCATGTATAAAATGAGGATAGCACCTGCCTCAGGATTGTTCTGGGGATTAAATTGTATAAAGTTCTTAGCACAGCACCTGGCCATAGTGTGTGACTAGGAAATGAAGGCCATTATTATTAGGTGGCCGTGACCTTGGCGATCAAAGCCATACCTTATAGAGGCAGAAAGGTCATGTGTGGAACAGCTTGGCTACCTTGTGGTAGAGCTGGGACTCGGCCTCCAGACTCCACCCAGGGGCTTTCTCTACTGCTCCTTCCTCCATGGACCAAAGCGAGGGCCTGTGTAGAGACGTGTAGAGGCCGGTTCGTAGAAGCTGAGTCATTCAGCTAGAGCAGCCCAGCCACGGAGGAGCCTGGGCCTCACGCACAGCAGGCGTGGGGAGAAGCGGGAGAATTCCAGAGAGACTGGGGAGGCTACAGAGGACAGGACTTGGCAGTTCAGCAGACGTAGGGGCTGCAAGGGAGGGAGATGCCCAGTTCTGTGGCCTTGGCAGCGGGTGATGGTGAAGCCACTCTCTGAGAATGGGGGTGGTGGCTGGAGCAGGTTTGGAACCACAGGCAAGTGCAGGTAGGTAGGGAACTGGGTTCCAACAAGAGTTTGAGGAGCCTGTGGGACATCCAGTTGGAGGGGGCCAGGGCATGACAATTTAGATGGAGGCAGTGAATAGCTGGGGTTGGATCCTCAGACCCCCAGGTTCCTTTGCACACAATCGCCTACCTCCACCTTTCATACACTGGACTGCGAACCCAAGATGGGGCTTTTCCTCTTAGGACAGCCTTGACCCTGCGTGACTCCTGGCTGTCTCCTCAGCTGCAAAATGAGGCAGTGGGACCAGCTGTTGTCGGAGGGCTGCAGCCCTGCCATTCTAGAATTCTGGGTAAACCCTAGGATCTAAATGGGCCAGGAGCCCCGGGAACACCTACCTGAGAAAAGACGGGTGGCACTTGGGAGCAATGACTTTTGTAGTAAAGAGATTTTGTTGACTGAATGATGAGTGCAGGAGGAAGTAAGTGAATGAGGATTGAATGATTCAATATCAGTGCATGAACAAGTGGTGTCTGGATTGTAGCAGCCTAGATGAATAACTGGTGGATGGACACTCTCCAGCGCAACCGTAAGCCAGCAAAACCTGTGGCTGTGCCCCGCTGGCTCTTCCCGATGGCAGCCTCCCGTCCCTGGCCTGCCCTGCAGACTGGAGATGGGCTGGTGCATGCTGTGGCCGGGGCAAGGAGCTGGCCTCCAGTGTGGGGGAAGGGCATCAAGCAGAGGCGAGAGGGAGGCAGGGGACAGGCCAGTGTGAAGGTCCTAAGCCTGACCAGAAATTTCCTGAGATTTTCCAGAAGGAGAGGGGTATGGGAAGCAGCAACTTGTCTTAGTTCCTGTGGTTTCACATTCCTCTCAAGCCTGCAGCTGAAACACCAGGCTTTTCCTGATTTCTGGCCCCACCCTGGCTTTATCCAGCCACTTGATCAAGATCAAGGTACCTCCCTCTCCCCCTACCCTGACATTTTCCCCTGGGGCCAGCAGATCCTGGGAGGGTGGACTTCTCCACACTCTGGTCATAGTTGGGAAGGGGAGGACACCTAAGTTCACATCCTGACGCTGCCCCTGAAAACTGGGAGATTTCAGACATGGAGCTTAACTTCTCTGAGCCTCTGCTTCCTCATCAGTCAAGTGGAGGGAATCATTCTCCCCCACCTGGGCCTTTCTAAGTATCAGCGTATAAAACTATGGAGTGTGATATGGGTGTTTGGTATTACTCATATCTGTCCCAAATGTGTTGGTATTGTGTCACCTGGGGAAGAGATAAGCCTAATCTAACCTCTGTTCTGTTTGGAGGAAAAAGCAATTCACTCCCAGAGCTTTGACAGAAAAGTCTCATTTCCTGCTCTGATAGGAAGAGCCGCCTTGCTCACAGCACCATGTAGAGGCAAGTAGCTGGGAGACAAACAGGCTTTTTCCGGTGTCTGACAGCCCCTCCCTTGTCACTCAGTCCTCAGCGGAGAGGTGACCTTCCTGTGTCAGGAAGGCTCAGAAACTGTTTCCTACTGTGGCTGACTTTACGACTTGCAGAGCAGGCCAAGTTGACACTGAGAGGTTGTAAGACTCCCAGAGACCCCCAAACCTACAGCCAAAGTATAAACAGTGGGCCTGCTATGCAGACCCAATTCTGTCAGGTCCTGTAGTCTCTCCCTCCCTCTCTTCCTGGCAAATTGCTGGCCCTGGGCTCCTCCTGTGGAGCAACAGGAGCCCAACCATCAATGGCCAGCACCCAAACATCAACCCTGCCAACCTGCTGTCAAAATCCCAGTACCAATAATATTTGTTGCATTTGAAGGGGAGATGGGACGTTCTGGGACAGCCAAGGCTGGAGGCCCTGGGGACTTTCTGCCCAGAGTTGGCCTTTGGCATCGTGGGTCAGGGCCTCAGTGCGGCGAGGGCTTCTGGGAGAGCTGTTGCTCACCCAGCTCACAGGAAGATAAAAACGAATGTATGGTGAAAACCAGGCACACGGTGGGGAACTGGACGCTGCCTGCCTCCATATAGCAGAAGGAAGTTCTTTGTGAAGTCGGGGCTAGGCTGAGCCTTTTAACAGCTGTGTGGCTTCGAGCTTGCTGTTGAACCTCTCAGAGCCTTGTCTTCATCAGTAAACAGAGACGATGTGATAGTCCCCAGCTCATGGAGTTGTGAGGAATCAACGAGGTAATGCACCTTAATGTGAACAACACACACACGATGTCTAGAATGTGGTTAGTGCTCAGTAAAGTTTAAATAACTGATTAAGGATCTCATAGTCCAATGGAGAGAGATACATATACACAGATACATGCCACCTCTACCATGCAGCCTTCAGGGATGTCCCCCAGTCCCTGGCAGGAGGTGAGAGGCTCCTTCTGGAAGCCCTGTAGCACTTGACCCATCTCGCCATCACATCCCTTGTCTTTCTGGGATTGCTTACATATCTGTCATCCGCACTAGTCTGCCAGTCCCTCCAGGGCAGGCCTGTGGAAATCCCCTCCAGGTCTCATCTAATTCTGAGGGTGGGATTCTGTGAGAAGACCTGGATTGTGGCTTCTGTCTGGGCCTATCAGGGAAGACTTCAGGGAGGCGGTGATGTCTGAGCTAGGTCTTAAAGCCTGTGTACAATTTGGAGCAGCAGCAGTAGGCATTTGAGGGGCAGGTGAGGACTGAACTTTGATCTTTTCCTTTTGCTCAAATTCCTTCCTAAGGAGGCCAGATGAGTCAGGCTCACAAATGGTAAAATCCCACTAAGCAGGTTTTTGTTAACCAAATACAGTGTGGTTTACTTCCCAACCTGATTCCTGTATAGCATTAATATCACCTAAAAGGTAGAAAGCCCCCATCTTAACTCAAGCATCCCGGCAGATCCTTATCTTAACTTGAGAGATTCTCCTGTCTGGACCTCCCAGAGTGCTTATACCTTTATCTTAAATTAAGCATTTCCTTTCTGGTCTTTTAGATAAAGCCTAACTCTCTCAGCCAATTGTCAGCCAAAGAATCTTCAAACCCACCTATAACCTGTAAGCCTCCCCCGCCCTCCCAGGTGCCCCGCCTTTTCGGGCCAAACCAATGTGTGATTCCCAACGTATTGATTTATGACTTTACCTGTAACCCCTGTCTCCCTGAAATGTATAAAACCAAACTGTAACCCAGCCACAGCGAGTCCACTTGCTCAAGGCCTCTTGGGTGTGGCTCTGGGTCATGGTCCTCAAATTTGGCTCAGAATAAACTTCTTTCAAATATTTCAGAGTTTGGATTTTTTCCGTCCACACAGGTAAAAGTGGGGAGACTGTCTGGCAGTCTGAGACCTCAGTGAGCAGCCAGTGACACAGGAGTATGGGTCAAGAGGATGGGGCTTGGTCCCAGCTCCCCTTGTGCGTGCCTCTACAACCCCGAGCAAACACCTCCCCTCCCTGGGTCCAGCTCTCCTCTCAGTACACTGACGGGGCTTTGCTAGGAAAGGGGCTTTGCCACCTCGCATAATTCACTGGCTTCTTTGACCTTCCGCTCCTGGGACAGTCCCAGATGACAAGTCCAAGTACTTCCCAGCTCAGAGAGCACCCTCCCAATGACAGGCAGCACAGTCCTCTCTGCTTTGGAGTGTGTTCAGTTTTGGGGGTAAGGAGGTGAGCCCACTTGCCCAGCCCCGGGAGCATTTTCCAGAATGTGTATATGTCAGGGTAGGATGGTCTGTGGAGAAAGGCTTCGAATAGCTGCCTATCCTCATGCATAGCTGGGATTCCAGGGGACCCAAGCCTCACCCAGGCCGGCAGGGGTGGGGGCTCAGGGTGCTGCCCTGGCACGCTCAGGGCATTCCTCTGGCCCAGCAAGGATGGAGGAGACCGGTGAAGCAGCTGCTGCTCCAGCCACCAGCGCCTCCCACGCGCCTTCCACTGCCCCCAGGCCCAGCTCCTGAGGTCTCACAATGCTTCTATTGTCCACAGCTCTGCCAGGCTGCCCCCCAGGGAGCCGCTCAGAGCCAAGGGCCTGGGCAGGGCTCTGATTCCTGGGGCACAGCCTGGGTGGAAAAGCAGAGTGGTCAGACCCGCGAATACACCGTGAGACTTGGAAAGTCCTAGCCAAAGAATCCTAGAATCTGACAGAGGCGCTTAGGAAAACAAAATTCTAGAATCAAGGCGCTCTGAACCACAGATGCTCAGGCTCCAGACTGCCCAGTTCACACAGTCCCACTCCCTCGTGTCATTTTATCTTTTTCATTATAAAAAGTTATTCTTGCTCCACCCTGATTTACCCAGATTTCTCATCTTTCCAGTGACCTGCCCATGGCCCTGGTGTTATGTGGGCAAATTTTTTCTTGCCCACTTGGGGCTGGTTTTGTTTTAAAATTAGAGCCTGAGTTCTTTCTAGTGACATTAATTTAACCACAAACAGCATTGTGTTCATATGAGAAAGTTAAAATGATTTTTTTTAGAATGTTCAAATCTATTTATTTAAATTGACATAAAATTGTATGTATTTATCATGTACAATGAGATGTTTTGAAGTATATATACATTGTGGAATGGTTAAATCTAGCTAATTAACATATGCATTATCTCACATAGTTATTATTTTTATGGTGAGAACACTTAAAATGTACTCAGAGATTTTCAAGAATACAATACATTAAAATTAACTATAGTCACCTTGTTGTACAATAGATCTCTTGAACTTATTCCTGCTAACTGAAATTTTGTAACCTTTGACCAAAATCTCCCTGACCACCCTGACCAACCAACGACACCAGCCTCTGGTAACCACATTCTACTTTCTATGAGATCAATTTTTTTAGATACTACATATGAGTGAGAAAAATGATTTTTTTTTTAAGACAGGGTCTCTCTCTCTCTCTTGCCCAGGCTACAGTGCAGTGATGTCATCGTAGGTCACTGCAATCTCAAACTCCTGGGCTCAAGCAATCCTTCTGCCTCAGGCTCCCGAGGAGCTGGGACTATATGCATGTGCCACCACACCTGGCCATTTTTTTTTTTTTTTTTTTTTTTTAAGAGACGTGGTCTTGCTGTGCTGCCCAGGCTCATCTCAAACGCCTGGGCTCAAGCCATCCTCCCACCTTGGCCTCCCAAAGTGCTGGGGTTACAGGTGTGAACCACCACCCCCAGCCAAAAAATGATTTTTTAAAGTGAGTGGTGAATACTAAAACCACAGCAGTCCTCTTTTCTGGCTGGAACCATGGAGGGTGTCGACTAGAGAGAAGAAAAAGAAGGTTCCTGTTGTGCCAGAAACCCTTAGGAAAAAGTGAAAGAATTTCATAGAGCTGAAGATCAAACGCCTGAGAAAGAAGTTTGCCCAGAAGATGCTTCGAAAGGCAAGGAGGAAGCTTACCTATGAAAAAGCTAAGCATTATCACAAGGAATACTGGCAGATGTACAGAACTGAGATTCGAATGGCTAGGATGGCAAGAAAAGCTGGCAAGTTTTATGTAGCTGCAGAACCCAAGTTGACGTTTATAATCAGGGTCAGAGACGTCATCGGTGTGAACCCAAAGGTCTGAAAGGTGTTGCAGCTTCTTTGCCTTCACCAGATCTTCAATGGAACCTTGTTAAGCTCAACAAGGTTTCAACTAACATGCTGAGGACTGTAAAACTATACTGGGGAGGACCCAAACCTGAAGTCAGTAAATGAACTAATCAACAAGCATGGTTATGGCAAGATCAGTAGGAAGCGAACTGTGTTGACAGATAACGCTTTGATTGCTCTATCTCTGGGTAAATACAGCACCATCTGCGTGGAGGATCTGATTCATGAGATCTATACTGTTGGGAAATGCTTCAAAGAAGCAAATGCCTTCCTGTGGCCCTTCCAGTTATCATCTCCACGGGGCGGAATGAAGAAAAAGACAGCCCACTGTGTAGAAGGCGGAGATGCTGGCCTCGGGGAAGACCAGATCACAGGCTTAGTAGAAGAATGAACTAAGGTCTCTACCATGATTATTTTTGTAATCTGGTCAGTTAATAAATAGTGACTGCTTTCAAATTGAAAAAAAAAAAAAAAAAAACACAGCAGGAGTTTAAAAGTAAATTAGTGACAAATAGTATATGATTCCGGCTGGGCGCAATGGCTCATGCCTGTAATCCTAGCACTCTGGGAGGCCAAGGCGGGTGGATTGTTTGAGCTCAGGAGTTCGAGACCAGCCTGGGCAAGAGCAAGACCCTGTCTCTACTAAAAATAGAAAGAAATTAGTTGGACAGCTAAAACTACATATAGAAAAAATTAGCTGGGCATGGTGGCACATGCCTGTAGTCCCAGCTACTGGGGAGGCTGAGGCAGGAGGATCGCTTGAGCCCAGGAGTTTGAGGTTGCTGTGAGCTGGGCTTATGCCACAGCACTCTAGCCCGGGCAACAGAGTGAGACTCTGTCTCAAAAAAAAAAAATAAAAAAATAAAAAAAAATATAGTGTATGGTTCCACTTATATCAGGTCCCTAGAGCAGTCAAATTTATAGAGACAGAAATTAGAATCGGGTTTGCCAGGGGCTGGGGTGGGTGGGATATGGGGAGTTTAATGGGTATAGAATTTCAGTTGGGGGAGATGGAAAGGTTCCAGAGATGGATGGTGGGGATTGTCACACAACAATGTAAATTCACTCTGCCGCCGAACTGTACACCTAAAAATGGCTAAAATTGCAAATTTTATGTTATGCATATTTCACTACAATAAAAAAATGCTTACTTTAAAAAGAAAAACGTTAGGGCCTACTGTGGTGATGCACACCTATAATCCCAGCTTCTTGGGAGGCTGAGGTGAGAGGATCACTCGAGCCCAGGAATTTGAGGCTGCAGTGAGCTAGCTCTGACTGTGTCCTTGCACTGCAGCCTGGGCGACAGAGCGAGATCTCGTCTCTTAAAAATAAATAAATAAATAAATAAATAAAGTTATACTAGCTAATTATGCTAAGTGAAAAAACCAGACACAAAGACTACATATTGTATATATGATTCCATTTATACGAAAAGTTGAAAATAGGCAAATCCATAGAGACAGAAAATAGACTAGTGGTTGTCAGGGGCTGGAGGTGGGGGTGCAGGTAGGGAGAGATTGAAATTGGGAGTGATTGCTAATGGGCACATAGTTTTTGGGTGATGAAAATGTTCTAAAATTAAATAGCAGTAATGGTTGCACAACTCTGAATATATGAGAAGCCATGAAATTGCACACTTTACAAGCATGAATTTTATGGTGTGTGAATTATTTCTCAATTAAGCTGTTATTTTAAGAAGTTATACCTGCTAGATATTACAAATTTGAACCATAAAAATATGTAAAAAGCGAGTCTGCCATAGCCCCAAAGTTAACCACTGACAGCATTTGGATATGTGTGCTTTCTTCCTGATGCTGAGAATCCTGTGTATATATACATAAGTGTTTAGATACATAAGTACACATGATACATATATATATTTGTGTGTGTTTTGCAAAAATGGGGTCCTATTATACCTACTATTCTGTAGCTTGCTTTTTTCCCTTCTTTTGAGGATGTATTTTTATGACATTCTCTCTAACAGCTGTGTGGCTTTCTATTGCCCAGCTGAGCTGAAACTTGATCATCCAGGCCCTTACCAATGAAGATTCAGGTTGTTTCCAGTGCTTTGCTGTTAGCAAACAATATACGTCTTTGTACATACATCTTGGGGCCCCTGGAATACTATTTCTGGGGGACAGAATCCTAGAAACAGGCTTGTTGCATCACAGAGTGGGCAAATCCTCACCTTCTACAGATGTTGACATTGAAGCCTGGACAAGTGACATCTTTGTCCAGGGTCCTCCAGCAAGTCAGTGGGAAAGAGGGTAGGTAGTGGGTGAAATGGGGTCAGCCAGGCGTGTCCTCTCACCCCCAGGAACACACACACACATCTGCCTCTGGCTCTGAGATACAAATAGCCCATGGGCCTCTGAACAGGTGCAGAATCCAGTGGCCAGACCCAACAGCCAGAGCTTCCTGGGCAGCAATGATATTCTTTCCCCTCCTCCAAAGCCTCTCCATGGATATTCCTCTTCCTTTTATCTTTCCGAAATTCACCTTGACATCTGTATGTGAAAATAAATGTACATCATAGGTCCTGGTCATTCATTCCCTCATTCATACATTAATTCTCACCAGTGCTCATTAAATGCTAACTTCTTCCACCCCTAATGGGTTCTTTTTTTCATCTTGCTTTGGTACCTCCCTCCTTCAAAGCCCTCCTGCAAAGCATGTTGGCCTGAAGAACGGTAAGCGGGAAAGCACACACCCTGCCCCAAACTGGTCACGGGCCTCCTCCGTGTTCCTGGCGCCGGTGTTCCCTGGGCTGCCTTTTTCCTTGCCCATTGTTATGCCAGATGCTGCCCACTCCTGGAACACCTGTAGTTATTACCTTGGAAGAAATCTGAAAGGATTCAAACTCTACCTGTAATGACATCTCCCACTGGCTTGCATTCAACTTGCTTTCCTGGGAGCAAGGTGTCATTCAGCTCAAACGTCACCACCTCAAAGAGGTCTTTCCTGGCCACCCTGTCTGTCCCTGTCATTCCCTATCTCCGCACTTATCACCATCTGGACTTCCCCTTGTTGATTTGTTTACTTGTTCATTGCCTGTCTTCCCCACCAGAATGTTAGTTGCATGGGGGCAGGAACCTTGTCTTGTTCACCCCCACAGGTGCTCAGTAAATATTTGTTGAATCCATGCTTGACTCTAAATGCAAGTACAAGGCCTGGAAGGATGTTTCAAACTGACAACTGTGGCTACTTCTTAGGAAGGGACTGGGATTGGGGCAGACAGTCAAGCTGGGGCTTGAGCTTTATTTTATTTTTAAATTTTTGACAAGAGTATATTCACTTCTTAATTGATGGTTGAAAAATAAAACAGAAAAGCACTGAATTAAGGGCCTAAGACCTTCTGTCCTAATCCTGAAATTATGGCATGATTTTGGGCAGGTGGCCTGATTTGCCTGTCTGTGGCTTCTGACCTCACCTATAAACACAGACCCACCTTCCACCCGAACCCTGGATTTACAGTCTGCACAGCATTTTCACGTTCATTATCTCACCTGATCACCCACAACCCTAGGACGCAGGCAAGGCAAAGATTATTACTCCCATTTTATAGGGTAGGACACTGGGGTTCACAGGGTGAGTTGCCTGGTCTGCAGTCACACAGCTGTAGTCATGCAGGTCCTGACTTCATAGCACGGTGAGCTGACTCAGATAATGAGTTTATAGAGCCCACAAATGGCTAATGGGGTCTGAGGGCTGGGCTGTGCAAGCTATTATTATGGCAACGGGATCAAGGTTAGATCTGGACCTGTCTTCAGGGACCTAGGCTGATAAGGACAGGGATATGACCCCTCCTGGATTTTAATGAGAGTTCTCGGTGGTCTTTGAAGGCCAAGATGGATGCCGATATCAGGACCCTGAGTGCAAGTCCTTAGTTTAATGAAAGCACCTGGAATTCTGCTTTCCTGGAGTTGCTTTCCCACAGCAAACAGGCAGGAGGGGGCAGTGCAGGGCTGGAGTCCGGCCACGGCAGCCCCTTCCTAGGCCCTGAGAGAGTCCACATTCTGGGCCTAGAGGGTGGCCTTCCAGTTTCGGATATACCTGGGGTGTGAGGCCGGGCCAGGTTGGCAAGCTGGGTCCCCAGGTCCTGGCTCATAATTGTATTCTGGACTGGGACTCGGTGAACTCTGAGAGGGTAAAATGCCCCAAGTCAGTCTCTCTCCTTGATAATTTACCCAAAAAGGCCCAGGTGACAAGCTGGGTACAGAACGTTTCAATCCATTTCATCACATGTTTACCAGGTATCAAGAGTCAGAATTTGAGTGATGACTAAAGGATAAGGCACTTTATATCTAATCCTCTCAGCCACCTTTATTTTCCCATTTTTAAAATGTAGGAACTGAGGCCCAGGAGGCACAAGCTCACGTGGCTGAGTGGGGGAAGTCAGGACTCAAGCCTGCCCTGCAAAATCCCTGTTTTTTCCACTCCCCTGAGTGCCGAGGGGTGATGAAGATGACTAAGACCCTGTTTCTTCCTTTGGGAGGGAGCGACAGACCCATTCCAGCTAGCTACTGCATTGGTCAGAGTGACATCACCACCTCTGTAGCAGATGGAAGCTGATTCATCTGCAGGGAGAGTGGGGAGAGGCATCTGCCAAAGGGTGGGCTGGTGGGGGTCTTGAAGGGAAGAGCAGATGGAGAGTGAGGCTGGGGAGGTTCCAAGGCCAGATGTGGACGGCTTGTATGCCCTGTGGCCCCGGGGCCTGCTTCCTTTAGGTCTTTCCCATAGGAGCCCAACCAACCACCACTCTGATCAGGGCTGAAGGGGACCTGGGTCCCAGTGGGGAGAAGCAAGGGGACTCTGCAAGACTGCCGGTTGTGGGGCTCGATACATCACTGAGTGGGCACCTGGACTGACGGGGGTGGGGGAGCCTGGGTCTCCCTGGCCGGCGCTGGGATGGGGGATGTGGAAGCGAGAACTTCCAGGAGCTCAGGGGTGTTTTAGGGCTGTGCGACTGGGTGAGGGAAGCTGGGGGCCATCTGGGAGTGCTTCGGGGTCTGCAGGGGGACTGCCTTCCCAACGTTTCAGCCCAGGGGTGGGTCGGGGAATCTGCAGTCCTTAGGAGTGGGAAGGAGACAGGATGGGAGCAAGAGGGAGGTGTCCCGCCTCTGAAGGGGCTAGGGGCCCAGGTGGGCCGCAGCTGGGAAGAAGTCACTGCGGGGAGGGGCTAGGTTGCGGTGACGGGGACTCCAGGGGCTGGTCCAGAGTTCTTCGAGGGCCTCACCCTGGAGAAGGGCTACCATGGGGTGTCCGGCCGTTTTGGGGGGAAAAGGGGGAGAGGTCCGCGTCTGGGGGCGGAGCCACCGCTGGGTGGGGCCCCAGGCCGCCCCCTCCCCGCGGGCGGGCCTCGGGCGGGGACGGAGGCGGCGGGCTGCCCGCGCCCGCGGCCGGCCCACAATGAGGGCTGCGGGCCGCGGTGAGTAAGCGGCGGCCGGCCGGGCCGGGCCACGCGGGGCGGCGGCTGCTCGGGCAGGTCGGGGCAGGGCCGGGCGGGGGCGGCAGGCAGCCCAGCCGCGACCCTGCGCCGAGCCTGGGCGAGGACACCGAGGCCGCGGCCCCGCCTCCGCCCCGCCCCGCGCCCCGCCGGTCGGCGCCCGGAGCTCGGAGCAGCGCCGGGGCCGCGCCGCAGCCGCAGCCGCAGCCGGAAATCAGGCCCGCGCGGTGGCCGCCGTCCCGGCCCGAGCCGGGACCCGAGCCGGAGCCGGAGTCGGCCGAGCCCGCGCGGGTCATGGCGGGGCCCCGGGGCACGCTGCTGGCCTGGTGCCGCCGCCAGTGCGAGGGCTACCGCGGCGTGGAGATCCGTGACCTGAGCAGCTCCTTCCGGGACGGCCTGGCCTTCTGCGCCATCCTGCACCGGCACCGGCCCGACCTGCTGTGAGTTCGGGGCCCAGGGCGGGCGGGCGTGCGGGGCGGGCCGGTGCTGGGGGCCGCCGCCCCCCTCAGTGACGCGGAGCCGGGCGGTGACAGGCGCCGCCCCCCGGGGACCGAGACGTCGACCCCACCGACGGCCCTGGACGCCTGGCGAGTGACTCCCCTGACTCCGGGCACCCCTCCCCCACTCAGCCGCTCCGACCCCGCCCACTGGGCCACCGAATCAACCCCGACGCTGGTTCCCTCCGCTAGGGGCCCTGGCCCCGCCCACAGGGCCCTGCTTTCGGCCATGGGACACTGGGCCCCCAAGGCCTTGACTTTCTCTTTGAGCGAGCACTGAGTCCTCCCTGAGGAGGGAGGAGGCATGGAGGGCTGTTCACTCTGGGCCCTTGCTCTGTGAGTACAGGTGAACACTCACTTCTCTGAGTCCCCAGTGGGATCTTGTCTCCAGGGTGCTAGTTCCCGGCACAGAGGAGACCCTAGATTAACAATTGTTGGGTGAATGGATGTACACTACCTTCCCCCCATGCGTCCCCGATTAGGACACAGACCTGCCTCCTCAGGTATGTGCTCCATGGCCCTGCTGTCCTCAGTGAGGCCGGCAGGTGGATCAAGGAAGAGAACTTAGGACAGTGGCATTAGGAAGAGTCATGGGATCCAATTGACAGCCACCAACCAGCTGCTCCTGGCTGTGAAATGGCCCCTTCCAGCCCAGAGCTGCGCAGTGAGGTTCTTGTGTGAAAATGTATTCAGGCCCCCAGAGGAGGTGACTTGGAGCTTCTGTCTCAGCTCCCTTGGGCCGTGGAACCTCTTCCTTTCATCCACTCATTCATAAAACACCTGGTGAAAGTTGATCTGGTGCTACCATTCTTTGTGCTCCAGGTCTCGTCTGCAAATCGGGGATGAGTCATGGTCCTTGCCTTTCTTGCCTATAGCCTCCCTGCCAGGGCTCCCCAAGCCTGGCAGGGTCTGGAGTCTTTCTGTGTCTTCCACCTCCGATCTGTGCTCCCCAGGGGCAGCACCTAGAAGGACTGCCTCAGGATTTGGGGTGCAGTGTATCTGGTTTACCATGCAGCATGGTGCCTGTGGGTGGGGCACTGGGTCCTGTGTTGGGCCTGGAGGAGAGGGTTTTGGAGGTGTGGATACAGAAGGGAATAAGATGAGTTGGGGGTGGAGGTGGCTGTTGCCTGCTGTGGGGCACATACCCCCTGGATTAGTGAAGGCTTGGGGGTTCAGGAGCAGGGGCTTGGAGGATGGAGGGGAAGGGTACTAGGATTGGACCTGTGCATTGGAGTGGAGGGTTTAAGAGGTCTTCTGTTTTGACTGCGGGCCAGGTGGTCGGGCAGGAGGCAGGGAACAGCCTAGAGCTGCGGTCCCCAACCCCCAGGCCGAGGACTGGTACCGATCCATGGCCCGTTAGGAACTGGGCTGTACAGAAGGAGATGAGCGGTGAAGTTTCATCTGTATTGACAGCTATTCCCAATCGCTCGCATCACTGCCTGAGCTCCGCCTACCCGGCCCCCCACCCCCATGGAAAAATGGTCATCCATGAAACCAGTCCGTGGTGCCAAAAAGGTTGGGGACCGCTGGCCTAGAGTAAGAAGGTACTTGGGTATCACACTGAGCCATTTGGTGAACCTGAGCCTGTTGTGTTCAGCCCGGTTTGTGTTCAGCTTCTTTACGTGGTAGGTTTGTGACCTCGGGTGACTCATTGGATCTCTCCAGGCATCAGTTGCCTCATCCGCAAGGTGGGATTGATAACATGACCTCACAGAATTATTGTGAGGATTACGTGAGATAATAAGCATTCAATTAACATTGGTTATAAGTAGTGTTATTAGGCAGTAGGTGATGATCACAATGTTTTATGTTTCATTTATTCAATAAGTGTTTGTAGAGTTACTACTCTGTGCAGACACTGTACCTGGTAATGGGGATTCCAGCCAATAAAACAGACAAAACCCTGGACACTCCCCCATATCTACAGGGGAAACAGATGTGCAAACGTGATGACAATTCCATGTGCTCTATCAGAGAGCCTGGGTTGGGAGGACCTCTCAGGGAGAGTGTAATCTTCAAGGAGGTGGCAGAAGCCAGGTGAGGGGCCGAGGGGAGGGCATTCTGGCTGCCCCACCTGAGCAAAGGTGCACAGCGTGAGGTGTGTACAGAGCTGGAGGCCGTGCTGCTGGAGTGGGAGCACAAGGCAGCGAGAGTCGGGAGGTGCGGCTGGGCCAGATTGCTGAGGGCTCTCTTGCTGGCTAAGGAGAGTGGACTCAGGCCTCAGGGAGCAAAGGACGGATGTGGCTGGAGAAAGCGTGGAGGGGAGCGTAGCTCCCCATCTGAGAAGGGATCTAGAGTCAATTCGTGCATTCATTTGCAAGGGAGGCCAGTGCTCGGGCTGCGGGCCCATTGCACAGGAGAGAAGCCGAGGCCCAGGTCCCACAGAAGGTGTAGGGAAGGCCACGGCAGTGGGTAGGGAGGATCTCTGCGAGGGTGGGGCCGGGATGGGGGTGAGGGCAAGAATCATCTTAGAAGGTGATTCAGGCTTCTGGAGCTGTGGGCCCCGCCGGGGTGAACCCAGTGTTGGCCTAGGCCTCTGCTGGGGGAGGTCCGTACCCCCATCCAGGCATGTTTAAGCTCCTTTGAGGGTAGGGACCATGTGGATTTCATTTTTGTGTCTTTCATCGCTTTTAGAGCCAAATAGAACTCTCTGGGCTTCTAAAAAGTCTCAGAAAATATCTACATTACCAAAACACAGATGTTGGTTAGGGATAGAGATGGGGGTGGGAGAAGTTGGAGGAAAACCTGTAGGATCCTGGGTTTTTTACAGTTTTCACACAGTTTTCAGCATTCATTCATTCAACAAACATTTATTGAGTGTCTGTGAAATTCTGGAACCTGCGAAGGGTGTTGGGGGCAGAGGTGAGTCAGAATGTGACCCCAGTCTTCTAGGAACGCTGCTGGGGAGACTGAAATAATCAGCTGAGACAAGTTGCTTTTGTCTCATTTGTTCTGGGAACAAGCCTTTGTTGGGGGCGGGGCTGGTGTCACAGACTGGGAGACTGAGGTTTAGAGAGGTTAAATAGCTAGCTTAAGGTCACACTTTTAGGCAGTGGCAAAATACAGGGAGTTAGTGAGCCAGCCGAGGGAAGAAGGAAGTGGCCTGGCCACAAGTGGCAGAAGTAGGGCTGCTGGAGCTCAGACATAGTCACCTCCCCTCTCCCCAGTCTGCCCAACCCTGGGGCACCAGGCTCTTCCAGGGCTCCCAAGCTACCCTTTCCTGCCCAGGGTTCACGGTGCCTGGCCTCTGCCTGGAAAATCATTCGGGGCAGGAGGAAGCGGGTACTGGCCCGGCTCCCTCCTGTCTGCGAGGCCTGCCCTTTACCAAGCCCTGACTCTACTGGTCCTCGCACCAGCCAGCAGGGTGTACTAGTGCTTTCCCTCATTTGCAGATGGGAAAATGAAGGTGAAGGACTGCTGACCTGCCCAAGGTCATGTGGCCCAGCCTGGAAGAGCAGGGCCCAGGATCCGGGCCTCGAGGATCTGCCTGCTCTGGCCAGTCTGGGCCCACCCGTCTCCGCAGTCAGCGAGGCTGCAGTTTTCAGCCCTAGAAGGGCAGGGCTGCACCGGGTGCCCCGGGAGGCTGCTGGGCAGGAAGCCTGAGCTGCCTCCTATGGTTTCAGCCCCTCTAGCGGGGAGGAGGGGGATAAATAAAGCCAGCAGGCCAGTCAGCTGTCCCATGCCCCCTAGGCAGCCTGCTGCCTCTCACCTGTCCCAGCTTAGAAACTGGAAAAACCTCTCTTTGCCCCCCGCCCCCCCCACAAGGGAAGCTGTCCCCAGGAGTGGCCCAACGGGGTCGACCTGCCAGTCAGTGCCAGCAGCTTAGAGTATGCACTGTTTCCACTCTGGTTCAAACTTGTTCTATTCTTGGCCCCTTTTAGAGAAACATTCATCTTCAGGCTGGGCTGGATTGGGATTCAGCAAGCTAGTATGGCTTCTCTAAGCCTGTGACATGCAGTGGAAGGGCTGGAAATGTGGATTCCAAGGGCTGGGTGGCTTCCCTTCTCCAGCCCGCAGCATCCTCATCTGTAAAATGACATAAATACCTGCTAGAATTATTCTGAAAATGCAGTAAATGAGACAGAGGAGCTCAGCACCGGGCCTGCGTGAGGCCAGCAGTCGGTGGATGCCCCTGTTCTTGCAAGCACTAGCGCTGGTCTTAGTAGTCATTGCCAGGGACTCAGGAGACGGGGTCCTGGGGAGAGAGAGCAGGGATCTTGAACTTGAAAGCCTGTGCTTGAGCCCCACCCTTGCAGTGATTTCCCTGCTCAGATGCCTCCAGGGGCAGTGAGCTAATGCTCTGCCCCCACCTGGCAGCCCTGGCTCTAGGAACAAGTGCTTGCTGCCTCAGTTTCCTCCTCAGCAGCACACGGACGCCCTCCCCCGTCGCTCTGAGGCTGACTCCGGGAGGAGGTCACCTCCGCCCAGCTCCTAGCTGCCCCCACACCGCTGCTGCCCCCACACCGCTGCTGCCCCCGCCGCCTCTCTTGACCAACCCTCCTCTCTTTGCCTCTTGCAGAGACTTCGATTCACTCTCCAAGGACAATGTTTTCGAGAATAACCGTCTGGTGAGTCCCCAGATAGGTGGGAGCCCAAGAGGCTGTGCGTGTGAGAGTGTGTTTGTGAGTGTGAGTGTGGGAGAATGTTTGAGAGTGTATGAGTGTGAGGGCAAGTGCAAGAGTGTGTGAGAACAAGAGTGTGTGTGAGAGAGAGCGTAGATGACTGAGAATGTGAGTGCGTATGTGTGTGACTATACATGTGTGAGCATGTGTGTAAGTATGTGACCGTGTGTACGTGTGTGGGTGTGAGTCTTTGCCAGGCAGGGCAGGGGCTTGCGGGCTGCCTTCCCTTGCACGTGGGCCGCAGGCCCCAGAGAAGGCCCGGCTGCTGCTCTCCCCACCCACGCCCGCTTCCCAGCAGCCCCTGTGCCTGGACCCTCAGGCCCCACCTTCTCCAGGCCATCGTGTGGGGCTGGGGTGGGACTAGAGCTGAGGGGGCCGTAGTCACCCCATCGCCCCAGGGGAGGGGGCCTAGGCTGAGGGTGCCCCTCACGCCGCCTCCTCCTCGGCCTCTTTTTCCTGCCGTGGCTGCTCCTGCCCCACCCCAGGCCTTTGAAGTGGCCGAGAAGGAGCTGGGGATCCCTGCTCTCTTGGACCCCAGTGACATGGTCTCCATGAGCGTCCCCGACTGCCTCAGCATCATGACCTACGTGTCCCAGTATTACAACCACTTCGCTAGTCCTGGCCAAGGTGAGAGGGGACCCAGCCAATCAGGGAGGCCAGCCGGGGAGTGGCCTGGGGATATTTGTTACTCGTTTTCTGAGCTGCCCGCAGGCAGCTGGGGAGGCAGCCCGTCTTTCATTCACTCATTCAAATATTTCCTGAGCAAAATAGCACTGTGCTAGTCCCTGGGGGCACAGGTGTGACCGTGATCGCTGCTCATAGGCCTGTGGGGGAGACAGACAACAAACACAACCAAAAAATGAGCACGATACTGTCAGAGGGGACAGACAGGCTGAGTCCACACGTGGCGTGTGAGTTCATCTCTCCAGCACCCCTTCCCTTCCTGTTTGCAGACACTTCCCGGGGATTTTCCTCCGGCAGGGAAGTGACCCTCTCCTGTGGGGCTGTTGTGCAGTGTCTTCCACAGAAGTCACCTTTAAGGCCTGAGAATGGAGGGCTGGGAACTGGGGAACTGGGGTTAGGGGGCTACCCCTCTGCTCTGCGTCGGGTCACGGGGCATCCCCATGCAGGGGCCTCTCCTGGGGGCAGTGGGGCCACCCCTTTGACCAGGCCCAGAGAGGGGAAGCAAGGAGCTCGAGATCACACAGCAGAAAAACTGAGCAGCTAGGATGAGAATCCTGGTGTCCTGAATCCTACATTGGGTCACTACCGTCCATAGGTCCTGACAGTCCCACTCCTGCCTCTACTCTCCCTCCAGACACTCCTAGCCCATTTCCTTTTTATTTATTTATTTATTTATTTTTGAGACAGAGTCTCTATTGCCTGGGCTAGAGTGCCGTGGCATCATCATAGCCCACAGCAACCTCAAATTCCTGGGCTCAAGTGATCCTCCTGCCTCAGCCTCCCGAGTAGCTGGGACTACAGGCGCGTGCCACCACGCCTGGCTAATTTTTTCTATTTTTAGTAGAGATGGGGTCTTGCTCTTGCTCAGGCTGGTCTTGATCTCCTGAACTCAAGTGATCCTCCCTCCTCAGCCTCCCAGAGTGTTAGGATTACAGGCGTGAGCCACCGTGCCTGGCCCAGCTCATTTCTTTAAAAAAAAAGTATGAGGTTGGGTTTCTTTTTTTACTAAAAGTAAAACATGTTTACTATAGAAAATTTAGAACATAGCAAAAGCATAAAAATGAAAATAATCTGTTATTCCCCTTCCCCCTGATATGACACTAGGGATTAATACTATCATTGAAGAGATAACATTATGTGTATTTTAATAGAAATCAAAATGAAAGTATTTCTAGACCCTGGAGTGTTTGGTGAAAACCAGTCTAGGGTGGGAGTTAAGAGCATGAACTTAAAATTTTTGCCCTGCCATTGACTCTGGGTGTCCATGGGCCAGTTACTTAATCTCTCTGCCTCAGTTTCCCTTTTGTAGTGGGGAAAAGATCAATGCCCCATCTGCCAAGGGTTAATGTGAGGAGTAAACAAGGAAATGCGTAAGACCGTGTCTGGCCTGCATTTGGGATTCAGCCTTAGTGTCCACATTCTTACTCTGTGGACAAGAGAGAGTTTAGCACTTACTCAGGATCACAATTCAGCCTTAGCTCCAGGAGGCTTCCCTGTGGCCAAACCTAACTCTCTCTACTAAGCTCTGCTCTGGGACCTGCAGGGTGGGTGGGTGGGGTGGCTGTTGGTGGTGCCTGGCACCTGGTGGGCCCAGCCCCCATGCTGTGCTTGGGTGGGAGCAACCCGCCTTGCCTCAGGGATTCTCGTAGATCAAGGTACACTTTGTGCTTTTCGTACAGCTTGGCCTCTAAATGCACACCATGTTTATCCCATCTGCTGCTCAAGCAAAGGAAACAGCGATGTGTTCCAACTCTGGAGGCAAATCTGGCCGTTGGGCCGCCCCAGCCGGCCCCGTACTGTACTTTCTGGGAGGTGGAGGCGTTTCAGGGTGATTGAGACCAGGCTTGACTTTTACTGGACTGGGTGACTTCGGAGCCTGTGCCAGCTCCATGCTGAGTGTTCAATTTGTGCCATGCTCAGTGGATTCCAGTGACCCTGGGCACATCAGACTGGCCCCTGCCCTGGGGGAGCCGAAGCCTGGTCGGGGAGCCAGGGTACGAGTGAAGGAAGCACACGAGGGGCACCTGCCCACAGGTGGTGGGGCCTGGCGCGACAGGGTGAAGTCCGGCTTCTCAGCGTGGCCTCTAAGGGACTCTCCTCACTTCCCCGGGGCCACTCCCTGCACTGACCGTAGTGTTGTTGAATTTCTTGTCTTCTTTAAATTCATCTTATCCTTTCACTGCTAAGCCTTTCTCGTTGCTGATCTTCCTGCCCCATACACCTTATTCTGTGCCACCCCTGCCTACCTGCTGGCAGATTCTTTCCTGCGCATCTTCTAATCTCCACATTCTGCCTCCTCCAAGCAGCCTGCCTTGATAGTCCAGGTGCCCTCGTGGCCCCTGTCTCATGGTGAACATAATCAGAATGTCTTGATTCTGATTAGAGAATCAAGATAGTCGGAAAACCATCCCTTTCTTCCCCTTCCGACTATCTTGGTCTAGTTGACAGCTCTGTCGCCCTAGCACCTGGCACTCATTCACTTAACAAGCATCTATTGAGTCCCTGCTGTGTGCCAGGCACTGTGCTAGCTGCTGGGGAAACAGCTGAGCATGAGAAAGACTCACAGAGCTTGCATTCTAATGGATGGGGGAGGAAGAGAGAACAAGTCAATAAGTGATACAATTTCAGATGAGTCCAGTGATGGAAACAAAATAAGGTAATGGGATAAAAAGCAATGGGGGGAAGGAGTGGCTACTTTAGATGGGTAATCCGGGAGGGCTTCTCTGAGGAGGTGACATGTGAGCTGAGCCTTAGAGAGGAGGAAGATGAGGAGGAGCTATGAAGATGCAGGAGGAATGTTCTAGGCCAGGGAGCAGCAGGAGGTCTGTGCTGCTGGGGAGTCATGGGGGAGGAGATGAGGACAGAGGGGGCTGGTGGGGAGTGGAAGATCACTCAGGCACTTGATTAGGCTGCTGGGCTTCCAAAATTTTGAACATGACTCACAGTAAGAAATAAATTTCCCATCAAATCCAAGTTCATGCACACATGGGTAACTGAAACAAATTTCAGGAAATGATTCTTCCCTTTAAAACATGTGATGCATGCAGATATTTTTATTTATTTGTTTATTTATTTATTTATTTTTTGAGACAGGGTCTTGCTCTATTACCCAGGCTGGAGTGCAGAGGCATCATTACAGCTCACTGCAACCTCATACTCCTGAGCTCAAGCCATCCTTCTGCCTCAGCCTCCCTGGTAGCTGGGACTACAGGTGCACACCACCATGTCCAGCCAATTTTTTAAAAAATATTTTGTAGAGACAGGGTCTCACTGTGTTGCCCAGGCTGGTATTGAACTCCTGGCCTCCTGCTAAGAGTGATCCTCCTGCTTTGGCCTCCCAAAGTGCCAGGATTATAGATGTGAGCCACTGCACCTGGCTTCTATTGTATTCATTCTTAAATGTGCTGGTTGCTATCCACTAAATTGGTTTCAGGATCCATTAATGGACTGTGACCTGAAGTTTGGTCAATGCTATTTTAGATCACAGTAAGGAAATTGAATTTTATTTTTAAAATCTTTAAACAGTAAAATTGACTTTTTGGGAGGTGTAGAGTTATCTGACTTTTTTGGGTTTTATATTGATCACTGGGTACAGAGTAGGTGCTCAGTAAATATTTGCAAAGTAGTAATGAAGGAGTTGACTGTTAGAGGAGCCCGGGGTGGGTGGGTTTCTGCTGGTGAGGGGAGTGCAGGCGGGGTTCTGGCCACACCTGCCCACTTGGGGAGAGGACCCCAGGGTGCCAGCCCACTTTCCCGAGCCTTCAGGCCAGCACCATGTGGCTCCTTTCTTTTCCTGTCCTCCAAGCCCCTTACCCTGGTGGGAGGGAAGCTGCCGGTCCTGCCACATGTGGGTGCTCTGTTAGTTCTGTGACCGTCCTGTCGTACGATTGTTGAGATTGGCCCTGCACAGTGGGAATCACTGTCCCCATTGTATGGAGCCTCAGAGGTTAAGTGGCTTGCCCTCAGCACGTAGTTTGAAGGTGAAGTTGTCCTCTGGCCCGTGTGAAGCGGGAGCCTACTTTTGTCCCACTGCGTTAGGTGGCCTGCCCAAAGGTGATGGCCGCAGGGCTCCAATGTTCAGCCAGGTTGGGGCCTCCTGGGACTCCAGGATCTCCACCTGCCACAGGGCCCCTTTTCTGTCTCTCGGCAGCCGGTGTCTCACCACCCAGAAAGGACCTGGCAGCCTGCTCCCCACCATCTGTAGCGCCCACTCCAGCGGAGCCAGGAGACGGTGCTCAGGTAGGCAGATGCTTGGGGTAGTAGGAAGGGTGTGGTGGAGGGGGTGAGTTGGGGGGATAACTGTCATTGCAGGGACTGTCACATGAGGAAGTCAGTCCTGCTAGTGTTCGCAGGGCATTCTTTGTCCCTGCCCACCAGCTTTGGGAACAGTGTCTCCCTGGCCAGGGCAGGGGCACCCATGAGGAGGCCAGCCTCGTTCTATGGGCAGGAGCCCCACTCCTTTATCCAGGGCTCGGGGTAGGGTCAGGAGAGGCCAGGGCCGGCGAGGGGAGAGAGGGCGGGCCACAGCGCTGACTCTGCCACCGTGGACTGTCAGGAGTTACGCACAAAGTAAAGCAAATGTTCCCCTTGATTCCTGTTGAGACAGAGCTTTAAACTGCCCAGCGTGATTTTGTTTAATTCTCTCAACAACCTGGGGAGGTCGGTATTGTGGGTCCTGATATGCAGAAGAGGAAACCGAGGCTCAGTGAGGTTCAGTCTCGTTTATCCAGGGCCACGCAGTGAGGAAGTGGGGGCCACACTGCCTGTCACCTGTTCCAAGGGCTTAGAGGAAGTGACACCAGCCCTTCACATCTGGACAGCACTTTACCATGTGCAAAGGGCTTTTCCCATCTGCTCCCATCTGCTCCTTGCTGGAGGGGCTCCAGAGAGGCAGGCCAGGGCGGGGGCCTGGGGAGGCAGTGTGGGGCTGAGACCGGGAGGGGCTCTCCGGTTCCATTTTGCAGGTGGGAACCCAAGGCCCAGAGACTCCAGCAGCTTGCTCAAGGTCACGGTGCTTGGAAGTAGAGAAACTGGCCTGTAGATCTGTTGTGGCTCTAGGAGAGGGGACAGAGAAGGCCGATGGGGTGGGGCTGAGGGGACAGTAACTCATCAGGGAGGCCCACCCAAAGGGAGGAGGAGGGGGCAAGAGTAGCCCAGGAGAAGGGACTGGGCCGGGGGGGAACCTTCAGAAACTGGAAGTCAGGATTTTCGTGTTTCCGTGCGGGTTCAGTGACCTTGAGCAAGGCTTTTCCCCCTTTCTGGGCTTTGGTTTCCTCATCTGGGAGGTGATGACAGTCTCCTGTCCTCTGTCCCTGCTTGGGGCTCTGATAAGGCACATTGCTGCCGTGAAGCTCTGTGCACACTTGAGGGCTGTGGCCAGTACAGGGCGGGAGAGGGGAGTGTTCTTGAACAGGGGGGCTGGTGACCATGTCCCCGCCCCCAGCCTGCCCATCCCTTTCCCTGCAGGGCGAGGAGCTCTCGGGCAGCCTGTCGGAGCAGGGCACCCGCCAGACCCCCAGCAGCACGTGCGCGGCCTGCCGGCAGCATGTGCACCTGGTGCAGCGGTACCTGGTCGAGGGCAGGCTGTACCACCGGCACTGCTTCCGGTGAGTGGCTGCGTAGGTGGGGGTGCAGAGGGGCTCAGCCCATCACCCCCAGTACAAGGAGGGAGCTACCTTGGATGTGGCACCCACGGTGTGCCAGGCACCCTGCCAGGTTCTTTGTGCCAGAACATCTTGCCTGTCCCCATTTTACTGCTGAGCAAACTAAGGCTTAGTGAGAGGAAGAGACCTGCTCCGTCTCACAGTTGAGACAGAATTGTGTGACTAACACAGGGTTAGAGCTCAGAGGTTCTCTTTCCAGCACATGAGCTCTTCGAGGATAACCATGGGATGATGATTAAGGAGCAGGAGCCATGCATAATTCAAAAGCCACTGAAAAAAGAAAACAATTTTTTTTTTTTTTTAGCTCTTAAAATTTTTTTAGAGACAAGAGTTTCACTATGTTGCCCAGGCCAGACTTGAACTCCTGGGCCCAAGTGATCCTCCCACCTCAGCCTCCTGAGTAGCTGGGACTCCAGGCACGTGCCACCACACTCTGTTTGAATTTTTAAAAAATTACAGTAACAACTTGCTTTAAGTGTGTGGCTCCCAGGGGAAGCCGGGTTTTAAGAAAGTGGTATAAAAGGCACAGAAAATACCAAAACTTAGAGAGTTTATGAAAATATTTTATGTTACAAAAAAGGAACCATGCTTCCTGTTCACCAGGTCTAAAAAAAAAAAGAAACCAGCAAAACTGTGACCAGTCAAGGAAAGCCAACGACCAAGTCGCACCGTGTATTTGCTCTGGTGTGTCTGTGGGGAGGGGGTGGCTGCTGGAACTGGAACCCCGGGACCCTCATGGCAGAATCGAGGTGTCATGGGGAAAAGAATCTTGAGGAGGAGAAATAGGTTACACCGATATAGTCACATCTGGTCACCAGGACAGTGCTCTAGAAACGTTATACAGTGGCTCCCAGTAAAAAATGCGTTTGACACTGTGACAAGGTAGACTTACCTGAGACGAAACGGGTGTAAATAGATGCACAACTGGAATAAGTTTCACCAAACAATATTTGTCTTTACTTGTATGATACACTGTGATATATTTTATTCTATTTCATTGAAAAAAACTCCAAAAACCTGGTTGGTTGAAAACCACTAATTTGATTTCCTGAGCCGCTAACGGTGGCGGCCGCCCACTGATGGTACCTCTTGGGGGGAACCTTTGCTTCTTCCTCTTGCAGCATAAACTGAAGGCGTGTTTCATAATTTCTGTCGCTGACTTCATGTGATTTTCTTGTTCCACTGTGTTTCTGACAGTTGCCATTTTCTTTATCCTCTGGGAAGTCCAGGGTATCGAGCCAGGATCGGGGTGGCAGTTGGGAGGAGGGGAGGGAGAGAACAGGCGGCCGGTGGAGGGGTAGTCAGTGTCGGGCAGGGCTGCCTGGCTAAGTCAACGTTTGTCCTGTCCCCTCGCAGGTGTCGGCAGTGCTCCAGCACCCTAGTTCCTGGGGCTTACAGGAGTGGGCCTGAGGAGGGCACCTTTGTGTGTGCGGAACACTGTGCCAGGCTGGGCCCAGGGGCGCGGTTGGGAGCCAGACCAGGGCCCCCACAACAGCCAAAGCAGCAGCACCGGCAGCAACTCGCAGAAGAAACCAAGGATGTCCTGGGAGGCAGCCCCAGCCCCAGTGTGGCTGCAGGGGCAGAGGCAGATGGACCCAAAGCCAGCCCCAAGGCCCGGCCCCAGATCCCCACCAAGCCCCGGGTTCCTGGAAAGCCCCCGGAGCTGGCCAGCCCCCCGGCCAGCCGCCCCACACCTGCCCCCAGGAAGGCCTCCGAGAGCACAGCCCCGACGCCCCCCACGCCGCGGCCCCGCTCCAGTCTGCAGCAGGAGAACGCGGTGGAGCAGCCGGCCGGCAGCGGCCTAGTGAACGGTGAGCCGGGCCCGCTGGGGGCCGGGTGCTGGGTGAGCGTGTCTGTGCGTCTGGCGTGTTCGAGGGCTGCTCTCTCCCTCTGTGCACTGTGATGTGCACTGGTGCAGCGCAAACAAAGCAGACGCGGTCCTGCCTCTGAGCTGCCTGGCCTGGGTGTGCTTTTGTGTGTGTCTTGCTGGCTTCCATTCAGGGTGTGTAGTGAGTGTACATCCGCATGTGCCTGTGTGTCCCCAGTGTCTCCGGGACTCTGTGCACATGGGTGACCTTCCTGTGCGTCCTGCCACGTCCACAGGCACTCTCCAGGTGACCTCCACGCCCAGCCTGCATGCCTGGCAGGGGAGGGCTTAGGCGCTGGGGGAGGGCAGAGGGGTCAGGTGGAGCCTAGAGCTCATCTGAGCTGCAGTGGAGACCCCTGGCCCACTCTGTGCGACCATTCTCTCCCCAACCCCTCATCGCAGGACGTTCCCAAATGACCTCCCTGGATTTCCATGAGCTCGTGGAAACAAGGCTCCTTGTAGCCTGAGGTGTGCTGGGCAGCACTTATCATCCTGTTGGGGAGGGCAGCGGAGGCCTGGGCATTGGAGAGAGACTCCCAGGGTCGCCCTGGGACTTGCACCAGAACATTCTGTTTGTTCGGTTCTGTTTAGCACTCCTGGAGGCTGGCTGTGAGCCCAGTCCTGAGCTGGCCATGGGGACACAGATACTGTTCAGACCTATTTGTGACTTCAAGGTGCCTCAGTGTGGAGAGAGAGACGGGCACAGACACAGGTTTCATTGGTGGAGATGTCCTGTTAAGATGCGGAGGAAGTGGGGCCTGTTGTGGGATTCATGGAGGACACTAGGGAATCAGGGGGCACTTCCAGGAGGAGGTGACACCTGGGCTGAGATGAGACAATGTTTCCTGTCCACGCTGGGGAAGTGTCTGAGGGGACTTGGGTTCCCTCTACTCAGCTGAAACAGCGGTAGTGTCTCCTGTGTCCTGGCCTTGACCCCTGACTGTTCTCAGTCCCCTTTGGTGCTTATCTAATCTCCCTGAGGGCGGGCTGGGGAGGCACGAGGGTGCAGGTGGGGTTGCCGTGGCCTGCCAGCGGGAAGGAAGGGCAGTCCTTGGCGAGGCAGGCACGGTGGCTGCCCAGCTGCCCCTCTCTGCTGCCCATGAAGGCCTGGCTCACTCTCCGTTCCCATCTAGGAAGACTGCACGAACCACCTGTCCCCAAGCCGAGAGGGACACCCAAGCTGTCTGAGGGGTACGTCGGTCCCTGAGAGGCTTTCCAGCTTTGGGGGTTCTGGTGGTGGAAATGAGGGTACTCTGGGGCTGGGTGGGGAGCGAGGCTTCCTGTGCGTGGGCAGGGCCGGGCTCAGGAGGGTGGCTCGTGTCTGGGTGGGGAAGGAGCACTGCCCATGTCCTCTTCCCCCGTGGCTTCCCCGAGGACTCCTGCCGCCACCACCTGATCTGCTCCCCAGGTGTCTGCTCCTGTGGGCAGCAGTGCCTGGTGGCGACAGCCAGCTCTGGAATCCCTTCCCCTCTCGGGGCTCCGTTTCCTCTGTAATATGGGAGAGCTGGGCCTCACTAGGGCCTCGCTCTTAGAGTTGCTGTGAGGCTTAGCAGCAGAGCACAGAAAGGCCTGGAAAAGCTCAGCTGTAGTTCTGGCTCTCAGGTCCTCCACCCCAGGACCCTGCTGCGCAGGGGAGGACATCTGTCCCCAGCTATTCCTTGGGAGCTGTGCTTCCCTGTGTGGTTGGTCTGTGAGGAGCAGAGCCGGCGTGGCTGTGCTAGTCGCCAGCGTTTATGGAGTCCCTGGTGCTCGGCAAGCGCCCAGGTGCCCTGCCCAGCGCTGGCCCCGGTAGCTCACGGGATCCTTACGCCAACCTTGTGAGGCAGGGGTGGTTATTGTCCCCATTTAGTGGACAGGAAGACTGACACATGGGGAGGTCAGGTGACTTTCTCAGGTCACGCAGGTAGTAAACGGCAGAGCCTCTTTTTGGTCCTTTCCCGGGTGGGGTTATCGCTGTGTGTCCTGAAGGCCTACCCTCTCTGGTCCTCACGCTGCCCAGCTGGGATGTGACTGTAACAGTCTGCTTCACACTAGCCCCCTGGGGCTGCGGGGGGAGAAAGGAAGGGGCCGTTTCTCATCCACCCCCTTTGAAACGGACTCAAAACTGCCCGCAGAGGGAAGGGAGCTGGCCTGTGGCCTCTGTTAATGTTTTCTGCTGCTTCCTGCCTCTGTCCAGGACGCCAGCTCCCAGGAAGGACCCTCCGTGGATCACGCTGGTACAGGCAGAGCCAAAGAAGAAGCCAGCCCCTCTCCCCCCCAGCAGCAGCCCTGCGCCGCCAAGCGGGGACAGCAGGCAGGTGGAGAATGGAGGCATGGCAGAGGTGGCCCAGCCGAGCCCAGCGGCCAGCCTGGAGTCCAAGCCCTATAACCCCTTTGAGGACGAGGAGGAGGAGGAGGAAGAAGGGTCCCCGGCTGCACCCAGCCTGGCCACCAGCCCTGCCCCGGCCCACCCGGAGTCCACACCCAAGTCCCTGCACCCCTGGTATGGCATCACCCCCACCAGCAGCCCCAAGACAAAGAAGCGCCCTGCCCCCCGCGCACCCAGCGCATCTCCACTCGGTGAGTGCCTGTCCTCGAGCCCTGTGACAGGCGGAACTCTGGGGGGCGCCTCGGTCAGCCCAGGACTAGAGCAGGGTGTGGTGCGGCCGGTCTCTCCAGGCCAGGCCTGGGTGTCCTCTCATGTAATCCTAGAGCCAACCTGTGAGTGTCGTCACTTTGCAGGTGAGGAGACTGAGGCACAGAGAGGCTAAGTCATTTGCCTGAGGCCTCACAGTGCCTAAGCAGTGGAGGCAGGATTCGAACCCGCACAGCCTGACTGGACTCTGTCCTTTTCACTGTCCTGTTGTGCTAATCAGATGTGTTATCCAGTGAAGTGCTTAGCACAGTGCAGCGCGGGGCTCGCGGGAAGCGCGCGCTAGAGGCCAGCTCTGATCCTGCCCGACCCAGTCACTGTTGCTGCAGTTGCCGAGTGACGTGGGCTCTCACCTGGCTGTGTGTGACTCGGGTACAGTGACTTTGAGCTGTTCCCTCCCTGAGCTTCTTTAGTCTGTGCATCTGTGAAGTGGCGGCGGGCCAGCTCTGGCGCTGTGCCCTTGTGCTCAGGACTTCCTCGCCCAGCCTCGCTGTGGTGCTTGGCCTTCACCTGCTCCCAGTCTTCCTGTGCCCTGGGCTTGCTCACCTTCCACCACGGCTGGGGTCTGGCCGCCTCCAGCAGCGTAGTGGGACCCCTCAGACAGTGGGGCCAAAAGCCTACTGGAGGTGACCAGACGGTCCGAGTGGAACCCTGGGACGCCCTAGCTGAGCTTGGCCTGTTTGAGTGGAGGTGGCGGGCAGTTTTGGGGTACATTCGGGGGTCATGAGCCCTGGAGTCAGCCACTGCTGGGTTCAACCCCAGCCCCTGCTGGGGCAAGTGCCTTCTCCTCTCTGAGCCTGTTGCCTCATCTGGAAAATGCAGATGACCTGCTTGGAAGCATCACATCCGTCATCTGCGGGGAGATAAATTGGTGCCCGGCAGTGCCTGGCGCAGAGCCGCTGCCGTGAGGGCTGCCTGCTCCTTCCACCTCTGCCCTGCAGGTCAGAAGCAGAGGAGAGGCCACCTCGCTTCCCTTGGCCTTCCCATGTGCCAGAGTCCCACCATCCCTGCCCTGGTGGCTTTGCGTTGGAGTGTGCTCAGGCATAGGGGTACCATGGGGTATGTGGGGAAGTGGAGGCAGCAGCCCTGCTGGCTGAAGGAGTGAGGACCACAGATGTGCCACTAGGTGTCAGGCAGAACACAGGAGTGTGGGACGAGCTCGGGTGATTGGCTGCACCTTGTGACTTTGGTCCTGCCTTGTGTTTGCCGTTCCCTGGCCTTTGCCCCATCTGGTCGTGGAGGCCGTGGGTTTTTTCTTTTTTTTTTTTTTTTTTGCCACCCGCCCCTCCCCCGAGGCCGTGGGTTTTCAGGGCTACTGTGGCTCTACCGAAAGTGGAGCATGTTAGGTGAGGCTGGAAGCCCTGGTTGTGCCCCCTCGTGAGGTGCCCACTTGCTCGTTTGTACAGCTCTCCACGCCTCCCGCCTCTCACAGTCGGAGCCACCCTCGGCCACGCCGTCGCCAGCCCTAAGCGTGGAGAGCCTGTCATCGGAGAGCTCCAGCCAGACTGCTGGTGGGGAGCTTCTGGAGCCGCCAGCTGTGCCCAAGAGCTCCTCAGAGCCTGCTGTCCACGCCCCTGGCACCCCTGGCAACTCTGCCAGCCTCTCTGCCAACTCCTCCCTGTCCTCTTCTGGGGAGCTGGTGCAGCCCAGTGTGGCACAGACGCCTCGAGCCAGCCCTGGCCTCGCCCCCAAGACCGGGTGCAGCCCAGCTCCGCCGCCGGCCAAGCCCTGCAGTGGTGCTATCGCAACCCCTCTCTTGTCGGCTGGAGACAAGTGCCCTGCGCCTTCCCCTGGAACCTCGTCCCCACAGCTGCAGCTCAAGGTGAGTGCCCCTCCCACCCTCCCTCAAAGCTGTGTCGTCTCTGGTGGCTGTGCGACTGGTCTCGGGACAGAGGTGTCCAGGGCCTTCCATCTCTGCTGGTCCCTGATTTCTTGAGTGGCCTTGGCTATGCCCATCTGCCCATTCCCGTCTGTTCGCTGGGGCACAAATCCAGCTGTCTATCCGTATTTCCCCCACCTGCCGGAGCTCCCACCCGTCTGCCCACCTGCCCACGCACTTGGCCCTCTGTGTCCTTTGCATCCAGGCCTGTTTACCTGCCTGTCCCCTGCACCAGCCACCACTCATCCCACATCCCCTGTCCACCTTCCATTCGCTCAGGCTCTGTCGCTGCCAGACCCTGGGCACAGTTGCATTAAGCCCCTGTCCTTGCCCTCCAGCAGCTCACAGTCTGCTCAGCGAGACAGGGGTGACAATTGTGCTAGAAGGCGATCTGGGGTAGAGTGCAGAGGGGAGGGGATGACTCCCTTGTCTAGAGACCTCGGCCTGCCCGTCATAGACCGGGGCAGCCGGCGTTTACTGAGCACCTCCTGTGTGCATGTGTGTGGGCCGCCTGGGCTCCAGAGGCCATGCAGACGTGGTGGCCCCCGTCCCCGAGGTGCTCACAGCCAGGTCAGGGAGAGGTGCTGAAGTGACTGTGCCACTGCGTGCAGAGTTTGTAGTGGGCAGGGGCTCAGCCCCCAACAGGCCGAAGGGCCCAGGACACACACCTTTCCTGGGTGCTTCGGTTGAGTGCTGTGGGTGGGGGGTGTTTGCAGAGGAGACCAGACACAGCCCTGTCCTCAGGCTCCCCTAGCGGGGTCCCCTCCTAGGCTCTTGCTGGTGCTGCCTTTTGCAGGGGAGAGGTGGGCATGCGGAGGGTCTGGCTGGGTGCCCGTCCCAGGCAGCTCCTGCTCAGATTCTTTGTGAACCGTTGGCTCACTTGTTTCTCAGCTCCATGCACAGAACCTGGGGGTCTCCGGGGGTCAAGACATTCCTTTGGGGACCCGGTGCAAGAGGCGCCTCACTCGCAGCCACAGCCCTTTGGACGGCCCCACGCTCTGCAGCCCTCTGAGTGGCCGAGGCTTGTCCAGCGCCAGGTGGAGGGTGGCAGGACAGGTCACATGGGGCGGCTATAGTTGTGGCCTGACCATTGTTGGTCCACCCCTTGTGCCTTTCAGACGTCATTTAACCTTCCCTGGCCTGGCCAACGGCCTCCCGGGTGCTAATGCTAGCTATGCGCCACCTCTGCTGGGCTCCCATTGGCAGTGAAGGCCTGGGCAGCACCAAGTTTCCGGACTGTTCTGAGGACCCCCTGAGTTCCTTGGAGGTGGCGGGGGGTGGGGGTGGGGGGCGAGGGTTGGATCAACCTTGGATTCATCCCCCCACCAGCAGCCATTTCAGACACTGTCTCCTGCCCTGGGGCCGTGCGAGAGAGGGGTCTGAGGGAGTTCTGTGGCTCAGAAAAGGCTGAAAACCCTTGCGGGGCAGAGAGGCTTTGTGCGTTTTGGCTCTGCTGGGGCCCTCGGGTGTGTTTGTGGAGGGAGGGGGCAGAACGCCAAGTGTGCCTCCTTCTGGGGGACCCCCATGCACCCTCACCCCAGGATTAGGCAGTAGGGGCAGGAGATGGGTCCTAGGTGGCCCCCCTGGCCCGCGGGGCGGTGCTGCCCTGTGGGAACCAACGCCTGCCTCCCTGCCACCCCCCGACTTGGGCCGCAGCACTGCCCATGCTGCAGAAATCCCAGAGCAGCTGCCACCTTGAGAGACGCTTCCTGAGCTGGCGCAGCCACCCAGTCGTGGGGAGAAAGCTGCGTTGGCACTCGGAGCACTGTGGACCTCAGGTGGGGCCTCTGTAAGGGACCCACAATGACGCCTGCTTCTGATGAGCCGGGGAGAGTGGCTGGGAGACACTGATGTGGCCCATGTGGTGGGGCCACCCGGCTGTGCTGGCCTCAGAGAGGACAGGGGTCTCCCCACAGGGATGGAAGGACGCACAGTCTGGGCTCTGGGCGCATGGGGGTGGGCTGGGCAGCAGAGGGTGGGGGCTTTCTCAGGCAGGAAGGAGCTACCCTCCTGCTTCACCTGCTGGCCAGAGGGGTTCCTGCCTTTTCACTCCTGGCTGGGTGACCCTGGTGAGCAGCTTCACCTCTCTGAGCCTCAGAGTTCCCACTGGGGAGAAGGTGGCTGTGTGGCCTGAACCAGCCACGGTAGCCCTGTCCTTCCCTGAGCTCCACGTTGTGACCACTGCCCCTCAATGCTGGATGGCTGCCCGGGCCTGACACACACAGTCTCACCTTAGCTTGGGCCCTCAGGAAGTGGGTGGCCTTGAGCAAATTACTGCACCTCTCTGAACTTGAGTTGAGTCAGCTGTGAAGTGGGCATTGCAGCACCCGCTTTGCAGGGCGGCTGTGAGAATTAAACAAGAATGTGTAAAAAGCAGCCCGCGCAGCAGCTGACACGTGGGAGGTGTTCTGGAAAGCTCTGTTGAATGACTGAGTGCAGCAGAGACTGCATTCGGGGAGACTCTCTTTTTGCCTGGGGTCCTGGACTGCTGGGGTCTCGACTGCCCCCTTCCCAGACTCATCCTCTGTCCTGTCTCCCTGCCTTTAGTCTTCCTGCAAGGAGAATCCTTTTAACCGGAAGCCATCACCCGCAGCCTCCCCAACCACAAAGAAGGCCACCAAAGGATCCAAGCCAGTGCGGCCACCTGCCCCAGGACACGGATTTCCTCTCATCAAACGCAAGGTAGCAGCTGGGGGCCCCAGAGAGCTGGCTGGCCGGGGCCCAGCACCCTCCCCTCGGCAGCTGCAGGTTTCCCGTGGGACTCTGGAAGAGGCTGGGTGTCTGGGCAGCTGCCCCCAGATGTTCAGGAGGGCTCTTGGGTGGCCCGGATGGAAGGTCTGACTTGCAGGCCAGGGGATTTAGAACAGATTAGCCCTTTGCAACCTAGAGTAGTATGTGGTGCGTTTAATCTGTTACTAACAATAGTTCAAGTATCAAAGCACTTACAAGATATGCTGCTACTTAAACTGATTAGAGTGTTCTCAAGTTTATCTCTGTAATAGGGTTACTCTCACTGACATTGTGATATCCTTTCTGGAGTGGCAGAGAAAGGGAGGCGTTTCCAGGAAGGGTGGGAAGTTGTACCTCCCTCTGCTGTGTCTGTCCACGCTGGGACCAGTGGCATGCCGTGGCTGTCCCCACACTGACCCCTTCCCCACACTGGGACCCTGCCTTCATACCACACTGGCATGGGGGGCAGGGCCGGGGCCCCTGCATCCTGCAGTGGCCAGTGCTGGCCAGAATAAGGGACAGAGCTCCTGGCAGCCGCCTGAGCCAGAGGGGGATGAGCAGGGGGAGGGGTCAGCTGTCCTTTGGATGACCAGGGTGCTGTTGGCAGGTCCAGGCTGACCAGTACATCCCCGAGGAGGACATCCACGGAGAGATGGACACCATTGAGCGCCAGCTGGATGCCCTGGAGCACCGTGGGGTCCTGCTGGAGGAGAAGCTGCGTGGTGGCGCGAATGGTGCGGGAGCTGGCGGTTGGGGCTGGGGTGGGAGCCTCTATTGGTGGGGAGCCGAGCCCGGAGTGGCTGCCAGCCCCAGCCTCAGCGACTGTCTGGCTTCCAGAGGGCCGTGAGGACGACATGCTGGTGGACTGGTTCAAGCTCATCCATGAGAAGCACCTGCTGGTGCGGCGAGAGTCCGAGCTCATCTATGTGTGAGTCCCCCTCGGCCCTGGCTCCCTCCCGGAATGTGTAGGCTTAGAACCGAGAGCCTTCGCCCTCCCCCATCACTACGGCTCAGGGCAGAATTGTCAGTAGTCGCCTCGTTCCCACCCCCAGCTTCAAGCAGCAGAGCCTGGAGCAGCGCCAGGCTGACGTCGAGTACGAGCTCCGGTGCCTGCTCAACAAGCCAGGTGAGCACGGCCACCCGCACTCCCTGGCACCTGCCCGGGGGCGAGGGGGCAGGGGACATGGTGCAATGGGCCTGCTTCTTCCCCTGCCGGTGGGGAGTGGATGATCAGAGCCTTGGTGGGGGGTGCACAGGCAGACTGGTGACAGGGCCAGGAGGGGAAGGCGGGAGGGACTGTCACAGGTGGTAAGCAGGCCAGAGCCACAGCAGGAGAGGGAACTGTATGGACAGCATGGGGGTATGGACATCGTGGTGTCAGGCATGAAGGGCTCTTGGTGAACGCCAGGCCCAGGACTGGCCCGGCCTGATTGGGACGTAGGGTCAGGCAGTCCTGTGTTATACCACCTACTTGCTGTGTGACCTCAGGCAGGTTTCTTAGCCTCACTGAGCCTCAGTGGCTTCAAGCGCTAGACAGGATGGAAGGTACCCACCTCACAGGCGATTCTTGGGGCCAGGAGATGGCGGGTATGAAAACTCTCTGTACCCTCTGAGATGCTGATGGTTTTTGTGAGGCTGAGTTGGGGTTTGGTGAGGGAGGCCCCTTCTGTGTCCTGTGGCCGTGACATGCAGTGACCCACAGCTGCAGATGGAGACCACGGACTGTGGAGAGTCCAGAGCTGGGAGCCAGGGCTTTTGACCACTTTCCTATGGCCCAGGCATGGTGCCCACCCTGGGCCATTGTTCCCACTTCCCAGATGAGGAAAGGGAAGGCCAGGGAGGTTGAGGGACTCGCCCACTGGTGATGGATGGGCCTCTATCCGTGTCTCTGCCAGGGCCTGTCCCTGCACACGTGGCCCCTCCTGCCTGCTGGGACGGTGGTCCTGCCTCTCCACTGACTGGGCAACTTGGGAGGCTGGAGTGTCCCTGGGGAAGCCGCAGAATGTTCCTGGCTTCTGCTGCCATCTGTGAGTCACTCCAGGCCTCCAGGAGGCTGGGCGTGGCCACCACTTAGAGGGCGCCACAGCGACACCCTGTGGCCAGAGTGGGCACAGCTCCTCTGCGCGGACCTGGGCTTGCTGTGGCTTCTCCGGCCCTATTTGGTGGCTGCACACCCTGGGCTTGTCAGCCTGTCCTGGATGTTGCCTTTGGAGGGTGAGGCTGGTTTATGACGTCCCGAGTCCAGTATTACCAGAAGGACCGCCACTTGGGGCTGTCAGACTACCCAGGTTCAAATACTGCCTCCACCTTTGTTGTGTGACGCTGGTCAGGAACTTCACTTCCCTGAGCCTCAGTTTCCCCACATGTAGACTGGGGACATAACTTACTCAGGTCCCAGATTTGAGAAGTGGCAGAGTGGGATTTAAACTTGGATGGTGACTCTGAGGTTTTACCCTGTCCCCAAAACTGGGTTGGGTCACCTGCTTCTGAATATTGGCAGGGTGAGGCAGTAGGGGAATGTGACAGTGGCTGAGGGGACCTCAGGATATTTATTTCCAGGTGGGGTGGCCTGGGGCAGCAGCTGTTGTGGAGGGAAGGCCACGCGTGGGTACCCATCCCTGGGGCCTGCGGGGGGGTGGGGGAGGAGGGAATACTGAGGCCCAGATGGGCCCCTGAGGGTGGTCCTGTGGGATGGCTGGGGTCTTAAGGGGAGAGGAGGTCCGAGGGGTAGCAGGTATGCATGGCATCCCTGTCCCCAGCGTCCCCTCTAGTCTGCTCTCCTCTGTGGCCTTGGACGAATGTCTCAGTATGCCACTTGGGTCACGTTGCTTCTCCTGCGTGAGGACCCCTGGGGTTCCCTGTTGTCTCCCTGCCTGTGCCTCACTCCGGCCCACTCAAATCCTGCCTCCTGGGAGAAGCCACCCAGTGAACATTCGTTGAGTAGATGAGTGAACACGAGCAGGACACTCTGGCGTGCGCTGGGCAAGGGGCCCTTGCAGGGCTTTGGGTGGCAGCTCGGTATCCTTGGTCTCTTCTACCCCAACCTTCGTTTCCCCAGGAACTTGCGGAAATGGCCCCTCCTTCCTGTGCTCCTGGTGTCCAGTGTGGGGTTGGCCCTCAGTGGCCCCTGGCAGCCTGGGGGGGAGGGTTTTCCCACCGCTCACGCCCCCAGCTTTTGTCCCTGGGCAGAAAAGGACTGGACAGAGGAGGACCGGGGCCGGGAGAAGGTGCTGATGCAGGAGCTTGTGACCCTCATCGAGCAGCGTAACGCCATCATCAACTGCCTGGACGAGGACCGGCAGAGGTGACATGACAGAGGGAGGGACTCCCGGCTAGGGGGCCCCTGGGGGAGGGCCCAGAGCCTGCCATGCCTGGGGCCCCATGGGTGGGGCAGCTCCCTGGCAGAGCCTGAGTCAGCGTCAAACGCCAGGGCCCAGCCGGCCCTGCCCTCCTGCCGGTGATCCCCACGCGCCTTTGCTCAGCTGAGTGTAGACTTCGAGGCTGGGAGGGACTGAGATCATCTTCCTTCTTCCTGTGGGATGCTCAGCTTCCCTTTCTCTCTTCAGGGAAGAAGAGGAAGACAAGATGTTGGAAGCCATGATCAGGAAGAAAGGTGAGGCCCCTCCTGGGGATAAGGCTGGTGCCTGGGAGTTCGGGCCCACCTGAAACTTGAACTGCAGCCTGGGGGAGGGAGGGGCAGGGGAGGTAGGAGCAGGCGCCGCAGGGGTGGCTGTGCACACACTCCCAGCCTCTGTTTTGCTGGGGAGGCCGTGTGTGGCGAGGGAGGCCAGCGTACAGCCAGGAAGGCTGTGGCCTGGCTTGGAGGAAGGCCACGGCTGCCCGGATCCCACAGGCAGGACTGTGGCGTGGGGGGGGGCATTTTCCCAGGGTGGGTTTGCCTTAAGCTGTGCGTTCCTCCTTGAGAGCTGTGGCTGGTTTGGGTGGGGTCCCTGGGGATCAGATGGTGCCTGACGGTTAAAAGAGCACTGGACTTGAGTCAGGGGATCTGGGTTTTGATCTTGGTTCCACCAGTGACTCACTTTGTGGCCTTGTGGTTGAGTCTTGATTCAGGCCTGAGTCAGACTGTGGGGTTCTAGTCCTGCCTCTGGTACTTATTAGCTGGGTGACTTGAGCCAGCCGCTCCACCACTGTGGTCTCACACTGTGTCTGCAGAATGGGGGTGACACTGGCCCCCTCCCAGGCATGTACTGAGGATTACCGAGGTAACCTGTACAGCACTTAGCCCAGGGCCTGGCCCTCCAGAGAGCTCAGTTGATATTAGTCCATTTCAAAGGCCCACATTTCCCTTATCTATGAAATTATGGGATTGGGCAGAGGATTTCTGAGGTTTCTTTTAGCTCTGACAGTCAGCATTTGTGTTGTAACCCACAGAGCTATGAGCACCAGCCTCGGTGAATTGGGCCTTTTATAGACAAATGTGTGCGAGGCTCGAGTTGCCAGGTTGCTCTCGCGTGTGTTTATCTCCTGGTCCTTGCCAAAACCCTTGGAGAGGGTAGGGTCCCATCTTCTAGATGAAGAAAAGGAGGCTGGGAAAGGTGCAGTGACTTGTCCAGGGTTCCACACGGGAGGTGTGGGGCTGGGCCCAGGCCCCTGCTGGCCACACGCCCAGGCCTGCATCACTGCCCTGGGCCTCCCCACTTAGTTAAGTGTTCCCCTTTCTCTGCGGCAGAGTTCCAGAAGGAGGCTGAACCCGAGGGCAAGAAGAAGGGGAAGTTCAAGACCATGAAGGTGCTGAAACTGCTAGGAAACAAGCGTGATACCAAGAGCAAGTCCCCCGGGGACAAGAGCTAACAGCGAGGGAAGCCAGCCAGGAACTGCCACCACTCCTGGACCAGCCCCTGGGTTGTGCTCTGCCAGGAGAGGGTCACCTGTCTCCCTCAGAACAGTCCAGGGGAAAGGCGACTTAAGGGAAGGCAGCCTCCAGGTGACGGCCTCTCCCTCCTCAGGGTCCTCCAGCTAGACTGGGCCAAAGAATCCTCTTCCCTCCTCTCTGAGCCCCAGGCAGCTGTGACTCACCCCTCCCTGTCTGATTCTAATGACTCCCGATGCTGTGACTGACCCGAGGGGCAAACGGGGTCCCAGTGTCCAGGGAGGAGCAGCAGCCAAGCACGTCAGCCCCCTCATCCTGCCCAGCCCCTGCCGTGATGGGGCAGCTGCTTGGTCCCTCTTCCCTCTGTGCCACATCCAGATGGGATTCTTGGCTGTCAGAGTTCTGCCCGTGGTGACTTCTGGCCTGGGTCTCCCGCCTCCAGGGGTCTGCTCCTCTTGGCAGGCCAGCAAGCAGAGCTCAGCGACACTGGCTTCCTCCTCCCCTAGCCCTGGCTCCAAGTCTCTGTCTTCCTGTCCAGTGCGGGCGCCCCTGAATCCCAGGGTCTCCTCACTCAGCAGCTCATTTGTGAAGTGTCTCGTTAAGTTTGGGTTCACTCCTGAGTGGTCTGTGCTGTCAGACGCCATGGCCGCCATGGCCCTCAAGGGCAGATCCCTGCCCTCCCTCTCTTCCTCAGAGTTCTAGGGGCGCTTCCCTCATCTCCCCTCATTGCATGGGGAACCACACCTCCCAGGGCTGTGACGGCCGTGCTGGGGCAGGTGGGGCCTGTGGGACTCCCCCGGTGCTGAGTCCCCCAGGAAGGGCCTCTGGTTCCTGATCATCAGCCTAGGGACGGTGCTATCCTGGTTCTTTAACTTGTAGTCTGACCCCTAATGTAGGCTTCCTCCCCCACGCGAGGGTCGGGGTGGGGGCCCGTGCCCGTTTGTGGTCACCGCTAGTCTGTCTCCTCTCCCCAGCGCATTTCCACCTGAGGACTGACAGCCACTCGCCCCACTGGGATGGCTGTAGGAGAGGAGGAGAGATGGGGACAACCCCCTTTTCCCCAGGGAACGCACCCAGCAGCCATTTGTCAAAGCACTGTTGCTATAAGCTATCTCTGGGACGCCACTAGGCCTCCTTCCCTCGACACACCTCTGGGAAAAGATCACACTGTATTAACTTGCGAGGATTTTCCTCACCAACAATAAACGGAGACCACCTCAGCTGCCAGTGCCCTGCAGCTTCAGGCCACGGCCATGTCTGCCTTCCTCTGCCACGCCTCGTGGCTGGGCATCTCTGGGTGCCCAGAGGGCCCAGGCCCATGTCGGGGCTGTCCTCCCAGAGGGACCTTGACCCTCGCTGCCTGCCACTGGGCAGCATCCTCTTCCTCTGCAGGGAGCCTGTGTGGCCCCTGGCGGCCTCCTTCCAAACATGCCTGTTGACCTGGAGCTGGGGCCACCAACGCCAAGGCCTTTCTGGGGCCAGGCAGGTAACGTGAACCGGGCCAGGTGTAACCTGAGGGGTGGCTGCGACGGGCTGTTTTGGTGTTAGCAGACAAGGGTGGTTGGGGCGGGGGTGAACTGGAGTGTCTGCCACAGTTCAAGGGGACATTCTCCCTCACTCAAGTCAGTGGTAGCCTCTGGAAATGAATGTGGGCCCAGTGTTGCCAGATGTTTTCCATTTTACATAAGAAGCTGGAAATCCCACTTTTGTGTGTAATTTGTAAATGTTGACAAATAATTTGAATTTAACTATAGGCAGATACCATGTTGTCAAGGTTGTGCAGAATTTGTCCTGGGCTTGTCCATTTTGCTGCCATTTGGTGGGGTCATTGAGGTGGAGGACAGCTGTTCCCATCAGATCGTACCCTCTGCCCTCAGGTTCCCGAGGGTGTGTGGGCACGGGCTTCCCATGCGACATTCCTGAGCCAGCCTTGATCTGGGCCTCTCCACTTACAGGGCCATGTTTATTCTGCAAACCAAAACTTGGGTCATGTGACCTGATAGGATTCTGTGACTCTCTCCAGGTGCAGGAGACAGGGTTGGTTCCAAAATATTTTGGTGATGTATGGAGATAGGAAAATGGCAGAACACTGGATGGAGAAGGCTCATGGGTGCCAGAAGCCAGAGGGAAGGGGACCAGTGAACTATGCACCGGGCCAGGGGTGGGGGCTGCTCACATTGTCAGGTGACTCTTCAAGGGCCTCACAGATGGGCAAACAGGCGCTGAGGCTGTGGGTTCTGCCCAAGGTGTCACGGCACATGCTGGGCTTGTAACTCCAAAGCCAGGGCTCTTTCTGTCTGGACCCTTTGTGCTTCCTCCCACCCTTTGTGTTTCTTTCCGTGGGTCATGGGTTCAGTGGACATACATAAAGCTAACCGTAATCCTGAGTCGGCTCCTTGCTAGTTAAATGCCCTTGGTTGGAGTATCTTGGTGAGCCTTAGTTTTCACGGAGGAATAATGAACCATCCCAGTTTATTGAGATAATTGAGAGTGAAATTCAGTGCCCAGCCATGGGGCACTCCAGAGCCGTGGTTCCCACTTCCATTTGAAATGTGCAAAGAGGTAGCTTGAAGCCATCTGTGCTTGACAAATTCTAACTCCTTGGACAAGTAAGCCTTATCCCTCTGAAAACAAAATAGTATGTGTAATGACCCATGTTAAATGTGGTTTATTGGCAGTTAATCATTGTGGTTGAACATTTGCCAAACGTGGTAAAAAGTCAAGTAGATCTAGAGACAGGTAGGGAGAAAGGAATTGAAATCATTCCTAAGTTCAGAAAACTAAATGGGCAGGACACACAGGCTGGAGGTGGCGGGAAGAGGGCCTGGTGGATGCCTTTAGACACACGTCTGAGGTGGGGGATTGGGCTTTGCTGTCACTGTGGATGGGATGGGACTCTTTCCCCTAGAAAAGACTCGAAGTCTGTGTCCGTGACTGTGGGTCTCGGAGGCTCCAACAGCTGACCTCTGTGGGCAGGGCTAGGCTGCGTGTATGCGCCAGGGAACCGCAGGCCAGGGCAGTGCTGTGTGACCATTTGACATGGCTGGCCTGATCTGGGGATGACCCTGCTTGGCAAAGGGGTGGACTCAAGGTTGGGCTACCCTGCCCCTGTCCCTGCAGGCAGATTAAGAGGTGGCAAGAGCCTTCCTAAGTTCCTCACTCCGCTTGTGGTCAATGTCTTTCATCTCCCGTAGTTTCTGCAAAGGGCACCAGGGAAACCGGTATTAGGGGCAGAAACCTGAGCTGTCACGGATGTGAGCTGGAGCTTGACTCCTGAACCCCACAGGCATGGCTGGCCCTTGACTTCTACTCAAACTCATGGTGGGCCCCTCCCTTCCCCACGTCCCTGGTGGCTTTTCTACCTGGGAGATTTCTGCAAGGATGATGCCTCGGTACTGCTTGCCCTGTCCCAGGGCCTCCATGTCAGCCAGGAAGTCTCTCCTGTCCTGGATTTCCTTCACCACTGGACAGTGGAGAAGGCCGTCAGCACATGGGGCGGCGGGGGCCGCCGGGCTCTGTGAGGGGTGCGGGGCAGCAGATGCCCCTCTCGGGGAGAGGAAGCGCTCTATTGTCAAAATGGTGTTTCTCACTTCTTGGCCCTCAGGGATCCCCGCCCCCCATCCAATTCTGGGCCGCTTCACACATTGTCCTCACCCCGCTGCATGACTGGCCCCTGGGTGGCTTACACTCTTCAAACCGGTCCCGCTCAGGGGCTGGGTCCTCCTGTCGCACAGGAGGGGCCTTTCTTTTCCGCTCCTCTGGGTCCTTCCCAGTGGCAAGGATGCTTTGGAGTCTTCGTTTCTCCTTCTCCAGATCTCCTGCAGGGCAGGGAAATGGCCTATGTAGGTTGTGAAGGGTGCCCCCTCGTGGTCTGTGTCCCCGGTCGCGCAAGCCTGCTGCAAGTTTCCAGCCATGCGAACAGGGTTCCTGCAGCCCCAGCCTCTTCCACCCTGGTTACACCTGAGCGTGGTATGTGAAGATAGGCGGGAAGAGGTTGAAAGAACCCGGAAAAGGGCTTTGTCGTAACCCACACACTGCTTTGGTGCACAGCAGGGCTGAGAACGCTCAGGAACCTCCTAGGGCCTCGGTGATGCCTGGCGTGGCAACCCGTGCGTAGAGCATGTGGGGAGATGTTAGGAGCATCTAGGCCAAAAGTTACGTCCGATGGCAAGGGAGAAGAGGGGACAAATGGCTCCACGAAGTGGGCTAGAGAGCAGAGGAGCTCAATTCCAGGGGCCACGTGAGGGCAAGAGAACAGTGGCCTTGAGGCCTGAGAGCCAAACGATCACCAGGGACTGGTAGAATCCAGTTAGTCATGAACGTTCTGCAGAATGAAAAAGGAGGACCGCCTAATTGGTTTCCCTGCACCCGGAACACCCCCAAGCTAACATGTGCCACGGCTGAAGAACATGAGCTCTTCATGAGTATGAAAAGCATTAGAATATGGTTAGCTACCTGCACACCTGCCCTGGGGGCTGCTAGTCCCTGTCCCCACCCAGGGAGATGGGTGAGAGGCCCCAGCCGAGGCCGTCCCACTCACGGGTGGCTTGAGGCCTGAACTGCTCCCGGCTGTAGGCTCCGTTGGCTCGGCACACGCTGGCTGGCCGCAGGTGGGAGTGGGCCGCCAGGATGGGAGGCAGGTAGATGGGCGAGGCTGGCTGCTTGGAAGGGGAGGCCCTCTGGCTGGATGTCGGGCTGCACTGTAGAGGCAAAGTGTCTCCTCCTGGGGGGAAGAGTCGGGATGGGAGGACCTCGCTGGCTTTTTTTTTTTTTTTTTTAAATAAAAGTGATACCTGCCTGTTATAACAAGTAAAATAGTACTGAAGATTTTCCCTTCTCCCCTCCGATCCCACCCCCTACAATGAGCAGTGGTAACAATTTGGTGGGCACTTTTCTTACTTTTTGATGGTTATACAAACATGTTCAAAGATAAATGTGCATATTTTATATATGCATATAAGATTCTTTTTTCAAACACTGGATCATACTGTAATGTATTCAATAACAGACTCTCCAGTTAACAATTTATCATGGACATCTTTCCAGATCAATCCATTTATATTTAACTTATTTTTTATAGCTATATACTAGTCCTTAGAATGGATACATTATTTATTCAGCTAGCCTCCTAGTTTTAGAAATTCAGGTTGTTTCCAGGCTTTTCGGTTTGTTTTTTTACTACTACAAACAATGCTGCAATAAACATTCTTGTACATCAGATCTCTGTACTGGTGCTCTTATTTCTGTAGATGGGTTCCTAAAACTGTCTGCTTGGTCCACGGGCAGGGAGGGACAGTTTGGATTGTAACAGATGCCTGTGCCTCCTGCTGTCCCCTTGCCTTGGCCATGCCTGAGGCTCCTCCCCAGGCTAGCCAAGTATGTGACCTATCTGGTCAGTTGTCTCCTTCTCCCAACTGCCCTAAAGCCCAGCTTAGAGCAGGCCCATCCCCTGTTTCGATCTGGCCCTGTCTACCTTTTCGACCTGTCCACTCCTACCTGCATCAGCAAATGTGTACTGGGCATCTACCCCGAGCCAGGCCTTGGACACTGGGGGAAAGTGGGAAGCGCGACAAAAGTCCTGCCCCCCTGGAGGGGGAGGGGTACAGAGGATGATGAAATAAGTGTCACATACTGTGTAGTACATGAGATGGCTGGAGCACGGGTGTGTCACAGTGGGGCTCACAATTTTAATAGGGTTGGTAGGCCTCATGAAGGGGATAACATTTGAGAAAAGACCCCAGAGTGGTGGGGAGGCCAGCTCTGCAGGTATTTTGACGGAGAGCATTCCAGACAGAGGGAACAGCTAGAGCAAAGGTGCTCAGGTGGGAGCGTGCCTGGAGTGTCTAAGTGACAGCAAGAGACTGGATAAGCAGGGCGAGTAGAGGTCAGAAGTCACGGGAGCCCCTAGAAAGTCTAGTTTTTACTTTGTATGAGGTAGGAAGCAGTTGGAGGGTTTTGAGCAAAGGAGGTGCCCTTTGGCTGCTGTTGAAAATCCAGCATACTGGCCAGGCGAGGTGGCTCACAGTAATCCTAGCACTCGGGAGGCCAAGGCGGGAGGATCACTTGAGGTCAGGAGTTCTAGACCAGCCTGAGCAAGAGCGAGACCCCACCTCTTCTAAAAATAGAAAAAATTAGCCGGGTGTGGTGGTATGTTCCTGTAGTCCCAGCTACTCGGGAGGCTGAGGCAGGAGGATCGCTTGAGCTCAGGAGTTTGAGGTTGCTGTGAGCTAGGCTGATGCCATGGCACTCTAGCCCCGGCAACAGATTGAGACTCTGTCTCGAAAAAAAAAAAAAAAACTAAGACAAAAGTGGTGCTGTGTGTAATTGACCGTATAAACAATGAGAGTAGCGCTAGTGTAAAGATGCTGTGCCAATGAACTGATTATGCCATGTGGATTTGTTTCATTGTGGAAGAAACTAGTCCCTGAATTATTAATTTAATTATTTATAAATTATCCTTATGGGGAGCCTTGGGAGCCTGTTGGTAAGTATGGAACGCTGTAAGTTGGGAAGTCCATGACCTGGGGAACTACCTGTGATATGTTTCTTCCTAAACCTACATATCTATGATAAAGTTTAACTTATAAATTAGGCACAGTAAGGGATTAACAACAACAATTAATAATAAAATAGAACAATTATAACAACATATTGTAATAAAATTTACATGAATGTGCACTCTCGCTCTCTCAAAAATATCTTATTGTACTATACTCACCTATTTTCAGACCTAGGTTGTCCAGGGGTAACTGAAAACACAAAAACTGCAGATAAGGGCATGGGGGCAGGACTACTGTACTTTCAGTTTTTTGTTTTCCTTAAAAATAAATAACGGAACGTGTGGTGAGAGGTGGGCTGTGAGCAGTGGAAAGGCTTTGCCTATTGCAATTCAGCCAATCACCTTGTTTCTGCTAGCTAAGCTGTAAGTGGATACAACTATGAATAAGAAACATGCATTTCCTTGGGAGGACACATATGGTCTGTAACAGGGAGGGACGGATTGCAGAGATGACAGTGTTGAGACTCTCTTGGCTGGGCAGGAGGTCTCAAGTGGGCCATGATCCCTTGGGAAGATTGGCTACAGCCAGACTGCAGGAGGTTTATTGTGCCAGTTCCCATAGCCAGGTAAGAGAAGCAAAGGTCCCAGGAGCAAGGAGCAGAAATGTGATTCCCTTTTTTTTTTTTTCTTTTGAATCAGGGTCTTGCTCTGTTGCCTGGGCTAGAGTACAGTGGCATCATGATAGCTCACTGCAACCTCAAACTCCTGGGATCAGGCGATCCTCCTGCGTCAGCCTTCTGAGTAGCTGGGACTACAGGCATGCACCACCAGCTCAGCTAATTTTTCTTTTTTTTGTAGAGACAGCAAGTCTTGCTCAGTCTGGTCTTGAACCCCTGGCCTCAAGCTATCCTCCTACCTTGGGTTCCCAAAGTGCTGAGAGCTACTGTGGTTCCCAAGGTGTGAGCTACTGTGCCTGGCCTGTCTTTGTTTTTTAAATGAAGTCTTCTCTCCCTTAACCTGGAGGAGCATTAAAAATATGGCCCCAAATCCTTCTGCCAAGGGAGCCTCTGTGGACTGCCTCTTACTTTTCATGGTGTCCATGATGTGGCGCTGCTGGAAGTTAGTCAGTTTGGATTCCTTCATCATCACTGCAAGATAAAGCATTCTATGAGGTCTCCTGGGCTGCAGGCAGATGCCTTCATCTCATCCTACTGAAATTTAAAATCACATCCTATCCCCATTCTGCACTGAGAATGCCCTCTTTACCTTTCCTCCTTCATTTTTTCTATAGTACTCATCACTACCTCAGTTTTATATATTTTATTTATTTGTTTGTTGCCCTTCTATTACATTAGCTCTATGAGAGCAAGAATTTTTTGGTTTTTTTTCAGTGCTGTATCCCTAGCACCTAAAAACAATGGCTAAAGCACACAGTAGGCTTTAAATTTTTTTTTTGTTGTTGAGCAAATGAATGAATTCACACATGTTCATTCATGTGTGAGGGGCTAGAGCTACAGCTGTGAGCTGAAACAGGCACAATCCCTGCGCGATGGAATTCACAACCTGGAGGGATAGATGGGACACTAAACTTTGTTTGATTATAGGTGTGCTAAGCCCAACGAAGGAAAATGTATTTGGTAGTGTGAGGACACACAACAGTTGGTCTGACTCTGGTGGTGGTGGGAGGGAGGAGATGAGGCTTCCTTGGGAAAGTTGAAATTGTAATTTAAAGGATAAATAGTAATTAACTACTCTAAATTTCTTCATTCTTTGACTTTTGGCTCCTTGCAAGCTGTAGCACCTTGAGCCTTTCTGAAACCCCAGGCTCCTTATCTGTAAAAGGAAATAGCAGTTGCTAAGCCACAGGTCATGAATGGGAGAACTGAGTTAAAGGACTCTGCTCTTTGCACTGACCTCGGAGCAGCTCGCAGGTCTCCGGGGTGTAAGTGGTTGGCTTGGGGCAGCCCCAGAACCCCGTTCCTTTGGTCACTGTCTCCACCCTCTCCTGTGAAGCCATGGGAGGCCCCTGAGGAGGGAAAGAGGCAACGACATACCCCCTGTCTCCCAGTCCCAATCTCTGCTCCCCTACTCCCAACCCCCCGAATCTGGGAGTGGGGATCAGGCCGCAGAGCATCGTGACCCCGCCAGTTAATATAGCGACAGTGCCCAATTCTCCCACCGTGACACACAGGCAGATACGCCTGTAGCAAGGAAGTCCCCTCGAGAGGAAGGGAGCATTCAGATAGCCGTGGTCACAGTAGGACCCATTGGGGATGTGCCAAAATTGAAACCTCACTCTAAAGAGCCCGTCTGGGTGCCCCACTTCCCACAGAGAGCGGCCTGTGGGCTCCCGGAGACGGTGACCACTGCCCTACCGAAGCACGCGCGCCAGACCTGCAGAAATCCTGCGCGACCTGGACTGCCAGCGGTCTGGCTACCATAGTAACGCGCGCCCGCTGATCCACGCATGCGCGCCTTCGCCACTCTCCGCCTACCTCCCGGAAGTGCCTTCCTCTGCGTCACTGCGCCGGCGCGGGATACGCGTGGTGCTGCGCGAGGCGGAGTCGCGCTGTGCGCGGGTCTCCACACGGGTCAAGGGGTTACGGCGGCCTTGCTGCGGCGAGGGTGGCATGTCAGACAACGAGGACAAGTGAGTGCGGGAGCGGAGTGGTCTTTGCGGGAGGCTCGGAAGGGGCGGGTGAGGCGGGGCCTGGATCGAAGGAGGCCGAGGAGCCTGGCCCCGGGGGGCAGTGTCTGAGGGGACTGGGGTCCGGAGGCGGCCGGCGGAGCTGGAGAAGGGAATGTCGGGGAACCAGGAACGTAGTCCGGGCCAGAGGCTGGGCACAGACAAGCCCAGGCTCCAGGGTCCGGAGAGGCTCCATGAAAAGGGTGTCTTTCAGGAAACTTTCCGCTAAGCGGGTCCCTGTCTTGTAAGGGGAATACTGAGGTGAAGTAGGTATAGCCCCTGCTCTCCAGGCACTCAGTTTCTAGAGGAGGGGACAGTCCCACAAGCAAGCGGGTAATGCGGGCCATGGGGGCTTCTGTAGTAGGAAAAGTATGCAGTGTGTAAGTTATCCAGGTGAGCGTCTGTGCAGTTTCACCGGGCGGTAAAAGTCTGGAAGGGTTGCAGTCATCTTGGTGAGAGAAGGCAGTGGCTTGAACTAGGGTGATGACAGTAGAGGTGGTAAAAAGTGGTTTTGAATTCTGGAAATAGATTAAAAATACAGCCAAAAAGATTTCCTGGTGGATTGGATGTGTACCGTCAGAGGAGAGATCTATTCTTAAGATAAAAACATAGGAGCCTTGTAGTCCCAGTAACTGGAGAGGCTGAGGTGGGATGATTGCTTGCAGCCAGCCTGGAGCAACATAAGGAAACCCTATCTGTAAAAAAAAAAAAAAAAAAGTGGGGGTTGTCAGCAGAAGTATATTAGTCAAAACTAAGACACAGGTCGAGTCACCAGAGGAGTGAGTGTCAGTAGAGAAGAGATGACCAGTGACACAGTGTGAGACCATTCCAACATCGAGTGCTTAGGGGGAAAGAGGAGAAGCCGGCAAAAACTAAGAAGGAGCAGCCAGCGAAGCGGGAGAACACCACCAAGAGAGTGAGATGTTCTTGCAGTCACTTGAGAGTGAATGGAGCAGGAGGGAGTGGCCTAGTGTGCCCACTGATCAAGGCAAATGAGAACAAGAGTTGTCGATTGGATTTAGCAATGTGGAGATCATTAAAGACCTTGATGGAGCTGGGGGGATAAAAGTCTTATTGGAGTGAGCTTATGGCAGAATGGGAAGAGACGAATTGGAGACAGTGAGGATGGACAGCTCTTTCATAAATTTTGCTCCAAAGGGAAGCATGGGCTGGGCACGGGGCCGGGCACGGTGGCTCACGCCTGTAATCCTAGCACTCTGGGAGGCTGAGGCAGGAGGATCACTTGAGGCCTGGAGTTCTAAATCAGCGTGGGCAAAATATTGAGACCCTGTGTCTACAAAAAATAAAAATTAGCAGGGTGTGGTGGCACGTACTTGTAGTCCCAGCTACTCAGGAGGGTGAGGCAGGATTACTGGAGCCCAGGAGTTTGAGGTGAGCTGTCCATGATGCCTCTGCACTCCAGCCTGGGCAACAGAGTGAAACCCTGTCTCTAACAAACAAAACCAAAGGGGAGCATGGAATTGGGGCTGTGGGGAGGAAGGAAAAGAGAAGGTTTTAAGGTTTTTTTTTTTTTTTTCTTTTAAAGAGGGGACATAACGTGTTTAAATGCTGATGGGAGTGATCTAGTAGAGAGGGAAACAGTGATGATGAATGAGTCCTAGCAAAATTTGGGACCAAATGGGGAAAGATTGAAGGAGTAAAATGGAACAAAAGTTTGATTCACTTGTTAGGTAGGTATTTGCTGAACGCTTTTTACATATCGGGTGAGACACAGATCTCTGCCCTCTTTGATTTTAGTAAGTGATACTCTAACTCACTGATTTCTTCTTGTACAGTTTTGATGGTGACGACTTTGATGATGTGGAGGAGGATGAAGGGTTAGATGACTTGGAGAATGCTGAGGAGGTAAGTATTCCGTCTCAAGTCCCACTTCTGCAGCCCAGGCTGCTAAATAGCTCCGCAGGTGATAATTATCTGAATGTATCTGCCTGCTGTTCGTGGACAGAGCCCCTGCCATGAGCATCCCCAGTGAGAGTGAGCGGTGTTCCAGCCCTGGGTAGTGGAGTAGCCCTGCACAAGGTGGGTCTGAAAGCTTTTGTCCGCTTAGTCCACAGCTTGCGGCTTCTGGGGCAGTTAATTCACAGACAGGTGAAACATCTTTACCAGCTTGTCTCCTTCATTCAGCAAACGTGTGTTGAATGTTTATTATGTGCCAGGTGCTCTGCAGAGTGGGGCCACTTAGGGAGCAAAGGGGAGAGTGGCCTGGGATCAAGCTAGAGAGGTAAGCAGGGCCCCGATCAGGCAGGATTTTGTAGCCTAAAGGGAAGCCACTGAGAAGTTTTGAGCCAGGGAGTGACATGATCCAATTTACATTTTAGAAAGTGCATTCTGGCCTCAAGAGTGAGGAGTGAATTGGAGAGGGGCCAGAGTGAAAGAGACCAATTAGGGAACACTCTGCCCTCCAGGGGAGAGACCCATGGCTTGAAAGTAGGTGCTGGCAGTGTAGGTGATGAGAAGGCAGGTGAAAGAGGTATTTTGGCGAATTGGATATGGGGCCGTGAAAGTGGGAGATGACAAGGATGACGCTCAGGTTTATGGCTTGAGTAACTAGGTGGGTGGGTTGCTAGCTTCAGGAATAAAGAAGGACTTTCTGTCCTGTGTGACTGATGGAGGGAGAAATACTGTGTCTTCTTGTTAACTCTGTTGTATGCCACATCCCTTCAGAGCACCCTCTGTTCTGTTTATTCTTGTCTCCCCCTCTAGACTGTGAATTCTTTGAGAGCAGAAACTCCCCTAACTTTCTGTCTCAGCACCTATTGCAATGTCTGGCACAAAACAAATGCTTAACAAGTAATTGTTAAATATGTGAATATATAACTATTCTTGCCTTCACTCTAACGTTTCCAGCCACTTGGCTCTTTGGTTCAGTCACCCTAATCTGAAATATGGAGTGCTTGTTCCTAACTTTCTGCTTCGGGTGATTCATTGTGCTCAGGACTTCTTTTCTAGGGCCAACATTGTGGGACTGCCCCATTGCCAGGCCTTCTGCCTCTCTCTCTTTTGGATAAGGCAGCTGGCTCTGGGATTCTGATCACGGTTCCTCTTTATTACTGTGTCCGAGACTTTGGCCAAGTTTAGCTGACTCCAAGCCTCTGAAATGGGGGCTATAATCCCTGCCGCATAAGATTACTGAGAGGATTCAGTGAGGTTAGTAAGCAGTCGCATGGTCCCTGGCATGCTTTGAGCATTAATGGTAGTGGTAGCGGACCTGGATTGTGTGTATCCCTTAGATTCTGGATCATCATCCTTTCCTCAACTCAGAAAAATGCCCTCTGAGATTTTCCCTCTTATTTTGTCTTGGCGTCTAGGAAGGCCAGGAGAACGTGGAGATACTCCCCTCTGGGGAGCGACCGCAGGCCAACCAGAAGCGAATCACCACGCCATATATGACCAAGTATGAGCGAGCCCGCGTGCTGGGCACCCGAGCTCTCCAGATCGCGTGAGTGTGTGTCCCTTCACTATCTTGTCCATCAGTCAAGCCACATCGAGCCCCTGAGCCACTGATCCTGCCTAGTCTGGCACCTGAAAACAGACACCCCCTGACACCTCCTGCTCTCACATTCTAAACAGAGGTAGTGCTGTCCTGGTGTGCCAGGCATTGTTCTAGACCACTGCCCTTAGGGAGCTTGTGATCTAGTAGAAATGGGACAGAAACATCTGAGAAGTCAAATAACAGTGCAGGAGAAAAATCACAATACAAAACCAGAACTAGATGATTGCCTGTCAGGCTAGTGAAGCACAAAATGTGTGAATTCAGAGCCCTAGACCATTGTGTGCAAGTTAGGAAGGGGTTAAGGTAGTTCTTGATGTGAGGTAGACTGTGGTGAGGGCCCTCCAGCTGGAGGGCACGTCAGAGATGGGACAGCACAGCAGTGGCAGTGGTCTGGGGATTTAAACATTGCAGCCTTTGCTTTCTCTCCCGAGTTTGGAAGAATAAGAAGATGCAGGAGATTGACATTAGACGATGGAGATCCAAATGTCCAATAACTGCAGATTCACCTAGTTAGCCAAAGGCAGTGCCAGCCTTCAGATGCCTGCTGAGGTTGTAGGCATCATGGAGAATAGACCAGAAAGCACCCTCTCTGCCTGCAGGTGACTTTGAGAAAGCAGGGACTCTTACAGAGGCTGGGCCACAGATACCTGCTCTTTTTTCCCCTAGGCTCACCTGTCAGGTAAGTTGCTCTTCCTTCCTCTGGAGGAGTAAATGAGGAGACAGAGAAAGGACAGGAGTGTTAGTGTTACTCTAATGGAAAGTCCTCCATGGGGAAGCATGAGGCTGAGGACAGGAGCCCCTACCCCAAACTTCCTACAGGCTGTATTGGGAAATGGTGGGTATCTGGAGAAGGGAGTGGTTCAAGTAGGGAATAGTGGGAATGAGGCTGGGAATAAAAGCTGGGGCCAGATTTGTGAACTCTACTTGCTGGAGGGGCAGCGATGCTGTCTGTATATTCTCCCTCATGTTCAAACAGCATCAGACTTTTATCTCCTCCAGCCCTGTGGGGTGGAGATGACCACCGTATCTCCTTCGATAAAGGGTTTTATGGGTGGGCAACACTGTTCTTGCCCACTCCTTAGTAGCAGACCTCTCATCAGGATGGTTGCACCACTTGCTCTTCTGGATGGAATTAGGGCCATGCCCAGTATGATATTTTTTGCTACCACTGGGGTCAGGATCCTCCAGGCCTGCACCATCAATTATGGTAGCCACTAGCTGCATGTGGCCATTTAAATTAAGTAAGCTTAAATAAAGTTAGAAATTCAGTTTCTGTCTCACTAGCCACATTTCAAGTGCTCAGTAAGCACATATGGCTAGTGGTTACTGCAAGGAATAGCACTGATACAGGACAGTGCCATCATTGCAGAGCTTTCTATGGGACATGCACATCTAGGCTAAAAATGGCGGAGGAGGAAGAATAATTCATAAATTATTTTTCAAACAAATAGACTGCGTATATGCAAGTTAAACAGTCTTTCAGCACTAAGACACTGTGCTAGTACCTACTGAGCGTGTGAAGATGATCAAATAGTCCCCAGTCCTCCAGGTGTTTTCTGGCGGGGAGATGGACCTGTGCACAGATACCCAGAGGCCGAGGCAGACACGAGTGGTGCTTTGCGAAAGATATAAAAAAGGAGAGAGGACAGCGATTGCAGGGGTGACTGGGAAAGCCACGTGAAGGATTAGAACTCTAGTGGTGACAGATAAAGAGAGGTAGTTTTGTGAGTAACCAGGTACAGGAAACAGCACAAGGAAACGTCCAGGTGGAGGCAGACAGGTGTGATTGTGGTGGGGGATCTGAAGTAGCTTGGGGCACAAGGCTGGAAAACATGACGCTAGTGCCTTGAGTGATAAGTTCAGAAGGTGGAGTTCATTTGGTGGGCAGTGTGGAGCACTTAAAGGGTTTGAGTTTGATGGCCAGACCACTCATAAGTCCAAATGTCCTGTTTTTCTTGGGGTGCAAGGCTTGGTCCAACATAGTCCAGTCTGTAGCGCTCCTTGTGATGAAGGGATATGATGCCATTCTGTGGTTCCCTGTTGGCTGTCAGCCAGACTGTGTCTTATACCTAGCACTAGGCTGTGACCCTGCACTTGGTAGGTGCCGAACAACCAATTCTTAGATAGGTTTTGGGTGAAGTTTTTGTCTGGTTAATTGGCACCACCTGGTGGCTGATGTTGTTTGTCACATCCACTTCCTGACTGGATGGTTGACGTGCTTATTTGACAAGACAGATTATGTAAGGGCACATTCTTTCAGTTTGTGTATCACGTGCACATAGTAGGTGCTGGATGAATGAGTGCCCTTGAATTATTTATATTTTGAACAAAAGAAGACCTATGTGGATCAGGAAAAGAGTTTTGCCACATTTTTAAAAGATTTATATTTGGGGGATGTTTAAATACTTTTTGGGAAGGGATATAGGAAAAGTTAAACACTTGGTCTTTGCCGTTGGGAAATTTTCAGGCTTTTGGGAATAACAGAAATCAGAATATTTAGTAATAAAATTTGCAAGCAGGTAGCTCTCAGACTAGCTGATTATCAGAATCATCTGGGCAGCTTTGCAAATTCAGATTCTCAGGCCCTTTCACTAGAGATTCTATTCAGAGGGTCAGGAGAAGGACCCAGGAACCTATATTTTTAGTATGCTTTCCCAGTAATTCTGGATCCGTTAGTGTGAACTTGAGCTGGAATAATTAAGGGTGGCTTCCTAGAGGAGGGGGCCCTAGAATTGGCATCCCTTTGTTTGTAGGGCCTTTGCTGTGGGCCAAATGTTGTGCTGGGGGTGGGCCTCTGTGTGAATCACTTGTCATCCTGGGCCACCAGGAGCTCATGGTCCAATGTGGAAACCTTTCAAACAAGTAGTTACAGTCCAGTTAGACTGGTGCCTAAGAAAAGCATATGCAAAATGAGTTGGGGTACTGAAGATTCAGCACATGATTTCCAAGGTGGAGACATTTGAGCCTCTCCCCGGTTTGTAGGGAGAGGAAGAACTTGTACGAGCACACAGAAAGGAATCAACATGGTATGTCCAGGGAACCATAACTAGTTTGGTATGGCTGGAATGTGGGGTAAATATAGGGAAGTAGCATGAGACAGTGCTAAAAAGGTGAACAGGGAGCAGACTGGGTTCTGGCCTGGTAGCCATGAGGAGTCCTGAAGTGTTGTAAGCAGATGAGCGCCCTGACCGCAGGCCCCTGTGTGGAGGCTGGGGAAGGGGCCGGGCTGGAAATGCAGGACCTCTGGGGGAGATGTTGCTGCAACAGAGAAGGACAATGAGGTGAGCCAGGCACTGTGGCGGGGCTCGTGGGTTGGATTGGAGCTGTCAGGATGGTGTGCCTTCGCACATGCTGCCCTTTCCGCCTGGACACTCTGCTGTGGCCGCTGGGCTCAGGAGGCTGCGATAGGCCCCGGGGGAGGTCTCTGGCAGTGCCCCTGCACACTGCTCCCCATCACACCTGCATGCCTAGAAGGTGACCTTTCTAGGTGAGGACCAGGATGCTGCCCCACTCTCACTACCTGCTTGGCTCTTGTCCCTGACTCGGCAGTCTCCCCAACACTTGTCCCTCTTCCTGCAGGATGTGTGCCCCTGTGATGGTGGAGCTGGAGGGGGAAACAGACCCTTTGCTCATTGCCATGAAGGAGCTCAAGTAAGTCACCCAGATCATGGTTCACTCCTCCAGAGCCCGGGGAAGCATCTCTGGGGCTCTCTGTTGCACAGCCCACTCCCACTTCTTTGGCTGGGGAAGTTGGTGCTTGTGGCTGTAGGAACAGCCACCAGGAGGGAGGAGGGGGAGGGAAGAGCAGGCAGGCAAAGGAGGAGGACACTGATGAGACGTGGACTTCTCCTGGCTGTTCCTGCTGCTGGGGGCCTTACCAATGTCTTGCCACTCTTCCCCCTCCTTCCTGCAGCCATGGGATGGCAGAGCCCATCTAGACCCACTGTCCCACACTTGGGATGCGGAAACGTTTTTTCTTGTAATTGCTTTCCCACAAAGTACACTCATCAATCCCAAGAGGCTGCTCCTGGGACTTTGCTTTCCTTGCATCTGTACACAATCTGTTCTGCCGCAGAGCCAGGGTCACCAGCCCTTATGTTCTGTGACTTCTCCCTGCCACAGGGCCCGGAAGATCCCCATCATCATTCGCCGCTACCTGCCTGATGGGAGCTATGAAGACTGGGGGGTAGATGAGCTCATCATCACTGACTGAGCTGGGGTCATCCTGACCTCACCCCTGCTCACTTTCATCCTCACTTTATATGACAGCTGTAAATAATAAACTATTCAACCTTCCAACCCCTCCACCTCCAGCTGTCTGCGACACCACCACCTGCGTCTTCCCTGTTACTGCCCTATGCCTGGAGCGTGCACCTATCCAGTGGCCCTGTGGCCATCAGCGCTTTAAGAAGCACCAGGCGCCCTTAGCCCCTGTGGATCCCATGCATCCCTCCTCATCTCCCTGCTCACCAGAGCAAAGGCTGCGGCAGGGGAGACACCTCAGCTGCCTTCCCAGCAGACAGACGAGTCTTTGTGCCCAGGGAGCTGGTTGCCACGGAAACCCCCAATTTCCTTTCCAGTGGGGACTGGCTGCAGGGGCTTCTCCCTTCTCAGGAGTATCACAGAGCAGGTCTCATCAAGCCACCCATTGTTTCCTAAGGACCTGCTTCGAGCCTCTTATCGTGGGCTCGGATCCCCTTTCAGGAGCAGTGCCCCAGCAGGAAGCGTGGGGGTGCAGTGATCTCTCACCCTCCCCAGGCAGAGCCCTGCTGGGCAAGTCAGCAGCTGGAGCAAGGACCAGGCACCTGCCCACCCCTGCCTCTGCTGCTCTGTCCCCACTCCTCCCCAGGCCCCTGCCCACACACTGACCTCTGTGGCCCACCTCTCTGGTCTGCCAAACCCATACCCTTCTTCCCAGTCCCTGTAAGATGTCCTTTCCCTTCTGTGTGGGCCTGGGATCCTCTGAGGCCTTGACTGGGATGGGTGCTGGGATGACGGTGCTCCCGTGTCCAAGGTGTTGAGTTAGAGCTGGAGCTCCCCCTTCCTCTGCCTTAGTTTCTAATGGGTCCTCTTCCCTTCTCCACCCTGCTTACCCACCCTGAGGTAGGACCAGTCACATTGGCTCCTCCCTCCTCAGGGGGAGAGGGAGAGGGTGCATACTGACACCAACAGAGATAGAAGGGAAAACTGTCTCCGTGAATATTCCAGCTTTGACCTCCATTCCACTCTAGCTCCGCTTCCAGGAGGAGGAGGAGCCAGGCTTGCCTGCCCTCTGCAAGAGGCAGGGCCCCGGGGACGGGAGCGCCAGGATGGGAATGATGAGCATCCGTGAGAGTGGGAGGGGCGTCTGCTGCTCTGGAGAAGGGTTAATTCAGGGAGCAGTGGACTTCGCACCCCCTTCCACCCTCCTCCAAGCCTGTGGAATCCTTTAATCAAGTTGGGTGCTGAAATTTCAGCTCTGAAATGCCGCCTTTGTGTTGGCATCCAGGCAGCCGCCCCAGAGTGCGGGGGTCACTTTCTTGGCCCCATTTTTCTAAATGGTCTCTTTGTTCCCTGCTGGGCTGCTCAGTATCAGATGTGATTAAAGGGAGATGGGGTTTGGGCGGGGGAGGAGGGGAGTGGGGGGTTAACCCTTAGGGGATATGGTGTAAGGGAAATAGGACAAAAAGGGTGCTTTTCCTCCCATCTCCCCATTCCCATCCTGCTCCTCTTCGGAGAGTCCCTTGCTACTCATCTGGCCAGCCAGGTCTGGGTTTTGACTACTCTTGAATGAAAAATCACCTGTCACCACTATTGGTTCTATATTTTCTTAGGGTTTGGGCAGAGTCTCCAGAAACACTTGGCTCTTTCTCTCTTTACAAGCGGAGCTACTGGCCCGAGCACATCCAGAACCTAAGGGATGCACACAATCCAGGTCTTCTGACTTCTCGGGGGTCGTTTCTCCTCCTCCCACGTCAATCTCACGGATGCAGGGTCTTGGAGGTGGTGGTTTCATCTTTTGGATGTAGCCCCTCCTCCTGGCCCTGCCAGCTCTGTGTCCCTCATCCCACTGCGAGCAGGAGTGGTGAACAGACCAGAAATGGACAATGTCCTGCCTTTCAACGAAAGGGAAAGGGTGGGTTGTCAAAATTATGGACATGTAAGGTTAGTACTGACTGATCCTTAACAAAATTCTAGAATAGGTTATTACATATTTGAAAGCACTTAGAGGGGATCCAGGAACTAGCATAGAGTTTCTGAGAATATTGCCAAATAAATCAGTTTCGTTTTTTTTTTTTTTTTTTTGATGGTTACTAGTCCCATAGGCTGAGGGAATGCCAGAGAGGAGTGAATCTTTTTTTTTAATTTAAGACAGAGTCTCACTCTGTTGCCCAGGCTAGAGTGCTATGGCGTCAGCCTAGCTCACAGCAACCTCAAACTCCTGGGCTCAAGGGATCCTCCTGCCTCAGTCTCCCGAGTAGCTGGGACTACAGGCATGTGCCACCACGCCCGGCTAATTTTTTCTATATATTTTTAGTTGTCCGGCTAATTTCTTTCTGTTTTTAGTAGAGATGGGGTCTCGCTCTTGCTCAGGCTGGTCTCAAACTCCTGACCTTGAGCGATCCTCCCGCCTCAGCCTCCAGGATTAGTGCACGGCCGAGGAGTGACTCTTGATTTTGGCAAGGCATTGGGCAGACTGCTGGAGAAGTGAGCACTCCATGGTGATGAAATTAGTTTAGAATCGAGCCAGTCTCCCTAAGAGTGGAGATGATAGAGCTGATGATGGAGAGAGCTATTTAGTGGTGTACACAGGGTTGTGTCCTCTATTTGGACATTTGTTAGTAACTCGAATGAGGATATTCAAGTTTGCAGATACATAAAGCTCCAAAGGACAGCTTAGTTCTAAAAGATTTAATATAGGTGGGGAAATGGATCAAATCCAACAAGGTGAAATCTGTTAAAGATCATTGCAATTCCTGCTTTTATCTACAACAAAGCAAAACATCAGAAACAACATATACAATATGGATGATATGATTTTGCAACAGATATTGTCTAAAAGAGCAGGGGTTTCAGTTACCACCAGGCTTCGTGGAAGCCAGCAGTTTTGGGGAGGTTGCCTGAAGAGCTTGCATGATGCAGCTTCCAGATGGAGTTTGACCACCCTGGGTGGACTGGGCTAGTTCTTGGCATCCCCCTCTCTCCCAGGTCCTGATTAGGCGGTAAGGGGCTGGAGACCCCAGATGGAAGGAAGGGAGCTGGCAATGCCTGCTCTGAAGCAGTGGAAGCTGCATCACTCCAGATTTGAAGCGGAAGTAGGGCCTGCAAACCACGGGCAGGTGGATGGTTAAGAGAGGAAGCTTTGGAGTCAGAGCTGGGTTCAGATTCGGGTGCCAGCGCTTCTTAGCATCAACCTCTCAAAGCTGCAGTTTCCTCATCTGGAAAGTGGGGATAATGATCGGACCCACTCCTTGGCTTGAATGACATAAAACCCTTGGCAAAGCTCTTGACCAGGGAGCACTCATTAAATGGTACCTCTCACTGTTATGAGCTGGGTATAAAGAAGAACTTCCAAGCATCAGAGCTGTTCATCAGTGGAGCGAGATGGTGACGAGATTTCCCCTGTCCCTGGAGTTATGTGCTTGTGAGATGGAGTGGTTCCTGGCCCCTGAGTGCAGGTTGGAATTCTGCTGAGAACGGAGCTCTTAGTGAGTAAGCACTTAAGGATTAAATTGCATGTCTGACATCCTTGGTTTAGGCGTGGACACAGGCAGCTGCTAGGAAGGCTCTGCTGACTTCTGGCATGGGCCCATGTGTGTGTGCGGGGGCAGGTGGCAAGTGGAGGGGTTCGGCAAGAGGGCCCAGCCAACATCCTAAAGGACAGGCCCCTGGCTGCAAAGAAGGTGCCAGACTTGACCCACCTCCCTTTCAAACACCTGTCCCTTGAATTCTTTGCAAACGCCCCTCTGCTGGGTGAGCTCTGAGTTCCAGCTGAGCCAGGTAAGAGTGAGTGGCCCCCTGTGGTGTGGGGCAAGGCCCCCATCTGAGGCTTTGGTCCCTGAACTCAGACTGACCCCACTGGGGGTCAGTTAGATGCCAGCTGTCCTAACCCACTCCATTGTTCCCATTTTCTTAGCGGGGAGAGAGAGACCTTTGGATTATCTTTCCTTTGCATTCTACTCATAGCTACTCCAGAAAGCGGTTGAGAAAGCCCATATACAGGGACAAGAGACCAAGAGACAGGCCGGGTCAGGCCCCAAGCAGGTAACCGGAACCTTTATTATGTGGAGTGCTTAATGCAGAGTTAATAGGGGCTGGAGTGGCTGGGAGAGGGGATAGGGGAGAGGGGACTACTGAGATAAATAAGAGGGGACAGTAATGAGTTACATGTGGATTGTGGGGTTGCAGAACAGGAGAGTGGGGCAGATACAGCTACGTACTTTATTCAGATACCACTGGGAGGCAAAGGGCAAAAGGCAAGGGCAGAATGTACGTGTCAGGATTTTAGTGTCTTCAGCCTGCGGCCAGCAGCCTGGGTGCTGGCCCTGTGTCTCCTCCTGGAGCCGAGGGTTTGGGCCTGAGCAGCTGTAACTCTGGGAAGCCCAACGGCTGACAGAACAGGGGCCACGGGGGCTAGTGAGGAGAGAGGGGTTGGCCAGGAGCCCAGGGAGGAAGGCTCCGTGAATTGTCTCTGAATCCTTTCTTGGAGCCCCTGCCTCACCTCCTGGGATGTGCCTCAAGGTCGGGGAGGTTGCAGTGGAGGAGAACTGGGGGCTCTCTTGATTAGACAAAGAATGAGGTTATTGGCACGGAATTGGATCGGGGGGCCACTGTGCCAACTCCTTCCTGCATTCAGGAGGGGAGGGGGCATTGAAGTGATGAGAACTAAGGAGTCTCCCCACAGCCCACGCTCCCCACGAGTCTGTTCAAAGCTGTCCTCAGCCCTCCAGTGGCAGATATAGCCAGCTCTAGGCACTGGTACAGGTCTCTGGGTGGCCTGGCTCTTAGGCACCGTGGCATAGGTGGCATGGGCATGTGCGATCCCTACTCTCCAGGAGAGAGGGAACAAGCATGCATAGGAGCAGCAAGGCCTCCGATGCCCATTCAACCCCGGGTGCTTCTCCCCTCCCCAGGGAGGGTGAGCGGGTCCTTCTCAGGTCCTGGGATAGAGGGTCATTCCTGGGGGGGAAGGTACAGCCCCTCATCTTTCAGTCTGTGGGCAATAGTCAACCTCCTCCTCTGCCCAGCCTGTTCGCTCAGGGCTTTGCTGCTGGAGCCTGGATGGGGCGGGTGGGTCATCAGGGTAGTGAGCCAGACAAAGCCTTCCCTCAGCTGTCAGCCTCTGCAACCTCCTCCCCTGCCACCACCAGGCCTGAGATGGGCGAGGAACAGGGCACAGGCTGGGGGAAGGGACTCGGGACCCAGGAGGGGCCAGGCAGGGCGTGGTGGTGACAGGGCCCCCTTTAAGGCCGGGACAGCGTCGTATACACTGGCTGCTCCCAGTGTGTGGGGCTGTGGGACTGGGGCCCTGAGGGGCTGGGGTCAGAGATGGCCGTGTAGAGAGGCCGCTGTGAGGGCCCCATGTAGGAGAAGGCCGAGTAGAGGCCAGAGGCCTGGCCTGAGTGGCCATAATAGGGTCCCGAGGGCTGATGGTCAGAGTAGTCAAACTGAGGGCGGGAGATGGAGGGGAAGGCCGAGCCGTAGTGGGGCAGACTGAGGGAGGTGTAGGCGATCTGCGAGGTGGACGGCTGGTCAGTGTAGTGTGGGGGCCCCTGGGGCCCCGCGGTCTCTGTCTTCACCTGGGCTTTGGCATCCACACCAGGTGGTGAGACTGTGGGTAGAGCCACACCTGGTGGCTTAGAGATCCAGGCAGAGTGTCCACTGGCCACGGCCAGGGCGCTGCCCAGCCCATAGCCAGCTGCTGAGTAGCTACCCACGTGGCCCGGGTGCCCGTTGGGTGGCAGGTACTGGTCCAACTCAGCCACATCAAAGGTCTCCATGTTGGACATTACCTCGTGGCTGATCTCACCGATGTCCACGTTGCCGAAGTCGATGTGAGGCTTCCCGCCCTCCCCCATGGAGCGCCCATCCCGCTTCGGGTCTGCCTTGCCCGACTGCAGCTCTGTCTTTGGGGTGGTTGGAGGTGTGGGTGGGCCATGGCTCTGGCCTGGGTAGAAGAGAGACAGAGAGAGACAGCATGAGGGGGAAACAAGGTCAGAGGCAGGTGGGTACACGTGGACTCTGACAGTTCACTTTCAGGCAGCAGGAAGGTGAGGTGCCTCCAGGAAGCTGAGGTCTGATCACTGCGCTGACCTTGTGAGTTTCACGTGTTCTGGCAGCATGAGTCGGCATCTGTTTATATACTGGTCTTGGATTGGTTTCTAGCTGCTTATAAAATGCTCAAATCTTAGGGATGGGTCCGGCCTCCACCTTCTGTTCCCCACCTCCTGGAGAGGCCTGCTTCATTTTGAAAGACCTTTCCTGTTGGCAAGTTCTACCTCGAATCAGCTTCCCTGCGCTCCATCCTCCCTGCTGCTGTGGCTGCCCAGCTGCTGACCCCGGGCGGTCTGGCCCCCAGCCTCTGTGCTCTGCCCACCCTCTTCCCCGAGCCTCTGCTGCCGGCTGCTCTCCCTGGCTGAGCCTTGCTCGCCCTCCTCTCTTGACTGTCAGTTTCACTTTTGCTGGCTTGCCTGTGCCTGTGCCCTGCCTGGCCCCAAACAGTGCTATGTGCCCTCCTCCCAAGCCTGCCCTGCTGTGCAGCCCACTGACGGGCCCTCGGCTTGGCGTGGGCATTGTTGTCCTGCTGTTCCTGAGCTGGTTCCCTCCTTGTTCACGAGGGCACTTAGGAAACTGATTCTTGTTCCTTTGTCTGTTCATGTCTCATTCACATATTCGTTCAACAAACACATAGGGGGCACTGCTAAGTGCCAGGCACTGTGCCAGGTGCTGGGGATACAAACATAAATAAAACAAGTCCCTGACCCAAAAGATCAGAGTCTCAGGGGAGATCCAGAGCCCCACACATGCCTAGAGTCAGAAGTGATGGAAGACGGGATATGCAAGGACTTGGGAGACCAGAGGAAGCCACCTGCTGCCCTGAGGGTTTGGGGACAGTCTCATCGAGGAAGCATGACTGGAAAAGTCTATGCCCACAGTTTATTCTGAGGTGGTTCTGCACGTGGTCCAGGGTCTTCTGGGGTGTGTGCGTGCGCATATGTGTGTGTGTCCCTGAGTCTCTGAAGGCGAAGAGTACATGTGTGGGAGGGATGGCTAACAGGCATCCCGTCGGAGAGAGCGCATGTCGTGGCCTTAGCAGACCAGGAGCTCCTCAAGGGCAGGCCTGTGCTGCGTCCCTCAGACCAGAAGGCAGCGCCGAACCCGGCACTGGCCAAGGCCTCCAGACTTTGAGAGAGCTGCCTGGGTTTCTGAATCCTGGTTCTGTCACTGGGCAAATCCCCAGTCTTCTCTTAACTGGTTTCCTTACCAGTCAAGCAGAGATAATACCAAACAGCTCAGACACTGCCTCCTTCTGGAAGCCTTCCTTGCCAAGTCTGGTGGGTAGCTGGATGTTTCTGAGGACCTGACTAGATGGACGGGTGGATTAGTCCTCCCTGGAGGCCGGGCCACCTCTGACTCTGACATGGGCTTCTTGTGCACTTGTTTCTTCCTGCACTTAACTTCACTTGTTTTCATCCCTGCTCCGCCCTCTAGACTGTGGAGCCCTGCGGCCAGGGGCCACGGGCTTCTCTGGTTGGTACCCTGGTGTCTACTCCAGTGCCTGGCACAAAGTAGGGCTCAGAATGTGTCTTCTGAAGGCCAAGCTCTGCTCACTGAGCAGTCCCGTGTGCCAACATGTGTACAGCACTTTCTATATGTTAGGAATACACGCCAGGCAACTGTGGTGCCAAGCAGAGGCCCTGGAGCCAAACTACTCGGGCCCAGATGTCAGCTGTGTGGCGGGTGACTCTCAGTCTCCTGGTCAGTAAAATGAGAGTCACCCACCACACAGCTGAGATCTGGGCCCGAGTGGTTTGGCTCCCTCATCCCACTGTTCATGACGATTGAATGAGTTAATGTACATAAGCAATTATCACAGTGCCTGGCATATACGAGGTGCTCAATTAATGTTAGCTGCTATTGTCATTGATGAGAATTAAACAAGGCATCTTGTGTCTGGCTCATCCATGGCATGGCTCAACGTCACATGCCATGTCTACCCTGTCAGAGTGGGAGGAGGGACAAGGCGATGACTCCTCTCTTCCGTTTGACCTTCCATTTCTCAAAACTATCCTGTCCCCGCCTTTCCTTGTATCTGCCCCAGCCCTTCTCACCCCGTGGCCTCTGCAGCCTCAGCTGCCTGCTTTGCCCAGCAGTGGTGCCCCCTTGGGTCGGCCCTGGCCAGCACCATCTTGCCCAACCACCTCTCTGGGCCACTGCGCCCCCCTCCAGGTAACTGCACAGCCTGGCAAACCTCCCCCTGCCAGGGCAGTTGGGAGCACCAGGGTCTCAGGCCACCCAGCCTTCTCTCTCCACGGCCCAGGCTCTCCCGCCCCCAGTTCTGTCCTCAGCACTCACCTGAGGGGTGCTCAGGGTTCCCGTCTGACATTGGGGAGCCCTCTCCCGGGTGCCGGTGGTCCAGGTGGGCACTCTTGTAGTGGGCCTGGATGGCGGCGGCCCCGCCTTGTTCGGCCTCCCCGCCAGGACACTCGGCCTCCCCCTGGGCTGCCTTCCCGTTCTTCCTCCGCCTGGGCTGGTACTTGTAGTCCGGGTGGTCCTTCTTGTGCTGCATCCGGAGCCGCTCGGCCTCCTCAATGAAGGGGCGCTTGTCACTTTCGTTCAGCAGCCTGGGTGGAGCAGGAGGGAGGACAGCAGAGGGGCCAGTGTGAGTGCCAGAGTGCCCCAGGCTGGCTTCCCTCTGAGTGTTGGTCCTGGAAGACAGGAGGGCAGGGCCTGGGGCGGGGCTGTGCCCTGTGGTTTACGGACTGAGAGATGTGAGGCCCCAGTGAGGGCTGTGATCTCTCAGCCCCTGGAGGGTGAGAGAGGGGTCACCTGCTGCTCCTGGCCGCCCCTGAGGAGGAGTTAGAGGTAGGGATAGAGTTTTACAAGGGGCAGACGCCAATTCAAGGAAAGGAAAAACTTTCTTATTATCACAGCTGTCTGCAAGTGGAATTGGCTGCCTCGTTTAGGGGGTGAGCTCCCTGGGAGTGGAGGTGTGCAAACAGAGAAGCAGCATGGCTGGGAGAGGCGCCCAGTCTCTGCTACTTACTAGCTGTGTGTATGACCTTGAGGAAGTTACTTCTCTGAGCCTGAATTTCATCACCAATAAAACGAGGATGATAATATCTGCTTCACTGGGATGTGGGATTGGCCAAAATAATGACGGTGAAGTGCTTTGCACCAGGGCCCCGGGGAAGGGGAGGTGAGCACTTTGAGAAATAGGTGCTATTCCAATGCTGCCTGGGCGGGGCGTTGGGCAGGAGGACTTACAGGTGGGCCCCTCAACTCTGGAATACTGATTTTGTGAATTCCAGGGTGGTGCGTCTGAGGGGCGGGGTGTGAGTCCCCTTCTTTCTGTGGGAGGCAGAGGGCAGAGGAAGCTAGAGTCTCTTCCCAGGCCCTGGGACAGTCCCCGAGACCAGCCCACAGAGGGAGGAAGCTCTGAAGCTGGTTCCCCTGCCCACCGACTCCAGCCTCAGGCTAGGGTTCGAGAGTGGAGGGGTGTTCGGGGCTTGGCTGCCCCAGGTGAGGAGGGCAGGATGCGGGACCTTGCAGAGGGGGCTGAGGGGAAGTCCCCAGACTCACAGAGTCCAAGACTGAGGGATGTCTTGGTGGGAGCAGCCCCGACCCTCTGTCCAGAGGGCCTCCCTCTCTCTCCAGCTGCCCCACCCTCACACCCCAGTGGGTGCCCTCTTCCCCCCAGACAGCAAAAGGCCAGTCCTCCCTCCCCAGGCTGGGAGGGGGTGGTCATACCAGGCACCTCCTAGGGCGGCAGCATTCCGCTGCAGCTTAGCCTCCCGTCTGCTCCCCCGCCCGCCCCGCCCCAGCCCAGCTTTCTCCGAGGGTCCCTCCAACCGAGGCTCCATCGGGCTCAGCATACACATTCAGGACGGAGGCCCCTGGGCAGGACTCCGGGAACTGGGATGCAGACGCCCTCTCTGACAGCTGGGATGGGGAGGGGTGGAGCAGGCCCCAAGGGTGTGGGGGAGAACCGCACGGGGGAGCAACTCAGGCAGCTGGGGCCTCAGAGCAGAGGCTACAGGATATCTGGGGACACTGAGCTCACTCTTGCACCCCATCCTTCCCTGTGCCCCTGCCCAGCTCAGCCAGCAATCAGCAAGGAAACGGCAGGGGCCAGAGAGAGGGAAGGTCCAACACTGGATCCCACTGTCACCCCCCAAGCTAGTTCCCGGCAGTAGTCTAACCCTGACAGAAACCTAATCCTGCCACATGGCCGCCCGACCCCAGCCCTAAGCTCAGCCCCCTCCTTCACCAGCGCAGGCAGCTAAGGCCACCTTCAGCCCCAGCCCCAGCTCTGCTCAGGACCTCTCACTCCAGACCTACCCTGCCCACCACATCATCCCAGCTCTAACTCCAAACTCGGTCCTCATTTGCACGTTCCCATCTGCCCTCTTTCCTCCTGGTCTCCCAGGTTTGGAATGGGGTGGGGAGAGGGTAGGCTGGTTCCCCACCCAAACTGGAAGCCTGGGGGACTCCCGAGGTGGGGCACTAATGCTGCTGTATCTGTCCTTCTGCCAGGCCAGTGGCATAAGAAGACTTTACCTGGGGAAGGGCCTGTGGGACTTGGGGCAGGAGAGGCCAGGTGAGCCCCACCACATGGAGAGGCTCCAGCCTGTGACTCCCTTTCCAGTTTTGGGGCTCTGGTTCTTTCCAGGCAGGTCAACCAATGCACAGCCTCCGCCATGTGATCGACATCCGGTAGTCCTTCCCCAGATGGACATCAAAGGTTAGTGGGGCTGTCGGAGCTCACGTGGCCACTTAGGACCTGGGCTCTCGTGTGTGACCCCACATGCCTGGGGGCACCCCCTAAGCCTGTCTGCATGTCTTTCTCTTTTCAGTTTTAGGACCCCCATTTTCCAGTTCTGCCTACCTATCCGCCCCCCTTCCCGACATCCTGGCAGGCAGGAGCTTGGGAAGGTTTCAGGAGAAGCCCCTGGAGCAACTGGCCAGCCCAGCCCACATCCAGATGTCCCTCAGGACTCCCCAGGGTCCAGGTGGCCACAATTGTTGCCATAGCCCTTGACCCTTGCCATTGTTCTGCCCCTTCTCACTGTTGGGGGGTGGGGCGGGTCCTCAGCAAGCAGTGCCTGCTTTCCTGGTTGCCCCACCCAGGTGACTCCTGAGCTTGAGTGGTGGCCAGCGACAAGCCCTCCTGAAGGGAGCCCAGGCCCAGGGTTCTGGGCTGGGGGAACTGGGTCAGGGACAACAGAAGGGTCAATCTTAGGCCCTTGGCAATGGGAGATGGTGGGAGAACGGGGGTCTGTCCCTCCTTTGACTCTTGTTGGGCTCAAGCTGTGGTCTGCTGTTAGTCCCCAGGGCACACTCTGCCCACCTGTCTGTCTCTCCTGCTTGTCTGTTTCTCATGTGCCAAAGGTGCTGGCCTGGGACAAGCCCCACCCAGATCTGGGTGGATCTTGGGCAGAGGAGCTAGCTGTGACCTAGGCTCTTGGGCAGAGCTGGACTGTTGGGTGCTGAGGGCTTGTGGGATGGTGAGGGGCACCAGGTCTTCAGCAAACACATGGCAGGGATGGGGTAGAGGCTGGACGGGAATCTCTTGATCCCTTGGGGAACCTCCTGCTCCTTCTACCACTCTAAGCCTTTGGTCCTCTAGACTCAACCTCCACTGTGCTGGGGCCAGCGAAGGGCAGGACAGCAGGAGGGAGGCAGGCTCCTCTGACAGAGCCCAAGCTTTCCGGAACCCGGCTGTGCCTCGCTCTTGCTCTCCTCTTCCTGCCTCCCCAATGAACTCCTGACCTCTCCCTAGAGTGAAGGGTGACCTACCACTGTTGCCAGGGACAACTCGGGGGAAGGCCTCTGGTAGAAGAGTAAGAGACCTCAGTTCTGGCCCTGGGTCTGCCACCAACTGCTATGTGACCTTTGCGGTTCCTTTGCCTTTCTGGGCCTGCCTCCTGGGCAGTCTAGTGGGGATCAGGTGACCTCTATGGGCTGGCATCTCCTGGAGAGCAAGTTCTCACAGCTGCCCTGGACTCCTGGGCTGGGGTAGGGGGTTGCCCTGCTCCACACATCCTGGGTTGAGGCTTGGCAGACCTCCTCCATGGGGGGATGTATTCCCCAGAGGTTTGGGCTGGTCCCAGGGACCCTGGGACTCTGAGGTACCCTGGGCATGAAGGAGTAGCCAAGGTTTCCTCCTGGCCAGAGTGCTCGGCTCCAGTTCTGGGGCTGGGGGGAGGTTGCTCAACGTTGGGTGGGGCTCTGGCAAGGAAGATGGCGCTGAACTGGGAGAGGGAGGAAAGGAGAATGAGACCAGCTTGGTGGCTGTGGGACAGGGCGGGAGGGGAGTCCCCTCTCTGTGTGTCTCCTCCTCTGAAGAATCAAGAAGCCCCCAGCCCAAGGGAGAGTGGGGTCAGGAAGGCCCAGAGAAGGCTGCTGGGGTAGGATGGGACTCTGCAGCGACAGACACATTTGTCCCTAGGCAGTTCTCCGTCCCTCACTCTTTCAAAGACTCCCCTCTGAATTCCTTGTTTTCCTTGAATCTCCCCCAAGTTCTCCGTCTGACTGCCTCAGTTTCCCCGCATCTCTAGCCAGGCCTTCAGTTCTTTTCCAAAGGTTTCCCCGCATCCTCCTGACCACTGCAGACGGCGGCAGTGGCCCCTCGAGTGTGCGTGTACGTGGGGAGGGAGCTGGTGAAGGCCCGCGGTGTGGAGCGCCCCACCATTCTTCCTGCCTTCCCTAGCAAGCCCCCCCCCAGGCCCACGGCCTGCCCCGGCAGAATTCCGACCGCAAGGGGGCGCCCTCCCGCCCGCGTCCGGGCGGGCAAACCTGGCCTAGGCCTCTGGGGTTCCCAGTTCCAGGTTCGGAACCATAAGGGGATACTTGTGGTGGAAGGGCGGGCACGGTCCCCACACCTGGCCTTCCAGCCCCATCCAATGAGGCGGCTGGCCCCATAAGGCCCAGGCAGGCCCCGCGCTGGGGGGCCGGAGGCCGGGCCGCCCAGTCCAGACTGGATGCCCCGCAGCTAGCGGGCCTCGGGAGGGGGCGGCGGGGTGCTCACCTCCAGAGCTTGCCCAGCGTCTTGCTGAGCTCTGCGTTGTGCAGGTGCGGGTACTGGTCGGCCAGCTTCCTGCGCGCCGCCTGCGCCCACACCATGAAGGCGTTCATGGGCCGCTTGACGTGCGGTTTGCTCTTGCTGGCACCGTTGACGCGCACGGGCATGGGCACCAGCGTCCAGTCGTAGCCGCTGAGCACCTGGCTGACCGCCTCGCGGATGCACACGGGGAACTTGTCATCGTCCGCCTCGCCGTCCTGCTGCTCCTTCTTGACCTTGCCCAGCTCCCCAGGCCCGGGGCTGGCTCGCAAGGCAGATCCGCCGCCGCCGCTACCGCCGCCGTCGGGCCCCAGAGAGGGCGCGCTCCCCGGGGACAGGCAGCGGGGCTCCTCGGAGCCCACGGGGCTCAGCTCCACCTCCGATAGGTCCTGCTCCTCCGCCATGTCGCCCCCGGCCGCAGCCGCCGCCTCGGCCACCTCCCCCGGGCCTGCCGCCGGGGTCCTCGCAAAGAGTCCAACGCCCACCTGGACGGGAGGGAGAACGCGATGGAGCTGCCGTGCGTGCAGCCCCGAGGGCGGCCGGGACGGGACGCAGGCACAGCCCCGAGGTGGCGGCCCTCACTGCTCCCGCTAAACCCAGTGCAGCCGCTGGGGCCCGCGCACATGCCAGACCCTAGGTGGGTGCGTCCCTCCTCCGCGTCTTCCCACCACCTGGTCCCAACCGTCTCTTGGTGTGGGTGTTTTTTTTTTTAACCTCCTTTTTTGGGTGGAGGTTTGTTGATGATAGGAAGGAAAACGGACCTTTTCTTCTGCGCTAATCCCAGCCCCTGGAATTTCCCACCTTTCCTCTCACCTTTCCTTATTCCCTCTGTCTGCCCCCACGGAGTCTAGAGGACCGGGTGGGGCGCGGGTGCGGGCGTCAGCCTCTGTCCACCCCACAGCAGGGTCCCAGGCCTGGGCCGGGCCGGGGAGGAGCCGCCTGCGCACTCACCTCCTCGGACCTCTCCTCCAGCCTGGGGCTCGTCCTTAGGAAGTGGAAAACCGTGTCCCAAGGTGTGCGGTCCAGCTCGGGGCTGGGGGGTGACGCTGGTGGGCAGGGAAGGAGGGGCTGGGGGGCCCTGAGCCTCAGGCCACGGCCTCGTTAGGACGGAGCCTGAATCCTTACCACCAACCACCCTGGCCGGACAGCCCGAGACTGACTGAACGACTGAGCCGCTGCAGAGGGCTGGGGAAGGAAGGAGGGGGAGAGGGGGGAGGGGGAGAGGAGGGAGGGAAGGGCAGAAGGTGGAGCCTCCAGCGCTTTCCTTCATCCCCAACACTCAGGGCTCCTCCACCCGGCCCAGGCCCCCCCCCAGCTCCCTGCCCTGCTGCCCGGGCCCATCTCGCTTGGGCTCAGCCTGGGCTTAGTCAGGGAGGCGTAGGAGTGGGGTGGTCAGGCCAGGGAAGGAAGAGGGGGCCATGGACAGGGTCACAACCTGTTGCTTGGAGGAAAATTGGGCCCAATGGGGCCCCCCAACCTCCGCCTCAGGTGGTGGGATGGGCGTTTGGCAGGGACTAGGAAGAGAGGTAAAGTGGTGAGGGCCTTGGGGACCTGGGTGGGCGCTGGCCCGGGCTGCTTCATTTGAGCAAAGTTGCTGAGTGCCTACTGCATGCTGGACACTGCTACCCGGCCTGCGTCACCCTGCCTCCCGCCCCTCCCAGGCTGCCCTCCCTGCCCCGGCCTGTACAGCAGGACAGAGGTCTGTCTCAGCACAGCCACCCCAGCTCGGCCTGCGGTCCCTTTTCTCCAGATACCCAGCACCTGCAGGGGCCCGGCTGGCTCAAGGTGGGGACACAGACTGAAGTTCCCAGGAGGCCAAGGTGGGCCTGGGGTGGGGTCCTGTTGAAGTTGGTCCCAGAGGTGTTCTGGGGTCCTCCTTCCTGAGACACAGCTGCTTTGCGTTGAGCTCACCGTCTCTTGGGGGGAGTGGGGGAGTCCCCATCCTAGTTGTCAGTCCTGGTTGTGACCGAGTCCTCCACTCCCCCAGCTGGAGCAGGGGTGGAGTTGCCCTGCCTCACTTTTCCCTCCCCGCTGACCCCTCCCTGCTCAGTGTTCTTCCCTGCCGTCCTCCCCTGGTCCCTGGCCTCGCCTCTGCCTAGGCCTCTCCCGCAAAGGTCTCTTCTCAACCTTAGGCAGCTCCACTTGGTGAGGAGGCACAGGTGGGGTGTGCGTGGAGGGACAGACGCAGCCTGGGCCACGCTAGTGACCACGTCTGGTTCTGCGTTCCTCAGCGGCCGGGCAAGGCCCCAGGCCCACACCCAGGGGTCCTGTCTGGAGTGGGGCTGGCAAGGGGTCTGGGGAGCAAGGCCTCGTGCCTGGGAAAGGCCAAGGGGTGGGGGTGGGTGGCGGGACACAATGAGGTAGTCACACAAGGCAGAGCATGTTGGGGGTGGGGGGAGCGGACATTGGAACACACACACACACGCACACACGCACACACACACGCACACATGCTCTCACATACACAACCGGCCAGACAATCGGGCCAGTGTGTCTGGGGCCTCGGAGCCCAGTGAATTAGGAGTTTGATAAGGGTTTTCTCTTTCTCTCGCTTGCTGGCCTTGGACAATCTCCCCCCAGTTTTCCTCGACGCCACCCCCGGCGCTGCCAGCCCTCCTCCCCCCGCCTCCCTTCTCTTCCCTGTGCCCAGACTCTTGTTCGGGGCCTTGAAACAGTGAGCTGTCTTTGTTCGAAATACAGGTGAACGGCAATCATGTGATTAACACACACACACATAAAAAGCTTTTTAACAGCGCCCGCCCAGCCTCAGAACCGCCCGGAGAGGAGCCGCCCTGGATGGACAGAGGGACGAGGGACGAGCATCCAGCCAGTGGAGTCCCGGCTGCCCTGCAGCCGCCTCCGACACCCGCTGCTGCCCGCCCGCTGCCCGCCTGCCTGGCCTCTCTCTCCCGGTGGGTCCCCATCCCTCCTTCCACCCCTTGGTTCCTCCTCTTCCAGGGAAGGCCCTCCCTGCTCCTTGCTGTGTCTGTGACTGCCCAGAGACCCCCTGGGGCAGGGAGGGGTGGCTATGGAGGGAGAGGGCCTGGGGTTGGGAAGTGGGGTGTGGGGTCCCCTCTAGCTCCCTGCCCCCTCCCCACCCTCCTCGGCCCAGCTGTGCCAGGATGGGGGTGGGGGTCTGCAGAGAAGCCACGCTAGACAGAGGGGGCCCTCCCTCCCTCCTTCCCTCTCTCTCTTTCTCTCCCCCCTCATCCCTGCACAGACGCTGCCTTCTGCTCAGTGCTGTGCTGGGCTTTCTGCTGCAAGGTGCTGAGTGAGGCAGGTGGGCCTCCGGGGGTGTGGGCAAAGGGCTGTCAGATGACCAGGGCTGTGTGTGTTGTGGGGGGTCCCTCGCTGTGAATACATCCCTCCCCACCAATCTGGCAACTGGGATCCCTCCATCCCATCCCAGGCCCCGGGGACCTAGTTTTCTCCGGCAGGGGAGGGTGAAAGCCCCAAATTTATCCCTGGAGAGCGGGGAGTTTGCAGAGGGGGAGTGATCCCGGCTGAAGACACCTGGGCCTCTGCCCCAGGCTGACGTCCAGGAGGGCCAGTGCCGCCTTCTCTGCTCTCCCTGCTTGGTGTGAAAGGGGTCCCTTCACCCCTCATTCCTGACTCTTCTCCAGGGATGCTCGTGCCCCCTTACCCCGCCCCCCAGTCAAATCTGTCTGTCCTGAGATGAGGGTTTGTCCCCATCCTTGGTGAGGTGTGACGTCTGGTGGGCTCTGCGGCCTGCCTTCTCTCCTGAGTGATTTTGCCCCGGCAGAGAGGGGCCCAAGCCCCGAGTGTGACCATAGGAATCCAGTTTCCTTCCGTGGGCGGAGGGGCCTTTCGGGAGAAACAGGGCTTTCCTGGCCCCAGACTGGCTTCTGTTAAGGCTGGTCCCAGGTTTACTGAGAGGAGGAAGGGCGAGGAATCTGTCTGTCACATGTGAAGCCCACTGATGCCACTGCCTGGCAGAGCCGCCTTGGGTCAGCAGTGACCCTTAACCCCTCAGCTCCCGAGTCCTCTTCCTTAGGGCGCTGGTCCTGCTTTGTGGAAGGCTCGAACTGGGGTTCCCCACCCTGGGTTGCATGTCCCTCGTCTTTCACACGGGGCGATGGTCACACTTCCTCCCTGTCTGCCCCCCCGGACACACTGAGATGAAGGTCAGGACATCTGCTGCTCGCAGAGCTGGGGCTGTGCAGGGGTGAGGGATGGTTCTGGTCAAGTGGAGCCTCTGCCTCAGCCTCGGGTTCCTCACGTGGCACCAGCCTCTCTTCCTGACTCAGGACAGTGCTGACGATGGGACAAGGGGACGCAGGGAAAGCATCCGGCACGTGTAAGCGCCGTCTGGATGCAACCTGGGGGTCCTGGCTGTCCTCTCACCAGTTCCCCTAGGCCGTGTCCCCCCCTGCCTCCCACGGGGCGCTGGCTCGAGACTGGGGCTGGCTTCAGTGACTTCTCAGGCGGACCCCTCAGGTCTGGGTGGGGCTGAGACCCTGCCTTCCTCACGAGCTCTCAGACAACTGCCTAGGGTTGGTTCCAGTTCGTGCTGCCCTTTGGAATCACCTGTGGAGTTTAAAGCAAATACTGAAGCCCAGATCCTAAATTCTTTTTTTTTTTTTCCTTTCCAGATCAGACCTTAGGACTCAGACAGACTGGTTAATTCTAAATTTCTGGGGATGAGGTGCAGACATGTTTATTTGTTTTGAAGTTCCCTGGGAGGCCTTGCTCTGCCTCACAGGGCTCCCCGCAGCCCTGAGGCAGGGAGTGGCCCCCTGCCAGAGCCATGCCAGGGGGAGGCGAGGGGGTTTGGGCCCAGGACCCCAGAGCTGGAGGCCAGGCCTGCAGGTTATACTGAGTTTCAGGGTGTGGCAGGGGAGGGCCTGTGCACTGGGGGGTGGACAGCTGATGGGCGCAGTTAGGGGTCAAGGGTGGAGACAGAGACAGAAACCAGGCTGGAAGTTTTAGCTCAGTCTAGGTAGGTGAACTGGGGCATACGTAGGGGCTCCCTTGAACAGTTTCTAAGCCACCCCCACCTCTGCACTGTGTCCTCCTGAGGCTGGGATATAGGGGAAGGTGACCTGGAGTCAGGAAATCCTGCCACAGGTACCCAAGTGGCCTTGGACGTATTATGCTATTAACCTCTTAGGACTTGGTTTTTGCATGTGTAAAATGTTGATGATTTTATATGCTCACTATATCCTCAAGTGGATGAGAGAGTTAAATAACACACACACACACACACACACACACACACACCCTAGCATAGTAACTGCTCAATAAATGTTAGAGAAAGTAACTCAGTCCTGGGAGGTGCGGAGAGTGCCCACCTCAGGTCAAGTGCACAAGTGTTTACCGAGCAGCCCCTGTGGCCTCACCTTCAGGGGTTTATAATCTGCCCGCTGAATCCCAGCATCAGAGCGTGGTGGTGTGTGACGAGCTCCTCCCTCGTGGCCCCCCCTGCAGCGTCTCCCCTTACCAGTGAGGGCGGCTCCAGAGGGCCTGGGGCTCCTGCCATTCGACTCCATCCTCCCGCAACCCTCTGAGCAGGTGCTGTTGTTATTCTCATTCTAGGAGGGAAACAGAGGCACAAAGCGATTCAGCAATGCTAGCTCACCCAGCCGATGGTGGTAGGGTGCAGCTTGGGACCTGTGGTGTACTCCCCCCCTCCCAGTGTCTGCCCACTTTGCTCTATGGCCCCGAGGTCCAGGCATAGCCACAGGCCCGTGGCCTCCTCCTCCTCTCCCGCTGGGCCTGGTGCTGGCTCTGCCTCCCCCTGGAGCGCTGTCCCTCCCTCTGTGCCACTGCTCAGGGCTTGCAGCCCAGCTGAGAGCCCCTCTTCAGGGACACCCTCCTGGTCGCCTCGGTTGGAATCTTTTCGTCTGTTACTTTCCCTGTTTTGTCTATTGCTGGAGGAGGAGGCACCTTTGCATGTGTGTCGGCTTCTTGCTGCACAGGCCAGTCTCACCTCCTGTTGGGAGCCCCTGAGGGCAGGGCCATGCTGGACCTTGGCTCATCTTCCCCGAGTTGAGCTGCTGTCACAGTTCCAAGGAGGAAAAGACCAGGGGGGCTGAAGCAGACAGGAGGGGCTTCCTGGAGGTGGAGGGCCTGAGCCCTAGGGGAAGAGAACGGTATTCCAGGGCCTGTCCCAACAGGGGCTCTCTCCCCTCCCTGCTTCTGGCCCAAGCTGAGGGTCCCGGACCCTGGTCAGGGAGGCAGTTCCCGGGGCCTGAACCTTCCTTCCCTCTCAACCACACCCTCTCCGGGAACCAGGAAGCTGGGGCCAGTGCCCAGCGCTGCCTCGGGTGCCCGGCCTCTGCCCTCTTCTTAGAAGCCTTCAGAGGAGACTGCCTGTTCCTGTCATCTACACCCAGCTGCTGGAAAGCCCTTCCTGCTGTCTGCCCTGCGCCTCCCAGACTGCTGTGCTTCTGTGAGTGTACGCTCTGTGCAGGGCAGCGGGCCAGGAACCGGGCAGGAGGGGACGGAGCCCAGCCCTGGCTTTGAAGAGCTCGGGGCTTGATAGGAGAGACCTGCAAGGACCGGAACCTGGCACAGATGAACGGGAGGCTGGAGCTGGGCCCTTGGAGCCCTCAGGGCTGCGGTCGAGTCCCACTGGCTGCAGAGGCCCTGTATTGCCTTGGCAGGCTTCTTCCCGCCCTGGGCCTTGGTTTCCCCATCTGTAAAATGAGGAGCAGGCTAGATTATCTCTGAGGGCGTTTCCAAATCTGATAGCCCATGAATTATATTTCAGAACAAGAGGCCAGTGCCAGTGGTACCTCCAACCGTGGTGGTCCTCAAGACAGTGACACGTATCTCCTGAAAGACAGTTGCGTGGGCGAATGCATTTGGGAAACCCTGCTTCCTACTTCTTTTTAGAGATGCAGGGCCTGTTCGTGTGTTAAAAGTTCTAAGTCCAGCGGCTAAGAAACACTCTTTGGGCCGGGCGTGGTGGCTCACGCCTGCAATCCTAGCACTCTGGGAGGCCGAGGCGGGCAGATGGTTTGAGCTCAGGAGTTCGAGACCAGCCTGAGCAAGAGCGAGACCCCGTCTCTACTAAAAATGGAAAGAAATTAGCTGGACAACTAAAAATATATAGAAAAATTAGCCGGGCATGGTGGCGCATGCCTGTAGTCCCAGCTACTCGGGAGGCTGAGGCAGGAGGATGGCTTGAGCCCAGAAGTTTGAGGTTGCTATGAGCTAGGCTGACGCCACGGCACTCTAGCCCGGGCAACAGAGTAAGACTCTGTCTCAAAAAAAAAAAAAAAAGAAAAGAAAAGAAAACGAAACACTCTTTGTTTAAGATATGAGTCCTCAACTTATTTCTATTATTAATTTTTGAGGGTGCATAGTTTCAGCCTACTCAAGAGAGGACACGGTGAGGGTGGACTTGGGGCCACTGTGGCCCTAAGATGTGACATCTCGTACCCTGGGGTCGCCCTGCCTTGGTCTCTAGCTCCGTTCAGCCCGTTTGACATTTACTGGATGTCTACTCTGTGTCAGGCCTGGGACAAGGACTGGGCTGAATAGAATGCAGCCCCTGTCCACACGTCCCTGTGTCCCTTCTGCCCTCTGAGTCCTCACCTCCCTGCTCCTGATCTTCTGTCCTGGTCATCTCCTCCAACTCCTCTCCTCTGACTCTGGGGTCTTCCTGCTTCCTCTTCTCTCCCTCCCTGTTCCTCCCTCTCAAGAGTCCCTGAGGAGCTCTGATGTCCCTTAGAGTGCTGTCCTCAACTCCTCAGTCTCTGCACAATCCAGCATACAGCTCCACACCCCTATCCCTACCCCACCGCTCCCTTGACCTACGCTGCTCCGTGTCCTCTCCCCCTAGCCCTGCCGTGTGGCCCAAGCCCTGCTGCCTGGACACCTGGCCTGTCGGCCCAGGCGCTGCCTCCTGCCTTGCTCACTGTCCAGCAGGACACTGTTGCTGCCGGGCCCCGTGGCTGGGAGCTGGGTCCTTCTCACCCTCCTCTGTGGTGCCTGGCATGTAGAAGGTGCCCAGGGATGTCAGTGACCGAATGGCTGGGCTGCGGCGTAGGCGGCGCAGGATGGAGGGGTGCTCAGGTGCTCCTGAGCCAGACGACTCCAGGTTGGAACCCTGGCACCCCCGTTTATTAGCTGCGTGTCCTTGGCAGATGACTGAGGTTCTTTGAGTCTCAGTTCCCCTCAGGTCGTGGTGAGAGTTAAACCAGATAGTGCACGGAAACACTCAGGACGGCGCCGGGCACTCGGTGGGGCCAGTAAACAGCAGCTCTTGCTATTAGCATGGGGGACCTGCCTGAAAGGTGCTGTCGGTTGACCTTGGGTTTTACAGTAGTCATTGCTTCTTACCCTGTTGCAGTGCCGTCACCGGATGTTCCCCCTTCCGCTCCCAGTAACCCTGGAGGATGAGCGTGCAAGGACAGGATGACATCCCACCAAACCAAAGCAGAAAGGGAAGCGAGTGACTGAGGTCGCCTGACTCTTCAGTCTTGGAATTGGACACCTCTGCTGTGCTTTTTGCCCCTCGGGTCCCTGAGGACCCGCCCCAGGCGAGGCTGTCCTGTCTGCGGGGTAAAGACAGGTGAGCGTGTGCCTGGTCTTCAGGGAGCCTGTGGACGAGCTGGGAGTTTGTCATGCGTGCGCATCCCCGACGCTAGGCAGCATGGCGCAGGCTGCTGGAGGGTTGAGACAGTGGCGCAGGTGGAGGGGAGGAGGAGGGTGTGGAGTGGGGTATTGGATGGGCCTGTTGGTGTCACCCTGGTCTGAGCAGGGTGGGCCGCACGTGGCTAATGGGTGCCTTTGTCCTTCCACCTCTGGCTGGCGGCCTGCAGCTTGGGGGAAGAGGCTTGTCAAGGTGGGCCAGCTTTGGAGGTGTAGGAGGTGACGATGGCACAGGGTCTTCTCACTCTGAATTCCCTGTCACTTTACTGTGTCATCCAAAGCATGGTCCAGGACCAGCGCTGGGCATGACGGGGCCCAGGCTGCCACCTTCCTGCCCTCACATGGAAGTGAAAATGGGGTGAGCTGGGGGGATTTTTGTGTTTGTGTGAGCCTGCAGGGCCCTCCCCCGCAATAAAGTTTCCTTATTCTTTGACGATGTCACTTTACAATGAAAAAGGGAGCTGAGTGACTGTGTGCCCGAGATCTGGAGCCAGGGAGACCAGAGTTCAAGGCCGGCCCTTGCCCCGCTTACTGGTGGTGGGATTGGGCCAAGTTACGAAATCTTCCTGCACCTCAGTCTCCTCCTCTGTGAAATGAGATAACAATTCCAGCCTAACAACACCTGGAATGTCACAAAGTGAAAATTAGGAATGGCAAGTGCTCTGCACGGCGCCTGGGGTGGACACGGGACGCAGTTGCCGTCCTTCAGTCATTTCACCTGTTGGTAACGCCCAGCATTTTCCGGAGGGGAGGCTAATGTCTTGGGTGTAACCATGTCCTGGATATCATACACCCCCAGTGAACTCCTCCCCTTTTAGGGTGCAGAGTTGAGCTTACTGAGATCACAGCAGGGGACCCAGGCACAGCTGTGGGTGGGTTCCCATGTCAAGGGGCCTTGGGTCACACAGAAAGTGTGACATCTGTGAGGCGCCAGGCTGAGGTCCTCACCTTGGGCCGGGCCTGCTTCACTGTGCACAGGTATTTTGTATTTTTCGCACCTCCCTACCAGGTGGCAAGCTGAGACATCAGAGTTGGAATATTTCCTGTTTGGGACTTGGAACCCGAGTTAGAGTCTCACTGACTGCGCTTTGGCAGGTCAGAGGAAGGAGCTGCTCCTGGCTCTGCCAAGGTCCCAACACTTGCTGTGTGATCTTGGGGAAGTCAGCCACCCTCTCTGGGCACATTCCCTCGTCTGTACAGTGAGGGAGTTGGGGTTTTAGGGTTCCACAGGAACAGATCCACATTTGGTTTTGCCTCCCATCTTGCCAACTGCTCAGGGTTGGACATGTGAGCATACAGCAGGTGCTCAATAAGTGCTTGTTGCACCTCATGGATCAGAGAGATAACTCTCTGAAAACCTTTCCCCTCTGAAAACTTCTCTTGCCCCGGTCCTGGGCCATGTCATTCCTGTTAGCCCTGTGGGGGCAGGACCCTCACACCCCCTCCCTGCAGTCCCCAGCCAGCAGTCCTCTGCAGTCCCACGCTGGTGCTGCCAATGAATGAGTAAATAAATGGCCAGGATGGAATCGGGGTGTCGAGAAGCCAGGAGAGGTGATGGGAGTGAGGCGGAGGCTGAAAGCTACAGAGGCTTTCCAGCCTCGCCCTGGTAGAGGCAGGTGTTGAGACTCCCAGTCCAGTGCTGTTCCTTCTTCTGGCATGGGGCCCCTGAGGGACCAGGCAGGGTTTAGTGGGAAGCCAAGCCCCTGAGGACCTAGGGAAGGCAAGGAGGGATGGAGGACGTGAGCCAGCTTCTTCCCTTCCCCCAGCAGGCAGGAAGCACGGGGCAGATCTGTCAGCTTCAGACACCACTGCCCCAGGGGACCCAGCCCTGAGCCCAGGGAGGCGGGGGAGGGGGAGACAGGAAGCACCCAGGTCTTCCCCTCCTCCCTCCTGCCCCACCCTCCGCCCCCATCCCTGGCGAGGGCTCGCAGCCCCAGGCCTTGGCATGAGGGGGACGGGTGGGGAAGGGGGGCAGAAATCCCATTCTGGGCAAATCCCTTCCTCTCTCCCACTTGATTTCTGGGCCTCTGGACGGTGACTCTGGCAGCCCCTGGAGAGCCGGGCTGCAGGGATGGAGGGAAAGGGGGAGGGCGCTGCCCGCCTAAGCCCTTCTGCGTGCCTGGCACTGTGCAGACCCACCCGGCAGCCTCGCCACAGGAGGAAGAGCCCTGGGCTGGGCTCTGCCTGGAATTGCTGTGTGACCTCAGGTGGGGCACAGCCCTTCTCTGGCCACGATCCTCCTCCTCATCCCTGTAGCCCAAACCTAGGCCCAAAGGGCACGAACTCTCTGGGGAGTGTGTAAATACTGATTCCTAGGGCCCATCTGGGGTGGTAGATCTGGGTGGGAATCTGTCTTTTTAAAAGCTCTGCCGTGATTACGACGCACCTGCTGGGGGTACTGCTGGAATAGATGCTCTCTAAGGGCCCCTCCTCAGCCTTGAAGCCCCTGCCCCTTGGGCAGGCCACCGGCTCTCGTGTCCTGGCTCAGGAAGGCACAGGCCACATCCTCTGGGTGCCGGCACACAGTAGGCCCGCAGGCCACAGGGAGCAGGGTGCTGTTGCAGGAGGGGCCCCGAGCACCCCAGCAGAGCTGCCTCCCCGCCCTCCCCTCCCCTTCCTCCCCCTCCGGCAAGTGTCTCTGTCTCTGTCCCGTGCCATCCCGCATTGGCCCTGCCTCTGTCTCCTGGAAATGTGGGGAGGCGGCCTGGTGTGAAGGGCTGGGGAGAGGTGACAACTCAGACACTGAGGTTTGTGCAAACGATGGCAGAGCCGCTCGGGGCTGCAGGCACGGAGCCCCCTGCCCTGCAGTTCTCCGCACCTGGCGCCAGCCCACCTTCCAGCTCACTTCTCCCCAAGCCACCTGGCCCCGTCCACCTGCATGCCCTGGGCCACCCTGATCCTCCCTCATGGCTGTGCCCAGCACTGCATCTCCCTCTTCCCATTTCCAGCTTAACTGCCGCTGTCCCCAGCCCTCTTCTCCAGCCGCCTGGGGCTCTCGCATCCTGTCCCTGTGACATTGTGTCTGTTGGGGGCAGGTGGACAGGAGATGGGGTGGGAGGATGAGTTGGAGCCTCGCTGGGGCACAGTCCTCACTGAGTCAGGGACTGGAGGGTTTGTACCTTATCCTGGGGCAAGAGGCAAAGTTTGCTGATCGTGATGGCAGAGCAGGTGTTTGTCCCCTTCCTGTGTGAGCTCTCCAGCGCCCAGAGAGCCAAGCCACGCAGGGCTGGGCAAAGGCAGGGAGAGGGTGGGAGGTGGAAGTAGAGGGGATGGGGAAGGAGAGAGAGTCTTGGTCCAGAAGCCAGGGACGTGGGTGCTGGGATGTGTCACAGACTTGCAGGGCCGGGAGGGCCACGTTCTCCCCTTCCTGGGCCTCGGTTTCTCCCGGAGGCTGTCCTATATGGTCTCTGAAGCTCTTCCCACTCTCATTGTCTACCTTGGCCTTTCCTTCCTGCCTCTGGCGGGAGGGAGGTGGGGTGGGGGAAGGGAGGGGGGTGATGGGCTTTTACTAACAGAGCGATTCCTGCTCCGATCAGAAGAGGCCAGGCCACCTCACCTCTCTTCAGAGACCTGCCCTGACAGGTGGTGTCCTGCCTCCAGCCCACGTTAACCCCCTCAGGGCCAGGGTCAGGGCCTGAGCCTCCACCTGCCCCTTGAAGGGACCCCCCTGGGGGTCAGAGACATCAGCCTGGCCCTGGGGAGGCGGTGGAGGCTGGGCCTCCCGTGGTCCCCTGGAGAGGCCTTCTGGGGGCCAGGGTCTGGCTGGGAACTCGGCTGGGAGTTGCAAGCAGGCTCCCTGGTGGGTGGGGGTGGTCCTGCTCTCCCACCTTGGGGACTTTATTCCAGGAGCTCTGGGCTGCAAGGAGCCCCTGTCCCTCCCAGACTCCTCTCTGTGCCCCACGCCCTGCTGGCCCCGTGGCCCTGGGCGCGGGGACGCGCAGAGGAGCAGCCAGGAGAAGGGTTAAGTCAGGAACTCTTGGGATGGCTTTGGCCACGGCCATTCCTCCGGGAGCAGAGAACAAGGGGCCCATTCTGTGTGTGGGAATTAATAGCAAAGAGTCATCTGGGGTGTCATTCAAGCCCTGACTGACTCCCAGAGGAATGAGGGAGAGAGAGGTGTTGTGGGGGGGCTGGAGTGGAGATGTCGCAGGAAGGGCACCGGGTCCGGCTGGGAACGGGAGGCTGCCCTGGCAGGTGGCCCCACGGCCCTGAGCTGGGTCCCGCTTTTCACCACGGATGTGCCCCGCCCCCCACGGGACTCGGACCCCTCCGCCATTCCTCACCCTGGGGCTCCCCGTCCTGTCTTCCCTCACTCCCAGATGTCTGTGCCCCCTCCACCCGTGGTGGTCTCCCCTGAGGCCTGGAGCCCGGCAAGGGGTGTGGGCCGGGCAGGGCCAGCCGCTGGGCCTGCTTCCCGGCACTGCCAGTCTGCCCCATCTTTGCTGAGGAGCCCTCGGTGCTCCTCGTGGGAGCCGTGGAGCAGTACCTGGGTGGCATCCCCCATCCCAGGATCCAGGAGCCCCCCTGGCCCGGCTCCAAGTCCAGCTCACACACATCCCTGCTGGGTGACCACAGGTACTCTGGGCGTCTGCATGTGGGGACACTGGGGCACTTCTGCCACCACAGAGGGCTCGGCCTCCCTCATCCGCTCAGGCCCTGTGGCAGCCTCAGCCTAGACTGTGGGTGAGGACCAGCAGGCTTCCAGAGACACCCGAGTGTCCCAGCCTAAGGCAGGCAGGCCTCGCTGAGGCTCCAGGTCAAACTCTTAGGTTTGCAGACGTGCAGACTGAGGCCCAGCAGGGCACCGCCCACTCCAGGTTGTGGGGCTGAGCTGGAATCACCCCAGGTCATCTGCCCCTCAGCAAGGTGCCCTGGCTCCCTCTCCCTCCCCGGCCACTGAGCCCAATGTGCCTAGACTACACAGGGCCAAGAGAATGAGAGCCGGTGGGGTGCAGAGGATGAGGGCTTTGGGGGGCGGTCAGAACAAGACGCCCCAGGCCCTGGCCCTGTGACCTGGGCAGGGTGCCACAGTTTCTTGGAGCTCTGGGGTCTCATCTCTAAAATGGGGTCACGTCGTGTTCACCTGGCAGCTTTGCTGGGTGGTGAGAGAAGTTAGCAGGTGTAAAGCGCCTGACACCAGGCAAACCACTGTGTGCTGTTGTTATTGTTGTGTGATTATTGCTGTCACTGGAGGTCTGGGCAGCTTCCACTGCCCTGGGGCCAGGAGGCAGGCCGCCGCGCACCACTTGACTGCCTGGATCCGCACCTGGCAGCCCGGCGCTCCCTGGCAAATCTGAGGAATTCCATCATTGTTCGCCTCAGCTGTGGTTTCGGGGTGTGGGGGGTGAGTTTCCTGGCCCCCTAACCTCCCTGTGCCAGCGTCATTTCCATATCTGGTGACTCATCCTGCTGGTCCTGCTGGAACCTGACGCCTGCCCTGACGGCCCGGTGCAGGGTCGTGGCGCTGTGGCAGCTCTGGAAGCTCCCGGCCTGGTTTCCGCCTCTGTGAAAAGGCCAGCCGTCCTCACCGTGCGGACGCTGGGCATGTGGAGGCCCGGAGGGATCCTTGATGTTGTCCAGCTGCCCCCTCTCACTGCGGGGACAGAGAGCTGGGGTCTAGCACTTTCTGGGGTGCCGAGGGATCGGCAGAATTTGCAGGCCCTTCCACCTTGGCCCGGAGTCTGGCCTTCCGGGTCCTGCTAGGAGCTGAGCGGGCCTGAATAACTTCTTACTCATAGCTGGGGTAGGGGGAGCACAAGTGAGGAAAGAAGGTGGAGCCTTTTGCAAACTGTAAAGTGCTCTACAAATGTGGGGATCTATGGCTGAGCGGCCCGAGGGGTGGAGAGCAAATGGGCCAGGGCTGTCCCTGTGCTCTTCTCCAAACCCTGAGCAGGGCTCTGGGTGGCTGTTTCCCCCAGCCCAGGGGCTGCTGGACATGGGCCCCACCCAGAGGGGCAGGTCCTACACGGGGCTCCCTGCCTGGCTTTGGAGGTGTGGTGGGTGCTTGAAGGTGACACTGTCCAAAATCCTTAAGGTGAAACCAGCTTCCTTTGGGAACATGCAGAGGGGCACTTGTGCTAGGCTGACGAGGACCTGCCATCTCTCTGCTCTGGGCTCCATCCCAGCCCTTAAGGAGCCCACGGCCCCGTGACCTTGGCGTTCACTATCTCAGCTCCAGTTCTCGGCGCAGTGCTTGGCGCATGGTGAGGACTCAGGGACTGTCTGGGCCGAGATGGGGTGATGATGTTGGGACGACCCCGCCGCTGGCAGGCGGGGAACAGAGGTGAAGCGATTGAGGAGTGACAGCTGACACGGGCAGGGGCGCTGAGAGAGGGGTGGGAGGTCAGAGCGCTGGGAGGTGTAGGGTCCCGAGTGCCCCCCCTTGCCCTGTGGCCGCTTACTTGCAAGTGAGTTCCCTTCTCTGAGCTTCGGTTTCCTCGTCTGGAAAATAGGGATAGTAGGATCCGTTCACGGGTTGTTGTGGGGCGCGAGTGGTAACACGCAGGTGCGTGGCAGGCTCTCGACGCACCACTGGACACTCACAGGGTGTCATGAGCTGAGAGCTTTAGAGAGGACGACGGGTATGGAAGTATTTTACAGAGACACAGTTGACAGATACAGAATAAATGTGAGTTGGGTGGTATTATATTCAGAGAGACGAAAGGTAGATTTTCAGGGGAATCCATGGATTTCTTTATTCCAGGACCTGCCCTTGCCCTCGAGGCCCGCTGGTCCTGAGGAGGAGGCAGGTGGACAAACTCCCGACTTTCTGCACCAGCCAGCAGCGGTCAGCGCTGGGATGGAGATAGCACCAGGGGACCTTCTGAACCCTGGGCACGGGAGGCTCGGGCTCAGGGCCTATACACTTTTGATTGGCCCACAGAAATGCTTGAGACTTAAAGAAAAAAAAAAAAAACTTCAGCTCCAAAATATGCAGAAATTGCAAGTAGAAATTAATCAAAATTTCAAAAGAAAAATCACAAAAATCCTCTAAAAGTTGTTTCTAGACAACCGAGTCTATTTAGTATGTGATGTGGGTACATTTTGATATGCCTTGATATGGTGTGGGGCCAGTGTGGGACCTACAGGAGTCTTATAAAGTAAGTGCTTGCTTCGGCACATGTACCAAAGCTGCAACAATAGAAAGAAGATTAGCATGGCCCCTGTGTAAGGATGACATGCAAATTCCTAAAGCGTTCCATATACATATATATATATATTTTTTTTTTTTTTCAAAGAGTCTTATAAAATGGTCATGTGCACCAGGGACTGAGGGTACTCAGCAAAGGCAGCTGTGTCTACGAGCAATCGAGGAGGGCTTCCCAGAAGAGGTGGTATTTGAGTCTAAACTTAAAGAGGGAGAAGGGGTTGAACAGAAGGAAAAGTGGCCTCATGGAGGTCGAGGTGGAAGGAGATGCACGAGTACAGGCCCAGAGAGAGGAAAGCACACGGAGATTTGGGAGAAAGGCAACGGCAACGCGAGATACTTTGGATTTAGGATATGGAGACTAGGGGAGGGGCAAGGTGACAGTAGAAAGGGTGTCAGAGCCCTATGTACCAGGCCTGGACTTTGTCCTAAGGATAATCAGGAGCTGTGGAGATGTTGTAAGAAGGGGGTTGGGGGTGGTGACATGGACAACTTTCTTGGTAAGTTCACTCTCAAAGCCCTGTGGGAGCTGCACGGTTGGTGGGCAGGGGAGACAGGAGGCGGGACACCCATTCGAGGCTGGGGTGCGAACACTGGTGGGAAGTGACGAGGACTTGCGCTGAGAGGAGGAGAGATTTGAGAATTACCGAGTCAGTGAAAGCGGGCGGAGTGGAGGGCGCTGGAAACAAGTGGTAGCAACGGCACCTGCGTTCCGTGCGTGCTCAGGGCAGGCCTGGCTCTTTCTGTCTCCGAGGCACCTGTGTCCGCTCACTGACTCCCCGTAACTGCCAGTGTGGAGAGAGAGGGGAGGCAGGCCGCATTTAACTGGAATCTGCGGCATGGGAACCTTCCACTAACCAGACTCTGTACGTGCCTTGAACGTAAACACCAATGTCAAAAAACACATGTGGTAGATAATTGTTGTAGAAAAATTAGGAAGTATAGGGAAACAAAAAGAAGAAGCTAAAATCACCCTGATCCCGTGGTCCGGAGAGTATAACTGTGGGGGGAACGTTTGCACACGCTCGTCCCCATGTGTGTGCAGCTGTGTGCACGCCTGGATGTGTGTGCGTGTCTCTGAGCAGCAAGAGGCACAGTAGCTGCGCTGATCTCCTAGCGGAGGGCGGGGTGGATGTTTGGGGCGTGGCGGCCACGTGTTTATATCTGAGCCTTTGGTTTGCGTCAACTTTACTGCCAGTAAATTGTTCAAGATTCTTACTCTTATTCACTCCATCTGTCAGGGGCTAAGAAGAGTGGACTAAAGTTTATTCCTAATTTGCTTTAATTTCTCCTTAAATCTCTGTGATTTCTGCTTTATGGGTGTTGATGCTGTTATTTGGTGCATAAATATCTTTACTTTTATATCTTTTTTTTTTTTTAAGAGAGTTTCGCTCTGTTGCCCGGAGCGTGATCACGGCTCACTGCAACCTCCAACACCTGGGCTGAAGTGACCCTCCCGCCTCGGCCTCCCAGAGTGCTGGGATTCAGGTGTGAGCCACCGCGCCCGGCCTCACCTTGGCAGATTATAAGGTTGCAACCAAGGACTGACTGCCTGTGCTTGGTTTGCCTTTACCATCGGCCAATATTTAGTACACTGGTAGGTATTTAAAAATTTGAACTCAGAGGCCAACAGAACTGCGTTGGAACCCTGATTCTGACACTCACTGGGCGTGTGACCTTGGCGAGCCCCTTCATGTTCCAAATCTCTATTTTCTACAAAAAAGAATAATAACAACTTCCTAGGTTGTTATGACTAGATGAGAAGAGTCTTGCGCTGAAGTGAAGGGTGCTGTGAGCGGGCGCCCGCTGCAGGGCCCTGTGCTGTGGAGAGGGCGAGGCTGTCGGAGCAGCTGCTTCAGGTCGTGGCGAGAGAGCACGTTCGCACGCAGAGCTCCCGACGGTGCCAGGTGGGACGCCCGACTTCTACACGAGGGCTGGCAGAGGGGTGCTGGGGCTTGGAACATGGAGGCAGAAAGCCCAGGGGTCTTCAGGGTCGGCTTCTGGGCGTGGGGCTCGAGCTGGGAGAGCATGGGGAGGACCTTGGCTGAAGAGGAGTTAGGGTCAGGGTGTTCCCCGCAGGAGGCAGTCCTGATGCACGGCGCACGTGCAGGCGGGCGAACGCAGTGGCCTGCGTGGATCCCAGGGTGTGGGAGGGTGAAGGAGGACAGGAGGTGAGATCTGCAAGGCCAGGTGGGCCTTGAATGCCAGGTTCAAGGGTTTGGAGCCCTAACGGGGAGCCATGAAGGGTTTCAGCTCAGCGGTGATGGGGGCACCACAGAACTTTAGCAAGCTCAGCCTGGCCAGGCGGGGGCAAGACCAAAGGCGGGACAGCAAGGTGCTGGCCTGGGGGCCAGAGAGAAGGGACCAACACCCAGACATTAGGGAGGAAGGAAGTTGGTGATCAGGTGGTCTGTGTAGGTGGCACGGTGAGGAATTGTCAGACAAGGCGGGGATGGAGGGGTGATACTGTCACCTGAAATGACGAAACCTAGTGCAGCACCTCTGAGTGAGGCCTGTGGACTGGCACTGTCCCTGCACTGCTCGTTACCTGCCCCCGGCAAGGTAAGAGGTAAGTGCAGAACTCAGAAGAGCACAGTTTAGAAGCTCCTGTAACAATTTGACGTAGCTGCATTTCCAAGGGTGGGATCGGTTTTTGGTAATTCGCTTTTATTGAATGTTACAAAAGTATTGGTCCACAAAGAATTGGTTTTGAAAAAAAGTTTGTCCTTCGCCCCGGTGGGCTGGAGAAATGCCGGTCTAGACGGTTGCGGGCGCCCAGGGAGGGAGGTGAGCAGGTCAGTGAGGCAGCGAGTGGCGTGCGGGCGGCTGTGCTCGTGCCCCAGGGACCTGGGATTATTTGTGAGGTCAGAGTGGTCTCCGGTAGCTGACCACAGCCACCCTCCTCCAGCCGTTTGCTCAGCAGGTATTCCTGGCACATGTTATATGCCAGGCGCTGTAGCGAGCCGGGGCTGTCCCTGTCCTCCCAGAGCTGACATCCTCTCACTGCAGGACCCAGGGGTCATGCCGGAAGGGAGACTTCGACTTGGCTCTGGGGAGGGGCAGGCGAGGGGCGCAAGGAACAGCTTTTCCATCCTGCGTGATGCGTCACCCCACACAGAGCCCCGGGAGAGCTTGGTCAGGGACAGAGACTGTGGGGGCAGGGACAGGGCACAGGACGTGGGTCAGCAGCCATGGTCCCGACTCTATCACCTCTGTCTGTGCCGTGATCCTGGGAGGGCCTGTCATCTTGGAGGTCCGGCTTCCTCATCTGCGCGGTGGGGCCTGGGCTCCTCCGTCTTCGCCTCACAGAACTGAGTGAAAACGAGACCCTGATTAGAAGGAGCTTTGGGGAGGGCAGTGGGCTGACTTGTGATCACTCGTCGAGTTTCCGGGGTGCACTCTGCTCCTGTCTTCTTCTAGAGCTTCTGGAAGTCACAGGCTCACAGATGTGGAAGGAGCTTGGGTTCTCCTGGCACAGTGCTCCATTTCACGGTGACTCAAGCCAAGGGGCCTGGAGGGAAAGGGATGTGGCTGGGGTCGCTGGTGCTGAGCAGCAGAGTGGGGATGTGGACCCAGACCCCCGACTGAGGTCCAGCACCCTGGACGCCCGGGGGAGGGGCCCTCCCAGAGCTCTGTGAGCACCTGGATGACAGGGACTGTGTCTCTGGTGAGCCGCCAGCCCCTTCCTCGATAGGTCTCCTGACAGCAGCTGCAGGGACTGCCCAGGGTGGGGGCACTTGCCGAGAAGGCAGAGGGAAAGCAGGCTCAAGCAATACCTCCTGCCTCGGTCTCCCGAGTAGCTGGGACTACGGGCACGCGCCACCACGCCTGCCTACTTTTTCTGTTTTTAGTAGAGACGGGGTCTCGCTCTTGCTCAGGCTGGTCTCGAACTCCCGAGCTCAAGCAATCCTCCCACTTCAGCCTCCCAAAATGCTAGGATTACAGGCGTGAGCCACTTTGCCCAGCCTGAAAAGGCTTGTTGAGTAAATGAGGGAGGGAGAGGGGAACAGAAACTAGTGGTTGTGGCTGATTTCGGTCCTGAAGACATTGTGAATTCGGGCACTGTCCCTGTGACCGAACCCCAGGATTGAGGCCCAGGCACAGCTGCAGCCCCCTTCCCTCTGCCCCTCGTCTCCCCCACCCCGCTTTACTGAAGCCATTTGCATTTTATGCGTCCTCTACCTTCGCTCACACCTCTTCTGGACCAAGGCAGAGAACACACCTAAAGGAAACCAGGAAGGGTTGTTATTCCTGGGTTTTGTGTTGCTGTTTTTCTATAGAGACGGGTCTTACTCTGTCGCCCAGGCTGGAGTGCAGTGGTGACATTGGAGCTCACTTTAGCTTCCAGTTCCTGGGCTCAAGCAATCCTCTTCCTCAGCCTCCTGCTTAGCAGGGACTACAGGTGTAAGCCACCACGCCTGGCTAAGTTTTAAAAAATTTTTTAGAGACAAGGTCTTGCTATGTTGTCTGGGCTGGTCTTGAACCCCTGGGCTCAAGTGATCCTCCCACCTCCACCTCCCAAAGTGCCGGGATTATAGGCGTGAGCCACCTCGCCTGACCACTTGTTATTGTAAGGTGGGGCTCAACTCCAGGAATTGGGTAGGAGTGAGGCTTGGACTCCAGTTGCTGGGAGGAATCTGTTCATAGACACCAGGTGTGAACAGAAGATGTGACCAGGTGATCCAAGCCTGGCCCTGGGGGAGAGATGGCAGAGTGTGCTGGTTAAGAGCACAGAACCTGGAGCCAGGCGACCTGGGCTAAACAACCTTGGACATGCTTAGCTGCCCTGTGCCTCAGTTTCCTCATCTGTAAAATGGGGAGAATGATAGTGCTACTTCCTGGGGTTGTTGTGGCCTGTGGAAAACACTTAGAACAGTACCTGGTACACATTAAGCGTTCTTTTAACAAATATTTATTGAACACCTACTATGTGCAATGCACCCTTGGCCCTCGGGCTACATCAGTGAACTATAACCAAAATACATTCAGATTCCAGCTGAGGGAAATAAAAACCGAAATGAGTTAATTTTACATAGTGTGATATGGAGGTATCAGGAGTGGAGAGGACTCAAAGTTCTAAGAAGGGTGATGGAGGCAGCCTCTCTGAGGCGGTGATGTCAGAGTGCAGACCTGAACTTGCTGAGGCAGTTAGGCAGATGGGAGGAACATTCCAGACAGAGGAACAGCCAAGGCAGAGTCTCCAGCCAGGAATGTGCCTGTAGCATTATGGGGACAGCCAGGAGGCTGGTGTGGCTGGGGCAGAGTGAGTGAGGGGCTGCAGAGAAGAGGCCTGAGGGACCCCCAGATGGTCACTGTGGCGACTTGGACTTTTACTCCCAGGGCAGTGGGCCGGGGAGGGTTGACGCAGAGCAGCGATGTGATCTGACCTCCATTTTCACAGGTCGCTGGGTCTACTCTGTTGAGAGTGGCCGGAGGGGCCAGGGCGAAGCTGGGAGACCAGGGAGGAGGCGCCTGGGGCGATTCAGAGGAGAGATGGCGGTGTGGCCAGGCTGGCCGCAGTGGCATCGGTGTAAAGGACACAGATTCCTGGTTGGGTTTGGTCTTCCTTTTTAAAAACCATTCATTTTGACAGCTTTATTTAGGTACAGTAGACACAATAAACTGCACGAATTTAAAGAATGCACTTGGATGAGTTTTGACACGTGTGTGTCACACAGGAAACCATCACCACGATCAAGTGCATGAGCGTATCCAGGGCCCTGAACTTTCCTCCCGCCCTAGGGAGCCCCTCCCTTCACCCCACGCGTCCCCAGGCAGCCACTGATCTGTTTTTAGTGGCTCTAGATTAATTTGCATTGTCTGGAGTTTTATGTAAATGGAGCCATACAGAACGTACTCCTTTTTTTGTGTGTGGTTTGGCTTCTTCCACTCAGTGTAATTGTTTTGAGATTTATCCATGTTGTTATGTGTATCAGTAGTTTATTCTTTTTATTTCAGAAGAATATGCCATTGTATGGATAGACCATAATTTGTTTATCTAGTCACCTGCTGATGGACATTTGGGTTGCTTCCAGATTTGGGCTATTACAAATAAAGCTGCTATGAACATTCATGTACCAGTCGTGTGGACATACGCTTTCATTTGTGGTGGGTAAATACCCAGGAGTGGAATGTCTGGGCCATAGGGGATGTATATTTAACTTTTTAAGCAAGGATCAAACTGTTTTCCAAAGTAGCTATACCAGTTTACATGTCCGTCAGCAGGGTGTGAGTTCCAGTTGCTCTACGTCCTGGACAACCCCTGGTGTGATCAGTAGTGGCATCTGGTCTCGTTTGTGACTTTAACTCGCGTTTCCCTAGGGATGAGTCATTTGCATTTCCCTAGCGATGAGTCATCATGAACCTTTTTTCATGAGCTTATTTGCTATTTGTGTATCTTCCTTGGTGAAGTGTCTCTTCAAATGTTTTCCCCATTTAAAAAATTGGGTTGAGCTGGGCGCGGTGGCTCACATCTGTAATCCTAGCACTCTGGGAGGCCAAGGTGGGAGGATTGCTTGAGGTCAGGAGTTCGAGACCAGCCTGAGCAAGAGCGAGACCCCGTCTCTACTAAAAATATAGAAAGAAATTAACCAGACAACTAATAATATATATAGAAAAAATTAGCCGGGCACGGTGGCGCATGCCTATAGTCCCAGCTACTCGGGAGGCTGAGGCAGGAGGATCGCTTGAGGCCAGGAGTTTGAGGTTGCTGTGAGCTAGACTGACGCCATGGCACTCTAGCCCGGGCAACAGAGTGAGACTCTGTCTCAAAAAAAAAAAAAAAGAAAAAGAAAAAATTGAGTTGTTTGCGTTCTTATTATTGATTAAGTTTTGAGAGTTCTTCACATATTTTGATTATAGTCTTTTATTAGATATATGATTTACAAATATTTTCTCCCAATCTCTGGCTTATCTTTTCATTCTCTTAGGTGTCTTTTGAAGAGCAAAGTTTAAAATTTTAACAATGTCCAATTTATCATTTTTTCAAATGGGTCGTGCATTTAATGTTGTACCTAGGAAATCTTTGCCCAAGTAAGGTCCCAAGTGTTTTCTCCTGTATTTTCTTCTAGAAGTTTTACATTTGGGTCTGTGATCTGTTTTGAGTTAATTATTTTATCTATGGTATGAAACACAGGTGATGCTTCACTTTTTTACACTTGGCTATTTAATTGATTGAGTGCTATTTAATGAAAAGACTATTCTTTCCCCATTGGCTTTGACTCTTGAACCTTTGCTGAAAATCAGTGATCCTATGTGTGAGTCTGTTCTTGGGCTCTGCATTGTTCCATTCAGCTCTACATCTGTCTTTATGTTAATACTACACTGACTTGATTATTGTAGCTTTGTAAATCTTGAGGTCAGGTAGTATGTAAGTCCTCCAATTTTGTTCTTTTCAAAATTGTTTTGACTCATCTAGATCCTTTGTATTTCCATATAAATTTCAGAATCATCTTATTGATTTCTACAAATAAGTTTGCTGGGGTTTTTATTGGGATCGAATTAAATGTATAGAATAATTTGGGGAGAATTGGTATCTTAATATTGAGTCTTTTGACCATGAATATGGTATATCTTCATTTATTTATGTCTTCCTTAATTTCTCTCTGCAATAGATTATAGGTTTCATGTCTAGGTCTTCACATCTTTTGTTAAATTTATCCCTAAATATTTCATATTTTTTTGCTATTTTACATGACAGGGTTTGTTTTTTGTTGTTTTTACTTTTTAGTTTGAAATAATTTCAGATTTACAGAAGAGGTGTAAAGACAGTACAAAAAATTCCTGTATATCCTATACTCAGCTTTCTCTCATGTTAATATCTTACATGACTATGGAATAATTATCAAAACTAAGAAATTAACATTGGGAAATTTTTTCTTTTTTTTTGAGACAGAGTCTTGCTCTGTCACCGGGGCTGGCTCACAGCAACCTCAAACTCCTGAGCTCAGGCGATCCTCCTACCTCAGCCTGCCGAGTAGCTGGGACTACAGGCATGTGCCACCACTCCTGGCTAATTTTTTCTATTTTTAGTAGAGACGGGGGTCTCACTGTTGCCCAGGCTGGTCTGAAACTCCTGAGCTCAAGCGATCCTCCTGCCTCAGCCTCCCAGAGTGCTAGGATTACAGGCATCAGGCACCACACCTGGCCAACATTGGGGAAAATGTTATTAACAAAAGTATACACTTTCCCCAGTTTTTCCATTAAAGTCCTTTTTTTTTTTGTTCCAGGATCCAAGCCAGAATCTCACACTGCATTTCCTTGCCGTGTCTCCTCAGTCTCCTCCTCTCTGTTGACAGTTCCTCTGTAGTCTTTCCTTGTGTTTCATAACCTTGACATTTCTGAAGAGTACTAGTCAGGCCTTTTTTTTCTTTTTTTTTTTTTTTTGTCTTTTCTTCTTTATATCACCTTTACTGGTTTGATAGTCAGGCATTTTGTAGCATGTCCCTCAATTTGTTTTTTTCTGATTTTTTTTAGACTGAAGGCATGCATTTTGGGGGAGAACAGCACAGAAGGGATGTGCCCTTCTCATGGAGTCATACTGGGGGTACATTATAGTGCTATCTTGGAATGGTGATGTCAATCTGACCACTTAGCTAAGGTCGTATATGTCAGGTTTCTCCACTGGGAAGAGACTACTTTCATATTCTGTCTGTTAGAAGCAAGTCACTAAGTCAGTGCACACTCAAGGAGAGGGAAATTAAGCTCCACTTCTGACACCACAGGATTTTATTCTAGCCTTACCCCATTGCTTATAACTTCTTTCTCCAACAGTGAGAAAACTGGCTCTCGTTATCTATAGCATATTGAAGTATTTGTTCAAACTTACTCTGCATGCAAAGTGGTCTCAGAATTGCTAACCCATGTCTTTGTCAGAAACAAATTTACAAACAAGCATACGAGTGTTTGTGTACAGTTCCTTTTGCCTTTAGCCTTCCAGTATCCAGTAAAAACACCATGGTACAAAGTTATTTACGTCAGCTCCTTCCTTCAGTGTCATTATGTCATATATTTATAATACAAATTTACCCATAAATATTTCATATTTTGTGATACTATTTTAAATGTTAAAAAGTAATTTCTGATTGTTGCTAGCACATGGAAATATTATTGACTTTTGTATACTGACCTTGTATCTTACAACTTTGCTGAACTCACTCATAGTACATATTTTGGATTATTTAGGATTTGCTTTATAGATGGTTAGGTTGTCTGTGAATAAGGATAGTGTTGCTTCTTCCTTTCTGATCTGTATGCCTTTTATTTCATTTTCTTGCCTTATTGCACTGGCTAGGACTTCTAGTGCACTGTTGAATAGAAGTGAAATTGGACATTCTTAATACGTTTTAAAGGCAGAGCTGACAGGATTTCCTAAAGGATTGGAATTTAGTGATCATGAACATTGAGCTCCTATTGGAGAAAGAGTCAGTGCCCACAGAAGAGGCCTGGGACCCCAGCAGGGATGGTGGGGATGGTTTGTGCTCAGCAAAGGTGAGAGGTGGGTGAATAGGAGACTTTCTTATGTGTCCTCCTTCTTCCAGTTTGGGCTTAAATGTGAAGGGACTTAGAGGATTCCATGTGATTTTTTTTTTTTAGGAGGGAAGATAGGTGGAAGCCTATTTTGGGATCAGTCCTCAAACAGAATGTTTAACACTACTCTCTCCCTCAATCCCAGATTCCTAATTTTGGGACCGCCATGTCAAAGCAGCAGAATGGGCAGGAAAGATGCCTGGATTTGGACTTAGGAGCCTTGGGTTGGACTCCAGGCTCTGAAATGCCAGCTGTGTGACCTGGTGGGGGTCCCAGACTCAGTTGCCCCATCTGTGAGGGCCATGATATGAAGTAAGGGTGGTCACGGGAATCTACAACAACGGCCACACCTATTGAACTTTACCATGTGCCAGACTCTGTTCTAAGTACTTTATCTGCATTCATTCACTTAAGCTTCCTGAGTACCTGTGAGACAGGTGTTACTATCCCCGTTTTACTAATGAGTGAGCCTCAGAGAGGGACCCCAGCTCTCATAAGTGGAGGCAGGAGTCAGATTCTCAACCTCTGCTGGGAACTGCTTGTTGGGCTTTTGCTCATGTTGTATCCTCTGCTCAAGCATCACCTCCTCCTGGAACTTCCTCCACTGTCCTTCCTGCTTCCTGCCCTGAGCCGGCAGCATCAGGCCCACTTCTCCAGGCTCCCACGCACTCATGCCCTTATGCTCCCCCCGGGGTTAGGGAGTATGTCCTGCTCACCCTAGCACCCCTGCATCTAGCAAGGCACTCAGCACCCGCTGGGCCATCAGCAAATCTCTTGCCCTGAAGTGTGCGTCTGGGGCAGCAGCCTGGGTTGCCATCTTGTAGACCTAGTGTAGGCTAAGAAGACCTTCTCCCAAAAGGCCATCACTCTGGATGAAGCCCCCTGCCTGAGGGCATCTGGGAGCCTGCTCCTCCCTCTGCGCTGCCACCAGTCAGCCCCAGGATGCTCCAGGAAGTGCTGTGACACCCACCCCCACCCGCCACCTTCCAGAGAAGGGACCATTGTGTCCGAAGGGTTAACGAGGGATGCGAGGAAGGGGCCCTTTAGCCATGATGCCCTCTGACCTTTCATAAATCAGTGGGGCTGGGGGCGAGGGGGCTGCTTGGCAGGACTTGGTGGGGTGGGGGCTTAGAAGCAGCTGCGCGCGACGTTGACATTGTTCCCACCATTCTAAGTGCAACAAATCCCTCTATTGTGTTCCTGGTTTATCTGGTTCCTCTTGTTTATGAGCAGGGCTCCTTTGGCAGGGGTTCCAGCCCTGGGCGGGTGGAAAGAGTGCTGGCACGCACCGAGGGGGGAGGGGGCGGGAGGGGGCCGCCGTCAATGCCCACATTGTCCCCGCGCTTTTTGTTTCTACTGTAATGACATGTTGGAAGAGAGAGAGAGAGAGAGAAAGAGGGGAAAAAAAAAAAAAAAGACACGAGCTGGGGAGGGACGAGGAGGGCAGAAAAGAAAGAGCGGAGCAAGGGCCCTGGTGTGGATTGATGTCTGGGCCTGGGCGGATGTGCCGGCAGCTGGGCAGCCGGGCTGGACGGAGCCAGGCTGGGGTGCCTGGGGGGTGGCGCGAGGGCCCAGCCAGCCCCCCTCCAGCCTCTGCCGCCTGGCACCAGGTCCCCCCACCACTCTCTAGCCCTCCTGAGGCAGCTGTGTGGCTGTGCCTGAGCGAGGCAGGTGCCAGAGTCTGGGGTCACATCCTGACATGCCCCTGTCTGGCTGTGCCATGCAAGGCAGCCTGGTTCACCTCTCTAGGTCTTGGGGTCCAAGGTCTGCAAAATGAGGATGCTGGAGGAGAAAGGTTGTTCTGGCATTTTGGAAATGGTGACATTGTGTCCTTCCCAGTCCCAGGTCTGTACTTCTGAGCCTGGGGTGGAATAGGGGACTCACAGTGGGACACAAAGCCCTGCACAGCTCTCCCCAGAATGACACTGCCCAATGCCAGCTGGGCTCTGGGAGCCTTGTCTCCCGCCTGGGCTTGGTCCAGATGTGGGAGGAGGGAGCCGAGAGGAGCATGAGCAGGGGGTGGAGCCCTGTTGCCACCTGGCTCTGCCATGGGCTCCCAAGGTGCTCCCATCTCTGGGCTGGGTCTCCCTCTTCAGGAGGTGGGCACCAGGGTCCTGTATCTAGGGCTGTATCCAGGTTGAGGGAAAGAGCTCAGGGCACCTGAATGAATCGTGAAACCCCCTCAACATCTCAGGGCTGGAGGGGTCCTCTGAGGCCACAGGCGTCTCCCCACCACTTCCCGTAGGTCTCTCTGTAGCACCAGCCAAGAAGTCACCAGCCCCCGCCCGCACAGCGCCAGTGACACGGAGCTCATGACTCCCCACAGGCTTGTCCTGTTCTTGTCCAGCCCAGACTTTTAGGAAATTCGACCTTTTGGTTCCAGTTCTAGTCATTGGAACCATATGGAACAAGTTAGGCCTCCGAATTTTAGTATATGTGCTGCCGAAGTGAGGCAGAGTCTGCCGAGAGGATTGCCTTAGGGTCAGGACTCAGGCTGCAGCCAGGATCAGGGCTCAGTCTGTAGCTGGGGTAAAGTTCATTTTGGGGGAGGATAAGGGCTCAGTCTGGGGTCAAGATCAGGGCTCAGGCTTGGGCCGTGTTAAAGGTTCAGTCTAGGGTTGGGATCAGGGTAGGCTCGGGTTTGGAACAGGGCTCACTTCATAGATAGCGTCAGAGACAGGGTAAGGGTTCATTCTGGATTTGGGGAAATGATTCGCAGTGGGGTCAGGGCTCAGGCTAAGTGTTCATTTTCAGAGGGTCCAGTCTGTGACCAACATCAAAGCTTATAAGTGTCATTTTGAGTTTAGGGTCAGGGTACAGGCTGGGGTCAGGGTCAGGGTCATGCCTCAGGCTATCACACAGTTTTGATGGACAATCTCTAACTAGTGTCAGCGCTCCCTCCATCTGTGGCCGGGCTGTGGTCAGGACTCAGCTGTGTCTGTGACTGTCAGGTGACCCAGGTTAGGGCTGAACTCCCGAATGTGCATTTTTGGCATCTTGCTCCTTACTGGCTCCATCCGCCAGGGTTTTCCGTGGTGGACTCTAGTCTCCAGAAGTTATCACCAGAGCTGGCAGCACCAGGGCATGCTGGGAGGAGGTGAAGCCAGATCACAGGAGGATGTCGTCCTGCAGGTCGCTCACGGGAGGAGGCCAGAGTGTGTGCCTGTGAGGGTGGCAGGCCGGGGGCTGATGCAGGGAGGCATTGGCCTCTGCAGGGCCAGGACAGTGCGGGCACGTGGCATCCTCACTCTCCAGCGAGAACCAGGCCGCTGGCCTCAGGATTTCCAAATGATTCCTGGGGGCGACTTGGGCATGGGAAGCACGGCTAATGTGAAGAATGGGCCAAGGAGGATGGGCTGGAAGAGTTGGACCAGGAGAGAAAGAGAGGTCAGGGGGGCATCTGGCCCTGCCCTCATGCATGTGTGCAGACACGCCTTGCACGGTGGCACATGGCTGTGTGTGCCAGCTGGGAAGATGTGTGTGTGGGGGGGTGTATCTGTGTCTGGGGTGATGGTGACTATACATGTGTTTGGGGACACAGTGCAAATGTGGGCAAGGTGAAGGGGGTCTTACCCCCTTGTCAGGGGGTACGATGACACCCTCTGCATCTCCCATCCCTGAGCTGCTGGTGCCGCTTCTTTGGCCCCCGAGCTCAGCAGTCTCTGGGGGTCCTGGCCATCCCCACATGACCGGCATATGAGCCCTGGACGACCCATCAGCTGAGAGCCCGTGACCACTGCCTGTAGCTGGAGACATTCCAGGAGCAGCCTCCCTGGAGCAACCCATGGCCTTGCAAGGGCCTCCTTGGAGATGGTTGGGGAGTGAGATCTCAGGTTATAGATCATGGTCATGACCCCCATAGACCACACACCTTTCCTTTGGGATCACCCAAGCATACCCTAAAAATGGCCCTGTTCACAGATACCTGCCCAGGGAAGTAGACCGGCCCCAGGCTGACACAGTGGGATCCAGTGGGTGGGCACAGAGAGGGCGCCAGGGAGGTCAGACCATTGCTGGGGAGGAGGTGGCAGCCTCCTCACATGGGTGGGGCCCACTGTAGTCCATGTCTTCAGGGGCCTTTTAAGAAGTTGAGTGGGATCTGAAGGTTCCTGCCACCTGCCTCATTGCCACTGTGTCTTTGGCTCTTTTCTGCTGTCCCCATCCAGGAGCTAAACAGATGGAGGAGCCCCTTCAAGTCTCTACACCCTCATCTCCATTCTCCTTCTCTTCTCTCCCCATTCTCCAGACCCCTAGGGTTTCTTTCTGGTTCGAGGGTCAGAAGGACATTCACTTACCTCTGGGTCAGGTCATGGGAGGGGGTCAGGGCCAAGAGGGACCCGAGGGACCTCCCAGTCCCACACCCACGTGCATGGCCCCAGTGTGAAGTTCCTTTGGTCACAGCCACTCGCTGGGCCCCTACTGTGTGCCAGGCTCTCAGCTGAGCATCAAGGGCACAGAGGAGAGTCCCTGTGGGCCTGTCCTGGGGAGCCCACTGCTGCTGATGGGGAGACAGTTGCCAGGGAGAGCCGAGGCCGAGGCAGTGCCTGGCGAGGGGAAGGTGCCAGTGAAGGCTTCGTGCAGTTGCTGACCTTGAACAGAGGCTTATGGATGAGGAGGAATTGGCCAGGCAGGTGCGTGTGTCCCACTGGGGGTATGGGTGGCCCAGAGCTTACTGATAAGGACGGAACTTGGCCATGGGCTGCCTGTTGTCAAGCTCTTCCTTGTGGTTTGATGAGACGAACTCGGGTGAAAACAGCACAGTTTTGGGGTTAGACTCAAGTGGGTTGAGTCTTGGCTCTGATGCTTTCTAGCCCTATCAACTCGGAGAAGTCTGAGATACCTGTCGTCTTCTAGTACCAACAACAAGTTATGCAGCAAGAAAACTGTTTCTTGAAATCTATAAAAGGATTTCCTCATAAAGCTGTCTGGGCCGGGTGCCTTTTTTAAAAAAAAGTGTGTGTGTATAGGGGGGAGTAAGATATACATAACATGAAATTTCCCATTTTAACCATTAATAAGCGTACATTTCTGTGGCATTAAGTACATTCACATTGTTGCGTGACCGTCACCACCGTCCACCCACAGAATTTTTCATCATCCCACACTGAAACTCTGTGCCTGTTACGCACAACTCCCGCCGCCCCCTCCCGCCCACCCAGCGAGCTCCATTCTACTTTCAGTCTCTGTGATTTTGACCACTGGAGGGACCGCCCACAAGTGGAGTCATATAGTATTTGTGCTTTTGTGTCTGGCGTATTTCACTTAGCATAATTCTTCAAGTTTCATCCACGTTGTAGCAGGTGCCAGAATTTCCTTCCTCTCCATGGCAGAGTAATAAACAGTCCCTTGTATAGATGTTCCACATTTTGTTTGTTCGTTCATCTGTCCGCGGACGTTTGGGTTGTTTCTACCTTTGGCTATTGTGAGTGATGCTGCCGCAAACGTGGTGTGCAAACGTCTGCTTGAGTCCTTGCGTTCACTTCCTGGTGCCTTTTACAGAGAGAGTTCTTTGACAAGTTTTCCATGGTTTTGGGTCTAGTGATCACAGTTTTGTGAACCACACATGCCGTGAGGACTGTAGTGGGTGTGTGTGGGAGGAACACACGTGAGAAGATGGACATTTGGCGCTGAGTCAGAGTGCCCCAGGCAGCTGAGGTGGGCAACACGTGTACGTGCACAGGGTGGAGGGAAGGTGGGGAGTCTGAGGACGTGATTTGGTCTGGCCTAGGGGCAGGTGCCGAGAAGCCTGGTGGCAGGAGAAAAGTAGGCAGAGTGGGGCAGGGACCTGCCCGTGGAGGGTGTGGCGAAACCTCCAGGCTCTTGGTTTCTCCTGGAGGGAAGAGGAAGCCATGAAACCTCTTAATAAGGTGGGTGGGTGGGGGGACTCACTCCACCACAGGGTCTGCTCAACTGCTGGTGCCACCTTGAACCTGGAGAGGCCAGGTGGGGTCCAAACCTCTACCCACAGCAGACTTCTCCCTTCTTGGCATCTTCCGGCCTCTTGGAGGTCCCTCTGTATCTGGGTGTCCTTCCTGGTCCCTCCAGACACCCAAGAGGACATTCCCCAGGCAGCTTGGCCTCTTTGTAAGAGTCCCCTGCGCAGGAAGCATTCCCACGTGTGAGCCCTCCACGGCGATACGCATGTGGACACACAGGCATCCACATATGCTGTCATAACACTCACACACACAAGCACAGCAAGCACTCATACACAGTCACAACATACATGCACATAAACACACCATCACAGCACACATGTACACACATGCCCACAGCTCACTGATACACACACACTCACTCATGCATGCACATACTTACAGTCACAAACACACATGTGCATGCACACACAGACACACATGTGCACACCTACACATGCATTCACACAGACATTGCACACAACTGCAGTACTCACACATGTGCACACACTCATGCACTCATGGCATGTTCACACACTGACACACACAATCACAGCACACACTCATACGCATGCACACACCCACCCACACGTAAACACATTCACACTCACACACACTCCCCGACACCGCCCACCTCTTCCTCTCTCGCACGTCCAGACTGCTCTGGGGCTGGAGTGGACATTACGAGACCTGCTGGGCACCCGCCAGCGCTTAGACCTTTTCAGTGTCTTCCTCTGTTGACTTCTGCCAACAGCCCTGCTGGGTGGATGTCATCACCCCATTGTACCGATGCACACACTGAGCCTCGGTTGCTGAACACAGGGTCTCAGGGCACTCAATCTGCACCCTCTTTGGGACACTTTTCACGGCCAGCTCAGTATTGTTTTCTACATATAAAACTCACAGCGTCGAGTCTGCGAGGTCTCCAGGGTCAGGACTGTGGCTTCTCCCTCGTGTCTCCTGCACAGCTGGACTCAGGAGTGCTCAACAAATGCTCTAAAATCAACAGCTACGGATCTGGAAGTCAGGGGGCGGCTCTCAGGAGCCACATTTGTGTCCTCATGCTGTTCCCTCTGCCTGAACTGCTCCCCGCACCCCACTCTCAGCCTCACCAGGCCTGGGCCCCTCCTTGAGAAGCCTTCCTCCTTGACATCCTCCTCCTCTGTGTTTGGGCACCTGTCTTCTTGGGACTCTTTCAGTAGAGTTGTTTTATCACTCATCTGTCTCCCCGAAGGATGGGGAACTCCTTGGGGACAGGGCTGTATCTAGTTCCTTTTGGGGAGGCCAGAGATGCACTCAGGGCCCCCCAAGAGCAGCTCCTGGAGACTGAACACTGGATAGAATGCTGGAATCTTCTCAGGTGCATTGTTTCAATCTGCTGACAAAGGGGGACTCTCCTGCCTGCACCTGGGAGCAGGCCTTGGTGGAGGACTCCCCCCGGGGCCCCGGCGTGCTGGCCTTCAGGTACCCGATAGGCGGGCACCAGTTGGGGAGGAGAGGGCTTGGCAGGTGCCCCTGTCCATCCTCCTGGGCACTGAAGCCGGCGCAGGTAGCTTATGAGCAGAGCACCCGGTTTCTTTCTCTCTCCTTGCGTGCCCAGGGCAGCAGGCTAAGCGACCTTGGGGACCCAGAGCCCCTTCCCTTCCAGCATGGACAAGGCAGTGGGAACAGATGAAAGAGCCCCAGAGACCTGGAATCCAGCCCTTCCTCTGGCATCAGCCAGCACTCATTTTTGGGTACCTGAGGCCCGTCATGCCCCCTCTCTGTGCCTCAGTTTCCCTCTCTGTAATACCAGGGGTTGGTCTCCCTGAGCCCAGGGCCCTCCTCAGCTGTGCCCTTCTGCGACTGTGAGATTCTGAGAGCAGAGGCGGGAAGGCGGGATGGCCCCTCTTTCCCCACCACCTCTCCCTGTCCCCCAGGGTCACCCCAAAGCCGCCCCCTCCCCCGGCTCCCTGGAACTTCCCTGCAGCTGCAGGCCTGGTGAGACAATTGGGTGTTTTAGAGAAATACATTTTTGGGCTAATTTGCCATGCATAAGTGTTTCTCTTACCCTTTAAAGGCGGAGAACAAAGAGGCCTTTCTGTGCCCAGGCAGGCTGGTGGGGAGGGGACGCAGCTGTACTGGGCTGGCGACCCTCCTCCCTCCCTCCATCCCTGTGAGCGCCCCGCCATGCCGCCCACCCCCCAGGAGAGACAGCCCGGACTTTCCCAGCCTCCCCCAGTCCCCTGCCTCCGAGGCCCCTCTGGCCCTGCCCCGCCCCAGTGCACCCCCAGCTGCCCCGGGCAGGAGGGAAAGTGTGCGTGGGTGGCTGGACGGATGGGGAGGGGGCGCGCAGGGGGAGAGAGAAGCTTTCCACGCAGCCAGCGGGGCAGTGAGGCTGGCTGGAGGGTGGTGGTTTTCGGGGTGTGTGTCGGTGTCCCAGGGGTTGTGTGGTGTGGTCAGGGGATGCAGGGTGGCGTCAGTCCTCAGGTGACTGACTCATTAGTGCCTGGGGGGTACACGTAGTCCATTCGTTCGCTCGTTCATTGGTCTAGGCTCCATGAGGTCCCCCTGCACGCAGGTCTCAGAGTGCTCCCATCCTGGTGGGAGCCACGACCGATGACTGTGGCAAAGCATGGAGTTCATGTCCTTCCCAGAGGACGTGACACCTGGGGGAGGGGCCACATGAACAAGGGGCAGGGGCAGGAAAGGAGGTGTGTCACCCTGTGTGGGGACGGGGCCCAGAGCAGCTCACAAAGGTCTCTGTCCTCTTTCTCAGTGGGGATGGGCCCAAAGCCGGTGGGGTCTGCAGCGCATCCTCCCGGCCACGGCACGGGCCGTCCCTTCCCCCCAAACGGCCTCCTCTCACTGCGCAGTCTGAGGTCACAGGCCAGCCTCTCAGCGCTTCCGGTCCTCCTCCAGCAGGGGCTGGCCCTCAACTGTCCTCACCTGCTCCCCTGGCACACCCAGAGACAGATGCATTTGCACACACGTGTACACACACACACACACACACACACACTGAGGCTTGTGAGCCCCAACGCCCAGCCCGGGGTGAACTTACAGGCGAGGACACTGGACGCCTCCCTCTCTACTTACAACAGCAGCAGTGAGTGTTTATTGAGCACTGACTGCATGCCACGCTGTGGTAGACGTCTGTATACCCATTTAATCATAACCACTGCGATATTACCACGGTTACCTACTACTATGTTACGGAGAGGAGAGCTGAGATGTGGAGAGGTTAGGATTTCAGCTCTTACAGGAGGAGGCGTCAGAGTCCGGGTCCTAAACCATTATATCTGCATCGCCTGAGCGCTACCGGATCGTTGCAGCCTTCTGGGGTCTCCTGGCTAGAGAGAAGGTTAGAGACAGATGGGGAGGGCGAGGGGTATATCTTCACAGAATCCTAGGAGGGGAGAGGCAGGAGGAGATCGGCTAATCCGAGTCTAGTTTATCCAGAGGGGAAACAGGCCCAGGGAGAGCGGATGACTTGCCCAAGGCAGTGATGGAGTCAGTTCAAGTCAGTTCAACAAGCAGTTCCTGAGCCTGTCGAGCTGGAGGCTGAGAATTTGGCCTTAAGAAAGGCGCTGTCTCAATTGGCCATGATGTAGCGGGTGACGGACAGATAAGCACCTCCCAGCACCATGCGTGCAACGATCGAAATGTGTGCAAGGCACAGGTGCAAGGGGGTAAGGCAGGACTTCTAACTGGGCAGGACCTCTCAACGGAGGTAGCATCTGGGTTGGGTTTTGAAGGATGCAGAGGAGTTCAAGAGACTGACCAGAGAATGAAAGGGTTGGTTTCCAGGTAACCTGAGTGGTTTGAGTTGGCTCCTATTTTGCCCACCCCTGAAGGCAGCGACCAGTCTGTCTTCCATTAACCCTGTTATCTCGGAGAAGGAAGGTGGAGGGTTTTGGCATGTTTCTGTCCGGAGTCAGAGGACTGGATTCAGGGTTTCCAGTGCCCCAGCGTCTACCAGGGCCCAGCTCAGTCCTGGTTAAGGAGCCTTGTTTCAATCCCCTTCCACCCCGTTAAGGAGCATTAATTGACCACCAATCTGTGAATGGGCCTTGCAGGTTGGGGAAGATTTCACAAGGCAGAGATGCAGGCGAAGGTGAAGTGTTGCAGCCGGCAGGGACGCAAGGGCCTCTTCAGCAAGCGTTGTCTATTCTCTTGTGGCTCCTGCAGCGGGGGCATGACGGGAACAGTTCAAGACGCAGCTGGGAAGGTTGGCTGGCTTGGTGCTAGGGACAGAAAGCCCAGGGGAGGAATTTGGGCTTTAATTGGTGGCAAGTGGGAGATATTAATGGATTTTTGAGCAACAGCAATTCCCCCAAGAGCCCAAGACTGGGGTGGGCGCTTGAGAGAGCCCAGAAGCCTCCAGGGGAGCAGGAGATGGGCCCCTGGACAGTGGTGTGCTGGTAAATGCTTAACAACCAGCTCTGTCAGTAGAAGCCTGGGGCGGAGAGGTAGATTGCCAATTTTCATGGTTTAAATCTCCCAGCAGGGGAGGTTTCAAGCTTACAAGGTAATATCAACTGGCTTGGAAGATTCCAGAGGATTTAACAGTTGGCTCTCTTGAGAGGGTATGAGCTGACTCCAGCACACGGCTGCACCCTGGGTTATAAGCCGTAGTTGCCCCAAACTCCTAGTGCTCAACCCAACCCTCCTTCTCCCCCGGCTCACTCCCAGGGTGACCTGCGAATGGGAGCCCCAGGAAGGAAAAGTGCCATGTGGTGTGGCCAAGCTCAGGCCGTGCCGTGGTCCGAGACCCCTGTCCTTGCGGGTGTGCGCCTCAGCTCAGCTGGATGTGCCGGTGACTCGGGCAAACCCCCTTGGGGGCTGCCTCGCCTTCCAGCCTCACTCCTGCACCCAGAGGAGACCGTGCAGCGGGGAGTGTGGGTGGGGGCAGGATCGTGCTGGGAAGGCCTGGGCGTGGGGCAGTGGTTCCCTGGGGATAAGGAACAGGCCCAGCCCCAGCACCATCTCTGGACACATTGTCAGGTCAGCTGCTGTCCCCAGCAGGGGGTGAAGTGAGAGGCCCTGGGACAGGGCGGGGGCAGGGCGAGCCTCGAATCTCACGGGAAGATGATCTTGGCACAGGTCGGGGTTGCCCCTCCCTCCCTGTCCTTTGGAAAACTCCTGCTCATGGGCCAGGCCTGGGCTCTAGCAGGACTGCTCCGGGAAGCAGGGCTACAAGCACCGGTTTGGGCGTCATCAGACCCATGAGGCCCGGGACAATGCGCTTGCTCTTTTTCAACCTTGTCTGTGAATGGGCATGAGAGTGCCCGGAGCTTACAGGATGGTTGCAGGGGTTGGAGGCGATGTACCTGGCCCGGAGGAGCCTGCCTCTGATGGCAGCGATGTCACTGTGCCTTGGCTACTGCCCCCGTGTCACCCCAAGGTGGGCTTGGCCCTCGAGTCCCCACCAAGCCATCCCTGTAGACCACGTTGTAATTACAGCCATGTCTGTCTCCCCCACGGAGGGTGGGGGTGGGGTCTGATCCGACTCACACCCTGTGACCCTGTCCCAGGCCCCTCACTTCACAGGTGTCCCAGCAAGTGGCTGCTCCACATCAGCCTCCGCTTCCCGATTCGTGACCCGGTGCCCTCTGAGGCGGCTTCCAGCCGATGATGCTGTGAGTCTGTGTCCCAAACCCTCGTCACCATCCTGCCCCCAGACCAACCCCTCCCGCCTCCCTGCCCGTCAACGGTGCCACTGTTCTCCAGTGACCCAGGCCAGAAACTTCGGAGGCATTTTTGACTCATCCACTGCCTTCGTTCCCCCATGGCCAGTCATCAGCCACGACAGTTTTTCCCTCAAAATATTGCTCACATCCGCCGTCCCCTCCCCAGTATTCTAGTCCCCTCTGTCTTGGCCTCTGCTGTGTCTGGAGTCTATGACCATGTCCCCTTTCTATCTGGCCCCTCAGCAGAGCTCTTGAATTCCACCGTCAAGATCCCCCCGGAAGTGCACAGCGGACCCTGCAGGGGAAACTGATTCACTCGTCGGCCCCCTTGAATCTGCTGGCGAGGAGCCTCCTGCTTCCCCCCTCTGGGAGGCGGCCCCTCTCGGTAAACATCAACACGGCAATCTGTGGCCCCGCGCTTTACAGTTTACACAGAGCTGCCCCTCCCTAGTTCTCCATCTTTCTTCACCAGCCCTGGGAAGGGGACGGGGCAGGGCTCATTGCTCCCATTTTACTGATGGGGAAGGGGCTTGCCCAGGGGGACCCAGACCCATAGTCTTTGGCAGAGCCAGGCCTGGAATTTCCCTGGCCTTGGATCGCAGAGTCTAGAGGTGGCAGGGGGAAGGGGGGGCTCAAGCTGGTGCCCCAGGTCCCTCTGGGGAGGGGCTGGTTCTGCAGGACCAGGTGGGGCGACAGACAGGCCCAGATGCTGGGAGGCCTGGGACTGATCGGCGGTGCCCATGGGGCCTGGCCAAGGCAGACCACGCTGGGCTGGCACGGCCTCTGCGCCAGGGCCCCCTCCCCCAGTGCAGTGGGGGGGGGGTCTGGCCTGGGGGAGCGGGAGGGATTCGGTGGCGGATTTGTGTTTCCACTTGATTTCCTCAGTTGTTTTCCAAGAGCTGTGGCAGGATCCCGAGGGGTGGGGCGGAGGCAGGAAGCCACCGGAAGGCGCCAGGGCCCCCACTGCCCGCGCCCCATGTGACTCCGCTGACTGACGATAGTGCCGCGTGGAAGGGCCTCGAGGCTTCCGTCCTGGGCTTGCGGGCGAGGGTGTGACGTGGACCAGGGCACTGGGCCCACAATGGGCGACTCCCGCGTGACCCTCGCAGTCTGAGTGCTCTGCCCACTGGGGCCCCAAACCCCTTTGATTCTGTGAGTCAGGAAGCCTGTGACTGCTGGCTGGCCCCCACGCCCTGCACCATCCCAGGGGGCAGGTGGCTGGGCTGAGCCCAGACAGGGCAGGGTGCCCTGAAACCTGGGGCCCCCGAGTCCTCCCAGCTCCCTTTCCTTTCGGGCCCTGCTGCCTTGTCACTGCCCTCTGTCCTTGGCGTCCTCAGGCCTGTCCACACTGGGCTCCCTGTCCCCACTGGTTGCCTCTCCCGCCTTCCAGGGCTGCCCCAGGCTCTGGGCACTGGGCCTCGGACCACGGCCTCTTCCCTCCCGCTCCCCCTGGATCCAGGCCTGGCTGCCTCCCTCTGGGCTTCAGAGTCTGCTCGGCCACTTCTGGGCTCAGCTTCCTCCTCTGCAAGTGGGGGAGGTCATCACGGCACCTGCCACCTCTCTGGCTGGATCTGAGGAGGTGGACATGTCCCGCACAGGGCCGGGTGGGGGAGGCAATGCAAGCTCTGATGAAGGCCATGCTACACTGGACTTTCTCTCAGTTTCCCCCGCTGTAAAATGGGTATGATAACAGCACCTTCCCCATGGGCGGGAATGAGCTGATTCCGGGAGAGAGAGTCTCAGCCTGGGTTCCAGAGGGGTTGTGTCCACCCAGCTCGGAACAATGTGCCAGAACCAGCCAGCACAGACACATGGAGGGCGCCAGGGTGGGCGCCAGGGCTAGAGCAGAGGCCAGAGGCGAAAGCTGGCTGCGGGCTTTAAGCCCAAGGCTGAGCGTGGCGGGAGGTGAGGCCTGGAGCTCTGGCCCAGGAGGAGCTGGGGCTTTCCGGGATGCCACCCCAGGCCTGCTACTCCTCCTTGCCAGCTCGGGGGCTGACGTCCCTCCCTGCTCTCCAAGCGACTCCTTTCTCGGTGCCTTTCCGTGTGCTGGTCCTTCTGCCTATAAGCCTTCCCTGCACCTCTCGGTCTGTGCAAACCCTGCCCATCCCTCCATCATATAGCTTCATCTTGCCTCCTCCAGGAAGCCTTCCCTGCCCTCCGCCCTGGCCCCCTGTCTCCCCTCTGTCTCTGTCTCTGTCTCTGTCTCTGTCCCACTCTCCCCTGCAGCAATACCTGTGGTGCAAACTCACTGTGGTGGATTCTTTCGTAAATGGGGCACGTGCCTGAACCCATTAACTATTGGCAACAGCAGCCCCGTGGAGGGCTTTACATCGAGTCCAGAGAGTGCACACCCTTCGCCTCGCCTGATCCTCGCCTCCATCCTATGGGGTGAGCCCATTTGACAGATGAGTATGCTGAGGCCCAAGAGGCCAACAGGCTGCTGCCCAGGGACCCACAGCAATCAGCAGGCAGATGGGATCTGGGGTCACTCTTGTGCCTGCCTTGAGGGGGTTGGCAGGAGCAGTTTTCTTTTCTGTTTGGTTGGAACTCCCCCCTCCACGTCCTGCTCCTGTCCACTCTGCCATGCAAAGCCTCTGTACTGTCACTACTTTCTGCACGCCTGCCCCCCTTGCCCTCCAGCCACCTCCTGGCACCCAGCAGGCACTTCATCCGCACCTGCTGCGAAGGGCCAGGCTGAACTGAGGTGCCCACGGGAGCGCCAGGACAGCAGGGAGGCAGGGAGGTCCTGGCCCTCCCAGCCAGTGACCATCTGCTCTAGCCTCACCCCCCAGAGTCCCCCTTTCTGCCCTCTAAAGAAAAAGCTTCTTCTTTTAATGCACCCACAAACCTGCAAGGGGATGTGGTTTTACAGATGAGGAAACTGAGGCTCTGGGAGGCCAGGGACCAGCCTGAGGTCAGAGGAAGGCTCTGAGCCCCTGCCTTTCTGGGCCATTTTCTAATGTCACATTGCCATGGGGCTGGGGTGGGGAATGTCCTCAGATCCCTTTATGGAGCTTTAAAACCGCCCCAAGAAGAGGCTTTGTCATATGCAAGCAGGGCGTCCGCAGGCAGGGTCCTCTGCGGGGGCCCGGGGAGCCCACCGGCAACGTTGCTCTCCTTAGACACCTGTCCTAGAGGAATGTTTTTGGGGACGTCCTAGAGGCCCATTCTTCGCACATGGCAGGGGCACGGTAAACACGTATTGAAAGAACAATCGGCTCATATTTAGGAGGGTTTGGGCGACCTGGCAGTAGAGGCCGTGAGGGCTGGGAGTGTGCGGTGAGGGGGCTGCGGTCAAGTCTGGTGGGTCTCCCAGCTTCTGCCCGTGGCCTCCCACAGTGTGTTCCCCCCTCGGCAGCCAGAGAGTCCCGTTGCAATGGAGCCCAGAGCACACCGCCTCTGCTCAAAGCCCCCACGGCCCCTCAGGCCTCGCCCTCCCGGCACGCAGAGCTGGCTCCTCCGCCCGCGTCTCTGACCCCTCTCCCTTGTCTCCTGTGGCTCGTCTTCTCCAGCCACGCAGCCTCTGGGCTGTTCCCAAACTCGACAGCACAGTCCCTCCCGGGGCTTGCACTGCTGCCCCCACTGTCTGGAGCGTTCTGCCCCCAGATAGTCTTGCTCTCTTCATTCCAATCTTTGTCAGATGTCACACCCTTGGGGGCCTTCCCTGAGCACTGTGTCTGGTGCACCCTGCGGCTCTCTCCCTTCCCCCGCCTTTGCTTTCCGTCACGGAGCATGTGGCCACCTGACACGAGCTTGTCCATCTCCCCGATGAGAATATCTGCTCTGTGTGGGCAGGGGTGGTCTGTTGTGGCCACTTCGATAGCCCCAGAGCTGGCACAGAGCTGGGCCCAAGGCCAGCCCTCAGTCAGCGTTTGCCAAAGGAAGGAAGGAGGAGGAAGGAAGGAGGAAGGGAGGAAGGAGGAAGGGAGGAAGGAGGAAGGGAGGAAGGAGGAAGGAAGGGAGGGAGGAAGGAAGGAAGGGAGGAAGGAGGAAGGGAGGAAGGAGGAAGGAAGGGAGGGAGGGAGGGAGGACCCCGTTATTCTGCTAACACGAGCAACTGTGCTATCTTCTGTTCGAGTGCCTCCTAGATGTGGCCTGTGCTAGGTGCTTTTTGAACAAGTAGCATCAGCAGAGGGGACAGTAGCAGCCTCAGCCAGGCGGCCCTGGGTCGCCACAGTGCTTACACTAGTGAGCGTGGAGCACCCGAGCACAGGTGTTCGTGGACAGCGGCTCCCTTTAGTAGCACTGGCCTGACTATCGGCGAGGGGAGAAAGCTGAGGTGGGGATGGAGGGGATTTGGCTAAATTTTAGGAAAAATGTTCTAAAAGGCTAACTGTACAAAGATAGGACTTTCTCAGGAGATATAAGCTGTCTGTTACCTTCGGGAGGCAAAGCCAGGCAGCCCTGGGACCGGGACCAGCCCTGAGACCTGGAGCCGGAGGACGTGAGGATTCCAAGGGGGTTCCCTGGAGGTCGGGGTACCAGGCCCTGGAGCTTGGAGCAGGCGGTTCCCCAAGAGGGGGTCACACGTCCTCACGTCTGACTGGCCCAGGCAGGTGGAAGCCATGGCTCTAGCCCCCGGCCCGAAGGCGTCCATATTGGGGCTCTGGTCTGTTGGCCGCAGACCAGGCCTGGGAGGCAGGAAACGTCGCAGCCTTGGTCCCCAAAGGCCCCGAGCATGCCCTCACTCCTCCCCACCTTCCACAGTGGCCTCGGGCCCCTGCGCCCGCGCCCATGGGGTTAAATCTCTCCCTGTCTCTCTCTGCTCCAAGTTGTTTTCCAAGCGAGGCAGAGAATGGTTCTCTTGTTACCAACATGGCTTCTGGGCATTGGGTAATGCGCTCCCTCTTCTGCCCGCTCCACAAAGGAACCTTTTGTTCCCTCCCTGCCCCTCTCTCTGGCGCTTCCCCGGCCCCCCACCCACCCCAACTCCCTCCTCCCCACGCCTCCGCCCCACTCAGCACCCCTGGGCTGCAAGGAGTGACCGTGGCCTGGCCGTGGCGCCCTCCCCTCCCGGCACCCAGCGGAGACGGCTGTGGCGGCCGCGGCGGCCATTTTGCAGCTGTCCTTCCGGGCGGCTCCTCCAAGGTGCGGGGCCGGGGAGGCTGCGCCAGGGGTGGCCGGGGCTCAAGGCGACATCCTGGGACCCACCTCCTGTCCTGCAGGGAGAGGTGGGACCCTCCTCTCCCCAGCCCCGACCCCAGGCCACCTCGCTGCATGAGACAAGGCCTCCCCACCAGCCACCTCCCTTGACCCGCACCCACAGGGGCCTAACTGCTCCCGCCTCAGGGAGGTGGGACAGAGGCTCATCGTGGTAAGTGTCTGTCCCAGGGGCTCTCGAGCAGGTGCTGCAGCTGGGACCTAGCAGGCCCTTCCAGAAGAGCCCTCTGAACACACCCCAGCCATAGGCAGTGCCCAGACTGGGGCTGGGCCTCCCAACAAAGCCTAAAACCAACTCTACTGGGAGTTTTGGAAAATGAAGCAGAATTCACCCGAGATGGGAACATCAGGAACCCCCCCCCAGATGATAAAGTGTCTGCCCAGTCCCCTCCCATGTCCCTTCATGACAGCCCTGCCAGACAGGAGGGGACGGGCTGATGACTCCATGTTTCAGATGAGGAAACTGAGGCACAGAGAGGCTTTGCAGCTGCCACCTGCTGCTCACCCAGTTGACTCTGGCTCTGGTCCTCTCTTTCCAAGGCTGCTGCCCCCACCCTGAGAGAGCAGGGGCCTGGGAGGGGAGGGATGGGGGCCCTGAGACAGGTCATTGGCGTCACAGGAGCCGGAGCCCTGGGAAGGCTGTGGTCAGCACGCTACTGAAGGATTTTAAAGGGGTCAGATTTGTTTTCTAGAAAGATCGTCACCATGTGGACTGGGTCTATGCCAGTCTGGTTTGTTACTATTTTCCCACACCGAGCTCAGTGCCTGACACAGCAGATGCTTGATGAATATTTGAGTCGATACACAGGTGCCAGTCGTGCACCTGCAGGCGATGGTTAACTCCAGCCGCGGGCCCTTGGGCCTCAGTTTCCTCCTTTGTAAAATGAGGACAGCAGCACCTGCCTCACGGAGGTGTCATGGTGGCTAGAGGAACATGGCGAGGTTTAGCTCTGTCCTGCGCGTGGGCAGCGCTCTGTAGCTGGCGGCTTTAAATACGTACCAGCGCCGTGTGCAGGATGCGCTGCGGGGAAGATGGAGGCAGGACCCTGGCCGGAGTGCTCGAGTCATCCAGGGGAGAGAGAATAAAGACCACAGCAGTGACGTTTATTAAGGGCGCAAGCTCTTCATATATTTTATTTCTATAATCCTCAAAACAAGCTGATGGAGAAGACACCATTTTTATCCCTATTTTATCATCCAAGAAACTGAGGCTCAGAGAGGTGAGGCCCCTTGGCCAGCGAGTGGCAGATGGAGGTGTGTCGAACGCCAGAGCCGGGCTGGTGACCACGGCTGGGGTGGGAGCCTGGTCAGGGTGGCCCAGGGAGGGTGTGGGGTCTCAGTCCAGCACGATGGACCAGAAGGTGGGGGGTGGGGGAGGTGTCAAGGCCGCCCCTTGGTTTCTGGCCCGGGTGGCCAGGTGGAATGTCATTCCAAAGGCTGAGTGAGAGGACAGACAGGCTCAGGGAGGGGTGGCGGGGTGTCTGGGGTGACGCTGGGGGCACTGGAGTCCAGAGAGAAGTCTGGCCGAGGCCAAGAGAAAGGCACGGTGAGCTCACAGGGCAGGTGGAGGAGCCCCAGCCCCCAAGACGGTCACACAGGTAACAGGCAGACGTCATCCCAAGTCCCTGCGTCAACTCATTTAAATCCTCCCAACAAACCGCTATCAAATGGGGGCCCCACTATCGCCCCCATGGTGATAACAGACAGTGAAACCGAGGCAAGAGAAGTGTGGGGTGTCTGGAAGAGGCAAACCTATAGACAGAAAGTGCATTAGTGGGTGCCTAGGGCTGGGGGAGGGATGATGGCTACAGGGGAAGGGGTTTCTCTTTTCAGGTGGTGAAAATGCTCTAAAATAATCGTGAAAATGTCGCGCAACTCTCTGACTGTGCTAAAACCCATTGACCTGTACGCGTTGTGTGAATCGTTTAGCACGTGAATTCCATCTCAGTAAAGCCGCTGCCAGAAAGCAGATGAGAGAGAGGACGCATTTGCACCTGGACGTCGTTGACCCTGGGGGGAGGTTTCTGCACCTCAGGATGCGGTAAACCCCAACCACCAATTTTTGGAGTCTTGCTGCGTATGACGCTGGGGTGTCCCGGGAGGGATGGGCTAGGACAAACGCCTCAACCGCTCCTCCTGGAGGAGGGAGATCCGGCCAACAGAGCCCCCAGGAGCTGGGCGCCTCAGGCTCCCCTGTTAGAGCCCTGGTGTCTGCCGGGGTCTGGGAGGGCTGGGGCGCTCAGGGAAGGCTGGCACTCCTGGTCCCTGCAGGTAACCTGGGTGGGGCAGCTGTGGTGGCCAGACCTGGGCTCCTCCCTCCACATCCCAACTGGGCGTGGGAGGCCCAGACTGACCTGTGCCCAGGGCTGTGACTGACCCCTGGCCTGGGCCAGGATGGGGGTGGGTGAGAGGGTCCAGGACCCCAGGGTGTGAGCCGGGGTGGGGCATGGAAAGAGGAGGGGGGAGCAGGCTGTGGCCTGCCCCACCACCTGGAGGGGTGGGGAAGGAGCCAGCTGTTGGGGAGGTCAGGGCTGCCGTACAGTGACGGGAGAGAGGGAGAGGGAGAGGGTTGAGAACAGGCCTCCATGCCACGGTGCCTCCACCAGCGCAGGTCGGGAGCATTCAGGAGAGGAGGCAGTGTAGGCAGCAGGTGTAGACGGTTCTTTGGGGAAGCTTTTTGGTTCTTGTTTTCAGGGCTGAGAGGAAGGGGTAGAGGGGAGAGGCACTGATGACGCAGCAGAGAGGTGGGCTGATGGGGGAGGGGATCCTGGGGGGTAGGGGTCCCCCGACTGGCAGGAGGGCAGGGGGTGGGATGGGGCTGAGAGCTGCGGAGCCACTGCAGGTTGCAGGAGGGGAGCTCGAGGGGCCTCTCTTCTCTGCGGTGGGGAGAGGTGAGGGGCTGTGTGGGGCTTCGGGGAGGGGGTGGCCCTGAGGTTCGGTGTCTCCACTGAGGGCCCCAGAAGAAGGGAGCCTTGGGGAGCAGAGAGGGTGAGTGGTGCTGGGAGAGAGCTTGGCTGCTGGGCTGAGAGGAAGTCCCCACCTGAATCGAGAGCTCTGCGTGCTGGCCCTGTGCCCCGGCCTGGGGAGCGGGGCCTGTCCTCCTGGGGTTATTTCCAGCTTTTCAGAGGTGCCCCCCACCTGCCCCTGGGCAGCTGGTCATCGGCTCACCCAGTGTGGACACCAAGGAGAAGTGACAGAGGCTGACCAGCTCCCGGGGGGCTTCCGGGGCTCCATGCCATCCCTCAGCTGTGGACTGCACCTCCCCTCCCTGTCCCCGGGCTGTCCCTTAGTCACCGCCCTCTGCTCCACAGGGCTTAGCACACAGTCGGACGTGGGTCACTGTTTGCCCTTATGCTGTGTGCTCGTAGCGGATTTCAAGCCCTTACCCCATCTCTTTGCCACGCCCCCCCCACACTCCCATGAGGGCCTTCGGGGGGGGGGCAGTTCTCGCCACCCTGCACCAGAATCAGGCACTTCCTCCCAAGAAGACCCCATGTGCCTCTTGGTCCACGGAAGCCCATTTATTCTGCCTTTGGACACAGTCGAGATACTTTGCTGCTGCGATTTCCCAGCCTGGAGCAGAATCAGACAGGTGCACGGGAGGAGGGAGGGCCCAGGAAGGGGGAAGACAGTGGTAAGTTGGTCTTGTTGACACCATCTGCAGCCTCCTTTCAAGGGAGGCCACGGAGCCACCACACAACACAGGCACGACACCCACAGGGCGCTTGTCAGAGGACACGACAACGCTCTGCTCAGTCGCTGTGACGACTTGGCACAAGTGGAGGCTGTGTTTGTGACACTTTGTTAAACCTGGTACAAATAAAGATTCGTGCCCACAGATGTCTACTGCAACATGTATGACAGTGGGAACCGGCCACAGCCCTAGGCTCCACAGCGGAGGGCTGGTGACGTGAAGGGCAGCAGGTTCCCATCACAGACTGGGACAGCCACTAAAAGTGATGCTTATGAAGAATTCTAAAGACACGGGCAAATGTCTTTGGTGTAGTCGTAAGTGAAAAACCGGGATATGAAATGAGGTACGCACACAGATGACTTCAACGAAGGGAAAAAGACAAAATGATATGCTGGGAGCCCAACTTCATTTAAAACTAGAAAAAAAAAAAAACCCTAGGAAAAAAACTAAACGACAATACACAACAAAAATGCTAACCTCAGTTGTTTCTGGGTGGTGGGGCTTTGAGTGATTTTAAAGCTTTTAGTGCTCGAGCTTTTCTGATCTTTCCAAATTTCTACAATAAACACTGTCAAATCTTAACGTTATTGGAAAGGAAGGAAAGGACTCTGTCCCATATTTAAGAAAGAGTCTCATTTCTCAAAAATCTTATGTGGACATAAAAGTTCTTGGGGTGAGGGGCTTGCATCAGTTAGAAATGCATTTGACTATAAATAACAGAAAATCCAGCCAACAGAGGTTTCCCCTCCAGCAGTCCCCAACAGGCCGTCCAGGACCCAGCGGCTCGCAGCTGCCGTCAGGGAGCAGCTTCCTGCTGTCGGAAAGCAACTTCCGGTTGTTGACCCCGAAACCATGTCTTTCAAGCTCCTGTCTCCACCCCATTTTCAACATTCTGGGACTGAGATGAGTTCGTGCACACGCCCTGCCCCAGCCTCCCAGCTGGGGGGGCCAGAGAGGCTCAGGTGGGGGTGTCTGAGCCCCTCCAGCCTGGGTCTTCCAGGTGCCACCTGGAGGCTGTGCCCCAGGGAGTGACGTCCCAAGGTCACCCTGCTGCTCAGTGAGCTGAATGATGAAAAACCGGGTGGGTGAATGGAGGCAGGATGGAAACCTGGCTCTAACGCTTTTCCCCATCCGAGTGACAAACCGCCAAATCTAAACATCTGAAGGTGGCATAGGAGCCCCTGGAGAAACTGGCTCCTGCAGACCTGGGTGGCATCGTCTCTCTTCACTGCTGTGGCTCCCACGCGCAACGCCGGTTTTACTCTGTGCCGTTGCTCATGCTGTGCCCTCTGCCTGGAGTGCCTTTCCCTGCTGTCCCCAGCCACTCTGGTCTCACTTCTGCTCCCCCTTTGAGAACCAGCCCCAGCATCGTCTCCTGGAAGCCCCTCGACATCCCGGCTGGGCCAGGGGTTCCTGCTCTGGCCCCGGCAGTCCTCTGTGCTTCCCGAGCTCGCCACACCCGGTCACGACTTTCAGCTCACGTGCCGGTCCCCCACGCGCCGGTCCCCCACGCGCTGCCTGCGAGTCCCTCGAGGGAGGGGTGTCTTGTTCGCCTCAGCACGCGGTGCTGGCCCCAGCCTGGCTCATTTGAGCAGGAAGTCACAGGACCTGGCTCTACTCAGGGCCATGTTCCTGCCCCAGTCATCCCCTCAGTTTCTCCTCCCACGTGTGCAGGAGCTGGGCCTCCCCAGGTCACTTCTGAGGACGCGATTGTCCAGAGGGCCAGCAGGGCTGGCGTGGGCGCCCAGCAGAACCCCCATGCAGATGAGTGAGTGTGGGGAGAGGAGGTGAGGGCTGCATGCAGGGGCTGGGGCACAGCAGACCAGACCCCACCGAAGAGGCTGGCCTGGCATCCCCCTGCGGGGAGGGTGGCCCCCGACGGTCATCAAAGGCCCTCCCCCAGTGACAAGGGGGAGGGGAGGGGGGTCTCCCTGGGGCTGCTGAAGCTCCCACCACCACTGACAGGCTGGGCCATCCGTCAGCCCTGAGCACAATGGGGTTATTAACCCCTGACCCCAGCCCCTTTTTAGCCACTTCCTCTGCAGGGCTGGGTGCAGGGGGCTGAGGAGGAGAGGGCGGGAGGATTGGTCACGCCTCCCTTTCCAGCCAGGGCCCAGGAGCAATGGCTGCTTGGCCAGTTTGGGGAGTCCCAGCTCTGGGAGGCCTTCTGAAGCTCAGGGTCCCAAGTTCTCTAGCTCCCGTCCTCTGTGCCTGCCTGGGGCATCTGGGGGTGCCTCCCACCCCAGGGGGCACCCCTAGACCAAAAGCAGTGTGTATGGGAGGGACAGGGAGGGACAGAGAGGGACCCGGAGACCGGGACATGGGGAGAGAGAGAGAGAGAGCCTGAGAGAGACACTTGAGACGGAATCTACTGATGATAAAAATGTTTTAGCAAACATGTGAGATAGAAAAGAACTCCCTTAAACCGATAATCTACAAGCCCCAGCACAAACGTAGTTCTTAAAGGGGCAAGGGACACATTTCGTAAAATCGGGGACGAGTTTGCCCCTGATCCGTGTGTCTGTTCAACATTGCCCCGGGGGTCCTAGCCAGGCAGTAGGCAGGAAAAACAATAAGGACTGGAAAGGAAGAAGCAAAACTGGCATATTTACAGGCAATATGATCGTCTACAATACTCTACAAAGAATTAGAACTATGAAGGAAATTTAGCAGAGATAATAGGATATTTCTATATCAAATTAATATCAAAAGCTCATTCCAGCTACAACATGGGTGAACCTTGAAAACGTTATGCAAAGTGAAAGGCCACATAGTCAACAATCCCATTTATCTGAAACGTCCAGAACAGGCAACTCCATAGAGACGGAAAGTAGCTCAGTGGCTGCCAGGGCCTGGGGACAGGAGGGAATGAGGAGTGACTATTCATGGGCAAAGGTTTCTTTTTCTGTGATGAGAATGTTCTGGAATTGAATAGGGGTGATGCTTGTACAGCCTTGCGAATGTACTAAAGCCCACTGAATTGTACACTCTAAAATGATGAATTTTTATGGTATGTAAACTATATCTCAATAAAAAGCAATTGCATTTTTAAACATCAGACTCAACAAAATATACTCTTAAAAAATCTTCCATTTACAACAATAACAAAAATTAAATCTAACAAAATATTTATGGAGGTTAGCATAAAATGTGAGTGAGGTACATCACCCTGGAAAATGGTTTGGCAGTTTCTTCAAGAACAAAACATTCATTTACCACAGGCCCCGGCAATAGCGCTGGGCGTTCATCCCAGAGAAATGAACACTCGTATCCATACAAAAATATGTGCACGGCTGCCGGGGCAGCTTTATGTGTGAGTTAAAAACTGGAAACAACCTAAATGCTCTTTAGTGAGTGACTGGTTAAAAACAGCAGGACGTCCATGCCACGGAATACTACTCGGCAATGAAAAGGAACAAGCTATTGCTACAGGTCGGCAACCTGGATGGAGCCCAAGGGGCTATGCTGAATGAAAAAGGCTCATCTCAAAAGGTTACATGCTGGGTGGCTCCGTTAACGTAACCTCAACATGACAAAACTGTAGAGATGGGGCACGGATTAGTGGTTGGGGTTGGGGCAGAGAGGGAGGGAGATGGGAATGACTATAGGCAAGTAGCGTCAGCTGCGCCCAGTGGCTCACGCCTGCAATCCCAGCACAACGGGAGGCGGAGGCAGGAGGATCACTTGAGCCCAAGAATTCAAGGTTACAGGGTTACAGTGAGCTATGATCATGCCACTGCGCTCCAGCCCGGGCAACAGAGTGAGAGCAAGACGCTGTCTCAAAAAAAAAAAGAGAGAGGGAGTAAATGAGTAGCATTTTGTGATGACAGAGCAGTTCTGTACCTTGGTTGTGGTGCTGCTTACACAAATCCACTCTCGATGAAATTGCATAGAACCCCACACCCACCCACACTCGCGCACACACACCCCTGAATGCACGTAGAATGGGCGAACTCTGACAAGGTTTGTGGACGGCACCAACATAATTCCATGGCTGTGATCAAGCACTACAGTTACGAAAGATGTCACCTTTGGGGGAAACTGGGAAAAGGGTACCTGGGACCTTTCTGTACGATTTTTGCAACTTCCTGTGAGTCTATAATTATTTGAAAATAAAAACTTAGATAAAAAGTGTTATTGGAAGACATTAAAGAAGACCCCAAATACTTGCTTCACGACGAGGAACGCTTCGGTGGGAGAAGTGCAGAGCGGACGGGGCTGCGACTGGAGACAGAGTCGCCACGAGGGGTCACTGGGACCCTTGGTGTTGGCTGCAAAGAGGGTCATGATCCTCTTCTCTCTGATTTCATACATTTGAAATTTTCCCTAATAGGCAGAAAAAGAGAAAGGCCTAAATAGATGCAAAAAGACAACCATTAACTTGCAAAGGGAGATTCAGCATCAAAAGGTGTTTGTTCTTCCCAAATTAATGTCCAGATTCGATTCAATCCTGATCCAACCCTCATAGGGTTTTTGGTGGGGCTTATCAAGCTGGTTCTAAAAATCAGTAAGGGAGAGCGAAGAGTGGCGGAGTCGCTCCTGCAGGAGGATAAGGCGGGCACTTGCCCTACCAAACACCAAGCCTAAGTGTACAGCTGGTCCTCAGGCCGCTGTGGGATTTACTGGCGCAGAGGTGGACACAGATCCTGGTGGCAGGGAACAGAGCCAGGCCCTGCACACGCGGATGTGGAAGGCAGGGGCGTGGCAGGCTGCAGGAGAGAGGGAAATGTCACGCTCACACCGGTTTCCACATGTCATCCTCATAGCCTTGCTGTGGGACTGGCCTTGCTCTTAGCATCCCAAGACCCCATTTCACACTTGGCATCACTGAGGCTCGGAGAGGGCTAGTGACACCCAAGGCCTCTGGCTGTGGGCCTAGGCTCTTTCCAAAGCAGGTTCCTACCAGCCCCGCTGATTCAGAATCTCTGGGGGTGGTGTGGGTACAGGGTGTTCTGGCATCTGCGTGGGTAATAGCTTCCCACTTGAGTTTGAGAATCCCTGACAGAGACAGAGAGAGAGAGAGAGAGAGAGAGAGGAGAGCGCCAGCCACTCTGCAGCCTGGTCGTGCTACCGCCAGGGGTGGGGAACAATCAGGCACTGTCCTTCTCCTCCCCACCCCCAAGCCTCCACCAGCTTTCATCACTGACCTAACCCAGGGGGCAGAGCGCTGGGCGCTGGGGGGCGGAGGGAAGGTCAGAGATCAGCTCATTACATGCCAAGCTGAGCCAGGAATAGAGCCGCTCTGGAGGTGGCTGGGAGGACTTGGGGCCCCACGGAAGCCACATCCCACCTCTGGCCGGAGGCAGCCGACTGGGGGACTGGCGAAGAAGAGGGGAGAGAGCTGCCCTGCACCCCAAGGGCGGTGAGGTCCAGGCCTCCATCAAAGCTAGGGTGGCTTCCAGAAGGATGCAAATGTCTCTGAGCAACTCTAGTCCCCTCCCCAGCCTCCACCCACTGCCACCCTGGTGAGAGACACTTTCCTAGGGGAAATCTGGCTCCTACCTACTCATTGTCCCTGGGGCTGGCCCACCCAGTCAGGGCTCCCTTCTGCCCCCCAGGTTCCCAGTTGTGCAGTCCCTGGGCCCTGCTCCCCCACCTTGCTTCAGACTGGGAGGAACAGCACCCCCACATCCACCACCAGGCCTCTCTGGCTCCCTAAATCTGTGGCAGTCAGTGGGTTCCAGCCAAACACAGATCTGACTGCCCTCTCCTTCCCCTGCTAGTCTCCTGAGGCTCCCCAGTGCCGGGCAGAGTCCGGGCTTCTGATTTCAGCATTTGAGACCTCCACTATCTCTGGCCACCTCCTAGTCTCTGGCCTCCTACTTTCAGTAACATAGTTATTCATTCAACAGACAGGCTGTGAACATTGCCATGTACTAGACAGTCTGCAGGCACTGGGGACAGAGGTGTGACCCGAGCAGGCCAGGTTCCTGTCCTCAAGGAACTGGCAGCCCGGGAGACAGACAGGAAGCTGGTTAACAAGCAAACAAGGGCCCACTCAGCGCCTGTGCTCGTGCATCGGTGCCAGGCGGTAACAGTAGCACGTGTGCGGCTCCACTCTCATCACCTTTTCCACCCCCCTCCCGTGACAGCACCCTTAACACCTGCCACCAGCTGGAACTGGCCTCTTCCTTTGCCTGTCACTTTACTGCCTGCCTCTACCACCCACCTGAGCTCTGTCAGGGCAGGGTCTTTCTTGTCTCCTTTCCTGACATGTGGCCTGGACACAGTAGGTGCTCAATAAATGTTTACTGAACGAATGAATGAGTGAACGAGTTGTGAGGCTCATACGAGGTAATGAATGGACACTGCTGTGCTCAGGGCCTGCTCGCGGTAAGCACTGAGTGTTAGCTGCTAGTATTACTACCCACTTGGCTTGAAATCCCGTGCTCTAAATGTCTACGCTGACGACGATGAGCTGAGCAGAATCCCACAGCCTACTCCTGGTTTCTGGACCTTTACACAGTGAGGGTTTCAGCTTGCTGCTTGGGGGACTGCAGGACTGAGGGCGGGCGCTCAGGCACAGCCCAGCACCTGCCCGACCAGCCTTACCCATCATCCACGAACTATAAAGACTCCCCGCTCCCTGGTCAGGCCTGAGTCGGCAGGGTGCAAAGGTAGGTAGGGGCTCTGCAGCTGTTCCGGTGCCCCAGGACGTAGTTCTCTCTATGGCCACCAGGTGGCAGCACTTCCCCAGGAATATGGGAGGCGAAGCCTGAGCTCTTGTGGGTTGAATCTGAGATTCAGAGCCCAGGGATGGAATCTCGCAGGGGACCCAGGCCCAGAGAGGGGTTAGGACTTGCCCAGGGTCATATAGCTTTCAGTGGCAGGGCCAGGCCGCAAGACAGGTCACGCACCTGCTTGGAGAGACTCAGGAGCCGCAGCAGCAGGGAGGAGGAGGAGGAGGGTCGAGCTGAAGGGAGGGTCTGAGCACCAGCCCCAGCTCAGTCCCCTGGAAGTGGGTGAATGTCCTCACCTCGATTTTGGCCCCCAGAACGGCGCCCGTCCTTGAGGAAGGTGCTCCGGCAGTCCCCTCCGAGGCCCTTGCTGGCCCCTTCTTGCCTGGGACCCCAGCAGAGGTGGGGTTCTTCCTGTGCTCCCACCGGGACTTGCACAGCGGTCTTATCATGCCAGTCACTGCCCCCGGTGTCTGTCTCCCTCGCCGGACTGATTCCCTGAGGACAGGGGCTGTCCTTGTACCCCTGCCACCTGCCACGGGAAGCCTTTGTGCCTTTCCCTCTTCTCAGCATGGGCACCAGCAGCAGGCCCTCAGGACTCAGCTGAGATGCCACTTCCTGCAGGAAGGCTTCGCTGGCCTTTGGCCTGGGCACGAGCCCCTCTTCCGGGCCCACACAAGGCCCTGGCGCCGTGTGGGATGGTGAGGCCCGTGCGGCGGGGACTGCCCTGCAGACCCATCCGCGTGCACAGACGCTGCAGATTCTGAGCCTCTGACACGGTGGTCTTCAGTCTGCAGCAGGCATCGAGGGCACCCACGGAGCTTTGTGAAAATGCAGCCTCCAGGTTCTCCCCTTCCCCAGGGATTCTGACCCAACAGGTCGGAGATGGAGCCCAGGAATCTGCATTGAGGACACTTCCCAGTTGAGTCTGATGCCGAGGCCATCGCCCTGCCCTCTGAAGTGGTTTGGGAAAATAGTTATGAGGAAGGACAACAAAAACCTCTGACATCTGTGCTGTGTGACTCACTCACAAAGCACTTTCACACCGTTTCTCCTTTTTATTTCCATCTTTCTAACTACTATCTTGGGAGGATCCAATCCTCACTCTGCAGACACCTGAGGCTCAGAGACAAAGGGCGACTTGCCTGAGATCCCCCAGCTGGAACAACAGCTCGGATTTGAGGCCATCCTGGGATGGGAGAACTACAGTGCATGTTAAAGTCTCCAGGTGTGGACGATGCTGTTTTCCCAAAACCAAAATTCACGACCTATACTTGACCTGGTGACTCCAGCCCTGTGGAAGAGACTTTAGCCACTGCCACTGTCTAGGTTCAGGCCTTCTCCCAGACATCCAGCACTCCTGACCCCTCTCTGCCCACCCTCCTGGGCCCAGAAAACATCTCCTCTCGTATAAATGGCACAGCTATTTCTGCAAGCACCTCATTTGCAGCCAGGTTTTGTGCTAGGCTCTGTGCACCAACAGGCAAGATGAGGTTCCTGCCCCCCAGGGACTTCCCGTCCAGCTGGAAGGACAGGAAGTGCTTACTTTGGCAATGGACTAAGGGACTTGAGCCTTCCTTCACTCAAATAAATTCATGGTCCCAAGGGGACCTCTCAATGGCCTGGAACAGGTTCCTGTGCTGTGTGGGCTGACCCAGGTGGCCCCCTCTACTGAAAAATGAAGTGGGTCATGACATTTTCTCACTAACAGGTATTACAGAGCAATCCGATTTTCTTGTTTGTCCCTGACGCCTGCTGATCAAGTCCAACCATCCTATGGAAGATGGGAGTGCCAGGGTTATAAAGTCAGTGGAGAAAGAGAACCCAGAGAGAGGGGAGGCAGGGAGAAGCACTTGATAATTTGTCCATATACGAACCCTAAGCCCCAATTTTAAAGGGGAAAAGCCCTCCTTGACAAGATACAAGCACGGAATAGGTTAATCACTGCAGAATTGGCTCAGGGAAACCACGCAGGGATTTCCCAAGGCAATGTGTAGCCAATTGCCAGATGAATGAGCCAATCACAACCGCTCAGGAGCTTAGGAAAAGGAGCAAGATCTGTGAGATGGGGCTGTCTGGAAAGGCTGCCTGGAAGAGCTGGGTCAGAGCTGGGTCAGAGCTGGGTCAGAGCTGGGTCTAGCGGCCAGGAAGGACAAGGCAGAAACGAGGGCGTGGGCATCTTGCCCTCACCTGGGAAGAGGGGCCAGAGTGGGTGGGAGTTGGAGTTCCAGGTGCCATGTGCCATGTGAATTGTTTACAAAGCACTCATGTCTGTTTCTCCCTTTAACCTTGACCTTCACAAATACCTGTTGGGAGGGATCATCTTCCCCATTCTGCAGGTACCTGAGGTGCAGAGTTAAATGGTGACTTGTCCAAGATTCCCCAGCTACACATGGCAGGGCCTGGGCTTGGGCTCACGCAGTCATCGGGTGGAAGAGCCGCAGTCCATGTTAAAACATCGGGGTTTGGAGGCTGCAGTTTCTTAAACTGAAATTCTGGCCTTAAAACAGGGCTTGGTGGTCCCAGCCCTAGCTCCGCCATGGACCACCTGTGATACTAAGGGACGCTGCTTCTCTGAGCCTCAGTTTTCTTACCTGCACCATGTGGCTGGCAGTACTTGCTCTCTTCCCACAGAGCAGTGGTGGGCTCTAAAATCCTGTGGAAGAGATCCGGCTGCAGACAGTGGGTGCGTGGGAAGGTTGCTGCTGTCGTGGCATTCTGCAGATCTGACGGGACTCAGATTAGCTCCCTAAGGAGGGCCAGGGTGGGGCTTCCGCCAGCCCCTGCATCTCTCCTTCCTCCATGGCCCCAGGGGAAGGAAGCTGGGGAGGCCTGACCCCCCATGCTGCCCGGGTGAGCTGGGTGCCAGGGCTGTGGCTCTGGGGGAGCCCAGCTCCTCCAGGGAACCCCCTTTACACAGTGCAGGGGCAGCAGGGCTGGCAAAGAGACGATATTTGGACTGCTTGGCTGGGAAGCACTGATGGCATTTCCTGAGCCTCAGGGACACGGGGGCTGTGACCCCCCGTGGGACCCCAGGGAGGCTGCTCCTCAGGACTAAGGAGGGATGGGGGGGCACAAGGAATCTTTCACCAAATACTACAAAAATCATCTACCTCAATGCCCTTAGTTTGCATATGGGGAAACTGAGACACATAAATGGAAAGGAAGGCAACATGTCCAACCTGTCTTTGATTAGCAGGCCGGCTGAAGGCACCTCCCTGCTCCCGGGCTAGCGTGCAGACGTCCCGCGGGCACCAGACTAGGTGGCGGAGTCTCAGGGCCACGGTCTGGGTCTCATCCCAACTCTGCGTGGCTCTGGACAGAATCGCTTCCCCTCTCTGCCACAGTTGTACAACCAGCTCCATAGCAAGAGAATGTTTGCTCAATAGTGCTTTTAGTTCCCTCGTATTTCAAATGAATTTTCAGAGTTCACATTGTGGCTGGGGCTGACAGCTCTAAGTGACCTTGACAGTGAGTTATCTCAGCCCTGGTAGCTTAGCAGCTACAGTCTCAAAATAGGCAGAAAGTAGACAGAGAACTCTTGCTAAGATTTGCTGACCAGAACTCTGTAACTTTCTGTTGTACTGATGCATTCTCCTTTGAGTTTCTTTCCCAGAAATGGTGGAACCTCCTTCCAGCCACGAGATAACTACAAAGGCTCACACAACCTGTCCGTCCGGAGAAGACACGGTAAGTGATACTCTGCCACCAGCCATGCCCAAAGACCCACTGAGCCTGTGCACAAGGCTGAAAGAATGACCACTATCAACCCCCAGCTCATTATAATACTAAAATTCCGCCCTGGGTGGGACTTATCCGCCATTTTTTGATCCTGGGACATGTGTACGAGGATGATTCCTCACTGTGCTTGGGTGCCCTGCGCCCCACCCGAACACACAGTGATGCTCACTCCCCTCAGGGATTATTCATTTCACCTGCAGAAAAACCTCCTGACACTGTTGGTTGGGGAGGTGGATTTGAGGCAGTTCATACCTCCCCCTCCCAGAAGATGCCTCTTCTGTAATAAATCGTTTCTTCCTTGACAATCCTTGTTGTCTTAGTAATTGGCTTTCTGTGCCGCAAGCAACATTGAACCCCCTTGTGGGTTTGTTAACAATTTGGGGGCTCATCGGGGATCCATTGCTCATGACTTGGTGGCCATGGAATGGGGAGAGATTTTAGAGCCTCCCTAGCAGCTGCCCGGCTGAATTTCTGCTGGAGGTTGGTTTTGGTTTCTCCCACCGATTTCGAGTTCACTGTCACCAGCCCCAAATACTTCCCTGATTGCCAGGGAAGAATGAACCTTCGACCTTTGGATTTTGGCATGTGCGCCAGGACAGGTGAGTGCTACTTTACGGTACTGTGAGCGGAGTGACTTGTCTCTCCATTTGGGGAGTTTCTCCGGAGTCCCCATTTAGGCTGGAGGCCTCAACCGTCTGGGAGAGCGGGACCTGCGGGCTGCTCCCGCGGGAGTTCAGGGGAAATCCCACCGGGTGGGAAGCCCCAGCCATCCACGTGGGACAGCAGGACCTCCGACTGTTTGCATTTGGCACTTCTTAGGTTATTTGCCGGCACTGCAGGCCATTTAGTGCATGTGTGTTTATGTGTGTGATTATGGGAAATAAGAATTCAATTCCTGAACGTAGTAGCCCTTTGGGTTGTATTCTTCAGAACTGGTCTAATACAGTTATGAGCCTATGAAGAAGAAGACATTGGTATATTTGTGTAACAGTGTCTGGCCCCAGTGCTCTCTCAGGTCTGGGGAGACATGGCCCCCTAATGGCTCACTGAGCGACAGTACTATTCTCCAGTTAGATTTGTTTGGTCACCGCGTTGGGCAATGGGGTGAAATCCCATATGCACAGCCTTTATGCGTCTGCATCAAAACAAGCCAGGTCAAATTAAATGCAAGATTCTGATATAGAGGACAGAAGCCTTCAAGGTCGGGGAACAACAAGTCAGGTCTGAGAACCCCGTCCTGCCGTCAGAAGGAAACACGTGTGCTGAAGACGACCTGGGACAGCCATAGCGGCGGCTCCAGCTGTGGCCGCGCCGGCTCCGGCTCAGGCTCCAGCTCCGGTTTCTGTCGGAGATCACGCTCCTAACTCTCCTGCCCCCCTTACAGCTCTGGACCCCTTTCTTCCCTCCAGCCGTCTATCCTTCGCTTTCTTCCTTCTCTGAGAACAGTCATGGGGAACATGGGGACGTGGTCTCTCCCTCACACGCCCGGCAGGGGGCACAGTTTGCCTGATAGCCAGCAGAAGCTGGGGGGGGGGCGGTTCTCATTTTGCCCATATCTCATTTGGTTGAAGTGACTTATAAGGTCTTTATAAAGTGTGGACAGATTAAGGAACAGCAAAAAGAAAAAAAGAAAGGTATATGAAATGAAACAACAGGCAAAACTTTTGGCAACAGTTCTGACAGAAAATTCTAGGGGGTCCCCTCAGTAGAGACCACTGCCCCACAGAGGAAAAAGGTTAAGAGGAAAAAAATCCCTTACAAAAGGACCAGTGTGCCTACTGCAAGGGGAAGGTCATCGGGGGAAGGATTGTCCGAAGCTGCAACACAAGAGTGACGGGGACCTACGCACAACTGATGGGGCTGCATGCAGAAGACACGGAATGAGGGTCTCTGGGGCTCCCCAGCGTCCGTGGGGGTTACAGCCAGCGATTAACATCCCCCACCAGGAGCCCAGGGGAACCACAAAAGTGGGAGAAAAACTGATTGATTTCCTAACTGGTACCGGTGCAACCTACTCAGGTTTAAGCCTTAAATTGGCTGAGCTTACTAAAGGCTCAATTCTGGTGACCAGGATAGCCGGAGAACCCTCCCAAAAATATTTTCTGCAGCCCCGGGATTGTGCTGTTGGGAATTCTTTCCCCACACACAGCTTTCTGTGCGTGCCTGCGTGCCCTCTCCCACTGCGGGGTAGAGACCTTCTCTCCAAATTGCAGGCTCAAGTGACATTTCAGAATAAACAAGTGCATATTGCAGTTCCCCCAGAACATGCCTGTGCCTCGCAAGCAGCTCTGCCTGCCCCTTAGCTGTCCCTCAAGAGCTGCCTGCTGAAGTCCTCAATCAAGTGATGCCGGAGGTATGAGCTACTGCACAACCTGGAAGGGCACACGTGGACCCTGTTCGTATCGAGGTAAAACTGGGAATTTCTCCCCCTCGACTCAAGCAGTATCCATTAGAGCTTCAGGCTAGGGAGGGCTTTCAACTCCTAGTTATGGCCTTTTTAAAATATCGACTTCTCCAGCCTTGTCACTCTCCTTATAACCTTCCCATTTTGCCAGTTCAAAAACCTGGAACTCAGGAATATCGGTTTGTTCAGGATCTGAGAGCAATAAACCAAATACTGGAAGACATTCATCCTGTGGTACCTAATCCTTTTTTTTTTTTTTTCCTTTTCCTTCTGATTCTGTCCTTGGATGGTGGTACCTAATCCTTATACTCTTCTTACCACTCTATCGGGCAGTTTTGCTTGGTTTTCAGTGATAGACTTAAAAGATGCCTTTTGCATTGCCCTTGCTCCTGAATCCCAAGAACTTTTTGCTTTCCAATGGGAGGATTTAAGGACTTAAACCAAATGCCAGCACTGTTGGACTGTCCTCCCCCAGGGATTTAAAAATTCTCCAACCATCTTTGGAAAAATTCTAGCTAGAGATTTAAGAAAAATAATTTTAGAAGAGGGAGTAATTTTACAGTATGTAGATGACATTTTGATTATAAGTGAAACTGAAGCTAAATCAAGACAATATGCTATAATTGCATTGAATTTCTTAGCTGACATGAGGATATAAAGCATCCCAGAAAAATGTCCACAGTTCATTACCCCTCGTCAAATACTTGGGATTTGAATTGTCTCAGGGGACTTGAAATCTCCTCCCGGACCGGAGGGAGGCTGTATCCGGGGAGCAGTCCCCACTCGCAGGCAGCTGCGGGGATCCCTGGGTATGGCTGGATTTTGTCGGATTTGGAGTCCTAGCTTTGGTTTAATAGCCAAACCTCTCTATGATGCCCTAAAGGGAGAGGAAAAAGTGTCAAAAAGCTTTTTTGATTATTAAAGAAAAACTGATGACTGCCCCTACACTGGGCCTGCTGGATCTCACAAGCCTTTTGATCTGTTCATCTGAGGGAGACAAGAAACTGGACTGGGGGTACTAACCCAAACGTTGGGAGCTCATAAGCGTCCTGCGGCCTATTTCTCTAAACGGTTAGATGTAATAGTGAAAGGATGGCCCACTTGTCTGAGAGCACTTGCTGCTACTTGTCATATATTACAAGAAGGTGAAAAGTTTACACTTGGACAGCTGATATTAATAACCGTTCAAACCGCACATTATGTGTTACCGGGGGCTATTGGTTGATGGCTGACCGATTGGGCAAATATCAAGCTACTCTGTTAGATCATTGTAATGTAACTCCAAAGGCAGCGTCCACCTTGAATCCCGCCACCTTGCTGTCTATGGACTGTCACTCCCTAGGTCATGATCACATTCGAATCATTGCCTAGGTACACTCTAGCTGCCTGGATTTGACTGATCAGCCCTTGTCAGACCCAGATGAGGAATTCTTCACAGATGGGAGCAGCTTCATGGAGCGTGGACAACGCAAAGCTGGGGACGCTGTGGCTACCAGCCAGCAGGTAATTGCAGTGCCAGTCCTATTCGCTGGGACATCCACCCAAAAGGCAGAATTGATTGCATTGGCCAGAGCCCTATATCATGGGAAAAATTAGCATATCAATATATTATATACAGATTCTAATTATGCCTTTATCGTGGTGCATGCTCATGGAGCTATGTGGGACACATAGGAAGGAACACAATGGAGAGGGAGTTTCCCAAGAGAGGACCGGCAGATAGACTTTACCACGATGCCATAAGTCCCTGGAGATTTTTGATATTTGCTGGTCTTTGTTGATACTTTTCCAGGATGGGTTGATGCTTAACCCACCAGGACTGAAAAGGCATCAGAAGTCACTAAGGCCCTTTTAAAGGAAATTATTCCTAGGTTTGCACTTCTATCAACTCTCCAAAGTGATAACAGAGCAGCCTTTGTTGTTGAAATCACCCAAGAAATATCAAGAATTTTAGAAATCAACTGGAAACTGCATTCCTCATGGAGACCCCAGTCTTCAGGAAAAACTGAATGAATAACTAAAACTTTTAAAAGAACTCTCTCCAAAATTTGTCAAGAGACCAATTTAACTTGAGACAAAGTGCTATCCCTTGCCCTGTTAAGAATTCAGGTGGGGCCGGGCGTGGTGGCTCACGCCTGTAATCCTAGCACTCTGGGAGGCCGAGGTGGGCGGATCGTTTGAGCTCAGGAGCTCGAGACCAGCCTGAGCAAGAGCGAGACCCCATCTCTACTAAAAATAGAAAGAAATTATATAGACAGCTAAAAATATATATAGAAAAAATTAGCCGGGCATGGTGGCACATGCCTGTAGTCCCAGCTACTCGGGAGGCTGAGACAGGAGGATCGCTTGAGCTCAGGAGTTTGAGGTTGCTGTGAGCTAGGCTGACGCCACGGCACTCACTCTAGCCTGGGCAACAGAGTGAGACTCTGTCTCAAAAAAAAAAAAAAAAAAAAAAGAATTCAGGTGGCCCCCAGAAATAAGCTGGCACTTAGCCCCTTTGAAATTTTATATGGGAGACCATTCCTAACCTCTTCTGGCCAGGGCCCACCCAATGACTGTCTGCCCCCAGAGATGGAGGCTCATAGGTAAAACAGGTGGGTGATATGCTAACTAGTATTTCTGAGTTTGCTTCCAGCAGGCTCCAGTTTCCAACAGACGTGCCCCTTCATTCCATAAAGGCAGGAGACAGGTGTTTCTGAAAACCTGGAGAAACCGGCATCCTGAAGACCAACCACAGCCACAGTGGATCAGCCCGTTTGAGGCGCTCCTGATAATTCACTGATGAGTTAAACTCGCAGGAGTTAAGCCGTGGTTTCATCACACTCGAATAAAAGAGGCAGCCCTATCAGAGACCCCATGCCTCCAGGATTCATCATCTTTTGAGAGACTGGAGGAGCAGTGGGCTTGTGAGCCCTTAGAGGTCCTAAAATTACTCCTCTGCAAAAGAGAGATAAGTAACATAAAATTATATACCCTATGCATCTTACTTGTTCCTTGAGAATTTTTGCTTGTTTGGAGAGACAATTCTTTAGTTAGGATTTCTCAAGCTATCGCCTGCCTCCTCCACTAACCTGTCTAGCTGCTGGGTTTGTCATCCTAAACCTCGATCAGTGCAAGACCATTCTGACCCTATGCTTGTCCTTTTATACGATTTCACTAATGTACCCTCCTGCACTTTTAACTTACAGAAGCCTGTCTCTTGGATAACCTACAGGATACGACTAATAACTCCATACTCAGAAGTCCCGTGTTTCTTTCTTACCCAGCCCCTTATCAGACGTTATGTCCAAAGTGACAATAGGGACCCATACTCTAGTAAGTGTACTTTCTTTCTTTCTTTCTTTTTTTTTTTTTTTGAGACAGAGTCTCACTCTGTTGCCCAGGCTAGAGTGCCGTGGTGTCAGCCTAGCTCACAGCAACCTCATACTCCTGGGCTTAAGCAATCCTTCTGCCTCAGCCTCCCGAGTAGCTGGGACTACAGGCATGCACCACCATGCCTGGCTAATTTTTTCTATATATATATATTTTTTTAGCTGTGCATATAATTTCTTTCTATTTTTAGTAGAGACGGGGGTCTCGCTCTTGCTCAAGCTGGTCTCGAACTCCTGACCTCGAGGGATCCTCCCGCCTTGGCCTCCCAGAGTGCTAGGACTACAGGCATGAGCCACCGTGCCTGGCCTCTTTTTTTTTTTTTTTTTTTAATATGGAACACTTCACGAATTTTCGTGTCATCCTTGCACAGGGGCCATGCTAATCTCTGTATCGTTCCAATTGTAGTGTATGTGCTGCCAAAGCGAGCACTAAGTGTACTTTCTACTGGACAATCAGTCTCTAAACTGACTACTGATTGTAAAAACTTGACTATTATAGTCTTTTCACTGCACTGCCTTCTTTAGATTATATTATTAAGAAATGTTTTAACCCCTTGGACAAGGACCATGAGACCCCTATCTGTACCATACTGCATCAGCAAAAGCTATATCCTCAAGGCTTTGGGAAACTAGCAGCCGGCCATCTCCCAGAGGGACAGTATCAACTCCCTTATACAGACCCTTGGTTTAAAAATTTCACTCTAATGTTACCTCAAAATGGTCTATAAACCTTCAAACAGGAGCAGGTACTCTTTATGCACCCATTGGATATATTTTTGTCCATGGAGGCAGGAAAGGAACTCCTTGGGCCTATGATTGCTTAAACAGCTGGTCGATGGGGGGCACTTGTTTATTAGGACTCCTCATAACTCCCTTTTCTGTCCATAACAGATCTGAAGTTGCTCACTGGACCAGCTCCCTAAAATTGTTTTCACAGATAACTAGGGGAATCCCAGATGGAGATGACTACCTCTTAGGGTACAGCCTACTGCCCTCATCAGTAGGGGCGTGGCAGCGCATCAACATGTGCTTCACAACCTATCCATACCCTTGGAAATGATGGCGAATGAAACTGCATTAGCAAGAGCTGCTCAACAACAATCTTGGCTCAAGTGGTTCTTGATAATCGCATTGCTCTTAACTACATTTTAGCAGAACAAGAGTGTGTTTGTGTTCATTTTGCACTTATATAAATACCTCTACAGAAGTGGAAACACATGTTGATAAAGTTAGACAACATGTTTCACAGTTGCAACAGGTTAACAGAGATTATCTAGCAATGGGAGATTGGTTCTCAAGACTATTCTCTGGATTCCTTAGGATACTCGCTCTATTTTTTTCAGGGATCTTGAAATTTAGCCTATCCCTTTCACTACTGATTTTTGCGATTTATCTCATTACAAAAATATTAATTAAATGTGGACTACAAAGTTGTTTCAAAACAACAAACAAAAACACTCAAGTAAGGGAACTAGAGACATTCAATCATTCACCTATGACTCTTAAGTACTTTGAACAACAGACTCAAAACTTTCATTCCTCTTACCCCAACTACGCCCCATCTCAGCAGGAAGCGGCTAGATGGATGGATGCCCTGATTCCCCAAGACTGAGGAAGGAATGAAGAAAAGGGTAGAAATTGAAACAGCCTCCATAAGCAAGAAAATGTTTTCTCAATAGTGCTTTTAGTTACCTCATATTTCAAATGAATTTTCAGTGTTGACATTGTAGCTGGGGCTGACAGCTCTAAGTGGCCCTGACAGTGAGTTTTATGTCAGCTCTGGTAGCTTAGCAGCTACAGTCTCAAAATAGGCAGAAAGTAGACAGAGAACTCTTGGTAAGATTTGCTGACCAGAACTCTGTAACTTTCTGTTGCGCTGATGAATTCTCCTTTGAGTTTCTTTCCCAGAAATGGCAGAACCTCCTGCAGCCACAAGATAATTACAAAGGCTCACACCACCTGTTTGTTCAAAGAACATAAGATGAGCAATACCCCACCACGAACCATGCCCAAAGACCCACTGAGCCTGTGCACAAGGCTGAAAGAATGACCACTATCAACCCCTAGCTCATTATAATACTAAAATCCCCGTCCTGGGAGAGACTTATCCGCCATTTTTTTATCCTGGGACATGTGTACGAGCATGATTCCTCACTGTGCTTGGGTGCCCTGCGCTCCACCAAACACACAGTGATGCTCACTCCCCTCATGGATTATTCATTTCACCTGCAGAAAAACCTCCCGACACTGTTGGTTGGGGAGGTGGATTTGAGGCAGTTCATACCTCCCCCTCCCAGCAGGCGGGTTCACTTAAATAAATCCTTTCTTCCTTGACAATCCTCGTTGTCTCAGTAATTGGCTTTCTGTGCAGCCAGCAACATTGAACCCCTTTGTGGGTTCATTAACACTTTCCTAGTCTGCAAAACTGGGATTGGGCTGGGATCTCGAAGGGGCCTTCCGGCTCCGACACTGTCACTCTAGTAGAGGAGACACCAGCTTTTCCCAGGATGAAGTGGCGAAGGTGAGAAAGGGAAGGTGTCGGGGTTTTCAGTCCATTGAGCTTCACCGGAGGTAACCCCAGCTCAAGGATGCTTTCGTTTCCATGGCAGCCGCCCGGCTGGCGTGGTCCCCAGCGTGCCGATGAGGAATATGGGAAGAACACTGCCCTTCTCAAGATGGCGGCGGCGGCAGGGCGAAGGGCGGGGATAAGAGCTGTCAGCCTGTCCAGACCTTTCCTCTGTTTCCGCCTTTTCGTGCTAATGGCGAACTTCCGCCAATACTTGTTCTCGTTCTTGGTTCTGAGAGTCCCGGGAGCCGGGGAAGAAAGGGTTGCCTGCAAGGATTGGGACACATACCCGCGGGGGAAGGCGGGACTTCCGCATTTCGCCGGAAGTGATGTGATAGTCGCGGCCACCGCCAGGTGGAACGGCAGGTGGGTTCAGGTGCCAGCCTGGTCCGGACCCGGCTGTGGGACCGACGCTTCCGGTGAGCGACAGAGGCAGCTCCCAAGGGCCTGGAGACCCGTGGGGCGGGCTCTGGGATCTGAGCCTATCGCCCTGGCCTGGAGTCCCCCCCTATACCTAGTAAGAATCACCCAGCCCCGGACCCTGGAGACTCCTCCACCCCCTTCTAGAGGGGAGGAGGAGGGCCCTGCTGTCTGGGATCAAGGGTGGTGGGGGAGGGGTGGGGTTGGCATCTAGGCACTTGGGTTCCCTAAACCCTACTTTCCTTTCTCTCCCGGACCCAGTTCCCCATTCCACTACCGAGCTGGGCAGTTAGCCAGCCCACTGCAACTCTTGGAACCATGTTTGCAGACTTGGATTATGACATCGAGGAGGATAAACTGTAAGTATTTTGTTCCCCCAAGTTCTGGGAGTACAGATCTCCAGGTCTTTCATTTCCTTGGACTTTCTAGTCCCACAAACTCTTGCTTTTCAGTGGAGAATCAGGTGTTGTACTGAAGCAGAAATGGGCCCTGCCCTTCCAAGGGCTCACCATCTGTAGGGGGCTGTGGATGGATTAACAGATAATTACAGTTCCGTGCCATAAGAGTGCTAATAGCATGCGATGGGGAGCGCAGAGCAGATGGAGCAGTGCTTCTGTTGGCCTCGTCAGGGAAGGTTTCACAGAGGAGGTGGCACTTGAGCCAGGTTTGGAAGAATGAATAGGAATATCATAAACATATCTTCCTCCCCAGCATAGATAATTAGTAGGACAGATTTTCAAAGATTGGATCTGTCTACCCATTAGAATATATCCTCCCTCAGAGCAAGGCCTGGATCCAGTGCCTTTCTGTGTCCTCACAACTTAGTAAGGTGCTTAACATCAACAGGTTGTTAGCGGATGTTTTCTGAATGAATGAGTGAATAAAGGAGAATATTTACCATAAAACATCAATAAGTGCTAATTTATAGTGAAAACTGAGAGGTAATTGAGTAGTTGAGAGATGAGAGGTGGATAGTTTGACAGGGGGAGACTTTCTGGAGGAGGTGGCCGTGGTGTTCCACATATGCCTGAGAAGGTGACAAGGGCAGAGCCTGGCTCGAATCTCAGAGGTGGAAAGAATGAAAGGGAAGAGGGACCTATTTTTATGGAATGCCTCCCATGGACGGGGTTGGTGTTAGTGCCTTCTGTGCACATTCTTATAAGAACTCCTCATTCCCATTTTATGGATGAGGAAATTGAGATGCAGAGAGGGTCCCATAGCTGATAAATGGCAGAGCTGGAGTTTGATCTCACTTCTGTGTGACTCGAAGAACTGTGCATGTTCCAGCACGGACTGCTGTGGTTCTGGCCGACTGAGGAGGAGAAAAGGCTGCGCAGCACGTGGAGCCTCTGGAGGGCCTGTCCCCTCCAGTCATCCTTCCTCTAGGAGATTTAGCCTCATTTGCTTCTCTTTCTAGTGGAATCCCTACTGTGCCTGGGAAGGTGACCCTGCAGAAGGATTCTCAGAACCTGATCGGGATCAGCATTGGAGGAGGGGCCCAGTACTGTCCCTGCCTCTATATCGTCCAGGTATTGGGTGCTTTGGAGGTGGGGGCAAGGTCCTGAATGGGGCAGCTACCTTCCTACTTAGGCATGGCAAAGGCAGGTTCATTTCTCCACTCTGCGGACATGGCTCCTTCTCATTCCTAAGGTTTGACCCCCTCAGAAAGCCTTCCTGACCTTCTGCACTGTGTAGCTCTGCCCTGTTTTCTCTGCTATTTCAGCCTCTTCTTTTCCTTCTTGGCATTTATCACCATCTGTAATCATTAGCTCATTACTTGTTGTCTGTTCATCTGCTCTATCAGACACTCTGCACTATGAGGGCAGGGCCCCAGTTTGCTTTCTCACTGCAAACCAGTCAGCACCAGGTGCAGTGCCTGGCATATAGTGGACATTCAGGAAAAATGACTTTAATGAATCAACAAAACTGGCAGCTTTGGGTAATAGCCCAAGTAAAGCATCTTGGGAAGACTGTGAAGTAGTGATGGCCTGAATTCAAATGCAAGCTTCCTTGCTTACTAGCAAGTTGGTTAACCTCTCTGGGCCTCAGTTTCATCACCTGGAAAGTGGGGGTTTAACATATGTAAGCATAAGTGTCTCTGGGTTCTTGTGAAAATTCAATAAAATGACATAGCGCATTGCCTGGCACTTAAGAAACACTCAGTGAGTAGTAGCTGCTGTTAGTTTTCTGGCAGCTGTGCATTTTCCCAGATGTTCTGCCAGGGGTCATGAATAACTTTATGGTTCCGTGTAGAGGAAGCTGCACCGGTGATGGTCTGTCAGATGTTACTCAGGAGTGGGGACAGGCCTGCTGGGAGGCCTCCTTCACTGTGTGGCTCCTCAGGTGAGGGGACCTGTCTGTAGCCTTGGAAGGACCTGTTCTAACCTTTGAGCTGAGTAGCCATTGGTGGCAGGTGGGAAACTGTCATCTCTGTGAAGATCCTGCAAAGGAGTCACTTCTAGTCCTCAAAGACAGACATTCCCAGGATCCGGTCTTCCCTCTGCTCAGGTTCTGCCTTAACAAGCAACTTGGCTCCTCTGACCAGGAGGCCTTAGAGAGGCCTCCCGCAGGCCCGGTCTCCTTGCCATGTGCCTGCTCAGCCTCTCTGCCACCTCCTGCTCCCCACCTGTTAGAGGCCTAGGGGGGCAGGTTTGCTTAGTTGAACTGTGATTATAAAAATAATAGAATTGATTTTTTTAATTCAATTTTGTTTTTATCAAAGTGTCATGTCACTTGCTACTTACAAGTCCAGAGCATTAAAAGGCCTCTGTCAAATAATAGTGATCCACTGCCCTACCCTTTCTTACCCCCGCCCTGATGACACCCTGCTCCTGTGTTCTCTCTCTTCTCTTTTTTTTTTTTTTCAAATTTTTGATTGTGGTAAAATACACATAACATAAAATTTACCATCTTAACCATTTTTAAATGTACAGGTTAATGGTATTAAATACATTCATAATGTCGTGCGACCATCACCACCGTCCATCTCTTTTCAATCTTGTAAAATTGAAACTGTCCCCATTAACACTTAACTCCCCATTCCCTCTCCCCGCAGCCTCTGGCAACCCCCATTCTACTTTCTGACTCTACGAATTTGACTACTTTAAATACCTAATATAAGTAGAATCATATGGTTTTTGTCCTTTTGTGACTGGTTTATTTCACTTAGCATAATGTCCTCAAGTTTCATCTGTGTTGTAGCATGTGTCAGAACTTCTTTTTTAAGGCCGAGTAATATTCCATTGTATGGATATACCATGGTTTGCTCACCCAGTCATCTGTCAGTGGATTCTTGGGTTGTTTCCACCTTTTAGCTATTGTGAATAATGCTGTTATGAAATATACAAATCTCTCTTTAAGCCCCTGCTTTCAGTTCTTTTGGGTGTATACCCAGAAGTAGAATTGCTGGATCATATGGTAATTCTATTTTTAATTTTTAGAGGAATCACTATACCATTTTCCACAATGGCTGCACCATTTTACATTCCCACAAACAGTGCACAAGGCTTCCAGTTTCTCCACGTCCCTGCCGACACTTGTTACTTTCTTGGTTTTTTGATAGTAGTCGTTGTAATGGGTGTGAAGTGGTATCTCATTGTGGTTTTAATTCGAGTTTCCCTAATGATTAATGATGTTGAGCATCTTTTTATGTGCTTATTGGCCCTTCGTATATCTTCTTTGGAGAACTGTCTGTCTGAGTCCTTTGCCCATTTTTGAATTGAATTGTTTGGTTTTTTGTTATTGAGTTGTAGGAGTTCTTTATATATTCTGGATATTAATCCCCAAATATGTGATTTGAAAATATTTTCTCTCATTCTGTAGGTTGTCTTTTTCTCTGTTGATAGTGTATTTTGATGCACAAAAATTTTTTTTTTTTTTTTTTGAGACAGAGTCTCACTCTGTTGCCCGGGCTAGAGTGCTGTGGCATCAGCCTAGCTCACAGCATCCTCAAACTCCTGGGCTTAAGCAATCCTCCTGCCTCAGCCTCCCGGGTAGCTGGGACTACAGGCATGTGCCACCATGCCTGGCTAATTTTTTCTATATATTTTAGTTGTTCAGCTAATTTATTTCTGTTTTTTTAGTAGAGACGGGGGTCTCGCTCTTGCTCAGGCTGGTCTTGAACGCCTGAGCTCAAATGATCCGCCCACCTTGGCCTCCCAAGTGCTAGGATTACAGGCGTGAGCCACTGTGCCTGGCCCTGATGCACAAATTTTTAAAAAAATTTTTATGAAGTCCAGTTTGCCTATTTTTTCTTTTGTTGCTTGTGCCTTTGGTGTAATATCCAAGAAATCGCTGCCAAATCCAATGTTGTGAAACTTTTGCCCAGGCTTTCTTCTAAGGATTTTATAGTTTGAGCTTTCACATTTAAGTCTTTGATCCATTTTGAGTTCATTTTTGTGTATGGTGCTAGGTAAGGGTCAACTTCACTCTTTTGCACGTGGAGATCCTTTCTTCCCAGCATCATTTGTTGAAAAGACTTTCCTTTCCCTATTGAATGTTCTTGGCATGCTTGTCAAAAATCGTTTGACCATACATGTGAGGGTTTATTTCTGGGCTCGCTGTTCTATTCCGTTGGCCTATATGTCTGTCTGTGTGCCAGTACCACGCTGTGTTGATTACTATAGCTTTGTGGGAAGTTTTGAAATCAAGAAGTATGAGACCACTGACTTTGTTCTTCTTTTTCAAGATTGTTTTGGCTATTTGGGGGTCCCTCAAGATTCCATATGAATGGATGAGTTTTTCTATTTCTATAAAAAATGTCAATGGGATTTTGATAGGGATTGCATTGAATCTGTGGATTGCTTTGGGTAGGACTGACATCTTAACAATATCAAAGTCTTCCAATCCTTAAACGTGGAATGTATTCCCATTTATTTATATCATCTTTAATTTCTTTCAGCAATGTTTTATAGTTTTCATTGTACAAGTCTTTCACCACCATTATTGTGTTTTTAGGGTGATTCTGGAAGGTAAAGGAGAGAAATATTCATCTTAATTATTTCTTTTTTTCTTTGTGACGACATATACACACTATAAAGCATTCTTTCCACAGACTTTTTGTAGAAAATTTAGCAACTAAAGGCAGAGGGAAGACAACGTCAGAATCACTGCTGACAATTTTGGTGTCTCTCCTGGTAGTTTCTTTTTTGGATATAGTTTTGTGTTCTTGTGTCTGTGTCTACACCTATGTAGCCTCCTTTCCGCTTGTTGTAAGTATCACCCGGGCATCTGATGTCTGGGAGACACACCCGGCCTCACCCAGCTGGTGAGTGTGGATCCCGTTGAGGGGGTCACCTTGGGAAAGGGGCTCATAGACTTGTGGGGCTCTTGCTCAGGGCGGCCCTGGGCTGCTCTTTGGGGACCTATGTGAGGTGCAGGAATTGACAAGAGGTGCTTGGGGCTCTGAGTCAGTTCAGATTCAGAACAGCATTGTTGGAAAAACCTATTAAAGAATTCACTTTGGTGGACCAGATGCTTATGTGGGTGTGTGAGGTTTGGTGGATTTGACATGAGAAAAGAAAAGCCTGATCAGTTCAAGTTTACTAGCTATTGTGTCTTCCTCCCCCTCCCCCAAGAATGTGGGGTCATCACCACTGTCCCTTGCCCTTCACTGGTACCACTTAAGAGACCAGCGGGTAACGACACCAATCGGATATCAGACTGAGGTGGGGGGCGGGGGAGGGGATGGGAGTATGCCTACACAATGAGTGCATTGCGCACCGTTTGGGGAGTGGTAACACTTGAAGGTGCTGACTCGGGAAGGGGGGGTGGGGAAGGGAGGGATATATACCTACATGATGGGTGCAATACGCACGACCTGGGGAACAGACACGCCTAGAGCTCTGATTTGGGGGGAAAGGCGGTACAGGAGCAACGTATGTAACCTGCAATTCTGTATCCCCCATAACAAGATGAAATAAAAAAAAAAAAAAAAGAGACCAGCGGGTAGAGATGAAGAGAGAGCCAGGTGTTGGTTGGGTAGAGGGATGACTGTCTCCCCCAGGTTTCACCTCAGTCCTCTGTTTCCTTCCCCCAACCCTCCTCACACATCCACAGGTGTTTGACAACACCCCGGCTGCCTTGGACGGCACGGTGGCGGCTGGCGATGAGATCACCGGTGTCAATGGCAGGTCGATCAAAGGGAAGACTAAGGTGGAGGTGGCAAAGATGATTCAGGAGGTGAAGGTAAGGGCTGTGGGGGCCCAGGGCGGCCACACCCACTTCTCAGGTGCCAGAGGCCCCCAAAGCCTGGAAGGGGGGGTTGGCCCTCGCTGTTCCCCTCCTCGGCACATCAGGGTCAGGGTCACGCTGCAGCCTCCCTTGGTTTATCCATCGTTCATTCAGTAGATACTAATTGTGCTCCAGGACTTGTGCTGAGCCTTGGCGAGAGAATGGGCAGCAAGACTGCAAGGTCCCTGTGAGCTCCCAGGGGAGATGACAGACTCAGAACTGTGCCTCTGGGCAAGCCAGTGTGTCCCCAGTCTGGGCTGGAGCTGAAGCTAAAGGGCCAGGGTGAACCCACTGGGGTCAGTAGACACCAGTCTTGTCAGCCGGCCTTGCTGGCCTGGGAGGGCTGCGAGGGAGCGAGGCGCGCCCCTCCCCACCCCTATGGGAACTCGCAGTCCACTGGGTCCTCCTAGGCCCACAGATGCCCAGGGACCCCTCTCTCAGGCCAGCTGGTCTGTCCTGTAGACATCACACACTGCCTGCTCCCTGCTCTCCCGCGACCCCTGCTGCTCCAGGCCAGGGCCTCTCCCCACAGGGACCCTCCCTGGATGGCAGGCAGCATCCTGGCCAGCCTGGAAGCAAGTGTGCAGCCTTTTTGCCATTTCCTAGAGATGTGGCTGCTGGTAACTCTTGGGAAAGCGATACAGTGAAAGAGCTAATGTGAAGGAGGCACGAAGCCATGGGATGGTTTAAGTCTCAGAGGCAAGGGTCCCAGCTGCGGACTGTGGCCAAGTGTCTCAGCTTCTTCACCCCGGCCATCCACACCGCTCCGCCTCCTCCCTGGCCCCGCCTTCATCCCCTATGTCGTGGGGACCTGTTCCAGCTGCTTCTCCACCCTCTCCCCTGTATCCTCCTGGCCTGCTCCCGAGTCACCCCCTCCCCCTGCCCCTCTCATTCCTTCCTGCAGGTAGCAAAGTCCCGATCCTGTAAGTTGTCCCGCCAGAGCCCCCTCTAGCTGTAGGACAAACCAGGGGCTGGGGCTGGGGCTGCGTCTCAGCTCTGTTGTATAAAAGGAAGCTACAGGGTTCGTTGAGACCTCAAACACCACTCCACGTGGTTAGGGTATCACTGTCCTGGGCATGACCTGTTGGGCAGAGGAGCTGATCTTGGAAAATAGTCACAGGGTGCTCCACTCTGGCAGAGTTGGGCTGTGTGTGCCCCCCTCTCCAACATCCCCTCCCCTCCCCGCCCCTTCTCTGTGTCCTCTGAGGCTTGTCTCGAGCCGGCCCCTCAGGTTGCCCATGAGGACGGGAGCGTAGCCTTGGTTCACCCAGGAATTCCCCAGCTCCCACGTTTGGGTGCTGGGCAGGGATTACTGTCCCAGCTGCCAGTGTCCCGAGGGAGAAAGCGATCTGCTGTGGTCGCAGAGCCGACCCAGAGCCTGGGGCTGACTCCCACTGCTGTGCCCTCTCCTTACCCGACAGCTGCTGTCTGGGCAACCCCTGCCCAGCTCCCCCCACCCCCCAGCACACTCCGTGTTGCATTCTGGGGAAGCGGTTCACCCCTGACTCTCACTGCGATGGCTCATTTTGGTTTCCCTTCAGGACTCAATTTTTAAATCCTGTTTTATATTTGGATAGACTCTGTCCTAAATTCAGGGGCCTTTAGTTTGCAAGGACGAGAGTGACCCCGGTGGCCTCACGTGGTCAGGGAAGTCTTCTCGGGGGAAGCACACACCTTTGCCCAGAGGCCCTCTCCTGAGCAGTTGCTAGAATGCACTTTGTGTGACTCTGATTCGCACCGGCCTCCCCTGCTGGACTTGAGCCCTGTAGGGTCGCTCCAAAGGGCCACGTCACAGACCTCAGCCCAGCCCCTTCATCGGGCTCCGGGTTCTCATGACCTGCAGATCCCAGGGTCCACAGGCCTCGCCAGGGGAAGGGGCTTGGGGTCCAGGAGACTCTGTCACAAGTCTGCCTGTGCTGCTCTTCCAGGGGGAGGTGACCATCCACTACAACAAGCTGCAGGCGGACCCCAAGCAGGGCATGTCCCTGGACATTGGTAAGCTGGGCCAGAGCAGTAGCGTCCCGGGGTTCCACAAGCCCCCCAGCCCTTGTCCTCCCCTTATGACACTAGCATCGATAGTTACGTGGCTGTGGGCTGACATTTTCTGACCAAGCAGATCTGAAAGGCCTGGGAGGACCTGGGTGTGCTCCCCTATGGCTGTTCCTGGACCCTGTCCCTGGTTTCTCACCGCCCCGTGTTTCACCTCCAACTCCACCCCCTTGGCCACCTCCTCTGGGATCTTACTGCCCCAGGGTTGTCCTTCGTAGGCCAGCCCCTCTGCTTACTGTGGCCCAGGTCCTCTCCCTTGAGTCAGGGAGTGCAGCCAGCCCTGGCCTGGTGCCTCGTGCCCCCTGCACAGCCCCTCCCTACTGGCCTCTTTGCCATCGCACCCTGGGAAGACTCGAGGTCTGAACAGGCCCCAGGCACTGGGCAGAGGTCAGAGGCCAGCCCTTCTGCACACGGCATGCCCTGGGGCAGGCTCCCCCACGCTAGAGCGGCTGGGCCTTGGCTCTGTAGAAACTTTAAGACTCAAGAGCTGGACAGTAGCTTCGAGTCCTCTGGACCAGCCTCACACTACGGATCAGAGCCTGAGCCCCAGAGAGGGCTCTGTGGCCCCTGGTGAGCACACACATCTCTCAGCTCCCGAGTCCAGCGACCCTTTTCCTACATCCTGGGCCAGAGCCGCCACCTCGGGGTTTCTAAGGAAAGGGGCTAAAGGCAGACTGACTCTGTCCTGGGGGTTCTTTCCCTAAAACCCTTTGGTTCCAACCCAGGTCCCTTTCCAAGGACTAAACCAGTCATGTACACTCACTGAGACTGGGCTCTGAGGCCTGTGGTCATTGATGGTGCCCATCGCTTTGACATAACCAGCCCAGGCACCGACCCTCCTCCTCCCCGCTCCTGCGGGACACCCCAGGTCCTGATGTGGGAGGGAGGAGGGGAAGAGGCTCTCCCTGGACACCTGGCAGCCTGTGTCGAGCCTGGGCAGCGCTAGGCCCTCAGCGCTACCACTAGCCGGTGTCGTGCACCAGGCTCTTGCTCAGTCATTTTGGTCTCTTTTCGGGCTCCCAACACCTCTGTGGAGTAGGGGTGAATGGGGCAGGGCCAGCCCCCTCTCCACTGGGACGCTCCCCGCTTCAGAGCCACCCCCAGCACCAAACCCCAGTTCAGCCCCTTCTGTCCCCTGCTGGTCGCTCCCTGTGTGTCCTGATGAGGCTGGGGGCACGGGTGGCCTGGGGGCCGCTACAGACTCTCCTTTCTCACCCGGCCCCAGTGTTGAAGAAGGTCAAACACCGGCTGGTGGAGAACATGAGTTCAGGGACTGCAGATGCCCTGGGCCTGAGCCGGGCCATCCTGTGCAACGGTGAGTCCGCTCGTCCCACCCACCTCTGGCCCCGGGGACTCGAGCCCACGCTCGAGGGGGAGGGGCACCACAGCTGCCCACCACGCAGTTGTGTGCCCCGCTGGCTTGGCCCTGGCCTCTGCCTGTGGGGCCAAGTCACCATCTCTGTGCGTCCCCAGAGGCCTCTGTAGCTCCCACAGAGTGCCCGCAGCTGTCAGCTGGGCCGTCCTTACAGTCAGTGTCCCCCAGGTCACAGATGAGGAAGCAGACTCAGAGTGGGGCGGTGCCTCAGCCCCCTGCCCGGGTTGTGCCCACCCCAGCCCTCACTGCCCACCTCGCCCGCCTTTCTCCAGGAGGTGGCGCTGCTGCCCTTGTCTCAGCAGGGCCTGCCCAGGGTTCTGGAGGTGGCTGCCCAGGCGCGGGTTGCAGGGGCACATAAACGCACATTTACACACACACTGTCACACATGCGTGCACAGCCCAGCATGTGTTCTCTCCCTGGGGTGGCCAATAAAACACTCGGTCCTGCTCCTGCCGTCGCCCGCCTGAGTTTATAAATAGCAGCAGCTCGGCGGTGTGCGTGGGGGGTGGATATAAATACCTATAGAAATTGTAGGCTCAGCTGGGCACGCTGGGCACGCTGGGCGCTATTGGCTAGGGACGTGGGGGTGGGGTCTGAGCCTGTTCCAAATGGTGCACAAAAGTGGTGGCTGCTATTTTCAGCCTCTTGGTGCCTATAAATCCTTGTTACTGTAGTTACCAGTCGTTGAGATGAAATTAGAACTGGTTGTTGTGTTTTTCCCCCTAAACCTTGCAATTTCCCCAGCCTTAAATAGGGTTTCTAAAATTGAAGCTGTCATGATGTCCCATGACCCAGCTAAAAACAACAGCACGACGCTTACGTGGCTCCTTTCCTGCCGGCTGGCTGGGTGCTGAGGCACCGGAGAGGCAGGGCCTGGAGGCCACTGGGTGGCCAGAGCCTCCAGGGGCCTCCGAGGTGCTCCCTTGCCCCATAGCCCACCACAGCCACCTTCCCTGCCCAGAGAAAGGCCCAGGCTCAGCCTCTGCTGCTCGCCTCTTGTCCTGCTAAAATCCCCTGCCCAAGTCAGCAAGGAGACTGGGGCAGGGAGCACCCTAGCTTGGACAGTCCCTGCGGTGTGACTTGGGCAAGTGGCTTTACCTCTCTGTCCCTTTGTTTTCTCTGTAAAATGAGAGTAGTCCCTGCCTCAAAGGCTCAGATTAAAGGGCTGACATGTGTCCAGGGAGCCTCCGGCAGGTCTGGCGCCAGCGCAGTAACTCAGTAAGTCGCTGCAGCTGGTGCTAGTAAAGCCCAGGCCCTGATCTGGGGGCCCCCTGCTCTCCAGTTGTCCCTAGTGGGGAGGTGTGTATGTACCGCACCTTCACGGGATAATGTTCTGTACAGAGTCGGCAGCAGCCTGGGAGGGAGAGCTCAGCGTCAGCTCATCGCCGCCCTGGCCCCTAGTCTGTCCCCATCGCGCCCTGCCCCGCCCCCATCTGGAATGCCTGAGCCATCCCTGGTGATCAGCCTCCTCCCGTTAGCAGCAGCCCTACCTCACCCCTGAAGTCCTTACTGTCACACTGCTGGTCATGGCCCGGCCACTGGTCTGTCTTCTGTTAGACTTTGAGCCTTGAGGGCAGGACTTGGGTGTCACTTGCCACAGTTGTGCCCTGGGCCTAATGCTGTGGCTAGCACACAGTAGGCACTTAATAAATGCCAGTTCAGCCAATGAATATGATCACCAAGGCCTTCCCCCAGTGTGAACCCTTCTTCAGAACCTTCTGGAACTTCTCCCCTCCCCAAATCGTGTTCTTCCTGCTGAGCTGTCCATGTGCTTCTCCTGAGTAGCGGCTGCCTCTGGCCTGCGGTAAAGTTAGGCTGACCGCCCTCTCCTGCTGACCTCCGCTGCCTTCCTCCGTGGCTGTGGGCAGGCGAGGCTAGAGGTGCGGGAGCCTCGAATGCCGGGCAAGGGCCTTCTGCCGGCCGTGGGGAGGGCCCAACCATTTACAAACGCCTCTGAAGCCAGCCGACCTGAGATGCCAACCCCCTTGCATCCCTGTCCTGATCCTGGTTCTCTGGGGCTGCCTCTCCCTAAGCCTCCCTCGGCTCCCTCTTCCTCCCCCACGGCTCACCGAGACCCCTGACTCCCTCCCTCTCTCTCCGGATCCGCACAGATGGGCTGGTGAAGAGGCTGGAGGAGCTGGAGCGGACCGCCGAGCTGTACAAAGGTGGGGGTGGCCTAGTCCCGGCACTGGCTCTGCCTGGGCAGCCCTGCTATCAGCAGAGTGGCAGTGGGGACACTGGCCTGTGAATTCTAGCAGCATGGCCATTAAGCATTCTTAAGAAGACATGCTTTTTTCTGAATTTAAAAATAATTCATACTGGGAACACTTATTCTATTTTATGGAATGAAGTGTTGCCCAATTCTAGAATCACAAATAAAGCCAATTGAGATCTTTAAACTTAAGAAAAATCATACCCATAAAAATTCTAATAATAGCATGTGGAGATGCAGTGAGAGCCCCAGGACCCGTGCTCGCCCAGGTGGCCCCACGGAGGCCCCGCGCCCCGTGTGCTGCGGAGTCCTGACTCCCGGCTCCCATCCGATGGGGCCCCTCACCTTCACCCCTGGGCCCCAGCGGGGCTGTGGGAAAAGTCAGCGGACCAGGACCCAGTGAGGGCCTCAGGGGTGGGTGGCTGTTCCCTGGGCCAGTGTGGTCCCTGCCATGTGTCCCCATCCCACATCACTTGGGTCTCTCCCACAGGGATGATGGAACACACCAAGAGCCTCCTACGGGCCTTTTATGAGCTGTCGCAGACCCACCGGGGTAATGGCATCCCCCATACCTGCTGTGTGACCCTGTGCCTCTCTGAGCTCAGTACCCCCTGTCTGATAACCCATTCCTCCCTGGGCCCCTTCTCACACCCATGCAGAGGGGGTCAGACCCATGGCATCTGGCCTCGGGCCAGCCTTGTGCTGGGCGTGGTCCTAGATGCTGGGGTGTAGCCATGGTGGGCCAGTGGGAGCATCTAGGTCAGTTGGCCTTTGAGGCCACAATAACGGGATGTCCGGGCCTGGCCTGCCTCCTTGCACTGCCACTGACGGTGCATGAGACCCTTCCTAATACACGGTCATATTTCCCACAACTCCTGTGGCTGGGCGGGACAGAGGGAAGGGTCACACAGCTCCCTCCGTGCTCCCCTTGCAGCCCTTGGCCTCCAGCCTGCCAGGCCCCCTGCCCTGCGTCTCCCCAACAAATCCCTGGCTTCTCCATTAGGGGGTCAAGTAGGGGCAGCCTCCAAGGCAAACTTGTCATGCAGCCTTTGGGGACGTGTTCTCCGTGATTGGGGTGCGGGAGCCCCAGCCAGCGGCCAGCGAGGCTTTCGTGAAGTTTGCCGACGCCCACCGCAGCATTGAGAAGTTCGGCATTCGGCTCCTGAAAACCATCAAGCCGGTAGGTCCCGTGGAGCACGCGTGTGTCCAGCACGTGAGGGTAGGGAGGGGACACGTGGCCTGCAGAAAGGGTCCTACACTGGAGTCAGAACGCCTGGGTGCAGGCTCTGGCTTGGTCACCTACACAGCTGACCGTGGGTAAGTCGCTGTGCCTCCTTGGGCCCCAGCATTGACCTCTAGGCTGGTTTCTGGCCCTGGCTCTGCCACTGAGTAACAGCTTGCTCTTGGCCTGGCCTTAGTCTTCTTATCCTTGGAATGGACAAGGCCTCGGGGAGCACCCTCTGCTTCTGACAGTCTGAGTCCACTAGAAGGGGTGACGCATCAGTGCCATTGTTTGTCACCCTGGCACTGCTGCCTGTGACATCCACCCACCCTCCCCGTCAGATGCTGACGGATCTGAACACGTACCTCAACAAAGCCATCCCGGACACTCGCCTCACCATCAAGAAGTACCTGGACGTGAAGTTCGAGTACCTGGTGAGTAGTCCCCAGGCGTCAGGCCCGCTGGGGAGAGCCCGCTCGAGATGTGCCCCGCTCCTGTCACCCACACCGTGGCAGGCAGGTCTGGGCCAGAACGTCCGTCATGTCTGATGAAGGATGTGGGACCGGGGGCCGGCGGAGGTGCAGCCTGGGCCCTTCCCTGACTGTGCTTGGGATGGGCAAGCTCTCCCTCCATCACTCTGACCCCTTGGGATTTTTTGTCACGTTTAACAATTGGTTAGACTAGGTCAGTGGTTGTAAAGTGGGTGTCAGTGGGTGTTAACGAAATTTACATTTAAATGATAATTCTGTGGTCAGAGGATTTGAGAAAAGCCCCATTAAGCAAGTCAGGGTTCCTTTGCTGCAGGCCTTCTCAGAGCCTTTGGGAGAGCCATGTGCAGTTGAGTGTTCAAGGGTCTTTCTAAACTCCTTTGACCATGGATCCCTTTTTTCCCAGAGCATCTCTTGGGACTTGAATTTGGTAACCCCTGGGCCTCTCTGAGCATGCGTGCCAGCCTCTCCCGATGTGTCCCAGCTTATCCCAGCTCGGGGGTTGCGGGACCAGGAGGCCTGGCCTGGCTGCCCCCCTCTGGGTGGGCCCAGCTTCCTGGGGTGGCCTGGGGGAACCACATGGGGGGAGCTGGGGACACCGGGGTGGACTGGCCACGCTGACAGCTTCGTCTGTCCCCCAGTCGTACTGCCTGAAGGTGAAGGAGATGGACGACGAGGAGTACAGCTGCATCGTGAGTGTCGAGGGGGGGCACACACCTTCCCGCCCCTGCCTCGCAGAGCCCCCGAATGTCCTGGGTCTGCCAGGGACAGCAGGTGGGTCAGGCCAACTGGGAGAGACCTGGGGGTTTAGTCGGACTCTCGTTCCTGGAGAGTTGGGGCCACTCACCCCCACCCCAGTCCCTCTGGGCCTCGGGTGCTAGCAGCTTGCGTGGGCCCACGCCCCACGCCTGCTCCCGGCCTCGGTCCCCCGCAGTTAGTAAGGCTCTTACAGGGAAAAGCTGACTTTCTTTACTTCTAAGAGGCACTTTTTATTTTTTAAATTTTTAATATTTTTGCTGTCAGGATCCGTCTTGTGGCCAATGTCCATTTATTTAATGTGGCAAAGGTTTGGGATTTTTGTTGTTTTTTTCCAAGCTCCAAAACTATTATTACTAAGTGCTGCTAACGGTTGCTGGCATCTTGGAAATCAAAGCAGCAAGGTGGCTTTAGAAAATGCAGTGCGGGCGCAGGGCTGTGAGTGGGGGAGGGGGTTAGCGCCACAGCCTTCCTGCCCCGTCTGTCCCTGCGCAGGCCCCCCTGTTCCGCCCAGGGTCCCTAATGGGCTCCCCCTGCCCCAGGCCCTAGGGGAGCCCCTGTACCGAGTGAGCACAGGCAACTATGAGTACCGCCTGATCCTGCGCTGCCGCCAGGAGGCCCGCGCCCGCTTCTCGCAGATGCGCAAGGACGTGCTGGAGAAGATGGAGCTGCTGGATCAGAAGCACGGTGAGCGCCGCGGGTGGGCGTCGGGGACCTGAGGGCCACGAACTACCTTAGTTCTTATGTGGCCCTCGGTATGGGGGGATACCATCTTCTCCCCATTTCAGAGATGGGGAAACTGAGACCCAGCGAGGTAGAGAACCCACCTGAGGTCCCAGGGTCCCCAGACGCAGGATGTAAAGCCTGGCAGGAGCCCACCCACCTCCCCATGGCCCGGCCTGGATGGGGCTGGCCCTGTGCTCTGGGCTCCATGGGGTGTGGTCCCTATCCACGCACCCTACGGCCTCCTCCATTCCCTGAACCGGGAGCCAGGAGGCCCGGGTTCTCCCGGGGTGGACAGTCATTGCCTCTGCCCTTCCCAGGGCATGAGGGGTCAGTGAGGTGCCAAGTGGGAAGCCCAGTGGGGAGAAGGTGGGCCAGGCGGGCTCGGAGGGTCTCCTCCGCAAGGCAGGCAGCCACAGCCCATTGGTGCCTGTCCCCTGCCCTCCCGCTCCAGTCCAGGACATCGTGTTCCAGCTGCAGCGCTTCGTGTCCACCATGTCCAAGTACTACAATGACTGCTACGCGGTGCTGCGGGATGCTGACGTCTTCCCCATCGAGGTGGACCTGGCGCACACCACCCTGGCCTACGGCCCTAATCAGGACGAGTACATGGACGGGGAGGACGAGGAGGAGGAAGAGGAGGAGGACACAGCAGCTGGAGAGCCGTCCAGGGATGCACGAGGGGCTGCTGGGCCCTTGGACAAGGGTGGAAGCTGGTGTGACTCCTGAGTGCCCCCATGGGGTGTGGCTCTGGGGGGTAGGGTGAGCGGGAGGCTGTGCATGGGAGTGGGGGCGGGGCTGCCGCACAAAAGGGTGGCGCATAAAGGCCTGCTGGCTTGGGGCCCCTGCCTCCCTGCTCCTCTGTCCTCACACAGCTAAGCTGGGCTCCTGCCCAGGAAAGGCACCGGGGCCACGGCCTGGGCCCTGGACACTGGCGCCTACCCCCACCCCAGCCAGAGGGAAAGCCTGGTCTGTGGACCTGCCTTAGGAAGGGGAGAGAGGGCAGACAGGAAGAGGGGTTGGAGGTGGCAGAAAGTCCTGGACTTGTTCCTTGTGGGCACTTTCACGGCCCCGCCCCTGGAGCTGCCAGGGTGGACAGCTGAGGTTGGCGCCACCCTCGCCTTGTCCCAGACTGGCCCGCCCAGCCCACACTCACACCTTGGCGGCCTTTATTTATTCTGTTCCCCAGCCCAGCCACTTCTCCGGCAGAGGGCTGGGCACTGGGCCTGTATCAAATAAACACAAACCCAACCGAGCAGTCTGCGCAGTGGCCTCACCCCCTCGCCTGCCTCCCTGGTCACGAGGTCGGGGCGGTATCTATTGACAGCTCCCCTTCTGTATGTCATTTATTCCTCACCGCTGCCCTGCGAGATCAGCACTGTTGTCCCCACTACAGCTGGGGACACGGGGCTCAGAGAAATATCTTGCTTAAGGCCACACCACATATGGGGACACAGTGGGATCTGAACTCAACCCCGCCAGGTCCTGAAGACTGGCCTTTGCCACCTGCCTCCCAGGCCTCCTGCTTCCTGGGGCGTTTGTAGCCTCCCTCGTCTTTGACTGCGGGGGTGACAGTGGTAAGGGGAGTGTTAACTCCAGGTGCACCAGGACACCTGAGTTTATCCTCTAGAGGGAGAGGGGCCCTCTTAGGAGGGTGAGGGGACGCAGATGCCTCGCTGAAGGCAGCAGGGCCAATGCTGTCACTGAGCACCTGGCCCCCACGCGGTCCCCAGCACGCCACGGGTGGAGTCCAGTACTCAGCCTCCAGCGTGCAAAGGAGGAGACGGAAGCAACACCAGGCCATGTTTCAACCCCACCCTGCCTGGGGACCTGTGCTCTTTGTCACAGGCAGGCCCCCTGCCACCGAGCAGCTCCCAGCCTGGAGCCCTACTTGCTGCAACCATGCGTCCCCTCTGCGGGAAGCTGCAGAGGGCAAACGGGGCTGAAGCCAAGCGCTGTGCCCTCCCAGCCCCGTCTCTAGGCTGGGGACGCTGCCCCCACCCTGCATGTGTGTGACACTTCCACACCCAATGCTGCCCAACTCAAGGCCAGCTTAGGGGGCCCTGGGGAGAAACTTCTAACTCCCTCCCAGCCCACCCTAATTCAGGTGGCAGCCACGGCCTGGGCAGAGGTGCAGGAACAGAAGCTTCGGTCTTTGAGCGCAGCTTTATCAACTCTAGTCTCCTGCAGATCCACGGCAGCCTCGCTGACCGGGCCAGGGCCTGGCAGGGCCGCCAGGCGGGTGAGGAGGGCAGCTCCCCAGACACCTGGGGACCCCACTGGAGCCCAGACATGGTCCCCAGGAGTGACCACCTCAGACCAGCCTCCCAGTGTGCTAGGCCCTCTGAGACAGGAAGCCACATTCCCAAGTCACTGGGCCACCCCAGTGCACCAGAGCTACACAGACTCGGAGGCCAGCCTTGGCTCTGCCTCCACCTCTGGTTCTGGGGACCTGACCCTGGGGCTCAGGACCTCCAGGGCCTCCAGGCTGCCAGGTTCCTCAGGGGCGGGGAGGGGCTCAGGGTCCCCTTCGGCCTCAGCTTCCTCAGTGTCACTGGCCTCACCCTCGGTGCCTGGGCCTGACAGGGCATCCTTAGAGCGGCGCAGGCAACAGTTGGTGGCAACAGCCATGAAGATCCCGGCCAGGGCCACCTCAGAGCCAGCCAGGTAGAAGATGATCTCGTAGTTCTTCAGAGCGTCCACTAGGCGGCCTGTTGGGAGGGGTGGGGGGTAAGGGCCTGCTGGGGCTCCCCCTTGCCTCCCCATACCCCCAGATAAAGGGTGGCACTGCCCTGTGGGGCTCACGGGACACACACACACACACACACACACACGGTCTTTATTCATACTCTACAGATGCAGAACCCCACACTGGTTCTGCAATGTGAAACCTTAAAAATGTCACTTGCCTTCCCTGGACCTCAACTTCCTAAGTGATGTGGGGCTTCTGGTTAGGCACCCCCTCCACCCTCTGATTCAGCCCCACAGTGTGCTGCGACTTGCTTGGCAGAGGGGATCTGGGGTGGCAGTGGGGAGGGACACTAGCCTTAGGTTGCTTTCCTGGGGCCACCAATTCTTGCCCTTGCCCCAGGGCCTCAGGGCCTGGCTCAGCCCTCCCGCCTACCTTCACCCACACTCCTGGCCTCCTGCCCCTTCCAGGGGCCCATGAGCACCCCAGAATTAGCATCAGCATGGGCTGGGAGGCAGGGCTTGGGGCCGGTACCTCCTATTCCCTTCTCTGTATTTTTGGAGGTTTCTATCATATGCACATATTACTTTCATCCTCAGGGAAATTTTTTTTTTTTTTTTTTTTTTTTTTTGTTGAGACAGAGTCTCACTTTGTTGCCCAGGCTAGAGTGAGTGCCGTGGCGTCAGCTTAGCTCACAGCAACCTCAGACTCCTCGGCTTAAGCGATCCTCCTGCCTCAGCCTCCCGAGTAGCTGGGACTACAGGCATGCGCCACTATGCCCGGCTAATTTTTTCTATATAGATTTTTAGTTGTCCATATAATGTCTTTCTATTTTTAGTAGAGACGGGGTCTCGCTCAGGCTGGTCTCGAACTCCTGACCTTGAGCAATCCACCCGCCTCGGCCTCCCAGAGTGCTAGGATTACAGGCGTGAGCCACCGCGCCCGGCCCTCAGGGAAATTTTTAATTGGAAATGTTTTCCCCCAAAATGTGGTTCCTCCGTGGGTTCCACCCTCCCTTTGGGGCATTCTCACCCCAGGTGCCTTCTCTGCCCATTAGATCACCCAGGGTCACACCAGAAATGGAAGTCGGGCCCTTGGGCTTCTGGGTGGGTTGGCTTTGTGGCTTCTGGTGGTGGCTTTGAGGGCCATCCACACACTGGCACAGGGGCTTTGCAATTCTCACTGGGTCAGGTGAGGTGACGCTTGATGAGGGCACTCAGCTGGCCCACCCCTGGAGGAAGGATGGGCAGCTTACCCCATCCCAGGTGCAGCCCCCGCCTGGCAAAAGTGGCCTCCCCGCCATCCCTCCATCCCACGGCCTGACCACAGCCCTCTCCTGCTCAAAGGCAGGCTCCCTGCTGTTTCAGGATAACCCAGCAACCCTGGGAAGACCCTGATGCCCACCACCCTCACCTTTCCAACCTTAGTTCCTGCCTCATTTGTGTAAGGACACAGGCCCCAAGCAACCCCCAGGGCTGTTCATGCTGTGCCCTCACCTGTGGGGCTCTGCCAAGAAGCCCTCCCTGACCAGCCTCATGATGGCGATTTCCTAAGGGTGACTGTGGTGGTGATTCTGCTCCTGCCCCCAGGTCTGGGTCCCCAAAGACACTGTCCCTATCCTGGTGACCCCTAGCGGCTGGGGACACTAAAGCATTCAGATACCATGTTTCAAAGGTGTGGGCATTTAGCATCAGGCACACCCAGGCTCTAATTCAGGTACTGCCACTTGTGCTAAACCTCTGTGCCTCAGTTTCCTCATCTGTAAAATGAGGATAAGCACCTGCACTTCCCAAGGCCTTTGTGCCAATACGTGAGTTGGCCGACGGGGCCAGCTGTCAGTGTTGGTTGGTTTCTTCCTGGCACCTTCCCTTGCTTCTCTGACCCCTCCCAGAGCTGGTGGTCCCAGCTTGGGGGAGGGGCTAATTGGCCATGGAGGGGAGCCCACCCACCAGGCTGTCTCTGTCGATGAGTCCCTTCCCCCACCCCTGGAAGTTCCATCTGGGACAGGAAGGGGGCTTCCCTTAGACTAAGGGGCACTAGGCCTCGCCACCCCCTCCTCCTGCGAAGCGCACCGGCGGAGGGCGGTCCGATGAGCACGGCCACGGCCTCCACGAGCAGCACCAGGCCCAGCGCGCTGGGGAAGCGGGGCGCACCCACGGTCGCCATGAGCACCTCGAACTGCAGCGCGCCCACCATGCCGTAGGAGAGGCCGAAGGCGATGCAGAAGGCGACGAGGGCTCCGTAGGAGCGCGCGCGCGCACTGCTCAGGTCCGTGAGCCCGTTGGCCAGCAGGGCCAGGCTGAAGAGATAGGGCACCCGCGGTCGCAGGCGCGCCAGGCCCGCCAGGGCGCCGCACGCTGGCCGCGCCACGATGTCTACGAAGCCCACGATGGATAACAGGAAGGCGGCGTCGGCGTCAGGCACGCCCGCGTCCTTGGCGTAGTTCACCAGCAGGATGGCGGGCACGAAGAGCCCGAGCGCCATCAGGAACTTGGTGACCGCGTACACCACGAAGGCGCGGTCGGCACACACAGCCACGTCCAGCAGCCGCCGGCGGGTGCGGCCGCCAGGGGGCGCCTCGCGCACGCGCAGCCCCTCGCCCTCCGCCTCCGCGTCCGCCTCTCCCGCAGAGTCCCCCGCCAGGTCCCGGGCGACGGCCCCGCGCGGCGGTGGCCCCGGCCCGGGCGGCGGCCGCATGACGGCTCCGCACGCGCAGCAGTGCAGCAGGAGCCCGCCGAGCAGCAGGAAGCCGCCGCGCCAGCCGAAGTGCTCGAGCAGCTGCTGGCCGAGAGGCGACAGCACGGACAGGAACACGGGGCTGCCCGCCGCCGCCAGCCCGTTGGCCAGAGGCCGCCGCCGCTCGAAGTACAGCCCCAGCATGATGAGCGACGGCTGGAAGTTGAGGGCCAGGCCCAGGCCTGCGGGCGAGGCGGCGCTGGAGGCGGCGCGGTGCGGGGCTCCCGGGCGTCCCTCCCAGCCCCGGGCAGGAGGGAGGGGCCGCGCCCGGCGGGGCGGGCAGACCGGAACCGAGCCAGGGACTTTGAGGACGGCCCGTCGTGGGGAAACTGAGAACAGGTCTTGCGGCCAGGACTCCCGAACACCCCCTCCACACACACACCGCCGCGGGGAGAGCAATGGGCGCCCTCACCTGTGAGCACCCCAGCCGTCAGGTATACCTCCAGGAGGCGCGTAGCGAAGGAAGCTAGGACCATGCCCGCCGAAGCCAGCAGCCCACCCGCCAGCATCACTGGGCGGCAGCCAAAGCGGGTCACGAGGATGCTGGACACGGGGCCTGTGGGCAGGGCAGGGTCACCACCCGGTTTGGGCCAATCTCCTCTGCAGTGGACGTGCCCCAGATTTTGCACCTCCCAGCCCTAGAAGACGGTCTCCGAGGGGTAATTCCCCGCTCAGGGACCAGAGAGGGCAGTGTCTGGGCAAGATCACACAGCTCAGGTGGGACAGATCAAGGAGACAGCGCCTTGTCGAGGGGGAGGGACGTTTCCTAGCCTGGAGCACCATCCCCCCATGCCCACTCCTGAGAACCTGGACCCAAAGCAGGAGGCTTCCACTCCCCCCTCCCCCCGCACAGCCTGGACTCCCTGCATCGTTCCTCCCCGGGCCGTCCCCCCACTGCTCCCAGGATGAGATCCCCAGCTCGTCCCCCCCTCCACAGGCGGTTAGGGCTGCCTGCCGGGAGGGGGGTTGCTTATTTAGATTCACTGTCCCCACCTGTAAAATAGGCGGGTGTGGGTCTGTTGGCGGGACTGGTGGGGCCCCGCGCACTGGCCACCCTTGCATGACAGCCACCTGCGCTGAGCTCCATGTCTGGCCGAGGTCCCCTTCCAGCCCTCTCCTCCCCTCTTTCTGGTGCCGGGGTTTCCGCAGGAAGGAGGGGTTTCCGTGCCCGCTGATGGTCTGGGGCATGCTCAGGGGGTCGGGTGTCTACTAGTTCGGGATCTCGAGGGCCGGGCGGGGGCGCTGACCCGTGCCGTAGAGCATGGCCAGCATGATGGAGGACACCCAGGCCGTGTCGCTGTAGCCGGCGCCGAAGTCGCGCATGAGCGCGCGGAAGAAGACGCTCACGGCCTTGGGGAAGCCGTAGGCGAAGCCGGTGACCACGAAGCAGGCGCCCAGCACCGCCCAGCCCCAGCCGCCGTCTGGGGGACCCACGCCCCGTCGAGGGCCGCCAGCGCCCATCGCCACTCTCTGCGGGAGGAGGTGGGTGACAAGAGAGAGCCTCTGGGTCTGTAACCCAGAGAAGGAGTGGGATGGAGACCCACGTGGGGAAACTGAGGCATGGACTACCCACGGGAGCCCAGCTCAGGTCATGGAGCCAGAAGGGGAAACTGAGGCAGGGACCTCACCCAAAGTCTCCCTGTGCGGTGAAAGATGAGGGAAGGATAATGGTGGGTCCCACCTGAGACTTGACTTCCCAAAGGCTCCCTCTGGAGGGCATTTCTCACCTGTCAGGACCTAGCGGTGGCGGAAAGGGTGCAGGCAGGTGGAGAGCCGCAGCCAGATTGTGCTGGGAGGTGTGCCTCAGGACGCCAGTGTCCCCCTGTATGTGTGAGGGTCTTGGGACAAAGGGAGCAAACCCCAGGGGGACGGATGCCGGCTGCAAAAGGGCCTGTGTGAGGGAGGTTTTCCTCTTTGGCTTTGCAATATGTTCCTAATTTTTCTCAATGATTGGGAACAACTGTCGTCATCAGAACATTAAGGGGGGGGAACCACTTTCGACAGAACGTTAGCAGGGGAGCTGAGCTCCAGGTCATCCCAGCTCAGCCATGGATTTGCTCCATGACTTGGGCAGGTCCCCTGGCCTAGCTGAGCCTCAGTTTCCTCACCTGCAAGATGGGTGATTGGGCACCCCCCAGGCCAGCTGGGAATCTTGTGGGGAGGGGCTGGGGCTCTGGCTCCTGCTAGACAGGTGGGGACCTCAGGGGGTACTGGGAGAGAGAGCTTCAGCCCTCCAACCCCTCCATGCACAGAGAACGGCTCCAAAGTCTCCTGGAGCTGCCCCCGGGGGTTCTCTCAGCAGCCCGTGTACCTCAGAGCCAGCATGGACCAGCCCAGAGCTGGGGCAGGAACCCAGGGCTCCAGGCACAGCCTCCTTCTCTCCCACGGCCCCGAGCTCCTGGGGTCTCCCTCCTGGCACCGTGTACTACCGAGACCCCCCTCCCCAGTGGTGTCTGGGACTCTGCCCCTCCCCTACTGGGACCAGATTCTGGCTTTTCCTGTCTGTTGGCCTCTCGTCACAGCTGCAGCCACTTGAGGATGGAGACGAGAGCGTGGCCCCTGGCAGCCTTTACCCCCCCCACTCACCTGAACCTGCCTCGTGGGTCTGGGTTTCGGGCCTCACATCGCCCCAGGCCTGCAGGGAGGGGCCGCCAGGGCAGCCCCCCGGGAAGCTTACCCTGATGGGGGCTCCGTCTCCAGCTTCCCACCAGCCTCTGGATCAGCCACCTGCCCGACTCCCGCCTGATGCTCCCCCTCTGGGGCCTGGGGCTTAGAGCGTTTCCCCTCCCCCACCCCACCCAGATAAGAGGCTTTGCTTAGGAGGGGAGAAGAAACAGGGAGGACAGGGCCAGGCCCGGCCTCTGCAGTGGGGCTCCCGTCCAGTCTAGGGATAGGACAGCCCGCCACCTCCCGGAGCCCCAGGCGAGGACACGCAGAGCCCTCCCCAGGGAGGTCCTAGTCTGGTGCTGGGGGCGCAGCCCTGCCCTGGAGAGACCCTACCAGCCCTAATCACCACATTCCAGGAGGGGCTCAGTGGTTGTCCCCTGGATAAGGCTAATCCAGGCCTGAGAGTCTGGGAATGTGGGGGCGGAGGGGCCAGAACAAAGGGTGCTGTGTCCCAGGCCACCTAAGGGTAATTTGCTGGTGGTCCTGGCCCTCGGCCACAGCCCCCCTCCCCCCCACTTGGAGTAGCCACTATTTCCTGGGGAACCCAGGGGCTGAAATGAGATGCAGGTGACAGTGTGGAGATGAAGGATGGAGCTTGCAGGCTCGGGGGCACCCCCCCCCACCAAGAGTTGCTCAAAATGAGGGGCTGAGAGTGAGACAGGCCTCCCAGGAAACGACCCCCTGGACCCCATTCTCCAGGGAGGGTCTCCATCCCCAGCCCTCTGCCCTGTCCCCCAGATCAGACACCACAGTTCCGACTGCCGTGTCCACTTACTTTATTTCTCATTGTTTACAAAAGTTAAAAGGGACGTGTTTGGGGAGGGAGGGTGGTATGAGGAGCTCCTCCCGTCTGGGGCAGAGAAGCGGGAAAGAGGTTTGGGGCAAGAGGTAGGCCCCCCAGGGAGAGTCCTGGGGCCCCAGGAGGGGAAGAAATTGTTCCCCAGTTCCACCTGCTTTACTGTGAAGGTCCAGACCCCAGGCCAGCACCCGCGGACCTGCTGGGGCTGGGGCTGCGGTTTGGGGAAGGGCAGCCACCCCCAGTCTCAGGGTCCCACTTAGATCCCTTGCTGCTGCTGCTGCCGCCGCCAGCTCTGCACAGCCCCCAGGCAGGTGTGCGGGGTACACCTCAGACCCCCAATGGAGGAAGGCGCCTCAGCGGATGAGGGGCGCTGAGCGGTCGTTGGTGACGGTGGGACGTAGCTTTACAGTGGCAAAGGGATTCGTGCCCCTGTAGGGAGAGAGGCTGGAATGAATGAGGGCCCAGGAAGGCTGCTGGGCAACTGAACCAGGTGTCCATGTCTGCCTCCTGCCCCCACCAAGTCACCTCCACCCACCCCCAGCAACGGGACTCTTCTGGCCCCCGAGTGAGGACTCACCTCGGGAAGAGCTCTGGCGGGTGCTGCTCCCAAGACATAAGTTTCTGCAGGGGGATGGGGAAGGGCCATTTGCTGGGCAGAGGGGCAGGCGAACCCCTCCCATCAGGGACCAGAGGGCCCTGCCAAGCCACCTCCCAGGGAACGAGACCCTGGCATTCTGAAGCCCAGAATGCCGTCGGGCCTCAGAGCTGAGAAACCTCTATGCTGGAGTACCACCTCCTAGGCCTAAACCCCCCAGGATGAGAATGGGTGAACCCATGGGGAGGTGCCCCCCTGCCCTAGGGTCCTGCCTTCTAGTCCCAGCCCATGGGCCCCGGGGAGCGGGGAGGAGAAGCTTTCGGGTGTAGTGCCCGCCCCCCACCCATAGACACCTGGGGCTACTGACCCTGAGAAGAAAGCTTTCCCCCCACCCTCTACCCCAGGCTCAGACCCCACCCACCCCTCTCTGCACAGCGGGGCAGACTGAGGCTGGTGAAAGAGGACAGGGCAGGGGGATTCCTGGTCTCCTGCCTCCCTGCCCGCCGGATGCGCCGGGGGTGAGGACAGGCTGGGGGCTCACCTTGACATCACTGGCCGCCCCCATGCTGCCCATGCTGTTTCGGCGGCTGCCGGGCAAGGGTGTAGGTGCAGGGCTGGGGGCGTGACTTGGCACCCGGCTCGGGGTACGGGAGCGAGACTGGCCATCCCAGTACTCTGAGGAGGCTGTGGAGTTGCCCGGCCGGTCCAGGAGGTCATCAAGGCTGTGGCTGCCCCGGAGTGGGTAGGACCTGAGTCCGGAGAAAGGGGGTCAGAGGGCTGGGGGCCTTGCTGCACCGGAGCCCACCTGCTGGGCCCCTGGGCATCCTCCAGCCTCCTCCTTGCACCTGGGTGAAAGGAGGCCATGGCTTGAGGGAGGCCCTGAGACAAGGCAGAGGGATGGACTCAATGGCTGGCCGGGTAGAGAGATGGGGGCGCCTGGGATGTGGTTCTCCAGGGGCTGGAGGGGGCTGGGCTCACTCAAGACTGTACCTCATAGATGCCTCCCTTGGTGGGCAGGGACACCCCCCCACTGGAGTCCCCAGCTCTGCCTCACCCCTAATTACGCAGGTACCTGGAAGGCAGCTCATTCCCGGGGTTCATGGAGGTCATGGGGCTTAAGGGGGCCATGGGGTTCACGGGCACCTCCTCCAAAGGCTTCACATAGGCCTCGGGGAACCAGCCGCCCCTGTGGGGCAGAAGCAGAGGGTCCTTTAAGCAAGGCCGAGTGATCAACAATGACCAAAACAAATCCCAAGCGGGTCAGACGATTACTGCGCACTGCTGTGTGCCCGGCCTTGATCCAGGGCTGTGTGGATAGTAACTTGGTCAGTCTCATGAAGGAGGTCTTTTCTGGCATTCAAGGCCTTAAAGAGTCTGACTCTAACTCACCCGTCCAGCCCTATGTCCCACCAGGGGCTGGGGCAGCTTGGAGAGGGGGAAGCAGAGGTCTGAGAAGGAAAGCAAGGACGCACTGGCCAGCTTCATTCCCTGCTCACTGGGCACCACCGTGGGCCGTGCACACAGAGCAGGACACGGTTCCTCCTCCCCAGAAGCTCCCAGCCTGCGGGGAGACAGCCCCACAACTGCTGATTACAAGGCAGTGTGCTTAAGGGGGTCGGCAAAGGGGTAGGGGAGGACCACAGGCAACGGCAGGCGCCCAGAGGAAGGGCACCCAAGCCCAGGGTGCCTGACTTCAAATCCAGTGCTCTTTCCGCCTCACCCCTCTACCCCAGGCCGGTCCCAGGTGATCTGCAGGCAGAGCTCTGAGCCTGCACCCCTGCTCCGTAGCAGTCCGTTCCTGCTTTTGGATTCTGCCTAGGCTGGGGGCTCGTGACTTCAGAGCCCGGTGTGGGGAGGGAAAGAAACTGTGCTGCTCCTGAATCTTTCCAGACTCCACAGAGCCCATGGGATTCTTGGAGACACCTGGGAAGGTGTTCTCCAAAGAGCCGCCTTAGACCCCAAATAACCCAATCAGGAGCATCCTCACCTCAAGGTAACTGGAAGCTATTTCATCTCAAACTGGCAGGACAGAACCATTTCAGTATGTTGACTTCTGTTTTCACCTCAAGGTGCTGACTCATGATAAAATGTGCCATTTTCCCTAACCTATGAGTCACAGAATGAATAATGGTGTTCCCAGGGACGTGATGGGAGAGCGCTGGTCTAGGAGGTTTGTCATCAGGCCCCCAGGAAGGTTGCTACACACCTGTTGTCTGATGGGGGTCTGCAAGGCGAGCATTCCAGGGGCAGGTGGTGTCCCTGTCCTCAGTCTCTCCCCAATGACCCCGTTCCATTCCTGGTCCATGTGGTCACCTGCCCAGCCACGGACCTTTGCACCTATGAACCCTCCATGCATCACCCATGCCTCCACTCACCCATCTGTAACCCATATGGGCAGCCACCCAGGGGCCACCCATCTCCTGTGTATCCGCTAATCCACCGATCACCCCTCACCTCTCCGATCACCCATCAGTGTCTGCACCCCACATGTGCAATCCTCCCATGCCCCCCATCACCCAGTCAGTCCCCCCATCTACACACCCACCTGTCCATCCACTCGTACAAATGTGAACCCTCCTACCCACACTCATCCCCTCACCCACTGTCCTCCATCCACTCAACCACAGACACACACACACCCGCCCCCAACCCCCGCCTGCGCATCCCTCCGTTCGTGCCCCTCTCCCTGCCTCATTCATTCCTCCCCTCCTACAGCACTCGTGGGAGCAGGCACCCCACGCTCTGGCTCTCCTGTCCAGGAAGCCCTGGGGGGGGCACTGCCTGGCTCCAGCCAGCTCCCAACTCCTCCTGCTTCTCCTGCAGGACAGTGGTCCCTGCATGCTCCCTCTCTGGCTGCCAACCCTGCTGTCCCCTCCAGGCTTTCTGAGGCCACAGTGTATGGACTTCTCCATCTCCCCCTCCATGAAGGGTGTCAAAACATATTGGTTTGGGTTCTTTAAGGATTTCCACTGCGCATGACTGCAAGGAGGTGAGCACATTTCAGCCTGGCATTCACTGCCACCTAGCCACACACCCACCCTCATCCACCTGCCCACCTGTCCCTCATCTACTCAGCACAGGCCCCCTCCACCATCAGAGCTCCAGGGCTGCGCAATGCGGGGCGCACAGCAGGTGCGCAATCAACGGTGTTTCCTCCATAACGTTTCACTCCTTTGGGAGAACCTGCCCATCCCCCCTCCTCTAGCATCTCGCAAGGTCCACCCTGGACTTGGTGAGGATGCTCTTCCTACCCCCAGGGAAGGGATGAGGAAACTGAGGCAGGTGTGGGCAGGGAGGAGAGGAGAGTCGTCTGGGGCCCTGGGGGAGGCGAGGGAGGTCTCAGTTGGGGCCAGAGCCCAGGCCCCTGGGGCTCCTTCCCACCCATGCTGCACCCTGGGGCTCCCACTCACGTGGACGAGCCCTCCAGCTTGCCGTAGAGCCAGCCGTTCTGGGCCTCAGGCACTAGCACCTCCACGATGTCTCCCGCAGAGAAGCGCAGCAGCGTGTGGTTGGCGCCCTCCGAGTGGGAGACCAGGGCGCGGACCCTCCTGGCGCCCCCGCTGCTTCCGCCGCCGCCCGGGCGCTCGCCGAAGGAGTTGGAGCGCGAGCACTGGGTGCCGCTGGCGTAGAGCGAGGCTGCAGGGCGGGAAGTTCTCCCTCGCGTCTGCCCTCGATCCCTACTACTGCAGCCCCGCCCAGACCCTCTTCCCCGCTCCACCCTCCGCGCTCCGGGGCTCCGGGCACTTACTGGCCGACGGCGTCCGGGGCAGGGACCGGCGGTCTGGCTCCAGCTGAGACGCGGCCCTCGCGTCGCTGGGCTCGGGGCCGTAGGAGCCGGAGCCGTGCCGGCTGCGGGGGGAGCCGAACTCTCCGAGAGGCCGCTGGGGCTGCGAGGGGAGACGGGCAGGGGAGGGTGGGGCGGGGAGGGCGGGGGCCGCGCCTAGACCAGCCCCCACCCCCAGTCCCAGCCGTCGGCGTAGGGGTTCAGGGGCCGCCGGCGCAGCCACCACGGGGGCGCCGAGGCCGCGCCGGGGCGGAAGGGCGGGCCGGGGGGCGCGGCGTAGAGCGGGAGCCCGGGGGGAAGGAGGCTCCAGGCGGAGGCCCTCAGGCCCCAGGGCCCCGCGGGGGGCGGCGGGGGCGCGAATGGCGGCGGGGGCGCCCAGGGCCTCACCATGTCCAGGCGAGTGGGCGTCAGGCGGCCCGAGGGGTAGGGCGGCCCCAGCACTGGGCCCAGCAGGCCCGGGGAGTGCGCGCGCGACGGGCTGCGGCTGGCGTCCGACTGCTCCTTCCACAGCAGCACGCGGTTCTGCAGCATCCCCCGGGCCTGGCGGGTGGGGGCGCAGGGGTCAGCCAGGTCCCAGCGGCTCCCCAGCCCGCAAGCGGGAAAAGGGGCCAAAAGACTGCTGTGGTGTCACTTTGGGACAGCTCACCCTCCGACCCCCGCCCACCACCACTTTTGTCAAAGGCCCCTCGGTTTTCCTTGGGGGGCTTCCACTGAGCCCCTCTCAGCCTGTGTGCTTTGGGTGGGGCTGTCCACACTGCCCAGCTGAAGGGGTAGAACCCAGGCCTGGCCACTCAGGTCCGCCATCCTCCTGGCTGCAGTGGTGGGCTCAGGGATGGCGCTTAGCCAAAAACTGTGACCAAAGAACGCAATCCCATTACTGACCCTGTAACACCCTGGAAAATACATGCCTTCACCTCATGGGGTTTGCTAAATAGGCAGAGTGAAGCCAACTAAATCAAACTCAGCAACAGACTGGTGGCAAATTTCTGATGACATCGTTTGTGCTCCTGGATCCAGCTATATCTGAAACACTTCAACTTCCCGGTTAACTACGTAATAATATCTTTTCTGTTTAAGCCAGTTTGAGTGATTTTCTAAAAGGGGCCTTTCAAACACAATTTTCCAGTTCATCCCTGTAGTCTGCATAAGCATGTTGTTTCCGGTATCCCCAACACACAAGCATCTACCTCTGCTCCAACGCTTTCAAGGACGGAAACCCGGCAGCTGAGCACACAGTGCATACCAGCTTGCAGTGGAGAGGGGAGGGACTGTAAATGTTCAACCCGCTGTGTGTATGAATCGTGTTTTTTATTTCCTGTGTTTCATGATGCTCTGACATCCTGGGGACTTGCTAATCCTGGAGAGACTGCCTCTCCCAGGGAGAGTAAACAGCTTGCCACGGAGCACACCATTTGTGTGCAAACCAACTGATCCAAAGCCCGTATCTCCAGCCTCCTTTATCTATTAATAACCCTCACACACCAAGCCGTTATTTCCCCTGCCCTAAATCACCCCAGGACCAGGTACCAGATAACTAGGAACCACGTCTATAGCCCAGAGCCCGCTGAAACTATTCAAACTGTCTGATTCTAAACTTGCTCAAACTCGCCCACCCTGTCCTTCCCATGGAGACCACAGCAATGGTGCTGGGCCGTGCTCTCCCTAGCTCGTGCTGCCTCTTCATGAACCCTGCTATTTCCCCACGTGGCCCTGCGTTGGCACGGCACATCCCCTTTCCCTGGGAACTGTGAGTAGTAAAACCTCTTGCTATGCCACTGACGTCTTTGTGTTGTCACTCAGTGGCCTCTACACATTAAATCCCACGTACAATCAAAACACTGTGTTGTCCCGCTGTAAAAGTCTCTTCCTTTTCTTTTCAGACATCCCCTCCCCCAAAGCCTGGCTCAGGACTGTCACCTTAGGAATTAGAAGAGCTTCCCTTTATTGAGCATTTACTCTGTGCCAGGCCCATGGTAAATGCTTTAACTGCACTGTCTGCCCTGGGTGGTAGGTGCAATTATTATCTCCATTTTATAGAAGATGCTGAGGGTCAGAGAAGTTACAGTAAGTGACTGGCTCCAGTAAGCAGGCAAGTGGCTTGTATTCGTCTGTCTTTGAAGCCTCCTGTGACTACACCTTTCAACGATTTCTCCCTTAAACCTGGCCCGGCTGCTGAAACCCTTATAGCAATCTCAGGCAGCAATTACAGAAAGGCGCAGAGCCTCACATGTTGGGAGCAACTAGTCCAGCCGGTCACTAAGCGGACACTCCCTCTGTTTCCTTGCAGAAATTAATTAGCAAAGTAGCACGAAGACAAAACCCCAAAGGCCTTTGTGCACTTGTTTCAGAGGCAGTAAGTAAAGGGACAGCATTATGTTCTGCGTATCACTTTTTTAAAGGGATTTGTGTCCAATTTGAGAACATTCAGTGGCGAGCACCTGCCAGGGTGTCAGAGGGTTCTGGGAGAAATGACCACAGCACTGAGCCCCAGCCTGGACAGCGCTCAGCTTCCCTGGCTGCCTCAGCCCTGCCCCAGGCAGTCAGGCCAGTGGGTGGGAGGAAACACTGGACAGGGATTCAAAACCATACAGGAGATCACGGGAGAATTTAAAAAACATTTATGAAATGGAAAAGCTATTCTAAGTATGACACAAGACCCATAAACTCTAAAATAAAAAACTCATAAACTTGACTAAATAAACATAATTTTTCCCACAGCTGAACCTACTATAACAAAGTCAAACGATAAATGGCAAACTGGCAAAAATATTTGCAGCTCATATAAAGAGCTCCTACAAATTAATAAGAAAATGGAGAAAAAGATACTGATATGTCACAGTAAAGAAAATGAAATGGCTCTAAAACATGAAAAGATGCCAGTCTCACTTATGAGACAAGTATGGGGTAAAACTACACTGAGATACTATTTTTACCAGTCTGACTAGCCAAGATCACAAAGTTTGCTCACACACTGTTGTCAAGGAGTGTGGAAACACAGAATCTCATACATTGCTGATGGAAGTGTAAACTGGTACAATCAATGCCTATGTTCTTGGACTAACCAATTCCATTTCTAGGAATTTACCCTTGAGATATACTTATGCAACTGCAGTAAACCCAGAGAAGCTAAGGGTGAGGTGGGAAGGCATGTTATTGACTAGACTTGGACTTGATTATTGAAGATGAATGAGAAAGACACCTTAGTGTCCAGGCACTAACAGTGCTTTACCTCGTTGTAACTATGCAATCTTCTTATAAATATAGTAACAAGCAAATATTTATGCTTAGCTGTCTTAGGAGTTAGATCTTGGATATTCTAAAGTCCAGCTGGGTTGGACAACATGCTCCCTGTTCCCCATGCATAGGGGAAGTCTGACTGTGCCATCCACGCCTCCCTCCTGAGGGGCAATCACCCCCATGACACAGTCAAGGGAGGGTCAGCTCTTAATGTTGGAGGGTGACTATTCGGGACACGGCAAAAAGGAGTTTCCTTCCAAAGAAGATACATAAATAGCCAGCCAGCACATGAAAAGATGTCCAACATCACTAGCCATCAGGGAAATGCAAATCTACACCAAAATGAGATATCGCTTGGACCATTAGACAAGGCAGCCCCTGGCAGAAAGATCGCTCCATTCCCCACCAGCACATTTGCCAGCGCCGCTGCCTGAGGCCCTTGCAGCTCAACGCAACCCAGACTGAGAGGCCGTGGGGGGCAAAGGACAGAAACAAGGCACCTAAGAGGTCCAGCGTTCTGAGACTAGAACCCCGCAGGCCACCGGCAGCTGGGAGACACAGGTCACGAGCTTGCCCGGGACTTGACAAGAACACTTGCTGCATCACAAAGACCTTCTTAATCAGACAGAGCATGATTTTAAGATTGAAAATGGAACAGATGAACTAAAAGAGACGATGGACTTGTTAAGAACGGCATCAGTGGCCTGATAAGTCAAAGAGGAGAAATATCTCAAATGTGGAGCAGGAATAAGCGAAACGGGCGGGCGTGGTGGGGGAGAAGGGCGTAGGTGCGGAGGCTCAGTGACAGGAGTTCCGGAACGAGGAAAAGGAAAGATGGCCGAGGGGTAACAATGAAAGAAACAGAAGCAGACAGACTTGAGCCTGCAGCCTGAAGAGCAGTGACCAAGGCACTCATCAAGGTGGCACCTGGGCAACTTCCTGAGTCCCAGGGGTACAAAGAAAATCTCCAAGCAGTCATGAAGAAAGAGCCAGTTACTTACGAGGGAAAGGACACAACCGGCACCCACAGCACAGGGCACTAGCACACGGGGGAGATCACCGTGGGCCACGAGAGAAAGGCCTGTGGCTCTGGGGCCCTTCAACCAGCCACGATGCCAGTCGCCAGGCGGGGTAAAGCCAGCCATCTGCAGATACGCAAGGATGCGGACAGCGTGCCTGCAGAAGCTGCTCGTGCCAGTTCTCTAACCACACCAGCCCACCGAAACAGACACAGCAAGGCAGTGGGAGACGAGAAGGAGTGAAACGGGTGGGCAGTGCCTCTGATCACGTGTGTGGTGAGCTGGTGGCAGAGGGTGGCGGTGCACCGGGCAGTGGTAATATGTGTCATCTAAGCAAAGTAGCTTGAAATACAAGGGCCATGCCGCAAAGAGAGGAAGAGTGAGGGTCTGGACCTATCGGCCAAACCAAGAGGTGGGAGATGGGAGGATGAGGGAGGAGTAAAAGCTTTGCGAAGGCCTCATCTCAGACTCGCAGGGAGGGAGGAAAATACTTCTCCAGGTCTCATCCTATGGGCTGGGGGGAGCAACAGAATGAGCAGTGTGTATGTGTGTGTGTGTGTGTGTCGCCAGGTGGAGTGGCATTTTTTGGAAAGTTAATGGATGGATACGTATGTGATACTGAGGGTCACAAAGTGAGGTTACCACAAGAGGAGAGAAAGCAGAATTTCCAAATTAATGAGGGAAAGGAGGAATATAGCAACTCAACCATACTGACAAGAATGAGAATGGGAGAAAAATAGAAAATGACAATGTAAATGCAGCTAGCTCAAGTTATCTAGAAGGAATAAAACCCGGTACATTACATTAAATGGAAATGGGCTGGATTCCTCCTACAGTAGAAGACATAGACTGTCAGACTGGTCAAAACCTGAAACTTAGCTGTATGTTAGTAACAAAAAACATATTTAACATACAGAGATAAGTGAAGAGTAGGAAGAGCAATATTAATATAAAAGTAAAATTAAAAGCATCAAACTTGATTAAAAGACACATTAAGTACATAAATGATAATATTTTCAGAGAAGGTATAATAGTAATAAACCCCAAAGCACCAAACAACATGGCAGCTAAATTCAGAAAGCAAAACTCATCAGAAATCCAATGAGAAATGAGAGCATCTGGCTGGTCTAGCAAACAGAACAGAACAAGAGTATGGAGGATTTCAGTAATATGATAAAGTCAATAGACATTAACTGAATAAACCTATCAATTACTGAATTTGTGAATGGTGAGAATATATAGCAAGAATAAAAAATGGTCCATACATGAATGAATAAATGCATAAATGAGTGAAGGCATGCAAAATGCAAAATGCAAAAGTGAACAAAACCATGAATGAATAAATGAGTGTATGCAGTGATACAAACAAAAAAGTGAATAAACAAAGAAGTGGATGGAGAAAGCAAAATAAAATAAACTTCTACAGAGAGGAAGGAAGGGAAAAGGGAAGAGGGAGGGAAAGTCCTGTGTACAGCCAGCTCGGGAAGGGCGCAGGCCCCAGAAGGGCCGGGCTCGCTGACCCCAGCCCCAGCTCACCCGGCCGAAGAACTGCAGGAAGGTGTTGGAAAGCAGCAGGTGCTTCTCAGCCAGGAAGCGATAGCGCCGCTTCTCCTCCAGTTCGGCCGCCCGCTGGCTCTCAGACACGAAGGCCTGCATCTGCGCGTGCAGCCGGTTCACACTCTCCTGGGGGAAACGGGGCTCTGGCAGGGGGCCTCATCCCACCCCCACAGGTGCCAGCTGTTCAAGCCCCCATCCTTCCCGACCCGCCTCCTCCGGGAGCCCTGCCCTGAGCACCGCCTGTCCCAGCTCCTGAGCCTCCCCGCCCTGCATGGGCACCCGCATCCTTGTGAGCCTGGGCCCTGATTCACCCCCCCCCCCCCCCGGTCCGGGCACTTCTCACAGTCAGGGCTGGTGTCTGAGCCATCGCTCTGTCCCTGGCACCCAGCACAGGCCTGAGCACAGAGGTGGGGCCCAGGGAGGCCGTTTAGTGAAAAGACAAATGAGTAGATTAATAATCCTACTCGGGAGGGAAGGTTCTGAAGAGGGAGACATGAGCTTACTTAAAGGAAAGGAGCTAGAGGGTTTGGGTTTTGGAGACAGAGGTCAGCATGGGGACCTGGTCCCGAGGGGAGGGACTGGCCTTGGCCGGGTGGGATAGCTCTGCCTGGCAGCGGGGAGGGGAAGGTGGTGGGACAGCTGGTGATGGCACCTTTGCCACCATGTTCAGGAGCAGTAGGACTGACGGCTCAGCCTCCTCAGTGAAGTAGGAGGCGGGTGGTGCTGGGCTGTAGGAGAGGCCTGGGGACCCTGGGAAAGGCCAGGAAGCCACAGAGCAAGGAGCGGTGCTGGGTGGCCTTGAAGGCTAGCAACACCCGCCCCACCAGGGCCTGGCTGGCCTTTCCAGCTGTGCTCACCACAGCTGGGCTGGTGCTGGGTGGGGGACCTCAGGGGGAATTTGGGGCTCCCCACAGCCCAGTCTTGCCCTGAGACACACAGCAGCCCCCTACCCCGCCTCCAGCCTTGTACCTTCATCTCTCGTGCGTTCTTGTCCCTCTTTCGCTCCATGCGCCACAACTCAGACATGCACTTCTCCAGGTGGGCGGCTCGCTGGTGGTACTCGATCTCATAGTGCTGGCGGCTGTCCTGGGGCAGGGTGGAGGGGAGGGAGCATCCCCCCACGTCAGAGAGCTCCAGACACCCACTCCGGGGGTCAGAGCCCTGGACGGGGACAGGGGACTCAGCAGGGAACATGCATAACCTACAGCCAGTTACTGCTCAGCACTGGCCTCTGTGTGCCCCTCTGTCACATGGGGAGAGCTGGTCCTGCCCGTGCCTGGCCGGGGGCTAAGGTGGGGAGGCCAGACTCACCTTGATGAACTGCATGTCCAGCTTGGTGTTCTTCTCCATGTGTTGCAGCAGATCTCCGTGGAATTTCTGCACCTGTGTGGAATGCAGGGTGGGCGTGATCAGGGCGTGCTCTTGCACCTTCCGCTACAGTACCCTGCCCGCTGTGCTCCCACATGCTAGCACAAGTCCCTTGTCAGAGAAATGGGGACAATGAGAGCAGCTGGTTGGAGGGAGGATTAAATGGTTAAACACACAAAACACTTAGTGCAGTCCCTGCTCAAAACACATCCTGGACGAATGTGTGAAGTTCTGGTTCTTATTTTTAGTCTTAGTCTGTGCTTTGATTATGTCACTGTCATTCTCTCTGCCTGGAATTTCCTACCAATCTTCAAATGCCAGCTTCCCTGGCCCTCTGCTGAGAGGCCTTCCTGACCATCCCCATCTCCAGGCAGAATCCATCGCTCCCTCATCTGGGTTCTGGAATGTGCGCAGAGTTGTTTGTTCATTGTTTATTCCTCCAGCCGTATGACAGAAGTTATTGCTGGGCCCCTGTTCCCAGCCCCTTGGAGCTGCTGTGGGCATGGACCCAGTCGGGTCCACCTCTGTGTGCTCAGCACCACGGGCAGGGCAGGGCCCAGCAAAACACACAGAGCTGTTGAGGCCTCAGACGGGCGTGGGAGGTGGCAGGTTCCCACGGCCAGCGCGAGGCAGGTATCTGACCGCCTGGAGAGGACAGGGAAGGCTGCCGGGCTCAGGCTCAGAAGAGCCATGTCCTAGTTCTGGTTCTGCCTCCCATTTGTTTTGTGACTTTGGACAAGTTGCTGTCCCTCTCTGGGCTCCAGATGCCGCATGTGTAACAGGAAAGGCTTGAGCAGATGCTCTCTAAGAACCCGATGAGCTTCGATTCTGTGGGCCTAGGCGGCCCCTTGGTCCCCCGTGACCCCTCCATCAGCTTTCACAGCGCTGGGGAGTCGGGCCGGCCTAATTCCCTCCAGCTGCACTGTCTGCCCTTGGGCTCAGGCTGCACAGGAAACAAGAGGAGCGTCCCCCACCCTCAGACACCCCTGGGGCCCTCCCACCTCTGCTTAGCCTGCGTGTCTACAGACCCCTGACCACAGCCGAGCCTTCCTCCTGCCCCAGGCGTCCTCACACTAAGCTGCAAGACCTCCCTCCCATGGGGCTAGGGGCTTGCCCAGAAAAGGAATGCTGGTAATCTCCTCCCAGTAGGCAGAAAAAAATCAGTACATTATAAAATTTCTAAAATTGAAGTCTTTCTCCCACGATTATTTCCAAAACCTTGGCAACCACTGGTCTGTAGGGGAGCTGCAGGGTGCCTGCTTGGTACCGTCCACGCCCTGAAACCCGTAGCTGCCAGTGTGGGGAAGGGGTGTCAGTGCCAGGAAGGAGGTGCCGCACAGGTATGCATAATCACAGCAACATCGCACAGAAACATGCGCAATCACAGCAACAGCAGGTAGACGTTTCTACCTGATGGGGGCTGCTTCCTGCTGGATCCAATAGAAAGAAGCCTTCCCAACCCTGCACTGGTGTGAACCTCACAGTGCTGCCCCCTGAAATTTTGTGACCTCCCTTGGAAAGAGACAGCCCGAGATTTCTGCTCAAACATGATCCACGTGTTCCCGAACATCCCCACTTCCTACAAAATGGCCCCAAATAAACAACAGGGCTCATGGGAGATATGGCGTGGGGCAGACCCTCAAATCCCAGGCGAGTTCGTAAGCAAAGCACAATGAAGATGGTGAATGGGACCCGGAGAGATTGCCTTGAACCACACTGAAAGCTACAGGAAATATTTTAAATGCACAGAACTGACAGAATGGACGCGCAGAGATCGCCTCAGTTACAGCAGGGCTGGCCTGCAGAGACAAGGACAACACAGGAGGAGGCGGAGGCTGAGCAGGGGCCGTCAGGACAGTGGCCCAGGATGTGGACCACCCGCCTTGGGAGCCTGGGGAGGTTGGGAGGGGTTTCCCCAGGAGGCCTGGGTGCAGGAGCTCTTGGAAAACGTCCCTAAAATACAGCCTAAAGGCCCCCTGCTGTCAGCACAGCAGACAAGCTGGGCTCTTTCCTTTCCTGCTAATTCTCTCTACCCTGCCCCGCTCCTCTTGCAGAGGAAAAACTGCCTAGGAACAAGCTGACTTCCAAGTCATGTGATATTGTTGCTTTTGCTTCCAATCGCAAGGGAAGCGGTGCACCATGGACATGCGCACGTGAGCAGGACGGCCACACTGTGATTCTTCCTGTGGTCGCAGCCTGGCTGTGATCGGCAGTGCGGCAGAGGACACACACCAGGATGCCCCCCGTAGGTGGGCGCAGGCATCACTGGGCTAATGGAAAATCGTGGTCAAGCACCTGAAGAAATGGGCCTATTAAGAGGTTGAAACTTGAAGCAAACTTTTTTTCTGAGACAGAGTCTCGCTCTGTTGCCCGGGCTACAGTGCCGTGGTGTCAGCCTAGCTCACAGCAACCTCAGACTCCTGGGCTCAAGGGATCCTCCTGCCTCAGCCTCCCAAGTCACAGGGACTACAGGAGCTCACCACCACGCCTGGCTGATATTTTATTTCTATTTTTAGTTGCCTGGCTAATTTTTTCTATTTTTAGTAGAGACGGGGTCTCACTCTTGCTCAGGCTGGTCTCCAACTCCCGACCTCAAACGATCCTCCCACCTCAGCCTCCCACAGTGCTAGGATTACAGGCGTGAGCCACCGCGCCCAGCCTGAAGCAAACTTTGAGCTCTTGCTGCAGGGGGACCAGAGGACTGTCTGCAAGTAGCAGGTGGCTTCTGACGCTAGGGCGTCACCACCGCCAGGGCAGGCTGAGGCATTGCCCGCACAGCAGAGACTGCCCTCTCCATCCCCTGCCCGGGGCACACACTCCAGAGGGTCCTGTGAGCTCCTCCACGCAGAAGCGCAGGAAGCTAAGAGCGGACACCACGGTGGCACCATGGGATGTAAGCTGCACAGATACAGCGATTCCGGTGACTCTCAAGAAGTCCTTTTGCCACCTGGGCAGGAAAGCCCCTTGAAAGAACTGCCTCTCTGGGTTGCCCCATTCCTCCTCCCCTTCCTCCTGAACCCCCGCCAGTCAGGCTATTGTTCCGCCACACCCACAAGAATGTTTTGTGGAAACAACCACGAGGCCTCCACGTTGCTGAATCCCACGGTCAATTCTGAGGACTCTGACTCGTGCTATCAGCGTCATTCGACTCAGTTGGCCGCTCTCTCCTCCTTGAAATGCCTCCTGTCCTCACCTCCCAGCTGGGCCCCTCCTCCGGGCCGCCTCCTCCCCAGCTGCTCCTTCTCGTCCTTTGCTGACTCCGCCTCTTCTCCCTGATCCCTTGAGGATGGTGTCCCCAGGGCTCAGGCCTCGGGCCTCTTCCCTTCTCTATCCACAGCCTTGTGTGCTCATCCAGGCCACTCGCTGACAACGCCCAGGCGCGTTTCCCAGCCACGACCTTGCTCTCAAACTCGGGCCTCGTACATACAACTGACTAGTTCACATCTCCGGCTGGTTTTCCAAAAAGCACCTCAGCTAATGGCAACTCCGCCTTTTCAGCGGGTCACGCCACAACCTTGGCACATCCTTGACCTCTTCCTTTCATACCTGACGTCAATCCCTCAGACAATCCTCTTGGCTCTTCCCTCTGTCTGATCTCTCCTCACCACCGCCCACCACGCTGCTGCCCGTCCCCAAGCCCAGCCATCCCGGCCCCGTGTTATTGCAGCCGCCTCCTCACTGGCCTTCCCGTCCTGCTCTGCCCTTGGCCCTCTGACCTGGTAATCTGTTCTCAGTACACGTGCCAGCGTCATCTTACTCTGTCCAGCAGTGACCAATTGTAATATTGTTAATGGCATTCACAACGCTTTCCAAAACATCACATACCTAGGAATAAATCTATCAAAAGATGTGCAAGATTGCTATGCTGAAAATGACAAAACATTGCTAAGAAAAATAAATAAATGGAGAGATACACGACATTCATGGATCTGAAGGCTCAGTATTGTTAAGATGGCCATGCTTTACAGATTAATGCAATCCCTATCAAAATCCCAGCAGGCTTTCTTGAATAAACTGACAAGCTTATTAATTCTATAATTTATATGAAAATGCAAATGATCTTCAATAAGCAAAACAATTTTGAAAAAGAAAAACAAGTTCTTAGAGACCCTTTGATTTCAGTACTTACTATAAAGCTACTGTAATTAATACAGTGTGACACTGGTGTAACTATAGACAAATATACCAACAAAACAGAGTAGAGAGTCCAGAAATAGACCCACATATATGTGACAAATCAATTTCTGACCAAGACATCAAGTCACTTCGATAGGTAAAGGAAAGTCTTTTTAAAATGGTGCTGGGACAATGAACATTCATACAGGAAAAAATGAACACTGACTCCATCTCACTTCATTCACAAAAATATAAATATATGAGATGGATCATAGATACAAACGTAAAGCCCAGAATATAGAGTTTCTAGAAGAAAACTTAGGACAATATCTTTGCTATGGGGTAGGCAAAGATTTCCTGAATAGGACACAAGCATGAGCCATGCAAAAAAATTGCTAAATTGGGCTTCATAAAAATTTAGAATTTCTGCTCATCAAAGACAGACACTGTTAAGAAAATGAATATACAAGTTACAGATTGGGAAAAAATATTCACCATATATATCTGACAAATGACTCACATCTTGGTTGGGCGCGGTGGCTCACGCCTGTAATCCTAGCACTCTGGGAGGCCAAAGTGGGCGGAACGTTTGAGCTCAGGAGTTCAAAACCAGCCTGAGCAAGAGCGAGACCCCGTCTCTACTAAAAATAGAAAGAAATTATATGGACAGCTAAAAATATATATTAAAAAAGTTAGCCGGGCATGGTGGCACATGCCTGTAGCCCCAGCTACTTGGGAGGCTGAGGCAGGAGGATTGCTTGAGCCCAGGAGTCTGAGGTTGCTGTGAGCTAGGCTGATGCCGTGGCACTCTAGCCTGGGCAACAGAGTGAGACTCTGTCTCAAAAAAAAAAAAAAAACAAAAAAAACCCCCCCAAAAGACTCACATCTTGACTGTACAAAGAAATCCTATTTGTCAACAATAAGTATAACCCAATAAAAATCAGTAAGAGACTAAACACCACATAGAAGGAGATGTCCAGATGTCCAGCAAGCCCATTAAAAGTCATTAGTCATCAGGGGTATCCAAACAAGGCCACAGTGAAACACCATTCCAAACCCACCAAATGACTAGAATGAAAAAGACTAACGAAACGGAATGTTACAAGGATGGAGAGAACAGCAATTTTCATCCATTGCTGGTGGGGATGCAGAATGGTACAAGTACCATGGATGTGAGTGGACATTAGTGGATGTGAGTGGACGTGGGTGGACATTAGTGGACATGAGTTGATGTGAGTCGACATGAGTGGACATAAGTGGACGTTGGTCGATGTGGGTGGACATGAATGGACGTGGGTGGACGTTGAGTGGACATGGCAGTTTCTTATAAAGCTAAACATATGTCAACCCTCTGACCCATAAATTCCACTCCCAGATATTTATCCGACAGCAGTGAGAACATACACAAAAAGACGCATACAAGTATGTTCCCAGCAGTCTTACTCGCACTAGCTCCGTAATAGCCTTCAACTGGAAACAACCCGACTGACGGCGGAAGGATGGATAAACAAATGGCAGGAGACTCATACAATGGAATACCAAGCAAGAAAACAACGAAGTATTTATACAAGCAACAATATGAATTAATCTCACAGGCCTTATGGTGAGTGAAAGAATGCATAGCATAGAATTTCACTCACCAGAAGTTCTAGAACAGGCAAAATTAAACTCTACAGATAGAAGCCAGAGAGCATTGCCCCTGGGGGAGTGAGACAGATGAAAAGGACACAGGGACTTTCTGGGCTGACAGAGATGTTCCGAATCTTGTTGACACAGTGTATACAACTGTCAAAATCCATCAAACTTAACACTTAAGAACCCGGTATTTTTTGGTATGTAAGTTTTACTTCAATAGAAAACAATAATCAGATTCTGAGATAATGGTGGCAACAATATGTAGTTTTTAAATCTTCCTTCATCTCATAAAAACTGAAGGGGAAGCTAGAAAGCAAAATCAGAAACTGAAGACAACATCCACGATGAAACGACAGGACGGCACATCCTCACAATCCCCCAAACGCAAATCAGTGCCAGCTGTGGGGTCCACGTGACCAGTGTCCGTGCGGAGGAACAGTGGGAGGTGGCTGGGTGTCGAGGGACCGAGCACAGGAGCACCTCAACAGAGCCAGCACAGGCCCAGGAAGCCCGGCAGCCGGTATGAGGACAGCAGGTGAAACCGCAAAGGGACTCTGCCCGTCCAGAGGGGCGAGTGCGAGGGGCCCCTCGCGGTGTCTGAAGGGCGGCGCAGTCGAGCCTTTGGGCACTCCTGAAACTGACCAGCTGGCCTCCAGCCCGGGACGGGGCCCACGTGGAGAAGAAACGCTCTGAGCGGGATCAAAATCAAGAACAGGAACAACAGACACAAAGGAAAGAGAAAGTCCAGCAAAAGTAGAGGAGGGAACAGAACTGGAAATCACAGCCAGCATTCCAAAAGGAAGCTGCCGTATCTTTGGGAAACCACAGAACGGCTGGAGGAGACCTTGTGGAGTCAGAAAAGCTGTCCTGACTATGCCTCCTTCTAAAATTTCAGAAAAAAGTACTTTCCCGTAAAAGTGAGCAACAGAAAACCTCTAAAGTAGAATCCAATAGGAAGTTATTATGAGCAAAAAGAGAGTATGAAACACACGGACGATGGAAGAGCACCAGGAAAGCCGGCCTGCAGGACAGAAGGACACTGTCACCTCTGGGTGAACAGGGAACTGCAAGACTGTACGAAGATGACACAAGAGAGGGAAAAACAACGTGGATGAGAATTAGAAAAATTCAGAACTGAGGTGACAGAACTGAGGCAAAAATGAGAAATTTGAAAAGAAAAACGTAAGTTTGGTAATAAAGGCCAAACTATAACAAATGTAAGAGTGAATGAATTGCACAAATAATACCTTAAGAGAAATGTAAAACAAAAAGGAGGAAAATTTTTTAAATAAAAAAGGAATGAAGAAATGGGGCATGAGTTTCTTTTAGGGGGTGGTGATGAAATGTTCTAAAATTAGATCGTGGGGAGGGCTGCAAAACTTTGAATATACTAAGAACCTCTGAATTGTACACCTCACAAGGGTGAATTTTATGGTATGTGAATTATATCTGAGTAAGCCGATAGCCGATAGCTACAGATATAGACATAGATCCATATCCATGACAGGGTCCATACTATGGGCTCCATCCTACCTCTGGATATTAAATCAGAATATCTGGAAGTGGAAAAAGAAAGAGAAATGAAGAAAAAAGTAAAATACCCCAGAGGAAGAGACAAATATTGGAGACAGGCTGTGAAGACCTAACGTACAGATAACAGGAGTCCCTGAAGAAGAGATGCAAAGAAAGGGGAAAAAAAATTCTAAAAACCATAATTCAAGACAACCTTCTTGAAATTAAACAAAAGATTTGAAACTACATATTGAAAGAGTACATCACATAACTGAGAATATCAACCCAGACAGACCATATTCTAGAACAACTACTAGATTTAAGAAAAATGGAAAGAGAAAAAAATCTTTTGGGCACCTAGGCAAAAAGAGTAAGTGACTTGTGATAGAAAAAAATAGATAAGTAGACTTTTCATCAGCAATGTTCAATGTTTTATATCAGAAGAAAGACATTTAAGATACTCAAAGAGAAAGAAAGAAAGAAAGGGAGGAAAGAAGAGAGAGAAAGAAAGACTGAAGGATTTTAGACACAGCAAAGCTGACTTTCAAGCACAGAGACTAGACAAACTGTCACGAACCTGCGAGAACCAGAGCACGCTGCTCACGCGGGCCTTCCTGCAGGAGCTGTTGGAGAACAAGCTTCAGATAAAACCAAGATGACTGGAGAGACACGGGTATAAATATTGGTCAATGTGTAATTCCTTGTAGAACAAAGACAAAAGAGGGTTAAAAAGGAGCAGTCACAGTGTGCGATGGCTGTATGCTTGGACAGTGTGGACACCATACAACGGGGCGCAGAAGGGGACAGCATACACAAAACAAACTTTTACTGCTTTCAGAGACCAAATTGGTGGTGGTAGAATTGGTGTCATCCTTCTGAGTCTGTGGTGCATGTAACGTGAGATAGAGCAAATTGGTAACCGTGGGATATTCTGATTCTTTCATTCTCCCTGTCCCTGAGAAGCAGGATTCCTGCGTGGAACCGAGGAGATACTGGTGTAATACAGAGGGGTCAAGTGAAATGCCTACAGCACTGAAACTGAACTGGGACTGTCAGTATGAGCTTATGGAGTATTTTACCTTTAAATACATATCTATGTATATAGTACTACATATGTGTGTGTATACACACATATGGATGTATACACATGTATGTATGTGTAGCGCTGGCCACTAAAACAGCCTAGAAACAAAGACCAACCCAGCAGCAAGGAGCGCCCAGATCATAGTCTTGAAATACCACTTGCCACTATAAACTGAAAGTACAACAGGGCTTCATGAAGAAACGGCGCAGTCCGTGTGTCGAGCAGCAACAGTGGCAGATGAGGCTGGGACACCTCCTGATGCCAGGGAGCAAGGAAGCTGGCAAAGCCACTGGGTCACGTCAAAAGGAGTGAGGAGATAGACTGGAGAGCCCTCTACGGCCAAAGATGGGACATTTTAAGCATCAGAGAGATAATAACTGCAAAGCATTGAAACACATCCGATAGGTTTATATCTAAGATATTGATAAAAATAAAAAATACTACATAATGGTGCCAGTAAAAAATGATGAAGTTATTTGGTCACCCCACCTGCAGAGGATGACAGAGAGCAAATTCACTTCCTCGGAACCGGATGAGTCAAGGGGATGAATTAGGCTTTCCTCCTGCCTCCCCCGGATGCAAAGTGCCAGTGGGTGACAACGCGGGCACGGGCGGCATTCCAGAGAACCACACTTCCGAAAGGGGCTCAGAACAGCAGTATGACCCCCAGCGCATGAATGGGTCTAGACACAGTGATGCCTCCGGACGGAAGAACCCAGCACCCTCTGGTCCTGCCCCCGGGGTGGAACTGGAGTCCCATCAAGGCTCTGGACCCAGAGGACAGCGGAAGCAGCTGACCTGCAGCAGGGGTGCACCACCAGTGACCTCCAGACCGTGGGACAGCCAGGTCAGACGGCCCTGGGGTCTCAATAGACAAAGTGTAAGGAAAAGAAAGAGATGCAGGGGAACCAGGAGGTTAAGAGAGACTTAAAGACATTTTTTTTTTTTCCCAAAGAACAAAACCAAATCCTAGTGTCTTAGGCTGTGTGGTTGGGCGATAACTACGAAGGAACACAAGGCAAAGTCAGCTCAGACCCGTGGCCACTTTGGGTGGGGGAGGGGCTGTGATTTGGGTGGTGGCGCCTGGAGGCTTCTGGGGAGGCTGGCGGAGTTCTTGGCCTGGGTGGCAGTTTCCAGGCTGGTCTGCCTTCTTATGATCATCAAGCTCTAACTTGTTCACTGAGGTTTTCTAGTATCTGTTTTCATTTACAACAAAAAAGATTTTTAAAAAAACTAAACCTAAGTCAGATCCTGTCCCCGCTTTGCTCAAAACCCTCTAATGCTGTTGCTTCTGCTGAGAGAAGGGCCAGCGACCCGACAGGCCACGTCCCCCTCGTCCCCCTCTGCAGCGTCCCCACCTTTCCCTAGCTGTTCCCCCTGCCCGGGACGCTCTTCCCCGACAGGTGCCCTGGCTCACCCCTCATCTCCAGGCCTCTCTCCACATCACCTTCCTGGGGATGGTTTCCTTCAACCCCGAACACGTCCTACCCTGCGCTTCTTCCCCCCAGAGTGTATTTTGCATCTAACGCGTGTTACGTATATTACAAGTCACTTCTCCGTCGTGGGTTTGGTCCGGCAGGGCTTTCTGTCCGCTGCATCCCCGGTGCCTGCAGCAGCGCCCGGCACACGGCAGCCAACTGAATACACGAGCCCCAGGGGGAGGCAGCCTCTGGCGCTGTTCTACCTGGTACTGCCCTGGCCATGGACCTGCCCAGTTGTCACAGCCAAGACGCTGGTGCCTGGAAAGGGCAGCTCTTCTTACAGAGAGGGCCTGGGTGACACTTGTCCCTCCCCAGCCCAGGTGTGCCGCAAGTGGCCTGGAGGACCACTGAGCACAAACAGGAAGCCATGGGCTCTGAAACTCCACGCTCAAGCCCCAGGGGCTGGCAGGGGCTCAGCGCTACACCCCCAAGTGCCATGTGTGTAGGCGTCGCGCACGTTTTCTGCTAGTGAAATTGTTCCCTGATCAATATTTTATGGTGACCCCCAAAGAGCACTCTGACTTCCGGGGGTTCCACCCCACACGTTTGAGAACCACGGACTGTCATAATTAGTTGAAATTTCCTTCTGAAACTTCCAAGACCCCTCACCACCAGGGCCCCCACCGCCCCCACTCTGCCCCACACCCACTCTCTGGCTCACCTCTGCCCACCTCGTCGCCGCACAAACGCCCTCTTTCCTCCCGTCTAGCCAAGCCCCACTCCCTTTCAAAGCTCCTTCGTCCCTCAGTCTCTGAGGCCCTGCTCGGTGCCAGGCCCCGTGCCAGGCCCTGAAGCCACAGAGAAAAGCAGATCCCGTCCCAGCCCCTGCAGGGCGCCTGGTCTGGAGCGACAGAGGCAGGCGAGTTACCATCTACTTGCGGTTATCATGGCTAAGGTACCGGGGGGCTTCCGGGCGCCAGGGTAAACAGTTTACACTTATGAGTTCACTTCATCCTCTCAAGAATCCTACAAGGCAGTTATTACGATCGTCTCTATTTCTCAGATAGGCAAACTGAGGCACAGAGTCCAAGGTCACAAAGCGAGTAACTGGCGAGGCTGGGCTTTGACCCCAGATGCTTAGGCCACAGAACCACTGCGTGCTAAGGAGAGACAGAAGCATCTGTCAGAGTCCAGAGGGAGGACTGGCTGAGCCTGCCCGGGGGTCAGGGAGGCTTCACAGATGAGGGACAACCATGCTGGACTGCGAGGGTCTGGGCTGAGAGCACAGCAGGACAGCAGCGTGGGGGTGGGGACCCTGGCGAGGGCCAGCCCTCCAGGGTGGGCGGGCTGGGCTAGGGGAGTCAGAGAGGGGCTGCTGGATCTGTAGGGCCTGGGACCCCTTGCTGAAGAGCCTGTGTTTAGCTCTGTGGGCAGTGGGGGCATGGAAGGGTCTTCCTCATGGGAGCGGCCTGGCCAGATCCCTGCGGCTGCTCCCTGGGAGGCTGGAGGAGGAGGGGTGGGGGTGCGGGGAGGAGGCAGCGTCCTGGGACCCGATGCTCTCCACTCACTCTGGGATCTTAGGTGATGACTACGTCTCTGAGACTCAGTTTCCTCCCTTGTAAAATGGGGACAGAAATGCCACCAGCCTCCTTGGGGTGCCAGAGCCTTGAACAAGCTACTGTAGGGAACTGTGCCCAGCAGAGCCAGGCCCTGGCAGGTGTTAGAAGGGCAGACTCTGTCCTCATGTCACAGAGCCAGCTGCGGGCTGGGAAGTCCTCCCTGAGAAGGGAACCTGGGAGGTTGGGTCCTGTTCTCCTTGGCATGCAGCCTGCTTTCCTCGAGTGACCTGGCCAGGTGCTGGGGTCAAATACTCACCATCACCTCCAGGTCAGAGTTCAAGTGCCGCTGGGTGTCTGACATCTGCACCAAGATCTCACCTGGAGGCACAGACGGGACTGGAGCTGTGGCTTTAGCTCGGGGGAGCCTGCCCTGCCCTCCCTCTTCCCACCAGAAGCCAACAGAGGGCCTGCCCGAGGCTGGATTTGGGACCAAAGTCCAGGGATTTCCCACATGGCTCTCAGGGACTCAGGCATGCTGTCCCAGCTCCGGAGCAGCCCTGCAGGGAGCGGCCTGGGCTCAGAAGGAGAGGCTGGGCTCTGGACCCTGGGCTGCAAGGCCTGTGTCAGGGGAGGGGACATCCTGGGAGGCAAATGTGCCAAAGGAACCCCCTCTGGAGCCCACAGGTGGGCACAGACAGGCTCCGTGCGGAGGGGAGGCCAGGGTGGGCTAGAAGGAGGCCCCGGGCTGAGAAGAGGGTGCAGTGCAGGGGCAGCGCCTCACCCAGAATCTGCGAGGTGGAACTCTGCAGGGCCTGCTCCCCGATCTTCTGGATGGCACTGAAGTATATCTCGGCCGCCTCGGACAGAGCTGCAGGGTGAGAAGGGACCGCTCCAGCCCCCGCGCCCATCCACCCCCACCCTCCCAGAGACTCCTTCTTTCACCCGTGGGGGGCATGTGTGTGGAGGGGGGGCGCCCTGGGAGGTGTGTGGAGGTGAGGCATGGGCCAGAGGAGAGCAGGGGTCAGGGCAAGGATGAGGCAGGGGGTCCCTTTGCGAGACAGCTGCACCCAGCCCAGGGCCTGGCGGTGAGCGGGACCTGGGTGTGCCTGTCGTGGGTGAGTGTGGGCATGTGTGCCCATGAGGAGGGTGGGCAGGTGTGCCGTGAGGCTCCGGGTGAGGGCGTGGGGAGCGCAGGCTTTGGCTCTGAGGCCCTCAGCCCTGGGGGTGACAGCGCTGGCGGAGGGCGTGTTGCTGCAAGTATGGGCAGCCACTGTGGCGGCCGAAAAGGTTTGCGCAGGGACAGAGAAGGGGCGAGGGCCGGCTGCAGGGTGCGTGGACCGGTGGCCAGTTGGGATGAGGCTGGGGGTGCAGAGGTAGGACTGGGGGTGGGGGTGGGTTTGTCGGGGGGCATCGAGGTGACACCTAGAAATGTGTGTGCCTTTGGGGGTGGTGCTGGGGGAGCCGTGGGCCTTGCAGGGCACTGTGTCTCAGAAGCGTCTGGGGCACCTGAGGGGAGGTGGTTAGGGTTGGGGGTGTGAACTGGGATAGGCGGGCACAGAAAGGTGTGGAGTGTGTAAGGCCTCTAGCCGCAGGGGTGTGAGGGTGAGCGGAGGGTCTGGTGAATGGCTTCTGTGTGGGGTGCAGAGAATACACCCCACAGGTTGGGGGGCACCGATGACTGCATGGAGGGGCCCGGTGGATGGGGGTGCTAGGCCCAGGGGCTGGGTGCCTTGTGGCCTGGGGAACTCACCATGGAAGGCCCGCAGGTAGTTGTTGCCCAGGTACACCAGGTTCTCCAGGGCGGGGTTGAACTGCTCCATGATGCTCTGGAGCAGGGCAGGGAGGGGAGGCGTGGAGACGGGAGAAGGCACGACGCACAGAGTCAAGCAGCCCGGGCACGGAGGCAGGGCACCCCCAGCCCCAGTGAAAAGCCTCCAGACCCTGGGGAGCCCACCTAGAAACCTGGGGTCACCCAGAATCCTGGTTCTTGGCTGCAGAGGCCTCAGAGGCCATCTCTTGGGGCCCCATTCCAAGCCCGGGTCCCCTTGCAGGCAGCTCCCACTCACACACCTGCCCTGGAGGGACCCCGAGATGGTGCACCTTGAAGGTTCTCCTCCCAGTGGCTGGAGCCTGTCTACCTGCCTTGGCCCCTGCCAGGCACCGCCCAGCCCTGCCCTGTGTCCAGGCCTCGCTGGGCTAGACACACGGGGCTGCCGACAGTCACCTCAGGGGAAGGGCAGATCCTGCCCTTGTCAAGGAAGACACCCTGGGAGCCAGGCTGTGGCTGGATCACCGTGGGCCACCCCAGGCTGTGGCCAGGTGGAGAGCTCTCTGGGTGGTAGAGAGAGCCCTGGACTTGGACTTGGACTTGGGTCTTGATCCAAACCCCAGCAACACCTCTTCCTCCCTTCGTGACTTTGAATGAGCTGTTTAACCTTGGTCTGTTTTCTCATCTGTCAAACGGGGTAATTATTTTCCACTTCGCAGGGGGTCATGTGAGGCTTCCATGTGAAAGGGCTTTGCATACAGGAGGTGCTCAGTAAATGTCTATGGAGATTGCAGCAACACCTCTGAAGGTGAAGTAGGATGTCTGAGTGAGGGCTCAGAAATGAGAGGAAGAGTCTCCAACACCAGGCCAGGCAGCCAGCTCTTTTCCTGGACTCTCACCTCTCACTCCCCAGGTCCTGGCTCCATCCTGCCTTGCCCAGTGTTTGGGAGTCAGGGGTCCTGCTGAGAGAGTGGCTTGCCACTCCGGGCGTCCCCAGCCCCATGCCCAGCCTGGCTCGGGGCCTCCCTTCCCAGAACACCTGTGGCCTCACCTCTGCACCCCAGGAGGAGGTGCTCCGGCCCTGGGCCCGGGCTGCCCACGCGCTCACCTTGTAGATAGCCATGGTGGACCTGTAGAACTGGTCCATCTCGGGGGCCATGGGGCGGCTGCAGCTGGTCTGAGCAGGAGGCTGGGAGCTGGCGGCGATGGCTGGGCTGGAAGCACTGCACGTCGGTCCCTGCAGGTGTCCACTGCTCGGCAGGCAGCGAGGAGGCTGCAGGAGGATCTGGAGACGGAGGCCTGCCTTGGAGGAGGTGGCAGCTTAATTATTCACCAGCTGGGGATGTCAGAATGTGATCTGGGGCGTAACCAGACCCGGCAGGGAAGGCATCCTGTGACGCGGGCGGGTTCGTGTGACCTGCCCTTCAATTATTTACCCCTCAGAGCCGCGGGCCGCTGGGCACGCGTGGATGGGCCACTCTCCCGGGTCACGGCTCCTCAAGGACCCCTGGCCCTGGGGGAGCCCCGCCCTCCTGTCTACCTACACTGGGCATCGTCCACCTTGTCCAACGAGCTGCCCGATGTCCCCCCTGCCAGCTTCTATAGTGGAACATGCCCATGGCCGTCACTGTCCCAGGCCTCTCCCTGCCTGCAACCCCTCGACAGTGGGGGACACGCCCTCAGTGGCTCCCACACCCACCTGAGCCCACCCAGCTCCTGCACATGCAGAGAGGGGGCAGCACAAACCCAGAGTCGCACAGACCTGGCGGCAAACCCCGGCCTTGCTCACTCGCTGCCTGACTGTGCCCAAGTCCCCTGCCTCTCTGGGTCCCAAATGGGACTCACCCTCAGCCCCCATGGCAAGGACTGAGGTCCCCCCTAGGGCCTGCCTGGGGTACACAGGCATGGCAGCTGCCTCTGAACACCCTCAGGGCCTGTTTGGGGGACTCTGGAGGAAAGAGGAGGTGCCCCTGTCCCAGGGAGCCCAGGAAACAGAGTCCGAGTGGGCACAGGGAAAGGACAGGTCAGGGCTGAAGGTTAAGGCTGAGGGGAACTGGGGGTGGGGGACAGGGGCACTCACTCCATAGCACACACGACGTAGGTGAACTTGAATCCAAACCGTTTATTTCACAGTTTCAGAGCTGACCCAGAGCCCCACCCCACTCTTAAACCACTTCCATCAGCAGAATCACTTAACTCCTAGGAGTGACCTTTGAGAGCCCTCGGGGTGGGGTGGCCCTGGGGGGTGCGGCAGCTGGCAGCGTCGAGGGGCAAAGTCAAACGGGCATGCCACTCCTGCAGCCTGGGTTCTCCCTTCGGATGGCGTGGGGATGCCCTGTTTCTCTAGCCCCAGCCCCAGGGAACAGGGCAGAGGGTAGCAGGGGCCGGCTGCACCCCCAGGGAACCCCGACAGTCCTCACTCGAGGCTGCGGCAGAGGTAGTCCCTGCAGGCCTCTGGGAGGCCGGGGCTGGGGCAGGGCATGGAGTGTCCCAGCACCCCTAGTGTTTGAGCTGTCAGTTGTCCTTCACAGTCAGCCAGAGGGCCAAGGGGGCTCTAGACTTTCTAAGCCTGGAATGACAGACAGTGCCGGAGGGTGGGGTCGGGGGAGAAGCCTTCAGGACCAGCCTTGGGCAGGCAGTAGGTGCCCTCCCGTCCCGTCTGTGGACGCAGAGCTGGAGGGCACCTGGATCTGCCCAGTGGACAGTCTCCCTAGCAGGGGCAGGGTGGGTAAGGTGCCTGGGGGTCACGGTGACAGCAGCAACTGGATGAGCTTCTGGAACTCCTCCTGGTGCTCGTAGATGTAGACCTCGGTCTCCCAGAGGGCGTTGACCAGCACCGCGTCGCTGACCTCGTCCAGCATGATGTCTGTCCCCAGCTGGGGGTTCAACCTGTCCAGGCCAAGGAGGAGGGGGTCACCCTAGGATGATCAGCCTGAGTGGGGAACAAGAGCTAGGACTGGGGCAGGCTTGGGACTAGAGTAGCCCCTTGGGGAAAGAGAAAGTCCACGCCAAAGGCAGCGGGGGAAGGTAGACGAGTCTGACCAGGCCAGGGCCGGGGCCGGCTGAGCCCTCACCGGAAGTACTGGATGCCGGCCATCTCGCACCAGGCGCGGGCTCGGTCCACGGCCCGCCCATCCGGATCTGTGCACTGGCGAGAAGCAGCCTCGGTGAGCCTCGCCCGCACCGAGCACTGCCCCCTTGTCCCAGAGTCCCCACCTGGGGACCCCCAGGTCCTAGTCAGGCTTAGCCACTCAGCAGCAGAGTAACTTTGGACAAGGCCCCCTCCTGGGGCTGCGCGACTGTCCCAGCTGTGCAATCAGAGGGGCAGGGGTCTCAGCGGAGCCCGTGTGGGGTCGGTGGGGGGTCGGGGGTAGCAGCTGAGCGGACAGGCCTCCACGTCCTCTCCTCGCGGGAGCTTTGCGTGTCTTACACTCTGGGCTCCTGCACCGGCTTGTTTGCGGAAAGAGATCCACAGCTAAGGAAGCTTGAAAACCCCCTGCAGATGGTCACTGAGGGTCCCTGCCCAGAACTGAGACTCGGGGACTCTCTCCCCCCAGCTGGCTAAAGAGGATGGACAGAGCCCTGTGGTGTCCCCTGACACCAAGGGCCCCACGGGGCGAGGGTGCAGGCATCAACCTGGGCTGCAGACCCTGTGGGCAGCGGCCTGGGGAAGGGCCCACACTCACACAGTCCACCACCATCTTGCCCAGTTCCTTGGCCCCAAAAACAGTCTTGGCCAGTTCCCAGGGGTTGCTGGGACGAAAGACGTCCACACAGGTGACAGGCACCTGTGGGGACCTCCCTGTCCCCAGGGAGACGACGATGGAGAGTTTCTTCACCTTGTTGCCCTGACCCTGTTGGAAAAGGACAGGGCAGTCAGAAGGGACCTTCTGCAGGTGGGGTCACCCCGGGGAGAGTCAGAGGGAGGCCCAAGGCTGGGTGCTGGGGCACATGAGGACAGGGAAAGAGGGCTCTGGGCGAAAGAGCAGCCTGGTGCTAACCCCAGCCCAGCCCCTTGCAGGCTGGGGTCTGGCCGTGGCCTCTGAGCTGCAGCCCTCTCCCCTGGAAGGGCTGCTGTGACATCATGAAGCATGTTGTGTACCAACACGGCCTGCACACGCACCAGCTGCACACCCTGTCTGCTGCTGGACTGAGTCAAGGTGGTGGCCAGGGGAGCAAAGGGAGGGAACATTCCTTGGTTTCTGTCATTTGCCAGGTGTTTGCATCATTATCTCATTTAATCCTCCCTCCAGTCTGTGGAGAGGGCACTGGTTCCCCCACCTGACAGACGAGGACTCGGTGAAGCTGGGGTGCGGGCAGAGGCTTGCCCGGGCCACAGGGCAGGGAAGCGGGGCTGAGGCGGGAACCCAGGGCCCTGGCTGCTGCCGCTCTCAGTTGCTCCACATCAAGATCTGCTGCTACTTAGCTGGGCGACCTTGGCCAAGTCCCTGCTGCTCTGGGTCCCAGGCTCTTCACCCACAATAGGAAACTGAGACTGGAGGGTGTCCCAGGAGCCCTCCCGTCGCCTGACAGTCTTTGCCACCTTCAGGAAGCCCACCCTGCCCCACCTGGCCCCTAGAGGGCGCACGCTTCCCTGACCGCACACGCCAGGCCAGGGGCTGTTCTAAACATTTCACAGCTAACAGCGCGTTAAATCCTCGAGGTGACCCCTGGCAGGTACTACTGTTACCCCTAAGCGGCAGGGTGTTTGGCTCCAGGGCCTGAGCTCACCCACCGCACCACACTGCCCCTCCTAGCTCCCAGGGCCTTGCCCACCTCTGCTCTAACTGCTCAGGGTGAGGGCTGTTTCTTGTCCTCCGGATGACTTATTCCTCACTGCCCTGTCCCCAAAGGCCTGGACATGGAGCCTCTTCCAAGCCCCCAGGCCTCTTAGCAAAGCTGATCCTCCTCCTGGGCCCGGCAGGGTCTTCTACCATGGTACCCGGAACACGTCGGGGCGTGACCTTGGTTATGGGCTGTCTCTCTCCTAGATGTGGGCTCCTCAAGGGCAAGTGCGTGTGCCCAGGTTGGCCACAGAGTGACACACATGCGGCATGCGTGCTGCCCGTCCCACTAACAGAGACCGAGTGCAGACTGGGCCTCAGAATCCCTCTCAGCACAGAGCTTCAGGCAGACCCCACCAATCACACAGGTCCAAGTGTGCGACAGCATCGCTGTTGCATAAATGAATGAACACACGAGCGGCGGCCACCTGTTCTCCTGGGAGTCGGCCCCTCGCAAGGTTTGCTGCAACGGGGCGGCTTCAGTCAGTGCTCCTGCCCAGCCGACCTGGGATGGCGCTCACCTTGCGGATCAGGTCCTGGTTGTACTCGTGGATCTCGGTCATGGCGTCCAGCGTGGGGTTGTTGGCCAGCAGCCCGCCGTCCAGGAAGCGCCCGTTGGGTCGGAAGTAGGTGGGGGCTGCCCCACTGCTTCGGGCTGCCCGCCACACAAGCTGGTCTGGGGTGGGGAAGGAGGGAGGCCCAGCAGCAGAAGGCAGAGGTATAAAACCCGTGCACTTCGGATCTCAGGGGAGGGTGCTGGGGGGCCTGGGTGCGGGAAGAGAGGGAGGCTGGGGACTCTTCAGAAGCGGGCCCCCCAAGGCCATGCTGTCCGGCCGGCTGTCAGGTGGAGGGCAAGGTGCGGCTGAGGACCCCCTGGGGCCTCCTCTAGCCTGTGCGAGGCCTGGCAGCTCCCCAGCAATGCCTGTCCCTAGCCAATAAAGACCGGGGTGGTGGGTGGGCTGGTGGTGCGGTGAGGGTGCAACTGTATGCCTCCCACCCACCACCCTGCAGCCCCTCAGACCAGTTGCTTCCCACGGACACATCAAACATGGTTTTAACCTGCGGGCAGAGTTAGAGGCCGTAGGTTAATGTTCTGGCTGAAACGAGGCTCCCGCACGGATTCCGGAGCATCGTAATTCCGGAAGAGGTGGAGTTCAGCCGGCTGCCGGTCAGACAGTGTCCCCGTCAGCATCACCCTGAGAGAAACCAGGAAGGCGCACAGCTGAGCCACCCACTCACCGACCTGTCCCCTCGCCTAACGTTCACGCCCAGGCCCTGGGCAGCAGAATCCCCACTCCCACAGGCCGCCGGTGCCCCGCTCTGCTCCGGATGGGGGGGCTTCTCCCCCACAAACTCCCCCAAATAACTCTCTCCTCCAGTGTCACACTGAGCCAACTGCCGGGGAGCAATAGAGCAATTTTTGGCCAAACTGCCGAGGGGCTTATCCTTACACCCAGTGATGTCACTTCTGGGAATTCATCCTAAGAAGCTGTCACACCATGGGAGACAGGTGAGCAAGGTCACTAACGGCAGCACTGGCTGTTAGAGCAAATGACTAGGAAGAACTGAAGTGTCCATCGGCAGGACAGGTCAATGCAGCGTGGCCCACACACCCAGTGGGGTCTGTGTCACCACAGAAGGACGGAGGAAGCAAGTGCTCTATGTACCGATGGGCACAAACGCCAAGAGGTTGGGTTCCATGGAAAAAGCACAGTTCAGGACTGTGTTCGGTATGCCGCCATTTATTTTAAAACACACAAAACATACATACCTATTTGCTTGGTCAGAGGGTAATTGTGAAAGGACTCAGGAGTGGCACCTGGTAGTAGTGAGCTGACTTTGGGGAAGGGAACTGCTTGGTGGCTGCAGCTCTAGGACAGGAGTGGGAGGAGACTTTTCACTGTGTCACCTTTAATACCTTTTCAGTGTTCCACCATGTGAGTCTATAGCTCATTAAAGAAGACTCCTACTTATCTCGAGAGACACAGACACCCTTAAATACTGCCGGCACAGCCCCCTGGAAAGCTAGTATGTATCAACTAAGATTCTCACAAATGTCCTGGCTCTTCATCTGAGAATTTCACTTTGGAAAATCTATCCTAAAGGAATAATCTTCACTACAATGAAAGCTTCTTGTAAAAGGCTCTTCATCACAATGTAATTTATTATAGTGAAAAATCTAAATGGAACAATAGAAGGGGTAAGAAAGCAAGGAAATGTTTTGCAGCCATTCATAACTGTGCTTACAAGCAGTTCAGCGCAACACAGAAATACATGTTATATTGAAAAGAAAAATATAAAGGAAAGTGAACAAAAAACTGCATAGAAATAGGATTAGTTTCCATTTCTGAGACTACTGTGGGAAGACTATTTGTTGTTTTGGTTTTTTTTGTTTTGTTTTGTTTCTTGTTTTTCAGATAGGGTCTTACTCTGTCACCCAGGCTGGAGTGCAGTGGCTTGATCATAGGTCATTGCAGCCTCAAACTCCTGGGCTCAAACGATCCTCCCACCTCAGCCTCCTGAGTAGCTAGGACTACAGGTATTCACCACCACACCTGGCTAATTTTTTTGTTTTGTTTTGTTTTTAGGGAGGGTCTTGCTCTGTCACCTGGGCTAGAGTGCAGTGGCATCATCACAGCTCTGCAATCTCAAACTCCTGGGCTCAAGTGATCCTCCTACCTCACCCTCCTGAGTAGCTGGGACTACAGGCACATGCCACCATGCCCAGCTAATTTTTTTATTTCTTGGAGAGATGGGATCTTGCTCTTGCTCAGCCTGATCTCAAACTCCTGGCCTCAAGCAGTCCTCCTACCTTGGCCTCCCAAAGTGCTAGGATTATAGGCATGAGCCACTGCACCCAGCCTAATTTATAAAAAAAGTTTTGTAGAGGTGGGGTCTCAGTATGTTACCGAGGCTGAGCTCAAACTCCTGGGCTCAGGCAATCCTCCCGCCTTGGCCTCCCAAAGTCCTGGGATTATAAGGAAGATTGTTTGAACAACTCTCTCACTGAACAAAATTTAAATGCTGAAAAAAATATTTTTGAAAACCTTCTTAAAAGCACAGACAACATGACAAGATAGAAAGGAAATACCAGAGTAAACTCTAGGGATAAGTAAGAAATCAGAGGTAAATGGAGCACCGATGCAGCTTTAACCTGAAGGCAGATACCAAACTCAGTAAACCTGAACTTCAGTGTAGATGACCTCACAGGGTGAGGGAGACAGAAGTCAAAGTCCAAGGCCCATCAAAGGAAAGAAGTGTAATGAGAGACCCTCCCTACATTAGGTTGGGACCCCGAAGGGCTACATTCTCAGGATAAAGATGAACCAGAAATAAACCTGCCCCTGGAGGCATCAAGGAAAGTTGCCTTGGCACTGGACAAAACAGGGAGAAAAAAAATCCCTGAAAACTCACCCTCTTATAAATTTGTAGTCCAAATTCACATCACCTGCGGAAAGACTCAAACCCTTCATGCCAATAATTTAGTTAAAGTAGTCCTAGACAGTAGTGTACCTAGCTACCTAGAAGAGAAAACACAATCTGGAGGAAGATAATCTCATTTTAGGCTTCAAAGAATCTGCACATGTTATTTTCAATACTAAGGAGCACCGCATAATTTAAAATAAAGGGGGAGGCACACACAATACAATACCATGAATGAGAACCAGTATAAACCAACATCAACAGCAAAACATACCTATATGGACTGCAGATATTTGAATATCAAAGACGATAAAATAGATATGTTTACAATGTTTAAAAACATCAAAGACAAGCTTGATAATATCTTCAGGAGAGAGGAAACTATAAGTAGTGACCTAGAAAATTTGAAGAAGAACCAAAGAGAATATCTAGACATTTTTAAAAAATACAATAACAAGATAAAAAACTCAATGGATGAGCTAAATGAAAAATTAGATAAAGCTAAAGAAAGAATTAGTGAGTTGGAAAACAGGTAAGAAGAAATTATCCAGAATGTAACACACAGAGAAAAAATGATAGAAAATACAAGAGAAGTTAAAAGGTGGAAGATAGAAAAGGTCTAACATGTGTTTGGTTGGATTTACAGAAGGATAGGAGAGAGACAATTAGGCAGAGCCAAGAGTTAAAGAGGTGACTCAGGTTTCCAGAACTGAAGAAAGACACTAATCCAAAGATTCATGAAGACAAACATACATCACACACACAGGATAAATTAGAAGAAATCTATATCTATATATACCATGGCGCAACTGTAGAGTACCAAAAATAAATAAATAAAAGCATCAAGAGTAAAAAAGACCAATTACCTTCAAGGGAATGAAATGGACTTTGTGAATGTAACAATAGAAGTTAAAAGATGATAAAATGATATTTTACATATCCTATGAGAGAATCAGCAGGCTGGAATTCTATATCCAACGAGAATAAGAGTGAAATAAAACTATTTTCAAATGATGACAGTGAAATAAACATATTTTCAAATAATTCTGCTAGTAGAGAATTCACTACCAGCAGACTAGAAAAGTGATCATATGTGGAAGTTTGAGATGCAAGAAAGAATGCAGAGTGAAGTGACACACACATATGCATATGCCTACATATATACATACATGTATAAATATACCTGCACACACGCGCGCCCAATGGTGTCCTGGAGCCACCAGTACTGGCTTGTCAGAACCTATTGCTAAATCTTAGGCTGGCTGTAAAACTGTTGGTAGACTGCCCACAGTGGCAGTATTTATGCCATGGGAACTGGCAAACACGACAAATCACACCATGTTTTACCAGCACACCAGGTCATATTAGACAAATCTAAATGAACGTCAACTTCAAAAAACAAGAACAATGTCTTTTGAGGCTTAGAAAAATAAGACAGAATCTAAAATACAGAGAGACAATTACACATAAGATGAAAGAAGGTATATGGAATTAACATGTTTAAAAATCCTAATTATCTGATGACAGAGTAATGGTATCAATTAAACCTAGGCTCTTATAGTAAGTATACACTAACAGGCCACAGAAATGAGTGTATAAATTTCAAACTATTGGAAGGTGGAACATAATGATATAAACTATTCAGTAAATCCAAAAGAAGGCAAGAAAAAGGAAACACAGGACAAAACAGGATGGCCTATGTCATCCCAAATATATTAGGAACGGCTTAATTGCATTTACAATTTTGTATTATTTTCCTTAGAAAAGGGCCCCGAAAGTGTAAAAGCTCGTAAAAGCTAGATCCGCCCGGAGCCAGGCCCACCAGGCCACACCTCTCCTCTGCCCTCAGCCCCTGCCCCCACCTCCCCGCAGCCCCCGCTCCCTTCAAGGGTCAGGGTGCCCGCCACCTGCTCTCCAGGTGGATGGGAAGAGCTGCTCTCCTCCCACCGCCAAGCTTTAATCCGAGCAGGACAGGGAGCCCTCTGCCCAGGACAGCCACAGGAGGCACAGCCGGGGCCACAGCCAAGCGCTCCTGCTGGCGGCTTACTTGGGTTTCTTGACGTCCGTCATCTTGGTGTGCTCCCCAAATTCCCGTTTCAGAAACTCCTCCAGCGGTCCCGATTCGTAGGGTCTCGAGCCGCGGAAGACCTCATCCTTCATGCGGAAGTACACGCCGCGCATGTAGGCCATGGACTTACCTAGGAACAAGGGGTCAGAGGTGCGGAGACGAGAGGGCCACACACTGGACTCCCGTGGGAAGAGGACACCTTTGACAGAGGGCCTGAGCACAGGCCAGCTGTGGGGACCGGAGGCCAGCAGTCGGCAGGGGGTGGCAGGAAGAGAGAGGTGCATTTCCAAGGGACTAAGCAAGCCTACACTTCTGGGCCCTTCCTCTGCAACTTCCCATGCAGGCAGAAATGCCCCCTCTGCAGCCCCAGGGCTCTGTACCTAATTTCGTAGTCACAATTTTCGCATTATTTTCCTTAGAGATGGGCCCCGAAAGGATAAAAGCTCATAAAAGCTAGATCCACCCTATTTGTCACAAAAAATAAGAAACAGCCTTGTCCTCTGAGCCCGCAGACAGACAGGGCCAAGGGGCAGGCTGCACCCCACGGGGAGGAGACACTGCCCGTCTGCCTCGGGGGCCGGGGGCTGTGCAAGCAGAGGGGTGGCTGAAAGGAGGCTTCTGCCTGTGAGAGGCTAACTGGGTGACTTCTCAAATCCCTTCCCTTGCCCCTGGGAGTCTTCTGAGGGAGAAATGGCCCCTGGAGACAAAAATGACCCTTTCTGGTGGAGAGGCCCACTCTGCCCTGCTCAGACCTTAGAAACTGAAGATGGAGAGGGGACAGGGGCCCCTAGCCCAGGCAGACAGCTGAGCGGAACACTGCAGACCGAGCCCTGACTCTGCCCCGACTCACTAGGGCCCCCCTCTGGCCCTACGGTGAGAACACTGCAATGAAGTGAAACACTAGGCAACGCGCTGCAGTGACAGGGGCCCAGGCAACCTACTGCCTGGTGATCCCCCTTCCCAGGGTCCCCTCGGACGCTGCTCTCAGCAGCCGCCTGGGCTGGCTGTGCCCCGTGTTCCCGCAGCAACCCGGACTGGCGGCCATGGCCTCCTCACACAGCCCCGTCAACTCCCAGGTGCCCGTGTCCCCCCACCTGACCAGGGGTCCCTGAGGTGGGCTGTGCGCCTGACTCAGCCCTGTGTCCCCAGCACAGGTCTGGCCCACAGGCCCTGGTGCCCAGTGGGTGTCCTCCCCTGGTGCTTCCAGGGCTTTGGATCACCGGGATCCAGGTTTGGGAGGAGCTTTGGAGAAAACGGAATCCGACCAGCACCAGGGGCAGGAGACACTGGTCAGGGATGTGGAGGCCAAGGGCAAGGCCCACTGTGGCGGTGGGGGGTCTGGACCCTGCTCCTCCCGGGTGGCATCACACAGCTCGGACAGCTCCACAGAGGAGCCGTGGTGCCGCTGGCCTACCCAGCCCTCTGTCCGGCGAGCCAAGCGCCTGTCACCTCTGTAAAGCTGCAGTGAGAAGAGAGCATCTGTGGCCTGTGGCCTGGGAAGTGCCGGGCTGGCAGCCCAGGGGACTGTGCTCCAGCCGAGCAACCCCTTTCGCATCACTCCCGACCCACCACCTGAGCCCTTAACTTCCCCGCGGGCCAAAGTAAGTGTGCAGACCAGGGCTCTGCGTTCCTGACACTGCCCACGCTGTCCCTCGAGCCCAGCACCCAGCCTTTCTCCTTCAGGCCTGAAGCCCTAACACCCGCAGCCCCCCCACCCCAAAGGGGCTTACGGCCCTCCCCGCCCCACAGTCCTCCCCGCCCCACAGCCCTCTTTTTGCAAAGCTCTGAAAAGGAACTTGGCCCCCTCTGGGGGCAGGTCTCAACCCCAGCCCGCCCCTGCCACCCAGGGGCTGCCCTCACTGTGCAGAATGGCCAGGGCCAGGATGCCCCCCGTGCTGGTCCCTGCCACCCAGTCAAAGAGGTCCTTGGTGGCCACACCGGAGGCCTTCTCGATAGCGATGAGGAGCTGGATAATCACGAGGCCTTTCACGCCCCCTCCGTCCAGGCAGAGCAGGTGGTCGTGGCTGCAATGGGGACAGCGGCAAGAGAGAGGGGCCCATCACAGCCTGGCACTTTGCATCCGCATTCTCAGCCCTCGCCCCAAGCATGTGCACCCTGGCGGGGTGACCCCAGGAGCTTCCTTGCCACTGGGGTGGGGGAAGGTGGGGGCAGTAAAGGAATAAATGCCTAGAGTTTCAGGAGGTGGGAAGTGTGACAGGGGGTCAGCCCCACTCTGGACAGGGAGCTCCCTGAGGGCAGTGACCTGCTTTTGGTCAGTACCAGGCCTGGCCCAAAGCAGGTGCCTGACAAGAGTCCGTGTGAATTAAACATCACTGGGGGGGGGGGGGGAAGGCTGGGACCCCACAGCCGGGCCAGGAATGGTGGTGAGGGGGAGCCAGGGCACTCCCCGTATCAGTGTCCCGAACCCCGTCGAGGAAGACCCTCCCTGTCATCCCTGTGCACATGTTTGAGGGAAGGAAGGAATGAAGCTCAGAGGTTAGGTCATGGGTACAGTCACCAGGTGACAGCTGGACCTGGGTCTGCTGCCTCCTAAGCCACGTGCTCTCCAACACGCTCTGCTCTGACATGTCTCCCACTTCTGGCCCAGCCCAGCCCCCGAGGTGGCAGGGCACGCCAGGCACCCGCCGTCATTGGCTGTGCCCTGGGGGAATGCCTCCACAGTCTGCTCAGCCTGAAACCTTCCTCTGGTCTCCTCTTTCCATCTCAGCTTGAACGTCACTGCCTGAGGCCTGCCCTGGTGCCATCGGGACCCTCCAGCACAGCCTGCCCCGTGCCCACCATGGTAGGGCACTTCCACTCCACTCCTTCTCTGCTCTCTTCCTCCCCCACGGGCCTGGAAGCTCCCTGAGGGCAGGGACCGGCTCTGCTCCGTGCAGTGCTGCGTGTCCAGCAGACACAGGGCGTCCCAGGGAGAACTGGCAAACGAAGGGGGCCTGTGTGTCCCACCTCCAGGGGTCTTTCCCGACCAGGGGCCCAGTCCCGCAGCAAGCCCAGAGGGTGGCAGGGAGGCGGCAGTGTCGTGGAGCCCTGGAGCGTGCCCAGTCAGGGAGGCGGGAACAGACAAGCAGGACTCTCCTGGAGATGTGGGGCCGGCGACAGAGATCAAGCCAGAGGGTGCAGGGCGGAGCTGTGGCTCACCGACCCATGGGGACAGTCCCCAGGGGTCTCTTCTCACCTCAGCCCCACCTCCAGGGAGAGTGCTCAGGCTTGTGCAGCCTCCCCGGGTCCCCTGGAGAATCTGCTTCTCCTCTTCTGGCAGGGGAGTATCTGTCCTCCCTGAGACGCAGCTGTCTTACCCCGGCCTGGCCCAGGGGTGTGTGAGAGTGTGAGTGTGTGTGTGTGTGTGTGTGTGTGTCGTGTGCAGGGGGCGCAGCGGGAGGGAAGGGCAAGAACGCTGATGGGGCAGGTGTACCCCCAGGGCACACGTAACAGGGTGGCCACGGAAATGAGTGGAATACGCCAAGGCGATACACCACGGGGACGGTGACGCTCCAGGTGAGGAGTGGCAGAGCCCTGCAGCACAGCGTCCTGGCCCGGGAGAGACAGCTTGCCCTGCAGGGGCTGGCTCTGGGCGTAGGGCCCGGAGAGCCTGTGGTAGCAGAAAGGCTGTGGGTTTGGGAGACCTGGGTGTGGGTCGCCACTCTGACCCTCACTCTGAGTGACCTTGAGCAGTCACTTAACCTCTCAGGAGCTCAGGTTCTGCATCTGCAAAATGAGGTTACTAATTCCTCCCCAGGAAGGCTGGTGAGGAAGTGGGAAGCAACGAGGAGCAAACAAACAGACTGCTGTTGAGGGAAGGGGAGAAAGTGCGGCTGGCTGCAAACACACTTGTCCCGGCACCTCCGTGTCGGAGGGCACTGATTCCGGGCACCAGGGACTGTGCCTCTAGGGCAGGACTTGGGCTTCTTCTCTCTGTGCCCCATCACGCAGGCCTGGGTATACAGCAGGTGCTCGGGAAAGCAGTGGAGGGAGGCAGGGGAAGCAGCCACTGGGTTCCCTCTAAAGGGGCCCTGGGCGCTTTCCCCTTCCCCAGACCACAGAGAGGTCAGGGAGGGGAGCGACAGCACTGCCACCAGCCCCGCCATGTCCAAGCTGCGCGACCCTATGCTGGTCCCCCAGAGCCTCACCGTGCGGCATTCATGACCAAGCCGATGTGGGCTCTCAGACTCGGTCTCTGCTGCGAACTGCAGAGCTAGAAGCAGGGCCCCCTCACAGGCTGTGGTGGGCAGCGATAAAAGCCCCGAGCCCACCGTGGGCACCAGTGGAGGCTTCACACAGGTGGCCGCTCCCCCGCTGCCCCACTGCACTTACGTGCGCTTCTCGTCCCTCGTGGAGTTCAGGATGAACGCCGGCTTCCGGGCCCGGGAGATGTGCACGAGATCCTGCAGCTCTGCGAGGCACAGGGCAGGGCGTGCTGGGGCCGGGCAGGTCCCCACCCACCGCTGCACCGCCTCCCCACTGCCCCTGTCATTCGCCACCTGCCCCCTGAAGGGCTCCTTGTCCCAGGATGAAGCTGAGCCAGGGCCACAGGTGTTGGGGAGAAACGGGCTAGAGCAGAAAGGGGAGTCCACTGCTCCGGGAAGGGGTCCTCCGCCCACCCAGCCAGTCCCAGGCTCTCCTCAGTGTCTTCCTCCCGAAACCCTGAAGCAGGAACACCGCCGGGGTGTCCTGTGGTCTGCGGTTCACAAAGTGTTTCTCTGTGCGTCAGAGCAGATGCCGATGACCGCCACCCTAGGCCTAGGAATTATGATTCCCAATTCACAGGTGAGGCTCAGAGAGGTTCCATGACTCGTCCAGGGTCAGGTAACCAGAAGGGCCAAGTCAGGATGTTCCTCGGGGTTTAACTCCACGAAGGAAGGCAGATGTCCCAGCCACTCCTGATGGCTCTGGTCCTGACCCCAGGTCTGGAAATCCTCAGTGACCTCTGAGATCAGCCCACCCATCCACTCCATCCGTGTCTCCCCTGTGCCCAGGCCACCCCTTGCCCACACAAGCAATCAGCTGCCCCTCCTGACAAGCAGCCCAGCCCCCAGGTGCCTGGTGCAGCAGTGCATGTGACTGTGACCCGGACAGGCCCTGCCACAGCGGGGAGTCAGAAGCAGCACAGCAGGAGGGGAGTCAGAAGCAGCACAGCAGGAGGGGAGTCAGAAGCAGCACAGCAGGAGGGCGGCTGCAGAGCGTTTCCCGCTCCCCAGGGCAGGAGGCCGCAGAGTGGGCAGGGGAAGCAGGGGAAGCAGGGGAGGGAGCAGCCAGGAGAGGCAGTGGACAGAGTGCAGGGCAGAGGGTGTGGGGAAGGGCACGTGTGCTGGGCTCGCAGCTGGGAGAGGACAAGAGGGAAGTGGAGCTACGGCTAACATGGACACGGCGGGGCTCTGCCACCTCTCTAGGCCCAGGGCGTTACCCATCTGACGCCGCGCCCCAGGCCCACCATCCGGCCTGGCTCGGGTGGGAGACTGCCTGTGGATTGAGAGACAGAGGTGGGAGGTGGAGGGGGCAGCTGCTGGGAGGGGAGTCAGAGGTGGAACCGGAAGGACTAACTGCAGCTGCCTCTCCTGGGCTCTCCCGGCCGGAGGTGCTGCTGTCTGCTTCCTTAATGATTAAAAGTCTGGCTTGCCAAAGACTGGTTCCTGGCTGCCCTCTGCTCAGGGGACCCCCTCTAAACACTTGAGGTCCCTGGGTGGGCCAGCACACAGAAAGTCCAGAAAAGGGTCCCCATCTCCTCTGGATGTCTCCCTGGGCACCAACGATGCACCAGGGTAGATGCTAGTTGCCTGGCGACGTTCCAAGTATGAAAGCCGCAATCAGGGACAGTAAAGGGGCACGCAGGTCTCAGGCCTGACTGAGGTTCAGATAGCGTGACAGAGGTGAAGCCAGAGTGCCTGGGACTCCAGCCCCAACAGAACTCCTTGCTGCCCACGCTGAGTGCCCAGGAGGCAAGGAGGTGCCCACCACATGGGCACACTGGAAATGCCCAGGCCTGAGACTGCGTCCGGGGCATCCTCTCAAGGGCAATGGACGTGGGATATCCACCAGGGGCGCCTAGGCCTCCGGGATCTACGGGTTGCCAGCTGCCGACCCCATCCCCCTTGCTCCCTCCAACGACCTCCACTCTGGATCCTGCCGCCTTCCTGTGGGGACTGCTCTGATCCCAGGGAGGAGCAGGGTGGGAGGGGAGAGGCCTACCTAGGTTGTTTAAGCTGATCGGCGGGGGCTGAGCTCTTTCCGGGGAGAGGATGGGCTGAGGTGATGCCGCAGAGCCCTGCTCCGTGGGGACCCCTGGGATGTGTGGGAAGCGGCACTCTGCCCCCACGGTCCTCAGCAGAGTCAAGAGTGCCTTCCTGGTGACCACTTGTCATGGTTTGGAGAAGGGGAGATGGGCACAGGATCAGAAATGATGTCAATACACAAGGGAGAGGCCCTTCCTTTCCACACTCGGTCCCCTGTCCCATCTACCAGGCTACCTGGGTGTGTGGAGACCTGGGGATGTCCCAGAGGCCCCAGCCCAACCTGAAAGGTTTGCTGACTCTAGCCTGTTACATTCCAAGCAGCTTCCTGGGGCCAGGGAAGGTGCTAGGGCTGGCCACGGGACGGGGGGAGGTCAGTGTCACTCTGCCTGATGACTGGGGAACTCCCTCCCTTTCCTTCCACTCCAGCCAAGGAAGCAGGGCCCCCACCGCCACATTCAGCGATTCTCAAAAATGCTGGGTAGATAGTTCCATGCAGGGTTCAAAAGGGACTAACCAGCCAGCCAGCGGGCACTTACCCCCATTTGACAGATGAGGTAAGTGAGAAGCGTGCCGCGAGGAGCAGTGTGTACACACACATGCACACGAGCACACACTCGTACTATCACGCCCACAGTAACTCCCACAGCTCCTGAAGCCCTCCAAGGGGGCTCCAGGCTTCTTTGAGGAGGGTCTGCTTTGTCCAGCTCTGAAGCGGGGTCACTGGGCGAGTGCGCAGCGCATGCACACGTGCTGGTGTGCACGGGGCACGCACGGGGCTTGTGCGGTGCAGCACGTGCAGTGGCCCCATGGTTGTTCTCGAGGGGGGTTAGGGGCTGCTAGGAAGAGGACACTGGCGAGGCAAGTCCCTTGGTGGGCCCACACCTACTGCCCAGGGCCCCTGTTCTTGGAAAAAGGACGCTCCCTCTCTGAGTGCCAGGTGCTCCTGGCCACTCTTAGCAGGGAGCAGCCAGGGGCGGGTCAGCACAGGACACTGGCACCTGATGGCTGGGACTTCCCTCCTCCTCGGCCCCTGCGCCCACCCCACCCCACCTGACTGGCCCCAGAGTGCAGAGCACATACGTTTGCTGATCTTGGAGGCTATGAATGTAGGAGTCTCCCCGAAGTCATTTGGGGTGTCCACCTCTGCCCCAAACACAATGAGGGCCTTGATCATCTCCACGTTGTCTTTCTGTTGGGGAAGATGTGCAATAGCTCAGGGAAATGAAGAGGAAAAAGACCCCCGCTTCCTCCCCCTACCCATCCACTAACTCCTAGGCCCTCCCGAGCCCCACCCCAGTCCAAAGTCTGCAATTTGAAGCTTGCTGCCCTGACAAATGGGCTAAAAGCATCCCCAGGTACGGGTTTAAGCACGCAGTAAAAACGAGATGACTCGCCCCACTCCGCCAGCTCCTCCTCAAAGGAAGCAGTGCGTCTATGACCCCATCTCAGGAGCCATGGGGACGCGGAAGGCCAGCTGCTGACGGCTTTCTGGAGTGGCAGAGAGAGGGTGAGTGAGGCAGGGACGGCTGTCTTGCCCACCCAGTCCAGGTGCCATCTCTGAGGTAACCGAGAATGCATCCCCCACGTCAGCCTTCAATGGAGCTCCTCTCTACGGAGCATCCTGCGTTTAAACACCTGGAGGCGGGGCAGGGACACAGGCCATGACACGGTTTCCCAGGACAAACCAAAGGACTACCCGCCTGGAAACCTGAGCCCTGGTCTTGTCACCTTCTGCTTCTTGGGGCCTGATTTCCCTGCCCAGAGGACGAAGTGGTATGTCTAGAATGTGGTTTTCCAAACAGTTCTTCATGTTCCATTACGCACAGGTAAACATGCAGCTTTCCATCATTAGTTACGTATTTCTTTTTTTGGTTACCTTTTATGGTTGGCACTGGATTACCAATTATGTTATTACCACCTACGGCAATAACAGGATATAACATTTCCTTCAAAATAAATTTAAGTGAGTTTAAAAGTAAGCCACCTTGAAGAAGTGGTGAAGTACATAATTCTAAAGGTGGTTGATAAATACGGCAAAAACCCAAGTACGGCAAACAATGAACCACACCAGCACTTCTCCAAGTGACATTTGTGGAGCCCTGTGAATGCATGAGACCCTTTCAGAGGTCCTCGAGGTTAAAATTGTTTTCATAAAAATGCCGAGGCGCTACGTGCCTTTTGCACCATGCTGACATTTGCACTGATGGCACAGAAACAATGGCGGATAAAACCGCCGGTGCCTCAGCGCTAATCAAGGCAGTGGCACCAGAATCATAGTCGCCATGCTCTCCTTCACACCCAGGCACTCACAGCATTAAAAAAAAAAAAAAAAAGCCAGTTTCACTTAACAATGCCCTTGACGAAGCAGGAAGAAGTAAAATTTGACACCTGTGTATTCTGTAGAATAAAATGGAGAGTGTGCCTAACGCATTTCTGCGGCACACCAAAGTATGACGGTTACCTCAAGGAAAAGCACTTGTGTGACTGAGTTGCAGCCAAAGTAGGTGCTTTTTTTCATGAACGCCCTTTTTTTTTGAGACAGAGTCTTGCTCTGTTGCCCGGGCTAGAGTGCAGTGGCGTCACTGTAGCTCACAGCAACCTCAAACTCCTGGGCTCAAGTGATCCTCCTGCCTCAGCTTCCCGAGTAGCTGGGATTCCAGGCACATACCACAGCGCCCAGCTAATTTTTCTATTTTTAGTAGAAAGAGGATCAGCTCAGTCTGGTCTCAAACTCCTGACCTCAGGCAATCCTCCTGCCTCAGCCTCCCAGAGTGCTAGGATTATAGGCGTGAGCCACCTCGCCCGGACCATGAACACCATTTTTACTTGAAAGAATGACAGACAGTCTATGATTGTTCGGCCTTGGGTATTTAGGAGATATTTTCTCAAAAATGAATGCAGTGAGCCTGTTGCTTCAAGAAAAACAGCTGACAGTATTCTTTGCCAATGATAAAATTCGAGATTTCAAGTAAAAATTGGAATTTTATAATAACTTGTAGACACCATGATGGGCTTCACAGCTTGCCCAAATTTAAAGACTTTTCTGATGACATTGGTGGTGATATTAACAAACGTGGGCTTTTGCTACTGCATAGTAGAATGAGTCAAAACTTAGAAGCTATGTAAACTCAAGTGAACCAATTTTTCCAAGGATGACACAAAAGCTTGCATGGGTAAAAGATCCACGCAAAGTGTAAGAGACAACACTGGATTTTAATGTAACGAAGTATGAAAAGTTCACAGAGATGGTTTCAGAGTACCCAGCGCAAACTACCTGTCGGAAACTATGACTTGTCAAGTTTTGATGTAATAATCCATGGGTTTTCTATAAAGCCAGGCATTAAGCAGATTTGTAGAAATGTACAATGATGCCAACTCTTCTCACTCATTATTTTTTGTTTTGGAGGATAAAGTTGTTTTTCACAAAAATGTTACTTGTTAGCACATGATTGGTTTATTATTGTTATTTTTCTTACCCTATAATACCTCATTCATATTATTATTTTTAAATAGAATTAAGAAATATTTAGAAAATTTCAAACAATTTCTAATATGGGGCTAAGTGCAGTGGCTCACACCTGTAATCCCAGCACTTTGGGAGGCCGAGGAAGGAGGATTGCTTGAGGCCAGGAGTTCAAGACCAGCCCAAGCAACATATCAAGACTCCATCTCTACAAAACAAAAAAATTAGCCGGGCATGGAGGTGCCCACCTGTAGTCTCAGTTACTCGGCAGGCTGAGGCAAGAGGATCACTTAAGCCCAGGAATGAAGTATGAAAAGTTCACAGAGATGGTTTCAGAGTAGCCAGTGCAACCTACATGTCAGAAACTACGGCTTGTCAAGTTTTGGTGTAGCACTCCATGGGTTTTCTATAAAGCCATCATTAAATGTTCTATGCATGTAACAAACACTCACACGTGCCCCATAAATATCTAAATTATTATATACCAATAAATGAGAAAAAAAGAATACCAAGGGACTGAACAGACCAAAAACGTGACAACGGCTGAACTGGATCATTCCAAGGACCCATTCAGTGCTAAAAATGTCCCTGGCTTTATTTATGGTTTCAGCCTCAAGCAATAATGTCTCCTCTACAATTGTGACCTTTGGTATAAAATGGTATCTTTGAATTTGTCCTGAATCTACTTCTTTTAGAGTCCCAGGGGTCTCTCTCTATCACTCTGGGACTCGCTAAACAGACTTATGTACATGTGGTATTGCCACAGGACACGTACACGCGCGCGCGCACACGTCCGTAACACAGTAACGCCCCCCTCCCCTAGGTTTAGTATGTTCACACTATAGTTGTCTAACCAGACTGTAGGGGCTTTAAGGGCAGCAACTACACTTTATAATAAACCAACGAACGTGACCAGCACCTACCATGGGCTACCCACCCGTGTAAGCAGGCCCTGCCTTTCCGGAGCTTACAGTCTACACGACACGCAGGTGAAGATTTCCCCTAGTGATGAAAGGAACACTGGCATCCGCAGTCGTGAGATGCTGACTGTGTGCCAGGCACGGCGTGTGTCATGAAGACATTCTGCTTAGCGACCAAGCGCCTACCATTTAATCCTCCCAACTCTGTCAGGTAGGTATTGACACCACCATCTTCCAGATGGGGAAATCAAAGCTGACAGAAGTGACACAGCTTGCCCAGGGCCACAGCCCATAGCCAGACCTGTACTTTTTCCCTCTCACACCACACACGTGTCAAATTGAGGGAGGGGGACAGAAGGAAAAGGTACCGGAGCACAGCGGAGGGAGACGTTATTTCGGGCTGAGAGAGAGACCTGGAGGGCTTCCTGAGGGAGGAGGCAGAGTCTGCCTGAGCCTGGGAAAGGAAGATGATTCCAAGGGAGGGAGCGCCAGGGAGGCATGCTCCAGCTCTGACAGTTCCCTGCATCCCCGTCGGGCCCAGCAGGGGAGGACGCGTGGGTCGCAGGCTCACCGACATGGCCAGGTGCAGCGGGGTGTTCCCGTGCTCGCCACGGGCATCGGCGTTGGCCCCGTAGGTCAGCAACACCATGACGCAGTCGAAGCGGTTGCGCATCACCGCCACATGCAGGGCGGTGTTCCCCGCGGAGCTGGTGCTGTTCACGTCGCAGCCCCGTTTCAGCAGCATGCGGGCCATCTGTGGGAGACGGGCACTCAGGGGCAGCTGTGGCCTGTGGCACCTGGGCACTGCCACTTCCTCCCTAAGAGGCCTGCAGGTATTGGGCTGCAGCAACAGGAAGGGTCCTGGGGGCAGGCCCCAGTTCTGGGGGAGGCCCTGGACACTGGCTCCCACAGCATCAGTGCCCCAGGAACTAGGGGACAAAAAGCTGAAGATGTACCAGCTGTTTTAAGAGGCTTCTGGTCCTTTCCTGGAGTTAACAGGACCCCATCCCTCCTTGCAAAGGCTCCTCTGGGCCCTGTTTCAGAAGTGCCCCACTCCCTGCATCCCTGCCTGGGACCCGCAAAAGTTTCATCCCTCCCTGGGCCTTGGCAACCCACATCCCTGTTCACCCAGCAGCCCTGGTGAGTCTGGACACCCCTGTGCCCAGAGCCCGGCCCCACTTGGCCCAGCTGTCTATGCCTGGACAGGTCACTACAGCCCTGGCACCTCAGGTTTCTCTTCTGTAGAAATGGGAATGCACAGTGTGGTGACAATAAATGACAGGACACACAGGAGAAGGCCTGACTTGGTGTCCAGCTCCTGGAACACAGAGGTACCCCCAAGGTTGGCAGTCCCCTCCCTCCTGGCCCATCACGTTTGGAGAGCAGGCACGACCTCTGGGCATCCAGGGCCCTGCCAAGCTGCGTTTCCTGTGATGGGATCAGAGGCCCCGTCCTCCCAGGGGGCAGGGCTTGGCTTAGGGAGAGACTCAGAGGAGATGCCCAGCCAGGCTCTCTGTGGGAGCACTGGACCCATCACCACCACCGTCATCCCCATTGTCATTATTGTCATCATTGTCACACACCTTTACAATTTGTGCAGGATTTTTTCATGCACTACCTCGCTGACTTCACAACACCTCCAAAGGCCAGAAGGCCCGCGATTCGTGGATGAAGAAATCGAGGCACAGAGAAGACATCGCCACCCAGCCCATGAGCAGCCAAGCAATGCCAGGATCTCAGCTCCCTGCGGGCTCACCTGCCCTGGGCCCACTGCGAGATCAGCCCCCAACTGCAGTCCTCAGCGCTCTCTCAGGACCTCCTTCCTGCAGGCACTGAGGACCCAAGGGCTCAGGGACCCCCCCCCCACCCCCACCCTACCTCTGCGTTCTTGGCCCAGTGCAGGGGGCTGGCTCCGTAGCGAGGGTCTTTGCTGTGGATCTGGCTGCTGTCCATGCTGACGATCATCTCAGCACACCTGGGGAGAGAGGCGCCAGTGAGGAGTGGTCGGGTCACCTGGCGACGGATGCGGCCATGATTCAGGGCTTCCTCTACTGATCAGGGAGAGCTTCACCTGCAAACAATACTGCAGCAAATCCAGCAGCATGCACACCATGGTATGCCACCATGGCTGTACCGAGCCCCTCAGGGCACATCTAACCCCCTCCTCCAGGAAGCCTTCCTGGTGACTGCAACCAGCAATGATCACTCTCCCTGGTGCTGGCTTGAAGTCAAACCCCCACTTCCTCACTGGTGACCTCTGGAAGCGGAGCCGGCCTGCAACACAGGGATGGTGCTAACGGGAGTGGCTTAGGATTAAAGGAGACAAGGCACTTGAGAGCCTAGTTCTGTGCCTGGCACACAGCCACCCTCTACCTCCCTGTCCCGTCCACACTGTTGGTGTTTCACATGGTGACCCGCAACCTGGAGGGGGCAGCATGGCAGAGTGGTTAGAACTGCAACTGCCTTCTGCTCCCGAGACAGAGCCGAAGGCCGGAAAGCAGGGACACGACCGGCCGTCTGCAGGCCCGTGGGCACAGCAGCGCCACTCACGCCACCCAGGAGCCTGCCGATGAGATGAACGGAAGGATAAACAAATGCGGGAAATATTATTCTGCCTTAAAAAGAAAGGAAATTCTGATACGTTCTGTGACCCGGATGAACCCTGAAGACATGGTGCTAAGTGACTAAGCCAGACACGAAGCACGAATCCTGTCTGACTGCGCTTACGCGAGGCAGGGAGACCAGGCGTGCTCACAGACACATAGAGCAGACCCAGGGTTACCGCAGGCTGGGGGAAGGGGCGAGTGGGGAGCTATTAATGGTTACAGAGTTTCTGTTTAGGGTAATAAATAAATTTTAGAAATAGTGACGGTTGCACAACATTGTGAATGTAATTAATGCCACTGAATCGTGCACTTCAAAATGGTTACAATGGCAAATTCTGCTACATATATTTTACCACAATTTTTAAAATCAATATAATATACCCAAACCATTGAATTGCACACTTTAAATAGGTGCATTGTATGGCATGTGAATTATCTCTCAATAAAGCTGTTTGTAAAAAAAGGAGAGTGCAGGCCGGGCGCGGTGGCTCACGCCTGTAATCCTAGCACTCTGGGAGGCCGAGGTGGGCGGATCGTTTGAGCTCAGGAGTTCGAGACCAGCCTGAGCAAGAGCGAGACCCCATCTCTACTAAAAATAGAAAGAAATCATATGGACAGCTAAAAATATATATAGAAAAAATTAGCCGGGCATGGTGGCGCATGCCTGTAGTCCCAGCTACTCGGGAGGCTGAGACAGGAGGATCGCTTGAGCTCAGGAGTTTGAGGTTGCTGTGAGCTAGGCTGACGCCACGGCACTCACTCTAGCCCGGGCAACAGAGTGAGACTTTGTCTCAAAAAAAAAAAAAAAAAAAAAAAAACACTAAAAAAAAAAAAAAGGAGAGTGCAATTACTAGGGACAGCCCTCGGGGGTGTCATTCCCACCTCTGACACTTGCTGACTGCCTGACTTTGCCCAAGTTGCTTAATCTCTCTACGCCTTGGTTTCCTCATCATTAAAGGGGATAAAACGCGTGGGCTCCGTGGGTTGTTGCGAAACAGCCTGTACACAGGCTGAGCACAGTGGCTGCCGCAGCGGCACTGGACAGCTCCCACTGTGACTGCGGGTGTGATGCCACCTATGCATCTCATCCCCCTGCAGCCTGAGGCGCTGGGCCCAGCTCCCTCCCTGGGCCCTCTGGGGCTTTCCAGTGTCCACTGAGAGAAAGCCACGGTGGCCCCAGCTGGTCTCTACGCTCGGCTTTGGCTCTGCTCTCCAAAGCCTGCCCTGAACCCCCACTGAACCCCACTGCCTGAGTGCCTTCTCTGAGCCCCAGGTGCAGCCCCCGCATGGCTTCCGGCTCAGCCCCCGTTTCTCTGCCTGGGATCATCTGCCCCCCTCCCCGGCCTGCACAATCATCCGAGAGTCCCAGGCACAAACCCAGTTCGGTGCGAAAGTCAGCTGAGTTGGGAAAACAGCAGAGGGGCCCCGTGTGATTCTCAGAGCAGGGCTGTGCTGCTGCCCCGTGGAAGAGGGATCTCCCTGCCGGGGCCCACCCCAGGCAGGAACCGCTCCCTTTGTCTTCTGTGCAAAGACTCTATTGTGTGATCGGACACCAGACAGGGGCAGAGAGGGAACGGTGGGGGCTGAGGGTGTCTGAGGAGTGAGCAAACTGGGCAGTGACCAGGCACCTGTTCAGCAAGGCGTTGGGTGGCTGCAGCCAAGCCAGAGTGGGGCCATGGGCCAGCCCTTTGGGCACAGCAGAGCATCACCGGTCACTTTATGTTCACTCAGGTGCTACCAAGTAACCTGACTACTGGGGGGCTGGCGTTTCCTCTAACCACTTGGTCCCATCTTTCTGACAGTGCTAGTTCATCTGGCTGTGCTCGGGAGAATCAAGGCAAGGAGGCTTTGTCTAGGCCTGGCCCAGACCCTGGAGAGGTAGCAATGCCTCACAGGGACCAGCAAGGCGGGTGCAGCACCAACAACGGGAAACCCCACGGGCGGACAAGAGTGCCACTGTCTGCACCTGCTCCCCGCCCGCCCAGCACTGTGCTGTGAGGTGTGGGGTGACTTGGGTGTTTCCGTCCTGGAGCTGCTTGGGTAAGGGTTCACGGCTCATTCACTTCAGTCAGGCCAGCGCTTAGCACCGTGCCTGGGACCGAGGGACTGAGCGGCTCATTCATTCATTCCAGATATTATTCCTGTGGGGGAGTATTTTGAGATATTCACCTCTTCTATCCCACTTCCCCACACCCACCCAACACACACACACACACACACACACACACACGGAGAAGGATATTCCTGAGACCAGGGTTTCCCAGTCTGGGGACAGGGGAAAAAATGAGAGAGTGACCTAGAGCTCCCAAGACATGACCTGCACCTGCCTCCCAGCGGTGCCACCAGCCAGGAAGGAAGGAGGCGCCCAGGTGGACAGAGCCTCGGCCACCCTGCCAAGCATTCCCTGCCTTCGAGCCGGGCACAGAGAATCCCAAGAACGCAGCAGTCACGAAGCGGCTGCTCGGATGAGCTGACAGGCTGGGGTGGAAGGGGACCCAGGCTGGGTGGCCCCTCTAAGCCTTGAGGTCACATCCGACTCCAGAACCGGAGTGCCACCTGCAGGGGTTGGAAAGGAGGGACCCCACGGAGGACTAAGGCTGGTTCTCTCTAGTTTGTAGGGGGAGGCTCATGGTCAGAAATTAAGGTGCATTATAGAAAAATCTAAAGAGTTCTATTCCTTGCACAGCTGAGTTTGTGAACCGAGATTCCCACCCACAACACAACGATCGAGCACTTTCTTTATGGCAGGCCAGCCCGAGGAGGCTTGTGGACCTGGGGCCTCTGCTCTGCGGCTGGGTGTGCTCAGGTGTGTGAAGGACACGCGACCCTCAGGCCGAGGACAGAGGACGCGAGAGCTGGAGGCCCCCAGGCTGGCTGTGGGGTGGGGAGGGAAGTCTTACCCCTTCTGGGAGAACTTCATGGCCGAGTGGATGGGGTAGCCGCCGGGCCCCATGACGTTGCAGCGGGCGTTGCACAGCAGCAGCACGCGGACCATCTCCGGCTTCCCCAGCTGGCAGGCCAGGTGCAGCGGGGTCAGCCCCTGGTTATTCACCTGGTTCAGGCCGGCCGACGCGTTCTTCCCTAGGAGCTGATGGCGTGACGTCAGGGTGGGCGGGAGCCCGACGGGGGGGGGGGGGGCCCTGCGTGCTCCCTCCCTAGGACCCACTGGGCTATCCCTCTCTGGGGACAGAAGGGGAAGGGAAGGTGGCTCCATAAGGACGCTGATAAGAACTGAAGAGAAGCTACTGGGAAAGCGGGTGGGAGAACATGAAGAAGCCGACTGTGCCAGCGTGAACTCAGGGTCTACCTGGCATGTTTGTGGATCGTATGAAACATTTCTGAATCCAGAAACTGAACAGGTGATCATGCCTTGGGAGGGCAGTGGGGGTCTGGGTGGGAGCAAGTCTTGCTTTCCCTCTGTCCTGCTTGATTTTTTTTCTATATGCAGGTATTATGTTTCCAATAAAAGAATATCAGTATTAAAAAGAGAGCTGGGAGAGTTCTATTTTCTCACTTTTGGCAGAATGTGTCTCCCTGAGGTTAACTACAACCACTATGTACCTGTGTGACACCCCCACTGGGCCAGAGCCACAGCAGGGAGGGCAAGGGGCTGGCACAGAGGCCCCACCCTGCCAGCTCTGTGGCCCACCCGGGGAAACTTATCTCCTCAGAACCCCAGTTTCTTTGAAGAGGAAAAGAAGATAATGCCCCCCACCCCACAAGGGCAGTGTGAGAATTAACTAGAACACATACAACACTCGGCACAGAGCCAGGCACCAATCGGCACTCACAAATCACAGCTAGAGCTTGCACAACTCCCCAGGAGAGCGCGCGCCCCCCCACGAGGCAGGGTCTGCGGGGCGCTGTGCTGGTGCTGGGTGGGTCTTAGTGAGTGAGTTCAACAGCGGGTGTGGAAATCCCTTCCCCGGGAGCACGAAGCGTAAGACATGAATCCACACTTCGGGGAATAATGCAGTTCCATTCTGATGCCAAGGCAGAGAGAAGGACATAACCTTTAGAAGAATCTTCTAATTCTAGACAATAAAATAGAATCCAAAATCCTGCCTTTTCCTTTCAACCTAGTATACAAAGTAGCTTTTAAATAATATCACTCCATCTACTTGCCCACAATGTTTTAGAAAAGCTTCTGCCCAGGTATTCAAAACAGTAACAGGAGCATCTTCAGCACAAATGCCTACAGGAGGCGGAGAGAGTTTGGTTTCACTTGGTTTGAGTTCCTGTAAAGGAGCCCCTCCAGGCAGGGGTCTGGCTCACAGGAGGTGCTCAGGAAAAGCAGAACTAGTTTAGTTCGTGTGACTGGAACTGGGCCTTGAGTTTAGTTTGCTGGGTTGGAGGACCTCCCCTGGGTTGTCAAGCAACGAAGCCAAGGATGTGTTCCCTCGACAGGCATCAGGAGGGAAGAGCCAGGGAGGGGTGTGCACGCTCCATGTAGGAGCTCAGGCCTCAGGGACCAAGGGGGGACAGTGAGAGGCCCAGGAGTGACAGCTGAGCCCAGAGGCCCAAAGAGAACTGTGGGCACACGGAGGTGTCAGTACCAATCACCCTGCCCTTCCCCTCACTCACCTGCAGAACCTGGGAGTTGTCCCCCTGGACAGCATAATGGAAGGCGGTCTCTCCCTTGTTGTCGCTGACGTCCATCTGGGCGTGGCAGTGCTGCACCAGCTCTACCAGGATCTCCCCGTCGCCCTTGCGGCAGGCCAGGTGCAGGGGAGTGCAGCCCTCCTCGTTCTCCGTGCTGTTGGCGCAGCTGCAGGGCAGGGCAGGGAGGTGAGCAGGCCTATGGCACAAGGTGGCGGGGGTGCTGGGACACCCAAGCGCAGAGCAGAGAATTCAACATTCCAGTTTGAGAGCATTCCTGCCATGCTCAAGCTGGCTGGTTCACACTCAGGGCTGATTCACAATTCATCTCTATCTGATGTGACTTGTATCACGTTTTAGTTCACTTTGCACACTTGTATGAGAGATGTGCCGCAGAGCCACACCAGCACGAAGTGGGCAGTAGGGTGGCACGGAAAAGGGTGGCAGGACGCAGAAATCTCCCTAGCCTGGGGCAATTCACTTAACCTCTCTGGGCTTCAATATCTGCACCCACACAGCCTGCTGTGCCTGGCCTAGGGAACGGACAAAGCTACGGTGAGATTAGATGCCATGCTGTCCAAGATAGTGCCTGTCAACTGTGAAGCGCAGTGAAGTTTTGAGCCTTAGGTCTGGGAGCTGAACTGAGCTGCCTGGGGTGGAGAACCAGAGGAGGTGTGGCTACCTCTCGGCAAGATGGCCAACTGGCGTCCTGTGCCCTCACCAGGGGGCAACCGCTGATATACCTGCTGGCTGAACGGACGTACAAAAGGAGGCATTCCCGCTTCTAGAGGCAACCAGATCTGGAAGGAGACCTCAAGGATCTGAGCCCCTCTTGAGTCCTCTCCAGCTGAGGCACTTGCTCTCTTTGGGATGACGATAATTTCCGGGGGTTAGGAGGATTCAGTTTCGTGGCAGGTATAAATCAGCTCCCAGGGGCTGGCACTTGCTAAGCACTTGGACATGTGACATCGTTCCTTCTGACTTTAGTCAGCGTTCCTATGTTCTAACCCGGGAGCAATGCTGCATCTTTACAAGTCAAACTTGGAGGAGAACTGAGGCAGAACTGGGAGACACCCCAGAGCCCCACCTGTCCACACAAGTGGGCAAACACCTTGTCCAGACGCTCGTGTCCCCCTGCCCACCTGATGACGCGGCTGTGATGGAAGCATTCGCGGATGCCCAGCTCCACCGCCAGGTGCGCCGCCGACCAGCTGGGGTGGTTGCGGATGAGGTCAGTCAGGTGCTGCAGGACCTCGGCGTGCATCACCTGGGCGGAGCTCTCATAGAAGGGCGGCAACTGGGAGGTGTACTGTTGGAAGTTCACCAGGGCATCGGCCTCCGACTCCAGCTGGAAGAGTCTGTGGAGTCGAGACAGAGGAAGACACAGAAATGAGCTGGGCGGGACCCTGGGCCCACCCACCTGCTGGATCAGAGGGCTGCGGCCTGCCCTACTCCAGCCTGAGTCCCCTACCCGGGGTGCGCACGCACACACGTCTACATACACATCTAAATGGAATTTAGTTTGGGCTTTTTTTTTTTTGAAAACACTTTCTTTTCTTCGGTACCATCATGTGGTGCTTTTCTGTTAACGTGTTATTTTACCAGCTCTGTCATATCCACTTTCTCATTTAATTGCCACATCCGAGAGCTCCAAGTACTTGGCCCTTTGTACATCGTAGGAACTAAATAAGTGTTGTTTAACCGAAATGTCCAGCAACAGAGTATCATATAAATTGTGGTACAGCTACGTAATGCAATACTGTGCAGACATTAAAATGAGATATTAAAAGAACAGGGAAATGTTTAATGTTACGTAAAAAAGAAGGATACAAATTATATATAACACAATGTGATCTTAACCACATAAAAAAAAAGGATGGAAGGAAATGTGACAGAATGTGCAGGGAAGCATGATGGGTAATTTAACTGTTCTCCTTTATCCATTCGTGTAGTTTCTAAATCTTCTATAATGAACATGTATTATTTTTATAGGCAGAAAAAAGTTTTGTTCATTTTTAAAGTGTTGGGTTTGAGTCCAAGTCTTGCTATTAAGTTGCTGTGTGACCTTGGGAAAACCCTTTCCCCCTCTGAGCCCCATATGAAGCATGAGACGAACTGCACCCATCCCACCGACCTCCCAGAGGCGCTGTGAGGATAGATGAGAAAGTTCTGCAAAAGCACTTTCAGATCCATAACCATTGCACGTCTGTGGTGGTTGCTTGAAGTTCTGACTAGGGCTTTCAACATATCAGAGGGTTTTGTCTTACTCACCCCTATAAGCCTGCAGCCAGCCGGGGTCTAGGGGAGGCGGTGCCCAGAGAGTGCTGGCTCAACAGGGCCGGCCTGTCCTTCCCCAGGGAGCACAATCGCATAACAAATATCAACTGAGCATATGATCTGTGCCTCACACTGTTCAAAATGGAGAGGTAAATTCATGAACACAATGCATAAAATGCCCTGTCCTCCTGGAGTCTATGCCATTACGGGGAGATCAACAAAATGAGTAAAGCAAAAAAGCAAAATAAGGAAGTACATGAAGTAGACTCTAAGGTAACCAGTGCTCCAGAAACAACAAAAAGAGAAGAAAATAGGAAAGGAGGAGGTGGAAGGAAGCCATTCCTCATTCCCCTTGGCTGGTTTTTCCCCCTATCTCACCAGCCTCTTAACTGTGGAGTGCTCCACGCCAAATGCCGCTGACATGTCAGATATAATGACAACTGAAAACTGATCACTGGAGCTAGCATCGTGAGGGCCTGAGTGACCTTGACAAGAGTGCTTCTAGTGGAGTGCTGGGCACCGAAGCCTGACTGGAGCGGGTTTAAGAAAGAACGGGATGAGAGAAATTGGAGACAGCCAGTATAGAGAATATTTTTGAGGCGTTTTGCTGCAGAGGAGAGCAAATAAAGGGAGTGATAGCTAATGGGGAAAGTTTCATCAAGCATCTGAATGCTGACGGAAATGGCCCAGAAGAAAATGGGTCTCTGAGGACTTCCACTTCCATGAATGGCTCTAGGTAATGTGAAATAGACCACCTACTGAGGACAACCAGAAATGCTGGACAAACCATAAAAAGCATCTGCTTACAGACACTGGATACCTACAAAGACAGGGATGAGTTACCGGGCTGGAAGAATTGATGGAAATCCAGGAACTGAGACCAGTGTTCAGGCTGCTGTTACTTGATAGGACAGGGGGACATGCAGTACCTTTAGCAGCCTCAGGGGCTCAGGACACGGGGACAGCAGTCCAGGGATCTGCCAAGGAGAAAGCCCTGATGAGCATCTCTTACTTTGGGCTGGGATTCTGAAGGACTACAGCCTAGGAATGAGGGTGAGCCATACATAGACAGGCCCTCCCAGGGACTGCAGCTTGGCCTCAAACAATTTCAGTTCCAGAAACTGACCTGAAGTAATCCTGATTGAGAGTGTTCCCAGATACCTGGGAGAAGCAAAAATAAATCCCCTCTGAATAAGGAAATGTCAAACTAGGCTTCACATTATCTCTACAGTACAAATATGCAAACGTATTTGCAAACACAATGTCCAGCACACAATCAAAACTCACCAGGCACATGTGGAGATAAGACATGAAAGAAAACCAACAGAAACAAAATCTAACAGAAACAGATCTATAAGCAGGGGCGGGGGGGGGGGGGGGCTATAAATACTGACGTTATCTGACACAGACTTTAAAATAACTGATAATATTCAAGAGGTTAAAACAAGAAATTTAAAATTTTGGCAAACATTAAACTATAAAAAAAAATCAAATGGAAGTTACAGAATTAAAAATTACAGCTGCCAAAATGAGGACCTCAGCAAGTAGGTATAACAGCAGATTGGACAATGCTGAAGAGAACTGGAAGATAGGTCAGGAAAGAGTAAACAGAATAAAGCATAGAGAGACAAAAGGATGGAAAATACAGGAAAGTAGATAAGAGACATACACCATACAATGAAAAGATCTAAAATATGTATAAGTGAAGAGCAAGAAGTGGAATAGAAAACAATTAGATGAAAGCCATATTTGAAGAGTTGATGTATGCAAACTTTCCAAAACTTATTTTTTAAAAAACAACACATTATTCCATTGATTTAAAATACCCTATAAGCTCCCCCCCCAAAAAAAAACAAAACAAAAACAAAACAACAACAACAAAACCAGAAATCCACACTTAGGCATCTTGTAGAGGTTTTAAAACATGGCCCCCAAATCTTTGACACTCCTTCCGCTGAGCGGTGGGAATTTGTATCTCTTTACCCTTTAATCTGGCTCTGTAACTGCTTTACCAATAGAATGTGGCAAAAGTGATACTGTTCCAGTTTCCAGACTGAGGCCTTAGGAGACTGGCAGTTTCCAATTCTTTTCTCTTGGGACCCAGCTGTCACGCCGTGGGGAAGCTGAGGCAATACAGGGAGAGGACTCTTGGTCCTGGATCTCTGGCCCTGGGTGAAATCCTAGCCAGCATCTAGCACTAACTTGCCTATTAACTATATGTGAGTCACCTTAGAATTGATCCTTCAGGCAAGCTCCCCAGCTGACACCATATGGATTGGAACTGAGCCTGCCCATTGAGCTCTGCTTAAACTACACTTTTGTGGGCTAAATGATTATTGTTATAAGCCACTAAGTATTGGAGTAGTTTGTTACATAACAATAACTGATAATGATACATGTAGTTCAACATATTGTAACATGGTAATAATTGATATATGGCCTATAACTGCTGAAAACAAAATATAAGGAGAAAATATTTAAAACAGCAGAGGAAAAAAGTTATCTTTCAAGGAAGACATCAGAATGACAGCTGGCTTCTCAACAATGAAAGCCAGAAATAATGGATGGTCAAAGAGGCACGACAGAATGAAGCACCACTGCGTGCTAAATGTGTGGGCTAATCTAAGTAAATATTGATCGTATAAAGTCCTGTTGACTTTTAGATAAAAACAAAATAATAAAAAAAGGAAAACAACACAAGACATAGAAGCCTAGAAAGGGATAAATGGAGTTTAAGGGTTCTAGGACCTTCTGCGAGACACTAGTATTCCAATTATACAGTTCAGTAAGCCAAGGATGTATCTTTTAATGTCTAGGGTTCTGTCAGGAACTCTGAAAGGTTTCAGATTTTGCCCTACTTGCAAACTAACAAGTTAGCTTGACACAGTTTCATGGGTGCTGGTATAAGACACAAGATTCCTGGGTCAAAGACAAAGGGCAGTTTATTACTCACGGCAATAACAGGAGCCAGAGTATCAGCATTTCTGCCAATTCCCTGGGATCCGATTCCCACAGGGTGACATGAAGAGGGTCAGGTGACACTTGCTAATGTTGCATTACAAGAAAGAAACCCTAAGCTTGGAAACCAGAATCTCTTATAATCAGCAATAAGCAAACCTAAGTTTTGCTCCAGATGGAGATATTATCTTTATTATACTGAAAAGTAAGAAAACCTACCCTACGCTCTAGAAGGAGACCCTATCTCTATCTTCCAAGGCTGTCTGCTATCAAAACGTAGCCTGGTTCTGGAGGTTGACACAGGTATTTAAAAAAAAAAAAAAAAAAAAAGATAGCCTGGACCAGGCATAGTGGCTCACACCTGTAATCCCAGCACTCTGAGAGACCAAGGCAGGAGGATACCTTCAGCTCAGGAGTTCAAGACCAGCCTGAGCAAGAGCAAGACTCCCATCACTACTAAAAAAAGTAGAAAAAATAGGCCAGGCGTGGTGGCGTGTGCCTGTAGTCCCAGCTACTCAGGAGGCTGAGGCAGGAGGATCACTTGAGCCCAGGAGTTTGAGGTTGCTGTGAGCTGTGATAATGCCACTGCACTCTAGCTGGGGCGACAGAGCAAGACTCTGTCTCAAAAAAAAAAAAAAAAAAGAAAAGAAAAGAAAGGGGGGAAAAGACAGCTACATAGGCCGGGTGTGGTGGCTCACACCTGTAATCCTAGTACTCTGGGAGGCTGAGGCGGGCAGAGGGGCAGATTGTTTGAACTCAGGAGTTTGAGACCAGCCTGAGCAAGAGCGAGACCCTATCTCTACTAAAAATAGAAAGAAATTATATGGACAGCTAAAAATATATATATCAAAAAAAATAGCCGGGCATGGCGGCACATGCCTGTAGTCCCAGCTACTCAGGAGGCTGAGGCAGGAGGATCACTTAAGCCCAGGAGTCTGAGGTTGCTGTGAGCTAGGCTGACGCCACGGCACTCTAGCCCGGGCAACAGAGTGAGACTTTGTCTCAAAAAAAAAAAAAAAAAAAAAGATAAAAAAAGACAGCTACATACTTTTTAAATGATTAAAAGTATAAGGAAATACATTATACAAATACACACCAAAAGAAAGCCAGTAAAGCTATTACATATTAGTATTAGGCAAAGTAGAGTTTAAGGCAAAAAGCATTACTAGAAACAGAGGGACAATTCATAATGATAATAGTTTCAATTCACTCAGAAAATACGACAATTTTAAGTTTATGTGTACCTAATAATAAAGCTCCAAAATAAAATCAAATTTGACAGAATTAAGAGAGCTGAATAAATCCATAATCATAGTAAGATATGTTAATATCCTCTGTTAGTTACTTATAAAACAAGCAGACAAAAAAAAAAATCCCTACTGGATGCAGAACACTTAGTAAACTTGACCTAACAGACACACTGTCTTAGTTCCTCAGGGCTGCTGTAACAAAATACCTCACACTGGGTAATGGATGAACAACTTTATTTTTTTAATGGTTAAGAGAACAGAGCAGGTACTTCCGGATGGTTAATCAACATATCAAAAGGTGCTCAACTTCATTTGAAATCAGGCAAATGCAAAATAAAACTATAACACACTACTAGACATCCAACACAATGACTAAAATTTTAAAAACTGACAATACGAAGTAACAAAGGATATGAAGTATCAGGAAGTCTCATTCACTGCTGCTGGGAAAACAGACGGGCATTATCTATTAAAGCTGAAGATGTCTGTTACAGCCTACGATCCAGTCCACTCCTAGGTACGTGCCTAACAGAAATGCATACACATATGCACCGAGAAAACTAGAAAGAACCCAAATTCCCAACAACAGTAGAATGAATGAATAAAATTCCGATACAGTATACAATGGCATTCTACTGTAAGGAAAATGACTGCCACAGCTACACACACAAATATATATACATCCTACCAACAAAACCCTGAACAAAGAAAGAGGCAGATACAAAGGCAACTACCATAGAAGTCAGGTTACTAGTTACCTTTTTGGGGGGAGAGGGGACAAAAGGGAGGCTTTTGGGGTGCAGCAATGTTCTATTTCTTGATATGAGTGCTGGCTACAGAGGTGCTTGTGATAAAGCCCTGAGCTATACATCATTTTCCATATGTGTGTTCTATTTCACTATTTTAAAAAGTTTGAAGAGACAGAACAGGGGGACAGGAATGGTGACAGCTGAATACAGGCAGCGCCTGCAGGGGAAGATGGAGTCAAGAAAGAGTTGGGTTTTTTCCAACAAAAAAGAGAAAACAGTACATTGTATAGTGATGGAAAATGTCTTAGTTCAGGTTGTTACAACAGACTACTACTACTACCGGGTGTCTTAAACAACAGATGTTTATTTCTCACAGTTCTGGAGGCAGGGAAGTCTAACATCAAGGTGCCAGCTGATAGGGTTCGCGGCGAGGGCCCTCTTCCTGGTTTGCAGATGGACACTCACATGGCAGAGAAAGATCATCTCTTTCGTGTCCCTTCTTATAAGGGCACTCATCCTATCCAGGGGCTCCACCCTAATGACCTGATCACCCCCTAGTGCCCCACCACACAATACCATCACACTGGGGATTCGAGCTTCAACATACGGATTGTGGGGGGACACATTCAGTCTAGAAAATATATAGTAGAGGAGAGAAAAGTGTTATGTAGGAGAGAGGGGAAAGAATTGCTGAAATGGTGTCGTGAAGTGGATGAGAGGGGATGACGGTCTTCAGCTGAGGGACCAGCCTCAGCTGGACAGGGAAGGCTGAGCAGGTGGGTACAGAGCTGGGGAGATGGGGTGGAGGGAGCTGCAGTAGTTCTCCTCTCTTCGGGTGTTTCTATTTTCCCCGTGAGACAGAAGCAAGGCCGTCAGCTGAGTAAACTCGGAAGGGAGGGGGCTGGAGGTTGGGGGGAGAGGGAGGTGCGCCTTCCTCGGCTGGACAGTGGAGGAACAGAGACATGCAGGAGGGGGTCAAACCACACCAGAGGCGCACGTGCAGCTCACGCAGTGATCTGCTGGTGAGAGCCGTCAGCAGGAAGGTGTGTCCCCCCAGCCACGGCGGAGAACTGGGACCAGTGCTGGGGTCAGCTGAGCCCCTGTGATGCAGAGAGCGGTGAAGGAATGTCCTGGAGGGAGTGCTGCAGGTGGGTGGGAAGTGAGGTGGCAAAAGGAACGGGGCCGGGAGCAGGGGCAGAAGAAGTGTGGAGCCAGAGGACCGGAGGGGATGAGCAGGAAGTGGAGAAGGGAGAGTGGGGTGCCTGAAACTGCATTTACGGAAGAGCTGCTGTCACTGGTGGTGACGAGGTCTGGCGCACAGCCGGGTGGATGAGGAGAGGCCAGGAACCAGAGGCCACATGGAGTTGGGGGCTCATGTCTTTGGCGGTGTGGAGGAGCACCCCAGGGTCACAGGTGCCCACCCCAGGAGTGAGAGTGGGCAATATCATAGGATGACAATATCCCAGAGCCTCGGTTTTCCCATCCATAAGATGGGATGCTGCCTTCCTCATCTACCTCCGTGCGTTGGTGGAGGATGTGCTAACATAACACAGACTGGGGGCAAGGAGGACCCTACTCCAGGCCCAAAGGGGGCTGCACAGGAAGCAGTGTCCTTGGGGGACAGTTAGGTGTGGGTTAGAGCAAGGAGGAGAAAGAAAGAGTCAGGGAGAAGGCTGAGGACCTGGAGCATCATGGAAGTGTGTGTCTCTTCCCTCTCTTCTAGAATTCTGGATAAAAGCCAACTGGTACCCACGTCGAGAAGCCTCTGCCTCTGCCTTGGTGGGAGAGGTCTACACGTAAGTCTTAGGGGGTCTGTGAACCTCTTCAAAGTGGCAGTGTGAGCCTGTCCTCATTCCCTGGGACTCCTAAGGGAGTCCTGGGCCAAAAACTGGCCAAGCACCCCCAGGCCGGAGGGGTGTCTAACTCTCCTGTTTGAAAGCCCAGTGCAAGCCCTTCCTTCCCCGCAGGGTATCCAAAGGGCCCCCACTCCCCACCCCTCCAGGTCTCTGCCTGTGACGTGCCCTCTCCCTGTGGGGCCCTTCCCCTCATGCTTTCTCCTGGTGCAGTCCTCCAGACCCCTAAGGTCCATCTCTACCTCGGCTACCCTAGCGGAGCCCTCCTTTGTCCCTCCTGTCAAACGCACTTAACCTTCAGTGATCACGGATTCACTCATCCAGTGAACAGGTATCTACCGTGCACCTATGGAGCATCTGGCCCACCACCGGGCATTAGGAACACAGAGGGACTCGGCACAGGCCCTGCCCCTTGGAAGCGCTACAGCCCAGGGTGGGAAACAGACAGGGAAGCAGACACACGGCAACCTGCGGCAAGAGGCGCTGCCCGAGTGTGGACGGCTGAGGGGAACCAGGACAGACCCGCGGGGCAGGGAGCCGCACATGGGAAAGGACTCAGGGAAAGGCATTCTTAGCAGAGGAAAAGGTAAGAGCAGAGAAAGCCGTGTCAAAGGGCGAGGCCTGTTTGGGGAACATAAGAGCTGCCCACGCTCCCATCAAAACATCTATCTCATGAACTCCGGGCACAGACTCGCCCTCTCCGGCTCCTGCCTGAGCTTCCTGAGGGCAGAGACTTGCCGTTTTCAGCTCTGCTTGGCAAATATGGGCCGTAGCCAGATAAATGGAATAAAGTGCAGAGCCCCGGGAGGGTGGCCCGGACAAGGGCCACTCTGTTTGTCTGAGGTTTCCTGAGAAGCAGGTTCGGGGCAAAGTCCCAGTCCAGACGGCCTCGAAAGTTAGTCCCCTTTATGAAGGGCACGGAGGCATCGATCACATACTTTGATCCCCCTTCCCAGGACTCCCGGGAGGTCCAGCCCTATCTCTGCTGAGATACCAGTGAGAGGCTGGCCGGTTTCATCAAATGTCATACGTTGCAAGTAAATATCAGCAGTAAATGATTAATTTGTGCCAGGAACGGAAGTATTGATGCTATCATAGTGCTATCATGCCACAAGCAACTGTCCGGGGGCTCACGCCGGAAGAGCCAGGGCCCTGTGCCATATGTCAGGCAGGGAGGGCCAGGGCCAGCCCAGGGAGAGGAGCCCTACCCAGCTCACCACACTGCAAAGTGGCCCTGGTGTCAGAAAGGGAAGATGGGGGGGTCTAGAGCCAGGTGCTCCTGACCAGCTGTGTGTCCTTAGACAAGTTATTCAAATTCTGCAAGCCTGTGTTCCTCACCTGTGAGAGGGCTCGCAACGCCCCTGCCTCCAGGGACTGCTGTGAGGATAAAATGATTTAACGCCTAGTCCCCAGCACGCGGTGTGCACTAAGGGACTGCAGATGCTACTGCCACTGGTGCCACCTTATCAGCCAGGGCCCAGTCTCTCTCTCCACCCAGCAGGGGTGCTGTGGACTCACAGGCCTTCGGGAATAAAACCCGAGAATTCAGGAGACCAGATTTCACCCCCTACACAAAAGCTAAGCCTGACAGCTCATGGCAGCGACAGAGTGACAGAGTGACAGAACACCTCCACCTGTGGCCTGACAAGGTGACAGGACCTTGATATCTACCCTAACACACTTGAAGTATTTTGGGGACAGTCCAAAGCCCCCCAGGGAAATAAAGGAGGAGGAGACATGTAGAAGGCACATGAAGAGGAGGTCTAGTGCACCAGGCCCTCTCCACACACTGCAGACACAGGTCCTGCCCTCACGGGGTCTGTGGCCTGCCAGGAAGGCAGGCTACACAGTGCAGGCGTGGGGTGCCTTGGGGACACATGGCAGAAGCACCCCCTCGAGCCCGCAGGTCAGGAGAGGGCAAGCAGAGGGCGGCAGGCAAAGGAAGGGGACGCATTCTAGACCAAGGGAAGAGCCCGGGCAGAGGTCTGGGGCACAGGGTGGCAGGAGCTGAGGCCAGAGAGACGAGGCTGGATCGCACGGGCCCTGCTAAGGCCTGTTAAGCACATGACGTGTTAAGGAAACAGGAAGCCCTTGAAGAGTTACGCAGGGTAGTGACTGACCACATCTGTCCTCTGGAAAGAGCACTGTGACAGCAGCTCGGAAGAGGAGGAGGGGAGAGCAAGACCGCAGGCCGAGCAATAGGCTGGAGGGTTCGGTGCAGCAGAGTCCGTGTGCGCAATGACCACAGCCTGGAGAAGTCTGCCAGCAACAAAATGGACAGTGACAGAACCTCAGGTTTCAGACTGGCATGTGGCTGTCTAGAATACAGGCGACACTTCCCAGCCTCCCTTGTGGCTAGCTATGGCCCTGTGACCAAGTTCTGGCCAGTGGGAGTTGGGTGGAAGGCATTTGTACAGCTTCCAAGAAGTGTCTCTAAAAAGAGGGAGTGTGCCCTTCTTCAACCTGCCCTTCCACCTTCCCACTGGCTGGAAAGGTAGGTGTGATGGCTGGATCTGGCGCAGCCATCCGGGATGATGCCATTTGCTGAAATGGAAATGCTTGGATGGGAGCAGGTTAGGGAAGAGAAGATGAAAAAGACTCCAGAGCCAAATTAGGGATGTCAGGAATTTCAAGAGGAAAGAACGTGCTTAGCTTGAAACCCTACCCAATGTTCCTTATTCTGCCTAAACACGTGGAAACAACACAGCAGCACTGACAGGGAAATGGACAGAGAAGCAGAAGACAAATTGTTTCTGCACTGCTTTCTGTGCAGCCTAGGATGGATCACTCGTCATCCCCAAGCCTCGGTTTTCTCATCCATAAGATGGGATGCTGCCTTCCTTGCCTACCTCTGTGGGTCAGTGGAGAATGTGCTAACATAACACAGGAAAAGCATTCTGCAAACTAGAAAGCACTGTCCAATTAAGGGCAAGCCTGGCTTAGGTGCAGTTAACAGACTGTTGGCAAAGGACTAGACCCCCAGGACGGAGGTCTCCTACACTGGCGCTCAAATAGACCGAGACAAATCTGGAATCCCGGCAAGAAATATTAACAATGGACAGGACTTGGTGATTATTTGCACGTGGAGGGTGGTGGCATTCCCAGGGCAGAGCATCTCAAAGTGGGGCTGAGCGGCCCTCCAAGAAGTGGACCTAGCACCCTGGCCAGTGCTGTCTTCCCAGCAGGCCCAGTGTGTAGGACTACAGGAGGGTCCTGGAGCGGCAGGTATAGGCCAGCCCCAGACAGAGCCAGCCCTGACCATGGCCAGCTGGAGGGTGGCCAGCACGTGCCCATCAGCACTCAGAGTTTGGACTGGCCCTGCCGTGTTAAAACTGGTTTCTGGACTGGCCGCTGAGCTGCATTCTTAGCTCAAGCGTGTGCTGTGGGTGCCTCTGCCTCAGTTTCCTTGTGCAGCCAGGCTCTGAAATCTCACCTGATTGGCTGGAGCCCTGACACCTGCCTTGCTCTTCTCCAGGAGGTGGGCCCTGGCCCCCAGCTTGCCACCTGCAGAGATGCCTGCTGCCACACCTCTTTAGTCACAGTGTCCCCCGCTGTCCCCTCAGCCTCACTTCCCACCAAAGCCTTGGAAGCAGCTAGGGTCTGGCCAGAGCCATCTGCCTCCAGGCTCACACCTCACGCCTCTGCGTGGCTGGAATGACCTTATTCACTTCATTGTGCCAGACAGACTCTCCTCGTTCTTCCAAACACAGAGCCAAGTAGCTCTCGATCATGTCCTTGTGGTCCCCACTGTTCCCTGGGCTCTGCCCCGTCAGAGCACTCCACACGTGCTCAGGTGCTACAATGCCTGTTTGCAAGGGCTACTCCCTCCAGACTGCACGTTCCTTAAAGACACAGGCCACATCTGCCATTCCACAGCACCAGCTGGGCCTGGCCCAGAGCCTGAGACTCCGGAGACACTGGGTGCGTGTTGGATGGGTGGCTGGCGCGACAGCCAGACGGATGAGCAAGGAGAAAAGGGATATCAGCACGAGCCCAACTCCACGCCAGTCTGCCTGGCTCTGCGGAGCACGCACCTGCAGCCTTGCTACTGCTCTCCCCGGTTCCCAACCAGCTCTTCGGCTGGCCTGGTTCCCGGCCCTGTCCTGGCTCCCTACCCTTCCCTTCTGGCCCCAGGCAGCCCCAGCATGGCCTGAGAAGTGACAGCTCTGGCCAACTCTTACAGGCCCTTCGGAACAAACCCAGCCCCTCTGAGGACAGCAGTGCCTATAAAGACAAGGGCTAAAGGTCATCCCAGTGGGCCTTGCCTGATCTGCCCCTCTCACCTCCCTGTCCTCCTTCCTTCCTGTGCCCTGCACAGGCCAAGTCCCCGGTGGGAACACCCCAGCCTTCCATCCCGAGCCCCTGCGCTGGGACCCTGATGGGCCAGAGCTGTGGGGTCTAGAGTAGAGTCTCCCCTCTGCCCTGCCCTGTCCACGCCCCTCAGAGGGAGACCCACAGAAGCTGCTTCATGGCCAAGGGACCTCCAGTGAGGTCCGGGGGTCAAGGAGAGAAGTGTGTGGCCCAGCTCATTGTCACCCACCGGAATCCACTTTGTGAGCTCTTGGGGTTGACCAGGATGCAGTCCCACGTGCGGCTGGGAGTGTTCTGGAACAGAATCAGCTGCCCTTCCTCCCGAACCCGGCCACTTGAGGTGTAGTCAGCCACAGCCACCTCCTTCACCCGGAACGGGTTAGAGAACAAGTTGGTGACGCTACTGAGGGTATTGACCAGGCGGCCGAAGAACTGCATCTTCTGCGGGGCAGGTGGGGAGGCCCCACCGCCTTCCCCCTCAGTCTGGAAGAAAACGGGGTCTCTGGTCAGCCGGGCTCGGTCTCCCATGCCCACCTCACCAAGTGCAGCGGTTTCCTGCACAGACACCCAGATCGCCGCTCCCCACCAGCGCTGGCTCCCGACGCTGGGCCTGGCGGGACCTAAAGAGGAGGGGACAGAAAGAGAAACGACACTGAGTGGGAGGCAAGAAGTGACAGAGCCCTCAGGCCAGGTGGGGCACCTAGAAGGCTGCCCTCCTGTGCTGCCACTGTGCACAGGTGACCTTACTGCCTGTCCCCAGCCCCGTGTTCCCAACAGAGACTCAGTTTCCTCATCTGTAGTATGGAGCTGCATTGGTCAGAGGACACAGCAGATGTGAACACACGTTACGGGCAGCCGTGCCCTGGGCAAGTGGAGGGGTCCTCACACGTTAGGCGTAGAGACAACTTTTTGGCACACAGACACCTCGCTGTGTCTCAGTTTCCTCATCTATAACATAGAGACGATAACAGCGCCTAATAACAGCACATGGCAGATAGTAAATGCTCAATAAACATTAGCTCTCTTTACTTTGATCATCCCCCCTTTACAGATAAGGCAACTGAGGCTTGGAGAACCATGACTGCAGAACTCTGAAAACATTCTGAAGCTTTGTAATGTCCTCCCTTTTATGATTAGTAGTAAGATGTATTGTGAGAAAACTGTGAGCCTGCTTTAAAATGGGAATGATACTCATCTCCCACGTACTGTGAGGATTAAATGGGAACACTTGTGAGAATACCTGGGCCTGTGCCAAGCTTCCTTCCTTCTGCTGCACGTGGGAGCATAAGGACAGAGAAGCTGGGGTACCTGTGGCCCCCTCCATAGCCAGGGGAGAGGGGAGAGACCCCAAGGGAAGGTGTGGCAATCAGTCCCAGGAGAACTCCCCAAAGTGGCAGACCTGGTACACACATCAGTGTTCACCTCAACAGTATTTGTCATGCCACAGAAACGGAAGCAACTCTGAAATTCAACACTAGGAGAATGGTAAATTATGATACATTTTGCCCCAGAGACACCGTGTGGTCATTAAAAGTTTGACTGTGAAGAGCAGAACAACTCAGGCAAAGCTCACGCTGTCCTGCTACAGGGCTCAGTGACATCTCTCAATGATACGTCCATCTGGAGCCCTCTCCTCCCCTCTTCTGTCTAAGAAAGCCCCGAGCCTTCTTCAAATACAAGCCCGGTTCCCACATCCTTAAAATGTTCTCGGCGGACCGTCCCCAGCCCCCGGTGCCCTCTCCTTGCTCTGTGCTGCCCTGAGTGTAAACACATCTCTGCTATCACACCCCGTGGGTCACAGCTGCCCCTCCCGCCAGGCCGTCACAGCACCCAAGCTCCCGAGCTCTTCCTGTGCTCTGGCGCGGTTCCGAGAGTTTTACGTAAATTCATCATTTCATCCCCACAGCCACCCTATGGGACGGTTACCCTTACTGTCCCCATTTCACAGGAGAAAACCAAGGAACATTTTTTTTGTCATGACTTTGCCTTTCACTATTAAAAATTTTAAAACAATAAGAATAAACTCACCAATTGGTGAATTTGACATAACATATTATAGGTGAATATAAAATATGACACAAAAAATTTTAAAAAGGACATTGTGGAAATATACATTAAAAACATTGAATATATTATTAAATTGCCTTCTAATAGTTGAACTTTTTAATATTGATGATTTAGACATAAAGTAAGAAATTACTGTATATCAGTAAAAATTTCTTTTGTGGCCAAAAAAAAAAAAAACCAAGGAACAGAGAGGTAAAGTAACATGCCCGAGGTCACACAGCTAGCAGGTGGAGGGGTGAGGACTGGGGCGCAGATGGGCTGTCTACAGAGTCTGAGCTTCTTAAGGGCAGCTGCTTTCATCTCCGTACACTCACCCCAAGGCCAAGCTTGGCACATAGAAAGTTTGTTAAAACAGAATTTAACTAAGTGCATATGATACACAGGGAAAAAGACTGATAAAAACACACCAAAATACTGAGTAGATGAGGGTACTGGGTTTATGCAAATTTTTTTTCTTTTTCCTATTTTCCAAATGGTATATAAAGTGATTATAAGTTTCAAAGAAAGTAGCAGTCTAGGCTGGGCCCCGGGGCCTGCAGCCAGGAACATGGGGACCCCAGGGGCCAGGCCTGGCCTAGAAAAGCAGCAGAGGCTTCCGGAGGGCAGTGCCTGCAGACGCTCCAGGGAAGGGCAGGGAGTCAGGAGCGTCCAGCACCCACGAGCCCCAGGGTCGGAGAAGGTCACTGTGGGATGCAACTGGATCCCGAAGATTCCCCGCCCCCAGGAGAGACCATTCCTGTGTCCCATCACATGTATGGCAGCGCGTCCAGCCTTCGGGGGGCAGGGAGGGGGCAAGTGAGGATGAAATGACGCAAGGCACGGAAGGTGTCTGGGACGCTGGCTGACTGTGGGCACACAAACAGTGGCCATTGTTATCACTAGGTGGAAGAAAGGAAATTGAAACCACCAGGCCACATCCTGGAACACTCACGGCACTGCCAACCAGGAAGGCACGAGTGCGGAGAACGTGCTCACGTGTGCGCCCTCTGTCCTCCGCCACCCTGGACCCCAGAGCCCAGGCTCTTCCTGGCACAGCTGCGGGAGGGGACGCTGGGGAAAGCTCCCACCCCCATCACGCTCTCACAGCTTCCCACCCCTTGTCTGTCCAGCAGGATAAACACCTGCTTTTACCTGCTGACCTCTGGCCCCTCCCACTCCTCACCTGCTCTCGCTGCTCCCTGCTGCAACTAGACCCTAGGCTCAGGCTGTAGCAGGCAGCTCTCTCAACTGCCACCAGCGGAAAGACACACACCCAAGACCTTTAGTGGTGAGCGCTGACAGTGACAATTCTGCCTGTCTGCGCCAGGCAAGTTCCACGTGCCAGTTCTGTCTCTCCTAGAGTGAGGCCAGGTATTTTGGGCCTTTCTCCTTCTCTCTGCTCACCGGTCCCTGGCAAAGGCCCAGCTCACCTGCTCGGTTTGTGCAGGGAAGACTTGCAGAGTGCCTGCTGGGAGCCAGGCTCCCCTGCAGGAGCTGGAAGGCAGGAAGAACAAGTATTTTTATCCCCATTTTAGAGACAAAGGAAATGAGGCCCAGAGAGGCCCGAAACTGTGTGTGTCCCAAGGGCAAATTAAAGTGGGATGTGTTGTCAACCAAAAAAGAAAAACAAACAAACAAAAAACCTTTTGGGGAAATTAAAACCCCTGGGCCACATGCTGGGACACTTGTAGCACTGCCAACCAGGAAGGGCGAGTGGGGAGACAGTGCTCACGTGCGCTTCCTACCCTCTGGGACCAGAGGGAGAGTGGAACAACAGGCAGAGTTCCCTAGAAGTGGCCTTCTGGGTTCATAAAATGAAGTCATGGAGTGACCCAAAGCCTGCCTCAAAGAATGCACAGTCCCTCGGGGCAAGGACAGCTGGAGGAGACGACTCTTGAGCTGAACTTTGAAGGAAAAACAGGAGTTTGCCAAGGAGCCAAGCTTGGGAAGAAGCGCAGTGGAGGTCAAGGAGCCAGTGGGTGGGTGGGCGCAGAGAATCAGCCCCAACCATCTGGTTCCTCCCGGGCCAGGGCCAGCCAGGAATTCCCTGAATGACCCCAGGCAGGTCTCAGGCAAGAGAGCAACTGCCCCTGCCCTCTAGCAGTCGCTCACCTACCAAAGTGGCCAGGCCAGGGGCAGACCTCTTTCCTCCCTCCTCCCCTTTGGCTGGTGTGTGGGAAAACTGCTCTTCCAGAGAGACAGGGACCTGTGCTCTCGTCCTCTCTGATTCCTGCTGGAGCCTCCGATTATCCTTCAGGGCCCAGGCACCCCTCCGAATGCTCAGAGCACGGGTCCTGCCGCTCCTGTGACCTCCGCCCCCACCACCGCTGGCCTACCGTGTAGTCATTTCTGCACATCTGCACCGTGAGGACCAGGCCCACACCTGAGCCAGCCTCACACCCCTCCGTGCCCACCACGGGATGCAGATGGAACTGCAACATCCCCCCCAGACCTCACCCCTACTCCAGCCACACTGCACCATCAATCCTCCAGGGACATAGCCTGCTCCTGCCTCAGTGTACCTTGGTGTACCTGCACACGGCTCCCTCAGTTTAGACCGTCCTCCCCACTTCCTCAGCCTGTCTCAGAGCATGCGCTCAGTAAGGGACATTTAGACAAATGAAAAAATTCCTTCTTATCCTTGAAGACTCGGTTCAGGTGCCACCTCCTCCAAAAGTCATGCCTTCCCTCCGTCCTCTCAGCCCAGGTGTGCAGGCCGCGGCTCCTCGGCCGCCCACACCACCCCATGCGGGCCCCGGGAGCACCTGCCCTGGGAGAATGGTGACACATCTGCGCCTTGGGTTGCCCACCTCCCCACTGGGTTTGTTTCTCCAAGCACCCAGCATGCCGTTCCTCACTCACAGTGGGTGTTCAAATAAATGTTTGGTAAATGAATGGGTGCGAACAAATGAACGAACCACCCATGAGCCCACAGGCCTGGCACCTCTAAGGCAGCGCCCCCCACACCTCATTCCCTTGCAGGTGATAACGGCGACCACACAGCCTATTCCCCACCCACTCTGAGCCGCCAGACCCCTCTCTATGACAGAACTGCTGTGCTCACACCCAGCCAGCTGCCAACTGCGCCCAAGGGTTCACTCCTGCGCCAGGAGCGCCTTTATCCAGCACCTGCTGTGCTTCAGGGGTGGCACTAGGTGCTGGGACTGATCCCTCCCCAGGCTTTGGTCTGTAAAGTTCAGCTCTATACACCACCAAGGGGCTTAAGCTGAGCTCATTCCTATTTCAAACAGGAAAAACTCTTCAAGCCCTCTGCTTCCTTCTTGACTAAGCTGAGGTCAGAGAGGCAGGACAGCTGCCCAGGAGGTGCGTGACAGGAGCCCACAGGCAGCGGGCCAGGAAGCAGACCTCACAGGACTGGCCACGTGGGGGATTCCAGGAGCACACACAGAACTGCCCGAGGTGGAACTCAGGCCTCATGAGGCCGGGCTGACAGGATGTCCCATGATTGGAACAATCCTGGACAGTCCTGGCAGCGGGACAGTGACATCCTCCTGAGCAGCCGACCTCTCCTCCCAGCCCGTCATGACAGAGCGGGCTGAGAATTCGGGATCTGAGCCGAAGGCCAGGCCTGCCCTGACTTCCTTCCCGTGGCTCTCGCCGCCGGCACCACCCAGCACGAGTGCACGCACCACACGCTGGCCTCCAGCCGCTCACAGGGCCACCCGCTTCGTGGCTGGCAAAGGGTTTCCATGCCTGTCAGCTGCCTCCAAGCTCGCAAGGAAATAGGGAAGGTGCCATCATTATCCCTAGTGGGCATATGGGGAGATCGAGGCCCGGAGAGAGGACCGGGGCTCTGGCCTGGGGGCTGGACGCACGCCTCCTTCCTCCGACTCCCCAGCAGCACTGGGCGAAGGGCCCGCCGCACAGCAGGTGCTCGATTCGTGTGTGAGCAAAGACTGAACGAAAGTAGGGGTCACATCAGGTGTCATCACTGGCTTTCACATGAGCCTCTGGACTGCCAAGGCTGCCTCCCCGAAAAATGTCCCTCGAAATGTTCACTCTGACCCCAGCTCCCTCCAAACTCTTTCCTAAGCGAGTGAGGAATGGGAAGGGTCTCGCTCCCATCACCCTTCACCCAACAGCACTGCCACCTTCACGCAGCACCCACCGAGCGCCAGCTGCCTGGCCAGCATCTGAGGTGAATGGCCACACTTAATCCTCACAACACCTGTAGAAGGGATAGTGTGACCCGTATTACGCACAGGAACTGGGGCACAAGGTTATATAATTTGCCAGGATCTGAGCCCAAGCAGAGGGAATCCGGTGCCCCTGCTCTTAATCCGCAAACTGTCTTCAGAAGAAGCCTGAATGGGAATGGCTGAGTGAGGCTTGAGTTTGAGTGTTTTCTACTCCAAAGGCCAAGTCCCTCAGCTCAAAATGCTGCCATTCACATGAGCCCAAGCAAAATGTTCTTTCACAAAAGAAAAAAGTGTCTTTTTCATTCACTCTGCTTGGCTGGACCTCCCCTGGAAGCAAACTGCCCCAGAACTGCTGCTGGAGTTCCCAAGGACATGAGGCATGGGGACTAGGAGAGCTCTGGGCCAGTGGCATGGAACAACGTGGCCCATTTTATGATTCACCCCACAAATATTTATTGAGGACATATTGTAGCAGGCATTGTTCTAACTGCTGAGGATATAATAGCGAATAAAACAGACAAAATCCCTCCTGCCCTCTTGGAACTGTTATTTTAGAGATGGCTATAAATAATAAACAAGATAAATAGACTAGACACACACATACACACACATAGATTTTAGACGCTAATTACCTGCTGAGGAGTAAAGTAAACCAGAGAAGGGGGATAGGAAGTGTTGGAGACTGGAGACTGAAATTTTAGATTGGTTGACCAGGGAAGTCCTCACCAAGAACTTGACCTTAAATACCTGAAGGAAGAGAGGTCAAAAGTCATATGGATATCTAGGTGAAGAGCCTTCCAAGCAGAGGAAAGTGCAAGTGCAAAGGCCCTGGGGCTGGAGCATGCCTGGTGAGTTCCAGGAACAGCAAGAAAGCCAGTGAGATCAGAGAGGTCACAGGGGGCCAGACACATGCAATGAGAGGAAAAGCCATTGCAGGGCTTGGAGCAAGGAGACAACATTTTAGCAAGATCACTCTGGATGGATGTGAGGTGAGACAGAGAGGCATCAAGGAAAATCTCACAGCTTTGGCCTGAATGAATACTAAGTACCACCATCTCCTAAGATGGGAAGAAGGGAGGGACAGGTTCTGGTGGAGGGTGGAGTAAGGGATGCAGGGGATGACTAGCAGGAGGTCAATTCTAAATACTTTAAGTTTGAAACACCTCAGTTTGAGAGACTAAATGAACAACTAGATATCTGAGTCTATCATTTGGGGAAAGCCTGAACTGGACTGGGGGTTGTCAGAGGAGAGACAATACTTAAAGCTACGAGACTGGATGAGCTCACCAGAAAGTGAAGATGGACAAAAACAAGAAGGGGCATTGAAAGCATGGTGCTATGAAAACCTACTACGAAAAACACAGATAGTGTTCTCCCAGGGAGCCACCCTCCACACAGTGAAGCTCATAACACACCCTTCACTACAGCCCCTCGCCTACCCACTAACCCCAGACACACACAGACACAGCATTTAAACTCCTCCTTCCTCTATCTCTTGGTGATGTCACTCTGCTGAGTGAGAAGGAAATTCCCTTTTGGGGATACTGTCATCCAACAAGAAAGTAACCCATGGAAGGGAGAAAAAATGCCCTGAGCACTGAGACAACAGTAGCAAACCTTACACAGCAGGGCGATCACACAGGCTCTGGTGTCTCAACAGCACTATGTTCGGATTCCAGCTCCAACCTCATAGTGTGATCTCAGGCAACTCCTACGCCCTCTCTTCCTCATGTTAAATGGGGGAAAACACTGGCTACATCAAGGGTAGCCTAGAACATCACACAGTCAATTGATAATTGTTGAATAAATGATGACTGAATGAATGGTAAAGATAACATATATAAAGAGCCTGATTCATAGTGTCATTAATAAGCACTGCCAAATGATAAATGAAAGACAAGGTACCTCATGCTTATCTTTCTCTCCTTGTCTTCTCATTCTCTCTCTTTCCCTTTCCACTCCTTTGTCATCCTGCCTATGACACGACAGCAAAATTATGCATTTGTACAGGGCCATATTGGTTACAAAGCTTTGCCTTTTACATTTTCTCATTCAAATTTTGAACCTCATGGCAGCCTTGAGGGCAAGAAATAGTCCCCCTGTCACAGATGAGGAAACTGAGACTTGGGCAGAAAATAGCCTCCAAACTCCAGGAACATTTTAAGGCAGAGACAATAACAAAAACACTGCATTCAGCATAAGGGTGGGGTGTCAACGTTGCCAAACCAAACCTGCCTGACATCCTGTTGGGCGGGTAGGAGGCAGGTGAGGGAAAGACCCAGAAGCTCAGGGGAAGGGAAGGTATTTGGGGTCATGTGAGTAGCCCATTAAAAATATGGGCACAGATCCCTGAGCCCTGTGCCCTCCCTGTCCCACACCCACGGGCTTGCCCTTGGCCAAGTCACATGGTCACCTGGGTCACACATCCCCTGTCATCAGCTTCCAGATCATCTGTGGGAGCAGGAGGTGGACACACGATTGGGGATTGGGGATTGGGAGACTCTAGGGTGACTAGGCTGAGGGAGCATGTAGGGGGCAGTTCTAGATGAAATCTGGAGGCACTTGAGGGAGGAGAAGCCGGGAGAAGCAAGGAGTTAGAAATGGGAACATGGAGGCCACAAAAGGAAAAATGCAGAAGAGAGGCGGAGGTGAAGTGGGGAATCAAGGGGGAAATCTGAGGCGGAAAATCGGACACTTGGAAGACCACAGGAATACAGCTGGGGACAATCAGTGGGCCCCAGAGTGAAAGCTGGGGCCACTGAGAGGCAGAGCTGGCGGAATGGGAGAAAGGGGTTGATTCAGGAAGTTAGGGACACTGACGGAGACACACGAAGGAGACTGGGGTAGTGAGGAGGGACCCAGGATCGAAGCGGAGAGCGGTCACGGGATGGGAGTTGGGGATGCCGTGGGATCAACGGATGGATACTGGAGGCACTCAGGGGGACACACGAGGGTCAGTGGAGGACATGCCGCTGAATAGGAGGCACGAGGAAGGTTCAAAGGAGGGTCCGGGTGAGGAGGTCGGAGTCTGGTGCGCCGAGGAGGTTTGGGAAGGGACCCCAGGCCCAGTGCCCGCTGCGAGGTCACTCACCTCGGCTTACTCAGCACTTCTACTTCCTCCTACTTCCGCAAACAAACGAGCCCCGGGCCACGTGACGGCCCGGCCGGCGCTCTCCGCCAATCACCGGAGCCCCAGGGCGCCGCTACGGCCCCGCCCCCACGCTGCGACCCCGCGCGCGAGGACGGGCTGTGGGCGGGGCTCCGCCATCTTTTATAACTGCTCGATGGCAGGGGCTCCTGTAGCCCAGGGAGGACGGGCTTTCGGCGGGAGCCAATCCTCGCGGGCGGGGCGCGGCCATGTCTGTGCGGGGCGGAAGGGTCACGTGACGGCTCGTTGGCAGACATGTTGTTGAGGAGTGTAGGAGTATCACCAGTGTTCAACCTCCGCGTACTAAAGCGACCAGAGGCTTGGACTGTGAACTTATAGTTGATGACTGTTCCTGAAGCTATAAATAAAGCCAATAAAGGCATCGGGCACAACAGGGAGGAACTTGCTTTGATTTTGCCAGATACCGCCAAACTAGGGTTGCCAGATGTAGCAAATAAAAATATGGGGTGTCCAGTTAAATTTGAATTTCAGCGAAACAACCAATAAATTTTTACTTACACAGTACAGTAATACTAAGTATACTGTAGTGATAAAAAATTATTCGTTGTTGTCTGGCAACTCGACCTCAAGTCAATCTCAGGAAATATGTTAGTACTTTTAGTAGGAACTTGGATGAGTGTGATCTCTGTGAGCCTCAGACCCTTCATCAGAGAAGTGGATATATTAGTACCTCACAGGGTGGTTGTGATGACTAGAGGTAAATTAGTCCCCATGCCTGCACGTAGTGGGATTTCAACAAATGGCAGTTGTTAATAATCCCAATAATGAGGTATGTCGCAGAGAAGCCAGGAGGCTAGACATTAGCAACACGTTTGCTTCTGACTGAGCGGGTAATTCCCCCTCTCCAGCTCATGGGCTTAGATAGACCCCTCTGTTTCTAACAATCCCCAAACCCTAGGGCTGGATGAATCCATAGAACTGCTCACTGTCTACATGGGAAGTGTAGTTGCTGGTGCTATTCCTCCTCAGTCCATCCACAGTTACCAGTGTCCAGACCAGCTGCAGGCAATGCAACCCATGCAAGATTTAGATAAGAACCTACACAGGTTAATAAAACTAACCATAGTAACTAACATTTGTACACAGCTTTATCAGCTATAAAGTGACTTCACTTGTATCATCTCTGGGTTGTCTCCTTTTTACAGGTAAGGAAATTGTTTCCTTAAACTAAGATTTAAAATTTGCTGAAGAGTTTCAGCTTGAAGCTGAGAGAAAGAAATGAAGACTCAGAATTCTCAATAAAAATATCTTGCCCTCCACACAGCAAATAAATGAAGTTAAGGCAATGGTTTTCAGGGAGCTTGCAAAAGGCCAGGCGTTCCACCCACTACCAATCTTTCCCGAGAAAAATGCAACATGAAGAGTCCCATTCTTCAGCAAACAGTCGGCCTTGTGTTCAGGATGGATCTGCAAGGCAAGTTTGGAGACAGACACACGAGCAAATCTAAAATGCAGAAAAGGCCAAGGGAGGCTGGATCAATTATCGGAAACACTCAAAGACTCTAGGAAGAAATCTGTAAAATAGAATCTCAGTGCCTGGTGAAGTTGAGTATCCTTTCCCTAGGTATTTCTGGTGGAAACTGTTTAATGAGTAGATAAAGCAAGAGATGGACTATAGGGGACTATTAGATAGCATTGAATGAGCAAGAAATGTAAAGGGACAAGGCAAGTAGGCACAGGGGAGTGGGCTCTGTTGGGCTTCCACTGGATTTGGCATTGGAGGTGCTAGCAGTGGAAGGCAAAGAACTTCTCTTGAGGGGCTTTGCTAGGCCCTGTAGCTACAAACATCACGGAGCAGGGTAGCTTCCCTCTAGGAGCCCACAGCACAGAGGGTCAGACTAGGTGGAGTCCCTTCCTTCAAAAAGTTAGATGGAAATTTAACTAACGAACATGCTAACAGTGCACTATTATTCCTCTTACTGTTTTGCTCCTCACAACAACCCTGAGAAATAATACTATTGTCCCCACTTTGTAGATGAAGAAACTGAGGTTTTACAAGTTCAGATGATCCTCAGAGCTGCATGTCAGTGAAAGGCAGAACTGGAATCAGGACCTGTCTTGTCTTTTTCTTCCCCAAGCTGGAGGACCCACTACGTGCCAAGCAAAGTTCTTCGTGTTGAGGAAACTGCAATAAACAAAATAAACAAAAGTCCCTGCCCTAGTGGTGCTCACTTTCTAGTAGGGAAAGACAGACAATAAACAAGACAGAGAAGTAAAACAGCAGTGTTTTGCTAACGTCTTTGGGTGAGGTGTCATGAATGATGTCGGCATCTTATTTTCAGAACACTTTAAGTGCGGAACCTGGGGCTATGTCTGTAAGTGCCATTGCACTCGTCCTTCCATTGACTGTGTCTCTGAATTTTTTTTTAAGACAGACTCTTGCTGTGTCGCCCAGGCTAGAATGCATGCAATGGTGTCATCATAGCACACTGCAACCTCAAACTCCTGGCCTCAAGCAATCCTCCTGTCTCAGCCTGCCCCTCAAATAGCTGAGACTACAGGTATGCACCATCACATCCAGCTAATTTTTAAATTTTTAAATCTCGCCATGTTGCCCAGGGTGATTTTGAACTCCTGGCCTCAGTGATCCTTCTGCCTCAGCCTACCAAAGTACTGGGATTATAGGTGTGAGCCACTGTGCCCAGCCAGAACATTTTTATAATTAAAAAATTGGGGAGGCCGGGCGCGGTGGCTCACGCCTGTAATCCTAGCACTCTGGGAGGCCGAGGCGGGTGGATCGCTCAAGGTCAGGAGTTCGAGACCAGCCTGAGCAAGAGCAAGACCCCGTCTCTACTAAAAATAGAAAGAAATTATATGGACAACTAAAAATATATATAGAAAAATTAGCCGGGCATAGTGGCGCATGCCTGTAGTCCCAGCTGCTCGGGAGGCTGAGGCAGTAGGATCGCTTGAGCCAAGGAGTCTGAGGTTGCTGTGAGCTGGGCTGACGCCACGGCACTCACTCTAGCCTGGGCAACAAAGTGAGACTCTGTGTCAAAAAAAAAAAAAAAAAAAAAAAATTGGGGAAAGTATATAGTATGTTAGAAGGCAATACATGTTATGGAGTAAAAGCAGGAAGGATTGCAGTTTTATTCTTTATTTTTTTTTTAATTTTTTTTATTTCAGCATATTACGGGGGTAAAAATGTTTAGGTTACATACATTACCTTTGCCCCAAGGGATTGCAGTTTTAAATAGAGTGGCCAGGAAAAGCTTCACTGAAAAGGGAGGCATTTAAGTAAAGACCTGAGAGAGGCGAGGGAGCGAGCTCTGTGGCTGACCTGGGAAAGAGTGTTCCAGATGGAAGTAACAGCAAGAGCAAAGGCCCTGGGGCAGGAGTCTGCTTGGCTTGTTTCAGGAAAAGCAAGGAGGCTATTGTGTAGTACCGTGAGCAAATGGGAGTGTAGTAGGCAATGAGGTTGAAGGGACATTAGAGGTCAGACCTGTAGGACACTGTAGCCCATTTTAAGACAGTATTTCAGCCAGGCATGGTGGCTCATGCCAGTAATCACAGCATTTTGGGGGACTGAGGTAGAAAGATTGCTTGAGGCCAGGTGTTCTAGACCAGCTTGGGAAACATGTGAGACCCCATTTCTAATAAAAATAAGAAAATTAGCCAGGTATGGTAGTGTGTACCTATAGCCCTAGCTTCTTGGGAGGTTGAGCCCAGGAGTTCAAGGCCGCAGTGAGCTAGGATTGTGCCACTGCACTCCAGCCGAGGGTGACAGAGTGAGACCCTGTGTCCAAAAAAAAGAAAAAAAGAAAAGACTTTGGCTTTCAACCTTAGGGAAATAGGGAGCCATGGGAGGTTTTCGAGCAGAGGAGTAAACTGATGAGGTTTACATTTTAGCGAACTATGTCTATTTTGTGAGGATGGACTACAATGGCATGGCAGAGGCTGGGAGACCAGTGAGGAAGCTTTTACAGGAACCCAGGTGAGAGATGATGGTATGACCACCATTCCATTTAATCATCACAAGTATAGAATCATTACAGTCTGAGTTTGTGTTATGATAAAATGTGTAAAGGATAGAAGTCGTTGCTAGAAGGCATTGTTTAACCCTTTGCTCTGGGAAGCTCTGTGAGACTACTCTCGAGCAGGTGTGGGCAAACTACCCTGCCTGCCACCTGTTTCTATAAACAAGCTTTGCTGGAATGCAGCCGCGCCGTTTGTTTGCACATGTCTGTGCCGTCTGCAGTGGCAGCGTTGCAGAATCACGACACAACCTCTATGGCCTGCAAAGCCTGACATATTTCTCTCTGGTCCTTTACAGAAAAAAAATTTACCGACCCCTGTTCTTAAGTTGGGTGTCAAAGGTTGAGTAGGAATTTACTGGCTGAATTGGGGGAGTAAGAACATTCCATGTGGAAGAAACCGTGGGGGCAAAGGTCAACATCGTGAGGAGGACTGCCAGGAATCAAGCATTGCCGGAGCCTGGCGCGTGGACGGGACAGCAGGCCACGGAGGCTGGCGATGGAGGGTCTCGCGCGCCCGCCCAAGGCTGCGGACCTTGTCCTGCAGGCAGTGGGAGCCCTGGAAGGGTTAAGAGCAGGGAAGCAACATGGAAAAATCCCTTTGCTGCCGTGAGACAGGTGACGGGAGGGACAGAGGCCACAGGCAGCTGTGTGTGATACACTCACTATGTGGCTTCTGACTTGGTGAGGGGCCACTGGGGCTTGTGCCCTCCTCAGGAGGGGAGCGAGTGCTGGTGACCTTGAGCTGTGAGACAGCAGCCACATGTGTTCTTGTCCCAAGGGGAAAAGCCAGCCCTGCCCAGGAAAGGCAGGATTTCCCCGGCCATCAGCCCAGCTCAGGGGCTCCCAGGACACACTGTGGCCGGAGGAAAAGCTGGTTCTCAGGGCCGGGGGACCAGGCAGAATGAACCTGGGTCCGGAAGGGTGGTGAGGGTTTGAGAGGCTGCGTGGAGGGTGTTTCAGGCCAAGACGAGGGACGTGTGCCGACAAGCGCGCGGTGTCTGGCAGCTCAGGATGGGGACGTCTGACACGGAGCCGCTGGGGGTCAGGTGTGCGAGGCCTTCAGCCCTGTCTTCCTTCTCTTTGGCTTCTTCTCCTCCTTTCCGTTTTGCCGGCCATTAATTATGACGTACCTGCTGTGTGCATGGCCTCTCTCCAAGTGGTGTGGGGACACTAAAGATATCTCTGTTCCCATTCCTAGAGTTCACAATGTAATACAAACTTGCTCAAATATACAGACAGCTGCTTGTTGTGAAAAAGCACTGGAATACAAGGCAAAGATGGTTTTCCATATCATCATTTGTTCCATGATCTGAATGCATGTATGCCCCCAAAATTAATACGTTGACACTTCATCACCAGTGCAGGAGTGTCACGAGGTAGGGCCTTTGAGAGATGATTAGCCTGAGGGCCCACCTCATGGATGGGATTAGCGCCCTTAGGAAAAAGGCTTAAGGAGGCTTCTGCCCTCTGCCCTTCTACCATGAGAGGACGCAGGAACAGGGCATCATTTTGGAAGCAGAAAGTGAGCTCTCACCAGACACTGAATCTGCTGTGACTTAATCTTGGATTTCCAAGCTTCCAGAACTGTGAGCAATAAATTTCTATTGTTTGTAAATGATCCATGTCAAAGGTGTAGTCACGTGTCACTTAAAGACAGGGATATATTCTGAGAAATGTGTGGTTAGACCGGATTGTATTGTATGAATATCATAAACCTAGGTGGCCCAGCCTACTACACACCTCGGTGACATTGCTCGTAGGCTGCAAACTTGTACATTGTGTTACTACTGGATACTGCAGGCAATTGTAACGTGATGGCAAGTATTTGTGTACCTAAACATATCTAGTTGTCCATATAATTTCTTTCTATTTTTAGTAGAGACGGGGTCTCACTCTTGTTCAGTCTGGTCTTGAACTCCTGACCTCGAGCGATCCACCTGCCTCGGCCTCCCAGAGTGTTAGGATTACAGGCGTGAGCCACCGCGCCCGGCCCCTAAGCATATCTAGACTCAGAAAAAGTACAGTAAAATTATGGTATCATAATCTTGTGGGAACACCATTGTATACGCAGTCTGTCGTTGACCCAAAAGTTGTTATGTGGTACGTGCCTGTATTTTGTCATACCAGCCCAGACAGACAAAGACAGTGCTCAAGAATATATAGTCAAAATCATGAGCTTTTAGTGGATCTTGTTCTAGACTATATCCAGCAGAACAGGTGAGAGGATGTTGGAGTATTGAACAAGTCCACAGTCTCCTTGGCTTAAGGTGTGTTTATGTCTGTGTGTCTGATGTGGGGAGGTGGGGACGTCTCTGCTCATCCCAGTCGCTCAGGGCCCCAGGCTGAGGGGGCACCCTCTCAACACCGGCTTCCAGACCACGGTGGCAGGGGAGGGGGGATGCCGTGAATCAGGTCCTGGCTCTTAAAGCTCCCGCTCAGAAGTGACACATGACTCCTCTGCTCACATTTCTGATGGCCAAAGCAAGTTACATGGCCATGCCCAGCTTCAACAGAGGCAGGAATTGCAGTCCTACCACGTGTGTGGCCAGAAGGCAAGAGAAACCCGAATATCTGTGAATATCCCACATGACTTCTCCATTGTCTGACGAAGCAACAAGGTTCCGTTTGTAATGACAGAAACCGCCACGCCGAATGGACTGCAAATCATGTTCCCAGTTTTCAGCATGAGTGTTTGTGAAGATATACAGATTAATTTAACAGGGCAATACAGCCCTATTTGCAGATTCCTGGTGGAGGGGACAGAGTGAAGAGAGACAGGGCTCCGTAGGATCAAGAAGTAGGAGACCAGACGGGTCGGGACTCTCTCGACTGTAAGTGACAGGAACCCAGCTCAACTCAGTGTGGGCCGATAGGCCAACTGACTGGAAAGTGGCCAGAGAATCTCCCAGAATCCAAGGAAGAGGGTCCGTGGGGTGAAGCCTCACCAGGCCCTGCATGGCCCCTGACTTCTGCACGTCCTCCTCCTCCCCTCCTTGCGCTTATTCCCCCCAGGGAGTAGGCCCACGGCCCCTCACAGCCCACGGCTCTCACTCAGAGACAGACTGACCTTCCTCCCTGAGTTCCTGGAAAGAACTCCAGCTGGGCCGACTTGGGCGGGTGCCTACTTCTGAGCTGGTCAGCTCTGGCCAGGAGTTGGGGATGTGACAGACCCAGCTAGGGACAGTCAGCTCCAGCAAGCCCCACTGTGGCTGGCACAGGCAGAATCACCAGGAGAAGGAAGGGCGCAGGGCACACAATACCATACGGGTGCCCTTTAAGTCCCCAGGGAGGTGATGCAGGGTTGGGGAAGACCACAGAGGCCTTAGGACCTGAGAGGGGGCCTGCAGCCCTCGGTGATGACAGGGGCAAGCATAGTGAGTGAGGTGGCCAAGAGAGAGGAGGGGAGCCCCTGCGTAAGAATGTGGGCAGAGCCACAGTCGCCATGAGCTGGAATCCTCTGCACGTCCCAGGGGCCTCTGAAACTCTGCTGCAAATCAGCCCAGGGCCAGCCGACTTGGCCCCAGGCTGCAGTAGGAATAAGGAGGAGCCCCAGGGATCCCCGGAGAATCCCTGCTTGGCTGCCCTGCCGTTGGTGCTGTGCGGGGCAGGAGGGCAATCAGTGAAACTAACACAGTCCCCATGGTCAGGGGGCAAAGGGCCTTCTAAAAAATGTATGCTACCCTCTCCCTCCCTCCCCTGCCACAACCTCACTGCTGCTTCTGCTCAGGGCAGGACTCAGGAGAGCAACAGCCCATCTATTCATCCAATAAACATTTACTGTGCTCCTACTGTATATACCATGCTCTGGACTAAGCACTCGGGACGCAGCAATGAAAAGATGTAATCCTCGTCCTCAAAGCGCCTGTGGTTTAAGAGAAGACAGCCATGAAAACACAGGACACCAACTAAGAAAAGCAAGTGCTGTCGTGGGGGGTGTGCAGGGAGATTTCCCTGCCTGCGGTGCAGGAAACTGAGGCAGCCTGGAGCTGACCTGGGAAGCTGCAGAAGGTGACGTCTGAGCAAAGGATGGAAGGACAGGCTGGGGAGGGAGTTCCAGGCAGAAGGACCAGCAAGACTGACAGCGTGGAGGTGTGGAAGAGCACAGTGCACGTGAGGACAGAGCTCACGGTGGCTGGAGCCCAGAGACTGCAGAAGTGGCTCAGGTCGGGCCCGGGAGGCCTAGGGGAAGAGTTTGCACTTGGTCCTGAAGGCAGCGGGGAGCCATGGAAGGGTTCTGAGCAGAGGAGTGGCCTGGTTTAGATTTTGGAAAGCTTTCTCTGTCTTCTGTGGGGAGGCCAGAGGCAGGGGGCCCAGGCAGGAGGCTGCTGCCATTGTCCTGGGGACAGATGCTGTGGCTCGAGCTGGGGCCATGGCTGAGGAAGAGAGAGGACAGAAAGAAGTTAAGGAGGTGACTAGTTAGCTGTGGGAGTGAGGGAAAGGGCCAGGTAAGCATGGTGGCCTAGTTTCTCTCCAGGGTGACTGGGGAGAAGGTGTTGTCATCAACCTGTTGGAGAAGTGAGAGGGGGAGGGTGACGCTGAGCTCCACTGTGACAATGTCAAGTTGGACGTGCGGGGGGAGGGCAGGGGAAAATCCTTGCCGGCCACGCAGTTGCACAAGTGGACCTGGCCCAAGAGGGACAGCTGTGAGCACGAGACAGTGATCTGGGAGATAGTCCCTGAAATCCTGAGTGGGAGATAGTCCCTGAAATCCTGAGTGGGAGATAGTCCCTGAAATCCTGAGTGGGGGATAAGATTCTCCAGGGAGAAGAGAGAAGGCAAAGGCCAAAGCTCTGAGCCTCACTAAGAATTAAGAGGCCAAGAGGGACTAGGGACAGAGGCTGAAATGTGGGAGGAAAATCTAACCTGGGGAAGCCAAGGGGAAAGAGTGTTTCCAAAAAGGAGGAATTTTTTTTTTTTTTTGAGACAGAGTCTCATTCTGTTGCCCAGGGTAGAGTGCCATGGCATCAGCCTAGCTCACAGCAATCGCAAACTCCTGGGCTCAAGCAATCCTTCTGCCTCAGCCTTCCGAGTAGCTGGGACTACAGGCATGCGCCACCACGCCGAGCTAATTTTTTCTGCATATATTTTTTTAGTTGTCCAACTAATTTCTTTCTGTTTTTAGTAGAGACGGGAGTCTCGCTCTTGCTCAGGCTGGTCTTGAACTCCTGAGCTCAAACAATCCACCTGCCTCAGCCTCCCAGAGTGCTAGGATTACAGGTGTGAAGGGAGGAAAAATTAAAAAGGAAGGGGTGTTGCAACTGGGTTGCACGCCATCAGAGGTCAAGACAGACTAGGGCTGAAACTGGACCCTGGATTTAGCAACAAAGAGGTGACTGGGACCCCAGCAAGAGTCCCTTCAGAGGTGCAGTGTGGGCAGCCCTGGACTGCAAGGGGCTGTGAGGGTGACGTGAAGTGTGGCTGAGGAAGGGAAGGAAAAACAAGGTGGGGGCCTGGTGAGGGAGGAGTGAAGGGGGGTTAGGCGTGTGGTTAGAGATGATAGCCACTGGGGAAATTTCAGGGCTGGCGTGTGGACCTGGGGGTCCAGGAAGGAGGAGAGGTCACATTGGGGCAGGACAAGGGACAGCTTCTCAGGGACTAGGAGGGAGGGGAAAGGACAGGTACAGGGCACTGAGGCAGAGCTTGCCAGATGGCGCCTGCGGCAGGTGAGCCGGGTTAATGGAGATGAGGACAAGGCGTGTGGCAGAAATGTGATAGAAAAATGGAGTGAGTCGATTTGTGACTCAGAGAAGGATTTCTGGCAACTCTGAGGGCCTGGCTGTGACTGGAGAAGATGGCCTTGTGTGGCCCCAGCTGTTGTGGTGGTGGTTGTGGTCGCCGTGGCGGTTTCTCTCCAGAAGCCCAGAGCAGCTGGCATGCAGGGGTGGAGCGGACGACATGGCGGTGCCCAGTTATGGTTTTATGGGCTCAGCATGGAAGGGACTCAGATGAGGGATCTCGAACGTCCAAGTATATTGAAGCTGTCCAGGGAGAAATGTTTTAGAGGGAAAAAATGATGGAGGAGTGTGGGGATGGAATGGGAACATGCATAGTATTAAGTCTCACGCTCCTAAAACATCAGTTTATAAACATAAAAATGTATACCTAAAATAGTCAAAGTATATGAACAAAAGAAGAAAAAACTCAAGTGGTTAATAAGCGTATGGGAATGTATTAAGCTCGTTCCTATTCAGAGAAAGGCAAATTTAAATAAGACAACAGCATTTGCCTAGAAGATTAGCAGAGCTTAAAAAATGAGAACACTCAGTGCTGGTGAAGTAGCTGTGAAATGCTCACATTCACACATGGGTGGGGAGGGCCCTCAGCAAAGGGTCTCACCGCTCTGAGCCTCAGTTTCTTCATCTGTAAAGAGGAGGTGATAAAGATACTTGATAGAATTTTGTGAGATGACAACTTTTAGGCACAAAGGAAGTATCTCATGAACAGTAATATCAAGGTTATTAAATATGAAATATCTGATTTCAATTCCAAAGTGTAGTTTATTACATCTCAAACAAGAAGAAGTACACTTAATCAAAGTATGCGCCTAAACTATTGACACAGTTTTGCCATGTTAACCATGGCTTGTTTATGCCAGCAGCTAAGAAGCCTGCAGAGCAAGTGGCAATGAAATCATGAAAGGCGTTTCCCACAGCGTTGAGAATTGAATATTTTTCCTTGCAATAAGTGGTCTAAAGCCTGGAAGAAGTGGTAGTCAGTTGGTGCAAGTTCTAGTGAATACAGTGGATGACAGAGAGTTTCCAAGTCCAGCCTCTGTAGTTTGAGCAGCGTTGTTTGTGCGACATACGGTCGAGCATTGTCTTGCAAGAGGATTGGCCTGTCTCTACTGACCAATCTTGGCTGCTTCATCACAAGCATCCTCATCATTTTGTCCAGTTGGTTGCAGTAGACATCTGCTGTAATTAACTGACCAGGTTTCCTGAAGCTGTAGTGGATAATACCAGCGCTGGACCACCAAACCATTAGCTTTTTTTGATGAATATTCGGTTTAGGACTGTGTTTCAGCACTTCATCTTTATCCAACCATTGTGCTAAATGCTTGCAATTGTCAAAAGCAATCGATTTTTCATCACACGTAACAATACTGGGTAGAAATGGTTCACCTTTATGTCATGATATCAAAAGAAAGGCAAGCTTCCGGACAATTTCTCTTCTGATGCTCATTTAATTCACGTGGAACCCATCTACCCAGCTTCTTTACCTTGCCCATTTGTTTCAAATGGTCCAATATTATTGGAATAGTAACGTCAAACCTTGCTGCTGATTCACGCATAGGTTGAGATGGATTCACTTCCACTACAGCTTTCAGCTCATCATGATCCACCTTGGTCTCAGGTCACCCACGTGGCTCAATTTCAAGATTAAAATCACCAGAATGGAGCTTCTCAAACTATCCACGTACTGTGCATTCATTAGCCACATTTTCCCCAAGCACTTCATTGATATTTGGAGCTGTCTGTGCTGCATTGGTTCCACAACAGAACTCATATTTGAAAATGACATGAATTTTTGACTTATCCATGGTTTCCCAAAGATTGCTCTAAGAACGTGCTCTAAAAAAAATTTGAGAGATAATCACAAGCCAAAATGTGTGTTTGAAAGACTGAGGATATACCTTCACGATAAACATAAAACAAGAAGTGTCAAAGTGAAATGTCAGAGATAGCAACTGTCAAACTTAGTACTTAAGAAAATCAGACATTCCATACTTAATAACCTTTAATAACAGTTGCTGCGGTTGTCTGGATTTGTTCAAACAAGCTTTTCTCCCCACAGGCCAATCATACTTCCCGCAGGATCCTTGCCTTTGCAGACAGTGGCCCAGTCCGGTCCAGAGACACCCTCCACCAGCCCCTGCCCAGTTGACCTTAGGATTTACAAAGAGGAAGAAAAGAAAAAGGAAGAACAGGGAGCAGAGGGTGGAGGATTCCTCCAGGATCCCAGCCAGGCTGCTGCAGGGAGGACTGGCGTGTGCTCTATCGGCGGACTCTCCAATGGCCCGTGTGAAATAGCGACTCTCTCCCCCAACAAAGCCCGGCGGGTTACCCCTGGCAGGGGCAGCGGGAGAGAGTACCAGCCCTTGAGTCAGACCGGCCTGAGTTCAAGTCCTCCTCTGGCTGTGCAATACTGGGCAAGTTTCCTCCCTCTCAGTCTCGATTTCCTCATCTGCAATGCAGCGACGGTAACACCTCAGTGCTAAGACGGTGAGAGGATTAAGGGCGACCAGATACACAGAGCACCACACCCGGCACCCAGGGGTGCTCCCTGGTGGTGGGTGAACCGATCAAGCTGTCCATCTCTTCCACTTTAAAATGGGGCTGATCATTTGTGAACCCCTTCCTCTCAATGGGAGGGCTTGTGTGAGAAGCGAAAATTGAGGTTATAAAGACATGGAAATGTGATAAAAGTGCAGATGATTCTGTTCTCATGGTTGGTTTCTTTGGCGTGGGAGAAAAGGGCTGAGAAGACGTGTACTGTGGAAACAGGTTCCAGGCACTTAGCAGAGTGCCTGGCACAAAGGCAGTGTCTCCTAAACAGCAGTAATACTCATATTAATTATTATTAATTACCAGTAATAAGAAACTGGTGAGAGGCCTCTGATGTACGCTGGAGGTGCTGCAAGGGGTCCCTTTGGCATTCCTCCCACCCAGCAGAGGTACCCACAGGAAATGTGGGACCCAGCCCAGCGGAGTGACTGCTGCCCTGCTGAGCCTGCCAGGGACAGGCACTCACGGAGGGCCTGGCAATCGAATCCCAGGGCCTCCAGAGAACATCCCGCCGGGGACGCAGGGCCAGCCCGCCTTCCCACCGTTGACAACGTGGCACTGGCTGCAGAGTCAACCTGCACTGGAGAAAACTTTACTATGGCTTGAGATTGTTTGAAAACTGATCTAATCCTATGCTCTCCCTCTGCAGGTGGGGAAACTGAGGCTTGGAGAGAGGAGTGCCCCACACTGGGTCAGCCAAGGGTGTGGATCCGAGCTGCAGAGCCTGGGTCAAGCTTGTCACTGTTACTGGGCACCTCCCAGGGCAAGGCACCCACCATGGGCCAGGGCCCCACAGGGACGTGGTTGGGCACTGTTTGGTGGTTTTGGACTCTCTAGCAGGTGAACAGGGGACCAGCTGGGCCACCTAGAGTTCTGCTGGACTGTACTGACAGAGGGTCCCTCCCTAGAAACTGGCGACTAGGTCCTTCCCATTGGGCAGCAGGTGAGGTCTCTCTCAGCAGGGTGAGGTCATCCCTGACTTCGTGTCACAGACCTGGAGAAGGAGCAGGTTTCTCAGAGGGAGTGTCCTGGCGACTCTAGAGGACTCCTCTCTCTCACCCAATACTATTGATCTTTTATTGCGTACTAAGCACCGTGCCAAAGGCTTATAAACTCGGACACATTAAATTGTTTCACAACCCATGAAGCGCGCACTATTATTAAGGCCAGTTAAGAGAGGATGAGGACGAAGTCAGCTGGTGAGGGGTGGGGCCAGGATTTGAGCCTACAGGCTGACTTGAGAGTCCCTATTTTAAAAACAACAACAACAAAAATTTCCATTATGATATAATTTTGAACTTAAAAATTGCAAGAATAATAGAGAATTTTTTATGCTGTTTATCAAATTTCCCCAAATGTGAATATTTTGTCATATCCTCATCACACCACACTGCTTTACAACACCCCCTCGCACCTGTATCAGTTTGCCAGGCAGCTGTAACAAAAATCACAGACCGGGTGGCTTCAACAACAAGAAAGTTATTTGCTCCCAGCTCTGGAAGCTGGAAGCCTGCAATCAAGGCGACGGGCAGGGTTGGTTTCTCTCTCGATGGTTTGCAGGCGGTTGCCTCTCACTGTGTCCTCGTGTGGTCTTTGTGCACACACCCCTGCTGTCTCTCTGTGCATTCAGATTCCCTCTTCTTGTAAGGACACTGGTCAGATTGCATGAGGGTCCACTCTAAAGACCTTCTTTTAATTTACTTACCTTTTTTAAAACATTATCTCCAAACATAGTTACATTCTGAGATGTTTAGGGCTTAGGACTTCAACGTCCACATTTCAGGGGGACACACTTGAGCACATGACACTCTTTAGCTACACATGTTTTCTTCAGAACCATTTCACAGCAAATTGCAGACACGAGGCCGCTTTAACCCTAAATACTCCATTGTGTATTTGCTACAACCAAGGACACGTTCTCCGCCGGGCGCGGTGGCTCACACCTGTAATCCTAGCACTCTGGGAGGCCGACATGGGAGGATCGTTTGAGCTCAGGAAGTTCGAGACCAGCCTGAGCAAGAGCTAGACACGGTCTCTACTAAAAAAAAAAAAAAAAAGAAAGAAAGAAAGAAATTAGCTGGACAACTAAAAATATATAGAGAAAAATTAGCCGGGCATGGTGGTGCATGCCTGTAGTCCCAGCTACTTGGGAGGCTGTGGCAGGAGGATCGCTTGAGTCCAGGACTTTCAGGTTGCTGTGAGCTAGGCTGATGCCACTGCACTCTAGCCCAGGCAACAGAGTGAGACTCTGCCTCAAAAAAAAAAAAAAAAAAAAAAAAAAAGGCACATTCTCTTAGGTGACCACAGGACAATCATCAAAATCAGGAGATGAGCACGAATATGACACTATGGTCTAAGCTACAAACCTCATGGCCATCTTAGCCTACTAACTTTGATCACTTAGTGAAGGTTATATCTGCCAAATTTCTCCACTGTAGTTACTTTTCCCTCCAAAATTAATAATTGTCTTGTGAGGAAATATCATGAAACTATGTAAATGTCTTATTTCTTGTCAAGTTTTCACATCCATTGATGATCTTGCTGCAATCCATACATTACTATGGTGGTTGCCTGATGGTCACTTTCTAACTCCATCATTCTTTCTACTTCTCCCTCATGTGCTTGTTTACTTATTTATAGCAGTAGGAACTCCTAGATTCTCATCCTACTCAACGGGTTATAAGCCTTTATTACCATTATTTATCTTGATGCTCAAATTGTCCCAGATTTGGCCAGGGGGAGCCTTTTCAACTGGAGAGCCCCCACTTTTAAATACAAAAACATCTGTACACCTTTAATATTTTGAAATAAAAGTAAATACAACATTGCCCTCCACAGAAGAAGGAAGTGCTGTGATGTGGCAGCCCCACAGAGCAGCTGGCTGTGGAGTGGGGGTGCTTCAGACAGTGAGGACACCGTAGGCAAAGGAAAAAGACAACCAGCTGCAACACGCCCCCGTGTTGCTCCCAAAGCCACCTCTGTGGGTGGAGTCCCAGCCACTGTGCAAATCCCTCACATTTATGCCCCTCCTCACCCCAAACTCCTGGACCAGGAATCCTTCAGACCTGGATTTAAATTCTAGTTCTTGTACTTCCTAGCTCAGTGCCTTTGGAAAGTCACTTTACCTCCCTGAGCCACCACTCAGTTATTCCTTCAATATGCATTTATTGTGGGCCTACTGTGTGCCAAGCACTATTCTAGGCATATGCAGTGGTGAACAAGATAAACAAGGTCCAGCTGGGTGAGTGGCTCACATCTGTAATCCCAGCACTTTGGGAGACCAAGGCCGGAGGATCGTTTGAGGCCAGGAGTTAAGACCAGCTTGGGCAACATAGCAAGACCTTGTCTCTACAAAAAATTTTTTAAAAAACAAGCTCCTACCTTCATAATACTTACATTCTGGTTGGGGAAGATGGACAATAAACAGTAAGCACAGACATAAACAAGGAAATACCCTATGGAAACATTAAGGTAATACAGGAACAATTTCAGAGGTGAAGACTCCTTTAGCCAGGGTGATCAGGAAAGGCCTCTCTCAGGTGGTGACATCTGCGCTGACCTGAAAGATAAAAGAGCCAGGCAAGTGAGCATACGCGGAAACAGCAAGTGCAAAGGGCCTGTGGCAGGAATGAGCTTGGTGTGTTTAGGGAACAGAAAGACAGGCTCTGTGACTGAAGAGTAGCAGGTGAGGGGGGGAGTGGCCAGAGGCAGTGTGTAAACAATCTGATCTCTGTTTTGAGAACATTGGTTGTCGTATGAAGAGAGCCTTTAAGGGTAAAGAGGGGAGACAGTCAGGAGGCTGCTGCCATTGTCCAGGTAAGTTGCTGGTGCCCGGGCCAGGAGGTACGGCTGGAGCGGGAGAGAAGGTGTCCCACGCAGGAGACTGTCAGAGACAGAGCTGGCCCGAGTCATGGGGTGGGCAGGGAGAAGGAGGGACAGAGCAAGGCTCCGAGGTTTTGGCTTGGACAGCCGAGATGGGGTGAAGAGGGGCGCGGAGGTGGGGCTGACCATCAGGAGTTGGACTTTGGCCATGTCGTGTTTGCAGTCCCCGTTTGACGCCCACTGGAGGCGCAGAGTGGGGCAGTTGGCTGAGTCTAGATCTCAGGGAAGCTGTTCGCTCTAGAAATACAAACCTAGGGCTCACAGAAAAGCAAGGAGAGGCCCGGGACCACCGACTGTAAAACGAGGCAAATGACACCTTCACCCACGGTCGTCTCGCGAGGTGTCATGTGAACGCAGCGGGCAAGCGCCGGAGGAGGGCAGAGAGTCCCGGCGAGGCTTAGACAGCTTCGGCCCCGGGGGCGGGGCCGGGGCGGGGCCGAGGGCGGGGCCGTCTCTCGCGGCCCGAGGGCGGCCGGGGCGGTGACGTCACCGCATGACTGGGTTTTTATGAATGAAAGGAATCCTGCGAGTGAGTAATTCCGGGAAGCTCGCCTTACAACTCCGCGCGGCCCCGGCCCCCTGCGCCGCCCGCCCCACAACAAAACTCAGCGCCGCGCTCCCGGGAGCCGGGCTCCGAGCGACCTGCGGTTCGGTTCGGACCGGAGGGGAGGCAGCGCAGGGGACGCGCTGGGACAGCAGCCGCGACAGCCGGGAGTCGCGCGCGTGCGAGGCGCTCCAGGCCAAGCGAGCCGAGAGGCGGGTGAGGAACGCGGGTCCCGGACGGGGACGGCGCGCGGGACCCCGAGGCGGCAGGGTTTCCGCCTCTCGGGCCGTGCCTGGGGCGCGAGCCGGGCGCGATCCGTCGATGCTCCCTGGATCCGTCGCGGGACGGCTGCGTGCGGGAGGGGGGCAGCGGTTCGGGGGGCACCGAGACGGGCTGGGATAGCTCGGCGGGTGGGGTGGAGACGGGGCCCCTTCCCAGGGCGCGGGCGGGAGGCGGCCGAGCCGGGAGGAAGGGGCAGCGCAGGCTGGCGAGCGTCAGCGTCCGCCCAGGCGGGGGCGGGGGCGGTGTGTGCACGTACGTGACTCGGTGAGAACAGCCCCTGGACCGGGGCCCGCGGGCCGTGCGTGCGCGGTTTGTTTACGTCCGAGGGCAGGCGGGCGGGCGTGTGTGTTCCCTGGCGAGCGTCCTGCCTGTCCTGCCTCTCCTGCCCGGTGGTGCACCTCGGGGTGTGTGCGTGTGTGTGTGTGTGTGTGTGTGTCCGTCGGTCCGTGTCCGCGCGCGCGCGCTCCCTGGGGCCTGTGTACCCGCGGTGTTTACCTCGGAGAGGGCGTGTCCCGGTCTGTCCACAGGAGCAAACGCAAAATAAGGACCCGAGCAAAGGAAGCCGAAAGGTCCGTGATCACCCCGGGGCCGCGAATTCTCGCCCCGGGCGCCCTCTTTCTTACCAGACAGGGCTGCCAGGCCTCCGCTCTCTGCGGAGTTTCCCAGGGCCGCCACCATGTGACCCCAGTGTTTGTCCCCCGCCCAAGCCGGCGCCCACAGCCACAGGGTGGGGCGAGGTATGGCAGACCCCACCCAGCTGAGCTGGGGGTGAGGTGAGGGAGCCACCCCTCGCCCAGCACCCTGGTGGATCTGGTAACAGAGTGAGTTGGAGCCCAGATTCTTGTCCCCGGGTTTTTGGGCTCCCTGGGGAGAGAGGACCCTGGGGACTCTTGTTCATCCCCAGGGTTGCCCATCCCCTCAAGTCTCAGGAAAAACAGGAAGGGCCAGAAACTCCAGGCAAAGGTGCGGATAGGGAGGGAGTCCTGGGCTTCCTCTCTTTGGTGGCCACTCTGGCTAGTCTGGGTTCTGGAAGCTGTACCTGCTGGGTCTCAGAGGATGAGGTGGAGCTGGTTTCTGCCCTCCAGGTAGTTTCAGTTCATAGACGGGACTAGTCAAACGGTACCTATTGACAGCCAGACCCCAGAAGCTAGTTGAGGACCTGTGCCAGCTGGCAGACTCAGAGTCCTCACCCCAAGCCAGGCAGGGTCAGCTGGCAGTGCGGATAGGCGCTCTTACAGCTAGAAGAGTTAATGTGGAAGGGGTGGCAACTGATCCAGCCCCACCCATCCGTTTACCCAGCAGCCCTGCAGAAAGCACCTGTTTAGCCCAGCAGCCTGAATGATGGGCTGGGGGCTAGGGCTTCCTTGCTCCTAACCCACCTTCCCCTTCCTCCCACCCACAGAGCACTTGAGCTTGCCAGGGTGAGGAACCAGTGATCTTTTAACTTTGAATCTCCAAGCCCTGGTGAGCTGCAGATGTCCCCATCTACAGCTGGAACTAGGCCAGGACCTCCCAGGCCAGGAGCCCGGGGTTTCCAGGAGTATGTGGGCTTTGAGTAAAGGGGGTTGCAGTCAGGAGCGCAGGAACCAGGCAGGCCCATCCTCGAAGCCAGGCAGGAAACATCCCGAGCAGGGCGAGGGTCAGGGGCTGAGGGGAAGTGGCTGTTGACTCAGTCGCAGATGGAAAGTTAGCATTGAAAGGTTTGACCTCCCATTGAATCACCCTGGGGCTCTCTAGGGCCCAGGACCCAGCGGGCTCCATCGGGCTCCATCAGTCCTGATGTTTCTATCCCTACGTTGCCACTGGGCCCCTGTTGTGGCCAGGTGCTGGGGATGAAACCATGAACGAGCCAGATCCAGAGATGGCCCTCTGGGAGCTCGCAGCTGAGCAGGGGAGACAAAGGCAAAGAAGGACCCATAGGACTGATGCAAAACCACAGCTCCCATGGGTGGTGTGAGGGAGAAGTCACTGCGGTTTGAGAGTGTATATCAGGGCTCTGACTTAGCCAGGGCAATCAAGGAAGGCTTCCCTGGGGAGGTGACTAGTGAGCCGAGTCACCTCCGCAGTGGTGGTGATATCTGGGAAGCCCTGAGAGCAGGAGTTTTCATCTTTGGGCCTTCAGGACTAGGCACAGAGCCTGGCACACAGTAGGTGCTTCCTGGATGTTTGCTGATTGAATGAATGAGCACTGGGTCCGTGACCTTGAAGAGCTCCAAGACACATGGAGAAAAAGGCCTGGGGATCCCAGAGAAGCAGGAAGCCAGGGCCAGGGCTTACGGATCCTTGAAGGAGTCTCCCAAAGTGAGCAGATCCTTCAGGGCTCAGGTGACCTCCTCCCTCACACACACACACTCGCACACACACTGCCCGTGTGTCCCTGTAGGAAACATGCAGGGACAGTGGAATGCCTGTTCATTCATCTGTTGTCAGCACTCGATCCTGGGATCGGGAACATAACGGAGCCTGAGGGCCCCACTGTGTGGGCTGGGGAGAGCCGGCACTGCAGGGTTTTGAAATGGGCCAAACATGGTCAGGTTTGTGGGTTTGCGTCAGAGACGATCCCTGTGACAGCCCTGGGGGAGGATCAGTGGTGAGGGTTGGAGATGGAGGCCAGCGAGCAGGTGCTGTGGTCATGGGCCAGGGGAAACAGGAAGTGGTCCCTGGCTGTGCCGGTAGAGCACAGGGACGGTCAAGGCCGATGGTCTGGGGGTTTGTGTCCACTGCTTTCCTTCCCCTTCTTCCAGGCCTCCACTCTGCTGGTGGTCTTGGAGCTCTGGGCCAGAATCTGACACTATAAACTTGGAGATTGTCATTGTTGGAAGGTACCTTGGGCTCAGAGGAGGTTTGGCATGTTGGGAAACTGAGGCCCAGAGCGAGGGAGTGACGTGCCTGAAGTCACACAGTGAGTGTGAGTGGGTGGCAGAACTGGGGCTGGAACCCCAGGCCGTTGCCTCCCTGCAGTGCTCGCTTCCCCCAGCCTTGCTCTCCTGCCAGCAGGGAGGAGGCTCCACCAGTGCGAGCTGCCAAGACCCAGGAAAACACATTTTTTCCCTCTGTCCTCACAGAGCAAGCAAAATGGCTCGGCAGCCAGGAGCAGCCCATGCCAGTGGGTGGGGATGTCTCTAGGATGGACTGGGGGGCCAGGGAGGGGGACATAGAAGGGCCTGTAGCCACTGGCTGGACAAGGCAGCTGTCTGTCCCCCAAGAGTAAGAGTGCTCCCCCTGCCTCCAGTGAGTGTCAGGAACCTGCAGACCCTGGAGTCAGCTCTGCCAGCTTCCGGCTTCCGAGGGAAGAAGCCAGGAGGGGTGCTGGTGCTGGGCATGGAAGAGAGAGCCTGAGCCGGTGATCAGGACCCCGGGGTTCTGGTCCACCAGCGCCACCAAACAGATGCATGGTTGTTTCCATTGCAGAACAGGGGTTGGATCAGCTGCTGTCTCAGGCCCAGGGTCAGCCAGACAGGCAGAGGCGGCGGATCCAGGCCCCCCAGCTTACAACCCAGCAGCCCCTGGCCTGGGGTTGGAGGCCAAAAGCCAGAGGTTATCAGAAAGTTCCCCCTTTTTGTGACTTTCCCTCTGTGGCTGCCTGACTTTGCTGAGCTAGGACATTCTGGGTAAACGTGGGTGCCTCAGCTGACATCAGTTGAGGGGGCTGAGGCTGGGACCGGAGGGCATGGAGGACAGGAGGGCACAGCAGGTCCAAAGCCTTCCTAGGGACTAAGGGCACTTAGAACCACAGCTGTCATAGCTTCGCCATTCTCCAGAGTAGGAAATGGCCAGCAGTTCCACCTCTCAGGTCTACGCTGCAGGCAGTGTTGAGAAGGATGCTGAGGCTGTGTCCAAACTCCGTAGAAAGCAGCGCTGTGCTGAGAAAGATCCAGGGGCTGCATCCCACCACTGGGAATGAACGCTGTGATTGGCTAGTGCTGTGTTGAGAGTGGATAGAGGTGTGATGGCGAGAGGGGCCGACAATCTGCATCTCCTGATCTTGTCTAAGCCTCTTGTATTCCACACACTGATGCCATTATGATCATCCCCTCTCTATGAGTGAGGACCCCAGGGCCCAGAGAGGAAGAATGACTTGTGCGAGGGGCCTGGCCATCCCTCGGAGCGTCTGCATCTGCCGCAGCACGCGGCACCCAACAGGCAGTCGGCTCACATCTGCTTTCCCCTCAGGCCTTTCTGTGCAGTCCACACTGCACAGGCATCACTGAGCACGCCAGCGCCCCTGCAGCTGACAGAGGGTCCTGCACATTTCGGGGTCACGTGCATACCATACCCCCAGCAGGCCCAGCACAGATCCTGGCACATCAGAGCTGGGCGGCCGCGGAAACTGGCAAGTCCTGGCTCCTCTTCACATGGGCAGGGAAACAGGGCCCGGGGAGGTTGCCTCAATTCCACCCCTTGCTGGCTGTGTGACCCTGGACTCCTCTAGTGCCCTATCTGGGCATTACCTCACAGAGTTATCGGGAGGACCAGGGAGGTGACAGTGTGACGGGATCAGGATTCAGGACTGGGCCTTTGCAGGTGTTTAGAATTCCTCCCCATCTGTGGGGAGGCAGCCACTCACCTGCTGTGTGACTTCAGGCAAGTGATGTCCCTCTCTGGGTCTCTACCTCCCCTTGGGGAAAGCGAGGAGGGGGCCAATGGTCTCTAAGGGCCTTTCCTGCCTTTCCCTGTGTGACCCCAGCCAGCTGGGAGATGCCGAATCGGAGAAGATCCCACTGCTGGCTGTGGGCCTGACCCCTCCTACACGGACTCAGCAACTCTAATAACCTCCCGGCTGCTCACCGACCTCTACGGTTTATACCACTTGTTCCACCACAACCCTGTGAGGCAGGTGTTGTTCCCATCCTATGGATGGGAGAGTGGAGACCCAGAGAGGTGCAGCGGCTCGCCCAAGGTCACACAGGCTGGAGAAAACAGAGATGTGACTTGAACGCAGGCTTGACTCCCAATCTAGTGCCCTTTTCCCTGCTTCCCTCACCCCACCTTGGGGGCAAAAGTCACGTGGCTGGGATCCCTTCTGTTCCCTTCCCGTTCTCCCGGCAGCTGTGCCATCTCTGCCAAGCAGAAGCAAGGAGGCAGCTGGAAAGGAGGGAGAATTAGAGACAGGGCCAGAAGGTTTTCCTCTCAGACTGTGTTCAGCTAGGCTTGGGCTTGGAACTAGGTTCGGACACCGAACAGCTGGGTGATGGTATCAGAGATTTTCCCTCCCTCCCCCACACCCCCGTGCCTGCGCCCTGCCAGGCCCTGTGCCTGGAGGCCTCAAGCACCCAGAGCTGACTCAGCCTGGCCCCTGCCCGAGGAGCTCCCTGTCTGGTGGAAAGACAAGGAAATGCAACACATTACCATACAGGGGTGGGAGGTGCTAATGAGGCCTAGGGGTCAGGGAGGGCTTCCCGGAGGAGGAGATGTCTACAGCCAGGGCAGTGTGAGTAGGAGTCTGCCAGACAAAGTAGGGGGGAATGAGGGGAGAGACGTATCGTGGGGCGTGGGGCGGGGGGCGGGGGTGGCCCAGAGACAAGACAGCGTGGGTGGGAGGAAGTGAAAGAAATTCCTTGTGGCTGGAGTGCAGAATGGAGGTGGCGGTGGCAGGAAACGAGCCTGGGGCTGGACACACGGGCCTGGGGTGCTGTGAGGGCGGGTCTGGACTCTGTCCTCAGGGTAGCAGGGAGCCATGGAAGGTTTTAATCTGGGAGTTGGCATGGTCAGGTGGAAAGATCGTCCACTTGTTGTGTAGACCACGAGCCGAGGCCAGCGGGGGTAGGGAGGAAGCTGGGACCTCCCCAGGTGTGTGGTGAGGGGAAGGCGACCATTTAGGAGCCTGCACTGAAGGGTGGGGTCAGTGAGGGGGTGTATGAACATCTCCACGCAGTGCCTCTGAAAGGGCAGCCAGCAGATTCCACGTGATTTGTCCGAGTAGGGAAGCCAGGTGGGCAGCAGGGCCTAAGCCCCGTAGGGTTGGAGTGCTAGGCAGGGAAACTGAGGCCAGAGCCCAGGCTGAGCCTGCATGTCCCAATGGGGGCTGCGGCTCAGGGCTCCAACCCATGAAATGAGCCTCACCCCCATCCCCACCAAGGGTCAGCACAAGCCTAGAGGTACCTGAGGCCTGACGTGCGCTCTGGGCCTCAGCTTCTCCCGGCAGCCCCAAGAACCTGGGTGACTTTTAAGGCCCTCCCCACCCAAGGGCCACAGCAGCTGCCTCTGTCAGGGGATCTCTTGAAGTACCAACTTCCCTTTCCTGTCCCCTCCTTCTTTCCCTCTCAGTAGCCAGACCCCTGACTGCGTGGGCTGGAGGCTGGGGGGGTTTCCTGAGAAGCCATGGACAGTCCCCACCTCGGCCTGAGTCACAATGAGAATTCGGTGACTATTACTTGAGCATCTGCTATGTCAGGCGCTGTTCTAAGCACTGGAAGGCAGCGGTGGACGGGACGAGAGCTCTGCCCTCATGGCGCGGGTGGAGACGGACACGGAACAGATGTGTACCACATACGTGAGCGGTAGTCACTGCACAGGGCGAAAGGTGCTACAGAGAGACGTGAGGTGCGGAGGGGACACAGGGAGAGAGTGTGTGTGTGTGTGTGTGTGTGTGTGTCTGGGGTTGGGAATCCTAAACTGAGTGGACCTGAGGTGAGGACGCAAACCACATGGCTCTGTAGTGCACGAGGACGGCGGGCAGAGGGAAGGGGCAGTTCAAAGGCCCTGAGGCAGAGCATGGACGATGTGTTTGAGCAACAGCAAGGAGGCCGTGCGGCTGGGGCAGAGCAGGCTAGGGGGAGCCAGGCAGGGCCGAAGGGAGAGGGGCCAGTGCTGGGGCACATCCCACAGCACTTTGTGTGTCACTACAGTGACTTTGGCTTTACTCCGAGCGAGATGGTAACCATGGGACGGTCCTGAGAGAGGTGTGATGTGATCTGCCTTAACATGAAACTCCCCTGTGTCACCCAGGGAGAAAGCGAGGCACAGAGAAGGTCACTGACCGACCAGAATCCCACAACTAAAGAGTGGGCCCAGGTGGGTCTGGCACCAAGTGCTTCCATGCGGTCCCTAGGAAACACCTGGTCCTGCCAGATGTGTGTGAGGTCAGCCCCACAGACAGCTCAAGGAGGGCTTTTGCCCCCTGCCCTCTGTTGAACTGGGCACTGCCAATGCTGCACGAGGTTGGAGGGTGCTACCCTGCAGACCACAAGCGTCTGCCTTTGTTCTCTGTGTTTCCCACCACCCCCTCCCCTTGGGAATTGTCAGATGAGAAAACTCTGGGCCGGGCGCGGTGGCTCACGCCTGTAATCCTAGCACTCTGGGAGGCCAAGGCCGGTGGATTGCTCAAGGTCAGGAGTTCGAGACCAGCCTGAGCGAGACCCCGTCTCTACTAAAAATAGAAAGACATTATATGGACACCTAAAAATCTATATAGAAAAAAAATTAGCCGGGCATAGTGGCGCATGCCTGTAGTCCCAGCTACTCGGGAGGCTGAGGCAGTAGGATCGCTTGAGCCCAGGAGTTTGAGGTTGCTGTGAGCTAAGCTGACGCCACGGCACTCACTCTAGCCTGGGCAACAAAGTGAGACTCTGTCTCAACAAAAAAAAAAAAAAAAAAAAAAGAAAACTCTGGATCACACTGAATGCGGGAGATCGGACCATCTGGGGACTGAGGGGGCAGCTGCTGTAATGGGGCCTTTGGGAGACAACCGCCTCTCCAGCCTAAGCAACGACCATTGGCCCCAGGAATGTACCCTCCCTGAGTTTTTATTCATCTCTGTCTCCTCAGTGCCAAGCACATGTAGCTGCTCAATAAATAGTTGTTGAGTGACCATGAGGCTTCCATTCCGTGGGGGAGGCACTGGGGGCCAATGGGACCTCATCAGTCTAGGTATGGCTGCCCCGTCTGCCAGGGCACGTGGAACTACTCCTGGGCAGCCCCCAGGAGTTTGGAAAGCCTTCCCACAACACAGGTCTGGATGGGGGAGGCTTGGGGAGGAGAGGTGACTGGCTGTGTTGTATCTTGACAGGGTGCTGATTGGACTTCGTGAGTCATTGACCTGGACACATATATTTTGTGCATTTTTCTGTATGTAGGTTATACATACGTACTTCAATGAAAAGTTTTTAAAAATCAAATGAAACACATGTCTGAGCCCCATGTGAGAATGGCCAGGGGAGGGGTGTCCATTCATTTGGTGCACATTTATTGAGCACCTGCTGTATGCCAGGCACTGATTAGGCATATTGATGCTGTGGGAATACAAGCAAGGCCTCTGCCCTCATGGGCTTGCATTTTTGTGGAAGAGGGGTGGGAGGGAGAGAGGAAGCAAACATAAGACCTGCAGCAGAGGTGGCTGTTAGGAGGGTTAATAACTGGGGTTATGTGATGTGACACAGGGGGGCTTTTTAGCCAGGATGGTCAGGGAAGACTTTCTGAGGAGGTGGCATTGGGCAAAGACCTAACGATAAGGAGTCACTATAGAAAGATAGGAGAACAGTGAGGAGAACAGCATGTGCAAAGGTCCTGAGGCTGGAATGAACCATTCAGGGAGGCCACTGTGGCTGGACCAATGTGGACAGAGGAAGGTGGTAGATATGAAATGAGTTCTAAGACAGCAGGGGCTTTGAATGCCAAGGTGGTGAGTTTGGATTTTATTCTCAGTGGGTGGGGGGAGGAAGTGACTTTGACTTCCTTTCTCCTCTAGGTCTCCAGCCCAGAGGGCACCTTCTGCAAACATGTCTGGGGACCCCTTATCCGGCAAAGCCCTGAAGGTGAGGAGGCAGCCAGCCCCTCTTGTGCCCAGTGAGGCCATCCCTCCCTGCCTATGCAGACCTTGCCATCCCAGCTGCCACTTCCCTTCCTGGAATCCCCAAGGGTGGCTCAGCAGGCACCAGGCGTTCAGGATGCCAAAGGGAAGGGCCATGGGCTAGGAAGCAGGAGGGCTGGGCTCTGGTCACAGGCTGTGTGCCCGGGGAAGGTCACTTTCCTCTTTGGGCCTGTTTCCCCATCAGGTCTTTGCCCACCGGGACATTCAAAGGTGCTTTCCGGCCTGGGTTTCTCTGGCTGAGTCCAGCACTGCACTAGGTTAGAATTCAGGCTGAGCCCTGGGGTGGCCTGCTTTCGTGTTCTGATCCTGGTTTGGCCTAGTTTCCCCTTTCCGGATTCCTGCTCCCCTTCAGGGGCTTGGATCAAGTCCAGACACCACCTCAGTGGCTAGGGCGGTGAAGGGGAGCACGAGGGTGGGGGATGAGGGGAGGAGGGCGTCCCAGCACCTGCTGAGCTCCGGGCCCAGGGCTGGGGCCCACGGCTGGGGCCCACAGGCAGGAGTGAGCCCCGGGCCTCAGTTTCTCCATGCCCGCAGATCAAGCGCGAGCTTAGCGAGAACACGCCGCACCTGTCGGACGAGGCGCTGATGGGGCTGTCCGTGCGCGAGCTGAACCGACACCTGCGGGGGCTCTCGGCCGAGGAGGTGACGCGGCTCAAGCAGAGACGCCGCACGCTCAAGAACCGCGGCTACGCCGCCAGCTGCCGCGTGAAGCGCGTGTGCCAGAAGGAGGAGCTGCAGAAGCAGAAGTCGGAACTGGAGCGCGAGGTGGACAAGCTGGCGCGTGAGAACGCGGCCATGCGCCTGGAGCTCGACGCGCTGCGCGGCAAGTGCGAGGCGCTGCAGGGCTTCGCGCGCTCAGTGGCCGCGGCCCGCGGGCCAGCCGCGCTCGTGGCGCCCGCCAGCGTCATCACCATCGTCAAGTCCACCCCAAGCCCGGGGTCTGGCCCCGCCCCCGGCCCAGACCCCGCCCCCGGCCCGGCCGCCTGCTCCTAGTGCCCGCCCCGCCCCATTCCCCCGAGCCACGCCCCATTCCCCAGCCACGCCCCTCCAACCCCATCTCTCTTCCCAAAGTGCCTGAGCAGTCTCTGTGCCCAGGTCCCATTTCTTGCAGCCTCCAGCCCCTGTGATGAACACACATTCCCTCCCGGGGCCCTGTCTTCCTCGTGTAGCCCCCGAAACTGGGACCTAATGGTCCTAGGGAGGGGCAATTTTGGTGGGGGGGGGGTTCCAGATCTGGGGTCGCCCTTGGCTGAAAGTTCAGCCTTCTTAGATTGGTAACAACGGGATACAGAGCTGGCTCGGAGAAGAGCTGTCGGGGGAACCGAGGGCATCCCTCATTTTGGAAACTGCTCTGAATGTGCCAATATGCCCTCCAAACCGCCCCAGGACTGAAGACTCAGTCTGGCTGTCCTGCTGGGAAACTGCACTGAAGAGATTTTCCCACCTCTGCTTTGGGCCTGGGGGCGCCTGGCTTTCCAAAGCTAGGAGAGTGGTTAGAAACGACTAGTGGAGCCCAGTTAACAGATGGAGGCAGCCCTGCAGTGGACCCAAGGCCGCACACCACTTAAGTCATTGAGCTGGAACCAGAAGCTGAGTTGTCTTACTGCTGCCCCAACATTCCAGCCATGGAATGGTGGACAGGACTGAAAAGGTGGTGAGAGGGCCTCCCTGGCCTGGGAGGTGGCTCTCTGCAAGGGAAGGGCAAGAAGCAGAGGGACAGAGAAGGTGACACAGATGGACGGGTGGGAAGGAGCTGGCCTGGCTCAGCCCTGGGCTCTCCCTGTAGTCAGGGTGCCCTGGAGACAGCCAGCCAGAGAGAAAGGGGACCGTGGTGCCGAGTGCTGTGGCAGATGGGGATAAGAGACAGATCCTATGGTCCTACAGCCTGGAGTGGGGTCCTTGGAAGTAAGGGTCCCACCTGGACCCTGCGAGTATCCACTGTGGGATGGGGTGGGCTGCAGCCAATGATTGCCATTTTCCTAGAAGCCAGGCCCCAGCCCCTCCCCCAACACTGTATACAGCTGCCCCTCCCCACTATTTATTGCACGAATCTAAGTTATTCTTCCCAGCCAGAGCCCTAGATCCCACTCCCTGGAAAAGTGGCTTGTGGCCCTGAGCTGGACTTTATATTTTATATCTGCAAATAAATCACATTTTATCTTATATTTAGGGAAAACCGATGGCAACCACAAAAAAAAAGTTTAAAAAAAAATTGCCCGGGCCCTAAAATTTATTTATTTCCTGACTTACAGTGAGCGAGTTATCCGCCTTCTGTATTTTGTAGACTTTCTGAATAAAGTCAAATTCTTTTCCCACAGAGAAGTGTATGTTCTCGGCTATGTTTTGTGGGGGGGCCTTCTGAATGAGGGGCCTAAGATGGGGTTTTGTTCCAGCCCCAGTCAGGACCTCTGGGGGTGGGAGGGTGAGTCCCCATCACTAGCTGCTGAGCAGGGGCACGGGCTGGGGTAGAGGCGGGCCAGGGAATAGTGTGCTGAATTTTGGTCCTTCCATCTGGCTGCCTAGAGCTGGGGACCCTCCCTGGGGACAGCAAAGCCACTAGCACAATGAAATTTAGGGTTAAATTCTCTGGGCTTCTCTTCAGTGAACAAACAGTCCCACCCAGAGAAGAAAAACCTCAGATTTCGGAGTAATCTTTCCAGCACTTTCACATTGAGGTCTGATTTTTCTACAGCCAAGTAGGAAATATTTTCCCCATGTTCCACAAGGCCCAGGGAGATAGGGAGCAAGTGGCTTCCTCAGTCCCAGCCTGGAGGCCTAAAACATAACCCTGCATCTCATCCCGGGCCCCAGACTCACTAATTCCAACGCAACCTGCCAGCCCTTCTGGGGGACGCCGAAAAGGAGCCGAGTGTACTGTGGTCTGCTGGTCAGGACAGTCAGGGTTTGAATCTAGGCGTGTCTTTTCCTAGCTGTGGGGTCTTTGGTACTTATTTCGTTTCTTGCAGCCTCAGTTTACCCATCTGTAAGATAAAGGTGCTATGGGGTCAGAGGCATGAAAAGCCCAGAGACCTGTGGTGCTGCAAGCTTTAACATGTAGAACCCACGTGTACAGCAGCACAGACTGAGGTGAGGACAAGCATGTGGCTGGGTACGGCAAGATGGGGGGGGGCGGGGGGCGGTCGATGGAAGGTGCAGGATTTGCGTCTGGGAACCGGCCAAACCGCGTGGGTTGGCTGGGTCCACAGGGCTTTCTCCCCAACTCAGGCTGGGCCTTGGTGCTTTCCGCGCCAGGCCCAGAGATCCCGAAATGCTGAGCTCAGGCTGCGGAAAGGGTGGCAGGAAGCTGCGGGAGGGGCCTGCTATTTACCTCAAGGTTAGAGGCTGGCTGGGACTGTCCCCCACCCACGCTGCATTCCTGAGCGCTCCTGTCAGCAGGAGGCCAGGCCCAGGGAGGCTGCAGTGGAGGGAAGTGCCCTGGAGGGCAGGCACCAGGCCTGGTGGGCAGACACTGTCCACGCCCAGCTGCCCCTGCGTCCCGGGGGAGGACGGGCTCAGGGAGGTGGGAGAGTCTGGAAGATCCCAGGGAGAACTTCAGCCCCCAGAGTGCAAGCCCCACCCACTAGGTGGACAGAGCCCCTCACATGGCCCTCAGGTGATGGGGGCATGAGCCCCTGGGACTGGCTGGCTGGGAGATGGAGAGGCACTTTGACCAAGGGGGCCTGGACCCTGATTTTAGTCTGGCAATATGAGCCCCCTCATAGCATGCAGGTTACACACAGGAAGGGAGAGCATCCCCTAAGACAGCCCTGCCCACAACCACTGCAGCTGCGTCCAGACACAAACTCGGGGGGCCGGGGGGAAGGAAAAAACCTCACCCACAGGCAGAGGAGATTTCAGTACAATCTATATTATCTCATATATATATTTCTTCCTCACTTTATTTGCTCACTTCTGTCACGCATTTAAAATGTCACAGAGACCAAAATAGAGCGGCTTTCTGGTGGAACTCATGGCAGTCATACAACGAGATACAAAACTAGGGGACTCTGTCTTCTCATACATCATACAATTAATTTTTCAAGTATCTTTTATGTACAAAGAGCTACTCTATCTGGAAAAAAAAATTAAAAAAAAAAAAAAGACAAGGTAGGTTATGCATCCTAGGAAGGAGGAGGGGATGGAGCGGTCTGGCAGGTGCTTCCGACCCCGTGTCCCCAGGGACCACTAGTTCCCTGCCACTGAGCTCCCCACCCCCACCTACCATGCGAGCAGACAGTGCCGGGCAGGCAGGGACCAAGGGGGCCGGGAACCAGCAACACACTTTGGCCTGAAGGAGAAAGGAAAACGAGTCGGAGAAACGGATTCAGAAAGCAAATGCAGGGGGAGCCAGGGCTGCTCCTCAGCCCGTGCCTGCCCTGCCCTCCCGGGCAGCTTGGGGCGTCCTGGCCAGACACCCTCCGACAGGCGACAGGCGTTCAGAACTGACCTCTGGTAACCCACATGGAGGCCTCTGTGCCCCTGAGGGCTGGCTTGGCCACGAGGGCAGGAGGGAGGCCAGGAAGACTGCTGGGACCTGACCCTCATCACAGATCCGACAGGGACCCTGTTCATTCCAGGAGGGACCAAATGAAAGATTCCATGGTGAATGCCAGAGGCAGGGGCCCCTCTCCCTCCCCCTACCCACTTCCAGAGGCTACTGCAGCCCCAACCCAGTACTATCTGTTAAATGCCAGAAAGCTGTGTCTGCAGGAACATGCATTTTGTGCCCAGCCTCTTCCTAAGCCAGGAGCCAGGTGAGCCCGGCCTGCCTGGGGGTCCAGCCCTGGGAGGCCCCAGGTATATGGGTATGGAGGGGTGAGCGAAGGGGAGTTGGTGGTCCTGGCCACTCCAGAGGCCTGTCCAAGGGCCCTTGGCCCAGTACTGCAGGACCCTCTGAGTGCCAGCAGCTTAACAAGGAGCCCCCAGGGAGTGTCTGGGACAGACGGGGGCTAAGGAGGGAGCTTTTGTATGTGACTAAGGCACAGAAGAGAGGAGCCGGGGGGACCAGAGGAGACCCTGTGTGGACAGGGCCCCGGGAGAGGGGTCTGGGGCCACTGCTGCCACCTCCCAGCTGCATGGCCATCCCTCCCATCCTCCCCACTGGACTGTCTGCCTCCGGACGCTGGTCTGAAATGTGGCAACTCAGACCTTTCCCCTGAAATGGGAGTGAGAAGCCCCAGGGAGAGACCAGGGTCCAGCACAGGTTCTGGCTGCTTGGCCTGGGAAGGCAGGTGGGAAGGCCCTGAGCAGCCCAGGGCTCCCTCCAGAACTCTGTCAAGAGGAAGGACCCAAGCAAGAGGGCAGTGCGGACTGCTGGCTGTCCTTGGCAGGCCAGGAGGGGCATGAGGTGGGCAGAGGTGCAGCCACGGCAAGGGCACCCAGGGGCCGGAGGCCCCTACTTCAACAGAAGGGCCCGGAGGCCCCTGAGCACCCTCCCTAGGTGGGACCCATGGCTCTTGGGGTCTGGCTCTGATCCTTGCAGCATGCCAGGTCAGCCTGGGCCAGGAGGGGGGTCCACAGAGCATCCCCGTTTCCTCCTCCTGCCTGGGGTGAGGCAAATCTAGCACAGGACAAAGGTGGACAGGGGAGGGGAGCAGAGTATTGCACGGTGTAGGGGGTGGGCTGGGGCCTGCCAACCTCAGCCCAGAGTCTCGCAGGGGAGAGGTGTCTAGAAGGCTGCAGCCGCTGGTCCACACGCAGCGTTTGGCCTGGGCACAGCTGGTCCCGGCACGCCCCACCACAACACGAGCAGCAGGGCCGTGGGCACTGCTCCACTGTCCTTTGCCCCCTGCCCAGGTAGTGCAGGGGCGGCCATGCAGGAATATTCCTGAAGGCTCGGGGGTGAGCCTAGGCGGTCCCCCTGGGCAGACAGCATGTGGCCGTTCCTCTGGAAGTGATATGTGAGTGTTTCTGGTCCAATAAATAAAGGGCAACGCCAAAGCTGTGCCAGCCGCCTCCTGGCTTGGCTGTGAGGCTGGGGTGGGGAACAGCTTGCCTCGGGCCAAGGCGCCAGCACTCCCCCCACTGCAGCCTGCACCTAGAACTCGTCGTCAGAGCTGAGCAGGAGAGTCTTCTCGTTGTCGCGGGCACCACTGAGGCTGTGGGAGCGTGAGAGGCCGTGGGTGCTTCCGCGCCAGGTGGGCGCGGGCTCCAGCGTGGACTGCTGCGTGTACTGCTGGTAGGCGGGCGAGAAGTTGTGGATGGCGTCCTGCACGATGTCGTGCGGGTTCATGGTCTCCTTGAGGCTGCTGGAGATGCTCTTCATGGGAGCGCAGCGGCCTGCAGGGGGAGGGGTGGCGAGAGAGAGGCGGCTCAGCCCCTGCCCCTCGTGCTGGGACAGCGCCCCACCCCCAGGCTGCCATTCAACCCCCTCCTCCAGGGGCAGAGAATGGGGTCTAGGAGGAGACGAGGGGCAGACAAAGAAATGACTCCTCTGGCTAGGGAGCAGGCGTGGAGGGCAGCCCCGAGGGGGTGGCCAGGTGTCAAAAGGTCACTGGCAGCCCAGTCAGGCGGGTAGGAAGGGATCCAGGATGCCCCAGAAAGACCAAGACAGGCTCGGCGCTGACTCAAGTCGGGGGTGTTGGGGACGAGGGCCAGGCAGGCAGGAGGACCTGGGCTCCACAGGTGCTAGGCTCCTGCCCCCCACAGCCGAGGAGAGGCCCAGGGCCCAGGCTGGCCTACACCCACAGGGAGCAGACAGGACTCACGGGCTCCCCTCCCCGCCCTGGCAGGCTTCCTGCTCATCCGCTAATGAATCGTCCCCACAGGCTCAGAGGGGACGGCCCAGGCCGCAAAGCCAAGATGGAAGGTTCCAACCCTGGAACCCAGGTCTGTGAGCTCTTTCTGCCCCCCATGTTGTCTGCCATGGAAACATCGCTAAATCCCCTGAGATCCCGTGAACGGCACTGCGCCCCCAGGACTCAGCAGGGCATATTCCAGAACGAGGGAGCAGGACGGAAGCAGCAGGCTCTACGGAGGGTGGCCCTTGGCAGGCGGGTGCTCCGTGCAGAGGAGATGACACAGAGAAGGAACTACGTACAGAGAGAGACATGCCAGTGACAGTGACCAGAACTGACGTGCAGGACAGACGTGCAGACCCAGGGTGGGACCTACCGTAAGGGCCATACGTTGGCACTGCCCACGGCCAGACCCGAGGCAAAAGCAGGGCAAGGGGGGCGGGGAGAGAAGCGGAGAAATAGAGAAGACAAGAGACAGCTGAGTGAACAACGCGCGCCCACCACCAAGGCCCACCGGCACCACACCACGCATCCTTCCCCCCCTCTCCCACCGGGCACCCAGGCAGCTCCAGGTGCCCCCTGGGGCCTGGGGGGGGCGTCCCTCTAGGGATGACTCCTGCCATGCCTGCCAAGGGATGACGATTCCCACGTGCTCACGCCAACAGGGGCTATCCGGCCTGGCGGCCAGCACTCCACCTGTGGGCCTCAGCAGGACACCCCATTCCCCTTCTCTTCAGGCGTGGCTGGGCTACGTGTGCACCACGTGCTTTACAAACCCCACAACGCTTCACAGACAAGGAAACTGAGGCTCAGAGGGAGGAGTTACTTGTGCAGATCACAGCAGAGTTGGCTTTGCACTCAAGGCTAACCTGAGGGCTGAGAGGGGCTGGGCCCCTCGGTAGAAGGTGACCAAAGGGCCAAGGACAGCAGGGAGGCAGGCGCGGGCGAGCAGCGGGCTGTACTCTGGCCACGCTGTTTCTTGCCGGGATAGGTGTGTCTGTCTGAGGGCAGTGTGGAGACAGCCCAGGCCGACAGCAGAGAACCTCTGCAGAGCCCACCTTGCAGAAATGGTCTCTGAATGGCCCCGCCTGCTCCTTGGGGTGGCCCCAGGCTCCAGGCCCACAGGTGATGTTGCCATGGGCACAGGCTCTGCCAGACCAGGTCCAAGGGAGGTTGCCCTCAACACTGGGTGGGTGTTTGCTAGCTGCTTCCAACTGGGCACACCAGCTTGAAAGCCCTGGCCAGCAGAGGGTCAGGCACAGCGTAGGTGTGCAACCAATGACTGAAAAAGTGACCCAGGGCCCCCAGCGAGCGAGTGTGTTGGTCTCCCAAAACCAGCACAGGCATCTCAGGGCCTCTTCCCAACCAGGGAAGGTACGGGGGGGAGGGAGGAAGGAAGTGGGCCTGCTACATGCCACGCCACTCACACAGGGCCTGCGGGGGCCTGGTGGGAGGCCCTGGGGAAGTGGGTTTCTTGCTGCCAGTCACTCGGGAAGACAGCTGGCAGCAGCCAGACTCCTGGGTGGAAGTGTTAGACCAGGAGGCTGCCCTCTCCCCAGTCCCTCCTGCCTCCTCCTTCGGTAAGTCAGTTTCAGACATTCCCAGCCTCCTCTTCCTCACCCTGCTAGAACCGTCCCCCCACCACACACACTGCCTGGCAGCTGCCGCCCTCCTGGCCCACCGCTTCCCTGGCCGCAGCAATCACCCTGGGAGCTCTCAGAGCACAGAGCTCTCCCCGCCCAGCCCAGCCACCTTACTGAGGAACCTCTGAGGGCGGGGCTGGACACGGCACTTTCAAAAGCTCTCCAGGGCACTTTCCTACACAACTGGGGCTGCTAACCACGCTTCTGGCAAGGAAGAAGATCAGCAGGTGTAAAAAGAAAGCTGTTAAATGCTATTACCATTTGAGTCTGTTTCTTAGAAGTAATTACGTTTTTTGTTTAAAAAAATGAACTTTAGAGATGAGGAAATTACAGGACAAAGTGGGTAACCACGCACAGTGTTGGGTGTCAGACGCCCTCAGGAATCTGTCTATTCATTAGAGTCTCGGTCCCCACTGTCTATGTCACCTCTGGGTGCGCACACTCGGACCTGCTGCAGGAGACAGGTGGGCTCAGCCCCAGGACCAACCTTAGTGCTGGGGCGGGGGTGCGAGTCCCTCCTGGCCCTGCCCCACCACCTTGACCTCTGCGGCCCCTTCCCCACGTGTAAGCTGGGGATCCTATGACCTGACCCAACCACACCTGTAGGGCGCTGAGAGGTGGGAGAGTCCTGCTGGGGCGTCTCCCAGGGCCCGGGCTCGTACCTTGCGCGTCCAGCCTCTTGTCTGCATAGACCTTGTAGGTGAAGGCATGCCGCAGGGCCAGGGCTGCGAAGAACATCTCCACACAGATGATGAAGTCCTGGTAGCCGGCAGCCACGGTGCCCTCACCCACCGATACTCGGGCCGAGTGGATCTTGGGGATGGCCCCACACTTCTCCAGGATGGCCAGAAGCATGCCTGGACGGGGAGCGCAGGCATCTGGCCCCAGACTGGACCCCTTCCCAGGCCCCCTCTTCCACACAGCTCTGCCCAGATGCCCGTGTGCCCCAGTGAGGATGGGAGTGGGATCACAGTGGCCCGTGTAGGGCAGGGATGGCGACACAAGCCTTGGCCTCCGGAAACCCCACTCTCCCAGTTCCTGGCCAGCTACTGAAATTGAGACATCACTGATTATGTGGGGTCTCCTGGGTTCCCCCATTCAAAGCTCCCCCTGTAAAAAGAGTGTCCAGTGGACTGAGGCCCCTGGAGCTCCAGGCCAGGCTCACCCAGGACAACCCCACACCCGAGCCCACGGCCACCAGGGACAGCAAGCAGAGGGAGAGCCCGAGGCTCAGATGACAAGGAGCACAGGCGGCCTCGCAGCACCGGGAGAGGCTCACCCTGCCAGAAGGAGAGGAAGATGACGGACTTGACCATGAAGAACTTGAGGACGGGGCTGTAGGGGCTGAGCAGCTCCCGGGTGGCGAAGTAGAAGAGGAAGAGGGCGTAGAGGGCCAGACTGACGGAGATGTTGTAGATGATGGTCACGTAGAGGTAGCCGCTGGTGACGCTGTGGGATGGAACATCCTCTGGCTGGACAGACCCTTGCAGGGACGGGGCCCACCTCTGTCCGCCCTCCCGTGTGTGGCCCCCACGGTTCTTAGCTGTGCTCGTCGAGCAGACCTCAGCGAGCCACTGAAGGAGGGGCAGGCGATCAAAGCGACAGACGTGGGGTGGGTCGGGAGGGGTGCGCCCCAGGACAGCCAGCCCTGCGGCCTCTGCTTCACTCACGGGTGTGCCTAAGCTCCAGGGCCCACACCCCTGATGCGGACACCAGTGTGGAAGCCAGGGCCATGCTGGAGGCCACGGCCTGACAGTCCAATGACAGGCACCAAAGTAGGTGACGTGATCAAGTCATGCCCCCGACCTCAGTTTGCTCCCCTGCCCTGGCAGGGCTACTCGTGTGGGTCACAGAAAGTGTGTGAAGCAGACACGCGGTTACTGTTGCTGACCCCAGATGAAGTGTGTGTGGACAGTTTACACAGCAGGGGCTTTATGCCCTGGGCTTGGGGCCGGCCCGGCCCTTCTCACTCCCCGCCTCAGAAGGGGTCGCTGCCCCTTCGTGGCCTATCCCTTCGTGGCACCACTCTGCAGCCTGCATGTGAACATGACTGCCACCAAGGGCTCATTCCTGGGCCGGCAGCAGGTCAAGGGCGAGGGTGGCCACTGCCAGGGTCAGGCTCAGAGGCGCAGGGAGGCACAAGCACCACAGCCCACAGAAGGTCACAGCTGCGGGGCCCATCTGGCCACTCCTGCCCTGAGCAAGGGTACCAGCCTGGGCAGGACACCACCCTGCACCCGCACTCCTCCCCCACGCCCAAGGCAGGGCCCGCTGCTTACTCAAAGTCCCCGTCCCGGTATTTGCCAAAGGCCTGGAGGACCACGGTGCTGACCGCCATGAGGGGCTTCACCACGCAGAACTGCAGGGTGGCCTGTTCGGGAGAGAGACGGTCAGGAGTCGAGGAGAGCACGGGAAATGTGTGAGAACAGGGATGGAGGGGCTGGCCCCATGTCCTGCTCGCACGGGGACCGCTATCGGAGGGGCAGGCAGAATGTGTGGGAGATGACAGTGCAATGTCCTCACGTGAGAAGACACAAGGAGGAAGGAGGACCAACAACGGAGGGCACAACAGGCCAGGAGACAGTCAGCAGAGAAGGCTTCTTGGGGAAGGGAGTGTCAGGAACGTGCCGGAGACCAGAGGCGCACCAGGCTTCCATCTGGGCCCAGAGGCAGAGGGCGGATGGGTGCGAGGGGTTGAGCGCTGCTGAGGGGCAGCCTCGGAGAGGTGGGAGGGGCTGGGACCTGCGGGAGGAACTGGCCACCCGGGGGGTGGAGGTGGGCGAGGGCCTCCTTTCTTCGTCCCGGCCACCCCTGCTCTGGTTCCTTGAGCCACACTCTGGGCCTGGATCCAGGGCTTGTGGTGAGCTGGGGCCTCCTGGAGGATGGGATGACCCACAGGAACACCAGGTGGGGAGCTGGGAGCACCCAGAGCACACGGACTCCGGAGTCCTGGAGCTGAGTTTGAACTGCAGCCTGGCATGCTCCTAGCTGCAGCAGCCCAGACAGTCCTTGGCCTCTGAAATAGACGCAGCCAGCCCCAACCTCCCAGGGTCCCTGCTGTGGGGACAGCAGAGCCAGACACAGCGGTGCCTCTTGGAAGAAGCCCACCTCTGTGCGTTTAGCGAAGGCTCCTGAGAGCTTGCTTACTGCTGATGGATTCCTTAGCCAGGTTTTCCCAATTCCCTACAGAGGCCCCAGAAAACTCAAGGGGTATCCAGGGTGTCCATGAAAATCACTAGAATCAGCCTTCTCTTGAAGACAAGTAAGTCTAAGCCACAGCCCCCTGCAGAGGAGCCAAGGCAGTGGTGACAAGGCGATCAGCAAGGCTGCACTAGCCTGGCTGCAAGTGGGACAAGGAGCCTGGGACAGAGCGAGTGGCCTGCTGGACCCCGTCCCTGCCCTGAGTGGGGATCTGGGATAGGCCTGCAGGGGCACCCAGGCGGCCCGCACCACGGGACTGCCACACGGAGAGGCGCGTGGATGGGCAGAGGTGTGGTCCCGCTCTCAGAAAGCCCCACAGAATTTCCCTGGCCCCATCACCCCACCTGGAGGAAGTGGGACCGGCACCCCCTGGGGAAACAGGAAGAGCGGCAGTTTGTGCGATTCTCGCTATGAGCCTGGCAATGGGCGGGGGCTGCTCCACGCCAGCTCACTTGGTGCCCACATGGCCACCATCACCGTGCCCGTGTTATGGACGAGGAAACAGGCATGGAGAAGCTGAAGAGGCAGAGGGGGCATCAGAGCCCAAGCCAGCAGGCCCCAGAGCCACACCCTGGACCAATCAGCAGTTCCCAGCTGGGCTGGACACCAGGGTCACCTAAGGAGCTTTCATCAAGTGCCAGGTCCCCGAGCTGCTCAATCGGGCTGGGGCAGAGGGGGCGGCTGATTTGGGAATCTCTGCTTTTAACAAGCTCTCCAGAAGCTTCAGACACTGGGAACTGGCCCGAGGATGTCTCAGGCCCAGCCCTGTGCCTGGCGTGGCAAAGGCACAAAGAGGCTTCCTTTGTTCTCTTTCCTCTTACTGCCTCTCCCGTCACCTCCAGGACCGACCGCAGAACACCTAGCCCGTGGGGCTGGGGAATAATTTATAAGGAGGCCATGCTAGCTAGCGACCATGAGATCAAAACTTCCCAGACAATATAATCATTAAACAAGGCAGTGAGTCACAGCTGGCCCGGAACCTGGCCTGGTAAACAATGGCTCTAAATGCCCCACCCTGCGCCCAGGACAGTTTTAACTCTTTCCCCGCAGTTCCAGTGGTGAGATTCTGAATTTAGAAACACACTAGGGAAGGAAGATCTGGAAACAGAAGTGGAGGCCTGGCCCGCCCAGGTAGACCTGCGGGTGTGCCCACACTGAGGGCCTGGCCTGCAGGGAAGGAGCAGAAGGGCCGGCCCTCTGCAGGCCACAGTGACTCGGCTGTGGCTTTGGTTTCCTCTTGTGCCGACTACTCCCGGCGATGCTGGAGAGACTGCCGGAGGCCTGGGGAGCCCCAGAGCGGACTAACGTGAGGTCAAGACTGCAAGGGCCCCTCGGCCTCCACCTCCGAACCGGAGGCCACAGGCCCTGTGCGGGCGCTGTGTCACACGCTCTACCTCCATTCCCGCATCAGTTCCTCTCAGCCATCCCTGGCGATGAGTGTCATTACGCCCATTTTACAGAAGAGGAGACTAAAGCTCAGACAGGCTAAGTACATCACCAAGGTCATACAGAGAAGATGGCTATCAGACTGGACGGTCAGACACCCAGGCCCACGCACTTAACAGCAGCTCACGGCCGCCACCCAGGCTACTTCGGACCACAGGGAGGGCAGCCGAGGAAACCGGAGCATCTGAACTGCCAAATGGGAAACGGGGAAGAGACCAGAGAGACAGCACAGTCCGGTTCCGTCATGTGTCTCTGATGCCGAAACCCTCCTGCCCTCTAGCCGCAGCTGGTGAGAAGTTTTCAAACTGAGATTCTAGAATCTCCATGCATTTCCTCTGATTCTCACACACCAAGACTTGATCAAAATGAGCCAGAGTTTGAGATCAGCTCCTGCCCAAAGCTGCCCCAGACACTCCCAGGACGCCGGTCACTGCCCCTCTGAGCACCTGCTAACGCACCTTCCTAACAGTCTGGGAAGGTGGGTGCTGGGGCTTGGGTGCCTCGCAGGGCAGGGGACCTCCACAGGTGGGGTCAGGGCAGCCTGAGGCAGCTTCGCCCCTGCTCCCCGCAGCTGGGGCTCCAGGGCACAGACCCAGACTCCGGGGCCAAGCCTGCTCCTCCTGCCCTGGCGGCTGCGGGGCACACACCTGTTTGCAGAACCGCAGAAATCCAATGGAATACGTCTTTCCCCAGAGGCAGCATGTGCCGTACATACAGCTGGACCTGGAAGAGACAAGCGAGCAGAAGGGGCCGGTGAGCCAAGAGCTGGGGCGTGGGAAAGGTGGGGCTGGGCACAGCTGCCCTCCTGCACGTGCAGACAAGCGGGGACAGGGGTCTGGGGCGGCCCTGGAGCCCAAGGCCAAGCACAGGACGGGCAGGGCAGAGTGTCCGCACGTGAGGGATGCAGGGCTGCTCTGGCCCTGGGTGACAAACCAACTTGGAGGGCACTGAATGGAAAAACTGCAGGAGAGAGAAATAAACAGGAAAGGACTGAGGTCGAGACAGGAAGAGAGAGGAGAACGAGCCAGAGAGGCCCTCCCAAGAGGCCAGATGAACGGCCTTGCTCAGGAAGTGCGGGAGAGCACAGTAGGTCATGGTCACAGGCAGAGGTGGTCTGTGTGCCCAGCTGATGCCAGGGCAGCTCAAAGAACGCCAGGCCCAGGAAAAGGGGTGCTTTGGGCGTTGCCAGGACTGGCCATACTCACTCGATGGGCTTCCCTCTGATCTCCGACATGATGGAACTCTCTCCCCCGAGGTACTCGTAGCACAGGCTCAGGAAGTTGTAGATGACCAAAGCTGCGAAAAGGGCCCAGAGAAAACCACTGAAATCGGCAGAACAGGCCCCAGACGGCGGAATTCTAAGCAGCGATGGAGGTGAAGGAGCCACAGCCACACGCAGCATCAGGAAGAGCCTCGGGACACAGGGATGTGCGAAAGAAGCCCGTCCGCAGAACGCGCAGTTAGCATCGCATTTGTAAGTTCACAGCCAGGCGCAGCTAAATCGCCGTGCTCAGGGTGCACATCTGCACTGCTGGTCAGGCCTAAAGGAAGGCAAGGAGGGGACTGCCACAGCGCAGGACGGTGTGGCGAGGCTGAGATCGGGGTGGGCGCTTGCGGGGTTCGGGGGGCTGGCACAGTGTATTCTGGGGTGAAACGGTACTGGCTTTATAATGATTAGTTTTATGCGCTTGTCTGTGTGTTATAGGTTACAGAGTTTACATCAAGACGACGATATAACATTCTCCAGAGGGACCTTGGGAGAAATTCTAAGCAAGAATGAGAGAGCGGAACCTTCACCCACTCGACAACCTGCACCTACAGGTACATGGTTCATGCACCGAACTATAAACTGTAACGAAACACGTGAGAGTGCACAGAACATAGCGTGAATGTCTCGGGAAGCTCGGCCGCTCATTCAGGGGTGGGACACGCTCAACATCACCACGAAGACCCAAAATCCGTAACAGTGAGCCACGGCATGGTCAAAGTCCGCTGTAAACATTGACGCTATAAATACTGCTATCTGCAGTAACAAGTCTCCTGACCAGAGGATTTCTGCTGGGTCAGCAAAACGAAGGCTGCTGCCTGCACAGTGCTAAAGCACACGTGTGTGCCAGGATCGAGGAAAGAGGGCAAGTACAGAGAGAAGCACGATGAGGGAGAGGACATGGGAACCAGCAGAGATGTCCAGCAAAGGCGCAAGGAACGAACAGATCAGGGGAACAGAAGGGCAAGGGAGCCTCAGTGGCCCCACAGGTAGAAGGCTCTTTCCCATGTGATCCTGCCACCTGCTGCAGCAGAGCCCTGCGAGGCTCCCTGGTGCTGTCCCCTGGCTTGGCACTTGGTCTTTCAACGGGTGACCTGGTCCCTGTCCACGCTTATGTCTCTGTGCAGCAGCACTAAAAGCCCGCCTGCCCCCAGGCAGGTTCTCTACCTTCCTGCGAAGCACTCCTGAGCCGCTGCATGGAGCGCCCTTCCCCCTGCACTCCCAGGACCCTTCAAACCCAGCTGGGAGTGGCAAACTCGGAGGAGTCTCCAGTGACTGGCATGGATGTAAGTGCCTTCTCACCCACGGAACCTGATCTGTAGACACTTTCCGGTATTTCCCTCCCTGTGTCATACTGGCCAACGGTGACCCCCTGCAAGGGAGCCTCCTCCTTCCCCAGAATGCTGGCACAACACACGGCACACACAGGGCACACCACGAACGTGTAACTGCCTCGAACTGGAGCACAGACAGCCCTGCAATATGTTTTTAGGCAAAACTGGCCTTCAGCAATTCGGAAAGGAAAATAATTGGGGTACTTCACGCCACTCACAGTTGCTCTAATCTATATATGGCTTCCTACACACACTTGACCCACAGCACTTGACCACGCTTTGCTGTGACTGTCCCTTCACACACACCTACATAGCAGAGGGTTTGCGGTGTGGCTCTGCCACTGGCTACTATGTGAGCCTCTCTGGGCCTCAGTTTCCTCTTCTCTTAATGGCGATCACAGGGGCACCCACCTTGCCAGGGGGTTGTGAGGTTTAATGGAGTGGGCAAAGTATTCAGAAGGGTGACCCGCGCTCAGTGGAGCTCTCTGAGTGCCGACCATCCCAGCCGTTACCATCTCCCTCCCTGCCTGGCTCGGGCTCAGGCGCTCCTGGATGGGTGGAGGGCCGTGGGCCCCGCCTGCCTGGACTGGAGGCAGCTCAGATGTCTAGTGACAGCAGGAATGTCCACTAAGCTCCAGATCACAACTCACTGGCAAGAACTTTGGAGCAGAGGAAAGGGGGTCACCAAGCCATCTGATGTCAGCCCGATAATGACCTTTGTCAAAATCACACAAGACCCAGCGGAATGGATGTGCCCACTCTAAGCTGGGTGGAGCTGTACTGTGACAGATGGGATTTCCCAAAGATGGCCACACCCCGGGATGCTGACACCTTTCCACTGAGAGGCAGGGTCTCGTTCCCTCCCTTTGCATCTGGATGGACCAGGGTGACCACAGCAGAAGTGGCGTTTCGTGACATCCATTCTAGGGTTAGAAAAGGCCTCTTTCCTCTGGCACTTTCCCCTGGGGACCCCACCGCCATGCTGGGAGGAGGCACAAGCTAGCCCTGTGGAGACCACGTGGAGAGGCTCACGTGGAGGGAACTGAGGCTCTCGGCTGCCAACCAGCATCATCTGCCGACACGAGTGAGCCTTCAGATGACCCCTGCCCGGCCTCTAGTGCTGCTGAGGCCCAGACCCCATGGAGCAGAGACAAAAAAATCCCCACTGTGCCCTGTCCAAATTCCAGACCCACAGTATCCGCAAACAAAATTATCAGTTGCTTGACACTAGTATGTTTTGGTAGCACGACTATTTACTCAACCACAGTAAAGGGTTAAGTTCCCAGGATGTGCCAGGATCTCTCACACCTCCAGCAGTCTCCTTCTGATCCCCGGCCACGTCCCAGAGGCAGACCCAGCTGAGACGCCACCTCGCCTGTCCCGTCACCATGCTCATTCATGTCACTCGCTGCCTGTCCCTGTGACGTGCCTGGTCCTCCCCGTACAGAGGCAGCGTAACGCAGAGCAAAGAGCCACGGACCTGGAGCTAGGCTGCCTAGGTGTGAACTGTGGCTCCAACACTCAGGAGCTGTGCGGCCTCAGGCAAGTTTCTGAAGTGCTCCATGCCTCAGTTTCCCCATCTACAAGCTGGGGATAACTCCTTCCTGCAGGGGTGCAGTCAGGAGGGGGTTGAATGTGTAGACCCTTAGACGGGGCTGAGCTCAGGGAACAGCCCACAGTGTGTGGCCTGCTGTTTCCTCTGGACTGTAGACTTCTTGTGGGTAGGAACCCACCCCCAGTGACTCCCAGAGGACCTGGCGCCATATACACTTAGTCATCACTGAAGGAATGCGTGGACAGATATGCGCCATCACCCCACTCCGCAAGCCTGGGCAGGTGGGTGCCACCTACTCTCAGTCTCACCGCTAGAGGAGCCAGAGAAGGTGGAGGAACAAGAGGAGGTGGAGGAGGAGCTGGGGGAGGTGGAAGAGCTAGGGGAGCTGGGGGAGCTCCTCTCGGAGGCTGGCGCCTTCCTCAAGGCAATCAGTCTTTCAGTCACCAAAGACGAAACCCTCAAGAGAAGCCACAGCAGCCTGAGGTCCATCAGCCCCTCCGTCTGGAATCACCTGCCCAAGCCAGCCCACCCTGAACCTGCTCCTGGGACCGGCTTAGTGCCTGAGCGCCCGTCCTTTCCTGTGTCACAACACACGTGGGCACACTCCTGAATGACGCGGTCGAGCTCTGCCCAGACCCAGCTCTGCATTCGACGCGTCAGAATCATCAAATTTCATCCGTCTCTCTCAGTTCAAGATTCTTGACCTTTGAGGTGCTCTGGGGCCAGGCAGTCTGTAAAGTACCCGTTTGCTGACGGCTTCCTCTAAAGAATCATTAGTGAGTCAATAATGGACTCACGGATTCTCCGAGAAGGGAGATGAGACAGAATGTCCTCGGATGTGACGCAGCCGGCCCCAACCAGGACCCAGTGACCATCTGGACACATCGATCCCCCTCCTAGGAAATTACAGAGCCACGTAAAACCCCAACATCCCAGCAAAGGTGTTTAAAATGGAAAACTCCACACACACCGGAAACAAACACAAAGAACTGGTGCCCTGGACGTAAGAGCAGAGAAGCGGAGGCCAGGCAGGAGGGAGGCGGGAGGGAGGCAGGAGGAGGCGGGAAGAAGGCGGGAGGAAGGCACTTAGCTGCAGACGCATCGCGAGACCACCTTCCTGTCACCCTTCCAGCTCTGGCCCCCTGAAGAGTCCCCAGAGACACAAAATGGTTCTATGCCTTCCTAGTATCCACCACAACTGGTGTGCCAGGCTCTGGGGACACACAAGTGACCAAGGGACTGCAGGCCAGGCCTGTCAGTCCAGAGGGCAGCAACCAGCATGTGGGGCATGGGATGGCCTCTGTTCCTCCTGCCCTGGACAATCAGGTACCTGGAACTTTCTGCTCCAGATCTTAAACTAGAGACAAATGCACATGATCAGGAGAGAAGGCTCAGGATGAAGACAAAACGAAGACTGTGCTGGAGGCTTGGGGCCTGGAGAGGAGAAGACATTAGGGGTCCTTCTCTTCATAGATGTGATAGGCCCCTTGTCCTCAGGCTCAGACAGGACCCACATGGTCCCAGGGGCAGATCCCGGAACTTCAGCCTAACATAAGAAACCATTTCTAATGGGGAGAGTCTCCAGGGACAGAAGGTGTGAGCTCCCTGCCGGAAGAAGCAATCCGAGGCTGGGCAGTTGCCCAGCAGACATTCTAAAGGGGTCTCTTCCAACCCCGAGACGTGAGGCTTTCTTTCCTCACCAGCAGTTCTCTAACCAGGAGCTGCCTGGATAGGAAGTTGCAATCCAAGAGACTGCTCTCCGCCCCGCCTCCCAGCCTTGACCCAACCACTGCAACGCACTGCCCTGAGGTCCCCAGGGCTGGCAGAGGACCGCTTCTGCCAGCAGCTCCCAGGGTGAGGAGGCAGACCCGCCCCTCTGTTCCTTCAGTAAACACTCACTGGGCACCTATAGTCCCCCATGCACTGTGTGGGGGACCTTGATGACCTGGGGCACACCGGACCATTCTAAGCGCTCACCTCCTGTGCACACCTTTGGCACTGAAGCTGGCCTCAGGACGCCACCCTGCTACGCTGAAACGCCCTGGTTATCTGGGAAGACTTGGGGCATTCCATAGTTCATATAACTGGTGTATGAGCCTTGAAAACTTTAATTGTGACCACTTTGCACAGAAATCTCTGCTTAGTCAATAGGGGCCTCAAAACATTCTTTCACCCCTTTCCAGTGACTGGTGATCACCCTGGACGGGCACCTGCCTGTGCAAATGACCCCAAGCCCTGAGCCACTCCCCGTGGCTCCCCTGCTCCTCCCTCCAGGCTCTGTCCTATGCTGCTGCTGCTGATTCCTGCTTCTTGCCACCCAAATGCTGTTTCTGATCTCTCCTCTGTTGGCTCCTTCTGTCTTTCCTTACTCGGGTGGACCGAGCTCTTGTCATCCTTGGCTCTGACGGCTAGAGCCAGCCAGGGAGTCCTTCTGGCAACAAACCAGCCTTGGCCCTTTGGTGGCCCTGTGTCTGTGGCCCTCAGCTGTGTTCACCCTGGCTGGACTCTACCGGGGAAGATGTTCCACCTCAGGCCAGACGCCAGGCAGCTAAGTTTGCCCAAAATTGGAAACGGGGTGAATGAAGCATCACTCTCTAATTGTTTCTTCCAAGCACGTAAAATTCCCTTTCCAAACAGCAGGCCACACGTTCCAGGGGAGAAGCCTCCTTCGCCATCCTGGCACAGGGCAAGACCCAGATTCAGAGACCCAGGTGCAAGTCTGTCCTCCGGCCAGACTATCTGGGTCATCTTGGGCAAGTTTCGTAGCCTACTCAAATTTTTTCCCCACATTTGTAAAACGGGGATGATAATATATACTCTGCAGATAGCCTGGAGGCGAGAATGAGCTAACAGTGATGAAAAACACACGATGAAACTGTGAAGTGCCACACAACATTCCTAACACAACAGCGACCGCAGAAAGCAACTGTGGAAGCCGTGTCTCCCACCTCTGAACTGGGCCCCCTGCGCCTCTCTGATCACGAGCTCCCCAGGGCTGCCAGAGTCATCTTTGTGAGCCACCCCCCAGCCCCCACCCCAATCAAACACTAAGTGCATGTGGGGGGCTGGTTCCCACCAGCCTCCGTCTGCCCCGGACACCCTCGAGCAGCGCATGCCAGCACAGTGTGAATCACAACCCTCACCAGACGCCAAGCAGTGGGACCCTGGGCATGTCACTCTACTGCTCTGAGACTCAGCCCTTTCCTTGAAGAGTGGGAACTCTACCTCCAATTCAGGCGTTCACGTGTTGAACACACACCTATCTCCACGATCTCCCCCTCCCTTGCCAGGAAGATGCCACTGAAAGGAGAACAGATGGGGCTGGGCTGCAAACCTTCCAGGACAAGGAGATTGGCAATAGAGGCAACAGACAAGAGATGCCATCGAAGGCTCTGGACAATGCAGCCTGGTCACTGAGTTGTGGGGGCCAAGGAGAACCCCAGCAAACCTTAGCACTGGACGTGCCACCAGGTGTGCCTCGCAGCTCCGAGGGCCGCGGGTGAGCGTGCAGATGGAAAACTGGTTAAGTTGTTACTTTCCAGGGAGGCTGAGGTGGCTCTGTCCTCGAACCTAGCCCAGCTGAGGGCAGTAATGGGGAGATGCACAGAAAACACGAAGACCAAGCCTGAATGTGAAGGGCGAGAGGTCCCCTCAGGTCCCTTCTGCCACTCTGCACCCACAGCTCAGCCTGTCCAGTGCTTCCTTCCAGGCAGAAGATGAGAAAATTATTTTCTGGAGAAACAGGCTGAGAATCCAAAACCCTTCATTCAGGACCTGCCCCCACTGCTGCACAAAAATGGCAGAGGAAACACCCGTGTTCTACCGCCCAGGTGGGAGGCCCGGCAATGGTAAGCCCTGTTCTTAAATATCAAAAATAGCAAGGACACCAGACATTTGAGGAGTGCTTCTGACACCAAGGTCAAAGACCAAAGCAAGCAGACAGATGAAAGGGGCTTGGGAGGTAGAGATAGGGCAGGGGACAGAAGAAAACTGTAATTAACATCCCCAGAGACAGAGAGGGATTCTTTCCCACACCAAGGGGCTATAAAAAAAAAAAAAAAGAATGAAGAAGAGCTACTGACATTTTAAAACACGATAAAGGAAATAAAACATTTAATAGAAAAGCTCAAAAGTAAAGATTTTTTTCAAAAAACAAACAAAAACAAAAAAACCCCTGGAAAGCAGAACAAAAAAAGAGCCAGAAAATTATAGAGAAAATTTGAGGCTCAATCCAGAATTGCAACATCGTACTGGCAAGAATTGCAGGAAGGGAGAAGGGAGGGAGCAGAAGGGAAGAAATGATCGACGAAAACAGGCAGGAAAATGTCCCGGAACCTCAGCACCGAAGTTTCCACGCTGAAAGGGTCCACCAGGCTGCCCTGCACAATGACCAGCCCGCTCCTATGAGATGTCAGGAAAATGAGGATAAAGACAAGAAAAAAAGGCAAAAAAAAAAAGAAAGGAAAGGAAGGAAAGAAAAAGGAGGGAAGGAAAAAAGAAAGGAAGGAAGAATTAAGGATCTACCTAGCAGACTTTCCAGAAATAACACCAGAAACTAAAAGACAATAAAAACATGTCTTCAAAATACAAGGGGAGAATGAATTCCCACTTAGAGTTATATTCCCATTCAAACACCAATCAAATGGAACAATAGAATAAAGATATTTTCAGATTCCAAAAAACAGACCTCCCATGCACCCTCTTTCTCAGGAATCTCCCGGAAGATGTGCTCCAACAAAAGGGAGCGCAAGCCATGAGCACCACGGGAACAGGTGACTTGGCACAGGCGGAGCAGCAGACTGTCCAGGCTGAGGATGAATGAAAGAGCTGGAGCCACAGCTGAGCGGTGGCCTGCAAAGCCGAAGTCCCGCCTAATAAAAGAGGACAAGGCTCCCGGAGAAATGTCGCCTGTCGCAGGTGGGGGTGGGGTGGGGGGGGTGGTGAGGCAGAGCTCAGGGTTCCTGGATTAGTCCACTTTACTGAGCACAGGATTGGTTAGTTTTTTTTTTTTAAATTCAATTGGAGCATTTGGGAATAGATTAATGAAAGATACATAAAAAACTGAACAAACTAAAAAGCAAAACAAATAATACCTGGAACAAAACCAAAAAGTTATACAAGAAAAGGAAATGTAGCCCTGGGACACCACAAGGCTCAGCTCTGAGGAACATTTACAGACACACATAACGCAAACCCTGAAAGCAGACTTAGAAAAACAGGCCGGCGCGGTGGCTCACGCCTGGAATCCCAGCACTCTGGGAAGCCGAGGTGGGAAGATCACTTGAGGCCAGGAGTTTGACACTAGCCTGAGCGACATAGCAAGACCTCATCTCTACAAAAAATAAGAAAAATTGGCTGGGTGTGGTGGTGCGCATCTGTAGTCCCAGCTACTCAGGAGGCTGAGGCAGGAGGATGGCTTGAGCCCAGGAGTTAGAGGTTGCAGTGAGCTACAATGACGCCATGGCACTCCAGCCCACAGCCGAGGCAAGTGAGACCCAGTTTCAAAAAAAAAAAAAAAAAGAGAGGGAGAGAAAGTAACAACTGTGATACAGTCACACTGAGAAGATGAGGGAAAGTGTGTGTGTGCACAGGGTCAGGGGACTGACACCTAAATCAAAACCTTCTATAGTAGGAAGTCCCAAAGTAATACTATATAAAATTGAAAAGCCAAAAGAACAACAGTACAAGCATATTTTTAGGTTATTCTAGGGAGAAATAGTTAGAAGAGCTGAAAGCGCAGTGACCTTGGAAGTGAAGAGGAGCCAGGGCAGTTTTATGTTTCAACCACATGCCTTTCTTACTTTAATAAAACCATAATTTTTGGTGTTTCTTTAAAGCAGAATTTTGTTTAAAAAAAAAAAAAAAGGCAACATCTGCACAATGCCCAGCTCCCAGCCGGCCCAGCTCCTCCCACTCCCTCCCCGCCCTCCTCAGCTCTTGGGGCACCGAGGAGGAAGGGGAGGAGGAAGGGTGGGAGGGGGAACAAATGGGGGCTCTTTTTGAATTTTACAGGACTTCCCTATCACCAACCCTGGGCCAGTGCGGGAGGGGGCAGCGTGGGGTCGGGCCGCTGACGCAGATGCTGGTGAACGCTGGGGCAGCCTGAACTTCTCGACAGCTGCTGTGCTGTTTGTAAACTCCCTGCAAGAGGCCAGGCTGAGGGGACAATAGCGTTGCTAGGAGATGTGCTTCCCAGGGCACAGACTTCCTGAGAGGACCTTTACCAGGGGTGGGAGGCAGGTTGGGACAGGCGGGGCCTGAACAAAGAGGCTTCTGGAGTGGGGGTGACGGCCAGCCATCTGCTCCCGCCTCTGGGGCACGGGCGGAGCGGAGGCTCCCCTGGCTGTGTCCCCCCCACCTTCTGCCACGTGCCCCAGTCTTCAGGGCCTAGCCAAGAAGAGGGGCTACCCTTGCCCCTCGACCACACAGGGAGAGGCCCCTTGGCAAAGAACAGCTTTTTGCTTCAGAAGAACCAGGTGGGTAGAGGCTGCCCCGGGGCCCCCGTGCAAGGCTGGCAGCTGACTGGAAAAGGATCCTCAGTCCCAGCCTAACCCAATCTCAGCCTTTACAGCTGCCCAGGTACCCAGGGGTTTCCCTGGGGACCCAGCTACTTCCAGGAACTTCCAACACCAGGGCCCCAGTTAGGCCCTGAACAGGTCCCCATCTGGCCCCAGTATTCCTGCTTGGAAGAGCAGGACAGGACACCAGCTGGGGGCTGGGGGAGGCCTGGGAATTTAATGAGGCCCCACGTGGAAGAATGTAAGGCACACAGCAGGTGCTTAATAAAGTCCCTTATTTGTTTGAAAGTTATAGAGTAAACACCTCCCATGTCCTAGGCGTGGGCTACACCCCCACCCTGCTCCGAGGGTAACAGTCTGCTTAGGAAGACGAGTGAGCAAGGCAGCTGCAAACCACGGGAGAGCGCGCAGGACCTGGACAGGCGCTGGGAGCACGGGTGGCAGGGAAGGCCTGGGAGACACTGGAGGACGGACAGACAGATGGGGAAGAGCAAAGGGGAGGCCACACACAGAGCAGGGGAAGAGCTTTCCAGGCCAGGGGGGACTGGCACACACCAAGCTCCCAAGGCTGGGGACGGGCAACGGCGAGGCATGGGTGGGGGAGGATGACTCCTGTTAAGGCGCCTCCATTTCCTCCCACCCCAGAGGCATTTCCTGTGCCCTGTGAGTCCTCAGGGATACACAAGGTTCAACGTGGGACAGGAAGGGAGACTCCAGCTGCTTGGGGAATGAGCACGATGCACCCCAATACCCCTGACGCCCAGGCCTCCCAGGTCAGGGAAGCAGACAACTTCTGGGCGTGCCTGGGGCTGCTCGGACCACATCTGGTCACTTTATCCAAAATCATCAGCAAAAGGTACAGTGAAGAGACAGGAAACCATGCGCCCTGAGAGCAGGGTGGGCATCAAAGTGGGGGTCTTGAATCGAGGGATCCCCCTCTCCATTCCTGCTGCCTGCCCCGGGGAATCACTGGCCTCGCCCTCCTCCTCCACCCTCCACGTGGAGATCTGTCTAACCTGCAATTTCTAATCTTGTCACATTTTTGTGCATCAACCATAAAAAACAAAACCTAATTCTCTGTATGGCCTGCAGGGCTGCGTATGTCCCTGTTCTTCCCTGCCTCTCGGTGCAACCCATTCTCCAGCCGCTGACCTCTCCTCTGGCTGAGGCTGGCCCCCAACACATTACCCCCAACAGCCTCCCGGCCAGGCTCGTGTGGATCCCTCTCTCCCCATCAGAGCAGGTTCCCTGTCTCCTTGCAGTGACTGTTTAGGGGCCACAGGTCCCGGAGGGCAGGGAGGGTGAGGGCTGGCTTTTCCTCTTTGCAAGCCAGAGCCTGGCCCGTGGCTGGAGCTCAGTACGGGAGTGGGTGACGTTTCTACTCCACACACAGAACTGAAAGGAAGGGAGGCCCCTGCTCAGGTGGCACAGCAGAGCACCTCATGGGACAAAGCTCTTATTATTGAGACACCCGGGGGTGGAGGCCTGGTCCTGCTGCCGCCCTGCCGCAGATCCCTGGATGTGCCCTACCCAGCTGTACCTGAGGTTTCTGTCTACAAATGTCCCCCCCCACCACCCCCGGGGGAGATGCCAGAATTGAGAAATGAGACCCAGGCGGAGGGGCCCTGCTCCAGGTGTCTGTATCGTGTGACTCCGCTACAAGTGCTGTTACCTGTCGGTTTGGGACAGAAACCCTGGGATGAGTGAAGAAGTGAGGGCTGGGTTAGGACCAGTCCTCGTGGGGCTCAAGGCCCCTCAGGGAGCAGCGTGGGAGGGGCTCCCAGCTGGCCCGCCAGCGCCCCAGGCCCTCCCTCGTGCCCTCACCCACACCCGTCCTCACCCTCGTAGCAGTCGCGCACGGTGCCGAAGTACACGTAGTACTGGTCGTTGGTGAAGAAGAGCAGGCTGAGCCAGGAGTCGAAGGCATAGATGGGCACGATGAAGAGGATTCGGACGATGTAGCGCTGCTCGTTGGGGCAGCTGTAGCAGCGCAGGTGCATGTAGATCTGGGGGCAGAGGGGCAGGGTCAGCCGGGACCAGCAGACGTGGACTCCTAGCTCCGCCACTTACTGGTCTGGGACCTGATGCGAGGCACTGACCCCTGCCCTCAGAGCCCTGCTCTATAACATGCAGATAAAACCTGCATCGGAGGCTGTCGCGAGGCTCAGACCAGCGGGGCACACAAAGCTCCTGGAGCACACGTGCGTGCCCCAGGGCGGCCTTGCAGATGCTGCGACTGTGACCCCACGCCCCAGGCCAGTTGTCAAGGCCGAGCCTGGAATCCAGTTTAACAAGCCCCCAGGAGCTCACACAGGCAGCTCTGCCCCCCAGCCTGTGTCCCCCTTTTCCCCTCTGGGCAGAGGGTCTAAAGCGTCAGCACAGAGCTAAGGCACGGCCACCTGAGTTGGAGCTCACCCTACCCTGTCCCCTAACTTACGATGCAGGGGGTGAGAGAGTGGGGGGCCCCCTTCTGAGGGAGGCGGACAAGATTCCGGGCTGAGCGGCCATAGTGGCTCCTCACACTGGGCCTTCTGGGCTGTTAAACAAAGGCAGCGCCACTGGCCTCACCCGGAAGTTAGGACAATGAAGTACTGCTTTCTGAAAGCAGGGACAAAAAATAAGAGCCACACAAATGCCAAGAGCTGCTCTAGCACAGCCCTCAGTCCTGCAGCCCCCGCGTGTCCTGTCCCAGCTCTCCTGACAGCACACTTGGCTTGCCGAGCCCTGGGCTGGGGGGAAAAGAACAAAATATTCCTCCGTCTGCTATGAGCAACCGCCTTAGGTGCAAGGGGGTTCTAAAAGGGATGGGGACACAGGCCAGTGGGGCTGACTAGGGAACCTGGGTGGACGCACCCGGTCCCTCTTCACTGGTCACCTTCAACCTTCCTTTTCAGGCCCCAAGCCTGTCCCGGCCCATACCAGCCTCCTCCGGGGCAGCGAGCAAAGCGGGGGCGGGGAACTGGACTTCTTCCCCAGCTCTGCCACCAACTTCCAAGTGACCAGGCTGGCTCTTCCCCTCCTCCCGCTCTGGCTCTCAGTTTTCCATCTGCAAAGGGGCCCCTGCCACCCACGAGCTCCTACAGTTCCCAGCTCCCTGGAGCTTCAGCTGAACATGAGACTAATTCTGACCAATGGATGGTGAGCAGAAGTGACAGGTGTCATCTCTGGAGTGCGGTGGTTACATATCTGCCTTCCTCACACTTACTGCCCCAGCTGTCAGAGGGTTGAACCTCGAAGCTGCTCGATGCTGGAAGATAGCACCTGACCTGCCCTGGGCCGAGCTGGGACCGTGGGCAAGAGATAAACTTCTACTGGGCGACACCTCTGAAAATCCAGGGTTTGTCTAATACTGTAGTATTAGGCCAAGCCTAATACTCTGTTGGACTAAAACCACTCAGGATCCTTCTAGAGGGCCCCCAGAGGGCCTGGGTACCTGGTGGCAGGTGATGAGCAGGGCCGTCCACACGAAGAAGCCAGAGATGGCCTGAGCGGCGGTTGTCATCAGGAACACAGGCTGCTCCATGGCGGTTGGGCTGCCCTCGGGGATCGCAGAGACGCTGGGTGAAGCTGCTGCGGTCGTGGGCGACACTGGATCCGGGGCCAGCGCAGCCCCCCTCACTGTCATGGTGCCTAGCAGGAGGCTCCCTGAGAGAAGCCCTTGCAGGAAGTGACAAGCTAGCCTAGAGGGAAGAAATCACGACGTTAGTCTCCTGAGGTGCATGGCAGCGTCGGAAAGAATCTTCCAGGTCTCTACATCCACCTCTGGCCAAGGCTCACCCCAATCCCAGCCATCACTCTGGTCCCGTGGCCACCTGCCGACCTCTGGCAACAACCTGCAGTGCAACCAGAGGAACATCTGACAGTAGCCAAAGATGCAAAGTGCAGAGCAGGGGCACCGTGGGAAGAGCCGGGCTGGAGCGCGAGTTCCAGCGCCACTGCTAACGCCACCGCCAACCAGCTGTGTGCCCTGGTGTGATTCCCAGGGCCCCACAGGCTCTCTGCTGCCTGATCCAGAAAACAGACAAACCCCAAACCCAACCCTCTTGGCCTGAACCCTGAGGTCAGCCCAGATGACTCTCATGGTCCCTTCCAAGTCTGCGAGCTCGTATTCAAGCCAAAACATAGTGACGCTGATGGGAGGCTTTCCTGGGCCTTCCTGGGGTACAGCCTGGCCCCATGAGGAAGAGGTTTCTTTGCCCGCTGCAGACACCACTCCCCGTGCCCCGAGTCCTCGCCAACGGCCCAGCACCCCTGCTACCGTGTGTGCCACATCGGCTCTTAGCTGTAAGCGTGTACCCTGGAGAGCCCTTTACGTTTCTATTTTCCTACATATAAATGGTCTCTAACACACCGACCAAGAGATGCATCTAGACTAAAAACTCAAAAATGGAGATGGTGTCTATATAAAGAAACTCAAAAATGGAGAAGGTGTCTATATAAAGACTGGTGGCAAGCTTTGAAAAAGAGACACAGTGACAAGTCCAAGAATAGCTCCTGTAAGTATGGCTGCAAAATTGAAAACCAATGCCAGAAATATTTCTTGAAAAAGAAGATTTGGGTTGTAAACCATCAACTTTGTCTATCATCCCAAATTAAATGAATAAACACGGGGAATGGTGGGGAGCTGGCGGGGGGGGGGGGGGGGCGGCGCAAAGGAAGTACAAATACTCCTAAATCTTCACCTTCCAAGCAAGGGCGGGGGCATGTCAAAGGCTGTTTTGTCCTTGACTAAAGGCAGTGTTGAGAGGCTCGTGTAGAGTCCCCAGCAGAGGGGCAAGCCCAGGGAACAGACCCCACCAGGGCTGGGATCTGGATAAAGGCTCCAGGCCAGCTTCTTCCTGGGGCTTTGCTCACTCACACTCACATGCCCCCAGGGCATTCCCAGAGCTCCTCCCGCTCTTTATGTAGGTCACTTAATTCACAAGAAATGCAGCCAGAGACAGCGGGTAACTTACCCAAAGCAGAGCAAGGAATCAAAGCCAGGTCCTCCAAACATGTTGTCTCCCCACCTCCCACCAAGTGGGGGGACCTGGATGAGCTGCCCCTTCCCCCACTCCAGAGCCCCCTTGCAGGACAAAGCCTGTCCTCCCAGGAGCCAGTCTGCACAGTGCTAGACCCTGTACAATGTTCACCACGGGCGGGTAGGGTGGAGACTGGAGTCTGACCCTTTCATACTTAGTACAGGCACCTACGTGGGAAGGCTCTCTGGCCTGCCCAGGCCCCACAGGCAAGTGGGACTTTGGCCTGGCACAGCCCCCGGACCTTGGAGAAGCAGGGCCAGTGCTGCCTGGTGCAGCCCCTTTGCTCCCCTGGGGCAGGGCTTCCATGTCACCCCTTTTCCAAGTTAGCCCATGCACCCGAGGCGGGGGGTGGGAGATGCACCCATGAGGCTCGGAATTCCAACTGCTCTGGGAGGACCCTGTTATTTTTTTAATTGAACAAATGCTAAACTTCTGCCAGGGACATGGCAGAAGGCCCAGAGGGGAGACGCCATAACCTTTTTTTATTTTTTTGAGACAGGGTCTCGTTCTGTTGCCCGGGTTAGAGTGCAATGGCATCATGATAGCTCACTGCAACCTCCAACTCCTGGTCTCAAGCACGGGCGCAGGCCACCATGCCCGGCAATTTTTCTAATTTTTGTAGAGATGGGGTCTTGCTATATTGCCCAGGCTGGTGTCAAACTTCTATCCTCAAGTGATCCTCCCACCTCGGCCTCCCAAAGTGTTAGGCAGAATCATCTTTCTAACAAACATGTCCTGAGGCCCCTGGACTGGTGCTGGGCCCTGGGCTTTGAGGCATTCCCAGCTGCTCTTGGCAACTGCTCTGTGCAGCAGGGGTAACCTGGAGGCCTCATCCCCTCGCACTGCTGAGAGGTGAGTGCCCAGCACGACAGGAGCCCAGGGCGAGCATCAAATGGCTGGGCCAAGGTTAGGGAGGGGGTCAGGGAAGGCTTCCACGTGGTGGGGCTTTGGGGCAGAGCCTCAAAGGAGTGTAACCACGCATCAGCTTTGAAGTCACCCAATGGGACTCCCACCAGACTCTACCACCTGCAAAGTTGGGCAAGTGACTTCTTTCAGAGCCTCAGTTTCTTTATCTGTAATATCTCAGGGAAACTACTTAATCAACAAGGGAAAGTTCTAGTTTACAGACTTTCCATTAATAAATGGAGATGGAATAACAGATTTAAGGGTCACCATTTTGCAATTCCTAGTTCAAATAATGATGTAGATACGGATGATAAACCAGTAGGTACAAGGCTGATGGGACACTTGGTAACAAAAGAATCAGGTGGCACCCCCTGAACCACAGTCAGTGTCAATGCCACTAGAATGGGGCGGCCAGATGTCTCGAGCCTCCCGATGAACGCTCAGAAAGCCGGCAGCACCACCTAGGAAGGACTCGCGGCCAAAACATGAACTGGAACCTAAACAAGTCTCTAGAACTAGCCGCTGGGATCCAGGACACAGAGGGGGTGGAGGAACGGGTGGGGTGGTGCCATGAGGAAGCAACAGCCGTTCTAGACTGTGGGTCAGTCCACAGGGCAAATGACCTGGGTCCTCCAACAAATTAATGGCTATTACGGAATAAGAGACACAACTAAACACAATGTGTCTGGGTCCTGATGCTTAAAAACCAGTAATTAAAAGACATCCTAGAAATAAAGAACAGACAAGAATTCCTGTCAATTTTGTTAGGGTGATGACGGCAAAACTAAAATTCCTTATCAGTGGACGAAGAATAAGCTTTTCAACAAATGGCGCAGCACCACTGGATAAACCAGAAGCCAAAAAACAGTTTCAACCTTGACTCTTAACCTAAACCCTTATACTGTATACAAAAATTAATTGCAAATGGATCACGGATTTAAATGTAAAATATAAAACTTTTAGAACACATAGGAGAAAACATTTGAAACCTAGGGCTAGGTCAAGTGTTCTCATACTAGACACCAGAGGCATGATCCCTAAAAGGAAAAACTGATAAACTGAACTTCACGAACAGTAGAAACTTCGGCGCTGTGAAAGAGTCTACTAAGAGGATGAAAAGACAGGCCACAGAGTGAAGTACTGTTTGTAAGCCACAGAGGCAGTAACTGACTGGCATCAGGAATATATCAAGAATGCTCAAACATCTCAATGGTTAAAAAAAGAGAAAAAATCCAATTAGAAAATAGGCAAAAAACATGAACAAATATTTCACAAAAGAACAGATACAGGGGCTGGACAGGGTGGCTCACGCCTGTAATCCCAGCACTTTGGGCGGCCAAGGCGAGAGGATTGCTTGAGGTTAGTTCTAGACCAACAAGGACCAACAAGGACCACATAGCAAGACTCCATCTCTACAAAAATAAGAAAAATTAGCCAGGTGTTGGGGTGGGGGGGGGGTGCCTGTACTCCCAGCTCCTGGGGAGGCTGAGGCAGGAGGATCACTTGAGCCCAGGAGTTCAAGGCTGCAGTGAGCTATGATGATGCCACTGCACTGTAGCCTGGGTGACAGAGCAAGACCCTATCTCTAAAACAAAAAACAACAACAAAAATCAAGAACAGATACAGACACATGATGGCAAATAAGGACAGTTTGGTGGCTGGCAAAAGGCAGTGACGATGAGGAGGAGGGGTGTGTACATTTAAAGGGTAGCGGGGGATTTTTTTTCAGGTGATAAAATAGTCTGTATCTTGATAGTGGTGGTGGCTACATGAATCTATACCCGAAAAAAATTCCATTGAACTATACACACACTCCATATATAAAAACAGGTCCGTACTCTAGTAACAGTACTGCAGTAATGTCCGTTTCCTGGCTTTGACGTTACACCAACAGCTGGATAGGATGTCGCATTCGGAGGAAGCTGGGTGAACACCACACTGGACTCTGTGTACTATTTATTTCTTCTTTTTTTGTAACTTCCCGTGAGCCCACAATTATTTCAAAATAGAAAGTTTTTAAGTCTTTATCAAGTAGAGATACATAACTGAAGTATTTAAGGGTGAAAAAATAACATGATGTCGGGGGATTTACTCTTTAAAAGGGGGAGAGCGAAATGAAACAAGATCACACAATGTTGCTAACTGTTGATACTCAGTGACAGAGAGGGAGACATTTGTTACACCATTTGCTCTATTTTTGTGTGTTGAAATGTTCCCTACTAAAAAGCTTTAGACAGTAGTAGAACAGTAGAGTTTTCTACAAAATCTGTAATGCAATGGGGAGAGACACAGGAAATCGTTTGTAACAGAGATTTCTTTTTTATTTTTGGGGGGACTTTTTTTTTTTTTTGGAGACAGAGTCTCACTTTGTTGCCTGGGCTAGAGTGCCATGGCGTCAGCCTAGCTCACAGCAACCTCAGACTCCTGGGCTCAAGCAATCCTTCTGCCTCAGCCTCCCGAGTAGTTGGGACTACAGGCATGCACCACCATGCCTGGCTAATTTTTTCTATATATTTTTAGTTGTCCAGCTAATTTCTTTCTATTTTTAGTAGAGATGGGGGTCTCGCTGTTGCTCAGGCTGGTCTTGAACTCCTGACCTTGAGCGATCCTCCTGCCTCAGCCTCCCAGAGTGCTAGGATTACAGGTGTGAGTCACAACGCCCGGCCAAGATTTCTTGATTGTCTTGCAGATAAAGCAATCAAAAACAATTATCAAGCCTAACAATGGAGTTACATATTTTTCTTTTATTAAAAAAAGTTGTTCCATGGCTTGGCGTGGTGGCTCGCACCTGTAATCCTAGCACTCTGGGAAGCCAAAGCAGGAGGATCGAGGTCAGGAGTTTGACACCAGCCTGTGCAAGAGTGAGACCCCAGTTCTACTAAAAGAAAAACAAAACAGAAAAATTAGCCGGGTGTCATGGTGTGCACCTGTAGTCCCAGCTACTCGGGAGGCTGAGGCAGGAGGATCGCTTGAGCCCAGGAGTTTGAGGTTGCTGTGAGCTAGGCTGATGCCACGGCACTCTAGCCCGGGCGGCAGAGAGAAACTCTGTCTCAAAAAAAAAACCAAAACAAAAAAATGGTTCCAAATTTGCCCATCTTTTCCAATGACGATTGGCTGTCAGAGGTATCTTCCCAGTGAGATTTCCAAAATATCTTTACACACGTTTAATATGTCCCTTCACAGGAAAGGCATGTAGCACAATGAGTGAGAGAGACACTGCTTTTTGAAAGACACTGTGGCTAGGGCAGAGTGCTCAAGAAAAGTATATTTGATGGGAGGTGGGGAAAAAAAGTATATTTGAAAACTGTTTCCACTGTCATAGGGTTCTATTACCAAAACCAATATGTCTGTCACAGATTTTTTAAAAACCACAAACCCTCTCATATCTGAACTCCTAAAAAAAACAACATAACAGAATTTTCTAGTCTGTTAAAAAATTTCCAAAGCATTTAAGTGGGTTTTGGACTCATCTGTTAAGAACTTCAAAATAAAGTACCTTCTATTTTGTTTACAGAAACATCTGATTGGCACAAGGGAGGATGGAAATGTACTAGCCAAATCTCAACAAATCCTTCGCATACTCAGTGGGCAGGACAGAAAAATGAGGAACCCGATTTAGAAAGAAAGCGGCGATGTGGTTGCTCCGTGTGCAGCTTCGTGGCCCAGACAGGGATCTTTTGCAGGGAGGGCGGCCATCAAAACCAGTATGTAAACAAACTGAACATAGAGCCAGACCTTCCAAATGCTCTCTCATAGAGCATTAAAACACACTTTCCAAAAATAACCAAGCATATGGAGCCAGAAGGTTTCTGTACCATCAACAAAGTAAAATTATTACATCTTTAGCTTGTCCCTTGGTTTGTTTTTTGGAGTAGGTTTTATTATGAACATAGTAAGACATGGATACTTATAACTACATGTATATACACCCCATAACTGTACATCAATAGCCATATACTGGTACGTGCTCAGAAAGGTTATGTGGGGGGGGGGGTTCTTACTGATAAGGACTTGTGATCAAAGAAAGTTTGGAGAGCAGTGCCGTGGCGATGGGCAAAGGCCAAAGGCTCCTGAACTGGCCGCTGATGCCACTCCCCTCTCCTCTTTGCCTCTCTGTCCTTATTCTTGCCCAGACATGTCCCCCAGGTTTGCTCAGTTCCAGGCCGCAGATGGGATAGAGAGCAAAGTCAAGTACTGCCCCCCAACCCAGCCCACTGCCAGCGAGGAGTGTAGTCACTCCTCGCCCGTCTCCCATCCACACGCTGCCCGGCAGGCTGCAAAGAGGCCAGGCCACGCAGGCGGCACTTTGTCCCAGGCTCTGAGTCAGGGAACTGAGCTGGAACCTCGGTGCCATCACCTGACTGGGCCTGGAACAGGTGACTGGACCTGTGTTTCTCGGAGGGAAGAAGCCAGGTGGCTCTGTCCCATAGTCAAGGCCTTTGAGCAAATGAGTTTAGGAATTCAGAATTTTTCAGATTTTCAGAAAGGATTATGCCACTAGATATGGTGTGATACCCCAGGAGGGGAAAGGGCAGCAAAACCAACCCCAAAATCAAACACATAGTATTTTCATAGAGAAATGTATGGCTAGTTGCCCTGGGTGAGATATTTTTAAAGACCATAATTAGTTTCACATCAATTCAGGTCAGATTTTTGCCATGAAATGAGTCTGCTGCAGACTTAGGAAGAACCTTTGGGATTTCTGAGCACTCGGGATTCCGGAGTGGAGGAAGGGCCGTGAGCCCGGACTGATCTCCAGAACGGCGGGGAAGCCGCTGCCTGCGGAAGCGAGCCTCAGCGTGGTTTATCTTTACACTTATTTTCAAACACGACGGTATCCCTCCTCCCGACCTGAACTCCACGCAGAACGTGTCAGGAGCTGCCTGTGAGCCACTCGCACTCTCCCCAACACAGCCCCGCCCCCATCCTCGTCTAGCAGGGACACCTGCTGGCTCACCCCCTTCTGGAGACACCCTCTTTTCAGACAGGCGATGAAGCTATAGCTAGTGCAGTCACTAAACTCGGCCACCTGCCCTGGAATTTAAGTACTTCAGAGAGCATCTCAGCATCTCACCCAGATTTTATCCTGAGTCGTTTTAACTTCATGTTCAAGGGACACCTGATTTTTGCCAAACCCCCCATCACAGATTTTATTATGCCCTATGTGGTAGGCTGAGTAATGACACCCCCAAAGATGGCAACATCCTAACTCCCCAAACCTAAGACTATGTTACTTTACACAGCAAAAGAAAGTTTGCAGAAGTGATTCAGTTAAGGATCTTGAGAGAGATTATCTTGGCTACGGGGGTGGGCCCCGGGTAATCACAAGGGTCCTCAGGAGAGGGAGGCAGGAGGGTGACAGTGTGAAGACAGCAGGGGACAAAAGAAGCGGAGAGAGGAGAGAGACGGAGATGCTACGCTGCTGGCTTTGAAGGTAGAGGAAGGGGCCACAAGCCAAAACTGCAGGCGGCCTCTCGAAGCTGGAAAAGGAGAGGAAATGGATTCCCCCCGCAGCCTCCAGGAGGAGCACAGCCCTGCTGACACCCTGATTTTAGCCCAGTGAACTACAGTTTGGACTTGTGATCTCCCAAACTGTAAGATAATCTTTGTGTTTTAGGTCACTAACTTTCTGATACTTCGTTACAGCAGCAAACAGCCTGCAGACGAGGAGAGGCTTGGAAGGCGGAAGTTGTTTGCCCACGGTCACCTGGTTAGTCAGTGGGCACGGCGATGCCGCTACATGCCCAACCCAAAGTCCTCCAAAGCTTTGCCTGGGGCTCTGCAGCTTTGTGTCCCCAGGCAAGTTACAGAACTTGCACAGCTCCTTGCACAGCTTCCTCATCTGTAAAATGGGGATGCACCACACCTACCTCAGAGAGCGCTGCAAGGAATAACAAGTTAATGCAGGAAAGCGCCGAGCAGGGCCTGGCACTAGGTCACGTTCTCCGTGAGCATTACTCTCCCATTTCAGTTGTTTCATCCTTTGGTCAGGCTGGGAGTTCACATCCCCAACAGTCTCGCAGACCCAGGCCAGTTCTGTCTCTGATTGTCTGCTCACTTTGACACCTTCTGAGGTCATATTTTCATTCATTGGTTTCAGATCCAAATCCTTCTGCGTTGCAGCCATGAAGCGCCCAGGCAGGCCAGCAGCCGCCACCCATAGGCCGAGCTAAACTGGCAACACGATCATTGCACGTATGTCTCTGGAATCTTAATGCAACCCAGGAGGGTTTGTGTTCTTTTATTTAATATATACGGAGAAATTTGAGAGGCAGAATTGACTTGAGCATCATTCATCTGAACTGACCACTGTGCTCCTGCTTCAGCGCCTGTGATGGCGACGAGCCCTCCTGCCTCGGGGGGCTGTCTGGGCTGGCAGCTTCTGGGTGGCTGCCTTTTGCGGGGAGACTGACCCACATCAGAGCAGGTCAGCAGCCCACAGCCTGGCCCTCCTCCAGAGGGGATTAGAGGGAAAGAGCGGGGCCGTGGCTGGGCAGTTCTGCCTGCTGAGCCTTTTGAAAAAGGATCACATGCCCTCATGGGGGCAGGGTCCAAATCTCTCCGTCCCACTCCCCTTCAATCCGCACAAACAAGCTGAGGCCCCTCTAGCGGCTCCGCGTTTCTGCCCCTTCTCCTGGGGCCAAGTTCCCACGAATCTCTCAACCAGGAGAGAAAAATTATCCAATCATGTACCTCTCTGTCACTTGGGCAGAGTACAGAAATAAAGGACAATAACAAAGAAGTCCCAAATCCTCCAGCGAGGGCTTACTCAACTCAGCCTTGTAATTAGGTCTTTTTCTTTAATACATACCAGTCCTAGTTTTGATCATCTCAGTTTTCTCCCAAACTGAGAACAAATAGACCAATGCTCAGCCTCATTAGCTGGGCTTTTGACCACCTTTCCAGACTGCTGAGGTCCCACACAACACCAAGCAAATGGATGCCCTGAAGATGCAGAATCCTGAACCCCACCAGTCCTACTGCCCCCTGGGAGCAGGATGTCTAAGCCAAGACCCCTGCACCTTCCCCGTCCCCTGAGACCCTGTCAGCAAGAAGCCTGGCTCCAGCCCGGGATGCTTCGGTGAGGAACCCCAACCTGCATTTCATTCACACAAACACCTGTTGATTCAGGCGAGCCAGCAACCCACCCTGGGTGCACGGCCAGCAGTGAGTGCACATGCGCCCCAAGACAAGAACAGGGACGGTTGTGCACCTATTTCTGGGCAGTGTACACAGGTATTCACAGATGCAAAAATCCACCAGGCTGCACATCCAAGATTTGTATACTTTACTGTAGTGAGTTACACTTCCATAAAAAGTTTCTTAAAACATAAATATATACCTTTGAGTACCTTCTATGTGCTAAGTCCAAAGGGTATCTCAAGACTCTGATCCTTTAAGAGCTTACAGTCTAGTAGGGAAGAAAATCCACTTGAATAACAAGGTTGTCCGTGGCCAGTGGGACAGGTAATGAGAGCAAGTCCAGGGTATCGGTATTACGTGTGACCTGGGGGAGATGGCAGAACAAACTGCTTAAATGCAGCAGGCAGCCAGCCCCGTGTCCAAATCCCACTGCTGATGTCTGACCTACACAAGGTATATGCTCTGCTTCCTCATCTGTAAAGAGAGAATCACAGAGGCTGTGTGTCCTGGGTTCTCGAGGATGCAAGGAATCCGCACCAGGCACTCAGCGCAGAGCCTTGGCCTGAAGGCGTGGGATGTCCTACTCCTGCTTCGAGGCCAGGCCCGCCATGCCAGACACTGGGGTACACTCACACATGTCAAACAGGCCCTGGCCTCCACAGCTTCCAATCCTGCCACAAAGAGGGTAGCTACTCGTTCATCACTCAGCAAACATCTAACAAATCAGGGACTGTGATCAGTACAGGGACTTTGCCCCTTTGAGCCGGGGTCCAGTGAGTAATCAGACACCTAGGACACAATACAAAAGGCCCCAAGTGCCAGCAGAGAGGAAGAGGAGTGGGAGAGGTCAGAGGGCAGTGCAGAAGTGGACAATAGGCTGGCCCTGGAAAGTCAGATAGAATTTGGGCACCTGGAGACTGCTTTGGGGGGGAAGGCAGGAACTGTGTGAGCAAAGGCAAGAAAGTCAGGAGTCAAGGAGGCAGAAGCAAGGGTGCGGTGGCTCACGCCTGTAATCCTAGCACTCTGGGAGACCAAGGCAGGAGGATGGCTTGAGGCCAGGAGTTCGAGACCAGCCTGAGCAACAGTGAGACACCGTCTGTACTAAAAATAGAAAGAAATTAGCTGGACAATTAAAAACATATAGAAAAAATTATCCAGGCATTGTGGCACATGCCTGTAGTCCCAACTACTCGGGAGGCTGAGGCAGAAGGATCGCTTGAGCCCAGGAGTTAGAAGTTGCTGTGAGCTAGGCTGATGCCACGGCACTCTAGCCCAGGCAACAGAGCAAGACTCTGTCTCCAAAAAAAATAATAAAATAAAATAAGCCAGGCATGGTGGCTCACACCTACTATCCCAGCACATTGGGAGGCCAAGGCAGGAGGATGGCTTGAGGCCAAGAGTTGGCAGCCTGGGCAACACAGCAACACCCCATCTCTACAAAAAATAGAAAAATTAGCTGGGCGTGTGGTACAAACCTGTGGTCCCAGCTACTTGGGAGGCTGAGGCAGGATCGCTGGAGCCCAGGAGCTTTCATTTGCAGTGAGCTGTGATGACACCACTGCACTCCAGCCTGGGTGACAGAGTGAGATCCCATTTCAAGAAAATAAAAAATAAGTAAATAAATAAAATGACAAAGCCAGCCAACAGCAGTGATTCTGAGGGGCCAGAGAGGTGGCTGGGTCTGGGGGTCATATCTACCAAGGAGCACCCAAACCCTCACACTCGGTCTCCTTTGTGAGAACCAAGCGTGCATTTTTTGGTGAGTAGTCAGGGCCTGAGTGAGGCTGGCTGTCCTTGGTGGGGTGGCAGAGCCTTGGCCTTCCTACACTGGGCAAGAGGTGAGATTATAGTTCTTATGTTTTTCTATTTAACTTTTTGAAAATTAATTAATATATTCACATGATTCGGCAATCACAAGGCACGTGGGGTCTCCAGCCAACAACTGCCGGCCACCAGGGCCCCTCCAGAGGCATCATAGTCAGCAACTTCTTGTGGATGCCCAGGGACGCTCTGTGATACACGAGCAGAGGCGCTTCTTACTCCCCTGCGCTTTTACACAGACGGCAGCGCTCAGACTCGCTGCCCTCAGCTGCTCCTTCACTCAGCAATCTGCCCTGGCGACTGTTCCGTCTCAGCGCGTGGAGTCCCCATCCTATTTTTCATGGCTGCGCGGTATCCCGGAGTTTGGACAGGTCAGAATGTGTTCGTGCCTCCCCGCTAATGGACATTTGGGTTACTTCTGATCTTTTGCTATTTATTACAAATAAGGCGGCAATGAGTAATCTTGCAAATAAGTCATTTGGCACACGTGTTAACACATCTGTTCGATAAATCCCTAGAGGTGCAGCTGCTGGTGAAAGCGTACAAACATCTGTAATTTTGGAAAACGTAGCCGGAGAGGCAGAATACATTTAAGTTGTTCATCCAAGAATTTATTGGGAAAATACTGACAACATGCAGTTTTCAGGTGCCCAGGTCAAGAAACGGTAGAGAAAAGCTCAGTTTTTGGCAAACGGAGCTCTGGGTCAGAAGAGGTGCTGGACCCCCATCAGCCCCACCTCACTCAGAGCTCTGGTCCACAAACGTGCATTTCCTCAACCGTAAGCAAAAGGCTAGACCCACTCAGCCCCTCCCTTGCCCCTTCCCAGAGCTCTGATGCTCTGGTCCAGGGCAGGTGGAAGGGTGGATGGTGACCAAGTAGCCACTACCCCCGGCCATAAGTGGCCTCCCTGGGTGAAGGTGCCAGTGCACAGAGGAGGGGCAGGCCTGGCGGAGGCCTGGCAGAATGGGGTGGGGGTGGAGAGCCCGAGAAGGCTGAGCAAGCACTTCAGTCTAGCCACCCCAAATGAGCGACGGGCACCTCTTGTCACTTCCCCTGTGCAAGCGGCAGGGGACGCCTCGGCCATGCAGGACACACTCATGCTCCACAGCACTCACTCTTAAACAGCTCTGCTCCTGGGTCCATCACGGGCCTCTTACATAACCCCTGTGCCCAACAGCCATCACTACCTAAGCACCAAGCCAGCGACGTGGAGATGGAGGCGGGTCTCGGGAAGGAACAGAGTGTCAAGCGAGGACAGCGGAGTGTATGTGGTAAGTAGGGCAGGGCTTCCTCCCACCTCCACAAATCTGGCCCTACTACTGAAAACTGTGAAGAGAAGAGAAGGTCTTCTGCCCCCAGCCACATGGGGATACCTCCTGGCAAACCAAAGGCAGCGCTCGAGAGCAAGAGCCCCCGTCAGCCCGTCTCCCAGCCCAGGCTCTGCTCCCACTGACCGAGAAAGCCAGGAACTCCGGCGAATCAAATAGGACTTAAATGCTCTGAGATTATTGCTATTAAAATCATATAAAATTAATATGCTAATCAATGCACAGTGCATCAACCTTTCTTCATGAAGCAAATAGCACTCTTTTGGTAAACCTAGATTTTCACACATCCAATTTGTGTAAAGCCCATTGACAAACTCATGTATTAGATGCACTTCCTCCTCCTACAGGTGAGGCTGGGACCCCCAGCACCCCAGGAAGGCTCATGCGACCTGGGCTCCAGTTACCTGCCTGTGTCTCATGCCTGTATGTGCTCGAGGTGGCCTCACTTCTCACTGGCCAACCCCCACTGTCCACAGAGCCCCAGCCTGCTGCGCCCCCTCCAGGCTGCACTGGCTCCTCAGCCCACCCCAAGGCAGAGCAGATTGCTGCCTCCTGAGACCCCCCCAGTTTCAAACTGAACCTTTATCAACGCGCTTTCCAAGTCTAAACAGCAGTGCAACTCGCTGGGCTTCCCCGTAGGCTGCAAGCTCTCTGAGGGCAGAGCTGTGCTGGTGGCCACCCAGAGCAGAAAGGACACAGGACTCAAAACCAGAAAACGCAGGTGTTTCCTTCCCCAGGGTCTTGGGCAATTCACCTCCCTCAGCCTCAGCCTCTCCATCTATAAAACAGGCTCAATAATTACAAGGGTCCAGGGCAGCTGAGAAGCTTAAATGAAACAACATACGTGACATGTAACAATATATGTGAAAAGTAATTACAAAGTAATTTCCAGTGAGGAAAATAATATTAATATAATATACTAATAGTAATTAATATTCTTACGCACACCCCTTCATCAACAGCTATCACTGTGCCTTGCAGGCACCCGAACTGATTGCTGATGGGACCCCAGATTCGCTGCCCACTCTACACGGAAGAAAAACCACAGGTGCGAGAGGTGGTGACCAAGAGGCTCTGCCAGTAGCTACAACAGCGCCATGGGGTTAGTTATTTTTCTCTTGAGCTTTTCAGTAAATGATGACCCAGAGGGCTTTGGGGAACAGCCCCGCCCAGGGGCATGGAGGTTCTCAGCCTCTGCTAGCAAGACAGGGCCCCCCTGGGTACAGGGTGTCCACAGGGGTTGGAGCAGGGGAAAAATAAAGGTACCAAACTCCACACGTGTCTGTTGGGGTGGGGAGGCTGTCTGATCTGAAAATCCCTTTCAGAGTGACAGAGGCAGTGACTTCCAGAGGTCTCGCTGCACCCCCTTTGTGAGGGGCTGGGGGGCAGCCATCCTGGGACCACATGTGACCCACAGGTTAAAGGTCCACAGATCACGGCTTCCCAGCAAGGAGACTGGAGTCTGCAGGAGGATCACCAAACATTTCAGGCTGGGAGAGAAGCAACATACATGCGCACATGCCCACACTGTGCACACACCTCTCCTTCCGTCTCCAGAGTCACATGACCTGCTCTAGCCCCAAACCATGCCCCTCCCCGTGGAGGCTCAAGGCTTTCTAATCTAGGACCTCGCCTGAGCCTATGAGGTGGGCAGAAGGGGTCTGAATGACCCCATTAGAAGGAGTGAAGCTCAGAGAGGGCGAGTGACTCGCCCAAGGTCATCACACAGGTTTCTGACCCAGTCCAGTTGCCAGGTTCAGCACCCACGCCGTGGTACCATCCAGCTCAAACATCAGCGACCTCCACTTTTCCCCAGGGGACTTAAAACAAAGCACCAGGGCTCTGTTTTAGAACTTCTCCGATCCTCTTCTATCCACAGCTAACTTTTAATTTCATGGGTAAATGCTTACGATCTGGTGAAAAGTAAACAATGAGATAACATATGTTTATGTCTAGAAAGAACATCCACTGAAACCTCAACAGGGATTATTTCCTAATTATGAAATTTGGGGTAATTTTTACTCTTATCCCCTATCTTTTCTGTGTTCCAAGTTTACTATAACATAATCAACAAGTACTACTTATATATCAGAGAAGCCTATTTTTTTAAACGTGTAATACTGAGATCAATATTGCAAACTTTTCACTAAAAAAATACTCAGTCGTGTGCAACTTTTTAAAACATAGAGCTGGAAGTGACGCACCTTAGGCACAAAGGTTTTCTGGGTGGGATCTTCCCCCTCTGGTTTCCGCCCAAAGGAGAAGGAAAAGGAGGTGTCTGCCGGGCTTCCTGCCTCCCATCACAGGCCTACACTTCCCACGCCCTCCAGACAGACTCACGGCTGTTTAATGGGCACCGCTGGCTCCTGGAGACACAAGCTCAGGCCTAGTAAACAACCCTGTTCCGATCAGCCTTGGTGTCCATCGCTTTTCAGGAATAATTCCAGCTCTCTCCTGAGTGGCAATGCCATGAACCTATCCAGCTAGTCATTTGCTTTGTCAAAAACTACTTCAGCACCTACTCCGTGCAAGGCATCCTGCCAGACACTGAGCCATCATTAATCTAAGACTGGAAAAATTACCAACCAGAAGGCACACGCCATCCTTCTATGTTCTGCCGAAGCACAGGGGCCCGGCCACGCTAAAACAGGAGCAGACATGTGAACAAATGCTGTCTGGGTGTCCAGACTAATTCCAGCTTCTCGACTACCTCTGCATTTAGATTCACCCGTCCAGGCCTTAGGAAAAGTGGAGTCTGGGAATGCCACCTGTTAAGAGTGCTGGAGGGCTCGGCTGCACCGTGTTAAGGTACATCCCACTGGGCGAGGTGGAGGTGATGGGGAGGGAAGGATGAGAAAATCTCAGACTTGGGTGGCCATCCAATTCCTCCTCCATGGCCTCCTCCCACTTTACTTCTCCCCCCTTCTGTGCTCTCTGAGGCCAAGAAAACAGCACCCAATGAACATTTATTTGGGGCCCACTAGGTGCTGAGTCCTAGTGCCAAACAATGTCTAAGACACGAACTCAGACCTTTGCTCGGCACATGCTGTTCCCACTGCCTGGAACCCACTTCCTCCACCTGCACACATGGTGACAGCTTAACGCATTACCTCGTCAGAGACGTGCCTGCCCAGGTGAGAATGACCTGATGTTCCCCCAGAGCCCCCGTGACAATTATAATTGCTGGTGTGTTTGACATCTCTCTCCCCAGCTGCACTCAGCTCGTGCAGGCAGCTCCCCACGAACTGCCTAGCACACAGGCCTGCAACAGCTCTTTCTCGAATAAATTAAACAGCCTGTAAGGTAACAACACAAGCATGTCCTGTGTGCCAGGTACCGTGCTGAGCTCCATGCAGACATTAGGTCACGACAGCCACATAATGGCTACACTATTATTATCCCATTTCACAGATAAAGGAAAGTGCATTTCCCCCCTATTTTTAAAGAACTTGTCCAAGGACACAGGCCTAAAATGAGCAAGGATTCCCTCCCCAGGTCACCAGGACTGAGAAGCCCACTCCCTACCCTCTCCCTCCTTCTCCCATGCTCCTGGTGACCATCTTTAACCCCTTCCTGAATTCTCAGCCTTCTATCCCAAGGCACCCAATTCAGAAGTCTCCCCCGACTGCTCCCCTCACATCCTACACCCCATCATCTCCCACACTCCATCTACCATGTCCCCCTTGGCTGTGCTTCATCAGTACTCTGCAAAGACCCCAAGTGGAGCACATCCAAGCCCACAGCCTTCAGCACTGCAGGGAGGGATGAAGTCTTACTCGTCACACTCTGGTGTGACTAGCACGTAGGTGCATCAAATGCTGGCCAGCCCAACACCCAGCAAAGTAGGTATATAGAGCAGGTAACTCCCCAACGAGCTCACAAATGAGACCCAGTAGTCAAACCCAGCTTCCCTGGCTCCAATTCCTGCTCTGTCCCCCGCTCCCCTCTGCCTGTTATCTACAGAGCTGATGACTCAGGGGTACGGATCATAGGCAGCCACCACAGCGCTCAAATGCATTCCATGTGGCATGAGAAGCCGGTGAGGCGCCACAAGACCTGGGAGAACCAGGAAGAACGTTAATCCTTAAAAAAAGTTCCAGCTCAGTGGAGTCAGCTGGCGAAAGAGGCTAGTTATAGAGCAGATGACATTACCACAGTGGGCTCCAGAGCCTGGCCTGGGTCACCCAGGGTTTTCAAGACCAGAAGCTGCTAGACAAAGACAAAGGCAGCAGAAACTAAAAGAATGTGAGGGACTAAGGGAAAGCACACGAGGGGGGCTGGGTCTTCTAGGAGTTACTTGCAGGAAGAAGGAAGGAGGGTGAAGGATAATCCTGCCCTGTGATACGTGGCTGAGCACTTCCTTTCTGAAACTTTGAAGGGCTCCCTGTTGACCACACTGGGATCAAGTTCAAACTCCTTAGTGGGCATTCAAGGTCTTCATGACCCAGGCCCAACACAGCCACATCTAAGAGGTGAGGCATTCCAGGCCACCACGTCTACCCGGGGTTCCCTCTACCTAGAAAGCCCTCCTCTTCCTCCAGGGGTTGAGCACCCCTCACCCTTCAGGGCCGGGAGGACTTCTGGCATGCCCTAGGGTTAGTGGGAGAAGAGCATGGGCTCTGAGGTCAGACTGCCTGGTTCAAAACTCGGCTCCACTGTGACCTCAGCACTGTTTTAGCCTTGGCTGCCTCCTCTGCAAAATGCAGAAGGTGACAGCCCCCACCCCATTGGGTGGTGAGAGAAAGAAACACAGTAATTCATGAAAGCGCTTTGAACTGTGCCTGGCACACAGTAAGTGCTCAATAAACGGGCTGTTGTTCCTATTGTCCTCTGGGCCCCTGTAGGGCCCTCTGTCTCTACCACAACTAGGGCACTGTCTTGCACATATTTGTTACACATTGGGCTTCCTCAGCCAACCACAACCTTTTAGAGGGCATGACCCTGGCCTCTCCTCCCTGAGGCCCGGCATATGGAGGGCAGCAGTTAGTCTTCAGTAAGTGCTACTGCATGCAAGCACCTTGGCAGACCCCACACAGAGCTCTCCCAGGGCCCAGCTGCTGGCCTCCCAGAACTCACACACCAAATCTCCCTTCTAAAGGCCCTGAGCATTTGCTGTGACTCGTTTTCAAAACAATAAAGGGCTGTACCCTGCCTTGCCAAGGCTGTTTCCACTCCAGGGAATTTACAGAGAGAAATGAGCACAGCAGGGACTGGAAATAGCACTGAGCCCCTCTCCGGGAGAGGGCTGGGCAGGCCAGCCAGATATCAGGAGCAAAACCTCAAAGACAGAGTGGGAGAAAACAGCCTCCAGACAGAAGCCCAAGCTCACAGAACTCGGCAACACGTGAACTAGGACAAGTGGATCACTCACACCCATGCTGCCTTGAGGCTTTTCTTCCCACCCAGTTGGAGAGAGTTAGAAGGGGCTCCTTGTATAACTCGCCACCACCATGGGAGCAACTTACAAGACATCCAGAGCCCTGAGGACCACACAAAGGCACCTCAGATTGCCCATGGCTTTGGGGAGAATTCACAGTGCCTTCTCCACCCACACTGGCTATCTGGGCCTCGAATCTGGATTGGGGTCGCTACCAATGTCCATCTCCCCAGCAGACTGGGACCCCCTAGAAGGCAGACACATGGTCCCATTTATCTCCAGACCTCTGTGTCCCTAGCATGGGGCCTGGCACACAGTAGATGCTCAATAAGTTAGAAGGCAAGAAGATCTGGCAACAAGAGAGAGGTCCTGGTTCAAGAATGAGTACACCCAGGCCTGCCAGGAATGGTAGACAAGCAAGTCATTAACTTCCTCTGGGCCTCAGTTTTCCTCATCCGCAAAGAGGGATAACAGTTCTTTACACAGCCACTGTGAGAATTACGTGGGAAAATATTAATACATGTGGAAAGCCTCACATAAAGCCTCATATAAACATCATCAGTTATCCTTCAAACTTCAACTCAACTGTCTTCTTTCACTGGAGTCTCTTCTGCTGGCCACATTCCCCCTCCCCAGCACGGAACCCACCTCTGTACTCCTTCTGTTCCTTTGTTTTATTTGTTTCACATCATTATGATCACTTGTGTCCAAGGCTGATTCCCCCATGGCCTGAGAGCTCCTCGATGCCTGGGGTACCAAGTGTTTATGTCCAAGTGGGCACAAAGGCCTGGCTGTTGAGGCTCTGCCACCCCACAGCCCCAGGTCCCAAACTTAGATGTGCCAGAGCCTAGGGGACCCACCAAACATGCTAAAGAGGGAGGTGGGCAGGGACACTGCAAACATAACCTGTCAAGGAAGTCACACCTCTGAGACCTGCGCTGCCTCTGCAGGTGCAGGTGAGCTCGTTTGCCTACCTGACTCTGCAGTGCACAGGCCTCCAGGGCACAGATTGCTGCTTCTTTCCTTACAATAGCACCAGGCAGTCAGATAAATAATACATGGCCTCCACCTCACACACAGGTATCAAGCATGCAAACACCTGCTCTGCCCCAAGATGCCCTGGAAGAGAGGGAGGGGTGAAATGTCTGGACTTATACAACGCCTGCCCCCAAGAAGAGATATAGACAGGAAACCCATGCCCAACCCCCAGCCTCATTGCCTTGCCATGGCCTGGAGCCACCAAGCACCTAGATTCAAGTAGAGCCAAGCAAGGTACCCAGCGGTGTGCCCAGAGAGGAAATGTAAAACCCACAGAAAGGATACACACACTAAAGACCAGTCTCTATGGTCCCTCTGGAGGCAAACATCCTTGGAGCCCCAGGTTCCAGCAGATCCCCCTCCAAACACGTTCACCTGTGTGCAAGGCGTGGACACCCTCCATTCACGATGCAGCCCCGACAGCCTCCCCCGCCAAACACCCTCCAGGTCACCGCCACCCGCACAGGGCACCGATGCCTCCCCCACGTACTCGGCCGTGCCAGGCGCCAGCACACCCACCCGGGCGCACACAACCCCACTTGCAAAGGGCCTGTCCATCCACCTCCCCTCTCCCCTGCCACCCCCACGGGCAGATCCGATTACACTCCAGGCGCGGCCCCCGCCACGTTGGCGTGGAAGGGAGCGGGCACACCCACGGGCCGCCCCGCGACCCCGCAGGGCAGGAAGGGGCACAGGGCGGGAGTTGGGCGAGGGACGCCTCCTCCCTGCTCGGCCAGGCCAGCCGTCTCCGTACCCTCCGCGCCCGGGACCGGCGGACGATGCAACCGCGGGGCGTCCCCCGCAGCGGCCTCTCCAAACCCAGCAGCCCCCCGCGCCCAGGAGTCCGCAGCCGCCCCCCTCGGGGCTCCCGCGCGAGGCCGGGCAGCGGGATACCTCAAGAGCCCATGGCGGCGGCGGCGGCGTGTGCGGGCGACGCGCGGTGGCCAGACTCTGCGGGCGGGGCGGGCGGGCGGCGCCGCAGCCCCGGTGTCTGGGCAGCCGCCGGCGCGTCCCGGACCCAGCGGAGTGCCGCCGCGACGCGCCTGCGCACTGGGCGTGCCGCCGAGGAGGGCGGGGCCGCGAGCCCGCGGCTGAGATCACCGGCTGGGCCTTAAAGGGGCCGCGCCCCAACCCCAGCCCGCTGGCGCGCGGGTGGGGCCCACCCGGTGCTCTGCTGCTCGCAAAACCGGCCAAGACCGGCCCCCAACCCCACCCACCACAGCGCTTCCTGGGGTGCAGGGACTGAGCCTGGGCTCCCATCTCTGTCCCTAACCCTAGCTGGCTGTGTGGTTCTTCCCTTCTCTTAACCCTAATTTCCTCCATTTGAGCCTGTTTTAAAGATGAGGGAAAACACAATGGCTATTTGTCAAGCGAAGGACGCGAGTGGAATTGTGGAATGAATGTCTAGCGGGTGTTGTGTGTAGTTATTCCAGATGAAATTGCAAAGCACAGACAGGGGCTTTTCCTTCCCGCTCCACTGAGCAGCGCCCACCGCACTCCAGGCGGCCTCCCTAGCACACGTCTTCGGATACCGTTCAAGCCGCCCAGCCCAGTTCTGTTCGCCTGGTCCGCACCTCACCCGGGTTCACTGAGAAACAAAATGCCATCAAGTTCTGGAGGGTGACGTGCTCAAGATCCCAGAATGTACTTATGTCTCCAGCTCAGACTTCTCCCCTGAACTGCCTACTCAAGGCCCCTCTGCCTTGGAGGCCCAACAGGCATCTCAAAGCCAGCGCGTCCACAACTGAGCCCACCTCCTCTTCCACACGCAGAGGAACCTGCTCGCCTCCGCTCTCCCTCCACCAGCTCTTGGCAACTCCATCCTTCCACGCGGAACTTGGAGTCATCCTTGAATCCCCCTCGTGTCCCCTACCCACTCAGGCGGGCAGGAAATCCTGTTGGCTTTGCATGCAAAATAGACATAGACTCTGACCTCTCCCGTGCCACCTCCACGGCCACCACCCTGGGCCCGTCTCTGCCCAGGGTTATTGCAATGTTCTCCCTTTCTCCAGTCTTGTCCTCTGATCCAGTCAGTCAATATAGGAGTCAGAGAGATTCTTTTAAAACCTAAGTCAAAACATGGTACTTCTTTGCTCAAAACCCTCCACTGGCTCCCATTTCACTCTAAGAAAAAGTCAAAGTCCTTACAAAGCCTTGATCTGAAATTCAGCACCCAGGCAAACCTGACCTCATCTCCTACTTACTCTTCTGTCCTTCCACACTGACCCCTTGCTGTTCCTAGAACAAGCAAAGTACGCTCAGCCTTAAGTCACTTGCACTGGCTGTTCCCTCTGCCAAGATCACTGTTCCCCCAGATACCTGAATGGTTCCTCCCTTACCTTCTTCAAGAGTTTGGTCAAATGTCCCCCACTCAGGGAGGCCTGCTCTGACCACCCTAAAATTGCCAAACCCCACATATGCACTCCCTATGTCCCATTTATTGTGCTCTATTTTCCCCCATATCACTTAATTTTTATCATATATAGTTTGACTATTTTACTGCTTGTCTTCTCCCAGTAAACTGTTAAGTTCTATGAGGACAAAGATTGTCGTCCTTTCGTTTCCTCATGTGATCCCAGTACTCAGTACAGGGGCTGGCACAGAAAACATGCCCCCAAAAGTATTTGTAACATGAACAAAGACCCAGTAACAGCAAAGTCCTGTAGAAAAATTCCTTCTCAGCCCCAGGTAGGATGTTCTCAGTGCTGTCCCAACAAGAGCTAGCCTTATCAATTGCATTGTAATCATTTGTTGACTTCCCAACTCTATCCCTTCACACTGACCCCTTCAGGGCAAAGTCTTTGTCCTAATTGTCACCATACCTGCAATACTTAATACAGAAAGCTTACAGACCAGCCCAATCTGACATCACTGCAGCCTCTGAGTGTTCAGGCCAAACTATACCCGAATTCAGGTTAATAGTCCCTGCTCCTCAAGGGCACGTTTGGGTCTCAACTTACAGAGGCCCCAGGCTGGTGAGGACAGAGGCAGGTGGTGGGTATTTTTAGGCTTGAGTTGCCAGAAAGGGGCTCAAAGACAGAAAGTCACCTGGCCTGAGTGACATGGCAGATCAGCAGGTGGTACTGGGGGCCCTATTTAGTGCTTCCTGTGGGAGGAAAAAGCCCCCCCAAGGCCTTAGCTCAGGCTTTCCAACATGAAAATAAACACCTACCTCCTTGCCCTTGGTTCCCTCCCCCCATGCACCTGCCCATCCCTTCCTTCTAATCAGCCTCAAAGATCCTGCTCACTCCTGTCCCTTCTCCTCTCCATGCCAGTGGCCACTGCCCTGGCTTAGGCCACCTTAACCTCTGGACAGCTTTAAGTTTCCCAGCCTGCAGCCTCACCTTTACACCTGCCACTGGCTAATGAAGAAAAAATGCTTTTCTCCACCACTTTCTACCCAGCAAACAGCTACTCCTTCTCCAAAGATCAAATCAGATATCACCTTTCATTTCTTTCTTTTCTTTCTTTCTTTCCTTCTTTCTTTCTTTTTTATACAGGGTCTCAGGGTCTCACTCTGCCACCCGGGCTAGAGTGTGGTGGCTCCATCCATCATAGCTCATTTGCAGCATGCAATTGGCTCAAGCGATCCTCCTGCCTCAGCCTCCCACGTAGCTAGGACCACAGGATAACTTTCCTTTCTTTCTTTCTTTTCTTTTCTTTTCTTTCTTTCTTTCTTTTTTCTTTTTTCTTTTTTTTTTTTTTTTGTAGAGATAAGGTCTCACTGTGTTGGCCAGGCTAGTCTTGAACTCCTGGCCTCAAGTGATCCTCCCACCTTGGCCTCCCAAAATGCTGGGATTACAGGTATGAGCCACCACACTCAGCCTATTCCCAATTTTTTGTTAGGGAGAAGCTAATTAAAACAGAATGGAGGCTGATGATATGATCTTATATCTAGAAAACCCCAAAGACTCCACCAAGAGACTCCTGGAATTAATAAATAAATTCAGCAAAGTCTCAGGTTACAACGTAACCTGAGGTACACAAATCAGTAGCATTTCTATACACCAGTAATAGTCAATCTGAGAGTCAAATCAAAGACTCAATACCATTGACAATAGATACAAAGAAAATAAAATACCTAAGAGTATACTTAACCAAGGAGGTGAAAGATCTCTACAAAGAGAACTACGAAGTCTGAGAAAAGAAATCACAGATGACACAAATAAATGGAAAAACATATCATGCTCATAGATTGGTAGAGTCAATGTTGTTAAAATGTTCCTATGACCCAAACTGATTTGCAGATTCCACACAATTCCCATCAAAATACCAACATCATATTTCACAGATCTAGAAAAATAATTCTACATTTCATTTGGAACCAGAAAAGAACCTGAATAGCCAAAGCAATCTTAAGCAAAAAGAGCAAATCAGGAGGCACCCCATGACCAGACTTCAGACTATACTACAAGGCTATAGTAACCAAAACAGCATGATACTGCCACAAAAATAGAGACATAGACCAATGGAACAGAACATAGAACCCAGATGTAAAACCATCCACATACAGCCAAGTGATCTTTGACAAGGCAGACAATAGACACTGGGGAAAAGAAGCCCTATTCAATAAATGGTGCTAGGAAAATCGGATACCCACCTGCAGAAGAATGAAACAGGATCCATATCTCTCACAACTCACAAAAATTAATTAAAGATGGATAAAAGACTAAAATGTAAGGATGAAACCATAAGAATGCTAGAAGAAAATGTTTGAAAAATTCTTCTAGATATTGGCTTAGGTGAAAAATTTATGACCAAGACCCCAATGGCAATCACAGCAACAACAAAAACAAATAAATGGACTTGATAAAATTAAAAAGCTTCTGCACAGCTAAGGAAATAATCAACAGAGCAAATAGACAACCTACAGAATGATAGGCAGTCAATAAAGGGATAATAACCAGAATCTACAAAGAACTCAAGGAAATGAGCAAGAAAAAAAAATAAACACCACCATTAAAAAGTGGGCAAAAGACATGAACAGAAGCTTTTCAAAAGAAGGTAGACAAATGGCCAATAAACATATGAAAAAATGTTCAACATCACTAATTATCAGGGAAATGCAAATTAAAACCACAATGAGATACCACCTTATCTCAGTTAGAATGGCTTTTGTTAAAAAGTGCAAACACAATAGATGCTGGCATAGATGCAGATAGAATGGAATGCTTATACACTGTTGGTGGGACTGCAAATTAGTACAACCTCTATGGAAAACAGTATGGAGAGTCCTTGAAGAACTAAAAGTAGACCTACCATTTGATCCAGCAATCCCACTACTGGGTATTTACCCAAAGGAAAATAAGTCATTTTATCAAAAAGACATCTGCATTCAAATGTTTATTGCAGCACAATTCACAATTGCAAAGATGTGGAATCAACTCAAGTGCCCATTAATTCATGAGTGGATTAAGAAAATGTGGTATATGTATACTACAGAATACTGCACCATGAGGAAGAATCAATTGATGCCTTTTGCAACAATTTGGATGGAACTGGAGACCATTATCCTAAGCGAAGTATCTAAAGAATGGAAAAACAAACACTATGTGTACTCACTATTAAATTGAAACTAACTGATGTGCACACATGTGCACAGAAGGAAGTAAAACTCAGTGGAAATCAAGCAGGAGGGGGGAGGATGGGTGAAAATCTACCTAGTGGGTACAATAAACACTATCTGGGTGATGGGCACACTTATAACCCTGACTTAAGCATAACAAAATTGATACATGTAACCAAAAACATTTGAACCATAATATTTTGAAAAATTATAAAAATAAATGGGGGAGGATTGAGGGGAGGTGGGTTAAGCAGGGGTGCAAGCTGATGAGTGGCCCAGGGCGCAGAGCACTCCTGACCCACTTACTTGCAGCCTCTGTGTCTCCCACTTATCCCCAAGGATGGACAGATCCAGCTGGATGCCCTGGGGGCTATGTGGTTTGACAGGTGAAGCACGGGCCTGGCTCCATTACTTCCTAATGAGATGATCGTAGGCATGCAACTTTGCCTCTTTGAGCCTCAGTTTCCCCATCATTAAGTAAGTGGAGTGTAAGAATGGCCCACATGGCAGGGTTGTCATGCTGAATGTCCTGCCAAAATGTCGGCAGGGTACTTTGCACATGTCTGGTGACTGTGCTGGTGTCTGTAGAACAGTGACTGCTGGTGACTGCTGGTGACTTCTGAAGACCCGACTAACTTCCTACCTGGATTAGACCTTTTCACTGGCAATAGACTAAAACCCAATTAACCAACTAAGTTAAGCAAAGGAAGAGAATTATGGGCTCACTTAATTAGGAAGGTCAAAGCAGAGCTGGATTTGAGGCCTCACACGGTGTCATTGGATGCTATTTCTCTGTCTCCCGTTCTCTGTGTGTGTGTTGCCCTATTCCCAGGTGCCCTTTTCCCCCAGTAGCAAAGAGAGTACCTCTTCCCCAAGAATTCCAAAATATGTCCCAGGATCACCTCTGATTGGCCCCTAGCTTGGGTAACAGTCTTATCTCTGAGCCAATCATTGTAGGCAGAAAATGCAGTGCCTCAACTGGCCAGGCCTGCATGTGGCCCCAGCCCTGGAGCCAGTGGGTGGAATCAGCCTCTTCTGAACCAGATGTACTGAAAAGGAGGGGTGAGTCCCCAAAGGAAAATGGGGTGCCATGACCAGAAGAATTGGGAAAGAGTGTGCCAAAGAGGAAAAAAACCACAGATGTTCTGCAGCTCAGGGAGTCTGAGTGGCTCCCAGAGTCATCCCAAAAGGAATATCAGGGACAGGGCCGAGGTGTGATCTCACCCAGAGCAGAAATGTAGGGAACTGGCACAGAGCCATCAGCATGGGGTGGCTCACAGGCCATGAGATCTTGGGCAAGTCTCTTAAGCCTCCCTAAGCCTCAGTTTCTTCATCTGTAAAATGGGGACAACAACAGGACCATCCTCTCAGGGCTGATATGGGGAGTAAATGGGATAACGCAAGTAAGGCTGTTGGCACAGGGCCTGGCACACTGTAAGCACTTCATAAGTGTTGTTTCTGATATCTCCACTAATAAGCAGAGTAAGAAGGCCCTTTCTGAAGTTCCTGTTTGGAAGTGAAAACATAAACAAGCCCAATAGGCCAGTTTTTAAGCAAACTTGCCCCAAACACTGTCACCAATGGTTCTGTTATCAGCAGCAACTTTTTGTCTAGTGTCAGAGTCTCAATGCTGCTGTTCCTGTCACCTAAAACACTCCTCACTCCTCACTCCATCCCCTTCCTCTCCCTAGTTACTTCCTATCCCTCCTGAAGATCCCTGATAAAACTTTGGTTCTCCCTGGGCATGTCATTAAGAGGAAAAAAGCAAACATCACACAGCACAGGACACCCTGGATATCTCATTTATACAAATATCTATGTGTGATTTTCAGTACATAGGACGTTTCCAGAGGTCAGGAGAAAAGGCTGCTCGCACAAACATAGGGCAAAAAGGACTAGGTCTTCATCATCTTTGTGTTCCCAGCACCTGCCACCCAGGGGCTGGCATTAGCGTCCTCTTCTTCATCGTCTTCATCACAACGCTGTTTACTGAGCATTCACTATATGGCCGGCCATGTAAACTAAGCTCTTTACTGTCACAGCAAGCAGCAGGGACTGCCACTTGGCAGATGAGGAATCTGAGGCACAGAGAGGCCACGTTACGTGGCCAAGGTCACACCGGGGCAGCCTGGCCCTCATGATGTTTGTTAAGTGAACCCAGCACCTGTGCCAGCCCCCACTGGTGGAAATCAGCCTGGAAGAGACAATGCTTTCCACTTCACGTGGCCCTTCCCTTGGGATGATGACACCAAGGACATCAGTGGCATCAGCAAGCAGAACACGGCCCTTCCTGGGGGACGCCGTCTGGGTATGTGTGCATGAGTGACTCAGGGACGCGGCTGGTGGTGATTCACAGGTTGCTGTGAAAAGAGCCTGACTCAGAGACACAAGAAAGAGCCTCCTTTACCGGCTCTCTGTCGGTTGCACACATACCTGTGCCTCCAACTCAGGTGTGACGAGTCCGCCTGCAGCCTTACCTACCCAACACAGACAAAAACAGGCCAAAGAGAAGGATATACTCTGTTTCCTTGGAATCACTAGGAACATTCAAATTCTTTACAAAATCCCAGGTTGCAGCCGACTTTCCTGCGGAGGTCCACCCATGGGGCAGGGGCATGCAGGGAGCTGGGGAGGCTGGATCCCCGGTTTTCTCAGGGAAGCGTTAAGGAGAGGGAAGAGAGCGGAAGAGGAGGAAGCCAGCGCTGCAGTGACTCATTAGGCCTCCTGCCTGCCCTCAGTAAACCTGGCTCCGATGGCTTCAAAAGGGCCGCACCTTAATCATAGGTGCTTTGAAGATGCTGGGATGAAAGCCCTTGGGAGGCATAATTACCTGAGAGCCCATTCCCCAGGAGGCCTGTAGGAGCCCAGGCGATGGTCTGCAGGTCTGCAGGCATCCGTTGTGGGGGTCCTTAGTGGGGCCTCCTTAAAGGGGCAGTGCTCCTCCCTGCAACCCCTGGGCTGAGCCCCCTCCCTTCACCCCGGCAGCCCTCCCACCCCATCAGCCCCTCCTGCAGGGGCAGTGCAACCTTGGTGAAGCCAAGCCCTGGGTGTGCCGCTTCCTGCACCTCAATAGGCCATGGCATGTGTCTCACACGGGCCACTTGGAAGGACAGAGAGCTGTCATTGGTGCCTAAGGCCAGTGTGAAAGAAGAGGAGGCCAGAGGAAGGAGGAGGAGGGCAAAGTGTCCCCATGGCAACATTTAGGCTGCACCTGACGGCTTCTTTCTCCCCAGCCCACAGGTAGGCAGGGAAACGGCCGGCCCCAGAGAAGGCTGCAGGGATTGGGCAGTGCGAGGTTGGAGGTTGGACCGTGTTTAAGCCTCGAATGACTCCATGTGTTCTGGGAAAGAGGCCGTCGGGACTCAGCATTCTTAGCTATAGCTATTCCTATGTCTGTTCTGAAATAGAGCAGGGGGCGAGGGAGGGAGAGAACATTCTTCTTTGCTAAAGCTGGGCTGGAGGGACCCCCATCAGGGCTGCTTCAGTGTCTGCCTGATCTGCTCTGCCACGGGAGGCCCTGGGGTGAGGGGTGTGGGCGCCCTGGGCAGGGAGGGGGCAGGTAGCATGTGGAGAGGGGATGCCACCACCCCGGAGTGGGGCAGGCCAGTGACACCAGGGGCTTGCATTTTTGCAGGAGATGAGATAGATGCACAGGGGAAGTGGTGGGACCAAGTTCACAGGAAGCCTACCCCCTTCTTTTGTCCCAGGCCAAGGTCCCCTGGCCCCTCCCCCATCCTTCTGTGGCCCATCTGCTGTCGTCTTCCACACCCCCCCTCAGCAGTTCTCCGGCCTCCAAGACACTTGCAAGCCTCTGTGACCCTCACAACAGCCTCCTCGCACCCCGTGAGAGTGTCCTGGCTCAGCTGTTCCTCTTCTGTCTCTTGAGCTCCAGGCCTTCCTCCTCACCCTCACACCTGTGCTAGAACAGAGAAGAGTGGTTACCTGCGTGCGTAGTGGGAGGGGTTGAGGGTGGAAGCGAATCTGGAAGGGGAGGGGCGTGAGGGACCCTGCTGGAGTATTGACAATCGCCTACACGTTCATCCAGGCAGGGCTACACATGTGCCGCCTAAAGGAAAATAAAAATCACAGGACTCCCCCTCCCTCAACTCCTTATGCAAAACAAAGGCACGGACACCTGCAAATGACTGGTCCCACAGATCATTCATCAGGAAATTCCTCGCTGGCCTCCCAGAAACAAGGACATGCAAATTGTATCTTCAGGTCTGCAGGCTAAGTCTAGCTCCCCAAACTAACATCAGTCTGTTCAATTCCACACTAACAATGACATACAAGTTTATCTTCCCTGGTGAAGAGCAGAGACAAGATAAGATCAGACATTCTTCCACCTACCCAAGGCCATCTACATCACCGATGCTTCCTAACCTCCCTTTTGCTGGTCTAACATTCGCCTTATTTTACGTAAAGTGTAGATTTCCTGGGCCTAGCAAAAATGTAACCATTTTGCCTCACTGCTCACCCTCCTACTCTTTTTTTTCTGTGTGCCCTATTCCCCTTAAATACTGAAGCTCCCAAATTCCCCTTTGGAAAAGCAGCCACAGATCTATCTGTGGTTTGTGTTTTCCCCAGGAGTGTCTCCAAACTTTGGCTTAATAAACCTCCATTGACTGAGATCTTTGCCTCGGTCACTTATTTTGGGTTGTCAGTGGAGAAATGTACACTTAAGATGTGTGCATCCTTTCGTACATAAATTATGCTTTCACTTAAAAAAGAAGGCCTGGCGAGAGGCTGAGGCAGGAGGATCACTTGAGCCCAGCAGTTCCAGGCTGCAGTGAGCTAGGATCGCACCACTGCGCTCCAGCTGGCGTGACAGAGCGAGATCTTACTCAAAAACAAAAAGAAGAAAAGAAAGAGAAGAGACGAGCAAAGAAAAAAAGAAAAGGAAAAGGAAAGAAAAGGAAAGTAAAGAAAAGAAAGAAAAGAAAAGGTCCTGGAAGGAAATGGTCAGCCAGAGCCTCTCTTTGGCCAACCTCACCCTAGACACGCCCCCCCCCACTGACCCTCCCCCGCTGGCTGCCCCTCCTGGGTTTGGGACTGAGAACGCACCACTGCCCCCATCCGGACCTTGCTTTGTTCTAGCTTTCCATCAGTGCCCCAGCAGTGCTGAGGCACCCAGGCTGGGCCCCCCGGAGCCTCTTGACCCCTTCCTGCCTCCGTCTGCTAAGAACAGACCTTGTTCTGAACGGCCTTTTGGACGCCTCCTGCCTGGGTTGTGCCCATCGCTCCCCAAGCCTTCCCCTGCCTCCTGTCTCCTTCCTCAAAACTCCCTGCCCACCCTTGCCAGACTCACATCCTTCAGTTAACACCGCCGTGCCTTCTGCCCTCATCAGCGGCCCCGCAGTGCAGGTGCTGACTTGTGGCCATCACGCGCGTGGGCGCTGGTCAGGCTAAGGCAGGAACAGCTTCTGCATGGCATGGTTATTCCCAGTTTGCAGATTAGGAAACCAGGGCTCCAGAGGGAGGAGCTTTTGCAGCTAGGCAGGCGGAGAGCTTTCTGGATCATGCCCACTTCTGCCCAGTCCGGCCTCTGCCTGCAGCAGCCTCCACTGCTGTGGATGCTCCTCCCCCTCCACACTTGGAACTCCCTGAATAGATCAAGCTCCTTCATACCTCTGGGCCTTTGCATAGACTGTTTCCTCTGCTGGGAATGACCTTCCCCATCTCATGCCCCACCCCTGCCCCCACAAACTCCTGCTCAGTTCCAAGGCTCAGGTCAAACACCACCTTGGAAACACCTTCCTGATGAACCAGACACAGGCCCTCCCTCCTTTGTCCCTAGTTCACACTGGGCCTCTCACACTGGGTTCTGGATTGGGAGGAACCATTTGCTAGTCTGAGTCTTTCCCCGGACTAGGCTATGAGCCCCTGGAAGCCAAGATTCACACGTCGTGTAGTTGCCGCTACCGAGCACCGAGCACCGGCTTGCGACGTACCTGGAAGCGTAAAGGTGAAGGGTGTGGGCGGTGGAGCCAGGAAGGTGTTTCTGTGCCTCTGGGCCCACATCTATGAAATGAGACTGTGACGCACCAACGTCACAGGCTTGTCCTGAGCAAGGGGTTAGGAATGACCTGGCCCGGGTGAGCCCTCGATGAACTCAGCCCTTATGTTCATTCATCTGTGGTCTTATTGCATCCCGACAACCCTTGGCATCAAGCCTCATCACCCACTGCACAGAGGAGGGAACCGAGGCCCAGACAATGCCCAAAGCTCCCTGGACTCCAGCCCCCTGCTCCCCATCCTTCACCCCTGCACCCTGCTCCACCTCGGCCTGGCACCTGGCATCTGGCACCTGCACAAGCCCAGTGTGTCTGTGGCATGAATGAAAATTATTCAACAGGTGGCATGTTTGGCTCCTCGTCTGGGCCAAGTTTCCTGGTGACTGTGTGGCGTACTTAATACGCTGTATGGTTGACGCACCCTGGTTACCCCTCTGGCCTCAGCTTAATCGTCACTTCCTCAGGCTGCCAGCCACCGCCCCCTCCCATATATATTAGCTCTGTGAATAGGAAATGCAGGACAGATAAACTGGAAGCCGTGAAAATGACGGACAGGAGCAGGGCGGAGCTGGCAGGATGGGAATGATTCTCGGATGAGAGCTTTTGTATCACTTGATTTTCGTGTACGTAAACATCCTACATATCCGACAAACAAAATTAAACCAAAAAGCGAGGGAAAGAGAGAAGTATTAACTCATTATTAAAATTGGTGAAATAACCACACAAAGAATTATTTCATGTCACTGCTGGGCACACAGTGTTCTGACAACACATCCTTAGGGAGATAGATTCCTATCCCCCCAGCCCAGAGATGGGGTCTCGCTGTGACCCAGCTGGCTTTGCGCTCTTGGCCTCAACAGATACTCCCGCCTTCAGCCTTCCCAGTAGCTGGGACCACAGGCATGCGCCACCACACCTGGCTCTCTTAGTAAGATGTATTTTAAGTACAAAAACAAACAAAACCTGTAAAAAATGCCTTTACTCCATAGACTTCTTTTTAGTGGCAATGTTAAAATTGTTATTTAAAACTTACATGAATCGTAGGATACAGCAAATACATAAACACAGTGTTACTAGGAACTATAACTTTTGCTGTAAAAGACATATAGATAAAAAGACTAAGAAAAAATATACTTTCTCTCAGGGCCCATAGTTGGTAACTTTGGACTTACCATCTGATGTCGTCCAGCCTGGAAGGTCCTGGGTGGGCAGGCCGGGGCCGGGGGCTCTCTCCCCCAGCACCTCACTGCGCCGAGTGCGGGTGAATGAAATGGGACCTCACGGGTGCATCACCTGACCGCTGACTCCCTACTGCCACCCAGCCCCAAGGCCCGGGCTCTGCTTACCACCTGCAATTCCAGGGCCTACCGGCACTTCCTGGCTTCAGGTAACACACCCTGACGCCTGATGTCTATGAATAAGCACCCATCTTTGCCTAAACCTCACACATAGGAGCCAGCAGGAGACCCTCTCCTGGGCCCACGACCTGTGACATCAATGGGTCTTCAAATGCCAGCACTGGACGGGGCTTGAGCTATGTCCAGGATCTCAAAATGTCCAGGTGTAGCCTCCCAGGGCCCTCCAGCGCCCCCCCACCCCCAGGCTGACCTACCAGCCAGGGGCTGGGCTCCCATCTCTGGGTTGAGACTGCGGCAATGGCTGCTGGGTTAATGAAAGGTAGGACAGTAAACAGTGTCGCATAAATGCAGGCTGATCTTTTACAAGCTGGTGAGACAAAGGCAGGCAAGGCTGAGGCCTGCCCCTTTATCAAGGCCTGACTGAAAGACCTTGCCCAGGGTCACCTGGGGCCTGGCCAACACTGGAACTCAACTCCAGCACCAATGGTGTGGAGGGTCACAGCACTTGCTCTGGGGCAAGATGGGCTGGGTTCAAATCCCGGCTGTGCCACCAGAGCTGCGACCTTGGGCAAACTATTTTCCCCCTGGACTGTTTCTCATCTGGAGGCAGATTAATAGGACTTAACTCCTGAACTCTTGTGTGGACAAAATCATGCTGTGCAGAGGAGTTTTACTACCCTGCTTCCCGAAATGCGGTCCTGGGAGTGTGTGGGAGGTGCCCTCGGCCCCATCCCAGTGCTCCGCAACAAGACCCCAGGTGGCACCTGTGCCCCCTGGACACACCAGCTGCCCAAGTGTCATGGATGGACACGGTCCCACCACACCCGCCTCTGAGGGGAGGTCTTTTCCTCAGGGACTCGCACTGGTCCCGGGAAGGCCCCTTCCGGGTCTGCGGGGAGGAACCGGGGCAGAGAGAGACGAAGGCTGCTCACATCACTTTATCCTTTTCTACTTTATTACTTCAAATTAACAACCACGATAAAGCTCAAAAAAGTCCAATATTTACACAGGAAAAAAGTACAAAATTCCCCCCAAAGTTCTTCATTATTTTTTTTTCAGTTTTTTAAATTACAAAGTAATAAAAACCTTTGCTCTTTAATTAAAAAAAAAAAAAAAGGAAAAAGGGGAAACAGAGGTAAATAAATTAGGAAACACACATGGAGAAAACAAAAAATAAGAACGAAAACAGGAGTTAACTAGGAAGGATGGGTAAATCCAACACTCAGCCCTGACCTGGGTCCCCCTCGGAAAGGTGAAACCCAGGGAGAGGGACCCCAGGTGACTATCAGAACCAGGGGAGTAATTTATAGCCCAGAGCCAGATGTTTCTAGAAGTAGTCTCCATGGATTCTGCCCCAAGACCAGGAACAGATGACGGGGCTGCCACAGGCTGATGACAGTCTTGGGGGGACCGGGGTGGTGAGGGCCCTCTGTGCCCTGAGGGATGTCGACGTCACTGCCCACCCCATGTCCTTGTTAGGAGACACAGGAGAAAGGAATTCGGCCCGGGAGGTGGGGCGGGACACGTCACCTGCTGCCCTGGGGAACGCAGGTCACATACAGCTACACACACGAGGCACCTTGGCCCCCACGACCTCCCCACCCACTCAGGGTCTCCCCGGAGAGGCGCAGGAGGACCTGAATGCCCAGGAGACACCAGGAAAACCCCAACACAGAACGTCGGCCGCTGTCATCTCAGAAGAGGCGGGGGCTGTGCGTGTCTCCTCGGTTCTCAGGCTCATGAAACCCAGTGGGACCTGCTTTCGACCAACCACATCACTTCCTGACGTGCGTGACTCCTCCGGCCACTCCGGCCATCTCCGACGGTGCGTGAGGACCGGCCGCAGTACTGAGGTGTTCCTCTCTCGGCAGGTGTGGGTGGTGGGGAGCAGGTGGCCGGGACGGGGACTTGGCGGCTGGCTCCCGTGGCCCGGGGTCGTGGGCAGAGTGTTGGCTGGGCAGCCCGGATGCCAGGGAGCAAGGATCCTCGGTGCTAAGGGCATCCCATCTTCTTGCCATTGGCAAAAAAATCAAAGAAACAAAATCCATCGTCGGTTTTGTGCTGGGTTTTTTCCTTTTGAGTGGTTTTTTTTCCATCTTTTTTTTTTTATTGTTTTTTTAAAAAGAAAATACAGTGAAGACACTAGAAGGGGAAGAGAGCACAGGTTAGGTGCACAGTTGCCTCTAGCTACCTGTCTGCCAGCTCCTCTCTTCTTGTCCCCCGTTCGTCCTCTCTGGGCCCCAGAACCTGGCTGAAGGCCCAGGACACGGAGCGGCTCCATTTGTATGAGAAGGAAACAGATCCTCCCTCCCTCCTCCGCCTGCCGGGTGAGCCGCTCCCCTGGCCACAGCTGCCCCCTGCGGACGGCCCGTTCCTGCGCCCGAGATCCACTTCATGCCTCTGCTCTCTCTGTGGATGAAGTTCTGCGAAGACAGTCACACTCAGTGTGTCCTGGCGTGAGGCTGAGTCCCCTGATGTGTAAACTACTGCCTACCAGCACACGCCTCTTCCCCAAGGCGCTCAGACCGTCCCCTCACATACCCAAGGAACCTGCAGCCACCACCCCTCCCCCAAGCCAGCCCCAGAGTGAAGTACTCTACACCAACTCAAGGCCTCATGCAGGCACAGAAGAACTACTGAGGCTCACACTTGCCAGAGGGCCCCTCCTGGCCCTGCAGAAGCCAATGAGGGCCTTTCCCCACGGCAGGTGAACTCTTAAGTCAACAGCCCGGTTCTAAGTACGTTGCATGAATTAACCTGCGTAACAGCCCAGAGGCCAAGTAAGAGCCTTGGGCAGGTCAGAGTGTGGGCCCATGACCCTGTCTCTGCTAGGAACCAACTTTCCAGACTATGTTAAGGCAAAGGGGGCTGGAAGACTGGCCCAAGGGCAAGGAAAGGGTTTTCCAGCAGAAATTAATCAGCGTGGGGCCAGGCCTGCTCAGAAGAAGCCTCAGTCCTCCCTTGAGATCTCGTGGTTTTGGGGGACCTGGTACCATCCGCCACTGCCTGGACCCTTTCCATAACACACCAGTCTCCTCCTGGGGCCATGGGTATTTCTAGACCAGCCAGGCTGGGCTGTGTCTGCAGCAGACACCGACTCACCTAAGCAAACACTGGTCCGATGGTGGCACTCCTCACTTCCCGAGATGGTCAAATGGCACGCTTGTCTTTGGGGAGGGGGGGAAAGATGGGGGCACAAGCTTCAAGTCAAGTCCCTCAGCTGCCAACAACAGTGATTTGGCAAGTCTGTCCCCACTGTGGCGCTCCACCCCACACCCACCAAGCCCCTCAAGACAGGGGAAGGCATGTATGATCCCATGACCCCGGGATGTCCCTGTTTTGTAAATAAGATTGGGGCCCAACTGACTGCTCCAGGCCACACCAGAGTGGAGGCCCCTCCCCCACAGGCAGTAGGAGGGCAGGTCTCCCGCCCACCGACCCTGGGCAACCAGGGATGCCCCCTTCCCAGTTCCCAACTGTCTTAGTTCAAACACGGCCCTTAAGTAGAGCCACGGGATGGGCCCTCACCGAGCCCTCCATCCCATTCTCTCGCCAGTGCTGACGGGGGCTCTTGGGGGGCTGCCTGTTGGCAGGGACCATGAGCACCTCATCTCCAAGTCCCTGCTGCCCCTGGGGCTGGGCCCCCAGCAGTGAAGGCTGGATCCCGGCTCCACCACCCGCTGGGGCAAGTTACTTCTCTGAACCCTGATTTCTGACTCTGCTCAATGGGGCCAATTAGGCCTCTGGAGTAAATCAGACGAACTTTGGGCTCTAGGAAAGGGGCCTGCTCCAAGGTTATGAGAGTCAGGGGAGAACAGAACAGAGCCAAGGGTCTGCAGCTCAGCCATGCGCCGCAGAGGGGCTGGGAGTGGCTGGGTGGGGGCAGCTCACCTGTGAGGCTGGGATCCGGGAGACCTCTTGCCGCCCAGTGAGGTCTGAGGACGAGACGTTGGCGGGCGCGCCCCTGTGCAGCCTCATACTCACCTTCCTCTCCCGGTCGACCCGTGAGATCGCTCTGGGAGACGTATTGCCTAGAGGACGAGGCAGGGGAAGCCACCCTCAGAGTGGGCACTAACAGAGCCCCCAGCCCCCCGGGCCCCCCACTGCCCGAGGCCCCTGCTCACCAGCTTGCTGGATGCGGGAGGCTGGGGTGGAGGCCACAGGCTCGGCTGCACTGCGGAGCCGGTTGGCTGTGGCCCCCGTGGGGGGGCCAGGGGGCAGGGCCCGGGTCGTGGACCCCCGCAGCTGCCCCATCCTCTCCTCGCGCTCGTGTTCTCGCCGCTCCCGGTCCACGTCCTCGGGGTTCCGGGATGCACCCTGCAGGGACGCGGGATGAGATGTCAGCCCTGGTAGGCCAGGGTGCTCTGGGCCCCAGCACCCCACAGGGCAGAGCAGGGGAGGCCGGGTGGGCATCTCAGAAACCCTCCGGTCCAGCCTCCTCCCAACAGAGTAAAAACCATGATCCACAATTGTACAGCAGAGAAACGAAGACACACAACCACCCGGAGGGGAAAGCAGGCAGCCGAGAGTCAGAGGGAGGTCAGTCTGCCTCCGTCTCATGGGGCTGGAATCAGAGCCAGGAGGGCTGATGTCTCCAGAATGACCAAGGACACCCCTTGGCCCTCCTGACCTGGAGCTAGGACCTGCCCTGGCCCCCTCTGTGTACCCAGAGCTTTCAGCCCCTCAGGGTTTCCAAACTGAGCAGGGCAGGTGCTCAGAGGCCCACTGGCAGATGGGGAAGGGGTGTCCAGAGAGGGGAAGGGACAGACCCAGTCACACTAGTTGAAGGTGGGGCTGGTACTCGAACCAGGTCTCCTGGTGCACAGCCAGGCACTCTTTTCACGAGAGGGCTGTCCTTTCCCTGCCCTGGGACCTGCAATGGCTTCTGGCAGGTGCTGTGGCGGCCACAGCCAGGAGGCCCAGGGGACCCACAGATGCTACCTGCCTTGGGACAGGGGCTCAGGGGGAGCTGGAGAAAAAGATGGGGCTAGGGGCCCCGTGGAGGAAGAAGAGGTTCCCTGAGCCCCTGGGGCCCCTGTGTGGGAGGAAACCAGAAAGGCCCAGAGAAGAGCAGGCAAGGGGGCAGCGCCCGCTGCGTTACCTAGTTGGTCCTGGGGGCGTCCACAGAGAAGGGCGGGGGGCTGGCAGAAGGGGGGCCGCATCTGTGGAGGAGAGAGCTGTAGGCTGAGTTGGGGGCCTGCTCGTGGGCCGTGGGGTAGGGCTTCTGCAACCCGTCTCTCCCAGGGGACTGACCAAGAAATGGGGCAGGGCTGGGCTCCGTCCTAACTCCGGGAAGTGGTGGCTAGGATCAAGATGATCCCTGAACCCCAGTGAGGCACCAAGGCCCAGAGAGCCTCATGACTGCCTGGGGCCACACAGCTCCAGAGCCAGGGTCTGAACCCAGGCCTCTGCCACCTGGTCACACTCTGCTCTCTGCACGCCAAGATGCTGTTCAGAGACCTGCCTTAGCAGAATGCTAGGAGCACATTTCCCTATCCTCCCACCCAGAAGCCTGTTGGGCAGGCCTGGGAGCCCCAGGGCTCCAGCTCCTGACCTCTGGCCCTTACCCTGGGATCCCACCCATTCAGTTAGAGGGTAGCAAAGGGTGACTCAGCTAGAACCACAGCAGAGCCCGAGGGATAAATAAGAGCTATGGCCCCTCCTTATTAAACCTTCTGTGGACAGGGCCACATCGGCTCTGCAAGGCAGGTTGAACTCGTCCCCAAGCTGGGGAAACTGAGGCCAAGTGATTTGCTCCAAGGTGCGCAGCCCTGCGGCTCCAGCAGGCTCAGGCCAATGCCCACCTCAGAGGAGGTAACCTACTCTCCCCATTTCAATCCAACCCAAGCAACGCCTCAAGAAATGCACACCAGGGACCTTTCTCGGACTTTATTTCCCCAAAAGAAAACACAAAAGTTCAGCAACATCACACAGGCATCCGCCCCTGCTGTATGGACCTGTCCTCAGCTGTGAATTTCTCCCTGGCCACTGGCCAGACCTTGGAACACGGTGGCCGTGTGTGCTGAGAGCAGCATCCAGGCGCCAGGGCTCCAGGGATCCCAGTGCCCCGATGCCGAACACCACGGGGAGCCACTCCAAGGAGGTCAAGGGCAGGATCCTCCCCATGGGAGAGTCTGCAGGCGGCTGGCGCCCAGCAGAGGGTCCTGCTTGCTGCCAGGTGCTAGCGAGGGAGTCCTCAGGACGGGGTGGTATGGGGGGGCTCTGGCCTCGGTGTGAAGGGCATGGAAGGTTCCGACTGCATGTCCTGCAGATGTTCCTGCCAGGGGCTGCTAGAAGCGGTCGAGTAGCGATGGGCCAGAGAACAGTGGAGGAAAACGCTGTAGGTGCCGCTGCCCAGCTTCTGACTCCAGGACCTGCCCCAAGGGGGACCCCAGGAAGGGGGGTCACAGTGCCAGCAATAGGTGGGGAGAGTACTCCTGGCTTGGCTCCAGAAGAGATCTTGGTGGCTGGACAGTCCTGTGAGAGGCTCCGTAACAGAGGCATCTAGAGCAGCGCTGTCCAGAGAACTTTCTGGGATGATGAAGGCAATGGTCACATCTGCATTGCTGGACGTGGTGGCCACTAGTCAGCTACTTGTGGCTCCTGAGAACTTGAAATGTGTCCAATGTGACTGAGGAACTACATTTTCAACTTTGGTTAATTTTAATTAGTTAAAAATTAGCCACATGTAGCCAGCGGCTACCATTTTGGACAGCAGAGGTCTGGGGACTGAAAAATCCATTCTTGGAGCTGTGCTGAGCCGAAGGGTTGAGGCCATCGCAGAATCAGAGTCAGGAATGACTTTTTCTCACGATGAGTAAATGCCCAGCGCCCAATGCCTTAAGGTGAGAAGAGCTGGCCCCAGGTGCCCTGGGCCACCCTCCAATCCAGAAGGTTTGGGGTGAAAGACAAGGCGCACCCCACCCCTGCCCATCTCCCACCCCTACTCCTGCACTGGAGGGCAACAGAGGCTTCTCCCTCAAGTCCTTAGCCTGTGAGACCCCCGTCTTCTGCCTAACCTCTGTCCCACCCATTAGGGAACAGGACCAGGCCGCTGTCTGAAACCCAGAGAGAAGAGGAGCCCAAGCCCAGCGTGCCGACCTCAGCGTCCAGGAGAACGAAGCCTCGCTGCTGAGCACGTGGCAGAGTGGGCCGCGGCCCGCATGAAGGCAGAGGCACACCAGGATGAAGCAGGGTAGGTGTTTAATGAGTTCAGGTTCATTACAGAGGCCACTGCTGGGCTCTAGCCGTGAGGCTGCTCCCGGTGCCCGTTCCCACCAGGCCCCTCTGGGCAGTGGCCGTCACCTCTCCTCCAGGCTCTGTCCTGGCCCTGCGGCGGCTGCTTCATTCCCGAGAATCCAGAGGCAGGGCCTTTTCTACCATGCCCTCTCCTCTGCACTGCCACCTCTCGGGAACAGGGGGTCCCCCCATTGTCCCAGAGGACGCTTTCTCAGGCCTGGCCCCAACGGGCTCAGGCGCACCTGGCGACGTCAGAAATGGGGCCCTGGAGTCCAGACCACAGGCCAGTAGTTTTGGGGGGGCAGCTCCTCCACCTCCTCCATGGGCCTATCTGGGGGGCCCTGGGTGCCCAGGGGCGCCGGGCACCTGGAAGGGACAAAGAGAGCACAGCTGAGGCTCGGCCTCTCGCGCTCACCGGCCAAGTAGCAAATCATGGAAAGGCTGGGCCTCAGAGGTCCTTACCAGTACGTAGGTGGGAGCGTGGGCCCGGCACAGGGACAGGGGCGGGGACAGAATGGTGCAATAGCTTCACTGTCACGGGGCTGAGCCTGGCTCGAGGAAGCCCCCTTTTCCAGAAGAGACGTGAAACAAGACATACAATTTCACAGATTCCGGAGCTCCAGGCACGGCTGAGGAACGCTGCTCCCCACCCCACCCCCAGGACCCTTAAAAGAGGGAGACAAAACAGCTGCCTAGCAAGACCCAGGGTCCCACGACCAAGAAGAAAGACACCACTATGAAAGGGTCCAGGACGGCCAGAGGGGCCACGGCGGAGGCAGCCGCCTGGGACGTGCAGAACAAGAGCAGCAGGGCGGCGTAGGCAAGGGCCAAGGCAGCAGGGGGGCCCACCAGCACCAGCCAGGCCCCGCCACACGCACCCAGGAGGGACTCGAGGCCAAGCCAGGTCCTCCTCGGTCTGGCGGGAGACAGCACCCTGCCTGGGCCCTGCTGGCAGTGGTGGCGCATGCTGTCAGCACTGAGGAGGCTGGGGTCAGGGGGCTCTGGGACCCCAGTGAGCTTGGCCGCACTGTCCAGCTCGTACCTCCCGCATGCTGGGAGGCCTGCCCGCCACCGGGTCACTCTGGCCCTAGGAGGCAGGGCCTTCCCTGTCCAGTCCCCCAAGCCCGCCTTGGCCTCCCGGTGACTCACGAATTTGAGCATGTTCCAGTCGAAGACATAGTCGTAGGAGAAGCCCTGCCGGTGGAAGAGGTTGCGGAAGAGCTGGCGCAGGTAGGAGTAGTCGGGCTTGTCGTCGAACCGCAGGGAGCGGCAGAAGTTGAGGTATGTTGAGAACTCGGCTGGTGGAGTCACGGGGGACAGAGGAGGCTGCCGTGAGGCCGTGCTCCCAGAGGCCCCCCCACCCCCGCAGGGCCATTATAGCCACTCGCTGTCCCTGCAAATACTTTCAGTCTAGGGGGGACAGGATGAAGAGACAAAAGAACTACGGTCCCCTGTGGGGATAAAACCCCAGCCTGCCTGAGAGCAGAGCCTCTGAAAACGGGAGGAGTGAAGACCTGCGGACAGTGGGCAAGAGTCCCTTCACCTGCCCTTCCCAAGCTCTTTGGGGATCACAGAGACCACAGAACAATGGCTGTGATACACTCAAAGGACATTCAGGAGCCTGACGGGACCTCCCAACACAACCTAAGCAACAGGAGGAAAACTTCCACTTGCTCCTGAACAGAGTCGGGGTTGGGGGGAGGGCCCTGGGAGCTAAGGCAAGAACCTGGGCTGGGGACACTGGGGACAGAGGAGCCAGGCCAGGGAAGCCCAGGCCTCCCAGCTGTGCCTGAGCAGCAGCAGAGAGCCCGTGATTAATGCTCTGGCGCCAAGGCTGTGGTAGTCCTGCACGGGCTTCCTGTGGCCTTATCTTCCCCAAAGAAAGGGCCTCGGGGGTCCCCAGGCCACTCTGGGCTACTCACAGGGGTAGCCTTTGCAGAGGACCTCAATGGGTGTTGACATCTTCTTCTCACTGATCCGCTCGTACTTCTGGCGCTTGGTGGCTGCTTTGAGGCCCTGCCAGGGCAGGGAGCCCAGGTTGAAGTACATGAGCACGTAGCCCAGACTCTCCAGGTCATCTCGACGGCTCTGCTCTGCACAGAGAATCGAGGGCAAGGTGAGGGACAGGGTCCACTCAGGCCCCTAGCTCTTCCTCCCGGTCGTGCTCCTCACTGTGTACCCCACACCCCCATCACATGCTGGCTCGCTGCAGCCCTGTTTTAAACAGGTACTGCTACTATCTCCCTCCTACGGAGAAGGGGCCCGCGGCAGAGCTTTCTCAACTCAATATGGGCCTAGTTTTTCCAGCTCAGGCACTTAGCCATTCAATGACTATGAGTGGGCACTCACAGCCTCCTTGCCTGGCCCGCCCCGTGGAGAGGGCACAAGTTTTGGCATCAAAGCTGGGGTCAAACTCGGCTTTGGCACTCACTCAGCTGCACAACCTTGGGCAGCCTGTGTGAAGCCTGAGCCTGCACAGCAGGGAAACGTCCTCGCCAACCCGCGGGGCTGCGGTGAGGGGGAAGCCAGGCATGTGAGGGGGAAGACCCAACTCTGCACGGTCCGGATTAGGGCCAGGCTTGGGGACAGGTGGGGAGGGGACTTTCTCAGTGAGGCTCACTAGAAAAGTGCCCAGAGGCCTCCAACCAAGGTGGGGGCGGGAGGGCTCGAGAAAGCCAGGTCCTGGCCAGTAGCCACAGGTGCGCTCTGCTGCGGGCCTGGCTTGCTCACCGATGCCCAGGTGGGTGTTGATGGAGGCATAGCGGGCAGTGCCAGTCAGGTTCTTGTTTTCCCGGTAGGGGATGTGCTGGTGGGTGCGGGCGTCCCGGTACTTCTTGGCCAGGCCAAAGTCGATGATGTAGACCAGGTTGCCCTTCTTCCCTAGCCCCATGAGGAAGTTGTCGGGCTTGACGTCCCGGTGGATGAAGTTCTTGGAGTGGATGTACTCTATGCGGCTGATCTGGGGGAGGGGAGGGGAGCGGAGAGCAAGCCATTCACCAGGTGTTCCATGGAGGGGCCTTCACCAAGCGCCCTGTGCCAGGCCTGGGCCTTGTGGGTGGAGGGCTGGGGCCATAGAGCTGGAAAACACACACGTGGTCCCTGCCCTGGTGAGGGAGAAAGATCTGCATTCCACTAGGAAGGACGATGTCAAGGGGCAGGTCAGGGAAGGCTTTCTGGAAGAAGTGACATTAGGATGAACTCTGAAGGAGGAATCCACCACGTTTGTTGTGAGACAGGGAAGGAGAGCCAGGTAAGAAAGCTGATGGTAAGACCCAGAAATGAAGATGAAGCTGGAAAGGCCCCCAGGTCCCTTAGAAGCCTTGCCTGGCTCTACCCTCCAGGGACACCTGGGCAGCCAGAGTCAGAGAGGCGACCAGATTCGGGGGATGGGAGGGCAGATGTGACAGAGATGGAGCACAAAGACAGGACTCTAAACTCAGGCAGACACACACATAGCCTTTTCTTTTCTGTGAGCGATTTTTAAACACTCCAACTAACATCCACGCCCATGATGTGTCCTCTGGAGGTCACACTGCTCTGGGCCTCGGGCTTCGAAAGGCTGAGCACCACCTGAACCTTACCTGGGCCTCACACCCCAGAGGCTCTGATGACCCTCCGCTGGCACACATATTGAACCTAAACCACAGAGCCTTTGCAGGCCAGCCGCAGGCCAAGACTAAAACCCCTGCACAAGATCTCCCTGTTCCATCCCAGGCCCCAAATTCTATGGTTTCCTATTTTTAAGAAGCTTTGCTCCTCTGTGCTTACGAAGGGCTTAGGACCTACCAACTGCCTGCCAGCGGGGCTGGCTCTGGCCTGGCATCGCACAGCCTCCCACTTAATCCCACAACAACCGACAAAGGGGAGACTCACATGAGGCAACCGGGGCTCAGAGAGGCTTAGCAATTCACTGACGGTCACCACTCTGGGACAGGATCCAGGTCTGTCTGACCCAGGCTCTAACATCACCTAAAGACAGAATCCTGAGCCCTACCCAAGGAGCCTGGAGTTGGAATCTGCATTTTAAACAAGCACCTCCAGAATTCTGTAGCCGGAGGTCAAGGTCCCCTGGTCCAGGAACCAGGCCTGGCCTATGTCTCTGCCATTGTCCCCTCCTCCAGCATCCTCCTGGGCCCACTGGCATGACGGGGAAATAGAGGCTGGCTGGGAAGCGGCTTGCCTGGCAGGGCCCACAGGCACCTGGCCAGGGTGGGCAGGTGGAGGACTCACCATCTGGTCGGCCAGGAGCAGCACCGTCTTGAGGCTGAACTTTCGGGAGCAGAAGTTGAAAAGGTCCTCCAGGCTGGGCCCCAACAGCTCCATGACCATCACGTTGTAGTCGCCCTCGGCTCCACACCACTTGATGGACGGGATCCCCACTGGGGGCCGGACACGGGAACGTCAGGAGTGGTCACCCCCTTCCCCTCCACCCCCACCCCCGCATCATCTTCACTGTCACAGCTCTGGGCCCCTTCCCAGCTCAGCCCTCACCTCCCCCCTGCATCATCTTGTAGAACTTGCTCTCGATGTGCAGCTGGGGGTGCTTTGTTTTCACACACTCGAGCTTGATAGCAACTTCTTCACCAGAGGCGATGTTGGCACCTGCCGGGGGTGGAGGAGGCAAGAGACCAGGGTCATCCTCGGTGGCCAGGCAGCCCCAGGTGCCCCACCCAGCACTTCGAGGTCTGGTGAGCAGGCAGCCTGGGGCCAAGTGCCCAGAGCGTGGCAGGGGGAGCGACAAGGACTTCCTGAGGAGAGAAGCGCAGTGTGTGTGAACGGAAGGAGGTGAGATGCCACAGGCAGGGGGCAGCAAGAAGGCCGGACAGGTGGAGGACAGGCAGGGACGCAAAAGGCTCACAGACCACCTACGGCTGCGGTCCCCAACCGCCAGGCCGGGTTGCAGACAGATACCCCTCCGTGGCCTGTTAGGAACAGGCCACACAGCAGGAGGCGAGCGGCGGGGGCGAGCTTCATCTGTACTTGCAGCCGCTCCCCATCACTCGCATCAGCGCGTGCGCTCCGCCTCCCGTCCGATGAGCGGCGGCATCACAGTCTCACGGCAGCACGCACCCTGCTGTACACTGCGCATGCGAGGGGTCTGGGTTGCGGCTCCGTATGAGAATCTAATGCCTGATGATCAGAGGTGGAGCTGAGGCGGTGATGCGAGCGCTGGGGAGCGGCTGCAAATACAGATTCTCATTAGCAGAGAGGTTTGACTGCACAATAAACGTAATGCACTTGAATCACCCCCAAACCACCCCATCACCCCTACCTATCCGTGGAAAAACTGCCTTCCATGAAACCAGTCCCTGGTGCCAAAAAGGCTGGGGACTGCTGATCTACGGGATGTGGCTCGATTCTGGAGAAAGGCCGGGTCAGTGGGGTGTGTTGGGCTGAGGTGGGGTGTGGAGGCAGGGGCCAGAGAGGGATGGGAAGTTGTCCCCACTAGGACAACCCTGGACTGCAGGATGGTGGGATGGCAACACCCAGCCCACTATCCCACCCACAGCAACGCCAACTCCTTCGACCCTTCAAAGGCAGCCCACACCTTCGATCCCAGCAGCCCATCTGATTCTCATCCCCACTTTACAAAGGAGAAAACCGAGACCCTGCTCCAGGTCACAGGACCAGTCAACGGCAGGCTTGAGAGTCAATTCCAGCTGCTGGCCAAGCCTAGGTAAGAGGGTCCTATCTAGACCTGCACCTCTCCTGCACCCCACTCCTAGGTTCTCGAGCAGTTCTGGCTGACACAATACCCTCACACACACCAAGGGCCAGCTCTCTGCCTGGGCCCACCCCGTGGCTCAAGTCACAAGAAAGACCAAACCTAAACTGCACCTTGCTTCAGTTTCCCTATCTATAATAACAGGGGGTAGGGAAAACAAGATGAATGGCTAGGAGCTGGGCTGAGATAGGGAGTCTCTTCTGGGGGCCAGAAGTGACTCTAGTTGTTGGAGCTAAAACAGTGTCCTTAGCACAGACAGAACGGAAAGTCCAGTGGGGACACAACCACTGAGAGAATTTAGGACAGGATAAAGCTGGCACCTCAGATCAGGGGAAAAGACAGGACTACTCAATACATGTCCTTGGAACAACCAGCGAGCCAACTGAGCAAAGACCACAGCTCACACTACACCCAGGGGAAAGCCCAAGTGCACCCAGAGTTTGTATGTAAGGAAAAAGCAGGCGGGGGGCGGGTGGTGGTACAAGTTGGCACAAACTCTTTGCATTTATCTCATAAAGTTGAATATAAACACCCCCTGGACCAAGCAACTCCACTCCCAAGTCAGTGTCCTTCAGAACCACGAGCGCACCAGGGGGACGGGAACAAACAACCCAAACGACCACGGTGGCGTAGCAGCAGTGGTACATCACACAAGGGACCGCACGGGCAGTGAAAAGGAATAATGCCGCCTGGAGGACGCCCAGCTGCTCACCCCGGGGTAAAAGAGAGCAGGCGGTGGCCCTCTTCACCGCAGCCACAGCTGGACACTGCCCGGTGTCCGTCACAGACGAATGAACAGAATGGGGTACATCTATCCAGGGGAACATTATTCAACTGTGAAAAGGAACGGAGCCCTGTGCTACATGCCGCAACGCAGATGAACCTCGGAAACGTGCCCAAAGAAGCCGGACATGAAAGGGCTGATGCTGCACGATCCTGTTCACACGACAGGTCCAAATAGGCAGATCCACAGAGTCCGGAAGTGGAGCAGCGGCTGTCAGGGGCTGCAGGGCTGGGCCACTAGGAACACCTGCCACGGGGCCTGAGGCTTCCTCTCGGGGTGACGGAAAGTTTTGGAGCTAGACGGGCGGTGGTTGCACCACACTGTGGATGTACCACATGGGACTGAATCGTACACTTTTAAAATGGTAAATTGTATGTTCTGTGGATGTCACCTCAGTTAGAGAAATAAGGGAGAGAACTCGGCACCGATCCGTTTGTCTCCACTTCGAAGCAGGCACGGACACTGAACAATACAGAGTTCAGGAACATAAATGTGTTAAAACTCTAACAAAAGGGAAAAACGTTAAATGTCAGATAGTGGCTACCTGTGTGAGGAGAAGGCGGGGGGTGGGGCAGGGGAAGGGTCCCCGGGGGCCCTCAAGGTGACAGGCAGTCCCTCCTCCTCCTCCAGCTGGGCCTGCCCAGGGCAGGGTGCCTCACACCGCGCACCTATTTACACATATTCTTCACATCGACTCAACATTTAATAAAAAATAAAACTATGAAATGTTTAAGAAAAGGGAGAATTATCTTACCACCTTGGGGTTAGGTCAGGCTTTTTTTGATCCCTGACTTAAAATCCAAAAGTCATTAAAGAAAAAAAACAAAAAACCAAACAAACCAAAAAACCTATCTCCAATACAAAAAAAAAAAAAAAGAATCCCTTCCACATGGCAAAAACACTAGAAATAAAGTCATAAGAAAAGCACATTCCCAATTCTTATCACAGGCAAAGAGCTAATATATAACGAGCTCTTACAAAACAGTAGGAAAAAGACTCAATAGGAAATAGGACAACAGATTTGAACACACACTTCACAGGGAAAGAAACCATTAAAATAAATGGCTTACTCATAGGAAAAGATGCTCAACCTCCTTCTAAGAGAAATGCAAATTAAAATGATCCTGAAAGACCATTTTTTCACCTAGGATTGTCGAAAGTCCCACAGGATAACACCATTTGTCGGCCGACTGTGGGGCAGTGGGGCACTCCTCCAGGTGTTCGGAGCCTGAACTGGTGATTTGACACCACGCAGCTCCGAACAGCAACCCCATTTCTGGGAGTTTACCCGATATGCCTGGAGGAGGCTGTCCGCTGTAGGCTGCCTGCAACAGCAAAGGCTTGGAAACAACCCAAATGTCCGTCAAGCGGGGACTGATTAAATAAAGAACAGCCCATCCATAAAACCGAATATGATGGAAAAAGAATGAGGAAGCTCTCTCTGCACAAAGTGGAAAGATCTCCAAGATACAGGAAGTGAAAAAGCAAAGTACAAAACAGTTCCCTCTTATTTTTTTTAAAAAAGGTGGGGAAGTAAGTGTCTGCACTTGGCTGTATCTACATAAAGAAACATTGAACAGAAACATGAGAAACCAGTAAAGACCCCGCAGAGCCGGGCTCAGCTGGGTAACTGGATACTATGTTGCAAGTTGTGAATTATTTCAATACTTGCATTGAGACGTAATTCACATACTCTTCAATTCACTCAGGTAAAGTGTACAATTCAGTAGTTTTTAGTGTATTCACACGGTTGTGCCAACGTCACCACGATCCATTTTGTAACACAGCTGGCCCTCAGTATCTACGGGCTCTGCGTCTTCAGACTCAGAGGGTCTGACCCAACAATGTGGGTCAAAAACACGCAGGGGGAAAACCCAATAAAAATAACAATAAAAAAACCACAAATACAGTCTAACAACTGTTTACACAACATTTACATTGTACTAAGTGTTACAAGTAATCTAGAGATGATTTAAAGTATCCGGGAAGACATGCGTAGGTTGTATACAAATACAGGCGACTTTAGAGCAGGAACTTTTACACCCGTGGATTCTGGTATCCGAGGGGGTCCTGGAACCAGTCCCCCTTAAATACCAAGGGACTATATTTTCATGACCCCGGGAACACCTGTACCCTTTAGTAATCAGACCCTATCTCCCCCTTGTCATCCCCAGCCCCTACCAATAGTGATCTACTTTCCTCCCTATGGATTTGAGGCCCCAGGTATTTCACAGACACGGAGTCACACTACATGTGATCTTTTATGACCAGCTTCTTTCACTTAACACATTTTTGTGTTTGGATTTTATGTAGGTATATCGGTTTTTGAATCACATAAAATAAAATAAAAAGAAAAACAGAACAGATGACTAAACCTAGTCAGCAATGGGAGAGAAAGTGTTTTGCCAACTGTAAAGTGTTTCTGACACATCAAGGCTCATCACTGGTGAGCTGCACAGGTTTCCAGGGCGCCGTGAGGACGTGGCACGGAGGGGCGAGGGGCTCCCTGGCCATGCTCTGTCTCCCTGCCGGCACAAGGGGCAAGAGAGTACAGTGGTTGAGAGTGTGGGCTCCAGAGCCAACTGCTGAAGCCCAAATCCTGACTCTGCCACCTCCTTGCTGGGGACCTCGGACAAGCCACTTCAGCCCTCTGAGGTCCCAGGTGTCTCATCTGTAAACCGATGACAGTATTTGGCTCACTACGCTGCTGTGAAGTGCAAGAATGCTTAAAAGAGTGCCTGGCACAGGTGAGTGCTCCACAGTGTCATGTGGGATGGGATGCACCGGCCCCTGGGCCACAGAGCTGAGCCAGTGGCACTCACAGGACAGGGGAGCGAACGGGAGTGAGCAAGGCTATGGGGAAAGCAGAGCCTGCCTGGAGGGAAGGCTGGCGTGAGCAGGGCTGTGCCAGGCCGAGGTCACAGTACATGCAGAGGCCTGGCAGGAGGGGGTGCAGCCAACTCAGTGGTTTGGTGCATGTGGGCCCCTTGAGGTAGCTGAAGACGACAGTGGACAGGTGGGTGGGGAGATACCTGAAGGCTCTCGAATGGCAGTTGAGATCCTGCCTGAAGCTCCAGGGGCAGGTTCAGGTGTCTGACCACAGAGCTCCTCAACCTCGGCCCTACTGACATTTGGGCTGGCTAATTCCTTGTTGTGGGGCTGCCCTGTGCACTGTGGGGTATTTAGCAGCATCCTTGGCCTTTACCCACTAGATGCCAGTAGGCATCCCCTCCCCAACTGTAATAACCAAAAGGTACGGAGATCTAGCCAAATGTCCCATGGCGGACAAAAATCACCCTGCACTGAGACTCTCTGGTGTACTAGAAAGGGCTAGGAGGCTAGACGGGGAGAGAGAGGCCTGGGGAGGCCACTGTAGCTGTCCAGGCAAGAGCCAAGGGTGGCCCTGCCCAGGCAGGGTGACACTGTGGAGGCAGGGCCTGCAGCCCTTGGTGGTTCAGAGACGTGTGCAGGAAGGAGAGATTCAGGGGGAAGGGAGGGTGGAGGGGTCTTCATCCCCTTGAACCTTACCCCACCCTGCACTGTTTATATTTCTATTTGACACATGGAAAAATGGAAGACACCAAAGGTCAAATGACCATATGCCACACAACTTCCCAGTGACAGGGACCCAGGCTGGTAGGTGAACAAAATCCTCTGACCCCCACCGAGTGCTGGCAGCCTTCTGCCACAGCTGCCACCGGGCCCCTTGGCTGCCTCTGAGTTCTGGCGGGAAGCTGCCAGGCTTTCCCCTGAGCTCCCCTTCTCCTCGCAGCCACAGAGCTGGGGTTCAGAGAGGTTAAGTAACTGGATTGAGGTCAGACAGAACTGGCTGGGGCAGAGCCAGGGTTTGAAACTTAGTCCGCAAAGCCCCTGCTTCTTTCTCCATTCCAATTCCAGGTAAGGTTTCCTGGCAGATGTTTTGTCGGGTGCAAGTGGGCTAGGTGTAGCTGCAGGAGCCCCCGCACGCAAAGGCCTGGAAGCTGGAAGAACGGCCTGATTTCAGGAACAGAACACGGCCCATTAGTTACAGTGACTCTGTGGGAGGACTGGCAAGTCACCAAAACAAATTGGACGCGGAAAAGGGCTTGGACCTGGCCATCCCTAGCAGGGCTGGAACCTTGTAAATTCCAGGTGGCAAGAGGGGTGACCAGACCAACATGGGACTCACTCCAGACACCCACATGGACACAATCAGGGACCTGGCTAGGCTGAAGGACGGGGGTAAAGCCCATCCGTCCCAGTAACAGCAGCAGTGGCCACTGTAGCTCCCACCTAGCAGAAGCCTAGAGCGTTCCCGACACTAACTCTGCCCTGCACAACCACCTGTCAGGGCAGCACTGCTCCCCGCCCCTTCCAGAGCTGAGGACCAGACACTCTAAGAGGTCCAGACAGTTCCCCAGAACACAAGGCCAGTGAGTGGACCCAGGTTTGGACCCTGGACCCTGTGCGGCCAACCTGAAGCCCTTAAGATAGCAGGCCCCCTTCTGGCTGTCCCTTTCTGATGCTGGGGTCGGGAGCGGGGACCTGAAGAGGAGCTGGGGGCCTTGCAGCCACACCCACAGTGTGCTGGGCCCTCAGCTGATCCTGGAAAGCAGGGCTTGGAGGTCATGTCCAGCCCCACCTGCAGAGGCCATCTGGAGTCAGGCCCTGGCCCAGCACCGGGGACAAGAATGTGGCCAGAGCTTTGAACAAATGAAGCCAGTGAGGCCAGCTGGAAGGCCCTACAATCACCACTGTCTCCAAACCAGCAAGTCAGGGACCCAGAAGGGCAAGTCAGGGCAGAACACCCTCACCAAGGTCCCCACACCTGGCGAAGGCTGGACAGTCAGGAGAACTGACTCGGGCCCCAGAGGAGCTAGATCCTTGGAAAGCAGCAAGTCCCAACCAAGACCGAGGATGGGGACCAGTGTAAACACGCTCCTGCTGGGCTGGCACACACAGGTGCTTTATATATGGGGACCTTGTTACTTCTTGCAATCCCATTTCAAAGATGGGGAAGTCAAGGCTGGCAGAGGTCATCACTTGCAAGGACATACAGCTAGTAAAAAGAAACCCCAGCACCTAAACCTAGGATACTCCAGAGCCAGTACAAAAAGAAGTTAAACCTGGACCTAGTTTTAAAATGAACGAGATAACTATGCAGATAAACAGGAAGTCCTGTCCCCAGGGAGGTCCCTCAACAAGAACCAAGGACACGGGCTTTGCTGAGTGACCATGGGCTGAACGCCCTCATGGGCCTCAGTTTCTCTTCTGCAAAAAGAGAGACCTGGACCAGATGCTGCCTAGGACCAGGCGTACATCTGTGCCAGGAGCACCCGCTGCCTTTGAGCCAGTGGCTCCAGGCTTCAGTCCTGAGCCCAAGAGCCTTGATAAAAGAGGGTCCTTTATGCCCACCCCAATTTCATAAGCAGTAAGGAGATGGGTGCCCCCATTTCAGATGAGAATGCTGAGGCTCAGAGAGATAAGTGACTTTTCCCAGGTCACGCAGCAGAAGAGCAGACTGGGGATCTACACCTGGGCTGGTCCCCCGAGCCCAGCCTGTCTCTGTCCCGCCATGAGTGAGGCCGCTGCACGCGCCTGGCATGTTACAGCACCCGTCTTCTCATTCATTTATGTGGCAGGCCCTCAGTGAACACCCACTGTAGGCAAGCCCCAGGCTGGGCACTGGGCAGAGACAAACACACGTGACGCCTGCCTCACCAGGAGCTCGGGCACAGGGAAAACCTTTAAACCTGTTCCACTGCAAGCTCTGCCTCCCTCCACTCTGAGCTCCAGGTGTTTACAGGGCACGGTAAACGCTCGGCAATGAACTGCACATCCGGCTGGCACTTTACGGTTCACAAAATGCTTTCCCATCTGTCATTTCATTTGTGCCTCCTTACAGCTCCTGGTCAGTCAGGCGGCATCATCACAAACTGCAGATGGGGACACTGAGGCAGAGCAGCCACACAAAGCCAGTCTGGAACCCAGATCTGCCTAACGTCTCCCTCTCGTGTCCTGGCTTCCACACTCTCTCACTCACGTACAGGGCTGTGGGCACCTACGCTGCGGCTAGTTTTCTAGAGCAGCCCTGGAGGCCAACTCCACCATACTGCACCTTGCTTTCCTGAGGTGTGAAACGGGACAAGCTGGTACCATCTCTAGGGGTTGCTATGAGGGGAGGGCTCGTTCAGAGAGTACCCTGTAGGTCATGTGCTCAGGGAAAGTGCATGTCCCCTTCCCTGTCCCCCGAGGCTCCCTGCGAAGATTTCCTACTCCAAGGGGGCGGGGATTCTGACCACTGGGTAAGAGAAACACCCAAGTTCTGAACTAACGACCACGACATGCAGACTTGTTGGTTTTCTCTGCCCAGGACAGAAATGATTTATTTTCGTTTTCCAAGGAGGGAAACTGAGGCCCAGATGCAGGTCTAGCCTGCTTCCAAGGAAGGACACAGGGACAGGAAAGAGAACAAGCCCTAGTGGGGGCTGCCACCTTGTTCCAACCACTCCAAGCCCCACCCTCCCATCCACAATCACCAACACTAAATATCGCCCCTTCAGACCGACTGCAAAGGAAGGCTGTGGCTGGTGGCCGTGCCCCTGAGCAAGCTGAGAAAGTGGCACTGACAGACACAATCCCAGCTGAGGAGAGGGCTGAGATGTCAGTGATTTGTTTAAAATGACAACATCAAGGCAAACTCAAACTTTCAACAGGAAGCACATCCGGAGAGAAAACTCCCTAAATGAGAGCCCCCTCCCCAAGGTTACTGGGGGAGCCTGCATCATCCCAAAGCCTGCCCGGGCTGCATTCCAGGCCGGAGGGGCCCGGCTGGGGTCAAGCGGTAGCCCAGGCCTCTTCTCTGTCTACCAGCATCCTTCTCTCAGGAGACAAGAGACGGGGTGCTTTCCCACGCCCAGCTGGAGACCCAGGTCAGTTGGAGTCGGAAATTGGCGCTAAAAATTCCCTCTTCTGTCCAGCCTGTAGCAAGCAGAGCCTGTGTTGCCTCGACTGTGAGGGGAGCCCCTGTCCTGCCTCACCCCAATCTGCTGCTGCCCTCCCCATCTGGGATGGCCCTAGGGGCAAAATATGCCACTGGAGTCAAGTTCTGGCTTCAGATTCCAAAATCCTGGGTCTTTCCTCCTCCTTGTCCTCAGAGCTGTCCCAAGAGCTCCAGCGAGAGCCAGGAACACTTACCCAGGTAGATATCTCCAAAGGACCCGCTCCCGATCTTCCGTCCCAGGCGGTACTTATTCCCCACGCGTAGCTCCATGATTTGCTCTTGCTGCAGAGGGAAGCAGAAACACTGGATTCAGAGAAATGGGGAGCTGGGGAAGGGGCCTGGCCCACAAAAGGCCAGGCAAAGCCCCAAGGAACTTGGGAGACCAACATTCTGGCTCCTACTGTACAGGAAGAGGTTTGGTCTCACTTTGCCTGAGGGCAACCAGGTGTCAGGTGGTGCGTGCCTGCACGCCTCGCCTCGCATCTGGGGAATGGGTGAGGCAGGTTGAGAACAGGTTTCTGTGTAGCCAGGCAAAAGGAATTATTCGACACCAGCCTAAGCGACCCAGTGAGACCCCATCCCTACAAACAGAAAAATTAGCAGGGGGTGGTGTGTGCCTGCAGTCCCAGCTACTGAGGTGCGGGTGCTGAGGCAGAAGCATCGCTGGAGCCCAGGAGTTTGAGGTTGCAGTGAGCTGTGACGACACCACTGCACTCCAGCCCAGGCAACAGAGTGAGACTCTGTCTCAAAAAAAAAAAAAAAAGTGGAATTAGAGACATGGCCCCAGAAGAAACAGCCAAGCAAGCATCACCTTGGGGGACACTCACTGGGGCCCCACCAATAGGTGCCTCTCAAGGTGGGGGCTAGTCACAATGCGCCAAGTCTCTGAAAGGAAAACTAAGGACGAAGAGGGTGCCTCCACGGCAGACCCCAGACAGGCTCAACCTCCAGGTCGGGAGGACAAGCTGAAGGGAGGGGTCCTCAGCCCCTTCAGCCCTCTGAAATGACAGCGTCCCTCACTGCCACCCCCAGGCTCCCACAGCCTGGCCTGGTCTTCCCAAGTACGGCCTCTGCCCAGACGTCTGACCCCACCAGCCCCCAGTGTGCCCTGTAGGACAGCATCTCACCCCACTCCGGGGAAAAGCAGGAAACATCCACCTTCCAGTCGTCCCCCTCACCCCATGACACCAAGAACCTTGAACGGGCCTCTCTGCACATAGCTCTTTGGATCAACTGTTCAGAGCTGCCTTCCCTGGAGACTAGGAGAGAGGGTCTCCTAGGAGGGCCCCTGTGGAGCAACTGAGGGGACAGAAGCCAGGTTTCCAGCTGCCTGCCCCGTGGGGTGGAAGGAGCTCTGATTTGAGCAGCTTCCCTCCCTCCCGTGACTTACCCTGGGTGCCCCAAGCCCAAGGGACATTAGGGCCCAAGGCCACCCTAGTGGCTGGGAGCAAAGGTCTGGGCACTCTGTGCTCCTGGCCAGCAGAGGAAGAAACTCAGAGGCCTGGAGGCAGTTCCAGCTATTGGGGGGACAGAGAACGGGAGCCTGCAAAACAGGTAGAAGGAGCGGGAGCCCTGAGACCTTGAGTGCGTACAAGGAGGTCAGCATCAAAGAGCATTAAGAGGGGGGCTCCTTTTGCAGAGGGAGAGTACAGGCCCAGACAAGCCATGCCACCTGCCACCCCGCAGTCGGTGGAGTCTCACGTAGGACCTGGACAGGCCTCCCACCCCCACAAACAAGACTTGTTTCATGCCAGGGCTGGAGAGGAAAACAGGAAGATGGCAAAGCAGCTGTGCTGGCACAGAGGATCTGCCCCTTCCCCACGCCAAGTGCTGTCCCCAACAGCCAGGTCAGCCTGGGCAGAGAGATGGGAGAGATTTATCCCACGGCCCGAGCCCTCGGCCCCGGCACAGCCCAGGAGACATGCCAGCTGCCAGCACTAGCACCCAGGTCCCTGGGAGTTCACTAGCCCTACACCAGTAACCGCGAGGAAGGAGCCTCCACCCCGTGCCAGACAAACTCCAAGCTCTCAATCAAGGGCCTCAGCCCACATGCTTGGCCTGTCCCGGCTGAGGTGCCACGCTGCCAGCAGGACACACTCCACATTTGCAGGAAACCCACACGCCACACACCCCACGTACACACAGGTCCAGCTTCCCAAGTGTGTACACTCCAAGGGAAGAAAGCAAAGCAGGCCCACAGCGAGCCCTGCTGGGGGAGGGGTGAGCACACAAAAACCCCCAAAGTCCGTTTTCCGCCAATGCCAATTCAGAGACCACACACGGCAGCCAGGAAAGCCGCAGGTTAGGAAAGGAACATAAATACACCCGCATCCTATATTACATAAATACCCACGCCGGGTTATATAAATACCCATGCCCTCTGTCTGGGTGTCTTACATAAATATACTGCACATGACCCCCCAGTCTGTCCCCACTCACCGGGCTGTCTACAGGAAGGGGAAAGGAGGTGCAAACACCCAGCCCTGCAGGACACCCCCCCTCTGTGCTAGCCACCCAGACCCCCAGTTTCTCCCGCACACTCCAGGGGGCCAAGGTTCCTGGAAGAGCCTAAACTGAAAAGTGTCCCAGCACTACTCCCCACAAAGCCTCCCAGAGGAGAGGAGAAAGGCTTCATTCAAGAATGGGAGAAGCTTTCCGGTTCTTTTGCTGCGTCTCCCATGGGGGGATGGGGGGGCAGATAAAGGGGGGGGGGGCGCGGATGTGAAGGTTCAGGAGTTTCAGCAGGTTAAAAAAATTAGACAAACTACCAACCAGCACAGCACATGGGCAGTTTTTCACTCCTTGAGCCCCCTTTCCCAAAGCCAGGGCCCTTGTCCCTGGACCATTAAAATAAAAACTGAAGGGACATCCTAGATACAGTGGCAAAGGAGACACAAACACAGGCATTTGTTGGAAACAACTTGAGTCATTGTATCCCTTCTCCTTTCTCCCCAAATCCTTCTTCCTGAGGGAGGTTATGCCAAGAAGAAAATATGCAAGAAAACTATGGGAAAAGTTGGGGAGGGGGCTCACCCCACTTTGAGTATGGGTATTAACCCGAGCTTGGGAATCCTCTAACCACAGCCAGGTGCAGTTTTCCGCTCCAGGGAGACTTGCACAACACGAATTTCACACACAGAAATGGGAGAATCCGATCTGATAAATACCCCCCCCCACCCCTTTCTTTCTCTCCACAAAGGAAAACAAAATCGGTGGCCTGGTGACCACGCACGCCACGACCTCAGGAGCCCCAAACGACCCCAACGCGAGGGAGCAGCTCTCCTGACCCCAGGTCTGGGGCACCCGGGCCGGGTCGAGAGAGAAGGGGGCGCTACCGATTGTCCGGAGAAACCCACAGAAGCCGGAATCAACAGTATCGGGCGCCCCCAGCACCCCGGTGCCGGGGCCCCCTCCCAAATCACAGCCGGTGGCCGCCTGGGCCAGCTGGGGCCTTGGAGGGTCCAGCTGGGGGAGGTGGAGGCGGGCCGGACTGCGGGGGCCTCCCCCGGCAAGCCCGCAAAATAATAGTCACCCTCCTCCTCGTCCCCAGCCGCGCCTTTGTCCTCGCCGGGCCGAGCGGGCGGCGCCCGGACTGCCCCCCCACACCCCAGCGCGAACGCGCGTGTGTCCGCCTCCCTCCCCTCCTCTCCAAGCAAAAACAAAGAGGCGGAGGGAGTCCCATTTCCCCCCGGGTTTGCGCCCCTCCGCGGGCCCGCAGCCCCCCAATATTTACCCCGCCGGGAAGGCGCCGGTGCCGGGCCGCTGCTCCGGGGGCTGCCGCGGGCGGGGGCGGCCCGCCGGGGCGGATGCCGGAGGATTCGCCGAGCCGCCCGGCGCGCCAGCCTCTCCCGGCCCAGCCGCCGCCGCCGCCGCGCTCCGCTCCGTTCCGCTCGGCCCCGGCCGGGCTCAGGCTCTGGGTTCTCGCCGCCGCCGCCGCCGCCGCCGCCTCCCTCCTCCCGGCCCTGCCGCCCGCCCGCCCCCGCCTGCCGCCGGCTCGCGCGCTCCCGCCGGCGCGCTCCCGCCGGCTCCCATTGAGCCCCGGGCCCGCCCGCTGATGTCATCCCCAGCCCGCCGCCGCCGCCCCGGAGGATTTAAAGGGCCCGCGTCCCCCGCTCCCGGGGCTGCTGGAGGCCGCAGCCGGGAAACGCGGCCCCCCAGCCCTAGTACGGGGCGCAGTCTGTGGCCCAGAAAGGGAAGGGGTTTGACCGGGACCTCTTGGGGCGGGGGGAGCACCCACAGACACGGACACCCTGATGCAGTCCCGGGCACAGGTGGAAAAAACGGGGGGCGGGGGGGGGGGGAAGAGGAGGGCGCACAAAAAGCAGGGGGCTGGGGGGAGGGTTTTAGACCCAAAGCCTGCTCTCCCGTCTGCCGGGTTCTGTCCCTCCAGGCAAAGCGGTGGGCCCCTGCGAAGGCCGGTGGACATTCGCCACCCTGCAAAAGGAGATGTTAGACAGCTGGGGGTCACTCCGCCTCCGGGTCCTGAGTGCTGCAGGGAACACCGGCCAGGCTGACTCAGGGACGATAGATTTGAGGGGAGAGGGAGGGACCTCGACGCAAGGCTCAGAGAAGTAGCCTGAGCTCATACACTCTCCTTCCATCGGAAAATTAAGGATGAAGACCTTTTTCTGCCTCCCCCCATCCCCTCACACAGAGGGGACCCTCAAATCCTAATCTACTTGAATGAGGGGCCCCACACACTACCGTGGAACCAACACTTGAGTCAGGGCTCGAGTGTCGCACCTTTAGCCAAGTCACCTCCCAGCTCTGGGTGTGGGTTTCCTTAAAGTAGGAATGGAAGAAGGACCTGCCCTCCCCAGGTCACAGGGAGAATTAATGAAGGTTTCCCACCGGCTTCCAGAGTGGCCGATGAAAGGTTCCAGAATAGGGTTATTAAAACAATATTTACACTGTGCCATGCAAAGCTCCCAATTATGACACACTTACATTCACACACACGGCTGCGACTGTGAGCACACGAAATGCCTGAGTGTGCTGCATCCCGGAAGCACAGTCCTGAGAGGAGTCACTTCCATAATAACCGCATCTTCCTTCGAGCCTGAGGGGCTTAGTCACAGGCTGTCCAAACTGCAGGAGCCCTGCAGACTAGATCCTTTCACCAGCCAGGAAACTGTGGCCCAGAAAGGGAAGGGGTTTGCCCAGGACCACACAGCCCAGCAGGATGGCTCTGTTCTCCCAGTGGGGAGCTGGGTCTGTCCACAGCCCATTCCCAAGAGCAGGAGACGGAGGAGGATCCTCCCAGGAGAGGCCTGCAGCAGCCAACTGGGGTCCTTTGCCTGAGCAGGGGTCACCAACCAGGTGTTGAGCTTTGCTTGGCCTGCATGGTGTTTTCTGTAGTTGTTTTGTTAATGGACTTCCAGCCCTAGCCCGTGGCATCAGCCTAGCTCACAGCAACCTCAAACTCCTGGGCTTAAGCGATCCTTCTGCCTCAGCCTCCCGAGTAGCTGGGACTACAGGCCTGTGCCACCATGCCCGGCTAATTTTTTCTATATATATTTTTAGTTGGCCAGATAATTTCTTTCTATTTTTAGTAGAGACGGGGTCTCGCTCTTGCTCAGGCTGGTCTCAAACTCCTGACCTTGAGCGATCCACCCGCCTCGGCCTCCCAGAGTGCTAGGATTACAGGCGTGAGCCACCGTGCCTGGCCTGGGAAATTTCGTATTACAGATCCATATTCCCTGCTTCTCTTGAGGTATTGGAAGATTCGGCAACTCTGGGTACAAATTCTCCCCTGGCCCTGGCCATGCTCAGCTGAGCGGAGTCCACCGGCCCCTGTGTTCTTCCCTCACATCAGCCAGGACAGAGGGGCCCTGGCGTGACTATGGGGGGCCCCCGGGGGCGGGGAGTCCCTCCATGTCTTCCCTGCTCCACCCCAACCTTCCTAGCTGGGCCCTGCTTCTCTTCAGCACCTAGGAAGCAGCTAGCACTGGGAGAGGCGGTTATCTCATTTAATGCTCTCAAACAACAACAGATTAAGTCTAAGACTCCTCACAGTACTTTGCCTAAGGGCACAGATCTACTTCCAAGGAGGCTCCAAACTGGGTCTGGCTGGAACTCCGCTGCCCCTTCCAAGTGCAGTCAGATCCCCTGAGGAACAACTGTTAACTACACCTCCCATCCCCCCAGGGTCAACATTAACCACACCCCCATCCCCCCCCCCCCCCCCCCGCCCTGATTTACAATCCTGGCTAGTCCCTGGGCTGAAAGGTCTTTTTTTTTTTTTTTTTTTTTTTTTGAGACAGAGTCTCACTCTGTTATCCAGGCTAGAGTGAGTGCCGTGGCGTCAGCCTAGCTCACAGCAACCTCAAACTCCTGGGCTCAAGCGATCCTCCTGCCTCAGCCTCCCGAGTAGCTGGGACTACAGGTGCGCACCTCACCATGCCCAGCTAATTTTTTCTATTTTTAGTAGAGATGGGGTCTCGCTCTTGCTCAGGCTTGTCTTGAACTCCTGAGCTCAAACGATCCGCCCACCTCGGCCTCCCAGAGTGCTAGGATTACAGGCGTGAGCCACCGCGCCCGGCCTGAAAGGTCTTAAGAGCCTGCTCACCCCGCACCCTAAAGCCTGCTAGGGACCTTCCCAGTCTTTCCCTTGGAGGGACGGGCCCCACACCCTGTCACCTGACAAGCCGCTCACTCTCAGAAGACCAGTGTGTGGGTCCTTCTATAGAGCTTTGCAGCTAAGCTCTGAGGGGAAACAGATGATACAAAAACAAGCCCAGGAGAGGAGACTGTTCCAAAGTGAAAAAAATCTTACCTGTTCCAGCAGCCTCCAGGCCCAACTTCTCTCCCTGACTTTGTTCTCAGGGATTGTTCTGAGAACTCCTGACTTTAAAGCCCAAGGGTGTGGCCAGCTAAAGTTCTCCTCCCTGCGACCCACCAGGAGATGCAATCAGGCTGGGACAGAAGGTGTGGAGCGAAGTTGGCTGCTCTGCTTTGGATCAGGGATAGTGGCTCTCATAGCATCTTCCCAAACTGACTTTTGTACCTGTTTCCTATTTTCAGACCCTTCAGGACCACTTGGCACCCTGGAGCACTGGGCTGGGGACCTCAAGGACAGCCCTGGAATTGGCAGATAGTGAAGGTGCAGCTGGGGATTTAACAGTGCCGGGAGAAAGATTTCAGGACCCCCAAAGGAATCAGCCTCAGCTGTGGACGCGCGGATTTACTAAACGGCTAGGGCGGTCCTGAAAACAGCCCTCCACAATCTGTCCTCAACCCCCCTTAGCTTTCCTGACCTCAGCCCCTGTCAGTTTCCCTCTTGCTGATGGCCATGTGACCTCATTGGCCTCTTCCTGGAATGAGCAGGGCCTCTGGCCTCAGGGCCTTAGCCCTGGCTGTTCCCACTGCCCGCCATGCTCTTCCCTCAGAGAGAGCCACCCTGCTCGCCTCTCACCCGTTCAGGTGGCCTTCTGAGGAAGGCCCTCCCAGTCTCCTGATTTGAAAATCTGACCTTAGCCAAGCGTGGTGGCTCGCGCCTTTAGTCCCAGCTACTCAGGAGGCTGAAGCGGGAGGATCTCTGGAGCCCAACAGTTTGAGGACAGAGCGAGCTATGATGACACCACTGCACTTTAGCCCGGGGAACAAAGCCAGAGACTGTCTCTAAAAGAAAATAAATAAATAAATAAATAAAATAAAATTCTGACATCCCCCCTCCAGGGGCGCTGCATCTCGGCTTCTCTGTTGACTGTTGCTCTGGCCCTGACCACTATCTGACATGTTCTATGGGGTGCTTTTTAATTTTTTTTTTTTTTTTTTGTCTACATCCCCCACTTAGAGAACTAAGCTGCATGAAGGCAGGGAGTTAATGCTATTTTGGGCGCCACTGTGCTGCCAATACCTAGAATAGCACCTGGCACACTGGAGGTATTTAGCAAATATTTGCTGAATGAGTGAATGAATGGACCGTGAAGAGACAGCCTCGTGCTCGCCAACCAAACATGAAGAGCTGTCACCCACCATGTGCCAGGCCCTAGGGACACGTTGCTCGCACTGACTCAGCCCGTGCTCACTCCGCCCTCGGAGGAGGTGGTGGCCTGCCAGAGCCTGTGCCCTTAACCACTGGCCCAGGCTGGGGGAGGACGCAGTTCCAAGACAAGTCCCCGGTGCCGCTCCATCAGGCTCCTGTCCCTGAACCCCTCCCTAGAGAAGCGATTCTGGGCTCCAGTTGAGAGAGCTACGAGGGCCCGCCGGGCTCGTTTATTCCACTCCACTGTTTCACAGATGGACAGACAGAGTCCCCAGGAGGGAAACAGCCTTGTCCATGGCCACAGGGAGCACGCGGCAGTCGCCCACCAGCGGTAAGAAGCTAGCTTCAGATGGTGACTCTGCCACTTAACCGGGTGACACCAGGCCAGCTCCTTAAACTCTGAGTCTTGTTTGTAAAATGGGGATAGTACAGATAATCTCAAAAACAACTGAACCCAGACGCAGTCATGAGTAAGAGGAAGATGTTGCTACTACAGGATTACTGCTCTCAGGAGCAGAGCAGAGTTCAATCCAGGCCGCCTGCCCTGGACTCCTCTGAGCACCACAGGCTGCATCCCCGGCTCTTTCCTTCCTCTGGAGGGGCCACCGCCAGCCCCTTTGTTGGGGGACTGGGGGCTCAGAGGTTTGCAAACCCGGCTGGGCCCGGTAAGGCACGACGAGCCTTGCCAATCCTGGGCTTGGCTCTCGGAGGCCCTGCAGGAAGCTCCTGCTATGTCTCTGCCAAGACCCCTGAGGGTCAGTGGCCCACACAGTCTCCAGAAGTCCCCCAGGCCTGCCAGGCTGGAGATGCTGCCCTGGCGCATCCTCCTTGTCCCCAGGCCCTTCCGTGATATTCCGCCCACCCCGACTGCTCCCAGGGCAGCGCCTCGCCCCCGCCTCTCCCTTCAGACGCTTCTCCGGGTGACCTCACCGCTTGGCCATGCCTGGTCAGGCCGATCCGGGCAGTGGTTCCTCCCTCCTCCTCCATCCTCAGCAGAGGGGCGGCAGGGCGGGGTGGCCAGGCCCCAGTTTGAGTCCCGGGTCAGTCACTGAGTTTCCGCGGGACTTCAGAGAATCCACAGCCCTCCTCTGGGGGGGCTGGACAAGGTGTCTTCTAAAGCTCTGTCTCCCCATCTGCAAGCTGAGGGCAGGGCTGGAGGGGGCACTGCGCTGAGACAGCCTCTGAGGTGACGCAAGTCCGGGCTCCGTGGAAAGGGTTCTCCCTCGCACCCCCACATTCAAAACAGGAGCATTTCTTGTCAGCTCTCCCTCCCAACCGTATTCCCAAGCCAGCCTCCTCTCACCGCGTGTCTTTCATTGCATGCCGCAGCGGCCTGCTGGCCAGTGAGGTACGGCCTCAGCTACAGAAAATGCACCAGAGGCTCCTTCTTCCTTAGCGTGAAAGCCACATTCTTTCCCAGGGCCTGCCTCAGACCTCATTTCAAACCCCGCTCCCCCTCCCGGTCTTCTTTCCCTTCCTCTGACCTCAGGGCCTTTGCACTGGCTGTTCCTCTGCCGAGAACTATCTCCCTCCTCCCGGCCCCTAGTCTTCAGTGGCTGCCTCCTACTCATGGCCCAGATCACCACTCAAAAGTCACCTCCTCACAGAGGCCTTCCTTGACCACACAGTCTTGAGTGGGCTTCCTTCCCGTCGGTCCTTCTCTCCTGGGGATTCCCTGTTTCGTTTTCTGTATGGTGCTTACGACTGGCTGAGAACATTAACTTGTTTCTTTTTCATGCTCTTGAACATAATAAGCTCTGAGAGAGAGAGAAACCCCTCTGGGTGCTCCTGTGGGCGCCCCATGAACACTTGCGCAATGAGCGGTGTTGGCTACGGTCCTGGGGTCGGAGGCAGGGCCTAGCACTTTCCAACCCTGGTCCAGAGCATGCCTAACAGCCTTCCCTCAGGGATGGGACTTGTCTTGGGGCTCCCCGCTTCCCATGGTGGGGTCTCCCTCCCTATCCCCTGGGGCTAGAGGTGGGAAAACCCCCTCAGTCTTGCCCCGGGGTCTCATTTGGGCACACAACTCCCAGAGGATCCAGGACCACCTGTCATGTGTCCTGCAGGCGCAGGGAACACCAGCAAGTCCCCCAGCAACCCCAGAGGGCCACCCTGCCCTGCCTTGGCTCATCCCATCTGCTTCCTTCCTTCAACCTGGCCTGTCACCTCCTCCCCATCCCTTTGGGCTCAGCTGACCCCCTCTGCTCAGCACAGCGTCCCTTGTTTGTGCTGCTGCCGTCTCTCTCCAAAACTTGCTGCTTCCTTCATGCTCTGGGAAGCGCGGGATCCCCATTCCCGGGACGCACAACCACTCATTAGCTGGGCTGCGGAATTACGATGATTGCTGCGACTAATAACCCCGATTCCACAACAACACTCTGCATAGTTGGTGCGACTCATCATCTCCTTGCCACATCACACGTTCATCCACAAACATTTCCTGATGCCAACTCCGTGCAGGGCCTGAGACGTCTGTGCTGGACCCAGCTTGCCAGGAGTTGGCAATCCAACTGGCGAGGCCGACTATACACAAGGATAAAGATGGGCTATCAATATTAGAGAGAACATGCTAGACAGTGACTGCCAGAGGACAGATCTGTGTGGCTTGGGATCGGTGGGGGCACCAAGGCCTGGCTGGCAGCCCCTCCCCGCCACCAGAGCATCCTATGATGTGAGCAGCTACAGTTTTGTTTACAAGAAGCACCGCACAAATACAGCATAGAGACAAGTCCCTAACCGCACCCCCAATGAGACTGCCTCCCTAAGCTGTGTCAGCAGAGAAATCCAGGAGTTGACACTGGGGTGGACGGGAGGCTGAGGGGCTTGAAATTAAGGTGGGATTTGAATTGGGGGGAGATGGCAGGCTGGGGGAAGGAGCAGCCCCAGCAAGCGCTCTGTGGTAGGAACCTCAGGTATTAGGGGTGGGGGGTCCACTGTGGGGAGAGCAGCCAGACGCCACCCAGGATGCCCCTCCCTCGGGGGAGAAGCCGAAGAGAGGAGGCGGCAGGGAGGGTCTGCCGTGAGAGGGAGCCAGCGGCTTCGCTCAGAGCAGCGGAGAGTTCTGCCTGTGGACGGGAGAGGAAGGGAACGAGCATTTGCTGCGTGTGCGACGTGCCAGGCTCCACACTGCGCACTCTGTACCCACGCTGCTTTGACTCTGCAACAGCCCTGTGAGCTGGAGATCGGTCCGCCTGTTTTACAGGTCGAAACCCAAGGTCAGGGAGTTTAAGAGAATCCGACCTAACATTCATAGCGGTTACGAAGGAGCCCAATAGACCTTTCTGGATGCACCCTGGAGCCCCACCCTGCCTTGTCTGGGCCCCGCCACCTTAGCCTCTCCCTCAGTGTATGCCCACCTGGGCCTGCCCTCAGGACAGCACGCGTCTGCTCACCCACTCTGGAAGCATCTGGGGTATTCTGGGGACCACTAAGGCAGCTGTCTCTGAAGTAGATGCCTGCACCCCAGCAAGTCACTAAGTGGTCTAGTGGGGTGTGGGAAGAAAACAATCAGAATTTGTATTCTTTAGGTTTCAATCTTAGCCTTCTAACTATTCTATTTTAGTGTATGTTTTAGAATGCACATATCAACACAGCAGAACATATATACCTAGTTATAAACAAGTAAATATACATTTGGGTACAAAATGCATGCTCGAAAGCATGTTGGCGGATGGGGTATGCGACCACAGTTCGCACTGGGGCTGGAGACTCCTGCGATGAGTTCTCACTTGAGATGCGGCCGTGGTCAAGGCTCTGCTTCAACAACTAGTTCAAATCCTTCATCGGCTACTTCAGTTCTGGGCCACGTGGCTGGCTGAGTTTACAGAACCTTCCTAAGCCTTTGTTTCCTCATCTCGGAAGTGGAGGTGGCAGCAGCACTGACCTCAGGTGGATGAAAAGAGATGATGTGCTGCATAGAGCCTGTAGCCCCGAGCCAGGTGCATGAATATAGACGCAGCAATTATTAATTCAGCTACAGGGAGCAGAGCCAGGCCTGGATGGGCCTGGTGGTGGGTCCAGAGGTGAAATGCACATGGGCCCTGCCCTGGCAGAGCTCACCTACCCAGCGAGACCCAGATACCAGAACTGGTCATCATAAATTAGTGCGAGCAGGGCTAAGACAGAGATCAAGATGTCAACAGACACGACACAGCGTAGGGATTGGCCCAGAGAGCCCTGTGCAGAAGACAACATAGAGATGTCTGAGAACGCAGACGTGTGTCAGACACCGTCTTAGGCTAGAGGGCAGCCTAACATAGCAGTGAGAGCAGGGCTGGAGGCAGACTGCCCCGGGCTGAGCCCTGGCTTCACCTGGGCAACTGACATAACCTCTCTGTGTCTGTTTCACCATCTGTAAAATAATAGTGTATCTATTTCATAGTATTGCTCTAAAGCACTTAGAACAAGAGGCTGGCAAATGAGGCACTCAGTAAGTACCGGCTATCAGTTTCTTGAACAGACACGTTGTAGAGCTGTGAAAGTTGCAGAAAGTGTTTCCCAGGCCCAAGGAAGGGACTTGATTCTGGGTCTTGGGGCTAATTGTTATTCTAAATAACTAAAAATTGTGACTATGCAATGAACCACCTCCAATTTTATGTGAATTGGCTGTCCCATTCTGTTTCAGAACACCAGAGACCCCTGAATACCCAAGTGCTAGGGGAGCCTGCTATCCCTGGTACAGTCCCAGGTGGCAGGCTGGGCAGAAAGGAGGGGCCTCAGAGGCTCACGGCCCCTGTGAGATGGTCCTAACACTCAGGCACTCCCACCAGGGCACAGAGCCCTTTCTGTCACCCAGCAAGCTTGTGCTTTAGGTGCATGTCACAGGACATCCCAATTAGAAAACACAGAGCAACCCCCCAGGGTCTAGAAACAGGTGGCTCAGGGAAACGTGCCTTTCCCATCCTGCTGAGGTATGGCCACAGGTACCATCTGGTTCAGCTGACAACTGACCCAGAACCCCCCTCTGAGGATGGCCAGAGAGTTAAGAAAATGAGGGGTCAGGGTGGAGGTACATGATCAGAGATTGAACAGGTCCCTCAAAGTGGGAGGAAGGCCTGGCTATCTGTCCACGGGCAGGCCTAGGAAGTAGGCAGATGGGGAGTTATTATCCCCATTTCACAGACGAGGAAATGGAGGCTCAAAGAACAGACTGCAGCTGATGACTCAACCCTGACATCCTCCACTCCCCCACTGAGTAGTCTGGTGTCGAGACCCCAGGGGAGTCAGGAGCCCTGGGGCGCAAACCTACTCCATCCACTGCTCCTCCTGTGCATCTTGAACAAATCATCCGTCTTCTGTGCATCAGTTTCCTCATCTGTACGAGGAGTTGGTTACCAAACTCCATCTACACCCCTGCCCCCCCTTCTTTCAATCTCCTCACTCCGAACCTCTTCCAGAGGCTCATCCCAAGGGGTTGACCCATCTGGGGGCCTGGAGGTCACTGGCCCTGCCTCAGGGCCCCTGTATGTGCCTGGCCTACAGAGTGGATGTGGACCATTCCTACTGGCTCGTGTCCACCTGCCCCAGACCCAGAGACATCTCCATTCTGGGGGTTTTTCCAAGAGTTCACCTATTCCCCAGCTCTTCCTGTGCTCTGGTCCCTTAGCCGCTTCAGCTGGTTCAAATCCCCCGGGTTTGATTCCCAGTCAGGGGAAAAAAAAACAAATTCCTCCTTCAAACCCACAAACAAGTCCACCTTTTTTCTGCCAAATCCGTGGCGGCAGCAGTGGTGGCAGTTCTACATAAATTAGCTCCTTTAATCCTCACAATACCCTGGGGAAGTAGCTCTATATACCCATTTCCCAGATGTGAAAACTGATGCTTAGAGCAAAGGTCTTTCCCAAGACCCCCCTGTTGCGGGTGGAGGTCTTGGCCTGTTTTTTCTGTTACACCTCCCTGTCTCCCCTCAGTCCCTTCCCCACAAGTGTTCAGAATGGCACCCAACTACGGCCAATCCCTCAAAAGTAACATTATGCAGCCATTAAAAATAATGATTACACATACACAAATGACTAATAGCACAAAAAAATGCTTACGACACAATGTTAAGAGATGAAAGCAAGACAGAAATTGTGGATCCCTTATGACAAAATGATATTAAAATGATGGGGCATGGAAACAAGCCTGAAAGCAAGTGCACCAAACATCTAGGAGGTTTTGCTTGTGTCCTAGAACCACAGCGACTCCTTTCCTATTTTCTTCCACTTGCCAAATAGCGCACGTTACTTTTACAACGAAGAAAAGGCACCGAAACAATAATAATAACAATACATTCGTGGTTGAAATATACGGAAACTGCTGCTTCCTCTTCAACTTGCTCTCCCTCAAGTCCCTCCAAAGCCTGCGTTCCAGGACAACGTGACTATAACCAAGAGACAAGCAAGGAGTTTGGGGAGCAACCAGCGTCTACAAAGACCCATGCCCACCTCCTTCTCTCCTTTGCGTGGGGACCCCCACCCCTACCCCAGCTCCTGCTGGCTCTCACCTGACACTTGCCGGTCGGCCTCCTAGACGCGAGATGCGCACACCTGTCCCTCCAGGTGAGGACTCGGTTAGGGAGGAGGCGCGCGCGCAGGGAGGAGGCAGCCGGCCGGGGGCGTGGCCGTGGCCGTGACGTCACTCCAGCCCCGCCCCAGCTTCCTGGCCCCGGGAGGTTCGCAGTTGTCGTGCTTGCGGGGTGAGCTGCCGGGACACTTCTCCCGACTCGCACGCCCCGGCCGGCTGGGGCCTCCCTCCAAGCGCAGCCCTCGGGGGTGGGCGACTGAAAGGGGAGGTTCTACTCCTCCAGCCAGAATCTGAGGAAGAGCTGGGGTCCCCATCCTCCCACCCCCAGTTTAGTAGAACTGTACAGATTCAGATCATGAGGAATCAGGAATAACCTGGAGGGACGGAGGGGGCCTCTGAACTAAGTCCCTGAGAGTTTCCTCCTCTTTGCGCCTCATTCTCTGCCCTTCCTCTCCCGTCCCTCCTCGGCCGCTCCTGGTTTCCGTAGGACCTGACACCTATGCTCAGGAAACTGTATCCGACTGTTTGGGTATTATCTGAGATTGTTTGTATTTAGCGAAATATTTCTGTTGAAAATGCAGTGGTGGAAAGATTCCAACAACCCGAGAGCTTTAAAAACGTGTTAGCCTTGGAACAGCCATTTCGTTTCTGGAAATCTATCCTAGGGAAGACATGCGGAATACCTGTTCATTGTGGAGTCCTTTATAATGGGGAAAATTGGGACTAATCTAAGTGTCCAACAAAGGGGGATTGTTAACAGCACAAACGCACAGTGGAATATTATGCCAGCATTGAAAGTTCTGTTTACGAACAGCTTACAATAATATGAGGAAATATGTTATAATATTTGGAGAATAAAAGCAGAATGCCAATGTGTGGTGACAGCAAGGGTCACAGCTGCAGTTAAAAGCAAAACCATTTATGCACAGGAAAGAGCACAGAAAGAAAATGTTTACTGTAACAATTTCTGGGTGGCGGCAATATGAGGCTTGGTTTTTTATTTTTCTGTTTTCCTGCATTTTCAACATCTAATGGGCTTATATCACTCTGATAAAGTTCCTTTATTTCTTAAAAAACCTTCCATTAATTGAGCACCTACTATAATCTAGGATAAACCCCTTTCATGTAATCCTAGCAATAACCCCGAGGTAGGAATTATTGTTTTCCTGATGTAACAGATGAGGAAATAAAGGTCTGAGAGGTTGATTTCAAGGTCACATGAGTAGAAAGGGCCAGAGATAAGCCTCTGTTCTAAGGCCAAGGGAGCTTCCTGATTGGCCACCAGGCGAAAAGGGCCACCAGCCTCAGCTGGGCTAAAGGGAGTCTGGGAGGGAGGCTTGTCCACCCTTGGGCAACAACTTTAAGGGGAGGAAGGGTGAGAGGAAACCACAGAGTGTGTACGGGGAAGAGTCCGAACCCCTCCCTCCCACCCAGGAGGCTTTCAGGCAGCCACTGCCGCCCAGGAAGGACCCAGGGAGGACAGAGCTTCTCAGAGGGTAGAGAAGGCTGAGGGGTCTGCTAGTTCAGCCCCCTCATTTAATTTTGTAGTTTAATATATTTTTCTGATTTCTTTTGTTGTTGTCATTGTTGTTGTTGTTTTTGAGACAGAGTCTCACTGTGTTGCCCTGGCTAGAGTACTAGAGTGCAGTGGTGTCATCATAGCTCACTGCAGCCTCAAACTCCTGGGCTCACAAGGTCCTTCTGCCTCAGCCTTCTGAGTAACTGGGGCTACAGGCGTGTGCCACTGTGCCCAGCTAATTTTTGTATTTTTAGTAGAGACAGGATCTCGCTCTTGCCCATGCTGGTCTCCAATTCCTGAGCTCAAGCGATCCTCCTGCCTTGGCCTTCCAGAGTGCTAGGATTACAGGTGTGAGCCACCAAACCTGGCCTACATTTTTCTGATTATAAAGGCAGTATATATTTATTGTAGAACATTGGGGAAATCAATAAAATACAAAGAAGAAAATAAAAATGCAATTGGTTTATTGCTGTACATTTTGTTATGGGAATTTAAAAATATACTAAAAAGTAGGCCAGGCATGGTGGCTCATGCCTATAATCCTAGCGCTCAGAGGCCTAAGCGGAAGGATCACTTGAGTCCATGAATTTGAGGTTGCAGTGAGCTATGATGATGCCATTGCACTCTAGTCAGGGTGACAGAGTGAGATTCTGACTCAAAAAATAATATATATATGTACATATACACACACACACACTAAAATGTAGAGGGACTAGTGTGATGAACCCATATACTTAATGAACCTAATGCACTAATTTTCAAAAATTATCAACATTTTTCCTTCTTGTTTCATCCATCACACACACACACACACACACACACACACACTTTTTTTTTTTTTTTTTTGAGACAGAGTCTCACTTTGTTGCCCGGGCTAGAGTGAGTGCCATGGCGTCAGCCTAGCTCACAGCAACCTCAAACTCCTGGGCTCAAGCGATCCTACTGCCTCAGCCTCCCAAGTAGCTGGGACTACAGGCACGTGCCACCATGCCCGGCTAATTTTTTCTATATATATTTTAGTTGTCCATATAATTTCTTTCTATTTTTAGTAGAGACAGGGTCTCGCTCTTGCTCAGGCTGGTCTCGAACTCCTGACCTTGAGCGATCCACCCGCCTCGGCCTCCCAGAGTGCTAGGATTACAGGCGTGAGCCACAGCGCCCGGCCACACACACACACTTTTTTAAAGGAAATTCCAGATATCATATCATTTCACCTATAAAAACTTCAATAAATATCTCTAACAGATATGGACTTTGTTAAAAAAAAAAATGAACATACAAACACACACAATACCATTATCATACCTAGCAAAAGTATAATAACACAATTTTTTAATTAGATCATTTTACCATCCCATCCATGTTAAAATTTCTCTAATTTGTCTCCACAATACCTTGTCTTTTCACAGTCAGTTTGTTTGAATCACGATCTACTCAAGGTCCCCATATTGTATCTGGTTGACATATAGCTCTTAAATCTATCTCTCTCTGTCTTTCATTGAGATATAATTCACACACCACAAAATTCACCAGTTTAAAGTCTGCACGTTGGTAGCTTTTAGTATATTCACAAGGTTTGCAACTATTACTACTAATTCCCTAAAATTTTATTGTCTAAGAAAGAAACTTCGTGCCCACTAGTAGTCACTCCCCATGTCTGCCCTCCCCCGGCCCCTGGGGACCACTGATCTACTTTGCCTCCGTGGATTTGCTGATTCTGGACATTTCATGTAAATGGATTCATACAGTGTGTGGTTTTTGTGTCCGGCTTCCTTATTTCAGCACGATGTTTTCGAGGTCCAGCCACGCTGCAGCGTGTGTCAGGACCTCATTCCTTCCTGCGGCTGAGTAAGATTCCAGATGGAGTTTCCTATGGTCTGGATTTGTCTGACGGCATCCTTGTGGGGTCTTTTAACATGTGCCACTGTGCCCTGTATTTCCCATAAACTGGTAATTAGATGTACACTCCAGGGACCGGTGGCTTGATCAGATTTAGATTCAATGATTTTATCAAGAACCTGCCGTAGATGATGTTGTGTCCTTCCTAGTGCTTCAGAGCAGGACGCATAGTGTCGGGCTGTCCTGCCTTTCAGTGACGTTAGGTTGATCAGTGGCTTTAGGTGTCGTTAGCCTCATTCTCCTGTTATACAGTTTCCCATCTAGTTCACCCTTCAGTTGGTAGATGGGGAAACAGGCCAAGAGGAGAAGCCACCTGCCCAAGGTCCCAGCACTAGTAAGAATCAAAGCTGCCACGTAGTGGGCCCTTGCTCTGTGCCTGGCTCCGCGCTAGGAACTTCACATGAGCTGACTCGTTTAATCTTCTCAACAGCCCTTTGTGGTTGGCTTTATATTATGTTTGTCCTTTTCAAATGAGGAAACTGAGGCCCCAAAGGGTGAAGGGACCTGCCTTTGACGAGTCACTTGGTGAGTCGTGTCAGGAGATTCTGGAGGACAGAGAAACAGGAAAACACAGTTCTTACTTTGATAAATACAGATATAGACCATGTGACCCGAGCCATAGTGAGGAGATGGGAGTCATGGAAGTCTTCCGAGAGGAAGCATTACTACAGCTGGGTCTTTATGTATGTGTAGGAGTTTGCCATGGGAGTAAAGGCAGAGGCATGGGCCCACCATCTGAGTAAGGCCCGAGGTGTGATTTGGGCTGTGGCCAATGACTTCATTCCCCACTACCTCTCACAGATGCCTGCCCTTGGGCAGGAGGAAGAGGAAGAGGGTGTGGCTTGGCCTGTCGCATACTCAGAGTGTGCAGACATTGTTCCAGAGTGAGGAGTGCAAAGAGCACTGGACCAGGAGTCTGAAGATGGGGTTCCATGGACTGTGGGAGAGGCCTGGTGCTGTACCCAGGCGTGGTCCCTGCCCGTGAAGGCCTAAAATAAATGATGGAGATAGACCTGGGGGTCAGTGGCTCCTACCCTAGAAAGGGGAGAGGCCGTCCAGCCCCCTTCTAGCTCCAGCTCCAAGATTCCGACCAGAGGGGTCCATGTCAGATACCTGGATCATTGAGTTGGAAAGCACTCAGCAAACCCCAACTCAGAGTGCCCATTGTCATACATGTGTATTTGCTTCTTTTTCATTAGAAACGGGTCTCGCTCTGTCATCTAGTCTGGAGTACAGTGGTGTGATCATAGCTCACTGCAGCCCCTAATTCCTGGGCTCAAGCGATCTTCCCACCTCAGCCAAGTAGCTGGGACTATAGGTTCGCACCACCATGCCCAGCTTACTTTTACATTTTTGTAGAGACAAGGTCTCACTATTTTGCCAGGCAGGTCTTGAACTCCTGGCCTCAAGTGATCCTCTCACTCTGGCCACCCAAAGAGCTTGGATTTACAGGCATTAGCCACTATGCCTGGCCTGTATTTTGCTTCCATGAACGTAGAATATCTCTAGAAGGATCCAGAAGAAAAATACTTGCAAGTCATGCTTTCTTTGATATATAAAGAACACCTAGAAATCAATAAGAAAATACCAAAAATATAATATAAAAATGACTAAGAATAGTAACAGACTATTCACAGGAAAGGAACTAGAAAGGTTTCTTAAATGCAGGTAAAGATGTCAGCCTCGGCCGGGCGTGGTGGCTCACGCCTGTAATCCTAGCACTCTGGGAGGCCGAGGTGGGCGGATCGTTTGAGCTCAGGAGTTCGGGACCAGCCTGAGCAAGAGCGAGACCCCACCTCTACTAAAAATAGAAAGAAATTATATGGACAGCTAAAAATATATATAGAAAAAAATTAGCCGGGCATGGTGGCGCATGCCTGTAGTCCCAGCTACTCGGGAGGCTGAGACAGAAGGATCGCTTGAGCTCAGGAGTTTGAGGTTGCTGTGAGCTAGGCTGACGCCACGGCACTCACTCTAGCCTGGGCAACAGAGTGAGACTCTGTCTCAAAAAAAAAAAAAAAAAAAAAAAAAAGATGTCAGCCTCATTCAAACTAAGAAAAATGCAAATTAAATTTTGCATTTAATTTAGATTCCACTCTCCCCTGTTGGGTGGAGAGAGAGAAAAAATCTCCGCAGCACACTGATGACGAAGCTCTAGGGAAACAGGCACCTTCGCAGGTGGGAGGGTAAATTAGCACAGCCCCTAGGCAGGACAATGGCCATGTCTATCAAAATGACAACAGCGCATTTCCTTCGCCCCAGGAATTTGGAATCCAAGTTATTTATCCCACAGGTATAACCACACCGGAGGAAAATGGCCTATGACGAGGGCTATTCATAGCAGTGTGTGTCAGCGGGGGACTGAGAAAACCATCACAGAACGTTTACGCAGAGGAGCACGAGGAAGTGGCTGCAAATGGATGAGGAAGCTCCTTCCGTACAAACGGGGCAAGATCTGCACGGAGCATTGTTCAGTGCAAAAAGCAAGGCTCAGAGGAGAGAACGTACAGAGTTTGCGACTGTTGCTGTTACAGAAACGGCAGGGAGGAGGGAGGACGTGCAGCCCTCTCTCCTGTGTGTTAATACATTGCAGGGCTGTCTCTGGCCGGCAGTATAGCAGGCAGGGCCTGCGGAGGTTCCCTCCAGGAGAGGAACTGGGTGGCTGAGGACAAAGAGGAAGGGAGGGAGACTTTTTACCAAACCCTCTTGGATAACGTATGAATTTCGATCTACGTGAAAGTATTTTTCATTCCAAAAATTAAATTAAATTAAAAGTTTAAGTGTCTGTTTTACAGAGAGGGAAGCTACGTGGGTCAACAGAGTTTGCAGGCCGGGGTGAAGGAGGGCATGGGGGAAGGCAGAAAGGAGAGGGAGGGGACGGGCCACTGAGCGTCCTCGGTCAGGCACTGTCCTCGGTTCCCTGATTTAATCTTCATAGCTGCCTCCCCATTTTTCAGATGAAGAAACTGAGGCTCAGAGTGGGAGAAGGAGCCCCTGGGCTCGCAGGGGGAGCCGGCGTCCAGTTCCCATCATTGGCCCTCCCCCAGCCCTGGTACCAGGTGATGCCACCCCCAGCTGGCAGGCAGGTGTGACCAATTTCTCATTTAACTGGCGCCAGACTTCTTCAGCCTGAGCTTGCTGGTCATTTGACCAGAGTGGACTATTGTTTCTCTAAATTACACTTTATTTAAAAAAGAAAAAAAAAAAAGGCTAAGCCGATTGAAGAGTGGTCACAGGACTGGGGGTTTCCGAGCTAGATTGTCAGGGACGTGACCCAACTGGCCCCCTCACTGGATTATCCGGGGAGTTTACTTTAAATTTAGCAGCATTGGATCCACTGGCTTTCTGAATAGATGTGGCAAGAAATTCAATTAACTCATTCTTTGACTAAATTAACAGGATTATTTCTCTAAGTGAATCATGGCCGTTTCTTCTGACACTGAATTTCTCCCCTCTCGGAAGCTTCTCCAGAACTTTCTGGGAGGCCTGGGTCAGATGGAAGCTCCTGCCACCTCGGCAGCCAAGGCCAAAGGCGGCTTCCTCCTCCGTCGGGCCTGGAGCTCGTTCCTCTGGGAGCCCCTAGACACCCCCGCCCCCACTGGGCTTCCTGGTCCACACTGGGGGCAGCGAGGTGTCCCAGCACTGATTCTCCAGCAGGCTGTCACCCTCTGGGGACAGAGACTGTGAGGTTCACCTGTGTCCCAGCGCCTGGCAGAGAACTTGGCCCAGAGCAGGGGTTCAGGCCAGGGCAGGAATGAATGGCGTCGACCTCAAGCCTTCTGATTCCAAGGCCACAGGACCCAAGCTGCTGCCCCCACCTAGCTGGGACATTCAGCTTGGTTCTTCTCTCAGAAAAGAGCGGTGGTTTCCACGGGACCCACGGCCACCCACCACCCCACCCCCTTCCAACCAGCACCCACAAATACTCGCCTCCGAAGTGCACTTTACAAAGAGCTCTCACCCTCTCTGTAACCTCAGAGCAGTCCATGGCTGTGGGGGGCCCCTTTCCTCTCTTACAGCCGAGGGCCGAGGGCCGGGGCTCTGAGAGGGGCGGGGCCTTGCCCGAGCTCACACGCCAGTGGGCAGGGAGGGTCGGGGCTCTGGGCTCCCGGAGGGTGGGAGAGATGGTAGGGGGGCCTCATCCTGTGCTAGGGGATCTGGGCTCACAGGGCACAGGGGCCTGAGCAGAGCTGGGGCAGCCCGAGGTCAGAGAGGAGTCCCCGCACTCCTGGGAGATGAGGAGGTGGTCGGCGGGGAGTGGGAGGAGGCCATGGACGTGGACTCATTCATCTAAACCCCCGCAGATCTGAGGGCCTGCCAGGGACGCCCGGTGGGACACCAGCCTGCCGCTCTCAAGAGCTGCACGGTCAGGGGTGGGGAGAGGCAGGGAGGCCACTCAGCCTTGCCTCGCAGGACGCAGGACGAGAAGGCTACAGAGGAGGGAGAGGGCAGCTCTGCCCGGGACGGTGGCCAGAGAGTCGTGCAGGGAAACGATGATTCTACTGGCCAACACCTGCCGAGCGGCCACCGCGGGCCCCACTCTGTTCTGAGTGCTGCTCATTTTCTGCCCCGGGAGGCCGCTGCTATCGGCACCCCCACTCTGGTGGCAGAGGTCAGGGACTCGCTCAAGGCCACATGCTGGCTTTGACCCGAGGTAGGGAGGCTCCAGGGCCTGGCCCTTGACCTCCGCTGTCTCAGAGCACACAGGACCCCCAGGCAGGGGACAGCTGGAGCAAACTGGAGGGGCCATGAGGGGGCGGCTCTCGGAGGGCAGGATTTTGGTTCATTTTTGCTTTTTGCTTAGAGATCGAGGGAAGAGCAAGCTGAAGGTGAGCAGACTCGGTTCGAGCCCCAGCTCGTGTGCTCACGACGGTGCCTCCCTGACCTCTGCTCCAAGCCTCGGCTTCCCGTCCGTAAAGCAGGGAAAAGAATCCTGCCTTGCAGCTTCCAGAGCTAAAACCCAATGCCTGGTGTGCGCCAGGTGCTCAGTAACGTGGGGCCCCTGTCCTCCCTTGCACCCCCGAGGAGGTGGCGGCACAGGGGAGTCTGGGAAGGTCTTCTTGCCCAGCCCACCTGCGTACAGGGAGCAGGCAGCGGTCCCTGGCCAGCGGCACCTCCGGAAGAGGAAATTCTTCGGACTTCTTGATGATGACAGGGATGGGGAGGATGGTGATGATGAAGAGGATGGCGGTGGTGACGAAGCTCCAGCCCCTCCCTGCCATACCAGGAGGCCAGCGCAGTCTCAGCTAAATGCTGAGCATAGCTCTGGGGGTGTGTGAGTGAGTGCGAGCACCCAGCAACTCTGCCGTGGGGCTGATGACCTTGGCCCTGGCACCCGACTGTGCCCCACCCGCAAGTCATGGCCCTGCCAATTCCCTCTGCCCCACCCTTGCTACTCTCTGGCAGGGCACATCCCGTGTGGCTGACTGTCCAGGAGGCCACATTTCCTAGAAGGTTGTAACCAAGGCCCAGCGAGGGGAGATACTTCCCTGAAGTCACACAGCAAATCTGGAGCAGGGCAGGAGGAACCCAGGCTCCTGACCCGGCCTGGCTGTCTCTGCCAGCCCCGCTTCCTCCTGCTGAGTGAGGAGGCGGGACAGGAAGGTCGCACCAAACCAACCCCTCGGCAGCCGCCAGCTGAGCCCCTACTGTGTGCTGGCACCAGGAAGGGCCTGGAATTTGTTAAGACAGGGCCTTTGGGGAAGGTGTACCCACGAGCACCTTCTGTGTACCCACGAGCACCTTCTGCAAGAGACACTCAGAGGACAGAGCAAGGCCAACCTGGCGAGATGGGAAGTGGGGGGAGGGCAGTGGAAGAGGGGACAGGCAAGGTGTGGGCCCCGGAATCTAGGCGGGAGCAGAGACTCCTGCGTGGCCGCTCCTTGAGGCTGCCGTAAGTGCCCACAGGGCTAGTTCAGGGTCTGGCACATGGTGGGGGTCCAGTCACCCTCAAGGAGTGACGGAGAGGAGAGGCGCCAAGAGCCTGGGCACCAGAACAAAGCCTCTGGCTTGTGTCTTGCAGACCACAGGGGTCCTAGGAGGCTTCTGGCAGAGGACAGACCTGAGGGTCTTCCCGGGCAGCAGGGGTGTGTGACGGCTGGGGCAGGGGCTGTAAGGCTCCCTGAGCTATGGCGCCCCAGAGGTCGTGTGAGCTGGCAGGGTCTTGTCCAGCGTGACTCTGGGTGGGGAGGGTGGGAGGTACCGGCCCCTGGCAGAAAGACGTGGGGAGTGTGTGTGTTGGCTGTGCCCTGCCTGCTGGGCCCTGCCACCCCCACTCCCTTCCCCTTTTATATTCTGTGACCCCCTTTCAGTGACCTTGCCTTTCAAAGACACTCTCACACCCCTTTCCCAGCTCTGGGGACTCCCTTCTCTCTGCTTTATCTACCCAATTCCTGCTCCTTTCTTTTTAATTTTTTTAATGAAGATAATTTTTTAAATCGTGGTAAAACATCCGTCACGTAAGCGTGTGTTCTGCGGCACTCAGTACACTCACACCGCTGTGCTCCCGCCACACTGGACGCGCAGAGGGTCCCGCGGGAAGCGCTAGGCCTGCTCCCCCGCCCCAGCCCCAGCCCAGACACAGGCAGCGGCCCCACGAGGGCTTCTCACCCAGCCTCCTGCTTCCAGAACGGCTTCCGGTCTGTCCAGAGGAGGAAATTCCATGATGATGATGATGGTGGTGGTGATGAAGGGGAGGAATCTCTGGCTCTCCCACTAACGTTTTTCTCTGGCCAGGGCAGGCTCTGGACACCGGGGTCACATCTGTCACCACCCTCTGCCAAGGCTGGGCACAGCCTGGGTGTGGCAGGAGAGGACTGCAGCTCTGTCACCATGATGGCACCTGCTCCTGTCCCTGCCCCCCACATGGCCCTGGGGAGCCCTGGTTGTCCCTGTCTGTGTTCTTCTTTCTCCCCCACAAAACTGGGGACCCCTGGGAAGGTGGCCTGGGGTGCTCCCCACCCCCCAGGTACCAGCAGTTGAAGGGTCTTCTCAGCCTCAGCCTCAGCCTCACTTTACAGTGAGGGCGCTGTTTGCACCGTCTGCCTGATGTCCCCAACACCAGCCCTGAACTTGCCACCTGAGTAGGCCAGAAGGGCTTTCTTTAGTATTTCTTGTTATGCAATAGGTGGGTAGGGCTGGGGAAACTGAGGCACAGGGCAGTGCCCTCACTTGCCCTGATCACCTAGAAACCCACTCCCTTTGCCTCTCTTTAGACTCTGGGGCCACATGGGGAAGCAGCCTACAGGGTCCCTGCCCAAGAGAGAGGGCGTGGGAGCCAAGCAGACCTGGCTTCAAATTCCACTCTGCTCACGGCTTCTGGCGGCCAGGGCTCCTTCCTCACCTGTCAGTAGGTGTGTCATGGTGCTGCCTCTGACTAGCTGGAGCACCCAGGGAGGCAAGCACCCCAGGGTGAGGCCAGGCTCGGGGCAGGGGCTCAGCAAAGATCCCCTCTGCCTTTTTTTCCAGCCCTGAGTTCTGCAGGAGACAGCCCCCTGGTGTAGACAGGCCTGGACAGAGGGAGGTTCAAGTCCTGGCCCTGCCTCTGACCCTCTCTGAACCTCGGTATCTTCATCTGCCTCTCATGGCTACTGTGCCATGCATGCAGGAGGCCTCATTCTCAGGGGCCGCAAAGGCCACCCCTAGCTTTGTCCCTGCCTCCTAAGGGGGCATGCAAGGGGCTGGCAAAGGCCAGCCCTGAGGACATTTTCGAAGGGGCAGAGGCAGGAGGCCCAGGCCAGGCCGCAGCAGACTATCGGGAGGTGTTGAAGCAGGGCTGTTCCCTGAGTCCAGGGCCCTGGAGCCTCTCCCTTCTGCTGTGCAAACGGGTCTAAACACAGAACAGACTCCAATTCCTCTTCCATTAACCATCCAACAAATGTAAGAGTGGGGGTTGCTCAGGCCTCAGACCTAGAGGAAGGCATAGGCCCAGCTCTGCCCTGTCTGCAGTGTGAGGGCGTGGGCAAATCCCTCCCCTTTTGGGCCTCAGTTTCCCCATCTGTACTTGGGGTTTCCACCTGAGACCTCAGGGGACTCACTTCCCTCTCCCGGCTTCTTGTCTCCAGCTGGCCGTGAGAAGCTTTTGTGAGACCAAAGTGGGACCACTGCTTTGTGAGCAGGGACACCGGGCACAAACGCCCCCCTCCATCTGTTACTAAAACTCGCTCAGGGTCAGATTGCTGGGGTCAAAAAGGCCCTTGCAGACAGCCTGGTCCATTTGGCAGATGGGGAAACTGAGGTTCCTAGGGTAAGCGGGCCTGTCTGGGTGGGGGAGGGGGGCGGTCCCAGCAGCCGGTGCTGCTGAGCCTGGAACGCGCCCTCCCTCCCCGCCGGGGCCAGGACCCAGGACTCGGGCGCCGCGCGCCTGCTGCCCCCGTGTGGCCGCCGCGGGTGCTGCGGGAGAGTCCCGGCCACGCGGGCGCGGGGCGCTCCTCGGTGCCACGCCCGGGGCGGACGCGGGCGTCGGGACCATTCGCAGAGAGAAGACCGCCCTGAGTGCCTGAGACTCTCGGGCCGGAGCCTGCGACCTGGAGAAGTGCCCTGAACGCGCTCACCGCCGAGCAGGAAACCCGGGACGCTTCTGGGAGGTGGTGTCACTTGAACGGGTGTGGTCAGGAGTGTTGTGAGCGCCCTGCCTCGGGGCAGTCCAGGCCAGGGATGAATTGGTGTCCTGTTCGAAAAAATAAGTGATCTTCCGAGACCCCCATCGTGTCTCAGAGCCCACCAGAGGGTCATCACCCCCCACCAGCACCCGCTGCCAAAATGTGCACCTGCTCTGCAGTTGACACTCTCTGAGCTGAACCAACCCGGACCTGCCCGTGGGAAGCCCGGAGCTTGGTGGCAACAGATGCCAGTTGGGGCACTTTACTGGCAGAAGCTACTGGACCTAGTAATTGCCTGTGGGGGCGAGAAAAGGAAGACTCCAAGGGCCTGCTCAGGACTCTGTTCCAGGAAACGGGGGTCCGTGGGGCTGGAAGGTGCTGGGGGGAGAAGCAGGGGGTGGGGGCCAAGCTTGTTTGGGGCCCTCTGAGCTGGAGGAGTGTGGGGAGGCAGGGGTGGGGTCCAGGAGGGGCTGGAGGTGTAGAGGCTCTCCCAGACTGGGTGTCCTCGCAGTTTCCCTGTGTGGCCTGCAAGGCTCCATCCGACAGGTGAGATCACAGAGCTCCAGGGAGAGAGGAAAGCAGGTCACCCACCGAGGATTGTCTTAGCTGACAGGAGCCCAGCTATCCCAGCCGCTCCGCAGCCCCTGGGACTTGGCTGCTGGGAGGCTCAGGCCCTTAGGGCAAGAGTCCCATGGAGAGGACAGGGCAGGGCAGGCTCTTAGCCCCAGTGGAGATTGATTCATTGGGTGGCCTTGGGCACATCACTTCATCTCTCTGGGACTCAGTTGCCTTACCTGTAATGATATGAAATGACTTCCTCCAGAAAGGTCGGAAGGATTAAATTAGATTTTTTAAAGTGTGAAAGTGCCAGTCTCAGCAGCCGGCACCCAGTAAGCCTGGTAGACAATGAGCTCTCCTTCCCCTTCTCCTTCTTGCTGGAACAATCCAGGAAGGCTGCCTGGAGGAGGCAGGCTTTGAAGGTAAAAGCCGATTCAGAGAGACCCAGAATAAGCACAGGAGCTGCTGCTGGGCTCCCCCACCCCTTGGAGACCCTGACACAAAGCCAGGGGTGTGGACCTTCTGCTGTAGTCTCAGCTGCCCTCCCAAATCGCAGAGCACCAGAAATACCAGCCCAAGAGATCTCTGCCTGAGAGTGGGGAGAGATAACAAGATCCCTTTCCCACTCTCCCACTCACACCCATTGGCCCCAAGCCTGGCCAGCGTATGTCTAAAAAATCGCCCTGATCCCATCGCCTCCGCTCTGGGCAAAGTCTTGTCTTCAGGAAGGAAACCACAAGTTATTGAAGATCCTGCTCTGCTCCCATCAGTACCTTGCCCCACCACGTGGCTGTCCTGAAAGGCAGGTGTCCTCACCACTCTGACACAAAGGAGGAAACACAGAAACAGGGGCTTGAGGGAGGAGGGATCTTGCTGAACTCAGGCATCTAACTGCAGACCTGGGGCTCTAACCAGCGGGCTTGCTGTGTACTGCCTTTTGCAGATGAGTGGCCCCTCTTCTCCCGAGGGCTCCTGGGGCAGGGTGGGGTCTCCCCAAGCCTGGCATGGGCAGGGCCCTCCGTGAATTTTGAGTGAGTGAACAAAAACATGTATGAGTGACAGTTCTGTTTCTGAGTGACCCAGAGGCATCGCCCTAAGATTCAGAGATGCTGTGGATCTGAAAGGTCAGAGGCTGAATCACCTAGAACGTGTAGCGTAGCTTCCAGAAGGACACACAAGGGACTGGGACTGGTGGTTGCCTCTGGGAATGGGGGCGGAGGATGCGGAGGGAGGGAGACTAACCTTTCTGTTTGAATGTTTATATTGTATATTATAATGTGTTATAATTATAGTGCATTACCATGTGCACATTCAAAAATTAATGTGGAAGTAAATAATCACCTGGGAAGCTTCCTAAACATGTGGACTCCTGGGCCACAGCCACAAATAACAGAGGCAGCATGACTCGGGGGGCTGGGGCCAGGATGAGCACCCAGGTGATTCTGACACAGGTGGCCCTGGACCACACTTTAGGAACAAAATCACCAGCTGGGTCCTCTTCCCACTGGCCACGCCGCCAGGCTCATTTGCATGATATTTTGCATGTATTTGCATAACAGCCCTGGTTCCAAATGCAGCCAGTGTTAGCTGTGTTAGCCTCACTTCAGCTGGGTGCTGGGGAAAGCATCTCTGCTCCACACCCATGCCCAGCACTGCCCCCTGGCCAGACCTTCCTCCTCGCCTCCTGCCCCAGTCAAACATGTCATCTTTTACCCTCTCTCCACATTCTCCTAGCCCCCGCAAGGCCCGCACACATCTCCTCCAGACGCCTCCCCCACCGCCCAGCCAAAAGTCTGTTCTCAATCCCACACTCTCCAGCCCCCTCCTCTGAACTCCCAAAACACTGGTCCCTCTCTGAAGAGCGTTTCTGTGTCCTGAGCATCCGCTGAGCACCTCAAACCACCTAGTCCTCCCAGGACCCCGAGAGACGGGACCCCACTCGGCCCGTTTTACGGATGGGGAAACTGAGCCTCAGGAAGGTCGTGTGACTTGCTAGAATGTGGCAGCTCTTTCCATCCCACCCACTTGCCTCCTAAAATGCCCCTGCGGCATTTTCACTCATCTCAAGTTAATATTATTTGGGTTTTGTTTTGCTTTGCTTGCTTTAATTAGGTCTTTAAAATTATCCAATTCATACACACTTACTGTAAAAACATTCAAACAATGCAGAAATATTTGAGTAAAGTATACATCTCCTCCTTTCTGCCCCTGTACCCCAATAACACTCCCTAGGAAGAGCCACTGTGAACAGTCCGGGGTCTCCTTCCAGACTTCTTATGCATTTACATACCGACGTGATATATGCAAATATATAGACAGCATTTTTATTGTAAGATATACATGCAAAAGGTGTACAGTTTAAAGCAAAACAATAGAGACACTCATATACTCACCACCCATAAAAATTGCCAACACCTTAGAAGCACACCCCGTACCCCTCTGCAGCTGCGCCCCTCCCTCCGCCTTGGATTTTCCTTACAGATTGGCCACATGTATGTTTCCTTCAACAGTACATTTAAGATGAGAATCGCTACATTATTGTGTGTGTAACATGTTCAACTTTATTAGGCAAGGCTAAACTATTTTCCGGGGAGATTGAACCAATTTACACTCCCACCCAAAGTAGATCTGCGTCCCCACTAATCCATATCCTTGCCAGATCTGGAACTGTTCAATTTCATAATTTCTGCCAAGCTAGTGGGAGTAGAATTCCAACTCATTGTGGTTTTAATTTGCATTTCCCTGATTAGTAATGGTATTGAGTATCCGTCCTGTTTATATCTTCTATATCCTTAATGATTCTTTCATCTTCTTGGCATGTCAGTCTCTGAAAGTTTGTCATAAAGTCGCTAATTATGATAATGGATTCGTTCATTTCTCCTTGTTTTGCCTCACATATTTTAAGGTTCTGTTCTCAGGTATATAAGAGTTTAGAATCACTGTATCTTCCTGAAGTTATCTATTCCTTCTTTGTTTCTAGTAATGCTTTTTGCCTTGAAGCCTAGTTTGTCTGTTATTAATAAAGTATAATGACAAATCTTTTGATTTTTATCTTTTTTCAGGCAAAAAAGGACAATTCATTGCCTCCCTTTCTTCTTATCTGAGTCAAATTCACTTCCAAACTATTAGGTGGCCTTAGTGAGAGGTGACTAGATTCCTTATTTTAAAAACATTTTTATTATGGAAACTTTCAAGCATTTACAAAAGTGCAAAAGAGTGTAAAATGAGCCCCATATACCCATCAGCCAGCTCAGACATGTGCCAAACCAACACGTCTATCCCCGCCAGCTCCCCTCCCATATTATTTCAAAGAAAATCTTATATGTCATATAAATTAATCCCTAAATATTTGAGTATGTACCTCTAAACGAAAAGGACTCAACACGTCCCCCAATGCCATTCCCATCCTATAACAGTAATTCCCTAATATCATCAAATATCATTTTTTAGTTTGTTTGTTTGAGTCGGGATCTAAATCAGGCCCACAGATTGGCCAGCATCTCTCACATCTTGTTCAATCTGTAGGTTCCTACTCTATCTCTTTTATTTTCCTTGCAATTTGTTTGTTGAAGAAACCAAGTCACTTATCCTTTATATGAAAATATTTTGTTTAATGAGATTATATAAAGATCTTTAGCAATATAATACATATTGGACATAGTAAGTGTTGGAGACGATGTGAAGAACAGGGAATGTTGGTGGGAATGTAAATTAGTACAGCCATTATGGAAAGTAGTATGGAGGTTCCTCAAAAAAATTAAAAATAGAACTACCATCTGATCCAGCAATCCCACTACTGGGTGTCTATCCAAAGGAAATGAAAGCAGTCTGTGGAAGAGATATCTGCGCTCCCGTGTTCCCTGCAGCATTAGTCACAGTAGCCAAATGTGGAAACAACCTAAATGTCCATCAAGGGATGAATGGATAAAGAACTGTGGTATATGTACACAATGGAATATTTTTCATCCTTAAAATAGAAGGAATCCTGTGATTTGCGACAACATGAATGAACCTGGAGGTTTCACTTGTGTTAAGTGAAATAAGCCAGGTACAAAAAGACAAATAAATACTCATGACAATCTTAACTTATATGTGGAATCTAAAACAGTTGAACTCACAGAAGCAGAGAGAAGAATGGTAGTTACCAGGGGCTGTGACGAGGGCAGGGGGGACTGGGGAGATGTTCGTCAAAGGACTCAAAATGTCAGTTCCACGGAAGGACTGAGTTCAAGAGATCTATTGTACAGCATGGTGACTATAGTCAGTAAGAATGTGTTCCTAAAAATTGCTAAGAGAGTAGATTTTAAGTGTTCACATCACAAAAAATAAATATGTGAGGTAATGACTATGTTAATTAGCTTGACTTAGCCATTCTACAATGTATACATATTTCAAAACAACATGTGTACATAACTATATATATAATTTTTATTTGTCAATTTTTAAAAATAAAAATGTAAAATGTTTTTAAAAATAAAATTTTATATATATGTGTATATATATGAATGACACCTTTCCTCTCAGTACCTATAGGTCAATTTGGGATTTATAGCAGGTGCACAGAACTCTACAGTCTTTTTTAAAAGTGTCTTGGCTAGACATGGTGGCTCATGCCTATAGTCCCAGCACTTTGGGAGCCCAAGCGGAGAGGATTGCTTGAGCCCAAGAATTTGAGACCAGCCTAGGCAACATAGGGAGAACTTGTCTCTACAAAAAATTTATAAATGAGCCAGGCATGGTGGTGTGTGCCTGTAGTCCCAGCTAGTAAGGAGGCTGAGATAGGAGGATCGCTTTAGCCTAGGAGTTGGAGGTTACGGTGAGCTATGATGATGCCACTGCACTCCAACCTGGGCAACAAAGCAAGACCTTGTCACAAAAAAAATAAATAAATAAAATAAAATAAAATTAAAACTGTCTTATCTCCTCTACCTACTTGCTATGAGTATTGGATGAGATAATTCACTTGACAGATATTTAAGGAGCTCCCGATCCGTGCCAGGCCCCATGCCAGATCATAACAAATATGATGGTGAACACGCCTGATGTGTTCCTGGAGCTTAAGTCTGACTGGTGGTCTGCAGAATCCCTTAAGAGAGCTTGTTAAAATCTGTAGAGCCCAGAAGTTGGAGGTTGCAGTGAGCTATGATGACCTCACTGCACTCTAGCCAGCCCCCGCAACAGAGCGAGAGCTGTCTCAAAAAACAACAACAACAACAACAAAAAAAAAACAAAACCAAAAACCAACAACCAACCAACCAAACAAACAAACAACAAAAAAATCAGGTCCTGGGGCCCATCCCAGACAGGCTGTCAGGGTCTGAGGTGGGCCCAGGACGGGGAACCTTTTGTCCATGTGAGCCAACACTGTCATACAGAAATATGGGAGCTGCAAAAATGATCCACATTTGTCAATTGAAATTTTCTAGGAATTACAAAAAAGTAAAAAGAAACAGGTGAGATTGACCCTAACCCTAACCGAAATGTATTGGAGAGCTTTTCATTTAAACAATGTCACCAATAATTTTAAACTATTAATAAGACATTTTGCAATCTTTATTAAACACTAAGTCTGAAATTCGACGTGTATTTACGTCCACAGCCCATCTTCATCGGACCAGCCGCATTTCAAGTGCTCAGCGTGGGTGGTGGCTCCGGCGGGGGCAGCGGGTTGGGGGTGCCTGTTGCGGTGGCGCGGGGGTCACAGTGGGAGCAAGGCGGGGCGGGATAAGGTCTGTGAAACGTGCTTCGCCAACTCCGGTGCCCCACACAAAATTTGCACCACACCGGGGCTCAAATCTGCCTCCAACTCCTCGCTGGCTGTCCCGACGCCCTTCCGCGCCCTCCTCGCTGCGTGCCCTTGGGACTCCCTTCACCCCTGCTGCCTCGACCTCCCCGCCCGGGGGACGGGCGCGGGGCTTCCCGCTCGCGTCGGCGGGACACAGTGCCGCGCTGTGCGGGGCGTCGCGTGCTCGCGGCGGGGAGGCGCGACGGACCTGGGCACGGTGCCCTGCGGAGAGCGCCAAGCGGGGCTCGCGGGGACCACGCCCGCCCGCCTCCAGCAGCCCGCAGCCCCCGAGGCCGCCATGGGACGGCGCTGTGGGGCAGGGACCCGGGGACGGCGCGGGGACCCCGGGGAGGGCACCGGCCCGCGGAGAGGAGGCGAGAATTATTAGCACCCACTGGTCTGGGGTGCACTTCCTCTGGAGGGGAGGATGGGATCATTTTGGTGCCCCCTGCGACAGGAGGGAAAACCAGGGGAAGAAGGGCACCCCGGCATCCTCCAACCCCCTTATCCAATCTACCAACGGTGCTGCCAGGGAAGGATCCCGGCCCTGACCAGCTGAGGGACCTCGGGCAGGACACTCACGCTGCTGGGCCTTTTTTCGCGCCTGTCAAAAGGGGGACCAAGACCTCCCACTACAGATGATGGCGGGCGGCAAAGGGGCTTCGCCAACCACCCGGTGCCCGGCCAGTCTCTACTTGCGCTGGGACTGAGAGTCGAACTTCTGAAGGATGAGGCTAAAAACAGCAGCTGCCCTTAGCTGAGCTGAGCGCTGGCGCTCTCCTAGCAGCCGGGCCGGGTAGTGCTATTGTCCCATTTTGCAGATGAGAAAGCCCAGCCTTAGCGATGTGGTGTGGCTTGCCTGTGGTCATGCAGCCCAGCAGAGTGGGTCCCCTGGCTCCAGGGTTCTGTGCAGGCCTCTGACCAGACCTGGCCGCAGTGATGATTTTAGGGACAGCCATACGACTCAAGCCTGGCCAGTGTTGCTGGACTCTGGCTGGACTGTTGGGAGGCTGACCCTCTCCTGCCTGGAGGCTGACAGGCCATGAGCCTGGCACCTGGAGCCTCTAGGGACTTGCTTGGGGCTTCACCGTTAACCCAGGAGCTGCTGACCACAGGCTCTGTGCCGGCCTGCAGCCAAAGCACCGCCAGCCTTCTCCTGATCCCCCTCCGGTGCCCTAGAAGTCAGCCTCTCCCTCCCCCCATCTTCACTCCCTCCCCACTGCTTACTCACCAAGGTGTGGGCCCCTCCCAACCCCCTGCCTCCCCTAGGAAAGGGGTCTCAGCTCCACTTTTATGGGGGAGCAGCGGTGCCCTGTGCGGCTCCTGGCTGGTGCGCAGTAGCCTCCATCTCTTCAAGGCCAGGCCCTCCCCCACGGGGAGTGGCAAGGTGTGGGCTCTGATCGTGCTGCTCCAGATGGGCCAACGGGGGGGAGATGACAGCAGCTGCCCAGGGGCTGGGGGCCTGGCACTGAGACATCGTCACCCTCCATCATCACAACAGCCTCAGGAGGTGAGAGCTGGGGCTTCCCCTTATTACAGAGGAACAGAGGGCGTTCAGAGAGGCCACGTTGCTCGTCCAGGGTCACTCAGCAGTAAGTGGCAGAGCCAGCATTCAGCCCAGGTCTGGATGACACCTGAGACTGTGCTCCTAACCTCAGCGGTGGATGTGAGCATGACCGAGACAGGCAGAAGGAGCAGCCATCTCCTGAGCACCTGTGGGTGCCCTACCCTGCACACACGGGCTCAGTGAGCCCCTGAGCTCCGGCCCTGCAGGAGGCCACTGTCACCTGCATCTCACAGAGAGGCCCAAGGCAAAGGCCAAGACATTGGGCCTCAGCCTGGCATCTGGGTCACTGCCCAACAGCAGGCAAGTCCCTTTCCTCCCTGGGCCTCAGTCTCCCCATCTGAACTTCCAGGAGATAGAGTCAGGTCCCAAAGTGCTTGTCCAAACTCTGATGCCCTGTGACGTGTCTCCTGGGGAAGCTGACAGAGAGCTGGGGCTGGGCAGGTGGCTGGGATGACAGAGGGAGCCTCCCAACCTGTCTTCCCCAGGAAACCCATTCTCCAGGCCTTTAAGTGGGGCCCACCTAAGGCCAGGGGACGAGGGGAGCATGCTTCCCAAAGCCGGACTCTGTGCCTCACGCCGCGCGGCGAGATCCACGTGCAGATACCATTTAGTCGCATGCTGTCACGCCTGTGAAACAGAGACCGCTGTCAGCATTCTGTTTTCACTGAGGAAGCCCCAAGAAGGGAAGCCACTGACCCAGGACGACCCTGAGGGGCAGGGGCACGGTCAGGCCCCTCACCCAGGCTGTGGGCACCAGCCCCCACCTGCTGCTGCCACCTTCCTGGTGAAACAAAGCCAGCAGGCCTGTTTTCTTCCACCCATTCCCCAGCCTGGGTCCTTGGCTGCAGGGGTGGCGAGGCCATTTGTGGCCCCCCTTCACCCACAGCTTCCTGCAGCGCCTGGGCCATAAATAGCCTCGTCCATCCTCTCCACGGTTCCGTTCTCCGTGCTCAATTGCCTGTGTCCTCCCTCCTCTCACCTGGCATCGACAGAATGGAAGCCACTCCATCCCCTCCATTTGCCCCGTCATTCCTCTGTCCTGTTCCCCCCACTCCCCCGCTGAGGTTCCTCTGGCAGCCTCCCAGGTCCTGTCTCATTTCTGTCCACCCAGGGCTGCCAGCTTCCCATCCTTGCCCACCCCCCACTCCAGCCCACTCCGCTGCCACATGCAGCCCTGAATGCCACCTCCATCACTCACTGCTCTGCTCCCGGACTGCCCATGGCTCCCCACTGCCTGCTGAGCGGGAGGAGGTGGGTTGGGAGGGCTGGGGCAGGGGGAGGCCCCAGATCTTTGGGCTGCTGCCCTCACCTGCTCACCTGGTCCCACCCCAGCACCTTCCCCAGCCTCACTGAGTGCTCCAGCCCAGGGGGCTGAGCAGTCACAGCCTGAGGGCCCAAAGCCTGGGCTGGAGCATCCATTCATGCATGGTCTCGGGGAAGACATGTCACCCCTCGGGGCCTTGTCATCTGTAACATGAGGGTGATTATGGAATCCCCCTCACACAGACGGGGGCGTGTCAAATGAGAAATGAAAGGGTGAGGGGCCTTGTGGCCCGGGAAGCGCAGGCATTTCGTGTGACTGTTACCACATAGGGACTGTGCATGTTACCCTCCAGCTGTCACAGGAGGCGGGGTGGGGTGTGCGTGACGGGGTCGGGGCGCAGGGAAACCTTACAGCCAAGACCGCACTGCCGCCTGTCTCCTCCCTGCAGGGCAGACATCAATATCCCCGTCTCACAGGGAAGGAAAGAGGGGGCTCAGGGCACACAGCTGCTGAGCCGATTTGGTGAGGGGCCTGTCCCCTGCCCCAGCACACACACAGCTGGGCAGCAGGGGGTTCAGCCACTGCAGTATTGACAAGGCTACCTCGCCCCGAAGCCTCCTGAGCACCCTCTGGTTTTTCCATGGAGCCCCCACCGCAGCTCTGTACCCCGACATTTTCCTGGGGACGCCCTCACTCGGCCCCAGGCTCCTCCTCTAATGCCCACCTTCCCCTCTGCCTGGCTGGATTTGGGTCCCCCAGGGCACGGAGCTGCTTCCCCAAGGACATGGCAGGCCCTGGGTGGGGGGCCACCATTTCCCCTCCACACCCGCACCCCGAGCCCCAGTGCACTGCCGCTGTCCGCCTCTGGCTCACGAACCTGTGTCTCCCTCGGAGCCCTGGGCAGCTCTTCTCCTCGTGCGTTTCCTCTGCCTGCGCTTGGCTCTCCTCGGCAGGCCTCCCTCTCTCAGCCCTGTCTCTCTCCATCTTTCTGTCTGACTGCCTGTCTCTCTGCCCATGTCTCTCCTCTCTCCCCATCTCTGTTGCAGCCTGTCTCTGTCACCTGCTCCCACATCAGTGTATAATGTTCCCATCCAGCCCGGTCATCTCTCCCTGGGCCTCCCACACTCCGTGGACTCAGCCTCAGCCCCTGGACCAGGTGTGGACAGAGGCAGGTGGGGGGAGGCCCTGGGAAAGGTCCTGGAGGGGGGAAGGGGAGGACGGCAAGATGGTCCCCTGCTCTGCTTGGCCGGGAGACCCCAGGGAGCAGGAGCGACAGGTGCTGGCCTCCAGACTGTCATTCCAAGGGGCCCTATCCAGACAGTCACCCTGGTGCCAGGCCGAGGGTCAGGAACGTGGTTCTGGGGGTGCTCTGCAGCCGCCCCTTTCTGCGATATCTGCAAGCCCCTGCCCTGGGCCTGCCACCCCCCTGTACCGGGGGCACCCAGGGTCCCCTCTTGGCCTGCCTCTCACTGTGGGTGCTGTGAGAGCCGACAACAGCCTCCACCCAGCAGGGGCTCTGGCCTCCCTGCCCCATTGCCACAGCGCCTACAGCTGCAGGGGACAGCTCCAGCAACTGTCACCAAGGAGCCCTGGCCATTGTCCCAAGCCTGAGCAGGTAGTGGCAGAGATTTGCCTGTGGTCCCACCTGCTGTCGGCAGCGGCGCCAAGGCCAGAGGCAGCCCTTCAGCTCCCAGCCAGGGCTCAGTGCCACAGCCCAGGGTTGCAGGGTGGGGGCCCCAGGTCCCAGCCACATCTTTGTCTGGCTCCGTGCCGCATCCCCTCCCCTAGGGCAGGGCCTTCCTACTCACAGTAAGTGCTCAACAAATACTCCTTGAATGAATGAGACGCCCTTTAGAATCTGTGACAGGTGGGGCCCGGAGTGCGAGCTGCAGACCAGGATCCGAGCAAATGCTTCTGCCTGGGGTCCCTGTCAGGGCTCATGTGAGGAGCGTGACAGCAGATCCGAGGTGGTCCGTAAGTGGAGTGAGGGCTGGTCCCTGGAGGTGGCCAATGACTGGTGGAGGGGCAAAGAGAGACTTGGCCAATTTTGCCAAGTGCCCGTTCCATCCTTCCCCCTTCCAAGACCTCCCGACAGCTTCTGAAGGACACAGGAACAAAATCCCAGGTTTTCAGACATTGCTGGACCCTGGAGGTCCTCAGGTCTAACCTCCTAACTGTGAAGACGGGGGAAGGAGGCCCAGAAAAGGGAGGAGATACCAGGATACACAGGGAGTCAAAACCCAAGCTCTTTCTCCAGTCTCCCAGCCCTGTATACTGACAACTCCGTAAGCCATCAGCTGTCCCTTTTTGCATGGCTGCCAGGAAGCTCAAAGGTCCGTTTTCAAATCGTGTATCTTACGTTGTAAGCCAATCAAAATCCTTTCCAGAAGGCAACTCACATTTATTTCGGTCTGATAACACACCTGACGCCACCATGCCACTCCTGGTCACATATGAGACCCCATTTAATCCGCACAATAAGCATGTGAGATAGATATGGATGGGAAACAGGCTCAGAGACATAAATTAACTTGCCCAAAGTCACACTGCTAGTGAGCGGGAAAGGCAGAATTCAGACCTAGGACCCTCTGGCTCTCACACCCATGATCTTTGCTCTCTGTAAGTAGGCACATAAGTGCTAGTTGTCTTGGCCACGTGCCCTGGTCCTGTCACTGTGCCCCATTGCCTGCCTTTCTTCCTCATCTGCACTCACCCTCTCGGCTGGGAGCCCCTGGTGAAGCTATGGGGAGAGCTTGGTTTTGAAGTTCCTGCCCTCTCCAGTCGTGGAACCCAGGTCTACACTGTCCTTGTGGAGAGATTTGGATGCTGAAGGCTGCTTTTCTAGAGAGTCTGGCAAACACAGGCCAGAATCCTGTTAGCCTTCTTTACTTAGTGCTTAGCCAAAGCAAACGGCCACAAGAAGAAAGAAAACTGCACAAAGATGTTCATCACAGCATCGCGTGTCGCGGAGGAAAGGCGGGCTTCACCCGGACGTCCCGCAGTAGGGGGAGAGGTGGGCCAGCGGAGCTGGTCGCGGGGCTGGCTTCCGGCAGGGACCCAAACTTGGCTTAATGCTCTGCTGTCTGTCTCAAAATTCTTAATTTTATCTTTGCACTTATGCCTTGTAGGTGAACTTCAATGGGACGACGCAACATGCCCATGAGCAGAGGAGGAAGTCAGAAGAAAGGAACAAGTTTTATATTTTAGTGCCTTTCATGGCCCTGTTTTCCTGAGTTTTGAACAAGGGACCTGTATTTGGCCATGGGTGCCCCAAATTGTATAGCTGGTCCTGTGTCTAGCAGTGGGACGGGCACTGACCCAGGAGCCAGGAGAGCCAGGTTCAAGGCTACCCTGGTCCAGGCCTCAGTGTCCCCACGTGTGGGTGAAGGGTGGCCTTGATGATCCACAAAGGCCCACTGAGCTGTGTGATTTCGTGAACATTCTACAGTCATTAAAAATGGACAGTATGTGGAATCCATCCATGTGCAGGAAAGTCAGTACCTAGAAAAAACCACCATGAGAAAAACAGAGGAAGTGGGTCCCCTGGTCCCGCCCTGTGACGGAACAGCCGGCCGACAGAGGTGGGGAGAGAACTCGGTGCGGTGAAGTGGCTGAGTCGAGGGCCTCCTAAGTTCTCTGTTTTTCTGTAAGCTATTTGAGTTCATGGCGGGAAGGAAGCCGTGCTGAGTCTACACGACTGCGCTGGGACCTGGGACGGGGGGGTGCCGGGCGGGCAGGCAGGTGTGGCCAGAGGAGGGCAAGGTTGTCAGCTTCCGTGAGACCCACCTCTCTTCTCTCCCCCCACCTCTCTTCCCCCCTTTCTTCCCGATCCCTCCTTCCTCCCCCCCCCACCCCAGCCGCCTCACCCCCCAGCCCCGGCTGTGACGGAAGTGTGGGGAGAGGGCAAGGCAGGGCAGGTAGGAGTGGCCTCCCCTCCTGGCTCTGCAGGGAAGGTGGCATGGAGAGAGGATGGCTTGGTGGCACCTCCAAGGCCCCTTCAGCGTGATTCCAAGCTCCATGACATCTGAGATTCTTACACCCCCAGAGGCAGTGATCCCCCTATTTCAGCCGCCAGGAGCCGGAGTGGAGAGAGATCAGAGGAGCTGCACGAGGAGGGAGGCAGGTGGGAGGGCTGTGAAAGGGGAACAGGTGGGAGAGGGAAGGTGAGTCAGCCCGAGCTGAGCGAGCAGGAGTTTGCATCTGTGCGCTGGGATCTCAGCACCGCGGCCCCTCCCCCCGTGCCGGTGCTCCCTTTGGCACTCCAGAAAGTCCTAGCTTTGGGCTCTTGTCAAACGTGCCTTTCCTGTGCCCCACAGGTCACCTTGTGTGTGGCCAGAGAGGAGGCCCTTCCTAAAGGAGCAATTGCACACGTGTCTGAACAAGTGGCAAACTGGTGATGAAGAAGATGCTTGAGAGGGACCCTGAAATGCCCCATGTTACTCTGGATGGGGGCCCTTTTGGGGGGACCCATGTGTACCCCTTCCCACCCCGTGCCCTGGCTGGGCATCCTCTAAGGTGTGCTCCAGGTTGAAGGTTCTGAGTCCAAGAGCGCCTGAGCCTAAGTCCTCTGCAGTTACTGCTCGGGGTCCAGGTGCTAAGGCGTCCCGAGGACGAGAACTAGCAGGAGAGGATGAGAGTGGGGGGCCTCCGTCATGAGGCACTGGGGACTGGGGTCGCGGGTGAGACACGAGGGGCAGACGGGCAGCAGAGTTCTTTCCTTGCTGAGTGGCCCCCGCGGCTCTTGGAGGCCCCTGCAGGTCACACAGGTGCACTCTGGGTCATCTGGGCAGGGGAGGGGCGGACGGCAGTGAGGGAGAGGCCGCCCAGCCTCTGACAGCCCTCACCTGGATTCAAACCAGCCCCTTAGTTCTCTGGGCCTCCACATCCTCATCAGTAAAAGGCCATAGCTTTGTCCCGCCTTCGTCTAGGAGTGTGGTGAGAGTTCAGTGATATAAAGGATGTGAAAGGTATTATGCAAATGAGAGACATTATGAGTTATTTGTGGAGGGACTTGGCTCCCAACCTAGTCTCTTCCTCCAGGAAAGAGGCCTCAGGTTCCCTTGTTAAACTCTTAAAGCGCGCGGGATGCGCAGTGGTTTACCCAACTGGCAGTGCTGGCGAAATGTGGCCATTCACAAGGCAGCCCGCCACACTCCACAGTGCGGAGCTTGCCTGCGGCTTCCCTGTGTACATTGAGGCAGCTGGCACCTGTGCAGAGATGATTCCTGGGACCAGGGAGGGTCTGCTCTCTTACAACCTGATAGCAGAGGGCACGACTGGCATGTAGAATAGCGTCAGAGCAGGAAGGATCCCTCCAACTCAGAGTCTCTGTCATAGGTTACCAAGTATGGCCACGGTTCCCTCCTGGGGTGTATTTCCTTTGCAATGTGACTTCATCATTCTCCCAAGAGTGGAGTCTCGTTTCCCACTCTTAGACTCTGGGGTGGCCTCATGACCTGAACTGGGCAACAGAACGTGTGGAAGTGATGCCATACAAGTTCAAGGCCAGGCCTCCGGACACCTTGCAGCTTCTACCTTTGCCCTCTTAGGTTGCTGCCATGAGTCACCATGAAGGAACTGGACGTAGCCTACTGTAGGAGTAAGAGCCCTGGAGGGGAACCAAAGCCCCCAGAAGACAGCCAGGCCAATGCCAAGGTGCGGGTGTGGCCATCTGGGTCGTCCAGCCCAGCTGACATTCTAGCTGTGGAGGGAGCCCAGGACAAATCAGACGAGCAACCCCGGCGCAGGGACCTGAGAAAGAATGAATCGTCGCTGTCTAAGTTCAGAGAAGGGAAGAGACTTACCCAAGGTCCCACAGTGAGCAGATACCAAGCCTGGACTGTGACCAGGTTTCCCTTGTTAAACTAGAGCCCTTCCCACCGCGTCCTGCAGCCAACTTCATCAGCACGTGGGGGTGTGACTCGGCTGGGCCCGTCCCACTTCCACCTGAGTTGACACAGGGCTCGGGTTCTGCAGATGATGAAACTGAGACCAAGAACTGCCCGGCGACTTGCTGACAGTTGCACAGCCCCTAAGTAGCAGAGCTTTGACCCAAACCCGGGTTCTGTGACGCCAACTCAGGGTCCTTCTGTTGATTCAAGGAAGGAAAATGGTGGATGAAAAAGTTCCCTCCAACGGTCGTCTCTCAGAAAGGGCACACACAGGCACACACAGGCACACACAAACAGGCACAAACATACTGCACACAGGCACACCCAGATACACACAGGCACACACACAGTCACACATGTACTACATACAGATACACACATGCTACACAGGCACACATACTACACATAAGCACACACAGACACACGTATACTACATACAGGCACACAGAGACACACATATACTATAGGCAGATACACACATGCTACACACAGGCACGCACAGGCACACATAAACTACACACAGGCACACATGGACGCTCATGTGCTTTCTCTCTCTTTCTCCTTTCCAACCCTCCATCTTCAACCAGCCTACCCTACTGGACCATATACTTTATTAAAAATATATAGTTACAAACTCCATTGTCAATCTGGGCTGGGCCTGGGAGCCCAGAGGGGCTGCAGGGAGGGACAGGCCCTCATCCTGGCCCTCGGGGTCCCGACTCTCCACCCAAACCTAACACCGTCCGAGGGCCAAGGTGGCTGGCTTTGGGGGCCTCAAAGGGCCGGCCGGCTGGGCAGGGGAGGGGCTAGGCTTGATGGGTGGGGAGGGGTGGGGTGCACAGGAGGGGCTGCATCTCCTTGTCCTGCAGGTAAAAATGGCAGAAGGTGAATTTGGTGTCTCCGTCTCTCTCCATTTATAGATATTTACAACAGAAAGTCATGAGCAACAGGCCACAGTCATGCAAAAGAAACGCACCCCCCTCCCTCCCCCAAACTAACCCCCGGCCCACCCCAGAACCCCAAGATGCCCCCCAGCAGTCCAGCCGCCTTCCCCAAGTTCTGAGAGTAAAGGGGGAGCGTCCTTGAAGAGTCGGTGGGGAAAGGGTGGTGGGTCTGGGGGCCCAGAGCCGCCGTGGGGAGGTGCTGGGGACCCCAGGCTGACCCGGCTGAGGGATCGTGGGCCCTTCCCGGCCTGGGCTATGGAGTCAGCAGGAAGGGGTCTCCCAGTCTTTGACACCCCCGCCTTCCCTGGAAGGTCCATGGAGCCAGGGTCAGCTCTGTCCTGAGTGTGCGAGGGGGAGTCCTGGCGTCCACCCCCCAGCAGAGGCTCGTGTGGGCAGCGATGTGGGCTGGGCCTGGAGGTCAGATGGCGGACTCCCTGCGGTAGGAGATGTTGTCCAGCGGGAGGGTGGCCTGCATGCGCTCCAGATCCAGGTGGCTGCCAAACTCGAGCATTCGGATGATGCCCGCCTCCTCCTTGGAGCCCGCCTCCAGACCCAGGCCCGCGGCCACGGCAGCGGCGGCTGCCGCCTCCTCCTCCATCTCCTCTTCCTCCTGGCTCATGAGGGCCAGCTCGTTCTCGTAGCAGAAGGCACTGGGCGGGGGTGGCGGGGCGGGCAGCACGGTGATCTTGCTTTCCTGCAGCTCCCGGGCGGAGCAGCAGGGCGTGCCCGCCACCTCGTAGGTCTTGTGGAAGCGTGAGTAGTCCACTTTGTAGTGGCTCTTCTCCTCGAAGACCACGGGCTCGAAGCGGTGGCCCCACAGGATCTCGCTGGCCAGGTAGGAGCTGCGGGCCTGGGTGGTCATGGCCGTGGCCTCCACCATTCCCTCAAGGATGACCACGATCTCAAAGTCCTCCGACTCCAGCTCCTCCTTGCCCATGCCGTAGAGCGGGCTGTCCTCGTCGATCTCGTGGACGATGATGATGGGCGACACCAGGAAGATGCGGTCCAGGCCGATGTCGTAGCCCACGTTGAGGTCCCGCTGGTCCAGCGGCAGGTACTCGCCCTCCTGGGTCATGTAGGGCTTGATGAGCTGGGCGCGCACGTGGGCCTCCACGATGTGGCTCTTGCGCAGGTTGCCCACGCGCCACATGAGGCAGAGCTTGCCGTCGCGCACCGAGATGACCGCATGGTGGCTAAACAGCAGCGTCTGTGCCCGCTTCTTGGGCCTCGCCATCTTGGCCATGATGGTGCCAATCATGAAGGAGTCGATGACACAGCCCACGATGGACTGGACCACCACCGCGATGACCGCCAGCGGGCACTCCTCCGTCACGCACCGGAACCCGTAGCCGATGGTCGTCTGTGTCTCCACCGAGAACAGGAAGGCGCCCAGAAAGCCGTTCACGTGCATGATGCAGGGCTTGGGGGCCGCGGGGGCTGCCCCGCCACTGCCCGCCGGGCCCCCCGCCGAGGGCACCGCCGGGCTGGCCTCCAGGTCACCGTGGAAGAAGGCGATACACCAGAAGAGAAGGCCAAAAAAGAGCCAGGAGACAAGGAAGGCCGCGGAAAAGATCATGAGCATGTAGCGCCAGCGCGTGTCCACGCAGGTGGTGAAGATGTCCGCCATGTAGCGCTGCGACTTGTTGCTCAAGTTGGCGAAGTAGACGTTGCATTGGCCGTTCTTCTTGACGAAGCGGTTGCGGCGTTTCCGCCGGGGCACGTGGGCCTGCCCGTTGCGGCTGTGCCCGTGCATGTCCTGAAGCCGGCGTGGTCACCTGGGAAGATGCAGGGCCTGGGGAGGAGAAGCCGGACAGGTGAGACACCGGGGAGCCCGGGGCTGCCACCAGGGAGCCCAGGCTCAGCCAGAGACGCCCAGAAGGGGAAGAGGCTGGACTAGAACCCAAGACTTCCCAGCCCCAGCAGGCAGAATGTGACTGTTGGGGCAGTTTTGATGATGGGGCCTGAGCCAGTGCCCCCGAGGTTGGCCCCGCTCTGGGATTGGGGCTGGCTGACCAGGAAGCTAAAGCTATTAAAGTCCAGGTCCTGGTCTCTGTCCCTCAATGCTGCCCCTCCAAACCTCCTTTTCCCACTGTCTGGAAGCTTCCTGATACCCATCTTGGCTCCAGCTCCCCGCACCTGTCCTGCCTGCCCTGAGCACAGGGAGCCGAGACACCCAGCCCCGCTAACCTCCCGGGGTTCCGCCTCTCCGGGGCGGGCATCCTCCGGTGTGGTCCAGTACAGCAGCCACCGGCCTGTGGCTCTTTACAGTGAATTAAAGTTAGATAGAAGTTTGACTTCAGTTCCTACTTGCACACGCCACGTTTCAAGTGCTCGGGAGGCACACGTGGCTAATGGCCACCATCCTGGACAGAGAAGATACAGCAGCTGTTTCCATCACTGCAGAGAGTTCTAGACAGCGCTGGGACCCGCAGCCCCACCTTAGTCCGAGCTCCTCTTTTAGACTCTCCCCTCCCAGCTTTGAGTCCCCGAGCCACAGATGCTGGCCTGTCCTGGCCCCCAAACTTGTTGGGAGCAGTGGTGGGTGGAGAATGCAGTGTGGTGGTCAGGAGGGAGGAGGGGAGCCCTGAGCTTTGACCGCTGTGTAGGCATTCCCATCTCACAGTGGTTCAGAGAGGGAAAGCGACCTGCCCAGGGCCACACAGCTGACAGGGGACCGAGACTCAAGTAGCCTCAACATTAATGAGTAGAGGTGTGTAGACCAGGAGTGCGAGAGGCAGACGCACTTACTACCTAGCTGTGCTGCCCCTCTCTGAGCCTCAATATCCTCATCTGTAAAATGGGAATCAAACCCCTCCCCCCGCCACAGGTGGAAGGAGATAGTAGCTGCTCCCTTAGAGCCAGCTGCCCCCCTGCTTCCCTCCCGCTTCACTTCCCAGGAGCTGGTGAGAGGCTGGATTTGACTGTCAGCGTCCCCAGCTGTCCCAGTGGAGGAGGCCCCTCTCCCCATCTGGTGGCGGGACGCACCAGCTGGGCCCATGGAGGGCAGACCCTCTTCCCTCTCCCTGCCACTGGGTCCCCAGGGAGAGAGACGGTGCTGCCCTGGCCCCGGCAGCCGGCAGGGCCAGGACCCGGCCTGGGTTCCTGATAACATTTTGGCCCAGAATTATATAAGGCTAGAAGTTTCTATTTTCTGTTCTATTCTTCTTCCTGATCTAATTGTGCATCTGTGGCAATGTTTATACACTTCCCCGGTTCAGGACAACTCGGTTGCCGCAGCAACCGGTGCGCGCCAACGCTATAATTTAGAGATCAACAGCTTCAGAGCCTGCCTCTTCCCAAGAGAAACTCCCTCTCCCAGCCCAGGGGGGTGAGCCCTGCCCCCCTCCTCCCCCGCGGCCACCCCCCCGACTCCGGGTTCTTCTCCCAGCCCCCCTGCAAAGGAGCTCCCTGGTCCCCACAGTCCCGGGTTGGAGTCCCAGATCCACCCTGTGACTTGGGTTGACTCCTCTGAACCTCAGTTTCCTCACCTCAAAAGTGGGAGCAGTGAACCCCCTTACTCTGAAGACCCAACAGGTCATGTGGGCGTGGCCTCTCGTGCATGCTGGCCCTCCAGAGCTGGGAGTCCCAGTCCCTCCCTGCCACCTCCCCCAGAGTCCCAGCAGCAGGGCTCCAGGTGTAGCCCTGAGGGGATTCGGGACCAGGTACGCCCTCTGGTCGACAGAGTTTTCTAGGAGGTCTTTGCCCCTCTGCTCTGTCCCCCTGCCTTGAATGCCCGCATCAGCACTGCCGACTGTCGGAGCAGGAGGAATGTAAGACCACCGAGCTCAAGACCCTCGTGTGAGGCCAGGGAAGTCCACAGATGGGAAGGACGTGCTAAGGGTCCCCGAGCGGGGCTGGTGGGCCAGCCCTGAGCAAGGCCTCCTCACGCCCACCTCCGAGCTCCTCATACACTTCCTCCCTGGAGGGGGATGCGGTGGGTTTAGGGACAAGGGAAGAGAGGGCACCAGCCCAGCCCCAACAGGCCCTGGACCACCATCTGCAGGTGTCTAGGAGAGAGGCAGAGGGGACAAGAAGCGGCAGCCTGGGCCTCTGGTAGCTAAGGACATTAAGCTGCAAAGAGGGTGGGGGCCTTGTGCAAGGCCAAAAGCAAACCCAGGGCTCTGGGGACCCCGATTCTCTGCCCAGTAGGGCTGGTGGGTTCAGCTGATGTTGCAGAAGAGGCTGTTTGTGGGGCTTCCACCTTCTGAGAGGGGCCCCGGGGGTGCCTGGGGGTGAGGGGCTGAGGGAGCTGGTCCCCCCATGCCATAGATATGGGGCCTCCCCTGGCCCGGCACTGCCCACTACTCCCCATTTGTGAGGTGGGTGGGAGACTCAGCCAAGCCACATGGCCCAGGGCAGCCCCACCTGCTGCTGCAACCCTCAAACCGCGCCCCCCCCGCCCCCCGCGCTGTCCTTCCATCACCCAGGCCCCACCACCCATTGGCCCCCACAGTGCAGCCCCAGGGGGCACCCCTGGCCCACCCCGACAGGCCACAGCAGGTTTCCTGGGCCCCTGCCATCTGTCAGGCCCTGTGGGGGGTCCCAGCGCTCCCAGCACACCCTGGCGCTCAGCAGTGCCGGCTCCAGCACTCCCCAGGCCTGTCATCCTCCGCCACGGAGCCCCCCCGTGTGCTGCTCCATCACCCCAGAGACCCTCAGTCTACAGTGACCTGCTCAAATAAGCAGGTCACACGCTCCTGCCACCCCTTTGGCAGGACTGAGAGGCTCACCTGCCAATGCCCAGGCTGACCCCAGCAACGCTGCCCCAAGAAAGTGGAAAGTAGGAGCTTGGCATTTTGGTTTCACAACTGCTGGGAGATGGCCAGGTTTTCTTTTCCCCATTTGTCATAAGGGGCTTCCTGGGGAAGGCACACGGCCCAAGGGAAGGTGCGCAAGAGGAGGGGGCACAGATGGCAGGAGAGGGACAAGAGGCCTTGACGAATCAGTGCCATTGTCCTCCGAACAGAGCTACTGTATTGAAACAAAAAACACGAGCTTGCTGTTCAGGTGCCTGCACTATTCCTACGATTAAACTGTACGTTTCCGGACAGGGAGCTGGTCTGACTTGCGGGCACTGAGCGTGCACTGAAAGGATGCGGTTTCGGGCTTGTTTGCCCCGACGGAGGCCTTGGAAGGCGGGGAGGGCCCGGGCCCCTCTGTCGTGCTCTGCAGCGTGATCTCCAGCAAGTCCTCCCTCTCCCTGGCCGCAGTTCCTCCTCCAGTCGTGGGGCCGCTCATCCTGCCTGGCTTCAGTGAGACCAACAGAGCTGGACGTAAAACGAAATTATCTGCGGGATTGCTGGGGTGGGGACCGGGGTTTCCCAAAGCCCCACGTGCAGGCCGCTGGCTCATGGCAAAACGAGCAGAAGGAAGATGCCGGAGGCGCTGTCCTTTGCTCTAGGGTAGCATCCTGGGACTCTTTCAGGGGCAAACATTCTTTTAGGAAGTGACGGGGATGGGAGATGCTGGCTGCCTTTAAAATGTAATGTCCTTTCTCGGCAGATGAAGAGTTGACAATGCTATGCCGGTTACCAGACTTTTTATTTCTTTTAATTTTACTGTGCGATGGCCTTCCAACATCTGCACACCGTTCGTCCAGATTTCACTGGACATCTAGGGAAACTGAGACCAAGAACAGGGTGCGGCACAGTGTCCGAGGGGGCACAGTGGAGGAAAGTGGGGCCTCGGGGCAGATCCAAAGGTGCCCGGCGGGGCTGCCATCACTGACACCAGCTGTCCTGCCCCTTCCTGAGGAATTACAGAGGGGCTGGGGACCCTGCTGACCAGGGAAGACCAACCAACCCTGTCAACCTGTAGGTTCTCCTAACGATGTTATGACACTAAATGCCTCCTCCTTGCCTACACCTGCGTCTGCATAAGAAAAGTTGACAAACTGGCAGTAGCACTGGCAGGGCCCAGAGACCTGGGCAGGCTGCAAGGGCAAATCTCCCCTGCACACTCTGGCCACCAATGGGAGACACGTGGGAGGCACCTCAGCTGGCCCTGCTGGCCCCAGACAGCACCAGCCCTTCCCGAAACTCAGGTCCCTTGTGGGGGGGGGGAGTGGAGGAGCTAGTGCCAGTCTGCCGGGTCCTTACGGATCTCACTCTGTCCCACCACGGCCGCTGAGGTCACTGTGACTGGGTGAGACAACAAGAGAGGTGACATGACTTGCCCAAGGTCACACAGCTCAGCTCTGGGCCCAGCGGAACCAGTCACCCCCTCTCTGCAGCTCCTCCCAGGGAGCGGCTGCCAACCCCTGCCAGAGAATGCCTCCTCGATCTCACAGAGGCATCACTGCGTCCTTTGTATATTTAACAAGTATTTATTAAGCACCTACCACAGCAACAAGCAGGGTTATTATTTCTCTTTCTCAGCTGAAGAATTGCAGGCTGCAGAGTTGGGGGGTGTTGAGCGTGGGGGTCACACAGCGGAAGTGACAAAGCCGAGACTCCAACTTGGGTCTGACTGGCTCCAAGTCTCCACTCACCCTGGTCCCCAGCCTGTGGCTTCAGGCCGCCTTCCCCTGCCATAGTGCCCTGCTCAGCTCGGTTGCCCAGGCTCCCCCCAACCAGGTTCCCTGGCCCCCCACAGCTCTCCGATGCCTTCCCAGGCTCAGCCGCCAGGCCCTGCTCTCCAGAGCCCCTCACTGTCTGTCTACCCAACTCAGCTTCTGTCCAACTTCACGAAAAGAACGTGCTAACATCCATGTGTTTGGGGTGGCAAGGCCTGGCTCCGTCTCAGCTCTGTCACCTCCTAGCACATCCTCCTTGGACCTCAGTTTCCGCATCTGCAAAACGGGATGATGATAAGAGCACCTGCCTCACCAGGGCACGCATGAGGCGAACATGCTAACTGCCGACACCTGCCGATGTCAGGTGCACTGCAGGGAAACACAGAAAACACGATGATGATGATGACAAAGAAGACAGTGATGGTGAGGACCCTGGACAGGGACAGGGAACTGGGGAACCCCTTTCTTTTTTTTTTTTTTTTTTGAGACAGAGTCTCACTCTGTTGCCCAGGCTAGAGTGAGTGCCGTGGCGTCAGCCTAGCTCACAGCAACCTCAAACTCCTGAGCTCAAGGGATCCTCCTGCCTCAGCCTCCCGAGTAGCTGGGACTACAGGCATGTGCCACCACGCCCGGCTAATTTTTTTTTATATATATTTTTAGCTGTCCATATCATTTCTTTCTATTTTTTAGTAGAGATGGGGTCTCGCTCTTGCTCAGGCTGGTCTCGAACTCCTGAGCTCAAACGATCCGCCCACCTCGGCCTCCCAGAGTGCTAGGATTACAGGCGTGAGCCACCGCGCCCGGCCTGGGGAACCCCTTTCACTGCTGGTTCCACCACTGACTCCTGTGGCCAGATGTTCCTTCTCTCGTCTGCAAAATGGGGGCATAGCTGCTGCCTGGCAGAGTGGGGGATGTGATGGAACAGGCACCCAGCGCAGTCTGGACTAAGGCAGGAGATCGTGGCTGTTCCTGAGTCTGCTCAGCCCCCGCATTTCCCGAGCCCCTTCTGGGCCTGGGAGGGGAGGCCGAATCTCCAGCGAGGGGCAGTCGGGGCAGGGCTGAGGGGGTAACTCAGTGCACCCAGAAGGGGTCCTGCAGGGTGGGAGGATCTCCCCGGGGAATGGGCAGAATTAACACCGTTGCCCATTTCCCAACCCTTGAGTGGCTCAGGGTCTGCCCCCCACTCCAGCTCTGAGGCCTCTGAGGCCTGGACTGTCTGGTTGCGGGGTGGGGGCAACTTTCTGCTCTAACATGTGGGGTTTTGCAGGGAGGAAAAGGACTCAAGAACCCAGGCCACGGCTGTTTGAGCTGTGCCCCTCACAGAGTGTATGGGGGTCAAGGACAGACCCAGCTACAGGGGAGATTGTGGCAGGGTGTTCCCACCCGCCCATGGCCTTCTGCAGGCACTGCAGGCCCCTGTCCCCTGGGAGGTCTGCCTCCCTCCTCTTCGTGAATTTGGAGAGCCCACATCTTCCCCCTCCAGGTGCTGAAGCTTCAACTTGGAGTCTTTATACCACTTTCTGCCAGTGTGAGCTTAGACAAGTTACTTAACCTCTCTGGTCCCTGCACGCATCTTTTAAGTGAAGCTAATAATAGAGCCTACTTCATAAGATTGTAATGAGAATAAATGGATCGTGCACATCACGTGCCCACACAGGGTGAGTGTTCGATCGGGGCGCGTGTCACTCCCAAGGCTGAACGCTGCTGCCTCTGGATTCCTCCCCTGAATTTCAGGTGCAGCATCCCAGAGCCCACCTGGCACCTGTCCACACAGCCCTGCCAGTTTGTCCCAGCGCTGCACTGGGGAGCAAGTGGGCAAAGGCAGCGGCTCAGAATCACACAGAGCTGGGCCACAATGGGGCTCCAGCCCGCTTCCAGCAGGTCACTGACATCTCCAAGCCTCAGTGCCTCCATGTGTAAGAGGAACACAGCGACGCCCACCTGCTGGGTGGCCCTGAGGGTCAGATCCGGATTGTCGCACAAGTGCATGCCACACAGTGGATGCTCAGTAAAGCTGTTCCCCTCCTTCTTCTGGACCCCGAAATCCCACAACACACCTAGCCCCTCCCCCACTGGCCAACTTTGTGACATTGCAAAATCCACACATCTGAGCATTTAGCGTGCATTTCCTCTGCACCGGTACTGTCTGAGTGCTTTACACTGATCGATTCCTATCATCTTCACAGTGACCTCAGAGGAGGTCACTATTATCCCTATTTTAGAAGACAACCAAGGCACAGAGAGATCCAGCAACTTGCCCAAGGTCACATAGCCCATCAGTAGTAGAGCCAGGATTTGGATCCGGGCAATCAGCACCGGAGCACACTAATGAGGCAAGCTGCTCTCCTGTCTCGAGGAAACACTGTCACACCGCATGCTTGCTCCCACTTGATGAACAGTATCAAGTCCTACTGCGTGCCAAACATTATCAAGCCCTACTATGTGCCATGTGCTGTGACGTCATCCTCCTGGGGACAGAGAACTGGATCATGGGAGCCAGGACCCGGGTTCCTGAGTTTGGGTCCAGCCAGAGCCTAGACACATGGACAGTTTGAGTTCCACTCAGACTCGAGCAGTGGGGCGTGAACATGCTTTGCACCCCGCCCGCCCCCCCAGCCACTCAGCCAGCGAGCATGGGGCAGGGGAATGGGCTGACAAGCAAGTTCCCGGGGATGTCAGGGCCAAGTGTCACGGGCTGGTGGCTAGACGACCCAGAGGCCACCTGCTCCAACCCACAGGTGCACCCTTTGTGGCACTGTGGACGTCTGGCCCCTGTCCTCGATGGAGAGCTTCCCGCCCCCACAAGAACCTGCCCCTCTTCCCTGCAGGGGTTGGAAGGTGAGAGTGGGTCCCCAAAGGCTTCTCTTTGCCAGAGCAGCGCTGGCCCCCTCCGTAGTGGTGGGCTGCCACTCCCGCCTCGCTGTGGCTTCGGGGACCTGCTCTGCTTCCCTACTCCAACTCCAAAGTCGCTGGCCAGTTACGGTCACTGACACTGGCGTGGGCCAGACGCACACAGGCCACGGGCTCACCCTGCTTCGGGTCCGCTGGGGAGAGATGTGCCGCGGAGACAGGGTGTCCGCACGGGCAGGCGGTGAGAAGTCGTGCTAAGCGGTTTGAAGGAAAAGTGCGGCATGAAGTGAGAGGGGACAGGGGACTGGACGGGGTCTCCGCAGGCCTCTGTGAGAGAGCGAAGTTTAAGCTAAGACCTGAGGAGCAAGTAGGAGCTGTTCAGGAGAGCTGTGTGTCTATGTGAAAAGCGGGATATAGAACATTCCAGAAGTCTGGTGTATTGAGAACCTGCAGCGAGGCCAGGTTGTGGCAGTGGAGTGGGCAAGAGGCTGGGCAGCCCGGATGGTGGGAGGTTTTGCCTGGCGTGGTTGTTTTGATTTTCCAGTGAAATCTTTAAGACAAACAGGAATGGGGAATAACACAAGCCCTGTGTATCCACCACCATGTCTAGGAAATAAAACACCCCATATGGTCCCAGGGTGCCTGCCGTCGCCCAGCCTCTGATGCCTCACTGTCTGAGCACGGCGCGGTCACTGCGATGAGATGAGGAGGCAGGTCTCTGTGGCCGTCGTGCGGGGCACAGCCAAAGCAGGATGCTGGCGGGGAGGCAACGATGGTGGCTGGAGCTGCCAGGACGGTGGCAGAGGGGCTCGAGAGAAGGAAATGGATCTGGACACGTTCCGGACAGAGTCCCTAGGGTTTGGCGGTGGGCTGGAGGTGGGGGCAGGAGCAGGGGTGCGGAGAGTGACAGGTAACGGTGGGAAGCTGGCAGAGGACCAGGTTTAAGGAGCAGCAGTTTCTAGTGTGCGGTGACCTTGGGAAGTCCAGATGCAGACATGCCCGCTGGATGTCAGATCCTGAGCCTCCAAGGGGGATCTGGGCGGAGCTGGGAGCGCTAGATCGTGAACACCGATGACACTGACACGTCACGCTGTGAGAGTGGGCGACACCGCCTGGCCCAGGGGTGTGGAAGGAGAAGAGAAGAGGGTCTCAGACCGAGCCTCGACAACCCAGGGTGGAGCGGAAACTGCAAAGCTGGCGGAGGCCGAGCACCCAGAGAGCGGTGGCCACAGCAGGGCAGCGTGGCCTCCGGAGTCGGGAGGGAGCTGTGGGCACAGTCCCCAGGTTGGCCCAGCCCAGCGCAGACCACCTGCCGCCACTTCTCTTCTCCACTGGGATTCCCTCCCTCCCCAGCCAGAAAGGGTGAAAACTCTTCATGAGCTCATGGGGTGGGGGGAGGTGCCGGGGGGGGGGTGCAGGATCAGAGGTGACCTCAGTGCAGCCCACGTCTGCCCCCCAGGAGGCGGGGCTGCTGGCCGTGGTGGGGTGTCTCCCAGAAATTCGGGGGCTGGGGGCTAATGCCCTCCACTCACACACGCACAGGATTTCCCCGAAATGCCCCACCGGCCCAGCAGAGGCGTGGGAGCAGGGAGGGCTGAGCTCCCGCCTGGCTTCCGCCCTGCTCCGCGCCATGAGGAAGAGGCCACCGAGTGCCAGCACCTGTGGGCCCCCCGGCGCTGCAGCCCAAGACAGTCACACACGTGGGGCCTGAGGCAGCCTCTCCTGCCGCAGCGTCGTCACTGGGAAACGGCCCAAATGCCCATCCACGGACGGCACAGCATGCGGCTATGAAGACGCGGAGACAGCTCTGGAAGGAGCGATGTGGGTCTTCGAGATGTATTTTTAAGCGAGAAAAGGCAGCAGTGATGAGCAGTGAGTATAGTAGCTACCATTTGTGGAAAAAGGGAGAGAGAAGAAATTTATAGATACACATATTTGCTTGTCTCTGCCTGTCTGTGGACGGAGACCCAGGAAACTGGTGACACTGGCTGCCTCCGGGGAGGGAAAGCAGGCAGCTGGGGACAGGGTGGGAGGAAGAATTCTCACCGTATTCCTGTTGGTGTCTTTTTAATTTTAGAACCATATGAATGTACCTATGGGGAAAAAAACTACATGAAAATTTTTAAAATTAGTGTATGCCTATGTATATTTTTCAGGGAAGGGTCATGGCATTCAAAAGGGACTGTGACCCCTGAAAGTCTGAGAACACTTCACCCATGGGCTGTGTGGCTTTGGGGAAATACCTTAGCCTCTCTGAATCCCATCCATAAAGTGGGATGCTGCAAAGGTGAGCAGCAGAGGGCAGGGGTCTGTAAACTGTAAAGTGCAGACACCCTTCTTGAAGGGGGTGAACTTACCGTCTGCTCTTCCTCACCTCCTACTCTCCCCTCGGCCAACTCCAGGCTCCTCTTGAGCCCCCACCCTCCCAGCAGCTCCAGGGGAGGCCCCTGGCTGGCCTTCGGCCCTCACCTCCCTCCTGGCGTCCTCTAGGCCCGAGGGCCCCCGTGGACTTGCCCCTCAGCCTCCCTCCTCCTGCACTGCCCAGCCCGGCCACGCTCCTCCTTCCCTTCTCCCCAGCCCCCCTGTGATCTCATCCCTGCGGTGGCTGCAGGCACCAGCCGGATCTCCCTCCCAAGCAGTGACAGCAGACTCAGCTCCCGCTCTGAGTCTGCCGGACATGGAAGAGGCAGCGCAAACCCAGCACAGTCAGCACCGAGCGATGCCCCCACCCTCACCGCCCTGCAGCCCCATCTCAGTCTGGGACCCCTCCAGGGGGCCGCTCGGGCCTAACACCTGGGCATCACCGTCCAACCCTCCCTAAACCCAACCGCAGTGACAAAGGCACAACTGACACGCATTTAGTGTTCACTGGGGGCCAAGCTTTGGTCCCTCCTGGGGTCCTCGCCACACCTGAGGATCATCATCCCACAGGGGGCTCAGGAGCAGGGGCTCACCCAAAGCACGTGAACCGCGGGACCCTGGGTGCTGGACCCACACCCAGGCCCGTCCAGCCTGTCCAACCTGCAGGACCAAGTAGCTACTAACACCCCAGCCTGCCCCCCTCCACCCCCGCCTCCCTGCAGTCCGTGTTCCTCAGCTCAAAGCCCCTGGCTCCCCGGGGCACCCAGGAGGAACTCCCAGCTCTTGGCAGATCCTGCCCTCTTTGCCCTCAGCCCCTCCACCCACCCCACCCCCACCCCAGCCACAGGCCTTCCTTCCTGCCCCTTGAACACACCAAGTTCATTCCTGCCTCTGGGCCTCTGCACTGGCTGTTCCTTCTGGTGGAAATTCTCTTCTGCAAGACTCTGCGGCTCGCTCCTGCCTACCATTCAAGTCTTGATTCAAAGGCTGCCCTTGAGGTTCCAAGAGGTCCCCAGACACTCCCTGGCCAGTTTCCTGATCTTCCTAGCAACCCTTACCAATCCAAACCGATCTCATTCACAATGTCCTTCAGGACAGGGACCCTGAATCTCAGAGCCTGGCCCTTAGTAGACACTTAATAAACTGGCAAAGAAACATGCTGATTTCAGCTGGCCATGATTCCTATAAAGGGTCTAAGCAGAGCAATGTGACCAAGGAGAAGCTTTTTTTGTTGTTGTTGCTTTTGTTTTTTGAGACAGAGTCTTGCTCTGTTGCCCAGGCTAGAGTGTAGTGATGTCATCATAGCTCACTGCAACCTTAAACTCCTGGGCTCAAGTAATCCTCCTGCCTCAGCCCCCCAAGTATCTGGGACTATAGCCACATGCCACCATGCCCAGCTAATTTCTTTTTTTAGTTTTTGTAGAGATGGGGTCTTGCTATGTTGCTCAGGCTGGTCTCAAACTCCTGGGCTTAAATGATCCTCCCACTTTAGCCTCCCAAAGCTCTAGGATAACAAGCTCAAGCTACTGTATCCAGTTAATTTTTCTATTTTTTGTAGAGATGGGGTCTCACCATGTTGCTCAGGCTGGTCTCAAACTCCTGGCCTCAAGTGATCCTCCAGCCTCAGCCTCCCAAAGTGCTGGATCACAGGCTTGAGCCACTGCACTCAGCTGCAAAGCTATTTTTGATACTGCAGTCAGGGAGAACCTCCCAGCAGAGGTTCTCCTCTGAGTGGAGACGAAGAGAACTTCTGTGTCACTGGACACAAGCACAGTGGCCATGAGCAGAGGGGAGAGAGGATAGAAAGTCTGAGGCCTTGGGCCTCTGTCTTATGCTCCACGGTAAGCACAGGGCTCTTCCCCGGTGTCCCCCAGGTGTCTGGGGGTGCAGGGCATCCTGGCTTCATGCCCCAAGGTCTTGGCCCGGGGAAGAAGCTCCCGGGATGCGTGGCAAGGATATGTGTGTGGGGCCTAGTGGGAGAGGGCAAAGCAGACAGAGGCCTCAGAAGGCTCAGAGACAGCAGGAGGAACAGTTAGCCCAGCCCCTGCCCCAGCACGCCTGCTCAGCCACGGCCTCCAGGGACGGTCGCTGATGGGCACCTGCCACGCGCAGGCAAAGTGCTGCACACTTCCTATTTCTGACCATCGCCCTGCCAGCTCCTAAGGCCAGGGAATCTCAAACTCCAGGCGCCCCTCCATTCACTCACTCGTTCATTCACCACCCTACATGTATGCTGAGCTGGGATAGCATCTGCCTTCCTGCCTGCCGTGTCTCCAACACAGCGCAGTGCCTTGCCGCGGAGGGCACGCTGTAAATAATCAAGTGAATGAACACTTCCTGAGCACCTACTATGTGCTGGGGGAAGAGAAGTGAATAAGACACAATCCTGCTTTGCTGAGCTCCGTGTGCAAGTGTGTGAGGACAGCAGCCAGGGAGTCTGCACCGCCAGAGGGCTTCCAGACGAGGTCCCCAGGAAGATGTGGGCAGGAGAACACCAAGATGCACGGGCAGAGGGCAGGGAACCTGGCCCGTGCAGGGACCTAGGCCTAGAGGTGGTGGACCTGACGCTTGGGGGCCTGGACCTGGGTGCGCCGCAGAGCAAGGGAAAAGAGGCTGCTTCTGAGGGCAGGACGGTGGCATCCTGGAATTCGTGGCACCTCGGGGCATCCAGGCTGAAAGGAATCTGCACATTTGAGCCTCTGCCCGTGGTGCCGCCGGGGTTTCTATACAGGGCTGTAGCTTTTAAACTTTTAGACCAAGACCCAGAGTGAAAACAAACACACTGTTTTTTATTGCTACTTAATATACAATACATGTGTTTTTAAAGCTGAACGAAGAGCAACACAAAATAGTACTTTCTCTCACTATGTAGTGCTTTGACGTTTTCTTTCTTATTTCATTAAAAAAAAAAAAGTAATGCAACTCACTAAATCAATTTCACAACCCACTAACGGGCGGGGACCTGTCTGCAATTTTAAAAACTCCGGCCTGAGGGTGGCTTAGGAGCTGCGAATGGGTCGAAACAGGGATCTAGGGCATGTCTTGAAGCTGTGACTGGCCATGCTGGGACAACAGGTGTTTGCAGGCACAGCATGGGGGGAGTTGTTGGAGGTCACGGGGGGACACTTGGATCAGTCTGTTGGACCCTCAGGCTCGCAGGACCTCCATGAGCAGCCCAAACAGGGGCCCTTGGGGTTCTGGGTCCAATCCCTTCCCCTGGCCCGGTGTTAGAACTCCCTCTTCTCCCCGACTCCCCGCAACAGGTGCCATTCAGCGGTTGTTGCACACCTCCCAGGACAGGGAGCTCACCCCCTTCTCAGGCAGCCCACTGGATTGTTTGGAGCGAGGCTCGGCCATGCTGTTGATCCTGCTGGTAACTAACTCCCTCCCGTGACTAGCTGGCCATCCTCCTCTCTGTCCCCTGGCCGGTCATCTCAGGGACCGGGATAGCTCCAGCACACAGCCATGGCCCTCTCTCCGCCCCACCCAGTTCCCTCTCCTCTCTGCTGCCCAGTCACTGCCCGGTGTCTGGGGGACAGCCCTGGAGCCCAGCAGAGAGAGGCTCTTTCCAAGGTCAGGTGGCCTCAGGATCTGCAGCTGCATGGCCTGGTGCTGGCTCTCAGCCACTCCAGCAGGTCTGGGGGGCTGGGGAGGCACAAGGGCTCAGCAGGGAGCGAGGGCAGCAGGATTCAAGGTAATGCCAGTGAGTGGGGGCGGGGGTGGGGCCTGGAAACCAAGCCCAGTAGTTGCCACAAAGCAGCTCATATCAACAGCAGGTCATGACACAGTCACAGACTCACAGGCTCAGGGGACCCTCCCAGTATCCCTCGGATGCAAGGGCACATGCCCAGCCCTATGGGGCAGAGGACGGAGGCCCAAGGAGGGGACAGAGCTGTCCGAGGTTACACAGCCATTCAGGGGTGGAGCTGGACTTGAACCCAGATCCCATTCATGGGCCTCAAGTGGGTCTACTGAGGAACTCTGGGGTGGGGGCAGGAGACGGGCCACCCCTCCTGTCCTGTCAGGAGCAGGTGGGTCCCTCTGGCCTCAGAGTGCACTGTGAAGGACACAGTGGGAGGCAGGGATAATTAGCAGAACATTCCAGAGGCAAGTGGGACTCCAGGAGAAGTGAGCTAAGAGCAGTGTGGCGGGACTGGGACTCCACTGCCCTTTGCTGGAGTGACTGCAGAGGGCACCTAACGCGCTGCAAGGTCCAAAGGACACCAAAAGCCCCTTCTGCCTGCTCCATATCTCCCACAGCCGCCTCCCCTGTATGGCCTCATGGGGTCCCCTGATCACCATCCCACCTGGCCCCCGGGCGGACTGGCCTGGGCTTCTCAGGCCTACGAGGGAGCAGCTCCTGCAGGGCGTGGGGTGGGGGCTGGGCGAGGAGCTGCAGGGCTGGGGGAGAGCTTCACTGGGGTGTCCCAGAGGCCAGATGGTTGAGCCTGGTGCTAACTCTGCCACCACCTCGAGGATGGGCATACCCTCCCCTGGGCCTGAATCGTCCCCTCCGTAAGATGGGATCAGCTCCCCCTGCACGTATTCCCGTCCCCCGCCCTCCCCACCCCTGTGGCCTAGCTGAGGTCCCCTCCCGTCCCTGCTGTCCAGGTGGAGCCATCATGGGCTTTGTCGACAAAATGAAAAAACCAAGCAAATGAAAAATCCCCTCAATCCCCTTGGGTGGTCTCTGCTACACAGAGGGGCAAAGAGAGGCTCCCAGAGGGACAGTGACCTAGTCAAGGTCACACAGGGTCGGCGAGGGCCAAGCTGGGATTTGATCCCAGGCCTGCCTGACTTGGGCGACCTTTCTCTTACTGCTGTGACCAAGGGCTGCTGCCCCCGTCCCTCTCTGAAATCCGAGGACTTTCTCAGGAGAGGGGGCTTAAAAAGGTCCAGACCCTCCTGGCCTCTCCCCCTCCAAATCCCATCGATACAGGGAGTGTCCTGGAGAGAGAGGGGGTGGCAGCAGCCCCGGGGGCCCGTGAGGGTGCACAGGAGGCAAGAGCAGCCCTGGGCTCAGGTCCAGCCCCAGCTCTGCCGCGTGACCTTGGGCAGACCCCTGTGGTCTCTGGGCTGTCTCTCCATCTCCCAAGGGAGGTACTGCAGAAAAGGCAGATGCGGGGACAGACTGGGATCCACTGGGTAAAGCTGGGGGACTTTCTCCTTCGTCCCACCCCAGGGAGCTCCCCTACCCAACAGCACCTCCCCTCTGCCCTGCGGGGGCCCCCTTCTGGATCCCCCCAGCAGGCCTGGACCAAAGCTCCCAGCTGACAGGTCACCATGACAACGCTGCCTTCTCCCTACACAGCTCCTGCTGGGGTCGGAAACACCAAGGACCACCTTCCATGGCAGCCCAAAGGGACCCTCTCCATGACCTGCCAACGACTCTCAGAGCACCTCACCTCCCCCTGCCCACTGAGGCCAGATGCTCCAGCTGTCGGGGCGACAGCTAGCTGGTCAAGGACTGCCCAGGTAGCTCTAGGGAGGAGCGGCTGAACTGTCACAGGAGAAAGGGGAGCCCCAGGCTGAAAGAGATGCACCCACTCTCCTTCAGGAGGCCAGATGGAGGGTCCTGGAGTGGTTCAACCGGGCACAGGTGGAGGAAGGACATACGGCTGTCCATGCGCAGGCCGTGGGCAAACCCTTGCTTCTCTGAGCCTCGCTCTTCTCACCTGCAAAGCGAGGGTGACAGTTCTCACAGGGCGATGGGAGGATTAAGTGAAATCATGAATAAAAGCCCAGCACAGAGCCTGGCACACAGGGACCAGTCTCCCTCCTGCAGCAACACTCCTGAGAAAACCTCTTTGTCACCTGCAGCAGCACATCAATCCGTGCAGCTCCGCTGTTGGGAGGAGGCCGTGGGAAGGTGTGGCAGGGGACGCAAAGGGCCAGACCCCAGCACCCGCCCTTCCCTCTCCCGGCCTTAGAATCCGGCAAAACCCACACGTTCAAATCCAGTCCCAGACACTTTCCACCTGTTTCCAGCCAGCCACTCCCCTTGCTGAACCTCAGTTTCCCCTTCTATAAATGAGGAGAACCACCCATGTCCCAGGTCTTCCAGGTTCACCCCGGGGACCAGATGGTGGGCCACAGGGGCAGTATTGGCCAAGGCCTCTGGGGGTGGGGCCCCAGACCCAGAGCAAGCCGGTGCGTGAGCCCACCCCTGCCCCCCACGCCACACCCCACCCACCACCCCGTGAGCACCCGTGTGCGCGCCTGCAGGAGCGCGCGTGTGTGACTCAAGGTCTATTCATAGCTGAGCTCCACCAGCTGCAGCGTCACAAGCAGAGGGGCCTCAGCCCATATTATTATTTCAATTACCATCTGAATTAAAAGTTTGAGCAGCGATCAGCCCACGTAGCCAGGGGAAGAGAGAGCAGGAGAAAAATAAAGATGAAAAGGAGAAGAAGGGCTGTGCCTGGAGATCCCCACACCCCGAGGAGGGCTGTGTCCGCAGAGGAGGCTTAAAGGTTATGCCTGCCCCCAGGGTGCCTGCTTGTCCTGTCCCTTAACCAGGATCCAGGGTCCCCGTGAGATGGGAGGAGCACTTTGAGACGACAGCCCAACCACAGCTACTTTGTGGAAACAGATCATTCCGTCCAGAGTCTTTGGCACACGGGTGGGTGGGTCTAGCTCAGAGAGGATGAGGGACTGACCCAGGGTCACACAGGGGACCACATCTGAGGCTGCTGTCTCTAAGACCCTCTCTTGCCAGGCAGGTCACACGCTCAAAGTTTCCCCTGACCTCTCCAGGCCACTTAACACCATATGACACCGACATCTGCAGGTGGTCCTGGGGGCAGGGCGAGAAGGCTGGAAACTGCTGTCCCTGCTGGTTTCTCTGTCCTGTTCCCCTCTACCTGTGCCTTGAGCCTGACTCTCCTGCCTGCAGTCCTAACCTGGAGCCAGCGTCCTCTCAGCCCTCTGCACCCCCAACTTCCCACCATCATCCCGAAGGCCCCTCCTCACCCACTGGCACAGGGGACAAAGCCCTGGGCCAGGGGACAGGCAGCCTGGCCCAAATCTAATTCTCTGGGTACCTTTGGGCAGGTCACTCCCTGTCTCTGAGCCTCAGTCTTCTCATCTGTAAAATGAGTCCGCCCCTTCTGTGCGCATCAGTACCTGTGTCTTCCGAATGGAACCCCCAGAGCATCCACAGGATCCCCGAGGGGTGTCATACTGTGGGGGTGACCAGACCATACCCTGCCAAGCCCCAGCCCAGGGGAGGAACATTTTCCACTCTTCTCCCAGGGAAGTCCCAGAGACAGCCCCTGAGAATCGGACCAGTCTGAACGCCATCCAGGTTCCTCTGCTCCCTTGCTGTGTGACCTTGGATTCTCTGAGCCATGGCTCCCCCATCTGTAACATGGGGACAACAAATCAACATTGCAGGGTTGCTGGGAGGATTAAATGAGAATTTGCAAAAGCTCCTAACCAGTGCTTGGCGAGAAAACGTGAGTTTCCCAGCTGGGAAGCGGGAAGTCATGGGCGCTGCTCCCGCCTCCTCCTTGGGAAATATCAAAGGCTCCTGGGGTTTTGGAGGTGGAGATGGTGTTCAACCTCACCCATAAATCAGGAGTCACCGGGCCAGGTTCCCTGCTTGAATAGCTCTGGGAATGAGGAACTCACTATTTCACAAAACATCCACAGCCGCTTCCCATCTTTCTCCATCTCCAGCTCTGGGAATTTTCTAGAATGGACCATAACCTTCCAACTTAACCCCAAATCCAGCCTGTCCCTTCCTGGGACTGCCTGTAACTGGCTTTAAAATGAGCCTGAAAGATGCTGCTCAAGGAGGCCGAATGAAGGGTGGGAGTAACTCCCAGGGGCAGCAGGGTGAGGGCAGGGGCATCAGGGAGGGGAAGGGAGGGGCTGAAGCCAGAGCTGGGCCCGCTAAGCCCCTGGCTCCTGTCTGGGCTGCCACAGTGTTCCCCAGGGTGGCTGTGTACCTGCCTGTCTGTCGGCTTCTGCCCCCAAACCATCGCTGCAACCCTGGAAGGTCTACTTCCCCTTCTGGGCCTCAGTTTCCACTTTTGTAAAATGAGGGCATCAGATCAGTGATTGAAGCCCCAAGGCTTCTGTCTGAATTAAGACCCTCCCAAGCCACCTCCCCACCCGCTGCCTGGGTTGGCCTGCCCCCCACCTCCAGCCCAGGGAGCCACGGGCCCCTGAGTGCCCGAGGAGGTCCCACCCCCCTTCATATTAGCGCCTCGGAGGTTGCCTTTAAGAATTCTTCATCCCCAATTTACAGGTGAGGAGATGGAGGCATAAGGAGGTGAAGCCACCTGCTCAAGGTCACAGAGAGTGATTCAAAATTAAGGACTCCCTCCTGTGGGCCCAGGAGAGTGGCAGGACTTAAGGGCAGCTTTTTCAGCAGAGTCACCAAGAGCTTGAGTGGCCAGCTGTTCTTTACACAGATGTGGACCCTGCATGGGGGCGGTGGCCAAGGTCACACAGCAAGGCAATGACAAATCAGGGTCCTGAGCCGAGCCTCCCTGCCTCCCAGGTCCCACAAAGCCAGGGGAACAGCAACGTGGCCCTACTTCCCACCTCAGTCCTGGGATCTCCCCAAGATGGGAGTCCTTGTCCTGCCTAGGCCCTGCTTGGCTGTGCCCAGAAGCCCCCAACACCTAGCCTGAGGTGGGAAGGGTGAGCAGGAAGGCAGGACAGAAAGTTGAGGGCTGGCTGCTTGCCCCTGGCCCTCTGGCCCTCCTCTCCGGCTCCCCTCGTGCAGGGGGAGCGGCGGTGGTGATGTAATGCACTCGGCTTTCGTCCCGGTGCCAATCTCAGAAGAGAGACGACAGATTGCGTGAGCCAAATTTGGCATCCTAGGGGGAGAGGCATGAAAAGTGGAGATGTGGAGGAGAACAGAGGAGCCTGGGGAGGTGGGGAGAAGCCCCCTGCCCAGCAGACCTGCAGGCGCCTCCCCTCCCTCTCTCAGGCCCTCACCTCCTCCCCAACCCACCTGGCCTTGAACCTCCCCCTCCTGGCTCTGAGAGGCCAGCCTGGCTGCTCCCCGCCCCTGTGCCCCGTGCTGCCGGCCCCCACCCCCACCCCGCCACACTGCTCCAGCTCCGTTTCCCACCGCCGCTAGTTTCCTGGTTACCGTGTTGCTGGTTGTCATGTCGCTTACATGTCCTCGTGACTCAGTGGTCCCCGCAGAGGGGCCCCCTCCTCCTCACACCCTCCTTAGCACTCGCCCCCGCCTCCCCCAGATCCACATTAAGAAGCAGCCCTCCTTGTAAGCCCACACTGCTCCTCCTCCCCTGCTCTCTTATCCGAAGCTGAGAATCTTTCCGCAGCATCTCCTGGAGCTACTTCATTCTCTCTCGCGCGAATGTCTACGAACCTACTATGCTCCAGGCTCATGCAAGCTGCTTTCGAGACCTGACACAGTCTGTAAACTGCTCACCACCCTGACGAAGTCAGTACCATCATCCCCGTTCTCCGGTTGAAGAAACTGAGGTTCAGAGAGGTCAAGCCAGCTGCCTAAGGTCACTCAGCAGAAACTCAACCAGCTCTATTTGGTCACAGTTACCCCAGAGGCTTTTTTTCTGAGACAGCAGCTTTCTTTTCAAGGGTAAACTGAGGGGCTTGAGGAACAGCTTCCAAGCCCCAGATGCACCCTCTAATTCCGGGACGCTCCTACCCTTGGTCAGTCCTCTATTTCCAGCCATATTCCCCTCACCCCACGCCTCCCTTAGGGTAAAGTGAGTCCTTGCTCCCATCTGCCCAGCACTCCCCAGTCTGGGAACAGCCCTCTGCTCACGGAGCCCAGGGCTCCCCTTGGAGGTCAGTAGGGCAGGGAGTGATGTCCCCATTCCACAGATGTGGAAGTTGATGGTCAGGGAAGAGAATGACTAGCCCAGGGTGCTGGTTTCTCAGTCAGCTGAGCTAATTTCTGGGAGCCTGAAAGGAGGATGCATGAGGCCCACGACCCAGTGTGGAAAACCCCAGAAAGAGTCCATCCTCCCAATGGAAAATAGAGTCGAATGTTCCAGGCTCCACTTTGGATACGGGTCAGCCTAGTGGCCAACAGCCTTTGCTCCTGCCGTATTGCGCCCACCCTTTATCCTGACCGCCCTGTTCCTCCATTTGCTCCCCTCATCACAGGCCAAGCCAAGGCACAGCGTGGCTCTTGGGCCCCTGAAGTCCTGCTACCAGCTCCCCAAAGGCCTGAAGCCATGGAGGTCATGAGACGGGAGGTGCAGGATAAGCAGAGCCAATGACGACGTTATGCACACGGGCTCCAGCTCCTCTCCCAGCCTTGCATGCCTGGGCCCCCACCCCAGCTCCCCTCAAGCTCCTGCTCTTGCAGCCTCATCTGCCACTTGGCCAGGCCGCCCTGCCTCTGGCCTCTCCGATGCACCCAGCCTCCCATCGCCCAGCACCCTCTCCCCATCCTGCAGCCTGGGCACTGGGGGCAGAAAGGTGGGTGGGAGGCAAGGAGGTTGTCCTGGTGGGGGAACATTCTGCGTTGCAGGGGAAGCTCTCCCTGCTCAGGGGCTCGTTCAGACCTCTCTTTCCTTGGGGGGCACCCCTCACGGAGGAGAAGGCAGTCTCTGCCTCTCCCCAGCCTGTTCTACCACTGTGAAATGTGACACGACTCATTTGCTGGACCCCTACGCCCCCGCCCTGGGGTCACCTAGCACAAACTAGGTGCTCACACATGAGAAGCGGGATTTCGTTTCCCCTCGGATCGCAGGGCCGTTTGCAAAGAGGTTGCAGCTGGGGAGGTGGAAAGAAGAGACACCCCCCCACCCGCGCCCCGCTTGCCACAAGTCACCTGCCTTGGAGCTCCCCGGCATGACAACCGGGGGTGGGTGGAGGCAGGGAAAGGTCATGGCCGGGGCACGAGGTCAAGACCCCTTCCACCCACCTCTCCCCCCTTCCTGGCCACAACCCAGACCGCGACGCTCCCAGACCGACAGAGGGTCAGAACCCGCCAGCTCCTGGGGAGTCACGGGACCGCGCCAACGCGCGCCGGGCAGCCAGAATCCGGCTCCAGGACAAGGTGCGGAGCGGCCTGCCCCGGGACACACAGACAAGCACTCGGCCGGACAGACGGACAGACAGCGCCCGCGGTGGGCGAGCGCCCGGCTTACCGCGGGGCGGAGGGTCAGACGAGTGTCCGGGAGGCGGCGAGCGGGAGCTACATCCCACGGCGCGATCCGGCGGGCGGCGTCCCGGGCGGGGAGAGGGGAGTCCCGGCGCCCCCTTCCCGCGAGCTCGGCCGGCCGGCCTCGCTCCCCTCCCCGGCTGCCGGGCGCTCTGTGCGTGGGTCTCAGGGTCTCCGCGCGTCCGGGCCGTCCCGCGCCGCTCTCCGCGGGCCGCCCAACTTTCAGCGCTGCCCTGCGCCGCGCCCTCGGCGCCGCCTGGGCGTCAGCATCGTCGGGACCCGGGCCCGGGCTCAGAGCGCCGGGGTCGGGGGGCCCGTGGCGCCCGGCCGCCCGCGCTCGCGCCCCCCTGCCCCGCCGGCGCCTTCGGGTCGGCTGCCCCGCGCTGTTCGCTGTTTCCCTCGCTGTCACTCCGTCCTGCGGGCGCGCGCTGCCCTCTGCCCTGCGCTCGGCTCCCCGGCCCCCTGCGCTCCGCCCGGCCCCGCGACCCCCTCGGCCTCCGGGCCTGGGGTCGCCCTCCGCGCTCCCGCCGGCCGGCCTCTGCCGCCACCGCCTCCCCTGCTCCCGCTCCTCTCTCCGGCTGCCCTGGGTCTCTGCCGCGCTCCCCGTCCCTGTCCCTCTCCCGGTCTCTCCTGCCTCCCTCCGTCTCTCTCGCTCTCTCCCGCGGGGTCTCTGTCCCCGTCGCTGTCGCCCTCCCGGTCTCCTCCTGCCTCCCTCTGCCTCTGCCTCTGCCCCGTCTCTCTCCTCCGCGCGTCTCTATCTGTCTCCCTCGCGGTCTCTGTCCTCCGTCTCTCTCTCCCGCCCCCTCTCGGCGCGGCCCCCTCTGTCTCGGACCCAGGCCCCCGCCTCTGCCGCGTCCCCGGCTCGCCCGGGAGCCCGAGCTCCCGCCGCCCGCGGCGCGCCGAGAACTCCCAACTCGCGGCACGCCGCCCCGCTTTGCGAGACTTTCGCCCCTCCTCACACGTGACCCGCGCCCCGCTGCGGAGGCCGCGCGCCCCCAGCTCCGGAGCCCCGGCGCCCCGCGGGGCCCAGCCCTGGCGGTCCCCCCTGCCCCAGCACCAAAGCCCGTCCCGCGGGGCCCGCGGCGCGCTGCAGGGGCAGGGGCTGGGGGGCTGCGTGGCCCCGCTCCTGCCCTGGATCCTGCCCGGGTTTTCCTCCTCGCCCCAGGCGCGCTCCTCCCCGAACCCGTTCCTGGATCCGCTCCCGGGTTTTCCAGCGCCCCGGGGCAAGTGGAGAGGGTTCCTCGGAGCCGGGAAGGGGGTGGTGGGAGCCAGTCGGCCTGGGGTCCTCTGGCCCCCGGCCGCTCCTTTTGCCAGTCCCTGTTGCCTCCCGAAGTACCGTCAGTTAGGGACCCTATGCACCCCCTACTCACCCCGGGAGACAGAGGCGGCCCTGCTGCAGGGACCCTCCCCACCACCTAGTCAGCAGTGCCCCGTTTACAGACGGAGACTGAATACCAGAGAGGGTCCCAAGCTTGCCCAAGGCCACCCAGAGGTGCCAGAGCCACACGGAACCCTAGTTTCTCATTCTCTCTGCCATTCCCTATCACGCCAAGCTGTCTTAATAAAGGCAGACTCACACTCATCTCCTCTCCCTCCCGGGTGTACCCCAGGCCTGGGCCCCACACTCTGGACTGTTGGAGAAGCCCCCAGCACCCCACGGTCCCTGGTAAGCCAGCTGCTTCCTGGCCATCCTGTCACCTCTGAGGAGACAGGAGGGAAAGTGCTTCTCCCTCCACGGTGGGAGGAGGAGAGAACACCTGCAGTTAGACAGCCAGAAGAACTTCCCTGGATGCCTGGCCATCTCTGACCAGCCCCAGTGCAGACAGGGAGCCACTGAGGCACCCCGAAGCCAGGGGGAGAACTGACTGAATCTGGAATCCCTTCTGGCTCCTGCTGACCCTCTAAGATGTGTCAGGCGCAGGAACAACACCACACAAACCACCGTGACTGTTTCCCTTCCCTGTGGGCTGTCCCCACCCAAAAGGATCCAGTCCCAATGCCTCAGCATGCTGTACAATCAGGTCCCACCTAATCCAGCATCCCATATACCCACACATGCACCCTGCTTCCACAGATTCCAGAACACACCAGATGCTTCCACACCTCTCTTCCTGCACGCACTGTTCCTCCTGCCTGAAATGCCCTTCACATTCTTTGGCCAGAGAATTCTTGCTGTTCTCCAAGCCCAGCCTCAGTGCCACTTCCCTGAGAAGGCCTCCTGTGCCCTGGCAGAAATCATTCATCACCCACTCATTCATTCACTCAGCACTGGGTGCCCACCACGTGCCAGCCCCTGGGCTGGTCACAAGGGTGGTTCTCAGTGGGCTTGGGAGTCAGGCCAACCTGGGCTCAAATGCTCTTAGGAGCTATGTGAACTTGAGCAAGTTTTTCATTCAACTTCTCTGTAAAATGAGAACCCCAACAGTCCCCCACCCCCGCCACACACACACACACGCACAAACACAGCGGCAGATTAAGTGAGGTGGATGCACAAGAAATGCACAGCTCATAGTAGGTGCTCAATAAATGTGGCCATCCCATCTTGAGGCTCTGTTCAACACTGCAGACCTCCACAATGCACGTCTTGTTCCATGCCTGTCTCCCTGGTTACCCTGCTGTGCCCTCACAGGCAGGCAGCCAGGACTGATGTTCCGTTGCAAGGATCCTCGGTGTGTGGAGGGAGGGGGGTGCTGAGTGCTTGCTCAGCGGCAGGCGTGTGCCTGGTACCTGCCACACTCTTCCATGGATTGAAAGTGGGAGGATGCAGGTGAGGCCAGTGACTTTTGGTCTGTTCACCTGCCCAGAGGCCTGGCCTGGGAGCTGCCCTGGGACTGTGGGGTGCGAGGGAGGGAGGGAGGAGCAGGAAGGAGGGAGAGAGAGTCAGAGGTGTTTGTGGATCAGAGCTTCTGCTCTCGCACGATCAGTGCCCTGATGTCAGGTCACTGGACACAAGTCTGAGGATGGGATGGGGGCCAAGGGCAAGGAGGGTCACCGTGCTGGGGCAGGACCGCAGCCCACAGCAGCTACTCATCCCCTGTAAGGAGGGAGGACTGGGAGGAGGTGCAGAGAGGTTCAGGGACCCCAGGAAAGAGTCCCTTCTCCACCAGTCAACGCTGTGTGACCCTGGGCAGCTCATCTCTCCTCTCTGGGCCTCAGTTTCCTCATATGTAAAGTAGGAAAGATAACACCCACTCTGAGCAGCTATTTTGAGGACGATTTAAGACCAGAGGAAGAATCCGCCATGGTCCGTCCCATGTTTGCGTAGCTCTAGCCCTGTTAGAGGGGTGTCAGGGCAGGGGGGTGGGGGACGGATCATGTGAGACAGATCTGCAGAGGCTTGGGATGGGGCAGGGGGAAGACTTGGGTATTAGAACTTGTGCGACCCTGGGCAAGTTGCTTGCCCTCTCTGGACCTCAGAGACCTCATCTGTAATGGGACAGTTTGGACTGTGTCCCCAAAGGGCAAGTGGGTTTTGTCTTCCTCTAACATAGAAGCACGCCTGGACGGAGTGAGGATAACCAGCATCCACTGAGCTCATCCCATCAGCCCAAGACTATTCTAGACCTTCCCAGGCACTGGCTCATTTAATCCTTCCAAGAACTCTATGACACATGCACCTGTTGCCAATGGGGAAACCGAGGCACGGGTAGTACTGCTATGAGTGGTATGACCTGAGCGGCCAGGGACAACGCTCTGCACGAGTGAGATCCGCTCTGAAGTTCGAAGGGGACAAATGGTAAAACCTTTAACCAGCCGCACGTTTCTTTTCGGCAAAGCTCCCTGCCCATTCCGCATTCCGTTCTCCCATTTGATCCTGGCAGGGCTCTGTGGGGTGGCAGCTCCGACTGGCCCCGCTGCACAGGTGAGGAAATGAACCATGCGCTGTGACAGCAAACGCTTGCCCAGGCTCAGTCAGGCAGTAAGCAAGTGTGTGAGCCAGGAATCGAACTGGGTTCCACTCCTAGTTTCTGGGGAAAGGTCATTCCAGGCCAGCACAGCACTCACTCACCAGCTTCTCTGGGAGCCTACTCAGACCCGGGTCACATGGGGGTGCCAGGAGCCTGTGCAGAGGGCTGAGAGGAGTGGAGGGGAGGGTGACTTGGGCTAGGCAGGTGGGACAGCTCCAAGGGAGGGAAAGGGCCACTTTGAAATGCAAGGGTCACAGAGTTCAGAGGTTTTCGGCCTAGGAAGTTCCTTAAAGTCCAGCCACCCATTCTGCAGGTGAGGCAAACTGAGGCAGCCCAGATGCTTAGATTAGAAATCAGATCAGGACACAGCTGGCCTGCCTCAGAGCTCTAAAGTCTTGGCAGCTCCTTGAAGGTAAGGTCCAGGGTGGGGACAGGGACACTGGGGGTCCAAAGGGCCAAGACCCATACCAGCAGACTGTGTCCTGGGGACAGAGGACTGTAGGGGTCTCTCCTGCCCTCCACCCCCACCCTCACCCACCCCCCAGCACTCAGTAGTCACCAGGGTGGAATATTTTAGCACCTATAGAAAAACCGCCACAGACGGCTGTGGCAGCTGTTGCTAAGGAGACGCTCCCAAAATAGCCCCCCTCCGCCAACCTTTCCCGCTGCTGCTCCTGCTGTGAGGAGGGGAGGAGGCCAGGCTGGGAGGGGGTGGCACATGAGCCTTGGCCCCAGGCTCACCCACCCACCCTGGCCCAAGACCCATGCAGCCACAGGTCTGTGGAGGGGCAGGAAGCTGTCTTAAGCAAGCCTGTGACCTGAGCCATAGTCCCCAGCTGGGAAAGGTCACCTAGGTGAGGGGAAAGGGAGGAGAAGCCCCTGCATCCAAGACCCCCAACACACTCCCACATGTGCACAATCGCAGATTCTCACAGTTCTGCACATCCACCGGTGCACACACAAGCACAGCCTCACACATGTCCACCTAGGTAGGCACACGCACCAGCAAGACACAAATAGATGCACGGATAAACACATATGCCACAAATGCACAACATACACCTGCATGCACATGCACACAGCCATAAATACACACACTTATATACACATGCTCAAATGCACATCCCAGGTACACACATACACGCACGCATGCATGCCAGGCACGCGGACGCATGCATACCAGTGTACACATACCCCCACAGCACACAAACACATGTCCACAGATACACACAACTGTCCAAACGCATGTGGCACTCAAAGGGCATTCAGTGGCGTTACCCAGTGGGCTCTGTCCAGGCAGCCATGTCTTAGGGCTTGTGGATACCCTTGCTTAGTGGGGAGCTTCTGCAGTCCAACCACAGGGTAGAGGGCAAGGAGGAAGTGTACAGGCAGGTCGACAGAGAGTCGTGTCTCTGTGAGCCCCTCTAATTCTGGGTACCAAAGGCTCCCTGGTACCTGGGAGAGCTGCCCTGGGCCGGTTCCTTGGGAAGAGCACAGTGGAATGGACAGCAGAGTTGAACCTCTGGCCACGCAGAGTTCTGAGACCCAGGGGCTGGGGTGATGACAAGGACAAGATGGCAAAAGGGTGGCAAGTGTGATGGTCCTTGACATGTGCAAAGTACTTTACGGTTTACAAGCTGCTTTTACACCCGTTGATTATTTTACACACTTGGTACATACACTCTGAGATGGTGGTGGTGGTGGCCCCATCCCAGACCCAGAGAGGAGAGGGGACTTCAAGACCACACAGCAAGTTACTAGCAGAGCTGGAAGCAGAACCCAAGAGGGTGCCAGCATCCAGCCCCAGTGCCTTCCACTCTGCTGCGCTGCTCTGGCTGGCAACCAGGCCACCGTGCAGGGCCTCGCTTTGCCCCTGACTCGCCCTGCGATCCTGGGGAGCAGCCAGGCCCTCCATCTTCCAACAGGGAAAGCTGAGAAGGAGTCCCTAGGGGTGTTTTCAAGCAACAGTTTGTGGCCTCAGTCGGGGCTAGGGAGTGGTGCTCGCCGGATGCCCTCGAAATGCCGGATGGGGGCGCAAGGACAAAGGGTGGCCGCCCCGCTCCCTCCTCTCGACCAGACGCGGTCTCTCTCCAGCCTCGCTCTGTGGCTCCAGTTCATGAATCCCCGGGCTCCGGGTCTTCGCTGGCGCCTCGTCACTCTGGAGACGCGGCGAGCAGCTTGCGGTTGCTGTGGGAACCTCGCCAGGGCCACCGCGCGCGGGCACGACTCCAGGCGCGGGGAGCTGCGTTTTGGGTCTCTGAAAGACACCTGTCGCCAGCGGCGAGGGGAGGCGGCGTCGTGGCTCGGTTATTATGTTTTCTGTTTCTTTTAATTGAGGTGTAACTTACAAACAGTAGTGCATGCATGTTAAGAGTACAGCTCGATGCATTTTTTAGACAAGTGTATAAAACCCGTGTCACCACCACCGGGATCAGGATACAGACAACTTGCAGCGCCCCAGAAGTTACACCGCGGCAGTAAACCCGGAGAGATCGCCTTCTGAAGACACGCAGTTCTGCGTTTGCTCCGCACTTGGCTTTGCGGGGCGTCTTTGGACCTCAGCTCTCTGCAAAGGGAAGCAAGGAACTGACATTTGTTGGGTGATTTTACTCCTAGCAAAGCGCGTTAGATACTTCGGGAACTTGGACCCTCCCGGTACTTAGTTTACACCCAGGTTAATGATGTGAAAACTGGAACTCAGAAAGATTGAATGAATGGTCTAAATCCAGACAGCTCTTACGTGGTGGAGTGTGAGATTAGAGCTCATCACTCTAACATCCACATAAATCTTTTTCTTCTTCTTCTCTTCGTTGGCCTCGTTTAAAGAGCCGTAGAGATAAAACGCACTGGGAGAGTGGCCATGTGGCAGGTTGCGCCTTTGTGCTGTAGCTGCTTCTACTTGGACTCTCCTCTCTTCCCCCAGCTTTTGTCCTCGAGGCAAGCTCCTACTCACTCTTCAAAACCCACTGGGGCATCACTTTCCCTAAAGCCTTCCTTAACTGCCATCCTACCCAGCGGCTCCCCCTTCCCCGGGGTAATTAGTCTTTCCTCTGCGGGCGTTCAGTCAGTGCGGGAGGGGCTCCCGCAGGCTGCATCTAGGGGCAACCCCAAGGTGCCCCTGGCACACAGCTAGTCTTCGATAAATGTGCTTGAACTAAAATTGGAAGGGAGGTTTTAGAACCTTGGTTTCTCTCTCTGTAAAATGCAGTCTGCACGGGCCCTGCCTCGAACTCAAAAGATACTGAGCTGGTGAAAATTTCCAGAACACCCAGGCTGGAACAGCAGGAAGAGAAAGGCTGCCCTCAGCCCACCATTAGGAAATAAACTCTTCGGTCTAGCCGCAGGGCAGCCCCAGGGCTGTCTGCAAAGAGTTGCTCCTTGCACTAAGGAACGTCCACTCGCCTGGGCCAGAAGACGCCTTAGCAGCCTCTAGGGCCCTTTTAGGGAGCCGCAGGAGCCAGGACCCAGCCTGTGAGAGGCAGCCGATTAAGTGGTGGGTGCCCTGATTTTCACTGTACACCTCTGTTTCCTTCCACACAGACTTGGAGGCAGTTTGCAGGATATTCAATACAGTGGTGAAATGTAACAAAGGCCGGCATCGGCAAGGGCAAAGATTATATACACATATTTTTTAAAGTAATTGAGCAGTTCCCCCATTCTTTCACCTGTAAGTCTGCCTTTGAACATGCAATTTGCTTGTTAATGAGAAGAAAACAGTTCTTGCCCTTTGAGCTGAAGGCAATTCCCTCTTGGCTCTCCCCTGAGTTGCATTCCTACAGCTGGCATATTTTGGGGTGTCAGGAATTGAGGTGGGGGGGTGAGGGACTTTCTGGGATCCACCCAGCAGCGGGGACAGATAGTGAAGGGTGGTGCAGGTGGCCCGAGTGCTCCTGTGGCCACAGCCACGTGTTTTAAATGAGAAGGGGAAGGGGATGTCCCCTATTCTTGGCCAGGAGCTTTGCAAAATGCTCCACCTTGGAGATGGGGTGGGTACGAAAAAAAGGCAGGGCTGATTGCTGAGGACAGAGTGATGGAACTTTGGGGAGAGGAGATCTGCGTGACTTGGGTTAGCGAGAGACACATCTGAGCCTCAATTTCCTTATCTGTAAAATGAGGACATAATATCAGTTTCATGGAAGACTCCAGGCAAAGAGCACCGAACGGACAGTTAGCAGGACTTCTGTCTTTACTACTCCATTTACCAGAAGAGAAAGCTGAGGCCCAGAGAGGGGACAAGGCTCAGGCTTGGAGCCATCCAGCCTGGGTTCTTTCCCTTCCACCACTATGGGGGTCACTCCTAAGGCCTCCTCTGGCCTTGGCCAGTTCCCCTGTGGTCTCCTGGAAGAAATAAAGGGCAGGAGAGGATTCCAGCCTGCTCCAGTGCCCACCCCCCTCCCCCCAGTTGGGGCTGCTTCCCAGGAGGACAGATGTTTCACCAAATGGCAAATGCACGTGCTTTTCCCTGGCTTGGGAGAAGGTGGGCGCTGAGAAGGAAGTGCCAGCTGGTTGGGCAGAGAGAACCACAGCCACATCACCGCCTTCTCTGGGCACCAGCTGGAGGGGAGGCATCTGGGCAGGGTTGAGGGGAGCAGGGAACAGAAGGGCCCATTCAGAACCTGCTACAGCCCAGGGATGAGTGTCTGGCTTCTCTCCCAGAGGGGCTTGGTCCACACACTTCACCTCCCTGGTCCTCAAGTTTCCATCACCTGCAAAGTGAAGCCCTAATGCCTGCTGCACTGCCTGCCCATGGAGGCGGGATGGGAAGAACCCGAGCAACATGTCTGGCCTGTGCCTGGCACCCAGTAGATGCTCCGTACTTGCTGGCTGTTGTTCTCACCACCTCCCTACCGGGGCAGGAGTCCCCACTGCTGAATCCCTGACAAATGGGCACCCACCCTCTGCTCACCCACCTCTCATGACAGGGAGCTCATCACCTGCCATGGCAACCCACAGTGTAATGTGATGATTTAATTGCAGACTGCAAGTTGGAATCCAGGTTTCAGGACTGTTTAGTGTCTGTGTGACCTTAAGCAAATTATTTAACCTCTCTGCCTCAGTTTCCCTGTGTGTAAAATGAGAATAATAGCAGTGTCTTCCTCATAGTGTCGTTTAGATCAGTGCCTCTCAAACTTTCCTGTGCACGTGAACCACCTAGGTATCTTGTTTAACTGCAGAGTCCCTCCGGTGGTCTGGGATGGGGCCAAGAGAGTCTTCCTTCCAAGAGGTGACAGCAATGCCACTGGTCCTGGGTCCACATTTTGAATCTCAAAGGACTGTCTCACCTTGGGAGTTATGATAAGGGGCCTGGGGGCCACAGAAGGGTCTTAAAAACTGGAGCGACAGATTGTTAACATGCAAAAGCCTCTCTGGCTACCTGTTGCAGGAGGTGGAGGTGGGAGGGGGCCAGTTGTTTAGAGAGCGATGAGGATCCTGAGGGGGCGTCTAGGAGGGGACGGTAAAGACCCTCAGCTCAGCTCACGCAGTCCACTCACAGATGCGGAGACTGGAGCCCTGCTCAGGCCACACAGCACCGGGAGGACTCCCTCCCACCAGAGGTCTTGCACCCTCCTCCCTCCCTGCCTCTCAGCCCTCTGTGGTCTCTGCTGGCGGGAGTGCCCCTGTCTAACACCTTAGCACACCAAGAAGAGGGAGGCAGGAATGAAGGCCCTGAGTCTCCCAGACAGACTTGACCTCTTTCTTACAACCACCCCATTTTACAGACAAGAAAACTGAGGCCAAGAGAAGGGAAGGCCCACAGCACCTAGGCTGGAACCAAGGTCAGTCTGACTCCACCCCCAGCAAGATCAGGTCAGGACAAGTGTGGACATCCAAATTAACAGGCCAGAGGGTAGGGACTCCAGTTCCAGCTCTTCTTCCCACCACACCCGACCCAGGGAGGGAGTTCAAACTCCAAGATAATGACAATAGCAGCAGGTCACCATTGACAGGATGCTCCAACCCATGCACTGGCACCAGTGTTGTCAGGCCTGCGCACAGATAAGGGAACTGAGGCAGACAGGGCTCAGTGGCCCGCCCAGGTTTCTGAGTGGGGGAGGCAGAGGACGCTGGGGAATGGCGGCAGGGGACGTGATGGGCACCTGGCAGCAGGGCGCGGGGTGCAGCCGGAAGCCCCCCTGCCTGGCCCGCCGCCCCGCCCCGGGCTCGAGGCCTGGATGGCGGGAGGCGGGATATCCCGGCGCCGCCGCTTCCTGGCTCCCCACCCCGCGCGGCGGCCGTCCTGGCCACGTCACCGCCCGGCCGGGAGTGCGCTGGCGGAGCGCGGCGGCTGCAGGCGCGCGGGGCGGGAGGCGCAGGCAGGGCCGGGCACCGAGACGCCGGGGCCGGGGACGTGGCAGCCGGCCCGCCCGCCAGAAAGTTTCCTGGAAGTTTGCTGGGCGCGGGCGCAGCACCGACGGGCCGGACCATGAACGTGTTCCGAATCCTCGGCGACCTGAGCCACCTCCTGGCCATGATCTTGCTCCTGGGGAAGATCTGGAGGTCCAAGTGCTGCACGGGTGAGGGGCGCCCCGGGCGGGAGGTGGGGGACCGCCTCGCTGGCCAGCCCTGGCGGGGCGCTCCACTGCCACTTGGTCGGCGTAGGGTGGGGACTTCAGCTCGGGCATCCCTGAAACTCTTTTTGCACGGATCAGCTTCCAAAATCAGCGCAAATTTGTACAATATCAAAGAAAGAGGACCCTCTAGATTATGGGGGAGAGTAGGTTTGTACCTCCACTGACAGCCCCCCATGTTGGCATTGTCACAGCTAGTTGGAAGAAGAGGGGGATGAGGAAAAGCTGACACCCCCTCCCTCCCGCTGGTCAGTCCCATTGTTCCCTCCTCCCTTACTGGGGAGGAGGAGGCTAAGGGTATATATACTCAGGAAGTGGCCCCCAGTTCTCAGGGTCTTCTCTTCCTTGTCCCTCCCAGACTTCCCCGCAGGCTGGACCCTCTTCCCTCGCCTGCCAGCGGTGGCACAGGCGGCTGTGATGTGGCAGGAGGGGACCCGTGGTGCTCAGGTGGGCGTGGAGCTGCCCCTGAGCAGGAGCCCGGGGAGGTCTGGAGGGGTCCCCTGGTTGCCCAGCAGTCTAGCTGCTCTGCTGGAGGTTTGGAGAAGTTTTGAGGCTGGCCAGATGGCCACCAAACAGACCCTGTGCAATCAGAGGCTGCTAGAACCTCCTGCAGCCATCTTTGTCCTCTGGTGTCCTGGAGGTGCCCGCCCTGTGCTTGGCACTGGGGTGGGGAGATACAGTGATGCACTCAGGCTCCTTGTGGGGGCCGAGGGGGCAGAGAGCAGCCCCTGCAGGCCTCATGGAGGGAGCAGCTCGGTGCTGGGTCCTGGAGGGCTGGCAGGGAGTTGAGCCAGGAAGGGTGTGCTGTGTGGAGGGCCCTGAGGGTGCAGCTGCACAGAGGTGGCCGAGCGCAAGGCACGTCCCAGGAAGGGTGAGCAGCCTGATTTGGGGGTAGTCCAGAACGGAGATGAGTCCCAGAGGGAGGGCAGTCCGGATGTGGAAGGGCCTTTTCTGTCAGACCAGGAAGTAGGGAATAGGGAGCCATGGAAGGTTGGGAGCAGGGGAGGGGCTAGGCAGGGGGCCTAGGCAGGTCCCTTTGGGAGCTGTGAGAGAGGAGGCAGAGGAACAGGGGGTTGGGGCGGGTGGGGGAGAGGCTCCAGCCTGCGGGGCTCAGCAGGGGTGGGGGAAGGTGCAGAGGGGGCGGCTCTAGACCTGGAGGCCGTTTGGGTTCCGTTCTTCTCCGGAGAGACAGGCACTCAGACTCTTCAGGGTCCCGGTAGAGGAAGTGGGTCAGGAATGCTGGGGGCTGATGGAACAGGGGAATTAGTTTGGACCTGTCCCTGCACGTCCATCCACAGAGGGCTGGGCAAGGTGAACAGCCGTGGCCAGGAGAGGGCGCTGTTATCCAGCCTGCTCTTTGTACCGGGCCCCTGGGGTACCACCCGGACAGCAGAGACACTGCCCTGCTGGAGCTGACTTTCTGGTGTTCGAAACCGTCCACAAACCCAATGATAGCAACGGGGTACATGATACGGCTCGTTAGTGGCTCTGGGAAAAGGAAAAGGAGAGCTGGGTAGTGGGGATGGGGGTGTGTGCAGACAGGGGTCAGAGGTGGGGTGCCTGGATGCCAGCCCCATCAGCCCCGAGGAACAGGGCTTGGTGGGACCTCAACTGACCCAGCCTCATTCTCACTCTGCCATTGACTCTCTAAATGACCCTGGGCCTCAGTTTTCCCATCTGTCAAGTGGGCGGGAGGGCTGCATCTGGTCAGTGGGTCCCCTCTGTGCTCAGTGGACCCCACAGGGACTCTAGCCAGGTATAGTATCCTGTTCTCTGAGTCTTGAGTCTCCATGTGCGGCTTGCCTTGGTGGGAGTTATTCATAGTTTTCCAAGGTATTATTAAGCCAGGGTGCTCAAGGTCACCAGGGCTCCCAAAAGTGTCTGCTAAGCTGAGGATGTAGAGAAGAAAGGGGTAGGGGAAGGCCCATGGGGGTGGCCCAGCGTCCCCCACCAGCCTGCCTCCTGCGCCCTGGGGCTGAGGCCTCTCTGACAAGGTCTCTGCGTGGGCCCAGTGAGATGGCACACCATTGGGACCATCCCAGAGCTGGCCTCGTGTTGGTATTTCTTCCCCACAGCCAGCCACACTGCCGCTCCCACCAGTGCCAGACCCCCAAGGAGGGATTCACGTTCTCACGGCGGTCCTGCCAGTATGAGTGAGGGGCCAGAGTACAGGTGAGGAACACGAGGCCAGGCTTGCCCGCAGCATGCTGATGGCAAAGCCGGCACATGACCCCGGCGTGCTCTAGAATGTTAGGGGCTTCAGCGGTGTTCTTCCTTGGTCGCCCCCAAAATGTCCAGAACCAGAGAAATGGTTGGGTAAGGCATAGCTCAGGTATTCTGTGAAAACAGATCCTGAGCCAGGTAATACAGTGGTCCTCCTTGTCTGCGGAGGGTGTGTCCCAGACTCCCAGTGGACGCCTGACACCGAGGACAGTGTTGAACCCTGCATGTACCGTGTTCTCGATCTGATAACCAAGGCGGCTACTGTGTGACTACTGGGTGGGGCGTGGGCTACAGCGTGGATATGCTGGACCAAGGGATGATTCATGACCTGGGGAACGAAGCAGGATGGCAAGAGATTTCACCACACTACTCAGAATGGCGTGCAATGTAAAATTTATGAATTGTTTATTTCTGGAATTTTCCATTTAATATTTTCTGACCATGGATAACTGAAACTGTGGCAATCAAAACCACAGGTTAAGGGGGAACTATTTATTGTATCACTTCTCAGTGCCAAACTCCCCAGTCATTCCTTGACATTTGGAATAAAATCCAGGCTGGGCATGGTGCCTCATGCCTGTAATCCTAGCACTCTGGAAGGCCGAGGTGGGAGGATTGCTTGAGGTCAGGAGTTTGAGACCAAACTCAGCAAGAGCGAGACCCCATCTCTACTAAAAATAGAAAAAATTAGCTAGGCAACTAAAAATAGAAGCAACCAAACAAAAACAAAAAAAATTAGCCAGGTGTGGTGGTGCATACCTGTAGTCCCAGCTACTCGGGAGGCTGAAGCAGGAGGATCGCTTTAGCCCAGGAGTTGGGGGTTGCTGTGAGCTAGGCTGACGCCACGGCACTCTAGCCAGGGCAACAGAACAAGACTCTGTCTCAAAAAAAGTTAAATAAATAAAATCCAGATGTATCACCATGGCTGGAGGGAGAGAGTTGGGGAGGGTGATGAGCTCTGGGCCGGGGTGAGGGGACAAGACAGGCAGGACCAGTGAGGGACGTGAGTTTTATTTAAGGGCATTTGGAAGCCACTTAAGAGCTTTAAGCAGAATTCCATTTTTAAGATAGCCCCTGGGTTGCTGGTGGAGAGTGGAATTGGAGGAGAGGTGGGCAGCAGTGAATGATTTGGGGAGACCAGTTGGGGGGTCACTGGGGTAGGGCGGCTGGGCTGATGGAGGGGCATGGGGTAGAAAGAGTGGAACTAACAAATATGGGGGGATTGTGGGGTGGGTGACTGATTGGAAGTGAGGAACAAAGGGGAGGGAGACTCAAGGGTGGCTCTGGTATTCTGGCCTGAGCCCCGAGGGGAAGGTGGCACATTATGAAGAAGGGGAGACAGGAGAGGGAGCAGGTTCCAGGGACAGTGAGTTTGGTCTGGGCTGTGGGGAGTTTGAGGTGCTCGTGGGACCGCCTCCAGGTATGGCATAGACAGGTGAATACACAGGTCAAAACTCGAAGAGTTCATCACTTGGTAAGTGAGCTGTGCTAAAAAAATAAATAAAAAAGAAAAACATGAAGAGTTCGGAGCTGGAAGGCCCTGGCAGGTGATCATGGTGGCGGGATGTCCAAGATGGCAAAGGGACAGAGGAAAAAGAGAGGCAGCCCGAGGTTGGGCAGAGAGGATGGCAGTGACCAGGGAAGCCCTGGTTCAGAGATCGGAGAGAGGGGACAGCTGACTTTCAGATGCAGAAACGTGGGTGGGTGTCGTTGATGACAGCGTCCAGACTGGGGGGCAGAGAGGAGGCTGGCTGGGAAAGGGGAAGGCGGGGCACCTCACCCAGACCACCTCCATGACATACTGAAAGTGGTCAAAGGACGACAAAATGCAGTGTGGATTCCTGGATGGGATCTAGGAATGGAAAGGGCGGCAGTGGGAGAACTGGTGAAATGGGAACAAAGCCTGGAGTTCAGTCGACAGCGCCATCCTGATGTTAATCTCTTCATTTTAATAAACTACCATCGTTAAATGCAATGTTAACATTAGAGGGCGCTGGGTGGAGGGTATGTGGGAACTCTCCGTACTGTCTTTACAACTCTTCCGTAAATCTAACATCCTTCCAAAATAAAAAGTTAAAAAAGAAAGAGGCAGGGATCTTTCCCCACTCCAGGAGACTGACCCGTTCCTCAAAAAAGAAAAAAAAAAAAGAAGAAGAAAAAGGCCAAAGCAGGTCAAGAATCAGCATGGAAAGTATGATCCCATTTTTGTCAACCTGATGCATCCGTTGTGTCATATGTATGCACATATGTCACGTGTGTTCGTGTGCACCAGCCAAGATCTGGAAGGACGAACACAGGCTTTGGGATGCTTTTTCTTTGCATCCTTATTTACTGATTTTTGTTTTACAAAGAGTAAATACAGGCATAACTTTTACAACTAGAAAAAAAGGCTTTTTTAATCCTTGCATTTTGGAAAATAAAACAGAATGCTCCCCTGCCCCAGAGCCTCCCTTCACCTGCTCCCATCTCCCTGGTGAATCAACACCTTGTGGATTCAGTGAATTGTTCTCCCAAAGACCGGAGCTTTGGGGAGTGTCGGCAGAACTCTGGGGGTGGAGTGAAGAGAAGCCTCAAACCCCACCCCCAACCAAGCCGACTCACACCACCCCCGACATCCTCCCTGGAGCTGGAACTCAGCAGGCCCCGGGAGGGGGCTGGGAACCTGGTGTTCGTGTCTTTATTTGGAGACCGGGAGAGAGATTACAGCTTACTGAGCAGAACCACACTCCTGATGGGAAGGGTGTTTCCTGGCCCTTGGGGAGCGACAGTGCCCTGGACAGGTCTTGGAGGCCTCCCTGGCCGGCGGCCGTGTGCTTCGAGCAGGGGGGGGCTTGGGAGTCTGTGTTCTCATTGTCTCCACCCCCCCACTCCAGGCATCTCCGGGAAGAGCCAGATCCTTTTCGCTCTGGTCTTCACCACCAGGTACCTGGACCTGTTCACCAACTTCATCTCCATCTACAACACCGTGATGAAGGTGAGGGGTCAGGTGGTGACGGTGGGGGCCTGCTGAGCATCCACAAACCGAGGCCATCTGCCTGGGCACTTGGGATGCGGAGCCAGGTCAACCTGGGTTCGAATCCAGGCTCTGCTGGTTGGTGTCTGCATGACCCAGGCTTGGGTGAGGCCTCCAGTTCCCTCCCGTGAAAAATGACGATGACTAGCACTTACCTCAGAGGGTTCAGTTGGGAAAATTAAATGAGGTAATAAATGTAAGTGTGCAAAAATCCCTGCCATATGTTAAACATTCAGTGAAGGTTAGCTATTATGATGATTTAAAAATAAGCAAAAAAATCAGACGGTCTCCCAAGCTTTCAGAGAACCCATTTGGCCATCTGTCCAACAAATTTTTTAAGCCTCTACTGCCAGCACCTGAAGAAAATATGCAAGTCTCCTGTGTTCGTGGAACCTACTTTCTAATAATAAAACAAATAAGAAAAACCTTGGTTAGGGTTAAGGCTATGCAAATAATTAAAATCCTATTGTTTCCCTCAGCACTGAGGGATTTCATCTGTCTTCCTAAAATCCTATTAACTTGATGTTTCCTTCAATAAAGGAGTTTTAAAGATAGGATTACATGATGGAATACAACTAGGGAGCTGCTTCAGGGTGTGTGGTCAGGAAGGGCTTGAAGAGGTGACAGGTGAGCCAAGATCTGGGTGACAGACAGAAGAACCAGCTATGTGAAGATCAGGGAAGACATTCTAAGTGAAAGACCCCCATGGCAGGACCGAGCTTGGTGTGTTCAAAGGACAGACAGAGGCCAGCAGGGCAGAGCAGTGGCTGCCTGCTGCTGGTGGAGATGCTGCGGGCTGGGTGAGGGGAGCAAGGCCAGCCTGGGCAACATTAAAAAAAAAAATAAAACATACCAGCCTGAGCAAGAGCGAGACCCTGTCTCTACTAAAAATAGAAAGAAATTAGCTGGACAGCTAAAAATACATAGAAAAATTAGCCGGGCATGGTGGCGCATGCCTGTAGTCCCAGCTACTCAGGAGGCTGAGGCAGAAGGATTGCTTGAACCCAGGAGTCTGAGGTTGCTGTGAGCTAGGCTGACGCCACGGCACTCTAGCCCAGGCAACAGAGTGAGAGTCTGTCTCAAAAATAAAATAAAATAAATAAAAAATAGAAGGATGTTAGTAGTCCTCATGGAAGAATGTTCACAAGTCACTGAGGCATAGCCTGGAAGTTGAGGTTTTAAAATTGTTTCAAAGAGCCCTGGAATGCCACTGCTAAATCCCTTGAAAAAGACCAATTCAGTTTTGTTTTGTGGTTTTGTTTTTTTTTTTTTGCCTAATAGCTCCATAGACAGAGGGGACAAGCAAGGCCTCTGACTCTTCATGGTAGCACTCAGTCCCAGTTAGAAGCACGGAGTTACTTAACAAGTCATTAACCTCAGATTCTAGGCAGCTGGACCCAAACACATTTTACCTCTCCATGTGACGTCACGGCAGAGCACTTGCCCTTAGGTTTGGCAGGCTTTGAAGCCTAGCGAATAGGCTGGGAAATAACTTCATAGGTTCCCATGTCTCCCCCCTCCCCACCCATTTTAGGTGGTTTTTCTCCTCTGTGCCTATGTCACAGTGTACATGATCTACGGGAAATTTCGGAAAACATTTGACAGTGAGAATGACACATTCCGCCTGGAGTTTCTTCTGGTCCCAGTCATTGGTCTTTCCTTCCTTGAGAACTACAATTTCACTCCACTGGAGGTAAGGGAAGGGACTGAGTACTAACTCCCAAAGGTAAGCGTGTCCCCGTGTCTTTCCCTCCAGACCCTTCGTGACATCCAGGCTTGCCTTCTGCTGTAACTGTGATTATAACCCATGTATTGTTCAGTTATAAGTTTAGAAGAAATTGGCAACAAGCTCTTCATAATGCTCAATTTAAAAATGGGCACGTCTAGTCAAGATGCTCATTTACCAAGCAGGCATCAGTTCCACTTCTGGCTGTTGAGACCTTACGTCTAACACATGATTAGCAAGCCCAGAGGTTTTAACCCAGTAGGTCTGGGCTGTGGCCCATGAACCTATAGGCAAAAAGCATCTTGGAAGATTCTCATGCTGGAATTTATGGACCAACTATATTTTGAGAAACGGCGGCTTCAATTATGTTTTATCTAAACTACACATTTAAAAATTTTCTATAGATGTTCATGCTATGTTGTGAAAAAAGCAGTATGTATTCTTTTAAAAATCTTTAAAACTATTATGTTAGTAATTACATTCTTTAGGAGACGGGCCCCTACTGGGCCACACTCAGCATTCTCTGGCCACTTTCTCTTTGGCTCAGATCCTCTGGACTTTCTCCATCTACCTGGAATCCGTAGCCATCCTGCCCCAGCTCTTCATGATCAGCAAGACTGGGGAGGCCGAGACCATTACAACTCATTATCTGTTCTTCCTGGGTCTGTACCGGGCTCTCTACCTGGCAAACTGGATCAGGCGATACCAGACTGAGAATTTCTATGACCAAATTGCAGTGGTGTCTGGAGTAGTACAAACCATCTTCTATTGTGACTTCTTCTACTTATACGTGACCAAAGGTAGGTCCTGGGAAAACAGAGCAATGCTGTTGGCCCAACTAGTTACACATCCATTCAATAAATATTTAAGGAATACAAAGGTGAACAGAGCCAAGTCTCTGCCCCTACTAATGCTTACATTCTAATGGGGGAAGAAACAGTGCCATGAAAAAATGCAGGCCAATAAGATGTACCACGCAAACACTATATACAGGCAAGACAGCTCCGTGGTGACATTTGACAGCATACTTGGTTAGGAAAATATAGGCGGCCTGGCTCAGTAGTTCATGCTTGTGATCCTAGCACTTTTGGGAGGCCCAGGTAAGAAGACTGCTTGAAGGCAGGAGTTCGAGACCAGCCTGAGCAAGAGCAAGACCCTCTTCTCTACAAAAAAATTAGAAAAATTAGCTGGGTGTCACAGTCCATGCTTGTAGTCCCAGCTACTCAGGAGGCTGAGGCAGGAGGATCGCTTGAGCCCAGGAATTGAGCTATAATGGCACTGCACTCTAGCCTGGGCAACACAGCAAGACTGTCTCAAAAAAAAAAAAAAAAAGGAAAGAAAAAAAGGAGAAAAACATTCCAGACCACTGACAAGCTCCAAGGCCAGAACCAGCTTCCTGTGGACAAAAAGACTAATGTGGTCAAAAATCCATAAACCTGGTGACATCAAGTCAACCAACACTAGTTCACATAGGGCCTCAAAGCCCCAGGTGAGGGGTCTGCACTATATTCTGATTCACAAAGGCAGCTGACGGAGGGTCATTTAAAAAGCCAATCCACTAGTTGCTGTGCAGGGCAAAAAGGAGCTAAAGTACAATGACTAGTTATGGGGTGGTTGCAATTGTCCAGGAAAAAGGCCCTCAGTGAAAAGAGATGTGGACAGAGGTTTTGGGAGTTGAGAGGGACTGCCAATGGATTATTATGAGATATGGAGTAATCAAGGCCAACTGCTAAGTCCATGGCCTAAAGGGGGAGAGGGGTGCCAATAACCAAGATGAGGGTCAGTGGTCCAGAGTCAACCAGAGATGAAGTTTCCCCCTTGGCTTTAACATCTGAACACGTACTGTGAACTGGGCATTAGGTGATATTAAGATTATGCATGTCATAAAGCAGTCCTTTCATCAATATGGTAAATCTAACTTCATCTCCATTTTCTTCCAGTCCTTAAAGGAAAGAAGTTAAGTCTTCCAATGCCAATTTGAGGGCTCCTGGAGATCGAATACACCTTAAGGACACGAAACAAACCATTTTGAATGTTCTCCTTGGCAACTTATCCGATTTGGAATCAAATGTTAATTTAAGCCAGGAAAATGTTTAGTGTGAACTTCAACAAAGCACTGATCACTCCATCTAGAAGAACTTCTCATCAATAGGATCTCTTAAGTACCCATTAGAGACGTAATGAAAAACCTGGGCCAGCTGTCCAAGTTTGGTACTTCAGAAGGCCAACCAGAGCACGAAGCCTTAAGGTGCCTTACTCATGAATGGACCAAATAAACTATTGTTCTCTAAGACCCTGGTGCACGACTCATGCTAAGGATTAGTCACCTCCAATCTGGAAAGATGTCCTTGTAAGAATGCCCCAACTGAACATCAGTTGAAATATTATGAGTATGCTTTTGTGGCAGTTTCTACTTTCCAGGTAGGTGTCCAAGACACAAACGTGATAGCCTGTGTGAAATGTTATCTCACTTCCACACTGCCTGCAAACCAAATTTACCAACTCTACCTAAAGTCATTAGTTTTGTGCCTCACCTTTGAATCTATTAGGGCTCACACTAGCCCTGCATTCAGCAGTGTCTTAATCCTAATAACAATCCTAGGTACCATTTGCAACATCATCATATTACTGATAAGCAGATACAACCAAGCCCTTACCTACTAGGTGTCTTGCCCTTTCTTGTGGCTCTAATTCTTAGATTAAGACCAATCAATCCCACCTTCCTTTCAGTTTTAGGTGCTATACAGTATTAGTCAATCCAACATCCCCAACCTTTGTCTTGTAGCAAATAAAAACTATTTTAAGAGAACTACATTGAACTATTCAGAGAATTTTTAAGCAATAAAAGCTCACACCTTATTGTCAACAGTTTTTATTTATACCTACAAAAAGAAAACAAGATGGTATCAAAAGGACAATTTACAAACTAAGAATAGTAACATAGCTCTTAGCATCCTGTGCCTGAACATCACACATCTACAAATCTTTCAAGTCTTAATGCAACAGGAATGTGTTCAGAGACCAGCAAGGACATGAATAGAGAGCACTGATCCAAGCAAAAGCCACCAACCTTTAGATGAGAGAAGTCCACACAATGCCTTGTTAGGGAGGGACTGGGAAGAAGCAGCCCATAGCTTAATACATTGAAACCCTTATCCCTAAGTCGAGTTTCAACCATGAATGCAGTAACTAGCATGATGATTCTTCTGCCCATGTTCTGAAGCCAATGGCAGAATCCGAATGAGTGACAGACATGGAGGCAGAAGAGTTAACCTCTGCTAGATTTCAGCTGTGCTCAGGCACAACAGCTTTTGAGATGCGGAATTTACTGTTACTTTATGATTGCAATGTCCCTGTGGAAAAAGGGAAGCAAGCAATCCAAATAACTGCTTGCCTGGAGACCTTTCCCTCAAAGGGATGCTTTTTAAAAAGAGCTGGAAGAGTAAAGACATCCCCTGTGGTGGAACCTCTATGTTTAAAGAAAAAAAAAAAATCAGAATTTGGTTGTAGAAAGAAATGTCCACAACAGACTGGTCACTGCTTAGACAAACTAGGGTTTGGGGGGGGCGGGGGGGACGACACTTTGGTTTGAAAGCACACAGCAGCAGTTCTGCTGTTTCTTCTGTGCCTACCATCCTCCCTTGGCCTCAACTTCTAGAAGATTGTGGGGGAAGGAGGGGACAAAAAGAGAAGTAAAGGAAGAAAGTGGAAAATAAAAAAGGATGTCAAAATTTTTACATGCATATATTTTAGCTTATGCTGACAACCTACCTGTATGTTGCACAATGAATCATACTTTCAAGAACCCCTCAGAAACCATCCCTTCTCTCTCCCTAAAGAAGTTTAAAAGGAAAACAAAAACAAAAACCTCAAGTATTAGATATTTAGATCTTACAAACCAGCAATCACTCTCAGGCCTTAGCCAAAGAATGCAGTGGAGCTAATCTCCCTTTAACTACACTGTGAATAAGCAATACCAATTAACAGCATAAAAATTAATAGTTCCACATTGGATTTGAAGAGGTTTCTGGGGTTGTCTGATCTCTCTATCCTGTTATGGTGAAGACAAGAACAGAAAATTCTTTCCAGACCCATCTGCTATACAAAGTTTCAGTAAAACAGCATTACTATGAAGAAGACAAACTCACCTACCTTCAGATGGAGGAAAAGTAAAAAGGACTTAGGCTTTAGTCCTCCATAACTTTTAAGCACTACCTACCTGTAAAAAGCTGAGTGCAAAAGGATGCCGAAGAAAATTTGCACCCAACAAGAGCTGTTAAAAAGCACTGCAGAGAACAGGGTATGAAGAGAGTAAGAGTTCTTAATAAACCCTTAGGATTCTTTGTTCAAGATAACTTCGCCAAGGCAGAGTAGCTGGCAGTTGCTTTTATTCTAGCTCTACACATACTGACTTTAAAAAGAAAATGAACCCATTTTGAGTATATTCTGTTTATAATTAAAGGTACTTTTTGTACCATAGGTGAATGCATAGACTTAACTGGTTAATAAAGTAAATTTCCAGTGAGTACTCATGTTCACTTGCTTACAGCGGCTGTCTGGCTGGAAAATCAATTTCACAGATGGTCCCTGGTTTTATCAGCAAGAAAAATAGGCAGCTTCCCCCAAGATGCTGAGATGCCAGTTTAACCACTGCAGTAAACACTTGTGGTTTTTAATTTGAAAGACACACTGACACTCAGCAATTCATTTCTAACTTGACATTAAAATGGTTATTTCTCAGTAACAGAGGGGAGAGGGGGAAGGCAGAGTGTAAGGGAGATAAGACCAATTAGTAAGTTTTAACTGTCAAATGCATTTAGCAATCAGCCAAAACGACAATGGCAAACAAAAGTTTTAAAAACTTACTGGGCCTGAGGAACCCTGTTCCAACTTGAGAAACATCAAAACGCATTATGGAAAATGTGCAGGGACATCCCTCTTGGTTTTCTAACCCAGTGATAAAGAACAATTTAAAGCACAGATGCCATCTTCTGCTGCAGAAAAATTCAGCCCTCCCCCCTCCCCCATAACTCAGGATAACAGAAAATGGGCTCCCACAAAAGGGCCTAATACCTTACTCTTTAAGATGAAAAATAGCTCAAATATCCTCAACATGCAAGAAGTTGGGGGAAGAAATTAATCTCTTCCAGTCAGCTATATATATATATATATATTCTTTTTTTTTTTTTTTTTTACAAAATCTGTTATTACAGACTGGATCATTTTGGCGGGCAGAAGAAACCTGGCAGTGAATTCTAACTAATCTGCATGAAAAGACAAATCACAATGGTTGAGGGGGGAAAAAAAGAAAAAGAAAGAAATGGGAAGACGGGGAAAAAGGGAAAGACAGTGTTCCTTAAAATGTAATGAAGTCTGCACGAGTCACTACCACCTGAGTGGTTTCATTTACGTGAAGGAGGAGGGGGAGGAGGAGGAGGAGGGTATTGGTAGGCAGTCTGCCCCATGTAACCTATCATATTGGTAGCTCCTGGAGGCTGTGCAAACTGTTGTGACATCAGTGGCTGTGGCTGCTGCCCAGACCGGCCTATCCCACTAAACTGCTGGCTAGAGCTCTGTGAACTTCTCCCAGTTGAGGTGGTGCTACTAGCTCCGTAAGTGCCAGCACCATATTCTTGGGCTGTATAGCCACTGGTGCCATAAGCAGCTGCCCCATAGGTGCCTTGACCATAGGTGTATTGGCCTGCTTGTGCTCCAAAGGCAGAATTTGGACTTCCATAGCCACTGCCATTAGCATAACCAGCTCTATCGGTTTCACCACGATCCCGATAGCTTGCCGAGTCTCTCCGGCCACCATCCTTAACTCCTCGAAGCCTCCGGTCACACTCATCTTGATACATCAGATTGGGATTGTTGGCTGAAGAAGTGGTCCGGTATCGAGAACGACCTCCTGATGGGAGAATATAAGGAATTTTCAACAGATTTCCTTGACCTTTAAATTATCCAATCTCTCCATATGGAAAACTGAAAACTTAATATACACTAAGCATTTTTAAAGGTATTAAAAAGCAATCAGTTTAGTTTTGAATATGCACCTACATGTACTTAAAAATTCAAAGCTCAATTCTGGATTATAATCTACAGAAATATTGTGTTGCAGAAGTAGGACAAGTCACATTTTCTTACTTGGAAGAGGTTATGAAAACTATTAAGCATGATCGTTTGATATTAAGCAATACAATTAAAGCCTTCACATGATTCAAAAAGAAAGGCACAATAATAAAAAGATACCTTGGCAGTACCTGGAAAACTCCAGGACTTACCCTTACCCCCTCCTCCGCCGCCTCCTCTGTGGTCCACCAGCTGCATCAGTTTTGGATTGATGGCCTGATTAGCCTCTTCCAGCACTTTGATCAGCTCTCTGGCCTGCTTTAGGTTCCCTGGGGTGAAGAAGGTATAGGCAGTGCCCTTGTTGGTGCTACGGGCTGTTCGGCCAATACGATGCACATAATCCTCTGAGCTGTTTGGATAGTCATAGTTGATCACAAACTTGACATCTTCCACATCTTCCAAGTCAATGATGAGTCAGTGTGTAGTTTGATGTGGCAGGGAAAGAGAAGGTAAAGGACATGCCAACAACAGGTGGGAAGCACGAATGCAGATGACAGCAAGAGGAGAGAAGATGAAGTTAGTAACCACTCTGAACAGAAACAAAAAAAGACTCATCCCAACAGAGTAAAAGAGGATTAGGGATTCCTGGGACATGCATGGGAAGTGACATCTTTATTGGCTGTAAAACCCTAATGAAATCCCATCAAACCATCCGAACTCCTGCCTCTTCTGTATTTTAACTGATATACTGACAGGAGTTACACCATGATCGGTCATCAGACAGGCAAATTCCAGTGCTATCCTTTTCAAAACCGGAATGTAGAAGAAAGCGGTAACCACCATTAAGTTACAAGGCCAAATCACTTCTACTCTGTTGGGAGAAGCCTGGCAAAATCTACCAACATCATAACAAACTTACCTTTAAACCAGTCACAGAGCAAAATGAAAAAAGGAGCTTCATATACTTTATTACTACATTTTCAAGGAGACTTAAAACATTTAGGTTAATTCTTTTTTGCTCTTACATTTTTAAAAAAACTGCTCAGAGCCAAAGTTAAGTACACACCTATTTTCCTTTGCAGAAACATCGAGATTATCTTTCCCCTTTCAATTATCACAAGAGCACATTACACTAAAATTTCACTGTACTACCAAGCCCAGCTTCTGCCAAATGAAGTTTTTTTGCTCAACTCAAGGTTATTTCAACTCAGCACTTGTTTCAATTATCAAAGATTATCTACGTAACCTGGGAAATTAAATTAATAGCCAAAGAATGTGGGAAAAACCATGAAACCTTGAGACAAGTTTAATATTCTGTCTACTGCTGGGAATTGGGCTAAATAACCTAATGCTTAAAATATGTAAATGTTAGTGTAATGCTTCCAGCTAAATGTATTTTTTTAACCTACTTAAACAAACAAATTTAAGAATATAACAAAGAATCCTACTGTTTTGTGGAAAAAAATCTGCATTTTACAAAGAATATTCAGAAAATATCCTAGATAAAACACAGATTTTTGTGATATAAATAATTAAAAAACATTCTCTGTTTGTTACCAGACCGATGCACACTCCCTCCTCCTTTGGGAAACCGCTGCAGCCGATCCCGTCTCTTTGCCTTTTATTTTTGGCGGCCTCCTTTCGAAAACTCCGCCTTCTGACACGGGACCACTGGAGCGCGGGGAGCATGCATCAAGGGTCCGTGGCAGTGAGAAGTCCCCACACACGCTCGCTCTGTGAACTGGCTTAGATGCTTCTCTGTAGCCCCATTTGGTTGCCAAGCGCCGGAGAACCTGGGTTTGGGTAAAAATTTCAGGTCCTCCAACGCCTCCCCCAAGGATAATTGGGGTGATTGTAGAAAAAAATAATTAATAAAAAATGTAAGTTACATCCAAAGGGTCAGACTGCATCTATTGCCCAGACTGGATTAATTTCAGGGGAGAAGGGGAGATAATTAAAAAAAAAATTCAGCTGTTCTTACAGGGCTTGTGAAGAAGGGGCATTATGTCTGTTTCTTATTACAATAAAGGCTCCTCGGTCTTTACTGACCCCTAAAGTCCTGAATCACACCAGAAAGACGAGAAGGCACTTATCACAGGGGGCAGCTTGAGTCTCCGGCTAGGGTCGTTGATGCAACAAAGGGAAAAAAAAATCTGCAGGGGCAGGACGGATGTAAGATAGGGGGTGGGGAATTACACTCCAACGACATCTTCAGAGCTAAGAGAATGCTCCTTTACAATCCCACTGTATGCGACCACGGCAGCAGAGCAAGTGGAGTTACTGCACTGGATGCACACAAGTGTGCCTTCCTAGCAAAAAGCACTGAGGGCTGGAGCCAGCAGTTCAGACACTAATACTTGGGAAGTATTTCTGGGGGATTCAATAGGGGGCAGACACGGTGCAGGTTCTTCATTCTAGAAAGGTATCCTCTGCGTGCACACACATAGCTGGCTGAGGGCACATATAAGAAAGAGCAGGCGTAGAATTTGGTTTTCTCCAGTCAAGCCTGCCCTGATGTTATTTGTGCACCGCCACAATATTATCTTGCTGCCTTTTTAGAAGATGCTGTAGCAGGGTAAGAAATTGAAAAGTTAATGTTTTGGCCAGCTGTCTGGGATAAGAATCTTTTGTCTGAAAAGCCCTATGACATGGCCTGAAATCTCCAATCGCTAATCAGGAAGGACTAAGACTAGCCAACAGGCTCATCTAGAGCTGCTTCGAGCCAGTGTAGATTTGCCTCGGCCATGTACTGAGTGATCTGCAGCTGATATCAAAGCTTCTGTTAAAAAACAAAACAAAATAAATTCAATACTTTTAGTTTAACAGTATGTAGTTTAAACAAAAAAAGGAAAAGTAAAAAATATTTCAGTGGAAAGGGAACAGTGATAGCCTCAGGATCACTATTATAAAATCATGGGAATGGAGAACTTACCTGAAGGGAGCTTTTAAGAGACCATCTCTCGACAGGAAGTGAAAAAAGGCCTGGTGACTCAGCTGAAAATTGCACCCCTGTCTATGAGGTAGAAGCCTTCACTTTCCAGGATCTTGTAGGACATTGGTCAGAATTCTGCCATTTTAGTGGGGTTTCTCCCTCTTTTGATTTTTACAAGGCAGCAAACAAAGGGGCCCAACATAAGCACTGATGTTGAGTAACAAGAAACAGACTCAGATACCTTCCCTCTCCCCTCACTTGGATGAGTGGGGGTGGGATGAAGAGTCTAAGATATTCTAATGGTAGCCAATTAATTTGGTTCAGAAATGCAGGGGGACATGGAACAAATATTTTTAATTGTCTAGGCAAGATGCACAAAGAAGCTACCAGCACATAGCAAGCCTGTTTAAAAACCACCATTACTGAAAGCTTTCATGAAACTGCTTTCAGGTCTCCGCCTCGTCTCCCGACAGGCCCGAGTTCTAGCGGCACAGATCCAGACATGACCTCAGAAGGCAGAGACAACCTTCCGTCCTGGCTGCAGGTCACCACCGCTGAAGGGGGCAATGATGAGTGCAATGGATAAAAGGGCTTCATCACTTCTGTATTACAATTTGAATACTTCTCTTTAAATTAAATAGTATATGGGAATATGGTAGTTCTCACCTTATTGGGCAAGAAATTTAAAATATCTGTCAAAAATTTAAAGATCTTGTGAGAGAAATAATCTTTTTTTAAATATAAAAGGTTTGACTTAGACCTGCTTAGCTCAGAACGATGGGCTAAATTACAAGATATGTGTATGGATCTTAAATCATTATGGGTCAAAAACCCCAGAGAATCACCTTCAAATTAAGCTCTTAAATTAGACAACACATCTATCTATCTATATATGAGTATGGGTCGGGGGAGGGAATAACTGAGTGCCATTTTACTTCAGTAAATAAAATTGGGCAATGCAAATTTAATTGCTAAATATCACACTACAGACTTATTAAATCCCATTTAATAAGCATTCATGAAACTGGACCTCTATATATATCTAACTTAGACTAGTACAGGGAAAAGAATAACTGAAGAAACTAGCTTATAATAGCTAGGTTCAATCAGGATCATTCTATGTGGCCAGAAAACAGAATACCAGAAAGAAGTTGAGCTGTTCAACCCAATGTCTCCTTCTCCCTCTAACTGTTTGAACAGTCATGCCTAGGCCTTGCTGCAGACTAAAGCCTGTTTGTCGGGAGCAGGAAGAGACTTTGAAAATAAAAGAAAAAAATACCAAAGTTAAAAAAAAAAAAATTGTGAGGGGGAAGGGGAATCACACTTTGTATTCTTCTCTTTAGGTATTTATCTAAACACAGGTATGCACAACTGTAAATTTGAATTTGAAATGACAAATTTTTAAACCAAAAGATACATATACCATTGACAGAGACACCTATCTATACAAACCTAGCCCACGGGAGGCTACATCTGTGGCAATGAGGATGGGAGCCTTTCCAGAACGGAACTCTGCAAAAATAAATGAATGAATGAATGAAAAAAACATTCCTAGCCATCTGACCTGTTTACCCTACCATGTTTAAATATTAAGTAACAGTACCAGAAAAGGTCAAGCCCTTTAGATGTAAGATAGTAATTCTTTTGAAAATCTTTATTACTCTTAGGCAGAAGGGCAATACACAAAAAATTACTACCTCTACTAATAATAAAGTACCATTAATTTGTAACAAATTTAACAAAATTTGTAACAAAACGCAAGCTAGAATTTCTTCCCCTTAAAACTATCTCCCAAATGAAATAAAACCAAAATGGGAGGAAGGAGGCAAGTTTAAAAGATGTGTGAAATGAAAAAAATATATATATTCCCAAGAAATAGGACTTATTATTTCTTAAATATGGCCTCTTCCATTTTATTGAATAGCTTTCCCATTAAAGTAATCCTAAAAACCCAGAAGACTGGAAGGAAATATGTTAACATATAACTTAATGATTAAGGATCATTTTCCTTTAAACATTTCAGTGAACTGTCAAATTTTCCAAAGGATAATTACTTTTATAATCAGAAGGAAGAGGCTAAGGAAGAGTGATGTAAATTGAGAAATAGTGTAAAGAGCTAGCATTATGGACCTTAAAGGACCAAGGAAATATGCTACAAGTATCCCTAGTACTCAGTTAACTAAAGCAGGGATAGACAAACTCTGGCCTGCAGGTCAAATCTGGCAATGCTTATATTTGCAAATAATGTTTTGTTGGAACATAGCTAGGCCATTTCTTTAGATGTTGTCTATGGCCTGCTGCTTTTGTGCTACATAACAGCAGAACTGAGCAGCATCACAGAGACCACCCACCATTCGGTCTTCAAAGTCAAAAATATTTACTATGTGACCCTTTACAGAAAGTTTGTTGATTCCTGACATAGAGCATGGACACTTGTTTAGGGAAAAATGCATTCCAAATGCTTAGTTTCAAGAGGCTGCAGCAAGAGAACTGCCTGAACCCAGGAATCTGAGGTTGTAACGAGCTATCATGACACCACTGTACACTAGCCGGGGTGACAGAGCAAGACTTTGTCTCAAACAAACAAACAAAAAAAACAACAAAAACCCCACAAAAAGCAGCTTAGTTTTGAACTTACCATTAAGTACCCAATCTCTTTCTGGTTGACTCTTGTCTCCATGGATACACATAGCTGGCCAACTATCAGAAGAAAAGTGATTAATATTTTAGAAATCTTAAAGAGAAAAACCAAGCTTAAAAAAAGCTATCAATATCATGTAATTTTGATAAGGGTTAGGCTACACAAATAGATGACTGTGTTCACTGAAAGAACAAATTACATGTTAGGCATTATTGCATTACTGAAATACTATACAACATTCGTAATACCAATTTAGAAATTCCCACTAACTATAAACCCGAGACTAATTTCCTTGGTGCTGTACTCACCCATCTCTGCGCATCCTTCGAGTCAGGTCATCACACCGCCTCTTTGTCTCCACAAATATTATTGTCTTATTTTCCTTTTCAGCCATTATTTCCTCCATCAGTTGGATCAATCTGAAAATAAGACCGACAATGCAGTCACCACACAGAAAAGACTGCCCTAATAAGTTATACAGAAGGTAGGTTTGCAACAGCAACTCTCAAAGTAATAATACTTTCTTTTCACATTACCTTTTCAAAAAATTTAATAAACATATGTGAAGCTTCACCTATATTCACAGCCACTCCCATTGCTTGCCATCACCACAGAAGCTCTGCCTCCTGTCACATCAGTGGCGGCATTAGATTCTTGTACTCATAGGAGTACGAGCCCTACTGCAAACCTTGTGTGCGAGGGATCTAGGCTGTGCGCTCCTTATGAGAATCTAATGCCTGATGATTTAAGGTGGAGCTGAGGCAGTGATGCTAGCAGTGGGGAGCAGCCGCAAATGCAGATTGTCATTACCAGAGACGTTCGACTACACAATAAATGAAACGCACTTGAATCAATCCCGAAACCACATCTTCCCCCACCCCACAACCCTGGTCCATGGAAAAATTGTCTTCCATAAAACCAGTCCCTGGTGCCAAAAAGGTGGGGGACTGCTAATATAAAGGATACATTATCATAAAGCTAGCAGTGCTTTTAACGTTTTCAGGCCTCAAAAAATATTGGCTTCTCTAACACTTTAATTTTAGAAGATTAAGAAAAGGTTTATCGGCATTATCAAATCAGAGTGAAATCTCATTCATACTTGTGGTCTTTTTCACTTTCCATGCAGACATCCACAATCTGGAGGATGTTGTGGTTGGCACTCAACTCCAGATTGCCTACGTTGATCTGGGTATAATCACGGAGGAAATCCTCTGCAAGCTGTCTTACTTCTTTTGGCCAGGTTGCACTCCACATCAATGTCTGCCTATCAGGCTACCAGGAAAGGAAAGGCTTTCTTTTAGACTAAGGAACGGCAACAGTCAAAGGGCATAAAGACCGCAAAGTATCAGCTTTACACACCCTGATTTGGTCAACAATTTTTCGGATCTGGGGTTCAAAGCCCATATCAAGCATTCTATCGGCCTCATCCAGTACAAGGTAAGTACATCGGCGAAGATTTGTCTTTCCTGACTCCAGGAAATCTATCAGGCGTCCAGGAGTAGCTATGCAGATCTCAACACCTGTAAAACAAAATCAAAGATCAAGCCAATTTAGAACACTTATACACTGTACAAGCCTCAGCAAACAAACTAAGAAGCACCAGCTCTAGTCTGGCAGTTGTACCCAATGCTGCATAATAGTAGCTAATTTGAACATAGTACTTGAAAAACCATGATACAAAGACAATTTATGTACAATCACCAAATCTTCATGAAGTTAGAGTCTCTAGCCATGTTGAACATTCTCTCCCAAAATAGCTTCTTTAACCATATACGAAAATTTCTAAGCTGCTGAAATGCTGAATTTTTTCACAAGAACTCACTATTTTCTCCAATTTCAACAGAAATTGGTAAAGTTAAGATAAAATAACAATTTTTATACACTAAAATATTTTATTACCTCTCTCTAAGTCTCGAATCTGGGGACCTTTAGGAGCACCTCCATAAATGCAAGTACTCTTCAATCTAGAACATTTGCCATAGTCATCAGCCACCTGCTGTACCTGCTGGGCAAGCTCTCTGGTAGGAGCCAGAACTAGACACTGAAACAGAAACACACTTGAGATACCCACCCCATGTAAAAACAAACAAAACAAGCCAACAACAAAGTATAAACAGGTAATCTAATTCTTTCCTTATTGTCAATTACTTTCTAAGTATGTGCTACCTTGGGAAGTAGGAAAGGGCAAGAGCTAGTACACTGGAATGTGGAAAAAAATTATTACAATTTATCAGCACATGGAATGATACTGGATCCCTCATCACTTGGTTTAACATCATGATTCATTATAGTTTATATGTACTATTTAAGTGAGTTTACAGATTATATTACCTAGGTGTTTTTTTTCTTTTTTTTTTTTTTTGAGACTGAATCTTACTTCTGTCACCCCAGGTAGAGTGCAGTGGTGTGTGTCATCATAGCTCACTGCAACCTCAAGCTCCTGGGCTGAAGTGATCCTCCTGCCTCAGCCTCTCCAGTAGCTGGGACTACAGGCGCGCACCACAATGCTCAGCTAATTTTTCTATTTTTAGTAGAGAGGGGGTCTCACTTTTGCTCAGGCTGGTCTTGAACTCCTGAGCTCAAGCAATTCTCCTGCCTCGGCCTCCTAGAATGCTAGGATTACAGGCGTGAGCATATAATTTCCTTTGAGCATCACGTTGGCACTCAAAATGTTTTGGATTTTGGAGCATTTCAGATTTGGAATGCTGAACTTATGTATGTGGCAAGCGCATCTCAATTTTTAAAAAAACAGGCAAGTGTATACATTCAAAATGTTTGGAGACTACTACTCCAATTTTACAGGAAATAGCATAAGTGAAAATGATCAAAGCAGAAAATTGTGCTGTGCCACAAACATTTACAAAAACAGTACTTAACCACAAAGAATATATCTGGGCAACCTGATACCAAAAGCTTTAGGACAGGAACCTCCTCTCATCCCTCCTTTGCATCCCTCACAGCATCACTGAGCAATTAAGAACTGTACTTGATTTTACTGCACAGTGAGGGACTATATACCAAGGCAATACGCATGGTTTCCTTAAAAATAAGACTGGTTCAAATTTAAGCTCAGCCAATTGCTGTGTGACCTTAGGCAAGTCATTTAATTCCAAGCCAGACAGGGATAATATGGAGGGTGAAATTAAAAAAATCAAATCAGATAATAAATATGTAAAGCACAGTGCCTGAACACAATAATCATTCAATTGCAGTTATTCTTAGAACTATAAACAAACCGAAACACACTTACAATTGGGCCATCTCCCCTTTCCAAGTATGGCTGGTGGTTAATATGAACAATTGCAGGCAGCAAATACTGGGGGAGAAAAATGACAGTTTTATACCATTTACCAAAACTAAAACTATCTTAATAGTTCTAAACTCATCATCGTAATTAATAATGCCTAAATGGGAAAATGAAAAACAGAACTTACCACTGCTAAACACAGCAATGTCAATTTGAACATAAAATGCTTTCATATATCTAATAGCTTAAAAAGCTGAAATAGTACTTATACTACCTGAATTACACTTTTATGAAGAACCGAGAATATATGTGGCAATTAAATATCAAAAGGAGTTACCACAATATTAAAGATCTTCACTTGCTGGTACTTACTGCCAACGTCTTCCCAGAGCCAGTCTGAGCAATGCCCACCATATCCCGGCCACTAAGAGCCAATGGAAATCCCTGGCACTGAATTGGAGTTGGTTCTGTAAAGTGCTGATCCATCAACACATCCATTACATACTCTGTAAGAGAATAAAAACTGTTAAGCTTAAATGCAAGATTTACCCAGCTTTAGTTCTCTCCAAAGAGTGTTTTTTTTTTTTTAATTTACTGATTCTCTGACCAGCTTATAGCCATTTACACTTCCATCAAAAACAACCACTGCCCTAAAGCATCTACAGCTATGGCACATGGTAGTCACTGTTTACCACATTCATATTACATCCAGCTAGAAAGCAATCTCATTCTTCTGTTTTCTAAAAGGCAGAGGCAAAACCCTAAAAAGTTCTCATCTAAATTGGAGACCAGAAAAGCATTAGGAACTCTGATGTACCAGTAAGGTATTTACCACCAACCAATGAGCAAGCTTTAAAAACTAAAAAAATTTTAAAAATTACATAAAATATGTTACTACCTTTATACAAGGCTTCTAACTTGTCTTTTCAACATCCTGAGCCTGGGTGAAAAAGTTTTGTTTTTTTTTTTTTGAGACAAGAGTCTCACTGTTGCCCAGGCTAGAGTGCCATGGCGTCAGCCTAGCTCACAGCAACCTCAAACTCCTAGGCTCAAGCAATCCTCCTCCCTCAGCCTCCCAAGTAGCTGGGACTACAGGCATGCACCACAATGCCTGCCTGACTAATTTTTCTATATATATTTTTAGCTGTCCATATAATTTCTATTTTTAGTAGAGATGGGGTCTCGCTCTTGCTCAGGCTGGTATCAAACTCCTGAGCTCAAATGATCCACCCGCCTTGGCTTCCCAGAGTGCTAGGATTACAGGCGTGAGCCACCGCACCCAGCCCGGGTCAGAAAGTTTTAATAACTTATTACCCATATTTACCATTTAACCAAATTTAATCAAGATTGAGTCTAGATTGAAGAACACTTACGTGGGAAGTTAGCATGATGGAAGGCAAACACGGGTTTAGGGCAAACATCTCCCCCTCTCACTGTTATCTCTTTCTTTCGGCGTAACTCTTCAACCTCATACTATGGAAGAAAAAGACAGACAAGTCAGAAAACAAGTTATTCTAAACATTCAAAACCTTATGTTCCAAGCTAGCTGAACAATTATCATCCAATCCAGTGTTACTATGACAAATGTTTAATACTGTATACAGTGCTTTCACAGTACTTCAACTTTGAGAGTTAATTAATGACGCAGGCAATTAAAAGTCCCATTTTCCACAGTAGAAAACAGATAGTTGAAAAGAGTAACTTGCCCAAGGTCAGAACTAAGAAAAGGCAGAAAACATGGAACTTGGGCTTGAGTGTTCTTTCCATTACGCTTTCTTCTAAACAACCATTTCATGGGAAGAGTCCAAAAGATCATGAGGTTAAAAAGACAAATATGAGTGTACAAAGCCAATCTCATATTTATTTTACTTTACAGATGAAAAGACATGACCTAATATACAATACACAGTTTCAATCAGGCCTGACAAGGAGGTTGGGAAGGATTATCAACAAATGATGATGAAGTAATACATTATGTGCTTAATTAAACAGGTCCCTCTTATGACTATCAGCAGTCTTAATAAGAACGTAAGAAAAATATCACCACACCAGAATAAAACATAGAACGGCAACAGCAGTATTATGAGTAAACTCTAGAAAATAAGTCTGTTTGGTCCATTGATCTATACATAAAACAAGTGAAACACATACACACAAAAACTTACTGGAGTCAGCCTTGCCACTTCTGGATGTTCCACGTAAAAGTTCTTCTCAAACTTGGGGAGCTCACTCAAATCCCATTTCTTTTTACGTAAACGCTCCCCAGGATTACCAAATTTCTTCGGGGGAAGGCCACCACCACCTCTTGCTCCAAATCTAGAAACACCAAAATTTTTAGTTCATTAGTATGTTTAAAGCAACATATTTTACGTGCCATAAAAATAGGCAAAAAGAGTCCCAGAAAATTTTAAATTCCTGTATTTAGAGAAATACATCATGGGGATTAATAATCACTGATTCTGGAACCAGATAAGGTTTAAATTTTGATTCTGTCAGTTACTGTATGATTTGGAGCACATTATTTAACTTCTCCACACCTCAGTTTCCCATGCAAAGCAGAAATAATACCACCATCTATTTCAGAGGTTGCTGTGAAAATGAAATGAATTAGTATGTGTAAAGCCCTTTTAAAAAAAGTCTCTGGCACAGTAAACAGCACAAGTTAGCATTAACTGCATTCATTCATTCAACAAATAGCTACTGGTACCAATTATGTAGCAGTTACTGTTTCAAATTGTGCTGGAGATACTAAAGTGAATAAAACAGATACAAATCTCTACTTCTGTGTAACAGAAGCATAGGTAAAGGAAGACATCAGTTTAAGCTTAAATTAAGGGCAAGATTGTGGACAGAGAGAAAAATACATTCCAAGTAAGTTCCCTAAACTTAGAATAGCTTCTTGGATTCCTTTCCCCTTTGAACTATGATGAGCATTGCTACTGTCTCCTAATCTGCAAGGAAAACTACCTGGAACTGTAAAGGACTGGTGGGCTGGTCTTCATCTTTAGTTTATGCTAATAAAACAGCCAGAACAAAGACTTATGGACTTTCCTTCCTCCAGGTCTCCACCTTTACCTTGTATCTCCTTTTTGTTCCCAGGGAAATGGTACTATTGATTTACAGAAGAAACCACTAACAAGCCTTATGTAAGGTTTTTAAAACTCAAACTCAACAGATTACTTGTAATTTCATCTTTTTATATACCCTTTACAACAGGCAAGCTCAACTGGAATACAAATACAGCCACTGGCCAAACCTGAAATGTAAATTAGAAGCTTCTTTTCCTAGAAGAATCCTAACACTAAGATGGCCTTTCCCATTTTAATCTATAGAAAGTGCAGGGCTTTGTTTGGAATTCAAATTGTATACCTTATTTTTTCATCCCATTTTCTTACTCCTTATAAAACACTGAATTTAATTTCCTTTTCCCACTCTAACCACTCATAACACCATCTTATACAAAGTTCCACTTTATAATTGACAGGCAGTATAGTTATACTATTTTAAAGGACCTCAATTTCCTGCAATTCAAAGGATTAGAACTCTGGCTTAACCAGCCAGATATTTCTCTAAATACAAACATACAAAGATTGACAGCAGGAAATTTTACTGGGATCACTGGGTATCTACACTCAATAGGCAGAACTTAGACAATTCCATTTATACCACTGCTGAACCAGTAAGAAAAAGTTGGAAAAGCACATAGCATAGGGATACACATATGACATCTTTAATATGCCTTACGCTTAAGGCTCAATACTGAACAGACCAAAAGGCCATCTGAATCGTCTCCCCTTCCCTGTAAATAAAGGGCTAAAACATTTCTAAATAAGGTACTCTTCAAGAAATAGAACATTGTAAGTCTTGCAAATCATAGAATAAAAATGACCAAAGCTCACTGTTTAGAGATTGTCATCCCAGTTGAGATAAATTTATGTAGTTCCTAGAAGGTGTTATTTCATTGCTACTGCTGCATTCCAATAATATCCAAACCTTGACCTAATGATGATCTACAAGGAGAAAATAAAACTTTTGAAAGTAAGGTCCCTTTTAAGCCTTATTCTAAGCTGATCATTCTTAAATATTTTTCCTTTTCTCTTTATTGCCCTGGCTATTTATTCAAGACATAATAGTCTATGCCAAAAACCTAAGTTGAAGAGTTCTTAGAAAATATGCAGCATCCCATGTTTATAATAAATGCTAACCTCAAAATTCAAAAGAGCCTTCTATCCCTGTAGAACTTTTAAGCATATCCATGCTACACTTTAACAGTTTAATGCAGCTTTGCAATAAATTCAGCCCTGAAGATGGATACAGTAACATGAAATATCACACTATTTAAAACAGCAATTCAAATCATAAAGAAAATTTCATGGTGAGATAGAGCACACATGGACCTTATGAAAGAATGCTATTTGTCTGAAATGAATTTTTAAAGTTTTTTTTTAAAAAAGTCATCTGATACTGAGTCAATATGGGATAAACCAAGTATGGATAAGTAATTCACTTTTTCCCCTTTTCTTCAAATAATTTTCTTGGAAATGCTAAACCAAACATTCATGGTAAAAACAACAACAAAAAACATTACCAGTACCCTGATTGTTTTCACCTGTCTATTTCAAATTTACACTTCTCACCATAACTACTACCTTGAATTTTCTTAACCATTCCCTTGGTTTTTAGTTATCTTATTTGCATGTATCCTCAAATGTGTCATCCCACCACAACTTGTTTTACTCAACTTGTTCGAGTCATCCCTGTTAATCCAAGTTTTTTTCTTTTTCACTGCTGTATTGTATCCAATCGTATAAATACCCACAATTTACCCAGACGTTTGAGTTGTTCCCAATATCCCACTGTCATGAACAATGGTGTCATAAACATTTGTACATAGATCCTGGGGCAAGATTTCTCTAGCTCTTACAGTCTAAGTTTAGAGAGGAATTACTAGGTCATTTTCAACTGCACTAGATTATGCTAAATTCTTTTTCTAAGTGGTTGTACTGAAATTCACTCCTAAACTTAGATATACTGTGAAACGCTAAGTAAACATTCCACTTCTAGCCTTCCAAATTGAACACTACTAGCAAACATTTTCCTTCTTAAAAAGGCATAAATCATTCTTTGTTGTAAGTTAAGTGATAACTGAAGTGCTTATGACTAGTAACTCTGGTATTTATCTGAACCACAAAAAACAAAAATGTTTGAAGAGAATAAAAATAACAGAGCACCTACTACAAGTGAGACAATTCTCTCTTAATTCCCGAGAACACAGCAAAGTAAAGGCAATTATCACCCCCTTCTTCAGATACAGAAACAGACTCACAAAGGTTAAGAATCTCGCCCAAGGTCATACATATATATAAAGTGGCATCACATTACTCTTTACCCAGAGACACTTTTACAACTAAAACAATGACAACACAAACAAAAATGCATCTCTTAAGCAACGTCTTCGTTTAATTGACCTTAAGATTGAAATTTCAACGTGGGAGGGAGGTCCTCAGGTTTAATGCCATGTTAACTTCCAACCCAGTAACCGTGGTATTACAATACTAAAATCTTTCTAGCTAGGCCGAGAAGTTAATGTTGCGGTCCAATTGGAGAAAAAAGACCGAAATAAGAAAAAAAAAAAAAAAAGTAACTATAATAACCAAAACAACCCTCCCTTCTCCAAACACCATCATTTACGTGGCAAGAAACTACGTTACATTACTTTCCAATGTGCGTCTTCCGAATTATTTAAAATACAACTGAGAAGAATTTAAAACTATTTTTTAAACGAGAAGTCGGCCTTTTGGACTCCAGCCCCATTAACAGCGATCTCAAAAGAGAGAACGTAAAGGAAGCCATTTCGTGTGAGGTTTTCCTAGGCTGAACTCGTCTCATCCGTCTCTTCCCGATGAACGCCGAAGCCTCGAGACATCAAATGGTCTGCTCGAAAGCCGGGCTCTGGCCAACGGCGGCCAGGCCGCCCCTCTTGCTCCCGCTCCCCACCGGGCAGGGCAGGGCCGGGCCGGGCCGGCCGCCGCGCCACGACGGTGGTCCGCAAGGAGAGGCCTGGCGTCGCCAAGCCGCCGCCCCGCCCGCCAGGTCCCCAGTGACCCCGGGGTGGAGGCCCGCGCACTAAACCGCTATTATGCCTCGGGTCGCCTCGCCTCCTGCAACGGGAGCTAGGCTTCGAGGCCTGCGGTCAGCTCCAGCTCCTCGGGAAGCAACTGCCCCCGCCCCACGCACACTCAAGGCCTGTCCTCTCCTCCTCCTCCCCCCTTACCCTCCACGGTCACGATCCCGGTCCCGGTCCCCAAAGCCGCCTCCGCGCATGGTCCCAAATGGATAGAGATCTGGGAGCGGGGCACGGATGGCCGGGCTCGGGAGGGCCTGCGGCTCCGGTCTGGTGACGACCGATGGCGGCGGCGCCTCCGCTATTGGGGCGGCGGCAGGCGCAGCGCTCTCTCGCTCCGACGCGCTGTCTCCCGTCGCAGACGCCACCGTCGCCGCCTCTCTCGTCGGAGACGGGAGCAAAACACAGAGAATCGGGGTTATAAAAACGGTGGGTAGGTTTGGCTACGCTCAAACCCGGCAGCGCCGCGGTTTAGGCGTCTCCTTCCTTCCCAGCGACTGCACAAAATGGCGGCCGCCGCTGAGTCCGCTCCAACTTAACGCTACGTACGTCGGAGACGATACGTAAACAGCGTCTCGGAATAGCCCGAGGGCTTCGTGGAGTACTACGGAAATTCTCGGAAGCACTTTACGTCAGTTGCGGAGACGGGTGTATTTTGCTGTCCGTAGAAGAAAAACAAAGTACGGAGCAGGCGTAGGATTCTCGCGCCACCTGAACTAGAACGTGGGGTGGGGTGGGAGGGAAGAGCCTCCGGTGCGGCGTAACATTCCTTGCGTCGTTAGCCGGCCTTCTGTTGCGAAGATGCGCAGTATACGTAACGCATTCTGTTTGGAGAATAGAGGGTTTTGCCGGGTTCCTACCGCGGGACAGAACCGGGGCCGGCTTGTGCAAGTGGCTTTGTAGATACAATAACTGTCCTCCATGTTGCAGTCGACAAGTTTCAGGGTCTCCTAATGCCAGGAGTCAGGAGGGTCTTAAGGTCCCTGGCTGGCCCGCCTAGATGGACCTAGCGGCGCTCTCGCCCCGCCGCCCCGGAGCCGCCGAGACTGGCCTGCCGCGCGCCCAGACGCCATTTCTCTTCCGTTCCCCCCGGCCGCTGCGCTGGCGCCGGCAGCCATGATGGATGCGCCGCGTCCCTTTCTTTCAGGAGTTGGTCAGGCGGCGATGTCCCAGCCAGGTTCAAGCACTTTCTGCTACATTTGGTTTACACTGTGGTGCATTTTCTGAAACGAATATTTTCGCCGTCCCTAGCTGAGCACAGGTGTTGTTAAAGCTGAAGCAAAATGTGCTTGGAACCCCTCTTAAGGGTGGATGCCGCAGCCCCTTTGCCGCCATTAAATGGTGCTCATCCGGAGGCCGGTGGCAGGCCCTTAGCACGCCAGACCAGAACGGTGGTCTTAACACACGGAAAGAATGAAGGCAAGAGTACAAGGTTTTAGCCAGGCCAGGCCACGTTCTCCGCTCAATTCCTTTTAGACTGGCTTTCCTTCCCTTACCTACTTCCTTCCCCCTCAAACTGCGTTTAAAGCCTCACAAGCTCAGCCAAATGGTGGTCACAGAATTGTCGAGCTGTTAGGGCTCCTGAAACAGCTCATCTAACGTCTCATTTATTTCTACAAATGGGGAGAAGGAGGGAGATTTGAGGCCCCTCAGTGCGGGGGCTGAATGGTGTCTCCTGCTCTGGTTTGAGTGTTTCTCAAATTATTGGAAAAGTAGCTTAAGGAAAGGAGCTTCATGAGAAGCCGATGAGCTGTCCCTTAGGCCACAGACGCAAAGAGACAGTCATGGACTCTGGACAAGTGTGAGTGGCTAAAAGTCCAGGCACTACTCACAATGGTGAACTGTTACGGCAAGTGTTACAGCGCGTGGTCCCGAGGACAAACCGAGCGGCGCACGGAGAGTCGGAGAATCAACGTTTATTCGCCGGCGGGCTCAGAGGGGTCTCGCCACCAAATTCTCAGCACCGTCTACCTAATTTTTCCCATTTTTATTAAGTTGGGATGATCCAAGGGGAGGGGGGGTCTCAGGTGACAATGCCCGCCAGGTAATGTTTAGTGTCTGCACTAGGCAATAGGATTAGTGTTATGCTGATGTGTCAGATGTTAGGTTAGTGATATGTTAATGTACCAGGTGTTAGGTTAGTGATATGCTAATGTGGGTCCTTCGTGAGGGGTGGGGGTGTCAGGCGTCTGCTGTGCCAAGTAATAGATGGGAGTTTTCCTTATCAGAACAAACAAATTCCTGCAGTCGGATTTTACGCTATAGTCCCGGAGAGATAATGTTTGTGAGGCAGTTGCTAGGGAAAACAAACAAAAAAGAAAAAGCAGGGAAAAGGGATAGAGAATGCACGTGCACCTGTGACGGAGGGGCGTGTATGCTGGTTACACAGTGTTACAGTGGGTGTTCTCAGAAGGCCTGTCTCATCAAGTGACATTTGAGCAGAGGCCTAAAGTGAGGGATCTAGCCTTGCTGGCACAGAGGAAAGAGCAAGTGCAAAGGCTCGGAGGCAGAGCGCAGCTGCAGTAGAGCAAGGAGGAAAGACAGGAGGCCATATCAGGGAGGGCTTGTAGGCCACTGTAAGGACTTTGTCTTTTCTTTTGAGGAAGGTGGAAATCTCTGGAATGTTTTAAGCAGAGTGACATAATAAAAAGACCCCTGTGACTGCACTGTGGAGAATAAATTAAGAGTAAGCTAGGGCAGAGGCAGACGGACTAATTAGGAAGCTAGCACAGTCATCCAGGCCCTAATGGGGCTTGGTGCAGGTTAATAGCAACAGTATAGGGAGAAATAGTGTGAAAATTGAGCCAGTGATTTGCTAATGGTGGGATGTGAAAGAAAGAGTTAAGGATGAATCTTGCAGGAGTCAGCCAATGAATATTAAGTTCCAACTGTAATTTTGACAATGTGATGGGCATTGAGGGAGTTATTTGAACTAGTTTGCCTGTTTACCATATATACTAAGTAAATAAACCTGAAACTCTCTCTGTAAGTATAGGTGATTTATAAAGTAAGGTAGGTCCACTGAAGCCCTCCCTATATTTTGCCACTGGGGAATAATTCATATTTTGCTACTAGGTCAGGTCTCATAGCTCCTTTTTATGGTCTTCATAAAGCTCATCACAGTATGCAATCATATATTTCTGTTATTATTTGATTAATCCCACTTTCCCCCCAAAAAGTGAATTTTTAGTCCTCCTCAGGCAGACCAATATCTGTTTACAAAGTGAATCCATATAACGTATTTCACATTCTTGATATATCTCTGTTTTCATGCCAAGATGGTTGAAGTTTATGTTTTTTCTAAACACAGAGAAAGAATTTCATTAGGTAGGGAGGTCAGAAAACCTAGAAAACTATTGGTATAAGTGCTTAGCACAATTCACCTTTTTTTCTTCCTTTTTGAAAACCTAAGAACTGGCAGTTGAGTACTCATACTCTCTGTGTTCTAGGCATGTGCCATGAGCTTTATTTCATTATTTGTTTTTATTACTTTATCTTCATGTGTAAATGAAATACCATAGGATGTTGGAAACAGCAAATTATAATACCACTTAGAGTGGTACCTGGTACATAATGTTCAACAAATGTTAGCTGTTATCATCTCTCCACTTTATGGATGAGAAAGCTGAGGCTCAGAAAGATCAAGTAGCTAGCCCAGGGTAGCCCAGGTGCTCTGGAGAGGTTTAGACTTGGCCCTGTTGACATTTTGGAATGAATACTTGATTCATTCAGGGGGGGCTCTCCTGTGCATTGTAAGATGTTAGCAGCATCCTTGATCTCTACCCACTAGATGCCAGTAGAATCTCCCCCTCTCCCAAGTTGTGACTTCAAATATGTCTGTGGGCATTGCCAAATGCTCAATGTCACTCCTGGGGGACACTGAGAACCACTCCAATTGAGAACCACTGCCTGGAACCACTCTGCTACACTACCTCTCTATGGGATCATAAAATCAATTTCATACTTTCAGTGGTCAAGTTTTTCTACAGATATGGTTTGCCTTCTGCAGACCCCACCTGCCATATCATTGCCATTATTTATTTGTGGTTTATTAGCAGTCAAATAAACTTAAGACTCAGACAATTTTGTGTTTTTTTTTTTTTGGAGACAGAGTCTTGCTCTTTTGCCCTGGCTAGAGTGTTGTGGTGTCAGCCTAGCTCACAGCAACCTCAAACTCCTGGGCTTAAGCAATCCTTCTGCCTCAGCCTCTCGAGTAGCTGAAACTATAGGCATGTGCCACCATGCCCAACTAATTTTCTTCTATATATATTTTTTGCTGTCCAGATCATTTCTTTCTGTTTTTAGTAGAGTCGGGATCTCGCTCTTGCTCAGGCTGGTCTCGAACTCTTGACCTCGAGCAATCCTCCCACCTCGGCCTCCCAGAGTGCTAGGATTACAGGCGTGAGCCACCATGCCCGGCCAAGACTCAGACAATGTTCAACCACTAAGAGAAATAACTATTCCTTTTGCTTAGGTTTTAAAACCATAGGCTTTTGTTTTGAAGCCACTTTTAATGTGAACCACCTAAGTTTTGTATGTACATTCTGCCATCTAATTTTCACAACTCTGCAAATTTCATAGTCATTAAACTCACCTTAATGTGAAATACAATGCCTCTGTTTTCTATCTTGGTAGGACCCATGTTGGTTCTTTGTTCTTTTTTTTTTTTTTTTTTTTTAAGTGCTGTGCCTTGAGTCGTACCATGTTGGTTCTTTGATAGCTTAGTTCATTATACTTTATGTACAAGAAGAGCTGAGGATACTGATGAACTTAAGCCAACAAGATAAGCTAAAGCAGATGCCATCAAACATGGTATAGGAGGGACACATAGGAACAGAGTTTTCAGGAATCTATTTCCAGAACTTGAACTTTCACATATACTCTTTTCTTTTTTCTTTTGAAACAGGGTCTCTGTTACCTAGGCTAGCTCTGTTGCCTGGGCTAGAGTGCAGTGGCATCATTATAGCTCAGTGCGCAACCTCAAATTCCTGGGCTCAAGAGATCCTCTTTCCTTGGCCTCCCAAAGTGCTGTAATTACAGGCTTAAGCCATTGCACCAGGGCTTAAATTCTTTATAATACATTTAAAATATACATATGACTGGGTGAATGAGAATAAATGGAGCAGGCCATCAGAGCCCATTAATAATTCAAGGTTTATGGACCCAGGCACAAGGTTTATAGGTCCTAGCATTCTGTGAGGCCGAGGCGGGAGAATCACTTGAGCACTCAGGAGCTGGAAACCATACTGAGCAAGAGCGAGACCCCATCTCTACTAAAAATAGAAAAAATTAGCCAGGCATGGTGGCACACGCCTATAGTCCCAGCTACTCAGGAGGCTAAGGCAGGAGAATTGCTTAAGTCCAGGAGTTTGAGGTTGCTGTGAGCTAGGCTGACACCACAGCATTCTAGCCCAGGCAACAGATGGAGACTCTGTCTCAAAAAAAAAAAAAAAACCCCAAAAAACCAAAATCCAACTCTGGCTAACTGACGCAAAGGGAAATGTATCAGAAGGACAGTAGGGGTCACTGGATTGGCAGGAGGTTGGAGAACCAGGCTGGGAGTGGATGGGATTCTGAGCAACTCTGTGGAGGAGTCAGAAACCTCCAGTCTTGCAGCAAGAACAGGCTGCTCAGGTCACCATCAGTGCTGCCCACCCCCACCCCTGACTGCCCCTGCTATACTGCATGTGTGAGTGGCCTCTGACCCCTGCTCTCATCCTTGTGACTGTCACTCGGTATCTAATGTCTCAGGATAGACTACATGAATTGGGGAGAGGTGACTCTTTGAAAGAAAACCAGTGTTACTATGGAGAAAGGGGAACTATGCGATCAAAAGTGATAAACATTCTCACTATCTAACAAGTCAGGGTCAGTTTAAGGAGACTTGACTGGCTGCAGCTTGGTGTCAAAGGTCCAATCCCTCTCCTGTCCATGAAAGATATTCCTTGTATCTGAGTCTAGTCTATGGTACTCTCTATTTTTTATGTTGATCTCCTGGCTTTCTGTTCCTATTTTTTCTTTGCTCTTTAAAGAATGATTGAACTGGAAAGTTAGAAAGGGTTGGGAAAGATATCTATTTCAATCTCTTCATTTTTTAAATAAAGATACTGTTTCCCCTAGATCTTGACTTGCATGTTTCCCACTTTAGCCAGTATTGAGTTCAGATTGTGTCTTGTGCATCCTGGTGTTTGACCCTTGACTGTACCTGATTCTTACTGTTATGGATTTGTGTCTCCCCAAAATTCATGTTCAAGTCCTAACCCACAAAACCTCAGATTGTGACCTTATTTGGAAGTAGGGTCACTGCAGATGTAATTAGTTAAGATGAGGCCACACTGGAGTAGGATGGGCCCCTACTCAAATATGAGTGGTGTCTTTATAAATAGAGGAAATTTGGACATAAAGACATGCACACAGTAAGAAGAACAGCATGTGAAGATGAAGGCAGCGATCAAGGTGATTCTTCTACAAGCCAAGGAATGCCAAGAATGGCCAGATAACCACTAGAAGCTAGGGGACAGGCATAGAACAGATTCTTCCTCATAGCCCTCAGAAGGAACCAACCCTAATCTCAGAACTGTGAGTCAGTACATTTCTTTTACGCCACCCAATTTGTGGCACTTTGTTATGGCAGCCCTAATACAACTAATACAATAACTAACACAATAAGCTTCTCAGGTAAAAGCCTTAATCTCTATCTCTTCATTCCAGTTCATGATATAGGTTAGAGAACTTCCTCAACAGTCACCTCTGACTCTGCCTTCTCTTTCTCTCTTTATATTCTATCTCAAATTAAATCTTAACTATTTTTTTTGAAATGTCTATCCATTTCACTGCTACCACCCCAGGGCCATCCTTTATCATCTCCCAATTGAATTATTATAACTGTCCTAAATTGTCTCCCCATGCCAGTGTTATTTCCTTTATCTCTTTTCCACGTCTCTACCAGATCAAACTTGTAGTTGCCCACAATCACAGTATACCTGTTACCTTCCCTTTTTTCTGCTTCAAAGATTTCCCATCCTTTGCCTGCCTTTGAGTCTACCAAAAGCAAATGATGATCCCTGACTCTTTTGCCGTAGCAAGCTCTGAATAAATAGGTTCTGCTTATTTTCATTTGGGTGGTTGAGATTAAGGCTTTTACCTGAGAAGCTCATTTATTCCCATAGAATGAATAATCTATGAGGAAAAAGGCATACTTTTTCTAGCGGGTTTTCTAACTTGGTGGGATGTAAGCCTAGAGCTGCAGGCAGCATCCTGGCTACTGTGTGGGGAAAGCCTGTCTGAGGACAAGAGCAGCATGGAAATTAGCAGAGCAGGAGATGGAGGCAGCAAGAACAAGTCCTGATGATGCTGTTTGAGATTTTGGCTCCACCTGTGGCTGAAGTCACCTCTTCCTCTGGACTTTTCAGTTTCATGAGCCAATGAATTCCTCGTCTTGCATTTGCTAGTTTGAGTTTCTGTGGCTTACAACCAAGAGTCCTCACCAATAAACTCTCTTTTTTGAGTAACTCCCATCCCTTGCAATATAGGCCAGAAATAGGCCCAGAGCTATTTCTACACTCTGGCGGAGAAGGAGGACGGGAAAGCCCTGACACTTGGTCACAGGTGACAAATTGAACCCTAGCCTACCAAAGCTCAATGAGCTCTGGTGATGCTCTTGCTGGCCCAGATACCTGCACAATCTGTAGTGCTGCCCCAAAGTTGGGCCCCATATCACAGCTTTTTAGTTCATATTTGCATGCTCAGCCACTGCTCTCCAAAGCAACACATATCAGAGTGGCTGGGTGCAGAGTGGTTACCAGCCTTAGCCACATGCCATATTGAAACCAGCCTCCCCAACTGATAGTCCTTTGTGTTGAGTCCTGGTTTCCAACCCTTCTGCCCCTTCTTGGTAAATTCTCCTTTGTCAAGGGTACTCAGCTTAACCCAGAAAAAATTTCTGGATTTCAAATCTTGGGAGTTTTACTTCTTTCCCTACCCAAAGTTTCCGGGATCCTGTGCAAATTGGTCCACCCACTCTCCAGGGCTTCTCAAACCAGGGAATCTCTAGGAGATGCTCAGTTTTTATCAAGAGTATTGTTAAAACTACTTAAAGTGTGCATTCATAGGGTAGTCAGTCAGGTTTGGCTAACAGGAGGAAATGCAGGAGAGGCTTGTATTAATAGAAGAAGAAAGTTTATTATACTCCCACAGGTCTTAAGTGAAAGGGGTACCACATGCCTTACAGGGTCTGAGGGAAACACAAGAGGGTGGTCAGGAGGCAGAAGACCTGGGGGAAAGCTTAGCTGTGGCCACAGCCTTTATTGAAGCTTCCAATGGAAAGGCAAGGCAGGGCAGGGTAAACAGTTGAGGATTGGCCAGTTGAATAATTTTAATGGGCTCTAAGTTAAGTGGGTGGTCCTTAGTTGCCCTGAGAAAATTAAGGCAAAGAAATATTGCCTCTGAGGATGTACAAGCCAGATAGGGGAAGTATGGCTGTAGATTGGTTAGTTTGCATATTAAAGACATGCTCCAGGCTGGGGCCTTTGCTATCTCTACGAATTGGTTAGCCTCAGTAGAGGCAGTCTGTCCCCAGCTAGAAAGATTTCTTTAAGATGTCAAAACAGTATAATATACAGAAAATTAAAAACATATACAATGCATCAACTAACAAAACCTTCCCTTCCCTAGGACAAAAGTATGCCTTTATAATTGCATACTAAAAGAAGCCATTTAAATAATTTTGCAGAATACAGAAAATCTGCTCCTAGATGACTTTATCTGTGCTTATTCAGAGAAGCAGCTTCTGTAGTTCAAAAAAAGTAAAAGGAAGGAAAAAAAAAGCTCTTATTTCCCAGTACCTTGCATTGTGAACAATTTCTACTTGTCAGGTTGGTCTCTGTTTTTGTTTCTGCATCCCAGCTTCTATACCTTTGCAAATGCTGTCTCTCAGCTTAACCTTTCCTCTTTCATTTTTGGAATCCTACTTTTTCTTTATGGATCAATCCAAAACCACACCACTAATGAATTAATTATATAATCATTTGCTCTCTTATTTTCCTAAATATTAGTCTTTTCTCTTAACTAGTGTTCAGGTTCTTTGAGGGCAAGAACCATACTTTCCTTGTTTATTCTTCAGCACTTAGCATTCAATAACAATTAGTGAGTGAATAATTTAATGGATAATCCAATACCTTTTGTAACAAATAGTACTTTCAATACTTGAATTGTCATATAAATTGATACAACATTAAACATTAAATCTTTTTGAAGCCTATAAAGATTGTCATTGTATACATCATTAGTATTTTAATTTTTAAATATTTTCATCATACATGCATTTTGAAAACTAGATTTTAGTTTTGTTTAACAATCAGAAAAAAATATTCTTTTACATATTTCAAAAATAATTATTCTGCAATTTTATATTTAAATTAACTTTAATATTTTAAAAATATTTTTAATTCTCTACCTAAAACTTAAAATATAAAAATCATGCTATATTTATCACCCAAAATTATAAATTTTCTAATTACCTTCCTCCTTATCTTCCCGAGAAAATATGTATGTATCAGAAGTACATTTTTTAAAAGTAATTTCAACTTGTCAAAAGTCAGATGATTTAAAATTTGGCTTAATTTAATGTTTCTTTTCTGTTGCTATAAAGGTAAATATGCAGTTTGATATTGTAAATAAAAAGAGCTTTTCTGTGTGTCCTATAAACATCCCCCCCTCAAATGTCTCTCTCCTGTGAATGAGTATCTATCTCTATAAGTCAGTGGCACTGTACCCTAGAAAAATGTCTGAGGGGAAGTCTGTAGGAGAATGGGACATTTATGAGCTCTTAGACTTCTTGTCTGCTTAGTGGCTCACTTTGAAAAGTGAAAGTAAGGGAATCAGGTACCCCTTCCATAACTAGTTTTTCATATATTAATATATATATGTATAGTTTTAATAGATGTGTATGTGTATACACATCCCTATTATATATGTCAGGAATATATATATACAGTTTCAATATGTGTGTGTATATATATATACACACACTTATATATGTCTGGAATATATATGGACACACATTATATATATATCCCTGAATTGGCATACAATGTATAGTTATAAATCAGGGACTTTAAAGATAAATATAAGATTTAAATCTCTTTTGCTGGCTTTCCTTTAATAACATGTGAAAAAAAGAAACCAAAGTCTTATTTCAAGATGTGCAATTTGAGACTGCTTTCCATTTCTTCAGCTCCTAATAAGCAGTAAGAAGCAATTTGCATCAATTCACCACCTACTCCTTGGCATCCCCAATTCCTCCAGCAGTTATTGCGAAGGTGGCTTCATTTTCAGGCATCTCAGGGCTAACAGAATACAAGGGAACAGAAGTTTATAAAAAGCTCTATTTCTATAAATACTATATTCATGTCACAGTCATCATGCTCCCATCAGTCTGAGTCTCCAGAGACATTTCAGAGTTGGTACAGCTAAATGTGGACTACAGAATTTTCCCACAAGTATTATTAACCCTCAAAAACATTTATTGAGCAACTTCTATATGTAAGGTTCTGAATGTCAAGAAAAATTACCCCACACTTGGAAACTGGCAAAAAGGGTTAACTGGGTGTTCTTTCAGTGCGGTGTTAGGCATTGTATAGCAGACCCTTAGGGGCATACCTTTCTCTATAGGGGTGTGCACTTTTCTCTTGACTAATGTAGGGGAAGAGTGTAAAAGACTTTGAAAAGAACTAAAAGATTACTGAGTACCTTCAATGGAAACATAGGTTGTCTAGCACATCCTACCAGGTTATCCAAGTCTATGAGGGCTCTATACCTTTCATTATCTTTGATCTGTTTTACAACTCTGTAAGTTGTAGAAAACTATGAGTAATGCAATTTTTTTTTTTTTTTGAGACAGGGTCTTGCTCTGTCACCCTAGCTAGAATGCACTGGCATCATCGTAGCTCACTGCAACTTCAAACTCCCGGGCTCAAGCGATCCTCCTGCCTCAGCCTCCTGAGTAGCTGGGACTATAGGCACACACCACCACACCCACCACCACGCCTGGCTAATTTTTTCTATTTTTAGTAGAGAGGGGGTCTCACCCTTGCTCAGAGCTCAGGCTGGTTTCCTAAGCTCAAGTGATCCTCCCACCTCAGCCTTCAGAGTGCTAGGATTACAGGCATGGGCAGGTGGGGTAATGCAAATTATTCTTGTCCACAGAGATGTCAGTTGTGAGATGTGGAATGCAATTGATTTATGTCCTATGGAGATTGACCCACTTTTGATCAATTTATAATTCATTTCAGTATTCCTTATTTGACTATATATGTATGGTACTTTTGTTTTTCTTTTGATCTGGTTATAAAATCTTAATGATTCCCTCACTAATTAATGAGTTAAATAAAATCTTTGACATTTTATATTTGTATGAGTCATGATTATACATTTCTTAAAATGTTAATCTTTTAATTTATTGTACAACCCTGTAGGATAGAGGTTAATTTGTAGAAAACTGATAGTAATGCAGATGATTCTTTTTTTTTTTTTTTTTTTAATTTTTTTTTTTGAGACAGAGTCTCACTCTGTTGACCAGGCTAGAGTGAGTGCCGTGGTGTTAGCCTAGCTCACAGCAACCTCAAACTCCTGAGCTCAAGCGATCCTCCTGTCTCAGCCTCCCGAGTAGCTGGGACTACAGTCATGCACTACCATGCCCGGCTAATTTTTTCTATATATATTTTTAGCTGTCCATATAATTTCTTTCTATTTTTAGTAGAGATGGGGTCTCGCTCTTGCTCAGGCTGGTCTCGAACCCCTGAGCTCAAACAATCCGCCCACCTCGGCCTCCCAGAGTGCTAGGATTACAGGCATGAGCCACCGCGCCTGGCCTGCAGATGATTCTTGTCTGAGGGCAAAGAAAATTGATTTCAGTCTATAGCAATGGAAATGAATTTCATTGTGTAAAGAAGCAATTGATTTATCTCCAGTAGAAAAGATAACTTCAAATGTTACAATTTATTGCCTGGTAGGATATTAAGCAGTTTTGCAAATAACAAATTCTCTTTTTTTTAAACAGAGTCTCGCTCTGTTGCCCAGGCTACAGTGCCATGGTATCAGTCTAGCTCACAGCAACCTCAGACTCCCGGGCTCAAGGGATCCTCCTGCCTCAGCTAGGAGGTGTGGGCCACCAAGCCTGGCTAATATTTTTCTATTTTTAGTTGGCCTGCTAATTTCTTTCGATTTTTTGTAGAACAGGGTCTCGCTCTTGCTTAGGCTGGTCTTGAACTCCTGATCTAAAGCAATCCTCCCACCTTGGCCTCACAGAGTACTAGGATTACGGGCATGAGCCACCACCCTGCATATAACAAATTCATTTCAGAATTCCTTTGACTAATTAATTACATAAATCTCAGTTTCTCAAGTCTGCCTTTGTATCAGTGGTTTCCTTATTAATTAAAGAGTTGAATAAAATCTTCAATACATGTTCATTTTATATTTATTAGTGAAAAAAATCAAGTTTTTAATTTTTTAAAAATCATACTTTAGCACATACTAGATCTTATGTTAATAGATAGCACAAAAATGAAACAGAGTCCTTACTCTCAAGAAGTCTAACAGGTATGCTATGACATATGACAAGATGGAACTATCTGTTTAATTCAACAAGGAACATTTGTAGTGAATTTCTAGAGACCACTGAAGTTTTATAAAACAAAGCATTTATGTATTACAATCTTCTACAGGGACAAGTGATGAAAAGGAAAATGGTCTGAATAAAAACCATCTTACATAGATGGTTATTTAATGTTTATTCAAAGATAACATATAATAAGTAATACTGCAATTCATAGCAAAAATCACATTTTTTTTTTAGAGGCAGGGTCTTACTCTGTTGCCTAGAGTGCAGTGGGATGATCATAACTCACTGCAGCCTCAAACTCCTGGACTCAAGGGATCCTCTTGCCTTAGCCTCAGGAGTAGCTGAGAGTACAGATGAAAGCCACTGTACCTGGCCACAAAAATCAGAATCTGATTTCTTTTGGGCTGCATTTCCCTCTCTAAGGTAGAGTTGCTACAAATCTTTGCCTTGTTGCTCAAGGTTGGTTAATAAGTCAGTCACAAATATGAGACATCGGCTGGGTGTGGTGGCTCACGCCTATAATCCTAGCACTCTGAGAGGCCAAGGCAGGAGGATAGCTTGAGGTCAGGAGTTCGAGACCAGCCTGAGCAAGAGAGAGACCTGATCTCTACTAAAAATAGAAAAAATTAGGTGTGGGCATGGTGGCATATACCTTGTAGTCTCAGCTACTCTGGAAGCTGAGGCAGGAGGATCACTTGAGCCCAGGAGTTTGAGGTTGCTGTGAACTAGGTTGATGCCACGGCACTGTAGCCTGGGCAACAGAGCAAGATTCTGTCTAGAAAAAAAAAAACAAAAAAACAAATATGACACATCTACTATGTTTCAGGCCTCTGGAAATATACCGGAGAGTAAGTGAATAGTGTTCCTAACCTTAGGGTCACTGTCTAGAAGGGATGATGTATGTTATATAAATCGTTGCTAATAAAATAAATATGAGTTCCATGAAGGCCTGGTCTTGTCTTTTTGTTTTGTTCACTGCTTTATCTCAAGAACACAGAACAGCTGACATGCAGTAGGTTTCTCTGTAAGAAATTATTAAATTTATAATTCTTAATTAAACAAGTAAAGTGCTAGAAAGACTATAGGGTATAATATAGGGTGTAGCTTAGAGTGCAAGGGTTATGGAAAAGTTCCCTGAGAAAGTGATGTTTCAACTGAAACCTGAAAAGCAAATGGAGTTAGCCTGGCAAAAAGAAAGGAGGCTATCTTCCCATCCTCTGTACCTCCTTACACTTACCACACATTAATTGGGACTGATGATTTCATTACCCAGCTTTGCTGTTTGCTTTGAAAGGTCAGGGACCAAGTCTATTTGTCAACAGACTCCCCGAATCCCTAGTACCTACCACATAGTAGGGACTTCCCAATAAAAGGAATAATTTCTGAGAAGGAAACTTAAACATACAGCATCTGCCAGTGGTATAATTACAACCTCTCAGGAGAGGCAATTCTGTTTAATATGCACAAGAATCTGAGGAAGAGTAAGAAAATGTTTACCTGTCATAAATCTTGGCAATTCTGAGTTCTCCTCTTCCTTTTCTCAAACTTATTCTTGTTGTTGAAGCATGAGCCAGAATGTGTCCTCCTATAGGTTTTTTGGGGTCTGCCTGAAAGCTGAATTAAGATAACAAAACATTTTCTCAGGTTTCTTATATGGATTACATATGGCAGTACCTGCAATTACAAAGCAACCTTTCTGTGGAGGCTGTCAGAGGATGAAGTAGGTATGTATTCTAAACAAGCAAAGGCTTGTTCGTAAACTATGGAGTGGAGTGAGTATGCTACTATATACTCCATTATCATCTAGTCCAGGCTTCTGAGATTCCTATGATAAATAGTTCATATTTTGACTTTTAAAAAAGACATTACTATTAAAAAAGCACAAAACATTATTAACTGTGATAGGATAATTCTTGGGATAAGCAGTTTTCTTTTCTTTTCTTTCTTTCTTTCTTTTTTTTTTTTTTGAGACAGTGTCTTGCTCTGTCCCCTGGGTATAGTGAGGTGGCATCATCTCACTGCAGCTTCAAATTCAAGCAATCGTCCTACCTCAGCCTCCTGAGTAGCTGGGACTACGGGCTTGCACTACCATGCCCAGTTAATTTTTTTATTTTTGGTAGAGAGGGAGGTCCTGCTCTTGCTCAGGCTGGTCTTGAAGCCCTGAGCTCAAGCAATCCTCCTGCCTTAGCTTCCCAGAGTGCTAGGATTACAGATGTGAGCCACTGAGCCCTGCCCTCAATTTTCTTCTTTACAAAATACAGAGATAATTTTATTTATTCATTCATTTATCAGAAATATTTATAAATGGCTTATTATATGTCAGGCTCTAGTCTAATAAATAAGAAATACTCAACCCAGGCTGGGTGTGATGGTTCCCAGCAATTTGGGAGGCTGAGGTGGGAGGATCACTTGAGCCCAGGAGTTTGAGACCAGCCTGAGCAACATAGCAAGACCTCAGTCTCTACAAAAAAATATAGGAAAATCATCTGGGCATGGTGGTGCATGCCTGTAGATCCAGCTACTCCTGAGGCTGAGGTAGAAGGATGGCTTGAGCCCAAGAGTTTGAGGTTGAAGTAAGCTATGATGATGACTAGCCTCTAGCCCTGGCGACAGAGCAAGACCCTGTCTCAAAAAAAAAAAAAAAAAAAAGAAAAAAGAAAAAAGAAATACCCAGCCCTTCTCCATGATGCTACATAAATGAGAACAGATTGAGAAACTCTTTTCTTTTTTTTTTTTTAAGGTCAAGTGAAGCAGTGGGAGTGGAGAAGGAACAAAGAAATTTGCAACTGATTGTGATTAGTTATAAACACCACTGCCCTCAGACCATCTGAGAATCTCTTTCTTAATTAATAACTGTATATTGGAATCCTTCAGAGTTGTACTGTTATGAATTTGCAGTGAGAACAATCTTCAAAATATCTTTATCATTGATACCCAAAGTTTATTCTTCTCAGTTAGAATATTGAAAAGATAAGCTCTTACTATCTCTGATCATATGGATTCAAAAAAACATGTTATGACTGCAGGATAGTTACAAATATTATTGACACTCATCTTAAGAGATATACTCATGAAAAGACTATCATTCACTGGCAAGAAGTGAAAGTTTCTTAATAACCCTAATAATGAGCCCTTTAAGAAAGCATAGGTGTGGGCTGGGCGTGGTGGCTCACGCCTGTAATCCTGGCACTCAGGGAGGCCAAGGTGGAAGGATAGCTTGAGGTCAGGAGTTCAAGACCAGCTTCAGCAAGAGCGAGACCCTGTCTCTACTAAAAATAGAAAAAAATTAGCTGGGCATCATGGTGCGAGCCTGTAGTTCCAGCTACTTGGGAGGCTGAGGCAGGAGGATCGCTTGAGCCCAGGAGTTTGAGGTTGCTGTGAGTAAGGCTGACACCACGGCACTCTAGCCCAGGCAACAGAGTGAGACTCTGTCTCAAAAAAATAAATAAATATAATTTTAAAAAGTATAGGTGCAAATATCCTCAACAAAATACTAGCAAATCAGCCAGGCATGGTGGCTCACACTTGTAATCCTACCAATTTGGGAGGCTGAGGTAGGAGGATCACTTGAGGCCAGGAGTTTGAGACCAGTCTGAGCAACACAGCAAGACATCCTCAATCCCCACCCCCTCCATCTCTAAAAAAGAAAAAAAATTAGGCAGATGTGGTGGCACGTGCCTGTAGTCTCAGCTACTCAGGAGGCTGAAGCAGGAGGATCACTTGAGCCCAGGAATTTGAGGTTGCAATGAGCAGTGATCGTGCCACAGCACTCTAGCCCTGGCAACAGTGTGAGACCCTGTCTCAAAAAAGCAAAACAAAACAAACAGACAAACCAAAAAAAACCCCTAAAACCACCAAACCTTATAAGCATATATATACACTATGACCAAATAGGCTTTATCCCAGGAATGCAAGGGTGCTTCAGCATAAATCATCCATGTAATATGCCATATTAATAAAATGAAGGAAAAAAATACATGATCATCTCAATTGGTTCAGATGAAATCCTAGGCTTAGAAATCATCAATAAATGGAACAGCACAAACTAACAGGTTATACTTGATCAAAATAAACTACAATATAGCATAATAACTTCAGCTCTGGGAGAATATAGTTACAATTCAATTCCCGTTGTGCTTGCTCCAGGAAAGTGTTCAGGATTCTGGTTACTATAAGCTTGAGCCTTGGTGTAGTAAAGATGTAGCTGATTGGCATGAGGTTAAATATATATGTTCATGGGGATAAGACACTTTCTGGTAAAGGAGTCTGCTGATATAAACTGCTGCTTGATCAAGTGGCTCAGAGGTGAGGACCAGAAGATCCTTGGCTGGGGTTGGATAGGATTCAGCAGGTCCAATGTAGGAACAAGAACAGAGAGTTAGTTGGAAAGAACCACTATCAAGAAAGTAGCAGCCAGGCAGTCAAGATTAACAGCAGTTAAGAAGTCAGAAGGCAGGGTTGCTCTGCTGGGCAGCTGAAGGGCTAGTAAAGCAATAAAGCCGTTTCAGTTGGATGAAATAGCTGGAGAGGTGAGTTGTCCCTATAATGTTTGCAGATCAATGCCACTCTTTTTAATGGAGTGCCCTGAACTTTCCAGGTTACCCTACCTTATGGGTAGTTCTTCATGGTCTGAAAAAAAAAAATCCTGTGTTCCATATAGATGGGCTGCCTGAGGCCCTGATGATATTCTCAACTGGGTTATGAACTCTGAACCTATATATATTGTATTTATGCTCCTCTAATGTACTTTTCATGTTCTGCCTTTAGTACTATTATTTATTCACTTATTATATTCCTCCTCAATCCCTCTCCTGTTCTCTGTCACTAAGCTCCTAAAGGGCACTTAAACACTACATTGTGTTTAGCTTTGTAGAACCAGCTACACAGTGGGTCCTCAAAAACGTTTTTTGAGCTTAAGATATGGAAGCTACAAAAATTCCAAGGAGAATATTGGACTGCAGAAAGATTGGTGCTTTCACAGAAGTTAGGTAAAAATAAAATTGAGACCAGTTGGAAATTTCTATTAAGAGGAGATAGGGGCCGGGCGCGGTGGCTCACGCCTGTAATAGTAGCACTCTGGGAGGCCGAGGCAGGTGGATCGCTCGAGGTCAGGAGTTCGAGACCAGCCTGAGCAAGAGCGAGACCCCGTCTCTACTAAAAATAGAAAGACATTATATGGACAACTAAAAATCTATATAGAAAAAATTAGCCGGGCATAGTGGCTCATGCCTGTAGTCCCAGCTACTCAGGAGGCTGAGGCAGTAGGATTGCTTAAGCCGAGGAGTCTGAGGTTGCTGTGAGGTAAGCTGACGCCACGGCACTCACTCTAGCCTGGGCAACAAAGTGAGACTCTGTCTCAACAAAAAAAAAAAAAAAAAAGAGGAGTTAGGAAAGGAGAGTCAGGGTTAGCTAAATGGGCAGACAGAAGTCTTAACAGCTGTATCACTGCTTCTCACAGATGGGCTGTCCATATTACTCAGTAATTCTCCTATATGAGCATGGTTAGCTTCACTTCCCCTTTTATAAACCTTCAGTAGTCTCCTAAAGCCCCCTTTTCCATTCTTGTCCCCTCACCTTGGATGACATTGCCTGCTACTTCATAAAGAAGACAAGGGCTCTCAGGAAGAAGCTCCCGTTTTTCTATCCACCACCTACATACTTATCTACAGTTGTGCTCATTTTTTTCTCCTTCTCTTTCAACATTCTTTTTCTCTTATTCCAGCAAGCAAATTGTCTTATACCTTGATGCTTTCGCACACACTATTGCCTCTGAAATGAAAGCTCCTTTCCCCATTGTGTTTGCTCATTCAGCTCCTACTCATCCTTCAAGTGTTATCCCTCTAGGAATCCTTGCCTAGTCCCCTGAAACAAAGTAGAAACAGGCCCCCTCTGGCTCCCTTACCACTGTGTGTATTCGTCTATCGAAACATGCTAGATGGTACTTTAAAATTCACGGGTCTCACTCTCCAACTATACTCTAAATCCCTGTTCATCATTGTTAATCCAGTGCCTAGAAAGTGCTTATAATATAGAAGGTACTCCATAAATACTGTGGAATAAATGCAGAAAAGACAGTCTGGGTCTCCCTGGTCTAGGTCCTTCCGGACACAGATTTGTGTCATATGTCCAAAGAAGCTGTAATTCAAGGCACTTTTGAAGGGTGTTCTGACAGACAGGCAACTATAAAAGGAGATAGATTCTTCCTAATTGAAATAACACCCCACCCCAATGCCATTATATTAATAGATAACCTAAAGAAAAGTGGGAAGCTGGACCTTCTAGATGCAGTGCTATGACTTTTTTTCTTAGCAAACTATTGTTTGCTGTTACCAATGTGGTATCCTATGCACAAAAAAGAACAGTTAGTACTGCTTGTGATTGATTACTCTAGGTGAATAGCCTGGATGTTAAGAATGTCATCTCCAAAAGGAGATGATTTTGAATGAACTAAATGGGAAAATAAATTATAGGATTTGAAAAAGGGCTAAGAAAACATACAGAAAAGATATTATGGGTCCAGGTGCAGTGCCTCACGACCGTAATCCTAGCACTCTGGGAGGCTGAGGTAGGAGGATGGCTTGAGGCCAGGAATTTGAGTCCAGCCTGAGCAAGAGCGAGACTCCGTCTCTACCAAAAATAGAAAAAATTAGCCAGGCATGGTGGCTCGCATCTGTAGTCCCAGCTACTCAGGAGGCTGAGGCAGGAGGATCATGTGAGCCTAGGAGTTTGAGGCTTCAGTGAAGTATGATGATGCCACTGCACTCTAGCCAGTGTGACAGAGTGGGACCCTATCTCAAAAACAAAAAAAAACAAAAAAAAAAAAAAAGAAAAGAAATTATGGGGAAAGAAAAGTCTCTAAGAATGACTTAGAAACTAAGAGGTTATACTTAATTAAAGTAGACTGCAACATAGCATAACAGCCTTAGCTCTGGGAGACTATCAAGCCAATTCAAATTTTGTTTGCTCCATCAAGCTATTCAGGATTTCTGTGTAGAATTTATTGCTTGAAACCTTTCTTGTAGGTCACTAACCTTTTGATAATTTAATAAAAAATATTGACTCCTTCCTGGAAAAATGCACATATATACACATACAAAAATTTTCATGTAAGTCTAGGAAATTCATAAACCTCCCTGTCTTGTGTACATGGGTATTGATAATAATAACAACCAAGATTTACTGAGTCCTTGCTATGTGCCAGATATCCTTCTAAATCATCAAATTATTTCTCTTTTCCTGGATTCCATATTCAGTAATAATTTCAGAATAAAATTAGGATTCTGCCAGGCACAGTGGTTCATGCCACTGAGGCTACTCTTGAGGCTGAGGTGGAAGGATCCTTTAAGGACAGGAGTTTGAGACCAGCCCGAACAACACAGTGAGACCTCAAAATTAAAAAAATGAAAAAATGAAAAATGAAAAAATGAAAAAAATTAGGTCAGGCATAGCATTACACCTGTAATGCTAGCACCTTGGGAGGCTGAGGTGGGAGAATTGCTTGACACCAAGGAGTTGGAGACCAGCTTGGGCAACATAGCAAGACCCTGTCTCTACACAGAAAAGAAAAATTAGCTGGGTGTGGTGGCGTGTGCCTGTAGTCCTAGCTATTACTTGGGAGGATGGGGCAGGAGGATCACTTGAACCCAGGAGTCTGAGGTTCCAGTGAGTGATGATCTCATGACTGCACTCTAGCCTGGGCAGCAGACATAGAAAGAGATCGTCTCCAAATATATATATATATATTCCTATAGAGGTCTACTTATAGGGAGAGAACACAAGAATGCACTGGTCACATGAACTTCAATTGTAGTTACATTTTCCATTATGAATAAACTGGCCCTCTGGTTTTTCATGGAGACTCATGAGTTTAATTAATGTGAGTCTACCCCCAAGGGATGGATTGGTTCTCGGTAGGCTGACTAAATCAAATCTCTGCCTGCAAGACTGAGGGCCCTGAACTATAGTCAATTCACCAGAGTAATGGCTACATCCCCGCAAAGCCTCTCAGGTGACAGCATGTCAGCCTTTCCCCAGGCAGATGTAGCCCTGATGTGCTGTGTGGTGTATGAGCTTTAGAGTTAGACCTGGGTTCAAATTCTGGCTTGTTAGTCATGTGACCTCAGGAAAATTGTTTATTCTAAGTCTCTGTTTCTTCACTTTAAATGGGGGATAATAACTGTACCTAACAGACAGGATAGCTGTGAGACAAAAATGAAATAATTCAGGTAAGGCATTAGCTCAGTGACTACAATTGCTATTATTTACCTGCTTTCCTAATCCTGACTCACTTATTATCTACGTTACTTTGGGCTAGTTACTTTTATAAACCTCAGTTTCTTACATTGTAAAATGGGAAGATAAAGACCTTACCTCTTAGGGCTATCATGAGGATTCAAGATATATTTAATATGACTCATTGGTACTCCACTATGTGCCAGGAACTGTACCTGTTCATTCACATACATTAGCTTATCCTTACAGCAATCTTGGCACATAAGAGATCCTCAGTAAAGAGTAACTATTATTATTTAACTAAATAATTCAGTTAAAATAGGCACTCTTTCATTGAAATGTAGATCAAAAAACTTTTCTCAAGTCTCTTTGAACTTCCTGACTATTCTAGCAGTCATAACCAAGTCTGAGGTGAAGTACAAGAAGGCATAATAGCATTTTAGAGGGCTTTACTTCTATTCCTGACCAAATAAAAACAACTTCAGAAAACCACCCATATCCCTCCTTTAGCCTATCCTCTTATTTCCCCTTCTTTTATATTTTCTTCTTCTCTTTTTTCCTCCTTTTCTCAACTGGGGAACACTTTGGAGGATGAAGAGATGGGGGTGGGTATTAGGAATAAAGAGGGACCGAGAAACATTCTTTCATTTCTCCCCCATGGCTGAACAGAATATAGCATGCTATATTGTTGAGGGTAAGATGCAGAACAGCCTGACCTGCCAACTTCAAATTAGAGTGCTGGGGTCATGAAGTATATACACAGTATAGTATGGGATGGAGAGGATAGAATAGTGAGAATAAGACAGCATCAACTTTGAAATAAAAAATATGAGGGTTCAAATCCTGACTCTCCCATTTTTAAATTGTGTGATTGAGCAAGCACTAAGTACTCTGAGCCTCTGTTTCCTCCTTTATAAATTTGGAATAATTATAATGCCTACCTCAAGTACTGGCTGGAGTGTGGGGCACAGGCTAGGGCAAGCTGGAGGGACAACAGGCACTCCTGGTGCCTTCCACTTGCTAAGGGGTAACCTTCAGATAGTATTATTGAGAAGGGGTCCACTGAGGAAAGAAAGGCTGAGTGAACTTGCCCAAAACTGAGAAGGAGGCTTTGAGATTATGGGAAAATGGAGAAAAAGGAGTACTGCTGAAAAAGAAGAGATGGTTCTTAAAAAAGGATACGTTTAAGAAATTTTGTAAAGTAAACCTTCCCTTTGCTCCCCAAATACATAGAAAAATCTATACTGTTTTCAACATTTTAAAGATGGGATTCTGGGATTTTTTTTTTTAGTGAGGGCTGGGAAGGGATACAATAACATACTGAGATTGGCTTCATAGAAAGAACAGGGAGGCCCAAGGAGACTGAGTTACATTGCGGTCACACGAGAATTACATAAGATGATGCACGAAAGCACCAGGCACATGTTATGTAATTAATAAATATTTATTTAATATAAATAAATATAAATATTTATTTTATAATTTATTTATTTAAGAATATAAATAAATATTCTCAATTTTGAGGGGGGGAGGAAAGTGAAGTTCAAATAGTTTAAATGACTTGCACAAGGTCACCATGCTAGTGACCCTGGTTTAATGTTTTTTCTCTGATCTCACTGACTTTTAATTTATGCTAATGATGTTGAATAAGTAGGTGATATCCTTAGAGAATAAACTGACTTCATTTATAAGACTGCAAATGTTCTAAGATAACTTTTTGTTTTAGCAAAACAAATATACAAATGAAGTAGGTGGCATGGTCTTATTTGTTGCTCATCTTATTATTTGCCCTGGTGTGGGGCTTTACATGCTGATACTTTGACTTTTTAATCTCCACGCTTTTATCAACTGGATCATTCCAGTTCTAAAATCGGTATCCAAAAGCCTCGTCTAGGAGCTACTGCTCTGCTGTATCGTAGGGCAGATCCTTGCCTCTATAATTTTGTTCCTTTTTAATGCAATGTGCCATCAAGTAAAATGCATGGGATATAAGCCTCAATTATTGTCAGTGTACTTGGGGACTCATACCAATTATAGTGATATTTCTCTGACAGGCTCCAGGCAAGCTGCAGCTTGGAGTTCCTCAACACTGAGAAACAAAGATATTTTCTTTATGGGAGGTTTTCTAATAGCATTTGAAATCCTTTAGTTTAAAACTGCTCTGGTTTTTTTCAGTTAGTGGTGGTAACTTTTGTGCTTTATATGAAGACATGCATTTAATTTGTATTCTTATAATTCAATATACTAATTATAATTTAGCATACTACTCATAGTGAACCTTGTTTCTTTACAACTTGGCTAGGTGGAGGAGATGATGTTTCAGTGCAGACTTGCCCAGTACAAATACTAGCCTTTGTTATGTTCTCTAGCTCTCGACTTAGTTCACTTCATTATACATCTCCTCCCCATTCCACCTCCCTCTTCAATTACTTCCTTTCTGTCACCTCTCTCTTTCTCCTCTCACTGTCTTATTGGAGTTGATTCAAAATGGTTTTACTCTTTTTGAAACTTTCTACAAATATAAGAAAAAGAACCCCTACCTGACCTGATTTCCAGTGATTTTCTTTGCCTTTTAACTCTAGAGTGACAGTTTTGGCCTCGTCAGTGTTCCCTCCCCACACCTGAAGAAAGAACATTGCTCTTTAACTTGTACTGTTTTATTTGAATACAACCCACTTCCTCCCTCTGAACCAATGAGTCATTTTGTCTTTTTAAAGTGAGCCTTAAAAATCTTCCATTTCTCTTCAGTTTAAAATTGTTCTCTTTGTGAAGTACTTCATGTTCTATGTGTGAAAGACACCCCATAAAACAGAGAAGATTGCCTTAACCACTCAAGAACTATACTATAGATAATGTATGACACACCAAGACTAAAATTTTGAGTTGAATGGACATCATTTCTTTTTCTTCTTTATGGAGGCAAAGATTTTTGTCTCTTTTGTTCACTAGTGAATTCCCAGAATCTTGTTACATAGCAGATCTTCAATAAGTATTTGTTGAATGACTAAATGATTGATTTCTCCCTCTTCAATCTTTTTAACTCACTTAATACCATTTGTATAGTTAATATTTTCATACTGGAATCTCTTGTAACTAAGTAGAAAATACTCATAAAAGGGTACTGAAAGTGAGAGATATATCAAACAGCAGAAAATGCAGCAATATTGTTAGAGTAAGTTTAGAAAATGCTTAAAAGGCTAGATGAGGTGGCACTCGCCTGTAATCCTAGCACTCTGGGAGGCCGAAGCAGGAGGATGGCTTGAGGCCAGGAGTTCAAGACCAGCCCGAGCAAGAGTGAAACCCCACACCCCATCTCTACAGAAAATAGAAAAATTAGCCAGACATGGTGGCTCGTATGTGTAGTCCTAGCTACTTGGGAGGCTGAGGGAGGAGAATCGATTGAGCCCAGGAGTTTGAGGTTGCAGTGAACTATGATGACACCACTGCACTCTAGCCCAGGCTACAGAGCAACACTCAGTCTCAAAAAAAGGAGACACATTCATTTCAGTACAATTTACAGAATTTACACTAGCATATCAAATATCTGCTAATACATATGTCAATGACTCATGTTATCTAAAACTATATGATGTACTGCCTCGGCTTTAGAGTAATATCACTTTGTATTGCAATCATCAGAGTAATAATTAATTTAGGTAGGAATCTTCAATGTATGTTAAAACAAATGGATGAAAGCTTATTGCAGAACAAGATATTTACACAGTCTCAAGTATCATCCCACAAATTACTTATTAATACAAAAGGGAATTTTTGTAATTCTCTTTTATAATGGAGAAATGTTATGAATACCATCTTAATCAAATGATCAAACTTAACGTTACTATTAATGGGACAAACTGCCATCATGTGCCTCCTGATATGATATACTGAGAAGGCCATGATATTGCTTATGTAGTTTTTCACATTTTTTAAAAATCCAGATCCCAATAGAATAACATTTCAAATAATAAGAAATCGCAAAAATAGTTGGCCTGTACTCTTCAAAAATGTCAATGTCACAAAAGTCTAACAAAGGTTGAGGAGCTGTACTGATTAAAGGAAACTAAAAAGACATGAAAACTACATTCAGTGCATGATGTTCAATTGATCCTGAATTGAAAGCAAAACAAAAAACTCCGAACAACTATAAAGGTTATTGAGACAACTGGATATACTTGAAACAACTGTATATTAAATAATATTATTATGCTAATGTTAAATTTCCTGAATGTGATAATTATATTGTGGTTATGTAGAAGAATGTTTTTGTTCTTAGAAGAGATATGCTGAAATATCAAGAGGTGAAGTGTCACGATATCTGCAAATAATTCTCAATGGTTCAGGAAAAACCTCTCAAATGGTTCACAAAAAATATACATATCTATGTGTGAGTATGTGTGTGTATATGTAGAGACAAAGAGCTTTTATACATACACACACCCAAACACACAGATGAGAGAGAGAGACAGAGAGAGATGGCAAATGTTAACAATTAATTAACCTAGATAAATGACATGTGTGTATTCATTGTACTAATCTTGCAACTTCTCTCTGGTTAAAAAGTTTTGTAAATAAAAATTTGTTTAAAACATCTTTTAAAAAGCATTATCATAGGCCGAGCACAGTGGCTCACACCTGTAATCCTAGCACTCTGGGAAGCTGAGGCAGGAGGATCGCTTAAGATCAGGAGTTTGAGACCAGTCTGAGCAAGAGAGAGACCCGATCTCTACTAAAAATAGAAAAATTAGCTGGATGTGGTGGCACATGCCTGTAGTTCCAGCTACTCAGGAGGCTGAGGCAGGAGGATCCCTTGAGCCTAAGAGTTTGAGGTTGCAATGAAGTACGATGACACCACTGCACTCTAGCCAGGGTGACAGAGCAAGACTTTTTCTTTTCTTTCCTTCTTTTTTTTTTGAGACAGAGTTTCACTCTGTTGCCCGGGCTAGAGTGCCATGGCGTCAGCCTAGCTCACAGCAACCTCAAACTCCTGGGCTCAAGCAATCCTACTGCCTCAGCCTCCTAAGTAGCTGGGACTACAGGCATGCACCACCATGCCCAGCTAATTTTTTCTATATATTTTTAGTTGTCCGGCTAATTTCTTACTATTTTTTTAGTAGAGACGGGGTCTCGCTCTTGCTCAGGCTGGTCTCTAACTCCTGAGCTCAAACCATCCGCCTGCCTCGGCCTCCCAGAGTGCTAGGATTACAGGCGTGAGCCACTGCACCCGGCCAAGACTCTTTCTTAAAAAAAAAAAAAAAAAAGAAAAGCATTATCATAAATTCAGGGTTATTGTGATTGCTTATTCAGACATTTGTTGCTCAAAATTTTTGATGGTGGCAACAAATCTTTCTTTGAATTTTCTGTTTTTAGTATCCTACTTTAGCTCTCCATGCCTTTGTATGCACTGCCAACTTTCAGAACCAACAGACATGTCATGTCAACAAATTCTGCATACAGGAGACTTCTCTTATAGGCCTCTCTTTTTTTTTATTGCACTGTGATACTGTGATTTGTGATACTTTTGTGCCCACATAAAGATTATTCTACATTCAAACCCTCTTGATATTAACCTCTGAAAAATACAAAAGCAGAATATTGAGGCTTACGTCATAGTTGCTCCTGGATCAGCAGTCATTTGATTGGTCACAAAAACAGCTACATTATATTCTGCATCAAGAAATAAAATTAAGAAACCATGAGAAGGGCAACATAAATATAAAAAGTTAATTCTTTAGATTTCAGAGTTTAGAAATATTATACCATGAATTTATTTTATAAACAAGATCATATTCCTATTTTTTCATTGATAACAGAAATTAATTTATTTAAAGCTATTATTATTGTTGTTGTTTCTGCTAGAATCCTTATTTATGGTTTAAAAAAACAGCTGTATTCTCATAAAGGTAATTTTATTTTTTTAAAAAGTACTGATTCCTGGCCGGGCGCGGTGGCTCACACCTGTAATCCTAGCACTCTGGGAGGCCGAGGTGGGCGGATCGTTTGAGCTCAGGAGTTCGAGACCAGCCTGAGCAAGAGCGAGACCCCATCTCTACTAAAAATAGAAAGAAATTATATGGACAGCTAAAAAATATATATAGAAAAAATTAGCCGGGCATGGTGGTGCATGCCTGTAGTCCCAGCTACTCGGGAGGCTGAGACAGGAGGATCGCTTGAGCTCAGGAGTTTGAGGTTGCTGTGAGCTAGGCTGACGCCACGGCACTCACTCTAGCCTGGGCAACAGAGTGAGACTCTGTCTCAAAAAAAAAAAAAAAAAAAAGTACTGATTCCTGACATTATTCTTAGCCTCTCTACAAAGCATACTCAGCAAACATAGTCACAGATGCCATTCTGATAGTTCCATTTTATTTTAAAGATATACCTTCTGAGATTTTTTGGAGTCGTGACAACATCTGGGCCAATTTTTGCTGCCGTTCAGCCAACTCCCCACGACCACTGAAATCCACTCGAAAAAGTGCCATTATTGAATCAATGATCTGCACAGGATTAATGTAAAAATAAATACGCATTTTTGAAATGGAAGGAATAAGTTAATTTGAATAGGGATCAATAGAGGAAAAATAATATGCTAAATAGGTCTGTGAGTGAGCAATATTTAAAAGCTTGTACCAATAGCTTGAAAATGCCAGCTTCTTCATGGAATTTTGCTGCTACATAATCAAGTAGCTCCATCTGATGTTCACCTGGTGGGAAATGCAGTGAGAAAATGTTATAAAAGTTAGAAGAAGCAGAGGCTAAAATCATTCATGTCCTTGGGAGCCAGGCAAAAGAGAGTCCTTCCTTGAAGGATACTCTTAATTATTTATGACTTTATTAAATATGATTGCATATTCTACCTTATCATACATGTCAAATGCTACATTACCAAAAAGAATGTTACTCTAAATTTCAAAGACAAAGAATAAGAAATAATTTGAAGGTATTTTAATATCTAAGGACTTAATAGATGATATGGCCGGGTGCGGTGGCTCACGCCTATAATCCTAGCACTCTGGGAGGCCGAGGCGGGTGGATCGCTCAAGGTCAGGAGTTCGAGACCAGCCTGAGCAAGAGCGAGACCCCGTCTCTACTAAAAATAGAAAGAAATTATCTGGCCAACTAAAATATATATAGAAAAAATTAGCCGGGCATGGTGGCGCATGCCTGTAGTCCCAGCTACTCGGGAGGCTGAGGCGGTAGGATCGCTTAAGCCCAGGAGTTTGAGGTTGCTGTGAGCTAGGCTGATGCCACAGCACTCACTCTAGCTGGGGCAACAAAGCGAGACTCTGTCTCAAAAAAAAAGAGTAAAAAAAAAAAAAGGACTTAATAGATGATAAAATTTATGGACTGACGAAATTAATCTGGAGAAAAGTAAAATAAAAAGAGAAAAGGACAGTGTCAAAATATTGTATCACTCAAATAGTAAATCACTGCTGCAAACCGTACATAACCCAAGCATCCCACTGCATGGGGCTCTTACTAGTATATGCACGTGCATAAAGTACATTGTCCAGTACTGCATCATGGTCTACATTGAAACGATCAGCAATGTCCCGAAGGCGATCTGGACGGCTGGAGTATTAAGATTAAGGATTCAATAAATCAATTTCATAAAAAGTTTAGACAATAAGTACAAAACATAATATCTTAAGTAAGTAAATTAACACAGAGGCAAAACAATGTACCTGCAAAGGTATTCAGGAGGATGCTAGTAGTCACTTAAAGTCTATACCAGATTTTATTTTTCAGAAGTGCTTCAGTTTAGGTAGTGATAATGATCATAGTAATGGTGACGCAGTAATGAATTTAAAAATTAAATTATTAAATCTTCACAACAAACTTGGAAGCTAGTTATTATGGCTTATATTACATTTTACAACTGAGGACACTGACAGAGATTAGGCAAATGAGTTGGGATTATGTAGCAAATCAGTTACAAGAGAAAAACTAAAAACTAAAGTTTTTGAGCCTCCTTTGTTCTCAGTTCTATAAAAATAGATCTATTATAGAAAGATAATATCACTGAATTATAATTCAGTCACTTCAAAGTGAATTAATTTGCTCTCTTCATACTAATCTGTTCAATGTGAACAAGTTTACTATACCATTAATCAGATAGTGCTAACAAATGATAAATTTGACTACATGAACCAAAGGGTCAAAAAGTAACTTCAAGGATCCAAGGGTTTTTGGTTCACATAGGGTTTAAAATCCACCTTCTTCTAAAGGATTTGTTAGCTTTCTAAAATTAGTAAATTCATAGGGAGGCAAATTCAGGATATCTACAAAGGTATTCTGGAAGATCCTACTTATATTTATAAACTATAAAGGAGTAATAATTTTTTTTAGATCCCAACACTATGTCTGATGTAAAATGAAGTAAAATAGAATGCATGTTTGTAGTCCCATTTCACTTTGTTTATACTGTTTACATAACACTGATTATACTATAAGTAACTGTAAAGCAAGGACCATTGATAATCTTATTTGTGATACTTGCAATGATTCAATAAATGTTGGATTGAACTATCATTAGGATTTCCCAGCCATCTATATCCTAATGCATTATGTATGTTCTTGTCTTTAGAGCTTCAGTGACAGCCACTAAAATCTTCCATTGCTATTGGGTATACACAGTAGATGTTTTCGGTAGACAAGTCAAAGAAGACAGAGAATTGGAAGGGGCAATAAAAATGTTTTTCACCATATCAGTTTCTACAGATTCCAGACACTATGTGACCAGGAGTGTAAAAACTAGGCTGAAGGGAAGTCCAAATCAATCTATAAATATTTTTTAACTCATTACCATATGGAATTGATTACCATATTATCCAATTACCAAGGCAATGAATTATGGAGGATCTAAGGAGTCATAATCTATGCTCTAGGAAAGTTTAAAACATAATTAAGTAGACAAAATATAAACACGTAAAAAGAAAAATATCCAGAGATAGTAGTGTAAGTGTGAGAGACATGGAAAGAATGAGAATATTCCAAGGTGGCCCTTGCTGCAGTGCCCCCTCCCCACCCAGCTGTTTTTCCTCACTACCTTTTGCATATAACTTAGCTCCTAACTATTCTTCGCTATGGTTCTTGATAAAATCCAAATTGCCCTAACAGTGGCTGCTAATCTGTAAGAACAATTCTTTCCTCTCTGAGAATCATCCTTAATCAACTATTTCTGAAACTAGCTGAACTCCAGCTGAGCCCCTTTGCTAAAGAACTATTCAGCGTTCTACCCTTCTTTCCCAAGTTAGAAGGCTCCTTCACCATCTCATGTCAGGCATTTCCTAATAAAGACTTCTGCAAACTGTTCTCTGGTTATTTTTCTTCTTCGAAATTATTTTAGATATTAAATTCTATCATAGATCAAGGAGGACAAGGTGTTCTAAATTGGGTAATTAGAGAAGATTAGAAAAAGCAGGCCTTGAAATGTGAGCCTTAAAGGATTTGTATGATTCAGAAAGACTGTGAGATGGGGACAGAGAGAGCAAATAACCAATAGGATAGAAATATACCATGCAAATTTCTCTATGACTAGTAAAATTAACAATCAACAGTGACAGCAAAATAAAGGCATTTTCAGACATATCAGGGCTCAAAGTTTATCACCTGGATTACTTTTCTGAAAGAAGTACTTAAGTAGGTACACCAGCAAAACAAAAAATATGGGAAATAAAGTTTGGGATGAAAGAAACCATAATGAACAAAGAAAAAAATCTTCATAGTAAAATCTAAATAATTGCTGATGTACAGTGTTTTCAAATTAAATAACAAAGCACGTTCATAGGCAATGGGATTGGACTAGAGCAGACTCATTTCTTTGCCTCTAATAGTGACAACACTGAGTAATGAGCTTGGAGAGGCTGGGGCTTCATTGTCAATGGCTTTACAAATTTGTGCAGATCTTCCTTATTACCAAAAAGAGTTTCCAGCTGGGCACAGTGGCTCACACTTGTAATCCCAGTGCCTTGGAAAGCTGAGGCCAGGAGTTTGAGACCAACCTGGGCAACATAGTGTAAACCTTGTCTCTAAAAAAATAATAAATTTCCTCTGAACCCAATACCTCATCAAACTATTGTATCTCTTCTTTCATTCACTGGCCAATTACATACTGCCTCACTCCCTTACTCTATGTTTGCAAAAGGCTTCCATTACCTCACCCTACTGCAAATGTTCCCTTGAACTCCTAATTTTGAACTTCAGTGATCTTTCTCAGTTTTCATCCATGAAACCCCCACCCCTCTCTCTGCTTGGAACATTGCTGCCTCCTCTTTTCTTTTTAAAACTTTCCTTTTGTTTGGCCTTTATAACCAGATTTCCTTCTACTTCCTCTGTCTCTGTGGGTTCCTCATTTTGGTCCTCTTCCTAAATATGGGCACACCCCAAAGTTAGGTTCTCAGTTCTCTCTTTGCACTCTGTAAATTCTCTTTCCCCTTTGGTTAATTCATTCATATCTCTGGCCCTTCCCCTTTCTCAAGCTGAATCTAACATTTCCAACATTTCCATCTGGATATCCTCCTATAGCTCATATTCAACACATTAAAATGAAACATCACTTTTTCTCTGAAACATGATCTTCCCAATTGTATCATTAGCATCATTATTTTCCCAGAATCTAGACAGAAAACCTGCCAGTGGTTTTTCAAACCTCCTTCCTTGTCTACCAAATACAGTTATTAAGTCATATAAATTTTCCTCTCTGATATTTCTTGTCCTTTACTTTTTACTCCTACTGCTTCCAACCCATATCTAGTTCTCATTACTTGCCTACAATACTGCTAATGTACCCAGTTTACACCCGTCACCTGGTTTCAAAGGCCTTCATGTCTAAGACCCCAGTCACCTTTCTAGCCTTGTATTCTGGAATACCTTACACTTAATTAAACTGCAATTCTTTGTTACCCAAGCAGGTTCTGTCCTTTTTCATTTTGTGTTTTTGCACTCTTCACATCTTTCCCTTTATTTCAGACCATGACTTTGAGTGAGTTGATAATCTTCTTTCTATTAAGGAAAATCTTTGGAGAAGAGGATTAAAAATGAATAAGATATATTAATAATTTCCTCTCATGTATTTGTATTGTCAGTTTTATATCAACTCCCCTGGAAAAGTAAAACCTTATTAAATAAAAAGTGATTTGAGAACTTGACCAGTAATTGTTTTCCCCTTGGCTTTTCTCATTATTGCTCATTTGTGGGATGATAACAAAAATAGTTATATCAAATAAACTGTCTTTTGTAGTAACATTACTATATCATACTATTATGTTAGCAATTTGCTTAAATAAAAAGGTTACAAGGTATTTTCTGTATCAATGAAGATAATCTTTCCTCCTGTGTAGCCACCAGTTCCTGGAAGTTGAGCTGTCACTAGGAAGCAATTAAAAAATTAATATTAATAGGAGTGAATAAACTTTGTACAAATGAATATAAACATGGGATTTATGCTGGTTGCAACTCTTTAGTAAATTTAGCAAACTAAAGAGTCAGGACCCTTCAGTTTCTAAACAGTATCTTATATTTTCACATTACCTAACCAGAAGTGAAATTATAAGTATTCTGCCAGCATAGTAGTAATTCAACAAAGAATTTCAATATCTCTCATGAGGGGAGATATTCATGAAAGTTCTCCCAAGGAATGGAAGTAGAATTTAAATATTCCTTTCTTTCTGTAAGAAATAATCACAAATACAATTTATGCTATATAACTTATTTATGTTATCTTTCAATTAATACATGTCAAAATTTTTAAATGTGTTTACTTTTTATGTAATAGTAGTACCAAGGAGCTACTTTGTACCAAGTACATGCGTTATTTCCTTTATTTCTCAAAACAATCCTAAGACTTGGCACTATCATTATTTCTATTTCATTTACTTTATTTTTATTTTTATTTTATTTTGAGACAGGGTCTCATTCTGTTGCCTGGGCTAGAATGCCATGTTATCATCATAGCTCACAGCAACCTCAAATTCCCAGGCTCAAGTGAGCCTCGTGCTTCAAGCCTCCTGAGTAGCTGGGACTACAGGAACAAGCCACCATGCCTGGCTAATTTTTCTATTTTTTTTGTAGAGACAGGGTCTCGCTATGTTGTCCAGGCTGGTCTCAAACTCCTGGGCTGAAGCCATCCTCCCACCTCAGCCTCCCAAAGTGCTAGGATTACAGGCATAAGCCACCATGCCCAGCCTCTATTATTGATGGGGAAAATTAGAGAAATGAAGCAACTTGCCCAAGGTCACACAGCTATTGATGGTAGAGCCAAGACTGGAATCAGGCACTTTGATTCCAGAACTCCCTTCTGAGAATTATTTTGCCAAGCTCCTACTTTGGTCAAAAAAATGAACAGTAGTGTCTTTATGAAAAAGGAGATATCTTTGATTATTTTGTTTAAAAATTTATTTTTTATTTTATTTTATTTTTGAGACAGAGTCTCACTCTGTTGCCTTGGGTAGAGTGCAGCGACATCATCATAGCTCACTGCAACCTCAAACTCCTGGGCTCAAGAGATCCTCCTGCCTCAGCTTACTTAGTAGCTGGAACTACAGGTGCACACCACCCACACCCAGCTAATTTTTTCTGTTTTTTGGTAGAGATGGGGTCTTGTTCTTCCTTAGGCTTGTCTTGAACTCCTGAGCTCAAGTGATCCTCCCACCTTGGCCTCCCAGAATCCTAGGATTACAGGCATGAGCCACCGTGCCTGGCCAAAAAATTATTCTTAAGTCTCTCTTAGGGCCAACTTTATCCCATGGAAAGTGAAGTATTTTAGGCCTCAACAGATTTTGTGTCATTTTTGTAAAAAAGATATAGAAAATATGGATTGGGAAAAATTGAGACAGTGGGCTCCTCTCCTCACCAACATGCTCATATACCTATTTACCTTCTCCCTATTTCCATTCAGGTGTTCACAGTACAGCACATACAGTATGACCTCAAGCTTCACACATTCAAAGACCAGCTATGTAACCATGCACAGTTTACTTCATCTCCGTAAATTTTAGTTTTCTTTAAAGTATGTTCAGATTACAAGATTATTTAAAGTACCAGGCACATAGTAGATGTTTAGTAAGTAATAGCTATGATTATTATTGTTGTTGTTATTATTATCATTATTATGTATCCTTACCACAGAGGGTATGAGAGAGCTGGGTTTTTCCAGTACGAAATTCTGTGAAATAGAGAAAAGATAATAAAAAACATGCATAGTTAGTTTTTAGATATTTTCACAAAGAATAAAACATGGCCTCAGAATGTTACTGTTTTCTTTTCCAACTGTCAAATCTCACTTGGAAGACCAGCGTGGTGAGCAAAAGTTAACTTTCATAAAAATGTTATTTGGCTCTGGACCTCGGTGGTGGTTGTATCAATTTATGGATGAAGAAGTGAAGGCTCCAGAAGAGGTACTGCCAGATGCTGTGCCAAAACTACAGTTGCCCCACTGGATGGAGTGAAGTTTTTATTACAAGCTCACAATCACTATTAAAAGCATTTAGGAGTATTTTCTGCATTGCATGCTGTTTCCCCAAAGGAAGGATACTTTGGATTGTATAAAGAAAATAGTGCAATGATGATTTGAATCTTTCCCTATGGTGCAATCCAGTTTATGGCATTTGAACATTATAAAACATTAATTACTACAAAGCTGGGAGTTTTGGGTCATGTGCACAGATTAACGGCTGGATCCATGGCAGGTATGACAGCAGTTATCTGTACTTACCCTCTTGACATGGTTAGAGTAAGCCTAGCATTCCAGGTGAAATGGGAACACACCTATACAGGAATTATTTGTGCATTCAAAACAATTTATGCAAAGGAAGGTGTTTTCTTTGGATTTTACAGAGGCCAGATGCCTACTATATTAGGAATGGCTCCATATGCAGGTGTTTCATTTTTTACTTTTGGTATGTTAAAGAGTGTTGGGCCGGTCCCATGCTCCTACCTTTCTTGGCAGACCTTCATCAGATAACACTAATGTCTTAGTTTTGAAAACTCACATAAACTTACTTTGTGATGGTGTTGCTGGAGCAATAGCACAGACAATATCCTATCCATTTGATGTAACTCATCAGCAAATGCAATTAGGAACTTCTACATCAGAATTTGAAAATACCTTACCATGCAGGATACTATGAAGTATATCTATGGACATCATGGAATTCGAAAAGGATTATATCGTGGTTTATCTCTTAATCACATTCTCTGTATCTCCTCTCAAGCAGTGGCTTTTACAACGTATGAAATTATGAAGCAGTTTTTTCACCTCAACTAAAAAAAAACATCGTGGTTTGTCTTCCTTAATAAACTCTGAGAGGGAGAAATAAAATGTTAATTTAATTGTGGGGTGAACATTACTTGAAGTGGGATATTTACCCTGTGATGGGAACCACTGGTATTTTAGTACTTGATTTTTTTCTTTTTTTACTCACAAATCAAAAATGCTCACCATACTTTTTGATGCCAAACATTATACCTTAGAACACTGAAAAAAATATTCCTAAGCTGATGCTTGTTAAACAATTAAGTTATCTGAAATCATTTTAAAGTTTTATTTGGAAGGGGAACTAACTTCAAAACTGAGTTTAAGAGGTTGCCATTAGCTTTATCATGCTGCTCCAAGTTTTTAGTTGTAATCATGATTTTTAAAAGACTCTAACATTGTTTATTATTATTAAAATAAGCAGGCTTAGTTATATTGCAGCAGGACAATGAGAACTGAATTTTTGAGGTACATAAAATAGCCAGCATTGAAGTATTATTATCTCTCTTATAATTCTGCTCTACTACATAAAAGGACACATTTTCCTTTATTTTTTAAATAAAATTAATGTTGCATTTAAACAGTAGCCATATAGAGACTCAAAGATAAATGAAGAGGCTGGATGCAATGGAAAGTGCCTGTAGTCTCAGCTACACGGGAGGCTGAGGCAGGAGGATCTCTTGAACCCAGGAGTTTGAGGCCAGCCTGGGCAACACAGAGAGACCCCCATCTCTAAAATAAATGAAGGAAAGAAGGATGGATCAAGTTTTGCTCATATGTTATTACCAGGTACTATATGTGATTTCCAAGTGTTTTTGAAAGTCAATGTATTTCCCAAAGGCAGTAATAATAAATACTAAATATTTTTGCTCTCAAAAACAAACTAACACTATAGATTTGTTCTTGTTAGATGATTTTGTTTATATTATAAAGTTTATTTAAGTGGACTATGAAATATCCATTAATGTAGCTGTGAATATCAAAGAATGTTTCTGAGATATTATGTCATAATACATCAACTAGTTTTTCTGTAAAATAATTTAAGTACAATATAAGCAAGTAGAAATATAAAATATTATTTGAGTTGTTATCTATATTAAGAAAATGATGAAATGTAAGAATTCCATTTATTGTGTTTAGAGCAGTTTTGTGTTTTATAATAAGCATGACAGAAATGGGAGGAGATGATTAAAGTTCTATCTTCAGAAATAGTAATTTGTAGAATTGATGTGATTTTTAGGACATTAGAAAACTGAGTTATTTTTGCTTCAATTTTTTTTTTTTTGCAAAAAAGGTTTCTTGTCATATCTCAGTAAAAATTTGATGAGCTGGTTTCATTTTGAAAGTCTTTATTATAAAAATAAATATGTATCTTTCTATTATCTATAAGTATAACTGCAGGTAGAAATACATGTGTTCTCAAAACTATTTTGTATATTTTCATATAGCTAACTATTGTTATTAAATTTTAAGATAATTTAAATATATAAAATAAGTATCTCAGTTATATTATCAATAAAAGGGGACTGTAAATTTTTTTGAATAAAATTTTTTTAAATAAAAATTTGCATTCTAAAAAAAAATCTCACTCATAAAGTACCTTATATGTCACAAATGGATTATACATGTATGAATACCAACAGTAAGAAAAAATTTTAATGTATTTTTTCCATAGAACTGATTTTTAGATAAAAATTAATCTAAAACAAGTTTTCCTTAAGAATAGTCATATAAATGAAAATTTAAGGCCCCACCTCAGAAAAGAGAACCTGGGGCTCCCCCCCTGAACTGAGGTCCTCAAGGGGGAAGTGAAGTAGTCTCAAATTGGTGGCATCTACTAGCTACCAGCAGAAGCAAATTCTCTCTGGAGGAAAACTTTTCTACTTACCAATTTAGGTCCATTGCTCATAGATTAAAACCAAGCAATAAGCCCACAAATATCAATAAATACACAAGAAGGTAAGCCACTAAGACTGAGTCAACCAAAATAATGAAAATCAGATTTAGTTCCCCAAGTCAACAGAAAACAACAGCAACAACAACAACAACAACAACAACAAAAAAACCGATCTAGTTCCCCAACGACTGCAAATATTGGAATTGTCAGATGCAGTACATACTATAGCTATGCATGAATTGTTTAAAAAAAATACAGGATATTGTCAGGGAAAAGAGAATCTAATCTCTATGTTCACAGAACATTTGTTGCCTAGAACTAAAATCAGCCTTGTTATTCAATTACTTTTTAAAAGAATAGGAGAAAAAAATTCTATTCTCTTCTATAGGAATCATGAATAAAAGGATGAAAAGTGCCAATAAGACCCATCTGTTAATGTTGGTATACATTGTCATTGCCGTCCAGAATGATTCTGTTACAATAATTAAGATTTCATCGTAAGTTCCAAAATAATTCACTATTGGTTGTTTATTTAATTACATGCATATATACATATAGATGTATGTGTGTATATATTTATATATCATTTCATATAACAAAATATTAAGGTTCTACCTACCTCCAAAAGCTTCTGTGATTGCCATGCTTTCAATTCCACCTCCTAGCAACTTACTGTGAATAGAAAGACAGCATTAGCAACAGGAACAGAAATAGGGATATTAAGAAAGGAGAAAGTATTCATATTTATTAGATAGGTATGTATTCACATCTATGGATATGAACCTAATATGTATTAGATATAAAGTGTTCATATCTATAGATGTTAGTATATCTACCTCTCTAACCTATCTATCTATCTATCTATCTAACATGAACAGAAATTCTTGGCTGAACAAATGGCACTCCACCCATTCAGATCTGAGGTTCCATTGTGTATGGGAAGATGGATCAGCAAAACAACATGAGCTCTGCTGTTCTTACTTCTGGGTATCAATAGTAAATGGGTTAGTAAGGCCTTATGTTTCACTATTCTTTAGAATTGAATTAGAATTAGAATAGATGGCCTTAGTTATTAATTGGGTTTTTCATATTGTACTGGGACTATGTTTCTAAAAGTCAATTGAATTTTTAGGCATTTATTTTATTTTATTTTATTTATTTTTTTGAGACAGAGTCTCACTCTGTTGCCCGGGCTAGAGTGATGTGGCGTCAGCCTAGCTCACAGCAACTTCAAACTCCTGGGCTTAAGTGATCCTCCTGCCTCAGCCTCCTGAGTAGTTGGGACTACAGGCACCTGCCACAATGTCTGGCTGATTTTTTGTTTCTATTTTTAGTTGCCTGGTTAAGTTTTTCTATTTTTAGTGAAGATGTGGTCTCACTCTTGCTAAGGCTGGTCTGGAACTCCTGACCTCAAGCGATCCTCCCACCTCGGCTTCCCGGAGTGCTAGGATTACAGGCATGAGCCACCGTGCCTTCAATTTTTTAATATACTGAAAAACATATTAGGAGAATCCATTGATTGCTATCATGATCAGCTTATCTCACATAAGCCAAATTTTATGGAAAATATATCAAAATAGAAAATGTTCAAAATGTTGTAGGTAATGTTAGCAGTTAAAAGAATAACTGTCAGATTTTAACAGCATACATTTAATGGGTAACCCAGTGTTGTAGAGCATTTAATGTTCTTGATATGAAAAGACCTAAATTTAAGTCATGATCTAATTCATTCATTAAATGCAACAAGTATTGTATTAACTGTGCTAAACCTGGTAAGAGCACTTTAAAAACTTTGTTCATAGTTCCTATTAGCATGACTTTCGGGATGTGATCACAGATCAGACAAAGCCTTAAGAGATATGGATAATCTAACAGATTTAGATTTACTCAGTTTAAGAGAGCAATTTAAATATAAATTGAAGCAAGTTTGGAAATTTTTCACAAATTTAGTGAGGACTGCAGATTTCAATGACGAAAAGAAAAATCTAGATACTGACCTTCATAACTTGAATCTAAAGGCTGTGGACTGGCAGATCATCCCATTTGGAGAGAATACACTTATAGATCCTACAGGCCTAGCAACTATTAAAGGGAGCTCTACTTGTCCCTCCTCATCTTAAAGAAAATCACCCTGAAAAGTTATAGCTCTGGAAAATCCCAGACAAAATTTCTGATTGATTCGCAATCTCAAAATTTACCTGGGAGGGTACCCCAAATTATTTGGGATAACATAATTGTTTCCTTTATAAAACTCAGGAAAATGTAGAATTAAGTGTAGAAGTGGTATTTTTAAATAGAGATTTAAAAATAGAGAGATAAGCTGGGTGTGGCGGCTCACACCTGTAATCCCAGCACTTTGGGAGGCTGAGGTAGGAGGATCACTTGAGGACAGGAGTTCAAGACCAGCCTGGGCAACATATCAAGACCCCATCTCTACAAAAAATAAAAAATTAGCTGGACATGGCCCCTATAGTCCCAGCTACTTGGGAGGCTGAGGTAGGAGGATTGCTTGAGCCCAGGAGTTTGAGGTTGCAATGAGCTCTGATCATGCCTCTGCACTCTAGCCAGGGTGACAGAGTGAGACCCGGTCTCAACAATCAAAAATGACTGAGAAAGAGGATAAGGAGTACAGAGAATGAAGTGGAGAGTTCACATTTTCAGATAAAGAGATCAGAGAAGGCCTCGTTGAGAAGAACTCAGAGATGACAGCAAGCCATGTAGATATGTGAGGAAAGAGTATTCCAGGCAGAGGAAACACTTACATGCAAAGGCCCTAATGCAGGAGTGTATCTGATATTTAATATATTATATATTAACCTTTTATTATGGAAAATATTAAACATAAACAAAAGTGGACAAAAACAGTATAATGAGCTGCTATCATGTACCTATCACTCAGCTTCAACAATTATAAACTATCAACTCAGGGTCAATCTTTTTTCATACAAACCTTCAACCATTTCCCTCCCTTCCCATATTATTTTAAGCATATACTAGACAACATGTCATTTCACCCTAAATATTTCAGTATATATCTCTAAAAGATGAAGACTCTCATTTTTTAACATAACCACATCCCCATTATCACACCTAAAATATCAAATATCTAGTAAATGTTCAGTTTTCCAACTGTCTCATATGTCATATTTTTTGTAATATGTTTGGATCAGGATCCACATATTGTGATGAGGTGATATGTCTTTTAAGTCTCTTTTATTTTATTTTTCCTTCTTTTTTTTTAAAGGGGCCAGGGTTGGGGTGGAGCTGCCGGCCTCCCTCCGGGCCCTTTGCCTGTGTTCCTGGGTCCCAAGTCTCTTTTGATCTATAGGTTTTCTCCCTGACTCCATCTCTTTTTTTTCTTCCTTGTAATTTATTTGTTGAGGAAACTGGGTGGTTTGTTCTGACTAAATATATTTTGAAGATAGAGCAGACAGGATTTGTTAATGGATTAGAGTTGGGATGTCAGAGGGAAGAAAAAAAGGTGCCAAGGATGACACCAAGGTTTTAGGTCTGAGGATTAGGACAGGGACAAATCTGAGATGAGGGAGCCTTTACAAGAAGCAGATTTGGGACAAAGATCAGAAGTTTGGTTTTGGCCTGTGAAGTCTGATCTACCTATTAGACATCCAAATAAAGGCATATTTGACTATGAAATCCTTTTTTTCTTTGAGTATCTTGTGAGGACAAGGTTTTGAAGAATACTTAGAGGAAATACTGCTTTCGTTCTAATTGCTCTTGACCACTGTTTTAACTTATAAAATACTAATTCTTCTAGTAAAGTAGGGGGAAAACCCCACATTCTAGTCAACTTGCATTGAGAAGATGATGATATATGTCAAGAGTCATAAGATAGTCAATAAAAAGGGACGCTAAAACTATTCCTGCTGAAGACAAAGATAAGACAAAGACTGGATTATTTCTTCTAAAATATTTAATCTAACAACTGATTTTTGAATAAAACCAAAAGATCAAATGAAATTTCCTTCATCAATGGAGAAGGAAAGGAAAGGTTAAACTGATTTTTAAAAATGGTTTGTAGATTAATACAGGTTGATTCAGAAACTACTTAGATTTGGGGTTTGAATTTCTTGTAAGAAATTTAATCTTGTTCCTACAGGCAGTCTGGAATTTGCTTCAGTTTGCATTTTGTGGGGGGAAAAACACAACAAACCAAACCTACTTCAAAAGAAGAGGCTACTTCTACTACTTACAGTAGAAATAACAACCAGATAGAGGAAACGAAACATGGTATTCCAAAGATTGTGGTTAGTGGTTATAAAAAATGTGAGATACACACTCAAATTCCTGGCTCCCAGTGGTGATATGGAATACCATTTTCCTCTTTTCACTATACTCAAATGCAGTCAAGAATCCTGGTTCCTACAGAAAGATAAAAGGAAATGTTCAAACGTTATAAAATGATGGTTTTAATTTCAAATGCTGCTAAAAACTATATACTCTATTATCAAGGTCATCATTTCATATAAGCTATGGTTCATTTGTCTTTGAAGGCACTACAAGATCATGGTTAAGAACACAGACTTTGGAGCCACCCTTTATAAATTCAAATTATGTCTCTAATACTTATTAATTGTATGATATGGGGTAAACTACTTAATCTTGCAGTACTGCAACTTCCTCTTTTGGGTCAAACAGGGATAATAGTGTCTCTTTCATAGGGTAGCTGTGAAGATTAAATGAGATATATTTATGGCACAAATCAGAAGGATTATTTTACTGAATCATTCAGTTGATTTCAGTCAATAGCATCATTTTTTCCAGCTCTAGACGTTTTAAAGAGCACAGAAATTCTATTTTCATTATTCATGAAACAATATTTTTCACATGGTAGATATACTACATATTTGCTGATTAAAGAAGTACAGTTAATGCAGTGGAGGAACTGCATTAGCATTGGGAAAATGGTCTTAATATCATCTAATGTGTTCCTCTCTTTGTTTTACACTATGACAGTGGTTCTCAAACTTTGGAGAATTTGGGGAGGTGGGTGGGCAAGCTCAGGCCCTATCCTACTTCAATGAGTCTGGCCTCTGTGTTCTTTATTAGCCACTCCAGGTGATTCTGATACATACCAATGTTTAGAACCATTGTACTATAAAATTAACTTCCTTTCTTTCTCTCCTTCTCTTTCTCTCTCTTTTCTCTCTCCTCTCTCTGTCTCTCTTTCAATCTCTTTCTCTCTCTTTAAGAAAAAACAGCCTAGTGCAGTGGCCTCATTCCTGTAATCCCAGCAATATGGGAGGTTGAGGTGGGAGGATTGTTTCAGGCCAGAAGTCTGAGACTATCCTGGGCAACATAGTGAGACCCCTTCTCTAAAAAAATAAAAATAAAAATGAACAGCTTTAGTTAAGAAAGGAGAAGACTCTAGGTGCAGTAGTGGGTGCTGCAGAAGGAGAGGGATTCTTTTCTTCGGTAATGAGATTTAGTTTCCAAAGAAAAGAAGTCTAATGTCTAGGAGCTATAAAGTAGCAGTTTCCTCAATCCTGGGACTGCTCTAGGGCTTCCTTAGACACTCTAAGGCAGTCATGGAATTGATTTGTGGGTACACCGCCTGAGTGCATCCAGAAGCTAGAGCAATTGAGTTGAGTAGTTCATTTGGGTCCTCCCCAAGTTCAGTTCAGGATCACATTGCTACTTGCATCACTCTCCTGTCGTCGCTGCCTCTGAAGAAAGAAAACAAATAGCTGTCCATGAAGAAAGCTTCTCAGACTTGCTGGGAACGTGACCCTCACGTAAAAAGGAGAAATGGAGAGTACTGTTCTTCCACGAAGAGGGAGACCTAGTACATTGCTATTTCCAGAACTGGTACGTCTAGTGGTCCCCAAAAGTTCTACACAAAAGCTTTGGTCAAAGGCACATACGCATTTGCCTGGCAGCCTGGCAGCTGCATGGACCCCTCACAGTCTGCAGGACCAGCTAGAAGGTATGGGTTAATTCTTGGTCATATCTATCTCAACTGCACATGTGTAGAACCAACCACTGTTTGTCTTTTTCTAACCCAATGCTCTCTTATTAATTGGCCTATACTAGGAGAAAGTAACTTCTTTGGTACCAAGTGCTTTGCAAGAGCCATGGATATGATATTTGAGGAGATGAGACAAAAATAAGGAGGAAGGTAAAAAACAAAAAAGGAGGAGGGAAGGCAGAGAGACAGAAAGCTGGAAAAAGTAATATAAAGGGAAACTGAAAAGTTTGGGTAAAAATAATTACCTTCATTAGTGTTCCAGGTCTCTTAATCCTTACCTTAATCCTCCAGAAATTAATGGCTGTTGCTTTGAAACTGAAGTGGTAAAAGGTTAACATGGGGAGTATAGTATATTGTGATCTACAAGAACTCAGAGTGCCCACAGTTGTTTCTAGAGTTCATAATGAGAAAAGCTACAGAGATTCACAAGGCCATTCTAAGCTAAAACAGCAAAGAATGGATTTTGCTTACAATAAGTTTGTTGGCTGCCTCTTTAATCTTGTCCACTTTGGCTTCTGAGAGTCCTTTGACATTACATAGGGCTCTTCTTGTTGTCATTTGTATCCCTTTGATGGTACAGATTCCTACTGACTTCAGCTTCTTAATGTCAGCCACATTCTGTGAATAAAAGAATGGGCACAGCAGATTGAGCAAATGCCAGGCGGAAAGGCTCCCATACTATGTCATGTGCTTTTGTGTCCATCTCCTTCCACCATGATGCCAATTTTATACAAGCAGCCAGGTGGAACCCACCCACCATGTAGCCAAATGTTCTGGAAATATCTGAGTAGAACATACTCAGCAGGCTGCCAAATGTTCTGACTGTGCCCTGATTTCCCAAGAATGTTAGTGAGACCATGGCAATGAAACAACCAATTCAAAAGAAAAGTCTGTTGGTGGAAAAGCTAACAAATTTATCACACATTCACCCCCTCAGTTCAGCTCCTTCCTTCTACAAAAGTTCATCACCAATATGTTCTTTTAAAATTTTTTAAGATTTTTTTTTCCTCTGCCCTTGGAGAATGCAAATAACTACATCACCAAAGGACCAGGATTTTTCTCTTGCTTCTATTTTCTAAAACCAACTGAAAGAGATTAAATGTGAGGCCTTTAAAAGATAATGCCGGTGGAGTTTTACTATCAACTGATTGCCGTTGAAATCCATCTAGTTTGTTACTCAGTCTGGATTTCTGCCAACAACACTTACTCCAGTCACCTGACATATAGAGCTAAATTTTCTGTTAATAAAGGCTGTAGATGTCGACAGACGAGAGATGGATTCAGAGGGATCCTGAAACACCTCCAGTTGGATAAGTCGTTCTCAACGGGGGAAGGGGGCAATTTTGCCCCCTGGGTACACTTGACAATGCCTGGAAACATTTTTGGTTGTCACAGCTGAGGGGTGCTACTGGCATGTAGAGAGTGAGGAGAGGCCAGGGATGTTGCTAAATACCCTACAAAGCATAGGACAGCCCCTTGCAACAAAGAATTACCCAGCTTCAAATGTCAATAAGGCTGATGCTGAGAAACTCTTGAGTTCAACAATTTAACATAGCATAGAAAAACTACTTACAATTCCATGTTTTTGTAACAGGTCAATGTCTTGAAACAAAGATTCCTAAAGGAGGTGGAACAGAGAAAATGAAGTTTTGATTCTTCATATCCAACTATTTCACAACTTTTAGAGATTTAGTCAATACTATGAGTCACTGCCAAATGCCTCAAATTCCACTTCTCTAGACAAATTGGGGTGGGATCAATAATGTTTTTTCAAACACATTGCTGTGAGGCCAGGTGAGGTGGCTCACACCTGTAATCCTGGCACTCTAGGAGGCCGAGGCAGCAGGATTGCTTGAGCTCAGGAGTTGAAGACTAGCCTGAGCAAGAGTGAGACCCTCGTCTCTACTAAAAATAGAAGAAATTATCCAGGCGTGGTGGAGTGCACCTGTAGTTTCAGCTACTCGGGAGGCTGAGGCAGGAGGATCAATCGAGCCCAGGAGTTTAAGGTTGCTGTGAGCTAGGCTGATGCCACGGCACCCTAACCTGACAGAGCAAGACTGTCTCAAAAAACAAAAAACAAAAAACCAGAAAACAAACAAACAAAAAACCCCCCAAACACATTGCTGCATACTTAGAAGAAGCATCTGCACTGAAAGGGCTGGGAAGCCAATTACCTTTGTCATGTCCTTCATAAATTTTTAAAATCTTTAACCAAAGGAATGAAACATTTGACCTATTTTAAATGTTTTCCCAACCTTCTTCCTCTTCAGATCTTGAACTCGTTCTCCTAGGACCAGGCTGCTATTAGGTACCTACCAGTGTGTGTTGGTACCAGTATGGCCATACCAGTTGTTAAGTTATTAAAATACTTTCATATCAGTTGTTAAGTGGCTAAGCTTAGCACCCCTTGCCAAACAAGTTGTTACATATTTGTTATCTATAACTATGTCTTATTTCTACTTTCAGTTTCTAAAAACAGTAGCTAACAGAGAAGGAACTTGATTTTTGTGGAATGGCTGAATGTCTAGGTATCTTTCAACATTCTAGTCATACCTCTTCATCTTGAAATCCTGGTTCTTCCAGCACAACCTGATCCTCCTTCATATTGAAAGGTAAGCAGAAGCAAAATAATCAACTCTGGGAAAATAAGAAATACCATTTAAGTAGTAGTTGTAGAATCACCAAGGACCAGAAGGACAATAAGAAAAACATTTAGTCTGAAAAGACTGGGCTGGCCTATCTTCTTTCCGCTGGGCATGTGGCATTATCTCTTTTGCGGGTGTGTGCAGGGCTGGGGGGCGCTTACTGTTTCTTCTCTCTTTGCTCAACACCGCTCACGTTTCATCATCTTCTGTTTCTATCGCACAGTTAATCATGACTGTATGATGACTTTATTGTTGACTTGGAATGTTATTTAGACTTGCATATTGCTACGAACCTTTCAGGTATATGTTTAGCAACAATACTCTAAGAAACTTGACGTTGTGTCATTCTTTGTATCCTCCCTGGCACCTTGAACTTGGTCTGTCCTCAATAAATAGATTTTATCTTTCTCATATATGATGAATGCCTTCCTGCTTGCTGGTTATGAATGGGCGCTGCGATGACACGCATCTTTTTGTTTCACAGAACATTGGCTGTACTTTCACAGTATTGACTAGTTTCGTGATTTTTTTAAGATTTAAAAATATGGTGGATACACAATATTATAATATTAGAGCCAATAGGCAGTTAGTCTTTGATTTAATATTGTGGAAGTTTTGGGGGGGGTTAAAATTTAATTTAATTTAATTTTTGCCCTCCCTAGCCTCTTTTTTTTTTTTTTAATTTTTAATTCTCAGGAATCCACGGGAATGACTGCGTTCATTAAAATAAAATGTAGTCCAAATAATTAGTTTCTTGGTCTGTTCCATTTCCTCATCTGATATCCGAGTCCGGTCGGACCACAGCAGGCAGGGAACAAACTGCTGAGGCCGCGGCGCGGTCCCGCCACCTCGCACCTCCACACGGCAGAGTGAGGAGGCAGAAGAGGCCGCTCGGCGGATCCTGTCCCTCAGATGTTAGCCACATGTATGGAGCCCCCCAAATTCCACGCTGACTGTCCCCATGAACAAAAAACCCTACCATCCATTTTTTCTCCCCCGTGATAAAATGAAAAGACTGTCCCCATCTTTCACAAGTAGCAATTGATGGGATCTAACGTAGGGCTCCCAGGCACCCCGGTTCACGGCGACTGGAGCTGCCCCCTACCGTGGGGAGAGCGTGGCCGGGTCGCCCCAGACGCCGCACTCAGTAGGAGCCCAGGTCAGCACCCACCGCCCGACACTTTCCTGACTCCGGATTCCCGCGTAAGGAGGCGCTGGAGGCCTCTCCAAGCCTTGGGTCCGATTTGATTTAGAACCAGGAGGCTGGAGATCCCCCGGGGTCGCTGAGGCTCCTGCCCGGGGGTGGGGGCGGACGCGCAAAGACGTTGGCCCCGGGCCCAGCAACGACCACCAAGGATTACCAGAAAAAGAGGCGAGAAAGCGTTCTCGAAACCTTGTTTTCCCTCAGATTCCTCACACGTTTCCCTTTTTGCCACCCACCCGTCTCGTACCCACAGTCTCCCCGAGATTTTCAAGATGAATCCCTTCTGCTCCGCGCCCAGGCTTTCCCGTCCGCAGCTGACAGGATTCTAACTCAGCCCCGGGTCGCCGACTGGCCACCAGAGCGCTGCTGACCACCGGGTTTGGCGCCAAGCGAGGAGGGCGGGGCGAGGACGGAGGGGCGGGGCGAGGGGAGAACCCGGGGGCGTGGCATGGTGGTGGGCGGGGCGGAGAGCGCGGGGCGGGGCGAGGACCTAGGGGAGGGGAAGAGCAAGAGCCCACAGGGTGGCGCGCCTGGGTGAGGGAGGGCGCTGTGGAGGAAGCGTGTGGAGGAGAGGGGTCTTCATGGGAGGGAGCTGAGGTTTCCCTCCAGCTGGGCCCAGTGCTGAAGTCAGGGAGAGGACTCCGAGGCCAGGTGGGGGCTACCGGGGTGGAAGACCTTGAGGCGGGAGAGGGGTGCTGAGCGCAGGTGGCTGACGTGGGCGAGAGGTGACCTGCAGATGCTCATCGTGATCAGGAGCCTCGGGTTAGGAGTCAATAAGGGGGTCCTTGTCCCCTAGCCCAAGGCTTTTCCTGTCCAGTTTTTCACACCTCGCTTCGTGAACGTCCCTACTACCTCAGCGCTGCTAATTTCCCTCTCTTCTCTGTGCCTCTCTTACCATTTGCCACTCTCTTGTCTGTGATTGAGACGCCCAAGGCCCATTCAGGATAGAAAGTAATTTTTCTTTGTCTTGGCTTGAAGTTTAAAATAGACCACAGAAGCCAAACATATTTTGGTTCAGCCTTTAAATAGAAGCTTCGGGCCAGCCTTCGTGCCAGCAGAGCCATCTCTGGCAGCGTCATCCTCCTCCCCTGAAATGGAGACTGTTGAGGAGAGTCATGAAACATTTGAAAGAGCATCTGCTGAGGTGGAGGCTGTGATGGATCTTGGATGAATATCTGTGCAAACAGTTCTTTGGGTTCAAGACCTAGTACAGAGCGACCCTTTTTCTTCTGTCTGAATCATTTTGCTGGAATAAATAGCAAAACATTCCCACAATAGCAGTTGGCATTTTGTAGGACTCCCCACCCCAGGTGGATTGTTTAAAGAGCAGACAGATAACTGCCACTGTGCTTCAAAAATCTGTTATTTTCCAGAAACATAGTCTGTCCTTCTTGTTAAATGGAAATTAATGCCCATTTGGGGAAGGAACTGGATAATGATGACAGGCTTTCACTCTGAGGCCTCACCTAAAATAATTATAGTAACTTTTGAGCAACTTGTTAGATGAAGACATCAACAGTGTACAGAGGAGCTGCAAAGAGCACAGCAAGATGATTTAGGGAAATTTAACATATGTAGTTTGGTGTAGTGACAGCTGGGAGACAGAAATGTTCATAATATTTGAAGGTTGTGTGCAGTACACTTAAAGAAAGAAACTGGAATGAGCTGGGTAATGACAAATTCATGAAGTGAGGATAGAAATCTTGTTTAGATATCATATTGATGGCTACATACAACTTTAAACATATTTTAAAACAACAACAACAACAACAAATGCGGGGGTCATTAAAAAGTGCACATGAAGACCTTTCCACTCAAATCAGGACAAAAAAGAAAAGATTAGTCTGTCATATTATACAAAAATTCTGAATGTGATGAAGATGGCATTTCAAATCAGTGTAGAAATGATGAATTCAGTGATTGGTGTTGGAACAACTAGGTAACCATCTGGAAGAAAAATAAAATTGGAACAAGTACCAAAATAAATTCTACTTTATACCAAAATAAATTCCAGATGGATCAAAAAATTAAATCTGGACAATAAAATAATAAAAATGCTAGAAGAAAATATAGGACATTCATAATTATTTCATAAAAAGAAAAATCTTTTTAAGTATGATACAAAATTCAGAAGCCATGAAAGACTAAGTACAGCTATATTAAAAAATATATCCTGCTGGCAAAATTCCACTTTCCTATCTATAATATAGGATAGCTATAGGCAAGTCGGAGCTTTTGTGTCAATTATTAACTGGATAATATAGCTTGTCCAATTTTTCAAATCCTTCTTGGGATCCACAACTTCTTTATAAAATTTAAAAATTTTGTGTCATTTTTATGATATTCTAAGAAAAAAAACAAAAAAAACAGGCAGTGGGATTACAGCCAAGATCTGAATTTTAAACTATTACACTTTACTGCCCCTCTGTGGACAATCACCTTATAAGCAAATAGAGGCACATGATTTTATTGCATACAGTTGGGCTTCCTCAAACTGGTGCCTGTGGATATATATTCTTGGACTTTCAACAGCTCAAATTTGAGAACTGTTTTAGTAGAGAACTAAAGAATGAAGGTTTATCACAAAAAAAGAAGAATTTCACTGCGTATGATTCCACTTAAACATATTTAATTTAGTTCATTCAGAAAATATTTACTGATTTCTTATTTGTCAGTCACTATGCTAGTGTAACTACATCAGGCCAATCTGATTCTACTTTTATGTAATAAAGTTGTGAGTTTTTCAGTTGCCATGACTGTAACCTGACCATGCCCAGATGAACTGAGCATCCAACCACAGGCAGAACCTAAGTGCTCAGCCCCAATGGGGACTGAATTAAGAAATGACACCTCATGGCAGAATCCAGAATCCAATCAGATCAAGCCTTGGTGTCATCCATGGCATGATCCAGTCAGATCACTCCTCCTGGTATCACCCCATTGCAAGATCCAGTCAGATCACGCCTCATAATGTCCTGCATATAAAACCTGCCCAGCCCGCCAGCTCCGGAGCCAGATTTGAGCCTGACTTCTATCTCTTTGCTGGGATGCCTGGCAATAAACTTTTCTCGCTGCAAAAATCCAGTGCTTTGTGTTTGGCTTTCTGTTGCACGTAGGCAAATGGACCCAGTTCAGTTTGGCGACATTAGGTGTTGAGTGCTAGGGATTCAATGACAAACAAGATACTAACTTTAGCGAGAGCTATAGATGAATATATAGGCAGTTACAGTAGGCACTACTTTAATAGTACTGTACTACTAGAGTTCACCTCTCTCCTTTTCAAAGTTAATTCTCCACAGATATTTTCATTTTTCTACATAGTATGGGCTTTATGACTGAATAACAAATTGTTCCGGACAGAGATTCAGAAACAGCTTCCATGAAGCCCTTTGCTCACATTCTGAAGGTAATAAAACTTAAAAACACCTTTCTCCTCTCCTCTGGAGACATTTGCTTATATTCTAGGGTTGTAAAAACCTAGGAACTTTTCACTCCTCCCTAGAAAGGATTTGTTTACTTTAGAGCGTAAAGGGCTCTCTCTCTCCCTCTCTCTGGCTGCACTAACTCCAAGTCCCATATTATGGGGGTTCTTTTCTTTTCTTTTTGCTCGCTTGCTTGCTTTCTTGCTTGCTTGCTTGCTTGCTTGCTTTCTTTCTTTCTTTCTTTTTCTTTTTTTTTTTTTTTTTTGAGACAGAGTCTCTCTCTTGCCTGGGCTAGAGTGCCATGGCGTCAGCCTAGCTCACAGCAACCTCAAACTCCTGGGCTCAAGCAATCCTTCAGTCTCAGCCTCCCGAGTAGCTGGGACTACAGGCGAGCACCACCACACTCGGCTAATTTTTTTTTTTCTATTTTTAGTTGCCCGGCTAATTTCATTCTAGTTTTAGTAGAGACAGGGTCTTGCTCTTGCTGAGGCTAGTCTCGAACTCCTGACCTCAAGCGATCCTCCTACCTTGGTCTCCCAGAGTGCTAGGATTACAGGCATGAGACACCTCGCCTGGCCAGGGGTTCTCTTCTTGTGGTACAAACCCTGCCACGTGTTCAGGTGAACAGTTAGCCATACTGCATCACCCCATGGGGAACTGGGGTATGGGGAACCAGTGCTAAGATGCTCTGTGAGTAATAGCTGTCTGCTTTCTGATCCAGTCAGAATACATTATATGTACATCTATCTATATCTGTATCTATGTCTCAACTCATGTCCCCCAATCAAGAATTAGCTGCTTCTCATATGTTTTGGAAAGTGGAAATTTTATTTTATGTCTTTCCTAAACCATCCTGGGAAGTAGCTGCTTGATGCTTCATAGCTCCCAGTTATGCCTCTGGGTCATTTCTCATTTCACTGTTCCCTGGCAAGTCGTGGATACAGTTCCCTCAGTAGGATATGCAGCTCTTTCCCCATAGATGTCACTGGAGAGATTGATGTGAGTCAGCCTACCTTCCCTCCCCTTCTTTGTACTGTCCTTTCTTCGCCATAATATCACTCAAAGCTGAAAGGTGCACACTAGATTTTATTGAAACATTGTGGTATATAAAGGAAAATATATATGTATGCTAGACAGTTTCTAAAAATTAATGTTCAAATTATTAAAATAACATACTTTAAAACTTATTTTCCTTAAGCTTTCAATATTTCATTTACAAATCTAATACATTTTAATAATTACTTGCATGAGGAACTTTGATCAATGTTTCACCAACTCATATTCAAAAGACCAGACTCTCTTAAACCAATGGTCCCATTTACAACTAATTAAATTCCATCAAACAATTTAAATAGCAGTATTAACTTTAGTATATTTGAATTTCTTCTGTTGCCTGACTTGACCAATGAATCTTTCAAAGCACTTAAAACACTCTATTGAAGTTTAACTAATTTAACTTACAAATATAATGACTCCCAGGACCTCATAAATATTCTATAATTTTATAAAATTATCTTACACCTTTCAACTAAAAGTATCTAATCTTAAGTCAGTTATTCAACTACATATTTTCATTTGGAATCACAAGACCAGTCTGTTAGATCCTCAAATTTGACAAATTCTCTTAACTAATACAATCATTTTAAATATAAATATACACAGATTATTCCTAACTGGCATGACCGCTTTATCATCTCTGTATTTAATTCTGAATTTTCACTTCACTTCCAAGGAACACATTTTTCAGTTTACACATTTTTCAGTTACTACCCCAAACAAGTTAGATCTATTATCCTAGGAGACTAGAGTGGTTGGGACATGAAATCTTTGGCTGCATATGTTCAGGGCTTTTCTGAGTGTGTTAGAATGTTATATTGTTCCCCAAATGTAAATTTTCTCAGTCTGAGGGGAAATCTTTTTAATAAGTTAAATTCATGGGGTGGTGGCAGTCTCTTATGGAGAAGTTCTAGTTCCTAACCCGATTCTCCTGCTCTCAGTTCTTCCCTCCTGAAAAATATTTTCTTCTTCTAACCCACGCCATGTGAATCTCTACTTATCTTTGGGCACTTCACCCTATGTTCAAAAAGATGTTGGTCTTATTGCAGAATACATTCTTCTCCACTACCCAGTATGTTCTACCCAGGTCTGAGCAATTCTACCTAAAATAATGTTCTATTTATACTCATAATTCAGCAAATACTTATTGAGCTCCTACTTTGTGCCAGTTACTATTCTAGGTGCTGAGTAAGCCCCCAGGAGTCTTCAGGGGACATTCACCAATGGCTGATGATATCTTATGGGTCTAGAATGGTCTGGGGGAGCCAAAAGCTGGTGTTCATGTTTCTCGCTGTGGTCCAGGGAAGTTGGAGCCCATCAGCTTTGTCCCCTTTTGAGATCTTCCCACCAATGTGAAATGTTATTCTTCCACGTATCAAGCAAGAAGTTGTTGGACTACCTTCCAGACCCTCCAAAGACAGGCATGACTTCTAACATAGTATGGTTCAAACCCATAACAGAAAAATGGTTTTCTCACTTCCTCATTGTTGCATGGCCATCTCTCATGTAATGAAGTCAGTACTTCACAGTATTACAAAGAGCTGTATTCCATTTCTTTATCTCCACTTTCACATTGTGCCCCTTTAAGAAGACGATACTCATAGCCTAGTGCTGAGTCCTACATCTCCCAGTGTCTGCTCTCCTGGCTAGAGGTTTAAAATGACTGCTCTTTGTAAAGAGTTGATTAAATTCTTACCCTAGGTCCTTATCTTATTGTCCTCCAGTTACAAGAACAAATACAGGATGTGGTGTGGTAGTTGGATCTAGAGTCCAGACTAGATTCAGGTGTCATTATTTGGTAAGACTATTCGATAGGTGGTGCTATGGTCTACCATTAGAAGGCATTTAATGGCTGTTTATCTTTTGGGGATGTTAGTAGCCATTGATGATCAACCTAGATCATTAATTCATTAGAGGTTGCAAAATGGCAATATTTTAATCCTATAATTCTTTCTTAATTTATTAAGTGGACTATTTCTAAAGAGAAACTGCCCCTCATCTACTATTTGGTTACCTGGTGATATAGTTAATAGGGGAATGGCATGATAAATACTGGTATCTGCTCTTTATTTACCGGTTTTCAAAATAATGCATTGGTTCCCTAGTATCCTTCAATGGTGACTAATTTATTTATTTATTTTTTATTTTAGAGATGGGGTCTTGCTTGTTGCCCAGGCTGGGGTGCAGCAGTGTGTTAATAGCTCACTGCAACCTCCAATTCCTGGGCTCGAGCACTCATCCTGCCTCAGCCTCCCAAGTAGCTGGAACTATAGGTATGTGCCACCATGCCCAGCTAATTTTCAAATTTTTTGTAGAGACTGGGTCTCACTATGTTGCCCAGACTGGTCTTGAACTCCTGGCCTCAAGTGATCCTTCCGCTTCAGCCTCCCAAAGTGGTAGGATTACAGGCATGAGCCACCACACCTAGCCTAATTAGTTTTTTTAAAGTAACAATATGAACTTACAAGTGAAAACATGTTTGATACACTTCAGTCTATGGCAATTATTATTATGAATGCTCCAATGGTCCCACCTTTTGGCTAATGGGATCCTTTCTAAGTTAGTCCCTGAGTCTTTCTGATAGGATCCCTGTCTTTGGTAGCTTCCTTGCTATCTAGTATGACAAGATGTTCCAGGTTTATCTCATGATTTTCCTTCCTTAGACCTGGAACAAATAATTTCTTCAGAGATCCCTGGATCCTTTTAGTGCAAATAGTATTTTCAAGACCACAGTCTGAGTCATTGCTATTGATTAAGTCTTTATTCCTAGGTCATTTCAATGGACAGAGTTTTAGGAAATATGTGTTTGTTTTTTAATAATAGCTTCATTGAGGTATAATTGACATATAAGAGACTGCACATATTTAAAGTGTGTACATGATGTGTATACACCCATGAACCTTCACCACAATCAAGACAGTGAACATATCCATCACTCCCAAAAGTTTCTTTGAACCTCTTTATAATTCCTTCCATCCTCCCACCCTTCTCTCTAGACATCCTCTCTCATTCCTCAGGCAACCGGGTTTTTTTGTTGTTGTTTTGTTTTGTTTTTTGAGACAGGGTCTCACTCTGTTGCCCAGGCTAGAGTACAGTGGTGTCATCATAGCTCACTACAACCTCAAACTCCTGGGCTCAAGCGATCCTCCTGCCTGAGCCTCCCAAGTAGTTAGGACTACAGGCACATACCACCACCCCTGGCTAGTTTTTTCTATTTTTAATAGAAACGAGTCTCACTCTTGCTAAGGCTGGTCTTGAACTCCTGGTCTCAAGCAATCCTCCCACCTCAGCCTCCCAAAGTGCTAGGATTACAGGTGTGAGCCACCACATCTGGCCAACTGTTTGTTTTTTAAATATAAAATTCACCTTCAATTCATAAGCAATTCAAAACCAAGATGATAGGATTTTAATTTCATCTCTTCTAGGTCAACATCTGCATTTCTCTTCTCTCATGCTGAGAATATTGCTTCCCAGCAACACTGGGAATGACAGAATGAGAATATCACACAATTACTCATTTGCATTATTCCACACTACAGTAAATGCTTTTTAAATGTTAGTTCTCTTTCATGCTTTACCTCCCTCCCCTTATAAAGGGCAAAGAATTCTTCCCCATAATTTTCCCTTCTGATATTTACAGGAACAGAGGCAGGCCTTCTCATCTTTAACTTCCTGAAAGGCCCATGGTTACCAGTCCTCAGTAATTTCTGAAAGAGGTCCATGCAGGGATGGTCTTGGACCCAGGCTGTGCAAAGAATGGTCCTGAGAGAGGGCTGTGCAGTTTGCCCTGGGCTCAGAAAACCAAGAGACCTTCCTCAGTGGTGGTGAATGGTAGAGGTGGACAGGGAACAGGCAATTACAACCCACTATGGGGACTGCAAAATGGCTGCTAGAGCTTGCAGGGGCACTTGTGCCAACCTTGCTGCTGGTGTATTAGGGAAGGCTTCCAAGAGGAGGGGATGTCTAAGTAGCCCTTTGGGAGAGACTTCACTGAGAGGCACAGGCCCAGGGGCCAGTTTGTGGAAGGGCACACAGCTGGGATGAGGGGCTTGGGTGCTATCTTTTGAGCCTTAAGTGTGACCTGGTATTAGAACAGTCCACCTGGCACAGCCACGAGGGAAGAAATGGTGGTGGTGGAAGGCTTCCCTCCTCTTGGAAGCCAAGAGTATACTTTTTAAGAACAATTATAACAACAATAATGATGATAATAACTTGTGGCAATTCCTAAGTGAAAGATACTGTGCCCAGAACTTGACATAAATTATCTAATCATCACAACAACCCTCCTAGTAAGCATCCCCTTTCTGCATCCAAGAAAGCAAGCTCAGGAAGGTCAAGCTGCACTGCTACTGAGCTGAAAGTCAAACATCCATTATGAAGCAGGGCAGGGATTCAAAGGCTTGAATTTTCTCATGCCAGAGCTTGAGCTCCTACCCTATTACCCTTCCTCAACTCCTTCACGTGGGCAATATTCTCCACAGTGGTCACCAAGAGTTATACCCAGGGGTCAATTGAAGATGTATATTGAGGGAGAAGCCGTATGTCCCAAGAATCCACTTACCTGCTTCTTGGTTTGGGTAAACAGCCATCTGCACCATTTCTTCCCTCTTGGCTGTGCCAGGTGGACTGTTCTAACACAGACCAGGTCACTCCCTTGTGCCCTGAGGCTCAAATGGTATTTAATAGCAGCACCTAAGCCCCTCAGCCCAGCTGTGTGCCCTTCCACAAACTGGCCCCTGGGCCTGTGCCTCTCAGTGAAGTCTCTCCCAAGGCTGGCCTCACCTGCCTTGGTTTTTCTCGGATTCCACGCAGATCTCTATAAAAGTATTAAAGCATTTATTGTTTTACACATCCTTCTCCTTCTTCCAGATTGTGAGCTTTGTAATGTCAGGGACTGAGTCTTTATCTATCTCTGTATCCACAGGGCCTAGTGGAGGGATGGTACAGAATAGATACCTAACAAATACTTACTAAACCTCTCCAAGCCCCAGTTTCCTCCTAGGATATCCTCCTCACAGGGCCCCCAGGAGGGTTAACCAAGATAATGTCTAAAACAGACTTAGCAGAGCACTCGACACATAGTAAGTACTCAATAAGTAACATCATCTATGATTACCATTATTATGTTATACAATATCAGATATTCTATAGTGTTATTAATAAATAAGTGAATTTTAGCAAGTAAACACATATATGAATAATATAAATTAATTTAAATAGTGACTTCAGCCGATGATAGGAGTGAACTTTAATTTCTTTGTCCCATGGACTGGGAATGACTAAATGTGTCTCTATTTGTAGTATTATTTTTTTGTTGTTGTTTCTGTTTTAGATTAAATCAGATACAACTACAGGCTTCACCTATAAAGTTTCTCTCAATTCTTGGACAAGGATTCATTCAGGTGAGCTGGAAGGTGAGAGGCTCAGGGTGAATACCTCCTTTTTCTTCATTGCTTTTGACTTCTTGGTGATCTCTGCCTCTCTGTGGATGAACCATAAAGACACAAATAGAAACATTAAAAAAACAGTATGGTCAAGAGAAAGAAGAAGGGAATCCCCAGGATTATGTAAACAGCCTAGAAATAAACCACCCAAGTGAAATAGTTAGAAGGCAGGGAAATAAAATTGACAGGCGTGAAGTGAACGTACTGGGAGGAGATTTACACAACCAACAGAGAATTTGGAGATGAATTGTGATAAGTACATTTGAAAAATAAAACAACCAAGCAAGAAAACAGGCAAATAAATATAAATAAGTAAATTGACTTAGTTCCAGGGATAGCAAAAGTTTTCCAAGAAAAGAAAAATAACCGTAGTACACTCCATGGCTCAGCTGATGAAGTGCTGATGGTATTGTGTTGGTTAATGATTCAGCCAAAATTACAACATAAACCCACAGGAAGGATGGGAGATGGGAAGTGTGCGCATACGAGAGAGAGAGCCCAGCCCTCCTCTTTCCCAGTGAGACCTCAACAGGTAATGCCTGAGTAAAAGAGTAAATGCATGAATAAATGTAGTGGCCCAAGCACACTCAGCCTAGGAAAAATGATACTAGGATCTTTCCCTACAGTAGAATAGTGATTTCTATTTCTCAGTCTTTGGCCACAATTTTCTTCTTTTGGAGACAGAGTCTCGCTTCGTCACCCGGGCTAGACTGCCCTTGCTGAGGCTGGTCTCGAACTCCTGACCTCAAGCAATCCTCTTGCCTTGGCCTCCTGACGTGCTAGGATTACTGGTGAGAGACACCCTGGCCCCCTCGGCCTTCTTTTTTTCTTGTTGTCCCAACCCACCTGGTAGCAGAAACAGCACGGCTTCTGCAGGAGCTTCGTAGTTCCAGGTTACAGCATCCGTTGGAGGTTGGAAGTGAGAGGGGAGAAATGTTCAACTTCTGTTTCTCTTCTCTCTCCCTTTCCAACTTTTCCTTTCTGTGGGGAAACAAGAAGACATCAACAAAAAACAGTTCAAAAGTTCAGTATGACTTCTTGAAAGGTTTTGCCAGTGAGCAGTGGTGCAGCTGGCTGCCATCCTCACAAGCCGGAAAGATTGTGGGCGTGCTCCTGCCCCCAAAGCAAGTGGCCACGCAGGACAGAGTGCACCATGCGGGCTTCCATGTCCCGGCAGCTCCATCCTCCACAAGCACCAATGGGAGCACTGTCACGTGGGAGCTGTACCTGGCCCTTGAAAACCTCTCAGCTGCAGGCAGTCATATCAAGGGGTGGAGGTGAATAGGGTGATCTTGCGCCCGACTGTACCACCCCACTGGAGGTGACATCCCTCTGGTAAGGCTGAAAACCTGGATTGTGTTTTCTAATATTGTGTTCCCCACCTGCCTGGCACCTCCAGATGTGAATCTTCAGATTACCTGCTAGGCTAGTCTCACAATAAGCCTAAAGGACTTCCTTTAATATTTCACTAAAGCATTACACTTCTTTTATTTTGGGTTTATCGTCCTTATCTCCAAATAACATGCTACAACTTAAAGGAGAAATCACCAGATAAATTAAAAAATACTTTGAGGCCAGGCGTGGTGGCTCATGCCTGTAATCCTAGGAGGCTGAGGCGGGAGGATCGCTTGAGCTCAGGAGTTCAAGACCAGCCTCAGCAAGAGGGAGACTCCCTCTCTACTGGAAAATAGAAAGAAATTAGCCAGACAACTAAAAATAGAAAAAATTAGCCGAGCGTGGTGGTGCTCGCCTATAGTCCCAGCCACTCAGGAGGTTGAGGCAGGAGGATCACTTGAGCCCAGGAGTTTGAGGTTGCTGGGAGCTACGATGATACCACAGCACTCTAGCCGGGGCAACAGAGCAAGAATCTGTCTCAAAGAAAAAAAAAAAAAAAAAAAAAAATTTCAGATGAAAACAAAAATACAACATACCAAAACTTATGGAATGCCATGAAAGCAGTGCTCGGAGGGAAATTTATAGCTGTAAATGTCTACATTTTAAACAGAAGAAACACCTCAAATAAATAACTTCACTTTATGACTTATGGACCTAGCAGAAGAAGAGCAAATTAAACCCGAAGCTAGCAGAAAGGAGATAATGAAGATCAGGGCAGAGAAAATGAAATAGAGAATAGAAAAAATAGAAAGTCAATGAAACAAAACGTTACTTATTTGAAAAGATCAACAAAATTAAAAAACTTTTAGCTCGAGTAACTATCAAAAAAAAGGTGCAAATAAATGAAAGTGGGAACATTACTACTGACCGTACAGAAATAAAGTTTATAAGAGAATACAAATGCCAACAAATTAGATAGCCTTCATGAAATGGAAAAATTCCTAGAAGCACACAAATTACCAAAACAGACCCAAAAAAAACATTCTACACAGATGTATAACAAAATTGAATCAGTAACCAAAAACCTCCCAACAAAGAAAAGTCCAGGACGACATGGCTTCATTTGTGAATTCTACCAAACAGTTAAAGGAGAATTAACATCAATTCTTCTCAAGCTCTTCCAAAAAATAGAAGAGGTGAGAGTACTTCATAACTCATTCCGTGGGACCAGCATTACACCGATACCAGAGCCAGACAAAGATACCACTAGAAAAGGAAATGACAGACCACTCTTCCTTATGAATATAGATGCAGAAATCCTCAACAAAATACTAGCAAACCGACTCTGACAGAATATTAAAAGGATTATACACCAGGATCAAGTGGGATTTGTCCCAGGAATATGAGGCTGGTTCAACGTACAAAAATCAATCAGTGTCACACAGCAAATTAAAGGAATGAAGGGGAAAACCCCCCGTGATTATCTCAAATGATGCAGAGAAAGCATTTGAAAGGAACCGACAGCATTTCAGGATAATAAATATTCAGAAAACTAGGAAAAGAAGGGAACTTTCTCAACATGATTAAGGGAATTTATGAAAAACCCACAGCTAACATCATACTCAATGGTAGACCTGAAAGCTCTCCCCCAAGATCAGGAACAAAACAAGATGCCTGCTTTCTTTTTTTTTTTTTTTTTTTTTTGAGACAGAGTCTCACTCTGTTGTCCAGGCTAGAGTGAGTGCCGTGGCGTCCGCCTAGCTCACAGCAACCTCAAACTCCTGAGCTCAAAGGATCCGCCTGTCTCAGCCTCCCGAGTAGCTGGGACTACAGGCATGCGCCACCATGCCCGGCTAATTTTTTCTATATATATTTTTAGCTGTCCATATAATTTCTTTCTATTTTTAGTAGAGATGGGGTCTCGCTCTTGCTCAGGCTGGTCTTGAACTCCTGAGCTCAAACGATCCGCCCACCTCGGCCTCCCAGAGTGCTAGGATTACAGGCGTGAGCCACCGCGCCCGGCCAAGATGCCTGCTTTCATCCCTGGTATTTCCACGGTGTATTAGGTTATTAAGTATGAAATGTCCGATTTCCTTAAGTATCAAGTTTCACAGTTGCTATCTCTGACATTTCACTTTGACACTTCTTATTTTATTTTTATCGTGGAGGTACATCCTCAGTCTTGCAAATGCATGTTTTGCCTTGTGATTATCTTTCAAATTTTTTTGTAGAGCAATTTTTGTGAAAGCATGGATGTGTCAAAAATTTGTGTTATTTTTGAATGTGAGTTCTGTTGTGGAACCAATGCAGCGCAGACAGCTCTCCAAATGTCAATGAAGTGTTTGGGAAGGATGTGGCTAATGAAAGCACAGTACGTGGATGGTTTGAGAAGTTCTGTCCTGGTGATTTTAACCTTGAAAATGAGCTGCACGGGCAACCTGAGACCCAGGTGGACAGTGATGAGCTGAAAGCTGTAGTGGAGGCGAATCCATCTCAACTTACACAGAATTAGCAGCAAGGTTTGACATTACTATTCCAATAATATTGGACCATTTGAAACAAATGGGCAAGGTAAAGAAGCTGGATAGATGGGTTTCGCATGAATTAAATGAGTGTCAGAAGAGAAATTGTCTCAAAACTTGCCTTTATTTGTCATGACATAAAGGTGAACCATTTCTGCACTGTATTGTTACATGTGATGAAAAATGGATTCTTTTAGACAATCACAAGCATTTGGCACAGTGGTTACATAAAGATGAAGTGCAGAAACACAGTCCAAAACTGAATATTCATCCAAAAAAGCTAGTGGTATCTGTTTGGTGGTCCACCTCTGGTATTATCCACTACAGCTTCATGAAACCTGGTCACTCAATTACAGTGGGTGTCTACTGAAACCAACTGGATGAAATGATGAGGATGCTTTCTATAAAGCAGTTGAGACTGGTCAATAGAGACAGGCCATCCTCCTGCAAGACAACACTTGACTACATGTTGCACAAACAATGCCACTCAAACTACAGAGGCTGGACTTGGAAACTCTCTGTTACCCACTGTATTCACTAGACCGTGACTACCACTTCTTCCAGGTTTTGGAAGGAAAAATATTCAATTCTCAACAAGCTGTGGGAAACCCCTTTTGCGATTGCATCGCCACTCTCTCCAGGCTTTTTTTGCTGCTAGTATAAACAAGCCACCGTTAAGATGGCAAAACTGTGTTGACAGTTTAGGTGCATACTTTGATTAATTGCACTGCTTCTTGTTTGAGATATAATAAACTACACTTTTGATTCAAAATTGGACATTTCATGTTTAATGACCTAGTATCAGAAGCTGTACACAGATAAATTAGGCAAGAAATAAGAGGCATCCAAATTGGAAACAAAGAACCATCTCTATTTGCAGATAATAAGATCCTATATCTAGAAAATCCCAGCGAATCCTCAAAAAAAAAAAAATTACTACAGATAATAAACAAATTCAGCAAAGTTGCAGGGTACAAGATCAAAACAGAAAAAGTCAGTTGTATATCTACGTACTCAATGAACAATCTAAAAAGGAAATTAAGAAAACAATTCCATTTGTAATAGCATCCAAAAGAAAAAATACCTATGAATAAATTTATACAAGGAGGTAAAAGACTTGTGCATTGTAAAGTATAAAACATTGCTGAAAGAAATTTTAAGACTAACTAAATGCAAAGACAGCTCTTATTCATGGATTGGAAGACTCAGTATTGTTAAGATGGCACTACTACCAAAACTGATCTATACATTCAGTGTAGTCCCTATCAAAATTGCAATGATTTTTGGTAGAAGTGGAAAAGCCTACTCTGAAATCCATATAAAATTGGAAGAGGCCATAAATAGCTAACATAATCTTGAAAAAGAACAAAGTTGGAGAATTCACACTTTCTGATTTCAAAACATACTACAAAGCAACACTAGTAATCAAAACACTGTGGTACTGGCATAAGGGCTGACATCTAGACCAATGAAATCAAATTGAGAGTCCAGAAATAAACCCATGTATGTATAGCCAATTCAACAAAGGTGCCAAGTCCATTCAATGGAGAAAGAATACTCTGTTCAACAAATGGTGCTGGGACAACTGGTTAACTACATACAAAAAAAAATGAAGTTGGACTCTTCCCTCATGCCATATATAATAATTACAAAATGAATTGAAGACCTAAACATATCAGCTCAAAATATAAAACTTTAGAAGAAAAATGTTGTGGGTTGAATTATGTCCCCCAAAAGACATGTTTAGCACATTAACTGCCATGTGAGTTGTATTTATTTCACACTAGTTTTGAGCCTGGGGCCTCGTGAAGCATATGTAACTCACATGTCTCTTTACCTTGGGAGCCATTTGAACTATTTTTCAAGTTGCATACAACTCATGCACAGAAAACAATAAAAAATAACAAGTTTTCCATTAAATTAGAAAGGATCGCTTTGTTTTCAAAGGTTTTATTCTATTTTTGTAATGAACCACTGTGGCCCCAAGGAAAAAAATTTTTTTTCTAGCGTGGCAGTCAATGTGTTAAGCTGTAAACCCTAGTACCCATGAATGGGACCCTTTTTAAGATATGGAATCTTTGCAGATGTAATCAAATTAAGTGAGGATATTAGGGTGGGCCCTTATCCAAATGTAACTGTTATCTTTAAAGAAGAGAAGATGAAACACAGGCACAGACATGCAGAATGCCACGGGATGACAGAGGCAGAGTAGAGAAATGCATCTATAAGCAAGGAATGCTAAGGATTGCTGGCAACCACAAGAAGCTAGGGAGAGGCAAAGAAGGATTCTTCCTTCAAAGGGAGCATGGTCCTGCTGACACCTTGATTTCAGACTTCCAATCTTCAGAACTGTGAAAGAATGAATTTCTGTTGTTTGGAAAAAGAAAAAGAAACACATACAAATGCCAAGAGGAGAATAAAGATAATTAGAGGAAAAGTCCAGGAGATCCAACAACTAACTATAATAGTTCCAAAAAAACAAAACAAAACAAAACAAACAAACAAACAAAAAAAACAGAGCAAAGAAAATGAAAGGAAAGAGATTGCCAAAGAAATAATAAAAGAAGAATTCTCAGAATTGAAGGACACAACTCTCCAGACTGAGCGTGGTCCTCAACCCCATTGAAACATATTAAGAACGAGACTTATCCCATGGCACATGATTGTGAAACTTAGGGATAATAGGAATAAAGGCAATAATCTAGGCTGGGTGAGGTGGCTCACACCTGTAATCCCACCACTCTGGGAGGCCAAGGTAGGAGGATTGCTTGAGGCCAAGAGTTTGAGACCAGCCTGAGCAAGAGTGAGACTGGCGTGGTGACCCATGCCTGTAGTCCCAGCTACTCAGGAGGCTGAGGCAGGAGGATCTCTTGCACCCAGGAATTTGAGGTTGCTGTGAGCTATGATGATGCCACAGTATTCTAGCCCAGGTGACAGAGAGAGACCCTGTCAAAAAAGAAAAACAAACAAACAAACAAAAAACACAATATCCTAAAAGTTCCCACAGGGAAAGATAGTGACACACAAAGCCATGGGAATCAGAATGGCATCAGATTCCTCAATTGCAAAAGTAGGAGCCAGGAAAAAAATTTTCAAAATTCTGTAGCAAATTGACTTTTAATTTAGAATTTTATTCCAAGCAAAACATTTGTAAGTATTAATCAAGAATAAAGACATTTTGGGGATGCTAAGACTAAAAAAATTTCCCACATACCTTTTCCTCAGGAACTACCAGAAGATGTGCTCCAGCTAAGTGAGCATGACCTACAAGGTCCACTATAAGGAATGTAAGGATATAGGTGTGGGGCTATCCATGGCCCTGAGGGCAGAGGCAGCTTGAAAAAGAAACAAAAGGGAAGGTGGGTGATGGGGAGAGAGAGAGAGAGCGCGCGCGCGCGCGCGCCTGAAAATCTCATCAAGCCCTTAAGTCCAATATGCCCGCAGCCAGCCTGTTGTGGCCTTTCCAGTTACTCAAGCCACTGGGTTCTCCTTCCACTGAAGCTAGTTTGAGCTGGCTTCCTGGCACTTGTAACAAAGGAGCTCTGACTCTCACTGTTCACAAAGTACATAGCCCACTGCTTGGCACAGAGTGAGTACAAAATCCTTGGTAGCTCTTACTACCACCAATAATAATACTAAAAATAACGTGAGAATTGGCTGGGTGTGGTGGCTCACACCTATAATCCCAGCACTTTGAGAAACCAAAGTAGGAGGATCACTTGAGGCCAGGAGTTTGAGACCAGCCTGGGCAACATAGTGAGACCCTGTCTTTACAAAAACCAAAAAAAAAAAAAAAAAAAAAAGAGTTGTGTGAGTAATACATACAAGTGAATAAACTTTTATATACTCTTTTCCATGTTTTAAGAATTCTTACACTGTTCACACTTCTACTATTTCCATGGATTTTATCTGAACACACCTTAAAAGAAACTGGACCTCTTTCTGGCGGCTTCCCTTAGGCTTCTTGTCAGGGAATTCATCATTGCAGCTGGAACATGGGATGAACATGTGGATTTCCTTTTTTATATCTGCTGCTCTCTGAGTGATATTCTTCACATCCCTGGGGGGAAACCACAAAAAGACATTTATGGAAAAAGATTAAAGAGTCCATGTGATCTTTTCACTCCTATTTTCACATGTTCAGACAGGCAAATATTTACAAGTTCATTAATTAGGCTGCCAAAAGCAACAGACTAGAACAGACAGATGATCACAATGGCACAGCAGGGACTCCATCACTGATATCAGACCCCTGGAGATACGAAGAGAAATAAGAAGTAGTCCCTGAACTCAAGGAACATAAACTCAAATTAGGGAGACAGGTAGGAAATCCACAATCTGAGGAAAACTGAAATTTTGCGTGAGCTCTGAAGGCAAGTTGGATTCAAGTCGAGGCTCCGCCACTTGCTGTGTGTCACCTTGGTCATATTATTTAACCTCTCCATGCCAGTGTACTCATCTTAACATGGTGATAGTAGAACCTAGTGTTCTGGTGAGGACTGAGTTACCATAGGGCAAGCACTTAACACAGTGCCCAGTACACACGAAGTGCTCAATAAATGTCAGCTGCTGCTGTTATTATAGAAAGTTTTCAGTGGAGCACGTTCATATAAGCTTGGGGTACACAATGGGACTGCTGAATTGGGCAATATATTAGTTGGCCTTTGAAATGTGAGTAGACATTTACTCAATGAAGAAGCATGTTATTGGTACTCAAAGTAGACAAAACAGCAATAAATATATATTCAAGTGAATCAAGACGCTCTCATGTACTTCTCTGCCACTGTATGATAGATATAAAAAGACTGGTATTAAAAAACTAGCATTGAACTTGGCCTAAATCAATAGCTGGTATTCCAACAATGGGGGTCTTTCCTTAAGTAAAAATAATACGTTGACAAAACATTCTCACTTTTAAGATCTTCTAAAATAATGTTCTCTTAATCCTTTGGAGACTGTTTCTGCTTGCAATGGGAAGACAAAAAAAGCAGCAAATTGCATGTGTCCTTGTTATGATCACATTTTCTAACAGAAAAACTTGGATGTATATCTTTGATAGTATTTTCTATATGGTCATTTCTTGAGATGTTAAAGCCTACTCACATCTTAGACTCATATTTTCCACTAGCATGAGAGGCTTTAGCTTGTCTGACCGAATCATGTGTTGAAACATTTCATGGAGTTCTGCAAAGAGCATTTTGAATTCTTGGTGTTCTGCCCCAGACATGCTCGAGGATCAGGGCTCCAGATTCACAAGAAAACTAAGTTCTTCTGCAGCAATTGGCCCTGCTGCTTCTCTGTGCAGCTCATCTGCAGCTGCACGCTAGGCTCTACCTAGAGCAAGGGCCCCTGCAAAACAGCTGCTGGATTGCTTCTCTAACAGGTGGAGGTTGATCCAGGCCTCCCCGCCACAAACTGTTCAACTACAAGTGCTTCTGCTGCTGTGGCCCCTGCACGTTTCATGCTATGGGGTCCCATGTATTATTTCTACCAGTGGGCTTGTACGGAGCACTTCCTTTGAGCCAGGCACTGAGCTAGATAGTCCCTTTAATCCACACAACCACTCTGCCAGGCAGGTACTAGTAATACTGCCCCTGTTTAACATATGAGGTCTCCATGCCCCACACAGGCTGAATGATGGATCTAATTTACCCAGAAATTCAGACAGCTATAACTGAGCTTTAATCTATGCAACTTCAAAGCCAATGCTCCAATAAGATGCTCTGTTAGGGAAACAATGGTAACTGACATTCTCAAAGAGTCTTAGCCCATCTACAAGTAATAGTCCACACAGACAGTCATCATCTTTTGTTCTTGTTATGGCCCTTGGTTTTTAAAAAATCAACTTCCCAGTATTTAAAATTTTAAGCATACATAAAAGAAAATAGTATAATTATTAATAATACCATTTACCCATTATTTAGTTTCAATAGTTATAAACCTAAGGTCAGTCTTGATTTATCTATTCCCTCCTTTGCCCCCTACCCATTTAAAATAAATGGGTTATTTTAAAGCGAATTCTAGATACATGTCATTTCATCCATAAATAATTATATATCTCTTTAAGACATGATTTAAAAAAATTATTATAAAACCATTATAATACCTAAAAAATCCAATAAAAGGAATTCTTTAATATCTAATACTCAGTGAGTGTTCAAATTTCCCTGATTATCTCATAAATAAGGTCATACACCACATAACAACATTTCAGTCAATGATGGATCGCATATAAGATGGTGGTCCCGTAAGATTACAACGGAGCTGAAAAATTCCTATCACCTAGTGACATTGCAGCCATCGTGATGTCCTGCAGCACAATGCATTACTCACATGTTTGTGGCGATGTTGGTGTAAACAAACCTACTGCACTGCTAGCTGTATAAAAGTACAGCTCATATAATTTTGTACAGTACATAATACTTGAAAATGATAATAAATGACTGTTACTGGTTTATCTATTTACTATACTATACTTTTAATTTTTATGTTTAAAAAATTGTTTACACTTTTTGTAGAGCTTTATTTTATTTTATTTTGAGACAGTGTCTCGCTGTTGCCCCAGCTAGAGTGCAGTAGTGTCATCATAGCTCGCAGCAACCTCAAACTCCTTGGGCTCGGGAGATCCTCCTGCCTTAGCCTCCTGAGTAGCTGGAATTACAGGCACACACTACCGTACCCAGCTAATTTTTCTATTTTTAGTAGATAGAGATGGGGTCTCGATCTTGCTCAGATTGGTCTGAAATTCTTGAGCTCAAGCAATCCTCCTGCCTTGGCCTCCCAGAGTGCTAGGATTACAGGTGTGAGCCACCATGTCTGGCCAAAGATGTCTTTATTAAACAAGGATGTCCTCATATATTTCTGAAATCTATAAGCTGTATACTTAATCTTGAACATTCTATATGAATTTAACTTTAACTCTAAATTATTTCTGCCTTGTTAGAGCCACAGCTAGGGGTGGCTATGGGGCTAAATTCTGGCCAATGGGATGAAATGGAAGGGTTATTTGAAACTTCCAGAAGGAATGCATTTCTTTGGATCCATTTTCCTTCCTACTGGCTGGCATGTGGACCTGATGGCTGGAGTTTGAGCAGCCATCCTGGACCACGAAGCTGAATCATGGGCTGAGAATAACAGAGCAATAAGATATAAGGATCCTGAGTCCCTGACACTGTGAACTGTCCTATCTACTAGACTTCTTGTAATTGAGAGGAAAAAAATTTATAAATCATTTTAGCCACTGTTTGAGTTTTTCTGTTACTTTAAGCCAAACCTAATTCTAACCAACACAATTCCTTACTATCTATGGACCTGGTCCTGTCAAAAGCCTTTTCATGCCTTATTTTATTTGATTAATACAATCCTCAAAGTAGGATGTACTATCTTCATTTAACCAACAAAAAACCCCTGAAACTCAGCAAGCTATATGACTGGTCCAAGGTCATAGAACCAGTAAGTAAAGAGACCTGTATTCCAACTGTAGCCTCTGCCATTCCAGGGATCCTATTAAGGATTCTTACAACTATTAGGAGAGACAGATATATAAACAAAACATAATGCCTGGCACACAGAAGGTGGTGAAAATATTTGTTGGAACAATAAATGAACTATAGAAGAAACAAAGCATAATGAACAAGGCAGAAGCAAAGAGCCCTGAAGCGCAATCTCTGTGTCTTCTCCGTCTCCCATCCTGACCCTCTCTCTCCTCTCTCACCTACATCTGCAATCTCTCGCCTTCATGCAGGCTTAGGTCTTCCACCTTAGGTTTAAATAGCCCTGTTACTCCATTCAATCTTGCCTTTCTGATGTGAATTTTATTCCTTGTGCTTCCTAGTAATCCCACCCATCCATGGGGACTCACACCTTCTCCTTAATGACCCAGGCTGGGGCTTCTGACAAGGTAATTTTCCAGCCCTGTTGAGACTGCTCTCTACTACCAAGTCACCACGCCTGTCTCCGCCCTGCATTTCTGCGTCTGGCCACCACACTACTGCTTGCAGCTTCCCTACTGTCCTTTCTTCCCTCGGCTTCATAGTCAGTGTTCCTTTGTATATGGGCTCTCCCCCTTCCCTTCTGGTCACTCCTCCCCCTACCCCAGACTCTGTCCTCCCCAACATATGCGGTTCCCCCCAAGGTTCTGTCCTCAACCTCAGCTTCCATATCTGTAAAATGGGGATAAGTAAATAACCGTATCAATTAAGACCCAACTGTTTTATGACCTGAATTTTGGTCCCATAATATGCTGTGACCATCTTTCCTTGTAAAATAAAAACAGATAGAAATTTTTCTTGGTTGCAGAGTATGGATGCATGATTTAACCAGTCGTCTTCTGACGAACATTCAGGCTGAACTGCATATCTGTGGTGGTGGTGTTCAACAGGGTTTTGTAAGTGTGTGCTGTCTGTGCTTCCTATAATATTTTAGAAAAAACTGAATTGTATCACATTGCATAACCAAGTGTTTATCTATATGTTCATATTTGTGTATCTTATTATGGCAGACACGGATAGCTGTCTAGCCAATAGCCACTCCCTCTTTCTCTCTTGCAAACTGAATCTCATTTTTGGACAACAAAGTGCCCAGTTCTATGGAAGGTCCAGCCCAGTCATGGAAGTCTCCCTCCCCTTTGCCGGATACTTGCCGAGCTTCCCGTGCAGACAGAGTGGCCACGTGAGTTATGGGGGCATGCAGGAAAGATATGAGAGAGATAAAGAGGAAAAAAGTGAGCTGGTCTTTACAGAAAAATGCCAGCCAATAAATGTAGAAGGAATGAGAGAAATAGAAAATCACCCTCTTGCATCTCCAAATGTAATAATTGATTTAGGCAAAGACCATCAATGGATACCGAAGCCACGGGGCCAAAATTGTTGGGAAAGCACATTCACATGGTCTGAAAGAAGCACATCACTTATTGACTGGAGAGACAAACACGTACTCTTCCAATGCACAGATCTGGCAGATACAACCTTAATCACGTGTTCAAACTCAGCATCGCCAGTAGCAGGCAACCCGACATCGTATGCCTCCTGATGGGATGCAGCGTGAATACACAACATCATCTATGAAGGATTCTTGGCAAAAAGATTTAACCTGAATCTAACTAGGTCTCCAGTGTACAGGAAGTATAGGCTATACTGGAACAAATTCAATGATAACCTGAGAAAATATCAGAAAAATCTAGAATGTGGCTTAAGCTTTTCAAAAAAGTCCATGTCATAAAAAGCAATTAATAAAAAAAGGGAACACAGGGTGGTATTGCTACAGATTAAAAGACACCAAAGAATTAAAACAATAAAGTATATTTCCTGATTCTTGATTGGATCCTGGAGCAGCAAGTAAATCCTAAAAAAGACACTTTGAGCCAAGTGTGGAGATGTGCACCTATAGTCCAGCTACTTGGGAAGAGGCTCAGGAGGGAGGATCACTTGAGCCCAGGAGTTCAAGGACAGCTGGGCAACATAGCAAGACCCCATCCTTAAAAAACAAAAAAGAGGAAACTTGAATTTGGATTATATATTAGAGATAAAAAGTAAACGTGGGCCGGGTGCGGTGGCTCACACCTATAATCTGGGAGGCCAAAGGCAGAAGGGTTGCTTGAGCTCAGGATTTTGAGACCAGCCTGAGCAAGAGTGAGACCCCATCTCTATTAAAAATAGAAAAATTAGCTGGGCATGGTGGTGCACACCTGTAATCCTAACTACTCAGGAGGCTGAGGCAGGAGGATTGCTTGAGGCCAGGAGTTTGAGGTTGCAGTGAGGTATGATGATGCCACTGCACTCTACCCAGGGCAAAAGAGCAAGACTCTACCTCAAAAAAAAAAAAAAAAGTAAATGAGGCAAAATATAAATGCCTGTAAATGCAGTGATGGCATATGGTTGTTCATTGAGCTATAATTTCAACTTTCTAAAAGGTCTGAAAGAATTCTAAATAAAATAAAAAAATTGAAAAAGACAGAAGGCAGGCACAGGAAAATGTCCATAATATGCTGCTAAGTGGCAGCATGACCCTACTAATTTTGTTTAATAATACAGACACACGTGCCTGGAAGGACTTATAGAAAAATGTTGGCAATATATACCTCTGGGTGCTTTTATGTGATTTTCCAGGTTTTTTGTTTGCTTTCATTGAGCATGTAATGTTTTTGCAGTTAGAAAAACAATAACTTTTTAAAAAAAAGGATCTGCTCTGTGTTACTGAGGAGTTTATATTCTGACCACAAGAAAGCCAATTGTGCATGAGCTAGTGACAGGGTGGCACCCCCCATTTACAGTTATGACAACATGCTGGGACAGACAAGTGCTGAAGCAGTGGCGCGTCCCAAAGCCCCTTCCATACCTGAGGAAGTTGTCCTGCAGTTCCTGTAGGTAATCGTTAAAGTAACTCCATTCATTCCAGTGAAGCTGGTACAACTGATTGAAGTTGTCCTTTCGCTTCTTCATGCTGCTCAGGGTCATGCTGATGACGTCAGCATACGTCGGGGTGGACTCAGTGGCTTTCTTTGTCAAGGAAAATCCCGTACTGTTGACTCTGCACTATTAGTGGCATGAGCCCAGTGTGTGGGGAAGAGGGCGGTGGGATGCAGAGGAGGGAAATGCCCCCTGTTTTGGGACAAGATAACTGAAATCAGAGCGGATGGTGACCCTCCCGCTCGTTGACCATGACCTGCTTTGGAAGGAAAAGGCTATCCTGTCTGTGGCCAGGCAGCTCCCTGCCTTGTAACAAAACGCTTCTCTGCCCCTGCAGAGGGAAGGGAGGTCTAGGAAATACTTTTTCAGACTGATGTCTGAAATTCTCACTCGTTAGCACAGCAGTGAATAGAAAGGGGCTCCAACTTTCCTTTCCTTTCAGGTCCAAGGCGTCATTCTCTGTCTCCAATTTGTATGTTGGAAAAGCTTCTCTCTGCTCTGCCCTCCCTCCACCACCGCTTGACTGGTTGGAATCTCAGCTACATCTGTCACAGCTGTGGGACCTCAGACAGGCTATAAGTCATCCTCTACGTCTCCATTTCCTTATCTATAAAATAGGGACAATAATATCTACTTTTAGATGATGTTAATAATAATAGTGATATTTACTTAGTACCAGCTATATACCATTTAATCCTTTTCATAACACTAGTAGTTTGGTGTAACTACCCTTATTTTAGTAGTAAAGACATTAAGCTTCAAGGGTAAGCTGTGCACATGAGATCTCAAGGCCAGTGGTTGCTAAGCTGGGACTCAAATTTGGTCTGTGTAGTCCCAAACCTGGTTCCTTCCACTACACCAAACTGTCTTTACAGAACAATGAGGCGATATTTGGGAAAACACTTTACAAACAGTAAAGCACTATGAAATGTGAGTTGCTCTTATTAGTCTCTCCCTGCAGACATAAAAATAAGTTTGTGGACATGAAACTCCATGCGGCAGGAGATGCAAAGTCCTACCCAGTTCATTACCAAAGCTCCTGATGGGGCGCCAGGTGTGGACATGTGCCACTCCCGCAGTTGTGGTCTGCCAGCCACCGGGCTACACCTTTACTCCACTGCGTCTGTGATCTGCGTAACAGTCCTATGAGGTAGGCATTCTCATCCCTATTTTGCAGATTTAAAAAATGAGACCCAGAGAGAAGATGAAACTTAGCTAAAATTACTCAGCTGGTTAGGGGTAGAGCTGGTTCCTGAGTTCAGGTCTACTTGGACCAACAGGCCACTTTGATTACAAATCAAACCCATGTTCTGACCGCTATGGTAAACTGTTAAGACTCAGGACACCAACACACGCCACACCTGTTTTCTTGAGCTCTGAGCTTTTAACCAGATCTTTAGGATAAATGGCAACGGGGCCAGAAATTTGCCGATGGGTCTGGGGGAAGAGTGTGTGAGGAAGAGGGTGGCAGATGAAACATACACAAGGACACCAAAATTTCTGGTCAGTACACACTCTGGGGCCAACGAGATCTGGGAAGCATTATTTAGTTTTAAAGTACGCTAGAGTCCCTGGTTAGCCCATTCATTCTGGTAGATGGAAGAAAGGAGATTTTGCACACGAGGAAAGTCAATATTCCCAGGGTCTCAAAGCCAGTTCATGAGGCTGGCTCTAGATTTGGAACTAAAATGAGATTCTGACCCTTAAGCTCTTATCAATGGCCACCCCGACGAGCACCCACGATGTGCAGGCACAATGTGCCCTGTCTGCAGTGACAAGGATATGGGACGCTTTGGGTCCTTTCCCTCCTGACTATCAACACGTCCTCGCCGTGCTGCTGCAGAGCGGCGTAGTTATGCAGAAAGTACACGATCAGAGGGCTCTTCCCATAAATGTTCAAGAAGTTTGAAGTCAGCTCAGGGCTCTTGCAGGCAGGGCAAGACTGAGGACAAAAGAAAGAGGGAAAAAATAAAGGACCTTGTCATTTTTACAGCATGTATTAAGAAATGGAAAGGCACTTGTGTCCTTTGATCCTGTAATTCTAGTTTCAGGATGCATCCTAAGGAAATTACTCAAAATAAAGGAAAAAGGGACTTCCCCTCCCTTCCCTCTCCCACTCCCCCCCCCAAAAAAAAAGAAAGAAAAAGAAAGAAAAAAGGTTTAGGCATGAAGATGTCTGCTGCAGAGATATTTACTTATTTACTATACATAGCAAAAGATTAGAATAACCCAAATGTTCAAGGAGAAGATATTGATATCTCTACCCAAAGGAGTGGTTATAATCATAATATTAAAATATTTAAGAAGAGTTGATAACCTAAATAAAGGTTTCAGATATAATAGTAACTTTTTAAAAATTGAGATGCAAAATTAGATAGATAGTAGTATATACATTACATGAAATAAATCAATTAAAAAATGATGGATCAGAGACTGGATGTTACCAAAATGTTAATTCATTCAGCAAATATTTATTGAGTGACTGCTATGTATTTGTACTGTTTTAGGTGCTGGAGAGTCAGCAGAGAACAAGACAAATTCTAGCCCTCATGGAGCTTGCATTACAGTTGAGAGAAAAACAATAAACAAATCAACAAATACAAGAATGACACGATATTATGGAGATTAGTAAGCATCAGGCGGTGAGGGGATGGACGGTGGCAGGGATGGCAGGACTGTGTTCCCTGTTCCTGGGGTGATCAGGGAAGGCTGCCTGGGGAGGTGGGATCCTAGACATTCGGGATGATGTGCAGGGAGGGAGCCTGGGGAGATCTGTCAGGAGGTGTTCCAGGCTAAGGGGACAACAAGCACAATAGACCTGTGGCAGACACGAGCTCAGTGGCTAAGGGGCAGAAACATGGCCTGGTGGCTCCTGTGTGGTGGGGGAGGTTGCAGAGGGAGCGAGGGCTGTGGGCCATGGTAAGAAGCTGGGATCTTTTTTCTCAGTGTGATGGGAAGCTCCTGGCAGATTTTGAGCTGGGGTACCACATACTCTGAGTAATTTGTTAAGAAGGTCTCTTTGACTGATGAGAGGAGATGTGACTGTGATGGAAAGAGAGAGCACCGAGGGGCCGTCAAGACCCCTGTGGCCGCCAGGGAAGAGCTGAAGGGGCCCAGACTTGCTGATTGCAGACGAGAGTGGGAAAGGATCAAATTTACAAGGTGCTATGAAGGCAGAACCGGCAGGATTTGCTGAGGGACTCCACGTGGGTGTGAGAAAGAGAAGGGTGGCGGATGGCCCCAAGGTGCCAGGTGCTTAGGTAGGAAGATCTGGGGAGGAAGAGCTTGGGGTAGGGTGGGATGGGAAAGTCAAAAGTTCTGTTTTGGACATACTGAATTTGAAAGGCTAACAGACAGCCAAAAGGAAATAGATCAGGGAGAGAACCAGATGGGGCCAACAGTGATTTGTTTTCCTCTGCCTTTTTCCAAAAATGTCAATAATGATTGAATATATATAACTCCTTGAATAAGCAGTTATAATCTAACAAACAAAAATTCTGCCTCACGAATAAAGGCTGCAACAGCATCTAATCACACTATTTTTTAACCATATCCTAATGGGATAGGGTTTAATTTAATTAATTGTCTAATAGGATTTCTTCTGTCTCTAGCAGAGTTTCTTAACCTCAGCACTATTGGCATTTTGGGCTGGATAATTCTTTGTTGTGGGAGGCTGTCCTGTACATTTTAGAAAGTTGAGCAGCATCTCTGGCCTGTTCCAAATCCCACCTTCCCCCGGTTGTGACAACCAGAAATGTCTCTAGACATGGCCAAATGTCTCCTAGTGGACAAAATTGCCCCCAGTTGAGAACTACTATTCTAATAGCAAGATACCACTGGAATCATAGAAACCTGGAGTTAGTAGGGAACCTGTAAGTCCTATTCCCCTAGTGGGGAACTTATTCAGTCCAGTGATTTCTAGAACCCCATCTCCAAATGAGGGCCACCCTGTGTCCACTGGGGTTGCAAGTAAAATGAGGGAAATAAGGAATAAATCTGACATAAAGAAAACTTATTCACTTTAAGGACCCTCTTTTATTTTGAGATTGTCCTTTTAATGACTTTCTTTTATAAAATGATGGTGATGACAGTAGTCATTTTGTTTTAATAAATTTATTTAGTAAAAAAACAAAGTTTTTCAAAGTCTACTAACGTCCAACATCTTAGGATCCACTAATCTAGTTCGGTGTTTATCTGGGAGATGTTCTTCTGGCTGCCGCCTCCACTCCCCGCCCCCAACAGCCCCAGATTCCTGTGTTTTGTGGGGGCGGGGTGCCTTGAAGATTTAGAGTCAGAATTTGAGAATGAACAGTCTTAAATGTTATGAATAGGGGCACATAAACTGATGTTAATTGATACTTGATTGCACATTTACTTCATGACTTTCTCAGACCAAAAAATGAGTGTTCATCATGAAAAAAATTGGAATATACCAAAAAATACAAAGAAAATAAAAATTACCTGCAATTACATCATCAAGAGATTAAAATAAAGTTGGTGAACATACTTCTGGTCTTAGTTCTAGGTAATATAGTAATTGCGGTTTTAGCATTGTTGACATTTGCCATTTGATATTAGAATACATTCTTACATAAATGTGGTTAGTTATACATCATTTTAATGCGCATTTCTCACTTTATGTTTTTGGCTAATGACTTATTACTTACTGTTTATTTTATATTTATTTTAGACTATGGAAATGATGTTACACAAAAAGCAAATTCGAGTGATTTTCTTATTATAGTTCAAAATGGGTTGTAAAGCAGCAGAGACAACTCGCAACATCAACAGTGTGTCTGGCCGAGGAACTGCCAATGGATGCACCGCGCAGTGGTGGTCCAAGAAGTTTTGCAAAGGAGATGAGAGCCTTGAAGATGAGGAGCGCAGTGGCCGGCCATTGGACGTTGACAATGAGCAATTGAGAGCAATCATGGAAGCTGATCCTCTTACAACTACCCAAGAAGTTGCTGAAGAACTCAGCATTGACCATTCTATGGTCACTTAGCATGTGAAGCAAATTGGAAAGGTGAAAAAGCTTGATAAGTGGGTGCCTCATGAGCTGACTGAAAATTTAAAAAAAATCATCATTTTGAAGTGTCATATTCTCTTCTTGTACGCAACAACGACCCATTTCTTGATCAGAGTGTGATGGGCAACAAAAAGTGAATTTTATATGACAACCAGTGACGACCAGCTCAGTGGTTGGACAGAGAAGCAGCTCCAAAGCACTTCCCAAAGCCAAACTTGCACCAAAAAAAGGTCATGGTCACTGTTTGGTGGTCTGCTGCTGGTCTGATCCTCTACAGCTTTCTGAATCCCGGCAAAACCATGACATCTGAGAAGTACGCTCAGAGAATCGATGAGATGCACCAAAAACTGCAACGCCTGCAGCCGGCATTGGTCAACAGAAACGGTCCAATTCTTCTCCACGACAACGCCCAACTGCATGTAGCACAACCAACACTTCAAAAGTTGAATGAATTGAGCTACGAAGTTTTGCCTCCTCCGCCATGTTCACCTGACCTCTCGCCCACCAACTCCCACTTCTTTAAGCATCTTGACAACTTTTTGCAGAGAAAACACTTCCATACCCGGAAGGATGCAGAAAATGCTTTCCAAGAGTTCGTCAAATCTCAAAGCACGGATTTTTACTCTACAGGAATAAACAAACTTATTTCTCATTGGCAACAATGTGTTGATTGTAATGGTTCCTACTTTAGTTAATAAGGATATGTTTGAGCCTAGTTATAATGATTTAAAATTCACGGTCCGAAACCACAATTACTTTTGCACCAATCTAATACTTGTATGTGTGATTTAAAAGCCAACAGTGACTATCAATTTCTAAATCCAATTTCTTTTACTGAAAGAGAAATAGCAGTTGATGATTTCCATACTGTGAGCACGAGGTTAGGCATTTCATAGGCATTTTCCCCTTATCTTCACCCCGACCCTATGAAATAGGGAGACATTTTCCCCACTTTCTAGAGAAGGAAACTGAAGACCTAAGAACTTAGTATTAACATGCCCAACCAATTTCAAAACTGTATCTATCATAAACCCCTTGGTTTTTCCATATCCCATGCTGCTGTTCCTACCATCAGGGCTTTTATAAACATGACGTACAAAACCCTCACAGATTATCCTATTACGTGTACTGCATCAAATGACACAAATGGGAAAATCATATATAACTTGCCTTAAGCAAAAACAGAAAAGCTTATTTGACTTTTCAGTGTTGGGGAAGTATGACAGTATTTTTTTTCATCTGTTAGAGCAGTGGTCCCCGACATTTTTGGCACCAGGGATGGGTTTCATGGAAGGTAGTTTTCCATGGACCGGGGTCAGGGAAGGACGGTTTCAGGATGATTAAAGCACATTAACATTTATAGGGCATTTTATTTCTATTATTATTACATTGTAATATATAATAAAATAATTATACAACTTACCATAATGCAAAATTTAATTCCGCCACTGATCCGACAGGAGGTGGAACTCAGGCGGTGATGTGAGCCATGGGAAGCAGCTGTAAACACAGATGAAACTTCAGTGGCTCACTGCTGCTCACCTCCTGCTGTGTGGCCAGGTTCCTAACAGGCCACAGACTGGTACCAGTCCGCAGCCCGGGGGGTTGGGGACCGCAGTGTTGAGGATCCTGTCATCACCATCTTAATACTTGAGAGGAAAACCAATACTGCTAGAAGAAATGTATGTCATCAAAAGAACTAAATGCAGAGTGGAAAATCATTTAAACACAATCTCTTTCAGCATTTATGAAACTGCACATTTCTTGGAGCTTGAGTCAGTTTTGTTTTTGAATTGATGAATCTTTTCAGCCAGTTCTGGGAAACCTGGTCATACCTGCTCTTCATACAAGGGCTTGGCCGGATCAGCCTGAGTCATCAGGGCCCTGCACAGCCAGATAAGCAGAGCCCTGTGGCCATGTTCTCAGAAACTTTAGTTTCCTGACGACTGTGCCTCGATGGCTCTGATCTGGTCATCTGTAAAGTTCCATGAATGGGCCACCTTCTGTCACTCGCTGGCCTTTAGCTGACAGTAAGCCAGATCCCAGAGGGGTGTGCGAGTATGCCTGGTCTCCAGACTGTGATCTTGCTTGAATGTCACAGTAAAGCCTGTTGATGGGTCCCTGATGCTGTTACGATGCTCCGCTTTCCAGGCATAGTGTTGCTCTGCTTTAAGAAGCATGTCCACCACAAGGCTACAGTCACTCCTGGAGGCCACCGCCAGGGCAGTCTTTCTTGCTTATCAACAACCTTCAGGTCACAGCCTGCCTTTAGCAGGGTTTCCACCAGTTCCCCATTGCCAGGATCAGCAGCTATATGCAGAGGGGTTTGCTGTCTCCAATGTAAGATGTCAATATCATGCTGTGACATGGTCCTTGATAACACCTAAGTGAAGAGGGGACTCCTTGGGCTCCATCCCCACGCCCTCGGCCCCCAGACTTCCTGCTGCCTCCCTTCCTCCAGAGGCCATGTGGATTCTGAGTATCGAGCGGGGTAAAATATGGACGGAAACACCCAGAGGTTCGCCCATTCTGGATGGTTCAAAGGTTGCAACTGCCTTGACTCTTCTGGTCCCTGGGCTGATTCTCCAGACTTCCCAGCTATGTAATGTTCTTCCAGCTTTCGCCCAAGTTAGCCAGAGACAGCTTTATTATTATAAGCAAAGAAACACATCTTTTCAGTAACATTCTCAACAGGTAAGTGTGTATTTTTGCTTCCCTAGTTTTGGAAACAAGGAATGTACTACCTCCAGAAACATCCAGTTCCACTGTCAGTTAAGTATCCAATTTCTCCCAGGCAGGAGGCAGGGGAGCAGGTCTGGGTACAGGGACCTGAGAAATGAGAAATGAGAAGGCCTGGTGCGTAGCCACAGCACTAGGCGAAGAAGGAGCAGAGGGCAAGTGGAGAGAAGTTCTGGAAGATCAGATCCAAGGAGCAGATAGAAAGCAAAGTAGGAGCTAGTGTTAAGGGGTTAGCACCAGAGACCTGGCAAGAGGAATGACTTGGTCTAGAACTAGAATAAGAACCAGCAGACTGCAGCAGAGCCAGACAGCAAAGCCGGTGTGAGATGACAACTTGGACTCATAGGAAGTTCTTTTTTACCCTAGATAAAAATCAGACTTTCTGTAATTCCAACCCTTCTTCCTCTGGAGTCACAGGTTATGTGACCATCCTTAAAATATGTGAGGAGAGCTCTCAGGACTCCTCCAAGTCTTGCCTTCTCCAACCTAAACCTCTCCAGTGCCTCAGTAACTTCTGGACACGAGTCTAGTCTGGCCCCCTCTCGGGACACATGTCAGATGGGACCACCTGAAGTGGGAACATCTTTTCTCTTGCTCTGTGCCAACTATACTTCTTCTTTTTTTTTTTTTTTAAAGGCCTTTATTTTTCCATTTAGATATTTTTCTGTTATTTCTGAGAGAAAAAAATATTTTTTACAAAATAAATTCATGTTCATTGTGAAAAATTCATGCAATGTAGAGGTGTAAAAGTAAAAGTCTTCTTCACCCTTACTCATATTTACTAGGGATAAACACTGTTAATATTTTTCAGTGCATCCTTCGAAACCTTTTCATACACATGTACTGACTTTATACCAAAAACATTTCAAAAATAAAAATGGAATCATCTTACATATAATGATTTATAATTTTAATTTTTCACTCATTATCTAAATATATGTACTATTTTCTTGATTTTATTAACTTTAGACATCGTTTACTGACATTCTTTCATATCAGAAGGCATAAATACACCTAATTGTTTTTAATAGCAACAGAGTGTCCTCATTATGGACATTTCACAATTTACCTGTTTCTCTACTGAAATCTAAGTTTTCTTCACTTTCTGCGGGTACAGATTAATGCTATAAGGGATAGCCTTGTAATGAACATTTCTATAGGACAGATTATTAGAAGTGGAGTTGCAAGGTCATAGGTGTATGCATTTAAAAAATTTAAAAGACACCCTAAACTCATGACAAAACATCTAAAAATGCTAGATACATGTTTTTAAAAATTCTTTAAAAAAAATTACCGAGGTCTCCTATTCCTAGTGTAGTGGGATGTAAATAATTGTCTTAGCTGGTACCAAAATTCAGTACAGGGAAGGGCTGTCTTTATTTAGAAAGCACATGACAAGCTACTTGGTGAGCAGGTGAGAGCCTCAAGCGTGAGTGAGCAAAGGCAAAGGCACGCTTCTGTTGTGCGTTGGAAATGAGCAGGAGTTCAGTGGGGGAAGGAGGGAAGATAGGAGAGTGGAGAGAACTGAAGGAGGATGTCCTGGCACATGGTGGTTATGGCAAAAGGGTTAAGGCAACTAATATGAACTTTAAAATTCTTTGCACTGCTGTGATATGGGCACCCCCTTATCATCACTTAGTAAAATCTTCTATACATACAACACACACACAGACACACACACACACACACACAGGCCTTGCGTGAGTGGTTTTGTGACATTCAAGGCAAGAGGTGAGTTCCACACGTGGGCCGATGCAGCAGGTGTTCAGCATGCGCAGGACAGAAGCGGAGCTCAGTGCCAGACAAAACGTCAGCCCCCCAGAGTTCACAGACATTTGGGGGGAGGGTACTAGACTTCAAAGAAATCATATAACAAATGTTTGAACCAATCTTCAGCTAAATTTGAAGAAACAGAGTGACCCCTGGTGACTTTGGTGTTATGTGAATAAAGATTTTATTGAGAGTGAGTGATAAAAATATGGGGAAAAAATTTGGGAGGGTGTTTCATGTAATCTTGGAATGAAAAAGATCCAGCAAGAAATAAAATTCAGCAGCCATAAAAGAAAAGACTACTAAATATGACCTTATAAAAATTTAAAATTTCTAGCATAAAACACCATGATTAAAGTTAAAAGATTCAATAGGAAACATTTTTGCTAAACATATGACAAAGAATTGAGCTTCTACAAGTCAATGATAAGCAAAAGGCTAAGAACCCTAGAAATGGAAATGCTTCTATTTCTAAGAATAAGAAAAAATACCAACAAAAATATGCAAAGTCATTTTGCAGACATAGAAATCCCGAAGGTTTATATATAGAAAATAGATTGAATTTCATTCATAGCATATTAACATGAAACAAAAATAAAACCAAAGTAAACAACAATAAATTGAAACAACCATTTCCCCCTCATCAGAATGGCAACAAATCATTTGACAATGCATAATGTTTGCAAGGGTACGTGAAAAGTCTCTCTTACGCTGCTGGTGGGAATATAAATTCGTACAACTTCTTTGGAGAGCAATTTAAGATACACATACTTTGATCTAGCAATTCCACTTCTATAAATTTTCCTTACATGTGCACTTATACATGTAAGCCAAGAAACACAACACATGCACACACATACGCTCACACACACACACACACAAAGATGTTGAAAGCAACAGTGTTTATAATAGCAAAAGACTAGAATCACTTACATGTCCACCAATAGGCCCTGTAAATGAATTATGGAACACAGACTCCTTGAACCACGAGAACAACTTGATAGATTTCCATGTGCTCTCATATGGATCACTCTCTAAGATATACTGAAGTTAGTAGAGTCTGATTTATAGTATGGGATCTGGAGTCAGACAGCTTGGGGTAAAATCCTGGCTCCACTCTTACAACTCAACAATAAAAAGAAAAACAACATAATCAAAGAAGGGGCAAAGAATTTGAATAGACATTAACCCAAAGAAGATATACAAATGCTCAACAAGCATATGAAAAGGTGCTCAATATCATTAATCACTGTGGAAATGTAAGTCAAAGCCACAATAAGATACTACTTGAGGCCTGTAACCCCAGCACTTTGGGAGGCTGAGTCTGGAGAATCACTTGAGCTCAGGAGTTTTGATACCAGCCTGGGCAACAGGGAGACCCCATCTCCACAAAAGATAAAAAAATTAGCCAAGCATGGTGGTATGTGCTGGTAGTCCCAGCTACTTGGGAGGCTGAGACAGGAGGATCGCTTGAGCCCAAGGAGTTTGAGGCTGCAGTGAGCTATGATCACACCACTGCACTCTAGCCTCGGCAACAGAGTAAGACCCTATCTCAAAAAAAAAAAAAAAAAAAAATACTACTTTGTACCCACTAGGACAGCTATAACAAAAAGAACAAAAGTAAGTGTTGCTGAGAATGTGGAGAAACTGGAGTTCTCACACACGGTGGGGATGTAAAATGGTGCAGCACTGTGGTAAACAGTTTGGTTTCTCAAAAAGTTAGACATAAGTTACCATATGACCCCAAAATGTTAAGAGAATATAAAACATAGTTCCACACAAAAACTTTCATGTGAATGTTCACAGAAGCAGAATTACTCATAATAACCAAAAGGTAGAAACCACCAAAATGTCTATCAACTGGTGAACGGATACACAAAATACGGCATACTCATATACTGTTATGGAATATTATTCGGCTGTAAAAAGGAAGGAGCTATTTATACATGCTACAACAAGGATGGACCTGGAAAACATCATATTAAGTGAAAGAGCCCAGACACAAAAGGCCACATATCATATAATTCCATTTGTGTGAAATGTCCAGAACAGGTAAATCCATAGAGAGAGAGAAAGTAGATTAGTGGTTTCCAGGGGATGGGGGAAGAGAGCATGGGAAGTGACTACTAATGAGCATGGAGTTTCTTTTCGTTTTTTTTTTTTTAGAGATGAGCTCTCACTCTGTCACCCAGGCTCGTAGAGCAGTGGCATGATTATAGTTCACTACAGCCTCGAGCTCCTAAGCTCAAATGATCCTCCCACCTCACCCTCCCAAGTAGCTGGGACTACAGGCATGCACCACCATATCTGGCTAACTTTGCCCAGCTAATTTTTAAACGTTTTTAATAAAGAAGAGACGTTGCTATGTTGCCCAGGCTGGTCTCCAACTCCTGGCCTCCCAAAGTGCTGGGATTACAGGTGTGAGCCACGGTGCCTGGCTTTCTTTTTTAGGTAATAAAAACGTACTGGAATTAGATAGTGATGACGATTGCACAACTTCGTGAATATACTAGAAACCACCGAGTTACACACTTTAAAATGCTGAATTTTATGGCATATGGATTATATCTTTAAAAAAATTTGGCTCTACCACTTACTAGATATTTGACCTTGGGTAAGGTATTTTTTATGAGCCTTAGTTTCCTCATCCATAAAATGGGGATAATAAATAAAACCTGTTTCTTAGGATTGTGTAAGTACTAAACGAATTAATATATATATATGTTTAGAACAATGTCTAGTACATAGGAAACACTCAATAAATGTTAGGTATTATATGTTAAGTTGAAAAAGCAAAGTGCAAAATAGTGAATATAATATCCCAATTTGTTTAAAAAAAAGATTTATATTCCTGATGTACATCCTACATTTCTAGAAGATATATGGGAAAACAGTGTTTGCCTCTGGGGAACGGGCATAGGGTTTAAAGTGGAAGAGAGATTTACTTTTCTTTATGTACTCTGTAATACTGTTTGTGTTTTGGGGTGGGTCCTTAAACAACAGAAATTTTATTGTCTCACAGTTCTGGAAGCTAGAAGTACAAGGTCAAGGTGGGAGGTTTGGTTTCTCCTGAGGCCCCTTTCTGGCTTGGTGTTGGCCACCTTCTTGCTTAGTTCTCACCTGGTCTTTCCTCTGTAAGCATGCATGCTTGCTTTCTCCTTGAATTTTTACCAAGAGCAAAGATTACCTTTTCAATAAAAACTATGGTTAAAAAACAAGAATGGGTGACAGATTACACCAAAGCTGTGCTTAAAGTGGTGGAATCATACGCTGGCTGTTTGGTCAGGAGCACCCATTGAGGCCCTCATGAAGGGGTCGCCAACAGCTGAGCGCGCCTTGGCACTTCCCTTCCACCTTTCCCTGCCAGGCACTCAGCTCTCAGCTGCTTTTGGCTCGTGTTAAAATCTGCCACCACCCACTCTAATGCTGGGCTTCCGTCCTCACCAAGACAGACCACAGAATAGGACTGATTGCTCATCTCCTTTCGTCCTACCTCGAGAGCAAACCTACCCGCCCCGTCAGCATGAAGGACCATAAGTCTGCTGGGCTTTCTTTTCCCATTTTAGAGAGGAAAGTCAAAACGGTTAAACAGCTTGCTCAGGCAACACAGCTGGTGAGAGGCAGCACCAAGATTTGAACCCATGTCTGCCTGTCTTTCCCACCACGCCCAGTTACTTCTCAGAAGTTCCATTGCCAAATGCTGAGGGGAAATAGGCAGTTCTAATACATAGGGAGAAATGTAGAAGGTTTAAGAAGTCTACAGTCCTCACTGTACTTGCCCCAAATTCTATGGCCTGACTCCCTTGCTAGTCCGAAACCTCTCACCCTTCTCAGAGTCCTCAGGGCCTCTTCCCACGAAACGAGACCGAGGGTTCCATTGATCTAAACTACCATCCACTGAGGTTTGTGGGAAGGGGTTGGGGAAGGCCAGGAGAAGAGAACATGAATTTAGAGCCTTCCCGGTGCTGGCTGCTGTGCGGGAGCGAAGCTCAGTGGTTAAGAACTCAGGCTCAGAGCCAGACAGATCTGCATGCAAGTCTCGGCTTGATCTCCTAGCTGCTTCGCGATCCTGGACAGATTTGTCACCTGTTCTCAGCATCACTGTCCTCATTAGTAAGCTAGAGAATGACAGTAGTAACTATCTCAGAGGACTGTGACAGTAAAATAAAATATACTGCTTGTACAAGGTTTAGTATAGTGCCCGACATGGAGTAAGTGATGCTTAAATGTTAGTTATCATCGCTGCCTCAGGTAAATCGCACAGCAACACCATGACCTAGGAATTACTGTCCCATTTGTAGAGTGGGAAACTGAGGCCAGTGCTCACTTTCCATTACACACAGGCTCCTGAGTTTCAAGCAGGTGATCAAAATCCAGACAAAGCACTCTCTCAACTTGTGTCTACTCACCCAGCAACTACCCTCAGGAAATTTCCTGAATGTACCACCTGAGTGTATAATCAGAAATACCCCCAATTCTCACTCTGACACTGTCACAGAGCTAGACTTTCTAGCCACATCTCCTGCCCCCTGCCCCCTTTTAAAACACCTCTACTATTAAATTTGCAATCATGTACTCACTTTTCTAGGAAGCATATTCTCATATTCTCTTGCTGCTGATATCCTCTTGACTTGTTGTGTAGCTTTCCTTAAGACCAGGGTACGACCAAAATGCTCTGTCACTATATTAGCAAAAAAAAAAAAAAAAAGAAAAAGAAAAAAGAAAAAAAATCACTGGAGCTTGCCAGCTGTGATGAGAAAGAGCATATGGTAGAGCTCAGCTTCCTGTTAGAGTGAAAACGCCTGCATGCATTCAGATCTCCGCGAGATGCCAGAGGAAGTAGCTCAGGTAAATTCATACAATTCCATTTGCATTTTAGCCAGATGTATACCTGCAGGTCACACATTTGTCCATCCAACAAATATCTACTGCATCTATTATGTACCAGGTCCATGCTAGATGCTAGAAATAGACTATCTTTGAGGAACTCACAGTTTAGTGAGAAAAAAAGACATGTAGATAATAAGTATAGCACTTATTATGTACAAGTACCATTTTAGAATTCTCTACAGGATACAGGATGGTCACAGAATAAGGAAGGAAAGATGTAAAATCTTTTAAAAAGCAGCATCAGGGTTTTGTGATTAAGAGACAAAAAATGATCCCATTCTTGCACAAAACTGTGGTTTTTCTGGAGGAGAAGATTTACAGAGAACATCTTAAAGATGAACAGAGCCTGCAGTCCCAGCTACCTGGGAGGCTAAGGGGGGACAATTGCTTGAGCCTAGGAGATTGAGGCTGGAAGGAGCTATGATTGCACCACTGCACTCTAGCCTGGGCAACAGAGCAAGACCTCATCTCTAGGGGGGAAAAAGAAAAGACAGGCAGAGAGAAACAACAGATTATCTACAAACGGATAACAATTAGAATGATTACTGATTTCCCAACAGTAACAAGTGAAGCTGGAAAACAGTGGGATAAAATCACCAAAGCACTGAGAAAATTACTGTTAAGCTAGACTTGTGTACCCAGCAAAACTATCCTTCAAAAACAAAGATGGGCCGGGCGCGGTGGCTCACGCCTGTAATCCTAGCACTCTGGGAGGCCGAGACGGGTGGATAGCTCGAGGTCAGGAGTTCGAGACCAGCCTGAGCAAGAGCAAGACCCTGTCTCTACTAAAAATAGAAAGAAATTATCTGGCCAACTAAAATATATACAGAAAAAATTAGCCGGGCCTGGTGGCACATGCCTGTAGTCCCAGCTACCCGGGAGCCTGAGGCAGGAGGATCACTTAAGCCCAGGAGTTTGAAGTTGCTGTGAGCTAGGCTGACGCCACGGCACTCACTCTAGCCCGGGCAACAGAGCGAGACTGTCTCAAACAAACAAACAAACAAACAAACACAAAGATGAAATAAGGACATTTAAATTGATAAGAACAGATACTACACTTGATTTTAGCCAAAAGGCCGAGAAGTGATGAAATAAAGACATTTTCAGAAAAACAAAAACTAAGAGAACTTACCAAGAAACCTGAGATGAAGAAACTGTGAAAGAAGATTATCTGTTTGTGCATATATATATATGTGTGTGTGTGTGTGTGTGTGTGTGTATTTTCCTCCCCTACTATGAAGATGAAAAATGATCCCAGAAAGATGGTCTGAGCTTCAAGAAATAGGCAAATAAAATAATTTAAGACCAAAAAAAGCCCCTACAATAATATAAATATTATTATATCTAATAACTAATATATCTAATTTGTGAGGTTTTAAAATAGGACATAACTAAAAACACTGGACAAAATAGCATTTAAGTCCAGAGAAAAAGGATTGGAATTAAACTGTTCTAAGGTCCTTGTTTTGTTCAGGAAAGGGAGTGGGTTAAGATATTATTTAACTTTAGATGCGGTTAAATATGCATGATAGAATTTGAAAGGCATTCGACAGAGCAGGGGTTCTCAGCCTCGGCACTGCTGACATTTCAGGCCAGATGGCCCTTTGCTGTGGGGGAATGTCCTGTGCATCGTGAGATACTCAGCAGCATCCCTGACCTCTACCTATCACATGCCAATGGCAACCTCACCCCAAGTTGTGACAACCAAAAATGTCTCCCGATGTTGCTAAATGTCCCTTGGGGAGGAAATTGTCCCTCATTGAGAATCACTGCAATAAAGAATATAAACACAATGTATAACTTCCCCCCAAAATAGAATAAAATAAAGTAAGAAAAATAGAACCAAAAAAAAACCAAAAACCCTCAATCGAGGTTCTAGCACCAGTTAAGATGGAGCAAGGACACTCTCCCCTGTTTCTCAGCAAATGTAACTAAAAACCCCGACAGAATGCAGGGGAAGCTATCTGAGAACTCCAAAAAGGAGATGGTAGCAGGTGAACTGGAGAAGGAAACCAGAACTCAAAACAGGAGCCATAGGACAGTATGCTTTCTGGATTTATTTTTCCTCCTATGTGTGATAGCTCAAAGGCAACATGAGTCCCAGAACCAAGCACCAGGCAAAGACAGAAAGAGATCCAACAGAAGCCCTCTGTTGTGCTCCAAGGAGCAGGAAAGGAGATCCCGATGGGACAGCAAAAGTAGAGGAATTCTGTTTTGTTTTTCTCTCCCACCCGTTCCCCTAGGCAGGCCCCTTCCTGAAGCTACAACCCTGTGATGGAAGTGGCAGCAGCAGAAGTGGCAGCTGGATAGGCTTCTGCACTTCTGAGAGAGTGGAATCCTGTCTTGCACCAGAGAAGCTGTGGTCCAAAGAGTGTGAAGGGAATCCCTGTTGCTTTTTTTCTTTCTCTGTCCTCCTCCCAGTTGGCCAGACCCAATCACAGGAAGTATGCAGCAGAGTGGAGACACTAAAGTCCCAGCTTTCTAGCCAGAGGATCAGAAAAGAGGAGCTTTGGAGCCAGAGTATGCGGACGAATGCAGAGGAGATCAAACAAGGAATCCCATAAAATTGTGTACGAATGCCTGTGCTCACCCTGGAGCTGCGCATATGTATGTGTATCTGATCCTAAACAGGATACTAACGGCTTTGAGTACAGAACTATCAGGTAGATCACTGCTCTGGTCTCCAACGTGGTCCCTGGGTGTCACATATGTAGGACAGATCCAAATAGCTCTCCAAATTTTTTTTTTTTTTTTTTTTTTTGAGACAGAGTCTCACTCTGTTGCCCAGGCTAGAGTGAGTGCCGTGGCGTCAGCCTAGCTCACAGCAACCTCAAACTCCTGGGCTCAAGCGATCCTCCTGTCTCAGCCTCCCGAGTAGCTGGGACTACAGGCATGCGCCACCATGCCTGGCTAATTTTTTCTATATATATTTTTAGCTGTCTATATAATTTCTTTCTATTTTTAGTAGAGATGGGGTCTCGCTCTTGCTCAGGCTGGTCTCGAACTCCTGAGCTCAAACGATCCGCCCACCTCGGCCTCCCAGAGTGCTAGGATCACAGGCGTGAGCCACCGCGCCCGGCCTCTCCAAATGTTTTGAAACCTGAAGGGACATTGAGACAACAACCTACAGGAAAAAGGTTAGAACTTGCGGTCTGAACCTAACTGGGTGAATTGCTTGTTAAAACAAAACAAAACAAAACAAAACAACTTCTCTCTTCATTTAAACAAAACTCAGAGTCTCATAATATTAAAATGCCCAAAATACAGTCCAAAATTATTTGACAAAGAACCAGGAAAGTCTGATAAATTCTCAAGGGGAAGGCCTGCGCGGCATGCTGTGCTCTGGTTTCTCGGGGAACTGTAAATAACGTTGAACTTTTCTTTCAATGGCATTGACCTTTCCATGTTTTCACTCATCACCTTTATAAATTAAAACATGGAGGCAAATCAGTTCCTACCTCAATAAATGCTGGTTTCTGGGGAGGGAGAGAAGCAGTAATCACATCTTAAACCTATTTTCTTCCAGTGTCAACAACCCCTCTTCCTCACAGACATCAGCACTGTGCTGAACTAGTCATCTCAAAAGTGGAACTTAATCGTGCTCATTGAGTTGAAAAGACAATTATTACACATCCTTTCATAAATGTTACTTGGCGCCGAGGCCCAGGCTCGAACCCCAAGTGTAAAGAAAGTGGCAAATTATGTTCAGACAAGCCCAAGAGAGCAGGGTTTTGGAGACAATAACTAAATCAAAAGCCTACATTTCCCTTTCTGGTAGTCAATGTACCTTTTGCAGTATTCTGTGCTCGTGTGTTTTCTTCTGAATTCTGCTTGGCTGAAGAGCATTTTTCATTGGATGTATTTACATTAGAAGACTCCAGGGACAAAAACAGAGAGAGAGAAAGAGAGAGGGGAGAACAAAGTTAGCAAAACTGGTAGTGAGAGAAATACAAAAAAGTAGCACATGCAATTTCTTAGCTTTCTCATTGTTCTCAGCAAGGGCAGACCCTCCAGGTACCGCGGGACAATGCCAGGAGAGGCTGACGTGGAAGCACACTGGCTAGGGACTGAGGCCCACTGGGGTTCCAATCCCATCCCTCATCCAACGGCTGGTGATCTGGGGCAAGTCACCGAACCTCTCTACTGCCTTGGTTTTCTTGCGGGATTAAGTCACCTCGTGCACGCAAAGTGCATGAGTAGCTCATGGTAAGTGCTCCAGAAACACTGCTGTCATTGTTTACATGATCACTCATCACACCTCCTTTAGTAAACATTTCACTGCGCAAGACTCATGTGTCTGGCACTGGGCAAACATTAAAACCTAGTCTCTGCCTTGAGGAACTCCTAGTCTAGCAGGAGAGATAATAAATAGATAGTTACACTGAGGTGCGGAAAGTGTCACATTTGTGAGAGTGGTAATATAAGTTAGAATTACATTTGGATGTGAGTTACAGAGACTCAAAATAACAGTGCTCAAATTAGGTAGCCATTTCTCTCTCACATAGAGTCTGAAGGTAGGCAGTCTGGAGCTCACATGGTGTTCCTGCTGTGGTGTTAAGTCCTCAAGGACTCTGTTTCCAGCTCAAAGCTCAACCTTTCCTAAGATAGGGCCCTTGTTCTTAGGGTTCAAGATGGCAGCTGGGGCTCTAGCCATCGCACTCACATTCCAGGCAGCAGGAGGGAGGAAAAGACAAAGAGAGGAAGGGTTCACACAGCTGTTTTTTTTTTTTTTTAGATTTATAGTTTTATTATAGTAACAAATAGTTGTCACAGTGAGATCTACACACATATACAGATTATATTTAAATTCATATAGAATATTTACATTTTTAAGTTATACTTTTGAAATTAGAAGATGAAGCACAGCTTAAGTTTTACAAACAAAGAAAAGAAAAATATACAAGACAAAAACAGACAGAGTTAACAGTAAAAAATACAGCTATCTGTTCTCAATATAATGCAGAAACTTTTTGTCAAAAAGCTACATCTTCTTAATCTGATTGTCCAAATCATTAAAATATGGATGATTCAGTGCCATCTTGCCAGAAATTCGTTTGGCAGGATCATAGACTAACATTTTTGAGAGCAAATCTAAGCCATTTTCATCCAGGTTTTTGACATGGGATGCTAGGCTCCCTGGTTTCCACTTGGGAAATGTATTCTTATAGTCCTGTAAAGATTCCACGTCTGGCCACACTTCATTATTGGGAGTGCCCAAAGTTCTGAAAATCCTGAAGAGTTGATCAATTTCTGAATCCCCATGGAAAAGTGGTTTCTTGGTTGCTAATTCTGCAAATATGGTGCCTATACTCCAAATGTCAACTGGAGTTGAGTAACGAGCTGACCCCAGCAATACTTCTGGGGATCTGTACCAGAGTGTTACTACCTCATGTGTATATACTCTAATAGGGATTCCAAAAGCTCTGGCAAGGCCAAAATCAGCCAGTTTAATTGTTCCTTTGTCATCAATCAATAGATTTTGAGGTTTTAAGTCTCTGTGAAGAACTCTTCTAGAGTGACAAAACACAATCCCCTGTAGAATTTGGTATAAGTAACTCTTAACAAGTGAAGAATCCATGAACTGACCAGGAGGGATGGAATCCAAATATTTCTTGAGGTCCATGGAAAGAAATTCAAAGATGAGATATAACCTCGAATCCTGCATAAGCACATCTTGAAGACTGACTATATTTGGATGACGAAGTTCTTTTAATAGAGAAATTTCCCGAATTGCAGTACTAGGAACCCCTTCCTCTTCACTTTCTAGTCTGATTTTCTTCATGGCTACCACTTGGCCTGTAGTTTTGTGTCTACCCTTATACACAACTCCATAGGTACCTTCTCCAATTTTCTCTATTTTGGTATAATCTTCCATAGTTAATCAATAGGCATGGCAGATCCCGGCTTATTATCCCGCGGTGGCCGCAGTGGCAACTACCACGTCACCGTCGCTCCTTTCTCCCACACAGCTGTTTTTTTAAGAAAGGTTTCCAGAACTGCCACATGGCACATGCACTTGTATCTCATTAACTGGATCTTAATCACGTAGCTGCACATAGACGGAGGGAGGCTAGGAGATACAGTCTTTATTCTGGCCATGTACCTGCCCAGCCAAAAATCACAGGTTCTCTTTTCATAGATGAAGGGGACAATGGATATTGGGGAACAACTCACAGTTGGCCACAAGCAGTATAAAGAGACTATTATGGGAAGTCAGAGTGGGGAATGCTTGACTGTCTGAGGGAGAGCTGGAGGGCTTCCAAGGAAAGAAGACACTTTCATTCTGTCTTTAGGGATGAGTAGGAGTTTGACAATGTTAAACAGATGGCCCACCAAGTGGCAGACAAGCAGTCCACCAGCCTCAACAACAACCACTTTGCTTTTATATAAATGTGATATTTGAATGGGCAGGAGAAAGCTGAAAGGACTTCCCATACATCATGCAGCTGGTTGTCCAACAGCTACTGATTTTTACAGTGTTGAAGTGGTTACTGGGAAAACACTCCCAGCACTCAATGAAGCATCAGTGCTCATTCTTAATGGGCCTCAGTGAGATCCATAGTGGAGCATAGAACAACGCGAGGAGACCAGCTTGGCTTTGCTATCACACCCTCCTATAGTTGGAGAGGCAGCATGCTGATGCAGGAGCCCAGACTGGCAGCCCTGATATCAGCTGCAGTGGGCTGTGTGGCCTGGGGCAAGTCACTCACCTCTCTGAGTCTATTTCCTCCTTTGTCCCATAAAGATAGTAAGTAATAATTACCCACCTTGCAGGGCTGTTGTAAGGACTGGAGAGGATATACACAAAATACGTACACGGTGGACTCTCTCTAAGGACCCTGCCCTTCCACTTACAAAGTGCTTTCCTGTCCATTTCCTCATGTTGCGACCAGCCACCACCCATGAGTGTGGGAGGCAAGGTGACTATCATTGGGGTTGGGTTTAAAGGAAGACTGCTCTGGGACCCTCTGCCCCACCATACCGCAGAGGAGACAGGGCTGTTCTACCCTACCTAGTCACCTTGCTGCTCAGCTTTGGCACACTGACGGCTCAGGTATGATGGGGGAAGAGTGGCAGGGAGAGCCTGTTTTTGAGCCACTGTGTGATACAATCTGCGGATGCCCAGAAATGTCTGAGAGGAGAGTGGGCTGTGCAGATCTGGTATCAGCAGGCATGGGCCCGAGGTAGAGGAATTTGGGTCATTACTGTTAATGACCATGACTGTACTCACACTCTGGAAGTTGGGGAAATTCTGGTTAAAATCAGTAGACATTCTGACACGATGGGACTAGACGACAGTGTATGCGACATCACCTATCCCCAGATTGAATCTATAAGAATTAATACCAGTTGTGATGCCCATTTTGCAGATAAGAACACGGAGGCTCAGATTTGCTTACAGCGAATAGGTGGCATTACCTAGATGGAAATTTGGGTCTTCTGGGAGCAGGCCTGGTGTTTTTTGCCTTTGCCTGTGGCTCTGTGTTGGTCATTCACTCCCAGTTCCCATATTTTGGCTTGAGTAGAAACTGTTCTCTCTCTAACCCAGACCACTCCTCCAAAGTCCAGTCTTGAATTTTCACCCACTTGACATCTCCATCTGCACTTCCCACAGGCATCTTAAAGTTAGCAAGTTCAAAATTGAACTCTTGATAGCTTTCCTCTACCCGAAACTCTATGCTTCCCATCTCAGTAAATGGCAGCCTCCAGCTGCCTAAGCCACCCCCCTGGAGAGCGTCCTTAAGTTCTGTCCTTTCTTCCCCACTTCTCCCCACTCCTAAAGTCAATCCACTAACAAGTGGTGTAAGATCTCTCTCCTGAACACTTTTTGGGTCTGTCTGCTTCTTGCCACCTGCTGCCATTGTCTCTTAGACGACCACAGAAGCCTCCTAGCTGGTCTTCTGTGTCCCTCCAATACATTCTCCATATTCAGAAGATAGTGCCATCTTTTAAAAAAGTAAATAAGATATGTTGTCCCCTTATTTTAATGAATTCTTATGACACTTAAATTATGTCCGTATTCCTTCCTATGACAGTCCCAACGCTGCAGCATCCAGCCCCCTGCCTATGTCCCCAGTCTTGACTCCTGCCTCTCTTCCCCTCACTCACTGGAGTACAGTGTCACTGGCCTTCTTTCTGTTCCCTGAATACCCAAGCTCTTTTTTTGCCTCAGGGTCTTTGCACATGCTGTTCTTTCCTCCTGGAAGGTTCTTCCATTTACTCTTTCAATGGCTGACTCCTGTCCTTTGGATCTCAGCTGGAGTGGCACCTTCTGGGGGCATTATTTGCTATGGGTGTGCCCTTCTTTGTCCACATATATGAGATTCATCCCCCAGGGAAAAAGACTTGAGTTGCTTTCCCAGCTTGTGGCTGGGATTCAGACCTTTCTCCTAGGCTCCAGCTTCAGATGCATGCACCTGCCTAAAACTTCAAGATGGAAATGAGTAATGTGAGGAAATGGGCAACATGCAGACTCCGGTTTTTGAAGAGACTTTTCACAGGGGCAGCTGGCTTTTCCAAGGAAGCAGAGTAGAGATTTTAGCTTCCTATCCCCAGTAACATCGGTGTACAGTAGCACACCTTCGCAGGGGCAGTATGGTTTGGGCATCATTCTTGGCAGCACAGCCTCTGAAGCTAACACAGTGGCTCTTCCAGGAGAGCTGTGCACCACTAGTATCCTTCCATACATTTCTTTCTGCTCAAAGTAGCTTGAGTAGATTCTGTTGTTTGCAACTAAGAACTCTGATGATTCCTCCTTATGAGGCCTTCTTTCACTGTCTATTTTTTTTTTTTTTTTTTGTAGATATCGGTCTCACTATTGCCCAGGCTGGTCTCCAACTCCTGCCTCAAGAGATCCTCCTGCCTCAACCTCCCAAGTAGCTGGGATTACAGGTGTTAGCCACCATGCCCCAGCCTATCTTTCACTATCTTTTAAAATATTTATTAAATGAATAAATGACTCAGTCTCTAATAGGTAGGAACCCTAATTTATAGCTGGGTCTCATAGCAAAATCCAGATTTATGGTTAGATACTTTTTCATTCCCACTGTGCAAATCCCCAACACTTAAACAAGAAGAGGGCAGATGGCAAGTCACAGACTTAAAGTAATTGCAACTCATTTCTCTCAATTGTGGACTCTCAGACAGACTGTTGCCATTGAAAAGCATATTTTGAGCATAGCCAGCTACTGCATTGAGCAGATGGGAATGTGTCTGTTCATGACAAGAGAAGCTCTGTCCCCACCACAGAATTCAATTACTCTCTCCATCCTGGTTTTCCCATTAACACTTCGGCTCCTTTCAAGGTTCCAGAGTTTGTGATTATTTCTATTTCTGGGGCAGAAAATGAAATCTCTTCACTGGGTTCCTGAAATAACTGTCAGAAGATTTTACGTCTTTCAGTACAAAGAAAATACATTTGTCAGGCTGTTGTGACAGGCAGTATCAAAACATTAAGAAACATATTGATCGTGGTCTCTGAGTGACAGCTGTCCTTCTGCAGCACCTGCTCCCTCCGTACTTTGGGGGAGCTGACACTGATAGAGCACCATCATTGCCAAGCACAGGGCCCAGGGTTTGCGGATGTGACCTCACTCACAAAGTCCAGAAGTGTTGCTGAGTGCCTTCTCTGCGCTAGGTCTATTCTAGGAGATAAAGGAGATAGAGCAGCCATGAAGGAACAAGAGATCCTGTTCTAAAACGAATTCTAAACCATACATAAGCCCCACGGGAAGAAGAGCAGATCGTGGTAATCCCTGCACAGGGAATGAAAGTAGGTGATGTGACCACAGAGTGGCTGGGGGGCAGGGGCAGCACCTCTGGGGCAACAGCAGTGAAACTAGGGAGCAGGAGGAGCCAGCACGTTCCAGGCAGAGGTGACAGCTAGTGCAAAGGCCCAAGTGAGTGTGGGCCTGGAGTGCACAGGAGGCAGAAGGAAGTCCGGTGGGCTGGTGTCTGGTTCTGGGGGAGGCAATGGGTGCGAGGCGTCTGGAGAAGAGGCAGTGGCCGGGTTCTGCAGGGCATGGCAAGTCAGGTGAGGGAGCCTGGAGTTTATTCCAAGTGCACTACTGCTCTGCCAAGTGCACCCAGCTATTTGACGTTTTAAGCAGGGGATGACCCCCATCTGATGTACGCCTGTAAAAGGTCACTCTAGTCACTGTGTGGAGACTGGGCTTGGGCCACCGTAGTCAGACAGGCAAGATGTGACACTGGGGGCTGGGGGGTCAAGTGCTGCTAAGTCTGAGGTCCTCCAGGTGAGGCCGAGAGGGCCAGTGGGCAGACCAAGGTTAATTCTGAGAGAAGCCGCGGTGGAGGGAGACTTGGGTGTCACTGGCACACGGGTGATATCTGAAGCCACCAAACCAGAAGAGGCCGCCTAGGGAGAATATGTAGACAGAGCAGGGCAGGGCCCTGGGGCAGAGTGGACCTACAGGACAGGGAGTGGGCAAAGAAGACTGAGAAGGGGCGGCCAGTGAGGAAGGCAGACACTGGCAAGAGTCTGGCAACGTGGAGGCTGAGAGAACAAAGTGCTTCAAGAAGGCGGGAGTGGCCAACCACAGAAGACAGATTAGAGAAGTGATTGCAAAGTCCGACCACATAGGGTCCGGTTGCTGCTGGCAAGAGCAGCGCAGTCACCAGCCATGGGCAGGAGCCCGACTGGCGTCATGGAGTGCATGTGCAAGGTGAGGAAAGCACACCTGGGTGCAGACATGTCTTACAGCAAGTTCTGGTGTGCAAGTGAGCAGAAATAAGGATGTGGAGTCAAAGGAGGTTTTCTTTGTAAAAACAAGAGCTGCTAGAGCACCTTTGTTCAATGGTGGAAATAGTCCCACAAAGCAGGAGAGAGTGACGGTGCCAGAGAGAGCGCTAACAGCACCTCTCCTTGGGAAGCCAGAGGGGCGAGGTCCAGAGCACAGGTCGGGGCTGGCCACAGAGGGGAGCAGGGCCCCTCCACAGGCACAGGCACGAGCGGCGGCGGCAGATGCGGAGGCTGCAGATGGGGCAGGCTGGGAGGTGCCAGGGTGGACGGCGAGTAGGGCAAGGCAGCCGCAGTGGAAGAAGTCTGAAAGGCGGGCAGAGTGTAAGCGTTTTGAGGAGGGGGATCCTGGACACGCAGGGGGAGTGTGGGGGCGCAGCCAGGCAGTGCTGAGTGCTGAGTGCTGAGGGGCAGGGCCGCACAGTCTTCATAATGTCAGCAAGAACGCACCATGATTATTGTACTCATTTTACACCTGTGGAAACAAAGTCTTACGGAAGTTCAGTAACTTGCCCAAGGCCACACAGCTAAAATCTGAACCCAGGAGGACTGGCTCTTAACCAGAGATCTTCAAACCCTGTGGAGACATGGAGACCTTCCAAGGACTAATGGGACTGACAGTTCTAAGAGCATCCGTTTCCAGACCCTCAAATTTCCTTTCAAACTGTTTTCTAAAATGATTGCCCTGAGAATGTGCAGGTTGGTATTCACAACAGCCCTTATCCCACTTTACAAAAGAAGGGCACACCCTTCACCCGTCCCAAACCTCCTTCGGCCAATGTTCCAGGGCAGAAACACTCTCAGTCCTGCACCAAACAAAGGGGGAAGGCTGTTCTAACAATGAATCCAGCCTCATATACTATTTGTTAAAAATGAACATGGCGTTAGGAATGGGGCATTTAGGAATTAGAAGTGGGAATGTTGTCCTAGAGTTTAAAGATTAGTGGAGAGACAGCCCTGATCAGAATAATGACCGAATAATTGCCTGAGTGCTCTGAAGGAAAGAGATATCAGTAAACATAGTAAAGAACCTCATCCAGCCCAGAGAGTCAGAAAGCTAACCCCAAGGATGAGAGTGAAGGGGATCAGAACATGCCACCCCAAAACATACGACTTTGGCATAAGAGTTATTTTAAGCTGAAGGCAATTGAGAAAGAGCAGATGGAGGAAAAGCTCTCTACCCTCCCCCTTTCCATCTAAAAGCAGGGCATAAATTTTCCTTTGTGAAGGTGTCTCCCCTTGCTCTCTCCTGTACCAGGAAGAAGAAATAACTCATCACTGGAGACCCACCAACTTGACTCTGCACAAACAAACCTAATTGAAATAATGCTTATCTTCCTTTAGCTTCGCCACGTATTTACCTTTCCACAATTTACCATCCCTAGAAGTCCAAACACCTTTTCCTTTGTCTTGTTGAGTCTCCACAATTTATTGCTCTTTGTTAAAATGGTATATAAGCTATCATGCCTAACTGCTTCCTTGGGGTTTTCACTTCTTTCCTATGACATCCCCGTGTCATGTAAAAATATTAACATCAAATAAAATTTAAATGCCTTTCTCTTGTTAATGTCTTTCAGCAGTTTAATTTGTAGGGCTCCATACACTTTGCCTAAGAGGGTGGAGGAAAGATTTTTCCTCCCCTACAAGAGATTGAATTGAGAAGGAAGGATGAGCGTGTATCTCCCAGAACAGGGGTTGGAAAACTTTTTCTGAAAAGAGCCAGATCAGCTCTGTAGGTCATAAAATCTCTATTGCAAGCACTCAACTCTGCTGTTTCAGTGCAAAGGTAGTTGTAGACAATAGGAAATGAATGACGGTGGCTGTGTGCCAATAAAGCTTTATTTATAAAAACAGGTATTGAAAGGCCTAATTGATAGTTTGCCAAACCCTTTCTGGACTTTTATTTTTCTCCAGGTCTTCAGAAAAAGCAGGCCATTATTTGTGGTATTTGGTTAATTTCATGCTACCAATGTGACCTCTCTGGAGTTAAAATTGGGAGGAAATGCTGACGATGACAATGGCAGTGGTGATGGGAGCTTGCCTGGGACAAGAGGAACAGCAGGTACAGAGGCCACATTTAGGGTGGGAGTGTGGTGTCTACAAGGAACTGAAAGAGGGCCCCTGTGGCAGGAGCCCTGAGAGTTCAGGAGGGTGGAGAAGGGTTTGGTCCAGAAGAGGCAGGGCCCTGCAGGTCAGTCTACCCCAAAGACTAGAGAAAGCCTTCTGGGGTGTGGAAGGTGTTTTTTATTTGGGCTAGAAGGAGGGTTTTTTAGGGTGGGGGGATAGGATAGGGTCAGGTGGTGAGGGGATGATGTAATTAGCTTTGCATTTTGGAGAGGCTGCCTGTGGGGAAGCTGACAGCCGGCGGGAGACCAGCTAGGAGCCTACTGCAGTAACGTGGGAGCTCAGACTAGGCTGGTGGGAGTGCAAGGGCAAGCGTGAATGGTGCTGGGAGGTATGTCAATGGAAACATCAGTAGGGCGGAGGAGGAAGTGGGTGTCAGGGATGACTGCCAGATTTCAAGCTTGCCATCAGAATTAATGGAGGAAAAAAGATATAAAAGCATCTCGCGCTGCAGCTTACTCTTACAGGTTGGTTCCTTCCCTGTCTCCTCCCAATCTCTGCATTTCTGCAGTTGCCCCTAGTGCTCCACTCACCCACAGGTGGTCTGGGGGCCTCGCAGGGCCCCTCGCTGAGAAGATGGGGTAGAATGGGGAAAGGGGGAACAGAGATGTGCAGCCAACAGGAGGGCACCTGAGCTCCGAAAGAACCCAGGATTTCCAAAGCTTATGGAGCTCCAGGGGGTCCAGGTCTGGGCCGCCCCACTTACCTGAGAGTGGTCGGACTTCTTGCTCTCCTCTGGCTTCTGGTAGGAGGTTATCTTACCAGCGAAGGAAAAGAACTCTCTTCCTAAGGAAGGGAAAAGCTGTTCTTTAGTTCCTTCTTGCCACAGGGCAATGAAGCTTGCAGACCAGGAGCTTTGGGATAAACTCTAGCCTCTCTGTTGACTCCACCTGCTGGGCAAGTTACCTCTCTGATCCTGTTCAAGAGTGTGCATACTGTCTACCTCCAGGGCTGATGAGCCAATTAAAGGCAATAATGTATGTGGATCCCTGTGCACAGGGTCAGCACTAAACCTACAGGAAAAAAAGTATTGGCTTCAAAAGAAAAACCAACAATTCAGAACCCTACAAAATAGAAATGAATAAATGTTGGGTTAAACGCTTAAAAAAGAAACTATCAAGTTCATAAACTGTTAAGTTTAATATTCGTTAAAAGATCACTAAATTTGAAGATAATTTATGGGTTAGATTTTTTTTTCACTTTGAAAAAACTCCTTTAGTGTGCATGATGACTACTGGGAAATCATATCTATTAGGGGGTCAATAAATGGAAATGCTTAAAAGGTAACAGATAAAAGTATCTGGCCCCGAGTAAGTGGTGGCTTTTGTAATTTGCAGCCAATAACTGCACCATCACCCTGCTCCAGGGGTTGCCAGGTGTTCTCTTCCTTTGTGCCCTAGACCAGGGTTTCTTAAACTGGAATGTGCTTCTAGATCACTGGGGATCTTGGCAAACTGCAGAATCTGATTCACTGGATCTGGAGAGATGCTGATGCTGCTGGTCCTCGACCAACACATTCTTCGTATCTCTGCTTAAATGCCACCTACTGACCTCCCCAGGGCTGGACTGGGTACCCCTCCCCTGCTGCCCCCACTCCACCCCCATCACAGCACCCAATGCCCTGCAGTATGACTGTGTGGCCTAGATCCTAAGGAGGGACGGTGCTTCCTCCTCGGCCCTGTTCCCAGTGTCGAGCACAGCGCCTGGCACACAGTGCTCATTACGTGTCTGTTGAGTTAAACAGTAACGTTGACCTTGGGCAAGTTGCTTCTCTGAACTTTAGTTTCCTCATCTGTGAAGTGGATTTAGTGTGTACTTCAGCAGGGTGTCCTGAGGATGAAATAAAATGGGCAGCGAACCCAGCACAGTGTCTGGCACATAGTAGACACCCATTAACTGGCATCTACTACTTGAATATAAAATCCCATACCCAGTATCCCAACAATTATGCATGTGGACTCTGACTGCAGCTCATAAGCATTAACACTTTGGTCATTTTGGTGGCTGGTTTGGAGGTACCTGAGAGAGAACCTGGCCTGAGGACGTCAATGCTGAGGCCCTCCCCTGCCTCAGTTAGATGATGGTCAGGTGTGGCAGCGGGCAAGAGGGGCAGGAGGCCATAGCTAGTGTCTTACCCCTTAACATTTTTTTCCTCTGTAGCAATAACTCTTCTCTCCGGATTCTCTCTGGATCCAGTTCCGAGTAGTCCCAACTCTCATAGATCTGTAGGCGAGGACGTGTACCTAAGAGGGAGTCGAGAGTGAGAAAGGACACGTCTGCGAAAGAGAACAGGAGGCAGGAACTGAGAACCAAGGAAGACAGAGGCCTTGGGACCCTCTGCTTCTCTAGGGAGGCTGGACTTCCAGCATCAGCACTGCTTCATGCTGGCCTCGTGGCCTTGGGAGAGGTTCTTCTCCAAAGGGCTTTGGTTTCTTCACTGGAAAACGGGGATGATGATGCCTGCCCTGCCTCACTGATGGCTGGGCGTGAGGGTCAGATCGCAGGGCGTGTGAGTCTGTGATGCACTATGCAAATGTGAAGGCGTGGCAGTTTTGTTTTCCTCTCTATCTCCTCTGTTCCTGAGGAAGCATGAGCTCCCTGAGGGCAGCGGCTGGGTCTTATTCATCCTTGCACTTTCGGGATTTACCACTGGACCTGGCACATAATTATAATAATACAGTAAGTGCTTAGAAAATGTTTGTTCAACATATCATCACACTTAGCTAAATGCTAGAAATGGGTTTTCCGTACATGTCTGATGGTGATGCTTCCAAGGATTATTTGAGACATTTGAGCCACTATGCAAAGCTGCTGGCTCCATTGGACATGGTAAGTGGGTAGGAAGTTTATTACCAGGGAGGAGTTGGGGGAAGGAGGCACAGCCTTGGATGAAAGGGAGAATAGGAAGGTGGAACAGCAAGAAGAGAAGAGAGTCGGAAAATGGGGGGCAGGATAGCATGATGGTCAAAGCCCAGCTGTAAAATGGCATAGGTTCTGAATGCCTGCTCCCTCATTCATTGGCTGTTGGACTTCTTTGGCCCTGCATTTTAAGAGGATTAAAAGGGTGTGTAGAAAATAGGTAGCACAGCAGGCCTGAGACGGCTGCCCTTAGAAAGGCCTGCTTGCAAGGCTGGCCCTTGGCTGCATCTGGAACCTTGTCTAGTAAGTTTTACACTGACATAAAACTTTCTCTAACTGATAAAGAGTGGCTCGTTGTGCCTACACGGTATGAACAGTAGAGCTTATGCTGAATACTTGCTTTGCTGGAACTATGCCACGTGATAGACAGAGGTGTCTACGTGACTACCCCAGTGAAAACCTTGGGCACTAGGGCTCTGATGAGCTTCCCTGGGCAGAGGCATCACACGTACGCGGCTACATTTTCACTGCAGGGGATGAGTGGGCTCTGCTTGACTCCCTGTGGGAGGGAGAGCATATGGAAGCGTGCATGTGGGTTGCTCCGCACTCTGCCTGACTCTTCCCTTGTGACCCAGCTGTGTATGCTTACCATGCCACTATAACAAATGGTGGCCATGACTACAATTATATGCAGAGACCTGTGAGTTCTTCTAGCAAATCTCCTAATGTGAGGGTGGTCTTGGGAGCCCCAACACAATAGGAAATGGAAAAAGTGCTTACTTAGTACAGTACCTAGTACACAGGAACCTCTCAATAAATAGTAGCTTTTAGTGGCCTTAGAAAATGTCTAGGCTGAGATAGGGGAAGTGGGGAAGGGAACTGGAAGGTAGCTGAAAAAGCAAGCATCAAGTTGGCATAGTGTGTGCTAGAGGGAGAAGGGTGCTACAGTTGCCACCTGGGGTCACATGGAGGGTGGAAGGGTGGGAGTATCCAACCAGCATACTACGTTTGGTTCCCTGAGTCCTGGGTCCATCATGGTCCATGCTGAAACTTTGTTGTTGTTGTTTTCTTTTCTTTAATTTTTGTGATTCTTTTTAATTTAAAAAAAAAATTTTGCCAGCTTATTTTTTTCTATTTTTAGTAGAGACAGGGTCTCACTCTTGCTCAGGCTGGTCTTGAACTCCTGGGCTCAAGTGATCCTCCCGCCTCGGCCTCCCAGAGTGCTAGGATTACAGGCAAGAGCCACCGCGCCCGGCCCGGTGCTGAAACTTTGTTATCTCCTTAGGAGAAGGCCCCTTGCTCTCTGCAGATGTAGTTGAGCATAAAAAGTAGATTAGGAAGGGATGGCCCAGCTATTTTGAGGAAGCAGAAAAATTCATGTTCCTTGGGGCTCCAACTACCCACTTGCCTTTCTTTAATGTTAAGGAGAGAAAAGGAAGACTGCCTTGACGAAGGAGTGCTATGGCAAACAATTACATACCTAGGCTCTGGTGGAAAACGTTTTTCCAGAATTGCTTTCCCCAGTAGAAAAGAGTCCCCTCTCACCTGTAATCCACAGGTTTATGGTGTTGCAGATGTCAGACTTGAATTCATGTGTGTTGAACCAGGACTGCGGGAAGCAGCAGCAGAAGCTGGTATACAGGCCTTTGCTCAGAAGTGACGGCAGCCTCTGGGGGGCAAGCAGAGCCCGGGAGACATTGTTAGTACTTCCACACCCAGACTTCAGAAAGGATCTGTGATAAAACGCTTTACCCAACACCACGCTGCCTGCCTGTGCATAAGGGAGCAATTTCTGTCTTTGGCGGCCTCTGCGTCTGGGGGAGCTCCCTACCCGAGGATCACTCCTAAGCATCCTGCCATGCTTGGCTAGCAACCTTCTGCCTCTCCCAGCATCTCTTCATGTGGTCTGTTCCTCAGCCTCTTCTGCAACTTGGCCCAAGAATAGCCAAGAAGATAATAAGATATATTTGACCTCCTCATATTATTATCTCCCAAAGGCAACAGTAAATACTACTTATTGGGTGGTTTTTTTTTTTTTTTAATGTACAGGTGTTATTGTTGTTGCTTCTTAACTATGGTTGAGCTCAAATTATACATTTATATCTGGTTTTATCCACTTAACATCATAATATAAGCACTTCTCTGAGTTATTATAAACTCTTTGGGATTTTCTTCCAATAGTGACCTTCATAATATTGCACTGAGTGGGCATATCAAAATTTACTTAAACATCTCCCTTCACTGGATATTGTTTCCAAGATTTCACATTAGAAATTATGCTGAATAGTTATATTTATTTATTTATTTTTATTTTATTTTATTTTATTTTTTTGAGACAGAGTCTCGCTTTGTTGCCTGGGCTAGAGTGAGTACCGTGGCATCAGCCTAGCTCACAGCAACCTCAAACTCCTGGGCTTAAGCAATCCTACTGCCTCAGCCTCCCGAGTAGCTGGGACTACAGGCATGTGCCATCATGCCCGGCTAATTTTTTCTATATATATTTTTAGGTGGCCAGATCATTTCTTTCTATTTTTAGTAGAGACGGGGTCTCGCTCTTGCTCAGGCTGGTCTCGAACTCCTGACCTTGAGCCATCCACCGCCTCGGCCTCCCAGAGTGCTAGGATTACAGGCGTGAGCCACCGTGCCCGGCCTAGTTATTTTTATTTATTAAGCTATCTCAGTGCCTGGCACATAGTAGGCAGTCAAAAATTTGTTGAATGAATAAATGCATAAATGAAAGCAGCTCCTCCTGTACGTTAGATCATGTCCTCCAGAGGACTGTATGATGACAGTAATTATAGCAGTTATGATATACTGAGGGCTTAGTGTGTGCTGGGCAATATGTCAGGTACCTCACAAACATCATCTCATTTAATTATCAGAACAACTCAAAGAGGTGTTATTATCCCCATTTTATGGATGATGAAACTGAGGCACAAAAAGCCTAGATGACTTGTTTAGGGGTCATTAAACTGGTGTAGATGCCTTTTGGCATGATTATATCAATTCACTTCCCACGCAGACCATGAGAAGGCCATTTCCCTTCATCCTTAACCACCTTGGGAATTAAATTTTTTTGGTTTTCTTAAAGACAGGGTCTTGCTATGTTGCCCAATCTGGACACAAACTCCTGGGCTCAAATGATCCTCCCACCTCAGCCTCCCAAGTAGCTGGGACTATAGGCGCGCGCACCACTGTGCCCAGATATACTTTTTAATCTATACAATCTAACAGTGAAGGGGAATATCAAATTATTATTGTTTCAACTTGCATTTTTGATTATTGTTAAGGGTGAACTTTTTTTCCACTCATGCTTCTTCCCTGGTGAATTTCTAGTTTATGTACTTTGTCCACAAGTCTGTGGAGTGTTTAATTTTTTCTTATTGATTTCTAAAAGTTCTTTATATTGTGTGACATATATGCTACCAATAGTTTTGCACAGTTTGTCATTTGCCTCTTAACTTTGTCTATAGTAATTTTTTAAAAAATTTACATAGTTTATTAGTGTTTTCCCTTATGGTTATTTCTTCTGGGTCCCATTTAGAAAGTCCTTCCTCACCCCCAACTCATGTATATTCACTTATATTTTCTTCTAGCAATCTTTTAAGTACACACACACAAACACACACACACATATAGATACACACACACATAAAATGTATATACGTATATTCACATTTTTAATTTTAAAATTACATGCTTATTTAAATAAAACAGAAATATAGAAAATAGAAAGGAAAGTCTCTTATAACCTCACTCCCAAGAGATAAGCATTGCTAAGCATTTGGTAAATATTTTTCCAAGTTGTTTTCTATTTACAGGCACATATATATACATATATATAAAAGTACAGAGTTGTATAAATTGCTTTTTCATGCAAAACATATCATTACATCCTTCCCAATCAGCATATATAGCTCTACTGTATTTTTTGTAACTGCTGCCTTATAAGTCAGTGTATGGGTTATCATACAACTTATTAATTATTCTCTTATAAAAAGAATGTCTAGGGCATTCTCTATGCATCAGAAGTGAATAGAAATCTAATGAGATTTTTTTCCTAAATAGTGGTTGATACTCACTTTCAGGAGCGCCTCTTCATAGTGGGACCTGGGTACACGAAACAAAAGGAAGGCGTAGTGCTGAGCTATCCGGTCGAACAGCTTATTCTGGACCTCCTGGTTTGGCTGCCGGGAATAGAAATGAAGAAGGAATCACTAGAGTCCCTTGTTGAAATAGTCAATGGGCTGGGATTCTTAAATGAGTATTGCTTTCATTTTGAGGAATCTTGTTCTCAAGATATTCAACCTCGTATGCTTTATGAAATAATGCACTTTCTTTTTTGTACGGGATTTACAAAGCATGTACACAGAGGCAGAGTGTTGAAGAAAGCACCCTAACTCTGGCCCAGCAGGTCCTGAGTTGTACTTTTGACCCTGCCCTTGACCAGCCACGTGACGTGGACCAGTTCTCCTAACGCTTGGGGAAGCCACAGGACACTGTGTAGTGGCTGAGGCACGGAATGTATGGGGGAGGAATTGGGTGGGGAGGGAACACGGTGACAGATGAGGCTGCAGGGGCACTCCACAGGATCAGAGGGGCTTGTAGCCTATGTTAAAAAGGTTGGAATTTGTTCCATAGAAATATAACTTAAGCAAGGGAGAGAAAAAATCAGATTTGTATTTACCTGGTACCTCTCATGAAATATCCACCAGAAGCTATCCAGCCACATGGCTCTTGGAGAAGGAGAAGAGAGAAACTTCTCTAATTCTCTCTCTGAACAGAAAGCCTTGAAAATGAACAAAATTCGCATTGTTGTTGTTGTTCTTGGTCTTTTCTAAAAACACAGGTGCCGCTCTGTTACCATTAAGAAGCACAAGGAGAGCTTGCTCCCGCCACGCTCCTGGGCACGGGGTAAGGGCTCCTTGGCACTCCCTTGGCCACCCTGCATGGCCAGGCAAGCCTCCCCCATGAGGAAGGTGCTCTCTCTGCCCAGCTCTTGGCTTTATCTTTTTCACCATTCCTCGTGTTTCTTTGGACAGGCAGTCTAGTGGTGCCATTAAGAGCATAGGCTTTGGTACCAGACTGCCTGGATTCAAATCCAGCTCTTTCCCTTATTGGCTGTGTGATCTCGAGCAAAGTTATTGAACCTCTCTGTGCTCAGTTTCTTCATACAGCAAATGGAGATAACAGTCCCCCCAGTGATGCCTATTAAGCACTTAGAACAGCGCCCAGCACTCAGGAAACACTCGATAGAAGTGTGCTAGTTCCTGACTATTCATTCACGCACACTCCTGCTCCCTTTCAGAAAGGATTTCATATCAGCTCTTCAACAAATATTTATTGAGCACCTACTAGGCATACTGAGCGACTGGGTCCCAGGAATGGTGGGGCAACTAGTTTAGGAGCAGAAGAGACAATGACCAGAGCTGCTTGGGTCACCGGCGTTGTGCGATGGTGAAGGGCGAAGAGGCACAGCTGTGCAGCTGCCGGGCCATTTCCGGGGCCTCCTCTTTTCTCCGTCGTCGAGCAGCCAGCACCCATCTCCCATACGCACACAGGTCCTTCTGGGCCTTGGGAGACCCCCTGCTGTCTCTCTAAGGAACCTAGTGTGCTCCAGTGCGCAGATCTCCAAGGGAGTATACACACTCCAAGGGGTGTGGAAAGAAAATGTTCTAACTAATGTGTACTTAAGAGAGAAAACAAGGCCGGGCGCGGTGGCTCAAGCCTGTAATCCTAGCACTCTGGGAGGCCGAGGCGGGTGGATCGCTCAAGGTCAGGAGTTCGAGACCAGCCTGAGCAAGAGTGAGACCCCCTCTCTACTAAAAATAGAAAGAAATTATCTGGCCAACTATAATATATATATAGAAAAAATTAGCCGGGCATGGTGGCGCATGCCTGTAGTCCCAGCTACTCGGGAGGCTGAGGCAGTAGGATCGCTTAAGCCCAGGAGTTTGAGGTTGCTGTGAGCTAGGCTGACGCCACGGCACTCACTCTAGCCCGGGCAACAAAAAGCAAGACTCTGCCTCAAAAAAAAAAAAAAAAAAGAGAGAGAGAGAAAACAAATCAAGCTTACTAATATGCAATGCAGCAACTGACAACAAAACAAGTATATCATTTATAAACAGGCATATATCTGTGACGGTGTGTACTCAAACATTTTTCGCTAGTAGGATACATGAGGAAAACAGTCTGGAGACGGTTGCTCTGGTAGAAGGAATCTAGGTTTTGGAGTGAACTTGGGCTGGGGCTCCTAGCTCAGCTCAGTCATTTGTGTGTGGCCCTAGGCAAGTTCCTCAGTTGCTTCTGGGTATGAAAGGGGGACACCTGTGTCTGCCCCGGGGGAGTTGCCAAGTTAGGGCAGAGCTGCCCGTGGCTGGGCGTGCTGCCTGCTCTTTCCTCACCTTGCCACTGAGCGTGTTTTTCTCAGCCCGGACCACGTTGCCCACCATGTCACAGAAGTCCACTCCATTTGGAAGCTTGGTTGGCTTAGAGCTGTCGAATTTGGGATACCGGTACAGCTCTGCCAGCAGATTTTTATCCGCTGTTTTCTGAAGCAAAAGAGCAGAAGATGAAAACGAGGACCATCATTTTACCTTTTAAAACAATAGGACACTTTCCCCTTTTAATTAGGAAGACAATGTCACAACCTGGTAGAATGCTGAGAAAATGATGGGTACTTATGATCCCATACCAAATACCTGTGCACATTATTTCTGTTTTGCCCCCCACAGTCATTGAGCAAATCATTTTATATATATAATATAGTATATGTACATATGATTTTTATGTCCTGTTTTATCCACTTTAGATGTTTCACATAGCTATGTTGTCTTCAAAATTATCACTTAAAATGACGTATCCTATTAAGAAGATGTGCTATAATTTAATTATCTACTCTGATTACTTTCAGTTAATATTTCTGTCATTAATAACTTGGAGCAGGCCGGGCGCGGTGGCTCACGCCTGTAATCCTAGCACTCTGGGAGGCTGAGGCGGGCGGATTGTTTGAGCTCAGGAGTTCGAGACCAGCCTGAGCAAGAGTGAGACCCCCATCTCTACTAAAAAAAATAGAAAGAAATTATCTGGACAACTAAAAAATATATATATAAAAAATTAGCCAGGCATGGTGGCGCATGCCTGTAGTCCCAGCTACTTGGGAGGCTGAGGCAGTAGGATCGCTTGAGCCCAGGAGTTCGAGGTTGCTGTGAGCTAGGCTGACTGCATGGCACTCTAGCCCGGACAACAGAGTGAGACTCTGTCTCAAAAATAAAATAAAATAAAATAAAAATAACTTGGAGCATATAGTGTTTTTTTTGTTTTTTTGTTTTTTTTTTGAGACAGAGTCTCTCTCTGTTGCCCAGGCTAGAGTGAGTGCCGTGGCGTCAGCCTAGCTCACAGCAACCTCAAACTCCTGAGCTCAAGCGATCCTCCTGTCTCAGCCTCCCGAGTAGCTGGGACTACAGGCATGCGCCACCATGCCCGGCTAATTTTTTCTATATATATTTTTAGCTGTCCATATAATTTCTTTCTATTTTTAGTAGAGATGGGGTCTCGCTCTTGCTTAGGCTGGTCTCGAACTCCTGAGTTCAAACGATCCGCCCACCTCGGCCTCCCAGAGTGCTAGGATTACAGGCGTGAGCCACCGCGCCCGGCCAGGAGCATATAGTGTTATTCCACTTTGGGGTTATTTATGTAGTACGAATTTCACAAAATGGTAATATTGGATCAAAGGATATGACTATATTTATGGCTTTTAATATGTATCATTAAATTGACTTTTAGAATAAAACTAAAACACGATGACTATAAAAAATGTAAAAATACAGAAAAGTAGAAAGAGGAAACCAATCGCCACCACGCAAAGGCACCTACTGAAACATCTGGATGGCCCGGATGGCTTTCTAACTGGGCTATGGCCATCGGCGGTGGCAGACAGCTCGGTGACTCCCTGTACTGACTCACAGTCAGACCACCTGAGTCATGGCAGCTCCGCGTGTGCTAGCTGTGCCTCCCTGGGCAGGACATGTAGACCTGCTTGGCTACCATCAGTGGACAGTATGACAGTCTCGTTGTAGACTCTCAACCATTAGGCATGGTGCTGTTTTGGGATTTCCTAGGCTAAAAGGTGTAAAAAGGGTAATAACAACATATGGTTTCATATTCTCCAGTGTTTATAGGTGTGAATACATACCACCTGGGTGGTTTAAAGAACAAGCTGAGGAGGATCTTAACTGGGGTGACTGCGAGGTGGGGCCAGATTGCTGCGGGGGAGGCAGTGGAGAATGCCTGGCCTTGAGTCAGAGGACTGAGCAGGAAGCTGGGTCTGCCATTAGCAAGCTGCACAACCCTGGGCTTACTGCTCCCAAATCTCAGCTTCCTGGGGCAGCTGCCTTGAGGGCACCATGAGCAAGGGGTGTGAAGCTGCCTCGAGGGCACAAAAAGCAAGGGGTGTGAAGCTGCCTTGAAGGCACAAAGAGTAAGGGGTGTGACAGAGCAGCCACCAGGTCGTGTGGCTGGCCCTTTGGAGCTTTGCGGCACAGCAGCCCTTAGCTAGACCTGAATGCATTGTCTCTAAGGGGAAACACCTTCTAAGTTCCAAAAATAAATAGACACATGGCAAGAGTCCCCATTCTGAGGTTGAGATCAGCTCTGACCTTTCAAGGGTGTCATGAGAAATTTTAGAGTTATCAAAGTATGTTAAAATCCTTTTTTAAAAAGGAACTCTGTGATTTTCCTTCATAATCACCACCCGGGCACCAGGTACCCCTCCCCAGGAACAAAATCTATTTCATGCTCAGCAGAAACCATTGAGAAACAGACTCAGCAAGCGATCCCTCACCCGCTTTGTAACGTAAGATTTGGCAATCCTGAATTCCGTGCCTTTGCAGGAATACTGTGATTTTCTTTGTCTCTGGACTGCAGACGAATGGAAGAAGAGAAAGAAATGAGTATCCACAGGGTCTGTCCATGGCTGTGCAATAATTATAACTGTGATTTTTCATTCAACCTGAGCTGCCAGATGACACTCATACTACTAGTCTCGTAGATCCCAACTGTGTCGCTGACTTATTAAGACCCCCTGATCTGCTTAGGCCGCTTGGTCCAGAGAAACGGCAGGGAGGAGTGAACAAACTGTGGCTTTAGGTAAGTTACTTCCCACCCCGCAAGCCTGTTTCCTCATCTACAAACTAAACTGGATGGTACCTAACCCCCAGGTAGGGGTGTTATAAAAATTTAACAACGGAGTTTGATGAAAGCACCTGATGTCACATAGTGTCACATAGTAGTAGGTGGTCTCTAAATGGTACTGTCCCTCCCTTCTTCCTTGCCCAATGTCGAGAAGTCAGATTTAAGGCTCCTTCAGAATAAGATAAGGATATCCTCATCTGAAACTCTGGATTCCTACTCAATTGCATTTTAGATACTAAAAAAACTAAACCCCATGAAAACACCATCAAGGCTACAAAAAATGATTTTTGCCTCTGTCTCCCGGGCTGCCGTGACTTTTCTCTCTTAAAGCCTTCTTCTCCAACTCAAATCTCTCAATTTCCTTCAAAAATCAGAAAAAAAAAAAAAAAATGGAGCATTAGGGATTAATGCAAAGCCTGGAGGAGGGGTGGGGTCAGGGACTAGGCCTCTTTTGCTGCTGCACAAAAGGCCTAAAGCCAAGTTTGTGGCCTTGTTGTCTTCCCCCTAGGTGGTAGGACCCAGTGGTCACCAATGTCACTGACATCATCCCCTTTAGTGTCACCACCAACACATCCCCCGCCCCCCACCTCCACCCTCTCACACTACCCTTCCTGCTGGCTACACCTCTGAGGAGTACAGGACTTGGAACAGGATTCCAATCACAGCCCCCCAGGGTTACAAGCTATTGTTTAACCTCTCTGTAAAGGGGGATACCTACCTTCCAGGTCCTTATAAGGATGAGAGATAAAGTATCTAATGTATTTAAAAACACTAGCACAGAGGCTATCAGATAGGACCTGTTCAATAAGGGGTAGCTATTACCATTAATCATCATACCCTTGACCTTTCAAGAGAAACTTCTCTTGATCTCTGACTCCTCCCCAACCCCCCACCCTCTAACTCCCTGAAAAGGAAAGAAAGAAAAATGCATGTCAGTGACCCACAAGTTGTATCAGTTGTCAACCAAGAGTCTAGCAATGTGCTGGGATAACAAAAAAATATGATTCTGTGTTCTTGCCCTTAGGGAACTTGCAATCTTATTTGGAGAGCCAAATTAACACACATGGAACAATTAAGTGCTAATTTGCTGCATTTAAGATTCAAACAAGTGAGATCAGTATGGGCTGGAGTAGCCACAGAGGACTGCCTGGAAGAGGTGAGCATGGGTGTTGTGGACACATGATGAGGCATCACTTTCCTCAGCTTGATAAACTGTGAAATGCCTCTCCAGGCTTCCCCCACCTTTCTCCTGAATCAGCACTCCCCAGTCCACTGGATATGTGTGCAGGGGCGTGTGTGTGTGTGTGTGTGTGTGTGTGTGTAGGGGTCACATTGGTAAGTCCATGTATTAACATTGTTGCTCCAGTTAAGTGAGGTAAGGCACGGTGAATGAACTGGATGGGTGTGTGTCAATGGAGCAATATGAAAATGTCTCTGATCCTTACCAGGTGTCACTGTAGCAGATATTGTATGACTCGGAAGGATGAATAAGATATGAACAGAAAAAGAGGAGGAAGGACTGTTGAATGTTGGAAGAAGAGCAAGTTTTAGGAGAAAGATGATGAGACCAGCATCGGGCTGAATTTGTGTTTGAGATGACAGCAGGACCCGCAAGTAGGGCTGTCCCTGGGAAGGCAACTCCCAGACCTGGCTACTGACCAGCATCATTTGGGACTTATTCAAATATACAGATTCTTGGGTCCTCATATCAGAGATGCTTATTCCCTAGGTCTGTGTTGGGTACTGAGTTGTTTATGTATTTATTGTGGCTCTTGAATAGTTCTCTACTTCAATTTTAAAAACCAATAAATAATTTTCATGGTATAAAATCAAATAGTAGGGTCAAAAATCTCCCTCGTACCCCTTGTGCAATTCCCATCCCCGGAGGCAACCAAGCTAGCTCCTGGCCTAGCCTTCAGAGATGTCCATCCTGTCGAAACGGGAGCATGCCAGACACACTTCTGCATCTTGCTCTTTTCTCCCACTTACTATCTGAGAGCTCTCTTAGTTTTTAAAAAGCGCCCAGGAGAGTCTGATGATTAGCTAGGTATAAGTATCACTGCTCTAGGTGGCTAGAAATAGGACACTGAAATACAGGTGAGAAACTAGAATTTGTGAATGTATCACATGTTCCACAAACATTTCCTGAGCACCTACTAAAAGCCAAATGCTGTGCCAGATGTTGAAGATGTAACAGTTAACGCTGTCCCTGCCCTCCAAGGGCTCACAGACTGGTGGGGAAGAAGCTGGTAATGACAAGGTGGTTGGCGCTGCCATGGGGAAGGACAGGATGCCAAGAGAATGCCCAGAAGGGGTGCCTACATGAGTCTTGAAGTTGAGGGTTCACAGCAGGCCTTTCCAGAGGTAGTGATGTACAGGCTGAGAGGTGAAGTGAATGGCAAGGCTGTGATGGTGGGCAAACTAGTAAGTCTGGAAAGAAGAGCTAAGCAAGGTTCATGGGAACCTAGAGGGAAACCGCCACTTAGGGCATGGGAGGAGTGGGTAGAAACAGGACACAGCCTGAGACCTGGGCATCAGACTCAGAGGTGTGACCTCAGCAGACCTCACTCAGAATGAGATGGATCATTTGTTCGTTAGTGCGCATCTATTAAGCACTTCTTATGCACCAGGTGCTAGGTGCCATCTATTCTACCAGGGCAGGAAGATGCTAGAGAAACCAGTCTGGCTATAGGTGCTGATTGGGGAAAGTGGCCACACAGTCAAGGCATGGTGTATAAAGGGCATGGCAAATTGTCCAACAGAGGGTGGACAGGGTAGCCCAGGGATGGGTTCTGCTGGCAGCAGGCAGTTGGCTTCTGACAGAGGAACAGGAAGGACAGGCAAGGGGTCCCTTTCTCTAGCTCATGTGGGGACTCAAGGTTGCTCCTGACAACCCCATCCTGGTTCTGACTGGCAATGATGAACACCCAAGGAACTAAGCCAATGCTGGGCAGTCTTGAAAAGCCACCAGATCCTGCTTCTGGGAGGGTAAGTTCATTTTTTTTCCTAGTTTTAAAAATTATTATTAAAAAATCACAGAAGTGACATAGATGTGCATTCTTGTCTTAAAATATCCAAATATTGCAGAAGTCTATGGAGTAAAAAAATTTACCACCTTCCATCCCACCCCTGTTTCCAGAGCTGACTCTGAGAACCATTGGCATGTATCTGTCCAGACTTCTTTTCTACACATTTATATACATATCATGTCTTGCTATGAGCCAGGCATTTCTCTAAGCCCTGCACTGAGGGCTTGTGTGAGTTTAATTCATCTAACTCCTGCAACATTATGAGGCAGTACCTTATTAAGGTTATCGCCTTTCACAGGAAACAGACTCAAAAGTTAGATAATTTACCCAATGTCACAATGCAAAAGAACAGTTGAGCGGAACTAAAACTCTGACGGTCTTACTCTAGAGCCTGTGCTTCCAGTGATGTATCGTCTCCCACAGATAAACGAACACGTACACACATATTAATAGAATGCTTTCTAACTTACATGGAATCATTCCAAATAGTATGAGTATATATTTTGCTTTCATTCACAATTTAACTCTAAGTGCTGCTTAGTGGTGGCGTAGGAGAGACTGAAGCTAGTGGTCTCTCTCCTAAAACATTCGCAGATGAGCTCCAAGATACAAGTACAGAAATATTCACATGTTCACTATGGTGAAAATAGCACTGAAATATTTATTAATAGGGAATATTTACATAAACTATGCCATAAGCAAACTATAGAATATTACACTGCCACTGAAAGAATGGGGTAAGTCAATAGTTCTGACTTTGAAAAAATCTCCAAGAGGTATTCATGCCAAAAATAAATAAACACATGAAAGAATAAATAAGAGAAAACAAAAGCAGGTGACAAAATGATATTTATGGTATGATCCCGCTTATGTTAAAAAAGAGAAAACAATAACCTAAAGGTATGTGTTGTGTATTTCTAAATGTATTTTAAAAATTCTGGAAGGATACATGCCATACAATTAGTGATGGTTGCTTCCAGGGAGGGAAATGGGGTTTGGGAGACGTGACTTTCACTTTTTACTTATATACTTGTAGATTGTTTGAATATTTTAGAATAAGCACACACTATCTTGCTATTTAAATTTTAAAAGATAAAAGAAAAAGATTGACTCAAGACCTCAAATGACCCCAAAAGTCGGTACTAGATAAGTTGGGCTGAAGGTGAAGCTAAAAACCATGGAGGCAAATCACGAGGTCAAGACCTGGGGGTAGAGGAAGTCGGCAGAAAGCAAAATGCCAAGTGGGAAGGGGTGAGAAGGTTTACGTGGAGTGAACTGGCAGGAAGTAAAAGGGGGCTAAGACAGACCAAAGAAGCAGAGGAACATAATGGGAGGGCGAGGAAGGGGAGGAGGGAGGGGGATGGGAAGGGGAGAGGAGGAATGGGAGGAAGGGGAGGAGGGGAGGAGGAAGAGGAGGATTGGGAGAGCCAGGAAAGCACAGTGGACTGAGGATCGGACCAAGGGAGACTGACAGACAAGGCCTTCCTCTCAATCTACAGAACTGCACTGCCAACAGACGATTTGGGTTTTAATCTAGTCTGAGTCCCTCACATTGTGTCTGGAGACAGAGACTGTAACAGATGAGTGAAGCAGGCCAGATTAAGACTATGATGGCAGCTAACACAGGAACAGTAGTGCGGCGGGGAATGTGGTGAGCTGTAGAGCTCACGTCCTGATAAACTGAGCCCTGTTCCTCTGCTCCGGCCGGCGGCTGCCACGTGCAAGTGCAGACCCTGGCAGAAGACTGCTTGGGCCAGCTGGTGCAGACCAATGGAGACACACGGGCAGTCTCGACCTGGCCCACAGACTGCCAGTGGGAGATCTCTAGGGTAGAGGAAAAACCTGCAGCGTAGGGAGTGAACTTGCCCTCAGCACACAGGATCTCCCACCAAAGAGTAAATCATCATAATCCTCCTCCTCACGGCCACCATGTGTGGGCTGAGGCAGGTGAACTGGGCCTGTCCAGTCTGAGCAGTGTGTGGAATTGAGCCCCCAAACATGTACCCAAGACTGTTGAGGAACAGGTCCTTAGGGGTAACTCGCTGGTTGGTTGGCACTGCTTTCTTGCTCTCATTTTTAAATTTCTCTCTATATTTTGGAGAGTTTTAGATTTATGCCTCAGATTTCTTAAATGCAGTTAAAAATAAAAATCAACTACACGCTGTTGCCAAAACCCAAGATAGCCAAAGACACTTACAGATAGATGATTCATGCCAATGTTCTCCCATCTTCTGGGGGCTGTGCTACACAATTGCTACTTGTGTAACCTTTAGAACTCCTGCCTCCCAACACCAATCTGTGTGTGTGCGTGCGCGCGTGTGCATGCACGCATGCACACATGCACTTAAGGATTATTGGAGGGATTGTTTTATTTATTTAATATTTATTTTTTTATAAAAGTGAATCAAATTAACCTTCAGACTTCTAGTTTCTGGTCCCACATGTAAGGAGCTCAGAAGTCACCATTTTGTCCTAACAACAAGTAAAAAACAGAACAAACTGAAAATCAACAACTCTTTGTAGATCTTTCAGAAAAGCGAGGTCACAGGGCAAACTGCTACCCAAAAACTGGAGAGACAGACAGGCAGATGTGGAGAATTACAACTTACAGGAGAAGAAATCACAAGCAGAAACCTCCACGGGAACCAGCAGGAAAACCTAATGAAGTGCTGGAGGCTCAGTAGAAACAATCTGAGAGCTAAAACCTCCAAGAGTCACAAAAATTAACTGAAAGTAGATCACAATCCTAAATGTAAAACGCAAACTATAAAACCCCTGGAAGATAAGATAGGAGAAAACCTAGATGACCGTGGATTTAATGATGACTTTTTAGGTATGATACCAAAGGGACAATCCATGAAAGAAGGAATTGATACACTGGATTTCATTAAAATTAAAAATTTTCCTGTGTGAAAGAAACTGTCAAGAGAATCAAGTGACAAAACACAGACTGGGAGAAAATATTTCCCAAAGACATATCCAGTAAAGGATTATGTTATCCAAAATATACACAATACTCTTGAAACTTAATAAGAAAACAACCCAATTTAAAAAGGGCCAAAGACCTGAACAGACACCTCATCAAAAAAGATACGAAGATGGCAAATAAGCATAAGAAAAGATGTTCCATATCATATGTCATCAGGGAAATGAGATATCACTACACACCTACCAGAATGGCCAAAATCTGGAACACTGACAACAGCAAATGCTGGTGAGGATGTGGAGCAACAGGAACTCTCTCTCATTCAATGCTGATGGGAATGTGCAAAATGGTACAGCCACTTTGGAAGAGAATTTGGCAGTTTCTTACAAAGGTAAACATACTCTTACACAATCCAGCAATAATGCTTCCAGGTATTTACATAAATGAAGTGCAAATTTGCACCCACGCAAAAACCTGCACGCAGATGCTTACAGCAGCTTGTTCCTAATTGCTAAAACTTGGAAGTAACCAAGATGCCCTTGAGTAGGTGAGTGGATAAATAAACTGTGGTACATCCAGACAATAGAATATTATTCCACTGCATTAAGAAGAAATGAGCTATCAAGCCATAAAAAAACATGGAGGAAACTTCAATGCGTATTACTAAGTGAAAGAAGCCAGTCTGAAAAGGCCATATACTGTATGATTCCAACCATATGACATTCTGGAAAAGGAAAAACTATGGAGACAGTAAAAAGATCAGTGTTTGCCAGGGGTTAGGAGGTAGAAAGAGATGAACAGGCAGAGCACAGAGGATTTTTAGGGCAGTGAAACAAACTCACAGGATGTACAACACCAGGGGTGAACCCTAATGTAAACTATGGACTTTGGGTGATTAGGATGTGTCAGTAATCACTCAAATGTACCATGTTCATTGATTGTAACAAACGTGCCGCTGTGGTGCAGAATGGTGCTGGTGGGGGAGGTTGTGCATGTGTGGGTGCAGCGTGTGTACGGGAAAACGCTGTACTTGCCACTCAATTTTGCTGTGAACTTAAAACTGCTTTAAAAAAAATAAAGGTCATTGATTTTTTAAAAAAATTAACTTTGAGTCCTCAATTGTGTACACGTGTTTTCAAACACATGGAGGGCCCCAGGGCACTGCGACACCTTGATGATCCCAGAGCCCTTCCTCCTGGAAAGCCTTAGCTCGGATCCCAACCCGTAACTCACCAGGCTGTTGGCCAGTGGGCTGAAAGTCAGGTCTATTTCCCCAATTGTTTTGTTCACCTGGTGTATGGAGCCAATGAGGCACGCTGGGCGGTGAGTCTGCTAAGGGGAACGAACTCTCCGGGTGGTGGACACACACGCAACAGGGTGGGGCTTGCCTGGCGAGGATGACAGCCCTTTCTGTGCTGCCTCTCCACTTCATTATTTTCTTTGCAAACTTTCCCACCTCTTTATGCCACTACCTTAACAACTCTGTTAGGATTTGGGGAGATTTCCTCCCAGTATTTTTTACATACGTACTTTTTTACATAATTATAATCTCAGTGTATCCTTGTGTTACTACTCCGACTTCTCTTCCACTCATTATTATGAGCATTTTCCACATGGCTAAACAATCTTCATAATAATCATTTGTAAATAACATTATACTATCCCATTTAGAGGATACACCTTAATACACTTAACTGTTTCTTGGCTATTGAATATTTAAGTTGCTTACACTTTTTTGCAGGTATATATGGTGCTGTGATGCACATGGTCACATAGAGAGCTGTTTCCATATTTTATTTTTTTTTATTTTTATTATTTATTTATTTATTTATTTTGAGACAGAGTCTCGCTTTGTTGCCCGGGCTAGAGTGAGTGCTGTGGCATCAGCCTAGCTCACAGCAACCTCAAACTCCTGAGCTTAAGCGATCCTACTGCCTCAGCCTCCCAGATAGCTGGGACTACAGGCATGTGCCACCATGCCCGGCTAATTTTTTTTCTATATATATTTTAGTTGGCCAGATAATTTCTTTCTATTTTTTTTAGTAGAGAAGGGGTCTCGCTCTTGCTCAGGCTGGTCTCAAACTCCTGACCTTGAGCGATCCACCCGCCTCGGCCTCCCAGAGTGCTAGGATTACAGGCGTGAGCCACCGCGCCCGGCCAGTTTCCATATTTTAGAATATTTCTTTAAGAGAGATTTCAGGTGAGGGATGATTGGGTCAGAGAGTAAGTATCTCGACCTTGTTTATCACTGTGGAAAATCTGCTCAGTTCTATGGTCCCTCTTGTTGCCCTCTCAACATTTGCATTTCTCTCTGTCTTAGTCTCAGCTGATGGATGATACATCCTTTGTAAAAGCCCCATAATCCCATCACCTCTCATTCCCTTCACACACAGCAAGGTTCACTCTCACTTCCATTACCTTTAAGTGTTCTTACAAACTGGAGGATCCTTGAAAAATGAAGACGCCAAGAGGGGACATGACAAATTATAGAAAGTGAAATGGATCGTTAGGTGGAGATGAGTGTGGGATTAAGGAGAAAGAGGGGGCATTAGAAAGAGGCCCAGCAAAGTGAGACTCCGAAGCAGATTCAGATGGGATCACACTTTAGTTCATCTTAAGAAAGGCTCCTGAGAGGCGTGGAAGGTGAGGGTGCAGAGAGATACATGCGGACTGGCTGGCGGTAGCCTGACTTAAAGGTAAATGAGCTCTAGATGAGCGGGAAAGGCCAGGGTTACTTATCACCTGAGAGGGCTATTTGTTGGACAAGCTCTAAGGTCCTCCAGAGAGGGGGTTCTGTGACCCTGGGATACAACTCAGGGTCAGAAGTGAGATGAAGATGAATGAAGACAGGGCCAGGGAAGTAAGATGCTGGTGGAGCCTGGATGATGCCAGGAGGGGCAAACTCTGGGCCCAGGTAGAAGGGCTGGCAGGTGGGAAGAGGCAAGGACAAGGTCAACTGGAGTAAAAAAAAGAAAAAGCTGGATCTTACATTCATCTGTCTGAGGGCAGAGGGCTGAACCATGACTTATTAGTTGCTATCAATCAATAGCATCTGTAACTATAATTCTTTGGAAAGTAGAAGGGAAAGAAGGTGACAAAAAATGAGCTATTTTTCTCTTCTTCCCTCTCCTTTAACAAAGACTTCCAGTACCTCTTCCTTTTGGGCTCTTTCTGATTACATTAGTAAAAAACCTTAAGTCAAACAATCTTTCATGGTCTCAAATTCTTTTAGAAGATAGGTAGGACTTAAGTAATGGAAAAAAGTTAATGAATGTAAAAGGGATGAGCTAATAAGTAATGCATCTTATAGACTTCAGCACTGATGACATCTGTGTAGCATGACTCAAATTAGGTATCTTTGGTCTGTCAGCGACACCATTGGAAGGATACGGGGCGGATTGTCCTCTGAATCCTTCCTCACAGTCCTCTGCATTGTGTGCCAGGCACTGAAAGAGACGGCCAGGTCTTCATCCACTGGTGTCACTGGTAAGGCGGTGATGTTGATGATCTCCATCTTCCTGAAACAATTCACTGTCCAACTTCTTGTAAAGTGACAAACAAAAAATGTCCACTTTTAAAAGCCTCTCATTTTCCACGCCAATCTCTGTTCAATCAGTTTCCTGGAAGTCACAAACAGCATAGAACTAACTCAGAAAACACAAGAGGAAAAGACCAAGCACACTCACTTGTTAAGCAGGACTGATGGCGAAGCACATGTCCCATGCTTACGTGGAGAATAAAGGCTTTTGTCTGAGAAGCCCATTCTTAACTAAAGATTTCAAGGTATGCAGACTTGTTCTTTCAACCTGCTGATGCCTGCCTCTCCCCCTCTTCCACGATGACAATTGTTCTTGTTTTATTATAAAAATAAAGAAATTAGGCTGGGCGCAGTGGCTCTGGCCTGTAATCCTAGCACTCTGAGAGGCCAAGGCGGGAGGATTGCTTGAGGTCAGGAGTTCGAGACCTGCCTGAGCAAGAGACCGACCCCCGTCTCTACAAAAAATAGAAAAATTAGCTGGGTGCAATGGCATGCACCTGTACTTCCAGCTACTCAGGAGGTTGAAGCAGGAGGATCACTTGAGGCTTGAGCCCAAGAGTTTGAAGCTGCAGTGAGCTATGATCACACCACTGCACTCTAGCCTGGCCAACAGAGTGAGACCCTGTCTCATAAAAAAAAAAAAAAAAAAAAGGGAACTAGAGTGCTGAAAAGGCCACCCAGCAAGTCAGCTCCCAAACTAGAAATGAAAACAAATCTCTTTGCCTCTCTGAGCCTCAACTGTAAAAGTAAGACATTTGGATTAGGTGACCATTTCCAGCTTGCAGATGCTACGACTCCAAGATACTGGGTCCATCTCCTCAGCATGAGGCTCCTGATCTACCTGAGGCTTTCTGCTCCCTCTCAGAAAACGGGCCCCAACACTACTCTTCCTTCCTGGCTCTAGAACACTTTGGCCTGCCTGCTCTCCTGAGTCCTTGCTTATTGGCTAGGAGCCCATCACTCCATTTGTGAGCCTTTGTGTCCAGAGCCTAGTGCTATAGGTCTGGTTACAATAAAGTAAAAGACTTGGATCCTGCCCTCAAGAAACTCAAACATAATGGAAGGAGAGAGAAAAGGTTGAGTTTGGCAGAAAAATGGACTGAGGTGCCCTTTCACCATACTCTTCTTCCCTCTCTGCCATTCAAGCCTTTGCTCCACCCTTTTCTCCCCAGCCATGCGTCCTCTATGCCTGACCCACTGAACTTCCTCCTGGTCCCAGACCATGCCATGCTCCTCGTGCCTCTATGCCTTTGCACATGCTGTTCCCATTATTTGACTAAGCTCAGGTGATACATCTTTTGGAAAATCTAGAATTGTTCCAGGCCATTAGTATCATGTACCATCAGTACAAAGCCCAGGGCTCTGCTTTCATCTCTCTACTACAGGATTTATAATATTGAACTGGGATGATTTGCTTCTACATCTTTTCCCATTAGGTAAATTTCTCCTTAGGGATTAAGTGCACTCAATATTTGATTCCTTTTAGACTCACTCATCACATTTCTTTCTAGTCCAAAGAGGCCAAGTCAGCTGGATTGTAGGAAGCGCTGGCCAGGGCCCAGGTCGATACTATTTCCTGCCCACGGCTCCTGGCCATTTGCCATACAGGCAAAGAGGGAGTAAAAAGGCGGCAGGTGCATTTTAGGCCTTCCCACTTCCCTCCCGCCCACTTGCCAGCATACCTGGAAAACTGCATTACGTTCTCTGAGAAGCCAGGCTTAGGGCGACTGTGTCAAGAAGCCTCTTGCTTTGGTTTGACATCACTGCTCATGCCTAATGAGTAATGAGAGAATTGACTATCACGATTCCTAAGAAAAATGGTTAAAATACACGCTCTGTTCCCTTCAGAATTTTTCATCATATTATTTTAGGATAAGTATTCTCTGAAACATGCGAAGTTTTTACCACCAGTACTTGGGGAAGAAAAAAGAAGCTGGAAGAAAACTAGTTTCACTGAATATCTACCCTGCGGCAAGCACTGTGCTGTGTGCTCGGGGCAGATGAGTGGAAGAATAATAAACTTTCTGCCCTTATGGAGCACACATTCTGGCAGTAGAGATTTGAGTGTCCCCTTTTTAAAGTTAACATGTTTGCGCGTGTAAAAACAATGCAGACTTTAGACTCCCACAGATTTTTGTTCAGTTTGACCTTCAGTCATTCAATGACTATTTATTGAGTAACTACTGCAAGCCAGCAGCATGCTTCTACTGGGGCAGGATGGTGGGCTAAAGCAGACTTGATTCCTGCCCTAATGGGGCTTACGTGTACTGGGCGAGACAGGCAGTAATCAAACAATGACATAAATAATTATAAATTATAACTATGAATTATAACTGTCACCAATCAAACAATGACATAAATAATTATAAATTATAATTATGAATTACAACTGTCACCACTGCTTTGAAGGGAGGCACATGGCACTGAGATGATGCACTAGTGTGTTTTGACCTAGTCAAGGAGGTCAAGGAGCTGAAGGAAGAGCAAAAGTTAATTATATAAAGGGAAGGGGAAATACTGTACCATCCAAGCAGAAGGGAGTAAGGTTGGAAAGGTAGGAAGAGGCTACACCTGTGCTGTCCATCGCAGTAGCCACTAGCCACGTGTGACAATTGAGCCCCTGGAATTTGGTTAGTGTGACTGAAGAAGTAAAATTTTAACTTTAATTAAAAACTGGAGGAGTGTAAATTTAAAAATACTGAATATATGTTGAAATAATAATATTTTGGACATATAGAGTTAAAATATTCAAATTAATTTCAGTTTTGTTTTGTTTTGACTTTCAAAAATGCGGCTACTAGAAGATTCTAAATTACATATGTGGCCTCCTTTATGTTTCTACTGGACGGTGCTGGGCTACACCGTGCAGATTACTTTCTAGGACATGGAAATCTTCACTCTCTAGTGCATAGTGTCGTTGGAAAGAGAATTGCTCTTGGAGCGGGAGTCCCTTGGGTCCTGTCCCTGATTGGATGGATGACCTGGGACACTCATTAGGCAGCCAGCAAATACCCCTCGAATGGGCTGAGTGTCTTCATTTATCAAACGGAACCAATAATACACGCTGCTAGGACTTGAGGAGATCTGGAGCTGATTCTCCAGTTCTCTGCCCCTTGCTCACTGTGCGACCTTGAAACAGTCCTGGGTCTCTTTCCCTTGCGTGCAGAAGCCGGCTGCGAGTCAGGGGTGGTGAGGGGCAGCCCTACCCTGAGCCCGCGCGCTGCTGGAGGCGGTCATTGCCCGTCTGTCCGTCTGTCTTACCTGAAAGCATCGGCGGAATTTGACGAACCCGGGGCCAGTTCCACCACGGGTCCCTCAGGGGACCCCGCAAAGTTCTGGATGGGCACCCGACACTCGTTGCCCCACATCCACCAGGAAGGGCGCCCTTTGCTTTGTGGTCGGGGAGGAGGAGGAGGGGAGTCGGGGACAGGCCCATTTTGCTACTGTGAGTCCAGGAGTTCTCCAGGCAACGCTGGGCGCGGTCACCACTTTCCCCTTTCCCATAACAAAGGAAGCGTCGCGAGCCAACGGGGTGTCTCCAGGACGCCGTTACCACGGTGACCGCCGCCGCTGTGGGCCTGGGGACCAGACCAATGTGTTCATGCGGAGGGTGCAGGTCCTCGTCCTGGCCTATAACGTGAGGCATGTGAATGTCCTCAGAAGACATTTCCATTGTATGAGGTTTGTAATACGCAGAGGGGAGTTCCTCAGCGTTAACGGTCCTTTGCGCAGGCTCGTGTTGGGGACCCCGCCACACCGGGTTCCCCCTCTGTCCTCGGTGGCAGAGGCCGGGGCGGGGCTGCGCGTGCGCGCAGCGGGCGGGTGGCGGGGGCCGGCGAGCCGCGGTCGCGGCGGGTCACCCGGACCTCGGTAGGGTCCTCAGTGGGGGTCTCGAGTGCGCTTGGACCCCAGCTTCTGGGACGCGTCAGGTACGTCTCCGAGTCTGGTGTGGCCGGGCAGCGAGGCCTGGGCTCACCTGAGGGCCCGAGGAGGGGGACGCCCGGGCCTCCCCCGGAGAGAGGCGGCAGGAGGGCGCCGCGACGCGGGCGGAGGCCGGTCCATCCGAGGCGCGTCGCCGCCCTCCTCTGAGGGGGTTTTTGCGATTGTAAATTGGGGCGGTAATTCCTCCCCGTAAATCCGCCGTGAAGGTGGTTAAATGAGATCGTGAGTGTGAACGTTTGTGCACAACCGTTACCTGAGTCCTACCGCCCTGGTGGCCGTGAACCTGCGAGACATGTACTTGGCTGGCTCTTTACTCTTTGGGGGACACGTATCCCTTTGAGAATCTGATGAAAGCCAGAGATTACTCCCTTACCTTCTTGTTAGAATTAAAATAAGAGAATGTGTTTTATGTCCCGTTGCAAACGGAAAAGCTTTGCACATGATTAGTAATGGGTATCGTTATCTGTAGATGGGGACACCCTTGATCTACTTCGCAGGGTCGTCGTGGGGATCCAATGCTACTGCTTTTTATAAACACTAAAGAATTATGACGTCCGGTGAGCTGGGTACCATAATTATTCCTGATTTTAAATAAAGAAGCCGAGGCCCAGGGGGATAAATGCTGGGGTCCCACTGGGGGTGAGCCGCAGAGTGATGGTTGGGAACCAAGCACTCTCCCTTCGCTGGGCCCTCTCCCCCAGGGAGTTTCACTAGAAAGAAGGCTGCCTTGGGCCAAGGGGACAGCTTGTATCTCAGGCCCACACGGATGCCCCACAACACCCCAGGATCTCAGCCAGAGTTGTTTGTAGATTATTAGATCTGACTTAAAAGGAATCTAATCCAGACCTTTCCTCATCTGTAATATGTGGAAGACAGTTATTGGCTTACAAGAGTTATGAGAATTAGTGAGGTCATGAGTGAGGTGCCCCCTCGTTAAACCTGGAGAAATAAACAACTTGGCCAAGGTTTAGCAAGCAACTAAGGGACAGAGCAGGCCTGGAACCTGATCTGTTGCGTTCAGGTGATGTGCTCAGGCATAGTGCTTTTAGCACAGCGGGGGGACTTGGCAAGAACAACTTGGCTTATTTTTCCCTCTTCAGATGTCTTTAGATGGTTGGTGTACTAGGGGCTGCTTAACTGTGTTTTATTCATAAGTAATACATGAATATATTCTCAGTGTGATAACTCATTAAATCCAGAGTATATTCCTTTACTATAATTTTATATTATATTGTACCACATGAAATTGCCACTATTGAGCATTCTTTAACCTATAAAATGGCAATTTCATTCAAGTCAATCATCCTACTTCTCTTCCCAGATTTAACTACTGGGAGCAGTTTGGTGTATCCTTGCAGATCTTTTTCTGGGTTTTTTGTTTGTTTTTTATACATGCATATATTCTTGCTTTTATTTTTATTTTGTCTTCTCATACAAGATTATATTATATACATTGTTCTTCAACTTGCTTTCTAAGTGTTAAAGTGTGTTGGAGGTTTTTCAGGTCAGTCCATACACAGCTATCTCACTGTCCTTAATTGCTATTTACTATTTTGTTATACGAATGTGCCACAATTTATTTGGCTACATCAATAATTGGTAGACATTTTGGATTGTTTCTTTTTCTTCACTGTTATCAACAATAGAGAATATTTGTTTATGTCCAAGTCTTTCTGAAGGGTAAAATTTTAGAAGTAGATATGCTGTCCCAAAAGCATGCATATTTAAAATTTTTTTTTTTTTTTTTTGAGACAGAGTCTCACTCTGTTGCCGGGGCTAGAGTGAGTGCCGTGGCGTCAGTCTAGCTCACAGCAACCTCAAACTCCTGGGCTTAAGCGATCCTACTGCCTCAGCCTCCCGAGTAGCTGGGACTACAGGCATGCGCCACCATGCCCGGCTAATTTTTTGTATATATATATTTTAGTTGTCCATATAATTTCTTTCTATTTTTAGTAGAGACGGGGTCTCGCTCTTGCTCAGGCTGGTCTCGAACTCCTGACCTCGAGCGATCCACCCGCCTCGGCCTCCCAGAGTGCTAGGATTACAGGCGTGAGCCACCGCGCCTGGCCGCATATTTAAAATTTTACCAGGTTTTGCCCAATTGCCCTCAAAAGAATTATAGCATCTTATGTTTCCACCAATAGTAAATGAAAGTCTTTTTCTTCACACCCTCACCAGCAATGGGCAGTATTCATTCATCTTTTTAATTTTTAATTTTTGCCAGTATGATAGATGAAAATTTATCCTTTCATGATGTGCTGCACATGTTACTATTTTTCTCTCTCATGTGTTATTAATATAAGGATAATTTTATATATATATATATATATATACACACACACACACACACACACACCCCTTTAGCTAACTGACCGTGGCTGTGCACCTTGGGAAAATTGGTTAGTTTCTATAAGCCCTAGTTTTCTTATCTCTAATATGGATAGGAAAATACCTACCTCTCAGGGTTGCTGCAAGGAATGAAAAAATATATGAAGTGCCCAGCATTGGGCCTGACCCATAGTGGATACACAGGAAGTGATACTAGTTAGTTTTTGTTAGTTAGATATGTTTTGTGCCCTTTTCTTCTTTAAGGTCTTTCCTCCTGGACATTCCTCATATTTTATTCTTGTTCTGCCCTCTGCAGACATAAGATTAATGCTTTCTCCTCTTCCAGTCTCTTTTCTCCAGCAGAAACAATACCAGGGCCCTCCAGCGTCCAACTGTTTTGGACAGTGGCATAGTTTCAACCCCCATCAACCTCGTGGTCCATACCCCTGTCCCCTCCACTACTAAATTGGGTGGGTGCATTCTGGTTTGTCCAAGTCCTAAAGTATTGTGCCCAGGCCCAAATGCTATCCCCTAGGTTGCTGGTTTACAGTTGTTTTTATTTTTATTTATTTATTTATACAGGCCAGAAGTGCTATATACAATTGTTTTTTTTTTTTTTTTTTTTTTTATTTTATTTTTTTTTTGAGACAGAGTCTCACTTTGTTGCCCAGGCTAGAGTGAGTGCCGTGGCGTCAGCCTGGCTCACAGCAACCTCAAACTCCTGAGCTCAAGCGATCCTCCTGCCTCAGCCTCCCGAGTAGCTGGGACTACAGGCATGCGCCACTATGCCCGGCTAATTTTTCTATATATATATATTTAGTTGTCCATATAATTTCTTTCTATTTTTAGTAGAGACGGGGTCTCGCTCTTGCTCAGGCTGGTCTCGAACTCCTGACCTTGAGCGATCCACCCGCCTCGGCCTCCCAAAGTGCTAGGATTACAGGCGTGAGCCACCGCGCCCGGCCTACAATTGTTTTTAATTACAAACATCTACCAGTAAAACTGTCATGACCACACACCCCAAAATCTTTATTTTTATTTATTTATTTATAAATCATATATACATATATTTCTGTATTGTATATTATGAAACTTCCAAAGAGGTTTCTAAACTTTTATCATAAATTTAGTGAAATTAATTTCTACCTTGATGAAAACAGCATAGTAGTTTTCATGTTCTTATTGGATGCACATCTTGCTGATTGTAATGATTTCTACTGTGAGTTATCTTTTAATGATAGTTGATATAAAACCTTGTTTTAAATAGTCTTGAAAAGACCCCCTTTGACTTTTTTGGCCAATTTCTTTATTTTTATTTCACAATGTGGTGAAGGAAGACTTTATACCTAGGGGGAGGAAAAATGAGAGTTCTGCTTTTTCTTGTTTACTTGTGCTTTTATTGTTGTTAGGAGTCTACAGTTTCTCAGAAGGAATATTTTTAAGCTACTTGTGTGCTATAAGTTAAAATTGAGTAATATACAGGAAAACATGAACCCTAGTCCATGTCTCACACCATATACAAAAATTAATTCCAGATGAATTATGAACCCAAATGTGACAGGTAAAACAATAAAACTACCAGAAGTTAACATAAAATAAATCATCATGACCTTGGGGCAGGCAAAAATTTTTAAATGTGACACAAAACACTAATCATTAAAAAAAATAATAAATTGGGTTTCATTAAAATTAAGAACTTCATTGATCAAAAGAAACCAATAAGGGGCCAGGCACAGTGACTTATGCCTATAATCCCATCACTCTGGGAGCCCGAGGCCGGAGGATTGCCTGAGGCCAAGAGTTCAAGATCAGCCTGGGCAATAAAGCAAGACCTTGTCTCTTCAAAAAATTTAAAAATTAGCTGGGCACAGTGGCACACACCTGTAGTCCCAGCTACTTGGGAGGCTAAGGCAGGAAGATTGGCTTGAGCCCAGGAGTTCTGGGCTGCAGTGAGCTATGATTGATTGTACCACTGCACTCCAGGTTAGGTGACAAAGTGAGACCCTGTTTCCAAGAAAAAAAAAAAAACTCAAAAGAAACCAATAAGCAAAAAAAGAAAAAAAAAAAGAAGATTGGGAGAAGATATTTTCAGTACTGTACATATATGTTACAAAGGACTTGTATCCAGCAGTATATAAAAAACCCTTACAAATCAATAAGAAAATGACAGACAACCCATTAGAAAAATGGCAAAAGACTTAAGTAAGCATGTCACAAAAGAGAATATCCATATATGTCTAAGGAGTAAAGGAGTATATGAAAAGGTGCTCAATTTAATTAGTTACTGAGAAAAAGCAATTTAAACAATGCAATACTACTGCATGCCTGCCAGAATGGGTAAAATGAAAAAGAGAAAATTCCAGATATTGACAAAGATCTCTTGTACACTGCAGGTAGGAGTATAAACTGGTACAAGCACTTTGGAAAACCATTTGACAATATCTATTAAAGCTAAATATATGAATACTCTATGAATCAATAATTTTACCACTAAGTGTGGAACTAGAAAAGTATACATATGTGTACAGAAATCCATGTCCAAGCATATTCTTAGCAGCACTATTTTTGATAGTCAAAAACTAGAAACAGTTCAAATGTTCATTATCTGTAGACAAATGAATTTTGATGTGTTCACACAGTGGAATATTATATAGCAACAAACTACAACTACACACAACAACATGGATAAATCTCACAAACATGATGTTGAATATAAGAAGCCAGGCGCAAAACAGGCCACACCATATGAGTCCATGTATGTAAAGTTGTTGGATGAGGCTTATGGGATGCTGAAATGTTCTGTATCCTGATCTGAAGGTGGTTGTGCGTGTGTGTGTGTGTGTGTGTGTGTGTAGTTAAAACTCACCAAGCCTTACACTGATGCTTTGTAGACTTTTCTGTATTTATATCATCTTTAAATAAAAAGTTTGCCTCTCCCTACTTTTCCTCTCCCCAAAATCTGGGTGATATCAGTAAATCTGCTTAACTAGGCCTATGAGAATTGTAATAAGTTACAATATGCTGAATGCAAATGTGCAGGGTCAAGGTGCCATTGTCACTTCTGCCATGTTGCGAACCTACTCCTTTGTCAGGACACCTCACCTCCCATACAGGACAGGTGACCTTTTGACATATGGACCAAGTGAGGGTCACTATTATCAATCTGGAAGTGAACTATACGTATAGCTTTATTTCTTTAAAATCGAGTATATGCAGAGGCTGTTGCTCCAAGTGTGATTCTTACCAGTGTACAGGAATAAGTAGAGATTGCATGCCTTGCTCTAGACTGTAAAGCTGGTGATGCCAACTTATGACAAACTTACCTGTTAACACAAACTGTAGGGCCACACAGACCTGGGTTCAAATACTGACTCCCACTTAGGACCTTAATCTTTCTAAACCTCATCTGTCAAATGGAGAGAATAAGGGGAGCTAGTCAGAGGGTGGTTGTAAGAGTTAAATGAGATAGCGCGTGCAAAGATCTTAGCACATCGTGAGCATTCAACACATGGGAGGTTTTTACCAGGTGTCTTAATCTGTTTTCTGCTGCTATAACAGAATACCACAGACTGGGTAATTTATAAAGAAGAAGTTTAATTGGCCTGTGGTTCTGGAGGCTGGGAAGTTCAAGAGCATGGCACTGGTATTTGGTGAGGGTCATCCGTGGCAGAAGGCATCACATGGCGAGTGTGTGCATGAGACAGAGGGAATGGCTGCCGAACTTATCCTTTTATCGAGAGCCCACTCCCGAGTAACTAATGTACTCCCATGATAATGGCATTAATCCATTCACGGAGCTCTCATGGCCCAATCACCCCTTAAAGCTCCCACCTTTTAATAGCATTTACAATGGCAATTAAATTTCAACACGAGTTTTGGCAGGCACATTTAAACCATAGCACCAGGATCGTTAATAGCAACATGATAAAATATGTTTTCATAATTTGAGGACAATGGCATAAAGTCACTGATCCAACTATTTGTACCTCTGACTTTTCTGACCCTAGGAGAAGGGAGCATTGGCCTTTCCTTCATTAGGCCAAAGATGCCTCTTTTTGGGAATACATTCAGTCCGAAAAAGACGCCTCCTCGGAAGTCTGCTTCTCTCTCCAACCTGCATTCCGTGAGTGTCAGTACCGGGCTCAGCCTGGTGTGAGTGTGACGAGTGCCACGCCTGGTCTCTGAGTGGAAAGTGTGCTCCTCCAGAGGCATTGTCATAGGAGGGCGTCCTTTCAATTCATGTCCTTGCTATTGCTAAGAGCATTTTGGAACTCCTATATAGGAATTATTGTCAGAGCTTATCCAAGAACCTAAGAAGACAATCAATTTCATTATGATTTTTGGCTCCAAAGAATATTATCCAATTTGATGTCCACTTTATTCCCAAGACTTGGCCAGCAATTGATTTTAGTCATGTTTAAGAATCAAATTCATTTTCAAAGGATGATGGTTTGCCACCATTTATGGCATTCAAATGGATATGTCACAGCTCCTAAAACAGTTGAGATGTTCTAAAAATTTGGGGAGCAATGATAATAGCATTAGAATAAATGATAACTTTCCAAAGCAACTTACTACCCACTTGAATGGATAAGCTCTATGAATTTAAAAAATTATATTACATAAAGTCAGAACACATGGAAATCACTTTCTGTTCCCAGCTGTGAGATGCCTCCCCTCCATCCACGACAGACCCCATATACACAATCACCCTCACTTTTTTGCTGGTCTTCTGAGCATCTGTGACCAAATACTGGGTTCTAATCTCTACCGTAATCCTATTAGCTGTTGCTGGCTGTCACACACCAAAAAGTGAGGTACCCTGGATTCTCTATCTGACCTTTTCCTGCAGAGCTGGTCCTCCACAGGTGAGTAGGGTAGAACAGCCAGGCTGTTAGGCTGAGCATTAAGCCCAGCTTTTGGGTCATGGGGTCCATTGTCCCAGTCCCCAGTTAAACTCGTGGTGGGGGAGCCCCACTGTGGCCAGGGCTGGGTGTCCTGTGCAGCAGGCCAGCAGAGGCCCAGGGTCCCAGTTTCTGGGGCTCTCAGGCCTTGAGGCTCCCTTTCCTCCCTGCCATGTGTCAAATGAGTAAACAATATTTGATAGCACAACAAAGTGACTATAGTCAACAATATGTTATGGAATACTTTAAAATAACTAAAAGAGTAGAATTGGAATGTTCCTAACACAAAGAAATGATAAATGCTTGAGGCGATGGATACCCCAGGTACCCTGATTGGATTATTACACACTGTATGCCTGTATCAAGGTAACACATGTACCCCATGTGTTTATACAACTATTATGTACCCATAATAATTAAAAATTAAAATTAAAAAAATGCAGATGCACCTGGCAGTCTCTCTGGACAGCCTCTCTGAACCCCACGGCGTTAAGAGCAGCAGCATGCTTACATGACATCTGTCTCTGACTGTGACATGGAGTCAGTCCTCTTTGCAGTGTTTTACACATGCTGACAGGCATGAGAAGCTGTGGTAGGGACGAAGTCCCCCATTATTACAGGATAATGTCCCAGTTACTGACAGTGGCACAAAAGGCCTGTCACAGCGTTGTCCCAGCTCTCCTTCCTGCCTGTACCCTCTACACACCTTATGCTACAGCCACCCAAGCTTCATGTGAGCCTCCTTTGTACATGCTATTCCCTCTGTCTAGAATGTTCTTCCCTGTTCATTAATTCGAGAGCTATTAATTGATAACTCTCTGTGTGCCAGGCACTCTTCTAAACACTGGGTATACGGAAGCAGATTAAGGCAAGGACAGGAAAAATCACATCTCTGCTTTCATGGAGCAAATATTTTAACAGGGAAGGGTACAGAAAATAAGTTTATATCAGATGGTGATAAGTGCTGTGGAGCAAAACGAAGTGTAGGCTTGGGGTAGGGAATGGCCGGGTGGTGGGAATGGGGTTGTCATTTTAAATAGGAAGGTCAAGGGAGCCCTGAGAAAGGGACACTTAGGCACATACCTGAAGGACTCCCCCTGTCCAGCTGCTCTTGAGGCAGAGCTAGTCATAGTGATCACTGAATACCCAGCACCTAGTCCTGACTCAGGGTGGGTGCTCAGTGAGTTGTATATGAACATATAAACTGTACTGTCACACATTAATAAGCAAGTGCTACTACTAATTGCTTGTTAGAATTTTATGCCTTTTCCATGACACAGGTAGCTTCATATTAAGCAAGTGATACCTTAGGGGCTTATGACATTGAAAAGGGATTTTTCATTTTATTAAAAATTTACAGTGGGATTCCTTAAACTGTTAAGTGTCTAGTAGATAACAAAATAATTCAATTTACAAATTTCAGCATATATAGCTTTTTAGGAAAACATCTAATGTATAAAGCATCTAATGTACATTTATTCTCTCTTGTAATTTAAAAATTTTTTGTACATTATTTGATTTTCTGGCCTTTTAAAAAATCATTAAAGCTGCCCGGTAATGATTACAGAAAAGAAATGAGTTGTTGGGGTCACAGAGTTAGTGGAAGAGGAGCTGGGACCAGGTTCCATACTCTGCGGCCTGCTGAAGCTGTCACACGGTGTCTCGCCCACAGTTGGATCGTTCAACCCGGGAGGTGGAGCTGGGCCTTGACTACGGAACCCCCACTATGAACCTGACAGGGCAAAGCCTGAAGTTTGAAAATGGCCAGTGGATAGCAGGTGGGCTGCATTTCCTACCGTTCTGTCAAACAAGATTCTAGAAGGAAACCCCTTTCTACTGGTTTAACCACTGGTTCTGTCCTTCCCCCAGAGATGGGGATTAGTGGCGGTGTGGACCGGAGGGAGGCTCAGCGCCTTCGCAGGCGGAACCAGCAGTTGGAAGAAGAGAACAATCTCCTGCGGCTGAAAGTGGACATCCTGCTAGACATGGTGAGGCAGGTGATGGGGACGGGATGCTCAGGTTCTCCTTCTGGGTGGCTCCACCTCGAGTCATTTAATCCAACAGGCATCTCCTCAATGCCAGTGTGCCCAGGTACATTGCTTTGTGTGCACAGACACACACAAAAGAGACACAGTCCCTACCCCTCAAGGGCTCACAGTCTAGAGGGGGAGATGGACAATCAACATGATTACAGTGCCTGTGGCAAGGGCAAAAGTTGGAGTCTGTGCAGGGTCTGGCATAGAGGGAGAGAGAGAGAGAGAGAAGTTAATCTTGTCAAGTCAGGAGAGCTTCACAGAGGAAGGGATATTTGAGCTGAACACATAAGAATAATAGCAGGAACTGAGGTTGGGACGAAGACATTCCAGGAAAAGGGAACAGCCTGCTCATTGCTTGGAGGTGTCACATACCAAGTGGGCCTCAATCAGTAGCCGGCACAGACCTGCTGAGGGGCCACCACTGCGTTAGCGCCAGTTGTCCGCTGTTAAGAACCAGCAGCACGTTGTGTCTAGAGAGCACGTGAAGGAGGATCGAGAGAAGGCACACGCTGAGGGTGTAAGAGTGGAACAGCCTGGGTTTCTTGCCCAGACGCTCCACTGGCCAGCCGCTCTGTGGCTTAGTCTCTTCAGCAATGAAATGGGCATAATATAGTAGTAGTATCTAACTCGTAGTGCGTTAGTGCAAGGAAAGCACCTGGCAGAGTGCATCACTCGGGAAGTGTAGCCCTTATTTCCCAGAAAGCTGACCCGTACTTTACAGAGCTGGTGTCTCTCTGTCCCTATCGTGAGTGTCTCCCACCTTCTACTCTAAAGTTCATTAAAAGATCCTGATGAGGAGAGTGGCATTTTTTTCAAGCATTTTTTTCCCTAAATTGCCATTATGTGAGCTACAAAAGCAACTTAATCTCTAATCCCTTACCCTTAGAGTCACCAATATCTGTCTTTTTCATCCTTTGAGGCCTGCTGTCCTTCATGCAAGGAGTGCCATGCCATCATAGGTGACAGATTGTTGACAGAGTGGATTGTGAATATTCTCCAAGTACTTGTGGTCCTGGGTTGTCTCATCAGGGTTCCCACCGTGGGGGCAGCAGTGTCAGAGAAATGCAGGGGCTCTTCTTCAGTGCATAGGGCTGGCCTTGACACCCAGAGCATAGCCCAGAAATGCCATTCCTAACAGCCTGCTGCTTTACTTTCAGCTTTCAGAGACCACTGCTGAATCCCACCTAATGGAGAAGGAACTGGATGAACTGAAGAGTGTCAGCCGGAGGAGAAAATGAAGGCCTCAGAGACTGTTGTTAGGAGAGCAGGGAGAAAGCCACTGGTCGGGGAAGGATAGCGTGTAGCTGAGCAGATTTTTTTTTTTCTTTTTCTTTTTTTTTTTTTTAGCCAAACTAGTATATTGGGACATGTGAGAGAGTATCAGATAGTGGAGCCAACAGGCACTGGCACCCTGGGCTGGCCGTAGGAAGGTGACAAGTCATGGAGGATACTAAGATTCCAGGCCAGAGCAATGCATGGCCTCGGGACACCAGGCTGTAAACCAGGCCTCAGGGAAGCCCTGGGCGATGGTAAGCCCTTTGATGCTCTCTACACACATAGGCAGACAAGTGCACGTGGCCCAGAATCACCCTCTTGGACAGGCACTGTTGGGAGCAGCAGCTGGAGTTCATCGTCTCATCCCCTTACGCTGGTATCTGTGGTGTGGCACCAGCTCTACAGAGCCGTGTATCAGGGGGTCTCAGAACCAATAGTGTCTCTCTTGGTTCTCTGCCCCTCCGGTGACTTTCTCCCTGCCTTTGAAGAATACTTGCTCCCCTAATCCAGCACCTCCTTTGGCTTCAGCCTTCCATGGCAACACTATATTTTTGTGCTACTTTCCTCTTTACACTACTTTTTTTATTAAATGATGTTAAATAATCTCTCTGTGGCCAAAATGACTGAAAAAAGCAGCATGAGTTCCTCAAGAAGTAAATGGAGCATGGAGTCTAAGTTTCTATTGCTCCATCAAAACACAGAACTTTTAGTGTGGGGGGAAATGTCACTCTTGCAGGAGAGCATTCCAGCCTTCCTGGGCACTGACAAAACCCAACCTGAAACAGAAACAGTCTCTTTCTGCTCTAATTCCCCTGCCTTCCTGCTTCAGGTAGTTGGGACTAGCCAGGACCTGTCAGGGACCTAGTGGTTGGTATGGGAATTTGTGCCTGAGTCAGCGTGAGCTGGACTTCTCTGGCTGGGAACCCAGCTTCTGAAGTCAAGCAGGAGGGCACTAAGGGTGGGGGCATATTTGGATGTCACAGTGATACGGATCTCCCCGCCACCACTGGCACCTTAAGGGGCTAGGGCCAGGGACCCTAAACATCCTGCAGTAGGTAGTTCTGCAGTGAAGGACTTTTGGGTGAGCAAGGAAGCCAGCCATTGTGGAATGTGAGCAGAGGAATGCTATGATCCAACTGGCTTTTGGGAAGGAGGGCAAGGCTGGGTCCAGGGAGACGGCAGGAGAGGAGGTGAAGCAGCCAGATTCGAGATGGGACTTGTACGTGGAGCCCAGCAGTGTTTGCTGATGGTTTCAGGGTTTGAGACAATTCAAGAATAATCCTGTTTAAAGTCTCCAGGAGAAAAGGGGGGGAAAAGCACCCATATCTCACCTCCCTAACCCCATTTCCTTCAGGGAAGTTTTGTTCTGTTTTTCCTTTGAGCTACCATGTATTTTCAGCTACCGTTTAGTCAGATACATCCTTCAGGTTCTGGCTAAAATTCTTCCTCCTCAATGCCTTAACCAAATCTACCACGGGAGTACCCAAGTAAACGGTGCTGTCTCCTTGACATTATCTCTTATAATCACCACAACAATTTTGTGAATTTTCGTGCTGAGTGTTGGATTAGGGAAGGACTGTCACTGAAGAGCAGAAATAGAAAGTTGTGTGGGCGTGAGGGAGTGAGCGCAGGATTAGAGGCAATAATCAGGAAATCTTCCACTTTGGGTCGTGGCAAGGGGACCACTCTGCACAATGGTACAGGTACGGGTGAAGGGGCATCTTTTTAATGGGAAGGTTTTACAGTTTTTATAAGATTTTCAAAGGGAGCCATATGCCCTCCCCCAATTAAGAACTGCTGTAGCACCAGTTTTAAATTCTGCCAGGACTGAAACAGGCAGGTGGAAATCTTCGACTTAGGGACTGGGAATGGAGGAGCTCGGAGCCAAGGGATCTAGGGCACCCCTCCCCCATCCAACGGCAGAGTTACTGTGGCTCCCGGCATGGGGCATCAGCCACTCACTTGCTAGCACCCTAACTTGTCCCCTTGTCCACTGACGTGACCTCTGGCCTGGCATCAGTCTTACCATATGTCATCTTTGCTGTTGGCCATTTCTCCTTGAAAACTTCAGTGATGCCACACTCCCCTGGTTTCCCTTCTCCCCTGACCTTTAAATGTCTGATTCCACAGGGCTGTGTTCTATGCCTTCTGTTCTCATTCTGCCTTTTCTAGCTCATCTCATCTACTTCCAAACTTTTGAATACTCTGCATGGCATGATTCTCAAGATTTTCTCTTATCTCTTGGCAATTTTATAATTATTGAGAGAGTTCTTTTAGCCTTAAACATAGTTTTTTTTTTTTTTTAAGTCATGTATTGTTCTAATAAGCAAAATTAATTGGTTTTCCTAAAACTTCTTCACATTAGCATTGTGAATTATAATCCTTTCCACTTGGGGTCATCAGTGTCTGAGCTATCAACCTAAGATCGCCCTCTTTACCTTCAGTGGTGTTGGTCTTCTTGCATTTCTTTAGAGAACCCACAAAAGAACTAAAAGACATTGGCACCGGCTCTTAAGCTGCCCTCAAATTTATACAGAGCTAGTCTACTTAAAAAAAAACTTTTTAACACATGCAAAAAGCATAATTCATAAGTGTACAGTTTGATGAATTAGCCAAAATGAATGTACCCATGTACGTACCACCTGGGTCAAGAAACAGAACCTTACAGCATGCAGAAGCCACTCTCCTGTCCCTTTCCAAAAATCGCTCCCCCTTCCTCCTCAAACGGAATCACTATCCTGACTTCTCACTATAGATTGTTTTGCTTGTTTTTGAACTTTATATAATGGAATCATACAGTAGGTAAAGTTTTGTGACAGGAAAACTTTCTTATAGTCAGAGCTGCCCTGTCCAAAGCTGGAAAGGCCTGAAGACTGTATCAGGAGGAACTGTGAGCCCTCCTGCCCCACTGAAGCCTGTAAGCATAGGACAGAGACTCACTACCACAATGTCATGCATTAGGTAAGGATGTGAACTGCCTAATCCTGGGAGTCTCTGATTCCAGGGTCAGTTGGTTAAAAGTGTTTATCAAATTACCCTTGTATTAATAACTTGTGGGGCATGTTATAGAAAGCGTTTACATCCACCATATAGGCAAAAAATGAAAATATGGATAAACCCAATGCTGGGGAGAGTGCGGTGGAAGAGGATACTTCCATTTACTGTACTATTTTGAAAGTATGTCATTCTTTGGAGGGCAATTAGCTAAAACCTAGCAAAATTTTACAGGGGCATGCTTTCTGACCAGCACAGCCACTTATAGAAATCCAGTCTCTAGAAATGCTTGCAGCAACCTGATACTGTGCCTCCATTTCCTCATTTCTAAAATGGGGATAGCAGTGCCTACTTCAATGGGGTCGTTGTTGAGATTAAATGAGTACACACCACACAGAACTGCACACACACCCACACCAGTATTAACTCTTACCTTTGTTTTAGTACATTGGGATGGTTTACTTGATGTTTTCCCAAAATACCAGTTGCTAATTTATTCCTACCAAATAATACACCCCCCTGGAAAATGACCCCAGGGAAGCTTGCTAAAATGCAGGTTTCCGGGCCCGCCCTAAACTCCCTGAACAGAATTACTGCGGAAGCGCCCCTCTGCCCTGGCAACTTTCCCTGCTGTTTCTTAGGCCCACTGCAGTCCAGACGCCCAGGGAAGACGAGAGAAGACGCTGCAGGGGTGCGGCCGCGGCCGGACAGGCTGGAGGCAGTTGGAGGACCTGCGGGCCAGAGGGCGCCACTGTCTCCGGCCCTTCGTGTCTCGCCTCCCGGAAGGGCGGCTCTGTCCGCCGGTAGGCAGCGCTCGCCTGCTCTCTTCCGCTTCCGGTGTCCGTCTACGACCATGGCTGCTGCCGCCGTTGCCGCTGGAGCTGGGGAACCCTTGTCCCCGGACGAATTGCTCCCGAAAGGCGACGTGGAGAAGACTGAAGAGGAGCTGGAAGAGGACGACGACGACGAGGTGCTAGGGCCCTGCGGGGTGCAGGGCGGGGAGCGGGCCCGCGGGTGTGGGCTCTGCGCGCTCCGCGTGCTGCGAGATCGGGGCAAAGGCGGCTCTCCGGGAGGCGGGGTTGGGGCCCCGCTGGGCCCGGGGGTGCCCTAGCTCCAGGGGAGGGGTCGGCGTCTCCCGGCGCCGAAGCGGGGCCAGGAGTGAATGCCGCTGCTTCTGCCAAGACCTGCTCCTCTTCCACGACAGCTAGATGAGACCTTGTCGGAGAGACTCTGGGGTCTGACGGAGATGTTCCCGGAGAGGGTCCGGTCCGCGGCCGGAGCCACTTTTGATCTCTCCCTCTTTGTGGCTCAAAAAATGTACAGGTAAGGAGCGAGGGTAAAGACACTGGGAATGTACATGGGGTGACTGGTACTGTGAAAAAACACGGGTTTATGAACAGCAGACCTGAGTTCGAGTGACCTTGGGCTGGTTGTGCCCTAACCTTTCTGAATTTCCATTTCTTCTTCTGTAAAATGGGGGTTCCACCTGGCAGGATCGTTGTGGGGATCATTTCAGATCATCTGAGCTGATGAATGTGTAAGCTGCTTTGTAAGAACTCAGGAGAATGCTGAGTTCTGCTATCACTAGATTATACAGCTACCAGTACTGCTCCTCCTATTTTAGGAGTTTGGTGCAAGAAGTGGGTAGTATATGTTTATCAAAAACACTGGCGTACATAGTGTGAGAGGTTTGGTTACTGGTTCTTTCTTGCCTGATTTTGTTTGCATCTCTCTGTGCTCACCCTCCCTCTGCAGGTTTTCCAGAGCAGCCTTGTGGATTGGGACCACTTCCTTTATGATCCTGGTTCTTCCTGTTGTCTTTGAGACTGAGAAGTTGCAAATGGAGCAACAGCAGCAACTGCAGCAGCGGCAGGTAAGCCCAGACCCTGGGGGTTTTTTGCCTTTGGTGGAGACTTGAGTTAGACCAGTGGCTGACATGTGGGTAGGGATTGGGATCAGGACTGTGCTCTCAGCATTGTTTTTGTAGACCTTGTCTGACCCATCAGGTATGAAAATGAGATTCTTGGGCCCGTACAATACCTTACACTCCTCCTTTTCTTTTCCAGATACTTCTAGGGCCTAACACAGGGCTGTCCGGAGGAATGCCAGGGGCTCTACCTTCACTTCCTGGGAAGATCTAGATTGTTTCTGCTATATTTGAGCTGTCTTGGTGGGAGAAATTTGAAATTCAGTAGTATCTGAACTGCTATTACTTGGATTTTTTTTTTTTTTTTTAACTTTGGCACATTGATCTGTCTAAACCTGGGGGTGGGGAGATTCTCCCCACATTGTCTCACAGAAAGTCTGTCAGCTTGCATCTGTGCCCTCCACACTATTCTGACTTATTTCTTCTGTCCTCACTCTGATACCAGAGTGCAACCATGCAAGTGGTTATTCCAGCTCTGGCCACTCACCCCTTTCACTGAACTGCTCCTAACTGCAAGATCTCACTATCCCATTGCGGGGTAGGAACTGATGCCAGTGGGAGGGATGTATCCCTGACCATTAACGACATTTTTTTTTTCTTTTAAAGAATGGCAGTGTCAGGGAGGGACATGCACACAATATGAAACAGGCAGAACACATTACAACTGTAGTGTAAAGCGGCCACTATGAATCCCTATACATGCTGGAGAGGAGGAAGGCCAGCTGCAGCTTCAGCCACAGGATGGGGACTGTGGAGGACAGAGCAGGAGCTCATTTCCTCTGCACATTTTGGCTATTAGACCTGTATTTAAAAAAAAAAAAAATAACAAAAAAAAACAGTGCTCACTTTTTGTATTTAATATTAAAAATGATTCCAACTCAAAGTGTCATACATGTGCTTATGATAAGTACCTCAAAATTATTTAGACCATTTTAGAAAGTCAAAGACATACACTGCCCCTCACATTTTCTATCTGAACCATCACCTCCATATTAACACTGATTCACCCCACAGGCCCAAGTTTCCAAAAGTGAGAAAGAAAATTCATTTTTGGCCAAGTATCTCTTAATAGCAATCTTTGCCTTTAATTCAGGCAATGGCCTTCATACCCACCATCCTAAAACAAAGGACTGGGCCCGTGTATTTGTACACAGTCTACAGTGAGATTGTACAGTTACAAAGCATGTGTAGGGAATAACACAGTGCTGATTTCTAGTCTGGGGGATGGGGGAAGAGTTGCAAATTGAACATTTTGTGATCCAGGTTTTCTTTAAAGGGATTGCTGAGATGAGCCACAAATGATGAATCTAACTGTAGGCCCTGTCTTTCAACTTTGCAGTGTTTCTTTTTTATTTTTGGAAGACAGTCTTGCTCTGTCACCCAGGCTGGAGTACAGTGGTACAATCATAGTTCACTGTAACCTCAAACTCCTGGGCTTAAGCGATCTTCCTGCCTCAGCATCCCCAATAACTCGGACTATAGGCGGTGCGCCACCACACCCAGCTAATTTTATTTCTTTTGTAGTGACAGGGTCTCGCTATGTTGCCCAGGCTGTTTTTCCATTTAACATAAATTTTTATTGATCATTGTGCTAATATGGTACTAAACCTTTTATGTGGGTTATTTATCAGAACAGTACTATACAATTTGGGAGGCAGTATTCCAATTTTAGGAGGAAACAGCCACAGAAAAGTTAATTGTACAATGTTGCATAGTAAGTGGACCTCAATTCAAACCCAGGCAGTCTGATTATATAGAACACGGCTGTGTACTTTGGCTGCTGAGATGGTTTAGGCCCTGATCTTTCACTTGTTAACTAGGAAGAAATACCAGTCACTAGCCAGTGTAGTAAAAACTAATACTTACTTAGGTGGGTTTAAATTGTCAAGCCTAATTTTTGTAAATTAAGATAAATTGGAAAATGCTTCAGGCATCTTTTGAACCAAGTCCCACTTAAGTGAATATTTTGTCTGAATTTAGGTGAGAGGTTTGATCAAAACACAGTGTGGCTCTAAAAGATGACAAGATGGTGATTAATTTCTTTTAAAGCAGCATTATACTAAGGTGTCTTTTCTTTATAAATTACAGAATTCAAGCAGACAGACAAGGAGATTTATATATGGAGTTTTCCATTTTTAATATTTGGTTAAACAAAATACATCTTTTGTAAACAAACCCAGCACAAGGCCAACAAAAAAAGGGAATAAAAGCAAGAAAAACGAAAAGCCTAGGGTTGCCCCTTCCTGGGCATCAGGGTCAGGCGTGCTCTCTTCCTAAAGGAAGTAGGGCTTTCTGCCCTTGGGCATCAGCACGGGTCCCTGCTCCTAAGCACCGGAATTGGATATGAACAGAGAAACCAGCCCTGAAATGTTTAAGCGTCTTTGCATATCCCATTGGCTCATGGACTCCAAGTGCATGAGGACTCCTTTTGAAGTGCCATTTGCACAGGCCCAAGCAGATATGTGGAGAGGAGTTTCCTCCCCTTCCCAGGAAATGGCTTGCTACCAGACAGTGCCAATGGACCCAAGGTCCTACTGTGCCAATCAGCAATGTTGGCTCTAACTTCTGGCTGGTGGTGGTTGGAATGTCACTGTGCAGGAGTAAAGAGCTCCCTGTGGTGCCAAGCAGGTCTGGTGTAGAAAATGGTGCAGAAGAGACTGCGGCCAGTTGCTGAGGGAATAATGCAGTAGCCGCTCGGTGGCTTCTGTTACTCAGCATAAAAAATGGCCTTGTTGGATTGAAGATACATGTGCAGAAAAGTGCTGGTGTAAACATGCACTCCAGTCACAGTGGGGAGAAAGCCTCAGCTTCACCCCGATAAGCTTGCTCAAGATCGGCATGCAAGCCCCAGGCCGGCTTTGCTGCTGGAGACATGTCTGGCCAGTGCAGCAGCTCTCAGACCTGCCAAGACCATTGATCTTTAAGGGCTAGTGGGTCATCCCTGCCTGCCCACCTGAATGGGGCAACCACAACCATGTTGGTGACACGTGTGTGGTATATTTATTTCCCCTCTTTCTCTTATTTTCCAAAGTTACAGGAGAAAAGTGGCCTACAACTATTTCAAGAGGTAGGGGGTGGGTCAATCCTCAGCTGATTTGTAAAGGAAACTACATGAAGATGACAAACCCAGGTCCTAAGACAATGCACACAACCACCCAATTTGAGGGCTCTGCTTGTCACTATAGTGACTTGGACTCTGAGCCTCGGATGTCTACTCATTCTGGCTGCTCTTAAACTCTGGGAGGCTTATCTTCACAATACCTTCCTTACCCAACTCTGTCCCAAACTAGTGAAGTTTCATGTCAAAGGCGGACTTATTTTTTTCTTATTTTGCCAGAATGGGTCAACTGGGAAAATTGCTCTTTGCCTTGTCTTTTGCCCCAGAACCTCCCAAATCAATGTAGTGAAATGGTAGAGACAAAACTGGAGTGAAGAAAGCAAGCCACCCCAGGCCTGTCCCTGTTGGGCTTTAGCCAAATCCTCTTAGGTATCCATCTCACCTCTGTCACACTAGAATGTTGTGGGATTCAACCACATGACTTGGAATATGAGAGAACTTTTCATTATAAAACTCCCAGGCTGGCCATAAACTGGAGGTGAGAGAAAACAGCGTGTACCATTAACAGGGTTTTGGAGATGGTTTCCTGAGAGACATTTATGCTCTGGGTCCTTTGAGCCAGCCACATGGGCTTTCTGTATACCAAGTCTTCAGACCCGCTGGTGTGACAAGAGGGGAAAGCGGAGGCATCTCCAGGTGAGTCTGGAGCAGCAGTGACACTCCAGCAGAACCTGTCAAGTCCTCATAGAAAGCGGTAACGAGCCAGGACCGCCCCCCCCCCTTGCTTTCTCCTCTCTTTTAAATAAAACAGGGGTTTGTGATAGTGTACAGAGCTCCTACCTTCCTTTCCCAGGAACAAAACATTGGGTGGTTCTAGTAACAGTCCATGCATCTGTCCTATTGCACTGTCAAATCTGAAGGGAAAAACCCGATGAGATGTTTGGGGAAGTGGCAAGGGCAGACCCACAGCAGAGGCCACAGCACATCACAGAGGACTGAAGGGGCTGAGGCAAGGGCAAGGTTGGGCAGAACCATGTTACACATCAGTCCTCCAACTCTGATGGGCCTCCACTGCTTCTGGTACCACCAGCAGGAGTTCACAGTTCTTTCCTCGCAAATGATGTTTTAGAAATTTCCTACAGAAAAAGGAATAGATAAGAGAAAAAATGAAATGCTGGTAAACTGCAAATTCCAGTCTTGGGGGCCACATGGTCACCAGAAACCTCACTATTTATACCCTTGACCATCCTAAAAACATACTAGTAGTGAACTGTTCTTAGAAGTTTCCATAATTGGTTACCTCTCAATCTGTCCAGTTAAAATTCCAATGTGAATTTTTGCTCATCCTCATACGTTACTGCCAACCTTAGCTGGTTCTAGGAAAACAGAATCCAATGTATTCTAAAGGACTTCAAATTGGTTTAAAAAAAAAAAAAAATTCTTCCTTGGTCCCAGGGAAAAATTTTTTTTTTTTTTTAAGAGACAAAGTCTTGCTCTGTCACCCAGGCTGGAGCACAGTGGCATAATCACAGTTCACTGCAGCCTTGAACTCCTGGGCTCAAGTGATCCTCCTGCCTCAGCTTCCTGAGTAGCTGGGACTACAAGTATGTGCCACCATGCCTGGCTGATTTTTTATTTTTTGTAGAGACAGGGTCTTGCTATGTTGCCCAGGCTGGTCTTGAACTCCAGGGCTCAAGCGATCCTCCTGCCTTGGGCTCCCAAAGTTGCTAGATTACAGGAGTGAGACACTGCATGCAGCCAGCCCGAGGGAAATTAGCCCTCTCTGGCCTGAATATTTGTCTTCCTTTCTCTGAACTGGCAACTATGCTGTCACAGTTGTCTATGGAGAGAATGTTACAATGCCAGCCCCACCAGAATAGAAGGCCGGGATCCCAGGATGTGGAAATTCCCTACCAAAGGGACTTGAAAGTCCTGATGGGCCATCAAAGATTAAGGTCTTTCAAGTATAAGACCCCATGATTCTAAGTAAGGCAGGGAGAGGATCCCAGGCCATAAGGATTTCATTTCCTTTGTCAAATAACCGATGATGAACTCAGCTTCTACAACATACCAAATTAAGGAGCCCAGCGCTTTAGCCATCACGGGTGGCAATTACCTGAGCTCGCTCTCGCCTCCAATCCACTCAGGCATCTTGAGTTTGGAGTCGAGGTTATAGTAGGCCCCTCCCACCTCTCGAACACAGATCCAGTGCTGCCTTTTGAGAGGCAACTTCAGTGGACCCCAGCAAAGGCTGGAGGGCAGATTCATGATGAAGCCCATGACGTTAGTGAGAGCAATGACACTGACATCCCTGCAGGAGAGAAATGGTGTCAACCAACTTCCCAAGGTTCCCTAGCTATAATACCACACTGGCCACCTGCCCACTTAGGCCGTGAGCCCCAGTACTAAAGCCTTGCAGCACGACCATGCCGTTCTCCACCAAGTCAGGCCTGATTCAGATTACCTGCGCTTGTCCCACCAAACAGCTTCGTAGCCTTTGGTCTGAAGTGCTGCCATGATGACATTCACGTCGTAGTTTCCATTTCCCAGCATGCTCTTCTTGTGAGGTGTCACCATGGTGTTTGGAGACAACCTACAAAGGTGAAAAGAGAAGGCTCAGACCTGCTGGTCAGCCTGACCCATCCTGGCCCTGCTCTACCAGGATAGGACAGCACTTTACACCCCTGCCCCTCGAGGCTCGTCCCCTCGTTCAAGTGCAACTTCACAGTTTCTACCAAAGTATTTTGTCAGTGTTCCACGAAGGAGTCCCACTTACGAAATCCCCAGCCTACTGCAGGCTTGTTTCTAGTGCTCATATTCCTGCTTTGATAAAAGCCTTTTTTTTTTTTTCTTTTTTCATGCTGTCCTTTAGAGCAAAAAAAGCCCTTTTTTAAAAACATTGGAAAACAGTATTTGATATTTTCATTTGCATGGATAGTAATTGTTACTCTCATTTTTTTTACAGTTTAAGTTCTTGCTATGTAAGGCCTGCACACTCGGTAATCATTAAATACTCAAAGGCCCACAGGGAGGCCCAGCACCCAGCAGGTAACATTAACGTATGAAGTGGGGCCAAATGTAAGGCAATAAAAAGTGGTAAGGCCTGTGTGAAACTGGAATGCATGACCCACCCAAAGGCATTCCAAATGTGTGGGTATACTACTTGAAATTTTTAAAAAATTAAAACACAATAAATCAAATACACATGAAATTTTTGTGCCACACAGACAAAACTCAGCTGCAGTCCCAGTTTGCCCACCCGGCTTTAAGCCATTTTTTTGCCAGGTCCGGTTAGCTACTCCATTTCAAGATGAGGTCTTTGCCAAAGGCATTTCCAATCCTATTATTTTGCTTTCGTAGGCTTATCACGCCAGGAGCTGAAGAAAGGCCATTTGAAGGAAGGGTCAGCATGCCTTTGACCTCCTGTGAAGGGGAGGAGGGGAGGTGTGGTGAGTTCCTCAAGACAAAAAGCTTATGTCCAGGAGGCTGCTAGATGCCACCCCCAGAAGAGAATCAAGACTTTAGGCCAAGGATGTTGACTCTAAAAACTTACGTAATCTTATAAAGTTTTCTTTAACTTATCTATACACTCCAACCATACCGATAGTTTTCAAAGGTAAAACATCCCCTGCCACTGCTTAAAACCCTCCAGTCTCACCCAAAGCACTTAAATACACGCTAAACTACTTCCTCTGGCCTGATCCTGCATCTCATCTCACACCTCTCATCACACTGACTTTTCTGTTCCTTGAAGACACAAAGCTCTTTCTCACTTTGCACTCATTCACTGTTCCTGCGGTCCCTGCTGTCTGGAACATTCTTTCTGTGAGATCTTCACTTGGTTTGTTCCTCATTATTAGGAACCTCAAATGTTACTGCCAGAGAGGCCTTTGCTGACCACCCACCCTTAAGTTTCTCCCAGTCACTTCCTCTTATAGCAACCTGCTTTGATTTAATTACAGCTCCTGTGACTACCGGGCATGATTTTTCCCATCTGTTTTTCCCCACTAGACTGACAGCAAGGGCCTGACCATCCTGTTAACACTATACTGCTAGGTCCTGAAGAGTACCTGGCACATGACAACTGCTCAAGAAATGTTTGCTGAAATGTTCTCCGTGTTTATTCCCGCTATCCTATCTTTCCCTATAAATATTAGTAGACAACCCTTAAAATTAAAAGGGCTTACATGCTTATCTCCAGGGCCAGCAAAGAAATCTGCAGCCAAACTTTATCTGTAGCAATAACTACCATTTATTGAAAACCTCTGTGCCAAGCACTATGCTAGATGCTTTAGTATTTCATTTAGTTGTCATAATAAACCTGTGAGAGTATGAATTATTTCTACTTTATAGGTCAAAAAAACTGAGGTTTGGTGATTTTCACTGACTTGCCCTTGAGTGCTTACAAGTGACAGAACTGGGATTCAAACTCAGGTTCACCTGAATCCAGTTATGCTGTCTTATAGGGAGGACCCACGAATCAGAGTGGGAGGTGGTGGCAGGTTGAGAAGAGAGGCCAGCTGAATCCCCGAGGCCTGGGGCTAAAACACTGCTTAACAGGGCACTTGGATTCACTGAGAAAGCATATGAAAGAGGGCCTACCTCAAGACACAGCCGGTTCCTTTCCCTTCACCAATTAGTCAATAGCCTCCCATTATCTTCAGTGAAGTCTCTGATCAGTACATGAATGAAGGCTCCAACAAAGAAAATGCTGAGTCTTCCACCTTTGTCACCATCTAACTCCCTGCCAGGCTCAAACCTTAAAGTGGCACTTTTCCAAGGATGCTCCTGGAGATACCAGTTCCACGCTCACTGACAGAGCATCCCGGAAGGCATCCAGTACAGTAACTGGCTGGGTGAACCAAGTGGGTAAAACAGGTTCCCTGCAGGGATTCTTAGAGTCCTTAATATGCTAATTTTCACCTTGAGTCTCAAGGAAGGGGTGTTATACAATATGCTTCAGCCCCCAACCATATGTGACCACACATTTGTTTTGAGGGACATCTCACAGGACTAGTGTTCCAAAGCTCTCTCTTCCCTGTCCTTCATCTTCTACCTCAGATTCAAATCCCTTCCTATCTACTCTCACTACCTCTTCCTTCATCGGAGGCCCCTCGCCTCACACCTAGACTTTTGAAACAGGCTCCTAAATTGATCCTTGCTTCCAAACTCTCCTTCCATCACCAATTCAGCCTTTATGTTCCTGCTGTGTTCACCAAGGCATCATTTTGCTCGCCCTTATACAGGAACTGATGAGACAGCCAACTGCCAGGTTGGCCAACTATAAACCTCCCAGCCCATTGGCTGGCTGTTGCCCTCTCGATGGGCTTAGTGCACATTAGCTGTCAGGAGCATGTGGCCTCTATTCTTCCATCCCATTTCCTGTTCCAAGCCAAATCTTACAGCTTCCTCAAGCTCAATCTCACACCCTATCTCTTTCAAGGAATCTTTCCTGGCTCCCCTGTGACAAAGGAGGCTATTGGGAGGACCGCACATATGAGTTCATGTCCTAGCATCATCAACACTAATTGTGAGATTTAATCTCCATGCCTGTTACCTCATCTGTGAAAATGGGAATGATTCCTACCTTATAGGACCTTTAAAGAATTCAGTTATTTATATATGCTTCGGGGACCAAACAGTAAGTCCCTGAAGCAAAGAGAATGGCTCATGTATGCTGTATCCCTCACAGCTAGGCAGTGGCAACTCAACACGTGTTGGCCAAGCCAATCAAGACTGGAAATGCTGAGAACGGCTTCCATCACATTCTAGGGTGGTCTTTTGAATAAGTGGGGTTCATTCAGTACACCGACCACACCAGTTCTTGCTTTTACTTTAACAAGAATCAAGTGCCCACTGTTGTCAGCTGCTTTTCTGGGCTTTATCACCAAATCCACCCAACAATCTTGAGAATTGTAAATAAGGAAGCCTAGGTGCAAAGATTGTAGTGACTGGCACAGTCAGGCACAGCTGGGGAGTGGCAGAGCGAATTTCAAACTCTGAGCCTCAGACAACCCTGAACAGTCCCCTAGCTATTTCACACTCGTCCCACTGAACTCCACGGGGTCCTGTTCTGATTCCAATGGAGAGTTTTCTTGAGACCCCTTGGCAAACCGGTCAGGACTGTCTGCATGATTTCCACAGATACTCTGTGCTCTTAAGTGAGCCCCTCATTTTTGTCGTCACAGCCAGAGGTTAGACCCATGAGATCTGAAGTGATCTAAAAGTGAAAAGATGGGCTCTAGTCCAGGTCTCCACTTCTGTCTGTGCCCTCAGATAAGTCCCTAGTCCTCTCCTGCAGTTACCACTGTGTCTGGCTATGGTGAAGGTTTTGAATTTTAAAGAAAAGGGAGATGGGAAGATACTCCATCAAGATTCTTTTTCTCCCCTAATTCTTTCTTTTTATTGGGTCTGAAGAGATGTGACATTAGAAAATATGGCTGAGAACTTCCTGATGTTTCTAAATAAAGCATGGATTATAGGGCCAGGCACACAGAAGTACTCTGTAGGTTGTTAGTTATCATTATGTGTTTGCCTGGCCCTTGGAGGAGATAATTCAATGGTCTAGAGGGTAATACTCAACAACACCGTTTCTCAATTTATAGTTACCATACTTTTAAATGTGGCTCCTTCAACTGGCTCAGGGACCTTGTAATGGAGAGGCAGGAATATTTACTCTCTGTGGCAGAGAATGCTGGTTGTTCACCAGTATTTCTAATCTCTTTGTCCCTTCCAACTTTCATTAGATTTTTTCCCCTGGTACCAAGCTAGTTTTCATCTAGTTAGATCTTAATAGCTATTCTATTCGGGATAGGAATACATAGCTAGCTGCAAGAAAATCTGATCACTGAAAAATTGGGATGAGTCTAGTGAAAAGGTTTCAGGCCCGAACATTTTCAAAATAATCTAGCAAAGCTGCTAGTATATTGACTTCCGTGTCCATTTTTTTTCAAAGCTTAAGACACATATAGTATATGGTAAAATATATGAGGTCAAATATCCACATCTATATACATAAACACTGAGGACATTTGCCCAGTTTCTCATTTCTCCAATTTCACAGGCTGAAACGGATCCTTTTCAAACAAATGACCTCCTTCTGCAGATGTTACCACTATGTTCGAATCCTGGACCAAGCTTCTGTCATACCTGACTCCTCTCTTCCCTGTCCTTGCTGCTGAATCATCAGCTTAGCTCTTTCTAAGTTCCTATTCATTTCTTTTCCAACCATGAGTCATCTCATATCCACAACTCAACTGAAACTCCACCCTGCTTTTGTATTTCTCTTATCTGGCTTAAATTCAACTGTTAGGATGAACTTCCTCTTAACAAACAGAGCTTACCAACATTTCCCTCCCATTTCTACCATTCCTAAGCCGCATCTTCAAAACAGCATAAGATCAAAATAGAGCATCTCTTCACTTTTAAATTGCTCTGAATGCCACAGTTCTAACTTCACTTAAAATTGTTCTCAAGGCCTAGGTCACACCATAGCTCTGAGCTGTGCTTCTCAGAGGCTGCGGCCTGTTCAACTTGTTTTCTCTATGGTGCCTAGCAGTGCCTGGCACTCTGCAGGCAGCTAGTCAATGTTTGTTTAAAAAAATTCCATCTTCTCTCCCTTTGCTTTTTTCTCGGCTTCCTTTCACACTTTTGTTGTTGTTGTTCCTACCTATCCATACAGTCTTTCCACATAAAATATATAGAATCCCACTTGTGGAGTGGGGACAGAGTACATTCTATTAGGTATTGATGTTTGCTTTTACTTTGAGGTGGATCTTTATGTTGTGCTGATAGGGAATTAAGGACTGCAATACAATTTGCTAAAGCTGTAAAAGGAATAGGACCTCGGTTCCATGTGGGTGTTTAGCAAATATTTAGCATTCTTTCATTCAGGAAAACACAGCTGAAAGACTCCTGCTACTATCCATAAACACTTGATGATCACAGGCCAGATCTTCAGTCCTGGCCCAGCGTACTAGCAGGGGAACAGCTACTGCTGATCCAACAGCTCTAGAGAGCCTTCCCAGCACTCAGCAAGCAGCAGAGTAGTTGCGCAGGCAGGCCCTAGAGTCACAAAGCTTGGGGCCAAATCCTGCCATCAACAGCTCTGAACTCTGTGCCATGATTTCCTCATCTGGAAAAAAGGGAAATTAACAGAAGCTACCGCAAAAGATCAGTGTGAGGTCTGAATTAACACAAGGAAGACACTCAGAACAGTGCTTTGCACAAAGCGTTCATGTGTGTTAGTGATCTCATCACGATTATGCCCTTAGTCAGACCAGGGGCCAAATTTATAGAAGTAAAAACTTTTCTGAGTTTGGATACACACAATCTTCTATCAACATTTATTTACTAGTGGGTGAAACCAGGCAAATCGCTTAAACTGAATCCTAGTTTCCTCAGATCATCATTGACAAGGTTGTTGCAAGACTGTTAAGTACATATTATAGAGTACCTAGTACATTTGGTACTGTGTCCTTTCCTTCTTCCTAGTTTTAGATTAGGAAATGATTTGCAAATAAGAAATATTAATGGCTGGCCAAAATGAAGAGGTCTAATGGACAGGGTCCTCCTTTCCACCGCATAACTTGATCTGAGACAAATTTCCTGAAAAGTCAACTCTACTTGCTGTCAGATAATGGCCATGGCCATGACGCAAATGACATATTCATCCTGCTAAGGCATTACTCTGGTTATTACTAGCACAGGAAAATAATTACTCTCATCATAGTTTTGTCAGCATACTGGGATTAACATTCTTTTAAGAGAAGGCCTATGGTTCTTTCAGGGTAAATGGTTCACACCTATGTTTCACAAATCGCCCAAATAGGTTGCTTCCAGCTGTAATTCAGGTTCGGGTGTGGCAATAAGTTCATCCCCAAATGGAAGGAGTCAAAAAAGGATCTTCTGGAACTGCCAATATGCACTGCTGAAGCATTTTTGACCTTTCTCTACACTGAGAACTGAGCAGGCCTAACCCTTTCCAGTTGGGGTGATCAGAAAGACTCACTGCCTAAGTTACTATTCAGACACTGAAGAACTAATCCTCAAAACCGTTGCTAAAACAATTTTAGAAAATCAAAGAGAAAAAAGCTGAACTATCACCCTGTAGGGTGGCATTTGTTTTAAGCAGATAAGAAAGGCCATCTTGAATAAAGCAGAAAGGGGAGGCGATCTGTGGTCAGCTTCAAAGCATAACTTTGCCATTTAGAAGCTATTTGGACATACTACCTGACCTCTCCACCTGCTTCTTTGTCAGTAAAACAGACAGTGAAACGAATGTTGAGAGGGCTACACAAAGCACTATGTGAAGAGCACATGGCCTCACAGAAAAGCTGAGCGCTATGTGTGTATCTTTCCTGCGGTACCCACCACGGTCTACCTTTGATGACAGGTGACCGAATGTGTACATATCTTGTCCCCATTCTAGACCGTAAACTCCTTGGTGGCAGGACTTGAGAGGCATGATAGCTTTGTGGTCAACAGCAGAGATACTAAGAAGAATTCAACCCTGGCTCCAAATCTTGTTATGTTACCTTGGGCAAATTACTGAACTACTCTGAGTCCTGTCTTCATCTGCAAAATGAAAATAACACGTGTAACATATATTCCAGGGGCTTGTTGAGCACATCACTTGAGATAACACAACCGAGGCTATTAGCACTGTGCCTAGCCCACAATAAGTGACCAATAAATGGTAGTGATTATTATCTTTCCCATTCCTGTGTGCCTTATACCTGCTAACAGCATCTAGCTAATACCTGCAGATTTAAAGGTTTCTGTAGCTAAGACATTGTCCCACCCACGGAAATACAGAAATACCAAGAACTATCAATATCAAGATGCCAAGGAGAAGGGGTCCCCTACCTCTGAAAAATCTCTTGAAGCGTTTCCCGGGTGAAGGCATTGCTGTCCTGGAAGACGTTATTGAGGGCATGGAGGGCACAAAGCTCCCTGCGCTGTTTCTCATGGTAGATTTGTGGGGGTGCTGCCTGGGGCAGCTCCAATGATTCAGATTTGGCCTTGTCTCCTTTCCATGGCACGCAACTCATGTTTTTCGTTTTAGGTTCCAGAGAGGGCTAAAAACACCCGACTCTTCCCTCCTGAGGAAGAATGTAAGCTTCTCAGCCTTTCCAAAATTCCTGAGGTCCACCTTATTCGCTGGTGTCCATAATTTATGCTTTGTCACTGGGAGAAAAGGTTGGAATCAAAAGGGGGAAAAACCCACCTCTTCTCTCTTCTCAATAGAAAAATAACTTTTAGATTGATTTATTTCGCCACCACTGACAAAGTGCAGAATTTTTTAAAAAATCATAAAATGTAAGACCTTGTTTCCTTTTCCCCACCCTCCCCTCCCACCCCCCTCCAAAAAAACCACGATTTTTCCTGCTGTATTTTCCTCTTTGCAAATGCCAACCAGGCCTCAACGCAGGGGGACCGAACGGAATCGGTCACACCGTTCCTTTTCTTCCATTTCTTTCGAACCACGACGCCACTGACTCAGGAGACAAGGCCTAGGACGGTAGTGGGTAAGACGCACAATCCGAGCAGCTAGCGAGGACCGGCCAGCGTGGGATCGCGGGCCGTGCCGGGGCCAAGGGGGCAGCCCTCCATCCTCTCGGGTGCGGTGGGGCTCCGCAGGGCGCGGGCCAAGGCGGGCACGGCTCCCTCGAAGGCGCGGACTCTCGCCCTCTCACCACGGCCCTGCGGAGACAACTCCGGTCAGCAGCGCCGGGCGGGCGGGCCGCCGCGAAGCACCAGGCTGGCTGGGGAAGTGGCGCGGCGGGTCAAGCCCCTGCCGGAGGGAAGGTTCTGCGCGGCGACGGGCAGGCCCGGGAGGGGTGGGGCCGGACAATTCGCCTCGCCCTCCGGGGCCTGGGCCCACGCGGCTCGTCGCCCCCACCCCAACCTCCCCGCCCGTCACGTGAGTGCAAGCCCAGGCGCCTTCCCGCCGCCTCTTACCCCGGCCCCCCGCGCCGCCGACCGCCCCCTCACCGCCGCGGGCCGCCACCTGGAGCTGCGGGCCGCCACCTGGGCCGCGCGCGGGCAGGCGGGCGCGCGCACCTGAGCCCAACGTCAGCGGCCCTCGCCCGGCTCGTGCTCCGGAAACGCCCTCCCGCGCCGTCCCGGCTCCTCCCCGCCGCGGCGTCACGCCTGACGTCAGCGGCGCCGGCTTTACAGCGGCGGCTGCCTTGCGTCCGCAGGGCGGGCGCGGGCAGGGGTGAGCGAGCCGGGCTCCAGAGGCGAGCGGGCCCGCGAGGGGCGGCGGGGTTCTGCGGGCCGTCCGGTAGGGCCGGCGTCTGGCTGCCCCGTTCAGTTCGGTCCCGGGCAGAGCAAGACAGCGCGGCCTGAGGAAGTCTTGCCTCGGCGCCTGCCCGCCCTTCTCCCGGGCGTCGGAGCCGTTCCGGGGCGGTGACCCGGCCAGCGGCTGCCAGTCGCGGCACTCCCCCTCCCCTCCCTGGGCTGGGCTTCTCGGCCGAGCGCTGCCGCTACTTCTGCGTTGGCTGTTTTCTGTTTGTCTGGCGTGCCGTTGGCCAGGTGACTTCAAAGCCCTATGCGGTCGGGCGCAAATTCTCTCGGTTAGTGGGCCCTACCGCCCCGCACTGTCCGGGGGAGGGGGTAAGTGCCTCTCCGGCAGTCACATTTTAAGTGGAAAGGAGAGTCCTATTTCACTTTGTTGGTGTCATATTTCGGTTCCGTACACACAAACCACTGCACTCTTCCCCTGAGGCTCCCCACTCTTCTCACGGTGGCTGTCACTGAGCTTTCCCTGCGTTTTCTCAAGGTCTATCTAAGCGCGTTGTGTGTGTCGGAAGAAGGGAAAACTTGCAGTCTCACGTGGATTTAATTTTTTTCCCTTTTAGGGCGTGTGGGTACCTTAGCTGCCCTCCTTTTGGGTTTTTGTGCATAAAATTGGAAAAAACAATAGAAGAAATCGCACTTCCAATTAGTCATTTTTAACGTGCCAGTGTGCTTACTACGTGGTAGGGAGACCTGTGCCTCCGTCCAGACTTTTGAATTATCTTAAACTTTTACAATGTGTAAGCCTACCTGCGGGCTATGGTTATATTTAAGGTTAGTTACTGAGGACTTGCTGTTCTAAGTGCTGTATGTATTTTAGCTTATTTACTGCTCATTATCCTATTAGGTACTTCATGTTTTTGGAGGAGAAAACTGAAACTCAGACGTTAACTTGTTTGGGGTCACCTACCTACGATATGTGGATCCTGTATGTAGTGAATACAGAATTTGAACTTCGCCTCTAATCTTTCTGAAGAAAGGTGTAAAGATGGATAGGGAATTCGTTGTCTAAAATGTTATTTTAAATTTCCCCATTCAGGAAGCACCTACTCTGAGAAGATCTTTTCTGGGTAAGGGGCTACAGTGAGAAGGGCATGTTTTTTAGTGTATCGGGCATCAGCACATTCTGAACTTGAACTCTTTTTGGAAGAGCCAGTTGATAAGATACTAAATATCAACCTGGCTAGCTAGCCAGATTGTGCTTTTCCTATTCACTACTCTCAATGCAACACGAAACTCAGGTCACCAAAATGTGTGTGGATTTCTCCCCACCAGCAACCAATCAATTCTGCAGCAGACACCAACAAGTTGGGTGTCCTCTAATTCAGTTAAATTCGATTCTGACGCCATCCACCTGGAGATAGCATCAGATCCTATAGGTTAAGGGCTCAGTCCCACAAGACTGCCTCCTCACCCCCATTTCAGAAGCCAGTTGCAAGTCCAAGCCTCCAGAACTTCTGACAGACCAGCTATAAATTGGATTTCCCATGTCCCCCTCCTTGGCTTTGATTAATTTTGTATGGCAATTCACAGAACCCAGGGAAACTCTTTATGTTTACCAGTTTATTGTAAAGGATATTACAAAGAATACAGATGAGCAGCCAGATGGAAGAAAATGCATAGGGGAAGGGGTGAGGGACTTCCATGCCCTCTCTGGGCATGCCACCCTTTAGGAACCTCCACGGGTTCTGCTATCTGAAAGCCCCTCATCCCCCAACTCAGTCCTTTTGGGTGTTTATGAAAGCTTCAGTATGTAGACATGCTTGATTAAATCACCCGCCACTGATGATCAATGTAACCTTCAGTTCCCTCCCCCCTCCCTGGAAGTTGGATGGGACTGAAAGTCCCAACCCTTTAATCATGGCTTGATCTTTCTGGTGACCAGCGCCCATCCTGAAACTAGGGGGCCCCTGGCCATCAGTCGACTAAAACACTCATCTCTCAGAAGATTCCTACGATTTTAGGAACTGTATGTCATGAAATTCAGGTGAAGATCAAGTATGTATTTCAAAATATCAAGATTATTATTGTAGAATACAATGCCTTGATATTTGCCTTTTCTAGCAAACCAAGATTTTAATAACTACCCCATGGGACTGCATAGGGGCGTAATAGGATGGTGGCAAGCAATTTAGAAGGGAAAAAAGAAAAAACCACATCAGAAGAATGTTATCAAGACCCTTGGAGGCGATAACTTCTTGTCCAAGATTTCCAGCTGTTCTTGTGCAAATGGGACTTGACAGTAGTTGACAACAGGAACGAGAAGACTGCCTCTTTCAGGCAGATCCCTGAAACTGAAAGTCATTTAAATCCTGCCTCTTGCTCACTAAATCCTGTGATCCAAACCCTAGTCGTGGCTACCTTGCCTTCTCAAATGGCTATTCTTTCTTGCTTGCTGCCTCGGACTGGTGGCCAAGGCCAACACTTTTAGACCTTGCTTAATCTCTAATTTCACCTAGCAGTGAAGGTCTATGCTTTTCAGACTTTTGAAACAGGAATTCAAGACACTAAAACTTGTGCTAATTAATGGTGGTTTGGGGTTGGGGCTTTCCACAGCTGATGACACTGGAAAAATCTACAGACCCTAGATCGAGGCTCAGCTGTTCACCACAAATGTAGTTGAGGTCTTTTGGCTTTTATTTTAGCTGCTTGTTTCTGGTTTTTGTTCGTATAATTGCTATCTCCGCAAAAGCAGTGAATGGAGAATTCTCCGTAAGGTCAGCATTTAATTATTGCCTCGTTCTGGCTGCTACGGTATTACAACTCTTGGAATAATACAGCATCGATCCTACTATTAAAGTTGCCTGGAGCATGCCAGCACGTCGGACATCAGTGTTCCAGTGACTGCCTCAGTCATTGAATCGAGTGGGAGGCTCATTTTGCAGTTTACTATCTTTCGTGAGCGGCGGCCAAGGCGCGGGACCCATCCGATGACTACATTGGGTCCTACCCCCGTCCGTCATTGGAAGACTCTCGGCACCGAGGGTTTTGCAGTACGATTTGGAAGCTGAGCACCGCCTCTGAAAACCAGAGTTGACAGGGCGGTGAGGTGAAACTGTGCATTTTGCTCCTCATTGGGTAGCTGCTCTGTCAGTCATGCTCTGCACCAGTTGGTGTGAAGGCTCCGGGCGGGTAGCGTGGACACGGTACTGCCCGCCTCCAAGCTGGGATCAAGGCGAGTGACGTCTCAGACATTTGTTGTTGGGGTTTGGGCCTCATTAATTATTCATTAGGTGCTTGAGAGGGCTGCACCGATTGGTGGCTGAGAGGCCTGGCCGATTGTTTCTTAGTTGGAGATACGTTTCGCCCCGTGCGGGGCTGGAGAAACTGCGCATAAATTATTCCGATACGGGAGGGGCGGAGCCACGCATAGATTAGTCAAATGAGCCAGGGAGGGAGGGAAGCCGGCTGCGAATTAGCCTAAGTTATTAAAGATGGCGGCGGAGCGGAGTCGCTCCCCAATGGACTCGCCGGTTCCGGCCTCAATGTTCGCCCCCGAGCCCAGCTCCCCGGGGGCGGCCAGGGCCGCGGCGGCCGCCGCCCGACTCCACGGCGGCTTCGACTCGGACTGCAGCGAGGACAGCGAGGCGCTCAACGGCGAGCCGGAGCTGGACCTCACCAGCAAGGTAGGCCCTGGCGGCGGCGGCGGCGGCGGCGGGCGCTGAGGGGAGCGGGCGGCTGGTCGAGCCGTCTCCGGGGTAACGGCGGGGCCCGCGGCGGGCCGGTCCGCGAGGGAGGGCGGGGCGGGGGCACCGGGCCGAGCCCGCCCACCCACCGGTCTCTAGGACTCGCCCGGGCTCGCTGCGCGAGGGGCCGCCCCCAGAGTCCTCCGCTGCCGCCTGGTTCCCCCGCGGCGCCAACCCGGCCTCCCGCCTCCGGGCTCCCGCGGAGATCACAACCCCTCGGCTCCGCCACGTGGACCTCGGGCGCCCGACGCCGGCAGCGCTCCGCGTGCCCCCTCCTCCCGCGCGTGCCCCCTCCCCCTTCCTCGGGTCTCCACTTGTGAGGAGACCCAAGACCAAGAGTGGTCCTGCCCCTGGACCGCGCGGGACAGCTGAGGGTCGAAGTGGCTTGGGCAGCGGGCGGGATGCTCGGGAAGACAGGTAGTCGGAGGGGAGGGCAGGGGTGGTGGCAGCCGCGCCTCTTAGACTCGGGGAAGGAAACAAAGTAGTCGCTCAGTTGGGGAGAAGCATATCTGAGGAATATCTACTTTGCGAGTCCACCCAAAACAAAAAGGAAAGATGGGAGGACCCATAATCTTGCCATTCTGGGAGTGGAACCTAATCTTGTATGTGTGTAATAATGAAGGACACTTTAAATCGTGTCTTCTGAGCTGTCGACAAGGTAGGCAGGAATGAAGGGCTCACCGTCTGCTTGGCATTGTGGGGAATGAAAAAGTAAGTATAAGATGTTACTGGTGTTTTGAAGGTGCTTAACATTGCTTGAGGAAAGAATGCCACCTTGGCAGTCAGAGAGGGCTGGGTACCCTTTCCTGCCCTGCCATTGAAAGGCTGTGTGACCTTGGGAAAGTTTCTTAACCTCTCAGTTCTCCAGCGACCTCATTTTAAGAAAGTACAGAGGCAATGTCAAAATTAGAAATGTATATTAAGACACCTAGTATAGTACTTGATACACACTACAGACTCAGTGAATGCTCGAAGTGAACTGGATAGTCGATAATTCCCTGTGCAGGTTAAATAAAAGCAGATGTAAGATAGAACACGGATACCACCGTCTACCTGTTGCAGGATGGTTATGGTAGAGATTTTATCCAGCTTTGAAAATGTTTGTGACTTTTCATAGTTTATGGTGGGAAATTGCATGAAACTTGGTCTTAAACTGGAGAGAACTTTCCCTGCAACCTTAAGCAAACTATTTTCAACTGCTCATTTTCCCTCTTGCCTCAGCTGAGCACCTAGAAGCCAGCCAGGTCCTGCTTGTCACAGTGGTCCTGTCTGGTGCCTCTAATGCCATAATGAGGGTGACCAAGCTCAGAGAGAGGGCCGGCTGGCCAGGGAAAATGTGAGAGGCAATGTGACACGATGTCAAAGACATCAGCAGCATCCAGGTTACAATTACAAGTGCTGATGAGTCAACTCAGTAGGTGATAAGATTATGCACCTAACTCAAAAGCAGATGAGCTGGATGTCAGTACATGGGCAAGGTGCTGAAGAAACACAGTAGGAAATTACAGGGCAGAGTTGCAGAGAGGCCAGTACCTTCATTTCCTGACAAGCTTATTTAATGTTCCTGGATTGGGAAGTGTTACTTCATCACATAGCTGGAGAAGTCCTCACAATTTTGAAATTGAGAAGCAATGTGTATATAAATATTGATGCTGGTGAAAAGAAGAACTGATGATGTCGAGGGAGAGAAGGAATGGGTTGAATAGAGTGATTCCTGAGGAAAAGATCAGAAGCTAGAAGTTTATTCACTTACTACAATTATATGTGAGGACCTAAGGTTCCGAGAGTTTCCAAAGGGAGAAACAGTTAGTGAACAGTGGTGGCTAGTTTCATCCAAGGAGGTTTTTCTAGGAATGATTGGATGAAGAAAACTTTGTAGTTACTGCTTATTGAGGTGTGGACTGGGTGCTTTACATGTTATTATATTTGGTCTTTACAGTGGCCTTAGGATGCAGGTAGTAGTATGTCCATTTTGCACATTGAAAAACTGAGACTCAGAGAGGTTAAGTTCTTTGTCCAAGGTCATACAGGAGTGGTTAGAGAATGGGGTCTGACATGCCTATTGATAAATGGCGTTCCCAAATAAGTGGTTGATACTTTAATGTTATTGGCAGAGATCTGCAAAGTGATGGTGCTAATTACTCACAGTAGTAGTAATGGTGTTTTGTTGATGAAGATGAGTTATGCAGGCAATTTTCATTCCCAAATAATGAAGATAGCTAAGGCAAGATGGAACAGATTTCTTTTGTTACTCTGGGAGCCACTGGCCTGTGGGTGGAGGACATGGTGCCATATGAGATATCTGTCCTCTGAGCTTCCAGATGCCAACTGCAGGTAGACTTTGGTATGTAGGTGTAAAGCAGTGCACTTCAGTTTCTACCCACAATGTCAGTTTCTCAGTTGTTTTGGGTCCTGCCCCTCCTGTTAAGCAGCAGGAGGCAGTTGCTCACACCCTCTTTCTTGTGGGTTGTGGCTCAGAAATATGTACTTTAGAATATCATATAGCTTATATCAGGCTTTAGGCTCAAAGACTATTTAAGGAGAGGCAGAGAGAGCATGAGGGGGCTGCATGGCTATTTTAGACTAGGGTGCTATGGGGTTCAGTCAGGGTCTTTGGTCAGGCTATTGATCAGCGTTGGCTGTGGTGCTATTCTAGTAAGTGTGGTCCTAAGGCTGTTGGTTTCTTTTCTAGCTGGTTCTAGTGAGCCCTACATCAGAGCAGTATGACAGCCTACTTCGGCAGATGTGGGAGAGGATGGACGAGGGATGCGGAGAGACCATATATGTCATTGGGCAGGGATCAGGTGAGCATAGTTTTCCTTTCACTTTATTTTAAAAAATTATTTAGAGTATATTTTCCCTTTTTCAACTTTTTACTCATGTATCTCAGTTGCAGTGATTCTTTAATATCTGTAGAACTGTTTGGTGGACATCAAAGTACCAAGTGAATATCAATTCCCACCTTAGTGATTATAATATGCTTGATTTAAAGGTTCACTTTCCAAGCAGTTTTATAGATGCTTCCTTTCTACATTTGCATAAAAGGAAATAATGCACAAAACAAGGGAACTTCTTATCCAAGGTAATAGAGCAAGTCAGTTAGGTCTAGAATTAAGCCTGCCCTGGGCAGCTCCAGGTCTTCCCTTCCAAACCCTGTTTACAGATCCCATTGCTACTTATTTCCTGCTTAACAGAGGACCTCCATGATTCTTCTCAATGTCAGCAAGGAAAAGATGCCCAGGATTCCTCTCTTTAGTCAGGCTCCTTGCCGCAGTCCATACTGACCATTTAATCTAGCTCACTGTAATAACAGAGATCCTCTTCTGTCCCCATTGGATCCTGGCAGACACGTAGGCTTGTAACCATTCTGGAAGGGACTGGTTATTGTTCTCCAACCTCTTTATTTATTATAATGGAGCCTCTGTTTTAGAGGAAGGCAACCCCCAGACAGAATCCCAGATAATATCATGGGCTTTTTTGCCCTATTTGCTCCTTATACCCTCAATATAAGGCCTACTGACCCCTATCTTCATTGTGCCATTATCTTTGCTGAAACGATAGCTGAGATTGTTAATGATTATGAATCCAGCCCATACTAGCACTTGTCTCTGTCATCTTTGTAGGAAGCCCAGGTGGGCCTGGATGTATCATTAAAGGAACAGTTTTCTTTGCTGAATATAGGCTTTGTAAAGCCAGGTAATAATTCTTTTGTAGTATGAGTTGAAGTTGAGGAAGTCTCAAAATCATTTTTTAACTATTTGACACATATCTATTAAGTATCTTCTTAAGGCTTGATACTGTTGCAAAGCTCTTTTGGATACTTGAAATCTGGCTCCTGCCCCACGGAGGAAAGAGATACACATATACTCAATCACCTCAGTAGAAAACAATATTTAGAAATGCTACACGAGTGATACAAGGAAGAAGGGTTTGATCTCTTTCCTTACATGTCTATCCTTAAATTATGGGCCTTAAATGTCTTTCACATCTATCCTTTTCCTCCCATCCTTGCTGCCACCTCCCTAGTTGTAGGTCTTATCACCTACATGCCAAGAAGGTATGGTCAGAGAGATAGGCACACCAAGAGGTTGCATGTTAAGAAAGGGAGTTGATTAACATCGTCAAGTGCTATAGAGGCAGCAATAAGTGTCAGGTTCAGAAAAAGCCATTCCATTCTGGCAACTAGGAGATCATAGATAGTCTTTTGAAAGCTTTGATGTCTGTGCGTATCTGGCCTGCTGTAATAAGACGAACCACTCAAAGATCACTTAATATTTGTAGAATTTCAGACTACATATAGGTCAATTTTGACAATGTTGAAACTGTTCTTTGAAGACCAAGATTCTTAAGACTCTCCTTTTTCTCTTATCCTTTAATGTGGACTCAGTGAATTTTACCATGCCTTGGCAACTCACAACTAATTAACCCATGGCAGAGCATAAGAAGATGTCAGACATTCATTAACACATCTACACACCCAAGCATTATCCTTGCATCTACCAATTGGATGCTATTAGATTCATAATGACTCCTTCTTGCTGAAATTCCTTAGAGATAGAAAGAGATCATAACTAGTTAAACAAGTTGAACATCAAACAGAGGACTAACCTAGATGCAAGGCCCCCAAGGGTCAGTTTCATCACTGACTTCCTTGGTGCTTTACCTCTGTTTATCACGTCCTTCCTCTGTAAAATGATAATAATGACACCTTCCCCATCCTTCCTTAGGGAAATTTTATACAGATAAATGAGATATTAAAAAATTCTAAGCAATTCGAAGGAATGTGCTCTTTAAGTATACATTCTTAATTTAAGGTTAATATTTTAAAAGAAGGCCATATAGCCTAGACATTCAGGGTCTGCATCCTGGCAGCCCTGGATTTGCATACTGACTCTTTTCCTTGTCTTAAAATGGAGATGATAATAGTGTAATAGTGAAGATTAAGTGAGAATTCAAGAAAATTACTTGGCATATAGCAAGCATTACATAAACGTTAGCTAGTATTGGTAGTTGCAGTAATTAGTTTTTAAGGGTCTCAGATTGTAGTTGGTTTACTGTGAGATTTCTTTCAAAAGGAACCTATTCATTCCTCAGATACTAAGTCATAACTTTCTAAAAGACTGGGTACTATATTAAAAGTTCAGGGACCATAGGAAGAGTGTTACGTGTTCGTGGTGAAGTCAGGAAAGGCTTCAAAGAGGACTTGCTCCTTGAATTGACTCTAAAGGATGAATGGGAGTTTTCCAGGTAAATGAAGGCAGTAGTGAGTGGGCAGAGAGAATCACATGCACAAAGTCATGAGGCGTTGGAGTCTGAAGTATTTGGTGGACCAGAAGTAATCATGTAAGGCAGGAGTGGAGAGTGTGAGGTTGGGAGTGGCAGAAGAGGAGGCTGGACAGCGAGGGAGGGCCCAGATCCTGAGGGTTCTTGAATGCCATGCCAAAAAGGTTAGACTTTTGTCCTAAAAGTCTGAGGAGCCTTTGCAGCACCATATAGGACAGGTAAATGAGCTGGAAGGACAGCAATCTGATTAGGGTTGGGCATGGCTGAGTATGTGGCCTTTAGTAATTGGACCTTTGCAGCTTTTCTCCTCAGCCTTTGTCTTCACTCCTACAGAGTGAGGAATGAGATGCATGCTGGAGAAGGGTAATGTGACTGACCGAGAGCGCTGATGGACAAGGTGACATTGATGATGGCCTCTGTGTGGAGCAGGACCTGAGAGCACAGAAGCAGGGGAGGTTGGATAGAAGTGGGGAGTCGAGCAAGAATGGCAAATTTAGCCAGCCTTCTCGGGAGCACTTCCAACAAGCCCTTCTCCAACCCAGAAGCCTTTCAGAGCTCAGTTGGCCATGCATTTAGAAACTCCTCCACCCACCACTCCCTCTTTGTTCAGTTGTTTTACATTTTACAAACATTTGAGGACTTGATATAGAAAAGACACCCCTCATGGGGTATCAAGGAATTGTTGAGATGTGGTCTCCGCCCTCAAGATTCCTATGTATGGGTGAGAAGGAGGACATGTATCCAAAACACTCTTGCACAAGACAGTACGTGGCAAATGATGTAAAGGAGACTCATACATTTGTGGGGCCTCTGAGCAGAATGAGTAGGATTTTGCCAACAGGAGGTGTGCTGGAGAGCTTTCTAGGGTAGGAAATTCGTGAGCAAAGGTGTAGAGCTCGGACTGTGCAGGGAACCCCGGTGGGTGGTAGGGGGGAATGTGTGTGACTGGGCCACTTGCACTGGGACAGAACTTGCAAGAGGAGAACAAGGAGGGGTTGTGGAATAAATGAGGGAGGCCACTGAGCGGTTGGGGCTGGGGAGGAACACTGCTGGGTCTGAGAAGCCATTTAGAGGCTTTGACTCAGAAGTAACATCATCAGATATGTGTTTCACTTAGGACCTTAAGTGTCGGGGGTCCGTGCAGGGTGGTTGGGGGGAATAGAGACCAGATTTGCTAAGACCCGTTGAGAGACTACTGTGGTGATTCAGGTAGAGTAAGAGCCTGAATCAGGCTGGTGGCTTTGGATTGGCAAACAGGGTAGACAGCAGAGAAAGAAGGGCAAGATAGAATGCTTGAATCAGTAGGACTGGACTGATGAGACTGGTGAGTAGAAGGATGGTATTGTCATTGTCAGAAATAGGGACGGTGAGAGGAGGAACTGGTCAGGCAGTAGGAGGAACCCTTGCTAGAGGAGAAGGCTCTAGGTTTGGAATGCAAAGACCTTTGCTCACACGGCCCCTCTGCTCCCTTCCCAGCTCTGATCCCTCTCTGGGTTCTGTTTACCCTGCTGTAAATAGAACAGTGATACCTACCTCATAAGGTTACAGTGAGGACTAAAATGCTTTATTAACATTTTAGGTTTTGTGTTGTTGTTTAAAGGGGGACGTGGTGGTTGAGTTTGGATTTTGGACTTCTAGGAGTTATCTAAGCAATTGGAAATTCGGTCTGGTGCTCTGGGAATAGGGTGATGCTAGAAATTATTAAAGCCATAGAGCAAGATGGCCAAGAGGAAAATTTAGAGGAAAGAAAAGAGGGCCACTGGCAGACTACTGAACAAGACTGGCATTCAGGGACAGGAGACGGGGGACAGAGGGTGGGAGGCATCAGGAGCCAGTCAGGTGGTGGGTGAGCAGGGTGGGAGGGAAGGGAGGGAAGTCCCAGGGAAGGAAAGGTGGCAGGGTAGTCAGCAGTGTCAAATGCTGTCGGGGTCAAACAAAGAGCATAGAGTGGTTAGAAGGCCACTGGTAACATGTGAAAACTGCAGTTTCTCCTAGAGTGGTCAGATTCTCAGGGAATAGGTGGCAGAGAAATAACATGTCAGTTGCTTTTGAAATGTTTGATGGTGAAAGGAGGTACAGAGGAGATGGTAGCTCTGCAGAAACACAGGGGCAAGGCAGGGGTGATTTTCCTTTCCTTAGTTTGGGAGCGTGAGCTTATTTGGAGGAGGAAGAAGAGGAGATAAGAATACTTGGTGCTGCAAGGTCTTTGGAGGTGGTGAAAAAGAAGGTCACCTAGGTTAGCCTAGGGAAGGAGCAAGGCACTCTTGGAGACAGGACAGCTGGGGGAACAGCTGAGGGAGTGAATGGGGGAGTTAAATCTGACAACTTAGAAAGCACCTCATGGGGTTGTCATATAGTAAGCGCTCAATAACTGATTGGTTGGTCCTTCCTTCCATCTGCCTACCTTCCTCATCCTGAACTCAAACTAATTTTTCCAGCTGTTTGCTGGACATTTCACCTAACCACCTTAGTTAAAAATCTCTCTCTATAATGCTTAAAGCCTTCCCCATTTTTCTCCATCTTCCTGTCCTCATTATCTCTTGCCTAGATTATTAGAATTACTTCCAACTGGGCTCTCCTTCTCTGGTCTCTCGCTTGCCAGTGTACACTCTCTACTGCTGTCCAGGAGACCTTCCTAACCCGTGGCAGTGTGATCGTGTTCCTCCCCTCCCTACCCCTCCAGGCTTCTCATTGCCTGGTACAAAAGGTGTCTTGCTGCTGTCTGTGTCTGCTGTCCGTCTGCCATAGCCGCATCCACCTCTCGTGTGGTCTCCCCCGACTCCACATCACCCATCCTGTTCCCCAACACGCTGAGCTGCTTCCTGGTCTTTGAAGGCGCCACAATCTGCCATGCTCCATGCTTTGCTCTCTGGCTAGGATGTCCTTCCCCCTTCCTCTGCAGGCCCCTTTCTCACACCTGGAGACCCCGCTTGGCATCAGCCCCAGGCAGAGCTGCCCCCCTCCAGCTTCCCTAGGCAGTGCTTTGTGTTCTTTTTGCGCGTGCATTTCTATAGTGCGGCACTTGAGCTGTATTGCAATTAATTTCCTATCTCTCTTGCTGGGCTGTGAGCTCGCTAGGGGCACCTGTAGTCCCGGTACCCAGCATGAGGTTTGGCATAGAACCTAGGAGAGCCTCAGTGATTGTTGGTGAATGACAACAATGAAGCCTGTGGCACTGTCACGTTTTAACTCTGTGTGTACCCAAGTTTTCTCTCAGGTAGAGAACATCGTGTTCCTCTCCAGTTCCTGGCAGGGCCTTTGTTAGGAGGGGTTGACTGGCTGGCTTGTTGGTCAGGACCACCTCTCCTGCTGATGTCTGGGCTCTTGTCACCAGATGGGACTGAGTATGGGCTGAGTGAAGCTGACATGGAGGCCTCCTATGCCACAGTGAAGAGCATGGCGGAACAGATAGAGGCCGATGTCATCCTCCTGCGGGAACGTCAAGAAGCTGGGGGCCGGGTGCGTGATTACCTGGTCCGGAAACGAGTCGGAGACAATGACTTCCTGGAGGTCAGGTGAGGAGGCTTCAGATCAGTTCAGGGGTCCCCATTCTTCACAGAGAAGGGTGATTGAGCCTGTGACACTTGGAGTGTCAGTGCCACCCCTCCCCCCGCTTTCCCTTCCTGAGGAGTGGAAAGAATGTCCAGGGCCATGATAGCTCTATTTGCTATTTCTGCACTTCCCCATCCCTAAGTATTTCCCTTTGGGAGGAGCAGGAGAGGGGCCAGCCATACATTCTGTGGGCAACATTTACTTTCCCATCAGCCTGTGAGGCTGGAAACTAGGGTAATGGAGGAGGCCTTTTGTGCCTGTTGTAGCTTTGGGGCACTTCCTGGCAGTGTGGGAACAGTAGTGGGAATTAAGGGAGATAGCCATTGTGGAAGCCCAGTTCCTCCTGAGTAACTCTTTCTACTCCCTGGATACAGCTGCAGGGACATTCCCAATGTGCTCATCCGTGGGTAGGAAGAGCAGTGAGCCAGAGGGGCCCCGGGGTGAGCCTGGACTGCTGGATCCACTTACTGGGGTTCTGAGTTGTCTCTTCGCTCATCCACTAACTCTCACACGGATATATGGGTTCATGTGCACACAGGGTAGCAGTAGTGGGCAACGTGGATGCTGGCAAAAGCACTCTTCTGGGGGTCCTGACACATGGGGAGCTGGACAACGGCCGAGGCTTTGCCCGCCAGAAACTCTTCCGCCACAAACATGAGATTGAATCTGGGCGCACTAGCAGCGTGGGCAATGACATTCTGGGCTTTGACAGTGAAGGCAATGTGGTGAACAAGCCCGACAGCCACGGTGGCAGCCTGGAGTGGACAAAGATTTGTGAGAAGTCCACTAAGGTTATTACCTTCATTGACTTGGCTGGCCATGAGAAGTACCTGAAGACCACTGTCTTTGGCATGACTGGCCATTTGCCTGATTTCTGCATGCTCATGGTGAGTGGACGGCGCTCCTGGGGAGGGGAGGCTTCAGCAGGGCTGCTGGGGGGAGGGTGGTTATGTGCAATTTTTTGGAACTGTTCTGAGACTGAGGCCTGTTGGTTTGGGGCTTTGACACTGTGTAAGGGTGGCATGTTTTGCAGAGGTGCCCAGTCCCCTAAGCTTGCAGTCTCCTCTAGGTGTGAACCTTGATCCCCCCCCACACCCCCCCTATATTACACTAGGAAGTGATCCCCTTGGTAAAAACCAGGTGCCATTGCAGACCTCTCTTATGTTTTGGAGAGGCCTAGAGGAGGGTTTCTCCTGGGGCTTACGTACTACCTTCAGGAATGCTTCTCTAGGGGCTTGGGCTACTCTGAGGAGGTGGCACCAGTGGTACCCTCAGAGAGAGGGGCTTGGGGAAGAAGAGGAGGAGAGCGCTACAGGAGGCTTGGGCAGCAGTCAAGAGGGCCTGAGAGGTGGCCTCTTCCAGAGCCTGGGAGGAGGACCAGCCAGTGCACAGCCCCTGTCAGGAGTCTCCTGGTGTATGGAACTGTGCTAGGCCTGACGATACAGCAGTGAAGAAGGCTGCCGCTGTGTGGGGGGATCCTGAGGAGCTTATAGTCTAGTGGGATGACATTTTTAAGCAGTTCATCAAGTAGATTTACTGGAGGGAAGAGAGCAGGGGGCTCTGTGTTGGATCATGTTGCTAAGCTTGCCTTTGTGTCCCTGGACAGAGTATGAGAGTGGTGAGTTCCACAACCTGTGCGCAGCCTCTGTGGCTTTCATGGAGGGTGGAAGGAGGAGGAAAGAAGGGAAAGGGAGAGAGTAAAAGTGCATGTGTGCAGCTGAGCAAGTTTTCCCTTGGCAAGTCCTTCCTAAAGCCCTTCCACATTTCCCTATTCCTTCAGCTGCCTGGATTAATAAGTGTAGTAAACATAAGCATCTGTTCATAGCAAACTTGATCAAGTTACCCTACAAACACAGGTTCTGAAGCAAATTCTCCCCAAAGTAGAGAGTGGTAAAGAGAGGCAGAACATACGGTATGAATATTCTTGTCGGCTCCTGAACTACAGCGAGCAAGACCAATTAATGGAAGTGTTTTCACCCTAGACGGAATGTTATGTACACATTATCTGAGTTTTAGGCTGTGATCCAAATACTTGAATTTCTATATAAAACAAAGAAATATTTCATTATTTTTTCATGACAATTGATTTCCAGGACAGAATATTTAACATTTTTAGACAGCAGGGAGAGAGCACTCTCTTATCCAGGTTGGGAAGACCAATAGCAAGTCTGGGTTGGATTGGAAAGGTGGTTGAAGGGAATGGGAAGAACCAGGAGGAAGATTGTGGAGATGTCCTCGTGTGGGAAAAGGGAATACGGGCACAGGCCAGCTGTGTCAGTGGGGTGGTGACTCACCCGTGAGCTGTGATGATCAAGTGAGCATCTCAGTGGAGACACTCTGGAATGGATAAAGCACTAACAGAAACACGTCATGGCAATTTTCCTTTATAATTTTATTTTGTTTCGATAAGTAATACATTCATATGGTACGAAAATAAAAAGGTGCCAAAGGATTTATAGTGAAAAGTCTCCCTTCTGCCTCTGTCCAGTTTCTTCCTGGAGGTGACTGGTATTTCCAGTTTTTTTGTGTACCTGCCAGAGATGTTTTGTACTCATACCACCAAATGTGTATATTGTCTCTCCCTCTAATTTCAGACATTCAGAAAAGTTAATAATATAATGAATACCACGAACCCACCACTTAGATTCAACCCCATTAACATTTTGCCGTAATTATATGTATATGTGATGGGTACATATGTGCATATATGTTTAGTTTGGGGTTTTTTTGCCTGCATCATTTGAAAGTAGATTGTAGACATTGTGACTCTTTTGCCCCCACATATTTCAGCATACAGCTCCTGAGAGTAAAGACTGCCTCCTCCTGTTATTGCAACCTAGAAAATGCACAATAGTTCCCTAATGGCCTCCAATATCTAGTCTGTATTTCTATTATCTCAGATATTCCCCAAATGTCTTACAGCTGCTTTTTTCAAGCCATGCTCCAATCACCACTCGCCTCTTTTTATGGTAGCATAACCTACACACCTTGCTTTTTTTCCTGTTAAAGATATATCTTGGCGATTAGTCCATATCAGTAAATAAGAGTTTGTTCTTTCTTTTGTGTGACATATTTTGTACATGTGCCCTAATTTATTTAACCAGTCTTTATGATAATATTTAAAAACACTTGTTGTTACTGGAAGGAATAGTAACAGTAATAACAGCTGTCATTGCTCCAACACCTAGGTCATGCTGGTTGTGTGCTGGACCTTTCATGTACGTTATGACGTTTAAACCTCAAGTAACCCTCTGAAGTGGGTACTGTTATTGCCCCATTTTGCACATGGGGAGACTGAGGGCCAGGGATGAATCAGTTGTTTTCCCAGACTGTCTGGGTTTGTCATTTTTATTGTTTACAAGTTTCCTCTGGTTTTTATAGCCTGTATCATTGAGTCAGGGGCCAAAGTGATCTGTGCCCAGCCCAGCTTTCATCCACAGCCTTCTTTGAGTCCCTGTGTCACCCAGCAGCAATCTCTGTCTCCCTTGTCCTGACAGTTCCTTTCTGTGTTGGGGTAGGTGGGCAGCAATGCTGGCATCGTGGGGATGACCAAGGAGCACTTGGGCTTGGCACTGGCACTCAATGTACCTGTCTTTGTGGTAGTCACCAAGATTGACATGTGTCCTGCCAACATCCTGCAAGGTAAGTGAAGCTTCCAGCTAGCAGTAGCCACTCTGATTGGGGCTGTCACCCACTGTACCTCCTTGGTAGTCTGCTGCCAAGGCTTCAGCCCAGAATCTTCTGCTTCTTCCTCCTCTGCTTAGCTCTTGGTCTGAGCACAGCCTGGAATTATCCTCTGTTCTTTGTTCCTTCTGGTTCCAAATGCAGGATCCTTGAGATCCCTAATCTGGCACCGCTTTTCAGATGACCCCAGGCAGAAGGAGTTGGGCTCTACCAGCTAAGCTGGATATATATGGAGACATTTGGGCAGAGGTCTGATTACCTTTTACCACCAAAGCTTCAACACAGGGTTGCATGACTAGGCCTTTGTGCCTTTCTCCCTCACTGCTGAGGATGGTAGAGAAGTGGAGAGGTGTCCTTTTGGAAGGCCTCATAATAAGGGTCTCTGCAGATTTCTAAATGTCCAAGAGCAGAGCCTTTTTGTCAGGTCAGATTTTTCCAAGAAGCAATGCATTCCGGGAAGAACATCATTTTTATTAGGAACTCCCCAAATCACTTGCTCATAGGACATGGGTCTTCTAGAGACTCTGGAGAAATCTGCCAGGTTTCAGACTCAGAACCTTAGAACACAGGCCCTGTGCTCTTTATTCTAGTATGTACCCACCCAAAGTTTTGATCCTCCTTTTTGCTTCTCCAGGTATTGTGGCATTTAACACTGGTCCATCTATCTGTCTGTCTCCTGCTTGCATCAGTAATGAGTGGACCCATCTTGCCCTGGAAGCCTGGCCAAAGAGAAGGCTGTGTCCCCTAATTCTGTTCCATTTCACCCTTTAAGAAACCCTGAAGCTGTTACAGCGCCTACTGAAGTCACCAGGCTGCCGGAAGATCCCTGTGCTGGTGCAGAGCAAGGACGATGTGATTGTTACAGCCTCCAACTTCAGCTCTGAGAGGTAATGGGTGGGGAGCACACACTTCTGGGCAGGCACCCTTGCTGGCAGAGCTGCAGCAAGTGATGGGCCCAGAGTGACTGTCAGTTTGGGCATGAGGTCTCATGAAAACACTACATCAGGACACCTCTTACTATCTAGAGATTGGGGGAAGCAGAAGGTTCTGGTCTTAGCACAGGCTGGCGTTGTTGCCCAGGTGCTCTATCACGTGACCCAGATTGTGAGATGCTGGGCTCCCTGAGGTTGGAATCTCAGCTAAGGCTTTGGTGTTCTTATCTGTAAAATGGAAATGATACTACTTTCCCTAGAGGGCTCTCATGAATGCTGAAAATGATGTATGTAAAGCACTTAGCACCGTGCCTCGCTGGTGTGTGATAAATACACAGCCTTTTTTTTTTTATAATTGTTATTAATTCTTTATACTCTTGCTCCTCAAAAGCTCTTTAATCACAAATCAGTTTTGGCATCTACTCATTAATGTATCCTTTCATTCCATAAATATTTATTTATCAGATGTTTGTTCTGCCAGGCTCTTCACCTAGACATTGAGGATGCAGAGTTAACTCTAGCACAGTCCTTGTCCTCAAGGTGATGAACTTTGTTAACTCTGCCTCTTGGCCCAGACCCTCCTTAGGAGCGATCTGCCTTCTAACTTGGTCTGCGGGGCGGGACCCAGAGCAGCCTGGCTTTGTCTCAGTGCCCACCCCCTCACGCCTCTGTCAGTACTGCCAGCTGGCCAGCAGAGGGGGCACAGTCCACACAGCCGGTTCTGTGCAGGCTCTATTCTAGGAGCTGTGGGGAATCCATAATTCCTGATCTTTAGGATTTAATTCACCCTGAATAGGCAAGATAGAGGCCATTTAAATGACTCTGATGGAAAATCAGGTGTAGTCTGTGTAACAGAGACACAAAAGCTCTCCAGGAACTCAGGGGACTTGAGAGTGTCCATGCAAGAAGGGTTTCATGGAAGAAGTGGGATTTGAGATGAGCTCTGAAGGATGAGAGGGGTCTGGCAGTTGGATAAAGAGGGGAGGAGTTCGAGAAGGAAGGTCTGAGTGAGCAAACTCAAGGGGCAGGAAAGTGCCAGGCTGTTAGGAGAAGGGAAGTTTCTCTGGGATGGCTGGAATGTGGGACTTACAGGAGAAAGGAATCTGCAGAGGTGGCCATCCTCACTGTGAAGGGTTGTGCATCTTGGGAAAAGGGATCGGTGGAAAGGTGAATAAGGATTTTAAGCAAGCATGTGTAGGAAGACATGCTTGCTGCTTCTTGAGGAAGAAGCAGTCTTGAGGTCCAAAGTAGGGCATTGGTAAAGTGACAGGAAGGGACAGGTTTCAGAGACAAAACTGAATAAGAGAAGAAGGCCTTGGAGCAGGGCTGGAAAGGAGTTTGCTAGGTGGAGGCAGGTGAGGGAGGGGTGGAGTCGTGAGCGGCAGCATCTGCTCCTGGAGCCCCGCTGCTGCTCCACCCTGTGTCAGGGCAGGATGCAGGCCACCTGAGCTCCTCTCTCCTTCCTTCCTCTGCCCCCTCCGTTTAGGATGTGCCCGATATTCCAGATCTCCAACGTTACAGGCGAGAACCTAGATCTGCTGAAGATGTTCCTCAACCTCCTCTCCCCCCGCACCAGCTACAGGGAGGAAGAGCCTGCTGAGTTTCAGATTGATGACACCTACTCTGTCCCTGTGAGTGGCTGTGAGGGGGTGGCTGGGTGGGCACTTCCTACAAGGGTATCAAGGGGCGGGTCTGTGGTGGGGATGGACTTACTAGGCCAGGGTCTTCTCCTTGGCAGGGCGTGGGGACGGTGGTGTCGGGGACAACACTGAGGGGCCTGATCAAGCTGAATGACACGCTGCTGCTGGGCCCAGATCCCCTGGGTAATTTCCTGTCCATTGCTGTCAAATCGATCCATCGCAAGCGCATGCCTGTCAAGGAGGTGCGGGGGGGCCAGACGGCATCTTTCGCGCTGAAGAAGGTGAGTGGTGATGATACCAAAAACTCCCCTCCGGCTCCATCATGCAAGGCTCTAGGCCAGATGCTTGACTCACCTTCTCCAGCTGATCTGCGAGGGAGGGATTACTGACTTCATTTTGACAGATGAGGCCCAGGGATTTGCTCAAGACACACAGCTTGTAAGTGCTAGAGCCAGGACATGAACCCAGGACTTCCTGCCTCCTAAGCTCTGTTCCTCCCTCTGGTGCCTGAGCAGGGTGCCCCGAGCTCAGTGGTGAGATCAGATAGGAGTGTCCCTGCTGTGCAGAGTATCCTGCACAGGGCCAGTGGGGTCTGCACCAGCTCCTCTTCCCATTCAGCCTTCTGTCTCCGGGGGCTTGGGGTTAGTGCTACCTCTGGGGTCACCTGCCTTCCTGCCAGCCAAATTAACCAGGAAAAGTGGGACTTTCTCTTTTCCCTCTAGTGGTTAGGTCATGCTTTTACCTATCCCTTCCCCCTGAATGCTTGCCTGCCTTTGTCTCCTCTCCCATCCTTTGAGGCCCAGCAGCTGAAATGCCAATTCTTGCACGAAACCTTTCCTGACCCCCAATCACAGTGTCTGGGCTTCCCACATAGCACTAAGTTTGCTTGTGCTGGCCACCTGGAAGGCCTGTGGTCCAATGGTCAGGGGCTAGGCTGAGTTGGGGTGGTCCCCAGGACCGGGGGGTGAAACCAGAAGGCATCATTGTCCCTGAGGGCTGGGGTTCCCTCTTTCTTTCAGATCAAGCGATCGTCCATCCGGAAGGGCATGGTGATGGTTTCCCCACGCTTGAATCCCCAAGCCTCCTGGGAGTTTGAGGCTGAGATTCTCGTCCTCCACCACCCCACCACGATTAGCCCGCGCTACCAGGCCATGGGTAGGAGGCCCCTGTGCTAGGTCCCCTAAGAAGGTGCTCTAGTGACCCAAGCCCCATAGTTGCAGCCCCAGCCAAGCAGCAAGTCTCTGTTGTGTTTAGTGATGCCATTCCCTCTGCTCCAACCAGGAGCCACAGCGTTTATTCAGTCCTGCAAACACTGCTGAAGAACCTCACGTGCATTCCTTCAGCCAGTGTCTGCTGAATGCTGCTGTGTGTGTTGCCAGGGGCTGGGGACAAAGATGAGGTAGATGGGCAGGGGCCCTGCCCCCAGGAGCTTAGTCCAGCAAGGAGGCACATGTGCAAACAGAGTGCCCTGTAAGCCCAGGAACTAGGACCCCTGTCTGCACTGGGCTGAGAGTGGGGCATGAGGGGGTGGGGTCTAACTGGAGGAAAAAGGGGGAGAGTGTGAGACATGATCAGAGCCAGGAGCAAGCCGTGGAAATGATCCCTGCCCTGCTGTAGCTCCAGTGTATCTCAGGCTTTCACTCGCTGCTGCCCCTTGTCCTGAGGCCACAGGGTGGCTCAAGTCTGTCCTGACCTCTGGCTCCCTTGGCAGTGCATTGTGGGAGCATCAGGCAGACGGCCACCATTCTGAGCATGGACAAGGACTGTCTGCGTACCGGGGACAAGGCCACTGTACACTTCCGCTTCATCAAGACTCCGGAGTACCTGCACATAGACCAGCGGCTGGTGTTCCGGGAAGGCCGCACCAAGGCTGTTGGCACCATCACTAAGGTATGGCCGGGGCAGACCTCCTCACCAGCCCCCAGGGAGCACCAGGGGCCAGTCCTGTTCTAGTGACCTTGAACACAACAGGCTTTTCTCGAGGAACCCTGAGGAATCTCCCTGGCTTCTAGGGACAGAGGCACAGTCACTGCTTTGGGAGAGCTGGACCAGCTCTGAGGTGTTGCCTCAGCGCCATCTTCTCTGCACCCCCGAGAGGTGCTGCTAGGCTTCCTGTTGTGGGCCTTGGTGGTGACCGTGGAGGAGAGAAGCTTCAGTTGGGGCATGGCCTTCCTCTGTAGGAAACTGGTGGCAGAGTGTCTGGGCCTAGCCAGGGTCAGGCTCTAAGGTACCAGCACAGGCTCCTATGGCCGGCTGGGGCTGCGCCTGAGGTCTCCCCTTAGAGCAGGGGTCTGGTTAGAGTGAATATTGGACAGCGCAAGGGGTTATGGGCCTGAGTTCCCCTGGGGCTTGAGCTGTTTGTATATCCTGGAACCTACCTTTGCCCTCTGCATACCTGGCCCATGGCCTTGTGTAGGGACATTTGATAGAGTGGTTTGACCCCTGCTTCCATATGGAGGAAGTGGCCTAGCCTGTCTAAGATGTTAGAATTAGCCTTAGTTGGCTTTTCCTCCAGAATGGCCTTCCTTGGGCCTACCCATGCATGGTGACCCTGGGGCTGCAGCGGGTGTGTATATGTTGGGGAGGTGGGGATCATGTCCTTGAAGGCCTGTTTGCCTCTGGGACTGGCTGAGAATTTGGCAGAGGTTGCAGCACACACTGTCGTATCCTTTACAGACTCACTGGGCCTCCTCCCTGCTTTGTTTGAGATTGAACTTAGGCCATAAGGGAAGATTTTGAGTCAGTTGCTCCTGACTGGTGGTAGATTTAAGATTTCTGATAGCCAAACTTTGAATGTTTCCAGCTGATGAGACATTCACTTGGTCTCTTTGGGAGGCCTGAAGTTAAAACTTGCCCTAGACTCTTGTCACAGGGGCAGCAGCAGGATCCTGGGGCTAGAGATGCGGGTGATGCTCTGAGGCGTGGTCAGCTGAGTAGGCAAGAGAGCCTTGAGTTTGACTCGCCAGGCCCTGGGCAGGCTGGACCCAGCTGAGCTGAGTGGCGAGTGGCAGAGAGGTTCACATATTTCTCTGCAAGGACAGCAGCTGCCGCAGAGAACAAGATGGAGCCTTTCTGGGGTGGGCAGAGGCTGGAAGTGAGTGGCAGCCCAGGGTCATGGCAGTCCTGAGCCACTGAGTGGGGATGAGAATACTTTTCTGTCCCCACTGCCTTCTGTCGTGGCCCTCCTGCCATCTGCCTCACCCTGGACCATCAAGACCAGGGAATGAGAAGTCCCTGAGAGAAGGGGCGGGGAAGACCTCTCCGTCCCCACTGCCCTGCAGCTCCAGCCTCGTCCTCACCCCCTTGGCTCCTGCAGCTCCTCCAGACCACCAACAACTCCCCGATGAACTCCAAGCCCCAGCAGATTAAAATGCAGTCGACGAAAAAGGGCCATCTGACCAAACGAGAAGAGGGGGGCCTGTCCAGTGGGCCGGCAGTAGGAGGACCCCCACCTGGAGATGAAGCGTCCTCTCTAGGGGCTATGCAGCCAGCTGCGTCCAGTAGTCTCCAGCCGCAGGTGAGCATGGACCCCTCGTGGCTTTAGGCAGGATGGCAGGGGCTGTGGCTGTTACTCTGCTTTGGTGGAGGGGACACGCAGGAGCACCTCAGGCATAGATAGAAGGTGTTTTCAACAACACCCGGCACATAAGTGCCATCCATACAAGAGCTACTTGCCTCTGTAAGTTGTAAGGCAGTGTTTGTCACAGCATGGGTGTGGCCTACCTAAAATGAACTTAACTGGGCCTGGCTAGCACTTGGGTTTGATGAAATGGAGTAGAATAAGGTCAGGATTTCCCTTTCATAGCAAGAGTAAATGTTTGTGTGGGTATGCCAGTGATGTATGCGTGCGCTGCATCCAACAGGTCTGAGAGATGTTGCCTTAGAGGGTCCTCTGGTGTCCCCTCCCTGACATGCCAACACGCACATGTCCTGAATGGGAGGTGGCCTTGGGCTGTGTCACTACAGCTCTTACTTGGCATCTCCTGCCGGCTCTCCCTGCTCCCCCACCCTGAGTTCTCCCCTGGCCTGATGAAGGCCTGGCGCCCCCTTCACCCCTCTCCCCAGGGTCTTTCTCCGCTTTCCCCTCTTTAGAGAAGGAGGCTCTGCCTGGGTCCGCCTGTCCGTTCTTGCCTCTTGCTGAGCCTTTCCCCAGCTTGTTCATTTCCTTTCCCTTTTCACTGTCGGCAGTGGTGAGTGCCAATCCATTCTCTGCTTTGTGCTTCTCTGAATGGCTCCCCTCCCACCATTGTCACATGTGTCCACCGCCGTGTGAGGAAGGCAGGGTGGGCACTGCCCCACTGTACAAGCAGAGAAGTGCTGCGTGCAAGGTCACCTCATATATTCCGGGTCAGGCAAGGGCTAGGACCATACTGCCTGCTGGCTCGTTTTCTGTCCTGCTCTCCCTGCTATCTGGCCCCTCTGCTGTCCTACCCTGCTCCCAATGGGCCAGTGCTTCTCAAGCTCCTTCTTTTTCTCTTTCAGCCTAAGTCCAGCAGCGGGGGCCGGCGACGAGGGGGCCAGCGCCACAAGGTGAAGTCCCAGGGGGCCTGTGTGACGCCTGCCAGTGGATGCTGAATCTTACCCAGCCCACCGCCACCACCCAAGGGGTCCTCACACTCTGGCCACTGCTCTACCAGAAGGACAGAGCAGCTCTGACTGCCACCCACTCTCCCCCAGGGCCACAGCCAGAGCCTCCACATTGCCCCAGCCCCATTTTCCAGGGGGTGTGTAATTTATGAGCTGAGGAAGATGGCCAGACTCCCAGAGGACTGACCATCTCCCACCCTCTTCCCTGCCTTCTTCCTCACTCACATGTTTTTTGTACATCTGGGCCCTTAGTTTTTATTCTGTTTATTATATGTCTCTGTCTCTCTCTATTCAGTGCGTGTGTGTGTGTGTGTGTGTGTGTGTGGCACAGGAGTGCCACCGCCAGGGCCCTGTCAGTCTCCTTTTCTCCTCCATGGCTGCCCAGCTGCCCGCCTGCCGTGTGTCTCTGTGAGAATCCTTAGGGCTGTGAGGGGATGTCAGGAGCTGAAGGAGCCCAGCTTTCCTGTCTCACTGCTCCTTTCGGCACTCAGAAGTCCCTTCCATGGAGCCAGACTAGGCAGAGGGGCTTCTGAGAGTCAGTGCTGCTGCCAGAGCAGGGAATCTCCCGTTAGGACTTGGGGATTTTAGCAGGGAGAAAGCGATGGCTTCCCCTTTTCTCTCTCTCCCTCTTTTTCCCTTTAAGCCCCCAAACAGGTAATGCCAAAAGCTCTCCTGTTGTGACCTGTAGATGTGTGGAGCGCAGTGGCAGCAGAATTGTAGGACTCTCCCTGCCCCAGACTCTGACCCTTGTCACTGACCCCAAGACATCTGGTGGGTTTTCCCCATGGAGACAATCCTGTGTTTGCCTGGGCTGGCTACTCCCGGCTGCCGATCTGCTCGGCTTGGAGCCTCCCTCCATGCCCAGGAGCCACCCTCTGTGGACTTCCGCTTTTCGTTGGGCCTCGGGCACCGGTCACTAAATTGAGGTCAGTGTCTGCTCAGTATCATGTCTTCTAGCACCTCCTGTTCCTGGGGTGGAGGGGTGTTCCTCTGAGCCAGGCCGGGACTGGAACCCCTCCTGTTAGGCCACATGGCCCTAACACAGCTGCTACAGGAACACAGCAGGAAAGGGCCTCAGCCCCAGGTTTGGAATCCCCGATTGGGGTGCAGGGTTAGGCAGGTACAGGGTAGGGAAAAGACTCCTCCAGGCTCAGCACAGAGCATTTAGCCTTCTGGAAGAGCTCCTACATGGGTGGCAGGTGGGGTTTTGCAGGCCACAGGTGGTGACATGGGCCCCAGCCAGCCTTGACTCAGCTCTGCACTGAAGCCCTTGGTGTAGGGTGGGCTGATGAGCGGGGGGTGTTCCTTCTCTAGCCGGGGCAGACACCCAGCGGGCTGGGTCCTTCCTCAGCCTCGCCTCCTTCCTGTCCCCAACCTTCTTTCCTCCTGCTTCCCGACTGCTGGTCCCATCTCCTCCCCTCCTTCCAACTGTTTCTAGTTACCACCGACCCATGGCCATGGACTGATCAGACCAGCATCAAAATAAAAGTTTGTTCCAAAGTGACAGTGTCGTGTTCCCTGCCCAGCCCCTCCAGGTGGAGGTGCTGCCATGGGAACGCTGTTGCTCTGCCTGCCCTCCAGCCCCTGGCAGCAGCTGGGAGCAGGGCAGGGCTGTGAGGAGCCCAGCTGCCTGGTCAGGCAGGTGTGGCTTCCACGTTAGGGCTCCTCCACCAGCTGTGTGACACAGGGCAAGTTACCAACTTTCTGTGAACCTCAGTTTCCTCATCTAAAGCAAGAAGCAAATGCCAACATCAGGGCTGTACAAATTCAGTGAGAGAACGTAGGTGAGGCCTTGGCACGCCCCGCCTGCGGGAGGTGCTCGCTCAGTGCGTGGCTCACCACGCTGTTAAGCACCCATGCCACCTCTGCACCCTGGGTGGGCTCAAAAGGGGAGACATGGCACTAATGTGTCTGCTGCAGCTAGGACTGCCAGGGGGTCTCACGCTTCATGTTCTTTGATATTCATAGCTACCATCTCTCAGGTAGATGTCATTATTTCTGTTTTTCTAGTCAAGGAAACTGAAGCTCAGAGAGAAATGTCACCAGCAGGTGTTAATCTTGCACCAGCCTTGCCCCCACAGCTTTTCCCAGTCAGCCGCTCCAGCTTGTCCTCTGGCCCTTACCCGTCCCTTGTCTAATGGCTGCTTCCCTCTTGCCCTTCGCTCCGGCTCTGGCTCTGGCTCCGTGTACAGGCGCTGCTGCCCGCTGGTGCCTTGGTGACAGGAGGCCTCCTGCGTGGAATGCCCCGGCACGGCAGCGGGTATGGAGTGAGTGTTTCCACAGGACTCAGCCATGGCGGAACCTCATTTTGTTTGAACTCTTTTGCCCCTGTAAGTGGCAGTGGTTGCTAAAACCATTCTTTGCATTCAGGAGCTCTGGCCACCACCCTGGCCTCTGCCCTCAGACACGCAGGAGGGTGGGTCTGGGTCTGTGTAGTCACCAAGTGCATACCAGGCCAGCAGGGGGCTGACTGCATCCAGTGTTGACAGGGACAACAAAGGTCCCTAGAGGTCTCAGCCCTCCCGACTATCCATTTGGAACAAAACACCAGCCCTTTTGTAGTTGAAGAATAAAAGTAATCCAATTATCTCGAATGGCAAGGCCTGACCCTTCTGTGTGTGCAGCAGGTGTTTGTGGCGTCTTCACCAGGAGTAAGGCCTGTGCTGGTGGGATGAGGACAGAGGTGGCCAGAGCCCCAGCTTCACGGTCAGGACCACTGTGCCAGCTTCTTGGCCACCCCAGCACAGAGATGAGGTAATGGGACTATGTCACGGCGCAGGGGCAGCACAGGTTTGATTGGGGTTGGGGGAAGTGCCATGGAGAAGCATGAGGGTTATACTGTGAGGGGGCGCTAGGATTTGCTTGTGGACGGAGGGCAGGTGCCCAGCTGAAGTGGGCACGAGCAGAGGCACTGGGCTCTGATGGCTTCCAGGGACTTGTTCATTGGTGCCTCTCAGGGATGTTTCATTTGTTGAAAATGGCACTAGAGGCAGAGCAGGTGTTCGGTGAAGTGGGGAAGGTGACTACAGGACCAGTCCTCTCCCTGGGCCCAAAGGCGCTGGGCTGGATCCGTGCTGCGCCCAGCCCCTTTCCTGTGGCTGTTTGTCCCTACTGACTGGTTCCTGCCTTTATCTTCTCAGCCATGACAAATACCAGTTCTGGGCCAGGTGCCATGGTCAGGACAAAAGGCTTCAGGGTCCACTAGGGAATCACCCCTGGACCAAATCTGGGGAGCTGTTTGCAGGGAAGGTCAGGACCTATTTCCCCCCAGAAGTTCAGAGGATCCTCTTCCTTGTCCCTGCCCAGCCACAGGTATGAGGGGCAAATGTCTAATTCCCATGGAAGAGAGTCACTGCACTCCAGGTGGACGGGGGCAGTAGGTCACTGTGTAACTTTTTCTGCTTCTGCTCCATGGCACTGATAGGGAAGCCCCCTCCTCCATGATGGGGTATCAGTGACAGCTAAGAAAGCTACCCTACTTCTGCCAACTCTTGACCCAGAAACACTGGAGTAGACCTGCCTCAGGTCCTGTTCCCCATCACAACTGGGCTTTAGCACAAGTCCTGGTCTCTAAACTTTAGGAATCTTTGGGGACATCGCTTTGGCCAAGACTTCATTCCCTCGTTTTCCCAAGAGCAGTGGCCACATAAAAACCACATTCCATTGATCCTGGGCATTGTTTATTTTTTGCATAGGCATAAATTAGAATCTGGAGATAAAAAACTTAAAAACCAGTAGTGCAGCATTTGTGACAGGAGAGCGCAAAACACCACCTGGCTGTTGCAGGCTGGGCCTGGGGCCGAGCGGGGGCCAGCGATAGAGGGACAGGAACAGCTGCTGCCCACCACCACCTGCTCCAGAGCCACTTCAGGGCCCAACCCTGTAACAAAGGGCACCTGTCCACACAGTAGCCCTCCTGCCTGTTCCACACAGGCCCGAGCCCTCTCCGCAGCCAGGAACAAGGAACTGAGTGTCACCCAGTGCCCCACAGAACGGGGCTAGGAATCAAGCCCTTAGCTTTTCAGTTAAAAAACAGACCTTGAAAAATATATACATGGCAGGGCCTGCTGGGTCTAAAAGCCCCTTCCTCCTCTTCCCTACCCAGGGTAAGTTCTGCCAGCCATCCTCTACCAATTGTCCCCTTAGAGAACAAGCCACAAAGGAGACAGGATCTGAGCAAGAGCTGCAAGAGCCCAAGTGGGTAGCCTGAGGGTAGAGCCCTGACATCAGAGCCTGACCAGCTGGGGTGTGCAAGTGCAGACAGCCCTCCTGATACCCTGGACACCACCATCGGCAGTGTCACTGGACCAACATGAGAGCCCAGGCAGTCCCCTGCTCCCCCCTTCTAGTTAATCCCAGATGCCAATGGCCCCAAAGACAGGTCTGGGTTCCCCCACCCTGGGAGAATGTGGAAAGCGTGCTCCGAGGCGCTGGCGGGCCCTATCGGGAATGGGGAGCAGAGTAGGCCTTTGCTCCAGCATCAGGACAGAAAAAAGCAACTACTCCCCTTAGCAGAGGAGAAGCCTGCAGGGCTGGCCCAGGCCCTCAGAGCCACACGGGCAGCAGCCTTCAGAGGCTCGCGAGAGCCAGGCCCCTCTAGGGTGCAGGAAGCCCCATGGCCCAAGTAACAGGCTTCTATAGAAGTTCCTCAGGGACCCTGTGCTTCAGACTTCTGGGATGATGGCACTAGTCTTGCTATAAGAGCCCAGAAGCCCTACACCAGGCACTTCCTGCCTGGGGACAGTCCCATCCTGCCCTGTGCTAAGAGCCTTCCTCCCAGAGGGTCTCACTTCTTTGCCAGGGGAGGGGGCAGCTCACCCCTCCCACAGCTTTGGCACCTGCTTCCTCCACACGCCTCCCCACAGCAGCTCCTGCGTGCAGCCCCCACCCTGGACAAGCGCAGTCAGGGCTCCCCTCCCCCCTTCCCATCCCCCACGATATGCTACATATGTACACGCTCCCAGGGGGACGGGGACGCCGCTCCGCACTGCCTGAGCAGAAGGAAGAGGGAAAGGAGCCACCTGAGCCTGCTGTCCACCTCGAGCTGCCCGTGCCTTCTTGTCTCCATGTGGCCAGAGCTCCTGGCTCTTGCTCCCGGAAGTCAGAGTGCTGATCAAGCGTGTGGAGGAAGCAGTGGGTGCTGCTCACCCACTCCCAGGCGGCCGGCGGCAGGCACGAGAAAGCAGGGCTAGTGGGCAGGCTCCCCGTGCACCCTGAAGCGGTAAATGCAGGTGTACTCGGGGTGGCCCCAGTTGGTCAGGATCCGCAGCTCCACCACCTGGTACGTGGCCATCTCAGGGGCCTGGGTAGAGAAGAAAGGGGTTAAGAGCTCCAGAGTCCAGGGAGACCTCCCTGACAGGAGGTGGGCAGGGGAGATGGCCTCGCCGAGGGCAGAGGGCAGAGGGCAGAGGGCTCCCCATTCCTCCCAGCTCTGGAGAGAACCGGGCTTCAAAAGCCCTGTCTTCAGTCCCTGGAACAGTTTCCAGCCAGTGGGTTGGGGGCTTCAGTGCTCCTGCGAGGCCACCTACCCATGAGCCTGTGCTAAGGCCAGGCCCTCGGGCCAAGTGAAAAGGGTCTTGGTACTGAGGACAAGCACAATTCATGCAAAACTGGGATGAATTCATTCATAGTGGCTGTTTTATCATTATCCACGGATACAACCACCTTCACAGAGGGTTTGAGGGGTTGTTGATAACGCACACTTTCTTCTTTCACACTTTCTTTTCTTAAGTGCCCATCAGGCCCCTGTCCCTTATGCTCATCGTGCCTGTGTTTGAGCCAGCGTTTGCAGCAACTCTCACCTTGACAGATGCCACAGGCCTAGCGAGCTCCTGCTCGTCCCCTCTCTTTCTGGTCTTTCCGACACAGCCTCCCGTCCTCTCCCCTCCCCAGGCTCAGTTATCACCGTAGAGCTGATAACTCAGTCTTTACATCTAGTCCCCAGCAGCTCTGCTGGACTGTCCCCCAGGCGCCTACAAACTCGGCCAGTCCTGCTCCCGTCCCACCTGACGTACGGACCCTCCCGCTGTGTCTCCGTCCTCACTCCCAGCATCCCCCTTGGACCTCGTCAGTTCTGGCTGGCTTCCCTGCAACCACCTCCTGAGAGGTCTCCCTGGCTCCAGGATTATCCTCTTTCAATCCACCGCTTATACTGGTCACAGTGACCGTACCAAAATGCACATCATATTGTTTTGTTTTTTTTTTTTTTTGAGACAGAGTCTCACTGTTGCCCAGGCTAGAGTGAGTGCCGTGGCGTCAGCCTAGCTCACAGCAACCTCAAACTCCTGAGCTCAAGCGATCCTCCTGTCTCAGCCTCCCGAGTAGCTGGGACTACAGGCATGAGCCACCATGCCCGGCTAATTTTTTCTATATATATTTTTAGCTGTCCATATAATTTCTTTCTATTTTTAGTAGAGATGGGGTCTCGCTCTTGCTCAGGCTGGTCTCGAACTCCTGAGCTCAAACGATCCGCCCACCTCGGCCTCCCAGAGTGCTAGGATTACAGGCGTGAGCCACCGCGCCCGGCCCATATTGTTATCTATAGCACAGCGGTGCCACCCCCTACAGCCCCGAGGACTGAAATTCCTGCCATTATCTCTTGCCCACCTCTCAAGCTGCCCCCAACCCCACCCAATTCCTCACGCCAGGACTCCCCTGGAGTGGGACTTGGCCGCCTGCCTCAGATCCGTCTGGGTGGTTTGTTCAAATGCAGGCTCCTGGGTCCCATCAGCCCTAAGGAATCAGGCGCTTCTCGGCTGAAGACCGGGAATCTGCATTTCTAACTCGGGCCTAGGAGCTCTGACGCCCACTTAAGTTTCAGCCCCATGCACTGCCTGAGGTTGTGGCTGCTGGCTCCTTCCAGAATGCCCCTCACAGCCTTCCTTTCCTGGCAACCCCAACCCTCTCATAAAACTCCCCTCTGTGGGGCCCTATTGCAGGAAGCTTCCCCGGTGCTGCCCTTCTGGAAAGTGCCCACCCCTGCGCTGATGTGTACAGGGTGCATCTTACACCACATTGGGATGTTGCCTCTGGGTCTGTATCTTGAGCTTGGGGAGGGGAAGGCAAGGGCTGTGTCTTCCCTCTCTGAACCCCGTGCCTGGCAGAGTAAGTGCTAGGGAAACGTCTGCTGCCCGCGTGGGGAGCCGAGTGTGCCGCCTCTACTAGCACAACAGAACCTGTACCTTAAAGTGAAACGTCTGAATGGGCTCGCCATCCTGATCGTAGGTGAACTTGCCAAGAAGTGTCCCCTCCTGCTGCAGGTCTTCATCAAACCCCTGGAACAGAGAGCAGAGGGATAGAGGGGAGAGGCGTGGTGGAGGGGTACGTGCGGAACAGGGAGAAACACTCTCCCCACCCAGCAGGTCAGGCACCAAGGTGGCCTGTGAGGAGTCACTGAACTCCCGTGCCTTGGTTTCTCCCTCCGAAGCCTGAGATAAGTGGGCCTGAAGTGCCCTCTCCCACCCTGGCTCCACCTCTTCCAAATCCCCTCCCCTCCCTCCCAGCCAAGGAGAGACCCACAGGATCTTCCCGCAGCCCCTCCAGTCTCCCATGAGTGGATACTCACAAAGATGGCAAAGTCCTTGGGGGCGCTGGAGATGGTGCTGTTGGGCGACAAGGCCTTGGGCACATGCTCTAAGGTGACAGCCGTGGGGTGGATGCGGGCAGAAAGGCGGACCACAGCAAAGCCCTGGGGCCCCTGGAAGGCCCAGCAGTTGCCGGGATGCACGTCTGGCTGGAGGGGCAGAAAGTCACATCAAGGCAGGGCCAGCATCCAGCTCTCCCTGACCCAGGGCAGGACTGTCCCCAGTGCACCCAGAGCCCCGCCGCTGTCCTCAACTGGGTGCCCACCTGGAGGATGACCCGGGGTGACTGGGAGTGGTACCACAGGGGGATGCCGAACAGGCTGAGGAGGGCCGTTTTGGTCTCGTAGGTCTCGGAGCATCGGGTGCTGATAACGCTGGCCCCTGGGATGGGAAAGGAGGGCAGGGTGGGCTCCCGCAGGGAACAAGGACCCGGACAACCCACTCAGGCATCGCCCTTCTCCTTGCTGAGGATGGAGGCAGATGCCCCAGGCCTTGTTTTTATCCCTAACCCAGACCACCAGAGGTGCTGTCACCGCAGCCTCTCCCCCAGCCTAGGATGGTACTGGGGATGCTGACTCCCCTGCACTGCCGCTGGCCTGTGTTGCGAGTTCCAGGTCGGGTTTCTGCTGCCCCCAAGCCTTGCTTGCTTAGCACCTCAGCCGGCCCAGCAGATGCCAGGTGACCAGCCACTGCAGGGACCAGGACAAGGCGAAACGAGAAAAGTGGCCCACACACCTCCTGATTCCAGGGCATAGTCCACCATCCCGATGCGGTCCTCACTGTAGCGCTGCAGGGCTTGCTTCACGATGCGGTGCACCTGCTGAAACACGGGTGCCGGGGCAGGTTGCAGCGGGGAGAAGACTTGTCTGCCTGCACCCCACTGCCATGGGCCAGGGCCGTAAGGACTGGCCCTCCTATGCCTGCACTGTGCTGGTGCCCGGGCAGAGACGGGTGTATGTCCACCCACCCACACCAGCCCCAAAGCACACAGGGCTCCTGCAAGGCACTTCTGTCGCGGAGGATACCAAGGAGCTGGCAGCGTGGGACTATCCAGGTCTATAGCTCCCAGGGAGAAGAGCCGTGTGCGTGCGTGCGTGCGTGTGCGTGTGTGTGGGGTGGCATGTGGTCCTCACCTCCTCTGTCACCCCGATCACACCTTCCTTTTGCAGCGTCAGTCCCAGGGAGGCTGCAGCCTCTATGGCTGACTTGCCCTGCATCTGTGCAACGTGGGCGAGGATCTTGCTCTCCAGCTCTTGCAGCTGAGCTTGCATCTCCTCTCTCTGAAGGAGTCCGGTGCGGGTTCCCCCTCCTTGGAGGAGGAACTGACTGATCCAGGCAGGGAACTGAGATTCCACCTGGGGACCAAAAAAGGGTGTCACCTGGGAGGTTGCAGGGACAGCAGGAGCTGCTATGGCAGGGCCAGGGCCCAGGGCAGCGCGGTCCTCAGCTTGGCAGCAGGGTTAGGGAAGGAGGGAGCCACTGGAGGAAAGATTTACGAGCAACCCCCACGGGTATGGATAGAAAGACAGGAAGAACACCCAACAAGGAGAACCAACACGTGGGGCAGAGGCACCTGCTGTGCAGACCCCCAGGGTGCATGGTCTCAGAGGAGACGGTGTTCCCACTCACGTCATCCCGCACAGCCTGGATCTGCTGAGGCAGCAGGCCCACTTCATCCGCCACTGAGCTCTGCTTCAGGGTCAGGGCTGCCAGCTCCTGCCGCAGGCCCGCCAGCTGGTCCTCCAGCCGCCCCAGCTCCTTCACGGAGCTCTCTCGGAAGGACTCCTGGGTCATCCTAGATCCAGAGAGAGAAGAGTAAGCCTTGGATCTCTTGTCGGCTGTGAGGCCATGCTGAGGAGGAAAGAAGACCCCCCCAGTTGGCCCCTGTTACGAGGGCGTGTGCCCACCACCCATTGTGAACGCGAGAGGGCACGGCCTCCCCTGCAGAGTCTGGCTGTAGAACACAGCACAGGTGCCTAGGAACCGGCTTGCCTGTCCCAAGGAGCTAATTCTGATCCTGTGCCCTTCCTAAGCCCAGAGTCAGTGTTTCCTCTGCCTCAGCCTCTCACACCCTTGACAGGTACAGACATCTGGGGCATGAGAAGGCAGCCGCATGAAGCTGTAAGAAAAGACAGTGTGTCTACAAATGAATCCCAGTCCTACCACGTGCCTCCCTCCGGCCTCAGTGACCCTGCCAACCTCCCAGACACCTCAAGGATAAGCTCTAGCCGGGGTCCTGAGCTAGGTTTCAGTCATTGCCTCTCTGCTTGGCAACAGGATCAGAACTTTGCTCTGGGGCTCAGCTCCCCGGTCCTGCCTGGGGGCCGGGTGGGGAAGTTGGGGAAAAGCAGGCTAGGCCAGCTGGTGGCACCCATTACCTTTGCCACTCTGACTTCAGCTGATGCATACGAGCCTCAGACTCCTGTGAGCAGGAAGAAGGGACAAACACAAAAATTACCAAGCTCAGAAATCTGTCTCCCGGAGTTGGATCTGCTCTGTCAGAGTCTTTGCTTAACCACCTCCCTGCCCTGGGGTCTCCTGGCCTCTGCAGCAAAAATCAAACTGGTCCCCTGGTCAAAGTCCTTATGAGAGGTTCGCCCCGTGTCTGTTACACTCAGGCATTTGTCCATCAGCCATGCGTTCAGCACACGCACACCCGGCACAGTGGGCTGCTCCGCCCCCAACACATCCCAGGACGTCCCTGCAGAGCGTTCCAGCTGAGGCTGGCCTGGGTCAAGCCCAGAAGTTGGGGACCACACACCCCTCCGCACTTAACATCTAAGCAGCCCCTTCCAAAGGGCCAAGGGGGCTGCAGTGTTTCTCTCAGTCCAAGAACGTGTTGGATGGGATCAGGACCCCATCGCAGCCCCCGAGTATCCCAAGCCCACCGACCTGGGAGGCTTGGACGATCTTCTTGAAGAGGTCTTCTGCGTCTTGCTGATGTTCTGCTCGCAGGGTGGCCAGTTCTTCCTATTAGACATGAAGAGTGGGCAGAAGATCAGAGTTGAGCTTGGAGGGCCCTTACGGCTAGGAAGTGGCATAATTAGAATTCAAGCTTTGTTTGCTTTCAAAGCTTCAGTTCTGGGCCTTTATGTTCCAGCGCGTCCCTGAAGCATGCGAGACTCCCGCTTCATCTGCTGCGCACACTCAGTGCAGCGGGCGCCGTGCCGGGGTCTGGCGATGGCCCGTCTCACAGCTGGGAGTGCGGGGAGACCCGATAGTCTCCATTTTAAAGAGGAGGAAACTGAGGCTTAGCGAGGGGAGTAACTGCCAAATGGCAGAGCTGTCCGATCCAAATGACATCTGCTCTCTCTCTCTGCCCTCCGCCCCACCTGCCAACAGCCGTGCGTTCCCATGGGTGTCACCCACACACGACACTCAGCTCCCACCCTGAGGCACTCTGCCCCCACCTGCATGCGGGAAGCGGCGTCCCTGCGCAGGTCCTCCTTCAGGGCAGCCTCGCGCCGGCTCACTAGCCCCTCCAGCAGTGCCAGGGTGTCCTCATGGCTCAGGCCACCACTGCCTCCCTGGCCAGCAGTCCCCTGCCGCAGCTCCAAGCGTTCCAGCCGCAGGGCCTCCTTCTGCCAGTTGGAGGAAAATTCAGCAGCAAGAGCTTCCAGACGTCGCTCCAGAGAGTGCACCCGGGACAGAATGTGCTGCTCAGCCTGGCAGGGTAGGGAGACAGAGCCACAGGGGTGAGGGACACTCAGACGACAGCACTTGGCAAAGACCACTCTGATACAGCTGACAGGGAAAGAAAGGGAGAAGATCCCGGAGGCATTCCATGGTAAGCACACGCCGGCCGGGCAGCTGGAGCGCGTGGGCTGGGAATGCCGAGCTCTGAGCTGGGCGTGCCGTGTGCAGGGTCAGACGCAGAGGAGGGTCCCTGAGGCCACGGTGTGGGCGTCTGATGCCCCAGGAGCAGTGAAGGTGGGCCGTGGAGAGGGTCTGAGTGCAGGGACAGTCCAAGAAGAGGACTGGGGAAGCTGCAGGGTGGCTGCAAGAGGCTGGGTGACCTGCTGGGCTCAAGCCGCCCCCTCCCCTCCTCCTATAGGTGTGAGAGAGCAACTCCCGACAGCTTTCACTCCTTCCGCAGGTAACTATAGCTAGAAGATAAAATAATTTGAAAACATTTTCTTTTTCCTCTTTAACTAGATATTAAAGAGAAGATGGAATAAAAGTCATTTGGACCCGAGGGTGGCCTTTGACAGTGTGTCAAGAATTTGAGAAGCTTGTTGGCTTAACAAAATCTTTGCCAAGAGAAATTATAAAACCTAGCCTGTCAGCTGTCAATTAAAGGCAGGCAGCTGCTGAGTGGCACAGTTCCTGACTTTTAGAAATTCCCTTTTTTAAACAGGCAATACATTTATATGACTCAAAAAGTGCATAAATACACAGCAAAAAGTCACGCTCCTAACCTCTGCCCCATCCACCCAGTGCGCTCACACTGCCTCTCCCAGCCCAGGCAACTGTTTCCATTAGTGTCTTTATGCAAATGTAAGCAAATACAAGATGTATTCATTTATTGCTCCCCCCTTTTACAGAAAAGGTGGTTCTGAAATTGAATTGGATTTAGTGTCATTAATGATTAAAAACAGAAAAGTCATAGATGAAAGATACCATTATTTTATGAACTAGTAAGATCATGGTCAAGAATGTAATATCCACAAAAAAAGATGGTTAAAAATGTGATGCCAAATTAAATTCAGTGAGATGCAAGCGCAGTTCAAACAACTATGCTCCGAGGATGAAGAGTTTCCAGTTTCTGTCGGCAGCAGGGCCTGTGCACACACCGCTGGTCGTGCTGTCTGCAGCTCCCGGAGGGCGCAGCCCGGGCACAACCCATCTTTAGACTCTGGCAGATTACAAACGTGGCCAGTGTCCCTCACTCCTCCCTGTGTCCACACCCTCTGCAACATGACATTGTAGGTTCCCCCGTTGAGCGGTGGCGTTTATTTCCCCCTCCGTGCATCTGCACTGGCTCTGCGATATGCTTCGGCCAACAGAATGAGGCAGAAGGGACGGTGCGCTGGTTCTCGGTCAAGGCCTCAAAAGGTCTGGCCTGCCTGGTTCTCTCTTGGAACCCTGCCTGGGTGCTATGAGCACAAGCCCGGGCTAGCCTGCTGGGTGACAAAAGTGCACGTGGAGTACAGCTGTCCCAGGCAAGGGCCTACATCAGCCGGCCCTCAGCTGACTCACCAGCCAATTGTGTGTGCGTGTGCTCGCGCGTGCGCGAGCACATACACACACACACACACACACACTCACGCGCATGAGGAAGCCTGGCCAAGATCGCTGGTCCTTCCTTGCTCAGACCAGAAGGGCCACCCAGATGACCCACAGATTAATAAGCTAATCAAATGCTTTGTAGTTTTAAGCCACTGATTTTAGGGGTGGTTTATTTGCGGTAAGAGATACGTGAGCAGGATATCGCCTTACTCATAGGAGGTGCTCAGTAAATGTCTGCGAAACTGTATTGAAAAGGAACAGAGTAGACAAGACCATTCGTCAGATTCCTTTCCCTTTTGTTTTCTGTGATTCTTAGGATGGCGACTCATTTTTGGACACAGTTTTGAGTCATATTTAAGTGCAGGCAACCAACTCCCCAGACACCTGCACCCCAAACGGTGAACGAAAGGGACATCCTAGCTGGGACAGCATCCCTCAGCTGTCTGTGTAGGTGTCAGCCGGCTGAGGGAGCGCCTGCCACGTTCACCATCTTAGTTGTTAATCTCTCAGGAGCCTCCCCCCAGGACACCTGTACCTGGAAATGCGGCGAGTCTCTGGAGTCCCAGCCCTCGGGCTGACGCCTGTTGTCCTTCGCTGTCCACCAGGAAACCACAGCTGGGTGCAATGTCTGCAGCCCGTAGGGGTAGAAATACCAGGCACCTGTGACAGGGGAGAGGCTGGTTACCCAGGCCGGGACCTCTAGCAGGAGGCACACGCCGGAGAGGGTGGCAGCCTCATCTCTGCCGGTCACCGCAGCCTGCCTCGCCCATGGAGCGGCTCTGCCAGAGGCAAGCAAGCAAGGGATGTAGGTGCCCACCGTTCTCTGAGGTGGCAACTTCCACCTGACAATCTCAGAGCATGGGCATCCTCTCTCCCCACCCCCGCCCAATCCTTCATCTCTGTACGCGGCACAAACTGGGAGAAAACAGCTTTAATGAGTGAGGGATGGCCCAGGGGTGGAAGCCAGAGGCCCCGGTGGTGGTTCTCAGCCCCGGTTGTACATCAGCATCACCTGCAGAGCTTTCAAACAACCAGCCCCTGGCCCTGCAGAGAGCAGTTAATTGGCCTGGGCCGGGGCCCCTGCATAGAAGGGTTTTAAACGCTCCCCACGTGGCCCTAATGGGCTGCAGGGCTGAGGATCTCTGCAACAGAATGTGCCTCCCCTCTAAGAGGGGCTGTGTGCGGCCCCAGAACAAGAGCACCAAGCTGCAGCCACACAGGGACACTTAGATCTTGCTTTAGGGGCCATCTGTTTGTGACCTGTTTCTTCCTGAGCTCTGTGGCTGGGGTGGGAGGCAAGGGGGAGAAGAGAGAACCTAAAGACATATTGGCTGAGGGGTCCCTATCCTGGCGAGACCCCATGCTCACCACTCAAGCAGCAGCCATCAGCAGGTGCAAGGTGACGCCCAGGTTCAGTGGGCTTGGAGCCCAGCGTGAACACGGCCCTTGTTCAAGCTCTCCCTGAGCAGGTCACTCAGCCCTCTCCACCCGCATCTCCATGTGACGTGTTCATGACATTGGCTCTGCCAACCCCATGAGGACACAGTGAAGCCAAATTAAACTTGTAATGCCTGGGAAAGTGCTTTCTGGATAAAATGCTATGCAGTTATAAAGGATCATTATTATCTTAGGGGCAATGCCCAGTTTCCACTGGATACGAACAAGCTGTTTTTGTAACAGGAAACACAAAAAGGAAACCGTTTGGAAAAATGCTCTACCCAGCTATTAATAAATGATATACAAGTTGAATAGATGCTAAACCTATAAAATCAACCCTCTAAAAATAAAATAAAGCATGGTCTTTAATTATAAATTGGTTCAATCATTAAAACTGAGCCTGGAGCCCTCCAGATAGGCAACTCTCATGACACTGTGAAACCGGAGAAGTTGTCAAAAGAAACATTGAACACAAAATGTCTCTATAAACATGTCCGTGCTGGGAACTGGAACCACGCAGCTGGCAAATGACGCTATTGGTATAAAAGAGGCATTTATTTCTCTTTACTGCTTAACTGGGTTTTTTGTTTTGAGACAGAGTCTCACTCTGTCACCCGAGCTAGAGTGCAGTGGCATCATCACAGCTCACAGCAACCTCAAACTCCTGGGCTCAAGCGATCCTCCTGCCTCAGCCTCCCGAGCAGCTGGGACTCCAGCCGCATGACACCATGCCCGGATAATTTTTCTATTTTTGTTAGAGATGGGGTCTCGCTCTTGCTCAGGCTGGTCTCAAACTCCTGGCTGCAAGTGATCCTCCCATCTTGGCCTCCCAAAGTGCTAGGATTACAGGCGTGAGCCACCACGCCCGGCCTACTTTATTGTTTTTACCTTAAAGACAGCTAAAGATTTTAACCTGATCTTGTAAAAATAATTCACTCACACAGCCTATGGAGGGAGAATGACTGCAAATAACGATGGCGTCAGCATCCCTGCTTTTTACCCACACGCTGCTGTGCTGGGGTGTGTTCCTGCCCAGGGTAGCACAACGGATGTTCCAGAGAGGCCCTGCGGCATTGTGTGGCTGCCCAGTTTAGGGCAAGATCAGTAGATTGGGGCATTTCCCTTTTGCTCCCAGGACACCCTGAGCAAGGGCCGACTCAGTCAGGACAGGACCCAGGCAAGGACAGCCATGGAAGGCAGGCCCTGCCCAGGTGAGTCTGTCCCCACTCCGCATGCTGCTTCCTACCCTGCCCGCCAAGGGTCACCACCCATCTGCTGTGCACATCTCTGCTGGGTGCCAGCGCCTGCCACATTCTGCTCCCACCCCTCTGGCTGTCCCCTGACGCCCGCCCCAGGCTCACCGTACGTCAGGCAGGTCAGCAGCAGCAGCAGCAGCAGGAACCGGAGGAATGTCTTCAGGGACGAGAAGCGCCTGGAGCCCGTGGGAGGGCAAGACAGGGAGCAGAGACGTGAATGGGGGCCCCAGGCCTCTCTGTTCCCCAGGGAGTCCCTCGAGGTTTTTTCCTGACCCGAAGTAGAGCTCGGGGCAACCCTTGAGCCTGTCGTGCTGGGCCGGACAGGACACCTCAGAGCCTTGCCTGCAGGCCTTGGAGTGAGGGGGACAACTTTGTGAATTTTGTTGATGTTATTAAAAATAAATAGTGTGGTCTTTGAAAAACCCAAAATTTTTATACAGAGAGGTCCTCTAAGTAAGCAAATATAGAAAAACAAAGTAACTCCTCAGACAATATTTTCTTTTAGAAGAACAAAGGAACTTTTTTTTGGAGACACAAATCTGTCCTTGCCCCTCTTCTCAGCGGAGCCGCCACCCACCCAGACCTAGATCATGGCCAAGAAGGACCCTGACTTCCCGCTTCAGTCTCCTTCCCTCTGCCCGGGGATCTTCCCAGAACCAGGAGGTTCTGCTGGGTTAGGGCCTTGGAGAAGTAACCCGAAGCATCCTCAGGCAGCACCTCTCTGTGGCTTCTGACCATGAGAGGGACTCTAGGGGTCTAGACTGTCCCAGGCCCAAGAGGGAAGATGACTTTCTGGGAAACCCCACTTCTCGGCTGGAGCCTACCGGGCTAACCAGCAGGAGGAAAGCCACCCGTTATTCGAGAATCCAAAATGGCTGGATTGGGGTGGCATTTAGTGAGAAGTGTCTAAGAAGAAACAAGAACCCATGTTCTAGAACACCGCCTCAAAGGCATGGATTTGGGGAGCAAAGGCTGACTCTGAGCCCCTCCCTGTCGGGAGAGGCGGGCTCTGCAGAGGCCGCTCCATGCTCGCTGACAACAGCTCCAGGTGAACAGGGAAGAGCCTTCAAGAAACGACCACTCCAGGCTGGGACACTTTTTCAGTCCCTTCCGGCCCAGGGCTTTCTGATTCATTGTCAAGGCTGGAGTCTCGCTTACCTGGTTAAAACAAAGACGTCAAGGAGGGAGGCAGCCGTCGTCAGGCGGTACCAGGTGGTGCCAAACCACCAGTAGAGAAGTCCGAAGAGCCGGCCTGCGAAAGTGACTGAGAAGGCTAAGGCGTCACATCATGGATTGGAGCACTGCTCTCTCGACCCATCTGCGGTCCTCCCTGCCCCCACCCCAACACCCACTGGCCATGTGCCCATCTCCTGTCCGACAGTGACCCAGTCCCTCTGATCCCACCTGCCCACTCTGCCCACTCCCTCTGTCCTGTTCTGCAGCTGCTTCTGCCTTTCCAAGCCAGGGTGTTCCCCAGCCTCTGGGCTCCCAGTGACTATTCTAGAATGCACTTTCCCGGATGGTCCTGCAGTCTCTCTGTATGGGCTGGATGCTCAGCTGCAGAGAATGGAAGGAACTCAGCACAGCTGAGCCAGCACCCACCTGGAGAAGTGACCACCATCCAGAAAAAGGAGCCTGCCTGTGAGACGGCGCTCCTTAACCTCGAACCCGAACTCTGCTGGTCTGTGTCCGAGTAGCCTGTAGCGAAAGAAGAAAGGAAACCAGCTCAGTTTGTCCTCTCTTTCAAGCCTTGTGATGTGGGGACCGTCTCTCCTCCTTTCACTGTCTTCTGTGAACCGAAACCACACATGACCCAAGGGGTCAGTCTTGCAATTCACAGAGGACTACTGACCACCTACTATGCGTGAAGCCCCACATTAAAGTGCTGGAAATGGGGGGGATGGGGAGGCGTGGGCAATGTATATAGCCTGAACTTTTGTACCCCCATAATGAGCTGAAAAACAAAAAAATAAAATAAAATATATTGAAAAAATAAAAAATAAAAAATTAAAAAAAAATAAAAATAAATGAAAAAAAATGAAAAAAAAAAAAAAAAGAAGTGCTGGAAATGAGCTCCATGTGACAGTGCTGGCCTCAGGTTGCCCACGCAGGCTAGTGGGGGCGAGGCAGGCAGAGATGTGAGCAGCAGTCACAGCCCAGGGTGCGGAGGCCACCACAGGCCCCGGCGGGGGTGCAGGCTGGGCGCCCGAGTGCCCGCCACCCACCTTCCTCTTTCAAGCTCCCAGGGTGCTCCTTGTCCAGGCTTCCCGTGCCCCCCCCCGCCCCCCCGCAGCCAAAGGTGCTGCTCGGGGAGGGAGGAAGCATCGCCTACCCATGTAGTCATCCTCGGAGGAGTAGCCGGAGGAAGAGCCGAGGAAGTCCTCGGAGACCTTGCTCTCGGCGAGCCCGTTGACCTTGCTGCTCTCGGTGCCACCTGTGCCTCTCCTCCTTCTCACCCGCAGGTCCTCACCTGTGCCGGGAAGAACGAGGGGCCCTTCTGAGCTCCAAGAGCCTCTGAAAAGTTGGGCCTGGGCAGAGGGGCGCTCTGAGGAGCAGGGTATTCCGGAGGACCCCCAGGGACACTCCGAGGAGCATCTCAGAGGACGCAAAGCCGGGGAGGGAGATCCCACACTCACTCCAGTAGGGGTCGCTGTGGAGGTCGTCGAGGGCGCTCCGGGCCAGGGACGCGGCGCGGGGGCTGCCTATGTAGGACTCCCGGACCATGGACTCGCTGTAGTACGAGGTGTGGGCGTCAGAGGAGGGGCCCAGCTGTGGCGCCGGGGACAGCCGCTTCATGTTGCTGGATTTCCTCTTCAAGGTCCTGTGGGACAGCCGCGGGCAGGGGCAGGAGCAGGGAGGTGAGCCCAGCCCGGAACACTGGAGCCCTGCTGGGGCGTGGGTTGGCCCTGTTGCTAGGCAACTAAAGCTCCCATCTCCCGCCTGTCCCCAGCGCAGGCACTTCCTCTGCTCCCCTTATCTGGGAATCCCACAAGCAGATAGGCAAGGTCAGGAGTTAGGGATGGAGCCAGGATTCCAACCCAGGTCTCTAACTTCAAAGCCAAAGTTTCTTCCCATGCTTCTTAATGGCGTAGTAATTTTTACAACCCGCTGAACAGCTCGCCAAGCCCGACCTGGCCGCCTAGAGCCAACCCAGCCCCACGGGCCTGGAATCTGGGCCTCACGCCCGCGAGGGGCAGGGCAACCAGGCCAGTGCCCGCCTCGGCTCGTCTGCCAGGGCCCGGAGGACTTGTTCCCCTCCTCAGCTGTGGCGCTGGCCAGCTGTGGAGGCCCGACAGGTGGTGAGACAGGCGGGCGTGGCTCCAGGACGGACGGTCACAGTGACACGCTGCACCAGAGCAGAAGGGGTTCCTGTGAGCCCAGCTTGCAGCTTCGGGGTTTCCGGCCTGGCGGATGCCTGCGCTGCCTCTCCCCACTTCCTGTCCCCTGGTGCTTGGGGCAACAGCCTCGCAGGACGCGGAGAGGAAGGGGTGCTGGGGACCGGCATCCCCACAGAAGTGAGGAAAGGCAGAACCCCCTGGCTGGACATGAAGGTGGCAACAGGAAGTCACCTGCTCTGCGGGGCAGCGGGATGGACAGGGGCTGTGGCGCTCCCTCGCGCCCCTACCTGAGAGGACTGTCTTTAAACAGGGTGCTCTGGCTCCCGGTGACCGAGCTCCCTCCACTGCTGCTGCTGCCGTCATCGTCACCCTGGGAATAGCGTGTAAGGCGCTGGCTTCTTCGGGACATGATGAGGTGGGATGTGGACCTTTCCCCTGAGGAGAGTTTTAGGAGAGAGAAAATGACAAGTGAGGCTCGGGGCTGTCCCCAGGTCCTCCGTGGAGGAGGAGAGACAGAGGCACTGCCTCACAGCAGAGAACAAACCGCCCTCCGCACTCCGCGCAGACAGCCCTGAGAGGCAGTGGGGTGGGGGTTTATGAGGCTTCTCCCGGCCCCACACGCAGCTGCGGTCCACGCCGGGCCTCATTTAGTGATCGTGGAGCCTCTTCCAGGGCGCTTTCCACAGGGTTTTCTAATTTTCAGTTTCCTCGTCTTTATCCTCCTTGGCGCCCAGCTCCGTGTGAGCCAGAACTGGGCCTTCCTCAATCTCTGACAAGCAGCAGAGAATCAGCCCACGACAGGGGCCCAAATGCCTTTGATCCCCGCCCTGCCCGCCCTCTGTGCAGCCGTCCCACCTGCCCTCTCCCTAGCGCAGGGTCCAGTCTCACTCTAGCTGTTTCCCTTACGCAACATGTGCTTGCCTCTCCTGTCCTCGTTGTTTCAGCGCCCCAGTTGAACCCTGACTCCAGAAAACCTTTCCCCAGTACACCCCGCCTACGTTCTGACGGTGCTTGTATTGTGTCCCCTCTGTGCACATAGTGCTGCAACATCTTGATAGGATGATGATGACAAAACACTCGGTTAAATGCCTACTAGATGCCAGGCACTTTGTGCACCCCATTTCTGATCCTTACAAGCAAGGCAGGTGTCACCACTTCAAGCTCCAAGGGAGGAACCTAGGTGCTGAGATCATGGGCACTTGCCCAGCCTGCAAGTGACAGAGCCAGGAGCCAGGATTTGACCTCCGATCTGACAGGCTGCAGGGCCCAGGTCTTTCTACTTGGCCATAAAGTTTTCAGGTTGTTTCAGGAATGTGTTGTGTGTTCCCAATTAGAGTCTTTGCCAGCGTCACATACACTCAGAACGAGGCTGTCTACAGAGTCATTACACAAGTATGTGTTAGCAAACTAATAAAACAGGGAGGTGGAACTCATTCTACTAAGTGAAGTACCCCAAGAATGGAAAAATAAGCACCACATGTACTCACCATCAAATTGGTTTCACTGATCAACACCTAAGAGCTCATATAGGAATAACATTTATCAGGTGTCGGGCAAATGGGAAGGGGGAGGAGAGGATGGGCATATACATACATAATGAGTGTGATGCGCACCATCTGGGGGATGGACACACTTGAAGCTCTGACTGGGGGGGCAGCAAGGGCAACATATGTAACCTAAACATTTGTACCCCCATAATACGCAGAAATAAAAAAAACTTTACTTTAAGATTAAAAAACAAACAAACAAACAAAACAGGGAGGTGGAGCTCAGTGTGGGATTACAGTCAGTCCCAACCACCACGTGGGGCAGAAATTAAGGCTCTAGAATTAATAATGAGGATAAAGGAAGCCAAAATGAAAAGATCTGGCCAAAGGTGGCATTCTCTGACACGAAGATTAATAATCCTTTCAGCTCCAGCAACCGAAATTCAAAATCTTCTTTGCTGTCCCGTATTACAAAGTCACTATGTTAAGTCCACTCGAGAGTTCCTAGTACTTGTGACTTTTTATCACTTCTAATATTCCTGGTTGATAGTTAAATTACTAGTTCCCTGGGTTGTGTGGTGGGCATAGACTAACACATCCCAACCCAGACTACGGAAACCAGAAGGTCTGGTTAGTCCAGCTAGAAAGTCCTCTTCTGGAAAACAAGCAGCCTCATGTCTTGGCCTTATTGGCATCTTCCCAGGTAGGGTGCCCATCTGGCGTCCCTCCCTGGTTTGCACTGTGTTGGTAAAGGGACCAATTGGTAGTAGCCAAAGCAGGAAGTTGGCCTGGGTCCTTGTCTATATTCCACTCCTTATAAGGTAATCCCACCCCCACAACTGCCCTCCCCCGCCCAAAGCTCAGATGCCCACACAGGGCTCTTCCTCTTAACCCTTACCCTGCTGAAGTAGATGAAGCCTTTGCCCTGGCAGGAACGAGGCAACATGTTTACAAGGCACCCAAGCTGCTGCTGGTAAGAATCTAAATATTCTGCCAGAGGTGGTGGGGGCTGCAGAAAGTTGTCAGCACCTGCTTCCACCCTCCCAGAACTCCCAGACAGGCCTCTTAGTCTTTACTGCAGGGTCTTGGTATCACAAAACAGTTTCCGATTGAGTCTGGGTTTCACAAAATGAAAAAGGTGGAGGCCCCATTCTTCAAAACAAGAGGTGAGCCTCTAGGAACTCAAATCTTTTGCATACCAGAACAGACCTCCTCCCACACTCACACAATCGGTTAGGAAACCCTCAAACAAAACACCCTTCCCCACTTCTGAGCTGAACTACCTTTTCTCAATTCCATCCCTCCTGTCCCCATCACAAACATATGTGCAGTATCCATCAGCCTTTCTGACTTAACCTAGATCTTGGGCATCTTCCTCGTGACATTTCCACTCCCCGGGCACAGTCACACTACAGCCCTTGTGGGAGCTGCCAAACGCTCCGGGTGCTACCGCCCCCCCGTCACTCGGCAGGGTTGAACCTGCAGAAATTGTCACCGAAAGCTCGCCTTCCTGGCTCTCGCTCTAAGTCACACCCCGCCCCCCATTTGCTTTGTTTTGTTTTGTTTTAGAACTGAGCGAAATGGGCCTCCTGTCCTAGAGTTCTGACAGGCGGCGGTAGCGGCAGGGAACTGCCTGTCCCTGGAAACTGCCCGTCTGGCACAAAAACCGTAGGCACTGCCCTGGGCCGGTCTGGGGCAGTCGAGTCTTTGCTCCCCTCCTCCCGGGAGGCTGCCCAGGGAAGTCCCGCCTGCAGACACCGCCCTCCCGGCTGACCAGTGGGGCGACCAGCCCTAGGGGCGGGGGCCGGCCGGGAGGTGAGTCAGGCGGCCGGCCTTGGCACGGCGCTGGCCCTTCCCGACCGGCACAGGGGCGTGCACCGGGCGGGGGCTGGAGCCCGGCCCAGCTTGGCCCGGAGAGGAAGAAGCAGGCCTGGCAGCTCGGCCCCGGCCGGGGCGGCCCGACGGTGACCCCGGGGTCAGGCCGGGCCAGGGCCCGCGGAGAGGCAGGCCCACCACCCTCGCCCCGCGCGCCCGCCCGCAGTTACCTGCTGCCGCGGCTGCTCCGTGCGGGGCCGGGGCGTCCGAGGCCCGCTGCGCCGCCCGGGCGCGCCCCCTTCCCGCGTCGGGATCCCGCAGGCGGTGCTGAACGCAGGACCGAGGCGGCTGCCGGGCCGGGCCCGGAGCGCACGGGCGCGCGGGGAGCGGCGACGCGGGACGACGCGGGGCTGGCAGACAATGCGACCGGCTGAGGCCCGCTCTGCGCGAGTGGGGCCCGGTGGCGCGCGCGTGGCCGAGTGTGTATGTGTGCGCCTGTCAGTCAACGCTGACAGACCGCAGCCCATTGGCCATGCCCTGCCGGCCGTCACCGCCCACCGCCGCCGCCCATTGGCCGATTTGAACACAAAGGCCCCCGGCTCGCTCCGCCCCCAGCGTGGGCCTGGCTGCCTGGCTCGCCCAGCCTTGCAGTCCGCGCATGGGAGGCGCGGGGCGGGCTGCGACCCCTTGGCCGCGGTGGGATCCCACTGGTGCCTATATTGGGGTCCGGGCTCGGCCGGGCCTGAGTGCACACTGGGCTCCCGGTCTGATGGAGCAAAACACTCCGCACCGCTCCGAGCGCCCCCACGCGTGCCCCGCAGGCTGGCTCAACAAGGCCGGGCGCCAGGGTTTTAAAGGCATTGGGTGACTAGAGGCACCGCCTCCCTGAGATGGCCCGAGAGGAAGGGGGGAGCCCACCCCAGTGGTAGCCCTCAGTGTGCTCTGGGTAACGTTTGTTGAAGGCTTGCCAAACGCCAGCCATCGCTACACCCATTTTACAGACAAGGAAACAGGTTCATAGGGGGTTTAAGCAATTTGCTTAAAGCCACACGGTTAGAAAGACAAAATGAGATTAGAAGATTCTGTCCGTATCCAAGCCCATGTTCTTTCCAATTTAGGGTTAGTTTGGGGATTCTAGACACGTACAAAGCTCTTCCCCTTCCCACTCCTTACACAGAGTACGCAAGTTCCATGGCAGCTGTTTGTTTTAAGGAGGGAGCCTGCCATAAATTTTGCTGAGACAAGGCAGGACTGGCTACTTATTCTGCCTTACTCCTTGGAAAGAGTGCTCTGACTCCAGGGGTCCTGCTCCCCACCTGCGACTGCAGCGCAGATGCAGCAAGTGTGTGTGCCAGGAGTCACTTCCTGTGCAAACTCTTCTGAAGGCAGATGAAACAGAGTGTTGCACTTTTAAAGTGCCAAGAGGAAACAAGACAAGAAATGACAACATCACTGAGGCAGGCACAGGAAGGCGCTGGGGTTAGGGGATTGAGGAAATGCAAAGCCCTTATGCTAAGTCGGCTGCAGCCCAACTCCAGACAAAAACAGTCCCCCTTCCTGGGCCTCCACTGCCCCACCTGGAAAGAGGGGCATCACCTGCCGTCACAGCATCCTAGAGACCACAGTGCTAGTCCGTGTTGTTCCTGGGTTTAGACTGCAAGCTCCCCCGAGGACAAGGGCTGGCTCTCCAGGGCCTGGTACAGGGCCTGGCTCATGTCTGAGTATCTGCCGACTGTGAGTGAAATGACAATTTACATCAGATTTAGGGGCAGCATCCAGCTAGGAGAGGGGCCCTCTCTTGGTTCCTCTCATCACCAGGGTGCTTAACTCCCCAACTCCGTCCTAGGCACCTCTAGTGAAGTCTTCACATGCCAGCACCTCCCTTGCAGAGCCTGCCTCCCTCCTGTCCGAGGGTCCCGGCAGACAGGGCCCCTTCCCAGGACGTGCTGTTTGGGGAGCAAGGAGGGTGTGCAAGGCTCATGCCCACGGCTGACTGGAGCTGCCTCGGTGGGCCTGGAGTGGGTGAAATAATGGCCTCCACAGTTGGTAGATACTAATCCCTGGAATCTGTGACTGTCACCCTAACTGGAAAGACTCTGCAGATGTGATTCAAGATTTTGAAATGAAGATTATCCTGGCTTAACAGGATGGGCCCTAAATGTAATCACAAGTGTCCTTTTAAGAGAGAGGCAGAGCAGGAGAGGAGAGGGCAATGTGACCATGGAGGCCGAGATTGGGGTGATGTGGCCACATGCCAAAGAATGTGAATAATTAGACCTGTCCTGTCTGCCGCACCGATTGGCTCCGTGACCTTGGACAAGTCAACCAGGGTCTCTGGCCATTCATTCTTCACGTGTGAGGTCAAGTGCATAAAGGAACATGGAAGACCTTCAAGTGCTGTTCAGTCACTAAGGGCTTTTGTCACCTGTGGTCTTTGGGGGCAGAAGGAAGGAGGTTGGGCCCCTGGTCTGTCCTGGACCCATAGTCAACGTCAGGTGGGCTCCTCTGCGGCCAGAAACCAGGCTTCCCCTGTTACACCCCACGGGGAGGTGGAATGAGCCATGTGCCTGTCTGCCTCCCCCACGGACCCTGGCCAGTGACAGGTCCACAGTGGGTCCTCAGTATGTTTGTGTCCAATGAACACACGAGCGAGGGAAGAGCCTCCAGTCACCTCCCTGCAACCCAGGCCACACCCACTTCTCCCTCCCTCCTGTTAGCATCAGTCAGCAGCCAGGGTGTCGGCGGCGTCTGTCATTTAACCATCACAGGCAGACCTTGGCGGGGGTGGGGGACTTTCATGTCAGGCTTCCTGACTGTGGGAACACACTTGGCAGGTGTCAGGGGGTGGTGACCTCAGAGGAGCTTGGTGACCTCAGAGGAGCTTTGTGCCCTCGACTCCCGGGGGGCTGTCTCTCTGCATTCTTGGGGGTCTGATGTGGGCTCCCACTCTCCCCCACCCAGCCCAGGGACACGGCTCTGTGTTTACAGACTCTTTCATCCTGAGAGCTCAAAGAGCCCCATCACCAGATGACAAGCACAGTTAAGCTGTTTTTATGGAAGAAGTCCGGTCTGAGGGGAGAAAGGCGCTGGATCCAGGTTACTAAGTGGGTCAGCGAGGGCGTTGGGGACAGAACATGGGTCCCTGACTGAGGTGGACAGCCCCAGGCATGCAGAGATTTGCCCAGACTCTAATGGATGACTGTGCCTTAGTCATCTCTGTCCCCCCACACCTGTTACGGTGCCTGGCTCCTAATAAATGCTCAATAAATGCGCATCAACCAACTGCCTGACTGCACCTTCTAGATCTTCAATCACCGACTCCCTGGGGTGGCTTCTGACCCACTGCGGGCCTCACTTGCACCCCCAGGGCTGCACCCTGAGCCCGCTCCCACTCCGGAGCCCTTGCTCAGGCTGGGCCTTGGCCTGGGATGCCCTTTTCTCCTTTTCTGCCTGATGAAATTCTACTAATCTGTCAACGACAGACTCACACATCTCTTCTTCAGTGAAGGCTTCCCTGCCCCCACGTTCCCGAGGCAGAAGCACTTCTCACACTGTGTTCTGGAACAGGAATAGTATTTGCTCATCGCCCGGGAGGGTGGCATGAGGATCTGACAGGCTGATGCCTGGCTCTCAGTGTGTGTGAGCTCCAATTATCAGTCATGGCCACCAAGGCCTCCAGCACAGTGCTTGGCCCGGGGCGTGCTGTCTGCATGGAGGAACGTCCTGAATGCGCTCTGTGCTCAGAAGGAAGGTTGGGGTGCTGGGTCCCTGGAGGGTGTGGATCCATGGGTCAGAATTCCTGGATTTGCCAGATAGCTATGGAAGGTCTTTCCTCCTGGAAACTGACTCTCAGCCTCTGACACACCCACCAGCTGCTCCACCTCCCATGGGGACATTGCTCAAGCAGGCTTGAGACTCAGACACTGAGCAACCTGGGCAAGTCACTTAACTTTTTCTAGCCTTGATGTCTTTATCTGTAGAATGGGGATGACATTAATGTGTCTACATCACAGGACCTTAGTACAGTGTCTGGCCTGGGTAAGTGCTCGATCAATGCTATTCTTTTATTTATAAGCATTTATTTATTTAGCAAATGCTTACAGCCTGACTGTTCTGACAACGCTCTCTAGGGGACACTGTCTGGTGGAGGAGGCAGTCAGATGAGCAGATCGTGGCCGGGTACCATGGCTCACGCCTGCAATCCCAGCACTTTGGGAGGCTGAGGCAGGAGGATCGCTTGAGCCCAGGAGTTGGAGGCTGCAGTGAGCTATGATGGCACCACTGTACTCCAGCCAGGGTGACAGAGTGAGACCCTGTCTCAAAAAAAAAAAAAAAAAAAGAGCAGATTACTACAACTCAGCAAGACATGTGTATCCCAGGAGAGACGTGGGGCTCTAAGGGGTCCCCCATGGCCAGGGCCTCAGTGTAACTCTTTCATGGCCCTTCCTCTATACTTAAGCACAGGCTGGACCTGGCCACCTGCCTCCAGCTTATCCCCTGTTGGTGGCTCTGTCACCCCATGACCAAGTCCATGGCCTAGAAGGGTCCCTTTGACATGGTCTCTATGTGCTTCTCCCCTCCCCTCCTTACCCTCTAACTGTGCAGAAGAGAATGAACACAGCGGGCCTGAGACAAAGGCCTGTTTGCGAGGCTGGCCCTTGGCTGGCGTCCAGGAAGCAGATTTTGGGAGGATTCTCAGCATTCCCTGGTGAGACCTGCTCACGGCGCTAAAACCGCCTGTACGAACTGCGGTGTGTGGTGGACTCCTGCTTTCCTCCTGGGAGCCTGGAGCTTCGGTACGTGTCAGGCACAGGGTGCCCACCTGAGAGTCCCTGGCAGATAACATTTCACCTGCCGTCACAACTCATTGTGGGAGGAATTAAGCGCGTGCTGGTGACCGCGGTGGGAGAAGATCCGTGGCCTCGGCACACCCGTCCTGACTGGTCCAGTGGTGCTCTGTGTCCTTCTGCCCCAGTAAATCACAGATAGCCACGAGCACAGCTATAAACTGAGTCCTGTGAGCCCTGCTGGTGCAGCATGGAACTGGGGCGGTCTCGGAGACCTCGACACATTAACCTTGCCCAACACTCCGTGACGTTCACAGGCCCCAGCCTTTGTTCTCTCTGTTCCCGCAGCCCCGGGGCAGTGCCGTTTCCTTCGGGAAGGAGGAATCAGCGCCCCCCCTCTGCTGACTGCCCACGGCCCTCTGCCTCGGTGTCTGTGGCCCTGCTCTGTGGGCACTGTCCCTACCAGCCTGAGCCTCCTGAGGGCAGGGACTGTGCCTCTCGCCAAGCACATGCAGGTGTGCAGTGAGGCCCGTGTGAAGATTTGCAAACTTGAACAGAGACATTTTGAAGCTGCAACAAGGATCTCAGGATTGGGGGGTGTCCCTGCCTAATTCCTGGGGCCTCCTGGCAGGGATGGGGACAGCTCACCTGTTCCAGGGGAGCCAGGATGGAGAAGTCATCGCCAGAGCATTGGCCAAATCTGCCTGGCAGAAAACAAAGCCTGTTAGAGGTGACACAGGCTTGTGTGTGTGTGGCGAGGTGTGGGGGGTGTCTGAAGGTCTGAGCCCACCCTGCTGGGTGCCCCACAAAAGGCACAGGTGTGGCAGGCCTGTGCTAGTCTGATATGAGGATCCCTAAGTCATTAGGGGATGGTTTTCTTTGTCCGAATCTTTTAGACCGCGGTGGGGGGGCGTCGAGGGAGGCCCCTCTCTCCTGGCATCCCGTACCCTGAGCAAGCCCTCGAGTGTACTGTAAACGAAAGAGGGATTTTTGCACAGTTTTTTGGAGCTCCCCACCCCCGTCTGTGAAGCAGGGTCCAGCTGGTGACAGTTGGCAGGAGAGCTGGCCTTGTCCATGTCTGGGGACAACATTCCCCTCTGGACAGGCGCCAGGGACACCCATCCCACCACACTCTTGTGCAGTTGGCAGAGATATGGGGCTGGGCAGCCGGTGGGGGACCAGAAAGGGGCTGAAAGACAGCGGGGCTTTGGCTGTTAGACGTGCCCCTGCCCTTTGGTCTTTGGGGTGGTCACTGCTGTCCCAGCCACCAGGAGGGAGGCCAGGTGGCCAAGGGCCAGGAGGCTCTCTAAATGGAACATCCCTGCCTTCAGCCGCGATGCCCCTCTGCCCCGGTGAGAGCTAGAAGAGCTGTCCCTGCAGCGCGTGGCTGCCCCAGCCCCCGCCCGTCTCACAGCGGGTCAGGGCTGGGGGTGGGAAGTCTCGAAGTTGCTGCTTCCTCGTTATGGGACCTGGTCAAGCCACCTCCTCTCTCGGAGAACGATACACTGTGTAGAGTTATTGTGAAGGTTAAATGAAATGATTTTTGTTTCAAAGGATTTTTTAAAAAAATCATTTAAAATACAAACGGATTAATGAGTCTGTGCTGCACATTTCGGAATTAAGAAAGGGTGGGGCTGTGCATCCCCCGAGGCCCTGCCCAGGTTTAAGACTCGGTGTCCTCGTCCAAAGTCCCAGGGACCTCGCTGCTGGTGGTTCACAGACGTTTTCAGAACACGGATGTCGGTGAGGACAAAACACCCCAGGGCGTCCCCCACCTCTTTCTCAGCACCCCTTCGTCTGTCCACCTCCAGACACGGCACAGACGCACAACCACACATGGACACATATAGAGATGCGCAAAGTCACATGCAGACGACACGACAACACAGAGAGACACAGACACACTCGGATACGCTGAGACGCGCTGAGATGCACTGAGGCGCACGTGCACCCAAGAAGCCCTGTGGCCCCAGGTTCTGTGGGGTGGGACCTAAGGTAGGGAGGAGAGGAAGGGTGTAGTGAGGGCTTCCCCCGGGGCCTGGGCTTCCTGGGAAAGAGGTAGGCAGGGCCTGGGGAAAGGGGCTCCCCCAGACCGTTTGGGGTAATGGTGGGAAGGGTCCCCATTTAACCCTTGCAGCCACTGTCACCCTGACAGTGCTCAGGTTGGGAAAGGCCCTCTAATCCTGGGTGAAGGGGCCCCAGGGGTCCACAGGGGGCCTGCGGATGCCCAGGGGTGGGGAGGCCACAGCCTGTGGGGTCAGGGGCCCGGGTCCTATCCAGCGACACTCCAGGACAGGCGGGAGGCAGGTGAGACCAGTTGCCAGCCAGGCTGAGCAGCTGCTCAGAGCCTGGGCCTCTCTGACCTCACTGGCCCTGCTTAGGATGAGGAGGTGGCCAAGACAGCAGGTTGCCCAAATGTTCCCCCAAACCTGAGGGGCCTCCTGCTGACTTCCCACTTCAGCTGGACTTGTTCTACTGCACCCGTGCGACGCTGGGGTTCCCTGGGCAAGTTTGAACGAAAGGATTCTGCTGCGAAAACAAAGACAACTGGCCTGTTGGGGTGCGTCACGCTGGGGGCCAGGGGGGCCTACAGGAGGTGGGACCTGCTGCTCTGTGAGCAGGACCTACACAGGTAGCACATGCAGTAGGTGCTCAATAAATGTGTGCGAACAAAGAGCAGAAGGAAGTCAGGTCAGAGTGACTCAAAGCCCCCTTTTCCCACCTGGGCCAGATGAACCTGAAGAGGGGGCTCGTGGCCGGCAGGCCTCAGAGTAGGGCGGGGTGAGCCCCCTCCCAGCTGCTGCGCCCTCCCAGGACCCCCACCCCGCCCTGCCCTGTCGTCCCAGTGCTGGGTCGCCCCGCAGGTGCCCTCCTGCCTCCCAGTCTTCCCCTGTGGCCCTGGCCAGGGCTGGCGCTGGGGAACCATGTCATACCCACAGGTGGCCACGAGAGGTCGCCGCACACCACCAGCCGCAGCGAGCCCGTGCGGCGGCAGGGGAAGGAGCTCAGAGAAACAGCAGGGTGACCTGGCGGGTGGGAGGGTTGTGTTATGTGTACGGTCGGGGGAGGGTCAGGGCTGCATGGAGGGTCGGCTGAACGGTGCACGGCAAAGGAGCCTTTGGGGCCCAGAGGAGAGACAGGCCCAGAGAGGGGGCGGCTGGCCCTGGGGACAAACAGCTGGCCTGCAGCAGAGCTGAGAGGCTGCCCCCACCCAGGCCCTCACCTCCTGGGCCAGAAGGCCCGCCCATTGTTGGGGCGCATCACGGTCGGCTGGGTAGGGTTCACCTAAACATCTGGACTGCAAGGTGGAGATGAGGTTGGAGGGACAGTGCCAGGGTCCAAGGAGCATGGGGTGGTGGCACAGGGGTGGAACTGGCCCTACCCAAGGCCCCAGTCGTCTCCATTAGAGTGGTCCCAGCAGGTCATGCCGGGTACAACTCATCCCTGTTGATGTGGAAGGGGAGCCAGCTGGGCCAAGTGATCCAGGGGGTCTGGCTTGGTGGCTCTGCCAACTTGGCATGGACCTCACCGATCCTGGGAGCCCAGACCCGAGGGTCACGGCTGGCCCTGCAGGGCCCTGCTGAGAGGCAGTGCAACCCGCCATGCTGGGCCTTGCAGGCCAGCTTGAAGAGCTGGCTTTTATCCAGGGGCAGCGGAGGAAGCTTTAGGCCGGGGTTAGGCCAGGTTAGGCCAGGTTAAGCCACATGGTCCCTCTGATTACTGTTGGGTGAGATGGGGGTGACAGCTGGCTTAGGAGGCTGGCTTTCCTGCACCTACAGCGTGGCTTAAGGTACAGTTCCACCCTTGACTGGCAGAGCAGGTTACTGGCCCTCCCCATTGCTGTGTCCCCTCAGCCCTCAGAGCGTGGCCCTACGGCATCGCCATCCTGCAGGAAACCCTCCACGGCTCCCTGCTGCTGGCCCAATAGCATGTGTCCCTCCCCCTGCCCTGCCTGCAGCTCCGCCCGCTCCCCACTCATAGCCTTTGGCATCAATGCCCTGGCCCCTCGTCGCCTCTCTGGGACCTACAGAAATCTCTTCCAGGCCCAGCTCAAATGTCCCTTCCTCTGAGAAAACGGGCCAGTCTTGGGCATCGAGGTGTCCCCTCCTTGGGGCTCCCTGGCACCTCTAGCCCGTGGGAGCTCAGTGCCCACCACGTTAGCTGGGTTTGCAGCCAAGGCCCTGGCACGTAGGGAGCTGCTGCTGACTGTGGGGACTGGCCACTTCCAGCCATTCCAGGGCCCAGTGGAACACACAGCATTCAGCAAAAAGGAGGGAAGAGAGGGGAAAAGAAGGGCATCCAGGACGGGGGGCCCCCAGAGGGGACAGAGAAACCAGCTGAAGCCCCATCCTGGAGCCCCTGAACGTCCCAGTGGTGCAGGTCTCACAGCGCCCCCTTGCTTCTCACCCAGCCCAGGCACAGGGCACCAATCTGAGCTCTATTCTCAAGGGGATGGCAGGGCTGGGCTCTGGCGCACTCGGTAACAGAGGGCTTGCCTGCGCCGGGCAAACCTCCAAAGATGCTGGCCCTTCACCAGTGCGGTGTTGCCCTCTCCAGCTCCACGGAGGCCCTGAGCTGGGAGGGGGTGGAAGCAAGGACCACCCAGCCCAAGGACTGAGCCCCCTCCCCATGCATCCACACCTGCATTCCCTACATTCGATGGGTCGCTGTGCACTGTCGTCTCCCCCCCCTCATCCTGGTACCTCCTCCCTCCGCCTCCCCAACAGCATCCTCCAGGCAGCAGCTGGACCTCCCATGTGGACACTGGTACCTACTTCAATACCACCCATTTCCACTCCTTGCCTCAGCCCTCAAGGCCCACAATGTCCTGGCCCCTGCCCGCCTCTCTGGAGCTAGCTCTCATTACCCCCTACCCACTTGGCCCCTCACTCTGGTCACACCAAATGGCCTTGTTTTCTGAAACATCACACTCTTTGGTCTTCAGCACTTGTGCACACACTCCTAGCTTTGCCTCAATCCCATCTTCTTGTGTTGAACTCCAAGTCCTTCCTAAAGACCATGTCCCTCTTCTGGTCTCTGCCCCCATCCTGGGCATTCTCATTCTCCCCAACCGATGGCACCCTGCACGCAGAGCTGTCCCTGTTAACTCCCATGTCAGCCTAACTGCACGATTCTCAAGAGTGGCAACCACGTCACACTGTCCTATATTCCTGGCACATAGAATGGGCTGGCACAAAGAATGGGCTGAAAGTTTTGATGACTGAATAAATGGATGACAAGGGAATTCGTGTAATAAGCATTTATTGAGCACCAGCTGTGTACATAAGCCTGCACTAAGCCCCATAGAGGGTTACATAATGCAAGGCCGCTTGGCTCCCCTAAGTGCTCCAGACTTCGAGAGCATTCTGGGAGGTTCTGCCCAGCCCCCCAGGATGATCAGAGAAGGCTCTGGAGAAGCTCTGCAGGGGCTTCTGCTGGGAATGTGCTTCTGAACATCTACCTGGCTTCCCTGTGGCCTGCCAGCATTCCTCCAGGAGGTCCCATTCTTGCCTGTGTCCCCTCGGACCATGATGGGTGTCTATTTCCCCTGCACAGGGCCTGGTGCCTCACCGGAGCTCATGAAATATTTGCTGAGTGATGGTGTTAATGAACCCACAAAGTTGTTTTTATTAAACCAATAATATTAAATTAGTTTTACTTGTCAAGAATTACATAAATATAGATTACTTTGTTTTTGGCTGGTTTACAGTTTTATAACCTTTGTATCAAACACTGGCACCTTCAAAACATAAAAATGACTCTTAAACTCAGGCAAAAATGTACATTGACAATTTCAAGACATTTTAATTTTTATTTTACCAATAATATTTTTAATAATTTATCAAAAATTTAATAAATTCATCTGAACTTGAAAAACATTTGGACTTATTTATGAGCACACCTTTCTAAATCAATGTGGTACCTGTATATAAACAACATATAACATATGTATACACATACAACTACATTTAAACATATATACACACACAAAGATCTTAATAGTTTTTACTTCCAAATTCTAGCCATGAAATAACAATATAAACTCACCAGTTTGCAAAAGATGGTTGGATCTAGATTATTCCCGACAAAGTTGGAACTTACATGGCCAAACTTTACTTGCCCCAGTATGTAATGTAATGAAAACTATGGACCAAAGTTTTGGGTAAAGTAGTTTTTGTGGCAGTTTGAGTTTTTAAAAAGCCTCTTTTATCCTTTTTTTCTCCTTCAGTTTCAAATGAGCTTTCAATATTCATATTGTTGCTAGAATAGGCTGCTCCAAGTAACCTTGAGTTAGTGATACCATAGACAGTGAGTTTTATCTCAATACCAGCCACTTAGCAGCTGCAGTTTCAAAGTAGGCAGAGAAGAAAACAGAGAGACAGAGAGCTTAGCAAACTCTGCATTGTAACTCCATAGTGGTGGATTGACCATTTGAGCTCTGAATCTTCCTTGATGTAATTTGCCCATCAATTTAAATATGTGCACAGGAATAGAACATAATATGTGAAGATGAGCTGGAGTCCTAGAAAACCTGGCGTGTCTTTGAAGCTTCTCATAGACAGTACATTTACACGCCACATACCAATGTAGGATAACACTCAGTACAAAGAGAAATTCAAGAGGTTTCAAACAAAAGCCGGGGAATACCAAATCAAACAAAACAAAACTCCAAACAGAGCACGTTCAGACAAATTCCCACAGAGGGAGACCGGAAAGAAGTTTTTAAGAATCTTATCTCAAACCAACTGGTCCTACAAATGACCTGTCCTAGGTCCAAATGGCATAAAAGCCCAAATGGCAGAGACAGAGGATTCCCAGTGTGCACACCAGTTCTGGAGAATGTCGCCAAAAGGGCTACACTGAGGGGTCGAATTCTGATTTTCCATGGCCACATGCATAGACACATACACCAAAAGCCAAACAAATGGACCACAGTTCTAACAGATAAGCCTGGGGAGGGCGCAATAGAAACAGTCGGAGGTCCTGCTCCCAAACGGTTGAGGCTTCCAACCCAAATTCAAATAGGAATTCCTCTGGAATGCCCCAAATTGAGAGAGAAGCTATGCGCTGTGTGGTACCCTCAAACAACACTCACCGGTCTGGTTGCAGATGCCAAAGTCCAAAAGTCAAAGGTCCATTCTTCCCGACAATCAGGGATGTGTTTGGGGCTGGTGACAGCAAAGTCAGAGGGAGAAACCAAAACCAACCTCTGGTACAAACTCAGAAATCAGCCACGGAGGCTTTAAAGTCTCTTCCCATTCTGTGGCCACCAAGCCACAAGCAACGGATCCTGGATGAGCCCTCGAACTGTTAACGTACCCGCAAGGGGGGTTCCCTCTGTTGTTTGCGGCACAGAAAGCCAATCACTGAGACGACGAGAATTGCCAAGGAAGAAAGGAGTTTTATCGCGGAGGACATCAACTAGGAGGCGGGAGGACTACCTGAAACCCACCTCCCCAACCGAGGGGGTCAGGGAGTTTTCTAGAAGTGACATGAATAATGCATGAAGTGAGTGAGCATCATTACAGGTTTAGGGTGGAGTGCAAGGCACGCAAGCGCAGTGAGAAATCATATTGGCATGTACATTGCATGATCAAAAAATGTCAGATAAGCCGCTCCCAGGGCAGAGATTTTAGGAGCACAATGAGCTAAGGGTTAATATCGGTCATCCTTTCAGTCTGGTGCGCATGCGGGTTGTGGGCAGCAGTTTGATCAGCAGGTCCTTGGACAAGATTTGTCACTTTTCTTGACTGATCTGAACAATCGAGTAGTGTAAAACCTTGTGATTATCTCGTTACTGCAAGGAGGTCCACTGTTTCTGAAAAACAACTCAAAAGTGAGGGGAATCAGTGAAACAGAAAATTATAAAGTTCTGGTCAGCAAATCTCATTGGCCTGGGAACTTGAGACTTTAGAGAACTGCAAAAAGGCGTTTTTGTTCAGAGAGCCCGTTATAATGGCTGGAAGGACAACCAGGCTGGCAGGCCAGTCCCCATCTGCAGGCGAGACTGAAAGCTGTGACAGGTCCGCGGAGGCCGAGTTCGTCTCTTACTGCTGGTGGCAACGCTCTGGCAGCTGCTTCCTACAACAGTAGCTAACCCACGGCCCATGTCACAGTTGCTCCTCTGTTCCCTTAAACCTCCCAGTGACCCTCTGGCATAGGACAAGGACTTCTCACTTTATATGCAAGGACAATGGGGCTCAGGAGATGAAGGGACTCACTCAAGGCCACGTGGCTGGCATGGGATGGAGCTGGCGTTAGAACTCAGGTCTAACTGCAGGGCCGATGTTCTCTCCTGCCGTGCTGCCCCCGAGCACGGCTCTTCCACCGTGGGGATCCGCTGGTGCTGCTCCCGGATTTTCACCTTTTCTTAGGAACCAGGCCAAAGAGGAGTGACTTTGTGAGCCCCAAACAAACCTGAGGCCTTTTGTGACGGGCCCGGAAATTGGCAAAGGTCATCAGAAGTCAAAGGACAAGGTTCAGCTCCTGACCTAGTCACTGCTGATGTGCTTCCTGGAGAAGTCTTTTCCACCCACCCATCCATCCACCCACTTGTTAATCCATACCCGTCCTTCTAACCACCTACCCACCCACCCATCCATCCACCCACTTGTTAATCCATACCCATCCTTCTAACCACCTACCCACCCACCCATCCATCCACCCACTTGTTAATCCATACCCATCCTTCTAACCACTCACCCACCCACCCATCCATCCACCCACTTGTTAATCCATACCCATCCTTCTAACCACTCACCCACCCACCCATCCATCCACCCACTTGTTAATCCATACCCATCCTTCTAACCACTCACCCACCCACCCATCCATCCACCCACTTGTTAATCCATACCCATCCTTCTAACCACTCACCCACCCACCCATCCATCCACCCACTTGTTAATCCATACCCATCCTTCTAACCACTCACCCACCCACCCATCCATCCACCCACTTGTTAATCCATACCCATCCTTCTAACCATTCACCCACCCTCCCATCCATCCACCCACTTGTTAATCCATACCCATCCTTCTAATCACTCACCCACTCACCCATCCATCCATCCTTTCATTCACCCACTTGCTAGGCACGATGCGTTTTCAATATGCATCAGACCCTGGGCTGGCCATCAGGATGCACAGAGAGATGACATGCTCCCAGCCATCAAGTAAATCAAGTGTAGCAGGTGTAGACACCATGACAAAAGACATGGCACAGTGGGGACACAAAGTGTATGTCTCACCGTGAGTAGGTAAGGGGTCCTAGAGAACCTCAGCCCAAGGCCAGCCTTTGCTCCAGCATGTCACAGGTTCTGTGTGACACCATTTCCCCACTGTTAGGGGAGAGGAGATCCTCACAGAATCCCCTTGGCCTGCTTTGCCAGCCGTTTAGAGGCTGGAAGAGCAAACTCAGTGTGGACACTGCTTGGTCAACAGCCATGGCCTCACATGCGTTTGCTGTTGGAATTGTCTTTCCAGGCTCTGGTCCCAGCTGTGTGGGGCCCAGCTGTACGGGATGGGGGTGTGTGTGTGTGGTCACCTGCTTTGGCTCTGCAGGGCCCAGGTGCCTACAGGGGCTAGAGGCAATAACCTACCTGCCCTGTGCGGCCGTCTTCCAGACTCCCAAGCCTCATACCTGGGGCCGAGGCCCGAGGTGCTCCCCAGACTGGCCCTGGCCCAAATCCTTGACCAGCCCTCCAGCTTTGCTGCAGGTTCACATTCACGCCCACTTCCTCCCTGGGCCCCACGGTGACTTTGGGAAAGAGGCAGGGCAGGATCTGCAAACCCCGACTTGCAGGCGAGGAAAATGAGACCTGGGAGGCAAAGTGGCTGTCCACGCCTCGTCTGTGAGAGGGGGACACCGATGGCATCACCTTACAGAACGGACGTAAGAATCAGACGGGATCGGGTTTGTGAAATGCTTGGTGGCGTGCCTGGTACATTTGGGGCTCCTCAGAGTTTGGGAGGCTCACTAATAACAATTCAATCTTCTGCCTCCGAGGCTCGCTCTCCTCCCACCCCCACGGCCTTTCCAAGGATTGAAGACAGCAGCTGGCAGTGGGAGGTGGTTGCTTTAAATATAGGATGAGGAGAACAAAAGGAAACTAGGACAGGGTGGTGGCTTGTGGTTACACTTCGACAGCCCCCTTCCCAAACTTGTGGGGAGGGGACTGCAGGACACCATCAAATGCTGCCTGCCACCTGTGCTTTGGGAACGCAGCCTTTGCTGCACAACTTAGTCACCGCCTGGAGACGGAGACACTGGTTTGGGCTGGGGACTCCACAACCCAAGGGGACACCCCCTGGCTGCCTGGAGGGTCTGTCCTCCGGAGAAGCAGGAAGTAGGTTAAGCAAGATGCTGGAGGTTCTCTGCACCTCCTCCAAGGCAACATGAAATACCGGATTTCTCTTCGAAGGCAGCTGCCCACTTCCGTGAGCTGGCCAGCGCACTCACTGCCCTCCCACGCAGGACGGGTCCCTGTGGGTTGGGGTCTGTGACTTGGCCTCCAGGTATGTCAGGAAAGGTTGCCGATTTTCCCCACACTGACTCCAGCTGGGCCCAACAGAGGGGACTGAGGTGTTAGGGGGATGAGCCACTGCTCCCCACACCGCAGATGGCAGTGGAAAGGCCGGGCCAGCCGTGGCTGCAGGCCTGTGGCCGCTGCCTCACTAAGCAAGCATCGGCGCTGCTGTGGTCAGAGCAGGGGGCACAGGGGAGGCCCGAGGCCAGTGGGAGGAAGTAGTTAGGAGACCCGTGGACCCAGGCATGGCCAGGCCGTGGGGACTCCGCTCTCTCCAGGGTGGGAGGTAGACAGAAGGCCTGAGAATGCAGCATGTGCTGGAGGAACAGGGACTATGGGGCTGGCAGCCTGGGTTAAAGTCCTGGGTAGCGTCACTTGTAGCTGGACCCCAGGACAGATACTCCATCTTCTGAGCCTTGGTTTCTCAATTTGTAAACGGGGACAGCAATTCCCACCTTGCGGTCTGCTGGGGATTATGCAACATCATAGCGCGGAGGGAGGTGCCTGCCAAGTGGGGTACAGTCGATGGCGGAAAGCCTCCTTCCTCCCAAACCCAGCAAAACCTTCACCCTCTGCTGCTCCACACTCGACTGCCTGACTTCCCTGAACACCTGCGAGCCTCTGTGAGCTGCCGCTCTGCACGTGCTGTCGCTCCCTCAAATGATGGTAATCTCCCCCTGCCTACCCCCGCCTCACACCACTCGGAAAATGCCAGGGCCTAGTTCAATGCCACCTCCTCTGTGAAGCCTTCCCCAGGCCCCCAGGCAGTGGGAGTTGCTCCCTTCTTAGAACCCTAGGTTCTCTGAACCTCACCTTCTCTCTTCTAGCAAATGACTTTAGCGTGTCCTGCTTTGCTGTTCCTGGGTCTGTCCCCCAGTAGACTGCGAGCCACTGGCCAGCAAGGATGGTGTTTTCTTCATTGTGGTGTCCCTCTCCTTTGCAGCTCTGCAGCAAATGCTTGTTGAATCACTGGCCACGGGTAGTGAGGGCCCTGAGAGGAAGGCCAGGGTGACCCAGGCTAGCACAGGCCCTGGGGCGTGGAGGGAAGTAAAGCCACTGGGGCCAAGAGAAGAAACCCCTGGGAAACACACATGCCATGGTCCCCAGTCACCTGATCTGGCCCAACAGTGACCACATAACCCTCTGGGAGCAGGACAGGGAGGCTGTTAATGACCCATTTCTGGAAAGGCAAGTGAGGAGGGGTGCAGTGGACAGAAGTGACTAAGAGGCCAGGAGCGGTGGCTCATGCCTATAATCCTAGCACTCTGGGAGGCTGAGGTGGGAGGATCACTTGAGATTAGGAGTTCAAGACCAGCCTAAGCAAGAGCAAGACCCCATCTCTACTAAACGTAGGAAAATTAGCTGGGTGCGGTGGTGTGCACCTATAGTCCTAGCTACTTGGGAGGCTGAGGCAGGACGATCGCTTGAGCCCAAGAGTTTGAGGTGGCTGTGATGACGCCTCTGTACTCTACCTGGGGCGAAAGAGCAAGACTCTGTTTCAAAAAAAAAAAACCAACTCAAAAACAACCCAGAAGTGACTAAGGTGGAAGGGTGCTCACCGCCAGTGGCGCCACTACACTGCACGCCTGTGAGGGCCGGGCACCGCACAAGCCCACTCTCACTGAACACCCACCCAGTCCTGAGGGAGCTGGCTCTCAGCACAGGTGACACCATCTACAGGTGGCAAGAGAAGGGTACGTAGTAATGGTACGGCACATACCCTTGGTGTGTCACCTGATTCAGACACAGTCCTAAGACACCCCAACAGCCTCGTGAGACTGGTGCTTTTTATCCTTGTTCTACCAACAAAGCAACCGAGTCACAGAAAGATTAGGAAGGGCAGGGACCTCAGAGCCCACAGCCCTCACCGCCACCCCCACTAGCCCGGTTGCAGGCTGAGCCAGCCTCACTTTTTGGCACCCATGTGCAGCAGACGAAAGGAGAGAACAGATGCAAAGCAGGCGGTTAATCAACCGTAGCTATTCCAGGCCTCGGCGCCCATTCCCCTCCTCCTGTGCCACCCCCGCCTCCCTCTCTCCTTCCACTCCCATCTGTGAGGCTCACCAACCCCTCGCTAGCACCTGGAGTGGCACAGGGCTCTGGCTAGCGTGGGCCTGAGGTCAAGGGGCTGCCCCACCCACCAAGTCCGGAGGGCCAGGACCCGCTCTGAGGTTAGATCCTAAGGCCACCCAGTCAGATGGCCAGCTTTGGGGCAGTGACTGCAACTCCACTCTTTCGTCTGTCCCAGGATGTAGCATACGGCAGCAACCTCCCTCCTTGGCTGCACTGGTCTTGTCTAAGCAAACTTATCTGCTGGACGCAATGCCACCCAGCAAAGCTGTTGGCAGATCTTGTTACACTGGACACTCAGCCTCAGAAGGGCAGGATGGGGCCAGGGCTTGGCCTCCCAGGCCTGAGGGTCCCAGGTGGGCCACCTCAGGAGGGCCCTGTGCACGAGGGGAAGACAGGCTGCCCTGCTCTGCCCATGCCCAGCGTGTTCAGGTCTCAGGCTCAGATTCAGGGGCCAAGGCCTGAGCTGCAGGGGCTTCCCGGTCCTGCAATGTGTCCCCTCATTCCCAAGCCACTTCTTATCTCCCGCATTCACTCAGACTGTCCCGTGGCCTGGAGCAGCCCTCTGCCCTGGTAAAATCCCACCCTTCCTTCAAGCCTCGGCTTTCAGCCCTCACCCTGCTGGAGACCCCTGTTGCTCCCCAGGCTGGGCTTGGAGCCCCTTCTTCCCCCTCCCAGAATGCCCTGTCCTTTATAATGTCACTTTTCACATAGGTTGAAATGATGGGGCCCAAGTGTTCCTCCACAGTAGACTGAGTGCACCGAGGGCCAGATGTGTGGCTTTTCCACCTTCCTTTGCTCGGTTCCTGGGGCCTGGCACTCGGCAGCTGTTGAATAAACATCTGTTGAACTGAGGTCAACTGTGTGGGCCTGTAAACATCTTTGCAGTAGCTTGGTCTGGCCACTAGGGGTATCTCGGTGTCCATGTGGCCCCCTCCAACTGCACTGGGTCCCCAACTTCAGTGACATAATGGTGAGAAGCACAGGGCTGGGGCGAATGGGACTGTGCCTGGGCCCCGGGGCTTCTGCCGTTTAACCAGAAACATCTCTGGGCTCCTGGTACCCACCCAAGCCTGGAGATACTGATCACATCTTACCCTAACCTTCAGAGACTATAGATCGAGGTCAGTTTTTGGAAGTTTTAATTGTAAAAACCAAGACATTTATATAAATAAGACTGCTGTGTAAAATACGATTCACCCTTCTACTAAAACCCTTCTCCCCACACTCAAAAAGAATATAGAAAAGCCAGCAGAGATAAGAAGTACAAATCAGCATGCGGTCCCTGACTCGAGTAGCTGGCGGGCCAGGTTCCCTGCGGAAGCAGCCTCGCGGCGAGAGCACCCCTGGCCCAGGCGTCTCGCCAGAGGCCCAGGGACACCTCCAGAAACTGCCCGGCAGCAGTTCCCACCCGCCGGCCCCTGGCTATCAACTGCGCGGGCTGAGGCAATGCGACAGGTTCATGCCTGGTGGGTGGCGAGGACAGACAAAGGCTGCTTGGTCTCCACGCCAAAGCCGGGCGCTGCGCTGCCGCCCAGTGAGGGGCAGTGGTTTGTTCAGCCTGGGGCCAAGCCGGGGAGGGCTTCTGCCGGGGTCAGCACTTCCCCCGAGGACAAGGAGAGAAGCTGCCTGTGTCATTTGAGAGGAGAGGCTCCTTCTTGGGCCATTTTCATACAGCTGCTGATGATAAGGGCAGCGGATGCTCCTTAGCAGTACTGGGATGGCAGGGCAGTGGGGCTCCCGGGATTTGAGGGGAGAGTAGCCCTCGAGGAAGGGGGGCCTGGCACACCCTTATGGGAAAAATCCCATCTCCCCACCTCCTTTACCCTGTCACACTTCCCCACCCACATTCCCCCCAGAGACTGCCACCTACTGGCCCGTGGACACCTTGGGACTACGAGTGAGATGGCTGAGAGCCTGGGGATAGAGATGTCAACAAGTTCACACACTGGGCATGGCTCAGGAAACTGGCACACAGGACAAAAAGAAAAGACCCCAAACTCTCCTTGGAAAACCCAGGACCTGCCTGGGGCTGCTCCCCATCCCAGATGAGTTGCAGGAGAAGGCCCTGCAGGGGACGGGGACAGGAGCTGGGGACACAGCATCAGGAACACTTCCAGACACACACAGCCAGGGTCCCCCCGAAGTACAGGTAGAGGAGGTTCTTCACCTCGTGTGTGATCTCAAACCCAAAGCCCTCGCCGATCACCACATGCCAGGAGGAGCCGAACTTCTTGTCCATCGTCTCTTTGATCATCTTGGCGGCACTCTGGAACGAAGAGGGTGCTCATCAGGGGGGCAGCGGGGGGGAGAGTGGGCATGAGTCAGGTCCCTCTCCAGGAGGGAGAAGGTTGGCAACAAGGTCTTGGCAGGAGGAAGGCCTGCTGTCCTATTTCTGTTGTCCTCCTGCTCAGAGAACCGTCACGAAGGGCTTCCACACAGGTCACCTCCTGCCAGGGCTATTACACAGGGACAGAAAGCTAGACATTACCTCAGCAGTCAAGAAGAAACTGGCTGAGGCGGGAAAGCGAGCATTAGGTCTGGAGACAGCCCAGGTCTGAGTCCTGTCTCTGCGAGCGCGTGCAGGCTGGGGAGGTTACCATCACCGCCGCGCGGTGCCTCTGGGTTCCGCGGGCTCCTGGGAGGAGCTGACTGCTTCCCGCAGTCACGGCCACAGAGCACTTCTTCCTGTGCTGGCTCTTTCAAGAAACTTCCCCCCAGCGTGAAGAAGAGGCCTAGGGACAGGCAGAGCACCAAGCTTTCCAGAGTCCCCTGTTCAGGCATTTGACATGCACCAACAGCACCCACCACCGTGCCAGGTGCCATGCTGAGCACTTTGTCCCCATTGTCCCAGTAAATAAGCCCTCACGACTGGGCCGGTGAGGAAGCATCATCTCCATCCCTCGTTTATAGACTAGCAAACTGGGCTCAGAGACAAGAAATGGCTTGTCCAAGGGAACAGAGCTAGGAAGGGCTACAGACAGGATCTGAACTTGGGCCTGGCTGTCCCAATGCCTGGACTCTCACTGGCCAGGGTCTGCCACCCCATCGGCTGCCATGACACTGACTTCTTTCCCGCTTACCACCAGATTGACGAATGACATTCCTGTGTCGGTGCCTACCAGCCAGACCCCCAGCACCTAGGACAGTGCTGGCACTGAGATGGTGTTCAGCATCGTTTCTAAATGGATGAATGAATACATGAATGGATGCCTGGGCAGGCCTCTGTTCACGGCCAGGATGGAGCCACGGGCAAAGGCACCCTATTCAGTAGCTGCCTGGGCGGGGCGCATGGGCAGGGTATCTCGGATGCCCCTCTGGCTTTTCTCCCTCTCGGCCTGGGCATGACCATCAGTGCCCGGAGTCACTACCAGCCGCTTCTCTCACTGCCTTTGCCAGACTTTGAACACTTCCAAGGGAGGCCCTAGCCTAGTCCCAGCAGGACTCTCTGGAGCCGACCACAGGGGACTGGGCCACTCTATTCACCCACAGGGGTCACCAAAGACACGAGGGGCCGCCTGCACTGATGGCAATACCTCGTTGTTGTTGGAGAATTTCTCACAGGCTGTGACACATAGCTCCATGGTCTCCACTCGCATCTCCTCTGGCATGTCCGAGTGCTAGAGACAGGGCAGGGGTGACAAACAGAGAGAGGCTTAGCCCACGACCTGGCCTTCCTGGCTGGCCTCTCTGTCCCAAGCTTAAGGCATGGACACCAGGTAGCTTCCCTGGCACAGCCCGGGCAGGTGACCCATCTCCTGGCTGGGGGCCTACCACTGGGGCAGAAGGGGAGAGGAACCAGGCTGAGCCACACGAGCTCTCCAGCCCCAGCCCCTCTGCAAGGGCATGAAGCTTCAGCGACATTGTGTTCCAGCCAACAGACACGGAAGGAGGCCGGCCCAGGCACGGAGGGAATGCCAGCTATGGAAATGGTTTCCAATGGAATCTCACCCCAGAAGCCCAAAGAGGCTGCTCGGCCCCTCTTGAGGGCTCTGGTTTTCCTCCCGCCTCTCCAGCTGCCCTTCTCCATGGATTCGCTGGATCCCCTCCTCCTCCCAACTCCTGCAGGGCCCGGGGTCCCGTCTCCACCCTCCGCCTTCTCCAGCTACTCCACCTCTAAGGGGCCTCGTCCTGTTCCACGCATCTAGATGTCTTCTGTATGGTGAGGGTTCCCACATTTTCACCCCCAGCTCTAACCTCTTCTTTGGGCTCCGGACTCCTATGTCCAACGGCCCACTTGACAACCTCACTTGGATGTTTAAAAAATAACTTTTGTTTCCCCACTAACCCATTCTTCCTCTACCTTCCCTTTCCTGGTAATTAATACCATTTCCCCACATTATTCAGAGAAAAACAGACCACAGGAGTCACCCTAACTCTCTTTCCCCCATACCTAGCACCCACCTGTCAGCAAGCCTGCTACAACCTCTACCTTCAAGGTATGCCCTGAATCCGACCATGTCTCACACCTCCACCCTGTGACCTGGGCCCAGCCATCCTCATCTCTCTGGGCCTCTGCAAGAGTGTCCTCACTGGTCTCCCCATTTCCACCTTGGTGCCCTAACATCCATTCTCCTCAAAACAGCTAGAGTGATCTTTTATAAACATAAAAGAGATCACATCGCTCCTCTGCTTAAAACCTTCCACCGCTCCCCTTTCAACTCAGGACAGACCCACATTTGTCACCACATTCTTCACCGTGGCTGGCCAGGCCTGTGGGCTCTGGCCCTCACGTCCTGCCACCTCTCTCAGCACTCCATTCCAGCCATGCTGGCCTTCTCTCTGTTCCTCCAAAATGCTGAGCTCATTCCCACCTCCGGCTCCCTGTGCCTCTGCTTCCCCTGCCTGGCAGTTCTCCCCAGCCGGCTGCAAGGCTAGTGCCCCAACTTCACCCAGGTCTCCGATCCCAGAAACCTCTCCAGAAGCCAACCTCTGCTCTCTAGCCCCTCACATCTGCTTTAGTTTTCTTTATGGCACTCATTGCCTGCAATTATGTTTTTCAAACATTTCTTTCGTGTGGGCCAGGTCTTTATCGGTCTCGTTTACCATTTCCACAGTGCCTAGAACAGTGCCTGGTGTATAGCAGGTGGCCTAAATAACTACTTGGCGAATGAATGAATGAATGAAAGAATGAATCACTGTTGACTCCTAGACGTCTAGGTCTGAGCCAGCACAGCACTTAACTTCCTCCCACTGCCATCCTGCAGGGCACACGCTTCACCTACCTCTTTCCAGGCTGTGTGGGCCCTGCTGGCCGTCCTGCCTCCCGCCCCTGGGGCTTACCCTGACCAGAGGAAAGGTCTGCAGTCGCTTATAATCAGCTTCATCTTTCTTCCCTTCTGTCTCTCCCATGATCCTTCCACCGTGACCACTGGAGGAGAGAGTGGGGCTTTCGGGAGGTGCTGGGGCTGGCAATTAAGACACACCCAGGAGGTTCAGGACGCAGGCCCTGCCAACTTGGCGGGAGCAGAAAATGTCTTTCCCCAAGGGGTGCTGTAGAAAACAGGAAAAACCAGGAGAAAAGAGTTGGCTTTAAAACCATACATCACAAATTAGAAATGTCTCAGTAACAATTTGACACCTCCCCGTCTTAACTCCTCCACATCCTTTTCCAAATGGCCAGCAAGTCTGCAGACAGGAGGATGAGTCAACATGAGATACTGGGACCTGGTTAAGAACACACTGGTACGATGCTGCAAGCCCACACTGTCATTATCAAGACAAATACTGACTGCGGGCCAGGCCTGCAGGATGGAGCCTTGAGCTAGCAATTAACAAATGCAGCTTCTCTGCATGCCCACTACATACACGGTCCTTAATTCCCAGAAGACACTGTTAGGAAGTTAAATGTTTAGGTCACCATCGACAATCTGAGTTTATTGGCAAGCAAGGAGCCCCCTGCACAGGCCTCTGATCTGTGGGGGAAGGGGAACAGTGCTGCTCCATGCTGTGGGCACACCAGGCTCCCCGGCTGGTCCTGCCTACTCTCTCTTGGGCCACCGGGTCCTGACTGGCTGGCCCAGGAGTTGGGAGTCTTCTGCCCACCAGCAGCATGGCCTTGGGCCTCAGTTTCCTCACCAGTAACACAGGGACAGTCATGTCTATCTCATGGGGCTGTTATAGAGAATTCAATGTGATAACATATATAAAGCAACTTAACACAGTGCCAGGCACATGGCTGACACCCAATACACTGCTGTTCCCTCCCTCTGGCTCCCAGGAGGATCAAATGAGAGAATGCGTGTGGGTATGAACGCAAAGTTATGACACCTTACACACAGGTATGTGTTCCTCCCCATTCTCCCCACCCCCAACACACCCCACAAAAATCAAGTTATCTACTAACAGATGGGGTGTTTCCTAAAGAGATAGGTCTAGATCCTAGATGCCTGGGAGCATTGCTGGAAACTCTAGCATTTGTCTTTCCTCCTACAGTTCAATTTATCCTATAATTCAAAGGGCTTTTAATCTCAGAACTACTGATGCAAATGAGTACAAATCACCATGCTGTTTAGCCTTTTTTAATGATCTGTGTTGGACAGCACAGCCAGATAATGTTATTCCAGCATTTCTCACATTTCCAAGGGAACTGACTATCACTGCAGTCACCGAACCGCAAGATGCTTAGTATAGTAACTAACGGGCAGGTAATGACAAGCAACAGCTGGTAGGTTTCCCATGTGCCAGCCACTGTTCTGAGTGTGCCACAGGCACTTACGCGGCTCATCACTGCAACAATCCTGGGAGTTAGGTCCTGCAAGGACAGAGGCGTGAAGCTGTGAGGTCGCTGGCCTGAGGTCACTCAGCCAGTGAGTGACAGAGCTGGGCTGTGACAGAGCCCGGCATGGGCACTGCTAACCCCTATTCACACGGCCTCCCCGTGGACATGCATCAGGCACTCATGACGTTTGCGGAACTGCCCACTAGTGTGGCTCCTGTGATCCCAGCAGGGAGATAAATGTTCAACCTTCCCTTCCAGTGTCTACTGTTCTAATATTAACTGGACCCTGATTTGGCCGAGACTTGAGCTTTTTGGGCACTTTCTGGGCTGTACTCTCAATTTTACCCACTCCCTGACATGCTGCAGAAGCCCTCAGTGCCCTCCATTTGGTCAGCTCCCTTGAGCGAGGCTGGAAGCCTGGCACGGACTCCACTATGCCATGACACTGGCATTTTCCAATTTCTCAATGGACAGATGATTCCTCTTATCGCATCAATTCTGGGCATTTGCACCACTCGGATATTAGCAATTTTTGTTTGTCTCTACATATAACCTGGAAAATTACCGAGTGCAATCTCATTTACTTCCTGGTCAGGTTTCTTATTTCACAAAATACAGTGAACCATTTTGTCTTTGCTCATTAACGTTAAGGCCCCTCTCCAATTCCATCTTGTCCTCCCAGCTTTAGTAACAGCCACTTTAGTGCCTCCTCCTCCACATTCATCAAGGTGTGACAGAGGTGGTGGCTACACTGATGACAAAAGGAAAAGGGCATTATAGCTTATTTCAAGTGGGAACAACTTAAAATGTGGAAGCAGCTGCTTAGGCATCTTCCCCCCAAATATTTCAATTTGATTCAATTCATCCTCAGGGCTCAAAAGTGGTGCATGTAGGAGCCAGAAAGGGAACTGAGAGCCAATTGTGCACATGCTGCCCTCAAGGTCAGAGTCAGTGGCGGCTGCTTAAACTCAGTTCTAACACATAGAATCCTGCTGAAATGTCACAAGACTTCGGAGGTATTACCAAAGCCCATTCTTCAGAAACAAAGGGGAAAAAGCCACTGGGACAGCACCTTGTAGAGAGCTGTGTAGGACCACAAGCCAGAATACGTACGTATAAATACCAGTTCAATAACAGAAATGAATTCTGCTTACTTCTTTGCTTTGTAGCCTTGGGAAAATAATTTTACCTAAGTCTTGGTGTCTTTCCCTATTAAAAGGGATACTAATCCATCTTCCCAATCTCACAAAGCTGCTGCAAGCCCCAAGTGTATGGATGTGAGCGTTCTGAAATTTTCAACCTCTCTGCACCAATATCATCACACTGCTCTCTACTGCCGCCATGTTATTAGCTAGGACTTGGTCAACATTATTCAACCAAGTTTATTTATTTTTATTTTTATTTTATTTTATTTTATTTTTTTGAGACAGAGTCTCACTCTGTTGCCCAGGCTAGAGTGAGTGCCATGGCGTCAGCCTAGCTCACAGCAACCTCAAACTCCTGAGCTCAAGGGATCCTACTGCCTCAGCCTCCTGAGTAGCTGGGACTACAGGCATGCACCACCATGCCCGGCTAATTTTTTCTATATATATTTTTAGCTGTCCATATAATTTCTTTCTATTTTTAGTAGAGATGGGGTCTCGCTCTTGCTCAGGCTGGTCTCGAACTCCTGAGCTCAAACGATCCGCCCCCTCGGCCTCCCAGAGTGCTAGGATTACAGGCGTGAGCCACCGCGCCCGGCCTCAACCAAGTTTATTAAAGACCACGGTTGCAAAGAGCTTTTCCTAACCACTACATATACTTCTGGGGATCCAAAAGGGCTGAGGCTTACAGAATAAAAAGGAATAGTTATAGATGATGTGTTTCCAAATACAGAAAGGCAGGAGAATTTTTTATGATGCTATATCATTATAGTATAGCTACAGTCATTCAGCCACGATTAAAAAAAAAAACCACTGCTAAAAGAATGCTACCAAAAATAGCAGAACTAGAGGTTCTAATAACCTTATCAATCTTCGACGCAAATGAGTGTGTGCCTGAATGCTTCAGGCCAGAACGAAGTCGTGCCTCAAAGAGCCTTTTAATAATGTAAGCGTGCCTATGACCAGGACACTAGAATCTTCTGGGTACCAAAGCTCGACCTCATCCCATCTGGCCGTCATGATGCACAAAGCCAGGGGCAGCCTTGCTCTCTCCCTCCGTACCCACGGCCTGTCTGCACGCTTTGCACAGCCTCAGCCATGTCAGACGTGCGGCTCTGCCTGGGCGACAAGGGCACAGACGGGGGCTCTCTATCTCATCGCCTGTCAAAGCCGGTGTTCTTTGTCTCACTCTCTCTCTCTCTTTTCTTTTCTTTTTCTTTCTTTTTTTTTTTTTTTTTTTTGTGGTGCTGACCTCAATTACCATCTATTATTTTGCTTCTGAAGCATTTGGGAAGAATCCTTAAGAGGGGTAGGATACATGGGAGGGATGAGGGAAAATGAATGGATTCTGGGAAACAAGGCCAAAAGTATCCGCCAGCTCCCTTGGGGGGGACAGTCACTCAATGTCTGGAACACTCTTGACCCTTAGATCATGGCTTGCCACCCTTTACCACCCATCACATATCTGAGAGACTGAAGGACACACATGGGACAGGTCATGGCGGTTGTGAGTACAGGCTCTACAGGCAGATCTGAAGTCACACCTTGGTTCTGTTCCAGACTAGTGCTTACCTCTCTCAGTCTCCTTTTTCTTTTTATCTGGAAATTGGGAATAAGAACAGACTTTACCTCACAATAAACATCAGCTCCTGTTACTGGTGCAGTAGGAAGGGAAACTGCGATGTCCTTCATAACCAGCTAGCTATACATTTAAATGTTCAGCCAAACAAACCGATATTTCCCAAGTTCCCACCATGTACAAATCACTGCGTCAGCACTGAAGGAGAAAAGAATCACACACACAAAATTCTGTGCAACCTGTTTGGGCCAGAGGCCAAGGTGGTAGCGGTGTGATTACACTGTGCTTTCACATTGTCTCATTCCATCCTCGTAACAACTAGTAAGGGAAATACCGGGCTCCCAGTTCTCAGACAAGGCAACGAGAGCTCAGAGAGGCTTTATGGCTGGCCTGAGGGTGCACAGCCAGCAATGGGATCTGAACCTGGACCTATTCTTCTGATGCTACCTTCTGTGACTTCTCCTTTGGCACAAGCAAGTAGGAGACCAGACAGTAACACAAATGACTTCAATACCCAACATCCACCAGTCCAGTGATGTGTCTAGGCTTGCCTCCTGCCTCCCACCACGTGAGGAATACACATTTGGGCACCTCAGTCACCCGCAGCCTTTTCCTGACATGTCTTCCCTCTGCCTTCTAGCAAACAAATGAAGAACAAAGCTGGAGAGGGGAGGACAAAGGATCTAAGGACTTCGGGGTATTCATCCAAGATGTCAGTGGTGAGGTCAGGAAACAATGCCAAAGACCAGGTTTCCCAGACCAGTTTAAAATGGGGGGAGCAAACACAGGGCTGCCATTTTAAAATTCTGCTGAGTAAGAGCATTAGAAGATACATCTACTCTAAAAGAGGAAAATTTGGCAGAATAAAGGTTGGCCCTCCTCAAGAAAAGACACACAAAGGTTGTTTTTGTTTTGTTTTTTTAATGTGGTCCTTATTTTTTTTCCTCATTTTGCTAAGGTCCAGCAAAAATGTGCCTTGGACTGGGGGAGGGGCAGAGGGAGGGAACAGTGTGGAAGAGAAGAGAGACCTGTGGACTAGCCTGGATCAGCAATTCTCAACATTTTCCTCATGTCCACGTGATAAAGAACATTGACCCATGTAGTGTATCCAAATTTGGATGAAATCCCAATTTGTCAAGATACAAAGTATAACAGAAAGTCATAACCATCACAGCTATTAGCTCTCTAGGAGAACAGCTGCTTACTACAGACAGCAGACTAGGCAGGCTCCCACCCACTTCCTTCCCACTCAAGTGAACAGATTTGAATGTAAGGGACTAAGAAATAAATTGGACTTAGCAAGGATTTATCTTTTGGAAACACATTCACAACTGCTAATTACCAGTGACATTTCACAATCCATCACGACTTACCCATGCGTCGTGAGTTAGGACAATCGGCTGGGGCTGATTTAATTCTCCTTTGGATGCCCCAGAGCAGCCAGGGCACATGGCAGAAGTCCAAAAAATATCCAAATGGTAATTAAATTATATTTCATTTGCCCCCTGGAAAGAGAGAGGACCCATCGAATCTATTCAATAAGATTTTTTGAACATTGACCTTGAGCCTGGCACCAGAATGGGTATTCTACATACAGGATCTCATTTACTTCCCCCAGGAACTCTGTCAAAAAGGCACTATTACCCCTATTTTATTGATGAGCAAGGTGGCTGAGGAAAGGAAAGTGATTGTCCACATAGCTAATAAATGGAGGGGCAAAATTTCCATCCCAGGTATATACAACTTCAAAGATAATGCTTTTTCAACTACTCCACTATAAGCAAGAAACAGGCCCTGTCTTCAAGGAGCTTACACTCCAATACAGAGACCAACACACATACACAAGGAACTAACTATGGTTCATGGCAGAAAGTAATGCCAGGAGACAGATGTAGAGATAGAGGAAAGAGGAAAACTCTTGAGGGAGTGAGAGAGGACAGGAAGAGAAGTTGGTGGCAGATGTGACATTTAAGTCAGGCCTTGAAAGGTGAGCGGGAATCTTGACAGGAGGGCAAGGTGAGGAAGACCTTCCAGGCAGGTGAACACACACAGTATTACCAAAACAGAAAGCACAAAGCATTTTTCTGTGAAAGTCCAACAGCCCAATTTGGCTGGAGGATAGGATGTGGCAAAGAAGGGAGAAATAAGGCTGGGGAAAAGGCTGGGATTGGGTTGTGGAAGAGAAGGGCTCGAAACCCAGATTTAAGAAGTGTGGATATTTTTCGTGGGGAATGAGGAAGCCCTTTGGAGGTCTCCTGGTCATGGGTGACAGGGTTGTGTTTTAGGGCAATTATTCTGGTGTGCTGGGTTGACAGGATAGACTGGAGGCAGGGACAACAGTTAGGAAGCAATAGCAATGGCCAAGGTGACAGGCATTATAGACTTGAACCAGGGTGGTAGCTTCAGGAATGGAGAGGATGTGAACTCCTCATGGAGGCAGAATCAAAACAACCTGATAACTGCCTAAGCGGAATGAGCATGGTAGAGTGACGAATGATGCCCCAAGAGGATGGAGATGCCACTCACAGGGACAGGGGGAACCATGTAGAACAGACGGGTAAGTAGAGAAGCAGGCCAGTTTTAGAACTATTGAGTTTAAGTTGCTGGAGAGAGATGCAAATAGAGGTATCTAGTTAGGAGGAAGAATCACCAAATCATGTGTTATCATGGGCAGAAGCGAAGTCATCGATCCCAGTATCACATCAATACAGTCATAATGTCACTTAATGAAGGGGATTTGTTCTGAGAAACACGTCGTTAGGCAATTTCATCATGTGTGAACATCATAGAGTGTGCTTACACAAACCCAGGCGATAGAGCCTACTACAAACCTAGGCTATACAGTACAGCCTATTGCTCCTGGGCTACACACCTGTACAGCACGTTACTATACTGAATACTGTCGGCAACTGTAATACGATGGTAAGTATTTGTGTATCTAAATATACCTAAACGTAGAAAAGGTACAGTAACTTTATGGTATAAAAGATAAAAAATGGCGCACCTATACAGGGCCCTCACAATGAATGGTACTTGCAGGACTGGAAGTTGCTGTGGTGAGTTGGGCTGAGTGGTGAGTAAATTTGAAGGCCTAGGACATTACTGTATGCTACTTTATAAACACTGTACACTTAGGCTACACTAAATGTATACAAAAATATTTCTCTTTCTTAAATTAAGGTTAAGCTAACTAACCTTAACTTACAGTAACTTTTTCACCTGGTAAACTTTTTGATTGTTTTGTAATAATACTTAGCTTAATCACAAACACATTGCACACACACATTGCACACCTGTACAAAAATATTTTCTTTATATTATTATTCTATACATTTTTTTTCTATTTTAAAAATATTTTATTATTTTTTTTTTTTACTTTTTAAACTTCTTTGTTAAGAACTAAGACACAGGCTAGGCATGGTAGCTCACACCCGTAATCTTAGCACTCTAGGACGCTGAGGTGGGAGGATCGCTTGAGGTCAGGAGTTTGAGACCAGCCTCAGCAAGTGTGAAACCCCATCTCTACTAAAAACAGAAGAAATTAGCCGGGCATGGTGGCACGCGCCTGTAGTCCCAGCTACTTGGGAGGCTGATCCAGGAGGATTGCTTGAGCCCAGGAGTTTGAGGTGGCTGTGAGCTAGGCTGACTGTCGCCACAACACTCTAGCCCAGGTGACAGAGTGAAACTCTGTCTCAAAAGAAAGAACTAAGACACAAATACACACATTAGCCTACGTCTACGTGGGGTCAGGATCATCAATATCATTGTCTTCCACCTCCATCTTGTCCCACTGGAAGGTCTTCAAGGGCAACAACACACCTGGAGCTGTCATCCCCTATTATAACAATGCCTTCTTCTCGAATACTTCCTGAAGGACCTGCCTGAGGCTGTTTTACAGTTAACTTTTTTTTTTGGTAAGTAGAAGGAATATACTCTAGAATAATGATGAAGTGTAGTTATAGTAAATACATAAACCAGTAACAGACATTTATTATCAAGTATTATGTACCGTACATAATTGTATGTGCTATACTTTTATAGGACTAGCAGCACAGGTTTGTTTACACCAGCATCACCACAAACACATGAGTAATGCGTTGTGCTATGACATTATGATGGCCATGACATCACTAGGCCATAGGAATTTTTCAGCTCCATTATAATCTTATGGGACCACCATGTTGTATGCAGTCCATCCTTAATGGAAACATTGTTATGTGGCACATAATAATCTCTATCTGCCCGCCCCCACCAAGTATCCCTAAAGATGGAAGCCCAGGACAAAGATCAGAGGGGAACATATGGATCTGAGGGTCAACTGGAGAAATAACAGCTCGTGCTAAGGGGGTTGGTAACATTTCCCAGAGAGGGAAAATGTGGGGGAAGTAATAGACAAAGGAAGGAAACTAACAAATATTGAATCTAACACTGATCTGTACTTTGTACTTTAATTCATATTATCCTCAGAATTGCCAAAGGAGATGCATTGTAGTACACTGACTTTATATATGCACAGACTGGAGTCCAAGGAGGTTAGGTAACTTGTTAGGGTCCAGCAACTGGGAAGACAAATTAGGTTTGCCAAGTTCTTTTGACACACAATGTCTCCCATGGGGACTACACTTGGGTCAAAGTACAATATCCGACCTAGAACATCAGAGTGGAAGAGGCCTTAGAGATCACTCAACCCAACTTCTCATTTGCAGATAGGGAAACTGAGACCCAAAGAGGGGAAATAATCAGCCGGGAGTCCCAGTACGTCGCCAGCTCTCCCAAGTCAAGTGGTCTGGGCCGAGGCGAACGTTACCACCGGTCCAGCTGCGAAAGGCGGCGGGACAAAGGCGGGAGTCGGATGAGGGAGTATGAGGGAGGATGCGGGAGCGCGAAGCTGGATAGGCTTCGGGTGGGTGGAGAGGAGCGGCCTGCGGAGTGCGACGGCAAATCTGTCACGCCCGGGCTCTCAAGTCCCGAAGTGGGGGTGGGGGTTGAGGGTGGGAGGACCTGGGGCTGGGGAACAGCAGGCAGAAGACTGAGGTGGGGCCTCGGCGGAGGGCGAGGCCTCTTCCGCCCCGCTTCGCCTCCCGCCCTCCCTGCGGGCCGGCCCTCCCCGCCTGACTGCCCGCCGTGCCCCGGGGCCTCACCTGCTCCCGCGGGGGCCGGAGCCAGGGCCGCAACCAGCGCACCCCCGCCAGCGTTGTCAAGGAGCGAAATAAGAGTGTCTTAGCAACCAGCAAGGAAGTCCTGCCCCCTCACCGGAAGTTGACGGGAATTTCACTTATTATTGGCGAATAAAAGTGTCAATCAATGTTGAGGGGCCCTAGAACGTAGGCGTTTGCACGGAAAGGGGCGTGGCTCAGAGACTAAGAAGGTGGGGCTTCACTTATAGTCGTCTTAAGTGTGCCGGAGGAGCCGGGGATATGTTGAAGTTCTGTTTTTAGAGAAACAAACTTCGAAAAATGGTCTTGCTTTGGTAGTTTCTTTTAGTCATTTGAAGTAACGAATGTAATTTGGTGTCATGCCACTGAGCTTCTATCTTTTAGGATCTCAAAAGCCTAATAATAACTAGCATTTATGTAGAGCTTTACAGTTAATATCTCACTTGAGTCTCATCACAATACTTTTAGGTGGTAGTATCCGCAATCCTATCTGAACTGAAGTTCAGAGAGGGTAAGTAACTGATTAAAGGAAAGAATCGAAGTACTGCTCCTGGGGAAGAAACCCAGGTGCTCTTTCCATTTGCGACATACCCTCATAAAGTCGCCTATCTCTAGTCGCTAGGAGACATTTGTGCCATCTGACTTAAAGACACAGTTGTCCAGAGCCTGCCTTCTCTTCCCTTTGGGAGGGAAATTAATCTGAAAGTATTGGTACAACTGTAGAGAAGGGAAAGGGGAAAGGGGAAGAACAGGCACATTCCACAGATTGGAGGATCAAGGGTCAGTGGGTGGGTATTCCATAATTTAAACCTTTACTGTGATGAGTACTTGGGGGGAAACCCCCCTGCCACATTTACTGGCACCTACTGGGAGCTCAGCCCTGGCTAGGTGCTAGTGTTTCCTAGAGGAGTAAGATGAATACCTTGATCCCATGGTTGGCACAGTCCAGTTGGGGGACAGCCTCATTAAAAAATAGATAGAGAATAATTCATTCTACCTGTGCTAGGGTAGAGGTGTGGGCAAGGTTTTGGTTCTCTCCAAGGAGGGAGTGACTAACTCTGAGAGTGTGGTGCTTGAGTTGACTGAGTCTAATATGAGCTGCAGGCTAATGAGGGTGGGACAGCATAGTCACTGAGGAGCTATTGGTGGCCCCATGAGGCCTGGGTGGAGGAAGAATGTGACCTGAGGGGGTGAAGATGCAGAGAGAAGTAGTCAGAGGGGTTTTGAATGCCAGCTTCAGGTACTTGAGTGCTCCCTGGGGTGAGGTAAGAATGGCTGTTGGAGGGTTTCAAGCAGGGCAGCAATATGGTCACATTTGGGTTATGGAAAGAGTGATGTGGTGGGGAAGATGGTGGGCTGGAGTTGGAGTGGGTAGACAGAAGGCAGTGGGTTTGGTTTTAAGACTTGGCAGCTTGAAGTGTGCTGGGCCCTTGCTGATTCCCAGCTTGCCTCCCTGGTGCATTGTGAGGGTCCATAGAATGTCTGACTCAGCCTCCAGATTTTCTTAATCCTCTTTGCCAACTTTCTCCAGGATGTCTTTGAGGGGGATGATGCTCTTGCCTCTGCCTCTCATCCAAACTTCTCCCAAAAGAGGTCCACATTTGCTGTCTTCTCTTTCTCACCTCCCATTCACTCTCCAACCCATTGCAATCTGGCTTCCACTCCCACGACACCACCACAATGTCCTCTTCTGTGGTTACCAGTGGCGTCCTGAAGGGTGGAATCCAATAGACCTATATAGTCTTCAGTTTGCTGGGCCCATCCCCTCTGCTGGCATGAGTCTGTTGACCATGCCCACCTTCATGAACTTCTCTGCCCCAGAGGTAGTGCCTGTAGAACTCTTTACCCTGCAGATTCCAGGGCTCCACTACATCAGAATGGCAAAGGGCTAGAATGGGTATTTTTCATCAGCACCCCTGGTATACACTGAGAGAAGACTAGAGAACCACAGCTCTGTCCAAACACCCAGGCACCTGGCTCTCCTGCGTCTCCTCAAGTTTCACTTCCTTTCACTTTCCTTCTTGGACTCATCTTCCTCTGCTCTGTGACTGTCTTGACTCTCTTATTCTCACCAGGGGTCTCAAATGTCTTTCTACCTGAGGTCACCTCCACATCATTAACAGTGTTCCCCTCAGTGACATTCCCTAGGGTATTTACTGGAATTGAAGGTGGGATGTGCACTTTGGAAAAGCCCCCTGGTGGTTCCGAGCACTCTCCCAGGGAGTTGTGTGCCCCGTGCATATCTTGTTGAGAACTGCTGCCTTAAGCACTTCCCGTTGGGGAATCTCATTCATTCCCATGGTTTTCCATTGTCAATGTCCTTCTAAATTCTGGTGGTTCCTGTATTTCTCTCTCCAGATTAGGCCTCTCTCTGGAGCTCTAGGCCCAAATATCCAACTGCCTCCTGGCCATCTCCACCAGAATGTCCCACAGGCCCTTCAAGCTCAGTGCATGCCAAATTGAATTGATCATCTCCCTCCAATCTGCTCTCCCTGCATTCCCCATCTCAGCAAATGATGCCACCACCCACCCAGTTCTCTCCATCAGAAACCAAGGAGTCGTCCTTCACACTTCCCCCTACCATCGCCCACCTCCAGTTGATCACAAGCCTGCCAATTCTGACTCTGAACTGTGTCCTGATACAGCCCCTTCTGGCTATGTTCATGGCACTCCCCATGTGTACAACACCATGATCCTGTCCTTCTTCACTGTTTTGTACTGGAGTTTAATTTTCTGTTTCCACCATGAGCTCTTAGAGAACAAGGACCTTGTTCTATTCATCTTCACATCCCATGTTCCTCCCAGGACCTAACAGAGAGTAGGTGCTCAGTAAATGTTTCATGAATGAAGGTATGAGTGAATAAATGAGGCGCATAGGGTCTGACCCTACTTCTTCCAGACTCAGCTCTTGTCAATCTCCAGGACTCAACCTGTGTACCAGCTACCTCCTTTCGTGTGCTGCTCCTGCTGTTTAAAATGTCTTTTGGTGGACACCCTTTAACCAATTAGCAACTGGATCAGTTGCAAGTAACAGAGATTGGAAAAACAGTGGCTTAAACCATTTTATTACTTTTTCTTTTTCTCATGTAACAAGAAGTAACCAGGGCTGCCTGGCGTGGGTCTCCATGGTCTCATCAAGGACCCTGTTGAGGCATCTCAGGATCCACACCTCCAAATCTGTGTCTTACAATGCCACTACCTGGATCTCCCATTTTAGCTTTTTTAAAATTAAGCTTTTTATTTCAAGATAATTATAGTTTCACACTCAGTTGTAAGAAGTAACACAGAGAGATCCCACGTGCCCTTTACCCAGCTTCCCCTAATGGTAACATGCTGCAAAACCAGACTGACTGTATCACAACCAGGATATTGACATTGATATAGTCTTATTAAGATTTCCCTAGTTTTACTTGTACTTGTGTGTGAATTTGTGTATCTGTGTATGTGTGTGGTTTAGTTCCAGGCAATTGTGTCACCTGTGTAGCTCTATTGGCCTTTAAAAAATGTATCCCCTATGGGTTTTCTGTCATTCAGTTTCATTTCCAGATATGTCTAGTAATTTTATATTGAATGCCAAACCTTGTATAATAAAAATCTAATGTGAGAGTTTAGAAGACATTGTTCTCTTCCTCCAGAGAGAATTTACTTGGCTTCTGGCAAGCTGTTGGTGAAGAGACAGACACCTTAATTCAATCAATGAATGAGAGGATTGGAATCTGGTATTCCACGTGTGGGAGGGCTGGAACACTTCCCTACTCTGAAAGTGTAACCCGCTGAAAGCCTGGATAATTTACCAGAGCTCATGCTGAACTCCAGTTTTGAGCTGGAAGCTCTACTTCTACTTATGATGGAATTTCTTGAACATATTAACCAGCTGCTTAGCTTAGCCATTTGTTGTAAGTGGAGAGGTGCCTTAAGAGGAGAGCTGCAGCCCTAGCAGCCAGGCTCACCTCTCTGAACTTCTCTCTGGGACTTTGTCCCTCAAGTCCAACCTGTCCTGGCACCTCTCTGATGCCTTCTTTGGATGTCGTGACTATGTCGTTCGGTTTTTCTAGGTTTTCTTGTGGGAGAGTTGGTCTGCAACAGAAACCTCCTGCATCAGCCTTTGTTTCTCACACCATTGTCTTCACATCCCTGAGGGGGGAAGGGGACCCCAGACCACAGACTACACAGTGCAGCATTTGAGTGCTTGTTCTGGAATCAGCCTGGATTCAATCCTAGTGTTTCCACTTCCTAGCCATGTGATCTTGGTGAAGTCCCCTGTCTGGGCCTCAGTTTTCTCATAGTACTTCCCTCCTTGGATTAAATAAATTAATACATGTCAAGTGCTGAGAACAGTAAGTGCCTAACACATGGTAAGCACTCAGTATATATTAGTTATTAGTATTCAGTAAATCTATGTTAAGCACCTACTCTGTGCCAGGTGCTGGAGCTATACAGTGGTGAGAAAGACAAATACAGTCCCTTCTCCTGTAGAGCTGACATTATATCCAGGAGGACACTCTGGTGACTTACAATAACAGGTAAGTGAACAAGATACTGTCAACGAGAGATGCATGCTGTGGTGAGAATTAAAAAGGGTGATAGAGCAGGTCACTGTGGCAGGGTTGGGTCCAGGCTGAGCGAGAAGGGCTTAGTTCTCGGGTCTAGGGCACATGGAGAGGACATGGCAAATGGCAGAGAGTGACCTGACAGCTAGTTAAGGCCAGTGACAGCAAACACTTCTGTGATTGCTCCATGACAAGACAAGCGAGACCTGACCGACCAGAAGGAGCAAGTCTGCTGAGAACTGGGGAGAAGCATTCCAGGCTGAGGGAACAACATGTGCCAAATCCCTGAATCTGGCATGTTTGAGGGACGGCAAGAAGGCCAGTGTGTCCCAGAGTGGAACGAGCAGAAAGGAAAGAGTTACTGTGTGAGATTTGGGAGGTGGGCAGGGACAGGATCCCAGAGGGCTTTGTGTGCCACAATGAGCGGCTGGATTTTAGTCAAAGGCTGTACCAGGAAGCTTTGGAGAGTTTTTTGGAGAGGAGTGACAATATTTTGATTGCAACATGATCATTCTGGATGTTGTATAGAGAATGGATTTTAAGAGAGGCCACTGCATTGTCAAGAGACCATGGTAGCTTGGAGCAGAGTGGCAGCAGAAGTGGAGAGGAGAAGAGTTGACAGGAGATGGATTGAACAGAGTGGGCAAGAGAAAGGGAGACGTCAGTGAGCACCCAGGGCTGAGCCTATGTACTGAGCAGGGGAGACTAGGCTGGGGGGAGAGAAGGATCAGGTGCTTAGTTTTGGATATATGAACTTTGAGACTCCTATTAGGTCACCTGGATATGCACATGTGGGGTTCTGGGAGAGGTCTAGGAGGAAGCCTAGTTTTGAAAGTCATCAGATGATAGCTAAAGCCATGGGTCTGGATGAGATTTCCTAGGGAGAGAGTCTAGGTAGAATAGAGAGACCCAGGACTGTGCACCAGGCTACTGCAGCACTCAGAGCTTGGGGAGTCGAGGAGGAAGCAGAAGGAGTCTGAGAAGGAGCAGCCAGCGTAGTGGACCAGTGGGCCTCAAAGTGTGGTCCGGGGACCAGCAGCCACAGCATCACCGGCACTTGTTAGAAATGCTGCCTCAGAAACTCTACCAGCCCGGCCCAGCAATCAGTGCTTATGATGCAGACTGAAGTTTGAGAACCACTGAGGCAGAAGGAAAACCAGGAGGGGGTGTGTTTTGGGAGGCGAGAGAAGAAATTTTCCAAGAAGGAAGGAGCTAACTGTGTGTCACATGCAACTTAGTTCTGCTACGAGGGGGCAGAGGCCTGGCCACATGGAAGTCATTGTTGGCTTTGACAAGAGAGAGCTTGGAGGAGTGGTAGGGGCAGCAGCCTGGTGGGGACTGGCTAAGGGGGGAGTGAGAGAGGAAGGGCGTGGCAACAAAGACTGAAGACCCACTGTGCAGTGAAGGATTAACTCGGCAGGCTTGGGCTGATCGAGCCTGGCACCTTCCAGAGAAGGAGCGGGCCTTGACCAGCTCCCGACAGACAACTGCCTAAGCCCTTGGAATATCCTGCCTGATGAGATTATCTGTGTATGCTTTGGGCCATACCAGATAATTTATGCTAACAGTCATTTATGGCAAACGCCCTGGGTCACACTGGATCAGTTTGACCTCTGCAAGGGGTGTCCCAGAGACTAAGTGGTTGAGGTCAGTCATATGGGTGCTCCATTACATGACTGACCCCCGGTACACACCCTGGACACCAAGGCTCAGGTGAGCTTCTCTGGTTGGCAATTCTGTGTACATGTGTCATACATCACTGCTGGGAGAGCGAGGTGCTATCCGCGGGACTCTAGGAGAGAACACCTGGAACCTTGTTCCCGGTCTCCCCTGGATTCCACCCTGTGCACCTTTCTCCTTTGCTGATTTTCATCTCTCTTTTATCAGTGTATGAACCAATGACCATGAGTTTAACAGCTTTTCCTCGTTCTGTGAGTCCTTCTAGTGAATCATCAAACCTGAGGGTGGTCTTGGGGACCCTTGACACACCTGCCTTTTTAAGAAGTTTGGCAGTGAAAGAGAAAAGAAGCGGGAGGGTATTGGGTTTTGTTTGAGGGAAGAGATGAGATACCCAAGCAGGCCTGCTCCCACTGGAATGGCCAAGTAGGCAAGATGGTAATTCAAGAGAAAGGTCGTTGAGGAGGTAAAGTGGAAGGGGTCCAGTACACAGCGCCTCTGACAGGAGTGGGGACAGTTCATTCAGAGAGATGAGGGAAGCCGGAGAATCTGGGGACCATGCAGGCTTGTGGGCAGACTTGGTGGAGGGGTCACAGGGGAAGACTGGACTGATAGTTTCCTCAACGGACTAGGAGGTAAGGCCACCACTGGATGTGCAGGGCTGGAGGTGGAGGGCTGTAGATTTGAGCAGAGAGAGGACATGACGTAGCCTTTTGGAATGTGTGCTAAGATTGCAGGGCAGGGTGAGACACCCCTTGGAGCTCTCTAGCCATGAACTGGCAATGAGAGTCAATGCACCCTAGAGCCCTGTGCTGTTGTGCATCGGCGTCCAGCCGTGCAGGTGCTGGCATGAAGCAGGTGGACAGCAGGGTTCACCAGGGTGGGACATCGCCAGCTGAGTGGGACAGAGGGAGGAGAGGGTGTTTGCGAGTAAATCAATGTAAGAGAGGATACACAAGGCATAGCTGTCTGCAGCTTAATTTTGCTCAGTGGTAATTAATAACATTTTTATTTTAAAATAAATATGGATTCATTTGGGAGTAGAATGAAAAAAACATGAATTTTTCAGATAACTCAGCAGACTTCAAATACAGTTTTCCTGTTTAAAGTGCCACCTCCAGCTATACCAACCTCCTGGTCCTCAGGAGGTGAATTCACTCTTGTTGGAAGTGTAGGAACCTTTGGAAAAGTCTGGGAAGCCCTGTCCTGCTGGTGTGACCCCCTGACCCCTGAATAGCACCCTGGCTTTTCACAGGTGACAATATTGATAGAGTAGGAGGGTGAAGCCTTTGTGCCCTAAGATGGTATGAACAGGGAGGGCTGGGAACTAGATCAAGACCCTTCCAGGGATGGGGGCGGGCTGGAGGCGTAGGGTGGGGGTGGCTGACCCTGATGCTGGCCCAACAGTCCAGTCTAGAGGCCACACGTGTCAGAGGAGTCCAGATAGAGCGTGGGGAGGGGCGAAATTGAGATACAACAGAGACCTCCCCTCTCCACTACCCCATCTCCCTAGGATCCCAAGAGTCCAGGCAAGTGACACGGGCAGACTGGGTCCCAGGAAACAAGTCAGGGACCCGGATCCCAGAACTGGGGCATAAGGTGTGGATGGGGTATTGGGAATGAGGCCAAAGCCCAGTTATCAGAACTGGGACACTTTTCATGTGGGACTTGTGTTCCTTGCATCCCTCCTGCATAGGTCCTGGGAAACGGGCTGTGCCTGAGCCTGGGGACAGGCAGAACCTCTAGGGCTGAGTGAGGCTTTGGGCCAGTCTGGGACAGGCATCTCCTCTGCCTTTACCTGCAGCCCTGCTGAAAATAGCCCCCTCTGCCTACCCGGCACCCCCAGGGGAGCCCCGCCCCTGCAAAGGAGAGCCTCAGCATAAACAGCATGTTTATTTCGAACATTCAAATTTACAAAAACAAAAAGGTAACAAAAACCATGACAGAGATCACACGCACACACATACACACCCGCACGTTGCATCTCATGTCACTTTATGTACAAAATTGGGGGGAGAGAGGAAGGTGGGGCTGGTAGGGTTGTCAGTAGGGTGCACTAATGTCACAGTGTCAGATGACTTACATGCTCACTCATGTTCAGTCTGGGCCCACATGAGCCCCCTCCCTACCCAGGCGTCAGGGGTCAGGGGTCAGGGTGGGAGGTAGGGGTCTAGGGTGGCAGGCAGCTGGAATAAGGGGGTGAAGAGAGTGATCCCATCTCTGGGAGGGAGCCCCTTCCCCAGTTTGCTCAGCCAAGGGTGCTGGATGTGTAGACGAGGAGGGACCCAGTTCTGGGAGAGGGGCCGCCGCAGCCTGGAGAGAGGGGAACACCGTCAGGAAGCCAGGCTCCCGTCCCCACGTCCAGCTGGGCGGCCTTGAGGGTTGCTCACCTTCCCCAGGCCTCAGCTTCCTCATCTGTAAAACGAGGGCCTTGGTCTCCACTAAGTGCCCATCCTGCCCAAATCTGTTGTCCTGTGTCATGCAAAGTTGTAGCAAGGAGATATGTCCCCTTGGGACGTTGGTGGGGGCACCACATGCCACACAGGCTGGAAAATCTGGCAGATAACAGCTGTGAAGCACCCGGCACAGGGCCCAGGCCAAAGCAGGACTTTAAGGAACAGCAGTTTCCCTCCCCTTCCCCGCCTGGGACTCTTGGGGGATACGCAGCTTCCTTTTCCTTTTTACCTCCCCTGGAAAATCCAGCTGAGTTAGAGAAGGGCTGAGCCCCCTCCCACAGCTTCACCAAGGAGACCCTGGCCCTGGGCCTGGCCCATCCCGTGCCTCTGTTCCTCTACCTCAAACCCTGTGGGCTGGTGAATGGGGTCGGGCACATCCCCGCAGGCCACAACTCACCAGGAGCAATGGTGCCCAAATCCCACTCTATGCAGCATTAGGGGTGCTCATCCCCTCCGGCTGCCGGGTGGGCCCTCAACGGAACCTGCTTTGGTTTGAGATCTGGGCTCCATCCCCTGCTAGCTGATTGACACTGGGCAGGTTACGTCACTTCTCTGTGCCCCAGTTTCCTCACCTGTGTAATGAGGCTAAGAGCAGGCCAAACTCATAACTGCGCTGTGAGGATGAACGAGACGAGGCCCGGCGGGTGCGCAGTGCAGCACCGAGTGCTCACACATGGCACAGCCAACACGGCCTCCGTCGTCATCAGCCAGCAGCTCAGGACGCGACGGAGCGCCATCTCCAGCTCCTCTTTCCCTGTCTTCTCGGACGTGCCCAGGGGCAGCAGACGATAGCAAAGCTGGAGTCCAAACAGCAGGCGCTCCGTGCGCATGCACACAACGGGAACGGATGGGATGAAGGACGGGGCCACTTTGCAAACAGGGAGCCGGGCCCCTCACCGATGAGCCAGGCACAGGGCCCGCTCCCCAACAGCTCCGATTTGTTCCTGCTCCCTCTGGAGGGCTGACCGGGGTGACTCAGCACAGGAACGAGATGTCACATGTCTCATCGTCACTGTGACAAGCATGAAGGACCTGGGGTAGTGTGTCTAGGTGGGCTCAAGTGACCGAGTAAGTGCTGTCACCTCCCTCCTAAGACCCTACGCTTCTCTAAGAGCTACCTCTTGGGAGAAGCTACCTACTTCGCAACAGTAACAGAAACACAAAGCTCGATGTCCCTGAAATCTAAGTTCCGGATTCTGCCATCACCCCAGCAACAGAGCATGTCATTATGATGAGACACTTGACCCAGCACTTGGGCTGATGTCATTGGCTGTTACCGGGGCAACCCAGATCTCCGCAGGCCTGGCTGAAGCCCGCCATCGCTCTTTCTTCCGAGGGGAGGTGCACCGGAGGTGCTGAGCAATCTATTTGTGTTCTCGAAATGGAAACAAGGATCTGGGGGCCGGAGGCAACAAGTCTTGGAGAAGCTTCCATGGCACCGGGCCCCACAGCCTGCAGCTCTTGCGTCATGTCTCAGGCTAAGTGGCTACAGGAAGCAGAGACAGAACAAAAAGAGGGCAAGAGGTACCAGTGCCCACTTGAGTCAGGAAAGCTGGTAGGTGAGTGGCAGGGGAGAGACACCTGTGTGCCCAGCACTCTACTCTGCCACAGTGCCCAGGGATCAGAACCTCCTTCCCTCACTTCCTGGCAGGGGGTGCCAAGATGTCTGGGTGTTACATAAAGGAGGATGTTCCAGGTGTCATGTTGAAAAGCATCCTGGCCTCTCAGATGTCCACCCTCTTAGGTGTTAGACTCAAAGACCCTCAGAGACAGGCAGAATGGTGTAGGGGGAAGAGCACGGAACAGTTCCAAGATGCCCTGGGTTCTAGTCCTGGCTTTGTCCCATTGTGCTGTGTGATCCTGTGGAAGACACTCGCCTTCTCTGAGTTCTTCCCCATCTCTCACAAGCAAGAGGTCAGTCTGGCTAGCTTTTCTCAGCTCTGACGTTCTTACACTCTCTTGGGGGAACTGGTGAGGACTCCGGGGGGGGGGGGCAGGGGACAGGGAAGCCGTCAGTCCTTTGAGACACTCTCAGACAGGTGGGGGTGCCAGGCTGGGGGGATCCATGTGTGAGGTTGGTGTGCCTTGAATGTTGTCCTTGGCCCTGACTCTCTGGAGCCAGCTGCTGACCCTAACCCATGACTAGCTGATCCCATCTGTGCCGAGTCCCAGGACCTGCCGCTGTCACCAGGTGGGTTCCCAGGCTTTCCACTCCCATCCACCTGGAATCACAGACCATCTCACATTCCATCTGGAGAGCTCTTTGAAATAACCAAAGCAAGGGCCTCAGCTCACGAATGAGGAAGGCCAGGCCCAGAGAGAGCAGGGATTTACAGAAGGCCACATGGCAGGTTAGCAGCACAGCTGGCTGGGAACCAAGGGCTGGTCTCGCCCGTGCTCTGCCTACCCCTCCATGCTTCTCCCCAGCCTCTCAGCTCCTTCCTTCCCTCCCCAGGGCCATGCGGAAGGGGCAGGCAATGTGACTCTGCGAGGGGCGGGGTCTCCTAGGCCACGATACCCCTGCCTTAAGCTGCTCCCAGCCCAGGCTGAAGTGGCCCAGGCCCTGTCCTTGGCATGGGGTGGGGGGTGTGACTGTCCCAGTGGCCACAGCTATGGGTGAGCACAAGGGGTGACAAGGCCCTTTGGCCTCTCAGGATCTTGGTCCCTAGCCCTCCAGGCTGGAACTGGGAAGGGAGTATCCTGGAAACAGGTGGGGCTGGGCCAGGCAGGGAACCAACATTCAAACCACCACACACGAAGAAAGGCGGCAAGAGGAGGAGGAGGCAGGGTGTGGGCGGGGGGTGGGGTGGGGGAGGCTCCATCCAGACCCTGCCGCCCTTGCCTGGCAGCTGGCGGGAAGACGGAGGACGAGGAGCCTGATCTCCTATGTCTCTGACATACCCTTCTACAGTCTGGTGTGGTCCTCAAGGGGAGGGGCCAGGCCTGCTGTGTGGGGGACACGGGGGCAGATGGCCACCCCACCACTGAGAGAGTGGGCCCTCCCCCATACAACAACCCTGTGGGGGATGCCGTCGGGGTCAGTGGAATCAGCTGTGACTGATGGGACCGGTGGGGGGGGCTAACAGACAACTCCAGTGCAATGCCAGGAGGGTGGGCAGAGCCTGGGCTCACCCCAGGCTTCCCCTGGTGACTTGAGATGCTTATCCCCATCAGGTGGGGTGAGGGGACACACTCACAGGGCAGGGCATTCTGGACGTGTGGGTACAGGTGAGGGGGAATGGAGCCACGGCCAGGAGTAGGGCAGGAGGGAAGGCCAGTGCGTGGGCAGGCTGAGGAGGAGAGGTGCCCCTCACAAGGTCCTCAAAGTGGCAGGGAGGTGAGGGGCCCTGGATGAGGTGGCCCCTCATGCCTTGGCCGTCCCCTTGCACACATCAAAGGCAGCCTTCGTTGCGCCCCCGAAGGCCTCCACCAGCTTGTCTTCCCAGGGAAGGACGTTGCCCAGCAGTGGCCCGGTGCAGTTGGCAATGCCCAGCACCTGGGCAGGTGTCAGGGCGTGGTCCCACAGGTTAAACTGGGCAATGTCACCGACGAAGGCCTGGGTGGCATCAAACCGTCCACCCAGGGTATCCTGGGCCAAGAGAGCAGCAGAGAAAGGAGAGACACCGAGTGAGGGAACGAAAAGGACAGGCAGGCACTCAGAGAGTCAGATGCCATCCCAGCTGAAGCCCCGCCCCTGTCCCCACTGAAGCCCCACCCCCAAGACTCAGCCCCGCTCCCAAGACTCTAGCTCCTGGGGCATGTCTCTGCTCTCTCTGGACCTCAGTCTGCCCATCTGCGGAGTGGTGTGGTTCAGCCAAACACCAGCCCGAGCCTTACCTGCTCCTGGCCCAGGATAAGGATCCCGTGAGGCTTGATGGGGTGCCAGGCAGCCAGGTTCTCGCCGGAGCCCTGCAGCTCCCCGTCCTGGTAGGCAGACCACAGGCCATCCCTTGTGGTCCAGGCGATGCAGATGTGGTGCCAGCCGTTGTCCTTCAGGCTCAGGGGTAGCTGGGCCACCTGGACACAGGTCCCCCAACCTCAGGTCAGAGGTGCCACAAGGCCCAAGGCTGGAGTAGTGGGGTGGGGGGTGGGGAGACCCATGTCCTTCCCTCCAGGGAGTGACCCACGGCCTCAATTCCCCCTCTCCTTCCTCCCAGCCCAGCGTCTCTCCCTGCCTCTTCTCCCCTCTTTCCCCACAGGCCAAACCAAGCAGCTCCACTCAGATCACAAGGGACTACGCAGTTTTGGTTTCCAGTTGTTTCTAGGCAGTTTACTCACTCTCTAACAGGCCTGTGAGGTCATGCAGGGCAGAAGCAGGGTCTCACAATCCTATCCTCCCCTGCACACCTCACACAGGCACCCCCCCCACCCCCCGCGGCTCGGGCTCAGGAGGTACTGGCAGTGGCAGAGTGAGCCTTGGACTCAGAGGCCAGGCACCGGCGTCTGGCCCTGGTTCTGCCACCAACCCGCTTTGTGACCTTGGGGAGGCTGCTCTTTCCTCCCTGGGCTCTTTTCTCATCTGTAAAGTGAGAAGGTCAAACAACCCAAGATGGCAAACACGCAGCCACTGCCTCTTCCTCCACCCAAGGCAGACATGGCTAATGAATCACGAGCCTAGACTCAGCCTCAGACTCTTTCTCATCACATGCTCTGAGAAGCCACTGCTATTGATTCGAGTTGCAAGGTACTTGAATGAAAGGTACTTGCTGTCTGTGGATTTGGTGCTCCCAAAGGGCTCTTTTTCCTCATAAGTTCTCTGAGATCACAACTTAATATAACATTCTCTGAGGCCTATTTAGTGCCAGGCCTTGTTCTGGACACTGGGGATATGGATCGGGTCTGGGCCCTAAATGAGCTGAGTTGCCCAGGAGAGAAGGATTTCAGGGACAGTACTGAAGACAAAATAACAGGGGCCATGAAGGAGGTACAAAGGCTGTGTGAAGGCTCAGGAGGAAGAGCGGGACGTGGGAACAGAAGGCACGTTATCTGGAAGGACAGCAGAGCCTGACCATTCCACTGCTGCGCACACCAAGGGCGGGCACGGCATGGACAAAGGCTTAGGGGCCGGAATCAAAGGGCAACAGTGAGCAGTCGGTGAAGTTGGCTCTCAAAAGGACTCCAGAGGTTCCCAGGATCGGGCAGCGCAGTGCCCTGTCCAAGGTGCTGAATTCCCACTAATGAGAACTGAGTGCTGAACTTGGGCAAAGCCAAGAACGGCAGCCAGGGAGTGACGAAGGGAACAGGGTAGCAGGAGCGAGATGTGGCCCAGCCACTGTGGGGCTTGTAGGGCTTATTGGTCCACAGGAGAATTTCACTACCCTCTGGGCCCATCTCCCTCCTCCTCCTTCTCCAGGTGCCCATGAAAGGCACCTTCTGCTCAGCTGGTTTCTGATGGTGTGAGCCACTCCTAGTGGCTCTTTATGGCTGTGAGCTAGTCACAGGTGGGTGTGATATGAGGCATCCACGTTCCAGAGAGGTCTCAATAGATCCTCACGCCTCCAGGAAAGCGATGTTGCAGGTTTGTGGGGGGAACTTTCGGGAGGGGATGAAGATGATAAGATGCTCCCCTCCCTTCCCCCTCAATACCAGGCCCCTGCCATATCACTCCCTCCACCCAAGGCCTGTCCTTGTCCTGCCTTTCAGCCAGGCTGGAGTGGCCCAAGGGCAGAACAGGGCAGAGGTTACGAGGTGGTTTCTAGAGCCCAAGACCCCAAATCACAGCATCACCCCTTCACCAGCTGCGTGGCCAGCATGCATTATTTCCCCTTCTGGAGCCTCAGCTTCTCCATCTGCAAAATGGGACAGTCCAGGCTGATAGGGTGAGTAATGTGCTGATTAGCACAGTGCCCGGCACAATACAAACAGCTCGCTCAATGCTGGGTTCTGCTCAAAACCCCCTACATGTGTTTAAGCCACTTATTTCTCACTTCGGCTCTATGAGGCAGGGGCTATGATCATTCCTGCTTTACAGATGAGGAAACTGAGGCACAGGGTGGGTCTATGGTCACACAGTGGTTACAGTGCAGAACCAGAACGCAAATCCAGCATTCAGGCCCAGAGCCTGCCCACGGCACCACTCTCCGTAGTGCGGAGGGGCAGAGGGGCCGGCTGCCAGGGAGTGGAAGGGAGAAGGAGTCCACCAGCACTCCCCTCCCCCCAGGTGGGTTCTTGCATCTCATTTTCTTCCTTCTACATCCAGGAGAATGAGCAAGGCCTGGGGGCAGACACCGCAGCCCCGCCCCCATAGCCGGGGCATCAGGGAAGTCACTGGATCCCCATGAGCCTCACTTGCCTCCTCTGTAAAATGGGAACAACATTTACAGCCTCTGTTGGACACAAGCCCCTCTGCAGCCAGCCCCGTGTCTAGGTTGTCTTTGTATTCCTAGAACCCGTCCTGAACACAGTAGGCACTTAATGTATGCTGACTATGCTGAGCGGGAGAATGGGGAGAACTGACCCGGGTTTGGGCTCAGCATAGAGCAGATGCTCCTGGAAGGGTCGCCGTGCCCCCCACTGCCCACCTTGTCGTTGATCAGCAGCTCCATGGGTTCGTGGCCCGCCTCCAGCAGCACGATCTCGTTGGCCTGCCCGGGCACCGAGTAGGAGAAGGGGGTGCCCTGGCCGGTGCCGCCCGACCTGGACCGCAGCCACATGCAGGCGGTGAACGCGTAGAGCTCGGGCAGCGCCTTCCGCACGCGGGCGTACATGTAGTTGTTGCGGAAGGGGATGCTGACCTTGAAGGCGTCTGGGGGGCTGTAGGCCGAGGACCCTGCGGGTGGCAAGGCAGACACGTTGGAGTCGGCGGACTCTGACGAGGGCGGGGTGGGCAGGGCACACTCCGGAATGAGAGCTAACAGTTCCTGGGCACCTGCTGAGCACCAGGTGCCTTCAGGGCCTTCTCTGCTCTGCCTTGGTGTTGAGGGGCACGGTTAAAGCCCAAGGGCGAGACGTCCCAAGTTCGAATCCTGTCTCCACCTCTTCCCAGCCATGTGACCTTCACCAAGTTAAACTTAACCTCCATGGACTTCGGTTTCCTCAGGAACATGAGGGAACACTATTTCCTCCCTCTGGGTTGGGTGAGGGTTGAGGGGGACAGAGTGCGTGAAGGCCCAGCCCATAGTAAATGCTTGATCAATGTTCGCTGTGATGATGACCATCATTTTTTAGAATTTTTTCCTATTTAATGAGCATTATATATATAGTGCCTTCTACGTGGCAGGCACTGTTCTAAGTGCTTTTATAATACATTATTTCATTCCTTGTAACAGCGCTATGAGGTGGGCACTATTATGATCCTCATTTCACAGATGAGGACACCTTGCGCAGAGAGGTTAAGTAATCTTCTCAAGGCCACACAGCTAGTAAGTGGCAGAGCTGAGATTTGAACAAAACAATCTTGGGACTCCCTGGTCTTCAAGGTGTCTTCCAACTCGGAGTTTCTGGCATTCTACGTCTTGGATATCAGACGGCTTTCTGCAGGGGGTAGACTGGAGAGTCACTGCCTCCAAGGGGAGGGGACACACCCACCACACACACAGGGTAGGAGTCATAGGCCACTGCCATCTGCCTGTCACTTCATCATTCCCAGTTCCTGGAGAATCCCCTCCCCCAGCTGGTTAGTAAGGGCTGGGGGTTCTGGGCCAGGGCCAGGGATGTGGACCCAGGTTCCTGGACCCGGCTAGGGCTTGGGTGAAGGCTGACAGGATGCATCATGGTAGGAGAGGAAGGTGCTCACTGACGGCTGCTTTAAACCTATTTCTTAGATGAGGAAGTTGAGCCCCAAGAAAGGAGGTGACTTGCACAGGGGCACACAGATGTCCAACTGGGTGACCTCCTTCTCTCTGCCCTGCAGCCTCCTGAGTGGGCATTTCCCCTGATCGCTTAGGAGACCCCATTAGAGGGACCAGTGGCAGGACTGAGTAGGATGGAGGCTGCCTCTCCTGTCCCTGTGCTCCAGCCAGGACGCTGCCCCCAGCCCACCAGGCCTGTCCTTCCCCTGCAGCTGTGCCCTGCTATGGTCCCTCCACTCCCAATTTTGCTCTCCACCTCTGCTTTCAAGAACTAGCTTGAGGCCTACCTCCTCCAGGAAGCCGCCTGGATTTTCTTCTCCTGAACTGTTCCCCATCTAAGCCAGTCCCAGATAATTGCTCATGGTTCCCCCATGTCTCTAAGCCTCTTTTTTTTTTTTTTTTTTTTTTTTTTTTTTTTGAGACAGAGTGTCGCTTTGTTGCCCAGGCTAGAGTGAGTGCCGTGGCGTCAGCCTAGCTCACAGCAACCTCAAACGCCTGGGCTTAAGCAATCCTACTGCCTCAGCCTCCCGAGTAGCTGGGACTACAGGCATGCGCCACCATGCCCGGCTAATTTTTTTTTCTATATATATTTTAGTTGGCCAGATAATTTCTTTCTATTTTTAGTAGAGACGAGGTCTCGCTCATTGCTCAGGCTGGTCTTGAACTCCTGACCTCGAGCGATCCACCCGCCTCGGCCTCCCAGAGTGCTAGGATTACAGGCGTGAGCCACCGCGCCCGGCCTCTAAGCCTCTTAAGAGTGGTCCTCACAAGCTTTCAAAGCCAGAAGGTCCCCAAGAGCTCATGAGTCCTAACCCCACCCCCACTTCTCAGATGAGGAAAACTGAGGCCTGGGGAAAGGGAGTGACCTTCCAAGGTCACAGAGCAAACCACTGACAGATGTGGAACCAGAAGCCAGGTCTCCTCATACTCATACCTGTATATGTCTGTTATGTTTCTCTGACCCCCTGGCAGTGCCAGGCCCAGGTGGTAAACAAATGACAAAATCCTGACTGATTCATTGAAGGCGCTATTTTGAGTGGGGTTATATGCATGACCATGGAGTCACACTTGGTTTGAGGTTTAGATCCACCACTTATTGGCTGTGTGACATTGAGTTAGTGACTTGACCTCTCTGAGCCTCACTTTTCTCACATATAAAAACTGTGAAGATTAAATCAGTACTTGGGCTCAAGTACTTAGCCCAATCCCAGGACACAGAAAGTGCCAGAAATGGTAACTGTTAATAATAAGTTTGATAATGATAATATCCCCCAATTATTCTCTCCATCTTGTGTTCCACAGCCGCCTCCTCACCCTCCCATCCAGCATTGGCCTCTGGAGAGCACGAACGTGTTTTTGTGAGTGGATCTGTCACCCCAAGGACCCCACCAAGGACACCACGCCCTCCACGGGGCCCAGACCCACCGTGCTCCAGCTCGGCCAGGCGGTCCTGCAGGGCGTCCAGCTCCTTCTCCACCTCCTGCCGCTGCCGGCGGCTGCTGTGACTGAGGGCCGCACGCTCCTTCTCCAGCGCCAGCACCTGGGCCAGCAGCTGCCCCTCTAGCTGGTCCATCTTGGAGTGCAGGGCGGTGGGCGCCACGGGGGCAGGGGCTGGGGCAGTCGAGAGGTTCGCACGGGCTGGGAGCTCCTGCTGCTCACAGGGCAGAGAAAGAGGCCTGTGAGAGGCCACCTCGGGGAGGAAGGAAAGGCACGGGCACCGAGATGCCCACCGCCCCTGCTCAGTGACCCCCACACACCAAGTGGGGATGGCAATGCCAGCCGCAGGCAGCAGACGAGTCCCGGGTGCCTGTGCCTGGTGCTGGTGCATCTCGGCGAGCAGCAGGCGGAGCTGGCTCCTGCCCCCGAGGGTAGCTCAGCCTGTGGGGGGTGCGGGGCCGGCCCAAGGAGGGCTGTGAAGGGTCCCAGGCGGTTCCCATGTGCAGTCAGGATTGAGAGCCACTGTCCTAGTCCTTCCTAGCTGCAGGGCTGGACACTAACTGGCCGGTAAAGGGGCGGACTGTCGTAGTCTTTGCTCGTTCACTCACCAGCTCCTCTAAAATGCGACTGTGCACAAGGCTCCGTGTGGGCTCTGGGCAGACCCAGGGGCACAAACCGGGGGCTTCTGGAGCAAGACTCCAGTGGCCTGGCTGTTTCGAGGTGGCAGGTGGTTAAAATCACATACCCTGGGCTCAGACAGCCAAGGGTTCAAATCCCGCTCCGGAACCACCCTGCTGTGTGACCCGGGAAAATCCCTTGACTTCTCTGAACTTGTTTACTCATGGGACAACTGCACCCATTTGGAGGGCTGTGGGCAGGGTTAAGGGGTAAATGCCGATAAACAGAGCCTGCTTATTGTCATTACTGGCTGGGGCAGAGTGTTCCTGGGTGGGCTCTGACACCCCCCATCCAGCCCAGGATGAGGACAAAGTGTTTAGAGTCCCCCCGCCCCCATCCTGTCTTGAAGACTGCAGTGGGCAGGAGACTGGGGCAGGATGTGGAGAGGCCTCTCCTCCCCCCTCTCCTGCTGGAGGAAGCCCCTTCTGGGGTAGAGAGAGGCAGATGAGGCCACTGTTTCAGACTCTTGGAGGGGACAGTCTCTGGAGGACATGTCATGGAAATATCAGTAGGAGATTAATAATTCAATGAGCTTCCATGAGCCGAATTAGACCTTCGCCATTCCCTGGCTTCCCCCCCGCCCCCAGGGTCCCCACTGCCAGGCCTGGGGCCTCCACACTCCCAGGGCCTGGGAAGTTCCCGCTCAGCCTGGCCCTGGGCCCTGCCCCAAGGCTTAGGCCCCAGACGTGAGCTCATGGAATCCTCGCGCTCCATTCGCTAAGCGATGCTCAGGGAGCACCTGCCGTGTGCGGGGCCTGCCCCGGGGGCTGGGACGCCGCTGAGGGCAAAGCAGAAAGCCAAGGGCGCCACATCTCCCAGCGCCCTGAGCCTCGAAGGGTGGCCCTGCAGCCTGGGGCAAGTGCCGGGGACCCTCCCATCCTTACTGGCCCAGCCCTGGCCTTGCCAGTCATCTGCTGGGTGACACTGGCAATTCCCTTAACCTCTCCGAGCCCATTTTCTAACCATGTGACATGGGGATAAGTGTGTCCCCGGCATCAAAGTGGTGGAGAGTAGAGTGCCACTGCCATGCTCAGTGCCTGAGACACAGGAGCTGCCATGTGGACAGTGATGTGGCCTCAAGCTGAGGAGTTGGGGGGACCAACACTGGGCTCTGCCACTGCACCCCAAGGGTGCCGGCAGGTGGGGTAACCCCTCTGGTATCATTTTTCTTCTTCTATAAATTGGGTGCTTGGAAGGCCCAGCTTGCCGGGCTGTGGTCGGGATTAAATGATGGTGCGCGGGGGAGGGCCCGGCCCAAAGCCTGGCCCGGTGGTGTCAAGGGCGTGGTTTCAGGTGCTTGGGGCAGGCGGGAAGACTTGAACGGGATGCTCTTAGCTGCAGTCTGAGCCCCCGCAGGCACCTGCAAGTGTTCACTTGCAGAATCTGCTTAACGCACCTGTGCTGCAGGGACCACCGGTGTCCCCGATTCACGGGCAAGAAACTAGGGTGACAGAGTCACCCAACATCACACCAGGGGCAAGCAGCAGAGCTGGGACCAAGCCTGGCAGGCCAGCCTTTCCATCTCTGCGTCACTCACGACGCGGCTCCTCTGGGCCCCTGCCGGTGGCCCTTCTGGAAGCCCTTCTCCCTCTCTGTCCCACCTGTCCCCAAGCCTGCTGAGTGGCTCCCTGTGGAGAGGTAAGGCTGCTTCAGAGGGCGGCGGGTCTGGTGCCAGCTCACACTCAGCACCCCTTTCTGCTGCGGTGGGAGGGCTGAGGCCCAGCCTCCCATGCCAGGCTGTGAGTCGGGGCAATGGCACCCCAGTCACCGGGGTTATCCAGGCTGGCTCTAGAAACGGACCTCATGAAGCAGCAGGAAGGGGTCCAACCATCATTAGCCCCCCCTCCCATCCCATGTAAGAGGTCCCAGCTGCCCATCCATGCTTGGCCCGGCGGGTGTGCGGGGGACAGAGGAGCCGCGCGGCACACCTGGCCACCCCGTTACACTGTGCTGTCCCGAGGGCTCGTTCTAACTGCCACGGTTCCTACAAGCCCTGGCTTTGGTGCGAACTAACCACAAAGCCTCAGCTTCCCCTCCCATAAAATGGGAACAACAGGCCTCACTCTGTCCATCCCCAGGACAGAAGGAAAGATGGGAAGAAAGAATGGAAGTGACAGGTGACAAGCCCTTGTGGACTATGAAGCATAATGCAAGCCGTGAGGCTTGACCACGTCAGCTGACGGGGAGCTTGCTGCTGCCACGGCCTTAATGTGACCACAGACAGCCCACGGGGAGACAGAGCCAGCCACCCACGGGATTGAGATGCTGGACTTCCAGTTAGCTCACGGTGCATCCCACCCAGGGCTGCATTCCACCCCGGCCCCCGCACTGCTCTGTCCCCAGGCCCCCACCCTCCTCTGTGCCAAGCTTGAGGCCAGAGGGGCACACACTGAATGAGACCACGCGCCAGGCCACCCTTGGCACTGTGCACGTATTTACTCATGAATCCTCCCAGCCACTTGCTGAGCTTGGCACGCTTAGCATCCCCATTTCACAGATGGGAAATCGAGGCAGGAGTCCCTTTGATTTGTCTACTACAACGGGGCTGGGCAAAGCTGACATTCCTGGAGCCGACGTCTTCTCTCTCTAACCAAGCGTCCTCCCCGCTCAGAGGCAGGAAGAACTGCCAGGAAGAAGGGGGCGTTGAGGCTATTTACACAGATGCTGTTTTGAGGAGAAAACGTGCAGGCGCTGTGTGTGTGTGTGTGTGTGTGTGTGTGTCTGTGTGCAGGCGCACAAGCTGTTCTTTTGTCAAAGCCACCAGCTTTGCCATGGCCAGGAAGGCCAGGAAGGCGGTGGGCTCCCCGGATCGTGTGTGAGCCCCTCCTCATCCCGGAGTCTGAATCAGAAGAACACGACTCCCCCCACCTCCCATCTGCTGTGGGTGCAGGCTGTGCCGCGTGGGCTCCCGGCCTGATGCCAAGTGGGCCCCCGGCCTAAGATGGTGGGGGGACAATGACGCCAACACCCCCACTCAGCTCCTGGTGGGCAGGAGAAAGGGGGCTGGGAGCCGGCGGTGGGGTCTGGTGAGAGTCTGCTGGGCCCGGGGCCAGAGCCCGGGGGTCTAGGCCCAGCTCAACCGCTCATGCGCCGGGCTCATTGGCACGCTGACGGCAGCAGCTGTCCCCACTGGGCACTCACCGGGTGCCAGGCCCTGCATGGGGCAACTGTGCAAACATTTCTCAATCTCGCTCAACAACCTGGGCAAGTAAGGAGGCCCACCTTACAGGTGAGGGAACTGAGGCTCAGGAAGGTGAGGCGGCCTGCCTAAGGTCACGCAGCCACAAGGTGGCAGAGCCAGGACTCCAGCCTGGCCCTCTGGGTTCCAGAACCTGTGCCCATTCCTCGGTCCTACCTTGACAGTCTGGGTCTCAGTTTGTTGATCTACCAAGTGGGCACAGTGCTGGTGGCCCTGCCTACCTCGAAGGCCAGCGGGAGAGGTTCTAGTGGCCATGAGAAGGCCGGGCAGGCCCCGCAGGCCATGTCAGACCGCAGAGCAGGGCGGCTTCACAAAGGGGGCCTGATGGGACGGTCCTGCCAGCGTGGGGTGGCCGAGGTTGGGGGGACATGGGGAGGCCCCAACCACCTCGTCCCCACCGGGGGTCTGCTTCCTTCCTGCAGGGAGCTGAAGGAAGGTGCTGGATTCCAGGGTCAAGGTCCACCCTCTGCACAGCCCACCCCTGCCTGGACAGCACAGGGCCTGGCTCCAGGGGCAGCAGGGCCGGGTGGAAAGTGAACAGACTCCGGGGCAGCAGTGTGGGTCACAATCACCCCGCTTCCCCACCCAGTCACCCCCAAGTCTTGTGTGACTCCTGCCCGGGCTCACACCCTGGCTCTACCGGCTCAGTGACCTTGTTGTGTAAGGTCGCTGTGCCTCAGTTTCTCCATTGGCCAAAAAGGGTAAAATAATACTATCTCATAGCATTGTAGTGAGGATTAAATGAGGTCATAGATACAAGGCTCTTAGAGTAGAGTTGGCACGTGAAGTGCCACGTGAGTGTCAGCTGTTAGTATTAGGACTAACACTACTTGAATACCTCTTGAAGTGGTCCACCTTCCTGCATCCCCAACCCTAAATCTGTTTGTTGAATCATTATATCGAGAGAAAAGCAGGCTGCAGAGCAGGTGGATGTCATTTATATAAAGCTGTGAAACATTCGAGAGAGAGTGATGTATGGCCAACGGACACACGAATAGGAGGTAAACACATGAGACATGCATGGGACAGGTCGATGCAAATTCAGGACATGTGGCCATTCGGGCGCGGGCGGCTGGGGCTGGCACTGGGGAGGCTCTGGCAAGGCAGCCGCCAGCTGGACATATTTGGGTCTTGAGTCTGGGCAGGGACCTGGGTGGCATTCTCCATACGTTTTTTGCCTGTCTAAAATACTTCACACTGATTTTGCTTTAAAAATGGGGAAAAAATTGCCCAAGTGGAGACTCGAATGGTCAAATCTAACCCTGACTCTTACCCAGGGCCTCACTCAGCTCCTTTGCTTCTCCCTAGTCCTGGCTGCTGTCCCCCGGACTGTGTCACAGCTTCCACTCCAGCCCTCGCCACACAGCAGCCAGAGGCAAGTCCAACCACGCTGCTCTCTGTTTAAAACCCTTCCATAGCCCCCTCCACCCACCAATAAAGTCCCTGCCCTTCTAGCCTCAGCCCTCACGACACAACCCACACTCACCGCCCCCCGTCCCCACAACTGCAGGCTACAGGTCCCTCCCACGGAAAGTCCCCAGCTGCCCAACTGCCCTGAGCAACCTCTCACCCTAAGGCCTCTGCACATGCTGTTCCTTCCGCCAAGAACACTCTTCCTGCCCCTCCTCTGCCCAGTGACCGCTCACTCTCCAGATGGCAGCTCTCAATGCCTGAGCTAAGACGCTCCGCAGGGACAGGAGAATAGGCCCCCAGGGCTCCGTGGCAGGGCTGCGGGGCACTCACTCATCCACTCATCCGTCCACCCGCGGGCGCTGCAGTGCGCCGCCGCAACATGGTGCTGTGGCTGTGCGCACGGACTCTCACGTCAGGCAGGCGGGTGTCATTTCCGGGCTCCTCGCTTACTGGATCTGCGGCCTTGGGCAAGTTGCTCAACTCCTCTCACCCTCACTTTCCTCATTTGTGAACTGGGGGTGATACTGGTACCTCCATCGGGGATGTAAGTAATGATGAAATAAAAGAATGCAGTCTGGCACATCATGGGGGGCTGATAAGTGGTTGCAACCATTATTATTATCATCCACTATTCCCGAGAGGCAGGAGGTCACCCTGTGTAACAGTACGTGCCCTAGAGCCAGGCGGTCTGGATCCAAACACCAGCTGAGTGGCCTGGACAAGTTTCTGAGTCTCTCTGAGCCTTGGTTTCCCCATCTGTAAAATGGGGATAGTGACGGTCCCATGGTTCTTATGGGACTCAGTCGACAGGCCTGGCACAGAGGGTGAGCTCATCCCTGCTGCCTCCCACCCAGTGCCAGGTGCAAATAGAGCCCTGTGCCTGCCACAGGAGGTGCTCCCATCTGGCAGGGAGGCAGACGCCGCGCTGGGACGGCCAGGGCACCGGGCACGGAGTGACAGGGACTGCAAGGGTGGGAGTGGGGGAGCCTGGGTGGGGAGCCTGTGTCATCCTGTCCTGCTGTCCCGCCTTGGTCTCCAGGGTCAAGTCCAGCAGGCCACTCTGTCTCCATCCAACCCAGGCGGGGGTCAGGGACAGCAAAGGGCAGAGGGTAGAGTGGTTTGCATCATCCAGGTCCCCAGTGCCAATTTGGAGCCAGAGTGAAAAGAAGACAAATGGGGAGGAGGATGAGGAAGGGCGAGGAAGGCTCTCTCCAGAAGTGGGAGCAGGGCATGGCCTGCCATGCCCCCCTGGGCTCCGAGGCCCCTCAGGGCACCTTAGGACCTTTCTGGCACCAGCCCCTGGATTCTCTCAAGCACTCCCAGGCAGGCTGCTGCCGCCAGGAGGCCACCCAGGACTTCTGCTCAGGCCCTGCCTGCCCACACGCCCCGGGACCCTGGCCAGAAGGCCTCAGCAAAGACCAAGCCCCTGTCCCCAGCCACTTTAGTCAGAAATCCTGGCTGCGGCCTTGGCTCAGCCTCTGCCGCCGTGTGGCTGTGGCAAGGCCCTGACCTCTCTGAGCCTCAGTTTCCCCTGGAGTAAAACAAGGGCCGTGGGGGCACATAAGTGCTTCCATTTGGGGTTGGTTGGCTCAATCCCCGTCCATAGAGATCCATGAGGACGACGCGCCCAAGACTGTCCTGCAGAGACCCCACCACGTCCTCCACGCGGTGGGGAGCACGGACCTCTGACTTCATTCTACCTCCTACAGGCAAAGACTTATAAACATGAGAAAAGGTGCTCAACATCATGAGTCATCAGAGAAATACAAATTCAAACCACAATGAGTCCACTACACGCCCACTAGAACAGGAGTATTTTTAAAATGACCATACCAAGGTTGGCGAGGTTCACACGCAGGTGGGCGTGTAAACCCTCACAGCCACTTTGGGAAGACGTTTGGCAGTACCTACTAACGCTAAATATATGCCCATCCTGCGACCCAGGCAGCCCACTCCTGGGGACAGATCCAGGAGAAATGAGGGCTGACAGCCACCAAGAGATTTCACAAGAATGTTCACAGCAGCTTTATTTGCAATGTCCGAAACAACTCAAACGTCCATCCACAGAACGGGTCAATGAATTACGGCACAGCCATACAATGAAACACCACAAAAACAATCAAATGAAAAAAACAAACCACTGATATATGCAACGTGACTGGATGGCACAGACAGGTGTCAAATAAAACCACCAGACGCAAAGCTGCACAGCTGTCTGAGTCCATTTGTATGAGGTTCAAACACAGGCAAAACTGACGTGTGGTAAGAGAAGCCAGACTGTGGTTATTTTTGGGGAAGTACTGACTTTGGGGGGCACAAGGAAGCCTTCTGTGGCGCTGGAATGTTCTGATTCCTGAGCTGGGTGGTGCTTTCATCAGTGTACCCATACAAACATGTTCACTCAACTGTCCACTTAAGCTCTATGTCCTCAATAAGTTAGATATGCGAGCTCTTACATATCTTGAATGCAAGATATACCTAAAAAAAAAAAAAAAAAAAAAGTCCCACAGGTAAGGCTCTGCCTTCTGCCTAAGCAGCTCTTGCCAGGCTTGGAACAGCGGGAAAGGGTCTCCTTTCCTGGAGGATGGACCGCTGGGGATGGGAGGCTTCAACAGCACAGTATGACAAAGCAAGAGGGATCTTCTGGGACATCCTGCCCACCTCTCCCATTTGACAGATGGGCAAACTGAGCATCAGAGAGGAGAAGAGATTTTCTGAGGTCACAGCAAGCAAGTGGCAAAGCTGGGGTTTAAAAATCCATGTTTCTTCCTAGAATGAAAGTGCCACCACTGGCAGGAGTAGGAGGTTCAGGGCCTCCCAGGGTGGGTGTCCCATCTGGAGACCGGGGGAGGCCAGCCACAGGGAGAGGGGCCAGTGGGGTCTGCAGGTGGCTGGAGTGCAGCTCCCCCATCCTCATGCCAGGGATCATCCACCAAGCGCATACTCCCCGCCAGGCTCTATGCCAAAGGCTCTATTACGTCATTTAATCCCAGGAGGGAGGGGCTGTTTTTAATCTCCATTTCACAGATAGGAAATTGAGGCTGAGGAAGCTAAGCATCTTGCCTAAGGTCACAGAACTCTCAAACGACAGAGCTGGAATGTGAACCCAGGTGGTTTGCTAGGTCTGCGTCCCTCACACTCTCTGAGCCTCCACTTCCTCACCTGTGAGATGGGACCGTACTGGGCCTGCTTCCCAGGACTGAGGCCTGCACAGGTGCTGCGGACGCAGCAAGTGCACAGTGGGCATGAGCCGGTATCGGCCGCAGCAGCAAAGGTCCACAGCGAGTCTCCCGATGACTTTGAGGACTGGCCTTTGTCCCTCTCGCTCCAGGTGCGCTGAGACAGAAAAGGTCCGGGGCAGCGTCCGGCACCAGGCACCGTCCTCACCTGTCTTCCTCGCTCTCCCGAAGGTGGGTGAGACCTGACCCCTCCAGCCGAGACTGGAGTTAATGAAGAACGAGGCTCTGGAGCTGCACACGGGGCTCCACTGCTGTGTGACTTGGGGCCAGTTTCTTAACCTCTCTAAACCTAGGTAAAAGGGGGATAGAATAGCACCTCCCTCCCAGAGATTTTATGAGGATTAAATGAGGTGATGCGCAGTGCCTGACGCATGGGGAGTGCACGCTAAGTGGGCGCTGTCATGGTTACGTGGCTCCCACTCTAGGACGAGGGGAGGCGACTAGCTTGCCAGGCTGGGTTAAGGATATGGTTTATGTCCAAGAAATGTATTTAAATCAATCTCGAAGTTCCACTGTATACATATATTAAATTGGTACCAAAATGGAACACTGGGACATGCTTACGTAGCCCGTCGCCACATAAATGGGCCGACTCTCTTAGAAAGTGGTTCTTGGCCACAGCCACAAAAAGTCAATATCCTCTGACCCAGTAATACCACTCCTGGGAATTCCGCCTAAAGGAATAATTCAACAGACTTAAAAAGAAACAAACAAACAACTCTCTGCATGAAATGGATCCTGCGATGAGCATCTAGAAGAAAAATAATTAGAAACAACCTACGTCTCCAGTAACAGGAGCCGGTCAAGTGGACTGATGGATGGCGGCGCCGCAGATGAGTCCAGGGCATTAAGGCGGCCATTAAAACGGTAATTACACGGCGGCCCTGTGACAATGGCTGCATGTGGATGAGGACTGAAAGGGGGCTGCAGAAGGGAGAAAATAATGCAAGTAAATGTGATTTCCCCCCCCAAAAAAACCTTTTGACTTTTTTCAATGAACAACAATAACAAGCACGAAAAGGGGAGAGGACAGCCGGACCTGCCCTCCCCTTTTGTAGTCAGTCCGTGGGGGAGGGGCGGTGCAGGGCTGCGCCAGGTGGACATGGGCAGGAAGTGTGAGTGTTATGGGAGCTTGGGTGGGGTAGGAAGGGGACAGAGTGTGATCGGGGAAGGCCTCTGGGAAGAAGTGTCCTCAGAGAGACTCTTCGATGAGGCTCAGGGTTGTGCTGGGGTGAGCAAGGCGGAGGCAAAAAAGAGTCGAGAGAGGGGTCAGAAGAGAAGGGCCACATCCGAAGTGCGGCATGGGAGTGGGCCTTACACCACAGGGGAGCCCGTGTGGGCTCAAGGAAGACGGCAAGGGCTGCCCAGAGGACAGAAGGAGGGGCGTGCCTGCAGGTGGGAGACCGGCCAGAGGCTGCATCACAGAGAGGAGGCCGACCAGGACCAGGGGGGCGAGGGTGGAGCCAAGGACGTCTTCTCAGAGCTCACTGAGCAGTGGTGGAACCGTGAGGCTGGGGGCTGGTGGCACGTCTAAGGGAGGTGTCAGGAAGCAGGGGGATTGACGGGTCTGGAGCTCGGGAAGGAACCCTGGGCCGGAGACTGGGCTTTGGCGTGGGGGCCCACCGTGGAGTGGGTGTTGGAAGCCTCAGGGAAAGTGAGAGCCAAGGTGGGTGCAAACCTTAAAGGAGGAGGACCCTGCAAGGAGACAGAGAAGCAACAGAGAGGGAGAAGGAGGGGCAGCGAGAGAGGGATCTGGAAGCCAAGGGCACGGAGATCTGTAGGCTGAAATGATCAGCAGGGTCAGATGTCACCGAGGGGTCCAACAAGGTAAGGACTGAAAAGTCCCCGTTCAGTTTATCAGCTTCGGGGGCGTTACCAAGAGCACTTTCAGTGTGCCCTGTGGGAGAGAAAGTGGACCTCGCAAATCTGGGGGTGTTTGAGAATATTAGATGAGAAGAGACGGGAGAAATCAGACCGTGACTAAAGGGTGCATGGCACCCAGTGAGGCCAGATGTCTGACCCTTCGTCTGTTGGGCTCCAGACCCCAGCCCCTCCCAAGGGCCCCAGGAGACTGGCTGTGGCTGCTGCCAGGCTCAGAAGGCAGACTTGGTAGCCCAGCAGCCCCCTGCCTTTCTCAGTCCATGGCCGTTGCACTCAGAAAAGAGGAGGAGTGTAGTGGGGAAGCCAGGGCTCCCCCAGCCTGGAAGGCTGACCTGTTGCCAAATCCCAGCCGCCAGGATCCCCCCAAGCTCAGCAGGCTGACCGGAAGGGAGGCCACCCTGCCAAGTGCCGCAGGTGCTGGGGGAACAGGTCCAGGGCAAGTCCTGCCCTGCCAGCCCCAGACGTGGGAGGAGCCACCTGTGCCATCTGGGCGTGGGGGCAGGGGCTATGGCAGGCAAGAGGAAGTTTACTGAAAATCAAATCTTTTTTTTAACATTAATAAAATCTGTTTCCTAAAAGGTGGGTTTGTTCCCATTTTGATTTTTAGCTGTATTTTAAAAATTAGTAATATTATAGCTTAATGATAAAAATAGTAGCCACTTAAATTGACTGAGCATAACTGTGTTCTGGGCCCTTCATATAAACTTACTTACTTAATCCTCCTAACACCCCAATAAGAGAGGTGCTATTATTATCCCCATTTTACAGGTGAGGAAACTGAGACTCCCTTTCACTGTGGACTTTGAGTTTTTCCCTGATTATTTTCCTGCTCTTGACTCACTCATCCTAGAAACCCCTCAGAGCTGGCGGCGGGGCAGAGGGGTGTGGGCCTGGCTTTCCTCCTGCCTCGGCCACTCCCAGTCAGAGGTTTCTGAGCTGGTCTCCCCATCTGTAGGGTGAGGGGCTGGCTGCAGTGGCCGCCTGGCTCTGCTCTGCCACCCGGGGTGATGTTCTGGAAGGCTGCAGGACCACAGCATCTTCAGTCAACCTCCCATAGCACATGGGCATGGCCTGTTGCTGCTCACCCAGGATTTAACTTAAGGAGCCACGACGTCCGGGCAGGGGGGGCTGCATTTATTTCCTTCCGACATCTCTCCTTCCTCTGACTTGCCTGCTGCCCTTGGTCTGGGGGAGGTACGGAGGGGCAGAGGGTGCTTTGGCCTCTTTCTCCCCCTCCTACCACAGAGGGAATTTTGCTACCCTCCTTCCCTGTGGTCTGGAAATCAGTCCATGGCTGAGGGTGGTCAGCGTGCCCTGCCTAGTCTGACTCACCCTTTTGGGGACCCCAAATTTGTTCTCATGGGGAAAAAGGTGGCCGTGGGACTCCAAGGGGGACATGACTGGCCCAGGGTCACATGACAGCCAAGCGCAGGCTCCTCGCTGCCTGACCGGTGCCTCTGACCCAGAGCCTGGGCCAGGAAAGCCTGGAAAAGGTGGGTGCAGGAGGAGGAGCTCGCATGGGGCCCTACTCTCCACCCGGCCCCCACCCCACAGCTGCCGGCTTCCAGGCATCTGAGCTCCTACCAAGGTCCAGTCACTAGTCCCAGCCAGGGTGGGGGACTCAGGGGCAAGAGATGGTGAGGGGCACCCAGGTTTGTCTTATGGGGCACTTTGTCCCTGGCTCTCTGGAAAGAGAGGAGCACCCGGAGTCCCTCAGACAGGCATCCTGTCTCCTGACTATAGAGACTGAGTGCTGGCTGGTGATGATTTGGGGGTATCTGGAAGAAGGAAATGAAATGGACATTGAATGAGATCCTAGTCCATGACGAGCATTTTACACATCCACGTTGTAATCAATTTCCACTACCAGTGGACACTGTTACACCCATTTAACAGACGTGGAAACCGAGGCTTGGAGAGGTGTTTGGCGAGGGAAAGGTATTCGAAATGAGCCTTTCGGGCGCACCCCTGTGCCTCTGTCACCGTGCCAGACTCCTGTCCCTGTTCCCTGACGGAATCCTCCCGCCCTGCCAGCGAAGGAATGACGGTCCCCGTTACACAGACGGGAGGCCCAAGGGTGGGCGACCCGCGGTTGGTGGCAGCCGCCCTGAGACGCGCTCGAGCGCCCGCCGCGGCCGCGCGGCCCCTCCCGCCCAGGCGGCTCCCCCGACGGCGCGCGGCGCTCACCTCCAGGCGGTCGATGCGGTCCCGGAGGGCGCGCACAGCGTCCTCCAGCTCAAGGATGAGCGCGGGCGAGTCCCCCGGCCCGTCGGCCATGGCGTCGCGGCGCGGCCCCGCGTCCTGGAGGCCGCGCGGCAGGCCGCTCTCACAGCGGCCCAGCTTGCCGGTGAGCTCGCGGATGGTGTCCTGGTCGGCGCGGATGCGCGCCTCCTGCTGCAGCGCCGTCTGGCGCAGCTGCTCCGCCGTGCTCTGCAGCAGCAGCAGCTCCTCGCGCTCGCCGGGCGCCGCGCCCGCCGCGTCCCCCTGCTCGGCCCCCGACGGGCAGGCGGCCGCCAGCGGCGTGCACAGGAAGCGGCTGAAGAGCAGCCCGGGCGGCAGCGGGTGCGCGCTGGCCGCAGGAGCCCCGGGCAGCGCCGGGGGCCCGGCCGAGCCGCCCGCGCCGTGCAGCGCGCTCAGGCTGCGCTGCGGGCCGGGGGACGCTGCGGCGCCCGAGGCGGCCGAGGCGTTGTCGGCGCCGCCGCCGGGCAGCGCCCGCGCCGGGCTGGCCGCCAGGGGCACGCTGGCGATGATGCAGATGACGGCACCGAGGAACGCCAGCATGCCCGCGGCCAGCAGCACGGCCAGGAACTTCAGCGTGAGGCGGGCGGCGGGGGCGCCCGAGGCCCCCGGCAGGCGCGGCGGCGGGGTCGGGGCGCGGGGCCCGGGCGCGCGGGGCCGGCGCGGGAGCCGGAGCCGGAGCCGGAGCCGGAGCCGGAGCTGTCGCCGCGGCCGCTGCTGCCGCCGCTCTGAGCCCGAGCGGCGGGAGGAGGAGAGGGCGGCGGGCGGCGGGGAGGGGGAGCGGGCGCGGCGGCCCCGCCCCACTCGCTCCCCCGGGCCGGCCCTGGCCCAGCCCCGCACCCGTTCCGTGCCGGGCGCCGAGGTGGGGGAGCCGCTGGCGATGCGGCGAGGAGCGGGGGCAGCGCCCAGGACTTTGTCTTGCTGCTGTCACAGCGCAGAGGGTGGCGACCCGATGGCCTCCCGGCGGGGCTCCTGGGCGAGCCCCCACCCCCACCCCTCTTGTGTCCTGGCCCCCTCCCCATACCTGTAATGCTGACAGCTCCCTGGGAAGGATCTTTCCTCCAAGTGGGGCTCTGTGCTGGGTGTGCTATAAGCTTGGTCATAATTAAGCCTCACGGTGGACACGCTGACATTACAAATGGGGAAACCGAGGATCACCGAGGTCATGTCGCTGTCATGGTCACATAGGTAGATGCATTAGAGCAGCCTTTGAGCTCAGGCACGTCTGACTGGATCCAGACTACGGGATGGAGCTGGGGTGGGAGCAGTTGGAAGAAAAGAGGCCAGTTTGTGGGGGGAGGGGTTTGACCTAACCTTAGTATACGGTGGCCACCTGCCTGTCACCCCCCCACCTCCATTCTCCTGAAGGAGCAGAGTTCACTCACCTCCACCCCCACCAAAAAAAAAAAAATCTTGTGATCTCAGAGGGTGATAGAAACTCCCTCTTCTGTATCCTTGAGGGGGGCACGGAGCATCAAAGATCGCAGGGAAGACCCCCTCCCCCTTGCAGTCTGTGGCAGGTTGGCCAGCGCTGCAGGCCTGGTGGGCACGAGGACCAGGCTTGAAGGAACAGCGGGAATGGGAGTGGGCTGTGGCGTGGGGGTGGAGGAGGAGCACTGTACTGTCTCCTGTCAAAAATATCTATATATATTTTGTTGAAAATTAACTTTGCAATAAAAACTTTTAAGAAGAATCCTACTATCCTTCACAATTCAGCTCCAGCACCAATTTTCCTTGAGGCCTTCCCTGACCAATATTCCCAGGGCTGGGTGGGTGCCCAGAAGGCTGCAGACGTTCCCAGCTGTCTCCCTTCCAAGCCTGCATCCTGGACTTGCAGGAAGGCTCACAGCAGGGTCTCTGGACCACCATGGTGACTGTCGTGGTCTCCAGTGGTCTTCACATAGTGCTGCTGAGGGGGAGAGACCAGAACATTTCTGAGGAGAAAACAGCCCTGGGTACCCCATCTGGCCACTGGGATTTTGTCAAGCAGTCCTGGGCATGTGTTCTACCTGCTCCCTCCAACACCCATCAGAATGATGTCCATGTTGCTCACCCCACTTCTGGGAGTCAGGGATTTTTGTCCAGACCTGAGTTGTAAAATAGGAGTGAAGCAAATGCAAGCTCTGCAAACAATGAACCGCAGAGCTATGTGTGTGGATGTGCGTTCGTACTCGCTGAAGCAGTGACCTGAAAACCCAGCCCAGGCAGCACGGCGTGGAAGAAGCATCTCCAGGACAGAGAGATGGGCCAGGCTTTCTGAAGGCAAAGGCAGGCGGTATGTCCCCCGGAAGTCCTGGGGGTGCATGGGGCATTGGGACTCCTGGTGCAACTACACGTGTTCTGCAAAGACAGAACCACACAGATAACATCCCCAGGAGACACTGTCATAGGAAGTTCAGGGAAGGACAGGAGAGGCCAAGAGAGGGGTTGCTGCCTAGAGCAAGAGAGCCACTGTGACTTGAACACCAAATGGTAACACCTTTACCTGAGCTGCCCTGTGAGAGTGTGGCGACAGTTGAATAAGTGGGTCCAGAGGCTGGAGTCAAATCTTGTTTAAACTGGTCTGTTTATCCCCTAGGATGACTTTTAAACCTGTGATATGCACATGTCACTCCTCTGCTTATAAAAGATGGTGGCTCCTCATCTTTTATGGAATAAAGTCCAAACTCCTTAAGCAGCAGTATTTCCTCATGATCAAGGGCCTGGGTGCTGGAGCCAGAAAGCCTAGTTCAAATCCTGTCTCTACCTGTTACCAGTTGCATGACCCTGGGCAAGTTATTTAATGTTGGAAGACAATTAATAGGTCTCTGGTGTTTCTGCATATCCTGTGAACAGAGGCAGTGACAACTTTTGTTCAGGACTATTTTTCAAGGATGTGTGTATGGTGAACAGCCTTGGATCCCCTCTGGATCAGAGGGCAGGTTTGTTTGCTGACCAGGATAAAAAATTTGATGTCTCTGGGGCAAAAGTTGGGCAGATTCACTTGTAGGCCATCATAAAAGATTGGGGTTTCCTAAACTCGTGTGTGGTTCCTTGGCTGTGATGCAGACCTACTGTTCGTGCAGTATCCATCCAGTGTCCTCTGCATTGTCCTGTGGGGCATGACACCCTCACTGTGCCTCAGTTTTCTGCTCTATAAACTGTGGAGTAATACTAGTGTGTGGAACGCCTCCATAAATGCTAGGTCTTACTATGCTAGCTCCTCTGGGCTTGCAAGACTCTTGGTGATCTGAACACCACTGACTCTTCCAGCCTTGGGTCCGATCCCTCCTGCCCGGAGCAATACCGAACTGTGCATAATGCTCCAAAGGCACTAGAGTGTCCCCTCTCTCCTGTGTTCATGGTGTCCCCCTGCCTGGAATGCCACCCCTCCATCTTCCTTGACTCATCTCTGTCCCCAGCATGCAGCATGAAGCCCAGCTAGGGTAGCTTCTTGGTGGATGTTTGCTAACTAGTTCCCTCACAGGTGGCGTTGGAGGAGGCAGGGGCGGGGGGAAGATAAGGACAGAGAGGTCCCAAAGCCCATCTCTTCTGGGCTGTGGGAGGGAACCCCTCAATCCTAACACAGGATTCCTGAAGGCATGGTCAGAAACGTATTCCCGGGGAACCTTCCATAAGCTTGCGATAGTCCCTACGTGTTCCCTCTGAAGTCTCATGTCTCTTAGATTTTTAAATTTTTTTCACTTTCCTTCTTTTCTTAGGTTAGGGTAAGGGAATTCTATCATAAACAACAAATATAGTCATTCATTCAAAAAATATGTTTTGAGACCTACTTTGTGCCAGGCACTGTGGAGAACCGTGACCAAGACAAGCTCACGGAGTTCATGGTCTAGTGGGGAGGCCGGCCGCAAACAAAGGAATAATTAAATAAGCATGTTAATTTACAATAGTGATGAGAACTACAAAAAATTTAAAAGTGATATTATAGAAAGTTACAGGAGGATGGCGGTGGGCGGGGGAGCTGAGAGGTGGACATTATTCCTAACGTTGTCAGCAAAGGCCTGTGCTGGAGCTAAGACCCGAGTGACCTGGGAACCAGCCGAGCGGAAGTCCCGAGAAGGAGGAAGTGTTCTAGGCAGAGAAGGGGATGGACTGGGGATTTGTTTTAGAGGTGGCGTTTATCAGTTGGGTTGTCCAGGACACTGAGTTAGGGTTAGAAGTGCAAGTGGCTTATTGGGGGTTAAGGCCTGCGAAAAATACAAGGGGAGGAGGCAGGGAGAGCCTCAGATCTCAACACAGATCTTGCGAAGTCTTACCCCAGGAGGGAGCTCTGGGGCCAGGACTGCCCGTGAGGGAATCCTTGCATTAGACAGAAATGGCCAGTCCCTAGCGCCCTTTCCACGCTCAGTCATTGGCAGGAGCTGCCCCAGAAGAGTGTGGCTTCAGCTAAAACACCAGAGTGGCTCATGAAGCTGGACCGTGTCTGCTAACTGCCCCGGGTGCAGCTTAGTGGCAAGTTCATTCTTGAAGGGAGAGCTGGGGGGGCCTCTCTGGCTGCCATGGTCCCCCTCCTTGCAACGTCAAGACCCACCTCTCCACACGTGGTCAGGAGCAGCTCCTGCAAGGCGCCAGTGGCCGCTCCTCCTGAGGGAACACTTGGCAGAGGGAGGGTAGTGGATGAGCCAGAGCCCCTGCGTCTGCGGTTGGTCTCAGGCCATGAGAAAGATCCTTGCCTGCCTTCTCCACTGTCCACTCTAACCGTGCCCCTGGTCACTGCGTCTGGTGATAAAAGCGGGGAAGAGTATTCTTCTATTCCCTGGAGACTACTAAAGCCCATGGTACAATGTATCTGCTCAATAAATGTTTATTGAACTGAGATAAATTTTAAAAAGTGGGAGGAGGGAGGAAGTAGCATTGAGCAGGGAACGCCTTCAGACTATATTCAAGTCATTTCTAAAAGCCGGGCAATTGGATGCTAATTAGGTAACTGGTAGTTTCTGCCACAGGCACATGGCAGAGCCGGGATTTGAACACAGGGCTTAAGATGACCACCTCATCTCTGATGGCCTGGGATTTTCCCAGTGACAGCACTGAAACTCGCATCTCGGGCATTCTGGGCAAACTGGGACTGTCAGTAACCCTGGCCATCTCCAATCCCGGTCCTCTCACCACAGTCCCTCGATGCTGGATAGAGTGGACAGTGATCAAACACGTGTGTCTTGTCTTCCCTCAGCCCCCATCCTTCCCTTGGCTCCAGCATCTCCCACTTTCCCCACTGCCTGTGGACCATGAGCTCCTCCAGGGCAGGGATCAGCGGCGACATCTCCTCTCTGTCTCCAGGGCCGGCACTTATGGATGCTCAAACTCCCAGTGAAGGAAGATGAACCCCTCTTGGGATGTGCTTGTGGGCAAAGTACTTTCTTCTCTCCAGGAGGTGAGTACCTGGGGGCTGGGGACAAAGATAGCCCATCCTGGACATCTCCATTGTGAAGTCTCCACCCAGGTCTGGTCTCAGTCTCCGCGTCTATGAGGCGGAGCCAGTGGTGCCTACCTCATAGGACTGTCACGAGAATTAAATAAGAGGAGATGAGATGTTGTGTGCCAAACCTCCCCAGGGACTCTTACCTGCTGCTCTGTATTCCCAGGGCACGGCACAGAGCCTGCACTTAGTAGATGCCTAGGACATGCCACACGCTTCCTCTTTATTCCTAGCGTATATTAGCTGCTCAATAAATGTTAATTTCCTTTTTTACTACTTTGCCTTCAGTTCTCCAGGTGTCTGCAGTGCCTTTGTCCCCAGTCACCCTGCCCTTTCTTGGTCCCCTCCTGTCCCTTTCCTGAGCAGAGTTGGGGAATCATGCACACTAAGGCTCAGACGTGTATTCATTCAATCAACACACTCCAGTCTGGGGCCTTCCAAGCAGGGAGCAGGGCCCAGAAGTGTTTGCACATCAGTAGTGGATGCTGGGATTGGGCACCCAGACCAGAGAGGAGGGGTGGAAGCCAGAAAAGGGAGCACTTTCCTCTCTGGGGAAGCCCAGAGATTTCCATGCAGTTTCTGCCTCCCTGGTAGCAGCAAAAGGAGCCAACCCAGCCTGCAGATTTGGGCAGGAAGCGAGGACATCTGTTCCCACACGAGCTCAGGAGGGGCCGAGAACCAAGGAGGAAACGTGTGTCCTCATGGTGGGGGGCCCTGGGAGTTGGCTGGAAGGTGTGTGCTTGAGTCCAGGCCTCAGAAGGACAGAGGAGAGGGAGTGGCCGGCTAACGAGGCTGGAGGCTGCCGGGGTGGAGCGGGGGCGCCCTGCACCACAGTTGCTGCTCCCACTTCCTACTCTACCAGGCTTGCCTCGCCTGTGGCTACCCTGGGCTCCGTATCACAATCTCTCCCTTTCACAGAGGAGAAAATTGACGTTCTGTCATTTGCCCAGGGCCCCTTAGTCAGTGGGGGCACAGATGGCGTTTGACCCCAGTTGTCAGTTCTCTCTCTCTCCTTCAGAGGGCCCATCGCTCTGCCCCTGCCCGATGAGGCGGCAGCCAAGTCTGTGCTGGGACACTCCCCTCCTCTCTGTACCCTGCACCCTGGGAGCCCATCTAAAGCTGTCAGCCACCGAGGCCCCTCCTTGGCTCACCAGGGGTCCAGCGCAAGCAGTTTCTGCTGCACTTTCTGTAACTTGTGCTTTCCCCGTGAGTCCATGTACTTCTTGAGTCCTGGCGCCTTGTCGTCTTCGTATGGGGGTCATGGGCACCTAGTGCACATCCAGGGTGTATTTGCTTCCTGTCTAATGGACCCTAAGGGCTGGTGGCCATGTCTGCAGCCCCTCTAGAAAAGGCAGGTTCAGATGGCCCCCAGGATGCTGCAGACACTGCACTTAGAGGTAGGGAAGCTGAGTTCCCTGGGCTCAGGGAAACTTCCTTTGCCAGTCTGTAAAAGGGGTATGCACAGCCCTGTCCTGCCTATGGCAAGGTTGGGGGGACCTGGAACCTGGGTGGCCATTCATGTGTGTCCAGCAAGGAACCAAGTGTGCCTGGCAGTGACTCCTCAAATACCATCTGTTTCCTGATCTAGCTCAGAGAGCCCAAGGTGAGCCCTAGAAGTGGGGCAGGTCGGGAGACTCAGGTAGAAGGAACAACACACGAAGCCAGGGGGAGGTAGGAAGCCCTGCTGGCTGGGCCCCTGCCCACTGAGCTTGCCAGCCCTCAGGCCCACCTTGGGGTAGGTATAGGCTTGGGTCTCTCTCCCCTCTTAAGTTTTCCTGCCACCAGCACTAGCCACAGCCACGAGCAAATTGTACCTACATATAATTTATTTTTCATATACAGAAACTGAGAGCTGGGGAGGGAAAGGGACTGTCCCAAGATTCCACAGCAAGGAGGAGGCATGTGACAATGATGAAAGCTAACGGTGCCCGAGGCACTGTTCCTCAGAGCTTTCCATGTGGTAATTCACTTAAGCCTCACAGAATCCCAGAGGAATTAGTGTGCTATTAGCACCACCCCCATTTTACAGGTAGTGATGCTGGAGCACAGAGAGGTCAGGCAACTTGCTTCAGGCCACTCAGCAGCTAAGGTGAGGCGCTGAGATTCAAAGCCAGACATTCAAGCTGGTGACCACTGCGATATACTGTCTCTGTAGACAGAGACCAGGGCGGGGAAGGCCGACCTGGCTGGCCTGAACCCCGGGGGAACGGGCTGGGATTCAGCACAGGGCAGGAATGCCAGAAGGGAGTTAAGAGGGCTGGTCAGGAGGAGAAGCCGGCTGCAGGCAGGGATGACTCTATTCCGTCCCAGTGGCCGCCGCCTTACCTGTTCCGCTGCTGCAGCCCTGCCCACTCTGGATGAAACCGCTTACACAGCCTATTTAGTCACTCTTGGGTTTTACCTGATTTTTCAAGATATTAAAATAGTCTAGTTTAATAGCAAAACTTTAAGCTCTATTCAAAGCTTCTCCTCTGCCCCAACGCAAGCCTGCCTTAGACTCAAAGACCCGTGTGACAGGGAAGGAGACTTGGTGGGCTCCTCCTCTAAGACCCCAGCTTGATCTGCTGTCCCCACCCACATGTGCCTCTGGATTAGCCAGGGCTGGAGTCTGGGGGAGGGAGGAGAGAGAGGTGGCAGGTAGGTCTGACCCGGCTGGTACAGGTGCTCTCAGGCGGGTCAGGTGCCTGGAAGCTGCCCTTGAGACCCCACCGCTGGACCTCCCACCTGCCGTTCCCACCTGGCAGAGCCTCCTCTGGCTGGCTGGCTTACGGCCCCTTTCAGCACCTGGCTCCCCAGGGAGGGTCCCGCATCCTCCCTGCTTCTCCCCTCCCCCGCCTCACAATTCTTTTGCATAATAACCCTCAAACCAGCCACATTCCTCCAGGCTCATACCAGGGATGTGGGAAACACACTGGCACTGGTTCCCAAAGCAGCCCCAGCCCTGCCTCCTGGACACAGGAAACTCTAGCCAGCCCCTGAGCTTTGTCCCTAGTCACCTCATCTCCCAAATTCTGGTGGACATGTGCCATGCTCTGTGGTTCTCTGATGCCTCCTCCCCTGTCTCTAAAGAGAGCTCCCTCTTCAGTGTCCCGCCACCCGCATGGCTTCCTAGCCCCTCTGCCTTGGGGCCTGAGGGGCCAGGAGGATTTTTTGCTCCCCCTCCTGCAATTCTGCGCTTTGGGATGAGTACTTGGTCTCCACTGTCCTCAGCTTTGGGGGTCTGGGCTGGAGGGGACAGCAGGGTTGGAGGGGAAGGGATGGATTGGAGTGACATTTCTATTCAGGGGTCGGTTAGTCACAAGCGCTGGTGGATGGCCAGAAAGGAATGCGTCAAAGACGAGGCGCAGGATTCAGGGCCCCCCCCCAGGGGAAGGGGTGAGTCAGGAAGCCTGTGGGGGGCAATTTGCAGTTGGGAGATTGGTTTTGAGTGTGGAGTTTGAGGGCATCACATCAAGGCGGAGTAGAGAGGTTGAAAACATAGACTTTGAAGTCGGGCATTTGTATTTTAATCCCAGCGGCACAACTTAACTAATAGAGTCACCTGGAACAAGTGACTCAGCCTTCGTCTCCAGTGTCTTTGGCTGCACCATGGGAGGACTTATGCAAAAGTAAAGTTGAATGTGCAGCTCGAGCCGGGCTCACGGAGCACGCAGCAGAGCTCCCTGCAAGCCTCATTTCATCAACGGGGAAACTAAGGCACAGAACAGGTGAGCAATATGCCCTGGGTCCCACATAGCCAGGCAGCCCAGCTCCAATGACTGCGCCCTTAACCACTGTGCTATGGTGGCTTTGTGGTTAAGTATGATGCACAGGGTCAAATCCTGGCCCTACCACTTAGGAACTTCTGAACAAGTCACTTCACCTTTCCGAGTCTCGTTCCCTGGTCTGTATATTGTGGTCTCTGTGCTCTCTGGTGCTCTGTTTTGAATATTTGTCCCCTCCAAAACTTAGGTTGAAATTTAATCCCCAATGTGGCAATATTGAGGGGGGCCTTTAAGAGATGATTGGGTCATGAGGACTCTCCATTCAAGGATTAATGAATTAATGGGTTATCATGGGAGTGGGACTCGTGGCTTTGTAAGAAGAGGAAGACCTGAGCTAGCACACTCAGCCCCTGCACCGCCTCGGGACTCTGCAGAGAGGACCCACCAGCAAGAAGGCCCTCACCAGATGCAGCCCCTCGACCTTAGACTTCTCAGCCTCCATAACTATAAGAAATAAATTTCTTTTCTTTATAAATTACCCAGTTTCAGGTATTCTGTGCTAAGCAACAGAAAAAGGACAAAGACATCTGAGTTGTGGAGATTTAAAGAGTCCATTCTTGTAGAGTCCACTCTATACATGTTAGCCTTCCTTAGAGTAATTCTGAGTTGGAAAGGATAATTAGAGGAGGCTCCCTTCCCCATTGTATGGAAGATGACACACAGACCCAGAGAGGGTGATTGATCAGCCTGAGAACACACAGCTGGCAGAGCTGTGACTCGAGCCACTGTTTTTCCACTAGCCTTAAACTGTTCCATGGGAGGAAGATATCGAGAATTGGTGAGCAGACAGCTAGGACTCTGGACTGGAAGTCAGATTGTGGCCATGTCTGGGCACATAGAACTAGAAGGTCTCTCTTCTTACCCATCACCTCCTCCAAACCTCCCAGATAACCCTGCCACGCAGGGGGTCCTCGAGTCCTTTACAGGTAGGAGCACCGAGGACTGGAGAGGAGAAGTGACTGAGCAGCCTCAAACCAGGCCACCGGACTCCTAGACAAGGGTCTCTTGGTGCCTGAGTTTGAAAGGCAGGCAGGTGGCTGAGCTCCCGGAAGGAACCAGAGATGACAGGAGTGGCAAGTGTTCTGCTAGGATGCACAGAAACCACCCCGTGTATGCGGACAGGGGTTGCCAAGGGAGCCAGTGAGGGGACCAGCATTTTAATGAGTCCCCCTGGGGGACAGAGTCCACATTTGCCTTTTCCAAATTGTGTCCCGTTTCTTTGTTCACAGCCCTGAGTATCTGAGACTTAACTGAGAACTCCTAGGGACCTCCAGATCCACCTGAAAGAGCCCGTTGCTCATGCTGGGATTTCAGACCCGAAGGCCTGATGGGCAGGAGAAGTTGGCAGGGGACCTGTCTTTATGTCATAGGACCGAGGACCCCTGCCACCTGGCTTTGTTCCATTTCCATCAACCCACCCTGGCTCTGTAGGGATGTTCCCGGCCCTCTTGCTCATAAAGGCTGGTTGCTGGAGGCTGTCATTTCAGCGAAGGCTTCTGCCTTTGTCACGCTCTGAGCTCACTCGTCCTTTGGAAAAGACAGAAAAGATTTTGGTATCAATTTGTTCTAATGAAGGCCGCATCCCGTCTAGTGGGATCGGAGGGGGACCTGTTCCCATCCAGCCACAACTCAGGCTGGCTGTGCACGCTGTGTGTCTGCTTGCCATTAGGCACCCCACGCCCAGCCTCAAATCTCATTGTGCTCACGATTTCAGAGGGTTGAGGAGAGAAAGAGGCAGGGGAACGGGAGCAGGGTTGCTGTCCAAATAGATGAAGTTTTGGTTTTTAGTTAGCTTTTTGCTATTGATTTTGGTTCTTTCCAATTTTCAATTTTTTAAAAATTGTAAAATGTGTTGTACATAACATAAAATTTACCACCTTTACCATTTTTCAGTGCACAGTGCAGTGGCCGTTAGGCACGTCCACACTGCTGTGCAGCCATCGCCACCACCCAGCTCCAGAACTCTTTTCAGCTCTCTGTCCCCGTTAAACACTAGCTCCCCCTTCCCACTCCCCGGCCGCTGGCACCCACCATTCTACTGTGATTTTGGCTACTCTCAACATCTCAGATAAGTGGAATTATACAACGTTTGTCTTTTAGCGACTGGCTTATTTCACTTAGCATAGCATCCTCAAGGTTCATTCACGTTGGACCGCGTCAGAGCTGCCTTCCTGTTCAAGGCTGAGTGATAATTCTGTTATATGTGGAGGCCACGTTTTGTTTCTCCATTCATCCATTGATAGCACTTGAGTTGCTTCCACATTTTACCTATTGTGAATAATGCTGCGATCAACATGGGTATATAAATATCTCTTTGAGACCCTACTTTCAATTCTTTTGGGTACACACCGAGAAGTGGAATTGCTGGATCATATGGTAATTCTATTTTTAATTTCTTGAGGAACCATCATACTGTTTTCCACAGCAGCTATGCTATTTTATATTACCACCAACAGTGCACAAGTGTTCCAATTTCTCCACATCCTTGCCAACACTTATTTTGGTTTTGTTTTCCTTTTTTTTTTTTTTTCTTTTCATAGCAGCCATCTTAATGGGTATGAGTTGGTGTCTCATGTAGTTTTTCTTTGCATTTCCGTAAGGATTAGTGATGCTGAGCATCTGCTCATGTGCCTGTTAACTATTTGTTTACCATATTTGGAGAAATGTCTATTCTAATCCTTTGCCCATTTTTGAATTAGGTTTTTTTTTTCCTCTTGTTGAGTTTTAGGAGATCTCTATGTATTCTGAAAATTAATCCCTTATCAAATATATGACTTGCAAATATTCCCTCCCATTCTGTGGGTTGCCTTTTTACTCCGCTGATAGTGCCTTTTGATGCATAAAATTTTAAAATTTTCATGAAGTGCAATTTATCTACTTTTTTTGTTGTTGTTGTTGCCTATGCCTTGGTGTCATATCCAAGAAACCAAGGCCAAATCCAATGTCATGAAGCTTTTGCCCTATATTTTATTCTAAAAGCTTTTTGATTTTAGGTCTTACATTTATGTATTTGATTCATTTTCAGTTAATTTTTGTATACGGTACTAGGTAAGGATCTAAATTCATTCTTTACACGTGGGTATCCAATTTTCCCAGAACCATTTGTTGAAAAGACTGTCCTTTCACCACTGAATGGTCTCGGCACGCTTGTCAAAAACCATTTGCCCATATATGTGAGGGTTTATGTCTGGGCTATTTGATTCCATTTGTCTGTGTCTGTCTTTATGCCCATACCACATTACTTTGATTACTGTTTGCCATTGATTTTTAACCTAATTACATATGATCTGTGATGCCAATTTCTTGAAATTTATGGAGACTTGCTTTATGTCCTGCTACATGACATATATGGTAATGTTTTGAAATCTTCATTGCGTGCTTGAAAATAATGTGTTGGGTGCAGGATTCTATAAACGCGATTTGTTTTGCTGTTTGTCTCCATGGCTTCTTCTGTGCTTTGTAATTTTGGAGTGTGAACTCACGTTTGAGAATCCCGTGTGGCCTTTATTGTGGGCAGGGCCCCCCAGAGAGCTACTGCCACATGCTGTCTGGTGTAACCCACCCCAGGTTTGTTCTTCATATTAATTTCTAGACTTGGGAGTTCTGGGGCCATGTGGGGAATACAAACCCAAACCTCAAATTTGTGTTAGGGAAGGTCTAGAGTTACAATTTCTCAAGAAAGAATCCTTTTTGATTTTTCTAACAGAGCCAGAAATGAGCCAGACAACTCCTTTGACATCTCCCTCTGCAAAAGGGTGATTTTTCCTCCGTTTGCTTTTTCATCGAGGACATGGGTCCAGTTTTATTCAAGCATCTTAGTTCCAAATCTCCATCGGTCAGGGGCTCAGCCCTCGTCTCCCTTCCCTATATGGGTATAAAATCCCAGATCAGCGAAGGCCAGTGCCTTCTCCTCCTTCTGCCCCTCTGGGTTACCCATGGACCCACCCGGAAGGGCGGCCGAAGGATCAACATCTGCTTGTCACTCTTTTGGCTTCCTCTTTGGTTTTGGTCCCTGGGGTTTTTGTTTTGTTTTGTTTAACTAACTTGGAAACTCAGTTGGGTATTTTAAAGGTTATGTGTTACGTTTTATCCAGTGTCTAAGAATTGTGTAGCAGGACAGAGGCTCTACCCATCATCCCTCACCGGGCTGTTCATGGGGAAGAAAGGCATGAGACTGGGGAGGTAGGGCGGGAGGCAAGAGGTGGATATTGGCCTCTGGAATTTCCCAGTGGCCTCCAGATTTAAGCACCCAAGTCGCTGGTGGTCCATCCACGATGGCTGGTGACCAGTCACCTCAGAGCTGAGGCGCTCTCAGGGACAAAGGCTCTTCTATAGGTTTCTCCACAGTGCCTGGGGATGAGCGGGTAGGAACTCCCTCTGAGCCTCAAGTCCATAGGTGACAGTCCCCCCTAGACCCTCTGGCTGATTCACTCCCAAGTTGTCCCCAACTGAACTCATCTTCCCCCCAAACAACCTCCTCTGACAGGTCCCCCCACTGCCGAGAGGTGCCAACATCCACTCCTTTGCTACACCAAATACCCAGGCCCTTGCTAAGAGGTTCCTTCTCAAAAGCTCTCAAAGTCCTTTGCCCCTCCTAGGACACTCCCCTGAGCTCACAGCTTCCCTGGCAGATGCTCAGGTGTGTGGATGTCCAGAGGCAGGCATGGGCCTGTCCTCTGCCCTTCCTTTGTGACCCAGCCGCTGTGGATCGGGTGTCCTTGCGTTCAGACCTCTGCAGGCCCTGGGGGCTTTTTGAAGTGTGTCCTCCCGGCAGCCTGAACAGAGAGGGTGCAGGGCGGGCTCGCAGGCTTGCTGGCTGGCTTGAGAGGGTACAACTATTCCACGCAGCCTCTCTGACCTCCCTCTTTGCCGCAGGCACAGCTTGGCACTGACCAGAAAAGCATTCAACTTTCAGCTTTTAAAAAACGACCAAGTAATTTTGCAGAAATAGTCGTCCTCATCCCGTCCCTCCCCGACTCCTTACCTTGCCCCAATCCCGAGCTCCCCCCACCGCTGACCTTAGCTCTCGGATGGGCGTCGGGCTCTCCAAGCCAGGTCTGAGCGCTCTCAGGCAACCACCGGCCTCACCCAGGCCTCATTCCAAACCCTCTGGCCCTCGACAAGTGGCCACGGTCTCATTCATTAGCCCTCAACTCACAGATGGATGTAGCTGCTCCGTAATGGCAGGACTCGTGACGAGGGACAGTAGTGGCTAATTTCGGGATACACCTGCCTCCCAAGGGCAGCCCCCATGTCCTCACTCCCTGAGAGCTTGGGGTTCGGGGCAAACAGATGGGCTGGGGTGGAGGCCGACTCTACCCGACGGGCCTGCCACCTTGGGCAAATGAGCGAATTACTTCGCCCCTCTGGCCTCCTGCTCCCGACATCTGCTCCCGCTCACGGGCTCGCAGGCGCTGGTGAGGTACGTGGGCTAGGACAGGTGAAGTGCTCACCTCACCGGTGCCTGCATGCAGTAGGTACACTGGTAATTCAGGGCTTTTTAAAAGTACTGAGTGAGGGCTTCCTGGGAGCCTTCACTAAGGCAGGTGCTCAGGATGACAGGGAGGTGGCCAGGTGGCAGTGAGGAGGGCAGGTGCCCTGGAGGAGGCCCAGCCTCGACCTCCCGGCTGGCCTCCACTGTCCTGTTGGTGCCACTGTGGGTCCCTTCGCACCTGTCTGCCCAGCAGCAGCCCCTTACCAAGGACCAGGGACACACTCCCGTTTGCGTTGCTGGCCTCTGGCTACTCCAGATGGGCCACAGGCAGTGCTCAGAGATGGCTGGGTGAGTCCCGGTGAGTCCCAGGTCCATGTCCCAGCCACTGTCCCTGCTAGTAAAGGAGGCCCGAGCTTGGTGACAGAGAAGAGATCAATTGCTGGGCACAGTGGCTCACGCCTGTAATCCTAGCCCTCTGGGAGGCCAAGGTGGGAGGACCACTTGAGCTCAAGACCTCGAGACCAGCCTGAGCAAGAGCAAGACCCCGTCTCTACCAAAAATAGAAAAAATTAGCCAGGCACGGTAGCGCACAGCTGTAGTCCCAGCTACTCAGGAGGCTGAGGCAGGAGAATCACATAAGCCCAGGAGTTTGAGGGTGCAGTGAGCTGATGCCACCGCACTCTAGCCTGGGTGACAGAGCGAGACTCTGTCTCAAAAAAGAAAAGAAAAAAAGAAGAGATGAATCAAGGGCCAGTGGTGTGCCAGGCGCTGAGCTGTGGGCAGAGAGGGGATGACACAGCCCTGCCCTTAGAGATGGGGGACAGACAAGGGCAGGTGGCAGGGGAGGACTCTTGGGGGCAGCCAGGAGCAAGTGTGGGGTTGGCTGGGGAGGGAGGAGGGAGCAGGAGGATGGAGGTGGGGAGGTGGAGGCATCCCCTGTAGGCAGTGCTTTGGCTGCAAGGCCGGGGCCCCTGGGGGTGCAGGGTGGGGAGATGTTGGCCAGGCCAGACCCGGGGGGGTTCACAGTACGGGCAGAGGGCAGTGAGGAAGGGAATTACTCAAGATCGCCTCCTGTCCAAGGCCTGGCAAGCAGGTGGCCACAGGATGCCCTGGGACGGAGCTCCAGAGTGGAGCGCCAGGCCCCTGAGGAAGACACTGGAGCCCACCTCTGTGGGGAGCGGGCACCTCATCGCATCACTGCCCCCAGAACACAAACGTGCAGGACACCATTCTCTGAACCGAGGGGCAGCTCATCATTGAAACGCAAGGCTGCATCGCGGGACCCACCCTCCTGCTCGCACCTCGCACTTGCCCACCGCACCTCGCACTTGCCCACCGGCTATTCTCAAGGGTTCAGAAGTAGCAGGAGCTCTGCACCCCCGGCCCCGCGCGTGGGGAGGTTGCGGCTGGTGAAGCGTGGGCGGTGGGTGCCTGGCCCTGGCGGTGGAGGGACATGGAGGGACAGCACTTCCCACCCCTCTGTGGCAGGAGGGCCCCAGGCCTGATGCTTTTGGAAGACCAGTCACAAGGGAAGAAATGAGACAGACACACCCCACCCCAGGGGCTGGGCCTTAGCTTCGGAATGTGACAATTTATTTGGGGAGCAAAAGAGGCTTTTCACTCCCGGTTCCTGGCGTTGATACAATATTGAAGAGCAGCAGAACGAACGTACAAGACGGAGTAATCGGCACAGACCCACCCTCCCCCAGCCCAGGAGCCACGAACCCAGAGCAGAGCCCACACCCGCACCCCAGATTAGGTGTCTTCTCCACCGGGGGCGGGGCAGGTGGACTGGGGGACCTGCCCCCCTCGCTGGGGTGGCACCTCCATTTCCAGTCTCCTGCCAACCCCACTATTTTCCCATCTTTAGCCACTGGAGGCAAAGTTTAGCCAGCTGGGAGCTGGATGGTTGAAACACAGACAAAGGCAACAACACTTCATTTTAAAAATGAGAGAGAGAAAAAAGAGACAGTGCCCCTCCCCAAATATAGAGCTATATACGTATATTTTATATATATAGAATTCATTCGTGCACAATTCATTAAATGAACTTTTCAAAAATTAAAAAAATTATAAGATACATATTTCTTTAGGCCTTTGTGTTTTTAAATTAAAACCAACAAAAAGAAGTCTCCCTCTCCACTCTGCCCAGCAGCAACTCTTCCTGCTACTCCTGGGAGCGGCTTCCCCCACCAGACCATCAGCGCCCCTTTGCCGGGTCCCACCCTGCACGCAGCAGGCAGGCACCCATGTTGCAGTGGCGTGTGGCTCCCTCCAGGCTTGCAGGGATGGTGGGACCCCACAGGCCCGGGGCCGTCCTTGGCCCCCACCCGACCATCTCCCTATTTCTGCACCTTGGTGACTGTCTGCACAAGAGGGGACGAGGAGCCCCTCTCCTGGAGTTTTAGCTCCTAATTCTGGGCTTTCTGAGTCTGAGAGGCAGACAGGGAAAAAAATGAAACCCTTTAACACCTTCCTTTTTCCTTTTAAGAAGTGATTCCTCAAACCATACAAGCCCCAAACAGGCTGCCTTGGGCAAGTGCATGGGAGCCCAGAAGTGGAGCTGACAGGTGAGGCTCCACCGTCCAGCGTGGGCGAAGTGCAAAAAAAAAAACCCAAAACAAACAAAAAAAACCCCAACAACAAAACCACACACAAAAACCCAACAAACAAAACAGAAAAGTGAGGGTAAAGGGGGTGCGTCCTCTTGGGTCTTCAGAGGGGCTGGTGGTGGTCAAGCCCCCAGCCAAGCCAGCTCCCTCCTCCGGGCCACCTCCAGCCTTGGGCAGGCCCACCGGCCTGGCCCAGGGGTTGGCTGCCAGTTTTGTGCTGGCTCCGGCCTTGGGCCCCATCTTCTAAAGGGCTTTTCCCAAAAGGCCAAGGCATCCTGGGCCCCCGTCCCTGCACGTCCCCCCAGTGAAGCAGTTGTGCCTCTCAGAACCTGTCTCCTCCTCTTTGAAAAGGGGTGATCTCCCACTCTGCCTGCCTCACACTGAGGTTGGGGACTTGATCATCACCTCTTCCCAGATCAGAGGAAGGATGAGGCTCATTTTGACCTTGATCCCTCTGCAGGGTGAGAATAAAGAGGGGCTGTGGGTGGCTGGAGGCCCCAGTGCCATCAACTTCCACCCTACCGGGCACTCGGCAGCGGCCTGGACATCAGCAGCACTTATGAAGAGGCCTTGCTGCCCAACACACCCATTTCACAGATCGACAAACTGAGGATCAGAAGGGGGACTGAGACAGGGATGGGTCCCGACTTTCCATCTCAAACCACTGACACCAGACCTCACCCATTTCCTATGACACGCGGGTGTGGAGGGGGTGCACTTAGGGGAGATGAATGATGCCCCACTCAATATTGAACATGGGAGATCGGGCTTTGGAGGTTATCTCACATACAAAAATAAAGCAAACCAGACTGCAACTTCTGCTTGGTAATTAGGCAAATGGAAAGCAGCAAGGGCTGGAGGAGGGGCCCACAGGAGGCCACGGGTGCAAGTGTGTAGGGGGCAGGGGCGCCAGGGAGGGAGGTAAGGAGGGCTGTGCTCGCCCTTGGTCCCATCCACTCAGGCCCCCCAGGGGAGCCACCCACCTCGAGGCAGGGGCAGGGCAGGGCTGCCCGGCTTGGAGCTCAGGGCAGCAACCTGCCGGAGGTGTGCAAAGGGACGGGCACTCCCTTCCCCCACAGCTACACGGGGTCCGAGTCTCAGCCAGGGATTCTCCCAGAGCCACAGCTCCTTTATTCCCTCTTCAGGCCAGAGAAGCGCAGGGATGTCATGGTCCATGGGGTGATGGGAAGACAGAGGCCCCCCACAGGGTGGTGGTGGTAGGGACCAGATGGCCCAACAGGCTGGCAACGGAGGGGCAAGAAATCAAGCTACCTCCTCTCCAGCCTTCTCGGGTAGAATCACCAGCGCCAAGTCCTGGCAGCGCAGGACCCCGCAACCCCCACCCATCTCGGCCCCCTCGCCTCCCTGTGCCTGGCGCCTGCAGCTTCTGGCTGGCTCCCTTGGGACCCACTGCCGTCCTTCCCTTTGAGCGAGGGTGGGTGTGGCAGTCTAGGCCCAGGCCAGCAGGAAGGAGGGTGGGCTGTCTCCACGGTGCCTGTGACCCCAGGGACCTGCCAGCTGGGCCCAGGCCTCCGCCCCATTCCTAACATTGCCACCTCACCTGTGCAATCATTGCGTTTCTAAATTTTTCTTTAAATATCTCTTTCTTCCCCCCCTCCCCGCTCCCCTAGGAATCCCACAATATTTTTTTCTATTTCTTTTTTCTTTTTTTTCCTCTTTTTTTGTTTTTGTTTTTTTGCAAAACTAATTCTTTCACTTTCCTGTCATAAAATCACCTCTGAAAACACAACTTCTTTACAAAAAAAGTCACGAATGACACGGACTCTCAGGAAAACACATTTCTATGGTCTCTGGAAACACCTGTAACTGGCACCCAGGTGGTCACTCACCTGGGGGAGGGGCTTAGGGGGAAATCACCTCTAAGGACAGAGGAGAAATACCAGCCCTTATTTGGGGGAAAAGCCAATTGGCACTTGGACGGCCACAAAGCCAACACGAAGGGCGGGGGCGGGGTGGGGGGATCCAGGAGTGTTCTATATCCCGGGCGGGGAGGGCCGCGTTACAGCCCCTGGCAGGGAGACAGAAGGAAGGTGTCCTCCCATTCTTGGGCCCAAAGGCGCGTGTTCTGGTTGGATCCCCTTCCCGCCGCGCTCCTGCCTCTGGCCTCGCGCTTCTGAGCGCAGGTGCCAACAGCTGCACATGCCAGGAAGCCAGCTCCAGCCACGCACAGGAACATGCCACCCACGCCCAACAGAGACCTGGGCAGTGGTCCAGGGCTGGCCGGCAGAGCCCCTAGTGCCGCTCCTGGGACTAACACCCTCGCTCCTCCCCTTTGGCCTGTCTCCCCTCCCAGTGCCGGGCTCAAAGCCGGGCTGTGGTCTTTGCCACTGGCACAGATGCCCCGGCTCCCTGGCAGCGGAGGGAAACAGAAGCTGCCCCGGGTACCCGAGACTCCCGCTGCTCCGAGCAGGCTGGGCTGTGAGAAAGCCTCAGCGGTCAGAAGCAAAAGAGAGGGGCTGGGGAAAGTTGGGAGACCCCTGGGAACGGTGTCCAGGCCTCCCCGTCCTCCCAGGAGGAAGGCGAAGCTCGGAGTGGGGTCTCCTCTTTGCCCCAGCCTCCACCATGCCACATCCGCAGTGAGGGCCGGACTGAGGTCGGGCTGACCACCGCAGGAGGAGGGCAGGGGGTGTGGTGCCCCCAGCACACCTGGGCCAGCAGGGGAGGCCTGGTGGCGTCCACAGCACACTGCCCCGGCCCGAGCCCGGCCCCCGGGCCCACTGAGGCAAGGGAAAGTCCAGGCCTTCAGTGACCCTGTTCCGAGGAACTATGAAGGGTGCCTGGACGGCCTGGGACCTAGCACCCAATGCACACATGGACCACGTACACACACACACAAGCAGGGCAGACGCACGCGCACAACGCAAGTTCCACAGCAGGTTCTCACAGCACCTTTGGTCAAGCGCTGAAGGGGCCTTTAGATGCTGGGAGGCTGTGGCAGGGCAAGTTCTCTGCCAGGTCCTCCCACTGCTGAGACAGGGGTTAGGAAAGTGACGGGGGGGAGTGGGGCCGAGGGTCCAGCAGCAAGCAGGGAAGATCCGAGCCTCTGAGGCCCTCGCTGCCCGAGAGGGAGGGGCTGAGTCTGGTCTCATCCTCAACCGCTGTCTGGGGCTTTGCCAGGGAGCCATCCCCGCCCCCTCCTGCCCAGGCACCTGCAGGAAGGAAAGGGACCATGCTCCTCCTGGGTAGGGGTCTCCTGAAGACCCCCGCAGCTGCCGGGTTAGCACCGAGAAATCAGATGCTGCACACGAGAGCAGGAAGCAAGCTGGGGAGATGGGTAGGATGTGGAAGGCGCAGGTGAACCCTGGGTTCCGGGGCTTCCCCAAAACCACCCAGTGGGCCGCACCATGCATGGGCAGGGAGGGTGCCAAGGGACAAGACGGAGCACTTCTTGGTGTCCTGCCTGCCCCAGGCCCAACCCATCCCAGGGCTGCCCCCACGCCCCAGCCTTCTAGGGCTCCAACTGCTGGGTCCCATCCCTGGGCCAGCACTGAGCCATGGGACAAGCAAAGCACGGCGGGAAGGCTGGGGGCAAGGGCGGGGGGAGCAAGAGTACGACGCTAGGCAGGAGGCCCCCCCAAGCCCCCTCCTCAGTGGAGCCCCTCACTTGCTCGCCCCACCGCTGCTACCTCCACCTGCAGCACCTGCTACACCCGCAGCCACCTTCTCGAAATCCTCAGGGTTGCAGAACTCCTTGATAGTGACGGTCAGGAGGTTGCTGGTGACATCGGTGACAACCACATTGGAGCAGGGTGACATCTCCGGGCGCCAGTCCCCAGTCTCAGGCTCAGAGGAGGCACTGGTGGGCTCAGGGGCCGGGGGAAGTGCCTGGCCAGCGGCAGCAGTGACATCAGGGGGCATGCGCTTGCTGGTGGCTGCCGACTCAGGAGGGATGGACAGGTCGAGCACCTCGGGCTCACGCCAGCTGGGGGCAGATGGGCTTGTGGTCTCGGGGAGCAGCTTGGGGGGCGCGTCATCAGGCTCAGAGGAGGACTGCGGTACTGGTGAGGGGCAGCCAGAGGAGCTGGAGCTGCGGGCGTCATAGGGGGCAGCGGGGGTGGCCAGGAGCAGCCCAGGGCCCGGGGAGGCAGTGACGTCAGCCTTGCTGGCAGGTGGGGGAGACAGAGGGGCGGACGGGGGCTTGTACAGCGCGAAGGTGCCGAACTTCATGTGGCGGATCTGGGTGCGCAGGATGCTCTCGCTGAACTTCTTGCTCTTGCCGATGACGCGGTTCCTTGAGGGCACTTTGGGACGGGCCAGCGCCCCAGCCCCCTGTGCGGTGCCCGCTCCTCCTGCACCCTTGTCGATCACCTTCAGGTTCAGGATGATGCGGCTGCGCTTGGGCTCCCGAGGCTTCACCTTGCGGTTGATGATGCGCACCGTCTCCGAGAAGGGCGAGATGGGGGGGCGCAGGCCGGGGCTGCCCCCCTGGGGGTCTGGGCGGGGCAGGGGGCGGCGGGACATGCGGTGGCAGCGGCGGATGTCCTTCTTGAGCCGGTGCACGGCTGCGCTGGAGTGCAGCTTGGGCGAGGAGGCGCTGGCGCTTGGCTTGACAGAGAAATGCACATCGCTGATGCGCAGGGCCTCGGCCTGGGCCCGTGCCTGTGGGCAGAGGGGGGGTGGGTGGGACCTCAGGGCCGCCCACAGACCTCCTCTGGACAACCCTGTGCCCACTACTTCTAAGTACAACCTCTTGGTAAATGACCCCCAGCACATTTAAAAGAAATCAGTGGTATTCATGGCCCTGATTCAGAGAGAAAAGAAAACAGAGGTTCAGGGAGGTGAAGTAACTTGCCTGAGGTCAAAGTCAGGACCCCCCATGCAGGCTCCCAAACCCAGTGTCTTTGCTACCACCTACTGCTCTGCTAGTGCGGCAGCAGGCCCAGAACATACGGCCCCATGGCTGCCCTTGCTGATGTGGACCGGTGCCAGTGCTACCGATCTGGAAACTGCATGGCGGTGGGGGGGTGGGTGGCAGGAGGAGAGAGCCCTTTGCCCAGAAGCCCCTGCTCTGTCAAGACTCCCCGTCCAGCCTGGAACTCCCATGGACCCATTCTTGGTGATAGAAAGGAGGTGGGTCCTCTTTGCTCCACCCACCTGTAAGGTCCCCAGTGTCCCGTGGTCTCAGGTCTTTGCACAGGCTGACCTCCAGCTCTGATGTGCCTCCTTAGCTGGTCACCATCTCTGGACAGGCCCTCAGCCTCCTGGCCCCTCCTGATGTTCCCAGCCCCCGGTGCTTGCCCTCCTGGGTCTGATCCGTCTGTCTGCCCCATGCCTGGCTCATAAGTGGATTGCTGCTGATGGACCCCAAAGCCTGGGTTGGACATGGGTGAGGTGGGGCGGGCCTAGAGGTGGGACCGACCACTCCATATTCTCTGTGCAGAGGTCCGTGGTAGCTAGGGATACTGTCCCAGGCTCCTAGGCCCACATGTCCTTCCAGGTGTTAACTCTGAAGTCCCAGGGTTCTGCAGCACCCCTGCTACCTCATGGAGGACACAGGGTATGGCAGGGCTCTCAAGAGACTCCAGCTTCCATTCCAACCCCCTCGTCATCAGGTGACAGGACATGGAGAGAGGGCGGGGGACTCACAAAGCCATATCAGCTGTCCACCATGGCCAGCCCTTCCTTCACTAAGAAAGGAACGAGCAAACCAGGGCCAGCAGCTTGGGTGTACACCTGTGAACACACATGGCCTCTCCCCCTGGGACTGCTCTGTCACCAGGAAGACAGGTAGTTAGAGCACAGAGTGGCTCGGTGCAGGTGCAGTGAAGGGAGAACAGGGTCTGGGGGAGCACAGACTGGGGCACAGAGTCCAGTCTTGGAGGCTGTAACATCAAAGCTGGGTCCCCAAGTAGGAGAAAACCCTGGTCCTTGCTGAGCACTGACCATGCCCTAGACAGGGCCGAGGTAGCTGCTAAGACAGGCAGATGGCGGAGGCAGAGCGTCCTGTGGGCAGAGGCCCAGTGGTGTGAGGGACATGGAGTCACCAATGGGCTGCCAGCAATGGCTGGGGGCGTCCGGGGGTGCCAGGAGGGATCTGTGCTTTACATACTCTAGCTCCTGGTGGGGCAGGGAGGCCGTCAGGTGGTGACTGCCTTGATCCAGGTAGGAGACGGTGGGGGCAGAGGAAGGACATGGTCAGTCCATGAGGTCCCTGAGGGTGGGATCTGGAGTCTCTGCCTCTCACTCCCTACAGCACTGGGTGCTTAACCAATACCTGGGAGGGAGCCTGTATGCCCCGCAGACGAGGCTAGACTGTATTTGACCACAACCCCCAGAAGAGGCGTTTGCTGACTTACGTGCTAAGCGAGGACGTCTTCATTTACAATGTGGGAATCCTATCTCACCCAAGCGAGAAGGGTCCTCCCAGCCCGGGCTGGGCACTCCTGGGCTGCCTGGGCAACCCTGGGGCTGCTTGAGCCAGGAGCAGCTTGGGCAACAGTCCCTTTGACTACTAGGTGGCAATGCACAAGGCCCAGCCTGCCCCCACAGATGCTGCCAGCCCCCCTGCTTTTGAGCCAGCTGAGCTCCCCTCGGCCTGGGCCCTTCAAATCCCTTCCCAGACAAAGGCAGGGAAAAGCCCAGGCTTTCCTTGGCATATCAAGTAGGGCCTCTCGCACGTTCACTTCTGCAGCTTGGGGGACTCCCACTTTCTGACCCCTGGGGGTTAGTGTTTGCTCTTTCCAACTGCCTAATCTTCCCATCCCCTGTAATAATGAGTCTGTCGGAGTCCAGCGGCCACAGGCAGTTGCTGGGGGAATGGCAAAGAGTGTGGGCAAATGGCAGGCCCCGAAAGAAACTGCAGCTCAGTGGGCCTCGAGCCTCCCTTCCCCCATCCGCACAGCCGCACCAGGACCTACTACGGGCACTTTGTCATGCGGCACCTGGTTAGCCCAGCGCCTGGCACGCAGCAAGTAACTAATACTAGATTTACCCATGGGCGGTAGGCTTAGAGCAATCATCTTTTTCTAATACATGCTTCCCAAAGTTTCTATGAGAAACACTTTATAATTCCTATGTTAATTTTAAAAAAGGGACTGGTTTACCTTCCCTACCGTTCCCAGATTGAATTCTTTGAAGATGGGATCTGGGTCTGCCTGGTGAATTAAAAATAACTGCAGCCAGTATGTTCGCTGCACCCTGACCAGGTGACAGGCATGGCTAGGGGTCTGGCACATAGACGGCAGGGCAGGTTAAAGCACCTGGACTCTCCCACTGACTCTGTGGGCAAGTCATTTACCCCGCCTGGCCTGTTTTGCCATGCGTAAAACAGGGAGAATGGATCCTATCTCATGGGTTCTGTTCCCTTCAGAGCAGTTGCTGGCGGGAAGTGCTATCTGCGTGTAACCTGCTGACTGGCATAAACTGCCCCGCAGGGAGACACAGAGCAGCACTTCAGCCCAAGCTGACGTCCACAGCCCCTTGCAAATGTCCACGTTAGTCTCCAGCTGCCTGTTTCTTAAGGTTCAGATCATGATTCTACTGTCTGCTTCTAGCCCCTGCCCCACCAGCTCTGCAGCCTTCAGTTTCCTGTGGTGCCCACAATCCCCCCGAACCTGATATTCCCCCCTCGAGGGATAAGATGAAGAAAAGGAGATGGGATGAAGCCAGGAAGCTGGGTGGTGGGATCTCAGGCAAGTCACTTCCCCTCTCTGGGCCTTGATTTTTTCATCTGTGAAATGGAGACAATATTCCCCACTTCATGGGGCTGTTGAGAGAATTAAAGCAGATAATCCATGTCGGGGGCTCAGCATTGTGTTAGACCCATAACCAGCTCAGAACTAGAATTATCAAGAAAAAAGGTATTTTGTGTATCAATGCTCATGGTCATTACTTGCTTCGCCGCTAGAGGGCACCGGGAAGCCGTCACTGCCCATCAGCCTTCCCGCTGCTCCGCCCCATTCCTCCCCAGGAGAAGCATCAGGGTTAAGGTTACTCCATGGATTCCCTAAGATGTGTGTCGGTTCAGGGTGGGGTGACAGAAAAACGGAATTCTGGAAACCAACATTTTTTTCACTTCTGCTTTAAGTCCAAAGCAAAGCCTTTGTTGGGGGTAGGGGTGGTAAGTCAGGCTGGGGTTGGGGGAGTGGGCTGGACAGGCCCACCCCACCCTCACTGGGCTTTAAGCCTTTTGGACAACTTGGAGATGCTGAGGTTCTGCCTTCGGCACAGCCTCTTCCCTGAAAACAGTCCTCCCACAAGTACCATCTGTCAGCTGGGAAGGGGCCCTTAGATATCTTTAGCACTATGGGGAGACTGGGGTGGCCCAGTGAGTCCCACCTGCACCCCTGTCTGCCACCATGAGTAATTTGACCCTCCCTTTTCCAGACTCTGTTTTTCCCCTTCAAAATAAAATAAAAACCTAAATCCTCCAAGATGGCTTCCTCTGGAAGTTCTTCCCTCCCTTGCCAAGGCTAATACAGTATGTTTTCACCTCCCCCATCCCCATCCTCCAGAAATTGCCAGAAGTGGGGAGAAACTGAGGTTCAGAGCCCTTAAGTCAGTGGCTCAGCGTGGGTTAAGTAATTTAAGGTCAAATTCAAATTGGATCCCCAAGTGAGGAAGGGAGCCACTCAGAACAAATCCTGAGAGAGGGAGAATGTGGGAAACAGGGGGCAGAGAGAGGCAGGTGACCCCCCAAATCCTCTCCCTGTGCCCTGCCCCAAGGTGGGACCTCACTCACTCTCCCCTGTGCTCTAATTCCAGGCACAGCCCTCAATGGCTCAATAACTGGGGGAGATAAGGGTTCTCATGTGCAGAAAGTCCCGGCCCCCGTTCCCCCCCCCACCCCGCATCCCCCACCTGCCTCAGCCACCCCCTTCCTGGAGCCCTGCGGATGCCCCCAGACCCTGGTTTCATCAGCGAGGACTATCCCCACTCCCAGGCCCCTCCTGCTGAAGCCGAAGCTGAAGCTGGCCACGGCCTGCTGCCAGGGGCTTGCCGGGGGCTCACAACCACCCCCTGCCCAGCTGGGGCCCCTCTGGAAAGGCCCGCCCGCCTGGGCGGCCGCGGATCTGTCCCTCCCTCGCAGGCCCCGTGCTGTGCCGGGGCTGGGGGCCCGAGAGGGGGTTGCTGGGGCTGGGCCAGGTTACCTTCAGGAGGAAAGTTTTGGGTTTGGGTCCCCTCTTCTTGGGCCCATACAGCTCACGCTCCCTCTCCCTGCGGCCGAGAAAAACCAGAGGTTAAGAACAGCCCCCGCCCGGGCCCCGCTCCGCGCCGCCCGCCCGGGCGCTCCCGCTTCCCCGCGCCTCCCCGCCAGCTGCCCCGACTCACTTCTGCTCGAAGGCTGCGATGAGCCGCGAGTCCAGGATGTTCTCCTCGGGCTCCCAAGTGCTGTACCTGCCGAGTCACACGGGCACAGAATCAAAACGCAAACCACCGGCAAAGGCACAGGCGGGAGCGCGAACGTGCCGCCCCAGGCCCAGGGCCCGCGGCCTCCCCCCAGCCCCGCGCCCGCGACACTCACTTGATCGCCCACCCCTTCCATTTCACCAGGTACTCGATGCGGCCCTGAAAAACAGAGGGAAAAAGGGGGGAGTGGGGGCGGGGAGGATGCGGGGACGCGAGGCGGCGGCGGCGCTGGGCGGCGGGAGAGCCCGGTCGGAGGACCGCTTCGCCCCAGGGCCACGGCCCCGGCCCGGGCCGCGGACAACGGCGGCCCGCCCCGGGCAGCGGCTCACCTTTCGGATCCGCCGTTTGATGATGGATTCGGCCGCGAAGACCCGCTCGCCCACTGCAGACAGCTCCATCTTGCTCAGCGGCACCCACAGCCCATAATACTCCTGCTCCCGCGGCCGGTGCGGCACCGCTCGCGCACGCGCCGCAGCGACAGGCCCCGGCGGGCGGGCGCGCGGCGGGGCGCGCGCTCGCGTTCCAGCTGCGGGCCGTCACGTGACCCGCCTGGCCGGCGCGCCGTTGCCAGGACCTCCCCTCCCCGGGGGCGGTTGCTAGGGAAAGTCGGCGCTCGCGGGGCGGGGGCGCGCGCTGGCTCTTAAAGGGGCCGCCTGGCGGCCGGAGCCTTGGCGGCGAGGCGAGTGGGCGCCTGGCTCGTGCCGAACCGGGTTCGGCGCGGTGCATTCTGAGGCTTTTCACCACATCTCCATCTTCCCAGCCCTCGGTCGCTGACACCGTCTTCCCCCCTTTTAAACCCCCCACGCAATTCCCGCCAGGCCCGGTGCGAGGAAGGGTGATGGAATCCTTCAGTTTCGGCGCCGCTGCGCATCCTCCCCGCAGAAGTCTGCAAACAGTTAAATATGATACAGCAGAAATGCATTTGCTGTTGCCTTGCCAGGCCTTTCGGGAATTTCTTTAAAACATTGCCCCCCCACACCCCCAATCCATTATTTATGTATTCGTGGGAGTGTGGTTTTGTAATCAGTTCAGAAGAGTTAAAACAAAACGCCACCGCAGGAAAGGGGGGTGCGGTGAGGGAGGCCGAGGTGATCCGGTGCATCTGCTCCTTGGCCGAGTCTGGGCGGCACCTCCGCTCACCCCAGGCCGGAGAGACTGCAGCGAGGCCGAGGTGGCAGTGGCGGGAGGCGGGAGAGGCCACGGCGCGAGGACCGGCTCCCCACGCCCCAGGCTGGGCCCAAAGCAGGTCATCTTCGGGTCATTCTGCAGAGACCGCCGTCGCGGTCCTGTCTGTGTTTTCTGGTTCCCAGGCCCCGGGCCGCGTCGCTACTGGCCACAGCTCCTCGGGTGCTTCCGCCATTGCTCTTGGGAAGACCAGACCCAGCTGCCTTTGGGGGAAAAGAGGGATCTGGGGGTGTCCCGGAGAGACACAAAGTAGCCTCGCCGTGCAAAAGGCTCAATTTTTTTTGTTTTAAAATTATTAAAACTTTATTTTCCATTATGCTAATAGTCCTGTTCTTTGTCAAACAATTTAAAAAATACAGATAAAAAGGCAACTGCCCATAATCTCCATAAAACCATTGTTAGCATCTTTACGAATCTTCTTGCAGCCTCTGTTTTATGCCTATATGAACACATGTGTACCTGTATATATACATACACGTATACATTGTATATATGAGAACACACACATATACACATTGTATTTATATATACACATAAATACATTGTATGTAGGTACACACATCTACACTGTATAAATACATTGTGTGCGTGTGTGTGTGTGTGTGTGTGTGTATTTTTAGAGACAGGGTGTGTATTTTTAGAAGCAGGCAAGCCCCTGCCATGTCTCAGGGCTATTTCTTTTTATTTTTTGTAAACACTGGGTTTCAGTATGTTGCCCAGGCTTAAATATTTAATTTGTTTTTAACAAAATGGGATCATACTATTCACATTATCCTGGAATCTGCTTCTCTCCCTTAATGACATGAAGTGGACATGTTTCAGCGTCATTAACTACAGATTCACTGTCATTTCAGTGGCTGTGGTGGGCTGAGATGGGTTTGGGGATATGAGAAGGGTTAGGATTGTCTCTTTCTCAAATCACTTGTTCATTAGCAAAGAAGAGCTTTACATTTCTGTGCTACAATGCCAGTTCTTGGGGTTTCAAATCAACCACATCAAAAATTCAGCTTTTCATTTCTGCATCCCTGCACATTTGTCCAGTTACTACCTTGGGAGAGATCCAACCCCCCGCCCCTTAAAAAAATCACTGTGTTCCTGAGGAACTGCTATTTGCTGGCCAGCCCGAGGTGCCCTCCTGGGAGGGGTAGGTGGTGGTGGAAGTTAGGCAAGCTGTGTGGATATGAGCATGTGTGCACGTGTGTGTGCATGTGTGTACATGTGTGCATGTTCAGGCTGAGGGGACGGGCAGCAGGATGAAGCAGGTAAACATTAATCCATTTGTTAGTTCATGCGACAGCATTCGAGAGCCCTTGTTCAGGGTCAGGCTTTGTGTTAAACTGTCAGGAAACAAAGCTGTCAGGCTGAGGTGCTCTCAGTCAGGTGAGAAAGGCACCTGCCACCCAGTGTGACTAATGCCAGAATCAAGGCGTATGAGTTTCCTGTTGCTCCTGTCACGAATTACCACAAAGTTAGTGGCTTAAAATGACATAGAATTTGACTTTAAGTTAACTCAGAAGGGAGTTTATCCTGGTTTGACCTAACCAGGTGAGCTCTTTGAAGGACCTTTCCCGAGGGGAGGGATTTGAGGCAGAATTACTCTCCTTTTGGCCTTGAAGAAGCAAACTGCCATGCTGTGGAGAGAGCCATGTGGCAGGAATGGTGGCAGCTTCCAGGAGCTGAGGACCTCAGTCCTGCAATCACAAGGATCTGAATTCTGTCAACCTGTGAGTCTGCAGGAGCACCCCGCACTTTCAGATGGGAACGCACCCCTGGCCGGCACCTTGACCCTGAGTGGAGACTCCAGTTAAGCCTCACCCGGACTTCTGACTTATAGAAACTGAAACGATAAATGGGTGCTGTTTTAAGCCACTAAGATCGTGGTAATTCTTTACAGAGCACTAGAAAACTAATATATAATTATGGCTGGCCCAGATTCAGGGATGGGGACATAGACTCTGTCCCTGGATGAGAGGAGCGACACGGTCACACTGAAAAGGAGACTTGGAGCTACTATTGGAGCTTGAGTTGGTCGCCAGTTGGGACACAGCGCGTGCTTAAAGCTGATGAGATCCCTGGGGCCACATGCTCCCTTCACAAAGGCACCTGCAGAATTCTGGACATCCTCCCTTTGTGGCCCCTGTCAGCCAGAGGGGTTGGGACTCCTGTGCTACACCTCTGTGTCCCTAGCATCAGGCATATGTGGGTGCTTAATCGATGTCTGCTGGACCATTGAAGGAATGAATGTGCTGAAACCCGGCTCTGCTGGAGTAGAGAGTGAAGCCTTTGCCAGAGGGGGATAGCCTGCACTTCTACCCCATCCCTACTAGGGATCGGGGTAGTAGCTTTGTCCTGGGCTTAGACTGTCAGCCTGGCATGACTGAGGACTCACTGTCTCCTGAGGTGTTGAACTCTTACTCCTGCCCCTGCTCCTACCCGTTCCTCTGCCTTCCCTCTGGTGTCTAATTTTTCCCGTATCCCTGCACACTATCTGACATTATATTAACCAGCTGCTTAATGTTAACCATTCGTTTAATCCCTAGCTGACTCCCTCACTAGAAGCCAAGCTACACAGGGCAGGGACTTTGCCCATCCGGTTCCCATCTTATCTCCAGTGCCAGCACAGAGGCCCGCACACTGTGGGTGTCCAATTAATATTTGCTAGATGCACGAACGGGCCATTGAAGGGATTTTCAAGAGTGATTTTGGGCCGGGCGCGGTGGCTCACGCCTGTAATCCTAGCACTCTGGGAGGCCGAGGTGGGCGGATCGTTTGAGCTCAGGAGTTCGAGACCAGCCTGAGCAAGAGCGAGATCCCATCTCTACTAAAAATAGAAAGAAATTATATGGACAGCTAAAAATATATATAGAAAAAATTAGCCGGGCATGGTGGTGCATGCCTGTAGTCCCAACTACTTGGGAGGCTGAGACAGGAGGATCCCTTGAGCTCAGGAGTTTGAGGTTGCTGTGAGTTAGGCTGATGCCATGGCACTCACTCTAGCCTGGGCAACAAAGTGAGACTCTGTCTCAAAAAAAAAAAAAAAAAAAAGAGTGATTTTGGCCATATAATGTATGTAGGGATTCAGGCTCAGCAAACATTCACCGGGCATATCTCTCCCTCCCTGCGCTGGGCCCTGGCAATGCAAAGTGGAAATAGGGGGTCCCTGCCCTGGAGGAACTGAGCTGCATGGAGAGACAGATGTGCAGACAGATGCAATTTGAGCTGTGCAACTTTTAGTTGTCAACCTCTCTGGGCCTCGGCATTCTTCGTCTGCAAAACGGAGATAATCATTTCTGTCTTGCAGGTCTATAGTGAGGATAAAAACAGATGACAGCATATGCAGACATCTGGAACTCAGTTGGGCACACAGCAGGTCTGTGATTGTGGAAGTGTGCATATATATATATGCCCCCGCGTCAGCTCCTACTTCAAGAGAGATGAATACAACACACACACACAACGTGTACACTTACGAGCTTTTCTTCCACTCAAAAGTTTATTGGATCAGTTCTAGAAATTGAAACCATGCTGGTGCCAAAAATAACAACAGCTAACATTTTGTATGGCACTCGTTGTGTTTCAAAAACTCTCCTAAGAGCTTTACATGCAATATTAACTAATTTAATCCTCAGAAGGATCCCATGAGGCAGATATGGTCATTATTCCATTTCACTCTTGAGGATCCTGGGTTTCTACCCGAATGTAGAAGACATGGAGAGAAACAGAGCTTAAGTTCTACGTCCATTTAATGCCCTTCCTGCATCTCCTCCCACTACTCCGTGAGACCTGCCGTAGGATGCGATTTGACCTGTGAAATTATGGACCAAAAGGCTGAAGACAGGCGTTCAGGTGACAATGTGAGTCCCAAAGAATCAAAACATGTCTGATTCCTTTTGAAATATCGTGCTGTGCAATTATGTGCCTCCAAAGAAAGGCTCGCTATTTTTAGAAAGAGGGCAGCAGAGTGGTTGGAAATATGCCCGAATACGGTCATGACTGGGCACGGGACACGGGAATGACGATTTTGGCAGAGGGATCATTTGGAAATACAGCTCCGTTCAAGTCATTCTTCTGTTTAAGATTCCTCAGCATTGAAGGAGCCAGAATATCAACAGTGAAGAAACCTCTCAGGGCTCACTGCTATCTCCGGAGGAAGCTGAGCTCTGTCTCCTGGCAGACACGCTCCCCTGCGTCCCCCCAGCCCACTGCACACGGCCTGTTCCTTGGGTCTCTTTGAACCACCTGCTGCTTCCTGACTAGTTCCTGCTTCCCCACATCCTTACACCTTTATTGGGGAAGCACCTGGGTATCTTTCAAAACTCAGTGCTGGGGGCTCCTTCTTTTTTTTTTTTTTTTTTTTTTGAGACAGAGTCTCACTCTGTTGCCCAGGCTAGAGTGAGTGCCGTGGCGTCAGCCTAGCTCACAGCAACCTCAAACTCCTGGGCTTAAGCGATCCTCCTGTCTCAGCCTCCCGAGTAGCTGGGACTACAGGCATGCACCACCATGCCCGGCTAATTTTTTCTATATATATATTTTTAGCTGTCCATATAATTTCTTTCTATTTTTAGTAGAGGTGGGGTCTCGCTCTTGCTCAGGCTGGTCTCGAACTCCTGAGCTCAAACGATCCGCCCACCTCGGCCTCCCAGAGTGCTAGGATTACAGGCGTGAGCCACCGCGCCCGGCCGGGGGGGGGCTCCTTCTATAGGAAGCCATGTCTGGCCTCCCAGGTGGAACTGGCCAGCCTTGCTTTGGGGTGTTCTAAGAACACCGGAGAGCTCTGCTCAATCACTTGTCACCGCCCTGTAAAGCATGAGCTCCCTGTGGGCAGGGACCCCTGTACCCCCATTTCCCTAGACAGGGTCTGACACTGGGTAGCCAGTTGACTAATATTTACTGGGCTTCAATCATGTGTCTTGCACTATTCTAGGTGTTGGGGACATGGCAGAGAACAAGACAGACAGAGCCTCTGTCCTCTGCTTTCAAGAAGCTTGTATTCCTATGGGGGGCAGCAGACAGACAAGGAACACACAAGGCAAGGCGATGATTTTCAGGTTGCATACATACGAAGAGACTGAATGGGGTTGCACGGTGAGAGGAACAACGTGTGTGGGTGGGGTGCTCAGTCAGGGTGGTCAGGGTGGAGCCATGTCTGAGAGGAGGAGGCTTACTCGAGGGAGAGGAGGCAGCTGCAGAGATCTGGGGGAACAGCTTTCCAAGCAGAAGGCGCAGCAAGTGCAAAGGCCCTGAGGCGGGGACACACTGGGCATGTCTGAGGGACCAAAGGAAACCAGTGGGGCTTGGACCCAGTAGACGGGGAGACTGAGGTCCACAAGGAAGGCGGGGATCCCACGAGCAGAGCCTTGCAGGTGGTGGAGGAGAGCTTGGGCTTTATTCCAAGTGCAGTGAGGAGGCTCCGAGTGAGAACATGCCGCAAGAGGAGATGGCGCTGGTGCAGTGAGCTACGTACAGGCAAAGCCCTGGCGCCTTGGTGGGGTTCCGACAGCCGAGAGGTGACTGCTTCTCCCATCTGCTGCAGCCCTGCGTCCTCGATGTGGACTCCGGGGGGCAGAAGGCTATGAATAAAATGGAAAGAGCCACCTCTAGAAACTTCAAACACGGGCACCTCTCACAGAGAGGGACCGAGGGGAGGAAGCCATCCCCGCTGGTGTGCTAGTCAGGGCTTCCATACAAAGACGCCCCCAAATACAGTGATTTGAACAAGAGGGTTTGTTTCTCTCTTCCGCAACAGTCTGGCTTGCCCAGGCTGGCGGTGCCCGGCGAGGGTGGCAGGACTGAGGGGTGGACGAGGCCACGGTGGAAGAACTGACACCTGGGCAACTGTGGCTAAAAGCCAGGGACGCTTCTGGCTCCTGCAGGCCCCTCGCCCCGGAGAGCCCTGACTCTTGCAGTCGGTGCAAAGCAGATGAGAAGAAACGCAAAGCCCTGGTCTGTTCTCTTTCATCTCTCAGCTCTGTGCAAACTTGTCCTCTTCCTGCTCTTCCTGTTTTGCTGGGAAACATTTTTTCCCCCAACTACTTTTCAGTGGCTCGGGGGAATGCTAGCTATTCCAGATTCTTTTTCACTGGGAGGAAAGGGTAGGTGGGTGCTGGGAGGTGGGTGCTGGGAGGCTGGTGCACTCTTGGGTTTCATCTGCCACTTCTGTGAGCAGTGTGGACCCCTGCCCTGGAGCGGAGGGCCAGCCTGTGGCCAGAGAAGGCTGGCCACTGACCAGTGCTGCCGATCGCCTGCTCTCTGCAGCATACCGGCTCACAGAGGGGACCAGTGTCACCTGGGGCCAGCTGTCCTGGCTGGAGGAGGACCTCCTGCAGTGGGTCTCATCATCTTTGCTTGTTCCTCCTCTTCCCCTTCCCTGGGGTTCTTGAAGGGCCCCTGAGGGTGAGCAATAATGTCTAAAGCTTGCTAATAGGTGATATCAGCTATGAGGTTTTGTTCCTGCTGAGACACAGCAGTTCTGGGACTGTTTAAGAAAAGAAACTTCTAGAGGTTAAATTAGAAAGAAGCCTTCTAATGCATTCATGAGCTCTGCCTCTGAAGCACACACCCCTCAGGGAAGTACAGAGGAAGTGCTGGGCCCAGGTAGGCAGCCCAGATTCTGGGCCTGGGGACACACCTGGGTCCCCCAGACATTCCCAGGAGGGATTTTCCAGGGGTGTGGACATCTTGGGTGAGCAGGTAGTGGACAAAAGACTGTGTCAGCCTGATGATGTAGGGAGCTTAGAGCCAAACACCATGGCGGGAGTCCCCGGCTCTAGGAGACTCACTGACTTTTGTCATCACCAAAGTTCATCACTGTTCCTCCAGGGCTGTCAGAGAGTGTTTCCAGCACTGTGTGCCTCAAGGAGGCCTCTCATCCATCCTGGGAACCCCGCTATCCAGGGCGCGCCTCACCAAATCAGGTGCAGATGAGGACTTTGCCGAAGGGGTTGCATTCCGACATTCACGTTCCGAACCTTGGAGGGAACCCTGGTGCACTCCAGCCTCAGACTCTGGGGCAGGCCTGAGTGCCAGTGCCTCTTACACGGACAGAACATCCCTCTGGGGACTCTGTGAGCCAAAGCCTCAGCCCCCTTTGGGCTGGGGACTCTGTCTTCTGGGTCCTGTGTGACTTGTAGTTGATTGGTGTGTAGAGTAGGAAGGAAGAGTCGTGACCAAGGCCCAGTTCTTGTGTGAATGTAAGGGGACCGTGTGCCTGATGAGAATTTGTCCTGTTCTTGGTCCCACATGAACAGAAGTAGGAGGTAACAAGGCTTCTCAAATAAGCTCAACACCACACACACATATACACATTAATGGGAATTTTTCTAATGCCCTAAAAGGTGGTTTTTGTGTGTAGAAAGGATTATTCAGGGGTTTTGTTAGGTTTTAAAAATTAACATTCAATTTATTAAATTTATACGTAAAAGGAAAAAACCTAGTTCATCCTTAAGCTTTTAATTTCAGCTCAATAACTTATTAGTTTAATTATAGGTGCAGCAAATTTTAGCAATCACTTTTAAGGGAGCTTTGATTAATTTTGGTCTCATTTACAAACTTAAGTTCCTTTAAACATTTCACATTGCATTATCCATCACATATAATATATTTGCTTAACTTCCTAAGTATAATTGGCTGACAAACCTTCTTAAGTACTTAAGCAATTCTTACAAATTTTTTTTTTTTTTTTTTTTTTTTGAGACAGAGTCTCACTTTGTTGCCCAGGCTAGAGTGAGTGCCGTGGCGTCAGCCTAGCTCACAGCAACCTCAAACTCCTGGGCTCAAGAGATCCTCCTGCCTCAGCCTCCCAAGTAGCTGAGACTACAGGCATGCGCCACTATGCCCGGCTAATTTTTTTCTATATATATATATTTAGTTGTCCATATAATTTCTTTCTATTTTTAGTAGAGACGGGGTCTCGCTCTTGCTCAGGCTGGTCTCGAACTCCTGATCTTGAGCGATCCACTCGCCTCGGCCTCCCAGAGTGCTAGGATTACAGGTGTGAGCCACCGCGCCCGGCCAATTCTTACAAATTTTATATGTTTAGTTTATAAATATGGTGAACTTGAATTTTGATCAGGTGTTCCAGTACTGTGTAGAAAAATAGATCAAATCTAGATCAATTAGTCAATTTCATATTTAAAATTGGAATCATGAGGCAATCTATTATTCTAATACACTGAGTTCTCTTAAACGTGATCAGAATATAAAATAGAAACACTGCTTTAAAATATTAATGCTTCAGGACACAGTGGCTCACACCTGTAATCCCAGCACTTTGAGAGGCTGAGGTGGGAGGATCACTTGAGGCCAGGAGTTCGAGACAGTGAGATCCTGTCTCTAAAAGCAAGACAAATTAGCTGGGCATGGTGGTGGATGCCTATGTCCCAGCTACTCAGGAGGCTGAGGCAGAAGGATCACTTGCGTCCAGGAGCCCGAGGCTGCAGTGAGCCAAGATCATGCATTCCGGCCTCAGCAATAGAGCAAAATCCTGTCTTCTAAAAAAAAAAGAAAAAAAAAAATTAACACTTTATTTTTTTGTTCTTTTTACATTTCTGTATGTAATTCAAATCTTCTTGAGAGTAAAAATTACTTTAGCAAGGGGGACAATTTGGTCATTTCAAGCAATTTTTGAGCATACCTGCTCAGCCGTTTGATGCTGCCTAATGATGCAAGGGCTATAGGGCATTCCCAGGTCTGTTTATAGACACTTGCCTTAAAACCTTCCACATGGGTTGTCTTAGAGCCCTCGGGACTTCCTTGGTCCATGACCTTGGGTTTGAGTCATATCATTACCTAATTCTTCCCTCTGCCCACTGGAAATCTGTACCTTCTACCTTAGTTTCTACATCAGTGACTGGATTTTGTATTTCTTTGCATCTTAAGACGTAAGCATGTCTAAAGACCTTTGAACATCACAGTATTAATAGCTAACATTTATTGAAGGCCTACTATGTACCAAGAATAGTTCTACATGCTCGTCATATAATTATTAATCCACTCAGTCCTAACAGCCCTTGAGGCAGGTACTATGATTTTTCCCACTTTACAGGTAAAGGAACTGAGAGATTAGGGAATGTGTCCCTGGTCACACAGCCAGAGCCCATGCTCTCACCTGGGACTTGGATTTTTTAAAAAAGATCCTGGTAACTATTTTAATAACTGTTAAAATAATTCTGACTCTGTCAAGGCTCTGTCTGACCACTCAGTCATGACTTCACGCACAGACACACACATGTGCACATGAGCTTGATGTCTGCTCTTCAGACATGTGCCTGCGTGCCAAATCCATTCTGTGTTAACCCTAAGACGTTGATCATTATGTTTTGGGAATAACAAAAGGACAAACAACCAATTTAAAAATGAACAAAGGACTTGAATGTATATTTCTCCAAATAAGATGCATAAATGGCCAACAAGTACATGGAAAGATGCTCAGACTCCTTAGCCATTAGGGACATGCACATCAAAACCCACAACAACACTTCACACCCACTGGGATGACTATAATTTAAAAAACGCAGAAAATAAAAACCATTGGCAAGGATGTGGAGAAACTGAAACACTTGTACACTGCTGGTGGGAACGTAAAATGGTGCAGCCGCTGTGGAAAACAGTTTGGCAGGTCCTCAAAAAGTTCAACACAGAAATACTGTATGGCCCAGCAATGCCATTCCAAGGTATTTACCCAAAACAACTGAAGGCAGGTGTTCAAACAAATACGTGTGCACATGACACATGTTGATAGCAGCACTATTCACAACAGCTAAAAGATGGAAACAGCCCAAATGTCCATCAATAGATGAATGGCTAAATAAATTGCAGTCTACACATATAAAGGAATAATATTCAGCCATAAAAAGGAATGAAGTACTGATACATGCTACAACATGGATGAACTTTGAAACCATTATGCTATATGAAAGAAGCCACACACAGAAAGTACGCACGATGACATTTACATGAAATACCCAGAATGGCAAACCCATGGCGACAGAAAACAGGTTGGCGGTAGCCAGGGGCTAGTGAGGGGGGGAATTGGGAGCATTGCTTAATAGATATGGGTCTACTTTTGGGGTGATGAAAATGTTTTGGAATTAGGTAGAGGCAGAGGAAGTTGTACAACATTGTGGATGTACTAAATGCCACTGAACTGTTCACTTTAAATGGTTAATTTTATGTTATGTGAATTTCACATCAATAAAAGAAGAAAAGGATTTGGCAGGTTTGATATAAAAACAAAATCTAGGTTAGAAAGTAAAAGGATAAAAAATGTATATTGGGAAAATGGTAACTCAAAGACAGCAGGTGTACATATTTTAATATTCAGAGGAAAAAGAAGATGACTTCAGGGCAAAAATAAATAAATAAAATCACTCAAGATGAAGTAAGTCGTAACATAATGGTAAGAGTTTCACCAGGAAGATGTAAAAATTCTAGCCTTGAAGGCTAACATAGCTTCAAAATACATAATGCAAAAATAGGATTACAAATAGAGGCAGACAAATCCACTGTTAGAGTGTATCATTTTAGCACACTTTTCTACATCTAGTGATGCATTCATTCAACAAATATTTTTTGAGCACCTACTCCGTGCCAGGCATTATTCTAAGTAGTTCCTCTTTAGGAGCAAGTAATCAGATCATCTGTGAGTAATGGCAGCTTTGTTTCTTCTGTTCCCGTTTTATAATCTTTATTTATTTTTCCTGGCTCTGCTGTACCTTAATGTTGAATAAAAATGGTGAAAGTAGACATCTTTGCCTTGTTACTGATCTTAACATTTCAGCATTTACTAAAGTGTTCACCGTAGGGTTTTTTTTTTTAAAGATATTCTTTATCAGTTTAAGACAGTTTCTTTATATTCTTAGTTTGTTTAGAATTTTTTTTTGTCATAAGTGGAGGTTGAATTTTGTCAGTTTTTCTGCATATATTGAAATTATTATATGTTTTTTCTGCTCTTATTTGTTAATGCGAAGAATTACGTTACTTGATTTTCTAATGTATTCCAGTGTACTCTCACCCAATTTGGTCATGATATATTGTTGTTGGATTCAATTTACTGATATTTACTATGGAAAAGATTGGTCTATGTTTTGCTTCCTCAAACAGTCTTTGTTTTGGATACCAAGCCAGATAAAGCCAACTTCATAAAAATGATTAGGGAGTATTAGTATTTTTTTTTCCTACTCTCTGGAAGAGTTTGTATTTGAAAGTATTCATTCCTTAAATATTTGGTAAAACTCTCTTCTTTAAAAAAAGAATTAAGAATTCTGGTCCTGGTATTCCTTTGATATGAAGATTTTTGATCACCAATTCAATTATTTCAATGGTTAAAACCTTGTTGACATTTTAAAATTTCTTCTGGAACCAAATTTTATTACTTGTAAATGTAAATTTTGTGCATTTGGTTTATATTTTCAAAATTATTGACATAAAGTTCCTCATAACATCCTAATGTTATATTTTTAATTATTCTTCATCTGAAGTCATGTTTCATTTAAATTCCTACCATAGTTTCTAGGTTCTATCTCTCTGTTTCCTAATCAGTCTTTTCCATAGGTTCCGGCTGTATTAGGTTTTTCAAAAAACTAGAATTTGGCTTTGTTAGTCACATTTATTTTATGGTTGCTTTCTATTTCATTTATTTCTGCTCTTATCTTTAACATTTCCTTTTTCCTGCTTTCTTAGGGTTTATTCGGCTGTTCTCTTGCGAACTTCTTATGTTAAATGTTTGGCTCATTGATTTTTCAGCTTTTTCTCCCATATTAGCCTCTCCTATGTTCTGATATGTGGAATTTTCATTATTGTTCACTTCTAAGCATATGCTAAACCCTTAACACTTAATTGTTTACCTATGAATTATTTAAAGAGCTTTTTTTTTAATTTCTATACTTTTTTTTTGCCATTGATTTCTTATTGAAGCACATAGTGGTCAGAAAATGTTACTTGTTCAATCCAATCCTTTGGCATTAACACAAGATTCCTTTTTGGCAAGATAAAGGGTCAATTTTCATAAATGTTCCAGATGTGCTTGAAAAGAATGTGATGTCTGCAGTTACTTGGTGAAATGTTCTGGAAATTCCCAGTAAGTAAAGCTGTAAATCCATAATTCTCATCTTCTCTACCCTCACTGGGGTTTTTTTGTTTTGGGGGGCTTCTTTGGCTGCTTACTTTATCTTAGTTACTGATGACAGTATTTTAGACACAGGAAAGACAGAAGAAAAAAAGCACCCCCTAAATTCACGGTAAAGTACCAATCAGTCAGATCCAGAAGGTGGAACATCTACAACATCATCTACAGCGTGGATCGGGTGTAAAGGAGATTTTTGGGACAATTGATTTGGGGCTCTCTAAAGCATAGGGCTCCCTTGCCCAGGTCCAAGGGCATCCTAGTGTCTTCCCTTTCCAGATGGCCAGTGCTTCGGTCCTGCTAGACCAAGGCTGACATCATGATCCACCTATTCCAATGATAATACAAGCCCTACATCCTATGATAACAGATGTCAGCCCCCAACACCCAGCAGACAGAAATGGTAGACACTTGAAAATATAGTTTTGAGTATTTATACTCAAATATGACAGTAGACTTTAAAAACAGGCTGGATGTGGTGGCTCATGCCTGTAATCCCAGCAACTCAAGAAGCAGAGGTAGGAGGATTGCTTGAGGCCAGGAGTTTGACACCAGCCTGGGCAACATAGTGAGATCCCTTATATCTACAAGGGAGTAATGGTACATGCTTGTAGACTCAGCTACTCAGAGGCTGAGGCGGGAGGATCCCTTCAGCCCAGGAGTTCAAGACCAGCCTGGGCAATATAACAAGACTCCAACTCAAAAAAAAAAAAAAAAAATCTTCATTCCAGTAGTGACAATAAAAATCTAAATAGAAGAAAAATCATGTTTTAAAAAAACAGACCTAGCAATGAGCAGTGGGTGTGAGTGGGTAGCTACAGAAGCTTCCCTCCTGGAGGTAGGCACCTAGTCAAAATATGGGTGGGGTTTTTGTTGATCAGGGGATCGAAAAGCTGGCCTTTGGATGGCATTCAGTTCAAACTATTTTCTAATTTCCTTTCTGACTTCTTCCTTGATGTAACAATTACTTAGAAGTGTGTTGTTTGATTTCTAAATTTGCATATTTTCTAGGTATCTTTTTGTTACTGATTTCTAATTTAATTTCCTTTTAGTAAGAATATATATGCTATATGATTTCAATCCTTTTAAATTTATTGAGATGTCTCATGCCCCAGCATATGTCTAACTTGATAATGTTCCATGTATACTTGAAAGAAAGAGTATATTTTACAGTTTTTTCACGTAATGTTCTACAAATATCACTTAGATTAAGTTAGTTGATAGTGCCGTTCAAATCTACTACACACTTACTGTTTTTTTGACCTATTTGTTCAATCAATTACTGAAAATGAAGTGTTAAAATCTCCACAATTTTAATTTTGTATTTTTTCTATATTCCTTTTAGTTTTATCAACATTTGTGGAATGCTGCTAAAGCAATGCTTAAAGGAAAATTTATAGTTTAATTTAAATGCTGATATTAGAAAGGAAAAAGGTTTAAAATCAACAATTTATGGTTTCATTTTAATTATATAGAAAAAGAAGAGCAAATTAAACCCAAAACATGTAGAAAGAAGAAAATGATAAAGGTAAGAGTAGAAATGAAATAAATGGAAAACAAGCAATGAAGAAAGATCTATAAAACTAAAAGTTGCTTCTTTAGAGTGAGTAATAAAATTTGTGACTCAAAATATAATACTGAAAAACAATAGCATGTAACTTAAGAAAGGATAATTAGTGTTAAAGTGTCCTAAGGTCCTTGAATTATTCAGGAAGGGGTAGATTAAAATATTACTTAATTTTAGACTTTGTTCATTATGCATGCATGCAAAACCTGACAGGTTATCTATCACTAAAAGGAAAAGAAATTGAGTGCATAAATTCCAAAGAGTACAGGGAATGGAAAATACAAACAGGAATAGGCAAAATAAACAGACAAAGAAAGAAAAACCCAACCAGTTAAAAAAAAAAAAGCCTAAGAAAGAAAAACAAACAGTCATCAAAACCAAAATGCAAAAAAGAATAAGATTGTAGAAATAAGTTGAAAATTAACAATAATCACAGAGACAAATGGACTAAACCCACTAGTTGGACAGAGATTTTCAAAATGGGTTACCTCTCCCCCATCCAGCTCTCTAAGAGCTGTATTAAAAGTAAAAGAACATAGAAAGCTTGAAAATAAAAAAATATGAAAAAAGAGGTACCAAAAAAGCTATTTTAATGGTATCAACATCAAATAAAATATTATTTTTAAAAAATTCATCATTAAGGATAGAGAGGGTGTGTACATAATGATAAAATATTTAATTCACCAAGAATATAAACCAATCCAAAACTTGTATGCATCTTATAATATAGTTTTAAAATGAATATAACAAAAATGAATACAGAAGAAACCAACCTGAGAAGAACTTGACAGATCCACCACCATTGTGGCAGATTCTAACATACTTCCATCACTGACAGATCAAGCAGAAAAAACTCTGTAAGAATGAACAATGTAGTTAACAAGTTTGATCAAATGCTCATTTATAGAATGTTTTACACAAGAATTAGAGAATACACATTCATTTCAAACTCTTGTGAAACATTTGTGAAAACTGACTACATATTATGCTACACACAAGTCTCAACATATATCAAAGGTTGAAATTATACAGATCACCTTCTGTGATTATATGGCATAAATTCTAAATCAACAATAAAAAGATAGATTATTAATAAATTTGGAAATTAAGATGCTCACTTTTTATATAATCTGTTAGTCAAAGACAAAATTATAATGAAAATTTGTAAAGTGTTTAACTGAAAGATAATGAAAATATTGCCTAGTGATTAAAACTTGTGGCATGCAGTTAATAATAGTAGTTAGAGAAAAATTTATAGCCTTAATTTCATACATTGGAAAATAAGGAAGACTAAAAATTAATGAGCTAACCATTCATCTCAAGAAGTTAGAAAAAGAAAAACTGCCACAAAACAAACTCAAAGAAAGAGAAGGAAGGGAATTGCTGTGCCTGAATGTTTGTGTCCCCACAAAATCCATATGTTGAAATCCTAACTCCCAAGGTGATGAGATTAGGAGGTGGGCTTTCGGGAGGTTATAAGGGTGGAGTTCTCTTGAGTAGGATTAGTGCCCTCACACAAGAGGCTTGAGAGAGAAATAGACCAATATAGTTATTGATATATTTGTTCATAATATACAAATGTATACCAACATATTTGAAATTTCATACTGGAAAAAATCCTCAAAAAATATGACTTACTAATACTGACTCGAGAAGATGTAGAAAACATGAATAGTTCTATAACCATTAAATACATCGAGTGAGTAGCGTGTGATTTTCCCAAGCTTTCCCTGCTGGTGAGTCCAACATGGCACAGGTGGCAAAGCTGAGGGCGCCTTGCAGTCCCATCTCCTGGACCACAAAGCACAGGACAGAATGGTGAGTCTAGAGTTAAGAGACAACAGCTTAATAAGTGGCACAGTCCACCTTTTTGGCTTCTCAGCATTTGTATACACATATTTAACTTTCAAACAATAAGAAAACAACTCTACGTTTATACTTAACAGGATGCAACTATTCTTCATACAAATGAAGACATTCTCAGTCTCTCCCCAAAATAAGGAGATGCAAGATCCCGATAGCTATTGTATGTGTCTTGGGGAGATGTTCATAACTCCTTAAATCCAGTCACAGTGCCACAAAGAGGGACAAAATATTCACAACCGCTACAGTCTTTGTTTCTGTAATGTCACGTGACTACAGTTGACATGTTCAATTCCTTCTTCCACTCCTCATTCTTTTTTTTTTTTTATTTCAGCATATCATGGGGGTACAAAAGTTTAGGTTACATGTATTGCCCTTGCCCTCCCCTCCCCCCTGAATCAGAGCTTCAAGAGTGTCCATCCCCTAGATGGTGCGCATTGCACTCATTGTGTATGTATACACCCATCCTCTTCTCCCCCACATCTGCCCGACACCTGGTTACTGTTATTCCTAAATGTGCTCTTAGAAGATGATCAGTGAAACCAATTTGATGGTGAATACACGTGGTGCTTATTTTTCCATTCTTGGGATACTAGTAGAATGGGTTCCAACTCTTTCCAGGAAAATACCAGAGGTGCTATATCACCATTGTTTCTTATAGCTGAGTAGTACTCCATGGTATACATATACCACATTTTATTAATCCACTCACGTATTGATGGGCACTTGGGTTGTTTCCACATTTTTGCAACTGTGAATTGTGCTGCTATAAACATTCGAGTGCAGATGTCTTTTTTATAGAATGTCTTTTGTTTTGGGGGGTAGATGCCCAATAATGGGATTGCTGGATCAAATGGTAGGTCTACTTGTATCTGTTTAAAGTATCTCCATATTGCTCTCCACAGAGGTTGCACTAGTTTGCAGTCTCACCAGCAGTGTATGAGTGTTCCTATCTCTCCACATCCATGCCAACATTTATTTTGGGACTTTTGATAAAGGCCATTCTCACTGGAGATAAGTGATATCTCATTGTGGTTTGGATTTGCATTTCCCTGATGATTAGAGATGTTGAGCATTTTTTCATATGTTTGTTGGCCATACTTCTGTCTTCTTTTGAAAAATTTCTATTCATGTCCTCTGCCCACTTTTTGATAGGGTTGTTTGATTTTTTTCTTGCTAATTTTCCTGAGTTCTAAATAGATTCTAGTTATCAGCCCTTTATCAGATGTGTAGCATGCAAAAATTTTTTCCCATTCTGTAGGTTATCTGTTTGCTCTTGTGACAGTTTCTTTGGCTGTACAGAAGCCTTTTAATTTAATCAGGTCCCATTTATTTTTATTGTTGCTATGATTGCCTTTGGGGTCTTCTTCATAAATTCTTTGCCTAGGACAATGTCTATAAGAGTTTTTCCCACTCTTCTAGAGTTCTAGAATTCTTTTTTTTTTTTTTTTTTTGAGACAGAGTCTCACTCTGTTGCCCAGGCTAGAGTGAGTGCCGTGGCGTCAGCCTAGCTCACAGCAACCTCAAACTCCTGAGCTCAAGCGATCCTCCTATCTCAGCCTCCCGAGTAGCTGGGACTACAGGCATGCGCCACCATGCCCGGCTAATTTTTTTTTTCTATATATATTTTTAGCTGTCCATATAATTTCTTTCTATTTTTAGTAGAGGTGGGGTCTCGCTCTTGCTCAGGCTGGTCTCGAACTCCTAAGCTCAAATGATCCGCCCACCTCGGCCTCCCAGAGTGCTAGGATTATAGGCGTGAGCCACCGCGCCCGGCCAGGAGTTCTAGAATTCTAATAGTTTCACATCTTAGGTTTAAGTCTGTTATCCATCGTGATTTGATTTTTGTGAGAGGTGAAATGTGTGGGTCTTATTTCAGTCTTCTACATGTGGCTATCCAGTTTTCCCAGCACCATTTATTGAATAAGGAATCTTTTCCCCACTGTATGTTTTTGTTTGCTTTGTCAAAGATTAGATGGCTATATGAGGATGGTTTTATATCTGGATTCTCACTTCTGTTCCACTGGTCTGTGTCTCCGTTCTTGTGCCGATACCAAGCTGATTTAATAACCACAGCCTTGTAGTATAGTTTGAACTCTGGTAAATTAATACCTCCCATTTTGTTCTTATTGTCTAAAATTGCTTTTGCTAAATGGAGTCTTCTCTGGTTCCATACAAAGTGTAAAATTATTTTTTCTATATCTGTGAAAAATGATATTGGTAATTTAATAGGGATTGCATTGAATCTGTAGATCACTTTGGGCAGTATAGACATTTTAACAATGTTGATTCTTCCAATCCACGAGCATGGTATGGTTTTCTACCTGTTTACGTGCTCTGCTATCTCTTTCCTCAGTGTTTCATAGTTCTCCCTGTAGAGATATTTTATCTCCTTAGTTAAATATATTCCTAGGTATTTTATTTTCTTTGTTGCTATTGTGAAGGTTATTGAGTCTTTGATTTGGCTCTCAGTTTGATCGTTATTGGCATACATGAATGCCTCCGATTTGTGTGTATTGATTTTGTATCCTGAGACTTTACTGAATTCATTTATCAATTCCAGGAGTCTCTTGGTTGAATCCTTGGGGTTTTGTAGATATAATATCATATCATCAGCAAAGAGTGAGAGTTTGATCTCTTCTGTCCCCATTTGGACACACTTGATTCTGCTCTCTTATCTGATTGCTCTTGCAAGGACTTCCAGCACTATGTTGAATAGCAGTGGGGACAGTGGGCAACCTTGTCTGGTTCCAGTTCTAAGTGGGAATGCTTTCAATTTTTCCCCATTCAGTATGATGCTGGCTGTGGGTTTGTCATATATGGCTTGTATCATTTTTAGGTAGGCCCCATCTATGCCTATTTTTTAGGCGTCCTTATCATAAAAGGGTGTTGAATTTTGTCAAATGCTTTTTCTGCGTCTATTGAGAGAATCATATGGTCTTTGTTTTTGCTTCTATTTATGTGGTGAATTACATTTACAGGTTTGCATATGTTGAACCATCCCTGCATCTCTGGGATGAAGCCCACTTGGTCATGCTGGATTATTTTCTTCATAAGTACCTGGATTCAATGTGCTAGGATTTTATTGAGAATTTTTGCATCTATATTCATAAAGGATATTGGTCTGTAGTTTTCCTTTTGTGTTGTGTCCTTTCCTGGTTTTGGTTTCATGGTTATGTTGGCTTTATAAAATGTGTTGGGAGGATTCCGTACTTCTCCATGTTGTGGAATAACTTTTGTAGGATAGGCACCAGTTCTTCTTTGTAGGTTCCACTCCCCATTCTACATATCTTTTGCTGTCAACTGGTTAGGGCTCTTTACCTGATGGGGTGACCAAAATCCTCATTCCTGAAGTCTCTGAATTCTTAGTGGTCCTGTCTTTTTTGATTGCTGTAGTTTTCCATTAATTTTTATGATTGGACAAGGAAATGCGAAGGGGCATCCTAGAGCATCCTCTGGGTTTCAGGTACAGTCCTCCCTACTTCCACTGTGCAAGGGCAACCCAATTCTGCCCTGTAACCAGAGTCAGTCCCCCCAGGCAGTAGCATAACCCTTTTCTTCTCTTGGTTCAGTGGCATGAAGATCCCAAATGGCCAGTAGCAGTTCCAACATCTGGTTCAATGGTGCTGTAGTTGTGTCCTCTGGTGGAAGCATTTCTCTCTTGGAAACCATGACCTCCAGTCCTACAGAGCTCAGAGTTCTGGAGATGGGAAGTAAAAATTCTGGGAGCAGGTTGTGAGGTGTGTAGTGAGACGGACCACTCCAACTTCTATCGTTTAACACCTGGACTCATATATTCTGGTGACGGGAGAGAAAGCACCATATACAGGTTTCTGACCCAAAGCATAGACTGTGACCCTGTACCATAGCACCCCATCCTTTCAAGTCGGTCGTTCTGTCTGGAAGCCTGGAAGATTTTGTCTCTAGAAATCCTGTATTTTTGCCAAGCATCTGGGACGGTAAAGCAGAGTCTGGAGGCAAAGACAGGAAGGTGAGACCCAAGGCTTGAGAAAGAAGGAAAAGAGGGCTGTGGGGAGAAGCAGACAGGGTGGCCCAGATTTTGTGTTGTTCATGGAGTAGGAGGGAGAAGAAATGTCACTTGAGGAGTTTTGCTATGAGAAGGTAAGAATGGCTGTGCACTGCTATGAAAGCAGAATCTCAAGGAGAGAGGCTGATACGTCCAGGTGCCACAGAGAGGCCAGCAGAAAAGAGTTAGCCACACTTTAGGCTTGGCTCTGGCTTTCCTTGCTAGGGCTTCTCTGAACTTTAAGCCTGAACACCAGTGACTGGCTTTAGAGGCTTAAAGCATAAAAGCCCCGTGTGACTGGGCTTAGGCATTGTTCTTAGGCAAATCTACGTGTTCCAGTCCCTCTGCATCTACTTTCCCTGGAAGCCAGCAGTGGGAGCTCTCCTTTCCCCATTTGTGGGTCTAAATGGAAAGTGTTTCTGGGTATTTTTGGTTCTCAGACCCATGTCCCAGCCCAGCGGAAGGGTTGTAACAGCTCATAGCACGAGCTCTGGTGAAGATCTGGTTACTCCAGCAGAAAGAGCCAAACCTTGAGAGGCAGTGGGGCTTTGCCCTCGGACTGGCTCTCGTGTAGGGTGGGTTGGGGGCGACAAGACCTTGGGCTAATAGGACTCACCTGCTTGGGGCATGGGGCGCCTGCCCGGCGCTGTTCATGGTTCTGAACCATGGCTGTTGGTCTCTCTTGCACTGTCATCCCACTTTCCACAGGGGCAGTGGTGACTCCTGTCCAAGCCCTCCCAGAAATTGGGAATCAGGTGAGCAAAGATGTGTGAGATACAGAGAAGAGGAGAAAACAGATGGAATCCTTTGGAGAATCCTGCTGCTGCGACATTTTCAGGAAGAAGAAAATGAGACTTTTTCTTTTGGTCGTCATTTACAAAATTTCACAGTTGCCAAGACCTCTGGAAGCTGGGAGGCACATGGCCTCATACCCCATTTCTCTATGGTGGTAAGCTCACAGAAGCGGTGGAGACACAGGACTGTGACCTCCTGGAGCTCAGGGTCCAGGTTGGATTCCCTTATCACCTTGCCAGTGTATTGGTAGGCGCTCAATAAGTGTTGGTTGAACTGATAAGCTGTTGAGTGTAAGAGAACGAGCCTGGACTACTAAGTATAGTCACACTTTGGGGACATTGCAGGTGTGGTTCCAGACCACAGTAATAGAGTGAATGCTGTAATAAAGTGAGTCACATGTATTTCTGTCTGAATCTTCTGCCCGGATCACTCTAACTTTCTCCATATCAGCAATAAGGCTGTTTTGCTTTCTTGTCATGCGTGTGTTCACTGAAGTGGCACTTTTAATTTCCTTCAAGAATTTTTCCTTTGCATTCATAACTTGGCTAGCTGTTTGGTGCAAGAGGCCTATCTTCCTGTCTATCTTGGCTTTTGACATGCTTTTCTCACTAAGCTTAATCTTTCCTAGCTTTTAATTTAGAGTCAAAGATGTGAGACTCTTCCTTTCACTGGAACACTTTTGAAGCCATTGTAGAGTTATTAATTGGCCTAATTTCAATATTGTTGTGTCTCAGGGAATAGGGAGGCCTGAGGAAAGGAAGAGGTGGGGAATGGCCTGTTGATGGAGCAGTCAGAACACATACAACATTTATCGATTAAGTTCGCCGTCTTATGTGGGTGCAGTTCATGGCATCCAAAACAATTACAATGGTAATATCAAAGATCACTGATCACAGATCCCCATAACAGATATAATAATAATGAAAAAGTTTGAAATATTGCAACAATTACCAATATGTGACACAGAGACACGAAGTGAACATATGCTGTCTGAAAAATGAAGCCAAAAGACTTGCTCAATGCAGGGTTGCCATAAATCTCCAATTTGTAAAAATATACAATATCTGCAAAGCGTAATAAAGTAAAGCGCAACACAATGAGGTGTGCCTGTGCTTAGAATAAGTTCTGCTTTCATCCTGTCTCCAAGGACGGTAAAAGGGCTAACATTTGAGGTTCAACCCTGCCTCAGGCATTTGATATTAGGTTTTTAATTTAATCTATATGGGAGATTTATCACAAATTTCCCAATCAAGAATCAGGCTCTTGGAAATGAGCCTCCTGAATGATAGGCAGGTGCTGAGTCACTGGTCCCGAAGGCCACAGTTTTCTCACCATCACTGGCTACTTTCTTCTTATGCAAGGAGAGACACGAAAATTCCAAGGGAAAAATGCATTTGCAGTCCAGACAAGCATGTTGGTTAACGTCTGGAGGCCATGTTAAGAGGTTAGAAAGTTGATTTTGTGGTGGCAACTGCTGCTGACCAGGGTTTGGAGCCAGGAGCTTAGGGCCGGGGTTGGGGAGGGGAAGAGGATGGGCTCAAGTCTCAGCAGGGACCAGGGCTGCTCCCTGTCTTGATGCCTCATTCGTGCTCCAGTTTCGGGCAGCAAAAGTAGGAACGACTTCCGATAACAGAAGGTGTCATGAGAAAAGCCAACAGCGATACAAGAGGTCAAGCAGGGCAACCAGGCACAGCCGGGGTGACGTGGGTGGAGGCTTGGTCTTAGCTACGGCAGGTGGTTTCCGTGGCTCCGGGATGACTGAGCTTGGCAGCCGCCCAGGCCTCAGTCAGCATCGGGAGGTGCTGCCAGCTCCAGAGCCACGTCAGGCAGGCTCTCTCCTCACCTCACCAGGGAATGAAGTTTTTCTAGTCTACTGGGCTTCTCCTAATTCTACTTGGTTTACTTGAGTGCTGCTCTTCACCCATTGGGGTGGGGAACCTGCGGCCTCGGGGGCACATGTGGCCTTCCAGATCCTTGAGTGCGGCCTTTTGACTGAATCCAACTTTTACAGAACAAGTCCTTTTAATAAAGGGATTTGTTCTGTGAAGTTTGGATTTGGTTGAGGGGCCACACTTGGGGGCCACATGTAGCCTCGAGGAGGATGTCAGGATGTCTTCCAAAGGATCTGTAGACACGTTTTAAAGTACTGCCAGAGCCACTGTCCCCTTTGCTTCGATCTTCCCTCCTACACGTGCCGGCTGGCCCTGCAGGCCTCCGCGGCTGATGGGCTGGGCAGGGACACCTGCTGTCAGCTGCAGCCATCAGGTTCCGTCCTCCAGACGTGCAGACTTGACAGGCAGTGGTTCTCTGCCTTGACTGTTGGACCTAGAAGGTCAGGGAGACCCGGGGCTGAGGGCACCATCTGGGGACAGGCGTAGAGTCCTTGTACAAACAGAGAGGCCAGACTGGGGAGCAGGTGGGTTGAAGAAACTGAGGAAGGAGAAACAGAACCAGAGAGGACCCAGCAGAGAGAGGGGCTGCCTTGGTGAGGACCAACGTCGTGGGCCCCCTGCTGAGCCCCACTGCGGTTTCAAAGCACCAGACACGTGCCCAGTCAGCACAGAGTTCAGGACGATGGCACAGCTGACACCCAGAAAGCCACCACAGCAGAAAGTCTGGCCTGATGCTCCCAGCTCTTTCCCTACCATGTGCTGACCCCGTTCCGTCTGAGGGGAATGGATGCAGGGGAGTTTTATTAGGGGGTAGTCACTTGTACTAGTTGCTCAGGTGTTTGCTATGTGGGAGAACATGGATTGGCCAGGGCTATTTGTTATGTATCAGAAGCATCTTGAGGCATCCTCTTAAGGCCCAATTTCTCAGTTTTTACACCACAGACCACTTACTGTGCATTTGGCACATTCATAGATTATCAATCGCAGCAAAAAGTAGAGTTTCATCAACAATTTTAAATTAAAAGATAAGACAGTGTTTTAAATGTTAATAATGGTTTCATATCAGTGAGATCTCCCTCCCTCCGTCTCTCCCTCTCCACCTGTCCCCCTTCTCTCCCTCTTGCCGCTGTTCTGTGTGTTTCCTGCCATGAGGCAGGGATGGAGCAGTCAGTGGGGTCCACCCTCAGCCGCGCTGTGATTGGCTCAGAAGTGGGCACGTGACCTAAGCCAGTCTAAATCAGTGTGACTCTCAGGGCTTTTCCGGGGATTCTGGGACACAGGAGCACTGTGTTGGGCTGGCTGGGGTGGGGCGTACTGTAGGCTTGGAACTGCTGTAACCACTTTTCTGTCACAGGACAGGCTTAGTCTGCAAAGAAGCCAACACAAGGAGGACAGAGCCAAGGCACCTGCAGCGAGCCAGAGCCAGAGCCCTGACATCGCAAATGCTCTAATTGGTTCCATTTATTGTTTAATCCACTTGGAACTGGGTTTCTGTCCCCCCGCCTGGAAGCGTGCTGACCTGTATACTACCTATGTTTTCTCCCAGCAGGCAGAAAAGATGTGCATGGAGCTCAGCCAGGATTAGATGAAGTTCATATGTGGTTTTTTTATTATTTCCTTTAACCCTGAATCAAGGTCCAGATGCCTTTTGTCGACTATTCTTTTCTGTGAATACAGCAGCGTGAGGAGCAACTTCTTTTATTCACAGAGCCAAGCTCTTCCTTACGTGGCCACGGCCGCCTCAACGCTGGCACGGGTCCTGAAATACCATTTCTAGCCCATGACTCACAAAGTAAATAATCTATAAATGAAAGCCTCTTATCGTACTTTGGCACGAAAAGCAAGATGAAAAGCCAGGGAGCATTTTTCCCTCCTGTGTGAACCCCACATGCACCAAGGGCTGCCGTATGTCCCGCACATGAGCGGTTTTGGCCGGCTCAGAGCAGAGCGCTCGCTAGCATGTGCACCCACTACTACTTGCTTTTCTACTTCGTGTGCTCTTGATATTGTGCCGGGTCCCATAGTGTGATCTGATAAAGGGGTCTGTCAATATCCTTTTGGTTCGATGCGAGCATAGTCTTTATCGCTGTCTTTGCAGCTGGTTTATAAATTTCTTGGCAACTGTGTGACTCACTCTATGAACATTTGCTGAGAAGACAGCAAATAAGAGTGACGTCTCTGTCGCCTAAGTCTCCTCTGTCCCTTTTGCAACAAGAATAATCAACCTTGCAGTAGAAAGCATTGTTTGGGGCTTGTTTTTTTAAGAGCTGGATTGGCTATGCATTTTTTTGAAAATAATTTTTCAAAAAACTTTTTTATGGTTTCTGGTTACTGATTTATCAACGTTTTAATTTTAACAGTAACATGTTGAGGAACAGGAGTAAATGGATCGCTGGTCCAGTAAGTGAAATTTTCAAGTATTCCCCATTGAACTTATACTCAAAATTTTCATGTACGTGTGTAAAATCATTACCCAAGAACTTTTCCTAGAATACGCAGCTTCCTATTTCAAAGCTACGCTGGAGAACTATGTATTCATTATGCTTACAGCACCCTTCTGAGGATTTATGCTGCCATTTTCATCATTACTTTACATTTTAAAGAATCTCTTTTGAGCCACTGATTCATTTTTGTGAATTGGAGCTATAGTGCAACATGATAGTAAGCACAAAGATTCCAAAGTAACAAACATAAACAATAACTTGCGAGCAGGAAGCCCTGTGCGCATCTGATCCATTAATACTTTGTCTTATGTCTTTTCCCCTCAGTTCTCAACTTTCTATGGAAGCTTTTTGCTTTTTTGTTGGCCAGGCGGTAGCGGGTAGGTTAGCGGGGTAAGGAACATGCCAGGCAACTGTGCACTCTGTGTGCGTGCCCACCCGTGCCTCTGAGCTGGGCACCGAGGCAAACTTCTGCCAGGTGTGGTTCTCTTATGTGAAGAAAGGCTAGAAAAATAACCTAGAAATAATGACAAATGTGGCTTCTTTTCAGCGATCATACCTCTTCCCTTTCTCTTGACTTACTTATTGGCTCACACTGGTGACAAGATGATGTGCTGGTCATTGGGGCTGCTTGCAGACATTCTGTTCTCCATCTTTGGGCCACGGTGGAGTCACGCTTTCCTACACCTTTGAGGTCAGGTATGAACATGTGACTTGCTTTGGCCAATGAAATGGAAGCAAAAGTGACACATCACTGCCAGGGAGTAAGGTGCCACACACATCCCTGCCATGTTGCTGGTCCAAGTTCCAGACAAGGGGTCTGTGCCAGCCTGTGTCCCTTAGTGAGAGCTAGGGATAGACTCCCTCCCCCCACAGTGACCTTTAACATAAGTAAGAAAAAAGCTCCATTGATTTAAGCCACTGAGATCTTGGGGGTTGGATCCTGCAGCATAACCTAGCCTCTTCTGTCCAACACAGGTGGGTGCACAAATCCAAAACGAACACTGATCCCTTCGCCAGATTCCCTACCTGAAGGCTTCTACTGATTGGCACCCAGTAGCACCCCATCCCCGGGGCCCTCTCCTATAGACACTTACACATGTATGTATTCAAGCAGTTATGTTCAAGTTCTTATTCTTCAAGTCGACCGTCTTCCTTTTTCTCTTTGCCAACAACATTCCAAAAAATTAGGAATATTCTCAATATTGGTATGGATTTTCAACAAACAAAAATACTTCCAAGAGTATTCCTTAAAAGCTGGGTGGGGCACAGTGGCTCACACCTGTAATCCTAGCGCTTTGGGAGGCAAGAGGATCGCTTGAGGCCAGGAGTTCCAGATGAGCCTGGGCAACAGTGAGATTCCCGTCTCTACAAAAAATTTTTAAAACATTAGCCAGCGTGGTGGCGAGCCCCTGTAGTCCCAGCTACTGGGGAGGCTGAGGCAGGAGAATCGCTTGAGCCGGGGAGTTTGAGGTTGCTGTGAGCTATGATGAGGCCACTGCACTGTAGCTGGGAGACAGAGGGAGACCGTGTCTCAAAAATAAATAAATAAATAAATAAATAAATAAAAAGTGCTAGTGATAGTGTTGGGTCTAAGATCTGCAGTAATTAAAATACAAAGATTTATTCACTAGTCAAAGATTTCCAGCGCGCGGCGCTGCAGCAGTTCCTGAGAGGGCGCGCGCGCGAGCCTGGCCCTCCCGGGTGGCGATGAGGATGTCACGGTGGCAGGTGTTTGGGCGGCGGGGTTGGGGGGCTGCTGGGGAGGGCGGCGCCCCCGCCGCGGCCCGCGGCCCTTCTGGCCCGGCCCCCACCCCGCCCCCGGGGCTGAGTCTCCCGCGCTTGTGGCCGCGGATCCTCGGGGCGAGCGGCGGGTCGGTCTCGGCATCGGGGCGCCGTGGCCCCGCTGGAGGGCGGTGGAGCCCGCTCACCCGGGCTGGGCTGTCGGAGCGGAGACGCAGCGCGCAGCCCGGGGGACTCGAGCAGGACCACGACCAAGCCCGGCACGTATGTCCACGCGCTTACAGTCACTAAGCTACTGGAAGATTCTGTGAACACGGGGAGGAAGAGAGAATGATTCCACGTGGAAAACGCAAAGTCCTCCAGTGTCATAAGCCGGCGCCTGCCGAGTATCTGGAAAAGCAAGCTGGGTCGTCCACCGGGCGATGCAAACGCCATAGTCCCTTCCCTGCGGACCACGCCTTGTTTGTACCAAGAACCGCTGGGAGCTCGGGCTGCCACCGAGCGTCAGGGCAAAAGGACCCAGCACCGCGTACAGTCTCAGAGGGCGGGCCGTGTTGTCCTTGCCAACCTCTGGATGAGGCTTGCAAACTGAACTTGCCGTGCAGGATTTACAGTTTGCATAGTTTTCAGATGCTTTGAAATCGTCTTTAAAAAATGGTGTACAATATTTTAATAAGCCAGAAGCCACGCGGCTTTTTTGGGTTTTGTTTTTACATGCTGTAACTATGCCCCCACCTCGTGCATTTTTTTGGTTGCCATATTTTTTCATAGCCTTCAAATTTTATTGTCCCTTGACATCAGTATGTGGTTTATTTATAGATTCTAACAGGCAGGCCCGCTTGCTCGTGGGGTATTTCCCCCCTAACTTGTGTGGCCTTTGCTCCTTTACCAGAGATCAGTTAACTCTTCATGTGGGTCTATTTCTGGGCTCTCTGTTCCTTTCCGTCGATCTAGTTGTCTATTCTTTCCCCAACGCCACACGGTCTGATTGCTGTAACTTTATGGAAAGTCTTTCTTTTTTTAAGACTGGGTCTTGCTCTGGTGTCCAAACGGGTCTCCTGGGCTCAAGTGATCCTCCCACCTCAGCCTCTCAGTAGCTGGGACTACAGGTGTGCACCACCGCACCCAGCTTTAGGTAAGTCTCAAAGTCAGGTAGTGGCTGTCCTCCAACTTTGTTCTTCTCTTTCAATATTGTGTTGCTATTCTGGGTCTTTTGCCCTCTGTATAAACTTCAGGATGAGTTTGTTGATATCCACAAAATAACTTGCTGAGATTTTGATTGGGATTGCGTTGAATCTATAGATCAAGCTGGGAAGAATAGATATCTTGGCAATAGCAAGTCTTCTTACCCATGAACGTGTGATATCTCTTTATTTATTTAGTTCTTTGATTTCTTTCATCAGTGTTTTGTGATTTTTCTCATGTAGATGTTGTACATAGTTTGTTACATTTATACTTAGGTATTTCATCCTTTTGAGTGCTAGTGGACATAGTATTGTGTTTTTAATCTCAAGTTCCACTCATTCATTACTGGTACCTAGGAAAGCTATTGAGTTTTGTATATCAACCTTGTATCCTACAACCTTGCTATAGCAGCATGTTAGTTCCAGAAAGTTTTTGGGTTTTTTTTTTTCTTTTTTTTTGTCACTTCTTTTGGATTTTCTACATGGACGTATGCTATGGTCTGAATGTTTGTGTCCCCTCAAAATTCATATGTTGAAAATGAATCCGCTGTGCAGTAGTATTAAGAGGTGGGGCTTTTGGAAGGTGATTAGGTCATAAGGGCTCTGCCTTCATAAGTGGGATTTGTGCTCTTATAAAAGAGGCCTGAGGGAGCCTGTTTGCCCCTTCCACCATATGAGGACACACAGAAGGTGCCATCTATGAGGAATGGGCCCTCACCAAACACCAAATCTGCTGGCATCTTGATCTTGGACTGCCCAGCCTCCAGAACTGTAAGCACATAAATTTCTATTGTTTATAAATCACTCAGTCTAAGCAGCCCAAGTGGACTAAGACGACGATCATGTTATCTGTGAATACAGACAGCTTTATTTCTTTCTTCCCAATCGGTATGCCTTTTATTAATATTTTCTTATCTTATTGCATTCATTAGGACGTCCAGTACAATATTGAAAAGGAGTGGTGAGAGGGGACATCCTTGCCTTGTTCCTGATTTTAGTGGGAAAGCTTCTAGTTTCTCAGTTTGCCTCGATTTTCACAGCTGATATTTTGTCACTGGTTACCTGCTATGATTATGAGTCCACTAATAACTTTTAACACGAGGTATAACTCTATGGAGCTGGTGATTTTTAGGGAAGTATTGTTAAACAAATGCAAGTAGTACATAAGTATTATCATGAAAATTGTATTCATGGAATTTGATTTAGTGTGCTCAGTTCCAAAGCCTCACTCTAAAAATTTGCAAATCTTCATAGATACAAATTACTGTAAGGTAGAGATGAAAATGTCCCCTCTCTCCTGCAGCAACTGAATGAGGGAGATCTTGCTGTGTCAAAGAACTAGTTCAACTAATTTGAACATGAGAGTAAAGTCTGACATTACAAAGTATCAGTCCTTTTTTTTTTTTTTTTTTTGAGACAGAGTCTCACTCTGTTGCCCAGGCTAGAGTGCCATGGTCAGCCTAGCTCACAGCAACCTCAAACTCCTGCCTGGGCTCAAGTCATCCTACTGCCTCAGCCTCCCCAGTAGCTGTGATTCTGTCCTGTCATATGTTAATAAAATGGAGATAATAATAGAACCTCCTTATTGATGGTTGAGAGGCTTCAATGGGTTTGTTTGTATTTGTAGCTACACACATTATTAAGAGCACCTGACTCATAGTTTGCATTTTAGAAGTATTTGCTGTTACCTGTAATAGTGCCAGAAATCTGTCCCTGAAAACAGAGCATTGAAAATCATCATGCAAAAGTTGTATAAGACCCATGCACTGCAAACTCTAAAACACTACTAAGAGAAGGTTAAAAAGACCTAAATAACTGGGGAGATATACCATGTTTGTGGATCGGAAGACTCAATATTAAGATGTTGAAATCTATGGATTCGATGCCTCCCAGTCCAATTCTCAGGGCTTGGGGTCAACTCTTCTGCCCCCTGGTGGTCGCTCTGTAACGTGTCCTCTAAGCCAAGATGAACTACATTTCCCAGAACTCCCTTTCCAGCAGTTTCTTTTCAGGGTGGGCCACAGGGGAGATCATCCCGGCAGGTCTGAAGGGAGGAGGTGGAGCGGAAGCCACTTGCTAGCATGCTCTCGTGCTGCCGATCTGCCAACTCACCCCCTTGGTGTGAAGCAGCCACGGGCCTGCACCTGCTAGAACGTCCCTGGGTGGTCCTTGAGCGTCTCTGATCCTGGCCAGATGTGTGTCTTCAGTTCTCTGAGGAAGGGCCCTAGCAGGACGCCATTAGAGTCAGAGGCAAGAACAATGACATGGGTTTCAGTCTGTCCTCATGTGCGCCACAGCTCAGACGTGGGGGTTCCAGCTAGTTCTTGCTCTCCTACGCCCAACATCCCTCGTCTCTTCCCAGCTGCCCCCCGCTGAAGACTTCATGCCCCAGCATCCCACACGAAGACAACAGCTTATAGGCATTGCTTAAGCAGCCCCTGCAATTGCACGGGAAATACGCACATCTTAGTGGTTCTGCCTCTTGGTCAAACCCTCACAAATATGCCCCTAAAAAGTGTTAGCCTCCTACAGCTCTCCAAAAACATTTAGTAGAATTTGAGTGCTCATCATGCTTCGTGTGGTGTATTTGCTTCTTGGGGAACGTGATGAAGGCTGAGCCCTGATTAACCCTGGCACCCAGGGACAAATGGATATTGATTTCCAATGAGTTCAAGGTAGGCTCTGAGGCTAGGTAGACATGGCAGTGTCAGGGTTTGAGCCAGACCCCTGCTGTCACCTAGACCAGCACTTTGTCTCTCTTAAATCATTCATGTGTTAAGAACAAAATCATAATGGAAATTGGGCATGTTTAGAACTCAGTGATTTTTTTAAATAATATGTTTTGTTTTTTAAAACATATTAAACATGTGGAATATTGGTTGAGAAGAGCTGAGACCACCACTGAATGAAGCTAGCGTGAGAAAGCACAGATAAGAACTTTAGCACAAGACCAGCTGCCTTTCTAACGGTCAGGATGTGCCATGAGGCAGAGATGTTGAAAGCAACAGCTCACCCTAGGGCAGAAAGCCGCCCTGGGACTGCTTAATGAAATGTCCAGCGGATGAAAGGCAGGCTTGGCTTGTGGCTCACAGTTAAGGAGTTTGTTCAATTGAAGGCTAGAAATAGCTTAGCCTAGATCAATAGCTTTGTTAAGAAGAATGTGTAACTGGAAAATATAAATCTTTACTGTATTCTCTTAAGATCACATGCATGACGTGTGTCCTTCTTTATGATTTAATGATTTCTTGCTTTTGATTGCTATCAGAATGGAAACTTACAGCACCTGCTTTTGTATAAGAAAAATTTCTTAAAGTTAAACTTGATTGATGAGATTGTTTTGTGAAGAGAAATAAATATGGGTGAGGAGCTAAGCTTGGGGCTCTTAGGAGAAACCTTGAGTCCCCTGACCCCGCTCTTTCAATTACTGACTGTCTTTCCTTATTCCTCTGTGACGCCCTATCTCCAACCCTGGTTGTCAGGGCCCGGCACCCGAGAGAATATAACTAAAACAGTACTTAAAAGAAGATTTGTCATTAAATGCATGGATTAGAAAAGAAAAAAATTGATATTTAAAGTTTCAGTCATCAGTTCAAGGAGTTAGTAAAAGGAATAACAAAAGGATAAAGATAATCCAAATCTAGTATTTCAGGGCAGGCGCGGTGGCTCACACCTGTAATCCCAGCACTTTGGAAGGCCAAGGCAGGAGGATCGCTTGAGCTCAGGAGTTTGAGACCAGCCTGAGCAACATAGTGAGACCCCCATCTCTATAAAAAATAGAAAAATGAGCCGGGCGTGGTGGCACACACCAGTAGTCCCAGCGACTCGGGAGGCTGAGGCAGGAGGATCACTTGAGCCGAGGAGCTTGAGGTTGCAGTGAGCTAGGCTGACACCACGGCACTCTAGCCTTGGCAAAAGAGTGAGACTCTGTCTCAAAAAAAAAAAAAAAAAAAAAAAAAAAACAACAACAACAAAACGAGAGAGAGAGAGAGAGAGAGAGAGAATATCTTGGACTTATAATTTTCTATTCCCCATCTTAGAAGAATTTCCTTTAAAATGAAAGGACACAACGATATCCCTTATAACTGCCACCATTCAACATTGTACTATAGTCCAAGCCAGAGGTGAGAGAATTGGAAAAGCACAGAAAGTACTAAAAATATTATAGTAAACAAGTTCTTGACAAGAGTGGTAGATCCAAGTTCAATATAGAAAAATAAATAGTGTTCCCACACATTAGCAACAAACAATTAAAGATATAATGGTAGATGAAGCCTACAATATATCCTCAAATTTTTGTTAGAAATAAACCTAACAAAATGTATAAGACCTTTATGAAAAATTACAAGACTCATCAAAAACATACAAGCAGCCCTATATACATTGAGATATACAGTCCGCCCTCTGTATCTGCAGGACCCCCATCAGATACCAAAATCAGCAGATGCTCAAGTCCTTTATGTAAAATGGCTTAGTACACTCAGCCCTCTGAATCTGCGGTCCCCTCGGATTCAACCACGCGTCTGAGGATGTAGACCCGCAGATCCGGAGGGCTGAGTGTGCACCGTAGTCAGGTGTGGGGAGGCTCAGTGTTTCACAGATGTCTGTGCTTCCCCCAGTTGGCCTAGACATTGGCAGCAGGATCTTCATGGAACATACAAAAGCTTGTTCATAAAGTCATGTAGATCTATAAAGGGCCAATAAAATTTCAAAGAATAAGAAGGTAAGTTGAACCTCCATACCAGATATTAAGACTTACTCTTAAGACGTTAGAAGGAGAGCAGTGTGGTAGGAGCCCAGAAATAGACCAAACAATGGAGAGGAAGAGAGAGTTCAGGTATGTATACACACACACACACACACACACACACACACACGGCTTAAGGGCAGGGATACATTCTGAGAAATGCGTTGTTAGGCAATTTCGCCACTGCGTGAACATCACACAAACCTAGATGGTATAACCTACTGCATACCTAGGCTATATGGGTAGGTATACTAGCATGCTGTTGTACTGAATACCGTAGGCAACTGTAACACAATGCTAAAAAGCATTTGTGTATCTAAACATAGAAAAGGTATAATAAAAATAAGGTATTATAATCTTATGGGACCACCATTGTACATGCAGTCTGTATTGACTAAAATACCATTATGCAGCACATGACTGTATATAGAGGGCTGTCTGGAAAGTACCCAGCCATGGGTAGGTACAAAATTAAATAAGTTTGTGGCATTACAAATCAGTAGGACAGGAGGACATGGCTAAAACTTTACTAAATTATTCTTAGATTGCCTATCCATGTACTGAAAATTAGATATCTATGTCATACCATATACATAAATGGAAAAATTGATACATTTGAAAACATTAAAAATTAAAATGTCTATGTATGGAAAGACATCCCCAACTAAAAGCCTAGCAACAGTTTGGAAGAAAGTATTTGCACTGTATATAAATGACAAAGGATTAATGTCGAGAATATCCAAAAATTTCAATAAAGCAATAAGGAAAGACACATTACCTAATAGAAAAATATACAATAGATGCAGCGAACATTGTATGAAAGGGAAAGGAAAACATGAGAAGACAATGGGCCTCATTAGAAAGCAATCTGGCAGTGGCAGGTGTAGGTGACAGCGTCCATACCCCATGTGCTAGCAATTTCATTCTAGAGCCTTCCCTAGAGAGACTGGCTCACATGTACACAGTAAGTGATCCCTGCAGGGCTGTCAGTAACGATGGAAAAGTGGGAGCAGACGAATGGATCCCCCTGGGGGGGAAATCCTCCCCCAGCACCGCAACGGAAGACTACAGCCAAATTACCGTCGGAGTCGCCTCTCCAGACAGGGACATGGACAAATCTCGATAACATAATGTTGATGATAAAGCAAATAGCCAGAAAGACAAATGAATGACACCACTTACGCAAGTGATTAAAACTTCAAAGGCTGCCACATTCTGTTTATAGAGATACACACAAGTAGCTGCGCCAGGAAAACATGTAAAGAAAAGGAAACACATTATTTTTAGGATATAGTTATCTGTGGAAAGGGCAGGAAGAGGCAGGAATGGAGATTCTGTAACTGTTAGCTGTGTATGAAAATAATTAGGTATTCTTAGAAAAAGAAACACATAGAGAGATCTGTAGCAAATATGGGGTAACACGGTATCTTTTAAGTGTGCGTTATATCCTGCACTCTTCTCTTTGTTTGCAATGTTCCATAATGAAAACAAATCTAAGGAGAAAGGTGTCATTCCAGACCCTTTACTTGGAGAAAGGGCTTGCAGACCTGGAGGGTGGAGTTGCAGACTCCGAGAGAACCTTGCTGCCCCTTGAGGGTCTGCAGTTCAGAGATGTGCTGGGTGGGGGTCAGACTGGGCACCCCGCTCCGGCATGGGCTTGGGCCACCTCGCACCCCTGTCCACCCGTTCACACCCCAGCATGAGTCCTGAGATGGCAGGCGTGGCCAGGGGCCCTTGGCTCCCTCTAGGGTGATGATGTGATTGAAATGTGGGTGAGGCTCTAGTAGGACTCCAGAGGGGGTCACAGAACGTAATCTGTAGTGACTGGAGCCCCGGGCAGCAGCTCCGCCCTCCACTGCCCTATCAAAGCAGCAGCCTCATCACACCCTAAAACAGTTAAGGCTAACAGCAGTGGTCTGCTCCCTGCCCCTCCAATCTCACCCCACCCGCACTTTCACACTTCCCACCCCCAGCCCCCATAAGGCCCCCCAGAAACAGGCCCTGATTTCCATGCTGTCTGGGTTATCTCCCTCCGGCCTGCACCTCAGCTTCCCCCTATTTCCAACGCACAGCAGTCGAGGGCTGCCAGGGTCCTCTGCACCCGCCACCCACACCGTGCCCGAGGCTCAGAGAGCAAGACGCTGCGGTGACTCACCCCGAGACCACACTGAGGAAAGCCCCTGCCTCGAGAAGCTACTGGGAAATGATTAAAAGTAATTCTTCCCTCTGTAGCGTGCGCGCGCGCGCGCACACACACACACACACACACACAGAGGCACATGGACAGAAACACAGAAAAACACACACGTGACAGTTCGTATTTATAAATATATGTATAAATATATTCTTGACCCAAAGTAAGTGGCCGAGGCAAAAAATCTCAATCAATGGCAGTTTGTTAAGCCAGAGTTGAGAATGCACCCAAGAAAAACACAAACCACAGGCAAAGCTGTGGCTGTTTTTCTGAAGGGGAATTTGGAAGTTTCAGCGTTTAAAGGCATACAGAAAGAAGTGTGGGGGGGATGGGTAGTGAGACAAAATGCTCACACTCTTGTGAGACCCAGGAGATCCTACATTTGACTTTAGATGAGGCAAATGTGAGAGGAGAAGGGAAGGGAGGAAGCATCGGTTATGTGGATGTCCCTGGGTGGGTGGGAGGACATCTGATCCTGTCCTGTCTCCGTCCTGTGCCTGTGCGGATAAGCTCGTAATCCATTATCGGTGCGGAACTGGGGGGCGTTAGTTAGTGTTGGAAGCCAGACATAGCCCACAGAACTAGAGGAGGCCTTTACCTTCCTTTTTGCATACGGAGTTGTGGGCGGGAGTGGGGGTCCTGAGATTTTTATTTCTTTTGCAATATGTGTTTTTAGAAAAGATTTGACATTATAAGCCAGTGGGAAGTAAATAAAATTCATTAAGTTGTGTTTGTACAATCCACATATGTATAAAATATATATATTTGTGCGTGTGATTATGTACAATTTCATTAATGATTCATTTGCTTCCATGGTTTGGGGTTTATTTGTGTGCTCTATTTCTTTTTTAATTTTATTGAAGTGAGATTCATATAACATAAAAAAGGAGGTTTGGGCAGCTTTGGGGGAGCACAACCGCCACCCCCAGGACCTGGGTTTCTCCCTGTTTTCTTGTCCACTGACTTGCTCTTCAGCGGGGCCCTTCCTCGGGCTGCCCTGCACCCCTTGGCCTCAGGACCCATGTGAGAACCTCCCCTGACTCTGACCTGGAGCCTTGGTGAGGCACAGAGGGCGCCGTGGGCTGCGGGGGTCCGGATGCACCCACACACCCGCCTGTCTGCCTGGTGCTCTCCCTGAGGCCAGGACACCCCAGACACGGGTCCTTCAAAAGCCCTCCCTTGTAGCTACGGTCACCCTTTGTTCTTGAAACCAGCCTGGGTGGCCTGGGCACCAGGGATGTTCTGGAAAGGGCGGAGAAGGGAACCCAGGGTGCGCATGGGCTCTGAGTGCCCGGAGAGCGGAGGGACCCCGAGCTCATCCCTGCGCCCCCGGGAGCTGGTGTTCAATCCTCTTCCACAGGCCCCGGCAGGGAGGAGGCAGGCGGAGAGACACAGGTGTCTGTCACTTACTCGGTGCTGGTGGTGTTTTTTCCAGGCTGTCCCTACGTTTCCAAGAAAGACTTCCTGGGAATGCTGTCATCTCCCTGCCTGTGGCAGGTGGAGGCTGGGTATCTCATGAGACACAAAGATGACACTGGAGAGACGACCCTGAGGTGGGGGGAGGTTTGCCGCAATCTTTTCTGACGCAAGAAAGCTGCTTCAGCCCAGGGTCTCGGTGACAGGATAGACATGTTGGTTTTCTTTCGTGGCCCCTGGCTCATAACTCCCATAACAGAATCTCAATCTCTCTCTCTCTCTCTCTCTCTCTCTCTCTCACCTCCTCCTGCCTTCTTTTCACCTGCGCAAGGCAGGTCTCTAATCTGATGGTGGGTCAGGAGACCGTCATTCCAGAGAGGTCCAGCCCCCTGCGCAGGAGGAAGGATGCTGCACAGAGAGGCCAGAAGGGCCTGGACAGACAGGCCCTGCTGGGCTTAGATCATATCCTTTTTGTCCTGTCACATTTTGACATGGCTGTTCATGCCTCAGTCATGCCTATCCAATCTCCATAAAATGCCCTAGAGGACAGGGTTCAGGGAGCTTCTGGAGAGCTGAACACGTAGTGGTTCCTGGGGGAAGGTACCCCAGAGAGGGGATGGAGCTCCGTGCTCCTTCCCCCTTCCCTGGCCCTCTGCCTCTCTTCGTCTGCATCCTTTGTAACATCCTCTGTAATAAACTGGTGAGTATAAGTGTTTCCCTGAGATCTGTGAGCCACTCTAGCAAATTAACTGAACCCAAAGAGCTAGTCATGTACACCCCAACTTGAAGCCGGTCGGTTGGAAGTTCTGGAGGACCAGACTTGTAAAAATTGGTGTTGATTGTTGTGTCTGTGTTAAGAGCAGAGGAAAAACATGGTTTGAGTTTGTATGTTTTTCCACCCACTCTCTCTCTCCAAAACACCCTTAATGCCCATTCCTGCGGCACAGCACACGACTGCTTGTTACTGGGGAATCCCAGCCAAGGATGAAAGCCTCTTAGTGAGCCTTTCTGTGGCACGTCCGTCCAACCCTACCCATCTGGAGCTTTGTGCAGGATGTTAGGGACATAATATCTCTTTGAGCCTGGTTTGGACTCCCAGCCACCAACTCCAGAGCAGCTGGAAAAGTCTCACCGGATGTTCTATTACACTTAGATAAATACTCTAGGAAAGTACGAATCACCAAAACTGACTCAAAATGGAGCAAATCACCCAACTAGACTGATCATCAATGAGGATATTGAAAAGGTAACCAACCCTCCCTGACCTCAGGCCTAGATGGCTTTACTGGCAAGTTCTATCAAAGCATCAATGGACGGACCATTGCCCATGTTACAGAGACTACTCCAGAGAAAATAAAATGATGGCAAGCTTCCAAAATCATTACCCAAGATTAGCACACCCTGACACTAAAACTGGGCAAAAAGAGAACATATTTTTCCAAAAACTACAATTGATGAGTAATTGCAATTGATGAAACAAGTCAGCCCCGGAGTCGAAGGTTCCCTCACTAGAAGGGAATAAGATCTGAAGTCCCCAGAGCTGGGGCGGTCCACACCCGATCAGCCTCAGGCCCGAGCATCCCTGTGTGTGAGTGACAAGAGGCCTCAGGAGCTGCACACAGGAGTCCTGAGACCTCCACTCTGCACTGCCGTACATGTTGTCTCATCTGTCCTGCATCTTTTCTTAAGGCCAAGTAAAAATGCACTGGATGAAGCCTATTATGTCTGGTGGTTCGATCGTCAATCCAAACCCCAAACCACCACCATGTGTCAAACAGAATGATGTTGCAACTATGTTAACAGATTAAAGGAGAAAAGCTACACGATCAACTCAATGATAAAAAATATAAAGCAGTTGCTGTTAAAATAGAATCAAAGAAGATGCAAAGTTAGCCATCTTAAGGGCTTAGAAGGATGCTAAGAATGCTAAAAGAAAAAGCATTCTAGCTGGGTGCAGTGGCTCATGCCTGTAATCCTAGCACTCTGAGAGGCCGAGGCTGGGGGATCCCCTGAGCTTAGGCGTTGGAGACCAGCTCCAACAAGAGGGAGACCCCACCTCTACAAAAAATAGAAAAATTAGCCGGGCGTGGTGGCACATGCTACAGTCCCAGCTACTCAGGAGGCTGAGGCAGGAGGATCGCTTGAGCCCAGGAGTTTGAGGTTGCTGTGAGCTGTTATGAGGCCACTGCACTCCAGCCTGGCTGCCAGAGTGAGACCCTGTCTCAGAAGAAAAAAAAAATGCCCAATTAAAGAAAACTCTTAGTGAGCTTTCGTAACCTGATAAAAGGTTTCTAGGTAAAAGGCTTATCTTCCACAAACATCTACTAGATGTTACAATCAAAGTCAAGGAGAAAAAATGCTGGTTACTGCAATTCTAGTACTGGGATAGAGGTTTCTGCCAACAGAAAAGTGGGCAAAGGATATACCTAGGCAATTAACAGAAGACATGAAATAAGCAATAAGATATGAAAAACTAAACAGCCTATTAATAAATAGGTAAATACTAATGATAGTGTCAAGTGGGAATATCACTCTGGAAAGTGTGGCAAATACTGCAGGTTGGCTTACCCAAAGGAATAAAAATAAAACTTACTGCAAATAGGAACCAAAAGAGAGCAGGGGTTGGCTACACTAATATCAGGTAACATAGACTTTAAACCAAAAAAGTGAGACAAAGAAGGACATTACATGTTAATAAAAGTTTCAATACATCAAGAAGATATAACAATTATAAACATTTACACACCTAAAAACAGACCATCAAAATATATGAAGCAAAAGTTGACAGGACTGAAGGGAGAAATAGAGAGCGACAGTGTCAGCCGGGACTTCAACGCCCCACTCTCAACAATGGATAGAACAACCAGATAGAAGACAAGTACGGAAACAGAGCACTTAAACAGCACAAGAAACCCACTGGATCTAACAGACGTGTACAGAACACCGTATCCAACAACAGCAGACAGCTGCTTAGGAACACAGTATGGTGGCTCCTCAAAAAATTAAAAATAGAATTACCACATGATGCAGCAATTCCACTGCTGTGTCTATACCCAAAAGAATTGAGAGCAGGGTCTCACAGAGCTATCTGAACACCATGTTGATAGCAGCATTGCTTACAATAGCTAAAACGTAGAACCAGCACAGGTGTCCATCAACAGATGAACAGAGAAGCAAAATGAGACGCACACACAATGGAATATTATTCAGCCTTAAAAATGCAGGAAATTCTGATACCTGCTACAACATAGTTGACCCTTGAGGACACTATGCTAAGTACAATAAGCCAGTCACAAAAAGACAAATAATTCCACTTACATGGGGTCCCTAGAACAGTCAAATCACAGAGACAGAAAGTAGAATGGGGACTGCCAGGGGATGGGGGAGGGGGGAATGGGGAGCTAGTGTTTGATGGGTACAGAGTTTCAGTTTTAAGATGAAAAGAGTTATGGAGACAGATGGTAGTGATGGTTGCACAATATTATGAATATATTTAATATCACTAAACTGTACACTTAAAAATAGTCAGGATGGGCCAGGGGCAGAGGCTCATGCCCATAATCCTAGCATTTTGGGAGGCCAAGGTGGGAGGATCACTTGAGCCCAGGAGTTCAAGACCAGCCTGAGTAGGAGTGAGACCCTCGTCTCTACAAAAAACTGGAAAAATTAGCCGGGGATGGTGGTGCGCACCTGTAGTCCCAGCTACCTGGGAGGCTGAGACAGGAGAATCACTTGAGCCCAAGAATTTGAGGTTGCTGTGAGCTACGATGATGCCACTGCACTCTAGCCTGGATGATAGAGTTGACCCTGTCTCAAAAAAAAAAAAAAAAAAAGTGGTTAAGATGGTAAATTTTATGTTACATGTAAGTTACCACAATATTTTAAAAATTGGAAAAAAAAATCAGCAAACATTCTACCAAACTGGATATACAGATGGCAAAAGAGAAAGTGAAATAAATACTTAACATCATTAGTATGAGGGAACTGAACATTAAAACCACAGTAGCAATACAGACCTATCAGAATATCACTACAGGCCTATTAGAGGGTTAAAATAGAAAATATCGATAGCACCAAATGCTGGAGAAACTGGATCATTAGTGTATTGCTGGTGAGAATATAAAATCATATAGTTATTCTAGAAAATAGTTTATTATTAGGTTGGTGCAAAAGTAATTGAGGTTTTAGCATTGTTGACATTTGCCATTTGATACCAGAATACATTCTTAAGTAAATGTGGTTATGTTATACATCATTTTAATGTGCATTTTTTTTGCTAATAACTTATTACTTGCTGTTTATTTTACATTCATTTAAGACTATGGAAATGATGACAAAAAGCAAATTCCAGTGACTGTCTCATTCGATTTCAAAATGGGTCGTAAAGCAGTGGAGACAACTCGCAACATCAACAATGCATCTGGCCGAGGAACTGTCAATGAATGCACAGTGCAGTGGTGGTTCACGAAGTTTTGCAAAGGAGACAAGAGCCTTGAAGATGAGGAGCGCAGTGGCCGGCCATCGGAAGCTGACAACTACCAATTGAGAGCCATAATCGAAGCTGATCCTCTTACAAGGATCAGCTTACACAAGGTTGCAGAAGAACTCAACATCAATCATCATTTGAAGCAAATTGGAAAGATAAAAAAGCTCAATAAGTGAGTGCCTCATGAACTGACCAAAAATCAAAAAAATCGTTGTTTTGAAGTGTCATATTCTCAGACGCAAAAACAGCGAAGCATTTCTCGATCGGATTGTGACGTGCGATGGAAAGTGGATTGCATACGACAACCACACTGACCTGCTCAGTGGTTGGACCGAGAAGAAGCTCCAAGGCACTTCCCAAAGCCAGACTTGCACCAAAAAAAGGTCCTGGTCACTGATTGGTGGTCTGCTGCCGGTCTGTTCCACGACAGCTTTCTGAATCCCGGGGAAACCATGACATCTGAGAAGGACGCTCAGCAAATGGATGAGATGCACCGAAAACTGCAACGCCTGCAGCCGGCACTGACCAACAGAAAGGGCCCAATTCTTCTCCATGACAACGCCCAACCGCACGTCGCACAACCAACGCTTCAAAAGTTGGATGAATTGGGCTACGAAGTTTTGCCTCATCCGCCACGTTCTCCTGACCTCTCGCCCACCGACTCCCACTTCTTTAAGTATCTCGTCAGCTTTTTGCAGAGAAAACGCTTCCACACCCAGCAGGATGCAGAAAATGCTTTCCAAGAGTTCGTCAAATCCCGAAGCACGGATTTTTACGCTACAGGAATAAACAAACTTATTTCTCATTGGCAAAAATGTGTTGATTGTAGTGGTTCCTATTTTGGTTAATGAAGACGTGTTTGAGCCTAGTTATAATGACTTAAAATTCACGGTCTGATTCCGCAATTACTTTTCCACCAACCTAATTGTTTCTCATAAAACTAACGATGTACTTAACATACAACAGCAATTGCCCTCTTGGGCATTTATTCCAGAGAATTGAAAGCTTATGTTCTCATAAAAACCTGTGTTTGTAACAGCTTTATTCACAGTAGCCAAAGACTGCAACCAATCTAAATGCCCATCAATGGGTGAATGATCCGACACCCATCCATGCCACACACAGGTCTCCGCGATACAAAGGAGCCACTATCGAGACATGCGACAATTTGGGTGCCCTTCCAGGGCATTATGCTGAGGGAAAAAAGCCACTCACAAAAGATTATGTACGGATGCTTCCATATATATAGCCTTCTTGAAATAAAATTACACAGATGGAAAAAAGTTTTTTAAATAAATAAATAAAATATAGTGTGAATAATGATAGGAACTATCATTTCTTCAGTTCTTTTAACATCCCAAGTACTGGGCTAAGTTCTTTACATAAATTATCATGTCATCTTCCCAGTAACCCTATGAGGTAGATATCATTATATCCGTTTACAGATGAGGAATATTAGCGGCCCCGGGTGATTAAGCCACCCAAGGTTCCACAGTTGAGAAAGGGGCAGGGCTCACACTTGTCTGGCTGCAAGGAGTCCCCTCAGCACTGTGCTTGACTGCTGGGTCTGAGGAAGCCTTCTTCATCTGGGTTCATCATTACATCTTCTAAAGTTTCTGTTTCCAGTAAGTGGAACAATTTATTTCCACCAATGTTGTTATGCCTTGTCTGTCTCTTTCCGACCGCAACAGAAAACGTCACCCTCCAAAAACTCAAGCGCCGTTAGTCCATTTTGTGCAGACGTAGGCAAACCTTCCGTCCAGGCGGGGGCGCAGTGACACATCCTGACACCTGTACCTCACCCACTGCGGGGCTCTGCCTTCAGGCCATGGCGGAGGACCTCAGAGACTCCAGAGAGAGCACAGCTTCTCCTGGTGCAACAAAACCCTGTGAAGGACATAATATTTAGGAAGATTATTTGAACGATACAATGTATATTCATTTCTCCAAAATATCCTTGGGGTTTATCCTTAGATGGACTTAAATAAACAGAAAGCTGTGCGTGTGCATGTGTGTGTGTGTGTGTCTATGTGCAAGCGTGTCACGTTTGGCTGGTCTACACCAACCCTTGAGAGGGCTGTGTGGGCAGCAAGCCCTTTTGTCTTTGGACATCCCTCTCCACCCTTGACTGGGCGCTGGTGGCCGGGAGCAAGCTTTCATTTCAGCACTGCCATTTGCAGATGTCTCTATCAAAGCAATCGCCACCCTCCACTGAGACTGTGGCCATCAGTCCCCTTGAGGCGGCTGCGCTCTCACCCGCCCTCCGCCCTCCAGAAGCCAGGAGGTTGGATGAAGGGACTTATGCAAACGGACAAGCACACAATGCGGAACTCAAGGCACACCTGCCTGGGGAGTAAGGAGGCCTGATCCAGAGTCCACACTTCCATCCCCCAGAATCACAAATCCTCCCTTCACGCAACAGGCTGGCCATGTGCAATGCTCTGGGCACAGATTTGGGCTGGGGAGGGGCTGGTGGGGAGAGGGCTGCCCCTGCCAGGCCAGTGGGTGTCTGCTCTCCTCTCTCAGCCCTGGGCCTGGCTCATCTCCCTGGATCTGACCGCGGTCACTGTCCTGTCCCTTTGCAGTCCCTAGGGGCCTGCAGCACAGCGGGGCCTGCTCCACCACAAGTCCCTCAGCCCAGGGGGAGGGCCCCAGAGAAAGAGACAAAGAAACAGGCTTGGAACATGAGGAGGCTAAACTACCCAAGGGCCCTCCTACTCCAGTGTATCAGCCGGAAGAGGGTGGAGCCACCACTCCCAGGCCCCTGGGAGGTCACTTTAAGGAGGGCTGTCTCATTCCTAGAGCCCCATAAGCAGGAAATGGAAACTTACGGAGCCAGACGAACTGCCAGGGTGCTACAAACTTGTCCGGGAGGCTGCAGCCCCAATCCGCTGATCAGGTACCACTCACATGCTGCCCCCTGGGCCCTGCTGCCCCCCTGGCCTGATGGCCCCTGCTGTGCCCCTCCTGACCTCCCCCAGCCCAGTCCGGACACTGGGCTCACTCACTGGCTCCCCTGCAGCACCCACCCCGTGGAGGCTCTTTGCCTGGTCTGTGGACGCCCCCACTGCTGCTTCTGCCCTGGCCCGCCCCTCCCCCGCCCTGCTCCCCGCTCAGCCTCACTGGGAGCCAAGGCCAGGTGGCCCTGCCCCCTGAGGGCGGCTCCCCCAGCCACTTCCCGCCATTCCTGAGCTCCCTCAGCAGCCAGAGCTGCACCAGAGGATCTCCCAAGCACTGGGGAATCCATTCTGTTCAACCCCTTGCTGGATGTGTGGACTAGTCACACCCTGTCAACACCAAGTCTTAGGACAGGGTGGGAGGAGGGAACAGCCTTTCCAAGGACACCTGGGCTGAGAGCACAGCAGTGGTGCAGGTGGCCCCACACCTGCGCAGCCCTCCGTGACCGCGCTTCACCTTTGGGAACGGTGCCGCTAAAATGGAATGTGACAAAAAGCGTAATGAACAGGAGAAATGCTCACATTTTAAACTTTGATACAAGGAGAGCAGGTGCACAAGCGCACACTCCCGCAGGCCGCGTGATGCAGCAGCTGGACTCGGCCTGGCCTGGCCAGGGGACCCAGCCCCGTCACGTGCCAGCTCTGTGACCTGGGCAGGTGACCACAGCCCTCTGGCATCTCATCTGTAAAATGGGGATGGTCCCCAGGCTTCAGGCAGCATTGCAGGAGCTCAGCTCCGCGCAGTAGGTAGAACAGTAGCCGGGTCTGGGCCTGTGGGAGCCACGCAGAGTTACACACATAAGAGTAGATAGAAAAAATTAGCCGGGCATGGTGGCGTGTGCCTGTAGTCCAGTGACTCGGGAGGCTGAGGCAGGAGGATTGCTTGAGCCCAGGAGTTTGAGGTTGCTGTGAGCTATGATGACACCACTGCACTGTAGCCTGGGCAACAGAGTGAGACTCTGTCTCAAAAAAAAAAAAAATAAAAGAGAGAGAAAGAGAGAGACCAAATAAGTAGAATATTTGACCCTGGGTGATAGAGGTAATTCGAAAAATAAGCAGTAGTTTGGGGGAGACAGGAGGGAAAACTCCTAATTAGTATCTGCATAAAGATCTTTTTAAAGTAAAGATTCAAATAAAGAAACACACGATGGTAACGTGCACATGTGGAAAGTCAGGAATGGACTGAGCTGACGTGGTCGAAGCTGCTGTTTGGGGTGGAGAGCTTTTCCCTCCTTTGCTTACGTGGTCGTGAGGGGAAACTTGCTCTTTCCATCAAAACGTCACTGAAAGATCAACTGACTTAATTGGCAGGCTAATAAAAGAAGGGTTTTTTTCACCACGTGCATGGGGGGAATCCCAGAGTGATCACTCAACACCCCAGTGGAGTCTTCCACATGCCGCTTAGGCAGGAGGGAATGAGAGTACAGGTCGCTCTGTGTCAGGGCAGTACCGGGACCCTGGCAGGATAAATAGATGGGGAAGGATCGATTTGTACATTAACCTGAGAGACAGGCTATTATGTTTCAGGTGATCTGGGCAAGTGTGGCTGCATTCTCCATGTTTCCTACAATGTACTGACATAAGGGGAGAGGAAGCGAAGTCCATTGTTTGTTTGTTTGCTTGTTTGTTTTGGTTTATGCAGATAGAGGGCAAGCCTCTTCCAAGAGCCTGGTAATCCCTAAGAGCCTTTAATTCAAAATATTCTTTATACCCAGGAGTCATACTTTGGGATAAAATTTCCTGAGCTCCTTCAATTATTTCTAATGATTTTGGGGAGGGGTGGGCAGAAATGCGGGGAGCGTGGGGGGTGTCCCACTGGAAGGACCAGAGCTGGGAGAGGTAACTCCTACCTGCTGCCCTTGCCAGCACCCCTCCTCCTCTCCCCCCTGGCTTCCTGCCTGGGAAGGCTGCAGAGGCTCAGGGCTGCGCAGGGCTGGGGCAGGGCCAGTGTCGGGGGGCGGGAGGCGGGTACAGGGAGCTGAGTTCAATGGCCCTGAGACTGCAGGGAATCCAGGGACACTCTATTTTATGTTGCTGTCTTGTGCCTTCAGAGACCCGATGATGAGAATGTACCCCAAAACATTCAACTACCACTTTGAAAATGAACCCGTCCTCTCTTACCGGAACGACACCTGGCTGTGCTTCGAGGTGGAAACTAAGAACGCACCTGCTTCCTTCCGCTGCGGGGTCTTCCGAAACCAGGTATCGTCCACACTCCAGCCACACCCCGGGCAGGAGCTAAGCCAGTTGAGAACGCACAACACACAGTAACAAGGAAAACGCCACACAGCCGCTCTCAAGTGTATGTTTCCTTCCCACATTTAAGTCCTTGGCCGGGACGTTCCTGCTGGACTGCCCTGGACTGGTGGTCCTGGGCCATGACTGCCCACTACGGCCTGCGTAGGGCCACCCAGACTCTACCAGCGCGTGTTTCCCGAAGTCGTGTGACTGGGCTTTGCGTCCAGCAGGCTGCAGGGACAGGGCACTGTGGAGAGTTGGGTTTGGCCTGGTCCCTGCTGGGCTGGCTGGGCCCCTCCCAGTGCCCTGATCATGTCATCGCACCACGGTGACCCTACACGCCTCACTCTGCAATGCCCCAGCCACCCCTGCCCTCCTCACCCAGGCAGGAGACCCCCAGGGGTGTGGTGGGGGCTGTGGGGGGCAGGCCGGCCCTACAGCAGTGTCATCCCGTGGGCACACAGGGGCAGAAATGCAGTTACATTTGTCTAGTCCCCATACCGAGAAGGCGGTAGAGACCAGGAACGTAACTGCAATATCTTGCCTAGTGCGACGTCTCGACACTGTTTCAACCTGCGGTGCCTACGAGCTCCTCACGAGACAGTTAGCGCCCCCTCCTTCTCCCGTGTATTTCACTGGTGCCCACGTCTCACGTCAAGTGCTCAGCGGCCACCTGTGGCCCTCGTCCCCAGGGGTGGGTCCAGCCCCGCAGCCGTCCCCAGCAGACAGCAGGCAGGAACAAGCCCCAGCCCAGAGGGCCAGGCAGGGGCTCAGGGTGGCTGCTGGAGGGACGCCTGGACACGCTGCTGGAGCCAGTGCAGGAGCCAGGAGTGGGGCCAGGGAAGACTCGAGTGTGACAGAGAAGAGGGGCAGGGATAGAGGGGGAAGCTCCAGGAACCAAATGTCCTGGGGCTCCTGGCCAGGGCCCTGCTGCCACTGCCCCTGCCCTGCATTGCCTGCCCCTCCACCCACAGCACCCCCTTCTCTCCAGGTCCTTCTCAATTCTGTTTGCCACACAGAAGAGCGCTTCCTGTCTTGGTTCCATGGCATGCTGTCCTCTGACCAGGACTACCACGTCACCTGGTACGCATCCTGGAGTCCCTGTGCCGACTGTGCGGGTCTCGTGGCAGACTTTCTGGCCACGCACACGAACGTGAGCCTGACCATATTTGTTGCCCGCCTCTACTACGGCTGGGACCCAGAACACCGGCTTGGGCTTCGCAGGATGAATAAGGAAGGGGCCGAGGTGCTCATCATGAATTATAAAGGTGAGAAGTGGGGGTCAGGGGTGCAGCTGCTGGTGGGACTCCTTGGCAAACTCATGGGTCTGGATGGCAGCAGAGGTGACGGTTGCATAGGAGGCTGGCCAGGCCTGAGCCAGCCAGACCCCCACTGGCACCCAGGGGACCTGGCCCTGGGAGGGGATGGTCTGAATGGGCAGGGGAGAGAGGCCTGCTGGGCTCTGACTGCTTTCCCCCTCTTTGATCTCAGAATTTCAATACTGTTGGGACAACTTCGTGTATAACTACGGAAGGCCTTGGCTCCTGTGTTGGGGCAGACTGGATGAAAATTATCAGTTCCTGGTCACCAAACTGGAGGAGATCCTCAGGTGAGAGGCTTCCCCCAGACAAGCCGCCCGTCTCCCTGGCCACTGCGCTTCCCCTCGGGCCTTCCCTCCGTCCCTGCCCAAACACACTGCAGCCTCCTGGCCTCCCCCTGCCCTCGGGCCTTCCCTCCGTCCCTGCCCAGACACACTGCAGCCTCCTGGCCTCTCCCTGCCCTCGGGCCTTCCCTCCGTCCCTGCCCAGACACACTGCAGCCTCCTGGCCTCCCCCTGCCCTCGGGCCTTCCCTCCGTCCCTGCCCAGACACACTGCAGCCTCCTGGCCTCCTCCTGCCCTCGGGCCGCCCGCGGTGCTGCCCCCACCCCAAGGCCTCCTCCCTGCTCTCCTGGGGCCTTCCTGTCACTGGCTGTTTCTGCCTCTGGACCGACCTCCATCCCCCAGCCCGGGAGCCCCTGACCTGGCTCCTTCCAACAGGCCACAGTCACTGAGCTCGTCCTTAGCTGCACGTGAATGGGTGGGAGTGTGCATGCGGGTGAAACTGAGAAGCTTCGAGAAGCTTCCTTCAGGGAAGACGCGGTTTATCAGACAATGAGCATGCTCCATGAACACGACCTTTTCAGGCTATGGCTCCAGAGGAGATGCCACACGCCAGGTGCTCACTCGCCAGCCATTGCTTTTCTCACAGTTCTGGAGGCCGGAAGTCCTCGATCATGGGGTCAGCAGGGTCTTGTCCTCGGAGGCCTCTCTCCTCCTGCCTCCAAGACGGTCACTTTGGACTGTGTTCCAAAGGTCTTTCCTCTGTGTCCCTGCACCTCTGGAGTCTCTCGGTGCCTCAGGATGTCCCCTTCTTACAACACCCCAGTGCCAGGGGCCTAGGGCCCACGCTGCAGCCTGCGTTTCACTGATTCAGCCCCTTAGTGGACCTGTCTCCAAATACGCCACACTCTCGAGTGCTGGGGCTTAGGGCTCCAACAGCCCAACGTGGGGTGGGGCACAGCTCAGCCCATGACAGTGACCGAGGGCCTCTGTGGTGGAGCCTGGCTGGGGAGCACAGGGGCCTCTGCTCCCCGTGTCCTTCTCCCAGGTGGCTCCTGACCTGGCCCTCACAGCCCCCCAACCGGACCTTGCGCCCCCTCAGCACCCCATCGCCCCAGCCCTCCCCTCCCTGTCCTGCTCTCAAACCCCCGAGGTGGGGCTGGGTGAGGGCGAGCCCAGGGCTGGGGTGGAGAATGCGCAGAAAGAGACACTCAGTGGGTCGGTTCGCATTTCAATAAGACTTGGGATAAATGTAGCTTTGGGGGACACGGGGGGGGGGGGGGGGGGGGGGGGGTTTGTGCCTGGAGAGCCTCAGAGCCTTTGCAGAAAGCAGAGGAGGAAGGAGGAGGGCAGCCTGGGGGCAGAGAGGCCAGGGAAGGGCAGCTCCGGCCCTCAAGGGGAGTCTGGGAGTGAGCACCTGGGTCGAGGACCACGGGAGCAAACCCCAGCTGAGGGAGCTGTGAGCGGCTGTGGGCAGGGTCCCAACACGGTGGCCTGGGACACCCACCGCTCCTGTTCTGTGGCATGGGGACAAGAGGAAGCAGGGGCTCAGCCCGACAGGTGCAGCTCCAGGCAGGCAGATGCAGACACAGAAACGCCATTGGAGGTGAGGGTGGGATGCAGGCACGGCACCCTTGGGGGCTCCTGGGGCCCCCATCCCCTGCTCCTCCTGCCTCTCTTCTTGGCCCTCTGAGTGTGAAGGCCTGAGAGGCGGCACACACCTGGCCCCTCACTCTCCCTCTGTCCCCCGGGCTGCTGGGTGGCTGGTGTCCCTGGGTACAGTTCCTAGGGCCGGATCCAGGGGCTCCCCTGGCTGCTTCAGCCTGTCCAGGGCGATGCTCTCTCTGTTCCGATGTCCCCTGAGGGGCAGGCCCAGAGAGGCCCAGATCTGTGTACACACTCCTTGGCTGTCTGGGCCTAAGTGGCCAGGCCAGACTGTGTCCTCCTCCTGCAGAAAAGAATGGGGCAGAGGCCCGCCTTACAGTCTGGTGGGGTCTCTGCTCCCAGGAACTCCCTGGTCCGGAGCAGCAGGAATGCTCCACGTGGGACAGGCCACCAAAGGCTCCTCCTTCCTCTCCATCCTTCCTGCTTCTCAGGCCGGGGCGTCTCAGCTCTCCCACTGACATGCCCCAGCATGTAGATCTGGGGTCAGTCAGCGAGCAGAGCAGGGTCTCTCCTGGGAGGAGCCCGCTCATTCTAGACTCTTCCATGAGGTGTGTTCCCAGGACATCAGGACAGATGGGGTAGAGGAGACACCATTCCCATGAACCCTGTAAACTCCTGCCCGAGCTCCTCCTCCCCCAGGGCCTTGCAGGGTCTGGGGACAGCATAGGGGTACAGGGTGGGACAAGCTGGCAAGGTGCATTTGGGAATCCTTGTGTGACATCCAGACTCTGCAGTTACTGGTCACTTTTTTACGCCCTCCCTGCTTAGGATTCAACCTTCATAGATGCTCTTTGTTTAGTTTTATTTGAGGGATGCTGGTTAACATGTGTGAACAGAAGGAGATGACTCTAGAACACAAACTGGAAGTTCAGGTCCTTTATCCCTGATCTGGGAGGCCCTTTGAGGGCAGCAATCCCTGTCCTCTGGTGCCCCTGTCCCCCTCCTTTCCAGGGAGCATGAGGGACCCTGCAGCAGGTAGTTGTGGGGAGGGAGGTCAGCAGGCAGCCTGCCAGGACTGCAGCTCTGCCATTTCTTTGCTGTGTGACCTGGAGGGAATATCTTAGCCTCTCTGTGCCTGGAACCTCCCCTGAAATGTTGAGGTCATGAGCCTCCCCTCCCAATGCCATTGGGGGCCTGGAGGAGAGAATGGGGTACAGGAGCTGCTCCACACACCTCTGGCCCTGACATTGCAGCAGGCCCAGAGTCCTGCCAGGGGACTGATGTCAACTACGTGCCAGCAGGGGTGGAGGGGAGCGGGCTCCAGCCTGCCCTGTCCCCCAGGGGAGTGGTGCCTCCCTCCCATCTCACCCCTGCTCTGGATCCCCCTCCCAGTCTCTGTTTGCAATTTCTTTCCTTCTGCCTTTGCAATTCCCTTGCTGTGCTGCTGCCCTGCAGGGGTGGGGGTTGCCGTACAGGGGCTTTGTCTCTATCAGAGGAATTTCTGTCAAGCTGGAGGGTCCCAAGGAAAAAGACAAGGTAGGTCAGAGGCTCAGGAGGCTGAACCACTGAGGGCACTTCCATCAGGTGCCAAAGCAGGGTGTTGGGAGGCCTCCTAGGAAAGGGCCCTGTAGGCAGGAAATAAAGCACAAGCCCCAAAGAGCAGGACAAGGATAGTCCTGCCCAGAGGCTGCAGCCTGAATCCACAGAGAGAGACTGCAGCAGCTCTGCCTGCCCCCACCCGCAGACCCTGCTGCCCCTCCTGACCTCCCCCAGTCCAGTCCGGACACTGGGCTCACTCACTGGCTCCCCTGCAGCACCCACCCCATGGAGGCTCTTTGCCTGGTCTGTGGACACCCCCACTGCTGCTTCTGCCCTGGCCCGCCCCTCCCCCGCCCTGCTCCCCACTCAGCCTCACTGGGAGCCAAGGCCAGGTGGCCCTGCCCCCTGGGGGCGGCTCCCCCAGCCACTTCCCACCATTCCTGAGCTCCCTCAGCAGCCAGAGCTGCACCAGAGGATCTCCCAAGCACTGGGGAATCCATTCTGTTCAACCCCTTGCTGGATGTGTGGACTAGTCACACCCTGTCAACACCAAGTCTTAGGACAGGGTGGGAGGAGGGAACAGCCTTTCCAAGGACACCTGGGCTGAGAGCACAGCAGTGGTGCAGGTGGCCCCACACCTGCGCAGCCCTCCGTGACCGCGCTTCACCTTTGGGAACGGTGCCGCTAAAATGGAATGTGACAAAAAGCGTAATGAACAGGAGAAATGCTCACATTTTAAACTTTGGAACAAGGAGAGCAGGTGCACAAGCGCACACTCCCGCAGGCCGCGTGATGCAGCAGCTGGACTTGGCCTGGCCTGGCCAGGGGACCCAGCCCCGTCACGCGCCAGCTCTGTGACCTGGGCAGGTGACCACAGCCCTCTGGCATCTCATCTGTAAAATGGGGACGGCCCCCAGGCTTCAGGCAGCATTGCAGGAGCTCAGCTCCACGCAGCAGGTAGAACAGTAGCCGGGTCTGGGCCGTGGGAGCCTCAGAGTCACACACACAGCAGTAACAGGCACAGGTGAAAAGTCAGCAATGAGCTGAGCTGAAATGGTGAAAGCTACTATTTTGGTGTGGAGGGTTTTTTCCTCCTTTGCTTATTTCTAATGATTTGGGGGAGGGGTGGGCAGAAATGCGGGGAGCCTGGGGGGTGTCTGACTGGAAGGACCAGAGCTGGGAGAGGTCACCCCCCACCTGCTGCCCTTGCCAGCACCCCTCTTCCTCTTCCTCTTCCTCCCGGCTTCTTGCCTGGGAAGGCTGCAGAGGCTCAGGGCTGGGGCAGGGCCAGTGCCCGGGGGCTGCCTGAGGCTGAGTTCAATGGCTGAGACTGCAGGGACTCCAGGGACACTCTATGTTTCTCCCTTGTGCCTTCAGAAGCCCTTTGGAGAGGATAGATCAAAGAAAATTCAACATCCACTTTCAAAACGTACAATGGGCTTATGGTCGAAAAAGCACCTGGCTGTGCTTCGAGGTGGAAACAAACAAGGACAGCAACTCACCTGTCCCCTTGTGCAGCGGGGTCTTCCGAAACCAGGTATCGTCCACACTCCAGCCACACCCCGGGCAGGAGCTAAGCCAGTTGAGAACGCACAACACACAGTAACAAGGAAAACGCCACACAGCCGCTCTCAAGTGTATGTTTCCTTCCCACATTTAAGTCCTTGGCCGGGACGTTCCTGCTGGACTGCCCTGGACTGGTGGTCCTGGGCCGTGACTGCCCACTACGGCCTGCGTAGGGCCACCCAGACTCTACCAGCGCGTGTTTCCCGAAGTCGTGTGACTGGGCTTTGCGTCCAGCAGGCTGCAGGGACAGGGCACTGTGGAGAGTTGGGTTTGGCCTGGTCCCTGCTGGGCTGGCTGGGCCCCTCCCAGTGCCCTGATCGTGTCATCGCACCACGGTGACCCTACACGCCTCACTCTGCAATGCCCCAGCCACCCCTGCCCTCCTCACCCAGGCAGGAGACCCCCAGGGCTGTGGTGGGGGCTGTGGGGGGCAGGCCGGCCCTACAGCAGTGTCATCCCGTGGGCACACAGGGGCAGAAATGCAGTTACATTTGTCTAGTCCCCATACCGAGAAGGCGGTAGAGACCAGGAACGTAACTGCAATATCTTGCCTAGTGCGACGTCTCAGACACTGTTTCAACCTGCGGTGCCTACGAGCTCCTCACGAGACAGTTAGCGCCCCCTCCTTCTCCCGTGTATTTCACTGGTGCTCACGTCTCACGTCAAGTGCTCAGCGGCCACCTGTGGCCCTCGTCCCCAGGGGTGGGTCCAGCCCCGCAGCCGTCCCCAGCAGACAGCAGGCAGGAACAAGCCCCAGCCCAGAGGGCCAGGCAGGGGCTCAGGGTGGCTGCTGGAGGGACGCCTGGACACGCTGCTGGAGCCAGTGCAGGAGCCAGGAGTGGGGCCAGGGAAGACTCGAGTGTGACAGAGAAGAGGGGCAGGGATAGAGGGGGAAGCTCCAGGAACCAAATGTCCTGGGGCTCCTGGCCAGGGCCCTGCTGCCACTGCCCCTGCCCTGCATTGCCTGCCCCTCCACCCACAGCACCCCCTTCTCTCTTCCTCCTCTCCCAGGGCGATTCTAAGACTGCTTGCCATGCAGAGGACTGCTTCCTGACTTGGTTCCACGACATGCTGTCCTCTGACCAGGACTACCGGGTCACCTGGTACGCGTCCTGGAGTCCCTGCTCCGAGTGCGCGGGTCTCGTGGCTGACTTTCTGGCCACGCACACGAACGTGAGCCTGACCATATTTGCTGCCCGCCTCTACTATGGCCAGGACCCAGATTACCAGCAGGGGCTTCGCAGGTTGAATAAGGAAGGGGTCAAGGTGCGCATCATGAATTATAAAGGTGAGAAGTGGGGGTCAGGGGCGCGGTTGCTGGTGGGACTCCTTGGCAAACTTGTGGGTCTGGATGGCAGCAGAGGTGACGGTCGCATAGGAGCCTGGCCAGGCCTGAGCCAGCCAGACCCCCACTGGCACCCAGGAGACTTGGCCCTGGGAGGGGACTGTCTTCACGGGCAGGGGAGAGAGGCCTGCCGGGCCCTGACTGCTTTCTCCCTCTTTGATCTCAGAATTTAAACACTGCTGGAAAAAGTTTGTGCACAACCAAGGAAAGCCGTTCCAGCCTTGGGATGGATTGAATGAAAATCATCAATTACTGGACACCCAGCTGCAGGAGATCCTCAGGTGAGAGGCTGCCTGGAGCCAAATCCCCTGTCTCCCTGGCCCCTGCCCTTCCCCTCCGGCCTTCCCTTGGTCCCTGCCCAGACTCACTGCAGCACTCTGGCTGCCCTCGGTGCTGCCCCCACCCCAAGGCTTCCTCCCTGCCCTCCTGGGGCCTTCCTGTCACTGGCTGTTTCTGCCTCTGGACCCATCTACCTTCCCCCCAGCCCGGGAGCCCCTGACCTGGCTCCTTCCAACAGGCCACACTCACCCAGATGGTCATTAACTGCACGTAAATGGGTGGGAGTGTACATGAGGGTGAAACTCACAAGCTCTGAGAAACATCCTTTGTACAAGTTGATGCTGAGAATTGGGTCATCCTTGTCATACCCAACTGCAACAGTGGAGAAGCCAGCAGGAAGAAGCTCTGGGTACAGAAGTTTGCTCCAGAAATGTGACTGTCTGCACGCCTGACTGCTGAAGCTGCTTGTCGGACCCTGAAGCCAGTTTCTCTCCAGCTTCTGAGAGGAACAGCTGCCGCCCTGGGACTCACTCGGCCACCACCGTGCTCAGCAGCGGCCCTCGCCAGCTCCTCGCACCCTGACTAGTGCCAGCGAACCTTCGCCAAGAGCAAGACCTAACACTTCCCCTTTTTAGAGAATGCCCAACCTTGTCTTTTTCCCGAGCGTACCCCCTCAATTGTCATTCTTCTCTTCCCAAATAAACATTAAATGCAGAGATTCTCTGCGTCTTCATTTTGACCTCCCCACGGTGTCAGATGCTGAGTCCAAAGCTGGTTCCCCTCGGAGAGAATCTCAAGCCCCCAGGACTGTGGCATGAGGTTCCCACGCTGGCTGCCCCTTCCCGCTCCTGAGTGTTCCTTGGACAGATTTCCCAAACTTGTCCTGTGTTCTGTTCTATTTGGGACGGGACTGGAGGAGTCTTTCCCCTCCTGTTTGGGAGCTCCTCTGTTGCAGAGGGCTGTTTTCCTCCTGTCGCAGCAGCTGGGAGGTTGGGCATGAGGTTGGATGAGGGGAGGATGGTTCCCCTCTTTGGAGAAGGCTATCGTATTCCGGGTGAGGGTGGGCTTCCTTTATCAGTGCGTGTGTTTGTTTGGCCTTTGCATATTCAGCACTTGCTTCCAGTTGGCCTTGGTGTTTTCCACAGTAAACTAAATCACCAAATCACCTAGACAAATTTAGTTACAAATGAGCTTGCAAAGTTCAAAGGCATGCCAAGATAGTTTCTGGAACTCCAGCCTGTACCATGTTCAAACACACGGATCCATCATTCAATCTGTTGGTCTTTTTTTTTTTTTTTTTGAGACAGTCTTACTCTGTTGCCCGGGCTAGACTGCCGTGGCATCAGCCTAGCTCACAGCAACCTCAAACTCCTGGGCTCAAGCGATCCTCCTGCCTCAGCCTCCCGAGTAGCTGGGACTACAGGCATGCGCCACCATGCCCAGCTAATTTTTTCTATATATTTTTAGTTGTCCAGCTAATTTCCTTCTATTTATGGTAGAGACAGGGTCTGGCTCTTGCTCAGGCTGGTCTCGAACTCCTGAGCTCAAACAGTCCACCCGCCTCAGCCTCCCAGATTGCTAGGATGAGAGGCGTGAGCCACCACACCCTGTCCAATCTGTTGTTCTTGAAACTAAACTCAAAGACCATGGCTATGATGTCATATACTCCAAATAATCTGCACATGATCTCATTGATATCTTGAGGCTAACAAAAGTGAAACGAAAGCTTTCACTCATTCCCACAGTTTGGGAGGCCAACAGCAGAGTGTGATCCCTTGAAGGCAGAAGTTGGATTCCAGCCTGGGTAACATAGAAAGATCCCATCTCTACAAAAGATGTTTAAACTACCCAGGCGTGGTTGCAGTCCCGGCTACTCTACTCAGGAGGCTGAGGCAGGAGGATCGCCTGAGCCCAGGAGTTTGAGGCTGCAGTGAGTTTTGATTGTGCCAGGGCACTCCAGCCTGGGTGACAGAGCGAGACAAACAAACAAACAAAGATAAAACATTCAGGATTCAAAGATTGCCCTCGTACAAAATACGGTGGCAAAGCTAGCTGCTGAAAGGTTTACCTCTCTGGAGCTTTATGCTCCCCGTCTTCAATTCCTCCTGTTTCTTTACCTTGTCTAAACAGCTATTCTGTCATGCTATTACAGTAAAAAACTTAAAAACCAGCAGATACAAAAAAATCACATTGAACTTCATGCTGTTTCTTAAAAACAAAAGGCGAAATTCCCACGGAAAGATACCCTCTCTACACTGAGGAATGGCAACATTCTTAGCTTCAAGGACAAAGAATTGAGTCTAAGAAAATGCTGCACAGAACTTGCTAGATTCTTCTCTTTTGGTCCTCCTCACCCAGTTTAATCACATTTTCACAGTTAACTATTCTTTTTCCAATCCGGTATATTGGTAACTGCTTCAAAGTGCTTTACCCAAAATGTGGTTCACAGCCTTTATAAGATTGCCTACTTAAAAAAAATAAATTCTTAAAGTTTTGTCAGAAAGATATGTTGGATACAAGTTTTTTATAAATTGGTAGTTTGTAAGTTTTACTCTCTCATGACTAAAATTTTAAAATAAAAGCTATAAGATCTTTATGTGTATGTATAAGTTTCTCGATGTGTTTATGTGTATGTACATGTACTATGTATTCTGTTGTGTCTACATATAATAATAAAATGTGGTGTAGTCAGCCAGAAATCCCTTAAAAAATGTTATTGCAGGCCAGGCACGATGGCTCACGTCTGTAATCCCAGCACTCTGGGAGGCCAAGGCAGGAGGATCCCTTCAAGTCAGGAGTTCGAGACCAGCCTGAGGAAGAGCGAGACCACCGTCTCTACTAAAAGAAAAAATAGAAAAAATTAGGCAGGTGTGGTGACGTGCATCTGTAGTCCCAGCTACTGGGGAGGCTGAGGCAGGAGGATCGCTTGAGCCCAGGAGTTTGAGTTTGCTGTGAGCTGGGCTGATGCCACAGCACTGTAGCCCAGGCAACAGAGGGGGACTCTGTCTAAAAAAAAAAAAATTGTCAACATGCATTTCTGCCTCGATTTACTGAGATAGTTTATATTTAATTTTACCAGATGGTTTAAGGTCAAATGCTATAAACTCTGCTTAAAACAGAATGATCTTTGTTTTGCAACTCTTTAACAAGATTAATATTATTGATTTAATGCAAGCAGCTGTTTTCTGAGTTGTTAGTAAGGTACCTATGTTTTTAACTTTAAGGTTGGTATCTAGGGAAACATTTGATATTAACAGGCTATGAAATTAGTTAATTAAAAACACTTGAATTAATGACTAGCTCTGTCTAAAATCTTCATTTTCATAAGCAACCTAGGTGTAACTGTGAAAATAAAAAAAGAATGAGGTAATTATAAATAAAATAAACAGTTACTGAAAGATGGCCTTACTAACAACCTAACAGAGGAAAATAAACTATCCAACAGAAAGGAAGAGGAATAAACTCCCAACACACAATTGCCCCTTTGGAGAAAAACTCACAGCACAACTGCGCTTTGTTTTGTTTCATTAAACACCTGGCTTGTCTTTCAGCCTCACCTGCTGTCTCTAAGAGTTCGCTTCACAGCCTGGGACGGCAGGGTGCGAGCTCTGTGCCTCAGTTCCCGCCAGGGCCACTTTCAGGGACCCTGACAAGCCGGCCTCACAGAGAAGGAAAAAAAAAAAGAAAGAAAGAAAGCAGAAATAGCCTCTTCAGCCAGCTCCAGTTATTAGTTTACAACATTAACTGTTTCCTTACCCTTTTTCCCTCTAAAAACTCCCAGCCACTTGGCCTCAGAGCAGGCCGCCCCACTTCTCTTTCTTTCCAATGGCGCCTCACCTCTCTCTCTTTTTCCTTCTCTCTCTCTCTAAAATATACTTTTTATTTCTTAAGATCCAAATCTTTGTGTGAGCAATCTTTCTCATCCCACCTACGAATTCATGCCCTAACATATACAAAGGAACATTTCACGTAATCTTAAAATTATGTTAAATCAAATAATAGATACTCATGGAATATCTAGGTCATAGTCAAACAAGATTTTTAAAAACCTGAAACAAATTGCTAAATAAATATAAGCTCATTCTTGGCTTCTTAAATGTTGTAAAAAGACCACATATACTTAGATCTATTAATCAAAATATAAATTTTAAAAATTTTTGTATAAAAAGAATCTTGCGTGATAAAGTTGTATCCTAAGACAAAATAATTGTTGGTTCCAAAATTTAGAAAAAAATTTTATAGGACTAAGACTTGAGGCTTGGGAAAATGATTATAGGTCTAAACAAGTCAAAAAAGATTGATAGGCCAGGCGAGGTGGCTCACGCCTATCATCCTAGCACTCTCAATAGCTTGAGGCCCGGAGTTCGAGATCAGCCTGAGCAAGAGCAAGACTCCATATCTACAAAAAACAGAAAAATGAGTCAGGTGTGCTGGTGCCCACCTGTAGTCCCAGCTACTCGGGAGGCTGAGGCAGGAGGATCTCTCCAGCCCAGGAGTTTGAGGTTGCTGTGAGCTATGATGACACCACTGCACTCTGGCCAGGGAGACAGTACAAGGCTCTGTCTCAAACAGAAAAAAAAAATTACAAAAGACGGGCTTAATGAAGAAAGTTTTATTTGTGATCCTGTTGGATAAGATTTTTTTTTAAACTGTGTTTTTCTAAAAATTAAATATTGTGTCAGGGTTACACTGACACAGGATTAGAGTCTGGTTCCTTATATTTAAAACAACATGGTTTTCTTGAATTATTGATCTCTTCTTAACAAAACTGCAAGTGGTTTCGATTTTTAATTTAATTTGATTTTTAGTTTTAATTTAATTTGATTTTTAATTTTAATTCCAATTTGGAATTAAAAATCAAATCTCTTTCTTTAACTGTCATCTTATTCCTGAGATCTATATAATTTCATTAGGTTCAGGTTAAAAATGTCCTCCTCATTTAAAATGATAATTTCATTTTTGGAGGTAGAGTTTTGCTTTTGAAATTTCTTAAATTCATATCTCAGAAGTTCAGCTTGTGCTGTATCTCGCTACCCAGGATTGCGTATCATTGCCGCCAGGTTTTCTCCCTGTGAGGCCTGGGATGATAACGCTCTCCCTCACCTTACTCATCACCTCCTAGAACTTTTTTTCTCAGGTTCTAACTCTGCCAGACATTAAAATGTCTATCTTAAGGGCCTAAAAAAATAGCAATGTTTTTCTTTAGTACAACTTGACTCTGTACTCTTGCCTTTTTTTGGTATGTGTGAACTGTTCCATGTAACCAGGGAATGTCCTACGACTATACTAAAAGCCATGTATTTCCCTGCTTAAGGTGCTAGTTTTCTGGTTTGCATTCCTACACAATCTAGTGTTCACTTATAACCCTGGACACATTCTTCCTGTGTCTAATTACAGTACCCTTTTGATCAGGTCTGACTTCCAGGTTATCTAAATGAGCATCCCATAAGGAGAAACAATCCCACCGCAGAGGTTTTTCTTTAGGTTTTTGGTAGCTGAACTAAGTCAAAGATCGTCTTACTAATAAGCTATTGAACAGAGAAAAATAAACTCTCAAACAAAAAGTAAGGGAAATAAACTCACAGCACATAATTGCACCATTGAAGAAGAAACTCACAACACAACTACCACCTTTGTTTTGTTTTAATTAAAACACCTGTGGCCTCATTCGTTATCTCTAAGAGTTTCGTTTTCATAGCCTTGAGGAGCCCTAAGCAGACAGTAGGGGTCCGAACTCTCCACTCTAGCTCTCTGCCTCAACTCTCGCCAGACAGATTTTAAAGACTCAGATAAGTCGGAAAGGACATCTGCAACAGCTTCACCACTGTTTCTGTTATCAACCTGCTAAAGCAGAGAAAAGAAAATCCATTTTTACATTTTAAAACCACCAGTCACTTTTCCTCAATTGCCTGGCATTTTCACTCCTTCCTCTGTGAGCCGTGGCCACTCCTCCCTTCTCTCTCTCTCTCTCTCTTTCTTTCTTTCTACAGAAATAAACTTTTACTTCTGTATATCCTAATCGCTGTGTGAGAAATCTTTCTCCAACCCATGCCATGCACTCCTTATGAGTCCGCATCCTAACACTAAGAAACAGATTTTATGTTTTATCGAGAAAATTTTGTGTTGCTTTTATTAGGTTTTTGACTACCTTAAAAACTGAGCTTTAAAAGGGTTAAGATTTTTACATCCATCTTGTATTGTTTTTGAAGTTTTTTGATTATCACTCTGGTTAAATAAATGACTGTTATTTCTCCGTGACCTATGATTCTGTTTTGACCAAGTGTTTTGAGCCTCTTAGCACATGAAAAACATACCCCAAATCAAATTCTAATTTAAATCTTTTTAACTTGAAATTAACTTTGGGATTCTCCAGTTGGGCCTAAAGGCATCAAAAGATTTATCTACCATCTTACAGAGCTATTAATATTAAATGATTAGGCATATTTGGTAAATTGCATAAAAACATTGTCAAATCATAAATAATACCAGATCTTTTTTTTTGGAAATTTTTTTTTTTTTTTTTTTTTGAAACAGAGTCTCACTCTGTTGCCTGGGCTAGAGTAGTGCCGTGGCGTCAGCCTAGCTCACAGAAACCTCAAACTCCTGGGCTCAAGGGATCCTCCTGCCTCAGCCTCCCTAGTAGCTGGGACTACAGGCATGTGCCACCATGCCTGGCTAATTTTTTTCTATATATATTTTTAACTGTCCATATAATTTCTTTCTATTTTTAGTAGAGACAAGGTCTTGCTCTTGCTCAGGCTGGTCTCGAACTCCTGACCTCGAGCGATCCTCCCGCCTCAGCCTCCCAGAGTGCTAGGATTACAGGCATGAGCCACTGCGCCTGGCCGCAATACCAGATCTTTTAGTTACAAAAGAAAATAAAAATTATCAGGACCACCCAAACTCATGCCAAAGGAAAAGTTATGTCTGGAGCCTGAGTCACCCAACACCCATTTTCCAAATACACAGTTGTTGCTTCCCAATCTTGTGTTAAAATGTTATACGTTAACTAGAGCCCTATGAAAAACAAAACCCCTCATCCTTCTGCAGATGGCTGCCTTAGAAATTGTTCATAAGTATTAATAAATTCTTTGCTTAGCTCCTAAAACTTCCACGATACACATCCTCCCATAAATAATGCTGTGACAATTGTCACCTTAGGTCTGCAATCTAAGTCTGACCGTTCCATTTGTCCACAGAACTAAAGTCTGTTAAATTTCACACTGACAATGGAGATTATAAGGTGTATAACAAAGACAGGATGAGATGAACCATTCCTCCACCAGGCCCTGAGATGTCTCCAGAATTAACTTTTCCTTTACTTCTTCAAATGCTTACCTTATCTCATGAATAGCATAGCTTCACTAGGCGCTAATTAAAATTATGAGAATACAACCATCTGCCTCACTGCCTACCCCCTTTTCCTCGTGTGCATTCTCCACGGTATAAATACGGAGCCTCCTGAAACCTTTGTCTCAGAGCACGGAAGGCAGATGACTCTGCAACTTGCATTTCTGGACTTGGGTTTTCCTGGTACGCCCACAAGCTACAGCTTCACAGACCTCAGTTGACTGCGACTTTTGCCTCAGTCTCTCACTTGGGTTGACAAGTTGCATTTATGGATATATTGTTGATATAAATGTTTCAAAATGTATATCAATTTATTAAAATCTAATATGTTGTCAGTCATAACTCTGGTTGTTATCTTAAAATACTATATGTAATAAAAATAACTAAATTTTCTTGGCAACTCTAAATTTTCATCAGAGTTTTACCATGGCTGTTCTAAGATTTTTGTCCTCCACAGTCATTGTTTGAAATTCTTTTCTAAAATATTTACAATTTCAGGCTCATGGCAAAGACTCCAGTAAGTACTCTTAAAAACAGGTTTCTAATAACATTAACATCAATGGATTAAATAAAAGTTTCCAGAACTCTAAGTAAAAACTGATGGACTGTAATCCCAGCTATTCGGGAGGCTGAGGCAGGAGGATCGCTGGAGCCCAGGAGTCTGAGGTTGAAGTGAGCTAAATGATGCCACTACATTCTTGTCTGGGCAACAGAGTTCAAAAAAAGGAAAAAAAAAAAAAACTCCCCAAACCCCCCAAAATTGATGGACTCATGAAACTACTAATGGAGATCAAACAAAAGGAAAGTCGATTACATGAGATTAAATAACTGATGTTTATTATGATTTTTATTTGAAACATTGTTGATTTATTACTCAAATGTTTTGTCTTTTAGATTTAAGGAAATTTTCTCTCTTAAGCTATTTATAATTTACAGAAATTTGTTAAAATATGCTCCTGTCAACCTAGATAACATCATTTTTTTCTTCTTAATGCCTCCAAGAATTCAGAAACTAATTGTGAGTATTCTTATAGTGATACGATTATTTGCGAAAGTCCAATACAAACTTGCTCCCTTTTTATAACAAAATGCAGTTGAAAACATTGGTTATAGACCAAGGCTTGGACTAAACCATCATATTTGAAAGTTACATAAAATGGGTGACTTCAGGGGTTCCCAGCCTTACAGTAAATAACTAAACACTGTCACTTGCTGGCAGGACAGGAACCTGGAGACTGTCACTAAACTGTAAAGTCTACCTTGGTTTGGCTTCTGAGCCTCAAGAAGTTTTTAAATCTGAGATTCCTTTATGATCAATATGAAAAAAAAAAACAACCCTTATGATTTAAAAAAAAGCTGCAATATTCCCGTTATAAGATTGTAACTCTAAATTATTTTTTAGTCCTTCTTATCTTAATACCTATGGGCTAGACTAGGTCCTAAATTCTTCTGGCTTCCTCCAATCCAACTTTCCCATTATTAAAATGAGAATTGGTCCATACCTAAAGCCCTATAAGCTAAAACTAGATATATTTTAAGGAGCAGGTCTGGGCCAGGTTCATGTGGGACTCATCTGTGTGACACCTAGACTCTGCGGGCACTCTGGTGGCTGGAGACTGCTCCAGGTCCTCCCCCCTTAGGACTGAACTTTCACAGGGGCTCTAGTTTATTATTATCTGAGGGATGTTTGGTATGTGTGAAGACAACAGGATGTCTTTATGGATGCAAACTGAAGGCCATCTCATTCTCTTGAGCTCCAATGACATTTTCTTTCCCTTTGCAATCCCTTTGTGTCCTGCTGCAGCTGGGGAGGGTGGGAGGGGTGGGGACAGTCTCCATCCGAGGGCCCTCTGCCAGGCCAGTGGAACACAGAGAAAGTGGGAAGGAGCCTGAGGAGGCTAAACCACTAAACCACACCAGGGACCTCCCACTCTAGAGCCTCTCCAGGAAGGGGGTGGAGCCACCACCCACAGATCCTTGGGACGTCACTTTAGGGAGGGAGGTCCCACCACCAGGGATGCATGAACAGGAAATGGAAACCTACTGCCCCAGACAAAGAGCAAGGCAGGGACAAGCCAGCCCAGGAGCCTGAAGGATGACTCTACAGATCAGGTACCCCTCTCTCTCTGCCCCTGTGGCCCCTGCTGCCCCTCCTGATCTCCCCCAGCCCAGTCCGGACACTGGGCTCACTCACTGGCTCCCCTGCAGCACCCACCCCGTGGAGGCTCTTTGCCTGGCCTGTGGACGCCCCCACTGCTGCTTCTGCCCTGGCCCGCTCCTCCCCCGCCCTGCTCCCCACTCAGCCTCACTGAGAGCCAAGGCCAGGTGGCCCTGCCCCCTGGGGGTGACTCCCCCAGCCACTTCCCGCCATTCCTGAGCTCCCTCAGCAGCCAGAGCTGCACCAGAGGATCTCCCAAGCACTGGGGAATCCATTCTGTTCAACCCCTTGCTGGATGTGTGGACTAGTCACACCCTGTCAACACCAAGTCTTAGGACAGGGTGGGAGGAGGGAACAGCCTTTCCAAGGACACCTGGGCTGAGAGCACAGCAGTGGTGCAGGTGGCCCCACATCTGCGCAGCCCTCTGTGACCCAGCTTCACTTTTGGGAACAGTGCCGCTAAAATGGAATGTGACAAAAAGCGTAATGAACAGGAGAAATGCTCACATTTTAAACTTTGATACAAGGAGAGCAGGTGCACAAGCGCACACTCCCGCAGGCTGCGTGATGCAGCAGCTGGACTCGGCCTGGCCTGGCCAGGGGACCCAGCCCCGTCACGCACCAGCTCTGTGACCTGGGCAGGTGACCACAGCCCTCTGGCATCTCGTCTGTAAAATGGGGACGGCCCCCAGACTTCAGGCAGCATTGCAGGAGCTCAGCTCCGCGCAGTAGGTAGAACAGTAGCCGGGCCCGGGCGTGTGGGAGCCTCAGAGTCACACACACAGCAGTAACAGGCACAGGTGAAAAGTCAGCAATGAACTGAGCTGAAATGGTGAAAGCTACTATTTTGGTGTGGAGGGTTTTTTCCTCCTTTGCTTATTTCTAATGATTTGGGGGAGGGGTGGGCAGAAATGCGGGCAGCCTGGGGGGTGTCTGACTGGAAGGACCAGAGCTGGGAGAGGTCACCCCCCACCTGCTGCCCTTGCCAGCACCCCTCTTTCTCTTCCTCCCGGCTTCTTGCCTGGGAAGGCTACAGAGGCTCAGGGCTGGGGCAGGGCCAGTGCCTGGGGGCTGCCTGAGGCTGAGTTCAATGGCTGAGACTGCAGGGACTCCAGGGACACTCTATGTTTCTCCCTTGTGCCTTCAGAGACCCGATGGTGCGAATGTATCAAAAAACATTCTACTACCACTTTAACAACAGACCAATCCTCTCTTACCGGAACGACACCTGGCTGTGCTTCGAGGTGGAAACTAAGAACGCACCTGCTTCCTTCCTCTGCGGGGTCTTCCGAAACCAGGTATCGTCCACACTCCAGCCACACCCCGGGAAGGAGCTAAGCCAGTTGAGAACGCACAACACACAGTAACAAGGAAAACGCCACACAGCCGCTCTCAAGTGTATGTTTCCTTCCCACATTTAAGTCCTTGGCCGGGACGTTCCTGCTGGACTGCCCTGGACTGGTGGTCCTGGGCCGTGACTGCCCACTACGGCCTGCGTAGGGCCACCCAGACTCTACCAGCGCGTGTTTCCCGAAGTCGTGTGACTGGGCTTTGCGTCCAGCAGGCTGCAGGGACAGGGCACTGTGGAGAGTTGGGTTTGGCCTGGTCCCTGCTGGGCTGGCTGGGCCCCTCCCAGTGCCCTGATCGTGTCATCGCACCACGGTGACCCTACACGCCTCACCCTGCAATGCCCCAGCCACCCCTGCCCTCCTCACCCAGGCAGGAGACCCCCACGGCTGTGGTGGGGGCTGTGGGGGGCAGGCCGGCCCTACAGCAGTGTCATCCCGTGGGCACTCAGGGGCAGAAATGCAGTTACATTTGTCTAATCCCCATACTGAGAAGGCGGTAGAGACCGGGAACGTAACTGCAATATCTTGCCTAGTGCGACGTCTCGACACTGTTTCAACCTGCGGTGCCTACGAGCTCCTCACGAGACAGTTAGCGCCCCCTCCTTCTCCCGTGTATTTCACTGGTGCCCACGTCTCACGTCAAGTGCTCAGCGGCCACCTGTGGCCCTCGCCCCCAGGGGTGGGTCCAGCCCCGCAGCCGTCCCCAGCAGACAGCAGGCAGGAACAAGCCCCAGCCCAGAGGGCCAGGCAGGGCCTCAGGGTGGCTGCTGGACGGACGCCTGGACAGGCTGCTGGAGCCAGTGCAGGAACCAGGAGTGGGGCCAGGGAAGACTCGAGTGTGACAGAGAAGAGGGGGAGTGTCTTCGTCTGTTTGGTGACGCTATAATGGAGTGACTCAGAAGAGGTCATTTACAAGGAACAGAAATATATTGGTTCACAGTTGTGAAGTCTCAAAAGCCCAAACCAAGGTGCCAACAACTCCTGGTGGCTTTCTGGTGCCTTATCACGTGGTGTTTCTGAGGAAGCTTAGGGCTGGGCCCAGACCGGTTGCCTGGGAGACCACGTCACTGCTGTCCCATGACATGGGGACGAGAGGAAGCAAGAGCCCTACCTGAAGTGGCAACACTGGGGCTGGAGGGCCAGAGACATCAAGAGGAGCTGAACTCATCTTCGGTAACAGCACCGGGTGCCCACAGGGGAGGCCTCCTGGCCTCGTCAGCTCCTTAAGCTCCCACCTCTGAACACCAGTGCAACAGCGATTCCATTGGAACATGAGGTGGGGATGGGACACACATGCAAACCATGGCAGGAGGCACGGAGCAACTTCCAGGAACCAAACGCCCTGGGGCTCCTGGCCAGGACCGCCCTGCCACTGCCCCTCCCCCGCATCTGCCTGCCCCTCCACCCACAGCACCCCCTTCCCTCCTCTTCCTCTCCCAGGGTCCTCGCAAGAGTCCTTACCACACAGAACTGTGCTTCCTCACTTGGTTCCAGCACAGGATGTCACCTGACCAGGACTACCAGGTCACCTGGTATGTATCCTGGAGTCCCTGTGCCAACTGTGCACAGCAAGTGGCTGACTTTTTGTCCAAATACCCAAAAGTGAGCCTAACCATCCTCACGGCCCGCCTCTACTACTTCTGGGTCCCGGATTTCCGGCAGGGGATCCTCAGGATGGATCAGAAAGGGGCCAAGGTGCGAATCATGGATTATGAAGGTGAGAAGTGGGAGTCCAGGGTGCGGCTGCGGGAGGGACACCGTGGGGAACTCACGGGTCTGGACGCCAGCAGAGGGTCAGGGTTCCAGGCCTGAGCCAGCCGGACCCCCACTGACACCCAGGGGATCTGGCCCTGGGAGGGGACGGTCTGAATGGGCAGGGAGAGAGGCCTGCGGGCACTGACTGCTTTCTCCCTCTTTGACCTCAGAATTTGAACACTGCTGGGAAAAGTTTGTGCACAACAATGGGAAGCCTTGGGTCATAAATAACAACAAACTAAAGAAAAATTATCAGATCCTGGTCACCAAACTGGAGGAGATCCTCAGGTGAGAGGCTTCCCCTAGACAAGCCGCCCGTCTCCCTGGCCGCTGCGCTTCCCCTCCGGCCTTCCCTCCGTCCCTGCCCAGACACACTGCAGCCTCCTGGCCTCCTCTTGCCCTCGGGCCGCCCGCGGTGCTGCCCCCACCCCAAGGCCTCCTCCCTGCCCTCCTGGGCCCTTCCTGTCACTGGCCGTTCTGCCTCTGGACCGACCTCCATCCCCCAGCCCGGGAGCCCCTGACCTGGCTCCTTCCAACAGGCCACAGTCACTGAGCTCGTCCTTAGCTGCACGTGAATGGGTGGGAGTGTACATGCGGGTGAAACTGAGAAGCTTCGAGAAGCTTCCTTCAGGGAAGACGCGGTTTATCAGACAATGAGCCTGCTCCATGAACACGACCTTTTCAGGCTATGGCTCCAGAGGAGATGCCACACGCCAGGTGCTCACTCGCCAGCCATTGCTTTTCTCATAGTTCTGGAGGCCGGAAGTCCTCGATCATGGGGTCAGCAGGGTCTTGTCCTCGGAGGCCTCTCTCCTCCTGCCTGTGAGACCGTCACTTTGGACTGTGTTCCAAAGGTCTTTCCTCTGTGTCCCTGCACCTCTGGAGTCTCTCGGTGCCTCAGGATGTCCCCTTCTTACAACACCCCAGTGCCAGGGGCCTAGGGCCCACGCTGCAGCCTGCGTTTCACTGATTCAGCCCCTTAGTGGACCTGTCTCCAAATACGCCACACTCTCGAGTGCTGGGGCTTAGGGCTCCAACAGCCCAACGTGGGGTGGGGCACAGCTCAGCCCATGACAGTGACCGAGGGCCTCTGTGGTGGAGCCTGGCTGGGGAGCACAGGGGCCTCTGCTCCCCGTGTCCTTCTCCCAGGTGGCTCCTGACCTGGCCCTCACAGCCCCCCATCCGGACCTTGCGCCCCCTCAGCACCCCATCGCCCCAGCCCTCCCCTCCCTGTCCTGCTCTCAAACCCCCGAGGTGGGGCTGGGTGAGGGCGAGCCCAGGGCTGGGGTGAGAATGTGCAGAAAGAGACACTCAGTGGGTCGGTTCGCATTTCAATAAGACTTGGGATAAATGTAGCTTTGGGGGACACGGGGGCCTGGAGAGCCTCAGAGCCTTTGCAGAAAGCAGAGGAGAAAGAAGGAGGGCAGCCTGGGGGCAGAGAGGCCAGGGAAGGGCAGCTCCGGCCCTCGAGGGGAGTCCGGGAGTGAGCACCTGGGTTGAGGACCACGGGAGCAAACCCCAGCTGAGGGAGCTGTGAGCGGCTGTGGGCAGGGTCCCAACACGGTGGTCAAGAGGAAGCAGGGGCTCAGCCCGACAGGTGCAGCTCCAGGCAGGCAGATGCAGAGACAGAAACGCCATTGGAGGTGAGGGTGGGACGCAGGCACGGCACCCTTGGGGGCTCCTGGGGCCCCCGTTCCCTGCTCCTCCTGCCTCTCTTCTTGGCCCTCTGAGTGTGAAGGCCTGAGAGGCGGCACACACCTGGCCCCTCACTCTCCCTCTGTCCCCCGGGCTGCTGGGTGGCTGGTGTCCCTGGGCACAGTTCCTAGGGCTGGATCCAGGGGCTCCCCTGGCTGCTTCAGCCTGTCCAGGGTGATGCTCTCTCTGTTCCGATGTCCCCCGAGGGGCAGGCCCAGATCTGTGTACACACTCTTTGGCTGTCTGGGCCTAAGTGGCCAGGCCAGACTGTGTCCTCCTCCTGCAGAAAAGAATGGGGCAGAGGCCCGACTTACAGTCCGGTGGGGTCTCTGCTCCCAGGAACTCCCTGGTCCGGAGCAGCAGGAATGCTCCATGTGGGACAGGCCACCAAAGGCTCCTCCTTCCTCTCCATCCTTCCTGCTTCTCAGACCGGGGCGTCTCTTCCTCTCCCCAAGTCTTCCTGCTTCGGAAGGCTGCAGAGTGTCAGGGTTGCAGAGGGCCGGGCAGGCCCGGTGCCCAGGGGGTGCAGGGGGCTCAGTTCAATGGCCCTCAGACTGTATAGACTCCGGGGACACTATCTGAGTTTTATGTTTCTCTCCTGTGCCTTCAGAGACCCCATAGAGAGAATATCTCCAAAAATATTCTACCACCAGTTCAACAACACAACCAGCCTCCGAGACAGGACCAGCAGCTGGCTGTGCTTCACGGTGAAAACAAACAAGGACAGCAACGCACCTGCTTCCTTCCGCTGCGGGGTCTTCCGAAACCAGGTATCGTCCACACTCCAGCCACACCCCGGGCAGGAGCTGAGCCAGTTGAGAATGCACAACACACAGTAACAAGGAAAACGCCACACAGCCGCTCTCAAGTGTATGTTTCCTTCCCACATTTAAGTCCTTGGCCGGGACGTTCCTGCTGGACTGCCCTGGACTGGTGGTCCTGGGCCATGACTGCCCACTACGGCCTGCGTAGGGCCACCCAGACTCTACCAGCGCGTGTTTCCCGAAGTCGTGTGACTGGGCTTTGCGTCCAGCAGGCTGTAGGGACATGGCACTGTGGAGAGTTGGGTTTGGCCTGGTCCCTGCTGGGCTGGCTGGGCACCCCCCCCCCCGTGCCCTGATCGTGTCATCGCACCATGGTGACCCCTACACGCCTCACCCTGCAATGCCCCAGCCACCCCTGCCCTCCTCACCCAGGCAGGAGACCCCCACGGCTGTGGTGGGGGCTGTGGGGGGCAGGCCGGCCCTACAGCAGTGTCATCCCGTGGGCACACAGGCGCAGAAATGCAGTTACATTTGTCTAGTCCCCATACCGAGAAGGCGGTAGAGACCGGGAACGTAACTGCAATATCTTGCCTAGTGCGACGTCTCGACACTGTTTCAACCTGCGGTGCCTACGAGCTCCTCACGAGACAGTTAGCGCCCCCTCCTTCTCCCGTGTATTTCACTGGTGCCCACGTCTCACGTCAAGTGCTCAGCGGCCACCTGTGGCCCTCGTCCCCAGGGGTGGGTCCAGCCCCGCAGCCGTCCCCAGCAGACAGCAGGCAGGAACAAGCCCCAGCCCAGAGGGCCAGGCAGGGGCTCAGGGTGGCTGCTGGATAGACGCCTGGACAGGCTGCTGGAGCCAGTGCAGGAGCCAGGAGTGGGGCCAGGGAAGACTCGAGTGTGACAGAGAAGAAGGAGAGGGATAGAGGGGGAAGCTCCAGGAACCAAATGTCCTGGGGCTCCTGGCCAGGGCCCTGCTGCCACTGCCCCTGCCCTGCATTGCCTGCCCCTCCACCCACAGCACCCCCTTCTCTCCTCCTCCTCTCCCAGGGTCCTCCCAAGACTCCTTGCCATACAGAGAACTGCTTCCTGACTTGGTTAAAAAACCTGCTGTCCTCTGACCAGGACTACCAGGTCACCTGGTACACATCCTGGAGTCCCTGTGCTGACTGTGCGGGTCTCGTGGCTGACTTTCTGGCCTCGCACACGAACGTGAGCCTGACCATATTTGCTGCCCGCCTCTACTACCACCGTGAGCCAGAAACCCAGCGGGGCCTTCGAAGGATGCATCAGAAAGGGGCCCAGCTGCACATCATGTCTCTTACAGGTGAGAAGTGGGGTCAGGGTTGGAGCTGCAGGAACGACACCGTGGGGAACTCACGGGTCTGGATGCCAGCGGAAAGTCAGGGTTCCAGGGGAGCCTGGCCAGGCCTGAGCCAGCCAGACACCCACTGGCACCCAGGAGACCTGGCCCTGGGAGGGGACTGTCTCCACGGGCAGGGGAGAGAGGCCTGCCGGGCCCTGACTGCTTTTTCCCTCTTTGATCTCAGAATTTAAACACTGCTGGGAAAAGTTTGTGCACAACCAGGGAAAGCCGTTCCAGCCTTGGGATGGATTGAATGAAAATCATGAATTACTGGACACCCAGCTGCAGGAGATCCTCAGGTGAGAGGCTGCCTGGAGCCAAATCCCCTGTCTCCCTGGCCCCTGCCCTTCCTCTCCGGCCTTCCCTTGGTCCCTGCCCAGACTCACTGCAGCACTCTGGATGCCCTCGGTGCTGCCCCCACCCCAAGGCTTCCTCCCTGCCCTCCTGGGGCCTTCCTGTCACTGGCTGTTTCTGCCTCTGGACCCATCTACCTTCCCCCCAGCCCGGGAGCCCCTGACCTGGCTCCTTCCAACAGGCCACGCTCACCCAGCTGGCCATTAACTGCACGTAAATGGGTGGGAGTGTACATGAGGGTGAAACTCACAAGCTCTGAGAAACATCCTTTGTACAAGTTGATGCTGAGAATTGGGTCATCCTTGTCATACCCAACTGCAACAGTGGAGAAGCCAGCAGGAAGAAGCTCTGGGTACAGAAGTTTGCTCCAGAAATGTGACTGTCTGCACGCCTGACTGCTGAAGCTGCTTGTCGGACCCTGAAGCCAGTTTCTCTCCAGCTTCCGAGAGGAACAGCTGCCATCCTGGGACTCACTCGGCCACCACCGTGCTCAGCAGCGGCCCTCGCCAGCTCCTCGCACCCTGACTAGTGCCAGCGAACCTTCGCCAAGAGCAAGACCTAACACTTCCCCTTTTTAGAGAATGCCCAACCTTGTCTTTTTCCCGAGTGTACCCTCTCAATTGTCATTCTTCTCTTCCCAAATAAACATTAAACGCAGAGCTTCTCTGCGTCTTCATTTTGACCTCCCCACGGTGTCAGATGCTGAGTCCAAAGCTGGTTCCCCTCAGGGAGAATCTCAAGCCCCCAGGACTGTGGCATGAGGTTCCCACGCTGGCCGCCCCTTCCGGCTCCTGAGTGTTCCTTGGACAGATTTCCCAAACTTGTCCTGTGTTCTGTTCTATTTGGGACGGGACTGGAGGGGTCTGTCCCCTCCTGTTTGGGAGCTCCTCTGTTGCAGAGGGCTGTTTTCCTCCTGTCACAGCAGCTGGGAGGTTGGGCATGAGGTTGGATGAGGGGAGGATGGTTCCCCTCTTTGGAGAAGGCTATTGTATTCCTGGTGAGGGTGGGCTTCCTTTATCAGTGCGTGTGTTTGTTTGGCCTTTGCATATTCAGCACTTGCTTCCAGTTGGCCTTGGTGTTTTCCACAGTAAACTAAATCACCTAGACAAATTTAGTTACAAATGAGCTTGCAAAGTTCAAAGGCATGCCAAGATATTTTCTGGAACTCCAGCCTGTACCATGTTAAAACACACGGATGCAACATTCAATCTGTTGTTCTTGAAACTAAACTAAAAAACCATGGCTATAATGTCATATACTCCAAATAATCTACACATATCTCATTGATATCTTGAAGCTAACTAAAATGAAATGAAAGCTTTCAGTCATATCCACAGTTTGGGAGGCCAACAGGAGAGGATGCCTTGAAGGTAGGAGGTGGATTCCAGCCTAGGCAACATAGCCAAACCCCATCTCTACAAAAAAATTTTAAATTAGACAGGTATGGTGGTGCATACCTGTAGTCCTTGCTATTCTCCTGGGGAGGCTGAGGCAGCAGGATCGCTTGAGCCTAGGAGTTTCAGGCTACGGTGAGTTTTGATTATTCCAGTGCACTCCAGCCTGGGTGACAGAGGGAGGCCTTATCTATATTTAAAAAAAAAAAAAAAAGAATAAAGAAAGAAAAAATGACAGACATTCAGGATTCAAAGATTGCCTTGCTACAAATACTGTCTGAAAGCTAGCCACTGAAACTTGTACTTTTCTGGCACTTCCTCCTCCCCTTCTTATAATTCCTCCTGTAACTGAAGGGCCTGATTAAAAAAAAAAAAAAACACAGCAAAAATATTTTCTGTCTCTTAAAAACTTCCCCCACTGTTTTTGGGAACTGGGGCCTGGCGTGCATGCCTGAGGCAAGTTACGTTTTTTGTTACAAGAGAAAACTCAGCCATCCCAGACCAGGGCCAGCCCCTCAGGTGGACCCAGGCTGGCCCAGGTAGGGCTTTGTCTTTGGCAGAGATAGGACTATCAGAACAGTTAACCACCATAGCCAGGAACTGAGGGCCCTCCCTCTAAAAGCTCTGTATTCCTACTAATGTTCTGGAAATTTGGATTTTGAGATTAGAAGATGTACCAGTTTTCTTCCTTTGCCAGCAAAGTAATAAACCTCTTTTTCCTTCTCCTCAAATACTTTCCTCCTATACATACTTGTCCTTGTTCGTTTGTTCTTCTGACGCTGCCTTGAAGACAAGTGCCGAGCTTTCCATAACACTCCTCTGCATCTTCTCTAAACAGCTATTCTGGCACACTATGGAATCCATCCTTCCTGATTCTCAGGCTGGGGCGTCTCAGCTCTCCCCTGACACACCCCAGGGTGCAGATCTGGGATCAGTCAGGGTGCAGAGTGGGGTCTCTCCTGGGAAGACCCTGCTCATTCTGGAATCTTCAGTGGGCTGTGGCCCAAGAGGTCAGGACAGATGGGGTGGAGGAGACGCCATTCCCATGGACCCCCAAACTCCCCCAGCCCTGACATGGCGGCAGGCCCAGAGTCCTGCCAGGGGACTGATGTCGACCAAGTCCCAGTAGGGGTTGTGGGGAGTGGGCTCCAGCCTGCCCTGTCCCGCAGAAGAGGTGTCTGCCCTGCTCCTCACCCCTGCTCTGGACTCATCTTCCACTCTCTGGCTTCAAATAATTCCTCTTTCCCTTTGCAATTTCCCTCGGGGCTTCTGCACAGGCCGTGGGAGTCAGGGCATGGCTGTCTCCATCAGAGGCCCCTCTGCCAAGCCAGAGAAAAGTACAGAAAGTGTGAAGGAGCCTGAGGACACTAAACCAGCCCAGGGCCCTCCCTTCCCAGTGCCTAAGCAGGCAGGAGGGCCACCACCTTGGGTGGACACTCACAGACAAGGGGTCTCCCTTAGCAAGGATTCTGTAAGCATGAACTATTGGCTGCGCGTCCAGGACCAAGGGCAACACTGCACAAGCCTGCTTCGGGGGCCATAGCCGGACTCCCCAAATCAGGCCTAGAAGGGGCTGAGCAGAGAGAAGGGCCGGTGCCCAGGGAAGTGAAACCACCGAAGAGCCCTCCCACCCTGGGCAACCAAGGCAGGAAGGGGGATGGCCCGGCTCAGACAGCTGCAAGAGGATGTTCGCAGACAAGGGAATTTCCCAAGGCCAAGAGCAGCCCTCTGAGATGGCAGTTGAGCGAGGGAGTTGAGAGGGGGAGCGGGGAGCTGAGAGTCAGAGCAGGGACCCGGTACTCTGCCCCCCTGCCCAGCCCCTCTGTGCTCAGGCTCCATGTCTGCAGGAGCCCCTGCTGTTCCCCAGGGTTTGAGTCGCTAAGTCCCAGTATGTCCTGCGGGCAGGGCTGCTGCTCTTCTTAAAGCTCCATGTTCAAGCTCCCTTGCAGACTGCAGGTTGAAGGACGGAGGCAGGAGATGAGAATAGGGAACACAGGCGGGTGGAATTGCAGGAGGCAAATTAGGGTCACGGATCAGCGAGAACAAAAGCTCCAGTCCCGCTGCAATTGTAACCGTTATAGAAACACCTCGCTTGTTTCGGTTTGGGGGAAGTCCCTCGGGAGGTGCCTGCGCAGATGGAGGGCAACAGTGTACTCAAGCGACTCTGACTTTACCATCCCGTCATCACCATAGATTATTGCCCCCCATTTGGAAGCCACAGCACATCCTGGGCTGAACAAAGTAAAACTCTCCCCCACCTGAGCGAGGGGAGGAGGAAACCTTCAGGTCGGCCTGGGGGACAAGAATGCAAGAAAGAGGGAAGAAAAGGAGAAACCCCTTGGACACGTGCGCCCCTGTCCCCTTCTGGAGTGTCCTATTGCTAATCTTTCTCGCCCCTCCCTGCCCGGAGGTGGACTTGCTTCATCAACTTCTTTCACTGTGCTTTGCTGCTTTGGTGTTTGGTTTCAACTCTTTGTCTGCAAATACAAGCGCAGAGGATGATCACTCACCCGTAACAGGATGATAGGAACAACGTCTGAAGTCAGTATAAAAGCCTGTGTATGAATTTTATTTTAGAGACTTGCACAGTTTTTCCAAGGAATTTTTTTATTTTTGCTCTGTGGAGGAAAAACTCCATCCACAACGAGAAGATAAATAGTTTCCCATGAGACACTACCGATGTGAAACAAAAATTAAATTGCTCTTTAAATAATGCTTACAAGTTGTTTCTATCATACCTACAATTGTAGCTAGTCAAGGTCAAGGGTTCAACATTTGCGCTATTAAGAGAATGTGATTGTCTGAAACTTGAAAGATTTCAGCCTTGATTGGCCAGGGTTGCGGGAGACTGGGTGTTTCCCAGAATGTGGGAACTCCATTGCTGAAACCAAGGAAGATCCCAGGCGAACTGGGCAGCCTTGGTCATCCTACTTCCCAGGTGTGCTGTGGATGGTGTTTTTGTTTTAATCCTCACCCAGAGGGTGACCAGTGTCCTACTTGGAACTGGCATTTCAGGTGGAGCCACTGGCCTTTAATCCAGGGCCACAGTCCCAGACAGCATCTACCAGCTCTTTGGTGACATTCATCCAAACCCAGCTGCGGTGTCACTAGTTGGCATTAGGGTGTCAGAAGTAGGCTGCCATGGATGGCAAGAGTGGCTCTGCTAAGTAGCATGACAGACAGAAGTGGTTTTCGCTGGTGGAGTTCGTGGTGTTTCGTGAGTTGGCTGGAGATGCGGGGGAGGCGTTTCTGGCCTTGCAGGAACACGATGTGGAAATCGATCTCACCCTTGAGGAACAGCACCCTCGGCCCGACGCCTGTGCCCATGGCCACCTGAGCCTGACTCGACGGTCAGCCGAGTCACACTGGCCTTAGGGAATGTGTTCGCACAGGTGCTCTCAGAGTGCCCAGAAAGACAAAGAACCTGCCTCCACTGAGCTTCCCAGGCAGCTGTCGAGACTTTGGCATCTGCTTAATCACATATGTCCAGGCGCCACGGGCTCTGGCCGAAGCGTGCCTTCAGCGGCCTCCTCTGCAGAGGGCAGGAAGGCTCCCGGTTCTGTCAACCTACTTCTGTCTTTGCAAAACCAACAGCGTCTATCAAAAAGGAATCCAGGGGGTCTGCATGGCCTTGTATGCCGGGTCACTCGGCAGCACAATATTAAATTTGTGAACCAAATTCAAGACCCAAAATTGAATACTCTGTAGAAGGTAAGCACAGCTAGGGAGAAAAAAAGCTATGTAACTCCCTCGGCCAAAGTCTTGGTTATGACACTCCCTTGCTGATGACAGATTTCCTGTTCCCCCACCTACCTCTGTGTTTCGGCCAGACAAAATCTTTGTGCACACAGCTAAGCAAAGAACACAGAGTCAGAGGAAACACCATTTCCACCTCCTCACTCCCCAAACACAAGGGCTCTGGCATGGGATGTGTCGGGGTTGCGAGGCCTGTGGGCTCCCAGGAGGAGGTGTCCAGCTGGCAGCTGGGTAGAGGGGCCTGGGGCTCAGGACAAAGGTGCACGAGCAGCAGAGCAGAGGGTCTGAGCCCAGGACGGACAGGCAGCTGCCCAGGGAAGGGTGCACCCACAGTTCTTAGGGAGGCTCCCCACCCGACCCTGGCAGAACAGTGACGAAGGCAGGGTGTCCCCAATGCAAACAGCCTCAAGTGTGGGCAGGAGTCAGCATTCTCCCAGGTGGGAGGGTGGGAGGCAGGGGACAAGGCGGGACAGAGATCTCCCCGTCTTCCTGCCGATCCTGCCAGCCCCTCCTCCCCCTCCATCCCCAGTCCTCCTGGCCCACAAGGAAAGGGGAGACCCAGACCCCCCATGGGCCAAGGGACCCGGAGGAGCTGGGTTCAGAAGGTAACGGGAGGGGGTGACTCTGCAGGAAGCTCTCTGCATCTCCAGTTTTCTCCTTCCTGTCGCACAGAAACACGATGACTCTGCTAACAGGAAAAATATTCAGCTGCTGGTTTAACAGCCAGCATCAGGTCAAAAAGCCCTGCAGGGGGAAGACCCACTGGGCTGCCAGCCGGGCCCTCACTGGCTCCACACGTACCAAAGGCTACATTCAAAACAAGGTGCCAGACAGCTCTCTGGGCACAGGGACAGCAGGGACTTACCCCGCCTGATGTGTGGGGAAATCACATGAAATACGTGTCTAGAAGTTCCTCAACTGCCCATTTGACTCCCCTGTGTTTTGCCAACACACGGTCCCTGCCTCGGCCCCCCTAGGACTCTCCTCGATCCTCCCCATCCCAGAAGCCACTCCTGCTGCAGAACGTGCTGCGGCTCTGTGAGAGGTGGGTGCTACTCACCCTCCTGACGTCAGCTCAGTCACTGCTTCGGGGAAGCCAAGGCACAGTGCCGAGGTCTGAGCACTGCACCCACCTAGGAAAACCCCATCCGCACTGCCTTTGGCTCTGCCGCCTGCCACCCCGCCACCCTTCCCTCCCCTCCCACTCTGACCTGCTCTTTATGAACCCCGGGTTGAAACAGCTGCAGACAACCCCTTGGGCAAGGGTCCAAAGGCAGGTCCACGGAGCATTAGGGACCGGGGTGTGGACATGCATCTCTGCCAACCCATCTCCTCCGGGCACTGGGATCCTTGTCCCATGTAGAGAAAGCTGTGGGAGCTTGGGGACTGTTGAGTTAATGGATGAGTGAGCGAGGGAAGGAACACATCAACCAAGGAAGGCAGCAGGGGTTCTTTCCCTGCGCTAGGCCAGACTCACACTCTAGAATGCTCACGGGACAGAGTCCCCCATCCCCAACCTGCCCTCAGTCATCTGACCTCTGGCCTCTGCCTTCTAGCCCTTCTTTCTGTCTGGAATCCTCTCTAGAAAGATTGCCATGCAGAAATTGGCTTTATTCACGAGAATCGTTCGATGAAACTGGGCCAAGCCCCGGGCTACCAAGTCACCTGTTACCTCCTGAGGAGCCACTGTCCCTCCTGTGCCCAGGAGCTGGTTGCGATCATCAAAAGTCACCCCAACTGAGCCTGCCGGCCTTCCCTGCGCCTGCACTTCCACTAGCGCAGCTTCTGTGGCCCTGCCTGTGCCAGCTCTTTTCTCTTCCCAGCAGTCTCACCTTCACCTCTCCTTCCTTCCTCCCCACGGTTTCTCACCAGCTGGCTCTCCTAACTTCTCCCTCTCTCCACAGTCCTGGTGTGTGGCTGTTCTAAATGATGACTTCAGAAATTTGCGAATTGGATCCCCAACACCCTCATCCTGGAGAGGTGACTCCCGATGGCTGTTCCCGGAGCATCTCATTGCTTCATAAACTGCTGGCCCTTCGGAGCAAGTCACGAGCATCACATGCCTGTCTCTCACCTAACCTGGCCCTCACCCAAGTTCAGAAGACCTTTCTTTCCTCTTTCATGCAGTTCTGTTTTCTTTTATAAGTGAGTGAATAATTTTATAATGGAGGCTGGGCGCGGTGGCTCACGCCTGTAATCCTAGCACTCTGGGAGGCCGAGGCGGGAGGATTGCTTGAGCTCAGGAGTTTGAGACCAGCACGTACCTGTAGTCCCAGCTACTTGGGAGGCTGAGGCAGGAGGATGGCTTGAGCCCAGGAGTTTGAGGTTGCTGTGAGCTAGGCTGATGCCACGGCCCTCTAGCCCCGGCAACAGAGCAAGACTCTGTCTCAAAAAAAACAAAAAAAAAATTATAATTGTAAAACTAAAGATAATTTTAAAGTGTGCAAAACCTGGCTGCTATGGTCTGAAGGTGTCCCCTCCAAAATTCTGGTGTTGCCAAAGTGACAGTATTGAGGTGGGCCCCTTAAGAGGTGATTAGAACAAGAGGGCTCCTCCCTCTTGAATGGGATTAAGGCCCTTACAAAGGAGGCTTCCTGCAGCGTTGGGCTAACTTGCCCTCCACCTCCCACCCTGTGAGGACACAGCATGGCTCCCCTTGGAGGATGCTGCAGCCAGGTGACAGCGTAGAAGCAGAGCGCAGCCCTCACCAGACAACCAAAACTGCTAGTGTCTTGACCTTGGACTTCCTAGCCTCCAGTACTGCGAAAAATACATTTCTATGGTTTATAAATGACCCAGTCTGTGGCATTTTGTTATAGCAGCACAAACAGACTAAGACGCTGGGTTACTTTCTAAGGGAGGGATCAGGTCTTTCCCCCATAAAAATGAGTCTAAAGGATTTTATTCGACAGCACCAAAAAAATTTTATTGGAGAATTCCCTGCAGAGTCTAGAATCATTGGATTAGTTTATGGTCCAAGTATCCTTTGTCCCTTCTCAGTAGCTGTATCTAAGTATATAAAATAAAATTCTACTGAGCAGAAGTGCCCATAAAATTGATTGAAGAAAACAAAAAACTTAGAACTATATTAACAGGGTTTTTAATTGAAGCAACAAACATCACCTCTGACTAAGTAAAACAGACAAAAAGATTTATTAAAAAGACGTTGAGTGGCTCGCAGGAAGCTGAGCTGGGGAGTCTGAGTTATGATGAGTGACTGAGTGAGTTATGATGACGCCACTGCACTCTGGCTCGGGCCACAGAGCAAGACCCTGTCTCAAAAAAACAAAAACAAAACAAAAGAAAAACTGTCAGGAAAAGGAAAAATCAAAAGAAAATTTTAACAGTGGCCCAGGATGGCTGCAGTCAGGCACATAGGTGTTAAAACCTAGGCCTCTAGGCCGGGCACGGTGGCTCACGCCTGTAATCCTAGCACTCTGGGAGGCCGAGGCGGGCGGATCACTCGAGGTCAGGAGTTCAAGACCAGCCTGAGCAAGAGCGAGACCCCGTCTCTACTAAAAATAGAAAGAAATTACCTGGCCAACTAAAAATATATATAGAAAAAATTAGCCGGGCATGGTGGCGCATGCCTGTAGTCCCAGCTACCCCGGGAGGCTGAGGCAGGAGGATCGCTTAAGCCCAGGAGTCTGAGGTTGCCGTGAGCTAGGCTGACGCCACGGCACTCACTCTAGCCCGGGCAACAGAGCAAGACTCTGTCTCAAAAAATAAATAAATAAATAAAAAATAAAATAAAATAAAAGATAAAACCTAGGCCTCTAAATTAAAATTGACCTCCTGTCTGCGTACCTGGAGTTTGTTAAACACTTCACTGACAGGTGCTGGTTGTAATCTGTTTTTCAGATGTAGAACAAAGACAGGATGGAATCAGTCACCCTCCATGGGGCCCTAAGACACCCGCACGATCAATAACCTTTCTCCTTACTCCCTCGGCGGCATATTTACCTTACCTTAGTACGGCATCACCAAGCACCAAGCAGAATCACAAGAATGTAACTGTTGCTTTGCTACCCACTTCTCCCACCTTCTCTGCTACCAGTGTCCCCCTGTTAGGAAATGTGTATATACTGTGCCTCATGTAACCCCCTCTGGGACACACTCTCAGTCTGTGCTTGAAACCACCCTTTATAAAATTTATAAAGGGCCACAAGGGGGGAACTGTGGTCTCTGCAATGGTAAAGGCATAGTCTATATACACACACATATAACCAGCCATTGTCCCCTAGCTTGCTGTCCTATAATTGCTCCCTACGCAGGAGTCACATAGGTGATGGTCAGAAAGTTGCTTAGCTTTCTTCATTGCTCCCACCAATAACGTCACCCTTGTGAAACCTAAGGTTAGTTTCTGAGATGTCTTCCGGGCCCTGCATTCCAGGGGAAGGGCTGACCCACTCGGATCAGAGGCCCATACCGAGGAACTGACTCAACTGGCCTTGTGACCCCCAACCCAGGAACTGACTCAGTGCAAGAAGATAGTTTCTACACCCCTGGATTCTACCCCGAACCCAGCCAATCAGCAGACCCAATTGCCTGGCCCTTTGCCCGCCAAACTATCTTTAAAAACCCTTTCACTCAAATTCTGAGAGAGATGGATTTGAGAACTTTCTCCTCTCTCCTTGCATGGCACCTGTAATATTAAACTCTTTCTCTGCTGTGACCCCTGCAGTCTCAGTGTATGGCCTTCCTCTCGAGCAGTGGGCAAGGAACCTGGTAAGGCTGTAGCATTATTGAGTTATCTTTCAGGGAAACTTCCAGGGGTGAAGGGGAAGTTTTCTCTGTATCTCACAGTATCAAACTTAAAAATTTCTATGCAGCAAAGAAAACAACAGAATGAAGAATGGGAGAGAATAATTGCAAATCATGTATTTGATCAGGGTTAATATCCAGAATATGTAAAGACCTCCTACAACTTAACAACAAAAACATAGCCCAATTAAAAAATGAGCAAATGACCTTTATAGACATTTCTCCAAAGAAGATACACAAATTGCCAACAAGCATATGAAAAAGATGCTCAAATGCAAATCAAAACCACAATGTTTTGCAAATTAAAACCTTACATCCATAGGATGGCCACTGTTAAATAAACAAAGAAAACAGAAAATAACAAGTGTTGGAGACGGTTTGGAGGAACAGAAACTCTTGTGCACTACTGGTGCAGCCACTTTGGAAAACAGTATGGAGTTTCCTCAAAAAACCGAAAGTAGGATTACCACATGATCCAGCAATACCATTTCTGTATATAAATCCAAAAGAATTAAAAACAGAATTGTGAAGAGATATTTGTATACCCATGTTCACTGCAGCATTACTCACATTATCCAAGAGGTAGAAGCAACCTAAAAATCTATCAATAGATGAATGAATAAAGAAAATATGGTACAGGCTGGGCGCAGTGGCTCCCACCTGTAATCCTGACACTCTGGGAGGCTGAAGCAGGAGGATCACTTGAGCTCAGGAGTTTGAGGCGAGCTTGAGCAAGAGTGAGACCCCGTCTCTACTAAAAACAGAAAAAACTAGCCGAGCATGGTGGCGCATGCCTGTAGTCCCAGCTACTCGGGAGGCTGAGGCAGAAGGATTGCTTCAGCCCAGGAGTTTGAGGAGGTTGCTGTGAGCTAGGCTGACGCCACGGCACTCTAGCCTGGACAACAGAGTGAGCCTCTGTCTCAAAAAAAAAAAAAAAAAAACCAACACACAATATTGAACCATACACTTAAAAGTATAGTTAACAGATAAATCTTCTATTATGTGGGTGTTTTCTTTTTAACCACAATTAAAAATATAAAAAGAAGAGGTGAAAGCAAAACAAAGAGCAAACTTTACATTTTAGCAAAGAAAAGCTGCCCAGAGCAGTCCTAGCTAGTGAGGTATGTGAGAGTGACCAGGCCCAGACAGCCATGGTATCGGACTTCAGTCACACCCCTCACCCCTGCCCCTCACCCTGATTCTTTAAAGGCATTTTGTTCCTGGTCAGTCTCTCCACCCATTATCTTCTTGTTCCTGGAATCTGTTTTTGTTTGTTTGTTTTTGAGACAGAGTCTCACTCTGTTGCCCAGGCTAGAGTGGCCTCAGCCTAGCTCACAGCAACCTCAAACTCCTGGGCTCAAGCGATCCTTCTGCCTCAGCCTTCCGAGTAGCTGGGACTACAGGCATGTGCCACCATGCTCGGCTAATTTTTTTCCATATATAGTTTTAGCTGTCCAGATCATTTCTTTCTATTTTTAGTAGAGATGGAGTCTCGCTCTTGCTCAGGCTGGTCTCGAACTCCTGACCTCGAGCGATCCTCCCGCCTCAGCCTCCCAGAGTGCTAGGATTACAGGCATGAGCCACCGTGCCCGGCCCTGAAATCTGTGATACAAAGAACAATATATAGCCAACCAATAGCTCATGTTATTTTAATGTACATTCTCAGCAAACAGCTTAGAACTGCCTCTTTTCCTTGTAACTGCTGCTAGTCGGTGCTCATATTCAGGGCAACTTGAATCTACGCTCCCTTCCTGGTTGCAGTCCTCAAACTTGGTCCAAATAAATCCTCTACTTTAATTATTAATTTTGCCTCAGTTATTTTTCCTTTAGGTCAACACATTAATATATGCAGGAATTAATAACAGAAAATAACCAGGAAAAAAAGTATGAGAACACAAGAAGGATCTAGTGTAGGGGCCGAGGGAAAACTCTCCCTTCACCTTCTAAGGTTTCACTGAAGAATCAACTCACAAAAGGCAGACTAACAAGAGGAAAGGCATACAAATTTGTTAACGTGTACACAGGGAAGAACCGTAGAGTTTGCCCCAACGATCACCACGGAGATTACCCAATGGGGTTGAGAGGTTTATATACCATCTGGAGGTTCCAGACGCAATGGGGGCTGGGTCACTGCAGACCACATTACAGGAGGACAAGAAGAGGAGACCTGGCTGCAAAGGTGGTCTTGCTACGGAGATGAAAGGTAGCAGCCCTCGGAGAGAAGAGGTGGCAAGTGTCTTTTTCAGAACTTTCTAGATCTGGACAAGAGAGAGCCACAGAGGAAGCCTGGCTGTATCGACGTAGACTTTCTCCAAAGATGCGAATCTCCCCACAAAAGACAGCTTTGTGGGGCTACTTCCCCCGGGCAGGTCCTCTGAACTGCCATCACAAAATATATCACAGAAGTGTATTTTGGAGTAAAATATTTTGATTTCCTTCACTAGTCTTTCAGATCGCAGGAACAGGTAGATAGATAGATGTTTGGCACAGGAGTCAACAATCAAATCCAAGGTACTGGGACTTTGTTAATACAAGTGATCTAAGACTCACGATCTCTTTATTTAAAAAAGAAGTTTGCTGGAGTAACAGGCTTTTATTTTCCTTTTATCTTGCAGGAAGGAGGATCCTCTTCTGGGTTAACACAGCTCTTAAGGAATATGGAAAGATGCTGATCACAACATTTTTATCAGGAAATAAATTACCAAATATGACTGTGAACTAAAATAAAATCTTAAGGCTCCCCCCTACCAGCTGACTGAATGGACCCCCTCCTGGCCAAGGGGATCTCCTAAAACTAAATTGCCTGCCAGGAGGAGGGAGGTTAGACATGTCTCATCATGCCCCCTTCCTTCTTGCAGATACCCTTTGTAACCCACTAACAGGCCTAAGGGGATGCAAGACAAACCTGCAGGTCTCAATTTTACAGAACAAGTGTAAGTCCAGTGCTGATTAACAGAGCTCCTTATCTTAAAACAGTCCAAGCCTTTAGACAAAGCTTCATATGTTTAACCAACTACAAGTCAAAGAATATTTAAACACACCTATAACCTGTAAGCCCCCACTTTGAGATGACCCACCTTTTTGGGCCAAACCAATGTATGCCTTCCATGTATTGATTCTTGACTTTACCTGTAACCCTGTCGCCCTGAATTGTATAAAACCAAACTGTAACCCAACCACAGTGAGTCCACTTGCTCAAGGATTCCTGGGCATGGCTCCAGGTCATGGTCCTCAAATTTGGCTCAGAATAAACCTCTTTAAATTATTTTACAGAGTTTGGCTTTGTTAGGCTTGTTCCAAGTGGGAACTCGAAAAGTATATATGCCACAGAATGCAGTTAATGGAAAACCGAGGTTTGTGGATCCATAGCCGCAGGGGTCTGGAGAGTCCCTCGAGGCTGTGAACCCGACAGCCAGCTGCAGCCGGCACTCCTAGCCCCCCTGATAAGGACGACTACCCTCCTCCCTTATCTCTACAGGATGAGACTGACCCAGGGGTCCCAGAAACTGGTTGTTTAAAAAAAAGTTTGTTATTACAGTGGCTGTTCTGGACCAGGTACTCACTCCCCCCAAAAGACCCTCTATAAAACCCAAGGCTCTCCCCTCCCTCAGTGTGGATGCTCTTTGGCCTCCACCCATCTGCACCCAGACGCCCCAAATAAACAGCACTTTGCTACACATGAGGCTTCCTCTGTGTGTGTGTGTGTGTGTGTCTCTCTCTCTCTCTCTCTCTCTCTCTCTCCCCTCCAGACCTCACGGGCTTCTTTTCTGCCAACCTGACTAGCGATCAGAATTATAGGCTTCTCCTTGAAAATTAAGACTATTTTCACATGATTTGACCAAAAATCTAAAGTCTCTGTAAAGGACTCTCAGAGAAAATTTAACAGTCAGCCTGCCTTTCAGCTGTGAGAGCAGAATTGTTCCTTGAGGCAATGGAAAAACCCTTGGGTAACTTATAACTGATTGTTTTACTTCGTTCTATGTAACCACATTGTGTAGATGTAGTTAAATTTTACTGTGACCATTTAGGTTGCACAATCTGTAAAAGAATGTACTTTGGCTAGGACTAATGCTTTCTGCTTCTGTAAACTCGCTTGCTTAAAGATTGTTATCAGAACAGGTGGTCCAAGGCTGGTCCCAGGCCCCACAATGATGGAAAAACATGATGTAATGCTTTGCGCCAAAAGTCACGTAGTCCCCTCTCAAACTGGTATAAAACCTCCGCGCTCTTCTGGTTCGGGGCTGCCCTCTGTGCTGCCGCCCTTGGCGCTGTAGAGGGTAGTCGCTGGCCAGCTAATAAGGACTCCCAATTTTGGCTCAATTCGGCTTTCAAGTGGTCATTTCTCACGTCTCAGACCATAACGGTCTCAAGAATTTTACAAGATCCGTTTGTTCAATTAATACTTGTAAGTTAATGAGTTATGAATATTTATATTACTATTTATACTAGAAAACTATCTTTAGTTTTATCTTAAATTCTTATAAATTTCCTTCATCTTAACATTTATTAAATAAGATTCTTTGAACTCGTTTTGCTGCTGCCCAACCAGGTTCATTTGCCCAGTGCCCAAGAGGAAGCCACCGTGCCGAGATAGCAGGGTTTACAAGGCAGAGAAAGCATTTTATTCCGCATGGCGCTCCCTGAGGGAGACAGGAGAAATTTCTCAAATCTGCTTCCCCAAGAATTTGGGAGACAGGGTTTTTAAGGGTAGTTTGGCAGGCAAGGGATGAGGCAATTAGGTTTGTTAATTGGGGCAAAATTATAGGGGTGCAGAAATCATCCTCTTGTGTTGTTTCGGTCCCTGGGGTCACAATTCCAGTTGTCAGTTTCTTGGTTTCTTGGTATGGGCTGCTGGTCCATTGGATGGGTCAGTCAATCCACTGGAATTTGGGGCCTGGAAGATATCTTAAAAACTACCTTTAGGTTTCAAAAAGGTGATGTTATCTATGGAGAAAGTTAAGAATCTTTATGGACACAGCTATGGGGAGAAGTAAAGAATCTTTATGACCACCAGCTGTGTGGCTCAGGAGTGGGGATTACAGAGAAGCAAACAGGGGACAGTGACTAACTACTGTCATTATTTTTAGCCAGGCCCTTACCGCAGTCCTCGCCTCGCACCCTGTTATTGACTTGTGAAAAAGGCAGTTTCAGTTTTATGATGAAAACTGCAGCTGGAGGAAGAAGATACCTTTCTACTTTTTTTCTGAGAGTCCTTTTGTAATTGCAAAGACTTGTGTTTTTAAGGCCAGGTTCTGGCATTTCATTAGTTAAAAGTACACGCAAAACCAAACCAAACCAAACAACGACAACAAAAACAGGCCCGTGGAGCTCAATTTTCCTGGAATTCATGCAATAAGGAAAGAATGGTGAGGCCTGAACGCTGATCTGTTTTTCTCTTGCCCAAATTCCTAAAAGGCATCATGTGTAACACCTACAAAAGATAAAAATCTCAGTAAATGTGTTTTTCTTAACCTGGTGATGTGGCTTACTTTCCAACCTGATTCCAGCGTCGCCGTGGTCCCCGGCCTTGGCGGAGCTCAGGCGGTGAGACAGGGGGTGGGGAGCGGCCGTAAATACAGATGAAGCACGAAGCTTCCCTTGCTCCCTGGCGCTGCCCCCAACCCCGTCACCGCTCCTAAGTTTCCTAAGTTTCATGGAAGACAATTTTTCCAAAGAGTGGGGAAGGGAGGAGGAGAGAAGAAGGGGAGGGAGGGGGCAGCAGAGCTCTGCCGCCCGGTCCCTAACAGGCCATGAACCAGGGGTTGAGGACTGCAGCAATATAGCATGACATGACAGACAGAAGACCCCCTCATGGTACTGAAGCATCTTAGCAGATTCCTATCTAAAGTCAAGCTTTCCTTGCTGCTGACTCCAGATCTTTAGACAAAGCTTGACTCTTTCAACTAACTGTCAACTAAAGAATCCCTAAAACCCACTAGGACCTGTAAGCCCCACTTTGAGATATCCAGCCTTTTTAGGCTGAAGCAATAAATCAATTCCATTTACTGATTTATGGTTTTACCTGCAATTCACGTCTCTGTGTAACTGTAACCAAGCTGCCTTGGACACATTTTCTTAAGACCTCTTGAGACCGTGTTCTCCCCCACTGGGGTCACACATATTCAGCTCAGAATAAACCTCCTTAAATTATTTTACAGAGTTTAAACCTGAGCAAGAGTGAGACCCCGTCTCTACAAAAAAAATAGAAAAATTAGCTGGGTATTGTGACACATGCCTATAGTCCCAGCTACTTGGGAGGCTGAGGCAGGAGGATCTCTCGAGCCCAGGAGTGTGAGGCTGCTATGAAGCTATGTGAGTGATGAAGCTGTAAGCTATGAAGACACCACTGCACTCTAGCCAAGGTGACAGAGCGAGACCCTATCTTCAAAAAATAAAAAATAAAAATTATTTTTTAGAATTTGGGTTTTTTACATAAACAGTAGGATCGTACTTCTTAACAGTGATACAGGGAGCATATAGCATTAATGTTTCACAGTCACTGTAGTAAAAATAATCTGATAACAGCATTGGAGCGTGTGTGTAATACAGAGAAATTCTTACTGCTCAGTGAAACAACAACATAAGATTATTTAGGCAAGACAATGTACAAAGTCAAGTGGGAGGTTACACTCAGAAATGCTTTTCTGCTCTGCCACCAAAAATAAGAATGAGAGGAAGGATATATTTTAGGGGCCCTCTAGTGGCTGCACGGCTTCTTGGTCCACCCCCAACTCTCATTGGCATTCCAGCAGCACCTCTATGACAAAGAGACACTTGGTCCCTGATGCCACAAATAAACACTATTATTGATATAAAGAGAGACTCAGCCTAATCATGAAAGGTCTCAGTTTAAATCTCCTTAGTTTGTGCATCTCTGTAAAGAACAAATCATTAGATTACTCAGATCCTGCCATCTCAGTTTGAACTATTGTATTTGTATATGTTTAGACTGTTATTTAAGATGTCTGGAGTGTTCAGAAGAATCCATCAGACTTGATTTATAATTAATCAAACTAATAATAATAATGTTTAAATGCTCAAGGAAATTGAGTCATATTACTTTATAAATTGAGCAATAAACAAAGTACCAATACTAATGAGTATTCTTTTCCATGCACAAAAATCTCTTGGATATTAAAGATGCTATAGACAAATCTGTTTTTTAGTTAAAATTTAGATTGCCTACAAGTAACTCAAACTCCAAAACCAGAGGCTGAAACTAGACAGAAGCCGCAGCGCTAGGACGAGGACTCCAGGGTTGCCCGGGACCTAGGCTGTTCCCAGCTTTCTGCTATGACGTCCCTAGCGTGGGGCCTTTGTCCGCGTGGCCCGAGCTGTAGCACAGTTAGGACATCTGTGTTCCAACCAGCTAGATGAGGGAAGACAACAACGGAGCAAAGGACCGAGTGAGCTGTGGAGTCCCGGAAGCTGCCATATGACGTTTTCTTTGACATCCATTTACCAGCCCTTAGTCCCTGGCCACACCCAGCAGCAAAGGAGTCAGGAATATAGCCTGTGTTTGGGATGGCCAGATATCAGGCATTATAACACTCTGGCCAAAAAAGGAGAATAAATAGAGTGGGACAATTAGTAGTCTCTGCCATAGATGCAAGAAGTTTTTTTCTTTTAAATATAAAGTAGGGTAGTGTGGAGACGGGTTCAGTTTCCTTTTTTTTTTTTTTGAGACAGAGTCTCACTCTGTCACCCTGGGTAGAGTGCCGTGGCATCAGCCTAGCTCACAGCAACCCCCAGCTCCTGGGCTCAAGTGATCCTTCTGCTTCAGCCTCCCGAGTAGCTGGGACTACAGGCATGTGCCACCATGCCCGGCTAATTTTTTCTACATATATTTTTAGCTGTCCATATAATTTCTTTCTATTTTTAGTAGAGATGGGGTCTCACTCTTGCTCAGGCTGGTCGCGAACTCCTGAGCTCAAACGATCCGCCCACCTCGGCCCCCCCTAGTGCTAGGATTACAGGCGTGAGCCACCGCGCCCGGCCCCAATTTTCTAAAGGAGTTGCCAGCAATCAGTTAGGGCCAGACTCTACCTCTAGTGCAGGGAACTATGAGGCAGCAGAATCGGCCCTACTGTTAGCAACTGTGCACACGTGTGGGTGCACGCGCGCGCGCACACACACACACACACACACACAAGCACTCTGTAGGAAAAGAGCCTGTTGCGTGGCAACAGTGATGCTATCTTGATCCAGGATGGCCAGTGTTTGACCTCCACGTACCAAGGTCTTAAAACAATGTCCATAGCATAGGCCACTCCTCCTAAAGATGCTCATCCAACCCTCCCAGTGGTCACAAATCTTGGCAACAAAGTCTAAACACACGACTGGCTGCACAGTTTACCCTAAAGGCTTGCTGTATGAAGACTACTTTCTGGAGGGCAGTTGCGGGGATCCGCCATCTCTCAGCTGCGAGAGACAACTTCAGCTCGTACATAAGTCCCTGTGACAAGTTTCTCCCTGAGAAACTGCATTTGTCAGCCTCTTCTTTGGTCTCAGCTCCCTCGGCCTCTGGGGGTAGGTGTGCACAGACCCACTCACCGAGGAGCACACACCCTCCCTCGCCCCTGCCACCACCCCTGTGGCTGTACGCCCCACCCCATCCTGGGCACCCATGTCTGCACCGCAGCGAGTGCGGAGTGGCACTGAGGATGGTCAGGGCCGGTGGCGGTGTCTGGGGTTTTTTCTGTTGAGGCCTCTACTTTTGCATGTGTTTGAATCTCTTCATACTAGAAAGTTTAAAAAATAAGAAACTATATCAAATGCGTTTTTCTCCCCTAAGATTCAAACTGTTTCGGGGCTGCTGTGGGGCTGCTCTACCTGAATACCCGCGTGTGACCGAACATTTACGTCCCCCCAGATTCGTACGTGGAAGCCTTAGGCCCCAGTGTGATGGTGTTTGGAGGTGGGGCCTTTGAGAGGGGACTGGGTTTAGATGAGGTCATGAGGGTGGCGCGCCCACGATGGGGTCAGCGTCCTAATCGCAGAGGAAGAGACAGCAAAGCGTCCTCTCTCTGCCAGGTTAAAGACTCGGCGCGAAGACACAGTGGTACCTGCCTCGATCTCAGGGCTCCTGGCCTCCAGAATGGTGAGAAACCACCGTCTGTGTTCAAGCCACCCGGTCTATGGTATTTTGTCAGAGTAGCCTGAATGGTGGCAACCCACGAACACCTTAAACTCCAGGCAACATCCCGGCCGCTCACCGTCCCTCCTCTACCGGACACTCTCGGCCGCTCCCCTCTGGCCTCTCAGCCTCCTCTCCGACTTCAGCCGCGGCTCGGTCCACTCCCCCTGCCCGGTGGGCTCTTCTCTTGCCAGGGGCGGGCTCCTCAGCAGTGCAGGAAGTCAGCGCCAGGCAGGGAGGGACGGGATGGTAACGCGTCTCCAGGACTCCGGGCCTCCAGACCGAGCCCTGAAGGGGACATTGTGAACGCTCCTCAGAAAGCCAGGTGCAGACAAGCCCGTTCCCACAGCAGCAACCTCCACACCGCGTCCCCATCTCCGCTCTTCCTCCTTCCCTGCCCCCTCTCTGTCCTCACTCCCGCGTCCCTGGGCCACCTCCCAGATACAGTACCTGCACCGAGTCCCGGCCTCCTCTTGGGACACCGTCCGTGTCCTCGTTGTAACCCACCAGGGCTGCCGTAACAAAGGACCGCACTCCGGGGCTTAGACACAAGTCGTTCTCTCGCGGCTGTTGAGGCTGGCAGTCGGGATGAGGGTGTCGCAGGCTGGGTCCTCGCCACAGCGTGAGGGAAGGCTCTGTTCCGGGCCTCTGTCTTCGGTCTGTGAATGGCCACCTCCTCCCCGTGTCTTCACATGGTTGTCCTGCAGCGTGCGCCTGTGCCCACATTGCCCCTTTTTATAGGGACACCAGTCACACTGGATTAGGGCTCGCCCTATGACCTCACTTTAACTTGATCACCCCTATAAAGTCCCATCTCCAAGTAAGGTCACACCTGAGGTGCTGGGGGTGAGGACTCCAACACGTGAGTTTAGGGGGACACAATTCAGCCCCTCACAGATACCTAAGCCAGGACAGAGGTGCCGGACGTGGGCCTTGAATCAAATCTTCAGGATGTGATCCAGAACTGGATCCCCACCAGTGGGACAGCTACAAGGACCCCCACGCTGGGGAAGGTGGGGTGGGGACAATCCCTGCTGTGCTGCAGCCTCAGTAGCCCTGTGGCAAACTGGACAGGAACATACAAAGACGAAGCTCTGGGATGTGCCACAGCGCCAGCCCTTGAACGGTGACGTTGGCTCAACGCGAAAGCAGGAGGAAGGACAATGGCAAGCTCACATCAGCCGACATCAACTCAGCCCACGCTGTGAGAACCAGAAGGCCTCTTCTCACTAGGTTGTTTTGGAAAATACAGTGATTTTTCATATCTATTTCACGTCTTGAAAATGTTTTTCATAGGGCAGTGTTTAAAGAGCTCCAAATGTCCCCTAGCCACGGGCAGGCTCTGCTGACCATCAGGCCCAACATCTAGTCGTGAGGGTGGCAGGGCTGCAAAGGAGACTGAACGCACAGCCGTGGCAGCGCCCTGTGCTGGAACCGGGGCCCCGACAGGGGTGGTGCAGAACCCCGAGCTCTGGCATGGAAACATTTGGGAAACTGGGCCACCAGAACCCTCCGAAACCGCCCAGCTGGCGTGGGAAGCTGCCTCCTGCCCAAGCAGCCTCCCTTTGCCTAGCGACAAGGCCTCAGCCAAGGCGTAAAAGACGATGCTTTTCCTCCTGAAGAGTCACCTTCACCTCTCCCCGTTATGTCAGCATAGGCCGAGCAAGGAAGTTCACGCTCTCTGTAAGGAAGTAACTTGCTCACAAAAAGAACTGCACGGTCTGGCCGACATATGCAAGGGGCGTCCGGAAAGTACCCGGCCACGTAATATGCTCTTGTTATATGAGCAATGGCTGGATGCTTTCTGGACAGCCCCCATACTGGCAGGAACTTGGGGAGCACAGATGGGAGTGGGTTTTGAGGGTGTGAGACTTTTTTTTTTTTTTTTTGATACAGAGTCTTGTTCTGTCGCCCCGGCTAGAGTGCCGTGGCGTCAGCCTAGCTCACAACAACCTCAAACTCCTAGGGTCAAGTGATCCTCCTAACCCCAGCCTCCCCAGTAGCTGGGATTACAGGCATGCGCCACCATGCCCGGCTAATTTTTTTCTTCCATATATTTTTAGTTGTCCAGCTAATTTTTCTTTTTTTCAGTAGAGATGGGGTCTCACTCTTGCTCAGGCTGGTCTCGAACTCCTGAGCTCAAGCAATCCTCCTGCCTGGGCCTCCCAGAGTGCTAGGATTACAGGCGTGAGCCACCATGCCCAGCCAGAGGGTTTGAGACTTAAAGGGTAAAAATAAAAGGGGGAAGGTGTTGGCATGAGAGCATTCCCCCATGACTCCGGATTGACAAGGACACTTGGTGCCATCCTCATGCACTGCTGAGATGCTTCTGGAAACCTGGGCCTGACAACAGCCCACTGTGGGGTGGAGATGCTGTAAGGAGGAGTCTGGCTCCATTTTCTGATGTTTAACTGCTGACAGTTTTTGGTTTTTTTTTTTTGGAGACAAGGTCTCGCTCTGCTGCCCGGGCTGGAGTGCAGTGGTGTCATCATATTTTACTGTAACCTCCAACTCCTGGGCTCAGTGATCCTACCCCCTCAGCCTCCCAAGTTGCTGAGACTACAGGTGTGAGCCACTGCACCCAGCAGAACACAGCGTTAGATCAAGGGACCCATTTTATAGTGAAGGAAGCACAATATGTGCCTGGCCGTGGGATGCATTGGTCCTGCCACATACTGTGCCACCCAGAAGCTGCCAGCCCAATGGAACAATGGAGCTGCCCACTAAAGCTTATCTAGAGCATCAGCTTGGGACAACACCCGTGGAGTTGGGGCACTGTCCCCCAAGTCATAGTAAATGTGCTGAGCCCGTGGAGCTGTGTCCAGGAAGAACCGAGGGTGGGAGCTGGATCAGCCCTTCTCAGCCACTTGCAGAATCTGTGCTCTGCACCACTGCGAATCAGACCTGGGAGAGGAGAGGTCCTACTCTCCAGGGGAGGGAACACCTCTACCCGGGGATGGTGTCAGAAAGTACTCAGGAACTGAAGCTACAACTACCACCTTGTCACTTTGGGTTCCCAGAGCCAGTAGGAGGTCAGTGAGCAAAAAGAAAAAAGTAGTTACCAAATCGACGTGGTTAGACTGACCTTGTTCACCCTGAGATGTGAGAGTTGCTGCTACACAACGTGGGCAAGGTTGGAACTCGGGGCAGTCGCTGAGTGGTCTCTTGGTGCGTTCAAGCCCAGTGGTGACAGCAAAGGCAACTGCAGCAGCCGCAGCCTGGGCCGACAAGGGCAAGTCCGCAGGCCCAGCCTCTTCCTGGGTGAGTCTGGCCCAGCCAGCAGGCAGGTGGGGAAGGACGGGTGGCAAATGTATCAGTCGCAGCCCGGGGCCAGCTGCCCCACTGAAGACTGAAGTCCACCCCACCAGCCACCAGGTGTTAAGTCTTTCCTAGAGATGGGAACTGGCCACCTTGGGGAAGATTCAGTGAAAGAGTGGGTGGATTATGAAGAATGGCCAAAGCACGACCAGGCACAGCGGCTCACTCCTGTCATCCCCACACTGTGGGAGGCCAAGGCAGGAGGATCACTTGAGGCCAGAAGTGTGAGACCTGCCTCCCTGTCTCCACAGAAAATAAGAAGTTAGCTGGGCATGGTGGCATCCACCTGTAGGCCCAGCTACCAGGGAGGCTGAGGTGGGAGGATGGCTTGAGCCCAGGAGTTGGAGGTTACAGAGAGCTACGATCGTGCCACTGCACTCCAGCCTGGGTGACAGAGTAAGACCCTATCGCTAATGGAAAAAAAAGGGCAAAGCACAGTAGTGCGAGGGGTGGACTATATACCAGACACCTCCAGCGGCCTCCTGGGCACGCATCTCTCGGGCTCACTAATTTCAGCAGTGGATGGGGTGGACAGTTAGTTCCCTGTGTGCTTCCACCGGCAACAGGTCTTCACTTTCTACTCCAGGCTCTTCCAGCACGACAGACAGAGGCGACAGACGGGCGGGGCGGGGGTGAGCACATCCAGAGCAACACTCCACTCAGGAGGGGCAGCACTCCAGGGATAATGCTCCCAGCCCTCATCCTTTGGGAGGGGACAATTCTGGGGGATACTTGTCCACTTCTCAGGTGATCTCAGGCAGAATCACATCCCAATTGCCCATAAAAGAAGCCTCAATAATAAACCCTCATAATGGCTTCTCTTCCTTCCCTGGCCCATTCTCTAACCCCTAACCTTCCCTGGCCCATTCTCTAACCCCTAACCTCCTTGGATCACCTCCCAAATAAACTCCCCTGTGCAGAAAATCCTTGTCTCAGGCTCTGCTTTCCAGGGTGGCCAAGTCAAGACACTTCAGAACCTGCTGCTTCTCCTTTGGCCTCCATCCATGTCTTCATCTCCCAGGTGCCCAAACTGGAAACCCAGGCAGGACCTTGACACCTCCCTGCCCTCTCAGCCCATCGGCCACATCTTGCCGATCCCCCACCAACATATGCCCCCTGGCTCTCCATTTCTCTCCCTCACCAACACTGCCACGGCTGTCGCCACCACCACCTCTGGACGGCTGCAACAGCCTCTTCACTCCTCTCCCACCGCCCGCCAGCCCTGCCTGCTCCCTCCGGCCCCGGGCTCCTGCCGGTGCTACACCGAATGCAGGTGTGCCGCAGGACACCCCCGGCTCTCACGTCTTTGCTCTGACCGCCTGTCTCGGCGTCCAGACAGGTATGCCGGGCTCGGCTGAACAAACAGTGGGTGAGCATTAGCCCGCGATAGCCCTGCAAATGCAGAGACCTGGGATGCTGACTGCCCTGAGGTCCTAGAACAGAATACTGCTGGGGGGACGCGGAGGGGAGGTGAAGAGGTCAGAGCATGTCCAGGCCTCTGAGGGCGCACTGTTCGGGCCAGGCTCGTGGCCCCGCCAGTAACACTCCCGGTTCCCGTCACCTCAGTTAACCTCCACTGTACGTCCATGAGGCTTCGCAAGCAAAATGACTTGTCCAAAATCATGGTCAGTGACTGGCAGATCTGGGACCTAAACCCTAGGCGGCACCAGGGGCTGGCGCTCTTTCCTCGGCACAGCGGGGACGCCATCAGAAGCAATGATCGAATGTCCATGAGTTTTTTTTTTAATCATCTTTAATATATTTTTAATAATTTTTGCCTCATTTACCAGATAAATCATCTAAATAAATAGATGCTGTACATCTCTTACCAATGTCAGTACAAAAATAAAACCGCGCTCTACGTCCGCTGGCTCTCCCCAGCACGCTCGCTCGGGAAAGGCGTGTGCTCGGATCGACTTGGCCCGCCCCTCCCGGGTACATTCATTGAGTCTGAACAAAGCTCAGCGCTCGTCTGTGCAAAGGAAGCGCTCTTGTGCTGAGGCCTGCAGGCCACGGCGGGCCACTTGTAAAGCAAAACCGTACCCACCTCACAGAAGCCTAGCGCCTTCCCGGAGCAAGAGGAGAGGAGGAAATTGGCACTGGGGACTATCCCCCTAAGAGCAGTGACAGTCCTGGAGGCCGGCTGGGCTCGGCCACACAGTGCAAGTGGCCACGCGGGGGCGGAGGAACGTTTTCCCCACCCACCCTACCACAAAAGAAAAGGTACCTACCGGTCTCTACATTCAAAACGGGGCGGGGCTGGGGAAGAAAGGCAGGCGGTCAGATGCTCGCTAACCCTCCCCCGCCCCTGGGAGTACTGGCCTTCTGCGGGGCCGTGGGGTGGGGGTGGGAGGTCACTGTCCCCCTTGCCCCACTGGGACACTCTGGGCAGGGGGGAGGCCTGTGCAGCCACACCCACAGGTGACCTCATAGAAGTCACCTGTCCTGAGGTGGGGCAGGTAGCAGCCCACAGCCTGTTCCTGGCTCACAGCAGCCCATGAGCCACATGCTGCCCTGAGCTGGGCACGTCTGGTCCACCCACTCCAGGTCACCCTGGAGTTCTGCCCTCCCTGGGCCACAGGATTCCCCCAAGGCCATAAAGGGCTGAGCAAGGGGAAAGATGCGTTCTGCTGCTGCAGACAGAAAAACTGCCTCATCCACAAAAAAAGCCCCCCGAAACCACAAACCCACAGATTGCACAAACAGTTCTTTGAAAGTGCCCAGGAAGCACGATGAGGTCCACGTCCCCTGGGAGATGGGGGCTGTGACTTCTACTGGAAGCTGCCAGCCATGTCCAAAGCCATAGGCCAACTCATTCAACTGGAGAGAGACCCCCGAGCTCCACCACCTTCACCTCTGCTGGGGGTCCCTATCCTGGAAGAGTCCCCCCCAACTCCAAGCTTCCCCTTCCCCTCCCCAGGGTCCCACAGCCAGTGGGTGAGATTCCTGCCCCCCCTTCCTTTTCCTGCCCCACCCCCACACGTTCCTCTAGGTTCAATTCCCTGGGCTGGGGGTGAATCAGGTCACCCCAGAGGGGACCATGCCCCAATGGAAGCACTGAATTGACCCTGGACAACTAAGGATTAAGGAGGAAGAGGGGAGCGAGAGAATCAGGGCCTTGGGAGTTTTGCCAACGGAGTACCCCAAACAGAAAGGGGGCTCAGGCTGTCTTTGGTTTGGGAACTGGGCAAGAGGTGTGGGTGAACAGTCACCCTCTGTGCCTCAGCAGAGATCCTGCTGACTTCCTGAGGACACAGCACAGGGCTGGGGGACAACGCTGGGGAGGACAGGCAGGTTTCAAAGCCCGGCCACACTCCCAGTTCAGGTTACCCTGACTCTGACAACAGCAGGACAGGGGTGCCGGCCCTTCCATGCTCCCCTGATGCCCCGTCTGACCTTTTCTCCCCTGCAGGACTGGGATGGAGGGAAAAGTCACTCCTCACTGGCAGGGAAGCTGCTGGCCCACAGGGTACCTTGTACAAGCTAGAAAACAAGCGCCCCTCCTCCTGGCAGACACAGCCCCTCGCCAGGGCTTGTGCATAGCCTAACCCACCATATGAGGCAGCCTGACCTCAGGAAGACATGGCGGAGGTCCCCCCACAGGAAAACAAGGTCCGCCCCAGCTGTGGCATTTAGGTTGGATGGGGAAAGGTCACAGAATGGAAGGAGGAATGGTTCAGGAGTTGGGGGCTGCCCTGAGAAGGTGGTGGGCCACTCCCTCCCTCCCTGACTGCCCACACCCACACCACATCTGGGTTGGCTGAGTAGGAGGGGAGGGCAGAAGAAGAGGAGAGTCAGAAGAGCTGAAAAGTCACCTGAGTCAGAAAGAACAAGAACCCCCCTGGGGAGGAAAGACAGGGCCCTAGTGTCTTGGAGCCTGTGCTGACACATCGGCCCAACTTGGCAGAGGCTTGCACACTGCAACCTGGCCAGGTACAACCACAAAACCACATCTGCATCCCTAGAGCAGAGATGCCATCGCGCCCACGGCCAGACCCCTGCCCTCCGCTGACAGCTGCAGGCAAACCAGGTCAGGATAGACCCTATCACGTGACGTGCATGCAAGGTGGGGTGAGTGTGGGGTGTCGTGGCAAGTTCTTCAGTGCTATGAATCACCCCATATTCACCTGGTCAGGTTCTAAAGCATGTTTGCAAGGCCCATGTGGACATGTCTGTAGACACACACATTCATGAGGCATGTGGGACACACACGCGGTACACCTGTGGGGCTGGGCGTCACGTGTTCTGCACAGGCCAGGTGATGGGGGAGGGTGGAGCTCTCAGCAGAAGGGTCTCAGCTGGCAGCCTCCTCCCTGGGAAGGGCAGACACCTCTCTGAAGGGGAGGGGACATGCCCCAGCAGTCTCAAACCCTTCCTCCTGCCCCTGCTTGCTGACCCAGTCACGCTGGTCACAGACAGCCTCCACGGCCCACCACAAAGCTGGAGTGGAAAGTTCCAAACAAAGACCCGATCAAAAAAACGGGAAGGGGAAACCAGCCAGGTGGCTGAAGCGGGCTGCTCAGGGGAGCAGGCCTGGGCCTCCCGACGCTCCTGTCACTCTCAGAGCCAGCTGCTGCATCGCTAGAGAATGAGGACAGAGATGTCCCAGGCAGGCGGCCTTGCCCCTGTCCTGCCCTGGGGAGATGCCCCAACTCCCAGAGCAATGCCCGGCCTGCCAGCCCCTGCCCGAGGCCTCTCTGTAAAAGTCCCTTGCAGAGGAAGGGGCAGGGTGGGAGGGTCTTCCCCCCTTCTTCTGCTCAGGTTTTTTTTTTAAATAAAATAATTACCCCTCCCCCAACCCCTCCCCATCTCTGGAAGTCCCCACCCCAAGCCCAAAAGAAAGCAGTTTAAGAAGAGTAAAAAACGGTGATTCAGAACTTCCCGCTGCGGTCTCGGAAGAAGCCCTCGGCCGCCTGGGCCTCTCGGAAGGTGACGGTGACAGAGTTGGCGGTGATGTCGGTCACGGTCACCTCACTTGGGGGGAGCGCAGGTGTCCAGGGAGGGGGCCCTTCGGCCAGGTCTGTCTCCGCTGCAGCCGTGAGACACAGACAGACAGACGGGGCAGCGCTGACAAGGTGGGCAGGTGGGAGTGGGTGGCGGCATGCAGACCCCCCAGCCACCCCCACACAAGGCCCTCCCCTCTGCGTCTCCAGCCAGCTCGGGGCCTAGCTCAAGGCTGGACACAGCTCATCGAGAGCAGGAGGAAAGAGCGAGCTCTGGGCTAGGCGTCAGGCCTGTGTCCAGGCCTGTTGTCCCCCCTGTGGCCTCACTAGCACTCAGGGCACTCTCTGGACCTGATGACCCACAGGGACCTTTCCAGCTTTGAGGGTCTCTGGGCCTGGGCTGCCTTACCCTCCTCTTCGGGGGGCTGCTCAGTGGGCTCCCACTCGCTGGCCGCCTGCAAGACGTCTGGGGCCGGTGACTCCTGCAGGAAGAGCTCCCGTCGATGGCTGAGACTCTCCAGGTTGGGCCCGCGGGGCGGGAACTTCTTGCGTGAGAGCCGCAGATACTTGTGGGCCTTGCGCGGCTTGCGGAGCGGGAAGGGCAGGGTGGACACCAAGGGGCCCTTGTCCACCAGCTCAGGTGTCCCCGCCTTGACCACCCCCTCGGGGCTCCCGCTGCCGAGTGGGCGCGTCAGGGAGAAGCAGAGCTTCTCCTTGCCCTTGGCCTTGTGGGAGCTCCGCAGGTCCATGCTGTACAGCCGCTGCGGGGGCAAGCCAGGGCAGCTCGGGTCAGCCCCGCCTCCCACCCGCGGCCACACCTCTGCTCATGCTGCTCCTCCCACCGGAGCCCCACATCCGCCCACGCGACTCCTCCCAGCTCCCACGCAGCGCCAGCCATCACCACACCCCACCCGGCCCAGAGTGGCCCCTGACCGGCCCCGGGGCCCTCTGATGAGCCTCGCCCTCCTGGGGCTGGGGCCACAGGGCTTATCCTGTGATGTGCAGCAGAGGGCCACACAAAGGTGCAAACTGAAGACTGACCAATGGGAAACAAATCAGGACTTATGAAGGCGTTGTTCTTCATTTTAGGAAAGGCATCATTGCTCATTAAAGGACCTCCAAAGCTAAAAGCGCCAGCTTGCCGGGGAGATGTGGGGCAGGGCAGAGAGCAGAGGGGCACAGGGTGTGCTCTGGAGCACCCTGGGGCAAGCAACCAAGGCACACACAGCCCTGGGGCACCCCATGTCACCCAGCCAGAGGGATAGCACTCCACAGGCACACCCCTCGATCCCTCCAGGCCACCCCCTCCCTGGGGTCCAGGCCTCAGCTGACGCCCCCCCCCCCCCCCACCTTTGGTGAAACAGAGCTAGAGGGTTCGTTCGTCTCCATTCAAGGGCTGGGGTTTATAGTTTAGGCATTTATCTTACTGATTTTGGGAGAATTTACATGAATCCAAGAAAGCTCTCTGGTGCCAAGATGTTGGGAGATCCTGGATCACTCTGGGACAGTACCTTCTACTGCCACCTGTCACCAGAGGCCAAGAGCTCCACAAAGAGAGCGAGACCACAGATGGGACCTGTGAGGTCGAACGCCTCCAGGCTGGGGACAGAGATGACACGTCTGGCCTGCTCCGGGCATCACAGCTCCCGGGCTGTGTGCTGTGGTGATGCCGGAGGGCTGAACTGGGGGGGCTGGGGAAACTGCAGTGGCTGGGGGTGGGTCCCATAGGCAGCTTATTCAAAACCACTTCTCCCACCCTGCCGGCAGGCCAGCGGGAACCCAGTAAATTCTACCATTCTGCAAGGCACCTTCTTCCTTGTCCTTCACCACCTCATCATGAGACAACTGCAGCTACTGGACGGGACAGCAGGGCCAAGAGTCAGCTTCTGCCGTGTGACCCTGGGGAAACCACTAGCCTCCCTGAGTCTCAGTGTCTTCATCAGCGGAACGGTGAAGGGGCTGTAGTGACCAGCCTCCTGGGTGGTCCCCAGGGATATCCGCCTCCTGGAATTCACACCTGCATGCAGCCGCTTCCCACGAGGAATATCGGAATACCGTGGTGTGTGACTTCCGAGGTTAGGTCATAAAAGGCACTGTGGCTTCTTCCCTGCTCTCTCTCGGATCACCCGCCCAGGGGGAGCCAGTGGCCGTACTGTCAGGACACTCCCGCAGCCCAGTGCAGGGGCCACCTGGGGAGGAGCCAGCCCCACCACATCCAGCACGGCCTCCCGGAGCAGCCGCCCGGGGCAGATCCTGCAGCCCCAGTCATGCCTTCGGCTAACTGCAGCTCAGCTGACATCCTGACTGGAACCCACACTAGAACCACTAAAGAACCAGCTAAACACTCCCGAGTTCCTGACCCACGGAAACCAAGTGAAATGATACATGTTTATTGCTTTAAGTTGCTAAGCTAGAGGGGTAATTTATTACACACAAGAAGTAACTCATAGGTCTGCCCTGTAGGTTTGGCATATGGATGAAATGTGTTCATCTGTGAAACACACCAGACACAGGGCCTAGCGCGCATGTGGCTGGCAGGGATCACTTCCCTTCCTAGACCCGATTCACACCAAAGCCGACAGACACACTCACTGAGAAGGGAGGCCCACCCTGGGGAAAGCCTTGGTGGCCTACAGTAACGAGTGGCCAGGAGGACTGGCGTGGCTCACATGCACAAGGACCAAGAATCCTGATGTTCTGGCTTCAAATACCCTATCTAGTGGGCCTTATTAAGTTAAAGAGAGCAGGTATTGTCATCACCCCCACTTCATAAGTGAAGAGACCTGCCTACGATCACATGAGCATTTCTTTTGAGTGTCATGTTGTCACTCAAGAAGTTTCAGATTCTGAGGCATTTCTGATTTTGGATTAGGGATGCTCAACCTGTAACTACATTGCTTTAGACCCCATTTGCTTTTCACCGCAAACCACCAAAGTCAGCAAAATGCCCCCAAGACCTAAGAGGCAGGTAGCCTGGGAGGTTGCAGAGACTAGACACAGGACTGGAAAAAGAGGCCCCGTAGGTTTCTTCCCATGCAAATATGATAGGTTTCTAAGAGTCTGATATTCCAATGCCATGGTTCTAAAATTCTAAGAGTCTCTGTTTTTGTTTCTAAAATTCTGGGCTCCCATGTTTTCTCAATTCTAAAGTTCATGTTTCTGAGGTTCTCAAGTATTACAATTTTGTGTCTGGGGATTTTGAGCATTAAAAAGCTCAAAGCTTTCAAGCCTTTCTCAAAGCAAGATTCTAAGCTCTCAAAATTCTAGGATTCTATTAGCCACATTCCCTCCCTGCCTCCCCCCACGGCACCGCCCACCCAGGCTGTCATCCCTGGGCACCAGCCCCACGTTCAGGCTTTTCTCAACTCCTTCCCTCACAGCTCACACACTGAGTGCCCAGCCCACGGGCCCGGGGTGGAGCTGGGGAGGGTGGGTGGACCCCAGGGGTGGGGCCCGTGGCTGGTCAGGGAGAGGAAGGAGGCGCAAAGGCAGGCCGGTTACCTGCAGCAGAAGCCGCTTGGGTTTCGGGCCTCTCTTCCTATACCCCGACGCTCGGTCTCTCTCCTCCCTGGGGTGCGAAGCAGGCGGCAGAAGAAAAGGAAACACGGGTGACATCTAAGGGAAAGCAAGGCGTCCGCTTCGCCCGCCCTCTGCTGCCTGTCGGGAAGGGGACACGCCCTCCAGACCATCCACTGATCCTCCCCACTGCTCGGCTGGGACCACAGCAACGGGGTCGCATGCTCGACTCCCAGGGCGCTGGTCTTCCCATCTGACCAACGGGGAGGGCACTGGTCTCAGTCACTGAGGTGGGACTTATGCAGCGTCTCCAAAAACACGTGAGCCATCACTGGGCTCCAGGGCCACATCAGGGCTCTGCTCTGCACACTGCTGGGGACCCCTCCAAATCCGCAGCTCCGGTTTCTACTCTTAGGAAAGTTAGGTAGAAACCTGTCGATGCTATCTGCCTTGACTGTCCCAGGGAAGCTGATGAGAATGGCAAATCCTCTTGCAAGTGCAGCTCGGCCCAGACTGCCCCCTCTGCCCCCTGATCTCTATGGACCTGGGAGAGGACAGACTCCTACCTTGTCTGTACCATCTAGTCGGGGGACGGGAAGAAAATTAGCCTGTACAGTGCCTAGTAGATGCCCGACTCTCTGCTGGGGGCCTTCCCCACAAATCAAAACACACAAACACACGGCACAACTTGAGGATGCTTATAAAGTCACACACGACATACACAATGCAACCAGAGACTCCCAACGACAGTGCCAGAGCGGCGGGGAGATTCAGAGTCATTTCATTTTGCCTCCTGTTTCAGTTCCATCCACACTTTCTGTAGCCCCACTACAGAGGCCACGTGGACAGCAGAAAGAATGCAGAAGTCAGGAGTTCACCCCTCTCCCCTTCCTGGTTGTGCGACCTTGGGCCAGTCTCTCGATCTGCGCTCAGCGCAAAGCAGTGAGCCCCACGGCGTCTATTCCTAATGTCTGGGTGCCCTCTGGGCAGGAACTGCCACACCCTACAGGGCTCCCGTCTCCAGGGAAGAGGGGAAAGAGCACCTGGTGGAGGAGTCTACCCCAAGCCCTGACACCTGCCCCGGCTGTCCTTATCACACTCTGAGACATCCCCAGGATTCTCCCATGTGTAACAGCCTTGTTGGACCAAGGCCCCATCACACACCAGGAGGCAGAAAAAAGCTGTGGGACAGGGACACCCTGATTTTCAAAGGACAGAACGAGGAAAACTTGTCCTGGAATCAGTGGCAGGAAGCCTCCTGGGGGAGAATCAGTGAGAATCCAGCCACGAGAGGCAGCAGAAAAGCACCTGACCCGGAGTCAGGAGCCCTGGCCGAGTTCTGGTCCTGCCAGTTCCCAGCTGCAAGGCTCCTGCGCAGGTCCCCTGACCCGCCAGGGCCTCCGTTTCCTCATCTGCCCAGTGAGACCTGCATCCCTGCCTCAGGAGGCTGCCGTAAGGGGCCAGGTACAAACGATTCTGCAAAACGGTCCCACTCTGTACAGGTCTGGCGGGCCGGGGAGAGGCAGAGGACCTGGGGCTGCTCTCTGGTAGGGGGGCGGAAAGGCTGGTCACACGCAGAGGAAGGCAACGGTCAGATAGTGCTTAGGACCCCTGCAGGGCACTGGCATAGGTGGGACACTGATTTTGCCCAGGGCCACTCGGCTAGGAGGTAGCCAAGGGGGACAGGCCGGAACTCAGAAATCCCAGCTCCAGGCCGGGCGCGGTGGCTCACGACTGTAATCCTAGCACTTTGGGAGGCAGAGGCAGGAGGATTGCTTAAGCTCAGGAATTCGAGACCAGCCTGAGCAAGAGCAAGACCCCATCTCTACAAAAAATAGAAAAATTAGCCAGGCGTGGTGGTGCGCACCTCTAGTCCCAGCTACTTGGGAAGCCGAGGCAGGAGGATCACTTGAGCCCAGGAGTTCAAGCTGCAGTGAGCTACGATGACACCACTGCACTCTAGCCAGGGTGGCAGTGAAACTCTCCAAAAAAAAAATACGAAAAGAAAAGAAAAGAAATCCTGGCTCTAAAGCCCACACTTCTGCCCCAGCCTTTGCTGAACTTCAACAGAGCTTCCCCAATCTCCTGAAGAGACCTCGGACCTGTCGCCACCAGCATTACTGATGTGGCCAACCCCTCAAACATAGGGCACCTTTGTGAAGTTTTTAACATTTTTTAACGAAACTGAAACCTCTTATAGGCTCTGTAGGGTTTCACCGTGGGGAAATTGGGGCGTTATTCAGGGTGGCCCATTTTACGGCAGAGAGACTGAGTCCTGGGTGGATAAAGGAAGTGACCAGCAATAGGAAAAGGACCCAGGGCCCTCGGCTGCCCAGGAACTCTGCCCACCAGCTTCCCCCAGTGCAGGCCAGGCTGGACTGCCCAGTCAGATGCCCCACCCTGCCCCAACAACCAGGCCGAGCCAGCAGCGGGCTCCCCAGGAAGCCTCGCAGTCAGTCCTGAGCCCAGCCCAGCGGCAGGCAGAGGACCCCTTACTTCTCCTCATAGGCCATGACGAGGCGGGGGTCCAGGATGTGCTCTTCCGGCTCCCACGTGCTGTACCTGGGGAGAGGAACGAGAGGTCAGAGCTGCCCTTTTCCACCTGGCTTCACAGAGGCCGCAGCTACGGACCCAGGGCCCACAGCGGGCGGGCCTTTGCCCCATCCTGGTAAGGTGTCACTGTCACCTGTTCCAAGGAGCTGACCTAGCTTGGGCCTCCTGAGGGCTCCAGCAACCCGAGAGCTGCCCTCATTCATACCACACTATTATGTGACTGGGTCCAACGCCCAATCAGACCCCACATCCACCTGAAACCCTTGGGTACCTGAAAAGAGCAAGCGCCTGTAATTCCCAGGGGACCCTTCCTACAGCAGGCGAGAGAAGGTGGTAAGGAGCTGGGGCTCTCAAGACACCATGCCTGGGTTCAAATCCAGCTCTGCCCTTAGCAAGCTGTGTGACTTTCAGCAATTTACTTAACAGCTCTGTGTCTCAATTTCCCCATCTGTAAAGGACGCTTGTGCCGATTAAATTCGTTAATCTAAGTGTTTAGAGCCACGCTTGGTTTAGTGAGCGCACTGTGTCTGCTGCTGTCCTCCCCAGCCTTCATGCCCCAGCCTGGCCCCCTCCACTCTCCCCTCCTCAGTGCACACATCTGTACCCCACCCCATACCATGGCCACCTCTAAAGTTCCCTTGTCTCTGGGCCTGGCACACAGCAGGGGTTTGGTATGTATCCAGTGACCCGGTGGCCCGGCAATCCTACAGCGCGCCCCGTGGTGTTGCTACAGAGGATCTCCACCACCCCATGCCGAGAGCCTCCCCCCCGCTGGGGCGGATCTGGTGGCAACAGTGCAGCAGCCCCAGGGCGCACCCATCTGTGGTACCACTTTGGTGACACCTGTCACATTCTCGTTCCACCTGCACTTTTATTTACTATTTGTTTTTAAAGCAGCTCATTTTTTTTTAATTTAAAAAGTTAACTATGACTTCCATAAATGGAAAACCCACGATCACTCACCACAGCTACAAGTATAAAATTTTTTCAGTTAAAAAAAATATGTACAGTCATGTGCTGCATAACGTTTTGGTCAACGACAGACCACATCAATGACAGTGGTCCTCTAAGATTATAATGCAGCTGAAAAACTGTTATCACCTAGTGATGTTTTGATGATCCCAACCCTGTGGAGGCTACGCTAATGTGTATGTTTCTGTCTTAGCTTTTAACAAAAAAGTTTTAAAAGTAAAAAAGAAAAAAAATTTTTTTAAACAGAAAAAAACTTATAGAATAAGGATATAAAGAAAAAATATTTTTGTACATCTGTACAATCCATTTGTGGTTTCAGCCACGTGTTATTACAAGAGAGTAAAAAAAATTCTTTTTAAATTTAGGCCTTCATATTCACTCACCACTCACTCCCTGACTCACTCAGAGCAACTCCCAGTCCTGCAAGCTCTGTTCGTGGTAAGTGCCCCATACAGGTGTGCCATTTTTTATCTTCTATACTGTGTTTTTATTTTATCTGTTCCATGTTTAGGTATACACAGATACACACTCACCATCGTGTCACGATTCCCTGCAGCATCCAGCACAGCGACATGCTTTGCAAGGCTGCAGCCCCGGAGCAACAGCCTAGTGTGCAGTAGGCTACACCACCTGGGTGTGTGAAGGTACACTCTACGCTGTTCCCACAATGACAGAATTGCCTAAGCATGAATTTCTCGGAACATATCCCTGTCATTAAGTCAAACACGACTGTATATACAAACATAAATAAAGTACACATGTATATAAAATACATATATACACAAAAACGAAGCAATGTTCTCTGATCCTGGCTGGAGGCTCTCTGGGTAAGAAGGAAGGTGAGGGGGTATAGGGAGGGCTTAGGCAGCAGAGGAGCTGGAGCAGAGCCTGCCCCTGCTCCCTCCTAGTCTGCTGAGCTAAAGCCTTTAACTTAAGTACCTGAGACATCTTTTGTGATACTTAACACTAGTCCAATCTGGAGTAACAAGCTGCCCGAGAACAAAATGCTTTCCTCCTCTCTTCTGCTAACACGTGGGCATGGCTCCTTCTTGTTAGGCCTGCGTGGGCTCTGTGGACATGGCAAGGAAGGCCATGCCCTGAGCACTATGGATGGATCCAGTGGCACCCCGGCAGGCAAAACCAACCCCCCCCCAAGTGCCCAGTGCAGGCCAGCGGCTCCCCTCAATGAGAAGGGCTGTGGAAGCCCCTGCAGCCTTCGCTCACCGCTGCAGAAATGCTGAAAGTGAAACTGAAGCCCAACTACAGCATCAGCACCCAGAGGCTGACAGAGACTCTAAAGCTTCCTCCCAGGAACAGCAGTTGCATCTCCTCGCCCCTAACTAGTAAGAAAGGGAATTCTGTGTCCTCCTGCATCATCTGCCTCGCCCTCTGTCTAGCAGCCGAAATATCTCTATGGTGGCTAGTCCTCTCTGCCCTGCTGATTTCCAGGGGATGTAGCTGCTGTGTGATTCCTGGCAAGTCCCTACCCTTCTCTGACCTCAATTTCCTCATCTGAAGTACAAGTGCCACCACGACAGCAGGTGCGCGGACGACTGCCAGGAACTGCTGCCTCCTTCATGGTACTCTGACGAGGTAGGTTCTTAAATTATTACCCCCATTTTACAGATGAAGAAACAGAGGCATAAACAACTTGCCCAAGGTACTGAGCCGGGAAGTGCCCAGTCCGTGGCTGGAACTCAGCTTGGCTCTCATCTACCCTCTACCTGCGGGGGACACCCTGGGAGTGCAGCGTTGCTGGACCGTCCCGGTCCTCGGGGTCTGGCCGGGGCCTGGCACACAGCCGGTGCACAAGGGGTCTGCGGTAACAGGGCCAGACCGGCTCAGATCCGGCAGCCGGAGGCCTGGTCCGGCTCGGCGGTGGGGGCCTTGCACAGGGTCTTAACCTCTCGGACCCCAGCCCCGCAAGGTGGAGGCCGGCCGAGGGGAAGCAGCTTCGTGAGCAGCCGGCGCAGGCAGGCCGGGAGCGCGCCGCTCGCAGCCGCGAGACACCAGGGACCGCACGGGATACTGCCGAGCGCCCGTGGGAGGAGACCGAGGGCCCCGCCCCGGCCCCGGCCCCGCCCCGGCAGCCAGGCGGCGGCGCGCGCGCACTCACGCACGGGCAGAGGCGCGCGCCGGGATTACCCGACCAACCAAGGGGCCGGGGCGGGGACAGCGCGCGCCGGCTCCGAGATAAACACGGCCACGTGACCGCCCGCCCCGCCCCCGGCCCGGTAAACAAGCTCGGGCCGTCGGGCCTGAGCCCGGGGCTGCGCAGGTCCCGCCCCATCGGGACCGGGCACGGAGCCGGAGGGGCGCCAGCGGGCGGAGGACCCCCACCCCCAGCCGGCCTGGCGGGGCGCGGCGCGGCGCGGAGCTGGGGCGCTGGGGCCGGTGGAACCGCCCACGGACCCGCAGGGCCTCTCTCTCACTCCGTAATTTAAAGTTCTCCAACGAGAAGCACCGCGTCGGGCTCAGGTCCAGACGGTGGGGTGCGGCCTTGCTCAAGTGACTCACCGTTCTGTGGCCTCATCCCAAAGCGGGGCTACCAACCATCCCTGTTGCTCAGGGTTGTTGCGAGGAGGAGATACGTTAAGTAAAGCACTTCCGTCAATGTGGTACATAATAAAAGCAAATAAGCGTGAATTAAATCAATTTCAAAAGCCTGGCGTGTGCAAAAGTCTGCCACTCCCAACCCCAGCCTCAGACGAGGAATGAGCTCCTTCTCTGCCCTGGCAGGGTGTTAACGAATCTTACCCTGTCTCAGGTGGTCTTCAGCAGGGCCCTGTGGGGCCAGGGCCTCATTTTACAGATGGGGAAATGGAGGCACAGAGAGGTTGAAGGCTTTGCCCTGGGTCACACAGCTGAAAAATCCACACAACCAGAATTCAAAGGCAGAATGGTCTGGCTCCAAAGCTTGAGCACTTCCCGTTGAACTGGCCAAAGGCCAACAAACAAGAGACGCTGGTCACCTTTGGTGGAGCTGGCTGTGTATCACAGGGGTAGGTCACAAGCCTGGGCTCAGGTAGTTCAGATCTTCCCAGCTGTCTGACCCTAGGCAAGGACTCCTCTCTGCTGTGGGCTTCAGTGTCTCCATCTGTAAAATGGTCGCTAAGGGGCAATTAAATGGGCCAGTGGCTGGCTCATAGTGGAGGCTTATTGATTGGCAGCCTGGTTGTTGCTGTGCCTCTCATATCGTTACTAAAGACCCGTGGAGCCAGTCCTTCCTAGAACATGGGGTCGCATTCATTAGTGGGGAAGAAAGGAAGGTATTCCCAAAGGGGGAATAGCAGGTCCTGGGCAAGCTGAAATGAGAGTAGGGTATCTGGGGGGTCTCTGAGGTCCAGGGAGCACCTGTAGCTGACAATCTAACATCCCCTACCCTGTGCCCCTGGCCCTGTGCCATTTGCTGTGCCTTCCAGAAGATGCTACATCTGCTGGGGAGGAAGGGCAGTCATTTGCCTGTTGGGGAGAGAAAACAGGCAAGGCATATAATGGCTTAACAGGGGCCCGGCACAGGTGAGTGTTCATTTAAATCATGGTTGCTGTTATTGTTACTAAGTCCCCCTGCCCAGAGGTGAGGAGGGTGGCTGCTGAGCAGGAGAACGACTCCCCCAGCCAAGGCTGGCACTGCCCAGTCAAGGCTCCTAGGCCTGGAGGATGCAGCCAGTCCAACTGCCTACTCCTGCCCTTCGTCTCAGCCTCTTCTCCAAGCAAGACCCCCTGACGAAGGGGACTAAAGATAGCTGGCTCCCCTGCTTCTCCTGGGACTGAACCTCTGTTTTCCCCCAAGTGAGGAGGGGATGGCTGGCAGCCATACCTGCTTCATGCCCATACCATGGTGGCATCCTGGATGGCATGAAGTGGGCACCACACTGCATGGGGTTGGCAGTTATATTCTTACAATGACCACCCCTCTCTGGGCCTCAGTTTCCCCATCTGAAAAATGAAAGGAATAATGTAAATAATTTCTAAGGATACTCTGAACTCCTGTGATGAATGGAACACGCTAGGTCCCTTTCCTGGCTGGGGAAAACCCAAGGGCTCACAGCTGTTGGGTGGGCTGCCAGGCCTGGAACCCAGGACCAAAGTGAGGTGGGACAGAAGCTGTTCCCAGGTCATCTGGTCAAACAGGGTTTCCAGAACCCTTAGGGGTCATAAAAGGCAGTCCTGAGGGCCCATCTGGTGGTCTCAACATGTTAAGAAACCAATGGGCCCCTGGGCCAGGGGCACAGGCCACCAGAAACATCAAGGGACTCTGCTCTTGGAGCCCTGGTTCCTTCCCTCCTGACTGAAGCTCTGATAGGCAGCCGTATTTGTGCCTAGGAACTCTTCATTAATAAGGGGCTCTGATTAGAGAAAAGAATCCCTCAAAGGATGGAGTCTCCAGAGGAGGAAAAATAGCCAACAGTGCCTTGAAGGCCAACAAGCTGCTGACCACAGCTCGGAAGTGATGCTTTCCCAGCAGAGAAGCTAAGAGGACGTGCCCAGGGCCTTGGTGCTCCTGCCGCCACTCTGGGCGGCTCCCTTTACTGCCCACTTCACCCGAGCCAGAATTCCACCTCTGATCAGCCCAGTGGAGGAAGGGATCCTCCTTCAGTCCCCAAGGGTATTTGGGGAGGGAGAACAGGGGTGGCAGTGGGAGTGAGGGTGGAGGACTGTATTATCTACATGCCAGCCACTGACCCCAGTCATCAGGATGCCTGTGGGTCACCCTGAACATGTGCCAGGCCTTTTACCCCACAAAGCCAAGTGGCCTGTGAGAGGAGAGCAGAGCCTGAACCCATTTTGCATAGAGGAAAGCTGAGGCACCATGGGCTGTCTCTCCTACCATCCCCCCAGAATGCCCCCAGGACTCAGTACCAGGTCAGCCCCCAATACCAACACAGCAAAAAGCCCCTGCCCCTCACAGCAGAGGCTCTGGGCAGAGGGGGTTTCCAGGAATCAATCTCCAGGAGGCAGGGCAGGGGTTGGGACACCCACAGACCAATGAGGAGGCCCCAAGACTAGCTCATTCCCTCCCCTCCCAACAACTCCCTGCTGGGAAGTGATGACCAGTTGGTGACCAGTTCCAGACTGAGCCTCAGCAGGAGAGATCTGACCTCCCTGCCCCCAGCTCTGAGATGGGAGGTCGGGGAGGCACAGAGGAGGTACCCGAAGACAGAAAGGCCTAGTTCAATTCCCAGCTCTGCCTCCACTTGCTGTGTGACCTAAGGTAAGCTGCTTACCCTCTCAGAGCCTATTTCCTCATCATCTTGAGCAAGCATGATCACACCTCCCTCACAAGGCTGTAAGAGAACCTGCTCTGTAGACTGGAAAGTGATGTCCACAGGCAAGATGGACTCAGGCTCTGCTCCTAACTACCTGCTCCCCTGCCGGACTCCCCCTGCACACCCAGCTGTACTTGCTGCGGTCAGCCTCCTCCTTCTGGCAGCAGCCAACTCTGGTGCCGAAATGCTGGGCCTTCATCTCCCAGTTGCGGAGAAAAGTAGAGGGAGGAAGAGAAGAAAGGAGAGGGCAGGCGGCAACCAGAAGATGGGTCCCAACACTGAGGGGCAGAGTGAGAAGGGAAACTGAAGACCCACCTTGACCCACCTGTGCTCCAAGCCCCTCAGCTAACAGAGGAGAAACTGAGGCCCAGAGATGAGGATGATCTAATCAAGGTCACCTGCCCAGTTACAAGAGCAGCTGGAGCTAAAAGGTAGCCAGGGGAGGGGGCAAAAGGCAGGTGGAGGGATGTACGGGTAGACAGACAGACAGACAGACACAAAGGAGCCTTACTTTGGGGGCCATCCTTTCCACTTCACCAGATATTCGACTTTACCCTGCGAAGAGAGAGAAGCAGACACGGTGAGACCCACAGTTGTCCCTATAACCACTCGCAGGACAGTATGCCCAAAGGACCTCAGCCCCAAATCCCCTCTGCAGACAGGTGTTCCCCAACACACAAACACAACCCAGGGACCCCCCCCCCACCAGATCCTCACAAACCCAGAGAACCCAAGCTTTGGCTGCTGCACGACCATCCCAGTCTGCCCTCCCTACTAGCACACAGGAGAGCACCTGGCACCAAACACCCCTGAGGCTCCTGTGGCCCAAGCTGGGAGCTTCTGTCACACCTGGGGACACTGAGACCACATGGGGGCATGCATGTGTGGCCAAAGATCTGTAGAGTCCCAGTGTCAAGATCATAACTTCCTTTTTAGATTGGAAGACTCTCCAAATCCTAGAAAATTCCTCCCTGGGGTGTTCCTGGATTCTCCTCCCTGTGAGCTGGGTCTCTGGAGAGGCTGCCCCTGGCCCAGAGGCAACGGGCCAGTGACTTTAGAACTCTCAACTCAAAAGACCCTGGCAGGACCCCACGGAAGACTGACAAAGTCTCCACCTCCAGAAAGGGTGCTCAGCCCTCTAGTTGTTAGAAAACAGAGCTAGGCTCCTCCCTTGATCATAGCCAGCAGGGGGCCTTTAAAAGTTTAAAGTCCACCTCCATTCAGTGCGTGAAGACCCTCCACACCAGAACCCTAAGGCAAAGATATGGCACCTCTCCGGAGGCCTTCTCTGGCTACTTTTTCCAATGCTGTCCCTCTCTGGCACCTTGCAGTTCTATTTCTGCAGAGCACACAGGCATCTGTCTGTATTTCCCCATTCACTGTGCGTCTCCTCTGCAGAATGCCCGCCCTCTGAGGGATATATCCGTGGGGCTTAGAGTGGTGCCTAGTACATGACAGGTCCCCAATAAATGTCTTGTGTGAGTGGCTGAAGGAATGATGATCCTCGATCTCACATCTCCTCATCGCTGTGCCTGCTTCAGGCTACGCTACTTGGAAAGCACTGAGCTTCGTGGCATACATTTGTCCTCTTCTAAGATGAGGAAACCCTGGGGAAGGGAGGGGGAGGAGGGCAGCCCCACCCCTAAGACAGAGCTAAACCCCAAGTCGAGTTGGGGGAAGAACAGATGCTCAGGACCCACCTTGCCCTTCACCCCTGGCACAAGACTCGAGGACTGAGTCTTCTCTGTGCAAGAAGATGGGCTGGCAACCAGCCCACGTGTACTCCTGCTCCACCTCTACCTCTAACTTGCTGCATGACCTTGAGCAGGCCACTTCCCCTGCCTGGACCTCAGTTTCTGCCTCTGTCAAATGGGAGGAGGTGACACTCAGGCCCCACCCATCATGCCCCCTGGAGCCTCCCAAGGAGCTGTGGAAAGAAGACAAGGGAAAAGGACAGTGATGTGTGCCAGGAGAGGAACTTTTCCTCCAAGACTTCCCCAAGCCCAACCTCCAGTCTTGGGTGAGCCCACTCGGCAAACTTGTGCACAGGAAGTGTAGATGCCAGGCCCAGACAACCAAAGTCCAGCTCTGAGGCGCTGGGTCCTGAACCCAGCAGAACAAATGTCTCCTTAAATTGCAGGCTGTAAGTGAAGGCAAAGGCAGAGGGGGAGGAGCTTCGAGGATGCTCCACAGAGGGGAGGGGAGCGGGGAAGAGAGCTGTGGAGGGGGGGTTGTGTGTAAGGGGTAGGGATCACAAAAGGTCAAAGTCCAGCAGGAAAACTTCAGAGGCAAGAGGAGACTTTTCCAAAGCTCTCCTTCCAACTTCAAAGGACTTGGTGCCAAGAGTCCAGGGTCCCGAGTTCAAGACCCAGCTCTGACACTAAACACACTAGGCAAGTCGCTTCAACTTGGGCCTCAGTCTCCCCATATTTAGAATGAAAGGAGGACCAGGGATGATGGCGCTCAGGGTCCCTACATTCCTCTCCTAATTTCAAGCTCAAGCGGGCTCAGCTGTCCCCAACATCCCAGGGCGACAACTTTTATTCTACTTGCCCCACAGTAGCAGGGAAACTGAGGCACGAGCTGGCAGACCGGCCCAGCAGCGCAGGGCTGCCTGGGTCCCTCGCCCCACTTTCCGCCTCGCCCCCAGGGCGGAGGGGGCTGTGCTGGGGACGAGAGGGGACCTCGCTGGGGTCCCGGGAGCCGCCCCCGGGCAGCCTCACCTTCCGCACGCGCTTCTTCCGGATGCTCTCCACAGCGAACACCTGCTCGCCGATGGCTGACAGCTCCATGCGGGGCAGCGGGCGAGCGGGCCCGGGGCCGGGCCTGGCCGGGCCGGGGGCGGAGCTGCGGGGCCGCGGCTGCGGCGCGCGATGCTTGGGCCGGCGGGGTCCCAGTCACCCTCGGCCCGGCGCGCACGCGCACGCGCACGCGCGCACACCCCCTCGCGCTGCCTCACGCCGCCGACGTCCCATTTTTGAACCTGCGCAACGTTTTCCTCCTCGCCAGCGAGCGCGCGCGCGCGCGGGGAGGGAGGGAGCGGGGCGGGAGCGCGCGGGCCGGCCCGGCTGCCAGGCTGGGCTCGCGCCCTGCGGTCAGCCCCGCCCCCTCGCCAGGGCCCCGCCCCTCGGGGCTCCGCCCCCGGGCTCCCCCCCGCCCCGCCCGCCGGGGAGCGAGCGGGCAGCGCGCCGGGTCCTGCCGCTTGCTGCGGGTTGCGCTGCTGCGGCGCTCGTTCGGCGGTGCGGGTCTGCACCTGCAGAAACCCGCGCGCCCCCTCGAAGCCCGAGCGCCCCCTCTCGCCGCTCGGCGCCGGGGCCGGACGTGATCTGCGATACCGAGACGCGATTCCTAAAATCTTTCCGGTGGCTTTGAGGGGCCGCTACGGCATGACCAGAGAAGGGCAGATGAGGAAGCGCAGGTCATTTGTCGCGCCTCCCACCACGCGGGCCGGGCCGCGGACCCTCGGACCGTTGGGGATCGGGACCGAAAAGGTTTCCCACCCTGCCCTCCGGAGCAGCGTGGTTTCGTGTGTGCCGAGCAGGCGCCTCTGCGTCCCTCCGTCGCAGCTCGACGGCCGGGAGACGCTCGGGCCAGGCGCGGGCGCCGCCGCTGCGGGATAAGGTGCCCTCGGGGGCGGGTTCTGCTGCTCCTCTGCCCCGCCCTCCCCGTCCCCCGCACGCGCCTGGCACTCGGGACAGAGTAGGTGCTCACCATTTGTGGAATGAATGGATCTTGAGGTCCCAGACAAGTCATTAGCTCCCACCGCGCCCAGACCCCTCTTCACCCTCACGGGGGACCGAGCTGTCTTTCCCCTTCCGGCTCCTTCCCGCTGACTGCGGCCATCCGAGTCCTGGCTCCCTGACTTCACAGTGACCCAGGCTGCCGTTCCCTAACTTCCACTCCCCCTGCCCGGGCTCATCCCTCGTCTTTTCTCTGGACGACAGCAACAACCTGCTCTCGAAGCTGCCATCCCGTCCGATCTTTGCCCACCCTGCGCTTAAAAACTTTCCGAAGCTCCCTGTTCCCCTCAGAATAAAATCCAAACGCTTTTGTCTGGCACACAGAAAAATAATAGATTCACACCTTTTTATCAAAAGCAACAGAAACCAGAGAGAAAGCCATCATCCTAGAATTACATAATCCAGTCAAAATATCTTTCAAGAAGTATGTACCTAGTAGGAGGTACATATTATGTATCCAGAGTGAGCGTGAAATAATGGCATTTACAAATACAAAAACTAAGAGTTTGCCGCTAGCAGACACTGCATAAGGGAAATTCCAAAGGAGGAACTTCAGGCAAGATGAAGCTAATCCCAGAGGTCTCATGTAATAGGGAATAAATAACAATGAATGAAAAACATTGATAATGTAAAACAACAATGTCTTCTGGATAAAAATAGAACTAAAATGCACAAGAACAATGGCATGTCATTTGGGTGATGGAGTTAAGTGTTTAAGATCCTTGTATTCATCAAGAGGAAGGTGGAGATAGATATCAAATACACTTAGACTTTGATGAGGTAAGAATCCAAGTTGTTGGCCAGGTGTGGTGGCTCATGCAGGTATTAATAATTCCAGCACTTTGGGAGGCTGAGGCAGGAGGATCGCTTGAGGCCAGGAGTTCAAGACAAGCCTGGGCAACATAGCCAGTCCCCATCTCTACGAAGAAATTTAAAAATTAGCTAGGCATGGTACACATGCCTGTTGTCCTAGCTACTTGGGAGGCTGAGGCAGGAGGATCACTGGAATTTGAGGTTACAGCGAGGTATGATCGTGCCAGTGCACTCCAGCCTGGGCAGCAGAGTGAGAACGAGACCTTGTCTCTAAAAAAAAAAAGAATCCCAAGTTGCTATTACTGGGATAAACACTGTAAGAAGGGAAATGCAGTGTATATTTATCCAAATTGTTAGAGGGCAACTAGACGATAGATATAAATTCAAATGTTCTATAATTCAATAAATGCAAGTGGACTAAATGTTGTAATTAAAATAACAAAGATTATCAGACTGCAAAAATTGCTAGATGCAGTTTACATGAGATAGCCAGAAAAGACAGGTCCAACACATAAGGATAATGAAAAGTCAAAAGTAAACAAGTGGCGTGAGCCTGGACATTCAACTCTGTGCCGCTTACCAGGCACTCCCTGTTAGTATCCACACTTCTGTTCTTCACCTGAGAATACAGAATATTCTGGGCTTGGGGAGAAGAGCAAATTAAAGAATGTTTGATTAAAACAATTTTTTCCCCACTCTCATTCTTATCCTGATTTTTCTCAACAATTATACAGATTCAGATTACCTTGGGCCTTTGATTTTCAAAATTATTGCAATCAGCCCCTAATGAAATTTGGATCATTAATGTTGCTTTGCTCAGAAAACAAAGACAACCAGACATTAACTGCTTTCCAATAAAAAGACAAAACTTTTAAAGCACTCTTGCCAAAAATTGAATCTGATTGTGATCAAATCTTTGAAAATACCTGCCAATATTAATAAAGGTAAGAAATTAGAGGTATATGTTAAATAATAAGTAGGATGGAATCAGCAAAATGCAGGATGTGAGATGCTCTACAGAACAAAAACCCAGTTTCTTTAACAAATATGTTACAAGAAAAAAAAAGAGATGAAAAAGAAATTTTTATATTAAAAGAGACTAATCAGCCAGTTGCAATACATGGACCTCATTTAGATACTAACTGAAACTTTAGAAAGATATTATGAGAATATTGACAGAACATTTGATGACATTAGGGGACTGGCATTAATTCTCTTAGACATGATCATGGAATGCTGGGTACGTTTTTATAAGAGTCCTTAATTTTTAGAGACACATACTGCAAAATTTTTGGTGAAGTAATTATGATTTCTGATACTTTCTTTTTAAAAGTCCAGTGAATTGAGGAGGAAACAGTGGAAGCATAAATGAAATATTATTGGCTCTGTGGTAACGATTATTGGAGCTGGGTCATGGTTGTATAGGAGAGATTCATTACTACTCATTATTCTCTTCTTTTGTATAATAAAATTTTCCATAATAAAGTTTTTTTAAACATTGTTTAATATAAAAAAAGTAAACAAGTGGGAGGAAATAGCATGTAAATACTAGCAAAAAAAAAAAGACTGGTGGAGTTATTTTAATATTGGGGGAAATCACTAGAGATAAATAAGGTCAATTCATAATGAAAAGGCTCCAATTTTTCAGAAAAATAGAACAATTTCAAATTTGCATGAAAATATCATAGCCTTAAAATGTAAGAATTACACTGAAAAATAGACAAATCAACAATTACAGTGGGAGATTTTAACACACATCCCTCTGTAATTGGTAGGACAAGCAGAAAAATATTCAGCAAGGATATAGGAGATTTGAACATGTTTAATAAACTTGTTGGATTTTGTAGAACACTGTGTCTTCAATGGTAGAATAATTTCCTTTTCAAGACATATGGAACACTTACAAAAAGTTAATCTCAAGAATTTTCTAAAGCCTGAAATAATGATATTATGAATACCTATTACAATAGCTTGAAGATTTTAATGAAATGGGCAAATTTGTAGAAAACTATAACTTACCAAAATGGACTCAAGATAAAGAGAAAACTTGCATGAGCACCATCCTGCTCATAGTACCAAGAGTGTTTCATAACTGGTCACTGACCATTCAAAACACTTTCTGGCCTTAGCACTGAGCAGGGTCCAGGAGACACTGGCTGTCCAGGCACTAATTCTGTGATTTATGTGTCATGAGAAGGTCCGGGGGAACTGGGGCAGCCCTGGAGGAGTCATTACACCTAGGGGTTGGCAGTAGTGGCCATGTACCAACTGGTATGAAACTATTTTGGTATTTTAGCGACCTGAAGTCCTTTGGCACCAGCTGAACATCTGACCTCCCCATCACTAAAGGGACTGAATGGGTCATCAGTAATGTTCCCACAAAGAAAACACAGACCCAGAAGTCTTCGCCTATAAGTCATTCAAACAGGAAGTAATTCCAGTCCTACACCAACTTTTCCACATAATAGAAAAAGAGACAATACTTCTCAATTCTTTTTATGACAAGTACAGTGCAAGACAAGGAAATTACAGGCCAATGTCACTTACGAATATAGATACCAAAATCCTAAACAAAACATTAGCAAACTAAATTGAGCAGTATGTAAAAATGATAATACATTGTGATAAAATAGCATCTAGTCTAGAAATGCAAGGTTGGTTTAACATTTGAAAATCAGTCACTGTAATTCACCACATTAAAAATGAAAGGAAAAAGACATATGATCATCTCAATAGATGCAAGAACATCTGTTTATGTTCAACGGAACATAAATCATATAGGAAACATTTGATAACTTCAACTACATTTAAACTATGAGCTTTCTTTATCAAAAGATTATATAGAGAGTGAACAGAAAAGGAAAATAAATATTTAAAACACTCATAATTTGACAAAGGAGAGGATGGAAAGAGTCCTGTGAATTAATTAGGAAGATGGACGATCAGTTGTGACAAAATGCAGGGGCACAGAAGGGTGGCAAAGCCTTGGACAGGCCCTGCAGAGAGAGGAACCACATGTCACAAAAAAAAAAAAAAAACCCCACATAGATCAGTTGCTCAACCTCATAAATAATGCAAATGAAAACCCACAACAAGATACAACTTCACCCACACCTGATTGGTAAGAATTTAAAAGTCTGATAAAGGAAATTCTGCAAGCGCTGGCAGGAATATGGGACAATATGAACTCTCATATGCTGCTGGTGACAATAAGAATGGATTCAACTGCTTTGGGAATCCGTTTGGCACTACTGAGTAAATTTAAACCTGCATAATCTGTGACCCAGCAATGTGTCTCCTTGGGACAGAGCTTAGGACAAGTCTTGCAAATGTACAATAAAATGTATGTTTTTAAATGTGCAGAGCAACAATATTTGTAAAAACCTGAAACTGGAAATAGCCCCAAAACCCAGTAGGCTGGGCAAGTAAAGCCTGGAATATTCACACACTGGATTCTTATCCAGAATTGAAATTGAATGAACTACAGTGATAGCACATCTACTTGAAACAATCTCTCAAAATACCATTGAACAAAGGAAATAAGAATACAAACCATTTGGTGCCACTTACGTACAGTTCACAGGCAAAGCTGAACACTATGTTGTACAGGGATGCATGTGTAGGTGGTGAAACTAAAGAGAAAACAAGGAAATGATTGTAGCAGAGACCCGAACAGTGATTTCTTCTTGGGAAGAGAGGTATGAATACAGAGGAACATGCAGTTCTGGCAATGCACTCTTTCTTAACTTGGAGGTTGATTATGTGGGCATTCGAATTTTTTTTTTTTTTTGAGAGGGTGTTGGTCTGTTGCCCAGGCTAGAGTACAATGGCATCATTAAGCTCACTATAGCCTAAAACTCTTGGACTCAAGCCATCCTCCTGCCTCAGCCTCCTGAGTAGCTGGGACTACAGGTGCACACCACCACACCTGGCTAATTTTTCTATTTTTTGTGGAGACAAGGTCTTGCTATGTCACCCAGGCTGGTCTTGAACTCCTGGCCTCAAGCGACCCTCCAGCCTCAGCCACCCAGAGTGCTAGGATGACAGATGTAAGCCACCTCACCCAGCCTAGAATTATTATTATTCTTTAAATGTTTGTATGTTTTATACACTCTTATGTATGTAGTATGTATCGTAACCCAAAAATTAAATTAAATTTAGAAGAAATGTTTCTGAAACTGTAGTTGGGGACCAGACACTACAGGGCATTTTAGGCAATGTTAAAGATTTTTGTATTTATTCTAAAAATACCAGATAGTTTCGGGAAAACTGCAGCTACAAGAGAAATATTAAGATTACTAGGAAAAAAAGTGACTCAAAAGAAAATAAAGATAATGCAGGACATAGAAGATAACTCTGGGGTGAAAGCTCCTCAGGGTATTTTAGGAGATGCCACATCCACAAAACAACAAGATGCTCTGAGAAAACAAGAAAGAATTTTTGGACATTAAAAATATTGCTGAAATTTAAAAAATTAACAGAAGCATTAATGGATCCTAGAATATAGAACAAAAAGAAGGATAAAATGGAAGAAAAGACAAGCGATATAAAGGATCTATCCAGAAGGTCCCAGCATCTTCCGTCATGAGTTCTGGAAAGAGAACATACAGAGAGGAAAGGGGAGCAAATGACCAAACAGAAAAGAATTTTCCAGAACGAAGGTGACACAAGCCATCATATTGAAAGGGCTCATCAAATGATAAGCAGGATGGATTTTTAAAAGACTAACACCTACACACACTAAGAAACATCTGAACCTCAAGGATAAAAAGAACATTAAAAACTTTCTGCTTTAAAAAAAAAAAAAACACAAAAAACAAGCATGAGTCAGCCAGGCAATAATAGAGGCCAGTAGACAGCAGAGAAAATTCTTCAAATTCTGAGGGAAAATTACTTTGAATATAAAATTCTATACCTTCCGGACCAGTTGAAAATGCTATCTGTAACAGAAAGTGTGACTTACAGTGCGTTCAGCAAACAAGAGGCTATTTTTCCTCACCTAATATGACATCTGTCGTCTCAGCAAAGGAAGCATCGCTTGTTTGTCCAGTGGGATCAGAGGCAATATTAGCACTAGCTTCTCTGTGATTCCACCTTGTGTTTGTTGTCACATGGTCACAAGGTGACTGCTACAGCTCCAGACATCACACCCATGTTCACGGCAGACAGGAAGAAGGTGGTGTCATGTGCACAAGTTCCCTTTTATTCTGATTCTATTAGGAAAGCAAAGCTTATCCAGGAAACCCAAGCAAGCTGTTGCTGAGGTTCAATGGCCAGAAACATGTCACGTAGCTCCTCCTGGCTGCCCAAGAGTCTCAGAAAGCAAGTATTTAGCCCAATTATATTGCTGCCTCATACACAGAAAAGAGGTTCTGTTAGCAAGAAAGAAGTGGGGAAATGGGTATTGGTAGGCAACTGAGGGGTTAGCCTTACTAGCTAAAATCAAATGTGAGAGGTAAACAAAATCATTTTTCAGACAGGCCAGAGCTCTGAAAATTTACCTCCTGAACATCCTCTGTTAGGAAGTTATTTGAGAATCTACTTCAGCAAGAACAGCAATGTGATTAGGGTAAGTAATGCTAGCTATGAGGCCAAACACACACACACACACACACACACACACACACACACACGGTCTCAGTGGTTAAATACGTGAGGACCGCCCAGTGCAGGTTATGGGTGCTCCACACAGTCATTCAGGACCTCAGGAACTTGTGGCTGGCAGGCAAAGGTGAAAAAAGAATGAAGAAGGTATAACACTTCCATGTAGGTCACACACATGCTGACAAGGACACAAAGGAGCTCATGGACTCTGGAGAGCACCAGCCCGCTCCATAAGGGGCAGCAACCAACTACGAGGAAGATGTAGCAAATAAGAAACAAAGAGACTTATTCAGGAGTACAATGGAGAGAAATCTCAGGAACATCCCTGCAGCGACAAGCCTAGAAAGCAGTTTTCGTGCTTCATGGGTAGAAATCTAGGTGTGGAATCATTGGGTTATGCATGGCAACTTTTTGAGATAATGCCAAACTGTTTTCTAAGGTAGCTCTTCTATTTTTCATTCCCACCAAGACTGTTTGAGAGTTCCAGTTGCTCCACATCCTTGTCATCACTTGACATTGTCAGTCTCTAGTTTTAGCTATTTATTGTGCACATACAGACAGAATGTAGAAAATTTGCATTTCTCTAACGACTAGTGATGTTGAGTGTCTTTTCAAGTACTTATTTGCTATTCATATATCCTCTTTGGTGAAATATGTTTTCAAATCTTTTGCCTGTTTTTTAAATCAGATTGTCTTTTTACTCTTGAGGTAAAAGAACTCTTTATGTATTCTTTGTATATTACAAGTCCTTTATCAGTTACATGTTTTGCAAATATTTCCTTCAAGACTTTGGCTTGCCTTTTAATTTTCTTAATGATGTCTTTCAAAGAACGAAAGCTCTCACATTGAGGAATATGATCCACTTTGAGTTAATTTTATATATGATGTGCGGGGAGGGTCAAGGTTCATTTTCTTCCACATGGTTAACCAATTATTCTAGTACCATTTGTTGAAGAGACTATCCTTTTCCTCACTGAATTGCCTTGGCACGTTTACCAAAAGTCAATTGTCCTTAAATGTACGGATCCATTTCTGAACTCCCGATTCTGTTCCATTAATCTAAATGTCTATTCTCATGTTGGTACTAGACATTCTTCATTATTGTAGTATAGTACTGTACAGTACAGTTTTTTTATTTATTTATTTTTGAGATGAGCTCTTGCTCTGTTGCCCTGGCTAGTACAGTGGTGTCATCATAGCTCACTGCAACCTCAAACTCCTGGGCTCAAGCAATTCTCTTGCCTGAGCCTCCTGAGTAGCTGGGACTACAGGCATGCGCCACCACGCCCAGCTAATTTTTTAATTTTTTGTAGAGACAGGGTCTCACTCTTGTTGAGGCTGGTCTCAAACTCCTGACCTCAAGGGACCCTCCTGCCTCAGCCTCCCAGAGTGCTAGGAGCTACAGATATTTTTTATACACTATTTATTAGATTGAGAAATTTTCCTTCCTAGTTTGATGAGTTTTATGATAGAGTGTTGAATTTTTTCAAGTGCTTTTTCTGCATCTATTGGGATGACCGTATGGTTTTTCTTGTTTAGTTACTATGGTAAATGAACATTTGATTTTTTAATCAATAATAAAGTTAAATCTATAAAGCTTGATTTTTAATTATTTTAAAAATGTAATGAATATTCAGATTGAAAGGGCCCAGCACAACGGATGAAAATAGCCCCACACTGAGACACGTGTTATGGAAATTTCAGAATGCTGGGAACAAAGAGAAAATCCTACAAACTTCCAAAAAGAAAACAATGGCTCATAGACAAAAACGGTACACCAGAATGGTTTCAGACGTCTCAACTGCAAGTTGGAACAGGAAGACAACAGAGGAATGCCTTCAAATTCCTGCAAGAAAATCATTTTCAACCTAGAATTCTGTACCTAACCAGCCTACCAATGAAGTATGAGTGGGGAAACAAAAACATTTCAGATATACAAGGTCTTCAAAATTTTATTTCTCACGCACCATTTCTTTCTTTCTTTTTCTTTTTTTTTTTCTTTTTTGAGACAGTGTCTCACTCTGTTGCCCAGGCTGGAGTGTAGGGGCTTGGTCACAGCTCACTGCAGCCTTGAACTTCTGGGCTCAAGCCATCCTCCTGCCTTAGCCTCTGGAGTAGCTGGGATTACAGGCGTGTCATGCACCCTTTCTCAGGAAGCTACTGAAGGATTTTTGCCACCAAAAAGAGGGAGTAGAACAAATAAGAAGCAGCCAGGAGACCAGGGGAAAATAGGAGAGAAGCGAAGGGGATTTCCAGAACAACAGGTGTACTACCCCAGGCACGGAGAGCGGTCGGTTCAGACTAGAGCAGGTTGGAAGGCACCAGGAGAGTTGTCTTCACGACGGTGAAATCGACAGACTAGTTGATGTGCTGGAAGTGTCGAGATGGTTTAGACAATTGGCAGGGTGCCTGGGGTTGAACTGGTGATCAGTACATTTTTGTAAATGAAGCAAAATAAAACACAAGTAGAAAGTTCCGAAAAACAAAAAAGATAATTTTGAGAAAGTGAAAATAGTCACAGTACACCAACAGCATAGCATATGGCTCAGCTGTGAAGAGCAATTATTAATACATTCTCTTTATATATAATGTACACACATTACATATAACATAATAATAGAATACATGTATATATAGATTAAACATGTATAATTGTGATAAAAAGTAGACCAAAAAAAGATGCTGTCCACGTGACGCAGGCAGTGTGGTGGGGCGGGCCTGCTCCGCAGCTGCCCGTGGCCATGGCTGGGGGGAAGCAGGACTTGGGGGTGGGGGGCTCATCAGGAGGCCCCGACAATGGCCCAGTGAAGACACGAGCGAGGCCTGGGCTAGGCCCTGCAGCAGAATGGAGAGAGGTGATCAGATTAGAGAGAGAGAGAGAGGGGAGGTGGGATGGATTAACTGGGGGGAGATGGGGGGATATGGTCAGTTGGGCCGGGTGTGGGAGAGGGTGGTGCCCTTCACTGAGCTGGGCCTTCTCCTTCAAAGCGGGAACAGGAGTCCTCAGAGGAGGCCACCTCCCCTTCCTGCCTCGACCCACAGCCCCAGGCCGGCTTGGCGGCTGGGTGGCGTGAGCGTTCACAAAGGGCTCTGCTCCTGGAAAGGCCTTGCATGTGGCTCAATGCTCTGCTGTCTTGGAATCTGTCACAATTGTTGAACAAGGTCCTGCAGTTTCATTTTGCACTGAACCCCACAAATTATGCAGCCAGTCCCAGCACCCCCAGTGTCTCGCCGCGTGCAGCCCGACCATCGGGGTCATCTGTGCAGCTCTGGAAACTCAGGGGCTTGGACCTCCCAGCGCCACCCCTTTCTGGGTTCCAGATCTCAAGGACTGTCACCACTATCCTCCGAGAGTCTTGGGCCTTCTGTCCTCAAAGTGTGGTCCACGACCGGCATCCCCTTCACCTGGGAGCTCTCCAGAAATGCAGGTCCCCGGGCTCCGCCCCACACCCACTGAGTCGGACCTTTGACAAGATCCCCAGCTGATTCGGGCATGTTAGTTTGTGAGAAGCAGTCTTAGGCTATACCAAGGGAACATTCTAGACTCTTTTCTTTTTCCTAACTCAACGGGTTACCAGGTAGCATGAATTCTACCCTAGAAACACCTCACATCCCCCTGCAGCTGCTCCCTGGGTGGCTTCGCCCGGAAGTCCCACAACCTTTTCGGACGGAACATGTCCAACCCTGAGCGCCCTGCCCTCCGCTTCTCCCAGGCCACCACCTCTCAATCACCTTTGTCTTCCTGCTTCTCCCACCCCTTCCTCCTCCTCCCCTTCCTTCCCCCTTCCTCCCACGTCCCTTCTCAAGGACCTGGCCAGGTGAACTGAACCAGCCAAGCCACGTACCCAAGGAGTGTTCCAGGTCCTCCTTCTGGCTCACCTGCTGTCCACTCTCAATTCCATCCCCCTCTTCCACCCCCATGGCCACCACCACCATGACCACCCTCCCTCCAAGATGCAGCCACCAGCACCTCTCACTTTAGCCACCTCCCCCATCTGGCTCTTGCAGCCAAATGGCCACATCACTCCCCACTAACAACCTTTCAGTGGCTCTCAGCTCAGGGCCTCTGTACCTTTGCACATGCTGTTCCCCTCATTGCACACCTCCCCACCCCCTTGTCTGCTTACTAAACGCCTCCACCAATTGCTAGTGATTCCATCTTTCAAAATGAGACTCAAACATCTTCTCCACAGCCTCCCTGGCTAATCCTCTGCCTGCCCCCAGCAAACCTCTGGGCTTTCCCCCAGCCACAGCCATGATCCTGCATCGGTCTGCGTGTGTCTCCCCCGTCAGACTGGGCACATGCCTGATTCATCCCTCTGTCCTGGTGCTCTCCCTGGGGCCAGGCACGCAATAGGGGTTCTGTGTTTGTAGAATGAATAAATAAAGGCCCAGTGAGAGGCTGATTGATCTTCAGCAAAGCACGGAAGAGGGCAAAAGACAGGGCTACACGGCAGGAGGTGGGAAGGGTATTGAAAGGCCAGCCCTAGTTTAAAAAAATTGGAGACAGACAGGGCTACGGGACACCTGGTACCCAGAGTTCCGGTTTTACGCCCTGGAGGACCGCAGGACTCACTGTGACCACCAGGTGGCGCCAGGCCCCCAGGTGTGTGGCTGCCCAGCGCACACTCCCCGACTTCCGACTTCCGTGATGGATGGATGGATGGAGCCCGAGGAAGCCAGAGCCCGACCTGCAGGACCCACGGCAGCAATGCAAGAGGGTCCCTCTAGGTGGCCCTTGGTGTCTGTCACCTCAGGTCCTCAAGGGATCTTGTGCCAGCAATGGTGCCCGAGAGTCCATCGGCGCCTGCTGTGCAGAACAAGGAGGAGCCCTTTGGATGAAGGGGCATGTCACAAGGAAAATGAAAGAGGACGTTGAGCATCTTGCCCAAGGTCACACAGCTGGCGAGGGAGAGCCAGGCGTTTCCACACCTGCATCCTGTGTTGTGAAGACACCTCGCCCTGGGGTCTGTCTGTGCCGCTGCCCAAGCCAGGGTCGAGCCACACAGTCCAGCCCCAAGCGCCCCACACCTCATGGCCTCTCCCTAGAGTCTGAGCCCCTCATTTTACAGAGGAGGAAACTGAGGCCAGGGATCCCCGGACCAGAGCTCCGGCCTGGTGGCTCCAAGGCCAGTGCCCCTTCCTCCACCATTTGTGATGACCTTTGTCCCTTCCTGTCCAAGGAGCCCCAGCCTGGCTGCCGGGGGCTTTTCCCAGGAGTCTCCCCGCACTGCCCGGCTCCCTCCTGCCCCCTGCCGCAGACCCCAGCCCTGCCCTACAGACTGTTCCACCACCCCCAGCGGATTCCCACCAGGGACTGGAGGGGATCTTCGCCCGGGGCCGGGTGGGGGCTGGAGGCAGGTGCGTGAGGGCGCGGGTGGAGAGCAGCAGGACGGGTGTGGACAGGCGTGTCCTTGCCAGGTCCCACCTGGAGCCCTCACGTGCAGCCCTGTCCCAGTCTGCTGTGTTTGGGACCCAAGGGCCAGTGGCTGGGCTGACATACATTTCCTCCCGGCCACTCACACCTGCTCCTGCCCCTCGGCCCCTCTGCTTCTCCTCCCCCTCACCAAGCCCTGGCCTCTGTGCCTTTTCTGAGGGACACCCCACGGTTGTCCTGTCTCTGCTCAGGGCACCCCTCCTTTCCTCTGCAGTCTCAGCCTTCCCCCAGCTGGGCCGGGGCAGCCCGGCCTTCCCCACGGCCACCGCCTCCTCACTGAGGGCTGCCTGCGCCACCCACAGTCCATGGCTGGGGAAACTGAGGCCTCTCATGTCTCACCTCAGAGACACGGTTGGGACTTGGTCACCTGTGTGTCACAGAGCCAGCCCCGCTAAATGTTGCAGGGTGAGTTGGCAGGTGGGATCCGCGGGGCTGGACTCCACCACGACATGCTGTACAGCCTGGGTGTGTCCCGCCACCTCCCTGCGCCTCCACTTTCTCACTTGTCAGACGGGCAAGAGTGAGTCCTGCTTCACAGGGTTGTGGTGAAAACTGACAAGACGATGTGTGCAAAATAAATATGGAAGTATAAGGTGCTTGTCATTCGTTCATTCAATATTGACTGAGCACCTGTCGTGTGTCATTACTGAGTTCCAAAGAAACCGAGTCAGAGGGCCCCAGATCCCCTACCTCCCACCCAGCGCTCTTTCCTGTGTGTCCCTCCGAATCGGTGCCCTGCTCAGAAGCCACCAGCAGCTCCTGGTGCCTGCAGTGTCAGGAGGTCCTGACTCCTGGCTGTGGCACTCATGGCCCTCCGTCATCTGGCTCCAACTTCTTTCCCCTGTGGTCATCCCATAGTTGGTGGCACCAAATTCCACTGCGGCTGTGTGTGGCCAGGTCCCACACCCTGAGCATTTTAGGGCTTCCTCACCACCACACCTGTGTTCACGTGGCCCCGATGGAACAGCTACCACTCTGTCCCTGCCAAGCAAACTCCTATCGGTTTTTTCTGACCTGCTTCCCAGTGTGGCCGCTCTGACTGCCTGGAGCCAGGCTCTGAGCGTCGTCAGCCCCTCGCCTAAGCATCCTGTCCCATCCCCGCTCCTCATCCGGGCCCCACACAGCCATGCTCTACCTCTAACGGCTGGCAGGAGCTGCTGGGCCAAAGGGCAGGTGCCGGATGGGTGCAGAGGATGGCCTGGCACCACATGGCCAGAGCCCAGCTCTGCCAGCGTCCCACTGGGGGCCATTCCTATGTATCACACTCCTAGGGAGGGGACTAAATGGACAAGAGTGGTGGCCTCCTCTGCCCCAGGACCTGCCCCCCTCTGGAACTGCAGGCTGTCCTTCCCCAGACACCAGGGGAGACGGGGTTACTCAGGCGGAATCCCTGGGCCAGAGCCTTCAGCTGGAGGGAGGGAGGAAGGCTTCTGTTCTGCTGCACCCCTCAACACCCCGGGGCTCAGGCCCTTCTGCGGGGCCCCATGGCCTCGACTTGCTCCCCTCCTGCCCGAAGGCTCCACCCCGCCTGGGGCATCTTGTGCATCTCTGTCCTCAGTCAGAGCTGAACTACTGCCTCCGTGGGATTTCTGCCCAGTTCATTCATTCTCCACTAGCTCATTCCCCACGCAGCGAGCGCCTACTGGATGCTAGCTGATGTGCCAACTCATGTAAGCGTCACGACACCTCTCTGAGGTCAGGGGAGGAGCTGATGATGCCGAAGGGGGTGGGGGAGCCAGTGAGGAAACTGAGGCTCCAAAGAGATAGCTCCTTGCACAGAACCTCACAAGCAGGCGGCAGGTGGGCTCTTTCTTCCACGGAGCTGGAAGTGGAGGTGACAACACTCGCTGGAGGCTGGGCTGGCCCATCGGGGTCCCCAGATCTGGGCCCAGGTCAGGGTTCCAGGGGTAGCTAGGGTAGCTTTGGAGGCCCCAGAAGTTGGGAGGCTCGACGGGAAAAGCCACTGGAGCCCCTGGCTCACCCCCCAGGAGCCTCCTTCTGAGAAGGAAGTGTTACTTAACCCACATTGTGTCGGGAGGGAAAACACGGGGTCCTTGGACCTCAGCCAGCCTCCTGCCTTCAGGCTGTTTGGCTTTGTTTGTTTTCTCGGCCTTTTTTTTTTTTCCTTTTTCTTTGGGCTAATTGTTCTCATTAAATCTTTTTGTCCTGTTTTGTTTTTTACGAGGCTGACAATGCTACCCAGTGCTCAGCGCTGCTTCCTGTGTTTCTGCCCCAGCGCAGCCTCCCTCGATGGGCCTTGCTTCCTGTTGTGAGCTGGTCGCCATGGCAACGGGAGGCCTGGTGGGCTCCACGGGGGGCAGGGAGGAATGACATCAGTGACATCACCGGGTGAGAAGGCGAGGGGCCAGGGTCGGAGGGGGTTGCACGGGGGACAGGCAGCCCAGTTGCAGTGGAGCCAGGCACATTGCTGAGGGGTGACTCACAGCCCAGGAAGGGGAAGAATGCCCTCACATTCTTTGGGGAGGTAAACAAGGTCAGGGAGTGCGGCTGGGATCCTGTTTACCTGGCCCTGGCCCCCCAGGGGACCCGAGGCCTGTGCAGGACAGCACACTGGAACAGAACCAGCCAGACTTCAGGGCTAGGGAGCTGGGAGGAGGCAGGGGGAGGGGACAACAAGGGGCCTGAGGGTGGGTGCCAGAGACAGAGAGACCCGGATTCAAATCACTGCTCTGCTAGGTGACAGCTCTGTCACCTGGCCTTCCTCAGCCTCAGTTTCCCTATTTCTAAATGGGGGTAATCGTCCATGTAGGTGGCCCCTTGGTCTCCCATCACTTCAGGCTGTTTTCAGGGGGTCCCTGCATTTCTCTCTGTTCCCCACCTGCCAGGGGCCTGGTCCAAGGCTGGGCCTCCACATCTCTGGTTGGGAGAGGGTGGGGGGCTGCACCTGAACCAGCCCGTGATGTCCCAGACCGTAGCCCAGCCATAGGGCCAGGGGAGCCGGCCTCAGAAGGAGGGGTCGGTGGGTGTGCAGCCTGGTGGGGGCCTTCCCAGAGCCCCGTCTCCCATCCCGGGATCCCCTGCCCATCAGGGAGGGTCACCGGAGCCCCTCCTGCCTACACTGTCATCAGACTCTGGCGGTCCGTGGTGCTGGGGCCCTGAAAGAGCAGCCTCAGGGAAGGGGCTGGAGCTGAGGGGCAGCCCCGTGGGTGTCTCAGAGGCAAAGCTTTGCCAACTGCAGCACCGACCGGCTGCCAACAGGGTGGAGCTGCTTCTCTCCAGCATGCCCCCTCTGCAGGTGCCATGCGGGGGCACCAGGACAGGCCCCCAGCAGCCACAGTTGACTGGAAGCCGCCCGGCCTGGTGGCTGGGAGCGTGGGCGTCAGTCACACTAGCCTCTTTGCCACTTGCTCGATGGCGCCTGCAGACGTCCCTTAGCCCCTCTGAGCCTTTTCCCGGTCAGTAAAGCAGACTCTCCCTGGTTGAAGTGAGACGATGTGAGTTAATACATATGACGCATGTAGCACATAGTAGGCCCTAACGTGTGTTGAACCCACACAGGCCCTGCAGCCCCTGTACCCCCGCCCCAAGCAGTGCCCAAGCCCCCCCACTCTCCCATACTGAGCGCCCAGCCCAGGGCAGGAACAGTGCCGACCAGATGCCCCGTGGTTTTCCCATAAAGGGACCGGACTTGGGTTTCCCTGGACAGGGAATATCCTGTTCTCCAGGAGGAGGGGGAGGAAGAGGAGCGGGAAGGACACAGCCGCTCTGCATTCCTGGCATTCTTGGCGGCAGCCCTGTCCAGCTGCCTCGGAGGCGCGCTGCTGGGGGCACTGGCCTGGTGCCACGCCGGCCCGACATGGCACAGCGGCATCCTGCTTGGGGTGCTCCTTGGACTTGGGGTGACAGGGATCCCTCTTGTGCCTGTCCCACTCATCCCAGACTATCGCAGAAGCAACTGAACCCCAACCCTGCAAGCAGAGATTTGGGGGTTCTAGGGAGAGTCCATCATTGGGAGGGGTGTCTGCTTTCAGTTCTACCTTGTGGCGGTCCCCAGCCCCTCTACCATCCCCAGGGAAGCTCTGGAGAGTGGGGGCAGCAGGGCTGGAAGGAGAGGGAGGGAAGGAGTGGAAGGCCCTCTGGTCTTTAGTGCCTGGAACAGTCACTTTCCTTCTCTGGGACCTCCATTCTTTGGGCAATCCCAGCTTTGCTACACTGCGGTGTCACGGTCTTTGGTATCATCACTGCCTCTTTGCAGAGCCTTTTCCCCTGACCAAGGGCAGGAACCCAGCCCTTCTCCGCACTGGGCCTGGCCCGGCAGGTTCCAGTGGTTTCCACTGTCTGTTGAGGGCCAGCTCTGTCCACAGCAACCGTCTGCAGGATTCCACCTCGAAGGAGGGGCTGGAAACAACACAGCCCTGGGGTGGTCGGGCTCCAGAGCCCCCTTCCCAGGAGGGAGTGCCTTGGGGGTCTCAGGAGGGAAATGGCTGTCCATGATCCCATAGTCAGCCAGGGCGAGCTGCCTCAGGAACCTCTCCTGTTGGCTCAAGAACCACCCCAAGCCACCCTGCCCTGTCCTAGAGTTCCTCCTGAAAAGTCCCCATTTCCCACTCTAACAGCCACGGTGGCTCTGGGGACAGACACCAGAGCAGCCTGGTTCAGGCCACATGGAGAGGCAGCAAAGGCTCTTTGGTGGAGTCAGGAGCCCAAGAGGTACCAACCCCTGGACCTCGGCACCTCCACTTGACCTTCAGAGGGTTGGCTGACAAGGTCCCTTGGGGCTAGTCTCAGCCCTCTGTGGTCTCAGGATTCTGAAACTCAAGTTTCAGTTCTGTGACATTCCACCTCCCTCTGCATGCCCTTGAGGGCACTTAGCAGAGGACCCTGTCACCGGCCCATGTCTGGGGCTCGCCAGCCAGGGTTGGGGCTCTGCTCCCAACAACCCCACCTTCCCGACCACCTGATCCCTCCAAAGCCATGGCCTCCACCTTCCCCTGGCGCCTCCCACCCGCCTGTCCTGCCTGTCTGTCTGGCCATCTGTCTGTCTCTCTGTCTGTCTGGGGACAGTAGGAGGAAAAGGCTGGGATCCCACCCTGCTGGTGCACGTGTCCAGTGCATTGTTCAGCCTCCCCTGGGAAATCACCTCAATTGTGCAGCTTGGGAGCCGCTGTGCGTGTGCAGCATGTTTGCAGGGGTGTGTGGGGGGGTATGTTCGGGGAGAATGTGGAGGCAGGGGTGTCACGATCATTTGTGTGTGGAATGCTTGGCTAAATTAGTTATGATAAAATGATGCACTGGAATATTGGGTAGCCATCCCATGCTGTCTCTGAAGAATAGTGATGGCGTAAGAAGTGGGCACAATGAAGATTTAATGAAAGGAACTACACATGCTTAGAAAGGAAGTTGAAGTGACCCACGAAATGCTAATAACAATTATTTCTGGGTTGCTAAATAGTGAGTAATCTTGTCTTTCCTTTATACTCTTGAGTATTTTCAACATTTTTGGTAATAAGCTCGTTATTGTATAATCAGTAAAAGGAAAATACGCGTAATAAAAACCAGTAGGACAATCATGAGTCACAAAGAGTGCAGACGCAGGTGGGATGTGGTCCCCCTCAGGAGGGCACCCAAGAACAAGAGAGATGAATAAATCAGGAGGGCTTCCAGGAGGAGGTGACTGCTCACACGGAGGCTGGTGGGAGGGGATGTGGTCCTGCTGGGAAAGGCAGCAGGTGGTCAGGGGGTCCTCTGTTTGGCTGGAGCACAGTTTAACTGTAGAGACAGGATGACAAATTTCAACTCGCTAGAAGTCTGGAATGCGGGTGGAGAGAGATTTGGAAGCCAAGTGGGCACTCTGTGGGAAAGAATACAGGGATTGCTTAGCCATTCATTCATATAGAATTATTGTTGTCAAGCCTTTAAGTCATTAATTTATTGTGCAGAAACAGGTAATTGGAACAAACAGCCAGGGCTAAATTGAGATTTGTGGCTGTGAATTTAAAATGACACTCCCTTTTGGCCAAGCAATATCCAACACATTTCTACAGGGACAAGAGGCTACGCAGTCACTGCAGCTTTCTCCTCCTTGCTGTAAGGAAGGACAGAATGAGGGTGAAACGGTAGAGGGGACTGGGCCTAACGTGTCAGGCTAAGTTGTTTGGACTTGACCCTGTAGGCAACCAGGCGCTACTGAAGGTCCCTCAGTAGGAGCTATTACATCCCGTGCACATGCTGGGCTCATTCTGGGTTTAGCAATACAGCATACAGCCTCCATTTTCAGATGAACCAGGGTGTGGCGAGGACAGGGGTCTCCCCAGAAAGCCTGGCCGCAATTCTGAGGCATGGCTGGATCCTCAGCCCCTCCCCCGTCTGCCTGAGTCCCTGGGCACACAGCCAATGTACTAGGAGTGGGTAGAAAGTGGTGAATCCCAGTGTTCCCATCTGAGAAATGGGGGCACTGGACTTAAGGTGGTCTTCTGGCTCTGAGACTAAAAACAGGAAATAGGACCATATTTTGTGTGGTCGTGTTTCCACACAAGCATGGCCTGTGGCCAGGACAGATGCTGGGACCTGCGCTCCAACCTGCCGGCTGGAGAAACAGGAAGAGGCCTGGAGGCCTGGCCTTCACTAAGCAATAAACCCTGCTCAGGATTCTTAGGTTCCAAGGGACAGAAAACCCAATTCATGGTGGCTTCAAAATTGGAATGTATGAGCTGGGTTGCAACCAAAAAGCACAGGGGTATTAGAGGTTTCATGGAAGCTTGATCCAGCCAGGCAAACAGGGTGACGGGACCTGGTTTCTCTGCCTGCATCCCTAGCTCCTTTCCAGGGCTGGCTCTCCCCTGTGGGGCTCAGGACGGCTCCCAGTTGGGTCTGGGCCCACGTGCTGCTCTTCACATCCCGTGGGGAGAGAGTCTACCTCCCAGAGAGCTCAAACTGAGATCTTTGCTCTGATTGGCCTGGCTTCAGTCACGTGTCCATCCCTGAACCAATCACAGTGGCCACAGGATGGGCGGTGCTGGGGTGGTGTCCTCCCCGCCCAGCCAAGGGCTGGGAGACATGGGGTCCTGTTAGGAGAGAGGAAGAGGACGGACCAGGCCTGTCCCTGGCTCCACCCAGGAGAACCTTCTGGAGACTGCTCTGTCAGAGAGGAAGTGGCCGAGCGGGGGACTCTCCCATCAGGGCGATTTCCGGCCGCCAGCACCAGCTGCCCATCTGGCCAGGCCTGGAGCCCCAGGACGGGGGCAGCCATCGCTGGCCGGAACCCAGGGCCTGCCCGGGACATCGGGGCAGCGGAGACTGATTCAGCTGGGAAGAGTGCAGGCGGGAGAGGACTGGGGCGGGGAAGTGACCGGACTCTTCCTTAACACCAAAAAAGGGAACAGAAAAGGTCACCAGGAGGGGTCCGAACACTAGCACGTGACAAAAGCAAATAACCCCTTCCCTCGAGCTCAGCTGCGCCGACTTCCACACGCCTCCTCCCCCGAGACCCCACTGCTCAGATGGGGAGCCGGAGGCCCTGAGAAAAGTGACTCAGCCAGGGTCACCCGTGAGGTGGGACAAAGCCGGGGTGGGGGGCACGGACTGAGCTCCCTCGGGACTCCCCCTCTTTGTTGCAGCTCGACCCAGAGCTGGGTCCACTCCCATGCTCAGAGCACGTGATGATGAGGCTGCAGCTGCCTCCTTCAAATTCCCCCACGGCCTGCACGCCTGAGAGGCAGGGGAGCAAGAGAGGAAGGGGCTGTTGGATCCAAGTGGCCCGAGTTCAAATCCTGTCTTTGCTACTCTGGCTGTGTGAACGTGGGCCACTCGGCATCCTCATTGGCAAAATGAAGAAACTGGCACTTCCATCAGAGGTCACCGGGAGGGGCAACTGACATCACAGGTGTGAAGCAACCTGCACACTGGCACGTGGTAAGTGCTGCATCTGTCATACAACGGAAGGAAAGTGTTTTGAAGGCTTAATGACCATACCAGCGGCAGAAGTGCTGCGATACACATCCGAACCGGTGCTGTGAGAAGCAGAGGTTCAGGGGAACCTTCCAAGTCGGCACTGAAAGTGTAGGGGCAGGGAGGGAGGTTGTCAAGAGATTAACCAGGGGTGCAGATATTGGGGACCTTACTTTCTGGGAGGAACTCAGGTCCAACTCCAGTGCTGTCCCTGCTGCTCGGCAGAGGCCAGGACACTCTAGGATCTATTTCCTCACGTCCCCAGGGCCTGTAGAGGACTCCCATGGCCCAGCCTGGACTCAGCAGGGGCGAGAAGGCTGCAGACAGGGGGTCATTGTCCAGCCTGGCTGGACCCAGATCCTGCAGCTGCCAACCCTTCTGGGGGACAGGACTTGGGACCAGCCTGCTGGGGGGAGGGGGTATTTGTCCCCCAGTTGCCCCGGGAGACTCAGATTCTACACTGGGCACTCTCTCCAGTGTCCTGACGGTGACCCCAGAGCATCTCCGACCAGCAGGGCTGGGTGGGGCCTGGAAGGACAAAGCAGCCTTTGGCTGCCGCCGCGGGGTGTGCGTCAGCTCATGGGCCAGCCAGGGAGACCTGGAAGTCAGCCTTGTTGCCCCCTCCCTGTGTCACCATATACATCTTGTTTGTTGTCATGACATGGCAGATGTTTCTTGTCAATTCTGCTGCTGAAGTGTCTCTAGACCCTAGTCCCTTCTATCCACCCCCACAGTGACTGCTCTTGTCCCTCCACCACTGCACCGTCCTCCCTGGTCTCACGGTCAGCCTGTCCTGCACTCCGCAGCCAGAGGGAGCTTTCAGAAATGCAGTTCGACCGCATGGGTCCCTGGTTTAGGATCCTTCCATGAATATTTGCAGAAACATATACCTGGCAAAGGACTTACATCCAGAATATGTAAAGAACGTCTACAAATCAATGAGAAAAAGAGAAGCAATCAATAGAAAAGAGGCAAGAGACTCTGAGCAGCCCCTTCACAAGAGAGTTCTCCAAATGGCTTATTAGTAAATAAAAACATCGTTATTCATCAGGGAAAGCAGAGACCATTGCACACCCACCAACATTGCTACAATGCAAAATCATAGAAATGTCAAGTGATGGTGAAGGTACGGAGCAACCAGAACTCTCAGGACACTGCTGCTGGAGGGAATGTACATTTGTGCAACCACTTCGGAAAACTGTTTGACATCATCTACTAAACCTGACCATATGCTCAGACTAGATGCACAGATCCCACTCCTGGGTTTATGTCCAGAAATGCATGCACTTGTCCACCAAAAGACACGTGCAAGAACATTCGTGGCAGTTTTATTTATACCAGCTGAAAACTAGGAACGACCCCGATGTCCATCAACGGTAGAACAGAGTGGGAATGAGTGAGAGGAGTGAGGTGCAAGTGCCACAGCCAGATGCAAGCGTACCCACTGTGTGACTCCACGTACATGAACTTCAAGAACAGATGAAACTACTCTAAAGTCAGCAAAGCGATTATTTTTGGCGGGGAAGGACGAATGTTGCTGGGGAGGTGTGAGAGATTTCTTGTGGACTGGGACCATCCTGCCTCTTGACCTGGGCGCTGGTTACACAACTGTGATTCATATGTGGAAATTCATCTTACAATATGAGCACCTTTCTTTACACATATTACTCTGCAATAAAAAGTTTTTAGCCAGGCATGGTGGCTCAAGCCTGCAATCTCAGCACTTCGGGAGGCTGAGGTGGAAAGACTGCTTGAGGCCAAGAGTTTGAGACCAGCCTGGACAACATAGTGAGACCCTCCTTGTCTCTGAGGAAAAAAAAGGTTTTAAAAAATAAACCCACCTACGTGGTCCAGTGTAGAGTCCTCCATGGTAGTAGTTCCCGCCAGCTTGTCTTCGACTCTATCTTCTCCACAGCACCTTCCAGAATCACCGCCAGTTCCCTGGACATGCCACATAGGTCTTTCTGCCTGGACCTCCCTTTCCAGTTGGCAAACACTCTGCTCTGGGGGCACAGCCACCAGGAAGCCCTCCCTCCTGGCCCCAGACAGAGGTGGTCACTCTCTCCTCAGGTAGCCATATGTACCTTCGTTTCAGCCCTTATTCACTGACGGTCACTCGTCACTCCCCAAGTATTTATTGAGCACCTGCTATGTGCCAGGCACATGCAGTTGTGAATAGACATTCGTAAGTTATCAGGTTAGATTAAAAAAAATTTTAGGCCCGGCACAGTGGCTCACACCTGTAATCCTAGCACTCTGGGAGGCCAAGGCGGGATGATTGCTGGAGCCCAGGAGTTTGAGGTTGCTGTGAGGTGTGGTGATGCCACTGCACTCTAGCCTGGGTGATAGAGCGAGACTCCGTCTCAAAAAAATTTTTTTTAAATAATCATAGAAATAGATACGGACAAGTTGCAATAAATGCCCCCAAAGGGAAGTCTAGACAATCAGTCGGAGAACATTGCGGGGGTGGCAGGGGGATGGAGGGGCTGGTTTTCCTTGGATGATCAGGGAAGGGTCTCCAGCGCAGAGACCCAGCGAACAAGAAGGAGCCAGGCCCAGAGCACTGGGGGGAGCTCTCCAGGCCGAGGGGCCCACACTGAACTGAGAACACTAAACTGTGAATTTCCTGGGGTCACAGACGATGTCGTTCCTTTCTCAATCCTGGGCAGCTTAGTGCAGGGCCTGCCCCAGTTAGGTGTCTGGCAGCATTTGATGAGCGAATGAATGATGGGAGGTTGGAAGAGAAGGGCAGGGCAACCACATACAGGGGCTTGGGGACCTCCAGGACACAGGGTGCCATCAGAGGTGTGCATCTCCAACTGGCCGAGCCATTGTGGGAGATAGAGTTTGGGTTCCCAGCAGCACTGTTCCCTGGCAGGTGTTCAGAGTCCCAGGCCAATCATTCCCTCCTTCACTCAGTTGACAAATGTTAATTGAGCACCTACTATGTGCCCGGCCTGTACTAGAAGCCGTCTCCTTGGCCTCTCATTCATGCCAAATCCCCAGCAGGTTATTTCTCTCCTGAGATCTCTGAGGATCGAGTCTCTCTCTGCTCCTGGACGTTTCCCCACCCCATACCTCAGTCCCCCTCCATGGGACAAGGCAGGACGCTCTCCTATCACCAGGGGAAATCCAGGGGAATCTTGGGTTATACCACCTAGTTATTCACAAGCCCAAACATGATTTAGAGGGCAGTGGTTGGCTCTGCCAAGATAATCTCTGCTTTTCCAAAGGATTCCCAAAGTTATTTTCATTAGCCTTTCCAACGGGATTTCCCAGACGCTGCTGGCAGGAGTGCAAGCTGGGACTGCCCTCTCAGAGAGCGAGATGTCAGAGTGTGGAGCAATTACGAAGGCAAGTGCCCATGACCCAGCAGCCCCCGCTCAGTGTAAACCCAGAGTGTGCTGCACCCAGGTCTATGCGGGCGGGCGGCGGGTAGGGGAGGCCCAGGATGTCCCTGCAGCAGCTGGGAGCTGGAGGCACCCCAGGCGGCCGCCACCAGGGAAATGGATGAGGAAAAAGCGGTGGCTGCAGATGCAGGCAGTGGTGAGAGGAGGCCCAGATATCGGCGGGGCAGCATGGGCCAAACCAAAAGGACCAATTTTGCATAAAAAGGGAAAGACAGAAAAATGGTCTGACATAATACCATTTGTGTACATTTAAATGCATACATGTACCAAAAAACAGCTACATACTTGTTGACAATACTTACATATTTAAGGGCATATATTGAGTCCCTTAGAGTGGACGGCTTTGGCAGGAGGGAGGTGGGAGTTGGTTCAGGGGTGAGGGGGAGATTTTTTGTCCACACACACACACACACACACACACACAGAAGGGAGGGCCTTGCATGAACAGTGAAAGTGTACTAAGAAGCAGGGAATAAAAGTATCTCAACAATCTCCACTAGAGGTAAAAAATAAAATAAAATTTAAATTTCAAAAGTTTACTGCTTCTGGGAAGATGTAATAGATATATTGTTTCTCCTATTCCTCCCGCTAAGTACAATTAAAAGCTCTAAAGGTAACACATAAAGCAAGCACGGGGAGACTCAGAGGGGAGAAGGAGGCAGGTGGGCGAGGGATCTCAGGACCCCAGGAACAACACAGTGGTAAGTTCCCTGGGACGGTTTGTTTGTTTGTTAGTTTTCATTTGCCTCCTACAGCCCAGACTTGGAGCTGAAGAAGCCAGCAACCAGAAATGCCAAGGGGCCTAGACATTTTTTTAAAAAGCCCACAAAGGCTACTTTCTCTAGCCAAAGAACGAGAAAAGAGGCAGCCTAGGAAGACAGAAAAAAATTGGAAAATAATTGCTCTACTCCAGCAATTATTAGAAAAATCTGTGGCCCCATCCATGCCAGCAAAGGCCTAGTGGAGAGCCTAGACTTCCCCCTTCAACAGGTTCTAACAAGCTCTCCAATCTCCCTGCCGGGATGCCGTCAGAGAAGGCCAAGTAGGAAGCTGAGACTTTGATCCCCACCTAAACAGCAGCAAAGGGCCCCCCACCTCATGTGCCAACAGAGTCCAGGTGGAGAACTTGGGTTTCTAACCCCGCCTGGCAGTAAGGGGCAGCATCCTCACTGTCCCTGCTGCTGCAGTATCGGGGGGACTAGCCAAAGCAGAAGGTTTAGTAAGATACAGCGTCTATATCATAATACCCAAAATGTCCAGGTTTCAGTAGAAAATCACTCATCAAGCCAACAATGAGGAAGACCTCAAACTAAATGAATAAAGACGGTCAATAGATGCCAACACTGAAATAATAGAAATGTCACAAACATGCTTTAAACAAATGAAGCAATTGACAGCCTCAGCAAAGAAATGGGAAATAAATAGAAGAGCCTCAACCACAGAACAAAGGGACAGAGGAAAACATCAGTGAGAACAATAGAAATTACCTAACCCAGGCAACAGAGAGAAAGTAGAAAAAAGTGAATAGAGCCTCAGGGAGCTGTGAGACTATAACAAAAGATCTAACTTTCACGTCACTGGAGTCACGGAAGGAGAAAAGAAAGACAGCAGGGCTGAAAAAAATACTCAAAGAAATAAGGGCTGAAAATCTGTTTCAAATTTGGCAAAAGACGTCAGCCTGCTGAATCAAGAGGCTAAGCAAATCGCAAACAGGATAAACCCGAGTAATCCACACCAAGACACATCAGCCTAACTTTCTCTGAAAACTAAAAACAAAGAAAAAATCTTGAAATTACCAATAGGTGGAATGAAAGATGGGCTATCACTACAGACCCTATAGACAGCCAGTGGATAATAGGAGAATACTATGAACAGCTCTACATACATAAATCTCACAACCTAGATGAAATGTACCAATTTCTAGGAAAATACAAGTATCACAGCTCACCCAGTGCAAAGCAGATAATTTGAATAGCCCTATACTATTAAGGAAATTGACTTTGTAATTTTAAAGCTCCCCCCAAAAAAGTCTCCAGGCCCAGATGGTTTCATAAGAGAATTCTACCAAATATTTAATGAAGGATGAATACCAACTCTATCGAAAATCCAATATTCATTCTTGATTTAAAAAAAAAAGCTCTGAAAAAAATAGGAATAGAGAGGGAACTTCTTCAACGTGATAAAGAATATCTGCAAAAACCTACAGCTAACATCATATGTGATGAAGAAAGACTGAATGCTTCCCCCCAAGATCAGGGACAAGGTAAGTATATCCACTCTCACATTCTTACTCAACATAGTGCTGGAAGTTATAGCCAGCGTGATACCACAAGAAAAAGAAATAAAAGACATACAGACCAAAAAGGAAGAAATAAAACTGTTTCTATTTACAGATGACATGATTTTCTACATAGAAAATGACAAAGAATCTACCAAAAACCTACTTGAACTACTAAGTGAGCTCAGTAAGGTGGCAGAATACAAGATAAATATGCAAACATCAACTGTGTTTCTACTTACTACTAATACTAGCAACAAACAAATGGTCACCAACATTAAAAATACATTTACAATAGTTAAAAAAAATGAAATGCTTAGGTGTAAATCTAAGAAAAACCCCACATATACAGGATTTTCCTGCTGAAAACTACAAAACAAGAATGAAAGAAATCAAAGTAGATAAATAGAGAGACATACCAGATTAATGAATTGGAAGACTCAACGTAGTAAAGATGTTAATTTTTCCCAAACTGACATACAGATTTAATGTGATTCCTATAAAAATCCCAGCAAGATTGTTTATAAATATAGACAAGATAGGCCGGGCGCGGTGGCTCACGCCTGTAATCCTAGCACTCTGGGAGGCTGAGGCGGGTGGATCGCTCAAGGTCAGGAGTTCGAGACCAGCCTGAGCAAGACCCCGTCTCTACTAAAAATAGAAAGACATTATATGGACAACTAAAAATCTATATAGAAAAAATTAGCCGGGCATGGTGGCGCATGCCTGTAGTCCCAGCTACTCGGGAGGCTGAGGCAGGAGGATCGCTTAAGCCGAGGAGTCTGAGGTTGCTGTGAGCTAAGCTGACGCCACGGCACTCACTCTAGCCTGGGCAACAAAGTGAGACTCTGTCTCAAAAAAAAAAAAAAAAAAAAAATAGACAAGATGATTCCAACATTTATATGGAAAAACAAAGGAACTAGATTCACTGAAACAAATTTGAAAAGAACAAAAAAGTGGGAGGAGTCAGTCTACCTGATTTAATATTACATGCTATATAAGGTCTATGTAGTAAGTCTAGACTTATATAATAAGTCTATTATATACCTACAATCATTGAGACTGTGCTATGGGCAGGGGGAGAGACACCTGGATCAATGCTACAGGATAGAGAACCCGGAAAAGATGCCACAAAAACATGCCTGGCTAATTTTTTACGAAAGTGCAAAAGCAGTTCAATGGAGGAAAAACAGACTTGTCAACAAATAGTGTTGCGCAATTGGACATCCACAGGCAGAAAGAAAAAAAAAAGACCTTCAAACTAAGCCTCACACCTTATGCAAAAATTAACTCAAAATAGATCATGATCATAAATGTAAAACTATAAAACTTTTAGGAAAAAAGCAGGAGAAAATCTTTGGAACCTAGGGCTAGGTAAACAATTCTCACACTTGGCACCAAAAGTCTGATCCATGAAAGGAAAGATTGATAAAATGAACGTCATCAAATTTTAAAACTTATGCTTTGTGAAAGACCCTGTTAAGAGGATGAAAAGATCAACTACAGACCAGGAGAAAATATTTGCAAACCACTTGTCTGACAAAGGACCAGTACTTAGAACACATAAAGAACTCTCAAAATGCAACAGTTAAAAAAAAAAAAAGAAAGAAAGAAAAATATCCAATTAGAAAATGGGCAAAAGACATGAAGAGACATTTCTTTTTCTTTTCTTTTTTTTTTTTTTTTGAGACAGAGTCTCACTCTGTTGCTCAGGCTAGGGTGCCATGGCATCAGCCTAGCTCACAGCAACCTCAAACTCCTGGGCTCAAGCGATCCTCCTGCCTTGGCCTCCCCAGTAGCTGGGACTACAGGCACACACCACCACACCTGGCTAATTTTTTGTTTCTATTTTTAGTTGCTTAGTTAATTTTTTCTATTTTTAGTAGAGATGGGGGTCTCGCTCTTGCTCAGGCTGGTCTCAAACTCCTGACCTCGAGCGATCTTCCCGCCTTGGCCTCCCAGAGTGCTAGGATTACAGGCGTGAGCCACCGCGCCCAGCCATGAAGAGACATTTCATCAAGGAGGATTTACAGATGGCAGATAAACACACAAAAATATGTTCAACGAGATTAACCATTAGAGAAATGCAAATTAAAACCACAATGAGATATCATTACGCACCTATCAGAATGGCTGAAATAAAGAACAGTGACAACACCAAATGTTGGCAAACTGCATCCCTAACGATTGCTGGTGGGAATGTAAAGTGGTGCAGCCACTCTGGAATACAGTTTGGCAGTGTCTTTAAAAATTAAACATGCAAGAACCATACAACACAGCAATTGCACTCCTGGGCATTTATCCCAGAGAAACGAAAACTTATGTTCACACAAAAACCTGTACAGGAATGTTTATAGCAGCTTTATTCATAATAGCCAGAACTGGAACCAAGCCAGGCGTCCTTCAACGAATGAATAGACTGCGGGACATCACGCTATGGAAAGCTACTCGGCAATAAAAAGGAGGAACTGTTGGTCCTCAGAGCAGCCTGGACGACTCCAGAGAGTTATGCTGAGTGAGAAAAGCCGACCCCGAAAGACGACATACAGTGTGGTTCTGTTGATACCACATTCTTGAAATGGCAACATTTCAGACGTGGAGAACAGGGCGGTGGTCACCGGGGGTTAGGTGAGTGTGGCCCTAAGGGCTGCCCGGGGGTCCCTGTGGTGAGGGAATGTTCAGTATCCTGACTGGGTCAGTGTCAATACCCTGGCTGTGACATCTTACTCTAGTTTTGCAAAATGTTACCGCGGGGGGAGACGGGGACCAGGGAACACGGGACCACTCCGTGTTGTTTCTTAAAACTGCATGTGGATCTGCAAATATTCCGAAAGAAAAAGTTTAATTTAGAACCAGTTTAGCCAGAATCACCTCCCTCTTCCTCTGCCCTCAGCCCCCGCTTTATGAAAGCTGCGTCTGGTGTCCCATGTGGGGACCGAGCTGCCACCGAGACAGTGCCACTGTGGCCAGGGAGCCAGGAAGCAGTGCCATCATCTCTGAGGAAACTCAGAGAATGGGACCGAAGCCAGATGCTAAAGGCAGGAAAATGTTGCTTCACATGTTAAAAAAGGGGGAACTATTGATACCAGAAAATATAAGCTGACATCAAGCCCTGGCCGACTTCTAGGGTAGAAGAGGACACAGATGGTCTGAGAGGACTAGGGGAATACCTACACCCTCAGGAGCCCACGTGGGCTCCCTAAGTAGCAGCCATGGTGGCAGGCCAAACGTTTGGGTTTGTACAGGGCCAGCTGGCCGGGGAATCCGAGGAAAATGAGGGACTCTGTGCATTTGAATGTCATTCTCAGACACCCTGGTGCTCAGGCAAAGAACTGAGGCCGACCAAGCCACCCAGCTTGGGGATGGGGAGCCCTCACTGACTGAGTATCTGAGACCAAATTAGGGGGATGGTTTGAAACACACGATGCGTGTTGACGGATGTGGGACCACACAAAGGCTCTCCATGTGTGCTTCCTGTAAACCCTGCGGTGTGGGATGCTTCCTCTGGGTGGCACAGACTGTCCCCTGTTCCCTCTGTCTCCTGTCCCCTGCTGCTTCCAGGGTTCGCCCCCCCCCTCCCCCCGCAAACCTTTCCTCTGGATCCTGGGGTTAGAAAGGACCTCACAGAAGGGACTGATGCTGCCCTGAGACCCCAAGGGTGGAATGTGATGCCTCCCCCCTTTACAGACTCTTAGGGAAGGAGGTGACCCGCCCTGTGGCACAGCGGGCCAGGATTAGAACCCAGGCATCTGGCTCCGCACCAGCTCCACTTGGTCAGAGCTGGAGGAAAGAGCAGCTTCCTCCAGCACCAGGAGGGGACAGTAACCACAGTCCATCCAGGTCCCCGGCATCTGGGTCATGCAGTCGGTGTCATTCAGCCGGCAGCACACACCGAGAGCCACTGGGCGCCAGGCACTACTCCAGACGCTGAGGGAAGAGAGCGAACACAGCAGACACAGGCAGCCTTGCCCAGCGCTCCCCTTCCCGCCTGCGCATCCTCCATCCTGCCCTCCTGCCTCCATCTGTCACCACAGCCTCCTGGTGGCTTCTGGTCGCATACAGAGGGTCCAGTAATGGGCCAGAGGCCGGGAGGTCATTGGGCCTGGTGTTCAGGGAGGACATTATCTGACTTTCAAAGATATTTCCAAATATGGAGCTATATACAGTCATCGCAGGGTAGCTGTGTCAGAAGTATTAGTTAGATTTTATATTTAAATTTAAAATATATAAAACACAGCATGACTTTGCTAACCCTATTTGCATATTTCTTTGTGTTTTTAATTAACCAAAAGCCTGGAAAAATGGAAGTTTTCAGGCCTGTCTGACCCCAGTGAGGCCCCTCCTAGCCTGGCCCCCACCTCCCTGCCAGACCCCTGTTCCTCCCACGTGCTCTGTGCTGGGCGGAGAGGGACAGAATCCTGTCCCAAAAGCAAGGGGGCTAGGGTTCAAGTCCTGGCCCAGCCAATTACTTATGACACTTTGAGTTAGTCCCCTCCCCTTTGAGGTCTCAGTTTTCCCATCTGTAAAGTGGGAGCAAGGTGGTGGCCTCAGGGCCCCTTCCAACACTACCTCCATGATCCCCCTACAGGACTTCAGCTCCCCAAGGACAAGGTCTGTGACTCCCCCCAACTCAGTAGGAAAGAGGAGAACAGGAAACATGCAGGGGACAGAAGGCTTCCAAGTCACGGACCCTGTTGGCCACAAGGCCCAGCAGTAGAACAAGCTCGTTTTCTCCGGCAACTCCGGCCACCTTCATGGCTCCTGGGCCAGGACCCCTGAACCGCAGGTGTGAGCGGGGCAACTCCATCCTCCAGCTCTGGCCCAGGGGCTGAGCAGACCTAGGGCGTCCCCTCCAAACACGCTTTCACTCTCACCTCTCCAAGTGCTTCTCCAGGTGCCCTTCCTGGGAGCGGGTGAGCATCAGGGCCTGGCCCTAGACCTGTGGAGGCACAATCTGGGCTCTGTTGAGATCCTCAGGTGGTTTGTTTGCATTTGAATGTCTGAGAAGTGCTTGCTGCTTTATAGCATCAAATCCTGGAATCCCCTTACCCAGCCCAGTCATTTTGTTCAATCAACCAATTAATCAATCAGTGAAATGTTTGCTAAGTGAATGCGGCACCTCCACATCCGGGCTGCCCCCTGGGGAGACTCGACCGCTCCGAAGGCAGCCGTCCAAGCAGCCACTGGACTCCCCGGTGCGCAGCCCCCGTCTGGCCAGCCTGGAAGGCTGCTCGACAGACCCAGTACCCAGGCCTAAGGCACCCACTCAAGGCGATCACCCTGTCCCCAGCTGTGACTCAGTAGCCTCCTCAGGGGGATCCCGCTTCAATGAGCACATCCACTCTATGGGTGGGAAAGCAAGGCACGTCCCCCAACCCCGGCTCAGCCGCCTCCCTCTGACATACACAGGTGTGCACACATGCTCAAGCACACACACGCATGCCCGCTGGCACGCTGGCCAAGCACACACCATCACATACCTCCCCGCCGCAGGTCTGGCTATGCCCTTACACAAGTCACAGATGACTCACAGGCACGGCCCTCTTTCCCTGACGTCTGAGCGGAGCTGGAGGAAGGGGAGGGAGAAGAGGTGTCACATGGACAAACCTGAGAGAGTGACCTTGGGCCGAGCTGGGGCTGCAGGACTGCGGGTCGGGTCGGGTCGAGGCTGGGGATGCAGGGTGCCCAGCCCCACCAGCCTGCAAAACAGGAGAGTCAGCACCAAGTGAGCAAGACCGTCCTTCGCTCACGCTCACGCACTCCCTCCTGCCAGGACTGGTGCAGGAAGTCACCAGGGTGCAGCCGGGAAAGGTGACGCCCCGCCCACACAAACACAGCCCCACCACGCCACACCCCTGGGACACCCACCACCCACAGCCTCCCGAGGAATTCTCAGGGTGGGGACCATTCAGACTGCAGTGACCACCACCAGTAGGCACCTGGCCCCTGACGCCCCCTACCTCGGGTACGAAGTCCTCATGCTCCTGGGGCCTTACGTGGTTGACATACAACTGGGATGGCCACACGGACAGGGCGGGAGCCCTGGCTCCGCACACAGGAGCCCAGAAGGGCAGGTCACAACTGCACACCCAGGGAGCGGCTGGGGGGTCGGGAGAGCTGGCTTCCAGAAGGTTCAGGCCGGGCCGCAGCTGGGGGTGACTGTGCTATCTGCACCCATGCTGACCCCACCAGGACCCTAACTCCATGCAGTGACCGGGCAGGCGAGGGTGGCAGGTGGGCTGGGAGGGCTCAGGGCCTGGGTCAGGCCTGCCGGGGGTGGGGTGACTATGCTGTGGCCTTATCTTGAGACCTGGGCAAGGCAGCACCCCACCCCTGCCTCGGTTTCCCCACTGGGGTCATTTTCTGCCATCACTGACTGTTCTGGGGCTCTGTTAAACCAGGACTCAGAGAAGAAAAGGGGGTGCCCGTGACTCCATTCCGGGCTGGCTGATGGGAAGAGACCTTGGAAAGGTGGACCCTTCCCTTCCTGCCCTGCCCCCTGCCAGGGAAAGACACCCAGTGACCCCCTCGCCCTTAGAGCGCCCTCCCCGCGGGCATCGTGGCCGAACCCTGGACCCCACTCTGTCAGCTACCCTGGGGACGGGGGCAGGTGGCTGGGCCTGACCTGAGACTCTTGGGAGGCAGGGGTGGGGAGTGGGGCCAGCCCTGGGTCTGGAAGCTTCTCCCTAGCATTGCCCAGCTGCCTCCCAGGCCGCAGACAGGTGGCCGTGGAGCAGGGCTGGGGGAGGCCTCAAGCCCCCGCTTCCGCCTTGAATAGCAGAAACATTCCTGCATCTGTCACGGAAAGACGGCCCGCTCCCGCCTTCACCCAGGAAACCAAACACATTCCCGCGGCGCCCGGCCAGCTGGGGCGGGTGCTCAGGGCACCCACACCCACCCCTGCGCCGAGGGGCAGGTGTGTGGGAGAAGCCCCCCTAGACCTCAGCTTCTGCTGCAGCAGGGAAGGTCTGAGTCACGGATCTCACTGCCCGTCTTCCTCCTCACACTCACATGCTCGCACGCAGGAACACGCACACACACCGGAGCACACTGCACACGCAGGAACACACGCACACACCAGAGCACACTCCACACACTCACACGCTCACACGCTCACACGCTCACATGCAGGAGCACACACACACACCGGAGCACACAGAGCTGCCAGCGAAGCACAGAGACGCTCACAGGCACAAAGGCGCCCAGCCACACCCCCAGACAGCTGTGCACACAGACACACACACAGACCCGCGGAGAAGGGGTGCAAACGCACACACACAGTGGTCCCCCCAGACCCCGGCTTTCTAGCATCTGTGCACAGTAGGTCCCAGTGAACGCCCTTTGGCACTCATCGCCCTGGACCCTCCTGTGATGTCCCATTTCTCCCAGCTGCTTGCGTTGCCCTCTTCCCAGGCTAGGACACCAGCTCCCCAGGGACAGAGCTTTGTCCCCTGCACAGCTGCTTCCCAGCACCCAGCACCCAGCACCCAGCGCATGGCTAGGTGCGCAGCAGGAGCTCAGTAAACACCTGTTTGTCCCCAGCCCTCCCACCCAGCCCTTCCATCACTGCCCCATCCCCCAAGCCAGCTCCCAAGTAGCCACCTGGTCCTCCAGGAGAGCAGATGTGGCCTCACCACCCTCCTGGAACCCAGGGCACCCAGCCCCTCCTCCCTCCCCCCCACACCTCATCGCCCCTGCCTGCCCTGCCCCCCCTCCCAGGACAAGGTCCTGCCCGTCCTGCCTCCTGCCCTGGCCAGACTCGCTTCCCCTGCAGGCCTTACCCTGGCCAAACTCAAGGTCAGGTCCACCTGTGTCAGATGCGCTGGTGAAGAGGACACCCTCAGTCCCTGTCTCGGGGAGGCCAGGGGCAAACAGGGAATGACAACACAGGGTGGGGATGAATGCTATGATGAGGGCACACGGGACGCTGCTGGGGCCCCGAGGAGGGGATGCCCAGCAGAATGTGCCTGGCACACGCACTCCCCGCCTGTCCTGCACTGGCCTTCACCCGCATCCTGCCCTCGTGTCCCCTCGCCCCTGAGCTTGCCCCCTCTCCTCTCATTGCTGGTGCCTTTGCACATGCTGTCCCCTCCCCTCCTCTCTGCCACTTGCTGAGCGTCCCCTCACCCCCAAAGCCTAGGTCCAGGCATGTTTTCTCTCCCAGTTCCTCCTGCCCCTCCTCCCTGATGCTCCCACAACCTCCCCACCTCCCACGTGACCGCCCGTCACCCGCTCTCGGGACTGTTAACCTGCCCGTCTAACCCAGCGGCCCAAGAGCGTCTTGGGAGCAGGGACTCCATCTTGTTGATCTCCGTGTCCCCAGTACAGGATGGGCCCAGCCAGGGTCCAGCACGTGGTGGAGTTAATGTCAGATGTTGGGTCCTCGGGGTGGCGGGGAGATGGGGTCTGCTGCTAGCCTCGTATCCCCCGCAGCGCCTTCGTGGCAACCAGGAGCTCTCGCTGCTGTGCCACCGTGTGCCCCGCTCTGTACAGCACAGACGGGAGCGCTGGCCTCGATCCTTGGTGCCCGGGGCAGGGCTGCAGGTCGGCACCTGGGCCGTGGGCTGGGCCGTGGGGCTGGGCCGTGGGCTGGGCCGTGGGCTGGGCCGTGGGGCTGGGCCGTGGGCTGGACCGTGGGCTGGACCGTGGGCTGGGCCGTGGGGCTTGCTCTGGCCGGGGGGACGTCAGCACACAGGGCAGGAGCAGGTGTCTGAAATGCGCTTGACAGGTGTCCTCTCCCATTCCTGCCTTTTGCCGAGAGGAGACCAGGTAGCCCTGGTCAAAAGTTGAGAGACAGGTGGAGCAAAGCCAAACCCAACCCCCAGCCCGAACCACGTCCCGTCAACCCGCAGACCCACAGGTAGAGACGCGCTCCTTGCTCTGTGCCATCAGATGTGGAGGTGCTTTGCTACGTAGCGACAGTGTGACGATCGCTGGTGGCCACAGCTGAGCTTTGCTGAGCTCTTACGTGCGAGTTTTCATTTGATTCACCAACCTCCTTGGACTCACCATTATCATTAACCCCATTTTTCAAGTGAGGAAACCAAGGCGCAAAGAGGCTCCTCGTGCCTGAGGAAAAGCAGAGACAGCTGGGCTCCAGGGCGCGCCCTTAGCCAACCGCCATGGTGCCCTCAATCAGACCTCCTTCCCCGGCGGGAAGCAGGGGAGAGCCGGTGCTGAGGCCACCACTGGCTGGGGCCAAGACCCCACCCGAACTGTCCTTCTTGCTTTCTTCTGCCTTGTTACAGTTTACTTGTTCCTCACCCGGGGGGCCCTGGTATCCAGGAGAGAGGCCCACAACAACTGTCCTTCCCAGCTGAAGCCTTCACGGTCCACAGACCAATTTCACAGCTCGTGACTCATTTAATCCTCACAACAGTCTGGGGAGACAGGTGTCTCGTAGAGGATGGGAAGCTCGGAGAGCTGTGTATCTTGCCCAAGGATGAAAAGGACTATGAGGTCAGGTACCAGCTAGCATTTAATGGGCTATGTGCCAATGTATGCCATAGGAATGCATTCACTTTCAAGTGAAAGAAAAATCCATCCTATGGTGGTTTAAGGAAGAAAATAGGGGTTTGTTTTTTTTTTCCATAACAAGCAATCAGGAAGTAGTAACAATTGGCTTGACAATGTCAGAGCTGGAGTTCTTCCCTTGACTCCTTCATCATCCTTATTACCTCATTACTACGAAATGGCTGCTGACCCTCCAAGTGTCACATCTGCATTCAAAGCAGGAAGAAGGGAGAAGAGGAAAGGGCCACCTCTCTATAAGTCTCTGTCTTTTTACTGAGGACAAGCCCCCACTGTCGCCCTCCCTGCTCACCCAACAGACTTCCTCTCATTTCTCATTAGCCAGAATGGGGTTACACGACCACACCGAGACCAGCCAGTGGTCCAAGAGAGTCAGATGTCCATGACTGGGTTAGACCAAGTCACAGTTCATCTGCTGCCACTGGTTGCATACGCAGGTCATGTGCTGTTTAGCAAAAAAGGGAGGGCTGGCTGCCGCGCAGGGTCTGCGCCCCCAGACGCTACGTTGAGCAGTTTCCGTGCATCACCTCGTTCAATCCTCACTCAACCTGACAGAGCTGGGCTGCTTCACAGCAATGTAGCAGACGAGAAGACAAAGCCAGTGGACAGCCGAGCTGGCCCCGAAACCCGAGCCTGTGTGCTTCACCACTCCGCCAGCCGCCAGGGCACCGAGGGCCTCCCACGCAGGGAGGGCGGAGACCGGCAGTGCCCTGCTCGCCACCCACCTCACCCAGCACCTGCCCTCCCTCGGCCCTGAGCACGCAGGGCCAGGGCACCTGAGTGCCCAGGTATACTGACAGGTGACTGCCCCGGCGTCTGGGAAGGGACAGGTGTGTCTGCGACTGCTGTGCACTTGGGAGCTTTGGCCAGAGCCATGGCCCAGCCCCTGCAGCTCGTCCCTCATCATCCAACATCGCAGGCACCAGACACCAAGCCAGGCCTGGGGGGTGGGGTGGCACAGATTGGTGGCTCCGGCACAGATGTGGGCATCAAAGAGAGACTTTGCCACCCAGCTCCTCCCAATTCAGGGAAATCTTAGGCAGAACATCTGAATGGATTCAGGGGAGGAAAGGCTCACTCTGGCCAGGGGAGCTGCAGGAGCAGGGTTTTTTTTCCGAACCCAATTCTTTTTTATTGTGTTACCACACACATAACATTCTTTCTCTCTTTGTGACTTTGACTGCTCTAGGGACCTCATATGAGTGGAATCAGACAGTATTTCTCCTTTCATGACTGGCCGGTTTCACTTTGCACCATGTCCTCAAGGTTCATCCATATTGTAGCACGTTTCAGCATTTCCTTCTTTTTTAGGGCCTACTAATATTCCACGGTGAAATATACACGTGTGTGACTATGGTGTTCACCCATTCATCCGCCGACGGCCCGGCGGCTTCCGCCTGCTGTCTGGCGGGAGCAGTGCTGCTGTGAACCGGCTGCGCAAGCATCTCTTCAAGACCCTGCTTTCAATTCTTCTGAGTTTACACCCAGAAGTGGGATTGCTGGATCGTATCATGATTCTGTGTGGAACAGATTGAGGAATCTGCACACTGTACCACTTTACAGGCCTCCAGGGGCAGTTTCACAGTGAATTTGAGATTGTCCTTAAAGACAAGTTTAGATGTGGGAAAGAAACTCCACGTGGGGGTGGAGGGGAAAGTACAGAACAAACATCAGCAAGGGCAGGTTGGCGCGGCGGGGGGAAGAGGCCTCTCCGGCAGACCACAGAGGGCCTGGCGTTGCCTGTTGGGGAGCGGGAGCTTGTTTGGGAGCAGGAGTGACAGGGAGTTACTCCTCGAGCAAGGGACTGACTTGACCACGCTGGCCCCAGGAAGTCTAACGGGCAGCTGGGAGCGGTGGCCCACGGTAGGGTACGTCACGGGTGACGAGGGGACGCAGGAGGAGTTTCTCGATGGTCGAGGCAAGAGAGAGTGAAGACCTGAAGCCAAGGCCAAAGAAGGAAGAAGAAAGCACGGTGACAATGGAGCCGGGTCAGCAGGGCTGGGACGACGGCGAGGCACTCACCTGGGCACAAAACCCTAACTGAGGACAGGACCCGACAGGGCCAAGATTAGGGCGAGGCAAGTGAGGTGTCGCCCAAGTGCACAGTGGGATCCTGTCTTTAACTGAAATGTCCATATGTGATTCATCATGGATTTATTTGTATTGACATTGATTTCTCCAAATATTGCAAGAAGCCATGATTTATCTTGATCACTGAGTTTTTTGGTGCCCCCTTAACCTTCGCACCCAAGGTGAATGGCCCCGCAGGACACATCCCATCACCCAACGTGTGCTGAGTGACCATGATGTGGCCGCAACTGTGCTAGGATCTGGGGATCCAATAGCAGGTAAAAGCATTATACGCTTCTCCATCCTCAAGTTCACTGCCAAACAGAGGCAACAATCCGAAGGCTCAGATACCCAGGCAGGCAGACTCATCCTGTGCTGGTCTGGAGATGCCAGACGTGGCGCAGAATGAAATAGACCTTTCACTTTTGTCCCACTGTTTGACCACCTACTCTCTGAAACCCACCTTGTGGGCCTTGGACCCACGGACCACCCCCCTCTATGGAAACTAAAAATATCCACTATATTCTCTTTCTCAGACTCCCACGCAGCTGGGGCCTGTGAGGCTCACCAATCAGATGCGCCAGCTCAAGGCTTGACAAAAAAACTAGTGTTGCAAAGAAGCAGAGCATCTCCCTGGCTCAGCCTCTGGGACAAAGGGTGTTCGGCCGGGAGGTGCTGGTCACAGGAACCACCGTGGCATCCAACAGGTGCTTGGAGTGCTGCCCTCGGAGCTACATCTGACAGTATTGATCCTGTCTGCATTCCACAAACTCAGGTCTCCAGCCTGCTCCGCAATTCATGAGTCACCCAACATTCTTTGAATATCCATTCTTTGAACATCCTTTTCTTCTTAAGTTAACAAGAGCTGGTTTCTGTCGCCTGCAACGAAGAATGTTGCCTTATATAGAAATTGGTGCCAGGAGTGGTTGCAGGCAACGGGTGTGGGAGGAAACTCCGAGAAGCTGGGATTGGTTCTCTGGTCTGCTTGGGGCTCATGTCAGTAAAATTCAGCTCACGGTAAGGGATTAGATCTGGTAGCCTCGGGCATGCAGGGGGAAACAGGATGTCACATCTGCCACCTGGAATCACCTTGAATGAAGAGCCCATTGAAGGCAAAGCTTCAGTGAGAATTCATGGCCTCAGAAGAGAATGAAAACAATGCGGAATCCAGGCCAGGCGCAGTGGCTCACGCCGGTAATCCCAGCACTCTGGGAGGCCGAGGCGGGAGGATCGCTTAAGGCCAGGAGTTTGAGACCGGCCTGAGCAAGAGCAAGACCCCATCTCTAATAAAAATAGAAAAATTAGCCGGGCATGGTGTCATGTGGCTGTAGTCCCAGCTACTCAGGAGGCTGAGGCAGGAAGATCCCTTGAGCCCAGGAGTTGGAGGTTGCAGTGAGTGATGACGATGCCACTGCACTCTAGCTAGGGTGACAGAATGAGACTCTGTCTCAAAAGGAAAAAAAAAAAAAAGAAAAGACAAGAATGAGGAATTAGACCACGGGTATGGGCTCTTACAGTACTGGACAGTTAAAGAACTAGCAGACAATCTCTGAAATCCCTAAATCTTCACTCAAGACCTAGATCAAAAACCAAGGACTTCTACAACTGCACTAAAAATGTCTCTTAATTCTTGCAGCCACAAGGCTGAGATAGCCAAAAATGAAACTCAAAACTTGAGCCCACAGAATGGCAAATTACATCATTAGCCAATCCCACAGCCTCACGGGCTCCTGGAAGGATTCTGGATGATGCAGAACACCCCAAGCCCCCAATCCCGCTGAGCCCCTTGCCAGCTGAGCAGCCTCTCCTCTATGTCTGAGGAGGCTGGTCCTGTCATAACAGACCCTGTAGTGACGCCACCATGCCCACACCCCTCGGTGGTCCCAGGACGCCCTGAGAGGCAGTATGAAATATCCATCCCAAACCAAAATCTGCAAACTTTATTTTGCATCATCAAGAATCTGGAGGGAGCGTGTGAATGGGTGTGCAGGGTGTGCACCGAGGGAGGCATCGGCTTTGATGGGGCTGAATGTGTTGCCACAGCCGCACCGACTGGCAATTCCGGGATTCAGGGGGCAGCCCGACCAGCTGCGGGTGGCCCACATTGTTTGGGTAGCTGGTTTGCGGGTTGGCAGGTGAGCTGAGCACCCACCCAGAGGTGGCCCGCCCTACCTGGAGATGACAGAAATGCCAAGGTATAACAGGGAGGCAGAGGAGCGGGTTAACCACAGATGACCTGCCCTTAATTACCACCCTTGTCCCTTCGCCAGGATGGCGGGAGCCTCCTTGCTGAGGGGCCCAACAGCCTTAAAAATGTCTCGGTGTCCAGGTAAGGAGTCCTGCCAGCTGCCCGCCTCCTGCTTTCTGGCGTGGAAACCAGGACCCTGCGATGGCAGAAGCCCAGAGGTGACAATGACTGCCGGGGCAGGGTGGGTGCGTCACCATAACAGGCAGCAGAACCAGAGGGCTGTCCCAACAGACTGACCAGCGGGGACTGGTGGGGCTAATGGAGGGCAAGGTCCCCGGGACAAAAATGGATGGGCAGCCCACAAGGACATGTGGCTTTTATGCTTTTTTTGTGCTCCTTAAGAGCAGCTGCCCGTGAGGATTGTCAGGCTAACCGAGGAGAACGACGAGACAGCGCCTGAGCTTTCAGTCCTCTGTGATTGGGGTTCACTCTTTCATTTGCTTCCAGCGTCCCTCCACCGTGCCGTGATCAGCCACTTGCTCGGTGCTGAGAGGAAAAAAATGACAACTCCTTCCGTCGCCTAAGGGGCAAGTACGTGCCGGGAGCCGAGCTCGGCCCTCGGGCCTCTAACGCGAGCGCCAGCCCTGCGAGGTCACACAGCGGAAGGGAGCAGCCCTGCGACGGGGGCCCGGCGTGTCCTGTCGCTAAGCCCGTGTTCTGCCCACCGCGGCACCAAGCTCCTCAGAGGCGGCGGCGGCGAGTGCAGAGCCTGGGACACGGTCAGGGTGATAAACGGTGGGGGGAGAAGGTTGGAAAAGATGGGTGGGTGGACGAGTAGATGGATGGATGGAAGGATGGACGGATGGACAGAGGACAGACGGATGGATGGAGCGATGGAGAGACGGGGGCAGAGGGAGAAGCATAGATGTGGAGAGAGATGAGGGCCACGTAGACCTAGAAGGTGGATTCGACATGATCCCAACCTCCGAGGATCTTCCAATCAAGGAAGAGGCCGCACTAAGTAAGCATGGAGCTCGCGAGAGGTTGAAGTGTCTCACCTGTGGTTACTGACGCCCTCAGAGTCTGCGATTTTCCGGCCACGCCACAGCATGTGTGATGAAGCTGTGACCCGGGGCAGGCACCCTCGATCCCTCCAATGACAGACCATCTCGCCCGTTCATGCGACAGGCTTCGCTGAGTGCTTACTATGTACGAGGCACTCTTCTAGGTGCCAGGGACAGAGTCGTGACCAAGATAGAGCCACGAGGAGTTTCTGTGGGGGTGGAGAGCGCACACAGGGGAGACGTGCTTGTGCGGTGAGCCAACTGAGGCAGAGTGAGCGCTCGGGGGCAGGGGCTGCTGTCGTGGAAAGGCTGGACAGGGCAGCCTCCAGGGTGGGTGTCACTTGCATGGAGGCCTGAAGGAAGGGAGGGGCGAGTCACAGCTCCTCCGACATCCGGAAGCAGCAGGGCCTTTCCTAAACCCCCACAGTGACTACGTGGCCGGGTCAGGTTGCTGGACAGGTGTTTAGGGACAGGTTCTGGGGTTCCCGGGCTGATGCTATCAAACAGTGGAGACCACCAGGTACAGCGTCAGCAGAGGGGGCTGGAGCCGGATCGGCCGCTCGGCCGCCGCACGACCTCTCTAAGCCCGCCTGGCGTCGGCTCCCGTCCGCCAGCTCCTCCTTCCTGACAGCAATCCTGCACGTGCCGGGCTCACGGATGCTTCACTTGACAAGCAGTACATGTTCATCATTTTGTTATTTTGTGGAAGCAGCAAATGGCGTCCAAAGAAGGCTGCGGTCACAAGTTCCAGCTGAGGGCCTCGGCAGGGACAAGAAAGGCAGTTCGGGTAAACTGAGGATCTTCGCAAGCACAGAATTCCTGAGTTCACCAGATGAGGCCCGAGGAAGGCGGGAGAGGAAAGGAGCAGCCTGTTGGCCACGCCGTCTCTTTCCCAGGGCAAATGGGGCTGTCTGTTAGGATCAAGCTCAGTTGCGAGGGACACAAAGCCCCAAACAAGAGTCCCTCCGACAGAAAGACGTTTCTTTCTTCTGTGACAGCTGCTGCGTGAGGCGGCCGGGTGTCGGGGACCCTACCGCTTCCCTCTTGCTCCCCCGGCCTCAGCACTTAGCTTTCAGCTCATGGCGCGACACGGCTGCTAAACACCAGACACCACGTCGGTATTACAGCCCACAGTGCAGAGAAAGGGGCGAAGAGGGAATGCCTTCTCCCCAGCGGAGGGGTTTCTGGAAGAATGCCACTTCAGCCTGGCATTTCTGAGACCCCGAGAAAGCCCACCAGGCCCCTGGAAGGCCCACAGACTCCGCAGTGCTGCTGCCCGGGGTGGCACGCGGGGAAGAGGAGAGACGCTGGCAGCTCTGCTGGGAGAGTGACTGCGGCCACCCACGGGACAGCCCGGCCGGGCCCTCCAGCCGCCCCCTCGTTTCCATGTCCTGGTGGAGCGCTCTCCTCCTCCTCCCAGCCACAGCCCCGGGGAACTGAGGCCACAGGGGACCTGGGGAGAAGGAAGGGCTCTACGGTGAGGATTGGGCAGGGGGGTAGGAGTTTCCAGCCAAGCCTTCCTGTCTGCACGCCCACCACCACGGCCGGACTCCACTTCTTTAAGGGCAGGGCTGGGAATCCCAGGCTGAACTGAAATCAGATTGCTCCAAAAGCTCCTGGTAGTGACAGGCACATGGCAGGAGTTCAAGAACGTGAGTGAGTGAATGAATGAACCTGGCAATCGTGGGAGCCCAAATGTTATCCAGTCTAACCTCAGCCACGTTGTCACCCAGCTTCCCCTTACACACTTCCAGTGACAGAGAGCTCACTACTTCAAGTGGCAAAATGGCTTTAGTGACTACCTTCCTGAGTAAGATTCTTCATCACCTGGACTCCCTGTCAGCCCCAGTCCATGCTGCATTTGCAGGTGGGACCCAGAACACACTTAGCATCTTTTTATGGGCTGGTCCTCAGCTCCTCACGAGCAGGAGAAGGCAGAGAACCCCAGAGCCTGCGGCTGCAAGTCTCTTCTCATCTTTCACGTTTCAGATGAGGTTCTGGCCAGAGTGGGGCGCGACTTGCCCAAGGCCACGCAGCTGGCGAAGGGCTGAGCCAAGACCAGACCCCAGACCCAACTTTCGTCTGTTTCCCTCTAAACCCCACAGCCCCTCCAGCCTCCCTCACACGGGGCACCCCCTCCCCACGGTCAGGCCCCCCAATCCTGAGGATCCACGTCCCGTGTGGAGACCCTCAGCCTGCAGAAACCCGTCTCTTGTCACTGCCGGGGCAGCTCAGGTCCGGGGTCTGGGGACCACGTTTCGAGGGCTGCCGTAGGACCAAGACAGACAGAGTGGGCCATGTGCCTCTTCCTCCCGCCAGACAGAGGCCCCCTCAGAGCTCCGGGCCCGCGGGTGTGCGTGCATGTGTGAGCGTGTGTGCACGCACGAGCGTGTGTGATCGCGCCCGAGCCTCCCGGAGTGAGAGGAACACACAGCAAGCTGTCGGAGCATCCTGCCAAGGCAGAAAGGTTCACTGTCACGCGCAATGCCAACACACAGACCTCCGGCGGATTCATCTGGGTTTGTTTTGTGGTTATCTTTTTTTACAACTTTAAATACGGAATATAAATAAATTTTACATTTAAAAAATAAAAGGAAAGCCCCCAAAAATATAATCACCGACTTTACAAACTGAAGGAAGCAGAGTTTGGAGGAGGGGAGGGGGGAAGGTGCAGTGGGAGGTGGGAAGGGAAGAGAGAGCTCAGCCCCACTCCTGGGGGCACTGGGGACCCTTCCCCTTCTCTCCCCCACTCCCAGCCAGGAGCTGGTTTCCTGGGAGGAGCCTCCAAGGTGGGTGGATCTAGGACAAGAACGTGTGCAAGCGGGGAGGGGGCGGGGCGAGCGGGGCTGCCCCTCCCTTGGAGACGTTGTCCTGGGTTTCCCACACCTGCCTGGGAGGGGGGCCGCTGGAGCAGTGGACTCTGGGAAATGGAGGCCCCATGGACAACAGCGTTGCCTCCCCGCCCACCACAGACTCACTCCTCTCTGACCACTCCAATCCACAGGCTGGGGCAGGGGCACAGACTGTTCACAGGGAGCGTGTGAATTAGGAAAAGGATCCCTGTCCTCAGACATTTCACCTACATCTGCCAGAAACTGTCATAATAAATATACAAACGGGCGGCATCTATGGTGTGAACAGTGCTCCCTCCATACAGTGCCTTTGTGCAGTGCACACCCTGTACAACCTTACATGGCAGTCTTGGCTGGGCTGGAATATGATGGGCAGGTCCCCTGCTGCCCTGGCCCCTGGTCTTCTGCCCTAGGGAGAAGTGACTGGGGTCATTTGGGGCCTCAGTAAGAGGTCCAAGAGCCCCTTGGTAGGGCAGACTGAAGGGCCAGGACAAGAAGACGCAAGGTAGAGGTAGAGAGATAAAAGGAAACAGAGGAGGAAGTGAATCAGGGTACAGCAGAGGGAGCAGGGAGGTGGCAGGAGGCAGAGGATGCTCAGGTCACCATCTTTGCCCACCCCAAGAGCAAACTTCATCTCTAACTCATCTGAGAGGGCACTCGGCCACCTGGCACTCTGGCCACACCGGCCCAGAGGAGTCCACCTCTTCAAAGATTTCATACACATAAAATGGAAAGAAGCCGCTGTGAGCAGAGGTGACCGGGGAGAGGAAGTGACAGGGGGGTCTGGACACTGTGGGAGGGGTTTTCTGCAGTCTGTGCTCCAGTCTGTGGTCTTAGCCAGGGCGTCCGAGGTACCCCGGCCTGCCTGGAGGTGCTCCCCCTCAGAGCTGGCCAGGGCTCCAGGGACCAGGCAGGCCATGCCAAGAAGTCCTCAGGGCCACGTGCAGGGCTCCTCGGGCCAGTTCAGAGTGCTCAGGTGTGGCCCAGGCCAGGCCAGGGGAAGGGACCCCTTTCCCCAAGCAGCGACCCCATCAGTCTCTCTTGCACTCGTATCCCAGACTCTTGGCGTCAAGGGAGGAAGACAGCAATGGAGTTCAGTCCTTCTTTTCCTTCTCGAGCTGCTGGGCAAGACGCCGGGGGCCGCTGGGGGGAAACCCGCAGGTGGAGGGATGACGGACACGCGGCGGGGTAGGGGCAGCACCATTGGCCGTCCGAATCAGCATCGAGACAGACGGACGAGGGACAATATTATCACTCCAAGGACCCCATGGGGGCAATACAGCAAATACCATATTAAATAACCCTGCAGGCCAAGCAGAGGAACACGGGGTCAGAGACAGCCTAGGGGGACCATCCCGCGCACACATGCCCCCCACGCCGAGGGCAGGGAGCTGGGGTCAACCAGCCAGCCCTGATGTCCAGCAGTGCTCAGGGCTGGGCAGTTGAGGCGGGAGGGGAAGAAGTGAGATTTCAACCTCTCGTTCTCTTAAGGCATGCTGGGACACAGCGGGGCTGGGGCTCCTGCACCCCACCCATCCGGTGCAAGAACTCAGCTGATAAGCAGGCAGAGGCTGGATTTTGTGTGGGAACATGCCTCTCCCCCAGTCCCTCCCACAGGCCAGGGAGAAGGAAACACAGGGTTCTGGGCCTCAGTTTCCCCACCGGGCCCTCACCTGCCCACACTCTTCTGCCGATGCCCCTAGGCTCCGAGGGTCTCCTTCAGTGCCATCTTGTCATGCGTGTGCTTGAATTTCCGGTGCTTCCCCTTGGGGGGCCGGCGGACTCGCACTGTTCGAATGGTCACCCGCGTTTGGGGTGTCTTGGCTGCTCAAGAAAAAGAAAGGTCTCATCAGCACGTGGATGACCACTGAGGGGTCTGTCTCTCTCGACCAAGGCCTGCCACAGACCTTTCCAGATCTTCTGGGGCCACACCTCCTGGGCTTCAATCCCAACTCCACTGCTCACCAGCTGTATGTGCCCTGGGGACAATGACTGAAACTCTCCATGCCTCAGTTTCTCCATCTGTGAAATGGGGGTAATGAGACTGCCCGCCTCACAGGCCTGGTGGGAGGAATAAATGATAATATACTGGCAAAGTTCTTTGCACAGTACCTGACACAGAGGGCAGGTAGATTAAATACAGCTTCAAATTCTTTGTCATTGCCCGTGGACAGGTAAAGTTCACTTCCCTGGCCCTTGAATCTGGCCTGGACTCGGGTCTGGTTAACCAACAGGAGGAGGCAGAAGTGACGCTGTGCCAGTTCCAGGCATAGTCTCAAGAAGGCCCGATAGCTCTCACCTTCACCCTTTGGGGAGCCCTGGCTGCCACACAGGAAGTCTGGCCACCCTACTAGAGAAGCAAGATGGAGAGCCCAGGGGGGACTGGCACTTCCTGGGCTACAGGGACCTGTCCCAGTCGAGCCTCCAAATGACTGCAGCCCTAGCCACTGTCTGGCTGCAACTGCAGAGACCAGTAGAACCGCCCAGCTGAGCCCAGTCAACCCAAAACCCAGGAGAGATAACATGATTGTTGCTTTAAGCCACTGAGCTCAGAGTAAGAAGTAATCAGCAAACGGCAGCTGCTATGATTTCCTTGGCTTGGCCTCCTACTGATGTTTCTTCCCAACCTCTCGGCCGTTCCAGTCACGTGGTGGGGAGGCCACTGGGCTTCAGCCCAGAACCACACTCCCCGCCACGGAGCTGAGCCCTTTGGTCACTTGTGCCTGTCACCTACCTGACCCTCACCACTCGGAGAAGTGGTATGGGGGGTGGTGGGACATAGCTCAGACCACCTGGCTCTAAATCTGGGCTCTCTAAACTTTGTATACTTTGGGATAAGTTACTTAAATGCCCCGTGCCTCAATTTCTGCACCTTTAAAACAGATGACAGCAGCCCTGGACTCCTAGGGACAGGAGATAATACATGGAACTAGCCGGAAACCCTTAGCTGGCACTTACCATGCACCTGTGCTGTTCTAAGCTCGTTTGCCCTCACAGCAGACACTATTATCCACATTTTACAGATGAGGAAACTGAGGCAGAGAGACTGGGATTTGAACTCAGGGACCTGCCTCTAGAGTCCACACTGCCAACCACTCGGTGTAAAAGACAGGTGCCTGTGAGCCCCGGTCAAGGTGAGCTCTTACGCTTCTCTCCCTCCTGGGCTCCCAGGTGGACACTGTGGCAGGGACAGCTGCGTGTGCTGAGGTCAAGGCCAGCCTTTTCCTGGGGGCCTTGTGAGCTCCCCCCAGCCTGCTGGGCTCTTGAGGGCCAACACCTGCCCTCCCACCGCAGAGACACAAGCTCCCATGAGGCAGTTATCCCATCTCTGCTAACGGCAGATTTTCCAGCGGTTCAGGGACTTGGGTGGGCCTCAGATCCCCCACAGACAAGACGCCAGAGGGCCACTACAGCGCCCAGGGAGTTTCCACCCCCAGAGCCCAAGCCATCAACAGGACGCTGGGCTGGGCAGAGTCCAAGCAAGTGCAAAGCCACGACCCAGCTCACGAGTGACAGAGCAGAGATTTAGCCCAGGAGGTCTGACACCAGCCACCACATCACAGGTGCCATGCCACCGAGCCTCAGCCCGGCCCGTGGACAGCTGCCAGCAGTACTGAAACTGACATGGCAGAACCTCATGTCGTGCACACATCATTGGTTTAACACGCCTTCCCAGAAACTGGTTTGGAAAATCACATGAAACAAATACATGAACTAGCCCCATTTTAAACATTAGAAGAATATCATTTTTCCTTAATAGGGAAATCATCCTCCCTGTTAACTCTGTAAATAATTTATAACATGTCAGTTTGAAGCTGTCAAATCATCAGCCTTCCCAGGGCATCCGGCGACTCAGCTTAGCTCTGAGAACAAGACAACAAAGAGGCCAAGAAGCAAGAAATGAGGACGGAAAGATTGTCCTGTCCCTAACAACAGAGAGTTACTGAAAATCAGAACTGTCACTTACGAGATTTGTTTTTGATGCTCACCTAATCGTATTCACTTGATGATTTGATCCTTACTGCAAATATTCAAGGGAGAAAAGGCTGTGAGACACAGCCAAGAGAACCCACAACTAGATGTTACAAGACCTGGGCTCTGGGATAGGCTTTGCTGCTGTGCAACTTTTGTTAACTCCTTAACCTCTCTGTGCTCCAGTAGCCCACTTAATAGCACTGAAAGACAAACTTGCAAGGTCATCTCTCTGGTCCATTCTAATGCTATTTAAAAATCTTTTTAAAAAATGACAAGGCAGGTGAGAGAGCTGTTGGGGTGAGGGAAGAGCCAAGAACAGAAAACCTCAGGACACCCGGATTCCAGCCACACCCTGTCTGGGACTGACTGTGTGGCTTGGGGCAAGACCTCTGCATCTCTGGGCCTCAGGCACCTACTCTGTAAAATGAGGGAGAGGTGGGTGGACCAGACCATTCTTTGGGTCCCTTTCAACTCAAGTCTATGCCCGAGACTGTGAATTTATGAAATCTAAGGACAGCAGTGGAACCTGATGCCACTCATTATCTGGCTGATGCTTGAACCCCACCTGTCACATCCCAACTACATGGTTGCCCAGCGTTTACTTGCACACCTCCAATGACAGGGAGTTCACTACCTCACAAGGCGGCCAACTGCATCTTGGAACCCTGACTGATCACCAGCTTTTCTGTGTATGGAGCTAAAATCTCTCAGTGGCTTTTCCCCACTGGTCCTAGTTTACCCCTCAAGGACATAAGAAATTAGTTTGATTTCTCATCCCCAGGACAAATTATCAGATATCTGAAGACAATGTACATGGCGTCTTCTCTTGTTCAGACCTGATTCCTCCCACCATGCCATGTACTCGTTCAACAAAGTAGGGGGCGTGGTATCAAGACTGGAGTTGGGCTGCTCGGGGTGGGGTGGCCAGGGCAGACTTCTAGGAGGAGGTGATTTCTGAGCTGAGACTCAAATGAAGAGGAGCTAGGCTTGTGAAGAGCTGAGAGGAGCACCTTTCAAACAAAGAGTAGCATGTGCAAAGGCCCTGAGGCAGAAACTTATCTGGCCACTGAAAGAGGCCAGTCCAGCTGGGGTGGCATGCGTGAAGGGGAGTAGCTGGCTGTTAAGACCAGAGGGCCAGCCAAGGGCTACCTCCTCATGTAGGGCCTCCCAGGCCAGGGAGGAATCAGGATTGTTCTCAGTGAGATGGAAATTTAACCAGGGGTGTGCCTGATCCAATCTACAATTTTTTTTTTTTTTTTTGAGACAGGATCTCACTCTGCCACCCAGGCTAGAGTGCAGCGGCATCAGCCTAGCTCACAGCAACCTCAAACTCCTGGGCTCAAGGGATCCTCCTGCCTCAGCCTCCCGAGTAGCTGGGACTACAGGCGCATGCCACCATGCCCAGCTAAGTTTTCTATTCTTTGTAAAGACGAGGTTTCCCTCTTCCCCGGGCTGGTCTAGAACTCCTGGCCTCAAATAATCCTGCTTCGGCCTCCCAGAGTGCTGGGATTGCAGGCATGAGCCACCACTCTGGCCACAATCTCCATTTTTAAGACCCGCCCCTGACCCCGGATGCTACAGGGGCGGGGCTGTGGGCTGCGTGATGGGGGGCAGGTCTCAGGAAGACGGTTACCTCGCTGCTCCTGCCCCGGGCTTCGGGTCGCAGGCCGTGCAGCCATCACTGTCTCGCACTTGCATGCCAGGTGGTCCTCCAGTGTCACCGTGGCCTTCTTAAAGATTGGCTTCTTCCGCACAATCTCGATCTTTCTCACCTGGAGGACAGAACCGCCCAAACACCTCTGTAGAGGCCATTCAGGCAGGAGGCGGGGAGCACAAACTGCCTGCTCTTCCCATCCCGTGTGTCCCTGCCTGGATCTTTCCTCGAAAGCCCAGAGAGCAGCCTGCGGGGCAAGCGCTTTGGCCCAAACAATAGCTGGACCTTGCCCTCTGCCCTTCTCGTAGCTTTTCCATCAAAACAAGCCCTCCTGACCTGCAGCCCCCCTCGGTGCCCCCAGAGAGGGAGAAAGGCAGAAAGGCATTTCCGGGTTGAGCTGGGGCCCGTGGTATCTTCATTCCCGGAGCGCCAGCCAAGGTCAGGGGCTGCGGCAGAGGCGGGCGAGGGCTGTCTGGGAGGAAGTGGGGGGAGGCTTTATCTAGGAGGGAGGTGGGAAGGGGGAGGTCAGCTGTCAGGTGTCCATCCATAGCGCTGGAAGCGATGGGGACAGGAGATGCTATGACAGTGGGCGGTAGGGGGAGAGCCCGGGCCAGGGGTGGGAGGTGGGCAGGAGGCATGGGGTGACAGCAGGCGAGGGGCGCAGGCAGAGTGCTCGGCACACGGGCCCTCGGCCACGCTGGCTCAGGGTGCAGAAACCTTTCCACACGGATCAGAAGACAGCAGAGGCTTCTCTGGCCCTGCCCTGCCCGGAGCGTGCCTGGGAGCTCCCTGGGACCGCCTCTACCCTACAATTCTCCTTCACCTGAGTGTCCGTCCCCAGTCCCTCCAGAAAGGAGGCCCAGTCAGCATTCAGCTGTTGGCGCGGGGGCTGCCTGTCTCCTGGCAGCCTCTCCGCACGCTCCTTGTTAAAGACACGCTTGTCACGGGGGATGAACAGGTGCCGGAGATGCAGCGGTGCCTACCTGAGCCTTTCTCGAGAGATCTCTGAATAGGGGAGGGCTTTGGGGAGCCTGAGCAGCTGCCCAGGACATTCTGAGTGTCAAATAAATGTCTGTAGACGTGTCTCTTCAAGAGACATTTGGGAATTTTTATCCCCATAAAGGAGGAGGCGATGTCTATCACTTAATGTTCCACACCTAGCCCTGTCTGTGGCTTTGGTTGCAGTGGCCTGGGCCACCTCAGAGGACTCGTGGTCAGCCTCAGCATGCCCGATCGCAGAGAGCTTCCCAAGAGTGACCCTCTCTGGACAGAGCCCCGGAACATGCCAGGAATGCCTTCTGACCCACCCCGCCCCCGCCAAGGAAGCGGGGCCAGGTCCAAGTCCCAGAAGGGTGGCCCTCCCTCGCCCACCGTCAGGACCCGCCCGGGGTGGGCCGCGGGCCCGCGCACCTGGACCGGCCGCAGCTGCACCTGGGTGGCGCGGCACTGCACGTTGCGGTTGTTGCAGCAGCCGGAGCAGCGCTGCACCTCCACGCAGGGCGGCCACACCAGGAAGTTGGCGTTGGTGCGGTCTACGAGGCGCCGGGAGATCTCGAACACCTCAGTGCGGGTCTTGCACTCGGCGATCATGGCCGGCTCGGCGACGGTCAGGGAACCTGGAGCGGGAGGGAACCTGGGTCAGGAGGGTGGCCTGCGCAGAGCCCCCCACCTGGCAGAGAGCTCAGCGGGTGCTCTTCCTCCCTTCCTTTAGCCCCAGGCTTCAGGTTTCAAGTCCTGGCTGCTATCAGCCATGGCACTCGGGCAGCTGGCTGAGCTGCTCCAAGCCTCAGTTTCCCCATCTGCAAAATGGGGATGATAAGATCTACACTCAAGAACCATTGTCAGGATCAAGTGAGGTAATTCAGAGTGCGGCATGTTGTAAAAGTTCAACAGATGTTCACTTCCTCCTGCTGGCACACAGCCACTCTGTCATTCTCTATGGTTCCACACGGTTACGGCTTTGCCCGACATGCGGCCCTTACGCATGTGCTGGATTTTCTCGTAACCTCTCTTGCATGGCTGTCTTACGTGGTTATCTATTTATGCAGTGTTGCCGCTTTGAAAGCCTCAGTTTCCTCATCTATGAAATGGAATAGTAACAGTGCTGGTGCCTCACCTGTGGCTCTGAGGGGTCACATGAGTAAAGCCGAGTCTATGAGTGCTGGGGTTGTCGTCATTCGAGCCCAGAGAAACTGAGGCTCCGAGAGCTAAATTAGCCCACCCAAATGCACACATGGAGGAGTGGAACCCAGGTCACCTGACTCTTCGTAGGTTCCCCCAGCCACTGTCTACAGTTTTTTGGGGACTGCATGTGGACAAGAGAAGGAAGGGCTGGCGTGGCCACTGGCCTCACAGGGGAAGTCTCCTCTGGGCCCTAATGGTCCAGAGTCTCCTTCTGGTGTGTGCGAGGGAGCAGGAGGCAGTTCCGGACTCCGCCACGTCTACTCTCCCACCCCTCGGCCACAGAGGAGACACGCAGGCCACCAGCAACGGCACTGGGCTCAAGTGGCAGGGGCTGCTTGGAATCCCGGCCATGCCACTTCCTAGCTGTGTGACCTCCCCTACTTCTTCACCCTCTCTGGGCCCCAGTTTCCAATTCTGTGAAATGGGCTTAATCGTATCTGCTTCCAGGGTAGAAATAAGGAATGGTTTCAAAGCACTATATTTAGAAAACAGTGTAGGGCGAGGAGCTGTGATGACTCAAGTCGTCAACAGCGGGTATTTCAGGATGGTTATACTCTCTTAGTTCGACTCAGTCCTAAGTGTGGGGGGAAAGGGAGTTTTAAGACGACCCTCGGAGCCCTCGGGCTGGCTGCCTGCCCCGGTTCCCCCTCCCTGGCTCCCCCCAGTGCAACACCCCGTCTTACCCAGGCTCCTCCTCCCACGGGCCAAGCTCTCCAGCTCGCCTCCGGAATGGGACCGGGTCATGTTCAGGTCCAACTCGGCCCCATCTTCATCTGTGGGAGAAGACGCAGTCAGACGCCCCACGGACACTGCCGGCCGGCCCCAGCGGCGGGGGCCCCGTGAGGGCAGGAGGCTCGCCTCCCCCCACTCCAGAGAACAGTGCCCCCTGCCAGCCCTGGGACCCCAAGATTCAGGATCCCTGCTCTGAGGAGGGGCCCTCCAGGCATACCCCAGGGCAGTCACAGGGCTGGGGGTGGGAGACCCTGGCTGCACCCCCCGGCTCTTTAGCCACATTTTTGGCCAGAACCCATGTCAGTGAAGTTAAAAATAACCCTTCCCCTTTGCTACTGTAAGCGAACCCTCCTCGGCCTCCAGGGTGGGGCAAGGACCCAGAGCACTAAAGGCCAGTTTCCAGCGCCCCTCCGCCCAGCGTTCCCATAGGAAGTGCTGAATGGAGAAATTCCCAGAATCCCCGGGGGGACCGCATGCCCTGGACAGCCCGCTGGAGCCCGACAATGGCCTGCTGGGCGGAGCGGAGCGGGGCAGGGACGAGGGGGATGGGCTGGGGCGCCCTCCGCACGTGCCCCCCGGGGCCTGGGCGCCCTCCCGCCCGTCTCTAATCATTTCGATCTCCCTCTCCGCTAAGCCGTCACCCCACGTCTGCCCCACGTTGCCCATTTACTCCCATTTACTCCCATTTACTCCCTTCTCCAGCCTGGACAGCTCTCGTCTCAGCGCCACCAGCACTCCTGGGAGACACCGCCCTCTCGGGGGCTGGTGGCAGAGGCTGGTGGCTGGTAAGTGAGGACTGGAGGCTGGACTTTGAGTCAGATGTCGAATCATGGACAGACCTTCTGTCTCCCTCGTGGGTGAGGCGCCAGCAAGTGCACTAAGGGGTGTTGGGGACAAGCTCCAGCACCTCATGGCTCATGCTCTCGCCCTAACCCACTGGCCTGTCCGAGACAAAGGCTCCCGCTGGCCACGGCCCATCCGTCCAGGGTCCTGCGGGGAGCCTGGTGACTGGTCCGTTTCCGTCCAGCCTGACAGCTCCCACGTCAGTGTGTCTGTCTGTCCCTCTCGCTCCCTTCCTTTCTCCCTGCCATCTCTGGAATGTCCCTGGTGGGGCGGAGATGGGGAAAAGATGTGCTTTGTGGAAAGGTTAAGTCGATTAGGAAAAAATAGCCACATGGTTGCCTCGGAACAGGCCTGCTATTGAAAGCCTCATCTCCAAGATCCCGACCCCCACCAGGGGTGTGGAGGGGCCGGCTGAGGGTGGGGGCGAAGCGCCCTGGAAAGAAATGGCAGAAAGGCTAAATTTGGAAGTTGCCCCATTGTGTGGCCAGGGCCAGCGGTCGGGCATGGGGTGGGGGTTGTGGGAGACGTCGTCGGGTGGGGGCCCTGGTGAACAATAGGTGGGCCCAGCTGGGCCCCCTCCTGCCTGCCTCGCCGCCCCCCAGCACAGGCGGGATTGAAAGGGCCCGGGAATGCTTTTGAGAGGGCGCCAGGGGCCCAACGGGGAGAGGAAACAAAGGCAGGAAATGCTGTTCCCCCGTAGATAGCGTCTGGGCAAGGATTACAAAGTGACAAAGAGACAGAACCCCAGAGGGAAGGGGACCTGGGGGTGCAGGGGGGCTGCTGACCAGGGCTCCAGGGAACAGGCCAGAGGTTAGAATAGAATGGAATTTGCTCTGAAGACAGCGTTTATAAATACATTCCCAGTCCAGCCCGCCAGCCCCGCCACGTGTGTGCCACCGAGCACGTGCCCATTTGCTGAGCGTGCTCTTGGGCACAGGCATGGCTGCCCGCTGGTCGGGACCAGGTGTCCCTGGGAGACCTCGTAGACTAGGCCGTTGGCCAGAGGGGCGGGGAGATGGCTCCTTCGGCCCCACCCTCCCTGGCTGGGTCCACACCTGGATACATCCATACACACATGGATGCCCTGGGCACCTTCTCCTTGCCCGCCCTCCTCCCAGCACCCCACCCTCGGCGGGAGCCACACATGGCACTTCTCCCGTCACACCCTGCGACCCAGGTACCAACCCGTCTGCCTACGCAGCCCTGCCCTGGGCGGGTGTGGCCGGGCCTCTCTGGGCTGCAAGGCCTCTAGCTCTCTGGGTGTCAGGGAAGAGGGGGTGCCTCCTGCCCTGCCCCTCCTGACTCCCCTAGGGCTCAGCGGAGGGCCAGAGCACTGGACAAGGATTCAATTTACCTACGGAGTCTCCGTGCAGCAGGCGCTGGAGGTCATCGAAGGAGCGGATAGAGTGGTCACTCAGCATCTCATAGAGCTCCTCAGGAATGGGGTCCCCCTGCCAGGCAGACACCGCGTGAGAAGCTGGGAGTGGGGTTTCCCAGCCACCGATCGCCCCCACCACACACCTTCTCTTGCCAAAAGTTTGGTCGGGGCCCCTCAGTCACAGGCAAATGACAGCCAGGCTGAGGACAGGCAGGACCCAGGCCTGACAACCAAGGCCACACAGGCCTGGGAGCCTGAACCTGCCAAAGCCTCTGAGCCCCAGAGGAGCCCCAGCACCCCACCCCCAGCAGGAGTCTCAGCCTGCTTCTCGGTGGACTTGCTTGTCTCTGTCTGTCTCCCCATCGCGCTACAGGAGCCGGGAGGGCTCCAAAGATCTGATTCCCCTCTGCTTCTCCCTCCAGACCGGACAGCTAATGACAGCAGCATTAGACAGGTGATGTAATCCCCATTTCACAGATGAGAAAACAGAGGCTCAAACAGGGGACATCCTTTGCCCGGAGTCCTGTGGCAATTATCAGCAGAAGCTGCATTGAAACTCAAGCTTTGGTGACGCAGAGCCTGTACTCCCAGGCTCCTGGGGACAGGAGGTGCTTAATCAACGCTTGCAGAGGGGTAAGGTCTCAGGAGGCCACATGTTCCTGCAGTATCTATGTAGTCTCTCACTTGAAAGAGGAGAAAAGGGAACCCTCACATACGGCCGGGAAACCTGAAAGCTTACCCCTGCCCCGTGCCCAACCAAGCCCTATTTTTAGAGCCCCTCTGGCCTGTTACCAAACACACTCGAAACTTGACAAGTGCTTTAACAGGCCTCACTCGGAGCCAGGCTTCCTCCAGGGAAACCGCAGGTCCCACAATGACACGAGAGCAGCCCGACAGGAAAGGTCACTGCCACGTCCCCCAAGGTCCCGGGAGCCCCGAGGGGCTGATGCCAGAGATCCTGAGAAAGAGGTGAGCACCGCTGGGAGACCAAGTGGCACAGTCCAGACCCCCAGCCACCAGGGGGCAAAGAAAATGCGTAGGATGTCGCTGCGTGTCCAAAGGCTCGGGCCCATCTCACACGCGTGCACACGCACACACGTGCACACGCACACGGGTGCAGGCACAGGCAGGCAGGGCCTCGGGGTCTCGGGAGAGAGCCCTGGAGAGGGCGTAAGTAGGCGTGGCTTACTCCTGTGGGTTAAACCAGTCTGTGCCTCATTTTCCCTGGATTAGAAAGGGAGGAATCCTCCAGGGACTGAAGTTCTGAGAGGCTTAGCTGAGGCTACCTCCGGGGAGGGGACGCTTCTCTCTCACTGCTGATGCAGGGAGAAGAGGTCACCTCAGCCCCGTGGCCAGTGCCAGGGGCTCTCCCAAAAAGCTCTGTTCCCTGGACATTTATCATGGTATTTGGGAACAACTCCTCCAGGGGTGCAGCTGTGTCCAGCTCTGGCCACCCACATCGACCTGGAGCTAGAAGACACAGGGTGGGGGTGGGGGTGACCACTTTTAAAGCCACATAATTCCTTGAAAGCCCTGCCTTGGTTTCTTTGTTTGAACACGAGCTTATAACCCCGCCTGGTGTCTTCGAGCTGTTGGGGAAGCTCGAGGGAGAAGAGGTTGGGAGGCTGGGCTGAAAACTGGGGTCTTTCCTTCAGTGTCTATGGCTGCTCAGCTGGGCAGCCAGGGGCGCGTGTGCAAGATGGGGGGCCTCCAGTCCCCCTCACTTTCCTCCCCCATCTCCTCCAGGCTCTGCCTCCTCCCACCCCAGAAGAAAGACCCTGCCTTCGGAGTTCTCCAAATGTTGACAAAGTACCCAACCCACAGAACCAAGGCTGGCGGCTGGTCTCCCCTTGAGAGTTTTGTCAAACCCAGAACTGGCGGTCCAGAGGGCTGGATCCCGTGCCCGGTGCTGCTACCAACGGCACGTGACCTCAGGCTGGTCACTGCCCCTCTGTGGTCCTGCTCTCATCTGTGAATCGAGGAGGCTGAAGAACATCTGATGTGATTGTAACTCCGCCAGGGGGTGTCAGAAGGAGCAGAGGAAAGCCAAAGCTGGGGTGCCCAGCCAGGCCTCCCTCGCTCACTCACACAAGGGGAACAAAAGTGTTCAGGGAGTAAAGAGTCAATCAGCCCCCCAGGGGAGGGGCGCAAGGCCTAGTACCAAATGGCACTTAGTGCTTGTGCCAAGACCTGTTTGCCGTTGGAGAGCTGGTTGCAGCTGCCGGCTGTGGCAGAGGAGGCAGACCCCTGAACAGGCCTACTGGACCCCCAGACCCAGGCCCACGACACAAAGGAGATGACATCTTATGGAAGCAAACTCAGACCCTCTGAGGCTGAGTGGGGAAGAGCCAAGGATAGAGACTGTGGAAATGGGAGAAGCACATATTAGGTGCTCAATAAATACTGGTAACATGTACGAAGGCGGCTGCCCTTTTCCCTGGGGTTCTCTCCAGTGTGATTCTTCCCCCTCCTCCACCAGGAGGGCCACCTGGGATATTCTTCCCCCACCCCCAAGCAAATTACCTCCTGAAGAGCTCATTTTATTCTAAGCAGAGAGGCCATTCCTACACAGGTTTCTGGGAATTTGGCCACTCACTAGAACTCACTATAAGTCCCTGGACTTGATAATAATACCACAGGTAACATTTCTTAATTGCTGACTATGAGCCAAGCACTGAGCAAAATGCTGGCTACCCAAACTCCCAACCTAAGAGGCCAGCACTGTTCTTAGCCCCATCTTCCACAAGAGAAAACTAAGCCCTAAAAACATTCAACAAGCAGCTATAGGTCTAGACGACCAGTAAGTGGCAGAGCTGGGTCCTTCCCAGGCTCCAGAACGCCCACCACAGAGCTTCCCAGCCTCCTCCCCCTCGGCTCTGGGCCCCTGGCCCTCAGCATCATTTGACGTCCATGCTGGCTCATCACCCCTGCGGCAGGTCATATACATCAGTGCTTCTCAACTGTCTTGGGCCCCCAGGGAACACTGGCGGTGTCTGAAGACATTTTTGGAGGTCACAACTGGGGTGTGCTGATGGCATCTAGCAGTTGGTGGCTAGCGGTGCCGCTCAGCACTTAACTATGCACAGGACAGCCCCACAGTAAAGTGTCACTGCCCCAGACATCAATGGTGCAGAGGCTGAGAAACCCTGAGAAGAGGGCTTCAGATGCCAAGGAAACCTGGATTCTTGGAGTATTTTAACCATCTAAAACCTTGGCTTCTGCATCTTTTAAGTGGGGCTAACCATACCTCACCTGGGGTTACTGGGATCGCATAATGGCACGTAGCAGAGCACCCAGCAAACAATGGGTACTTAATGAGCTGTTGTTGCCATCAGCATTAATTCTTTCAGTATGGCTGTCCTCTGGGCAGCAGCAAGTGGCACACATGCCCTGGGCCAGGGGCACAAGACACTTTTGAGGATGACAAGGAGTGGGTGGAGAGCTGCCCGCTCACGGGAAAGTGTGTGACTTCACATTATCCCCTGTGCTGGGCCACAGGAAATGGTACCCTACCTCCACACTGGCACCGCCTGGGGCTGTGTGGGCTGGCGGGTCCCTTCCGGCACTGGGGGTGGGTGAGAGGTGGGGACATCCAGCCTGCGGTCAGCTCCAGGATGCGATGCCCTGGGGGAGACTTGAAGGGCACCTGCTTGCAGTCAGAGGCTCCTCGTGGTGGGGGAGGGAGAGCAGCCTGGAGCCTCGTTGTCCTGGGCACAGGTTCTAGAGGGCTCCAGGTGGGCCGCTCCCCTCAGAGATGGAAAAGGAGATCCAGCACCCTGAAGAAGCTGCCCTGGATCGCAGGCCCAGGGTTCCTAGTAGGGCGAGGGCGTGGCGAGGAGGCAGCTGGGGCGAAGCCAGCCGTGGGAGCCAAGGCAAACAGCCTCCTCCCCACCCCACCCCCAGTGCCAGCTGCGGGAGCTAGGAAGGGCACGAGCCAGCGTGAGGCCAGGTGAATTATCTGCTCCCAACCAGGCTGGCAGATCAAAGGGGCTTGAACCCCACCCTCTCCTGGGCCCCGGCACACACACATACACAGATACACACTCCCCGGCCTGCCTGCCATTCCCGCTGGGGAGACACAACCCTCACGCAGGGCGTTGTCTGTGGCTGGCAAAGGAAGAGGCTGACAAGGCCTCCCCGCGCCGGCCTGCCTGAGCGTAGCAGGCCTGATTTAGATCAGATGCCAAAGCCAATCCCTTTGAAGAAGCCCTCTCTGGGCAAACCACAGAAGCCATTTAGAACCAGCCTTTCCCACCTAGCATTTCCCTATCTAATTGCTCCTGGGACCCTCAGACCAGCCTCCCCCTCCTTCACGTCAGCTCGCACACCGGCCGCCCCCTGCCCCTTGCTAGAGCAGAGAGAATGTTACAGCGGAAAGAGAGGCTCCAGCCCGGCCATTTACAGTCCTGGCGCCACTGCAATCGCTGCCCCCACCACGTCCCCATCCCAGCTGGAGAGGCCGGGAATTCTGCTGTTCTTTGGGAACTCTAAGCCAATCCCACCTTCTCATATTTTTTTTTTAGGCAGTGGAAACTGAGGCCCAGCTAAAGATACACAGACCCTTCAAAGTCTAATTTTCCTTCTGTTCCTTCCCTCTGTCCTGTCTAATCCTGGCAGCCCAAGTCCCAAGACAGGGAAGAGAAAGACATGCTTGTCTCAAGATGGGGGGGGGTCTTGAAAGACTGAGGCCTGCTGGAGGGCAGCGTGGCCTCAAGGGGGGGCTGCCCTCAGGCGAGGAGTCAACGAGGCCACCGCTTATAAAGCACCTGGGGCTGTTCCCTCCCGCCCCGCATTCACTACCCTCTGCACAAATATTTACCGATTGTCTACTCTGCTGCAGGCACTGTCCTAACAGTGGTGACCAGGACAAGAGCTCTCCAGCGGAGTACACTCCGGTGGCCAAAGCAGATGATAAACAACTAAATAAACCGGAAAATGGAAAGAGTTGTAACAAGAGGGGCAGCTCAATGGTGGGAAGGGAAGACAAGGACTTTAAGACTTTACTTGCGAGGCCATGGTAAACACCTTGCCACTCCTGCCGAATCAATCTCACCCCACCTGGTACACACACACACACACACACACACACGTACACAAGCACACACAGACTCTCTCTTCTGGCTCTTGGACTGGAGCCTCCAAATTCTGCTTGACCGGACCTTGCACACCAACGGGGCTCCTGGATTCCAGCAAGTTGGTCTCCAGCCCTCAAAGACCATTAAGAGGAAGCTGGGTGGGGAATGGCCATGGGGCCCCCTCACTCCTTCCCGGAAGAAGGGTGCTGAGGCCAGAGGTATCACGTGACAGCGGGAGTCATCCTCCTGGACGCCAGTTCAGCTGGTGGAGATGGCACCTCAGGGGCCTCTCCACAGACCCTCAGAGCCTCCCTCAGCCCCCAGCTGCTGAGGCCTCCACCTAAGACACAGTCCAAGCATGCCTGGGGACATGGCTAGCTCCAAGGCCACCTCCACCAGCAAGTCCTCCCTGAGTCTCCCGGCACTGGCAATTAGGAGCTCCTTCCTGGACCCACCCTATGTGGACCTGGTTCCCATTTAGGCAGCCTCCCCGACGGCCAGCAGAAAAATGCTTCCTAAACTGCAAGGCATTGCATACAATCGTGGGCTCCCGCAGCTGTGTTCGAGGATGCCGTGACTAAAGCGCGGAGAAAGGCAGTCCTGTACCGCAGCCCCCACCTCAGACGCACAAGCCCCTGAGCTGCGGGAAAGCAGGAGGAGGGGCTGGACTGAGCTGGAACGGTAAGGGAGGCGCCGCCTCTCCAGAGCCTGCTGGCACCAGCAAAGAGAATAAAATAGTCGGGGTGGGCGCCCCCTCAGCCGGCACAAGGGCCTGGAGGGACTAGATCCCTCCAGTCTCGGAATAACAGGGTTTATTTGAAGGGAGGACTGCTCTGGACATCCCAGCACCCCTGGGGCCGCATGGCTGGGAAAAAGCAAGCACAGAGGAGGAAGGTTGGAGGGCCGTCGGGCTGACCCGACAAGGCAAAAAAAAGTGGAGCTGTGGAGCCGGCCGATGGGAGGCTCTCCCTCCCTCACAGGATCCCAGGAAGGAAATGGGGTCGCTGCAGAGGTGGTGAGGTGCCAGGGCCCACGGTGGCCCACCTGTTGCGCGGGGGCGACCACCAGGCGCTAGGTGCCCGAGGGCCATGCGTGCCTGTGTACGTGCGTGGGTGTGCGCGCACGTGAGCTCAGGCCGCGTGTGCAGGGGCCGTGCGTGCGTTCGTGTTCGGTGCGCGAGCGTGTGTCCCGCGTGTGCACGGGCGTGGCGGCGGCGGGCGCGCGACCCGGCCGCGGTAGTGCGTGCCCGTAGCTCTGCGCGCCCGCCCGCCGGAGCGCAGCATCGCCTCCGGCCAGGAGTGTGCATGCGTGGGGTGAGTGAGCGAGTCGGGGGGCCGGGCGGGGTGGGCTGCGGAGAGCAGCCGCGGGGCGCTGCCGTTCCCAGGACGCCCTGGCACCGGGCCCAGCCCCTAGGTCCCACGGCTAGGCGAGGCGGCAGCTGGGGCCGGCCGGTGCCCCCTCCCCAACAGCTGGCTGCGGCCCCGGGGTTTGCGGGAGAGGCGGGGAGGGGGCGTCGGGAGGGGCCTGCAGGCCGCCAGGCCGAGCCCCGCGTCTTCCCTCCCGGGTGCTGGCCGCGGGGGGTGGCCGCGGAAGGGCGGGGCCCCAGGGCGGACGGCCTGCGGCCCTCGAGGAGCCCCGAGAACAAAAGGAGACGGCGACGGCTGCTCTGTGGTCAAAACAACCTGCGCTGGCGGTGGCCCAAGGCTCGGCCGCGGCCTCGGAGCCCTCCGCCTTAACCCCTTCGCCGCCACTGCCTCTTTCCTGTGCCTCGCAGGAGGCCGAAGGGGCCGACCCTCCTCGGGAGCCGGCGAGGTGCCGACTAGGCGCCGGCTCCCGGCCGCAGTTGAGCGGAGGTGGGACGGGACCGAGGCACGCCACTCGCCCTGCGGTCCTCTAGTCCCCTCCACCTCGCGCCTCCTCCCTGCCCCGCCCCCTTTCCCACCTGGATTCCGGATAGACTTGCCAACTCACTGCTACGTGAGGCTGGGAGGGGTGGGGGGGACTGATCCGACCTGATCGCTCCCGCAGACGTCTCTATACACCACCTCCCTTGCAGCTAGGCTTTTGCAGGCGGCGCGTTCCGCACCCTGCATGCGGGGGAGAGAGGTGCTTCCTCTTGCAGGGCGAGGGCACAGGTATGGCGGGGCCTCAGGCACACACCGCCCCGGGGGCTGTATTCCTTAAGAGTCCCCAGTCCTCTGCCTAGCACGAATGCCCGAAACCTACCAGTATGTCTGTCTGTGTGTCTCTCTCTCTCTTGCCCTCCTCCACCGCCCCCCACCTCGCACCCCAGACACAAGCTCCTCCGGGACCATGCTCTGGGGCCCGGGCTTGCCCTGCGCAGGCCCCAGGGCGTCCACCTCGACCTGGAGCCGGAGCGAGGGTGGGACCCGAATCCCACCAAAGGTCGGCGTGGATGCCACGGTGCGGGAGCTCGCACCTCCTGGGCAAGCCGGTGCCTGGACAGAACCTAAGCCGAGGCTAGGGGGCTCAGGAGTACGCGCTGTCTTTTGCACCCTTGGCGCCACCCTACCCCCTCTCCCCCAGCAGGGAAGGGGCTTATTCTTGGGCTCCTGAGGAGTGGGGGGCAGGGCCACACACCCCCTCCGCAGACGCTGAAAAGCTAAGGGATTTAGGTTCGCCCACTGGAAAGCAAGCCACCGTTGCCCTCTTCCCCTAGCACCTCCCGGACCTCGCGTCCCAGCCCCAGGTCACCCTGCGCCTGACGCCAGGCTCACGGGCTGCAAGGGTCCAAAGTTCACTGTCGGTAGAGGAGGGGGTGGTCAGAAGGTGGGGGTGAAGGTAATGAATGAAGAGCCAGCCCCAGCCACCGTGGCAACTCACCTCGGCGCTGACCAGACGCAGGTAGCAGCAGAGAGACAGGAAGAGCGCCCAGCAGCGATTCATGCCGACTCCGGGCCCGGCCCCACGGGGCCCCGGACGTATAGACCGAGCGCGCCGCCCCCGCGGCCAGGGTGGGAGGCTGGGGAGGGGGGTGGGCTCGGCTCGGGTCCGCAGCGATCAGGCGCTCAGGCCGCTGCAGCCGCGGCTCACCCGCATGGCCCCCGGGCGCCGCCGCCCCCGGCCCCGGCTCCGTCGCTGGGGGGCTGGGGAGGACCTGGGCGCGGGGACCAGGGTCCGAGGCCGCTACCTGGGCGGATCCCGAGCCCGAGTGAGCATCCACGGCCGGGGGGCTGCGTCGCGAACCAGCCGAGGCGTCTAGCCGTGTGGGGGCGCCCAGGGGACTCCAACCTCCAAGAGGAAAAGGAACACGGCAGTCGATGTTTCGTCTTCACTCGCCGGCTAAAGGCGTTTTCCTCTGCCCGCCGGCTTAGCTTTTTTGCAACATTTTCTGGAAAGGCCCCCCAAATCGCAAAGCGCAGGGCTGGGCACCTCAAGGCTCAAGTCTCCCCCAAAAAACTTTTTCCAAAGTTGGCTTTGCAGCAGCGGCCCGAGCACCCGGGCAGGGAGAGGTGCAAACTCCCGCCCGGGCCGGTTGGGGGGCGGGAGCGTGTGCGCCCTGGCGCGGGGCCCGGGCGGCGGGCACGGCTGGTCCGCGCGCGCGGCGTGCCCGCTGCGCTCTGGGCTGGGCCCGGCCGACAGGTGGAGGCGGCGTGAGTCCGTTGGTCCGTCTGCCGGCCGGCTTGCCGCTCCGGGCGTCCTCTGCGGGCTGCGAGCTGCGGCTGCTCCGGCTTTCTCTTTGCAACGAGGCTGGAGGGTGGGCTTTTTTTTTTTTTCCTTTTTGCGCGTGTGTGTATGTGTGTGTGCGCAAAATATCTCTATCTCGGGGATGAAAAATGGGCGCTGGCGGCCGGAGGGGAGCCCTGGGGGAGGTAGCGGGGGAGGCTGCGGGCGCGCAAGGAGGCAGGCCGCTCCCGGCTGCAGGAGGAGAAGTTGCCACCCTTTCAGCTGTTCCGGCCTTTATAAAGGAGAAGGGAGAGTGCGAGAGGTGGGTGGAGACAGCCTTTCCTCTTCTGGCCGGGAGTCAGCGCCGGGAGGGGGGAGCAGGAGTTGGGGAGGGCCTGGGGCGAGGGTGGGGCGCTTAGGGGTCTCTGAGAGCCAGGCAGCCCCTCTTTCCATGAATCTGGCCCCAGGAAAAGAACTAGAGGCAGCCAGCCGCCCCGCCCCTCATCCCTCAGCACAGTGACCGTGGACAGATTAGGAGCCCATTGGGAGATGTCTCCAGGGCCAAGGCCAGGAGTCCAAGCCCCCTCCAGGACCAGACACTTGCACCCTGGCGCAGGCACGGTGGGAAAGGACTCAGGCTCTGCAGCCTGATTGCTTGGATTCAGATTCTGCCCTGGCACTGAGTAGCTTGGGTCACCTTGGGCAAGTCACTTTCCTTCTGTGCTCCTCCATCTAGCCTCAAAGTGGGCGGAGGGTTACTGTGAGGAGGAAATGCCAGAAAGGGCAAAAAAGCACCATGAAGCAGCACAGGAAACCCAGCAGCCAGTACCATTCGGCTGCAAGCTGGGTCCGCGTCTCCTCCTCCTAGCTGGTTGCCTGGCACACAACAGGCACTGCCAGCGTTGGCTGAATTTGAATTTGTTGAACTGCAAAGTCACACAAACCCCCACAACCCTGCCGCATCCTCGCAGGGCTACCAACACAATCCTCCCGTCACCCTGATGTTTACTATCTCCCTCAGCCCCCAGGTTCGAGGCCGGGGGCCCACCCACCCACACCAGCATTCGCACAGTTAACGCCTTCCACCCCCATTCAGGGAGCTGCTGTGTCCCTGCCTTCAGCAGTCACACTGTCACAGTCACAGAGTCACACACTCACATTGAGCCCAGCACCCACCTCGGGCTCCTGCGTCTCCTGGCCTTCTGGCTTTAGGCTACCTTTACCTAACCTGCTTGTACTGTTTCTGTCATCGGCCCTTGGTGCCCAGACATACCTGTTTGGCGTGTCCCCCTGCCCGTCACACGTATGCAGAGAGAGTCACACCATAAACGCCATGTCCTTAGACACTGTCTGCTTGGACCTGGACAAGGTGGAGCAGGGGAGGGAGGACAGGCACCCACCTTCTGCTGACTACCACCCAACAGCAGGCACAGTGGCCAAGAGGCAGCCTGGGGACACTTCACCTTGGTTCAAATCCTGGAGTGGCCATTTGCTGAGCACGTGTCTCTGGGAAGGTTATTTTACTTCTTAGTGCTTCAATTTCGTCCTCTATAAACTGGAGGTAAATAAATCTATAATTGGAGGGAGGGAGAGATTTCAGAGAGGCATGGGAAAGTTTTAGGGGTGATGGAAATGTTTGTCATCGTTGATTGTGGTGGTGGTTTTACAGGTGTACACGTATATCAAAACATGATATACATGTAGTTTATTGTGCCTCGGTACAGTTGTAGAGAATTTCTCCCCGCCTCACAGAGTGGTCTGGGGACCAGAAAGCATCCACCTGGGGGCACTTAGCAGGAAGCGAGCGTGTGGTTCCTCCGACACAGCGTCCAGGCGTTCACTAGTGGCAGGGCACTGTTCAGGCACTGGGGAGACAGGAGGGAACTAGTCATAGCGCTGACGGGCCCCTGCCCCGCAGGAGCCACCGTGGAGGAGGACAGACAGATGTATAAACAGATAAATTAGGAGACAGGAGGACAAGGGAGATGGGGGGAGGATGAGGAGATAATCTCAAAACACTAGATTTGAAGTAAAGACTCAGAGATAAAACCCTGTTTAACTGGACAGCTGGGTGATCTTGACCTTGAGCTTCTGTGTCCTTATCTATAAATTGAATGATAATGGCTACCATTATTGTTGAGCTGACTATGTGGTAGGCAGTATTCTTCTTACTCTACCTGTAGACTCTCAATGCTTCTGTGGGGTGGATTACTCCTGTCTTACAAATGGGGAAATGGAAGCACAGAGAGGCTGAGCAACTTGTTCAAGGTCACACAGCCAGTAAGTGGTAGGGCCAGGACTTGCACCCAAGCAGTCCAGCTACAGAGCCCACATACTTACACCACCATTCTGGTAGGTAATGATGATGGTGATGTTGACAATGACACCTTTTACATGGCTTTTGTGAGTGTCACATGCATTAATATACATGAAAGTGCTTTGCCAACTAGAAAGTGCTATACCAGTATGAGCTCTGATTCAGGTACAAAGTGCTATAGGACTGCAAGGGAGGAAGCGCACAGCTTGGCCTTAGGGGATGGATGGGGGTGAGGAGGCAGGGGGAGCTACTTGGAACAGCATCATTGAGCACCTACTATGTGCAGACCTTGTGTGAAGAGCTGACAAATGAAATGAGGAAGGGACCTAGTCTTAGTGCTCAGGAACCTTCCAGGCTCTTGAATGAGATAGACACAAATCACTGCAATCCAGATGTCTCTGTACACGGGCCAGAAGTGGTAGGACAGAGACCAGCAGAGACAGCAGGGAATGCATGGCACCTGGGCCTGAATGCCATGCTAAGGAGAACCCATTTCCTGTACTCTCTCATTGCAGGCAAGCAGTTTCTAAAGAACAGCTCCTCCTCCTCCTCCTGCCATGCTTGGCTTAGTAGGCACCTCCTCCAGGAAGCCCGCCAGCCTTGGAAGGCCTATAGCATCTGCCCCATGGTGGCGTCGTTGCCCATTTATCAGCCTAGCACTAGACTGGGACTGGGTTCGGGGTGAGCAGGACCTCATACCAGCTCCCAGCATATAGTAGGTGCTCAGTAAATATCTGCTGAAGGAATGCATAAATGATTAAAAATCTTGCCTATTTCTTCCTCTGAGTCCTGGCCAGTTGTTGCAAAGATGCCGAGCCCTTCCTAAAGGGTGGAAAGTGGTGAAGGCGGCTTGTAGCCTGAGTCTCCGAACTTGGAAGCACAGGGCCCCTGAGGGCACCCCCTCCGGAGTCCCAGGGAAGAGTCCCAAGGGCTCAGAACCGGGAGGGCCCAGCCCATCTTCCACATTAGGGCCACTGAAGAATCAGCTTCTCCAATAGGGCTAGAAATGGGTTGCTGCCCATGGTGTGGAGGCCACACCCCTGTAACTCTCCATCTCTCACACCTGTGACAGGTCATGGCCCTCAGCTAGGTTCTGGGGCAGGGCTGCTCAAGGCCAGAGGCTTTTTAGACTGAGTGTTCTGGCACTATCTGAGCCCTCATCCATTACAAGCATCTTACACCCCGGGGGTGGTGGCCCAGGACCCTGGCTGGGCGAGGAAATACCAAGGAAGGGGTTGGGTTCAATCCCAGGGGCAGACTCACGCCCTCAAGTCTACAAGGGTAGGAATCGCTTGGACTGGGGACCTCCACTCTGCCAGGAGGGCGCTGGCAACACCTGTGGCAGGCAGGTTTGCTTCCCCCTGCTTGATGGAGGAGGAAGTGGGGCTCCCAACTGGGGACAGTCTTAGGCCATGCGACAAGTGGTCTGAGACTTTAGCCGTGGGCTGTACAATGGCAATGCCCACACCCTACCCCATTCCACATGGCCTCAATCAGCTCCTCCAGACCCCTGCTGTCCCAGCCCCCATCCCTGTCTCCAGAGTCTCTGGCTGTCCTTACCCTTTGCCCTGCTTTGCCCTCACAGCACCTTCCCAGGGAGGAAGGTGTTACCATCACGTGTGCCCATTGTGCAGATGAGGAAAATGAGGCTCAGAGAAGGCAAGGGACTAGGCTTCCCACAAAGACCACCTGGGTTCAAAGCCCTGCTGTACCATTTGCTAGCTCTGTGACATTGAGCAAATTACTTAACCTCTCTGAGCCTCAGTTTCCTCATTGGCAAAATGTGGGTAACAATAGTAGCCACCTCACTGGGTTAAGTGAGTTAATATATCTGGGCTGTTGAGGCATGGAGTGAGCACTCCACAAACGTTGGTCGCCATGGTCATTATTGCTCACGTGGTGCACACGCACACGCACACGCACACTCACGCACGAACCTGCCTCTGCGCTCCAGAGCCAGGGGAGGGGCCTAAGGCTGGGGAGGGCTGCGGGACTTCACCTGGAGGGGGAAGGGGTTGGCCTCCCATGGGACTCCCACCCTGACGAGGCTCTGGCCACTGCAGCTACGAGTACCAGGGAGGCAGGAGAGGAGACCCCAGGAAGACAGACAGACCCCCAGGCCTAGGCCAGCCTGGAGGAGCCCACCCTGCGGCCTTGGGTCTCGTCCTGTATACAAAGGCGAGGGAAGCGCAGTGTTTGTTTTCCTGGGGCTGAGCGAGGCATTTTTAGCTTCTCCAGGCTCCAGACGAGGAAGAGGATGTTTGGACGGGCAGCTCGGACCTACCTGCCCTGGAAGCCGGCTGGAATTGGAGCGAAGCCCCCCTGGGGTGAGGGGAGCTGGGCCAGACAGGCTGGAAGGTGACCCCACCCGGGGCTTGTGCTGGCCGCCCCCCCTTTCCCACGAGAAGGCGCATCCCATCCTAACTGCACCCTCGCTGCTCACCTGCTGGGCCTCCAGTGCGCTGATACCACCAGCTCCTTACAGGGCACTTGCCCTGGGCCAAACACTGCCCTGAGCTGACAGCCCCCGCAGGGAGGACAGTGACTACCATTTTCCCAGCAAGGAAAGGGAGGCCGGCAGAGCCCTCCGCAGGTGCTCTCGTGTTCATCCCTGGGGCAAGCAGAGACTGAGGCTTAGAGAGGTCCTCCAGCATCACCCAGCAAGGAAGTGGCAGTGCCAGGATTCGATCCAAGACTGTGATATCCAAGCCCACGATTTTGCCACCTCCCTGTCACATGATGCCTCCCTGTGTGGCCGGGATCGGAGCTGCCCAGGCTTCTTCACGTCATGATGCGTACAGAGAACTATACAGGCGAGATGGAGGAGGCTGCAGGGCTGGAGGTGGTAGGCCCAGGGAGTTGGGGGTACCCGGGACCCACCCACCACCCCAGGGCCACAGGCCATGTCCTGCCCCTAGGTAGGAACCAGACTGTGGACCAGACATGGGCTAGCCAGCGCTTTCCAAGTCGGGGTGTCCTTTCAGCCGCATTCTAAGGGTTTGCCTGGGGATTCTGGGGGGGATGGGGCAGGAGGGAGAGTGGGGCAGGCCGGCAGCAGGCAGCCCCTCGTGGGGGTACCAGCTTGCCAGAGGAAACCGCTTGTAACTGCAGGGAGCGTGGTGGGCCTGTAGAAAGAACGGGAAGCCAGCCACGGTGGAAAAGTCACAAATTTGTTAATCAATATTCATAAGAGCAAATGCCGGGTGGCACTCACAGCGTGTCGGGCAGGTGGCTCCAAGCCCCTGAGGAGTCATAACTCATTGGAGCTGCACGGCATCCCTGCTGGAGGGGAGCCATTGCCAACCCCATTTTACAGACGGGGAAACCAAGGTCCACACCACCTTTGCCAAGATCAGGGGTGAGTGAGGACAGATTTGCAGCTTGGTACCAGTGTCACTGCCCTGGACCTCCACGCCCATCTGCCAGACGGACAAAGATGAAGACACAACTGCCGGGTTTACCTGGGCCCCGCCCTCACCTGCAGATTCTTACGGGATAACTCCATACCTTCCTCTCACTTTTGCTACAAACCCAAAACTGCTCTAAAACAATAAAGTATTTTTTAAAAAGTGAAGCATCATGAGTTAATATGGCTCAAACTAACACATCAAACCCCGTATCACCCAGATATTCAGGGAGAGGAAAATACATTACCCCCATTTTACAGACAAGAAAACCGAGTCCTGGGCTTGGAGGAGCAAGGCCCCAGCCTCAGTGTTCTCGGCTGTAGAGTGGTGGCCCAGACACAGTGATTGTGGGGAGTATGTGCAGACACGCACGGTGTCCCCGGGGTTTCCTCACGAGGAATTGGGCTCTATGCTGCCAGCTCCCCTCTCTGGAGCCCCCTGCCCTGGGGGGCTTACAGGCCGGGGCAGGCAGGCGGGCAGACAGACAGAAGGATGGAGACAACTGTACAAACACCCTCGGGCAGTGGTTACATAAGTCCGTAAGCAAACAGGGTAACCCAGCGGGAGTGACTAATCGTCTCAGGCGTAATGCTCCTGGTACAGATGCGCCCCCAGCCTCCAGGGCACGTCCCTGCTGAAGCCACGGAGTTGTCATCGATGGTTCCAGGTGGGAGCCAGAGGCCTCGGTAAGATGGGCCTCCCTCCACCACCCCTCTTCTGTGGGGCTCTGCGGGACCTCCTTCGTTCTTCCCTGGGTGACAGCAGTGTGGCCTGGGTGACTCCGCAGCAGCCTACCACATTTGGGGACAGGTTAATCTAGCAAATGAATGGAGGTGCTGAGCACATAGGGAGCGCTTGGTAAACGGCAGCTGCCGCTACAATTCCCCTCCCTTGGGTGAGGGACGGGGTTACACGCCTCATTCAGTCCCGCATCTGCCTCGGAGCAGCATGGGAGCAATGAGAAAACCGAGGCCCAGAGGGGGAAAGTGACTTCCCTAAGATCACCTGTTGGTTAGAGGTGGAGCCACCGGGCTCCCAGGACGTGCCCGAGGGAGGGAAGAATGACAGGTCCCCAACTACCCACCGGTGTGAGCGAGAGGTTTCCCGTGGGGGGGTCTGGTGGGGCTGTGCGGGGAGGGGGTGTACCTGCGTGGTGGGGGTGTGAGTGGGGACTGGGGGAAGCGCCGGTCTGTGTGCACGTGGGCGTCACGGGTGTACGCCACGAACACCGTCCTGGGAGGAGGGCAGGACGAAGACACCCCAGGCAGCCAGCGATGGCCCGCTCGGAGACACACAGGGCGCCAGCCCCAGCCAAGCAGACCAGGCCCCTGGGCTGGCGCCGGGGCTTCCCCGCCCCGAAGACCACCGGGGTGGAGGACTCATCTCAGCCCCGATGCCTCATCTCCCGTCCATCCTCCCTCCCCAGCTCCTTCCTGTTTTGATGGAAGGAAAATTTTTCAGCTTTTTCCTTCTTTATTTTTCCAGACGGGTGACTCGCTCGGGAAAGGAATTCCCCCCTCCCCAAACCATCACAATACCTATGTATCGATGCCATAGATCCAGGCCCATCCTGTTGTGCTGGGATAGGCACAGTTATTTTTGGGTGCTTTACGGGGGTGGTACCCCAGGGGAGGGGATGTGGGAGTGCTCAGCTGCCTCCTTCCAGTCCACATCCCCCCAGGTTCCTCCCCACCCCCCTCGTCCTCCCTGCCCGAGTGCGGGGAGGGAAGGAAGCCTGCTAAGCCAGGGTATAAATAACTCAGGTGGTTACTCAGCCCCTGAGAACATGATAACATGAGTCACGGTGTGAAATCAGAAGGAGCAGCGAGCAGCCCTGGGCCGCCGCCCCGGCAGGGCAGTGGGCTGCGGAGAGGGGCGGTGAGGTGCCCGGGGACCCGTGGCGGGCAGGGCCCAGATGACAGGCGAAGCTGCTGCCTCATACGTGGTCTCAGACCAGCCTCTTCTCGGCTCAGACCCTTGGTCCACTCAGCTGGGGCGTGACGGGGGCCGGCCCCATTTCCCACGCCCTTCTGGAGCTGGGAAGAGGGAAGGAGTCGGGGCCAAGCCCTGAGCGTGGCTGGGTCCTCTCCCTGCGCCCGTCTCATGTTGGTGGACAAGCAAGCCCGTTGGAACGGCTGGTCCCCTTCCCCCATTTCCAGGACAGGTGGCCCAAGGGGTCCCTGGGCCTCTATGGGACTTGCAGGATGGGAGGACGGGGCTTGGACACTCGGCCCGCTGAGCCTTCACCCACCAGGGTGGCCCTGAATCGAGGACAACCCCCACCCTCTTTTGGCTGCCCGGCCGCGGTGTGGCATGAGGCGTGGGCACGGAAACAGGACACCATCAAGTGCCTCTGGCTGAGCCAGTGTGATCAGCGCAGGCAGCTAGGCTGGGCCGCGGGCCTGTCCCGGGCCCTGGCAGGCGGTGCGGGGGGGTTGGGGGTGGCGGGAGGAGCAGAGGCCAGCCCCAGGCCCGGCCTCCTCATCTCCGTCCTTGGCTTCAGGCTCATCTCCAGGGCAGCACGGCCTGGACCCTAGGTTGCCATGGCGATGGGTTCTGGAGCCCTCGCAGGCCAAGCTACCCTGTCCTGTCCACCTGTAGCTGCCAGGCCTGGCAGGGACATAGGGCCATGTGTGGGGTAGGGGCCCATGGAGCTGGGGGCACAGCTGGTGCTGCCGGCCCAGGCTGGGGGTCCGGGCACTAGGGTGTCCGTGCGGCCTGCGGCAACTCAGTTCCCAGGCCCGAGCCTCAGGCCCCAGCCTATGGCAGGGCAGATGGCCATCAGGCTGTTGTGGCTGTCATGAGGTCGCACAGCTGGGGCTTGTTGTCAGCGCCACCAGAGCCCCCTCCTCATCTGCGAGGCACCGCCCTTCTCACCTTTGGCCTTATCCAAAGGGCAGCGCCCCCAGAGCCCGTACCCTACCTGTCTGCCCTGCTCCTTGGCTGGGCTTTACCTCCAGCAGGATGGGGGTCCACCCCACCCCCTGTCCCCATCCCTGCATGCCCAGACAGCTTGGCATGGCTCAGACCCAGCCATTGAATGGGCAGCCTGCCCTCTGGCCCCTCACAAACAATGGGGACTCCAGGAATATTGTCCTGCCCTGGCTGAATCAAACGCTCTAAATTTAGTTCCTCTGATGCGTCCTCCGTTTCCTGCCCCTGCTGCCCTCCTTTCAAGGCGATGAGGTCACCCTGGAACCGCCTGCCCCAGCGGCCAGACCCAGGGGGTTTCCAGGTCCTAGGCTGCTCTCCTGCTCTTGGGGAACGGGGCCCCTTGGGGACCAGGGGTCATGGGTCTTCCCTCCTTCCCGCCCTGCCCTGCCAGGCCCTGGGTTGCTTGTCCCCGAGGCTGGGCCCTCTCCAGCCACCCTGGCCCAGAGCTGAGAACCCAGGGACTTTGCCTCCAGCCTGGGGCGGGGGAGGCCCCGGAGGGAGGTGCGAACTGAAGAACCAGGCGCTTGGGCATGTCCAAAGCACACGAAGTGTCCTAGTCATTCGTTCAAAAGGGCTTGCTGAGAGAGCCTGCCCGGCGCTGGGAGGAGCAGTGAACCAGAGACTCATCCTGCCCTCCGGAGCTGACGGTCCAGAGGGACCAAGGACAATTCACAAGTAAACAATGAATGAACGAGACAAATCCAGTCGTGAGAAACTGTTACAAAGGACATAAATCGAGAAATGCGTTTGCAAAATGTGGGTGGGCGGCGCAGGTTTAAGGAAGGGGTCAGGGAAGGCCTCTCTGCAGGGTGACATTTGAGCTGAGTCTTGGATGACCAGAAAGAACTATTCGAAGATCTGGGTGGGGCCAGAGCAGGGTCCAGTACAGCCGCCCCAGGAGAGAAGCAGTAGTTGGGGGGGGGGGGGGCGAGGACGCTGGAGGGAGGGGTCGGGATCGGTGCGGGTCGGGGGTGGGCAGGGGCCAGCCAGGAAGAAGCCAGTACCTGACTCACGGTTTTAAGGGGATCCATTGCCGCTGTGTGGAGATGGGACCGGGGAGGCCAGGGAGGAGGCTAGCGTCACAGCATCTTGGAATAATAAAAACTGAGTGTCCTAAATCACTTGATAGGGGCACCTTCAGGATTTACCTGTTTCAGCCCTTTCACAAGTAAGTCTCTGAGGCCCAGAGAAGGCATGTGTCTTGCCCAAGGTCACACAGCAAGTCAGAGCTCTCCCTGGAAAACCTTTGCCAGGAGGTGGTAAGAGGTCCTTTATAGAGCACCAGGGCTGAGACACTGTCCTGGTCAGAAGGCTGTGCTGTCACCCCGTCCAGGCTCCTGTTGGGGCGGGAGTGAGGCAGCCCAGAGATGCCCAGTCGGGGGAGCAGTGTCTGCCCTGTCTCCTGCCTGGCCCCGCCCACATCCTGCGCACAGGTGTGCCCGCTCTGGTCCCACCCACAATCCTCCCCAGCCGCAACTCCCCACACCCCTGCCCTGAGCATCTCCCAGAAGCCCTTGCTTTCCTGCTCTGCCAAGAATCCAGGGTTGGCAGGGAGCTGGGGGGGGGCTCTGGAATGTCGCTTTCCGGTGCCAGCACCAGCGTGCCAGCCTCAGCAGAGGCCTGGGGGCGGACGGGGGATCACCGGATCTTGTCTAGAATAGGGAGGCTGGCTGCCGTGTGCCACCGGGGAGGACAGGGCCTGCCTGCCGAGTCGGTGGGGCACGTCCCCATGTGGGAGCTGCCCTTGGCTCCCTGGACCATTGGCCTCTCTGCTCACCATCCTTCCAGGGGTCGGGGACTGGCACCCTAGCAGCAGTGCCCCCAGCCCACCCTTTAGTGCCTCCTGGTTCACACTTGAGCCCTGGTGGGGGAGAGGGGAGTGTTCTGCCTTACAGATTCCTATTAACCCTTCAGACGCCATGTGAGAAGGCTTTGGACCAAAGCTGATCTGGGTTCAAATCCCATCTCGACAGTGACTGCCTTTTGGGGCCTCTGTTTCCTCCCTACGAAATGAAGACCACACCTCTGCTGCAAGCACTTGTCATGAGAATTGACAGGTCACAGCGACCTGTCACCCCAGGCCCTGGCACACTCCAGCGCTCCTTCTCTGTTGCTTCCCTCCTTCCCCTGCTTGGTGTCCCCTCCCCTGGCCACTTAGGGGAAGTAGAAAGCTTCTCTCCTCTGCTGACCAGAGGGAAGGCCCAGAATGGAGCCTAGGGAAGGTGGAACATTGGGGTGCTGAGGGGCGGAGGGGTGCATGGTTAGGATCCTGGCTCAGGCGTCAGAGCCCTGTTTGAGCCATGGCCCCTCCACTGGCCAGCTGTGTGGCCTTGGGCAAGTTACTAAACCTCTCTGAGCCTTGGTTTCCTCATTTGTCTAATGGTAATAGTAACAGTGCCTATCCCACTGGGGTAGTTGGGACATAGCCATTGTTTTTAGGTTATCGGCTGGTGGGTGAAAGGGGACCTGGAGGAAGCTTGTGTCCCCCCACTGGCCTCGGGGTTGTTGGAAGCTTCTGGTGTGGGGAGGGGCAGCCTTGGATAGCTGGAGTGAGGGGAAGCTCCCAGCACTCAGACGTACCCGACTGCACCTCTCTCTGCAGAATCTGGGGTACGGCGATGCTCCGGGGACCCCCACACTCCCAGCTGTGCTACTGGGTGTGACCTCCCTTTCCAGCCAGATGTCCTTCAGGCCTGGGCAAGAGCTGCCCCCTCCCCTCTGCCAGTGGGGCCCAGGCCAAGAAGGCTTTATTTTTAAACCTTCGAACAATGCCTGGCCACGCACTGCCTCTCCTCGGAGCAGAGGACGGAGCGGAGTGGGGACGGGAGGGGAGCAGCACTTCCTGGGCCAGCATTCCTCGCCCCCGGACAGGTGCCAAGGGCTCTGCCCTCCCCCTGACGGGGGCACGGAGCCTGCTCAGGTTCCTCTCGCCCCCAGCCTCAGCCCTTCTCCCCCACAGGGGGTCCGGATCCTAGAATCCTCAGTAGTCCCTGTCCCCTGGGTGGGACAGGCTACCCCCATCAGACAGGCATAGCTCAGACACACCTGCTGTTTCAGGCTGGCAGAGGGGTGGTCTCAAGAGCAGCTGGTGGGAAGCAGGACATCTGGCCCCTTGGAGGGGTGGCTCAGCCCCTCTCAGCCCTTACAAAGCCAGGCTGGACCTTCTGCCTCCTGGGAAGGCTCCCTGCTCTGTCCAGTGCCCATGCTGACCACTGCACCTGGCGGTCACCTGAGGCCACACTCTCTCTCCAAGAGCAGGGCCAGAGCGACGGACCAGCAATCAGAGAGCAGAATCTAGTCCGGGTTCTGCCACCAACCCCTATGCGACCGTGAGCAAGACCCACAGCCATCCTTTGCCCATCTTCCCTCGGGCGTGCGGAACCCCCCCCCTCGACTTGCTCACAGGCTCTGTAAGCTACGAGGTGCTGTGTGCACGTGAGGCACAAGGCCTCCGAGTGGGCGGGAGACCCTGGAAGAGGGGGTCCCCAACACCTGGCGGTCTCTATGGAGAGTCACGAGCACCAGCGCCCAGGGCCAGAAAGCCCGGTTTCCTGTCCCATCTCTGCCACGCTCAGTCCCAGACTTTGGGAGAGGTAACTACCCCCCACCCAGGGCCTCCATTTCCTCATCTGTAAAATGGGCTAATGACAGTACCTGCCTCATAGGGCTATTGGGAAGATTGAGATAAAACACGTAAAGAGTAAGTGCTCAATAAACATTAGCTCTTACCATGTGCACAAGCGTGTGTGCATGTGTGCACTAGCCTGTGTGTGTCTGTTCCCAGACATACTCCCAGAGAGCGTGGAAGCCATTGTATGTGCACGAAAGAGGACACACGCCAAATTTGGGCTGTGGATTTGCACGCGGGCCAGAGTCCAAGTGTGTGTGCACCAGTGTCTGAGCGAGGATGTGTGCCCAGGCCTGGGCATGTGCCTGCTGCCAGCCTTGTGACAGTGTCCAGGAGATACACCTGGGACCTGAAATGTTTGTCCCCTCACCCTGCCCTTGAGGCGGGAGCATGGGGTATGTCTTTGGGTCTCCTCCTCCTGGGATGGGGAGCACAGGTCACCAAGGCGCCCTCTCTCCCAGAGCCTGGCCCCCTCCCAGGCCTCAGAAGGGAGGCTGCTGGGAGGGCTTGGTCTCTCCCGTTTCCTCGGCTGCTTAACTGTCCCTTGGCGTCCTTGGCATCCCTGCTGTAGTGTCCTGTGTAACCATTTTCTCGGCCATCTCCCCCACCTGTGAGGGCGGGGTCCTGTCTGTCCTGTCCGCACTGTGCCCGGAGCCTAGAGCGTTTGAATGCGTAAGGAGCCCAGGAAGGTTCTGTTGCTGTTGTCAGCGATACTGAGGTGTCATTTCCACATAATAAAACTCACCAATGTCGCTACCACCTCAATAAGAATGTAGAACATTTCATCACCCCTCAAAGTCCCCTCTTGCCCCTTTCTAGTCAATTCCCCTCCTTCCCTCTGGCCCCTGGCGACCACTGCCCTGCCTTCTGGCGCTGTAACATGGCCTTTCCTAGGGTCCCACATGGACAGGAGAGTGATGTGCTCACACCTGCTTCTGCAGAGACCACTCTGCTGCGTCGCGGGCCCTGCGGTGCAGGGGCCGGGGAGTGAGGGGCCACCGCAGTATCTTGCATCCCACAGGCTCCTACAATGCAACTCTGAGGTTTCTCCCGTGGAGAAGTGGGGTCTGCGTTCCCTCTCATTGAATCTGGGTAGACTTGAAGAAGCAATGCTCTGGTGGCTTCTGAGGCTGGGTCATCAAAGCAATGTAGCCACTGCTTGGTTTTCTTGGGAGACTCGATCTGGAGCCCGAGTGGCCATGCTGTGAGGAAGCTCAACCAGCCCACACAGACAGACCCCGTGGGGGGCCCTGAGAGTACAAGGGGAGGAGAGAGAGGCCCGGCCGGCGCCCACTGTCCCCACTCCAGCCGCCAACTACAACTGCAACTGCATGGAGACCCCAAGCCAGCCCACCCAGCTAAGCCCTTCCCAAATTCCTGACCCAGAGAAACGATGAGAAATGATCAAATGATTCTTGTGTGAAGTTACTAAATTTGGCATTGCTTTGTTATACAGCAGTAGCTAATTAGGATCATGTCTCATTGCAAATCCTATTGGACAGATGTTCAGATTAATCCAGAAGCCGACCGCTTCTCACATCTCCACCCACCACCCAAAGCCAGGCCACCATCGGCTCCTGCCCGGACGGCTGCAGGAGCTTCCTGCCTGGCCTCCCGGCTTCTGCCCCCAGCCCTGCAGTCTGACCCTGCACAGCAGCCAGATTGCGGGGCAGAGCCGACCCTGCTCAGAGCCTTCCACACGACCTGCCCCCATGACCTCCTGACCTCAGCTCCCCCCACTCTCCCCTCACTAACTCTGCTTCAGCCCCTGGGGCCTCTCAGCTGTTCCCCAAATTCGTGGGCACACCCCTTCCTCAGAGCCACTGCCCCAGGATGTCTTTCCCCCCAGGTGTCTGCTCCTCGGCCTTCTGCTCTCAGCTCAAATGTCACCTACCAGTGACGCCCAACCCCTCCCCTGCTTCATTTTCTCCATGGCTGTCCCACCCGCTCCTGGTGCTGGCTGCGGGCTGCCCGCCTTCTTTCCGTTATTCCGTGAGCTTTTCGCCAGCAGAGACGGTCTCTGCTGCTTTATCCTCAGTGTGCAGGGCAGGGCCTGGCTCATGGAAGAGCTTCACATGTGTGTTGACGGAACGAACGAGCGAATGACACCAGGACCTTCCCATCCACTGAGACCCCAGGTCTCAGCCTGTTCTCCGTTGGTTACAACAGAATACCTGAAACCAGGTAATTTATAAAGAAAAGGAATTTATTTCTTACAGTTCTAGAGGGAAGTCCCAAGGTCAAGGGGCACATCGGGTGGGGGCCCTCTTGCAGGGGGGGACTCTCTGCAGAGTCCCAAGTCAGCACGGGAATCACATGGCGAGTGGCTAACGTGCTAGCTCACGGCTCTCTTCCTCTTCTTCCAAAGCCACCAGTTCCCCTCCTGAGACAGCCCGTTAACCCGTTATCCATGAGTACGTTAACCCACTCTCCTCCGCAGTCCCCGCCTCTCCACGCTGCCACGCTGGGGATTAAGTTTCAACATGACCTGGAGGAGACATTCGACCGTGGCTCCCGATGGGTGAGCGGGAACAGAAGGGACATTGAGCCTCTCAAAATGGGTTGCTGTCCTGCCCTTGCGAGGTGCGTCCCGTGCTTCAGATGAGGAAATTGAGGCTTGGAAAAGGTGAGTCACTTGTCAAAGGCCAACCCGTCATTCAGGTACTGAACAAATATTGAGTAAAACTTCAGAGTGTCAAACCTTCTGGAGTCTTTAAACACAGACCTCCTGGGTTCAAATCCCAGGGCTGCCACTTGCGAGCCAAGAGGACAAGTTACTTAACCTCTCTGTGCCTCAGTTTCCTCATATTTTACAAGAGGATAATCTGCCACCCCAGAGACAGGGGCAGCACCCCTCACCCAATGCCCCTCCAAGGTTCCCCACCCATCTCATTCCTTAGAAGATCCCGAGATTGATTAAGCTGCAGGCCCTTAACCCCGTGCCCGTGGGGTTTGAGAGTTAGGGTGGTGCCTGGCACACAGTGAGTGCTCAGCGCCATGGTGTTGAGGGCCCACTGTGTGCCAGGCACTGTGCTTGTACCCGGGGGGTCGGCGGTGAACGAGACAGACCAAGCTTATATCCTGAGAGGGGAGCAGATAACGAACAAGTGAGCAAACGGGCACTGGAGTGGCAGCCAGTGACAGGGGTGGAGAATGCTGGGTGGGGAGAGGGCGGTGCTCAGGGTGTCTGGGAGGTGACATCTGGGGAGCGAATGGTGATAGAACCATCAGGCAGAGGGAACAGCATGCACAGACGTGGGAAGAGTTTGCCACATTGGAGAAGCGGCCTGAGACCAGCGGGGAAGGGAGTGAGGAGGCGCAGATGTGGCCAGAGGAACCGCGCTGGGCCCCTGCCTGCTCCCCTCCCTGCCCCTGCAGGACTGGCCGGAGTACTGCCCTACCCCCCAGAACTTGTGACCTCAGTCCTGCTCAGTCCCAGCCCCCAGCACTCACTTCCCCTTGCAGCTGTGACCCAGGAAGGCAGGGACCACACCCTTTCCTAGACTGCATCTCCCTTCCCTTGACTGCCCCCCAGGGTGGGCCTGGAACCTCCAGAGGTGGCAGTGAACCCAGCAGCTGCTCCCTCCCCTCACCCACTACTGGCCCCCGGCAGCACCAGACCCTCAAAACCTCCTCCCCTTTCCATTCCCCAGCCCTCCCAGAAACCATGCATGTTCCCCAAATGCAGCAGACATCCCTAGGCCTGGAACACCCTTTCCACCCTCCTCCATCTGACCAAATCCCAGCTGTCACCTCCATAACCTTGGAAGTCCCTGGGTTATGAGTAGAAAACAAGTCTTCATCTCTACCCAGGGCCTGGCATAGGGCTTGGCATCAAGAGGGATCATAGTGGATGTATGGATGGATGGAAGGGTTGTTGGGTGGGTGGATGGATGGGTGGATGGGTGGATGGGTGGGTGGATGGATAGATGGATGGTTGGATGGATGGGTGGAAGGGTGGATGGGTGGATGGGTGGGTGGATGGGTGGAAGGGAGGATGGATGGATGGGTGGGTGGATGGATGGGTGGATGGGTGGATGGATGGATGTATGGGTGGATGGGTGGGTGGATGGTTGGGTGGATGGGTGGGTGGGTGGGTGGATGGATAGATGGATGGTTGGATGGATGGGTGGAAGGGTGGATGGGTGGGTGGGTGGGTGGATGGGTGGAAGGGTGGATGGATGGATGTATGGGTGGATGGGTGGGTGGATGGTTGGGTGGGTGGGTGGATAAGCAGGAAAGTTATTTGGGTCCAATTGGCCTATTATCCAGTGGCCTATAAACTGGACCCTGTGTTGGGCTCAAAAGCCAGCAATGGCTCTGACAGATAAACCCATTCACGTTCATGCACAAAAACTCATTCCCAAATTCAGGAGTCTGGAGCAGGAGCAGAACTGGCTCTGCCCAATCTGTGGTGTGACCTTTGGAAGCCACTGATCTATGCTGAGCTTCTCCTCATGTGCTAAAGCAGCAGCTAGGAAATCTAAGTGTCCTCAAAGCACAAGTCACAAGTATGGACTTGAGCCAGACAGTCTGGGTCCAAATCCTGGCTCTGCCTCCTTGCTAGCTGTGTGAGCTTGGGTGAGTTTCTTAACCTCTCTGGGCCTCTGTTTCCCCATCTGTAAATGCTGAAGACATCGGTGCCTGCCTCACGGGATTGTGCTGAAGATGCACAGAGATGGCTGTGCGGAAAGCCCAGCCTGTGGACAGCAGGCACATGCGTGAACCGTGACTAGACCCGGGTCCTTGCTCTGTATGTACAGGGATGCAGCATGTTTGTGCACACATCTGAGGGTGCCGGAATGGGGGGCTGGGAGTGCTGGAGACTGAGGTTCTGAGGTTCCTCATGGCACTAAGGACAAGGGCAGCCAGAGCCCCCGGCTCCCTGCCCACCCAGGCTGGGAATGGGCGTGCACCCTGTGCCTCCATGGGCGCCCTTTTCCTGGACACAGCGCCTGCCTCCAGGCAGCCCACATCCTCGCCCCACAGCACCCTCGGAGGGGTGACAGAGAGACCTAAGGGCAGTCCCATCATGGTGAACTGAGCTTCCAGAGAACCCCTGGGAAACACCGCCCCCCCCACACACACACATTTGCTCAGGGAATGGTGGCTGCGAGTGAAGGTTCCAGGGTCCCCAGCCGGTAAGGGGCTGCGTCTCAGACTCCTGAGTGCCTGCCCCTAAGGGCCTGGGGGAGATGCCTTCATTTAAACAGAGAAAAATCTCAGTGATCTCTGTGTCTAGAGCCCGTCTCGCACAGGGGAAGCTGATGTCCAGAAAGGGTGAGTGACTTGCCCATGGTCACACAGCAATGTGGGAGGAGCCAGCCCCAGAACCCAAGACTCTGACTCCCTGGCCACGCCCCTCTCCTACACGATGAAGCGTTTCTAGAGATCACCCCAGCTCTACTTTCCAAAATGAGTCAGGAACATCTGTACCTCCGGGACAAAAATACTCCCAGGAACTCCCTGGTAAGAACTCTGACATCTTTCGGGGGAGTCTGAAAGCAGAACCGGCCTTCCCAGGAACTAATACTAATGAAACCATTTAAGCCAGGTTCTCACTCTGATCTCGCTGTACGCCTGTCAAATAGGTGACCGAGGCTGGGTGCAGGGGCTCACGCCTGTAATCCTAGCAATTTGGGAGGCTGAGGTGGGAGGATCGCTTGAATCTAGGAGTTCAAGAGCAGCTTGAGCAACGTGGCATGACCTCATCTCTGCAAACAAATAGAAAAATTAGCTGGGCATGGTGGCACGTGCCTGTACTCCCAGCTGCTCAGGAGGTTGAGGTAGGAGGATCACTGGAGCCCAGGAGTTCAAGGCTGCAGTGGGCTATGATGATGTCACTGCACTGCAGTCTGGACAACAGAGAGAGACTCTGTCTCAAAAAACAATATAGGTGACCAGGGCCCATCTGGCAGGACGTGTGACTGAGGCACCCAAAGAGATGTGCCCAGGATCCCAGAGGCGGCCCTCATCTGACACCATCTCCAAGCCCAGAACCTTCCTGATGCCAGATCCCTCTCAGAGATACATGCACCCGGGCAGATCTTAGACAGCACCAACCCCCACCCCACCCCAAATTCCTTTTTTTTTTTCATTTTTAATGTCTTTACCATAAAAGCAACAATACATATTCACTTACGAAAATCCGAAAAATGCAGAAAAGTCAAAATAAGGAAGAAAAATCACCACCCACAGCCCCACCACCCAGAGACAATCATTGTTAAGGTTTGATGTATTTCCTTCCATAGTTTTTTGTTTGAGGACTTTTTTTAAAACGTGGCTGAGATCATGCTGTATATTAAAAGAAAAAACAAAGCGGGGTATCCTGCCTTTCTGACTTGCCGTTGTATGACGGGCACTTTTCTGGTTCTCTCGCTCTCCGTGACCTCGTTTCTTTTTCCTCTTCTCTGAACCTCACTTTTATTGGCCACCTAATATTTTGTCAAGTGGAAGTTCCATGGCTTATTTAGCCATTTCCTTGTTGTTGGACTGATCAGTTATTTCCAGTTTTTCGAAGTTATAAATAATGTATTTTGGTCGGTATCATTACACAGAAAGCTTTCCTTTTTCCATATTTAGGGATTGCTCCTTGGCTAGAGTGGAATTATTGGGTCAGCGAGCCCCGTATGTACGCTCTTGACACACAGTCCAGTTGCTTCCCGAAGGGCCCGAGCCGCGCCCACTCTACAGATGAGTAAAGAGAGGCGCGGAACTGATGTAAACTGCGCGTGGCCACCCAGCCAGTCAGCAGTGACCACGCTCCTTCCTCTGTACCACAGCTACATCCACTGTCATCTTCCCTGTCACCACTCAGCCATCCAGTCCAACAGAGAAGGCGAGCCCACTGTGTGCCGGGCAGGGGTCCAGGCTCCGGAGGTACTGCAGTGACCAGAGGAGGCTCTCTGCCCTCCGCGAGGCGTGAAGGGAGGGAGCAGACAGGAGGAAAGGAAGGCGCATTCTCACCCACCTGGGGCATTTGGTTATATGTGGTTTGTGGTGCTCGTTTGCATATGATCTCATTTGCATGCCCTCGGATTTGAATGTCATATCTCATTTGCATGCCACCTGGAGAGAGGTGGGCAGGCAGAAGCAGACATCTAGCAGCTCCAAGGGCAGGGTCTTGGTTTTCCTTGGCCCAAAGCTGTTTTCTAACATCTGGCCTTGCCTTAAAAATTGGGAGATTTCACACGAGTCTGGAATTCTGGCTTCTCTGGAACATTCTGCAGACCTGGCTACACTGGGCCTATTCCCAGAAGGCCCCCGAGGACCGGTGCTCAGCCGTGGCAACCCTTTGCCCAGACCCGACCCCACCGGCCACCTTGCCACACAGCGCTCAGCCCCTTGGTCCTTCCTGAGCCAGCCATTCAGTCCAGGGGCCTTTCACGACTGGGCTAGAGGGACATTAACGATTGTATCCCTGAGACAAGTAACAAGGTGAAGTCGCTCTGCTGAGGTGACGGAGATACAAGTGACAGAAGTAGGACTGAACCAGGGCAGCCAGGCTCCCGAGTCCAGGCTCCTGGCCACACCGGGCTGACAGTCCAGTGCGAACCAGCAGGCAGCGGGAGGTCCTGTGGCCAGAGGAAGCTCAGAGGGTTCCCCGGGGCAGCGGAGGTCCAAGAAACAGCACTGAGAAAGTGGGCCTGGGGGCTGGAACTCAGAGGGCAGGTTGGAGAGCTCCTATTTCTTTGACATGGGGCTCCTCTGCCCAGAATGCCCTCTCTTCTTTCCTTTACCGGCTTAATGCTTACTCTTGCTCAGCTGACATTCCTCCACCTCCAGGGAGCCCTCCGGGACCCCAGGGAGGGTGTGCAGCTGGCTCCCAAGCCCTGGTCCAGCCCAGAGGGGGTGCGGGGCCTGGTCTGGCAGGAGGGACTGGAGTACCAGTGACCACACCGAGTTCCCACAGCCCCCTGGGAAATCCCAGCCACCTCCTGCCCCTGAGTCCTGTGTGGGTTAGGAGAGAAAGGGAGAATGAGCAGGGACTGCAGGACAGTGGGGCGGCCAGTGGCCTAGGGTGCCCAGGGACCCCCAATCCTGGGCACAGCCCCTAGCTTCACCCTCACGGGCTGCATGGCCTTGGGTATCCCTGAACCACCCTGTGCCTCAGTTCCCTCACCCCTAAAACAGCAATGGGGTCCTTCCCTCCGGGTCCCTGTGAGACTTCACTGGCATGGCCTGGGTGGACACCCCAGTAAGTGCTCACTTGATGGCTATGAATGAACAGGGGAGGACCCACCCACAGGGTCACAGGTACACAGAACGCCAGGGGCCCAGAGATCCCCAGCCCCACTCTCCCATTTCACAGCTGAGGAAACTGAGGCCAGAGGAGGAGGAGAACATGCCTTAAACAAGATTCCCCTGCCCGGCTGCTGTCTCCAGCTGCCCTTGGCCCTGGGTTCACCCCTTCAAAAGGTCTCTGATAAGAAGGGACCCAGTGACCCTTGGGTTCAGAGCAGCCACCACCCAGGCCCCTGCCCTTAAAGGGCCAGCATATGTCTGTCCTGGGGCCAGCCAAGGCCTGCCGCCTGGCACCTGCCTCTCTGGGAAGGACGTTTCCCCAGAGACTGCCTCCCTGGCCAAGGAGGGAGGGGATGGCTTCCTGGCCTGAACAATGGGGCGGGAGGGCCCTCAGCCCCTGGTGTGCAGGGGTGTGGGGACAACTGATGGGGACGCCATTCCCAATCAGGGAGCCCAGGGAACGTGGCGATGGGGGCAGGAGAAGGGTGGGGGTCCAAGCAGCTGCCGAGCAGGAACCCCCTGCCGGGCACACCGAGTCCTGGCCCCTCTGGCTGCAGCAGCGAGGGAGCATCACTGGGAACACGCTCTGGCCTTGTGACCCTGAGCAAGGAGCCCCAACTTGCTGGACCTCAGTTTCCCCGCCTGTAAAATAGAGAATGGCGAGAACCTCTACCCCATAGGATGGTTGCGAAATCAAACCAAAACCTTCCAGTAAAGGGCCCAGCACTGAGCAGGTGGGGTCAGAATTCACGCACAAGGTGGAGCCGGGCAGTGGAATGCAGTGGTTACACCCACAGACTCAGCTGCCACCTGCCTGGGCAAAAATCCCACTCTGTCCTTCCAGCTGTGTGACCTTGGACATGTTACTTTACCTCTCTGTGCTTCTGTTTCCTCATCTGTAAAATGGGAATAATAATTATCCCTCTGCAGATAAGTATTTGAAGATTAACTGAGTTAGCATACAAGAAGTGCTTAAAGAACATGCTGGGCCCTTCCTAAGCACTCAGAGTGTACATCACCGTGGCTGTCATCATTAGTGTCACCTCCTTGCCTCTGGTATCCCGTGCCTATTGCTGCTGTAACAAATTACCACGAACACATCTTACAGTTCGGAGGTCTGGGTGTCGGCAGGGCTGAGTTCCTCCCGGAGCTCTCGGGGAGAACCACTTCCTCGCCTTGTCCGGCTTCTAGAGGCCACCGGGATTCCTTGGCTTGTGGCCTCCTCCTCATTCTTCAAAGCCTGCAGCAGCGTAGTGTCTTCAACACTCTCTCATCTGATCTCTCCTTCGCCGTCGTGTCTTCTGACTTTGACTATCTCCCCTCCTTCTATGTTTTTTACCTCTTTAATCTTGAAATCGTTTTAAGTTTACAGAAGAGTTGTCAAGATGGTTCAGCAGGTTCCCATCTACCTGTCACACAACTTCCCCGAATGTCAACATCTTACATAACTGTGGTAGGTTTTTGAAAAGGAAGAAGTTAACGTGGACACAATCCTGTAAATTGCAGACTTTATTGAGATGTCACCAGCTTTGCCACTGCCGTCCTCTTCCTGTTTCAGGACCAGCCCACATGGCATTCGGTCATCGGTCATCAGGTCTCCTTAGTCTCTTCCTATCTGTGATGGTTCCTCAGGCTTCCCTTGTTGTCCTGATTGTGACACTTTTGAAGAGTGCTGTTTGGGCATTTTGTAGAAGGTCCTTCAATGTGGACTTTTAAAAACAGCTTTATTAAGATTGAACTCATATATCATACAATTTATCTATATAAAGTATACAATTCAATGGGTTTGGGTTCAATACATTATTAATCTTTAAAATTATGCTAAAATGTATATAACATGACATCTGTCTATTTCACCATGTTCCAGTGTGCAGTCTGGTTTGCTCCCCTCTGATACACGTCAGGCCCCGCTAGGCAACCCAGGGTCATCTCCCCAACTCAGGATCCTTAACTTAAATCATATCCTCAAAATCCCTTTGCCACGTAAGATGACATATTCTCAGTTTCTGGGAGTAAGGACATGGACATCTGTGGGGGGAGCCATTATTCTGTCCGCCACACCTTCCTGTAAGCCACCCGCCACCTCACACCCGCAGTTACTGATACCTGTGTCCCTGCTGGACTTGGGCTCCCTGAGTGCAGGGCAGTCCAGCCTCGATCCCTGCTAGGTCCCCAGTGTCTAGAACGAGGCCTGGGACACCTGAATGCCAACATTCATTAGCACTTACTCTAACCTGAGCATGTGACACGACATTTTTGTGAAAAATGGTCAGATAGCAGCAATTTCATCAGGTTCACCCTAATTTGTCACCATGTCACCATGTGACAGTTTACACAGAGGACCTCGCTTCCTCTGCACAACAGTCTGTGCAGAATGAGCCGCTCTCAGACCCATTTCATAGACAGGAAACCAAGGCCCAGGGAGGCGAATAATGTTCCAACACCCACACGGGTAGCACATTTGCACGCAGTCACTGTGAAGCCATTTCAGGATTTGCTGTTAAAATCCTGAAATGCACCCAGACCAACCGGTAACTAGTCTCTGCCCCAGGCCTCCAAATGGCCCTCAGGCTGGCCGGGCCCTCCAGAGCCCCCAGACCTCCTCATGAGCCAGTAACTAGAGGGCACTGCCTGGCCCAGCAGGGCCCCCGGTCACCTGACCGGTCAGCACCCACACCCCGCATTCTCCCCGTTCTGGCCCCTGGTGTGTGCTCAGTGAGTGTGGTGAGCGAGCGAAGCGTGGCTTGAAAACCCCACAGCCCCTGACTCCTCCGGCTCCTCCGTGAGGATCACTGGCGCTCCATGCTACAGGCGGTGCCCGGCTTCCCGGTGCCCTGCGTCCTGGGGGCGGTGTGCGCGGAGGGAGCAGAGGGCATAACAAGAGGGCTTTGAGGCAGCCCTATCTCCGGAGGGAAGTGGAGGCGATAACGCAGCTTCTCACTTTCCCGGCCTGTCTCAGGGCAGAGATAACCTGGAGCAGACGGGGTGCCCTGGGAGAGCGGGGCCACCCACCTGCCCCCCAGGTCTCCCACGATCCCTGCTATCGCAGACTCCAGGCTGAAACCCGAGGAGCTGCTCGGAAGAGTGGCCCAAGACAGGCGCTGATAAGCCGGGCCAGAGCTGATGGGGAGGAGGCCGCCACTCCAGCACCCCCTGGGAAATGCCACTCCCAACCCTGGTGCCACCCACACCTGCCCCAGGGGGCCCCCGACATCCACCCCATGTTCCCAGAGCTGCCCTAAGACACAGCCTCTGCCTCGAAGCTACCTGCAGAGCTGAGGGCCCTTCAGAAGCACCCAGTCCAGCCCTCTCACTGACCGGGGAAGAAGCTGAAACCAGAGAGGCTGGGAGTCTTGCCCAAGTCACACAGCCGAGTGAGGACTTGAACACAGATCCCTTGGCTGCTGCAAGTTCCTCTTCAGCACACCAGACTCCCACTCTCAAATACTGGCCAAATGTTGGGAGAAGGCGGGCAGGGGGCTGAGGGCACCAGGTCTAAACTCTAGGGGTGGGCTGGGGAACGGGGGGGGGGGGGGAGAGGCTGCACGGTGTGGGGGAGGACCCAGAGCTGGGAGCAGGACACCAGGTTTCTGTTGGTGTTGGGGGCTGGGAGTTTGTGGCTCTCAGCGCAGGTCCCAGCAAGTGCCCTGAGGAGTGACCACGCTGTGGTCAGAGCTCCCACGAGGAAAGCCCGGGGGCCGTGGAAGGCCAGCGCCCAGGGCTGGATGAACAGCCAAGGAATGCATGAGCGCGCCAATGAATGAACGGGCAAATGAGTCCGTCTGCCCAGCTTTTGCTCAGAGGAGGGGCGCTCGGCCTGGCTTCCTGCCCCGCCTCTGCACCCTTTTTAGCTTCATGCCCTGCCCCGACCCTGGCCCCAGGTGGAAGCAGCAGGTGGCCAGGGCTGCAGGGGGACAGTGAGGAGGAGGCTCCCGCCCAGGGACAAATGTGCTGCTTCGCACAGGCTAACAGCCCAGGCACTGCCTGCCTGCTCGCTGCCCACCACCAGCCTGAGCAAGGCCTACTCTGTGGGCCCAGAAGCTCCCAGCATTTGGTGCCCAAGACCCAGAGCAGGGGCCCCTGCCCACAGCCAGCCCCAAAAGGCCAGTGACTGGAGAGTGAGTGACCCACAGGCCTGGAACCACCAAGGCCCCAGTCCTGGCTTCGACGCATTCACTTGGAGAATACAGGCAGCAGAATAAAGGCATTATTATTATAGATGGGGAAACTGAGGCCCGGAGTAGGAAATGTCTTGCACAAGGTCACAGAGTGAGACAGTGGCAGAGAGGAATCGGACTCAGGGCCCAGTTCTTCCAGCCTGCAGTGCTGGGCGGCGGGGCGGGGGTGGGGGGGTCCTTATCCCCTTATCCTCCTTGTCCCCCCATCACCCACACCCTCCACCCCCATGACCCCGTTGTAATGCTTGGGGACCCTCCTCCTCAGATGTGGTGTCCCAGCGTGGCGGCAGCCCGGAGCTCACTAGCCCTGGCTCCGCCATCCCTCGCAAGCTCCTCTGAGCCTCGGTTTCCTCACCGTGGGTGTTGCTGGTGACAGTTCTGGTCTCATGGTGTGGGGGTGAGGATTAAAAGAGAGGCTGTCGTTTGAACAGACATTTCTCCAAAAAAGATATATGAATGGCTAATAAGCACTCGAAAAGATGCTCGGCACGGTTGGTGATTCAGGAAACGCAAATCCAAACCACGATGAGACGCCACCTCACACCCGCCGGGACGGCTATAACCAGAGCGGCGGCAGCAGGCGTTGGCGGGACGTGGAGAGAGCGGAGTCCTCGTACGCTGCTGGCGGGAGCGCGAAATGATTCAGCCGCTGTGGAAAACAGTTTGGCAGCTCCTGAAACGTTGAATGTGGAGCCGCCATATGATGCAGCAATTCCCTCCTAGATATGTACAAAGGAGAAATGAAAACATACATCCACACAGAGACTCGCGCACGAACGCGCACAGCAATGTTATTCTTGTAGTCACACGCTGGAAACGACCCACGAGCCCACCAGCTGGTGAGCGGACAAACGTGGTCCACCCACACCGTGGAATATTATTTGGTCGTAAACAGAGATGCGGACTGATACAGGCTACGGCATCCTGCTAACTGGACGAAGCCGGTCACAAAAAGCCACATACTGCATGATTCCATTGATATGAAATGTCCAGACCGGGCAGGTCCCTAGAGACAGAAAGCGGATCAGCGTCCCAGGGGCTGGAGGCGAGGAGATGGGAGTGACTGCTGGCAGGTGTTGGGTTTCTCTTTGGGATGATGAAAATGTCCTAAAATTAGATTGTGGTGATGGTTGTTCAACTCTGTAAATATATGAAAAACCACTGAATCATATGCTTTAAGTGGATGAACTTTATGGTATGTAAATTATCTACCAGCAAAGTGCTGCAAAATGATGAGACGGTCCAAGTCAAGGCTGTACACAGCGTGTGCTGGGACGTGGGCGGCGACCAGGCGGTGGGGGCGGCCACGCTATTCTCACTGTTTGCTCTGTCGTCTCCTTTGCTCCTCACAGCCACCCTGCAACGTGGGCCTTTGGCGCAGGAGGCAAGGTGAGTCTTGGGGGAGTGGGAGCCCAGCACCTCCCTGGCCTTCTGGACCGACAAGAGCAGGGCAGCCTTCCCGAGGGGTGGGCTGGGGGCGCCCTGAGCAGCATTTCCACATGCCAGGCTTTGTAGTAGACTTGGGGGAACTGTAAGGTCCCCATGGTCTGACCCTCCTACCCTTCCCCACTCCAGGCCTTTGTTTTCCCATCTATCAAATGGGTTCCATCAGTGGTTTTCAAACTGTGTTCCAAGGCACCCTGGGGCCAAGAAGAGATTTCTGTCATCCTAGAGAGGATGTCCCTGAGGTCCTCTTGGGACTCCACCCGCGTCCCTGTCTCCCTTTCAGTCTTGGCCCACCCCTTGAAGGCAGGATGTGGCTGCCAAGGGTAGGTGGGGAAGAGGAAGGCGTGGGGGGTCATACGCAGGAATCTGCATCCTGGGGACCAGGAGATGGGAACTCCAGGTGCTTGTAGCCAAGCTTCCGGCTCCAGCCTGGGGAAGAAGCCTCAGCCGCCGCCTCCCAGGACGAAGCCGCCTGGCTCACAGCCCAGAGCCCTTCCCGGACGTGGTGCTGGTATTTCAGCTTCCCTTCTGGTGGGGGAGACACTCTGGAGCCTCTTGGGCAGGGGCTGGGTCTCCAGGCCTGGGCTGTCCGTGGCTCTGGCTACCGAGTCCCAGACACCCCAGGCACCCAGCAAGAGGGTGAAGGTCGGGGAGGTCCCGAAGCCCCCATTCTGTTTGCATACATCTAACCCCCCATCAGAGACCCTCCTGTGGAGGGAAGGGAAGTGGGCAATAGGGGGTAGTGGGGCCTGAGGCCAGATGGAGCACCCTGTTCCTTGCAAAGGGGAGCTGCCACTTGGCTCTAGCCAGCTGTTGAAGCCAAAAATCTGCATTTTAATGTGCAATCTCCAGATTTTGGAAAAGTTTTGTGAGCACAACACATCCCTATCTGAGTACAGCCCATAGGTTGCCAGTGGCAACATTGTCTCATGGATGGATACAACACCCCTCTTACGGGTGAGAAAACCGAGGCCAAGGGTGGAGAAGTAGCACGTGCAAAGTCCTCTACAGGGTAAGTAGCAGAATCCAGACTCAAACCCAGGTCTCCCAATTCTAGACTCGAGGAAGGACGTTTCCAGGAAGCTATTCCTTTGCTTTAAAAAAAAAAAAAAAAAACAACCCAAAAACCCAAAATAAAACAGAAACACCCTTCTGTCTACAGTCTTGTTAAATAACAATGGAACCCCCACATCACAGCACAAGGAAGCTGTCTGTGTGCCGATGCCTACTGTTCTCCAAGAAGAGAACTCTGTCATTTACAGCACGAGTTAAAGGCGGAGAAAAGGATACAAATCTCTCTTCGCCCAGAACTGTGGCTCACGCCTGTAATCCTAGCACTCTGGGAGACTCCAAGGCGGGAGGATCGCTTGAGCTCAGGAGTTTGAGACCAGCCTGAGCAAGAGCAAGATCCCGTCTCTACTAAAAATAGAAAAATTAGCCGGGTGTGCTGGCGAGCACCTGTAGTCCCAGCTACCCGGGAGGCTGAGGCAGGAGGATTGCCTGAGCCCAGGAGTCTGAGGTTGCTGTGAGCTATCGTGATGCCACGACACTCCAGCCCAGGCACCAGAGCAAGACCCTGTCTCAAAAAAAAAAAAAAAAAAAAAAATTCTATCTTCCAGTTTATCCGCACAGGCCAGCTCCGGGAGAATGTACCCAAGAAATGGGCTGGAGGATGGGTGGGAAGGGAATTTCCCACTGCGTACCCTTTGATGTATTTTGATTGTTGGACACATGAATATATCAGCTCTTCAGCAAGTAAATGGTTGTTTGTTTGTTTGTTCTAATTGTTCCCTTGCTTCATTCTCTGAGCCTGGGACATGAAGGAGCATTTGCAGGTGTCCCTGGCGTCTGGGGCCAGCTCCCTGGGAGCTAGAGAGGATGGGGGAGGGGCACTAACCTTGGATAAGGCCCGCTGGGTGCCAACCACCCCCAGCTCCCCAGCCACCCCCATGTACATGATGCACTCGAGGTCCTTACAGCTACTCCATGCGATGAGGGGGTTCCAATCCCCATTTTATGCACGAGGAAACTGAGTCACACAACCAGAGTTATGGAAGCCGGCTCAGAGCTGGGGGCCAGGTCCTCAGGCCCCCCACCCCCGGCTCTGCCCCAGGCCCTCCCCGTCTCAGCTGAGGAGGCACAACCTGGTGTCTGTCATACCCCCGGCTCCAGGCCCCAGGCCCCAGCCTCATTCTCAGGTTCTTCCTGGAGCTAGTGGGACAGTTCCGGCCCCAGCCACACCCCCACACTCCTGCTGCTCAGCTGGGCTGGGAGCAGCTGGATTCCTTCCGGGAATGGCCCCATCCCAGGTCCAGAGACCATCTGGGTTCCGGGCAGAAGCAATTCCACCCCTGAGCCTCCGGTCCAGATGGGGGCTACAACAGCCCCCGACAACAGAGCCTGTGTCTGGGACTCCCCCAGGACAACCTGCCCACGGCGGGGGCCGCAGGCAGGATGCCGGGAATTCATGGCGTCCCTTGGGCAAGGCGCAGCACTACCAGGAGAGGCCCAGCGCCCCACTCACTCCTCTGGTGAAGAGAGCAGAGAGCTCAGGCCATTAGCCTAAAGTCCCACAGCAAATGGACGGGAAGATCAACGACGTTGTGACTCAGAGTCACCTAGAAGAAATACGCAAACATATTCTGGCTGGGAAGGGGCCACAATGTACAGACAAAGGCCCTGCCTGTGCGCCCCGGGACTTATCCCCTCCGGACACGTCACAGAGCTGTGTGTGGAGTTGCTGCCTGCCTCCACACTGCAAGGACAGGGTCTGCTGTGCTCCTTGAACCTGGAAAGGAGGAGATTACCGTGGATTATTTGGCTGGGCCCAGGGTAATCGGGGGTCCCCAGATGTGGAAGAGGGAGGCAGATGAGCGAGTGTCAGATTCAGAGACCCAAGACGCCGCGCTGCTGGCTTTGAAGGGAAAGAAGGGGCTCGGGGCCGAGGAGTGCAAAAGCTGTAGGAGCTGAAGGGCAAGGAAGACCCCCTAGAAGGCGGCGGCCCTGCCCACACCTTGACTTTAGCCCACGAGACCCACTTCAGACTTCTCACCTCCAGATCCACAAGATAAATGTGTGTTGTTTTAAGCCACTAAATTTGTGGTCATTCCTTACAGCCGCAATAAGAAATAATACAGGGCCAGGCGCGGTGGCTCATGCCTGTAATCCTAGCACTCTGGGCGGCCAAGGTGGGTGGATCGCTCGAGGTCAGGAGTTCGAGGCCAGCCTGAGCAAGAGCGAGACCCCCGTCTCTACTAAAAAAAATAGAAAGAAATGATCTGGACAGCTAAAAATATATAGAGAAAAAAATTAGCCGGGCATGGTGGCGCATGCCTGTGGTCCCAGTTACTCAGGAGGCTGAGGCAGGAGGATTGCTTGAGCCCAGGAGTTTGAAGTTGCTGTGAGCTAGGCTGATGCCACGGCACTCACTCTAGCCTGGGCAACAGAGAGAAACTCTGTCTCAAAAAAAAAAAAAAAAAAGAAAGAAACTAATACAGTTGTAGTGCAGACTTTTCAAGAATATTTTTCTCTGAATTTACACTTTTTAAAAAGTATGTAATGGCCAGGTGTAGGGGCTCACGCCTGTAATCCCAGCACTTTGGGAAGCCAAGGCAGGAGGATGGCTTGAGGCCAGGAGTTGGAGACCAGCCTGGGCAACATAGTGAGACCCCATCTCCACAAAAATATATTTGTTAAAAATATTTTTGTTTAGGCTGGGCGTCGTGGCTCACACCTGTAATCCCAGCACTCTGAGAGGCCAAGGTGGGTGGATCGCTCGAGGTCAGGAGTTCAAGACCTGAGCAAGTTCAGCCTGAGCAAGAGCGAGACCCCGTCTCTACTAAAAATAGAAAGAAATTATCTGGCCAACTAAAAATATATAGAAAAAATTAGCTGGGCATAGTGGCACATGCCTGTAGTCCCAGCTACTCAGGAGGCTGAGGCAGGAGGATCACTTGAGCCCAGGAGTTTGAGGTTGCTGTGAGCTAGACTGACGCCACAGCACTCACTCTAGCCTGGACAACAAAACGAGACTCTGTCTCAAAAAAAAAAAAAAATATATATATATATATATATTTTTTTTTTTTTGTCTAAAAAGTACTTGCTACCCGTAAGCACTGTTCTAAACGCCTTGCATATCTGAACTCCCTTCATCCTCACAACCCATCTGTGCGGTAGGTGCTAGAATGAGCTCTGCTTTCCAGATGAGGAACTGAGACACAGAGAGGTTCAATCTTTGCCCCGTGTCACCCAGCCACTATGTGACAAGGCTGGGACTCAAACCCAGGCCACTGGCCCCAGAAGTGAGGCCCTTAACTACCCACAAAGCCCCACTGCCTCTGTGTGTGTAAACACATGTGACACTGTCTGTCTGTTACGAGGTGTTTTAAAACGAGCTTGTTCCATTGGTCTGGGGTCCCCACGTGGTCAGTGCAGATGGAGCCCCCTCTTCCACGTCCCTCTGTGTGGAGGGCGCTAACAGAGGACTGGCAGGCGTCCAGGGCCATTTTTCCTCTTTCACTATTACACACAGTGCCACCAGGGTGTCCACGAGCACACGAGACCTGCCTGGGCTGTTCCTCACTGTGTCCTTGGGCCCATCACGCCACCTCTCCCAGGCTCAGTGTCCTCATCTGTTAAATGGAACTGCCGGTGATCCCTCCGTCCCGAGTTCTCCTGTGCCACCCTAGTGCCCTCTCGTCACCTCAGCAGGACCCTGGGCTCACAGTGCTGGGGTGGGACTCAGTGGTAGACTGGCCCTGATGCCCAGCTGTGACCAGCTGGTCACAGTCCTGCCCGGCTTGCCCCGTGGAGCTGAGCTGCACCCCCACGAGGCTCGCAGAGTGAAGACTCCGTCACTGTCCCATGCCTGGCCTCGACTTCCTCCCCGTAAAGGACAACAATGACCCCCCCCTGGGCTGCAGTGGGACCCAGTGAGGGAGCACAGCACAAGCAGAGATGGAAAAGACACACCTCCCAGCCCTTAAGAAGCTCAGGTCTGGACACAAGTAAACAGGTCTTGACTTTGCAGAGTGAGGGGCTCCGAGAGGGAGCGGGAGGGGGTCGGGAGGACTTCCCGAGGAAGGGGCACAGGGAACCCTCGGGGTGCTACAGCTAAACCAGGAAGTGCCCTCCTGCGGGGGTGGGCGTCGGCCCTCCTGAGGCCAAGGCGATGACCAGACCGGGGCAGGAAGCCAGCCGGGGGCCCCAGAGGGGCTTTCTGGGCGGAAGTGGAGGTGGGACCCCTCAAGGTGGAGAATGAGGTCAGGGCTTGGCCGACCGGGCAGGTGATTCCGTCTGGCCAGTTCCTGGCCTGCCTGTCACCAGCCAGTGGTCAGGCCTGGGCTGCCTGATGCCCCCTGTGCTGACTCATGTCCGCCCGGCTGGCCCTGGCTGGAGGGAGGGGCGGACCCCACTCCACACTTGACCTTATCAGGCCTTGCTGGTGTCCAGCCGCCTGGACGTGGGCAGGGCCTCGGCCGGCAGGCGGCGACTCCATGCCTCCCCACCCCCTCCCTGCCCTGCTTGGGCAGGGCCTGCATGAGCTCATGGGAGCCCGAGGCGGGGAAGGGCAGGCAGGGCGGCAGCCCAAAAAGGGATGAGGGCAACAGCCTGGCTGGGGTGCCCTGTGGGGCTTGCCCATCGCCCCCTGCCGCCAGGACAGGGCTGGGCATGGGCTATTTTTAGTTCTCAAATGAGGACTGGTGGGCCCCGGATGTAGCAGCTGCTACCCTACACTCCCACTGCAGCGGCCTGGCCCGGGCCACAGGGCATGCACCCAGCATGAGGGCACAGGCACATGGACACACCCATGCACACGGGCACTCGTGCAGTTGCATGAGCACACACTATGAACGTGAACATGCACGGTGGTGTGCTACAAGCATGTGCCCACACCGTGTACAGAGACATGCCCACTCTACCTACAGACTTGCATGCAGACATTCCAGCAGGTGTTCACGTGTGTACAAACGTGCACACACGCCCCACACAAGCACACTGACATACACAGAGGCCTGCACACGAGGCCCATCCAGGTGCACACTCAGGGGATACTGGCTGCTGAGGGTCACTCAGCTACATAAGCACCCCCAGGTCCCCCACCTGCGTGTACACACACCGTGTCCTAGCTTTGGACACTTCAACCACTTGCTGGCTCTGCTGTGATGCCCTCGAGGAGGTCTCAGTCTGGTGTCCATAGACAGGCAATGAGCACAGTGGGACCCTGGTTGGGGGTAGCACAGAGGACACCCAGGGCTGGAGGTGCACAGAAGAGTGGCGTCTCGGCCCAGGGTGGTCAGGGAAGGCTTCCTAGAGGAGGGAGTTCCCAAAGGAATGCACAAGGAAGGACCTGCCTGTTTCAGTGCAGCCCTCCTGGAGCGAGTCACTTTCTACTGCCAGGGAAAATGACAGCAGCAACGGTAAAGCCACAGCAGCTGCCATTCACTACGCACTTCCCCGGCACCAGGCTCCACGCACATCGTCTTCTTTCAGCCTCGTAGCAACCTCCCGAGACGAGTGCGATTACGGTCGCCACCTGCAGATGCAGACGCTGAGGCAGACGGGTCTCAGCACATGCTGATGAGTCTCACCCCAAAGCCCGTGCTCCTAACCCAGTCTTCAGGCACTGCTGGAGACTTTTTTGGTCGTAAGCGTGTTCCAGTTGTCTCTTGCTATGTAGCAACTGATCCCAAAATTGAGTGGTTTAAAACAAGAGCCATCATTTGTTTCACTCGCAAATCTGCGACTTCGGCAGGCTCAGCGGGGAAGGCACATCTCTGCTCTATGAGGCGTCAGCTGGGGCAACTTGAGTGGGGGCTGGATGACCCCTTAGCTCTGCCAGGGCTGACAGCAGGGGGCCTCTGTTCCTCCCCACGTGGGCCTTTCCATGGGACTATTGAGCTTCCTCACAGCATGGTGGCTGAGCTCCAAGTGTGAACATCCCTAGAGGTGGGAAGTGGAAGTCGCAGTTTCTTATGGCCTGGGCCCAGAACCTGACCTGGCGCCATTGCCACCTATTAACCAAGCACCCATAGAGCCCAGATTCAAGGGAAGGGGACACAGACACCCCCCATCTCTCAGTAAGAGGAGTGTCAAATAATTGGGGGGAGGCCATGTTCTAAAGGCACCAGAGTGCGGATGGAGGGGACCTCACGGGAAACAACCAATGTCTATCCCAGAGCCTGTGTCCAGACCCCAGAGCTCCAGCCAGGCCAGCAGGCAGCACCAGTGCAGGCAGCCCCTACCCTGCTCTTTCTGTTCATATTTTCTTTTGTGCCAAGTACAGAGGGGCCATTGTGTGTGGCTACCGGGGCCCAACTGGCCCAGCACCTCAGCTGGAAAGGGGCAGCCACAGTGAGCAGCGGAGCCAGGTGCCAGGCTGGGGAGGCTTTCTCAGAAGCCCCAGGGTCCCAGGGTCCCCAGTCCTATCTCCACTGCTTTCTTCTTGCCCACTCCAGGGGCACAGAATCCCAGGCAGGGCTTGGGAGTTATTGCTCCTGGGTCCCGAGTGAGACCCCAGGGTAGATGTCTTCCTGAGGTCCCCTCTCCTAAAATTCCAGAATTCTAGGCCAGGTGTGGTGGCTCATGCCTGCAACCTCAGTGCTTTGGGAGGCCAAGGCGGGACGATTGCTTGAGCCCAGGAGTTTGAGGTCACAGTGAGCTATGATCACGCCACTGCACTCCAGCCTGGGTGACAGAGTGAGATTCTGTCTCTAAAAAAAATAAAATAAAACAAAATTTCATGATTCTGGGGTTGGAAGGATCCAACACTATAAAATCCAAAAGTCACTTTCCATGCTTCTCTCCTCCTTAAGATTCTAACTTCCTAATGTGTTTTGGCTCAATTTGCCAGCACCAGTGAAATTGCAAACGGGCTTACCCTTTGACTCAGCAATTGTCCTTCTGAGGAAACTTCAAGCCTCCAGAAATAATCAAGCATGTGGCCTTGTGCGTAACCAAGGAGAGGTGGGAACCGCCTCCGCGTCCACCAGCGAGGACCACTAAACAAGGGATGTGAGCCACCAATGGACTGGCCGTGGCCACAAAAGGGCGGAGTCAGCTTTAGGAGCAGGAGCTCAGAGCCACCTGCCAGGCACTCGTGAGGCAGGCAAGAGTCATTTACAAGACACAACATCAGGGACGTGGCTGTTAACGCCTGTGCACAGCACCACACAGCTATGCGTGGACGGCAGAGAGAACGGGACACGCAGCAGGTGGAGAAGGGGCCATGGGTCGGGAAGGTGTTGGTTGCCCGTGGCTGCCGTGACAAATGACTGCAAACCAGGCTGCCGTGACAACAGACATTTATTCTCAGAGTTCTGGAGGAGACAAGTCTAAAGTCAAGGTGTCTGCGGTGCCCTGCTGCCTCTGCAGGATCTGGGGGAGTCTTGGCCTCTTCCAGCTTCTGCGGCTCCTAACGTCTGACTCTGACTTCATGTGGCCTCCTCCCCTCCTGCGTCTGTTTTCAAATCTCCCTCTCCTTTCTCTTATAAGGACACACTCACTGGATTTAGGATCCACCCTAATCCAGTATGACTTCATTTTGAGATCATTACTCTAATTACATCTGCAAAAACGCTTATTCCAAATAAGGTCATGCTCAGAGGTGCTGGGCAGGCATAAATGTTGGGGGACCCTATTCCACCCACACAGGGTGGGAAGGCCAACGCACCTTCTCTGTCGTTGGGTCTTGCTACAAGGAAAGTGTCTCTATGGATTTACGCATCACTTGTGTTATCAAATCTTTTTAACTTTTAAAAAAAATTCTAAAATCCCAGAAGACAAGATGGTTTCAAAGCTCCTTTGCCTCTCAGGGTCAATGTCTCAGTTCTCTGGGGGCCCAGGGTCCCCTCAGCGGGAGGTGGGAACAGTCGGCACAGCAGCACTGATGTCTCCCTGGCCCTGCCTGGCTGCCCAGGGCGGAAGTCATCGTAGGGCTCTGGGACCTCCACGTGACGCGCCTCCCACCTGCTCTGGGGTAAGAGCTGGGCACCTCGGGCGTGGTGGGGACACGGAGGGGAGGGGGCTCTACATGGCACCAGTGACCCGCTTCGCCCATTACAGGATCCTCAAGAGTCCTGGGCATTCACAGAGCCCAAGACCTTGTTTTATAGTTGAGGAAACTGAGGCTGACAGAAGAAACAGTTATGTCCAGGTCACCTCCTGAATTAGGAGACATGTGGCCTGTCCTACTGCTTCTCAACAAAACCCTTCCAACTGCCACCAGCTGCAGCCCCCATAGTTATCCTCTGAGGAAAGCAGACAGGAATGATCGACCCTGTTTACAGATGAGGGAAACTGAAGCTCGGGCTGGTGGGAAAGGGGGTCAGAACCCAGGCTGGGTCCATCCTCTGCCCAGCAGCAGACACTTGCGGGGTTCAGATTGCCCTGCCAGTGCTGCCCGGTGCTAAGACAGACACGCGTGGCGCTCTCAGTGTGTCCCCAGAGTCTGCACAGGCCGGTCCAGCTGAGGCCAGGAGGAGCCCTGCCTGGCCCTGGGGGTCTTCCTTCCTGATGGCCCCATGCTCTTCCCCTTGCCCCATCCCCTGCAGGCCATGCTGGGGCCCAGAGCCCACAACAGAGCAGGGTTTGCCAACAGCGATGACAATGACATCCCTGCCTGTGTCTTTGAGTCTGGCAGACCTCATCCTTGTGCCTCCCTGCTCACTCTAGGGTTGGAGGGCTGGGGTCTTGGGGAGCGGGTGCCCTGGTCACAGACACCAGGTGCATCCAACTGAGCCCCAGGGGTCTTGGGTGATTAATTAATCATCAGGTTATTTGAAGATTCACGAAAGCAGAACGGTCAGGGAAGGCTGAATTCGTGAGGGGCACGAAGGGGGAGCTTACCCCTTCCCTGTCCCCCCAACCCCTCCTGGTCTCCAAGGAAGGGGGGCTGAACTCACAGTGGGGGCTGAGGGGTGCAAGATGGGACAGGAAGAAAATTCCCCCAAGAACAAGACTCCATCAGACCTCCCTCCACAGGCACCCACTGGGCTGTGTGACCTGAGGTGAGTCACTCCCCACCTCTGAACCTCAGTCTCCTGCCTGCAACGTGCGGGCGCCGACAGTGGGCGGTTTACGGGTTCCAGGAGGTAATGCCTGACGCTTGGCAGGTGCTCAGGACTCCCCTGGAGACCCGACTCCCTGAGTCCTTGGATTGTGTGCTCCCCCCATGGCACAGCTGCTCTCTTCGGAGAGTAACAGTCAAGTTCAAGTTCGATTCCAACCCCCAGGGAAGGGAAAGTGGCCCTTTCTCTGGGCCAGGTGGGGAAGGTGAGTCAGCTTCCTCCCCTGGGCTGAGTCACACCTGCGCAGGGTGCGGGCGGGCAGGAGGCAGAGAGACAGGGACATATCCCACCCTTTGCTCTGGAGCAGACACATCCACGGGCCCATGCTGGCCAGTTCTAGCAGGCCCAAGCTGGAATAGGGGGGCTCTGATGAGCTAACACCCCCAGAGGGGTGATGTGGTCCTGGAGGCCCAGAGAGGGGCAGGGGCTGATGCCCTCACACACACACCAATGGCAACACTGCCAGCTAGGGCCACACCCCGCCTCCTTTCCCCAACTCCCCCAGCACCGTTAGGTGACAGAGCCCAGCCCTGAGTCCCCACCAGCCCACCCAGCCGAGCCGGCCGCCTCCCCTTCCTCCAAGGGTGCCCACGGGGTCAGTGAGTCTCGGGTGACTCAGGAGTGGGAAAGGCCCATGAAGTCATCCAGTTGCCTGGGCCACTCATGAGCAGTCTTGGCCCCTGGACTCACTGGCCCGGGGACTCCCCGGAAGGGGAACCGTCTGCTCCCCTGGCTGCAGGGTGGAGACAGTTCCCCGGAGAGGGCAGAGACCGACCTCAGAGGTGCCCAGACCTTGGTTCACCCCGGCAGCCCTAACTGCAGGCCTGAGGTGAGCAGGCCCCTGGTCCCCCCTGCCCCCCCATGGCCCCCACCACAGAGAGGAGTGAGGGAGATGCCTCAAGCCAGGTGCTGGCGCAGGGCCCAGGGCTCAGCTGGACAGAGTCAGGGAACATGACTGTGATTATTGTTATTATCAGCTGGGCATTCCACCTGAGCACTCTAAGCTTTTATTACTGTGATCATCAGAAAAGCTACAAATAGGCTGGGCGTGGTGGCTCACGCCTGTAATCCTAGCACTCTGGGAGACCAAGGCGGGAGGATCGCTTGAGGTCAGGAGTTCGAGACGAGCCTGAGCAAGAGTGAGACCCCCCCCCCCATCTCTACTAAAAATAGATAAATTAGCCAGGCGTGGTGGCGTACACCTGTAGTCCCAGCTACTCGGGAGGCTGAGGCAGGAGGATCGCTTGAGACCAGGAGTTGGAGGTTGCAGTGAGCTGTGAGCTGTGATGACACCACCACACTCCACCCAGGGCGACAGAGCGAGACTTTGCCTCAAAAAAAAGAAAAGAAAAGAAAAGCTACAAAGAGTGTTGCCCAGGACCAAAGACGCCAGACACTGGAGTAAGAGACACAGGTTCAAATCCTGCCACTCCCCAGCCACAAGGCTTGGAGCCCACCCACCACGGGACCTCTCTGGGCCTCAGTGTTCTCATTTGTAAAATGGGGATCGTGAAAGCTGCCTAGTCTGGAGACTGGGGGGACAAAGCGAGGACACATGTCAGCGGCCTGGCAGGAAACAGACCTGGGAGGATTCCAAGAAGTCTCAGTGAGAGGCTGACGGGGCCACATCTGAGCCGCGGCAACGGCAGGAGATGTTCTCATCCCGAGCCGGGCCGAGGAGGGGCCAGTGGGAGCCGGAGCAGGGCGAAGGCCACGGCGGCTCTGAGGAGGAGGGGAGCAGGGAGGAACACCCCACCTCCCTTCCAGCTGCAGCGCCTCCTGCTGGCGACCCCACTGCCCAGAGCACCCCCAAATGGGCAGGGTGGGAGGAGCAGGGAAGGGACCTGGGGGCAGCCAGCAGAAAACAATCTGATTCCTGATGGGAACGCCGTCATTCAGCCACTTCCTACTGAGCACGGCCTCGGCCAGGCTCTGTTCTGGGACTGGGGACAGAGTGGTGGCCAAGACAGCCCAAGACCCACTCCCCGAGGAGAGAAAGGGAGAGTGAAGGAGGCGTCTGGGCAGCGAGGGATGTTTCAACAAACCAAGGCAAGCTGGGCAGGGCGCAGAGCCCTTTTACACAGATGGGGAAACGGAGGCCCAGCAAGTCAGTGGCAAAGGGAGCTCGATGCCCCCACCCCCATCGTTCTTCCAAGGCCCAGAGGGGTTGCTCAGGCTCACGGGGTGGGGGACCCAGGAAAGCCGGGTCGGCCATTCCCTCTGTGGCCCACGCCAGGCTCTGAACCGCCCAGTGGCGAGGTGGGCGGGCTGCCAGCCAGGAGCCCACCGCAGGGCACCATGCGCTCACATTCCCAGACAGGCCAGGCACATTCCTGCCGGGGAGCCACTCTGCCACCCGCACCGCCCCACCCTGCTGCCCCGCACACAGTGCCCATTGTCTGCCCAGACACTTTGAGCTGCCGCCCGCCCCCAGCCGCCGGCGCTCCCCACACCTCCCGTTCCCAGGTGGGGCTCACAAGCCCAAGCGCCCTTTCCCGGTCCCTGGCCCCGAAGGGTAGATGCCATTTTTCTTGGAACCAAGCAAGGATCGGAGCGGGGAAGTGACTTTCCCCAAGTCACACAGGCTACATCCAAATCCCTGGAGCCCCCAATTAATTACTCATCTCTAAGAATTCTTCCTGTATGCAGCCCTACATCCAGGGGCCCCCCAGCACCCAGCGCAGCAGCGCAGACTTAGCCTCCGAGCACCTGCCGAGGGCCGGGCCTGTGCCTCACCTGGGGCCCAGCAGCCTTGCCCGGGGGTGAACCCCCCAATCTCACGTATGGACCAGGAAGCTGACTCAGGGCCGCAAGGAGTGAGCCAGGGCCACCCAGCGTGGAAGCGAGATGAGATTAGCCCGGCCCACGCTCTTCCCACCTCCTGCCAGGGAACGGCTCCAGAGAGTATCCAGGGGAGAAAGTGGTGTCCAAACAAAACCTCGTGGCCAAGGGCGCCTGATACACAAGGGCGGGGCTGGTGTGTCGAGGCCAGAACAGGCACTGTTTGCTCATTCATCTGTCACGTGGGCGACGGGGTGTAGATGAGACACCGGGCTGGGTGCTGGGATACAGGGTGCTGCACAGGCAGTAACACCGGGGGACTACCCAGCCTACAGTGTCAAGCCCCCTTCACTTCCAATGCCCTTGCCCTGGTTTCTGTCCCTCCTTAGCGCTCACCGCGCCCTGTGCTAACCCAGCACAACCACCGACCACTGGTGCATATCCACTCTGCTGAACTTCCCTCCTGGGAGCCTTTGCCCGTGCTGTTCCCTCTCGTGGCCAACACCCTTCCTCCAGAGACCTTCATGGCTCTTCCCTCCCTTCCTTCGGGGCCCTGTTCTAACAAGACCACCGTATACACAGACCAGCTCCACGTCCACCCCGCCCCCGGTGCCCACATCTCCCTGACCCTGCACCCCTGTTCTTCCAGCTCTTCCCACCATCTGATTTAGGACGCATTTACTAGTTTTTCTTGTTTGATGTCTGCCCACCCACCCCGCCCCCCTTGAATGGAAGGTGTACGAGAGTTGGGATTTTTATCTGATTTGCTGTATGCAGTAGAGGAGGGAAGAGAAGACTCAAGACCGATAAGATTTTTTTTTTAACTCAACATACCAGTAAAACCGGCTCCAAGATCAAGACAGAGAACATTTCCGGCCCCCCCAAAGCTGCCCTAGCTCTCCCTCTGGTCAGGACCCCCCACCCCCGACAGTCACCACTCTCCTGAGTACCACCAGGGCCTTCACCTGTTCCCGACCTCCGTGTAACTGGAGCCAGCGTGTGCATGTCTGTGCTCAAGGGCTTTCTGTGCTTGGCGTGAGATTTGCTACCCGTGTTACTGTGTGCAGCGAGAGTGACCAGTGAGTTTTTAACTTAAGAAACAGGTGGACAGTGGTGCTGGGGACGGCCAGGGGGGTCCAGAGCTCCGGGGAGTGTGGCAGAGGCAGCTAGGGACAGGATGGGGCCTGGAGATGAAAGTTAAGCAACATCAGCTCATCCACAGCGGTGAAAACCATGCAAGTAGAGGGATATTTGAACTATCCGCACCACTGATGGAATCACTTCTTGCAGCCACAAGACTCAGGGCCACCTGCTCTGGGTCAGGCCTCCTGCCCCTCTGCACTGTGAGGTGCCTGAAGGACCAGTCTGGGAACAGACCCCTATTCCAGGAGAGGAGCTGAGGCCCAGCAAGGGAGAGTGACTTGCCCAAGGTCACGCAGCTGGTTAGGGTTGGGCTGGACTCCTTGTTCCTCTCTGGAGACCCCTGTCCTGCCCTCTGAGTGCTCCGGGTTGGCTTGGGGAGGCCCGGCTCACACTCAGATCAAAACATGGCCCGCAGTGAAGGTCTGGGTTAGCTGGGAGGTGTTCAGAGTAGGAAAGTAACCCACGAAGACTCCCTGTAGGAAGCAGGCCTGGTGCTGAGGCGGAGGCACCTAGGGCAGAGGAACCCCCACCTTAGGTCACTGTCTCCCAGCCAGTGACATCATTAGCAAACTGGACTGCTCTGGGCAGCACAGCTAGACGACCAGGCAAGCTGAGGTGGGGGCCAAGTGGGCGCCTGGACATACATCCCTAGCCCTGGCGCCAACCCCTGTCAGTGACCAAAGGCCCCTGGAAGATCACTGGCACATGCCTTGGAAAGGCCCCACTGGAGGGGGAAGGCAGCCCAGCACCTCTGGACCAAGTGCTTCCTTTTACAGACAGGTAAACTGAGGCCCACATCCCAAGGTTACATAGCAAGTGAGGGGCAGATGCAGGATGGGACCCAGCCCTCCTGTCTCCAAGTGTGTTCCCTGGGACTCTTGCCCAGCTGGGGCTACTCTGCCCTGCACCCTGTCGGGTCAGGGTGGTATTAGAGGCATGAAGGTAGGAGAAAGCAGGTGCTGCCCTCAGATCAGAGACCTGAGGCTACATGCATGGTCCATGTCCCCAGGAACTCAGTCTGGAGGAGGGGGTGGGGAGCACGACTCAGAATCCTCCTCCCCTGGGTGCTCCTCCGCAGCCTTGTCTCTGCACCGCATGTGCAGGAGCTGGCTGCCTCAGCCAGTGCCAAATTTCATGAATTTTGCAAGCTGGCTTTTATTTATTTATTTATTTGTATTTTTATTTTTGAGAGACAGGGTCTCACTCTGTCACCCAGGCTGGAGTGCAGTGGCAGGATCACAGCTCACTGTAGCCTCAAACTCCAGGGCTCAAGTGATCCTCCTGCCTCAGCCTCCTGAGTAGCTGGGACTACAGGCATGGGCCACAGATGCCTGGCTACTTTTTTCTATTTTTAGTAGAGATGGGGTCTCGCTCTTGCTCAGGCTGGTCTCGAACTCCTGAGCTCAAGCGATCCTCCTGCTTCAGCCTCCCAGAGTGCTAGGATTACAGGCGTGAGCCACTGCGCCCGGCCAACACAGCCATTATTAAATGTCAAAATACTTAAACTCACAATTAAATTAATACTCAAAACTCATCACTTCCTCATTATTTTGCCACATTTCACTACTACCTGTCTCGTGAGGCTATTTACACCTGCGGTATCTGTGCGGTGGAAATGCTACAGGATGATCCTGCTCCTCTCCCCCTGACTCCCCAGTCAGGGACTTCATGTTGGTAGCTTGAAATAGACCATGGTAGGTCTATTTACACCACCGAAATTGGCAAATGCAGCAAGTCAGGGATCCTGCTCCCACAGAGAGCCAGTTGTTAAACATTAACCAGCACCCCTGCCCGTGTCCTGTCCACCTGCAAACTCCCCTCTAGAACGTCTCCAGAACCTGCCTGCTCTAGCACGTCCAGTCCCAGCCTCCACCCTTTCTCACCTGGACTGTGGCAGCTGCTCCTGGCTCACCCCCCGCCCCTGCTCCCCAGGGTCCTTTCTCCACCAGCAGCCAGAAAGGCCTTTCTAGCCCTAAAAGATGAATGACATCGAACAGTAAAGCAAAGATGCCGCCCTGGCTTCAAGGTGCTTCAGCATCTGCCCCTCCCACCTCCAGCTGCAGGGTCTCCGGGCTGATTTGTCCTCCAGGCCAGTGCCAGCCTCTCCCCTTCTCCCTGGCCTCCGTCTAATGCCTCCTTGAAGGCGGCTCCGCCAAGAGACCGATCTCGCCGCAGAAGCAGGCCCAGCCGGGCGCTCGCTGCCCCAGCACCCATGGGACTTGGGTCTTTGCACACACCTCCCTCTGTGCATATCTCCCAGATCGGTCTGTCCTCACCCAAGAATGTAACCCCCATGTGGTGTGGGCAGGGCTTCTCTCTGTCCCACTCAGGGCTGCGTCCCCAGCACCTCGTGCAGTGCCTAGTACATAGTAGGCGCTCACTAAGTACTTGTTGACCTAGTGAATGAATCCATAGAAGGTCACAGAAGGAATCCAAAACTGTTATCATTCGTGCCCATGTAAGGGCTGAAATGATGCCGTTGAAGACAAGGGATGGGGGACAACAGCCAGAGTCCACCCCCTTCCTCCCCCCCAGCCCACCCCAGCCTGCCCTGCCAGGCAACACGCCCCCCCACTACCCAGTCCTGACTTCCAGCATGTGCTCTGTCCTTCCCACAGCAACCCCTTCCCCCGGGGCTTGTGGGGAGCGAGCGGGAGGAATTCCTGGCCCCGAGTCAGAGGAGGTGCCCTGGCAGGCGGGAAGCAGCACGCACACGCCAGGGACCGCTCTGAATTCCAGCTCCCACGGCCGCTGGGAGCCCGCCAACAGGGCCTGGGGAGGGGCAGGGGCCCTCCCCACAAGAGCCAGGGCACAGGGCAGCCTGGGGCAGGGTGAAGCCAGCCCCAGGGCGAGACAGTCAGGGTGGGAGGGGCTGTGTGTCCACCCCCAGCACCCAGGTGGGAAGGCTGAGGCCTCCCTCCGTCAAGCTCTGAGCTCCTGGCAAAGCAGGTCTGTGACCAGAGACCAAACATCCATGGAACAAGAGCAGTCTGAGGGGCTGATCGATACAAGAAACATAGGAAGAGCCCTGGACTGGCCTTGGGGAGTCCTGGACTGTCTCTGCCTCAGTGGGACAGGGAACCCCTCACCCCTGGGATGTCCCTGGACTCCCCGCTTGTTCACTGGGGGACGGCCCAAGGTGGGCCCAGCATGGTCAGCCACTATGAGTTCAGTGGGCAACAGGAGGGTCACAGAGGAGGAAGCAGGTGGCAGAGCTGTGGGAGGCTCTCAACTGGGCCTCTTCTGGGTTCCCCTCCTGTCCCTGTCCCTGTCCCCTCCCGTTCCTGGGTCCGGGCCAGGGGCGATGGGCTCAGGCAGCGGCCCCTGCCCAGCTGTCAGCACCGGAGCTGCTGCCAACGCCCACTCCAGTGCACCTGGCCTGCCCCTGCGCCACCCGCCACCAGGCCACCACCCCTTCCCCAGCTCCGCCCCCGGGCCACCCCCCAGCAGCCCCATCCTGTTCCAGAATGACAGACAACCGGATCCAGGCCTCCAGAACCACAGTGCCTTTTAGCTAGAAAATTCTAGAGCCACACATTCTTACAACCAGAAAATCCTAGGAACATCAAATATTGGAATATTTTCCATTATAGTCCCAAGAACTCTTAGAACTGATTGATTTCAGGAACGCAGCATCTTGCAAGCAGAGATCAGACCATGGAAACTGGCACCCAGGAAATTTTAGGAGCAGGACCTCTTAGAACCAGAAAATTCCCAAATAACGATCCCATTGTCCCAGAGGACAGGAGCCCCATGTTCTTTCTACCGCCCGGGCTGGGGGACATTCACAAGGCCCCTGCCTTGGGGCCTAACTCTGAGCCTGCACCTAAGACAGGGCAGGGGGCAAGGGGGAGGGGAAGAGAGGGGGCGCCCCTGGGCACACGGCAGGCGCCGAGGGCCTCTCCTCCAGGCCTGGAGGCTCCCTTCACCTTGGCCCAGAGAGCAGTAGAAGAGCAAGAATCGGTTGATGCCACAGGGTTTGGGTGGCGGGTGTGTGGTCACTGGGGGTGGCAGGATCTTTCTCCTTCCTGGCGGGAGCTTGGAATTTTCTCCTGGCAGGAAAGGCCCACCCTCCCAGCATGGAAAACAATCCTTGGCATCTGGCCCCTGAGGCGTGCAAAGCCCTTGACAATCAAGCATTATTATCCTCCCTGCCCCCCCACCAGCCCAGTGCAGAAGGGAAACCAAGGCAGGCTCTCGGTCTACATTAGGAATCTGGATCAGCCCCTGTTGGATTCCAGTCATCCCGACCCCTGAATGCGGAATGGGAGAGCCGGAGAGACACAGGGGCGGGTCAGGCCAGCCCCTGGCAGGGCAGGTGGGAGCTGAGACCAGAGAGGGTAGTGGTTTGTCCAAAGTTACCCAGCACAAGGCAAGGTCTCTTATCACCTCCACTAAGGCTCCTTTCCAGGGCCCCTCTTCCAGGAAGCCCTCACAGATCACCCTCCCCCGGACTCCTTTGCACCCTGGCCTTTCCCACTTCTCTGAGCAGCATGTTCTAACTGCTCTGGCCTTGTTTTCTAAGTGTTTTGTGCAAAAGTGTCTCATTTGCCAGCCTATGCTATGATGGTATCTCCCCATCAACTTGGAACCAAACAGGAGCCCTGGGCTGAGGCCTCCAAGCCCCTGCTCAAACACCTCCCATGGCTCCCAGCTGCCGAGGACAAAGTCCAGCACAGCCTGGCACTCAGGTGAGGTGGGCCTTGTAGCTGCACTCCAGCCGCATCCCTTGGTCCCACTGGACATGGGCCTCCTGGAGTTTCTCAAACGCAAAGCCCCCATCACCCCCCCCCACCGCAGGCTTTGCCCTCCCTGCCCCATCCCTGCAGCCCCCCTTCCCTCCTCCCTCTCCACTAGCCCCCAGAGACCACCTTCCTGGGAGGAATCCATGCCTGGGCGGGGCCTCCCCTGGAGCCGTGGGCCTGTCCTGCTCGCCCCCTGTCTATTGCTGCTGCCCTGCCCACTTCTCTGCCTCCGCCGGCGCCCACGCCCTGAGGCAGGCTGGGGTCTCACTGGGCTGGATCTCAGACTCATACCAGCTGTGAATATTAGCTGAGGGCAACTGCTGGTCTCAGCCCCCCACACGCCTTCATTCATCAAATCCTGGCAGCAAGGACAGGAAGTGGCCTCTTGTCCCCATTTTTCAGATCGTGAGATGGAGGCGCAGTGTGGTTGAACCTCTTCCACACGATCACACAGTTAGTAGGTGTTGGAGCTGGGCATGGGCCCCTGAAAGGCTGACTCCAGAGTTCACATGTCACCCTGTGTGTCACGCTGCCCAGGGCAGGAACGGACAGGAGCACCGAGACCCCCAGCGTGGGGCCTCTCGGGGCATCCAATCCCAGAACCAGAACCGCTGCGCCAGGGACCACCGAGCTCAACCCCCCAAGGCCCTGAGGGGTCCCTCATTCCAGAATCCACCTCCCCCCACAACACACACACACACACACGGGTACACACAGACACACGCAGTCACATGCACCCACACACACAGACATGCACAGATACACGCGGTCACACACAGACACAGACACATGCCCATGGCCCCTGGGACCGGCTGCAGGAAGCACTCAGCTGTCCAAGCCTTTTTCACTTCAGCTTTTCCTAAATTTGCTCTGAGGAAGTTGCTGCCGCCTTGAAGTCCTCCCCTCTTTCTCACGTGCTCCAGACCACATCCCTTCCCACCCACCGCTTCTCGGGAAGCCTGGAGAACAGTGACCAAAATAAAGGGCCCTGCCCTGGCAGGAATGGGGAAGACACACACGAACATGACAAACATGCATTCTGCCAGTGGCGGCGGGTGACAGTGCCCAGTGACAGAGAAAGGCGGAGCAGCGCAGGGGCAGGAGCGCTGGGGTAGCAGATTGCAGCTGAGAAGGCGGCAGCTTTGCACATTCCAGGGAAGAGCATTCCAGGAAGAAGGGAGAGCCAGTGCAAAGGCCCTGAGGCAGGAGCCAGCCTGCCATATTAGAGCACGCAGCAGAGGCCGGCGTAGCCGTGGCTGAGCACAGGGAGATGAGGTCAGGGAGGGGTGCGGCCTGGGCCACTGTGGTGACCTGGGTTTTCTTTTTTTTTTTTATCTTTTTTTTTTTTTTTGAGACAGAGTCTCACTCTGTTGCCCAGGCTAGAGTGAGTGCCGTGGCGTCAGCCTAGCTCACAGCAACCTCAAACTCCTGGGCTTAAGCGATCCTACTGCCTCAGCCTCCCGAGTAGCTGGGACTACAGGCATGCGCCACCATGCCCGGCTAATTTTTTTTGTATATATATATATTTTAGTTGTCCATATAATTTCTTTCTATTTTTAGTAGAGACGGGGTCTCACTCTTGCTCAGGCTGGTCTCGAACTCCTGACCTCGAGCGATCCACCCGCCTCGGCCTCCCAGAGTGCTAGGATTACAGGCGTGAGCCACCGCGCCCGGCCGTGACCTGGGTTTTCACTCTGTGCCCAGCAGGGCTGTGGAGGGCTGGGGGCAGAGGCAGGATGCAGGTGAACTATGATTTTAACAGGATCACTCGGGCTGCTAGGCTCCTCGCTGAGCACCTGTGCTGCAGGTGAGGAAACTGAGGCCCGGACAGGCCTCACCATGAGTTCTCAGGGAAGGTGGGGGACAGGCCATCCCAGCGCCCAGCCCAGTCACTGTCCACTATGCCAGGCGGCCAGTGCGCATTGGATTTACCTTTCGCATGTTTTAAGTGGATTACAAAATATTTCACACATACCAAAGGAAATGTGATCTCACGTGTCACAGCGTCTCTTTGCGGCTTGCCCCTTTTGCTCAGCCCTGGGAGGCCCCTCCCTGGGAGGCACGTGCGCCCCAGCCCCTTGGTCTGTGCTGCTGGGTGGAGCTCCCCGGGCCGAGGAGACCACACTTTCCGTCGTGGCCTCCCGGGTCAGGGGGCTTTTGGATGGTTTCCAGGCTTGTGCTATTGATCTGGTGTTTAAAGACCAAAGCAAAGCCTGCCGGCTCCTGACCTCAGAGCTCCGCGTCAAACCCTCTCACCGGGCAGGGTTTCGTAGGGACGGCCGGTAGGCACTTCATTCTGCCCGCTGTCTTGGTCCCTTCCTCCTCCTTCGCTGAGCACCTGCTGTGTGCCAGGCCCCACTGGGGCCACCAAGGTCACTCTGAGACAGCACAGCTTACCAAGTGGGAGCTGGGCAGGCCTAAGGTGGGGGCAGCAGCTTTGCAGGCCCCGTCTGTCGCTGCCAAATCATCTCATTCCCCAAAGAAGCTAGAAATCTGAATTCCACGTGACAGCTCCCGATTTTTAAATGTTGGCTCCATTTAATTTTATGTTGCAACTCTGAGGGCCAAACAAAACAGCTGCGGGCTGGTTCTGGCCCTGGAAAAAGCCCTGGGCTGTGAGGTGCCAGAACAGAGCCTTTCGCTAGCTGTGTGCCCTGGGCGAGTCAGCTTCCCTCTCTGAGCCCCGGTGTGGCTGTCTGTGGAATGGAAGTTGCCTAAAAAGTAACGTCACCCCCTCCTGGGCCTGCCCAGACATTCAGCAAGCATTTACTGATGGGGGGCCGTGGGCCGGACCCTGAAAGAGTGGGCAAGGAGCACGCGTCGAGGAACAGCTCGGTGCCACATACAGTCGCTCATGTACTCCTCACGACATCCCTGAAAGCGGTGTCCCGCCGCTGGGAAGACGCTGAGCCAGAAGTCAGCCCCAGCCGGCTCTTCCCCACGCACCACACCGGGATGGCAGCGGGGACACCCAGGCACAGTCAGGGGGCAGGACGCCCCTTGCGGTCCCGCAGGGCTGAGCGGGCAGACAGGGGCTGAGATGGGAAGAGCCAGCGATGCCTGATGCATAGTAGGTGCTCAATAAGCAGTGCGGACACACTGTGCGGGTCCATTTACACACATATTTTCTGCCACCCCTGAGACAGCAAGACCAACCCCTCCTCCCCCTCCTCCTCCTCAGCCCACTCAACATGAAGATGACGAGGATGAAGACGGTTATGATGGGTGGAGGTGGCCTCGCAGATGGGTGGGGACGGCGCGGGGTCTTAGTGGGCCTCCGTGTTGCCAGGCCAGTGTGTTTCTAGGCACTGGCCGGGGGTGGAATGGTGCGACGTGTCAACGTCAAGGTGTGCTCATGGGCACTGGTGTGTGGACGGGCTGGTGCCCCGCTGTGCTTGGGCTCCCCATCTATCAATGGGGGGTGACAGTAATGCTCCCGCCTTCTGTTGAGGGAGTGTCTGCGATGAGGCTCCCAGTGCCTGCAGCGTTGGGTCTTCAGCAATGGCAGCGTCATGGTGACCATTGCAGGGGTCCCTACATCACGCCCCAGGCTGAATGGCCGGGCTCTGGGGACTGGCCGGGAGGCAGGCTGCAGACTTCAGGGCAGAGGCCTGCGGAGGGGCCCCTGGGGACGAGGTGGTGGCCAGTGAGGATGGGGAAGTTGGCGGGCGGCTATCTTTAGCACCTTCCCGCACAGCCGTTTTCCTCCGTGGCGAAGCAGGGTCTGGCGGGGAGAGAGCGGGGAGGGGCCGCTTCTCCAGCCACATGTGCCCAGTGCCCTGCAGGCCGGCTGGGGGCCCGGCCGAGGAGGGGGCCTGGCTGCGGTGCCTGGCTCCTCTGCGCCCACCTGTCCGCTAGCAGCCTCAGGGAAGCGTGCCCGCCGCCCAGGCCATAAAGAAATCGGGGCCACTGTGGGCACCCGTGAGCTGAGGGACGAAGGAACGTCAGGTGCTGTGGCGGCTGCAGAAACGGTGTCCTTCCCCTTCCTCACCCAGAGCCTTCTCTGCCCTGCTCAGCACTTGGTGTGTGGAGCCTGGACGTGAGTCCCTGCTTCACTCTCCCGAGTCTGGCCCGAGGGGCTGCACTTAACCTCCCTGGGGTCAATTTCCTCCCTGTGCTAACACCAGGGCCATTAGGATCATCCAGTGAGACGGAGACTGTCCCCAAGGTGCTGGCTGAACACATTCTAGGCGTGTGTGGACTGTGGCCTCAGAAAAGCCTCCGAACCCATCATTTTCCCTATCTGTGAAATGGGAACGGTGGTTGTAAGGATCAAGTAACGTAACTTGAAAGAGTCTAGCACAAGGCTTGGCATACAGTAGGTGCTCCACAAATGAGCACCCCACTCCTCCCTTGAGCCAAAATACGCTTTTGAGTCCCTAGAGTGAGGGCGAAGAGATGCCTGGGCTGAAATCCCAGCCCCCCAGGTACATACTATGTGCCCCTGGGCAAGTTACTTATCTTCTCTCGGCCTCGGTTTCTTATCTGTAAAATGGCGCAATTATAGAACCTGCCTCAAGGAGTGATCCTGAAGATTCTGGGTTTATATACACAAAGTATCAGTGCCTGACACAGAGCAAGATACTCGTGATCACCACCACCTGCGGCTGGGCGCTGCCTCAAAGCAAATGTGAGCGCTGGTTATCGTGGGCCAGGGGCTGGCGAGGGGCTCTGGAAGCTTCCTGGATGTTCCCTTCCTCCCTCACTCCGACCCTTATCCACAGTTGTACTTGCTGTGGTTTTAGTTACCTGCAGTGAACTACAGTCCAAAAATATTACGTGGAAAACTCCAGAAATAATGCATCAGTTTTAGCGTGACGAAACCTCGCGCCGCCGCGCCTCATCCCTTGTTACAGCATCTCCACATGTGGACGCTGTCGCCTGTCAGTCACTTCACAGCCTCCCGCTGATCAGATTGGAAAACAGGATACATAGGGTTCAGTACTATCTGCGGTTGCAGGCATCCACTGGGGGTCTCGGAAGGTGTCCCCGCAGATGGGAGGGGCTACTGTACTTTCCACCTCCCATGAGGTGGGGGTAAGGCCCCCTCCTCTCAGCGGTCCAGCCTGGGCTCCGAGCCTGCTCCTGCACGGGGAGGCGACGCCGTTTGGGCTCCCGGGTGTCGGCCAGGAGGCTGACGCAGGGAGGGCCGTGGTGCGGAGAGGCGGGCAGGCCTCAAGAGCCAGGCTGAGCGCAGCACTGCATGGAGAGCAGGGTGGGCTGAGGACGGAGGGGAGGAGGGTGAGCTGCCGGCAGCGCGGGCTGGGCGCTCAGGGCAGGGGGACACAGGGCCGAGCGGCACAGCCCCCACCAGCATGGCTATCGACGGGGATCTGGGGCTGAGAACAGTTAGAGGTGAGCTCACGCGGTGGCAGCCAGCCACCACCAACCCCCCTTGGCCATCCCCAGGTGAGCTAGGCGAAGTCACTGGCTCTGTCGTGCCTTTTAAGGCGATGGTGGCTCCCACCACCACCTCCCTGTTCCCACTTGCTCAGAAATTCCCAGCAGGTATTTTTTTTGTCAGGAGGAATGGAATGAGACTCCTTGTTCTGTCACCGCAAGATTCCGGCGAGGCCTGTCTGGGGGTTCTGGTGAGAGCAAAGCGTGACAGGAAGCACATGCCAACAGGCACCTGGAGATGTGCCCTCAGTGACATGCACGGGCACGGGCAGAGACAGAGACCAGCTGTCCCACCCACCACAGGCCCTTGGAAATGCCGGGGACCCCTGCAGGCCCCCGCTCCAGGACACCCAGGCACATACACAAACACGGGCGAGGCCCAGAGACGCAGGGACCCACAGTAAGCACTTATTGAGCACCTACTATGAGCCGGGCTCTGTACTAGGGAAGGGCAGGGTCCAGCAGGCAGCAAGGCAGGCACAGCCCCCCTCCCTCGGTAGCTCCATCTAAGCCTAGAGCCTCCTTCCTACCCCAGGGCCTTTGTACCTGCTGCCGCCCTGCTTGGCTGTTCTCCCCAGAGAGCTTGGTGGGCTGGATCCTTGACACCCTCAGGTCTTGCAGAAGCCTCCCTCCATCCCCTCCCCCTCATCACTGTATCCCAGTGGCCTGTTTTATGTCCTCCCAGCAGTTAGCACCTCAAGACAATAGTCTTGTTCCTCTGCTATCTGTCCCCCCAGCTGGAATGAGGCTCCTGGAGAGAAGGGCCTTTGCGTTCTCAACTGCTGCCCAGCACCTGCACCGCGCTGGTGTGTCCAGAGCAGCTGACCCCACACCTGGGTGGCCGCCTCCCCATGCTGCCCACGAAGCCAATTGCCCACCCCAACAGCTCCAGCTGTCTCGTGCACCTCCTAGGAACCGCTTCTCATTTGCCTTCACAACCACCGCATCTCCACTTCCTTCAAAGGCTCACGTCCCTTCTGGGTTGGGGTCTGCCTCCAGGGTGGGCCCAGAAATCAGGCCAAGATTTGATGGAGGCTGAGGCTGGGTACTATGCTGGGATGCGCCCAAGGTCACCCCACTGACCATGGGCAGAGCAGAGACAAGGAAGCTGGGGCGTGGGAGTGGCCAACAGCAAGGGATCAGCCCGTCAAGCAAGCCTGCCCAATAAGGTATTTCTGTGCACTGATGACACACGTGGACAGGTGTGGCCGTGGTGCCTGCCTCCACTTGCAGCCTGCACGTGCAGGTGGCCCTGGATGCCTGTGTGTGGACACGCCTGGAGCCCACATCCCCAGTCATCCTGGCCATGCCCACACCTGGGCAGAGCCCTGGACAGGTGCAGGGCCTTTCCTGCCTGGGCTGGGCAGGTAATGGGGCTCCAGACCCAGACCCAGCCTAAGCGAGGGGTACAGGCTAAGGGGCCAAGGACAGCTCAAGGCCCGTTTCAGGACTTGACCTGGGAGAATTGATGAGGCTCTCAAAGGCACCAACCAGGGAACCACATGCCTGGCCCTGCCACTAAGTACGGTACCTGACAGCCTTGGGCCTTGGGCCTTGGGCCAGCAGGTCCCGACCCCCTCCACCTGTGCATGACTCTCAGGACTGTGTGGAACATCCAGAGATGCTGCTGAGGAAGGGGACTTGGGCCCTCCTACAGGGCTGGCCCAGCCAGGTGCTGCTCTCACCCCCTGGTGGCTCCAGTCTGAAGTGCAGCTCCAGCCGCCCAGGCGCGGGCCTAGGAGCCAGGGAGGTGAGGCGCTGTGCAAGAGGGGGCTCTGCAGGAGCCTGGAGTGGGCCTTGGGGGGCCTCCTCCCCGCTGCCAAGCTCAGAAGGGGGTGGAGAAATGCTAAGCGGACACATGGAGGAGGTTCCCATTGTACACTCCCCTAGCTCTTGATGACCTTGGACATTCAAAAACCTCACCTTGCTCATGCCACCATGCTCACAGGGAAGCAGCTTGGGACAAGCCATCTCCCCAGTTGGCAATCTGGCATAGCACCATACACTGAGCCTGCAGACGTACCCTGTACTGAGGATTGTCCCCAGCTATCACCACCCCATAGGGATGGGCAAGCTGAGACATGCGGGTGAACCCAGGTGACTCCTGGATGTGCCAGTCACTGTGTAGGCAGGGGGCAGTCAGCTATTCCAGCTGTGGGCTCTGCCCACACCTAGCTCAGTGGGGCTGAGGCAGAACACAGCACACAGCTACAGCAGCACAAGGTCGGAAGACACCTGCTAGGCCTCCGGGTAGGGCCCATAGAATAGCTTAAACAAAGCCCCCTGGGGTTTCCAAGGCCACCTGGCTTCAGGGTAGACCAGAGGGGCCAGATCAGAGGCATTCACCAAGCAGCCTCTCACCCGGACGGATATGGTGAGCCTGAGCACAGCAGGGCCTGTCACAGCCCCAGAGCCAAGCATCCCCAGTGGGGAGTGGGGACTCTGCCAGCCCAAGCCTCAGAAGGAAGACCCCAGCCCAGAATGGACACAGCCCCTTCAAGGGTATGGGCTACTACTAGGTTTCCAGCTGGCTGAGCCTGGGCAAGCTGCGGGCCCACGTGCCCACCTGCACGATGAAGCTAGGTGGACAAACGGAGCTAAAGCCTTTCTCAAAGGCAGGACTGCAGGTGCTGCGCAGGACTTCTGCATGGCATCGCCCTCACCCAGACCTCGGCTACAAGTTACAAAAGAACCTAAACAAGTCTTTACGGGAAGCCACTCCTGCATGGATCATACAAGCTCAATTAACTTTTCTGTACATGCAGCAGACCCAGGGTCTGTCATGCCACGCCAATCACCCCCGCCAAAGGCACCAGGGAACATCCAGTCCTCCTTGTCTTCCCCTCCACAGCTCTGGCATCATCCAAGCTGTGCAAACAGAACTGACTTCAGCGGCTCTGCCTCGCCCAGGTGACAAACATTTACACAAAGCCCCAGGCTGGCTTTCAACAACTCAGGGGCAGACCCAGGCTTAGCTTGTTACCTCCCTGCAGGCAGCTGGGAGGTCAAAGGGCAGACCAAGTACAGCTAAGGAAAGGAAAGCAGCATGAGGCCCCTCAGACTACCACCTGCCTCCCATCATGGCTGCTTCCCCGAACAAAGTCAGAGGCAGATGTCACTGGAAAACAACTTTTATTGAGATCCCACCAGCTGTATAATCTGTTCCTGACATTAAGCTCCTTCTTCCTTGGCAATTCGGTCCTTCTTAAGTGGTCCCTGTGGGGAGAGATGCAGTGGGTAAGGTCAGAGGTAGCCGAAGGCAGGTGGATGGCACAGATACCGACACTCCAGACGTGACCAAGATTCTGGGTCAGTAAGGCACAAAATTCTTTCGTAGGACCCAAGAGGCAGCCTAGCTGCTTCCTTCTGCACCAACACCACACAGGGGGGCGGAGCACCCAAAGCAGGCTGATGCGGGCCACCCCAACCCCAGTGTGAGGGAGCAAGCAGGGGGTGCTCACCATGAACGCCTTCTTTTCCTCCATAGTCTGGAAGCGGCCATGGCCAAACTTGGAGGTGGTGTCAATGAACTTAAGGTCAATTTTCTCCAGAGCCCGGCGTTTGGTCTGCACCAACAAGGACTGTGGGCCAAAGAGGGGCAGTTATGATTATGAAGAGTGTCTGGGAAGTCACAGAACAACTGAATCTCCTGAAGCCAAGAGCCCTCCATTCCCCTCAACTATTGCCATCTCCTGGCCCAACTCTGCCCCACCAGGCGGATGAGGACACATGTGAACAAAGCAAACAGCCCCCCAAGGCCAGGCTGGGATTTCCTCATCCTGGAACTTCAAAGCTGGCATTACAGCAGTACTCACACCCACCCCCTGAACTTTCCTACACCAGAGTGTCCCTGGCCTTGTGATCCTCCCGCCACAGGATCCCAGAGGGCCACCCTCAACCGACCAGGAAGGGCACGGCCTCACCTTGCGGAGGGTGAGCACTCGCTTCTTGGTTCCCACCACACAACCTTTCAGCATCACAAAGTCATTGGTCACTTCACCGTAGTGGACAAAACCACCCTGAAATAAAACAAGGCCATGGGGTCAGCACAGACCAAGCAAGACAAACAGTGAATCATTCTATAGAAATGACTCCTCCAAGCTCAGGTCACCCCAGCTGCCCCTGACCACAGGGCTGTTCTCAGAAGGAAGGCAACAGGAATGGTTCCGCAGTCTGACTCGGGCGCTGTGCCCAGCGCACATTCCAGGCCTCATCACCGAACAGCTGTGCCTACGACCCCACTTCTCACTAGCCACCCCATCCATGACTCACATTACACCACGCCATGTACAAGGCACATACACAGCTGGGTGCTGTGCCAGTAACATCAGTCCCCTCAAACCCACAAGAGGCCTGGGGTGGCTTCATGAGGGGCAAATTCTCCAGACCCAGCATCACTCACCAGGGGGTTGATGCTCTTGTCAGACAGGTCGTAATCGGTAGAGGCATTGTTCTTGATCAGTTTGCCATCCTTGATAAGGTAGCCCTGGCCGATCTTATAGATCTGAACAAGGAGAAATTCGTAAGCTGAAATAAGTTGGAAAGGTGAAAAGGGGGCAGGGCTAGTCCCCTTGTCAAGGTAGATTGGAGGCAGGATGAAAAGACAATTAGGGACAAAAAAAACCCCACATGCCAGTGGGCTGGCCTGCAAAGCACTGTGGGAAAGTAGCTGTGACCTCAGTCCTTCCAAGGGGTAACCCAGACTCAGACAAAAAAGGCAGGGCCCGTGGTGTGTAAGGTGGATGAGCCCAAACTAAAGATCCTGCTGAACAAGGCAGCAGATGGATGGAAAACTCAAAAGCCTCCCTGGAGGCAGAACCAAAGAACAGACTCTCACCCACAGCCACGCCAACGGCCAGCTCCACCAAGACGCCTTTAAGGGTGGCACTTTACAAATCACCCTGACACCCAACAACCACAACAGACCCATGAGATATGGATAGCTGAAGTCCATGATGCTCAGAAGCTGTACAGTCAACGAAGCCACGACAGGGACAGCAACCCCAAGGCCCAACTCCTCTCCCAGGGAACCACCCTAAGAACCTCACCTTCTTGTTGATCTCTGTGCGGTGATGGTAGCCTTTCTGCCCAGCCCGTGCCACAGAGAAAGCCACTCGGGCAGGATGCCATGCACCGATACAGGCAACCTTGCGCAGCCCTCGGTGGGTCTTGCGGGGCAGTTTCTTGGTATGCCAACGACTGGTAACCCCTGGAAAGGACATATGCCATCACTGCACCTCCGGGCCGGGCACTTACCCCACTTGCCCTTTCCTGCTGTGAATGCCAACTTGAATTCTGTAAATAATCACTACCCAGCCGCTGGGTAATCTGAGGGGCAGACGAGATTATTTAATCTGCACTACCCCCGTATGTCCTCTTCTATTTCCTGTCAAGTTGGACACCTGCCTAGATACACACGTAAATCCAGAGTCCTAAGTTCTAAATGCAGGCCTAAGGATAGGCCCTGGGGCGCTGTGACCCTGAACTGGTTTGTAAACACATGCCATTTAAAGCTATCTGTTACGTCCAAGTTCCCCCACCGGAAGCTCCCCTCTGCGTTTCCCAGTGGGTGTGCAGCCCCTGCTGCCTCACCTCTGCCACGTCCAACCACAGGGCTGTTCTCAGAAGGAAGGCAACAGGAATGGCTCCTCAGTCTGACTCGGGCGCTGTGCCCAGCGCACATTCCAGGCCTCATCACTGAACAGCTGGGCTGAGATTATAGCATAGCAGCAACTTGAGCTGCTATGAAGCTCACCTTTGTAGCCTTTGCCCTTGGTCACCCCGATGACATCGATCATCTCATCCTGCCCAAACACTTGGTTCACGGGGACCTGCTGCTCCAGCCTTTCCCGGGCCCAGTCCAGTTTCTCGGCCACGGTGCCTCCGTTCACCTGGATCTCCATCAGGTGGGCCTTCTTCTGGCGTAAAGGAAGCAGGCGCATCTAGGAGGACAGACACAGCTTAGCTCCAAGCTTCAAGTGCTCCTCCGGTGGCAGAGGCACTGAGGCTGGGGCTTGCAGTGTGACATCAAAGATGTGACAACAGGAAGGCTTAACTCAAACAAGTTACTCTGAACCACACACAACAAAAAAGCACCTTTGTTTTTGCCAGAGCCAGCAATTCAACTTTGGATTCTGGTGCCTGAATCACAGTCGGGATGAGCCAATGGGGCCCACAGCAAGACAGGCAACAAGCAGATCCCGGCACCCACCAGCCCAGTGTTCTATCTCTACCCCGGCCATTTCCTGTAGGAGTAGTGCTAGCTTTCCTCTAGCCGCCTGTGCTTGCTCTAGTAACAAGCCTGCTTTCAGGGGGAACACAGAAGTTGAGAGCACAAGCTTGAAGGATTAAATGAGGAAACGCACTTAGGCACAAAGCTTTCATTTAAAGGGTAGCCCAGCAATGTCCTCCAAGACACTCAATGACAGAAACGTACTATTATCTGTGCTAATATATAGTGGTCCCTAGCCACATGGGGCTGTACAGAGAGCTCATGAAACAGCCAGAGGCACCATCATCACCAGGCCAACAAGGGGCTCAAACAGCAAGTCAGGTTTGAAGGAGAGCATCCAGCCAACATTTCACAACTACTTTCAGTTTGGCGTTTCACAGTGTTTATCAGGAGTCACCAGTTGGCTTAACCAGTTGAATATTCCCCAAATAGGGTATGGTTTCCCCTGCTAAGAGCCAGGAAGGACACAGTGCCCTCTGCTGGCAAGCAAGAGGCCTACTCCCAAAGGTGAGAGTACTGGACCCTTATATTCAAAACCTCACATGGTATGTCACCTCCAAAGAGAAGTGGCAAGCAGTTACCCCACCCTTGGCAGCATGGCCGTGCTTACCTGGGTGTGGGCAATGATGCGAATGACTTGGCAGTACTTCTTCATGCTGCTGAAGTCCTTCTCCAGCTGCTTCTTGCCATCCTCATCCTGCCATTTCTTGCAGTACTTGGTGAAGGCCTTCTTCTTAGATTTATGCCTTCAGGAGCAGAGCAGAGTTGGGGAGGGGCCGGGTGCAGGCCTTCATCACCCCTCAGGAGGGGTGAGCGGAAGGCACAATGGCACCGCGTGGGGATGGGGCTCATTGCCGGCTTCTAAGGAGCCTTTTCCACCGGCAAGCGGAGCCTAGATGGAGCTCATCGGGCAGAGCCGAGAGGAGCTGAGCAGAGGTCCACAAGGTTAATTTTAAGTCACAAATGTTCAAAACACACAAATTCTCACTCCAGGGGTGCTAGAAGGCAACTTTCTCTACCTTGGGGGAGGCACCATCCTCACAGTGAAGGAGGTAATGGGAAATTCAGGCTGGGGCCTTATGCCCTTGCCATCCTTTCTGGGGTTGAATTATCCTGCTCATCTTCCCCAGTTTCTAGCTGGACTCAGCAAACAAGGGAATTACTGGATCCTCAGCCAACACCCAGTCTGGACACAAAATTAAGGTGTCGGCTCCCAGCTCAGAAACCCAATGGCCGGTGGTCAAGGTCTGTCTCCAGATAGTTTTATGCCCAAGAGGCAACTAAACCTGAGAAGTGAGCAGCTCCTCCCCTGCTATAGTAACTGAGACACCCTAGGGACCGCAAGCCTGCTCCTCCCTTACCAGTTCTTGTAGAAGCGCCTTTTGCACTCATCGCTGATATGCTCAGCAAAGATGGTCTTAAAAGTCCGGAGGCCTCGAGGAGTTTCCACATAGCCCACTATGCCTACGACCACCATGGGTGGTGTCTCCACAATGGTCACAGCCTCCACAACTTCCTTCTTGTTCACCTCTGGGAAGGGGAAAAGCAGGTAGTCAGACTTCAGTGGGCTGACAGGAGACCCCAATTTAGGCCAGTTTGAGGGCAACCTGCTTCAGATGACAGGGAAATTTACAAAGTGAGGCCCACACCAGCAGTCTGAACCCCCAGGGCTGTCCTTACTACATACTTCTCACTCTCCCTGCATCCACACCTGTTAACTTAAACCAAAAATACCACGACCCTTGCTCTGTATAGCCCGTGCTTGAGAGAGAAGAGAAAAAAAATCAAGACCTAGTCAGCCAAACACCAGTCTGGCTTCAGTTCTCTTCCTTCTATCAAATGTCTAGAGGCAGACAAATTTGTTATTTATCTTAACAGTACAGAGTCCAACGTATAACAGGGTGTAGTAACAAGCTCTGAACTCGGCCTGGAATAGAAAATGCTACCCAGTGTTAGTATCTACCAGGGCTCAGTGACAAGTGCCGTGTTCTTAGTGATTTTTTTCCCAGTTTTAACTTCAACAAAACCCATGTGAGTATTATTCAAGCTTTAAGTGACATTCACATGAATGCGGCACTTTCTACCCCAGCCTCTAATCACCCAAGTTAGCACACTTCTCTATGCTGTGGCTCCTGGAAAATTTACTCACATCATGCCCCTGGCTTCAAAATACTCCTCTGCCTAAAAAAAGCAGTGCCAGCTATCTGTAATCTGTCGATTAGTCCTAAAGATCAACATTCTCAATCAGAAGGATTCTGATAACCCACTTTTCCCCACCCTCAACTCCTATCCCCCAACTTGGAGGATGCAGCCTGTACGTACTGGATCCTGGCCTATCGACTTCCCGAACGATGTGGGTCATGCCAGCCTTGTATCCCAGGAAGGCTGTGAGGTGGACAGGCTTGGACGGATCATCCTTGGGGAAGCTCTTCACCTTCCCACGATGCCTGCTGCTGCGCTTCCGAGGCAAGAAGCCCAAAGACCCGTGTCTGGGAGCTGAGAACTTCCTATGAGACTGAGAAAAAATGACCAGTATTAGCACCCCAAACCCTCCAGTTCAGTTCCCAGCTGCCTAGCTCTAAACAGTCTCAGCAATGCTGAATCCTAACAAGACGTAAACCCCGCAAAGCTGGTAGTAGGATTATATGCCAAGTTCACTTTTCCCAGAATCACACACGTCCTAAAGACTGTGTTAAAACTCAACAAAATTTAAGCTGAAGCTTTATTTCACCTCATCTCAATTTTTTAAAAAATTAGCCATTTATACTTTTCTCTAGCATCAGATAAAAGCATACTAAACAATAGCATTAAAAACCGCGTTAACTGTCATCACATCAAGGAAAGAAATTAAAAAAAAAATTTTTTTAAACCGCATAGCAATTTGCTTTATTAACAATCATCTGTAGTCTGACCACCAACAGCACTTCTGGATGGGGCAAACGGTTGGGTAGCAAGAAATTGTACTACAGACTCTTCCAGCTCCGAGACAGGAGCTAGACCGATACACGTAGGCCGCTAGAACTCGACAGAACCAAATCAGAACATGACAATCAGCACAGCATCTCTGTCCGCCCGTCAGTAAGTTCATCACCTGTGGTTTCTGCGAATTCCAGAAGCCTTTCGAGTTGCACCAACCATCCCAGATTCCAGAAGGGATCCTCAACCCTCGTCCTAAGTCTTCCCTCCCGCAAGTTTCTTCAGCTCTCAATTTGGTTAAGAATAGTGCCTAGAGCTCCGCTCAAGGTCCTTCCGGCCCCGCACACCGCTCATGGGATCTTATCTCGATTGAGGCTAAAATAGGTGAGGTTGTTACCCAGAAAAGACCCGGGAACTTAAAAGTGTCGGGCCTACAGGCCTGCTCCCACACCAGGGCCTCTCCGGCCGACCTGCACGCCCAGGGCCAATCCTCCACACGCCTTTATTCGCAAGCCTCGCGAGTTTCCAGAAAAGAGACCTGACTGCGGCCCCCGCTGTGTCTCCTATGCTCCTAGAGCAGATCTCTGCCACTGGCGAAGCCGGGATGGCGGCGATGCGCCGCGGATTCAGCCACGCCAACGCTGGGGACGAGAAAGAAGCTCCATGATACGTACCATCTCGCCGCCAAATCACGCCGCTAGAGGCCGGCCGGCTCCGGGTGCTCACTATATAATACCAAGTCTGGCTCCACCCCTTCCGGCGTACGAGCGCGCGCCCGCGGCGGACGCCGGGTCGGGGGTCACGCCCCTGGCGCGATTTCCGCGCACGCTCTTCCTCGCTTAGAGTTCGTTCCGAGCCGAACGTCAGCTTCGGAGACACGAATTAGAGACTCTACGGCGCGTGGTTGGGTTCAAACTTAGTGAAAAGCCGCGGATGTGCTGGTTAAGTGTTTGGAGTGCAACAAATCTACGGCGTTCGTTAGCAGCCAAATTTAATAATGATGAAGAAAAATGGCTGCGTCGCTTCTTCTTGTGTGACATGCCGTCACCTCTGGAATTGGAAAGACTGAGACCCCAGTTTCTTGGCTCTCGACCTGGTTTTTCCAACTTGCCTCTTGATTTCGGGTACCCCTCCCTCAAGCCGTTTCTCGGCCATTGCTCTCAGTATCCAGCTGCAGGGGCCCGCGCTTGATTCAGAGAGTCTCCGAGTTGCCAAGGTGCGTCCCCACTCTGCCAAACGGTCTCACAACCCGGGGTCGTGAATTTTTTCTTTTTTAATTTCAGGGTTGCAGACAAGGGATTGATTATGACCTGTATTGTCCCCTTTTTACAGAGAACACTAAGCTTCTGGCCAAGATGTTACTTACTTAACAAAAACCATATAATTAATGAAGGACAGAGCTCAAGTTTATCTGACTCTAGGTTGGGTTTTCACGACACAGACTTGGGGTTCAATAACCCCCTCATTGGACAAGGAGCTTTGGAGTCATGAGCAAAAAGAAATTCTTACTGAAAACCTGCTGTGTGCCACGTACTGCACCAGGCCGCAGGAACACAGAGGGGAACAAGATGGCCACTCTCAGAGACCAAATAAGACTAAACAGAGGTGGCTCAAGCCTGTAATCCTAGCACTCTGGGAAGCTGAGGTGGCAGGATCGCTTGAGTTCAGGAGTGCTTTGTCCAAAGGGTCAGTCAATAAGAGGTTGTGGCATGAGCACAGCCCCAGGTCCCTGGGGTGGGAGCCAGGACACACAGCCCTTGAGTCATGAAGGCCCCCTGCCATGCTCTTCCATCACCAGCTGTCAGGGGATGCCCCGAAGAATGGGAACTGGCTGGGCAGGGGTGTCTGGCAGCTCCTGCTCCTGTTCTTGTGTGGCCTTGTGGCCTGGCCTGCTGAATGGCCATGGGCCCCTGCTGGGGCCGCAGGCAGAGATGGCAAATATGGCCTCCCATTGCCTGTCCAGGCTGGGCCTCTGCATCCTGTGGTGCAGCAGCCTGCTGGTAGATGGGGGCTCACCCTCATCCTGGCCCGGAGACTGTACATGGGGCCTTGTCCAATGAGCCTTGTGGCAGCCACTGACCATTTTGTGGGTCTGGAGCCTACAGCTGTTAATTACCCTGATGCATGGAACCCGCTGCTGCCTCCTGTAGGTCCTGCAACACCTGTGGTGGGAGGTCAGCCTGGCCCAGTTCTCCATGGCCCAGTGGGCTCATCGTAGCCTAGACAACTTCTGCCATGAAAACAGCCAAGCTTTGGAGCAGCTGCTGGGGGCTGTGCTGCAGCATGTAGCTGTGTCCCTGCTGGCCCGCTGCCTGGACAGCCTGTGAGTGGCCCAGGCCATGTGGGGCAGTGGACTGCAGCCCCTAGGGTGGGCCAGGTTGTGCTGGGCAGCCTCTAACGATCTGGATGCAGTCACCACCATCCTCCCAGCAACCACTGCACCTTTCAGCCTGCACTTCCCCGGGCCTCTCCTGGCCACCCTGACTAGGTTCTTGCCAGCTTCCATCAGGCTGTGCCTAGTGGTTGAGGACAAGGATGCCAGCAAGGGAGAAGGAGGCCATGGCTGTGGGGTCACCAACATACCCCTTAGCACCAGGTTCCAGACAAGTGACATGACCTTGAGGTCTTCATCCAAGCAGGCCCTCAAACAGCAGGTCAAGGTGACCTGTGTTCTCAACATTCTTCTGTATATCTCTGCTGCCATGTCTCTCTTGCAGATTTTAAAGTGCTCAACTGTGGGCTGGCCTCCAGTATGTCCCCTGCCTAGCCTTGTCAGCGAGAGATTGACTGGTGACAGATCTGTCCATTTAGGCCTTTACTGGGCCAGGAGGCAAGGTGGGTGGTTCCCAGTACGTATGGCACATGTACACCAGGGGCTGAGCTCTGTCACTACTATGTGTCCTTGGGGAGCTTCCTTCACCCTTTGCAGCCTCACTTCCTTTTTCTATAGAATATAGATAATAGGACTCCAGGGAGAACAGATATATAAAAATGTGCCATTTGTAAACTATCGAGTGCTTGACCCTCTCTAATTGCCCTAAGAAAGAGTGCACAAGATCTCCTTTGTATTAAAGCACATAAAAGAAGCCCTGAATAAATGGAAGGACATCACTGATTCACGGATGGCCTGACTTAATGTCTTAAAAATGTCAGTTGTCTTCGTATAAATCTATGAGGTCATTAAGATTCCAATCAAAATCCCAAGGGAGTGTGGGGAGGTGGGACTCATAAACCGATTCTAAAATGTATATGGAAAATCAAGGTCCTTGAAAAAGTAAGCCATTTTTAAAACACAGAACCAAGGTAGGAACTTGCTCTACCAAATAGTAAGGCATATTGCAAAATCACAGCAGTAAAAGCAATGTGGTAGTGGCAGAAAACACAAGCGGACAAATAGACTAGAATGCAGAACCCATGGGCATGGCCTGCACATGGGAACCTGGAGCCTGAATGGTTTGACATCACGAGTCAGCGGGAGAGCAAGAGCTATTCAGCAGAGAAGGTTGGAGAACTTGGCTCACTACATGAAGAAAGAGATAAATCTGGATCCTATAGGGGTTTGACAGTGCTCCCTAAAAGATACATCCACCTGGAACCTGTGAATGTGGTTGGCCCTATATGGAAAAAGGTGTAATTAAGCTAAAGGTTTCACGATTAGATCATCCCGGATAGGACGGGCCCTAAACGCAATCATTATATGAAAAGTGAGGGCAGGAGAAATGGGGCCATGTGAAGAGGATACAGATTAGCTATGTGGCTACAAGCCAAGGAGCACCAAGGGTTGCTGGAGCCACCGGACGTTGGAAGGGAGTCATGGAAAGTGTTCTCCCTCAGACCCTCCAGAAGGAATCAACCTTGCCCTCACCTAATTTTGGGGTTCTGGGCTCAAACGATCCTCCTGTCTCAGATTAGCAGACTTCCTTATCTTAGGCATTTGTTCCTTCTGACTCCAAATTTTTAGACAAAGTTGTAACTCTCTCAACCAATTGCCAGCCAAAGAATCTCTAAATCCACGTATGACTTATAAGCCCCCACTTTGAGATGTCTCTCCTTTTTGGGCCAAATTAATGTATATCTTCCATGTATTGATTAATGATTTTACCTGCAATTCCTACCTGCCTGAAACGTATAAAACCAAACTGTAATCCAACCACCTTGAGATCACTTACTCAAGGCTTCTTTTTTCTTTTGTTTGTGTATCCCTAGGCCGAGGTCACTCATATTGCTCAGAATAATCCTCTTTAAATTATTTTACAGAGGTTTTTTTCTATTAACAACTGATGGCACTCAGAGAGGACTCGGAACCCACCAAAGGAGTAGCCCCCTTGACATCACCCTGACTCCAAGTTTCTCCTTGGGTAGAACTGGTAAGTCCTCCTGAGCCCGGGACTTCCCACTCTTGATTGATGATCCTTGGTTTATTCTGAGCTATCTGTTCTTTTCCTAGGAACTTGTTGTTTGGGATCCTAATTTTGATTTGGAGGTGCATTCTAAAGTGTCTTCCCCATTACCTTTTCCTCCCCAAAATTAATCTCAATTGGCTTGTCTGTGCATGTGCACGAGAAACCGAACTGTTCTTTTCATTGACACATGATAGACCGAACTTCTCAGTACCAAACCCTAAACTATAATTCAGTTCCTCCTTTAAAAAAGAAAAAAAACAGTGGGAAAAAAATTCTCTAAAAATGAGGAAAGACAGGGAGAACAACCCCTCCAGGCCCCTCCATTGGTTTTATGGCACCTGCACTTGCACGTATTGGTATAAATGGAAAGGTTCAAAGGCGTGCCAGGTTTAACTCAGCCAGGTGGTCACATATTATGGCCCATTCTTGTGTACACTTTTAACTGATGGGAAAATTATATCAAGAAATGTTCATAACTCAAATTATCAACCTTTAATTACAGAGTTAAAATATAGAATTTTTTAAGCTCTCTATCTATTTTCTTTTCTGCCTACTTTGAATCTGCTGTCTCGTTCTATTGATGTTGAGATAAAGTCATTGTTTATGGCATTACTAATTCAGAGCTGCTTGGAGATCTTGTTTTTCTATTACAGTTCAGCGAGTCCTAGCTAAAATGTAAACATTGAAAACTCATTTGAAACTGAAGAAAAAAGGGCAAAAGAGGTTTTCTAAAATCAAACCATCATGGAAACTGCTTTACCCAAAATTTTGGTCCATGGCCTTCATTACATTACCTATTGGGGCAATTAAAATTTGGCCTTGTGAACAGGTTCCAATCTTGTCAGAAATATAATTTAGATCCAACCATCTTTCGCGAACCAGTTTGTATTGATATCTCATGGCTACAGTTCCGAGGTACAAACTATTGCATCTTTCTGTGTGTGTGTGCACATGTATTATGCTATATGTTGTGTCTATATGGTACCAAACTGGCTTATAAATAAAGGAGTATTCATAAATTAAGTAAATAAACCCAAATGCTTTTCAAGTTCAAGTGACTTTAGTAATTTTTCATAAATAAGACTCATTTGATATTGTTCGTTTAATGAAAACTGAACCTTCTGATTACACACAAGCGCATGCTTTTGGGGCTCAGACACCAATACCCCCAGATATATTGCTCTTTGCCACGCTGAGCTAAAGAAGAAACCTCAAGGCCTCTTTGATTTCCTCTACTAACTCTCCCAAAGCCAGGATGAAGTTGTTCTCTAAATTATATTCCTTTATCTGCCTAAAGTCCAAACCCACCAAAAAGAACTTTCAAGAATTGTTTTTTCTTTCTCTCCCTACAAGACCAAGAATGTAACCACACCTGAACAGATTCTTTCACAAGATAATGTCTGTTTTTCATTCTCCCTAGTAATCCTTTATTGCCCCTCCACAGAATTTCTCTTCTCCCTCTCCCATAACCTGTTTTGCTAGGATGATATACAAGCTGCAGAACACCACTGGGGAGTGGTAGTCATTCAGTGGTTCTAATAAAATTTGTATGCCTTTTCTCTGATTAATCTGCCTTTTGTGAGTTGGTTTTTCAGGGAAACTTCGGTAGGTGAAGCTTTCCCTTGGCTCCTACAGTACATACTTAATTCATAAGGAGTGTGCACATTTAAAGACCTATGTAAAGTATATGAGTTTAACAGGTGAACAAGGTAAAAACACAAAGGCCCAGGCCCTATCCTCCAACAAACCTGGGCTTCTATGTTCTTTCTTAGCTCTCCTGGGGAGGCTGATACACACCAACCTTTAAGAACCGCTGCTTTAGAGCCCATTATGGGGAGAGGTCTGGTAGTGAGGGACAGGGTAGAAGGAAAAAAATAAAAGGAAACAAGAGAGTATGTTTCACCCAGTCTGAAAATTGTAGTGCGTTGTGAATTGAGGAAACCAATTAACTCAGCCGTTTGCTCTTGAAGTGCACAAAGAATAATAATTATTGTTATTACCATGATGATATTTCTATAGAATGGAGCAGTTTGCAGGTTGTTAACCAGAATTAGGTAGATCTATAAATAGTGACATGAAGAGATTTTCAAAACACATCATTAAGTAAAAAAGCAAGTCATGGAACTATGATCTATTTATTTAAAAATTAGAGACATGTCTGTTTGGGGAAAAAAAGGGTTTCCTTTTCTATACCAACTAAAATAAAAAACTCTGTCCACCCCACCCCCCCCCTCCGCCGCCCCTACTACACCCACACTTCTGGCCACTTCACTTCTTAAACCAGATGTGAGGTCGGGCGTGGTGGCTCACGCCTGTAATCCTAGCACTCTGGGAGGCCGAGGCGGGTGGATCGCTTGAGGTCAGGAGTTCAAGACCAGCCTGAGCAAGAGCGAGACCCCGTCTCTACTAAAAATAGAAAGAAATTATATGGCCAACTAAAAATCTATATAGAAAAAATTAGCCGGGCATAGTGGCGCATGCCTGTAGTCCCAGCTACTCGGGAGGCTGAGGCAGTAAGATCCCTTGAGCCCAGGAGTTTGAGGTTGCTGTGAGCTAGGCTGACGCCACGGCACTCAGTCTAGCCAGGGCAACAAAGCGACACTCTGTCTCAAAAAAAAAAAAAACAAACAAAAAAAAAACCAGATGTGTATGGGCGGGGTGTTCTTCCTATACCAGGCAATTCTCCAATACTCTGCAGACACCAGCTGGAGGTACACTGCAATTCCACTCAATTCTGACACTATCTACCTGGAATTAGCACAGACATCACAGGGTAAGGGCTCAGTCCCACAGAACCGTCGCCTGCTTCTGATGCCAGTTGCAAGTCCAAGTTGTCACTTTTGCTCTGGTAAATCGAGTATAAATCAGAGGTTCCTCCAACCCCTCCTCAGGTTCAATCATTTGCTGGAATGGCTCACAAAAGTCAGAGAAACACCAACTTACATTTACTGGTTTATAAAGGATATTATAAAGCATACAGATGAACAGCCAGAAGAAGAGGTATGTAGGGCAAGGTCTAGAAGGGTGGAGGGTGCAGGAGCTTGTGTACCCTTGGAGTTGGAGTGTGCCACCCTTCCAGCACATGGATGTGTTCCCTAACTAGGAAGTTCTCAGAACCTTATCCTTTTGGATTTTTACGGAGGCTTCTTTACATAGGCACCACTGATTAAGTCATTGGCCATTGATCAACTTAACCTTCAGCCCCTCTCCCCTCCATGGAGGTTGAGGGCTGAGGCTGAAAGTTCCAACCCTCTAATCACGTGGTTGGTTGCCCTGGCAACCTGTCCCCGTTCTGAGGCTATCCAGGAGCCCCCAGACCCAAGCCATCTCATTAGCATACAAAACGACACCACTTCAGAGATTCCCAGAGCTTTAGGAGCTGTGTGCCAGGAAATAGGACAAAGATATATGTTCCTTATTATTTTACAATGTCCATATATTAATACATGAGTAAATTCATAGCTGACTGAAAGGGGACGTACCAAACTGGGGATGGCTGTGGGGAGTGCAGTGGGTGGGCATGAAGGCAGCTGTCCCAGATGGTTCTGTACATCCTGCTATATTCCTCACAGCCACAGTGTACTGGTGCGAGACCGGAATGTGCCTCCCTGAAAACGTGAAGCATTGCTGGGCTGAAGGCAAATGAGAAGCAGCCGCTACAGAGAAGCTCTCTGCTCTGCCCCTGTTTGCCTGAAAGCATACGTTTGCAAAGGTGCCCCCTTCCCCCCTTGCCCTCTCTACCGGAAGGACGGAAGTTAATCACTGGGGACAGCTGAACACCCTTCTCAGCTGGAGATGCCACCAGAGGAATCTGCTAACAAACTTTTTCTCCATTAGTCTTCCCATAATCGTTTTCTCACAGTTTCCCACCTGTGGAAGGTCAGATTGCTTTCCTTTGTCTTGCCACTTCTCTAAAATCAGTTGTTCTTTGTTAAATGCACCATAAGTCAGACCCCTAAACCACTGCCTTGAGTTCCTTGTCATTGAGGCTGCTCCCCAGTGAGGAGCACTACATGCTAATAAACTGGTTTTTCTCTTGTTAATCTGTCTTTTGTTATAGAAGTCTGTCCCTACTATGAACTTATGAGGGTTGTGGAAAAATTGTATTTTTCCTCTTCATATTCATTGTTAATTACTTGTGAAACTTTTAAAAATAAAAATAAAAGTGAACTTCAGAAAAGAAACAAAACAAAGGGGTCACCTGGGCTTTTTCAAAATATAGATACCACCTGGAGCCTGCTGAGTGGGAAGCAGGAAACACAGGCATGTTGTAAAGGATCCCTGGGGAATTCTGATGGGCACGCTCAGTTAAGCACCACTCAGCTTGGGAGAGTTTGGGCAAATCATTTCAACTTAAAATCCAACGTAACTGTGCACCAAAATGCTCTTCTGTGACTTTAAAAACTCATATTGGGACCCTTTGCGCAAGCCCCTTCCCATCTCTGAGCCTGAGTCCCTTCTTCTGGAAAATGAAGGGAGTGGACTAGAATCTCTTTAATGGATGGTCTGAGGTTCTTTCTACTTACTACTTACCTTTTAGAATTCTAGATGGACCATGTTTCTAATCCAACCAACCAAAGTCTACTACTATTTAATATCTTGTTGCTATGGTCTGAATGTTTGTGTTTCTCCAAAATTCGTATGTTGAAACATAATCACCATTTTGATAGTATGATGAGGTAGGCCCCTTGGGGAGGTTCCGCTAGGTTGCTCAAGCCGGTTTCAAACTCCTGTTCCCCAGGGATCCTCCCACCTCAGCCTCCGAGGGGCTGGGATTATAGGTGTGAGCCACCGCACAGGCTAGCTTTATAATAAACTTTTAGATCTGCTGTATCTGTTTAAGAGGGTAAATCTGTTGGCTTACTCATCTTTCTCAAAATTGTATTAGCAGCTCATGGCCTTTTGTTTTTCCATAAGAATTTGAGAATTAGCTTATCAAGTTCCACTAAAAGCCTTGTTGATATTTGGATTTGAATTGCATTGTCTGTATAGATCAATGGAAGAACTGAGATCTTCACAATATTGAATCTTAACATTGGGTATCTTAGAATCTCTCTCCATTTATTCAGGTCTTCTTTATTGCCCTTCAGTTAGAATTTTCTTTCTAAAGATCTTTATCTTCCCCTTCCTTTTAAAATTCATTCCTAGTTTTTTTAAATGTATTATAAATAGTTGCTTTTTAAAATTTACATTTCTAACAATTAGCTGTGGGAATATAAAAATACAATTGCTTTTGGTATTTTGATATAGTATTCCTATCAGCAAATTTAGTGAACTCTTATCGATTCTAATAATTTGACTGCACATTCTATAGAGTTTTCTATGTAGAGCCATCATATCATCTGCAAATAATAAATATTTATTTTTTCATTTCTAATTCTCATACTTTATCTTTTATTCTTATCTTACTGTGCTGTCTGGGACCTCCAAAACAAGGTTAAATGTAATGATAGGAGCCAGGCTTGGTGGCTCACCCCCGTAATCCCAGCAACTGGGGAGGTTGGGGAGGGAGGATCGCTTGAGGCCAGGAGTTTGAGACCAGCCTGGGCAACATGGTGAGACACCCCACCGTCTATAAAAATATTTTTTAAAAATTAGCCAGTTGTGGTGGCACACACCTGTAGTCCCAGCTACTTGGGAGACTAAGGCAGAAGGATTGGTTGAGCTTGAGCCAGGAGTTCAAGGCTGTAATGAGCTATGATCACCCCACTGCACTCCAGCCTGGGTGACAGAGCGAGAGCTCATCTCTAAAAATAAATAAACAGTGATAGCTGGCATCCTTGTTTTTTTCTCTAAGTTTTAAAAGGAATGCTTTTAATGTTTCCATTAAGTATGCTCATTTTGTAGGGGTTTTGCAGATAATCTTTATTAAGTTAAGTTTATTAAGTTAATCTTTATTAAGTTGTCTATTTTTAGTTTAGTAAGAGCTTTTACATCGAATGAGAACTGATTTTATTGAATAGTTTTACTGTATCTATTCAGATGATCATGTAGTTTTTCTCTTTTTATCTATTAATATGTGAGATTACATGTATAGATTTCCTAATAATGAATCAATTTGCATTCCTAAGATATACCCAACTCGTTCATGATATATTGTCTTTTTATACATTTCAAGATTGTTTGCTAATATTTTCTCAGCACCATTTACACTGAAATTCATGAATGAGATTGGCCTGAACTTTTCTGCTTTTACTATTTTTGTCTGATTTTGATGTCGAGGTCATAGAATAGAATAAGTATTCCCATTTCTTTACTCTAAAAGAATTTGTGTTGCTACTCAGGAGGCTGAGGCAGGAGGATCACTGGAGCCCAGGAGTTCCAGGCTGTAGCACACTGTGATCTTACCTGTGAGTAGCCACTGCACGCCAGCCTGGGCAACATAGTGAGACTTTGTCTCTAATAAAAAGAAAGAATTTGTGTAAAAATGGAATTATCTCCTTTTTGAGTGGTTGGTAAATCATCTGGGCCTTGTATTTTATTTGTGGCTAGTGTTAAATAAAATTTATGGGAGAGCCATTGTTTTGTATTGTGCTCCGGTCCCAGGCCCTAACAGACCAGAGCAAACCAAAATAGAGTCACTCATGCTAGATGCCATGGAATCAAACTGCACTTAGAAATGGGCCCATTTTCCAAAAAAACAGGAGATTCACAGCAACCAATCAGAAGGGGCCCAGTTCACTTGAGCCAACAAGGGACAAAAAAGTCTCTTCTGCTTTACATCTATAAGGAAAGTAACTTTGAACCAACCAGTTTGCTTTTTGTTCCTTGTTTCTGCTTTCTGTAGCCATTTTTTGCTTATAAAGTCAACTTCTGCTCAGCTCATTGGAGTGCCTTTTTATTTCATAGATGGGATGCTACCTGATTCATGAATTGCTAATAAAAGCCAATTAGATTATTAAATTAAATTTGTTGATATTTTGTTTTTTGACAGTAGATTTTAACCACTGTTTTAGCTACTATACGGGTTATAGAACTATGTAGCTTTTTGATGTCTTTTTGAATCAGTTTTGGTAAGTTTTATTTTCTATAAATATATAGGAAATTGTCCATTTTTGGCTATTTTTATATGGGTCTGAATCAATTCTCCACCTTGATGGGGCCACACTTTCTCCTGTGTTCTCCTGTTGTCTCTCAGGGGTATTAAAATTTCAGGGCACCAGAGAGCAACAGTTGCATTAGGGAAGCTCTAACTTCAGGGCTTACTTGTTTCTCTGGGTTCACGCCTTCCTTCTTTTTGTCCGTTTTCTTGTCCATTCATTTTTTTCTCCTAGCATTTAAAGTTTTTGACTATCTAGACTTCTATATGGCTGGTCTTGTTTTTTTGGCCTATTTTCCTTAATAGGGATTTTTTTGGAGAATTTTAAACACTTAGTCTTCATCTTTCTGTAAACTCATCTGCAGTAACTCATTTTCTGATTGTGACTAGTGAATTTGTTGCCTTTCAATTTCAGCAAGGCTTTTGGAATTTTGGGTTGCAGCCTCATTTGGAATGTGAGGGTTTCATTTCCCTTTTTCCCTTCCTTCGTCTCCCCCTGTGTGTCACCCTCCCTGTCTAGAGGAGCTGCTGCTGCTCCTATCAGAAGCAGATGTCCAGGGCTCCTCCCCACAACACACTGGGGACACTCACTGCCCCGTTGCAGATCCAAAGGGAGGCTTGCTTCAGCATTTGGTGGGCAGGCTGAATCTTTGTCCTTCCCTCCCTGATCCAACTACTTTGTGTACGTCAGAGTCCCAAGCAGGGACCCCCCTGCCTGCCAACAACTTTTTTTTTTGCCCCCTTTCCCAATACTGGAGTGCCACCACTGTTGCTGGCTTCAGGCAGGAGGCTCACTCAAGTTCTGTCTCTTGTGGAACATTTTGGTCTCTGTTACCCTACCAAATCTGAAGCTTTGGTGGCTATTTGGACCCAGAGCCCAAATGCCTATGGCTTCAGCTATCTCCCTGCTTGCAACTGCACAGAGTCGGTTATTTTTGAGTGTGACTTGGTCTGTTTCATTTTCCCTTCTTATGTTTTATCCACCATTGCTCTGTGTATGGTGCAGAAGTTTCTATTGACTTACTATGGTTGTTATGTTTTGCTGTATAACCAATTGCTTCAACACTTTGTGACTCAAAACAATAGACATGTCATTATATGTCACGATGTGCTTCAGGAATTTGGGCAGGGCTCAGCTGAGCGATTCTTCTTTTCCACTTGGTGATACTCAACTGGTTAAATGGGTTAGTCTGGAGGGCTCAAGACATTGGTGGTGATAACTAGAAGGCTGGGCTCCCCTGGGACTCCTGACCAGAGTATTTACATGAGGTCTCAGTGGCCTCAAGACTTCTTTCATGACAGTTCAGGGCTGAGAGTGTTCCAAGAGATGGAAATTGAAAGCTGGTATTTTCCTAAGGCCTGGGCCAGGAAAATGGCCCAATGTTATTCAATTGATCAAACAATCACAAGCCGGCCCATATCCAGGGGGAGGAGACATGGACCCTTCTTCTCTATGAGAGGAGTTTTGAGGAACTTGCAGCCATATTTCACCTGCCACTCTTGCTTATTGTTTGCTGTGGACTATGAGATCCTTTAGGGCAGAGACCATGTGCTATGTTGGATCCTGAGGGTCTTCGATGACCCGGCACTCAGTGCTGTTACATATACCTTGAGCAGATGACTAGATAAATGTGTGATACATAGGCTTGGAGCTAGCTAGATCTGTATGCACCTCCTTCATCACTTCTTTGAGAAAGGGATGGGATTGCTAGATCAATGGCACATTCTTCAGTCAACTGAAATACACTGCCAAACGGTTCTCCAGATAGGCACCTGTGGCAAATTTTTTTTTTTTTTTTTTTGAGACAGAGTCTTGCTCTGTTGCCCGGGCTAGAGTGAGTGCCGTGGCTTCAGCCTAGCTCACAGCAACCTCAAACTCCTGGGCTTAAGCAATCCTACTGCCTCAGCCTCCCGAGGAGCTGGGACTACAGGCATGTGCCACCATGCCCAGCTAATTTTTTCTATATATATTTTTAGTTGGCCAGATAATTTCTTTCTATTTTTAGTAGAGACGGGGTCTCGCTCTTGCTCAGGCTGGTCTCGAACTCCTGACCTCGAGCGATCCACCCGCCTCAGCCTCCCAGAGTGCTAGGATTAAGGTGTGAGCCAACACGTCCGGCCGCACCTGTGGCAAATTTTTAAGATTATAATTATTCTGTGGTTCATCCACTCAAATACATACACTGCATCTCCCCTCTACCCATGCAACTCCAACTCCAGACACTCACAGAAAATGGAGCCAGCACCTTCCATGCCAAATTGGCCTCAAGGGGGCAGAAGAGAAGGAGCAAAGACCAGTTGCAGCTCAGCCTGGGGCTGGGAACTTGAACTACGGAGCAGAACAGGGCATGATTCAGGCAGCTCTGGGTTTGCAGAAGCCTAACCTACAAATACCAGCCTGACTTCTTCCTTTGGCCTTGCTGCTAACATGGAACACATGAATCTAGAGAGTAGGGGAGGATCTTTCTGCAACTTGCAATGATAGGTAGAAGTAGAGGCAAGCCTGTGTACCTACCCACTATTCGTAGTTCTGGGTTTCTAAGAAAATGCCTACATACCTTGTTGTATTGTTAAAGAAAAAATTAATTGGTGATACTTGTTAAAGCAAAGTAAGAAAGACTTTACTTGGGACCACTGAGATACGTATAGGAACCACTGCAACAGAGTCTTGCAGTAGGGGAGAGTGATTGGGCTTAACTCCAAATCCTGCATGGGCAAGTGGAATTTTATGGCCAAGGAGCAGTGTGGGCTGTGGGGGTCAGTGGATGGAGAATCACTGAGAGGAAACATCAGAGGGAAGGGGGAATCTGGCTAACAGGATTCTTGCTGCAGACAAGCCAGGGTGACCGGACATCAGCTGGCTGGTGGGGGAGGCTGTGGAAACCTGATCAGATATTGCTGGTGATCAGGAGTGGAGGATAGAGGGTTCTTGCTAAATTGACTTAGGAGAGTTCTTTGCTAAAACTGGATTTTACAGGGAAGTGCACAGATGGGCCTAGCGGAAGATTCAGAAGCCTGGCTAAAGTTTGGCCAAAGAATCTTTGTCAGTACATACCTACCTTGAAAACCAACTGTGATACTGAGGCTAATAAACATTTACTGACTTCATTCTTTGTGTCAGGCACCAGTCTAAGCACGTTTTTGTGTGTCCTCTCATTTAAGCCTGACAATCCTCAGAGATAGGTACTATGCTTATTTTCATTTTTCAGATGAGGAAACAGGCTCAGAGAGGTGAAGCCATTTGCCCAAAGTCACACAGTGAGTGTGTGGGGAGCCAGGACTTCCACCCATCCCCCTAAAATATCTGAATCTGAAACTAAGGCTCCTAAACACCATCCTTTCTGAGATTTATTTATTTATTTATTTATTTATTAGAGACAGGGTCTCTCTGTCCCCCAGGCTGGCGTGCAGTGGCCAGATCACAGCTTACTGCAGCCTCGAACTACTGGCCTCAACCAATCCTCCCACCTCAGCCTCTCGAGTAGCTGAGACTATAGGATCTTGCCACCACACCCAGCTAATTTCTTAAATTTTTTGTAGAGCTGGGGTCTCACTATATTGCCCAGGCTGCATTCTGAGATTTAATTCATTAGTATGATCAAATCTTAGTGGCAGAGGTTTAGGGACAGTCTAAATTCTTCATCTCTAGGCTTACACCTGTAATCCTAGCACTCCGGGAGCCCGAGGCAGGCGGATCACTTGAGGTCAGGAGTACAAGATTAGCCTGAGCAAAAATGAGACTCCGTCTCTACAAAAAAATAGGAAAATTAGCCAGGTGTGGTGGTGGGCACCTATAGTCCCAGCTTCTTGGGAGGCTGAGGTGGGAGGATCGCTTGAGCCCAGGAGTTTGCAGTGAGCTATGATGATGCCACTGCACTCTAGCCTGGGCAACAGAGCGAGATTGTTTTGTTTTGTTTTGTCTCAAAGAAAAACAAAATTAAGGCATCATTTACATACAGTGAAAATTACCCTTTTTATGGTCAGTTCTGCAAATTTTGACATTTTTTATTTTATTAATAAGATAATTAATAAACAATTTTATTAATTGTGTAACCATCACCATAAAGAAAATATAGAATGAGTCTACCATGCCCCCAAATTTCCCCATGCCCCTTAGTAGCAAATCTCTTTTTATGCACCCCCGAACCCCTGACCTTTTTTCTGTCCTTATAGTTTTGCCTATGCAAGAATGTCACATAAAGGGAATTATACAGTCTCTAGACTTTTGAGTCTGGTTTCTCTCACTTAGCATAACATATTTGAGGTTCACCCATGTTGCTGAGTGTATCAACAGTTCATTGCTTTTTATTCCTGAGTAGTGGTCCATTATATGCACTGCAGTTTGTTTATGCCTTCCCCAGTTGAGGGACATTTGGGTTGTTTCCAGGTTTTGGTTATTACAAATAAAACTGCTATAAGTATTTCTGTACAGATTTTGGTGTGAAGAGAATTTTTCATTTTTCCACAGTAAATACGCAGGAGGGTCATATGGTAAATAAATAGTTTACCTTATAAGAAACTGCTAAACTGTTTTCCTAAGTGACTATATCATTTTGTATTTTCACCAGTAATGATAAGAGCTCCAGTTGCTGTGTATCCTCATTAGCATTTGGTATTATCAATTTTAAAAATTTGTAGCCATTTTGGTTGGATATGGTGGTACACACCTGTAGTCCCAGCTATTCAGGAGCCTGAAAACAAATTTTTTTTTTAGTCATTTTAATAGGCATGTGGAAGTATCTCATTTTGGTTTTAATTTGTATTTTCCTAATGACTAATGTTGTTGAGCATCTTTTTATGTGTTTAGTTGCCATTTGTATATCTTCTTTGGTGAGATGTGTATCTGTTCATATAGGTTGCCCATTTTTTAAAAAATGGATTGTTTTCTTATCATTGAGTTTTTGTTTTTTGTTTTGAGGCAGCTTCTATTATTGAGTTTTAACAATGCTTTATATAATTGAGGCAGCTTCTATTATTGAGTTTTGACAAGTCTTCATATAATTGGGATGCAAGTCTTTTATCAGATATATGCTTTGCAAACATTTTCTCCCAAACTGTGGTTTGTCTTTTCATTCATTCTTTTAACAGTGTTTTTCAAAGAGCAGAATTTCTTAATTTTGATAAAGTCCCATTTATCAATTGTTTCTCTTAGGGATCATGCTCTCGGTATATCTAAGAACTCTGCCTAACCTAAAGTCAAATAGATATTCTCTTATGTTTTCTTCTAGAAATGTTATGTAACTATAGTATTAATAGCTACCTCATAAATTTGCTGGACTAAATGCAGTAATGTATGTAAAGCCCCCCGCCCGGGGCCTGGTAGCAGGTCAATGCTCCGTACACTGAGGCGAGATGGACACTCGCCTACATGATGGTTGTAAGAGATGCCCTCCGGCCCACCACACTTTTCTCTGCGAAGATCTGGTGTCCTGTCATCACAGAATGACAGGATACCAGGGAGGCAACAGCCTCTGCAGATGTCCTTGTCCAACCTGCTCGTGGAACCGATGAAGGAAACCCGAGGCATAGAGAGAGGCCATGAGGACTACAGATCCGCCTCGGAGCCAGCCCTGGAAGGTGGCTCTTGCCCCCGCAGCGAGCACTCCTCCATTCAGCCTCAAGTCTCCACTGTGCAGCCGCATACCTGGAGCTCTAGCCCAAGCTGTGATAGGGTGATGGGGACTGGGGTCCATTTATTGAGCACCTACTGTGTGTTCAGGCCCTTGGATATTTACTGAGCACCTACCTGTGTGTTCAACAGTGAATAAGATAGACAAACTTACAAAGGAGACGATGAACAAGTAATTACATAATTAATTACTAGATTAAGGAAAGGGGCCATTGCTGGGTGGGAGGTCGGGGAGAGGAAGTCGTACAAAGAATTTACTGCCCTTCTTCAGCCTCCGCCGCGGTGCCAGGGCCCTCCAGGCTGCGGGGGAGGGGTGCGCAGACCCAGGGACGCACATGACGTCATCGTAAGAGCCAGGTGGAAAGGTGGTCCTGGGAGATGGGGGTTGCTTAGGAGGGCCCTGAGAGAGGGTTGTTCATTCATTCGTTCGACACCTCTCGTGCGGCACCTACTGTGTGCCAAGCACCCTCTGAGGAGGACGAACGCGGCTCCTGCCCTCTCACTGTATTTGGGGCGACGGGGCGACAGATCGACAGGAAACAGGCGGCGACGCTCGAAGGGGCCGTGGCGCGGGGCAGGGAGGGCGGCCGCCGGGAGCCGGGGACACGTCCCGCACTTGCAGCGCACACACCCCCTCCGCCTTCACTGTGCAAAGAGGTCACCGCGCTAGCGACAAGCGCGCCCCCGCGAACGAGGGCGCGCTCCGCCCAGCCCCCAGCCCGTGCCCCGCGAGCTGCGCCCGCCGCGCACGACGCCCCCTCGCGGGACTCCTGGGCCGCGCCGGCCGCGCGCAGGGGAGGGGGCGGGGGCGCCGCGCACGCGCACCGGCCGGCGGCGCGCGCCGAGCGGGGGGCACCGCGCGGGTGCAGCCACGATGGAAGGGGGTGCGTACGGAGCGGGCAAAGCCGGGGGCGCCTTCGACCCCTACACCCTGGTCCGGCAGCCGCACACCATCCTGCGCGTCGTGTCTTGGGTAAGGACGGGCCAGGTGACCGGGCCAGGCGGGGGGTGGGGTGTAGGCAAGGGCGGCGCGCCCGGACCGACCCTGACCCCCCACCGGGCCTCTGGCAGGGGCGCGGCATCGAGCTGCGAGCTGCCCTGTCGGCGGTGCAGGCACCCTGTGCTCCTCCTTCTCGGGCCCCGGGCGGGGTCCTAGCGCTTGCGGGGGGCCCCGCTCCCGGATCCCTGGTTTTCCGGGGCCCCCCATTTGTGCGACCCCCTCTCCACCCCATCGCTGTGACCTCCCGGCAGCGGCTATGCAGCTAGAGGCTCTGGTAGCGCGGCCGCCCGGGCGGGACTGGGGACCGTGGGGATGGAGCCCGGGTTTCAGGTGGCCTTTTTGGGGGTGGATCAGGGCGTGGGTTATCTCGCTGGAGTGCACGCCGCTCCTGCCATGGACGTTCGAGGAGGAGAGGGCAGGGAACTGGGCATTTATTGCCTTGCCCGGACTGTGTGGAGCGAGGAATCGGGAGCTGCATACCTGGCTTCCACCCGGGAACCGCCTCTCCTTCTCCGCGTGACCTTGGGCTGGGAACCACCCAAGAAATGGTCACGGGAAATGAGGAATTCAGTTTCGAGGTGGAGAATGTCACCTCCTCCCTCATGCCTTAGTTTCCCGATTTATAGAGAGGGCGAGAGGAGCCTCCTTGAGGCCACCTTCGGCTCTGACATTTCATGAATCTGCAACACCCTCACCCCCAACATATACCTGGGTGCCTATAGGGATGTCTTGGAGAAGGAGGACCCCCTCCTGTAGTGAAAAGCAGAGAGGCCTGTCCTGGGCCTCCCATGGTGGGGGGCTGTGCAGAGGGCTGAGCGGGCTTCTTGTTCAGACTTGGTAGGGTTGGGACAGAGCCAGTGAGCACAGAAGGAGGGGTTCCTGTGGCCTGGGCAGTGCCTCAGGGGCAGAAGGTCTGCTGGGGCTCCCTGGAGTCGGCTGGCCACCACCCAGACCAAAAGGGCCTGGATGGGGGCTGCTGGGCAGGAGCACTTTCGGGGACCCCAGGGGGCTACACCTGAGGCTAGCTGAGATCTCCAGGTGCTCAAGCTCCCCCCTTTCCTAGGTTTTCAGGGCTCTATTGGGGTCTGGTGGGTAGGATAGCCAGCCAGGGAGAAAGAGAGCTACTTCCTTTGTCAAGAAACATTGAAACCTCCTCCTGGAGCCACAGAAAGGGTGACCATGTTTAAACCCCTTTCTTCTCATATGTCTGGCAGACGGGGAGCTCTTTGAGGGCAGGGAAGCCAGGGTCTGTTAGTGTCCCAATGCCTTCACAGGGCCTGGCACTCTGGCACATCCATGAGGGTTTGTGGCACTGAATTCATTCATCCAAGTCAGTCTCCAGCCCCGACAGAGGCCCTGATAGGCCCTTGGCAAAGGCGGGAGCCCTGGAGGGCACCTGCCAGCTCAGGTGGGCCTGCTGTGTGCATTGCTCTCTTCTGCCAGACCCTGGGCCTCTGGCTCAAGGGGGAAGCCACTGGCTCTGAGGGGCCGTGGGCATTTGTCTGCTTGGGTCATCTCTGCCTGTGATGGCTTCATTTAGCAAAGCTCTATTGAGTCTGCGGGCCCGGAGGGAAGATGGCATGACTCAGACACAGCCCTCGAGCTCGGGGAGCCCAGTCCCACTGGGGAGTGAGCCAGGTGCCCTCAGGCAGAGGTGGGAGAGCCAGGAGAGGGGTCTCCCTGCTGTGGAATCAAAAGTTTCGTAGAGAAGGTGATATCCATTTAGGCCAGGAGGCATGAGGAGCGTTTACACATGTATACAGCAGGTGAGAGGGTGTGGAAAGTAGGAGGAAGGAAAAGCAACTCTGATTGAGCACCTACTGTGTGCCAGGAGTTGCCCAGCCAGTTCTCCTAGCACATCAGGAAGCCAAGGCTCAGTGAGGCCAAGTGCCTGGCCCAAGGTTCCCGAGCGTATCAGTGGCAGATGAACACTCGAACCCAAGTCTTCCTGTCTCCAAAGTACAGTGCTTCTCCCTGGGCAGGGAAGAGTGTGGAATGCTGGAATGTCAGGATTGGAAAGGACACAGAGCTTGCCTGGGCCAAGCCCCCTCCAGTGCCAGATCCCTCCATGACCCCCCAGCCCTGCTCACACACGACACAAGGCGCTCACTACTTTTGTCTGAGCAGAAGCATCCCATACGGGCCGATTGACACCTTTAAAAAGTAGTTTTTTTTCTGATCATTAAAATAATACCTGCCAGTTATTGGAAAATATAAAAATCACACGTGATGGTTGCACAACAATATGAATGTACTTAAATACCACTGAACTGTGCACTTAGAAACGGTCACGATGACTTATGTTCGGTGCATTTTACCAAAATAGAAAAAGTTTAGGGGGAACGATCACATGACATCACCACTTAGGGAGGGCTACAGTCAACAAGGTGCTGTGTCTCTTCGGATTTTTTTGAAAACCATGTGGTGCACCGAGCCATTTCAACACCCAGCTGATGGATGCAGCCGGCACCTGCTCTTGGCCCTCGCGCTGCTCTGCACACCACAGCGTCTGGCAGGTGGCAGGCTTCACCCTGCGGCAGGTGAAGCCTGAGATCCTGGGCTAGGGTGACCAATTTGTCCTGGTTTGCCAGGACTTTCCTGCCTTTAGCACTGAAAGTCCCAGATCCCAGGAGCCCCTCAGTCCCAGACAAACTGGGCTGACGGCTCCCAGTATCCAGGACTCCTCCCGCACCACCCAGACCCCTGCCACAGCCCTGGAGGGGCCTACCAGTGTGTGCTCATGGACTTCTGATTTTGTAAAATTTGTGAAAGAAAGATTGTTTTCTGTAGTTTTTTCCAAAAGAGCACCCACAAACTGTGTTAGCTTCATGGCCTCACCAAACCTGGACCCACCCTGGAACCTGAGTCCCCTGAGTCCCCAGGCCTGGCTGGGCAGAAGCAGGACCTCCAGGACCTGGCTTGTTGTTCTTTTTTTTTTTTCTAAGAGATGGGCTCTTGCCATGTTGCCCAGGCTGGTCTCCACCTCCTGGCCTCAACCCATCCTCCTGCCTCAGCCTCCTGAGTAGCTAGGACTATTGGCATGAGCCACCATGCCCAGCATAGCTTGTCTCTTGACTAAGGCTTTCTCAGCCCCTGGTGTCATCACTCCCTGCACCCCCATCCCTGGGTTGGGCCAGACCAGACCTGACCCTCTCTGCCCTGGGCTGAGTAGGGGACGGCTGAGTTGGGACATTGTCCAGGGCAAGCTCAGAGCCGCTGCCTCTGACTCAGGATTCGTGGGAAATGGGGCAGTGCTGGCTGAGGGGACAGAAGATTGGCTGCCACTCCTGGCTCCCCCAGGCCACAGCTGTGACCTTCAGCAAGTGTCCCCTCCCGAGCCTCTGTGCCGCCGTCTCGCCCTCTGCACGAGGAGGCTGGCTTAGGTCAGAGGTGCCCGATCGATCGCTCCGTGACTACAGCCTGTCAGTGACTCATTTCTTTGTTCTCCAGCAGATGGGCAAAAAGGAGTTACAGCCAGGAGCTAAATTGATTTGGTATAAAAGACCACCTTTTATTTGGAATTTTTGTTCTTTTTTGTGGGGCTGAAATGACTTATGGGGAGAGAATATCAGTGCTGATAGAAGAGAGAGGTTTTTTTTTTTTTTTTAATGCTCTGTTTTGGCAAAATAAAATGATAAAACATTTGAAATTTTGCCATTTTCAGGGATAATCTTTTAAGGGCTTTGGCTGTTACACCCCATGGTTCTGTAAGTAGGGTGCTATCTTTCTCCCCACTTTATAGACCACAGAGTTAAGGCTCAGCCAGGAGAAGTGACTCACACTAGCTCAAGGCCTGGGACTGTAGAGCTGTGTTTGAACCCGATCTACAGGGCCGCACCCGCCATGCACTGCTGTGGCTTCCCTGCCTGGGTCACAGTGTCACTAAGGGTGGCTTGCAGGTGCATCTTTCCAGCCCCATTTTTATCACCTCCCCCCAGTCATCCCAAGTGAACACTGGGTAAAAAAGCTGAACTTGTTTTGTTAATAAAGCAGCTTCAATCAAGATGAGAACCTCTCAGCCTGTTTGCTGTGCCCCCGCCATTCTATGTAAAAATTCTGGAGCTGCTGTGGCGGGGGCAGGGGGTCCAGGGCGGAGACAGCCTCTGGCAGGTTCTGATGTTCATTCATTCATTCCGTAAATACCAAGTCCCCGGCACTCCTGGTCCAGTGAGAACTGGGTGGAGTCGGCAGGCACCGTCCAGGAGGCTCCGGACTCTACTAGGAGGGAATCCAGAGGGGTGACCCAGGAGAGGCCTTGGATGACAGACTCACAGCTGGCCCTCGTCTGAGGGCAGTGGGAAGCTGGAGAGGAATCTGGAGCAGGAAAGAGGTGTGTTGCAGAAGCTCGTGTAGAGGCTTGGTCTCGGAGAGGGCTTTGCCGGCAGGTGTCCTGGCCGGAAATCTGCAGTCACATCCAGCCTATCCTCTCCCGGCACCCGCGTGGCCCTGTCCCTTAAACTGGAGGTGGGTCCATGGCCCTGGGTTGGCATCTAGGCTGACCGCCTTGGAATTTTCCTTCCTCTTCACCTGCCCGTGGCCGTCTCTTGGGTCAGCAAGGAGACCTGTAGGAGACGATTGACTTCTGCCACATGTCTTGGACACTTCCTCAGGTACAGGGGCAGCTCAGGGGATTGGGGAGCCTAGGAGAGCCTGGGGCTTGGTGTCAAGAGCAGGACCACCGGGCGGGACCTTGGAAAATCTCCGCCTCTCTAAGCCTCAGTTTCCTCACCTGTAATGTGGGATTGGAGGGCCTGGGTTTGGGGAGGCCTGGGAGGGTGTGCAAATGCCAGTTTAAAAGGCCTGTCATACATCTGTCATGCTGGGTTTTGTTATCCCCACCTCAGATGAGAAGCTGAGGCCCAGAGAGGTTAACTGGGGTCACTGGGATCCGAGTCCATGGCCCCTGCTCCAGGGAGTCCCCAGCCTCCTGGGAGTCCCACATGACCAGCATGTGCAAAGCCCTGAGGCAGGGCTGGGCCTGGGGAAGGGAAAACAGAGGCTGGGGAGGGAGGGAGAAGAGGAAGAAAAGCCAGGAAGAGGAGGGAGGGATGAAGGGGAGAGGCAGATGGCAGGGCAGTTGGAGAGAGCCACACTTGGCACTCAGACCGGAAGAACCAGCTGTCCAGTGGGAGGGGAGGCGGAGCAGGCACTGGGAGGTGCCTTGGGCCCGAGACCTGAGGCTGTGTTCTGCACTGTCAGACTCTGGCTGGCGACTCTGGTGTGAGCAGATGCCGGTGCTCTCCTGGCCTCAGTTTCCCAATCTATCAGATGGGAAAAGGATAGTTGGATTGCACTGGTGGTTCCCAACCTTCCCGCCTTGAAGAACCCCACTCTTGCTCCTAGTGGACTCTAGGCTGGAACTTTTGGATTGTTGGTCTTTAAAGAAGTGATATCAAGAACTAGCCCCCTGGCCAGGGACGGTGGCTCACGCCTGTAATCCTAGCACTCTGGGAGGCCGAGGCAGGCGGATCGTTTTAGCTCAGGAGTTCTGAGACCAGCCTGAGCAAGAGCGAGACCCCCTCTCTTCTAAAAATAGAAAGAAATTATATGGACAGCTAAAAAAAATATATATATATATAGAAAAATTAGCCGGGCATGGTGGCACATGCCTGTAGTCCCAGCTACTCGGGAGGCTGAGGCAGGAGGATTGCTTGAGCCCAGGAGTTTGAGGTTGCTGTGAGCGAGGCTGACGCCACAGCACTGTAACCCGGGCAACAGAGTGAGACTCTGTCTCAAAAAAAAAACTAGCCGCCATGCTCTGGGGGGCCTGCAGCAGGGGGCTGGACCCCAGGTACGCGCGCGTGTGCGCAGAGTGTCAGCTGGGGCCTGGCAGGGCGGCCGTGCGTGCCCTGTGTTTCTGGGCAAACCCCCCCTTCCAGGGATGGAGTTTTGCTCAGCTCCCCTCTGCGGGGGAGGCAGGTGCCAGGTGAAGGGGTCTTTGGGGCAAGGGGAGGCTATTTGGCTGGGACAGCCCCAAGCTATGTGATTCGGGCTGTAATCACGTAGGAACCCCAACAAGCTGAGCCTCAAGTACCTCACAGTCCAGGGGGCAGGAGGACATGGCATGTGTCCCCAAGTCCTCACCCTCCTCAGAAATGCCCTCACACCTTTTATAAATTGCACTGTAACACAACCTCCCCTGGACCGTGCTTCCCACAGCCCACTCGGTGGGGGCCGTTTTTACCCTCAAACCTCCCTCTGCTGGGCGGCAGGTAGGGCAGGGTCCCCCTGGCTCCTGAGGCCACTTCCAGTCCGGTCTCCCCCAGCTTGGAATGTCACACCAGGCCTAGGTCGCCCACTCTCCTTCGTGCTAAGCCAGCTCCAGGTCACTTCGCCTGTTTCTCAGAGGTCCCCACCCGTGGCGTGGCATCTGCTCTCTCCAGTACCACTCCTGCCTTTAGTCCTGGTCATTGCAGTGTTGCTGCCCTGGCCTCCCCTCCCCCCACAGTCTCATCATCACCACCCTCAGCTGCTGTCACCAGCCAAACTCTAGGCCTGGCTGGGCCACCGCACTCCCTGGTCCTCCTTCCAGGTGTCTGGCTCTCCCCGCCCCTCCTGCCTTTCCACCTGATCCCAGTTATCCTTGGGCCTGGGGCCTCTGAGCCCCTGGCCCTCCCCTGTGCACCGGCCCCCACCCCTGTCCCTGTGCCCCTCCAGCTTGGATTCCAGTGGCCACGTGCTCGGCTCCAGCCCTTCTGCTGTGCGTTGCACTCACCCGGCACAGCTCTGGGCAAGCCCAGTCCTGAGCCGACCCCCCAGTTCTGGTGGCCCAGGCCAGCCTGGCCATGGCTGCTAGAGCCTGTCTCCTTCACCTACTCAAGGGCACAGGTCCGTGGACTGGCTCTGCCCCTGTCTCTTTCCCGGCGGCTTGCAAGTGTGCGTTAGTGCCCCATCTTAGAAGGACGCTCCTTTGCCAAGAGAGTGGCTGCTTGTCACCGTGTCCGGGGTTTCTCCCATGTGCGCCCCCGGCAGGCTTCCCCTCCCCCCTTCATCTTTTCAAGATCACCCTGACTTTCATGTAGCCAAATCCTGTGGCCGGTTGCTATGAATGGATCTCAGTGGCATCTGGCAGGCAGTGCGAGGTTTGTACGTGCTCCCCTTGAATCCAGACAGCCACAGACGTGGACCCCCTGTCCATCTCCTGTTTAATATGCATACATACATCTTGCGTGTGTGCTGGATGCGGGGCCTGGTCTTCCGCAAGGCTCACAGTTTGGTAGAAGGAAATGTGGCCGAGAAGCCAGTTAAAATACGGAGGTGAGTGCAGACCCCGAGAACACTCACTCGGGCTCTGGGACAGGGAGGCGACAAGAGTGTTGAGATGAGAGGGCTGGAGCCAGCCAGGCAGGAAGGGGGAAGGAGTTCCAGGCAGAAGGAACAGCATGGGCAAAGGCCGGAGGCCTGGCAGAGCTGTGATGAGGCTGCCGCCCCTGCCAGCCTCAAGCTTGAAGGCAGGGACTAGTTTGTCATATCCCAGGGCAAGGACGGTTCCTGGCATCTCTTAAGGGCTGAGTGAGGGGGGAGTTGCACCGATCTTTCCTTCTGCTCCCACCGTCCTCTTCATTCCTTTCTCTTAGTCTTCAGGGCCTAACTCCAGTATCACCTCCCTCATGAAGCCTTCCCAGACTCCCCTCCAAGCCTTCATTCTCTTCCCTGCTTCCCTGTTCTCTTAGTGGGTAGCTATAAGAATTCTCAGAGCAGGGGCTTTTCCCCTTTTGTCTTTTTTCTCCTCTATGGGGTGAGGCAGGGCCTGAGACTGGATTATTTCCCTGAAGACCTGGAATTTCCACAGAGGGAGAGAAACTGAAAACGTCAGGCGTGTAGGGGCAGGTGGGGCAGAGGCAGGCACTGGGGTGAGGAAGAGCAGAAAGCACTGGGTGGTTAACCCACTCTTCTCACCAGCTGAGGGACCTCCCAGAGCCTCAGTTGCCCCATCTATAAAATGGGCCCAGCAATGCCTACCTCACGGGGATTTTGGGGGTGCAAGTGAGGTCCAGGCTATGAAGGGCTCCTGCAGAGTTTGGTGTTTGCAACCCTTTTCCAGGTGGTGATGTTGCCCCACCCCGCCTATGAAAGAGCAGAGGTAGCAGGACCTGGGGTGAAAAGGGACCTGGGGCGTAGGAGGTTACTGGTGGCAGTCCAGATACTTCCACCACTGAGCGTGAGGCCCTGGGCCAGTCAAGCAAGCCCTCTCCGGGGCTCAGTCTCTCCCTCCCTAATGAGGTTCCAGGGCCCCTGGAGGTTATGCGGAGAGACCACCTGGGCGCTCGAGAGATCTCAGCACCTCGGGGAGGCCGGGTCGGTTCGCCCAGGTCCTGCCCGGCAGAACCCACCCGCTACCCCCACAGCTGCGAGTGCGCAGGGACAGCTTGCGGGAAGATTACGGCTTAATCCCCAGCAGGTCACTTCCAAGGCTGCAGGATGGGGTGGGGGGGGCAGGGAAGGGGGGGAGCCTGCAAGCCCCACCCACCCTCCTTGCCTGCTCTGAGTGAGGCTCTTCAGGAAGCCGAGGGGCCATCACGCGTCTGTGCGCTGGCTTCGGCCGTTTTCCTCACATGACCCTGGGGGGAGGCAAGGCCCCACTCCTGTTAAGGGGGGCCCTTGGCAGCCTGACTCATCTCTCAAAGCATGACTGCTCCTTTGTCCCCAGGGCCCAGGAGGCAGCACTGAGGGCCGACAGGGATGCTGGCAGGCAGGGTTCAGCTCATGTGGAGAGGACTCGGCTGCCCCCTTGTTAGGGAGTGAGCGCCCTGTGGTCAGGGGTGTGCAAGTAGAGGCACAAGCCAGGGATGCTGAGGAGGGAATACTTTCTCCCGACTCCTGTGCTGCCTGTGACTCCCTGTCTGTCCAGCTTGCTGTTCGCACCCCTCGAAGCCTTTCCTGACCCTCCCTCTGGGGCTGGGGGAGAGACATACACCCAAGAACTGAACCAGTGAATAGGAAAGAAGTTCTATGACAATGTTTCAAGAAAATGAATTGGGGTATTGGAGAGTACCATAGATCTGGGCATCTGGAACGGAGGAGGGCTTCTCTGAGGAGGTGTCTTTTTGCCTTGAGGCTTGAATGTTGAGAAGGAGCCAGCTGTGGGAAGATCTAGGGAAATTTAGACATCTCTGGCAGAGGGAACAGCCAAGTGCAAAGGCCCTGCGGCAGGAACAAGCTTGGGAGGGCGAGATAGGAGAGTGGGAGGAAAAGAGTTGCAGAGGAAGACAGGACTCCAAGGGTGTGGTGAGGAGCAGGACTTCACTGTGGGAGCAGGGGCAGGCATCCAGGCATCCAGGGGTTTAGAGCAGGGGGTGATATGCCTGACTCGGGTTTAAAGGGATCGTCTGGCTGCCGTGAGGGGACACACAGAGGCTGCTGCCATTGCCTGCAGAGAGGCAACGGGGTCTGCACCAGGGTGGGGACTCGGAGTAACCTGAGAGTTTTCTAGGGGAGGTTGAAGCAACAGGCCAGACCGTTGGGCTGGATGGGGTTCTGGGGTGAGCCCAGGACCAGGGCCTGAGCTGGGTGGGAGCCAGTGCACAGCTGAGGGGTGGCTTGAGGTCCCTTGGCAGGCTGAGAGCCTGGGGGTCACTGGAGGCGAGACCAGTGGTCCAAAGAGAGGGGCCTCGGTGCTGTCTGAGGGTGATGGACTTCATCCTCAGCCCTGGGAGGGACTGGGGAGGTTTGGGGCTGGTGGGACCCCTTGGCTGCTGCCTGGGGACTGCCTGGAGGGGCCAGAGAGGGGCTAGAGGTGGCCAGTGACTGGCTGCCTGCTGCTTTTGCAGGGCAGGCCCAGGGCTCCTCCCAGACGCCCAGCTAGGGAGCAGATGTTCCTGCACAGGGCGAGGTGGACGGCGCCATTTGGAGCTGGAGGGACAGGCGCTGCGGGCTCCAGATGTCATCTCTCTGCAGCTCGTCTGGGGGAGCCCAGTATTTGTTTAAAGATGTTTAAAGCCAGGCCATTGGGAGGTTCCTAGTGGCACAGCAGTGACCTCAGCCACCCCCACACTGGCTGGGTACAGCTCTCCCCAGAGCCCTGATTAGCCAACACCCAGGCACACCCTGCCGGCCTGTCTGCCGAGTGGAGACGCCATCTGGTCCCTCAAGTAAAGGCTGCCTGACCCCTCCTGTGCTGCAGGTGGGACCCAGGGCTGGGGACAAGCAGGCATCCCTCCTTGGTCTCATGCTGATGCTAGAGTTCGGGATTCTGGAATTTGCTGCTTCATGGGGAGGCAGCTGGACATAGAGGTGCTGGAGGGGGCAGGCCTGAGGGTGGGGGCGCCGGTGTCCCTGCTTACCTGCTGCGGGCCAGCTAGAGGCCAGGTCCCTGTGAGCCTCAGCTTCCCTCTGTGACCTGGTCTAAGGAAGACTGCTTTGTGAGGACGTTTTGGGTTTATTTTTTCCTGCAAGGGTTTTGGGGAGGGTTAAATGAGATGATTTTTGTCAGGTGCTTACCATCGCCTTTGGGCTGGCCCAGGGGCTCCAGGCAGAGACAGACCCATAAATAAGACCCAGGAGTGTGTGAGGGTCCCGTCGGGGAGAGGACTGGGCAGGTGGGTGTGTCTGAAGGTGTTTGGGAGTAGCCACACCCCTGCAGGCTCTGGGGGGTGAGGAGGAGGGGTTCACTCCTATGTGAAAGAGGGAGCTGGGAACAGCAGGTGCAGAATTATTTAATATCAAACAGCCCCCTGGGGTGGCTGAATAGGGCAGGGGGAGGGGGACAGCTGAGGCCAGGGTGGTCACAGAGGTCTTGGTGCTGCTGGGTCTCTCTTTCTGAGTGTCTCTGAATCTCCTAGCCCCAGATCCTGAAACTCCAAGATTGTGAGATTCCTTCAGAATTGTTTTTCTGAGTTTGACATAGATCTGCACCAAGCACCATCTGGAATCTGTTTTTAAAAAGACCCAGGATTGGATTCTAAAGAGGGTGGAAAACAGCAAAGAGGCTTGGCCGGATTACCTTGGTGCCTTTTTTTAGCGTTTTCTTTAGCTCCAGGGAAGCTTGTTTTTCCCATGCCTGCCTGTGGCCAGCCGCCTCCCTAGGTCCTCCCCTGGCCGTCACCTCCATCCTCTGCAGACCTGTCTGCCTTCCCCGTGGCAGATCCACTTGTTAGATGAATTTCCCCCAGTGCCCCGGCTGCTCTGGCCAGTGTAGAATTTCATTCCGGTTTAATTTCCAATTCTCCAGTGGCTGCTTGCGGCTGCTCTGTGTGCTCCTTGCTGTCCCTGCGGATCTGGCCTTAGCAAGGCACCCAGGGAGGCTGCCTGGCACTGGGCACCAGCTTTGGATCCAGAGAGACTCAGGTTCACATCTCAACTCCACCCCGACCAGCTGTGTGACCTGGGCAGGTCCCCAAATGGGGCTCTAAAATGGGAATGAGAATAGCAGCCTAGTGGCGTGGAGGGCGTCTATTTCAGTGCACAGAGCAGCCCCTGAGTGAGCCCCTTCCTCCTCCTGCAATCTGCCAGGTGTGAGGACCAGGAACCTGAGGCCCACATCCTGTTCTTGGGTCTCCCCCCTCGGGGTGGGAGACAGCAGCTAAATGGAGAAGGTAAACTGTTGGCGCAGAGATGAGCAGAGAGAGTCCTGCAGGGGGTTCAGGAGACTGCAAGGGACCAGCAGTGTGTCCTTGGTGATGTTTCTTCCCTTCCCTGTGCCTCAGTTTCCCTGTCTGTAGACCAGCGGGCCTGCAGGGCTGTGGCATCTTCAGGGGCGTGGCTCTGCTGCCCGTTATCCGCAAGCCCGGAACCCACCGACTGCCTCCAGCACCTGCTCTTTGCTCTCCTCACTCCGAGGCTGGTCTGTCCACAGATTCTGGTGGCTCTACCTTCATTGTATATTCAGCGCCCCACCCCCACCGCTTGGCCCGTCCCCACCTGGGTGCTGCGGTAGCTCCTGGCTGGGATTCTACCTTCACCTTCGTCCCTGCGGGCTTTTCTCTCTGTGGCAGCCGGTGGTTCTTCTCAAGCCTGAGTCATGTCAAGTCACACGGCTGCCCGAAAGCCCGCAGCAGCTCCTGAGCGCCCCATGACCCTCATGGCCCTGGGGCCAGCCTCTGCCTACCTTGGTGCCCTCACCCCTGCCGCGTCTCCCTCACTCACTCTGCTCCAGCCGCGCTGGCCTCCGTGCTGCACCCCACACGCCGAGCCCGCCTGCACCCCAGGGCCTTTGCACTCAGGGCTGCCCCTTCCTGGAGCCACCCCAGGGCCTTTGCACTCAGGGCTGCCCCTTCCTGGAGCGTCGTCTCTCAGGTATCTGCAGGGCACGGGTCCCTCACTTTGGTCGGCTTCTGCTCCAAGGTCACTGCATCAGAGGCTCCCTGGCCACCGTGCCTGTCTCCTCTTGTGCCGCTTTATGCTTCTTCGTGACACCTGTCGGGATTGTGTACACATCTGTCTCCCTCGGTGAGAATAGGGTCCTGACTTGTCTTGTTCCCAGCTGTGCCCTCGGCCTCCGCACAGGGCTGCCACCTACGAGGTGCTCAGGAATGTCGAATGAGCGAACGGCTGACGCAAGCCCCAGTTCTCTGGCTGCCAAGCAGAGGGTCCTCCTGGCAGCTCACGCCCTCCGCTCCACCAGACATACACGGCAGAGCTAGCTATAGCTCACACGGATCGCGGGGTAGGAACAGTCTTTCAGGGAGGAAACCATCAAAAGAGGCCGGGCATGCAAAGTGGGGGAAATGGACAGAGGTGAGGCCCCAGGACAGGTGGGCGGGGGTGGCAGTGGGAGCCACTGCAGGGTGGGGGCAGATCGGAGGGGGCAGGACCAGTGAGAAGGGGGCTGTGAGCCACAGAGCCAGACCTGGTCACCCCCCTGCCAACCTCCCCCGACCCCCGACAAGACCCCACCACAGCCTCCAGGCCTTGTTCCCTGGTGACTGTTCCAGCCACGCTCCTTCCCACCCCATCGCCAAAACCTTTTCCTGCCTTTGGCCTTCGCACTCTCTGCTCCTCTGCCTGAACACGCTTCCCCCAAATCTTTGTGGGGCTCCTGCTGCAGGGCTCCCCAGGGACTGTCCTTGCCTTAGCGATCTATTGCGCTTGGTTGGTGTGGGCATTCTCACTCCAGGCCACGTGCGTTCCTGCCTGCGCCGCCTTGTGCAGTCCTCACAGTGCACCCGTGCTTTCCATGCTGCTGTTGCCCCTACTGGGCAGATGCGGGAGCAGAGGCTCAAGAGGTTAAGTTCGTTGCCCAAGGTCACCCCCCTGGTCAAGTGGCCAAGTTGGTCAGTGAGCCCAGGGCATGTGACCCGGACCCCTGCCCGCCCCGCGGTCAGCTCCCACAGCGGGGTCTCCTCGGACTCCACTTGCTGCCTCTCCCGGCACAGCGACAGGTGCCGAGAAACCTTTGCCCTGTGATGAAAGCCTGACCAAGACGGGTGTCTGTTGGAGCTGTGGAGACACGGGGCCCCGCCCTGTCCCTCCGAGGGTGTTTTGATCTTACTCTGCACCGTCTTGGGGACACATCGTCTCCAGCACTTTCCTCTCCTCTCTCCGGGGACTCCCCACCTCTCTCGCACAAGAGGGCCCAGTCTTAATGGTTCCTCTGCTGCTGTCCCCAAGGCCTGAGCTTCTGCCTGCCTGTTTCCCCTCCCACCTCCCTCTGCCCTTGGGGAGCCCAATATTCTTCTGTTTTTAGAAGGGGATCCATACCTGTTTCCACCACTGGAAAAATGGGGTCTCCTCCAGCCCCTGGGGAGCACATGTTTGTGGGGAAGTATTGCTCAAGAGGGGCCTTCTTAGAGTAATTCCTCCCTTCCTGGGGCCTCTAGAGAGGAAATGAACCCTCACTAAGCTCCTGTGAGGCACTGCTCTGCTCTGGGTACTGCTGCAATTCTCCCATCAGGCCCTGAGGGGAGGTTAATTTTCACAGAGGACCAATCTGAGGCTCAGAAAGGTTAAGTCACTTGCCTGAGACCACACAGCATGAGCTGCAGGCCTCTGATTAGAATCTGGTAGGTCTGCATGACTCCTCATTGTCTGAAGTCTCTCTCAATCAAGAGGCTTTCTGTTCTGCTGGTTTGGTAACATCTGGTGACATCCGGGACTAGACCTCAGGTTCCTGACCTGGCAGTTTTCTGGTAGGAGCCCTGGACTTGTCATAGTGCACAGGTCCAAGGGGCTGCATGTTGGCAGTCTCTAGAGCGGTGCAGTCTGTGGAGTTGTGCAGTGCACGACATAGGCAGCCAGCTGTCAGAGCCTGCCTGCCTTTGCCTCCCAGTGCCCAGAGTCTACCTTGTCTGGGTTGTCAGGAGCTCAGGAGCCCCTTTGACAATTGCTTCAGTTTTCTTGTTTTGTTTTGTTGGAGACAGAGTCTCATTCTGTCACCCCAGCTAGAGTGCAGTGGCAGGATCACAGCTCACTGCAGCCTCAAACTCCTGGGCTCAAGCAGTCCTCCCCCGTCAGCCTCACAAAGTGCTGGGATTACAGGTATGAGCCATGGTGCCCCGCCTCTCTTCTCTTTAGGCCAATCCACTGACCCACCTGCACGGTTTTAAGTGGGAACCAGTAATTACTGTGGCCTTTGGTTAAAAGGGGATTGAGCCAAACTGCAAAATAAAAATATTATAAATTTTAAATGTACTGGTATAAAAACATAAAATTTATAGCAAAAAGAAGATTGACAGAAGATCAGATAGTGAAAGATTATTTTAAAATCTATTGTCTGTGGTACATCTAACAGGAAAGATTCTGTATTTTCAAGTTCAACAGAGATACACATCTGGGTAAAACATCTCACAAAAAGGCTATTTCTGAGCATAACACACCATCGGCAGGACTTTCACAGGAGGAATCACCTGGCTCCTCAGAGAGCAGCAATCTCACCTTTTACTTTGGGTCTGCTTCCTCCACACCAGAACCCTGCACCCAGAAGGTGCTCAAGGTCCTGGCTGAACCAGGACACAGCCTCACAATCCTTTCTTTTTAAAAAATTGCAGCCAAATTCACATAACATACAAGGAATCATTTCACAGTGTATAATTCAGTGACGTTTAGTGTATTCGCAGTGCTGTGCAGCTGCTACCTCTCTGCCTGCAAAACGTTTCATCACCCCAGAGAGACACCCCATGCCCATGAAGTAAGAACTCCCCACCTCCCCTCTGGCAGCCTCCCCTCTGCTTTCTGTCTCTTGCCTGGGGTGGGTATAGCGCACAAAAGAAATCCTGATTTGTTACCTTGTATGTCTGGCTCCTGTCCCTTGTTTTTTCTTTGTCTTGTTTTCAGGTTTACGCACATGGTGGCGTGTGTCAATACTTCATTCCTTTTTATGGCCAAATGGTAACGCATCACGTGGATCCTCCTTAACACGCTGTCCCTAAACCAGTGGTCTCCAAACTTGTGATCATGCCCTGCCTTCAGGAAAAATTTTTGAGTCAGTCCTCCCATTAAATGTAAATTTAGCTGGGCACAGTGGTGCCTGTCTGTCCTCCCAGCAACTCAGGAGCCTGAGGCAGGAGGATTGCTTGAGGCGAGGAGTTCAGGGCCAGTCTGGGCAACATAGTCATACGCTGTCTCTTAAAATAAGAATAATAATAATAAATGTAGCTTTATTTGTTTTTTATATATATTGCTACTGTACTAATATATTCTGTACATTATAAAATCCATGTAAAGAATAGGTATCGTCAAAAGATAATTTTAATGCTCTCATATTTTTTCCTATACCTGCCACGGAATCCCGACCCATCCTGGGCAGGGGCTATGGAAGAAAATGTGCGTGGCTCATATGGACATTATAGTTTCTTATTGCACAAAAAATGGGAAGTAAAGAGAAGTGGAAAATGGACAATAAAAGTCCCCTCCAGCTTCCGCCGCAAGCCCATCGCAGGCCACACCTGGGGCCCTGCCTCTTTGAGAGTGTGTCCGTCAGATCTGGCCTTGGCATCCTCACACGGGGAGGGAGAGGCACAACGAAAAAGCGGGAACTTTGTAGAGTCAGGTCCCCTGGCTCTGAAGCCCGCGGTGTCACTTCCATGCCTGAGCCGCAGCTGCCTGGTCTGCAGGGCGCTGGGGATGCTGAGCGCGTTAGTGAGCTATTGCTGCGCAGCACAGTGCCTCGAAACTTAGGGCTTAAAACAACAGACATCTGTTATCTCACAATGTCTGTGGGCCCGGAATCTGCCAGAGTCACAGCGCCGGCCAGGGCTGCGGTCTCCTCTGAAGGCTCAGCTGAGGGCGGGTCCACTCTCAAGCCCACTGACCGGCTGTGGGCAGGATTCAGTTCCCGTGGGCTGTCGGACTGAGGGGCTCAGTTCCCTGCTGACTGGTGGCTGGAGACGTCCCTCAGCTCCTTGCCATGTGGGTCTCTCCAAGGGGCAGCTCAGAGCACAACAGCCTTCATCAGGCAGGGGGGCAGGATGGAAGCCAGAGTCTCTTGTCTGTTAGAAATAAGTCACTCGGTCCAGCCGCTCAGGGGCAGTCGACTGCACAAAGGCATGAATGGCAGGAGGTGGGTTCCTGGGGGCCCTCTCAGCCGGCTGCCTCCCCCGTCGCGGAGGGTCATTGAGGTAGCACACGTAACACCTTGGTACCGTGCAGTGCGCCCTGCATTGGGCGGGATGGTGACTGCTGTTGTTTTCATTCATCACTCCATCCACTTGCTGGGCCTGGGTAGGAACCCGGACACGGCCTGAGACCCCAGGCCGGCCCATGGCTCTGCAGCGGGAAGGGGCACACAAGATGGGGCTGGGCACATGCCAGCATTGGGAGGAGTCAGCCTGGGGGGTGGGGGCTTGGTAGCCCCCGGGCTCCTTGTTCTGGGGGCTCAGTCCAGTTCTAGGATACCCTGGTGTCAGGGCCCAAGAAGGCTTCTCAGGGCCTGGCCGGGGGTTGGCAGGTGGGGCCGCATTTGTGGTCAGAGGCTCCTCAGTGCCTGCGGCTGAGAAAGGAAGCGATTGACCCCACCTGCCGTGTGGCCCTGAGCAAGTGGCTCTCCTCTGGGCCTCCCCTCTGAATTGCCTGCTTAACACAGGCCTTGGGGCTCACAGAGGGGCAGGCAGCAGGCTGAGGGCGTGCTGGGGGCCTGCCTGGGTCTAAGGCGCCCCCTCCCGCCCCTGTTGCAGCTGTTCTCCATCGTGGTGTTCGGCTCCATCGTGAATGAGGGCTACCTCAACAGCGCCTCAGAGGGCGAGGAGTTCTGCATCTACAACCGCAACCCCAACGCCTGCAGCTACGGTGTGGCCGTGGGCGTGCTCGCCTTCCTCACCTGCCTGCTCTACCTGGCCCTGGACGTGTACTTCCCGCAGATCAGCAGCGTCAAGGACCGCAAGAAGGCCGTCCTGTCCGACATTGGCGTCTCGGGTGAGCCCCGCCCCAGCAGGTACCCCCTCTGCACACAGTCTGCAGAGGACTGTCCCAGCCAAGGGAGGGGGCTGCCACCCTTCTGCCCATTTTCCAGATGAGGAAACTGAGCTGCAAGCAGGTGAAGGGACAGACAGGGTCACAGGCTGGCAGTAGGAGGACAGCACCAGGACGGGGCCTGAGACCCCAGAATAGCCCATGCTCCTGGGGGGAGGGGAGCCCAGGTGGGCCGGGCACCTGCCAGCCCGAGGAGTCAGCTCCTGTTTCAGTGGCCTCTTCCGCACCACCGCCCTGGTGGGGCCCCATGAGAACTGGGCAGGGGGTGACTGGACGCCCGGCACACGGTAGGGCCTGAGGGCCTCAGTCTCCCCGTTCCCCTCCCCAGCCAGACCTGGCAGGACCAGGACCTGGAACTGGGGAGCCAACCTGACCTTTGCCCTTCAGAAACGGCCTTTGGCAGAGGCACGTGACTCTGCCTGAGCCTGGGAGTCTGACTGGCGGATGCCTAGGTCAGGGGCAGAGCCACGGGCTTCAGTCTAGGCAGTGCTCTTGGCCTCTGAGCCGGGGCTGCCCCCCTGTTTCCAGGCGTGGGGCTCTCAGGATGCCAGGCTGACTGTAGGCAGTGAGGCCTGGGGCCCTTAGACTAGAAGGAACTAGAACTACCTGAAAAATCCTCAAACTTCCATAGAGCCCCAGGGTCCCTGGTAGGGCCTCTGGGAGGTGGGCTGGGCCCCAGACACCCCACCACCTTGGCCCATGCACACCATGTCCTGAGCAGCTCTGGGCTTCTCTGGGGAGACCCTAGGCACCCACAGGCTTCCACTACTAAAGTCCCCAGACTGCAGCTCTCAAAGATCCCCTCCCTAAACTCAGGGGCGTGGTGAGGCTGCAGCACACCAGGCATCGAGGCCCAGACTCGCCCCAGTCTGGTCCTCCCCTTCCCACACCCCAATTCTCCAGAGGCCTGTAGGAGGGCCGGGGCAGGGGTCCTCCCAGGAGAGCTGTGGGCCTCGGGGGTGGACTGTGGGGCCCAGGTCAGGGGTGAGGCTGGAGATCTGGGTTTGGCAGGGCTGGAGCAGCGTGGCCTGAGTTGATCGCCTCTTCTTTCTGTCTCTCCCTCCTCCTCCCCTCTCGCTGCCCCTGCTCTCCCCTGCCTGGCCCTGCCGTGCCCTCCGTGGCCTCTCTCCCCATCTGCACCTGCCTGGTCTCTCTCCTCTCCTGCACCTTCTCTTGACACGCCCCCACACACACCCCTTGTGCCTCTCCCTTTGGGGGTGGGGGAGCATGGGAGACACGCTCTTGAACTTCCCCCTGCTCCTCGGTTTCCCCGCTTTCTCCTGCTGACTTTCTCCCCCACGTGTGGTGCTGCGCCTGTTCTGCCTGGCCCTGGTGACCCCCAGCCTTCTGGGCCTTCCTCTGGTTCGTGGGCTTCTGCTACCTGGCCAACCAGTGGCAGGTGTCCAAGCCCAAGGACAACCCGCTGAACGAAGGGACGGACGCGGCCCGGGCTGCCATCGCCTTCTCCTTTTTCTCCATCTTCACTTGGGTGAGTACAGCCGCCCACAGAGCCCACACTCCTCCCCCGCCAGCTGCACCGTTGGGCTGGTGGCCTCTGGCATCGCCAGGGACTGGCTCTGCCTCCTGGAGCCCACATTTGTCCCTGCAGCTCTCGAAGCGGCCCTGCCGCCCTGAGGCTGTGGCCCTTGCCAGCAGGACAGTCGAGTGGCAACCCAGACCCTGGCTTTGGTGCAAAGCAGCCTTCCTGGGGTCATGCCCCCCCGCCACCCCCTGCAGATGGGGTTTATTGTGCCCTTTTACAGATGAGAAGGCAGAGGCCTGGATGGGAAGATGAGGCTTCAGGCTGGATGAGCCAGGCCTCGGCGTCAGGAGACCAGGTTCCCGGCAGGGCTGCCTCTAGTTTTCCCACCCTCGGCCTTCCTGTCTGTAGAATGAGGGGGTGGGATCTGGGCCAGCAGAGTCACAAAGTCGGGGGCCCCGCAGGCCCTCCTGAGAGGGCACCCTCTGCTTGGCTCCTGTTGCCATGCAGCAATGGGAACCCAGAAAGGCCAGAAATCTAAATTTTCACATGAAATCTGTTCTTTATGTGTTGCCAGTTTATTCAAGTTTAAAAAAATGTTGCGTGGGCCAGAGAAAACATGTCTCTGGGCCTGACTGGCCAGAGACTGCCCCTTGCAGGCGCTGGCCCTGAGGTCTGGAGAGCCCACCAGCACGACAGCAGGGCTGGCCCCCCTTTCCCACGGTTTCTTCTCTCCTAACCTCCCCCTGCAGAGACGCAGGTCACATCAGCTCCACCCCATCCCAAGGCCTTTCCCTTCCCATCCACAGCCCCCTCCCCTACAGGCTGTCCAGCTATCCTGGGAGACCCTTGAGGCCATGCAGGCTGCCAGACAGCCCTGTCTCCCCCATCCTTCTGGGCCTGCCCTGGGGTGACTTCTTTCTCTTTTTGAGGGCCTCTGGATATCCATTCTTTTCAGAGATACCCACCCCGAATACAATATTGGGAGCTAGAGTTTAGAGGGGAGACCTGTGGTTCAGGCCCTCCTTGGCTGCTCCAACCCTTGGTGTTCTCAAGACTAAGCAGGAAGAACCAGGTGACCCCAGGGAATCTTAGGTGAGAGAAGGCACCCCAGGAGTGGGGACCGCCCAGCCTACAGGGAGGAGTTGGGAGCAGTAAGCCCTGAGATGGGGCGGGGCTCACAGAGGAGTAGTGGGTGATTGGACAGCAAGATTTCTAGGGGCAGGTCTGAAGCACCTGACGGACAGGTGCCTGCCCAGCCTGCTGAAGCCACCTTCCCCACAGGCACCTTGCCCTTCCTGGCTCTTCCCCACTGGCCTCACCCCTGCTCTCTCCTGGCAGAGCCTGACCGCAGCCCTGGCCGTGCAGAGATTCAAGGACCTTACCTTCCAGGAGGAATACAGCACACTGTTTCCCACCCCGGCACAGCCGTAGGCCTCCCGGCCTGCAAGGCAGGGAGCCCCGTGTCACGCCCGGTGGTGAGGCTGCAGGAGCAGCCTGGTGCTGGAAATGTCCGGGACGCAGGGCGTGCAGGGCAGTGGAAAGCTGGCTTGAGGAGCCAGTTAAGATTCGCCACTTACTCATTCATTCATTGCCTTCTTCGTTTATTCTTCATGTGATCATTCATTCAGTAAACATTTATTGAGCAGCTGTTTTGTGCCTAGTGATGAATTAGCCAGGATCCCTGGCTGGGGAGCCTCCAGGCTGGGGAGGGGAAGACAAACACACCAAAATCTCCCCAGATGGACTGCCAGGGGTGTTAGGGGGCTACAGCTGGCTCCGTACACAGGCTGCTGGGAGGTGTCCAGGGTCCCAGGTGCTGAGCTATGGGCATAGGGTGATAGCCTGTCCTGCAGTGTGTAGGTGAAAGATGATCTCACTGTCCCCATGGAGGGCTGGCTGCCAGAGGGTCCTGACCTAGGGTGTTCCAGCTCTGCCCTCATGTGCTGTGTTACCCGGATAAATCTCTGGACCTCTCTGAGCCTTAGTTCACTTCCCTGAACTGAGGGGATGATCATGGATCAACCTCTCAAGGCCATGGTGCAGATTAAACAAAGGCCAGCACAGGGCTTGGCACAGGGATGCTCAATAAATGTAAGCTCTTGTTCATTCATTCACTCATTCATTTTCTCCATAATTATGGAGGTCAGCTGCGTCTCCATAATCTCTACCTTGGAAGTGATTCTCATACATTCTTCCAAAGGACTTTGGCCTTCGGATCTACAGTTTGCTCCTTGGGGCCCTCGGCTGCCTGGGTGGGAATCACCTATCTGTCCACTGTCTGCAGGAGTTAAGGAGGCAGTGGGGCACAAACAGACCCCCCAGAGCAATGCCTCAGCCTTGCTCGGGGCTGAGCACACAGAGAGTGAGCTTCCTGGCTCTGGAGGTATACAAGAGCAGACTGCTTGCTGCACATTGGAGATGCTGTGGAGAGTGTACCTGCTCTGAGAAAGTGGGACCAGGTTGAGCACCAGGTCCCTGGGCTCAGCAGAATGCCCAGCCTCCCGTCTGCAGCCCAGTCCAGCAGGGACCCAAGGCCCTGCTTTGCTCCTGTCTTGTGGCCCCTCGAAGTGGTTGGCCACTGGAGGCCTTGACTTACTGGGGGCAGAGGGCTGACCAAGGAGACAGTACTCGGTGCCTACAGCTGGTGGCCTCTCCCTGGAAGGGTCTGCAGAGGTCATCTGCTTCAGCCCTCTGCCCCTGTGCAGGACACCAAGCCTGGACAGTGGAGCCAGGGAGCTTGGGGAGAAGGAGGTCACAGACATTGCTGTCAAGGATTCTGTCTCTGAGCCCTTGCGGGCTCACCGTTGGCTCAAGGGTGCCCTCCGGGAGCTCTTTAGCTCCAGCATCTGAGCCCCCAGCAGCCGCGACCTCTTGCCAACATAGTGGGAGAACCCCAGAGCGCCACACCTTGTTCTCAGCAGCCTCCGGCTCTGCCTCCCCCAGGCCCCTGGCACTTTGCTTTAAACAGCCACTTCCCAGAAAGGGCTGCCCCTCAGAGTTGTCGTCAGTGAGCACAGGTCAAAAGTGAATCCCTAGTCACTGAGCTTCTGGAACTTTCTGGAATAAAACACCAAGCATACTTCATTCCCCACCCTTTTATTAGATGGCTCTTTTTGGGCCCCTGGTTGACTGTCAAGGCCAATCAAAGGGAAGGAGGCGAGAGGGCCCTGGCCTGGGAAGGGACAGGACCCCCATGTTCAGGGCTGGGTTCTGGCCCTAACTCTGCCATGGCTGCGCCTTCTTCAGGCCTCAGTCTTCCCAGCCCCAAAATGGGTATGGGGAGCATTAGCATTTTCCCATCACAGGCAGATTCCCTGGGCTGGGAAGATTTCTGGAGAAAGCGTCACCATAAACCTCTAAGCTGTTTTTTTAAATGACAAGTGTGATTTACTCCTTAGCTGGGTGTAGTCAGTGTCCCTGTCCTTAATAACAATGTAATTGTTTTTATTGAGATATAATTTCCTAACTATGCATGTGTGCTACGGACAAGTCTTTCCCAGTCTGGGTTCTGTGAAAAAGGGCTTCAGTGGTCAGATATGGTTGGCAAATGTTGCTCGCCATAGTTTCTCCCTTGGGCATCCAGTGTGCATTGAGTAGTCAAGGCTCTGACAAGTCGGATGGTCGTGAAACTTGTTTCACTCTGTTTAACTCAGTTTCCCAAGCTCATTTGACCAAGCGTTTCAGTTAGAGTTAGATTCAACAGCAAGTGGCAGAAATCCCAAATAATGGTGGTTTAAACAAAGTCCAAGTGTGAGGAGGTGGTCCAGGGCTGGTACAGTGACTCCAGAGGTCTTCAGTGACCCAGGCCTCTTACAGTCCTACAATTCTGCTCAGGGTCCATTTTAGCAACTAGAGCTCCAGCCATCACATCTGCATTCCAGGCATCAGGTCAGAGGTGGGACAAAGAATATGTGGGTGCCCCAGTGGCCAAAACTTAGTCACATGGCCACTCATAGCTGCAAAAGAGACGGAAGAATGGCTTTTTCCAACATTTCTCTGTCCCACTAAGAAACTTTTTTCCCCTTCCATGTAACACCCTGGGGAACACAGTTTAAGAAGGAGGCTGTGGGCCTTTGGGCCATCTTAATGCTCCCTAGTCTAGAATTTTGGTGGCCTAGAATGACCTCTGGGATTGAGAGACATGGGCAATTTCTGAGATTCTTTCTGGCTGGACCTGTGGTTCTGGGCCTCTCCAGGGTGCCTGTGAGGACAGCCTCCCTTGGTTTCATCTGCAGTGCTCTGAGGATCTTCAGCCCTCTGCTGCCTGTGTCCTGTGAACTAACCACCACTAACCCAGTGCTCTTGTCTGTCTCTCCCCTAACCATCCCCTCCCACCTGTCCTTGTCCCTGCCGGCCCCCGTCCCCAGGCGGGCCAGGCTGTGCTGGCCTTCCAGCGGTACCAGATTGGCGCCGACTCGGCCCTCTTCTCCCAGGACTACATGGACCCCAGCCAGGACTCGAGCATGCCTTACGCCCCGTACGCGGAGCCCAGTGCCGGGCCGGACCCCGCCAGCATGGGCGGCACCTACCAGCAACCGGCCAACGCCTTTGACGCCGAGCCCCAGGGCTACCAGTCGCAGGGCTACTGAGCCACAGTGACGCCTGCCCCCCGGCTGCCCCTACCCCTCTACCCCTGCCCCCTCCCTCTGCACCCGGCCCCTGCTCCCTCCTGGGCTGCCCTGCCCAGCAGCTCATCAGCCTCGGAGTTGTCCCGCTGAGGTCCAGGGTAGCTCAGTGTTGGGGGGTGTCTACATGTGTGTGCAAGTGTGTCCAGGGGCATGTGCCCGACAGGGGCCTGGAGGGTGGGGGCCGGGGTGTTTGCATTCATTCATAGTGTCATCAAGCATTCATTGGGCGCCTACTGTGTGTCAGGCCTGTGCTCACACAGAATATGAAAGAGGCAGAAATGATCCCTGGAATGGGGAAAGATGAGACGTGGAGAAGACCCTGGTGGCACAGAGGTAGGAATGGTGGGAAAGACAGACTGGATGACGCTGGCTCAGTTGCAGGGCAAGTGTGAACACCCGCAGGACATTGGGGCCGTCACCCCCAGAGCCCTCTCGACTTCGCAGCAGTCCTGCTAGGAGTGTCAGGGCTATCTCCATTTTATGGCTGAGGAAACTGAGGTCTGGAGAGGTCAAAGTCACTCGCCCAGGATCCCCCAGACAGCTCATGGTGGAGGTGGGCCAAGCCCCGGCCGCCCAACAGCAGAGCGCCTGCTCCTCCCTGGCCTCCCACCTCCCCGGCCTCCCACCTCCCCACCTCCGAAGCTTGGGGCTCCACTGCTGAGTGTTACTGTCATGGGAGACCTTAGGGACCTCAGTCCTGTGAGACACCCCGATTCTGCTACCGGCCAAGGCCTGTTCTGCCCCAGCTGTTCCACTCCTCCGAGGGACAGCCCTGCCCTGGGTCCCTCTGTCCACATCCCCACTGGCCCCTGCCCCTGGCTGCCTCCTAGAGGGCTCGCCACACCTGCTTGTTTCCCGTGCACTGCTCTGTGCTCTGCGTGTCCCATGGGGAGCTTGTTCCAGGGTACTCCGGCAACCCCCTTGTGGCCTCCCAAAGGACTGGTCACCGTCTTTTCCTCTAGGACAACTCGCTGAGCCCTTGCCCAGGGCTGGGTGGAGGAGGAGGCCCAGAGGGGGTGTGACTTGCCCAAGGGCACAGTGAGTAAGTGGCAGAGCGGGGCTTGCTGCCCAGGTTTCTTGGCCCCAGCCACCCAGCAGGTTCCCCCATTCCTTGCTCTTGTGGCCTCCCAGGAAACAGAACAGATCTGGGGCACTATGTCATCTCTCCCGTCATCTAGGGTCAGTTAGGGGCTGGGGGGCTGCAGCAGCCAAGCGCACTCCAGAAGGCCCCCTGAGAGCCAGCCTCCCTGTGGGAGGCAGAGTGGAGAGGACAGGGATTTGGAATCATCGAGATCAGCTTGCGAGCTACAGCCACGGGGGTGCATCACCCCCAAGATGACACCGGTCAGAGCCCCTGCTGCATGGTAGGCCCAGGGAAGACCATGGGCTGTAGGGGAGAGTATAGCAGGTGACCCCAAAGGCCCAAAGAGGGCTGCGGGGCCTGAGGGGGCAGTGACTCCCTTCTGAGCAGGGGCATGGAGGGATTCTTGCACAAAGTGGGCTCTTCACTGAGCCTTAAGGGACAGGGAGAGAGCTGGGGGCCCATCCTCCTGTCTGCCCAGCGTCCACTGGCCAGTCTCTCAGGGAGCAGAGCAGAGGGGGTGGTGGGTTGGGCACAGTGCTGGGTGTGTCCATGACCATCACCCCAGGCCCCTCCTAAGAATCCTAGGAAGCAGGTAATCACTCACCTGCTCGTTCATTCAGCACTTTCGGGGCACCTGTGCTGGAGATACGGCAGGTGCGTGTGGTCCCTGCCCTTGAAAAGTTCACACTCCACCAGGGAAGATGAACACTAGACAAATAATGGTGAAAGAGTCCATTGCAGGTGGGAGGCACTAAACAGTTGCAGGGCAGGCCTGAGGCTCCCCTGAGTACAGGCCTAAGGGTAGGCAAGAGTTAAGAGCAGAAGGAACTTCCTAACCAGAGAAGTAGCAACATCGTCCTCATTTAACAGAAGGGGAAACTGAGGCTCTGTAAGCATAAGCAAGTTAGCAGTGGAGCACAGATCTGAACTCCAGTTTGTCCTAGTCCTCCCAAGGGACAGCAGTACTGGAAGAGGACCCCAGACAGCCGAGTGGCAGCTGGTTGTTATTGACTTCCATTTTCCACATCTGGGAAAGGGGTTCTGTCTATGGTCCCCCCCAGGTGGCCCAAGTGGGGACAGATTGAGGACAGGTTATCTGCTGGCCTGAGCAGTGAAACCTTGACCAGGCCAAAGGTGAGGGTGGGTGCAGGAGTGTTTCCGGCAGAGTGAAGTTCGGTACCCACTGCAGGAGGCTGTGAGAGGTGCTGCCACCAAGAGCTTCCCCTGCTAATGGGCATTAGGAGACCCCAGGGTGGGACCCGTTTCTCCCTGGGCACCAACCAGTTGCTGGTGATCATGGGTCAGGGCAGGTACCTGTTAAGCTTTGCCCAATCCTAGGTGTTTATTATAGACCCTCCCCACCAACCCAGGCTAGGAAAGTTTGCAAGGCTCTGGCAGGAATGGGGGGGGCTGAGTCACGTCACTGCCCAGTGTGTGGCCCAGCAGTACACCCCAGGCACAATCCCGCCACCAGGCTGGGCTGTGGCAGGGACCTGCCCATGGTGGAGATGAGAAACAGACAGGGTGGGAGATGTCCCAGGGCAGGGTTTGGATGAGACCCAGGGCTCCTGCCTCTGCCACTGGAACGTTAATGGGGAAGCCCACTCCTGTTGACTGAGGACAGCCCCCTGGGGCCCCAGGCCCACAGGTCAGCACTATCTAGTATCCCCTTCCCCCTCTCTGCTGCCTTCTCTGCGTCTCCCTTGCTCCCAAACCTTTCCTTGCAAAAGGGCCCCCCTTCAGCCTGACCTTGCAGAGTTTGGGCTCCCTCCCCATCAAGCACAAGAAAGGGCCCAGGAAACTGGGTTTTCCATACAAGTTTAGAGCTGCAAAGACGCTTAGAGATGGTAAAGTCTGGGGCAGGCAAACAGTGGCTTGTCCAAGGTCAAGCACAGAGTGAGAGGTTCAGGAGCCAGGTCTTCTGCTTTCTGAGTTGACACTTATCCTGTGCAATCACAGACCGTCTTGCCTGGGTGTCTCCCAAACCACCTGGGGGTGTAAAAATTGAGGGGCTAATTCCCAGGGGACTGGCATCGGTTTCCCCACCCATCCTTCCCTGGTGATTCTTGATCTTCAAAGACTCTTGGGGATCCCAGGTTCTCTCATGTAACCAAGAACCCTCCCCTGTTAGCCCTCGGGGACCCCCAACCTTGGTCTGAGACCCCTTTGATTGCTAAGGAGCATGAAGGGAAGTGCCCTCCCAAGAATTTATGGGAGGACGAGCTGGTCCAGCCATCTCCCAGTGCTGCCCCAACCTGATCTCCCCATCCCCTGGTGCCCGCAGCCCTTGTTTGGGTACCCTGGCCCCTCCTGCAGCGTTACTGCCTGTGTATAGTATAAATATATATATTTTCTATATATAAAATGTATAATATAAGGCTCCACAAATATATCTGTGTGTGTGTGTGTGTGTGTGTGCGCGCGTGTGCGGTGAAGGGCGGTCCCCATCCTAGGCCCCCACTCCAGAACCCCCAACACCTGGTTAAGTCTCTCAAGAGTGAATCCAGTGGCCCTGTGGCACCCTCCTTTATGACATCCATCCATTTGTGGTGAACCAAGTGAAGGTGGTGACTTCTGGTGACATAGTAATAAAGTGAAGACTCAGAACCCACCAGCAGACTGCAAGTGTGTACCGGTGTTTCTTTGTTCTTCGTGCCTGTGGCTTAGGGTTGCCCATCCCCTCTGCCTCCCCGACCCGGGCCGTTTCTTATTTGTTTACTATTATTTATTTAATTATATAATGAACCTATGAATATATTTGCCTTTTATTTATTTACTTATTTTTTAGAGACAGGGTCTTGCTCTCTTGCCCAGGCTGGAATGCAGTGGTGAGATCACTGCGCACTGCAAACTTGAACTCCTGGGCTCTAGTGATTCTCCACTTCAGCCTTCTGAGTAGCTGGGACTACAGGCCTGCACCACCATGGCCAGCTAATTTTTAATTTATTTTTATTATTTGTAGCCATGGGGTCTCACTATATTGCCCCATCCAGTCTTGGACTCCTGGCTTTAAGCTATCCTGCCGTGGCCTCCCAAGGTGCTGGGATTACAGGTGTGAGCCACTGTGCATGGCCTAGTGCCCTTTTAAAAAGTGAAATCCTTACAGTTGAAGCCAAAGTCCCCCACCTTATATGTGCACGTGTATACACACACACCCCATCACATTCCCTATCCTGGTCCTTTCCCTAACTCCCGTAGGTAACCAAGATTAGGAGCTTGGCCTCATTCCTTCCAGACCATTTCCATGCTTTTACATACACATATGTGTACAGGACGTGCCCTTGAGCTGACACAACATTTACCCAGAGCCTACAGAGTACCAGACATTGTGCTAAGCCCTGGGAGTTGGACATTGAACCAGGTAGACAGTCCCTACCCTCACAGAGTTAGACATATAGTGGGGGAGATGGACGTTAAATAAACATGCAAGCAAACTTATAAATTGTGCTAAGTGCTGGGGTGGGGTTGGAGAGAATGTCAGAAGGCGCAATTTGGACCACCCCTCTGAGCAGGTGAGCTAGCGCTATTAGAGGAGCAGGGTTCCGGCAAGGCGGGGTGGGGGGGGATACTGATGAGTCCTGGGACGCGGAGGTCCCAGCTGGGGAAGAGCTTGGAGTGGCAGAGAGCAGGTGCAGTGGGCGCATAGAGGGGAGAGGAGAATTGGGAGGGACAGGCAGAGGACACTGTGGATCCCACTGCGCAGGACCTGGAGGCCTCCGTAGGGGGCAGTTCGGTCTGAGGGATATGGGAAGCCACTCAAGGGTGGGTGACCAGACTGGTGTGTGCTCTCAAAATACCACTCTGCTGGTGAGATGGCAGTCAGGAGGCAGCAAGGTCGCCGTCACAGTGGAAGAGTGGAAGTCAAGATGTATTGGAAGGAGCCGAGCTGCAAAGCGAGAGCGAGGCTGGTGTGAGAACTACTCCCCACCAGCAGAGGGGCGGGAACCCCCGCCAGGTGGGACGGGCAACGGGAGGGGCCTCTGTAGGGCCGCCAATCACTGTGCTGCCACGCCCACACCCTCGAGGGGCGGGGCTATTCGAGGCCAATCGGATTGCGGCCAGCCGGGAGTGGGCGGAGACGGGAGGAGCCTCGCGGCGCGGCGGGGTCCGAGGGGAAACCGAGCGCGACAGGCACTAGGGCGCCCGGGTGGAGGCAATGGACCCGGGTTCTCACCCCCTTCGCCTTAGGTAGACCGGAGGGCTGCCACTCCCTGCGGTCGCAGGAGCCCGAGCGCCCTTGAAAGGCCGCCCCTGGGGCTGCTGCCCGCCCACAAGGAGAGCAGACCCCTTGGATACAGCGGGGGCCGGGCTTCAACCAGTCCCAGTCTGGTCAGGCCACCCACCCTGCTTAATCCCCGGCCCTCACACGTGACAGCCCCTCACCTGCCGCCCCCTGCCCCACCCTCCACCCGAGCCTTCAAGATGAAATGGAATTGGGATCCGTCAGACAGCAGGACACGTGTGCGGAGTTACTGTTACTACTTAATGGTCACACCGGCCTCCATTTGCGTTTCTTTTCCTCGTCATCATTATTCAGGGATTCGCTCCACTCTACAGTTACTGAAGCACTGTCACATAAATTACCTGCTAAAGGGCCCCCCTCTGCCCCTGTGGGGCGATTCAAACGGATGAGCCTCAGGTGCAGAAGATAGCTCCCCGGAAGGGTTAAGGGGGACAGCTTGGGAAGTTTGGAGCCAAGGAGGAGCACGTCAGCCTGTCACAGGGACCAGTCGTGCACACTGTGGTTTTTAAAAACTGATAGTGCGATCTTCATTCATTGGTTGTGAGGGAAGTCATTAAACCCTGAAAGGGTTTTAACCAAGTCAGGACAATTTGGGGAAATATGTAAGCCTTCCAAAGAAATACTAGTTTTCAGAATCATGGCTGCTGAGTAATCTGCAGGGCCCAGGGCTAAGTGAAAATGCAAGGCCTCTTGTTCAAATGGCAGTTTTCAAAAAAAGTGCAGTTAAAGGGACACATAGGCCAGGTGCGGTGGCTCACGCCCGTAATCCCAGCACTTTGGGACGCTGATGTGGGAGGATCACTTGAAGCCAGGTGTTGGAGACCAGCCTGAGCAACATAGCGACATCCTGTCTCTATTAAAAAAATTTTTTTTAATTCCATATAAAGCGTTTTACTTTTTTAACATTTATTTTATTATTTATTTTTATTTATTTAGAGATAGGGTCTTGCTCTGTCACCCAGGCTGGAGTGCAGTGGCACCATGATAGCTTACTGCAGCCTCCAGCTCCTGAGCTCAAGTGATCCACCTGCCTCAGCTTCCTGAGTAGCTAGAACTACAGGCACCTGCCACCGCCCCTGGCTAATTTTTCTATTTTTTTGTAGAGACGGTATCTTGCTCAGGCTGGTCTCGAACTCCTGAGCTCAAGCAATCCTCCCGCCTTGGCCTCCCAGAGTGTTAGGATTACAGGGGTGAGCCACAGCGCCTGGCCCCACCTAGTTCTTAAAAAAAAATTTTGTAGAGGGCCTGGCGCGGTGGCTCATGCCTGTAACCCTAGCACTCTGGGAGGCTGAGGCGGGAGGACTGCTTGAGCTCAGGAGTTCGAGACCAGCCTGAGCAAGAGCGAGAACCCGTCTCTACTATAAATAGAAAGAAATTGGCCTAACAACTAAAAATAGAAAAAATTAGCTGGGCACAGTGGCGTGTGCCTGTAGTCCCAGCTACCCGGGAGGCTGAGGCAGGAGGATCACTTGAGCCCAGAAGTTTGAGGTTGCTGTGAGCTAGGCTGACACCACGGCACTCTAGCCTAGGCAAGAGAGTGAGACTCTGTCTCAAAAAAAAAAAAAATTTTGTAGAGATGTGGTCTTGCTACGTTGCCTAGGCTGGTCTCAAACTCCTGGCCTCAAGCGATCCCTGCCGCCGTGGCCTCTCAAAGTGCTGGGATTACAGACGTGAACAATTCAGCCACTTTCACATTCAGCCATTTCTATATCATTTTAGTAATTTGTTTATGTATTTGATTTCTATATCTTCAATTACAAGGAAAAATTAATTTTTAAATTGCCTTTGTCATTAACAATGAAGTTTCACATAAAAATAGAATTATTTCTGTGCACTTTACATTTAATTTCTATTTCTAAACCTGTGGATATTTGCAATATTGCAGCAGTTTTCAAAACAAGAGGTTCTAAACTCTTTGAAGAATCCTAACGACCCCTTGACATGCTTTGTTGCAATGTCCGTATGTATGTTTTCATTTCGTAATAATTTATGGACAAAGTTTACTGCCTGAGTGCTGGCAGTACCTGTCCCAGCTCTTAGGGGGAACTATATTTGTGCAGATGCTACAGGGATGAGCTCTTCCAAGTGGAGTCCCTTCCCTCGCCATGTCCTCGGTGATGGCATGGCACCATGCTGCTGCCATCAGTTCCTTCTGCTACTGCTGCCAATCTGGGCACAGATCCTGGCCCCTGCAGTCCCCTTCGAAGGCCCACAGTGTTCCAGACTGCCCAGCCATGTGGGTGCACACAGGGTGGCCAGGCCAATTGCTAGGTAACCATGCTGCCCATTGTTTGCCATCCTTGCTGGCCTGAGCCAGTTCGCAGCCACCTGGTGTATCTTCTCTGCTCGTGCACATACTTCATTATCTCACTGGACTTCTCTTACAAAACCTAAGTTCAAAAATAAAATTGTAGAGAATTTCAAGACAATGAAGGCAGAGCATTAAACCAAGTGCTGGGCCTATTCTGAGAGTGGGCTCTGTGGGACTGCACGGTCACCCACCCATGAGTGCAGCCCCCCGCTCAGAACACCAATCGCAGCCCCTCTCCACTTCCCCTTTGTTCTATTCTGAATCTTTTCTTCTCCTTTGAGTCTCCTTGTCAATTAGGTGGATGCTCTTGACTGTGGGCCAGAGCTATGCTGAGCACTTTGTAAAACACCGTCTAGTTCACTTCTTTGATCACCTGCGACAGGGCACTAAGAAGCTCCCATTTTACAGGTGAGGAGCTGGGCCAGAGAGGAGAAGTGGCACAGCAGGGCACCCTGGGGCAGGGTCTGACTTGAACTGTAGTGTGTCCAGCTTTAAAACCCATGCGCTTAGCCACTTTGCTGCCTTTTGTTAAACTATTTTTATACATTTTCGGTAATTCACATATCCTTAAAGCCTATTTTTTATGTGAAAAGTCCCCCAGCTGTGCAAGTTTCTGGATGTGCAAAGGCTTCGGCTTTGGTTACCCATCTGTTCTCCTTTGTGCTCACCCAGCGCTGGGGTCTTCCTAAACTCTGTCCCAATTATGTGACCTAGAAATGCTACTTCAAATGTTTGAAAGATCTCAGACAAAACTGAACGAGCTCTTTTCCTCAAGGATTTTTTTTTTTTTTTAAGAGACAGAGTCTCTGTCACCCAGGCTGGAATGGAGTGGTGTGGTCATAGCTCGCTGCAGCCCTGAACTCCTAGGCTCAAGCGATCCTCCTACGTCAGCCTCCCGAGTAACTGGGACTACAGGTGCACACCACCACGCCTGCCTTCCTCAAGCCTTTCCAAAGGCTGCAGGCTTTTCAAAAGTTGCATCCACTGGGATTGGCATGGGCTGAGCCTTCAGTGTCAACATGGTGGACTCCCAGGCCCATCCTTGGACCTCCTCCATCCACACTTGCTTCCTTGGTAGCTGATCTAGTCTCATGGCTTTAAATATGCTCTGTATACTGACCCCTCTCAAGTGTACACCCCAGCTTGGGCCAGTCATATATCCAACTGCCTTTACTCTGAGATACCTGGCCGACATTTCCCATTTAACAAGGCCCCAAGGGTCTGCTTCTCCCACCCATGTCCTGCCACTCTCCCCCTTGCTCCAGCCACATTGGCTTCCTTGCTGTTCCTAGAACACACCTAGCACATTCCTGCCTCAGGGCCTTTGCACTTATTACAGCCCCTGCCTGGAATGTTCTCCCTGTTCCCTCCTTGCCCAGGTGTCTTGCAGAGACCTGAGACCTTTGCAAGGGACCATCCCTGGTTGTGGTTTTAAAAAACGCAGCCCCACCCCACTTTATGTTCCTCCTTAGCACTTGTCACTGCCTGACCTATATTTACTTGTTGATTTTTTTTTTTTTTTTTTTGAGACAGAGTCTCACTCTGTTGCCCAGGCTAGAGTGAGTGCCGTGGCGTCAGCCTAGCTCACAGCAACCTCAAACTCCTGGGCTCAAGCAATCCTACTGCCTCAGCCTCCCAAGTAGCTGGGACTACAGGCATGTGCCACCATGCTCGGCTAATTTTTTCTATATATATTTTTAGCTGTCCATATAATTTCTTTCTATTTTTAGTAGAGACAGGGTCTCGCTCTTGCTCAGGCTGGTCTCGAACTCCTGAGCTCAAACGATCCGCCCACCTCGGCCTCCCAGAGTGCTAGGATTACAGGCGTGAGCCACCGCGCCCGGCCTACCTGTTGATTTCTTTATTGTCTGTCTCTCTTCACAGAATGTGTAAGTCTCATGACGGCAGGGATTTTGTCACTGCTCTATCACAAATGCAAGAGCACCTGGCATATGGTAGGTGCTTAACTGAGGATTGTTGAATTAATGAATGAATCTTCCCACCAAACCTCCTCCTTTCCCTGTGTTCACCATCTCAGGAAAGGCACCATCATCCCCCGGGGCATTCTCCTAGGGTATTATCCTAGATTTGTCCCTCTCTTCAAAAATCCAAGCATCTACCACATCTTGTTGACTCAACTTCCTAAGTATTTTCCAAACCATCCGCTTCCTGCCATCCCTTTTGCTCCTGCCTGGGTTCTCCCTTTCCACAGCAGATGCCTGGGATACGCACGATAATATGCTGCATTCTGCACATTTGAATGTCTCAGTGTCCCCTCCCCTCTCCGTCTACTCCCAGGCCCCTACCCCAGGCCCAGACCTGGCCCTGCTCTAGTGCCCCGTCTCAGCAGATCCTCCCCCATCGACCCTGGCCTGAGTCCAGAGCCTGGGAGTGATCCTCAGCTCCCCTCTCTTTCACTTCCAATCTGCTGCCAGAGTCTTTCTACTTGACCTATTTGGATATTTTTGAAAATTGTTCATTTCCTTCCATTCTCATGGCCACCACCCCCTCTTACCTGGGTTATTTCAACACCCTCCTAAGACTGGTCTCCCTGCCTCCATCTGGCCCAGGGTGATCTTCCTAAAACACATGATCACATGACTCCCCCACTTAATGAATCCCTACCCTTGCAAGATAAAGCCAGTTCCTGCTGGTGCACCAGTGTCCCTCCCTAGCTTGTTGTCCTCAGCTCCTGCCACACTCAACTTCTGCCGTTGCCCAGCCCCCCATGCTCTGGTCATGCTGTTCCCTTGGCCTGGGATGCCCTTTCTACCTTCTCTGCCTGCTCATTCCTCTCCCCTCCTAGACCCAGCTGGAAGGTCACCTCCCCCATGAAATCTCCCCTGAGTCCCCCAGAAGAATTAATTGCCCCCCTATCCCCGAGCCTGTGCTCCTGGCTCCACCCAGTTTATCCCAGCCCTGCTGAGCAAGGACACCTTAGCTACGACAATAATGGCCCAAAAGCAGTTTGGGGACCTAATAGTGAGGCCTTCGAAAGCACTTTCTGTGTATCTGGAACTGTTGCCAGCAACCCAAAGTCAAAGGGTAGAAGCATATGGCACGAGGAGGGGAAAACAGGTCTGGGGAAGGGAAGAGAAACCCACATATTTGAAGCACGTCCTTTGTTCCTGTGCTAAAGGCTTTGAATGTAACCTTATTAAATCCTCATAACATCCCTGGGAGGTAGGGATTTTAAAAATAATGACACTGGTGTATAAGATTTACAAAACCAGTAAAGGTAGCATTTCAAAACAGTGGGGGAAAGAAGAGATTATTCAATAAATGAATTTAATACAAGATTGGCTATGTTTCTGGAAACTATCAAGTTGGATTCTTTACACTGTACGAAAATACCACATGCAATAAAGATTATCACTGAAGATCACTGAATGAATATTAATATGAATTTGGGGCAGGGGAGGTCTTTCTCAGCATAACACAGAAGGCACAGACCATAAAGGAAAATACCAAGAGAAGGAGACTGAGGTGGGAGGATACCTTGAATCCAAGACTTCAAGTCCAGCCTGAGCAACACAGTAAGACTCCATGTCTGAAAAAAAAATTTAAATGTTTAATGTGTTAATAAAATAAATAAAGTGGAAATAAAAGTAAAAAACTGGGAAAAATATTTCCAACATGTTAGCAAACAGAGATATAGACTCATCATGGCAACAGACAGCTCACATAGGAAGAAATATAAGTGGGCCAATATATGTGTCCAAAAAAGTTCAATTTCCCTAGTAACCAGAGAAATGTGAATTAAATTGAATTGAGGAACCACTTTATTTATTTTATTTATTTTTTTTTGAGGCAGAATCTCATTCTGTTGCCCAGGCTAGAGTGCCGTGGCATCAGCCTAGCTCACAGCAACCTCAAACTCCTGGGCTCAAGCAATCCTCCTGCCTCAGCCTCCCAAGTAGCTGGGACTACAGGCATGCGCCACCATGCCCGGCTAAATTTTTCTATATAGTTTTAGTTGTCCATATAATTTCTTTCTATTTTTAGTAGCGACGGGGTCTTGCTCTTGCTCAGGCTGGTCTCGAACTCCTGAGCTCAAATGATCCACCTGGCTCGGCCTTCCAGAGTGCTAGGATTACAGGCTGAGAATGCATCTTAAAGCCACCAAAGCTGGAAACTGCCATTTTGAAGGTTATAGGCAGCTTTTACATTCGAGGGCAGGAGAAGGAATTTGTTTTCAGAGAAGACACTCCCTTTGTTCTAGAAAAAGGCCACCTCGGTGGGCCCTCCTGGTCAGGCAGCTGTGGGGAAGGATTACTTGAGCTCAGGAGTTTGAGGTTGCAGTGAGCTATGATGACGCCACTGCACTCTAGCCCAGGTGACAGAACAAGACCCTGTCTCAAAAAAAAAAAAACAAAGAAAGTCCAAATTATAATATTCAGTGTAAAAAAACAGGTTAAAAATATTTACAGTGATATCCAATTTTTATAAAAGAAAGTATGGATTATACACATAAATTACATGTTTTACACATATACCCAAAATTTGGATATTTGCCAAATTGTTAACGATAGTTACATGTAGGTGGTTGTGGATTAAGGGTGATTTAGTATTTTTCCCTGCTCTTCTCTTTTCATTTTCTGCATTAAACATATATGAATTTTATAAGACATAAAACCACGTCAAAAGTTTTAAATTTTTTAATTATTTTGGGGGGTTTTTTTTAGAACTCTGCCTCAGCCTCTCAAAGTTCTGGGACTACTGGTGTTCACCACCACGCCCGGCTAATTTTTTTTATTTCTATTTTTAATTGGCCGGCTAATTTTTTCTATTTTCAGTAGAGATGGCGGGGCGGGGTCTTGCTCTTAATCAGGCTGGTCTCTTGCCCTCAAGTGATCTTCCCACCTCGGCCTCCAGAGTGCTAGGATTACAGGTGTGAGCCACCCCACCCTCCGAAATTCAATAGTTTTTAAATGCATGAATGACTCTTCATTGCAGAGCTGTTTATAATGGCTCCCAGCTGAAAGCAAGTTTACTAACTAACCATCTGAAAATGATGGTATAGCCGGTCAAAGGATTATGATGCGTCCATTAAAACCATTAATACAAAGACAACTCAGCCACAAGGCAAATGCTTGTGATCAAGAAAAAAACAGAGAAGCAAAGAGCCGGGTCTAAGCTGGTCCCTGCACTCTCACTGGGCAACCTGGCCAACACATATGCCTGGGTTCCCCACCAGAACAGAGAGGGCAAAATGGGAGGTGAGGATGAGGATGAGGGATGATGCATAAATATCTGTTTCTGCCTTCACAACAGTCTTCAGTGTCCTTACTTACATCATCTTGTCACCCTGGTATTTGCAAACCAGACTTGCTGCAGTGGCTATGTGCAAGGGCAAACAAAGGATTGATCAGAATCTCCCGACTGTGTGGGGAGCTGGGGGAGGCGTGGGAGCGGGCAGCCTCACTGCAGACCTTATGACAAAGGAGGTTTCAACCTTCCACGCAACGCCCTTCTCAGTTCTCAAAAGGTGGCCCAAAGCACTGCGTGGCTGTTTATTCTGTCTGGTGTCTGGGGTCTGGAAAGGCCATGGTGCAGCTATCTGAGGTTCTGGGTCACGTGTGCATTTCACAGTACATCAGGGACTCTTGTCCATGCCAGGCGGCACCCCCATCTGGGTGCATGTGATACAGTCTGAAGCTGGCTCAGGCTGTTTAAACATTATCAAGGTCAGTAGTGGCAGCATCTTTGTTCCTCTGACAGAAGCATATCTTGAATTGATTGCAAACCCTGATGTGACACAGTCGGTTGTCCAGGGGATAACAGGATCCATTTTGCAGCTTGGGTTCCAGGCACACAGACCCGAGAGGAGATGGGGCCTGTGCACAGCAGACGTCCTTTTATCCATCCCCCTGCCCCTGGGAGCTCAGTGCCCTACAAACAGAAGGCACTGACACAGTGCTTGTTCTCCCAAGCGCCGTGCTAAGTCTAGTGTTCCTTTCTTCCTTCCTGGAAAACCAGATGCCCTGGAATTTTGGAGGGAGAGCATGCCATAGTGCACTGTTTAGGAAGTTTGGTGTGGAAAGAGGGGTGAGGGAGGCCAGAAGTCCCAGGTTTTCGTTCCAGCTCCCCTCTAAATTGCTTGGGGACCTTGGGATGGCTGTGCCTCAGTTCCCTCATTTACCAATGTGTCCATTATTCTCTGTCTGACTCTTAAACCAATCTGATGTTGCAAATATTTGCTGAGCAGCTTCTTTGGAGCCTGTGTGGAAACCCAGAGCTGAATTGCCATAGATTCTGCCCTTGGGAAGTTCGCTGTGAATAATATGAATGGTTTTAAATGATGAAAAGGGACTAAGGGAGTCATTTTTGCGGAGAGAATCAAGAAAATTTCCCGAGAAGGGATTTCGTTAGATAGGAGCCGTAAAGACTGAGTAAAAGTTCACTGGGTAATCAAGTGTGGGAAAGCCTTCGGCCAGAGGGAACAGCTTGTCCAAAGGTGGAGGCAGGAGGCCACTTGGCTGTTCGGGAAACTACAAGTAGTTACCTGGAGGCCGAGCTGTGAAGGGATGTGGCGGGTCTGCTTACCTCACAGGGGTGCCGGGGCAGCACCCTGTTCAAACCTTGACATCTATTTGTTGGGTGACTTGCTGAATTGGAGTTTCCTGCTTTATTAAAGAAGGACGACTAGGATACCTACCTCACAAGGTTAGAGTGAGAAATAAATAAGCGTATGGATGAAAAAGCATCCAGCAAGTGCCTGATATATAGCAGGTGCTCTACTTGTATTTATTACCTTAAAAAAACTTAAATTGTAATCTGAATGTAACAAACATCAGTGCCTCCCACAGCTTAGATCTTTCCACTATTTTCATGTAATCTTCGCAGCCATCTGCTAAGCAGCTTGTTATCCCCTCTTTACAGGGAAGGACACTGAGGCTCAAGGAGGGGAACTGGCTTGTCCAAGGTCACAAAGGTGACAGGACATGCAGCTGGGCTTAGGAGGAGGTGGGTTGGGCTTCCAGTCTTCTTTCCAGATTCTCAACGGACAAACCATCTGGCCCCTCCCAGCCCCTTCATGGCAGAGACTGCTCACAGCCCCCTGGTATCCATTTTCCAACCTTTCTTTAGCAACAAAACCCGTTTATAGTTGGGCACACTATAGCTCAATCTAAAGCCCACATTTCCAGACCTCACTTGCAGCTAGATGTAGCCACGAGGCTAGGTTACAGCCAATGACATGTAAGCAGAAGTATCACGTGGAACTTCTGGAGGTCTCCTTAAAAGGGAAGGGAGGTTGCTTGCAAATAATTGTTCGTTTAATTTTTTAAAAGGTGGTGAGGGGGTGGGAAGAGAAGTGTCATCTTCCTACCTTCCTCTTTCCACCTGGCCGAACTTGGACAGAGTAGCTAGAGCCCAGGCAGTCATCTTGGGCCATGTGAAGCTATGCTGGTAGGGTAGCAAGATGGTGAGACTTAGACTGCCTCCCCCATTCCCATTTGAAAAGCTCTTCTCTATTAAGCTTTCCCTTCTTGCCAGGTGCAGTGGCTTACGCCTGTAATCCCAGCAACTTGGGAGGCTAAGGTGGGAGGATTGCTTGAGCCCAGGAGTTCAAGACCAGCCTGGGCAACACAGTGAGACCCTGTCTCAAAAAAAAAAAAAAGAAAGAAAAGAAAAGAAAGAAAGAAAGCCTTCCTTCAGTATTGACAAAGGCTCAAGATTCTCCCAACCTAAAAGAAAAAACCCTTCCTCAATCCCATGTGCCCCTCTCTGTCTCTTAGAGCCCACCAACTGGGAAGGACCACTTTTTCGGGAGGTCTTCTTCTGTTCTGCCATTCCACATTCCACCTTAATTGCCTGGGCCAATGGCCACCAGGCCTCTACGTCTAATGGACTTTCTTCAGCTATCTTCTAACTAGACCTCTGAAACGCATCTCACACTTTGCCCATGCCCTCTTTAAACACTCCTCGCCTTGGGTTCCGTGCCGCCTCGTGCTCCCGCCACTCATTCTCTGTTGTCTTTGCAGGCTCAGCCTCTGCTCTGAGCTCCAGTCCCCTCTATCTAACGATGGACTCGATCTCACTCCTTGCATGTCTCAAAAACACCTCAAACTCAACATGTCCAAACTGAACTCATTCATGGTCATTCCCATCTACCTCTGCCGAAACCTAGCTGTTCTTGCCATAAATCTGGGAGAATCTTTGACACATTTCTCCCCATCACCACTCACAACCAAGCCATGACCAAGCCTTGACAATTTCATCTCCTGAATGAAATCTACCTACTGTCATCATTCACCTCTTGCCTCGAACTATTACAAGAGTCCCTTAATTGCTCTTCCTGTTTCCACTCCAATGCCCCTAAAAATCTGTTTTTGTTCACAGTAATCAAAAGGACCATTTTACCAACGGGACCCTGTCAATGGCTTGCCTAGAAGTCAACATCTTCCCACTGTCCTCCAGATGAATCGCCAAACCGCAGTCTGGGGTCCACTTAGTCAGAGCCTGCTCCTACACCCCTTTCATCTCTCCCTTTCTCCATGTCTGTTCCGGCGCCAGCGCCTTCTGTGACATGCATGCTTCTTGAACCCGCAGGCTCCCTTCCTTGGGCCTTCTGCATTAGCTGTCCCCTCCACCTGGCCTGCTCTACCCTGTTGCCAGTTAACGCAATACTCTCATGCCTCCATCCATAAACTTCTATTCCTAGCGTTTAGAACCACTTGTATGTATGTAAATGCTGTCCTCCCCAATGAAAATGTTAGCTTTTGGAAGGCCTGTTTTTCTTGCTGTAGCACCCACTATAGGGACAATGAGCATTTGCTGACTGAATGAATAATTCGCCCTCCCCTGCCCCCGCTGTTTACAAAGAACGCTAATTGGGGGGCCTTACGAGCCCCAACTTAAAGGCAGGCTGGAGAAAGTGCACAAAGATGGGCGAAGGGCTGTCAGATCAGGACCATGAAAGCTCTTTGCACCCTTCTCAGTCCGACCAGAGAACGGTAGACGAGCGCGCCTGCGCACACGTTCCGCTACGGCCCCATCCCTCTCCGGCCGAGGGGTGGCGCTGGGCGCATGCTCCCCGGCCCGCGGTCCTCCGCGCCTCCTTCAGGCCGCTCTATCCGCCCTTCTCGCTGCTCTGTCGGGAGGCGGGCGCGCCCGCAGAGGTCCCTCCAAGATGGCGGCGCAGAGGAGGAGCCTGCTGCAGAGTGTGAGGAACCGGCCCGCTCTCCGGGCTAGGGGTTGGGACCCTGCCGGGGTGGCTGTCGGGTGCAGGAACGGCTCCCTCTCCGCTTTTGGACCGCCTCCTTCTCCATGGCGAGGTGTGACCTCCACCCTCCCCTCTCGGACTAGCCCTTCACTCCCGAGGCCCGGGCGCTTGGCGCGCACGAGACTCGCGGCGGGTTTGGCCCCGTGGGCCCGCGCGTGCGCGCTGCCGCCCCGGCCCCCGGGGGTCGAGGGGGCCGGGGCCGCTGGCTGCCGAGCTGGCGCTCCAGCCAGGCGCTGAGGGTGGGAGCCTCCTGCAGCCAGAAGGGAACGTGGCGCGGCAGCGGAGCCAGCCAGGGTCGCAAGCCCACCGCGGGACCGAGCAGTCGTGCAATGATAATAATAATGGCAACATCCACTTGTGCACCGCTTACCTGTACCCCAGGCATTGTACTAATTGCTTTACATTTGTAAATTTAATTTTCATAGCAGCCCCATGAGATATGCTATAGTTATTGAATTTTTACAAACTGAGGCACTGAGGGGTGGTCATTTGCCCAAGGCCACACAACTGGTGAGTGTCAGAGGCAGGGTTAAAATCAGGCAGTCTGATTCCAGCACTCTCCTTAACCTCTGGGTTATACTGAAGGAATAAGGAGTGGTGGCCTCTGGGTTCTAGTCCTGACTCTATCTCACTATGTCTCTTTCAGCCTCAGTTGCCTTCTCCTAAGGTGAGAGCAGGGAGTGGGAGGATTGTCTTGAGGCTCACCCCTACCCCCAGTCTGGACCCTCATGAGTTTGACGCTGTCTTCCAGCCCCTGCACCCTCCTGACATGCATGTGCACATAGATGCACACACAAGTTGGCACTATGGCCTACTCTGACCTGCCAGTGTAGGGTGCTGATCCCCTGGGTCCTCCCTCCTGGTGGCACTCTGTTAGAATTGCCTTTGGACTTGTGTGCCTCCTGTGCTAGAAAGTAAACTCACTTTGATCTGTGATCTCTTGCATACCATTGTGTCTCCAGCATCCACCACCACTATGTGCTGGGCACTCAGTAAATATTTGTAAAATAACAGCCAGGCGTGGTGGCTCATGCCTGAAATCTCAGCACTTTGGGTGGCCGAAGTGGGAGAATCCCTTGAGGCCAGGAGTTCGAGACCAGCCTGGACAACATAGCAAGACCCTGTCTCTACAAAAAATGCAAAAATTAACTAGGCATGGTGCATGCCTGTAGTCCCAGCTGCTTGGGAAGCTGAGGCAGGGGGATCACTTGAGGAAAAAAAAAGAATAGTTAGCTTTAAACACATAGCATCTTGATGCAAAGCAAGGGGAAGGCAGGAATGTCTACACAAAGCCCCGCCTGCCCTCCTGAGGATAGGACATCCCTGCTCATAGGGTGTCGGAATGTCTATGCAGTGTGTGAGACTTGCAAGTGAGAGTAGCTTGGACACCTGCATTCAACAGATGGGTGTGAGGCAGGGGTGGGGAACCTTTTCATGTTGGAAGGCCACATTAATTTAGCTGTAATCAAATAAGACTGCATTCAAGAAACTTCAATTAGATACACTTAATAATATACATTATTTTGTAAAAATCTAACTATATACTTAATAATTTCAAAAATTGAATACTATTTGTTAAAGTTAACTAGCGTTTTAATGATTTTGTTGTGTCTGCTTTCTGTTGGAAAGCATTTGAGTATTTGTTTGCAGCATGGAGGTCCGCAGTTTCATTTGATCCTCTAGATGGGTTTCAGTCATTTGTGACCTTAAGGGCATCTTGATTTGGGTTAGTTAGGAGAATGTAGATTCACAGCAATAAGTGGTTGAAAAGCAAGAAAGCATTTTTCAGGCGTGTTGCTGAAGGTGTGGGTATTCAACTGCATTTTTCCATATTTCAATTGGATCTTTCTTAGCATCAAACAATGACTTTAAAATGTCATCCACGGCCAGCTGTGGTAGGTCACGCCTGTAATCCTAGCACTTTGGGAGGCCAAGGCGGGAGGATCGCTTGAGGTCAGGAGTTTGAGACCAGCCTGAGCAAGAGCGAGACCCCGTCTCTATTAAAAATAGAAGGAAATTAGCTGGGCGACTAAAAATATAAAAAATTAGCCGGGCAATGTGCACACGCCTGTAGTCCCAGTTGCTCGGGAGGCTGAGGCAGGAGGATCTCTTGAGCCCAGGAGTTTGAGGTTGCTGTGAGCTGAGCTGATTCCATGGCACTCTAGCCCTAGCAACAGAGCTATCTCGAATGAATGAATGAATGAATGAATGGTCATCTACTGAGAGCTCAATCAATTCCATCTGCAGTTCTTTAGATATCTTGGTGATAACTAGGTGAGGCTGAAATGCTAATTTTAATGTGATGTCATGATTCTCTTTTTATTCTGAAATCACGCAGTGAGATGATGTCATGATTCTCAAAGTCAGTGAACCTTTCATTGTATTCTCCAATTAATAGATCTGTAACAGCTGTGTATTCTTCAAATGATCTGCAAATATCATCCTGCTCATCAATGAACTTTGCTAACTGGGGAAAATGTTCATCCAAAATTTCCTTTTAAAGAGGTGTTTTGAAAAAAATAGCTTTTTTCAAAATGCTTGGATTTTTTGCCACATATCATATATAGACTTAGTTTTACCTTGCAAAGAAATATTCAGGTCCTTTTGATTTGACTTGTCACATGGAAATGCAGCATTCCTATAGAAATCTTTAAATAATTCATATTGCTGATTCTGTTCTTCATAAAATTTATCTATTCTTATAGAGATAAAATTTTGGCTAACACCTGTCCCTGTAATTAGCCAATGCACTTTAGAATGATAGGGCAAATATGAATACCTCATCGTTCAACTTTAGCATGTTACAAAACTGATGATGCTGTGTTGCATTTGCACAAATATAGTTACAAATATTTATAACTTGTTGCAAAGTATCACTTTAAATAGGAGCTTTAGCACAGAGATTTTGCTGATGCAAGATACAATGAAAAGAAATGAGAGCATCTGGATCTGTTAATGCTTTTTTTTTTTTTGTCTGTGCAATAAACCCTTCATGTTTTCCTGTCATGAAAGGTGCACTATCTGTACACACACTCGCTAAATTTACCAAATTCAGTCCAACTTCACGACATTTATCTTGAAAGTTGTTGAAGATATCTATTCCCCACGTTCTGTTCCCAAGAGTGCCCAAAGCGAGTAACTCTTTATGGCAAAGAAAATCTTTATGACCTGAATGAAGTATAAAACCTGCCCCAAGTCAGTAGTATCAGTTGATTCATCCAAAGCAATTGAATAATATATATTTTCCTTTTGAAGTTGTTCTATTAAGTTGAAGGCCAATTCATGTTGCCAATCAGTTATGGTTCTCCTTGAAAGAGGCAGTTGTTTGTGCTTTGAAACGTTATTGGGGTCTAAGCATCCTACAACTTCGACAATGCATTCTTTCACAATTTCTACATCACTGAATGGCTTCCCTTTTTTCCTGAGTGTATAAGCTACTGTATAAGTTGTTTCAGTGGCATTATTTCCTGGTCTTATTGCTGCTTAAAAGAATTGTCTTGGCTTTTGCTTTTCATCTTTTAATTTCTGCAATACAATCTTTTGCGCTTCTCCCTCTAATTTAAAATATTTGTGGTCCTTATGAGTGTTATAATGATGAGCGTTGAATTTCTTTTTTTTTGTTTTGTTTTGTTTTTTGAGACAGAGTCTCACTCTGTTGCCCGGGCTAGAGTGAGTGCCGTGGCGTCAGCCTAGCTCACAGCAACCTCAAACTCCTGGGCTTAAGCGATCCTACTGCCTCAGCCTCCCGAGTAGCTGGGACTACAGGCATGCGCCACCATGCCCGGCTAATTTTTTGTATATATATATTTTAGTTGTCCATATAATTTCTTTCTATTTTTAGTAGAGACGGGGTCTCGCTCTTGCTCAGGCTGGTCTCGAACTCCTGACCTCCAGCGATCCACCCGCCTCGGCCTCCCAGAGTGCTAGGATTACAGGCGTGAGCCACCGCGCCCGGCCTGAATTTCTTTAATGTTGATACTGCAGTATCACAAGGCAAGCAAATCATCTTTAGCAGAAACAAGGTAATATTGCAATTCCCAATCCTCATTAAAAAATCTGTTTTCTGTTTCCTTCAGCATTCTTTTGGTCTTCTTTGACACGATGGGCTGTTCAGCAGATAGAATTAAAAAATACTGTCGAGCTGTGCAACTATTCACAAATTCCACTTCAAACAGAAACACAGTGCACTGTTGTCAAAAGCTGATAACAGACTGGCGTACTTGACCCCCATAAACTCTGGCCAACTAGCCTTGTGTGGTAGTGGTGCCAGTCAGTCGGGGAAAGTTAGACCTAAATCAGGAGCATAGCAGCCATCAATTGAGCCTGTGGCTAGTACTAATGTGCTAATTGTGCCAGTCAGTCTGGGAGGATTATTTTGTTGAAACTTATTTTTTCTTTGGTATTTTAAATACATTCATTTTAAAAATAAAAATATAAAAGACAAATATGTGAATAAAAAGAAAAGGATTTGTTTTGTAAAATTTGGATTCAGTCAAAAGGCCACTTAGACACCTCGAAGTCCACGTGTGGCCTTAAGGCCGCAGGCTCCCCACCCCTGCATTAGACCATCACCTATACCCATGTCGTCCACTCAGCTGCTGCTCTAGCACACAGGAAGTGCCCACAATTGTTAGTAGCCACTTTGAGAATGAATTAGGAACTCTCTTTGTGATGATGACACAGAGAACCTTTGATGAAAACTCCAGTGGGAGAGGTGGGGGCCAGGAGTGCTGTTGGTCTCAGAGCCGTGGGTCATCCAGAAGGTCAGAGATGGCAGGAAGCATGGGGCCTTGTGAACTTTTTGGAGAGAAAGAACTGTTGTCTCCCACCCTGAGCCATCTTCCTGGGGGCATCATTCTCACATTCTGAGCTTCCTTTTCGCTTCTAAGGAATTCGGGTGCTTTTACCACAAAAACACTCAGCCTTTTCGTACCATAATTTGATAATTCTAGCTGTAACCTGAACTTGGAACCATGCTTTGTCCACTTCTGCTGCCCAGGAGTTTGAGGTGAGTCTGTGCAAGGACTTTGATGAACTATTTTTATGTGACATGAACACGTATGTATTTCAGGAGCTAACGCTTAAATATATGTGCACAAGGCATTTGTAAAGCCCTTAATGGGTTAAATACAATTGGATCACTATAGAAGCTTTTTGTACCAAGACATGAATTTTGGAAATTAGATGGTTATTTTTGTTTGTTTGTTTGTTTTGAGGTGGGTCTCACTCTGTTACCTGGGCTAGAGTGCAGTGGCATCATCATAGCTCACTGCAACCTCAAACTCCTGGGCTCAAGCCATCCTCCCAAAGTGCTGGGATTACAGGCGTGAACCACCTCGCCCAGCTGAAGTTAGGCCTTTTGAAACAGCCTTCTTTTTTACCAGATTTTCTGTTACATTTCTCGTGAGCAATTAATTTTTAAGACATGGAAGAGTTAAAGTCCTCTGTGTTCACTGTTGTGTGTGTTTAAACGGCTCCGCAATGAGGCTGTGCTTAGTGTGAGACACCCCCTTCTCAGCTTCTCGCAGACTCACTCACCCTGTGCTCAAGCACCACTCGCTGCTGGTGCTGGCAGGCCTGGCATTTGGGGGCGTGGGAGAAAGTATGCATCAGTGTGTGCAGGGGTGGAGAGGTGGGTGGTTTGTGTGAATAGAAAATGCATGACCTTTCCGAAAATTCTTCAGAAATGTGGAGGAAGGAAGCGAGAGACTTGGCAGTCTGGTAGGTTTTAATAGAATCAGCAGTGGATGCTTGGTATGGATAATCCCACATGGAGGTGGAACAAGGTGGGAGAATATGATCAAAGCTCACCCAGCCACAGCAGTGCGAGAGTGATTCAGGTCCACTGGTACAATCAGAGGGGACCAAGTACTCTCGCATTGGTAAAACCTCCTGGAATTCTCTGGCCATTTGTTATTGAATCAGTGTCTGAAATGCTGTGGGGACTACTTTCCAGGCAGGGCCTTCCACTGAAGGAGCACCCAGATTATATGAGAAACTGCCCATGAGTCATTGGATCTAAGACACCGTTATTTTAAGGACACATTTAGTATTTTGTATCCTGCTCAGAAAGAAAGTGCACTGCTAATTAACTTGTAACATACCAACTCCAGAGATGTTAAAATGTGGAAAATGTAGATTTTCAAATCAGTGAAATAAGATGTCTAATTAACAACACCAGGCTACAGCATGAGGGTTGCCACAAGGCCACATGGTTAGTGGCCAGTGAGTGGGGTGCCAAGTAAACACGGGGTGAGGCCACTGGGATATATTTCTCAGGGAAGGTGCTCCATGACCTTGGGCAGTGTTTTCCCAGAGTCTGAGACACAAGGAGGTAGTTTGGGATGTGTCAGGTACAAATTGAGGTAGTCATGTACTTTTCAGGTGTCTTTCAAACTTTCTAACGATATCAAGAGAAAGACTTGGTTTGGTCCTCCTAGTATTTCCTTAACGCCTTTCTGGTACTTGCTAATCTCCCTTTTTTGATAACATAAAATAAGGCTGTAGCTCAGAGTCTATAACAGGTAATGGGTTCAGCTAGAATTGAATAACCTTGTTTTGTTTTTGTTTTTTATTATCCTCTAGATATGGCAAGTAATACTGGTCTTCCGCTTTATAATACTAGAAAAGTTTACATTCAAAATGAAATCATTTGAGCAAAAGAAAATGTGGCAATTTAAAGATAAAATAAGAAATGGATAATTTCTTGAAGATGGTGAGTGGATGACTGAGGTTTGGGAAACACGAGCCTCTGGCACCGGTTGGATTTGAGCAGGGCCTTTGGGGATGGGTCGGACTTGGAAAGACAGAAAAGGGCAGGCCTGCCTAACCATGGATACTTTGAAATAAGCTCTTTGGGTAATTTTCTTCTTATTTCTCCTTCCTTTATTTTAATAGAGGGACAGGACAGATTGGCTAGGAACTTAATGTTTAAAAAGTGCCAAGGTAAAATGAATAGAGCTTTGCTCAGCAAGGTGCATGTATATAAATAGTTGGTTTGTTGTGAAATGTGTGCTTGTCTCTATGACTGTACCTCTGGGGTCAGCAGCCTCTTCATTTGAGGCTTCCACGATACATTTGGCTTTTTAAGTAGGGCAAACATTTGGTGAGGTGTTACTTCCCTCCTGTGTTTGGTGCAGACACCTACCTCCTGCCAAAAGTGGGTTAGCTTCCCATGCTTTTTGTTCTGGTCACAGTTTTTTAGAAGTCATTTGGAACACTGTATAGAGAGTCTTATCTTTATGAGATAGACAGCTGAGTTAGATTGTTAATCTGTCAAAGGGTGAGATTCAAAACTATGTCAACAGTCTGGAAGGCTGGGATGAAAGCATTAAGATATAATCCAACTGATATAAATTTAGGTTTTTAAGAAAAATCTTCTGCGGGAGTTTGGGGGAGACTGACATGGTAGAACCTCACAGGAAAGAGACTTTGTTATTTCAGTTCACAGCAAGTAGGAGTTTTCATGTAGAGACTAGATGCCCGCCTTTTATTTAGGTATATAAAGACTATTGTTTTCGTGCGTTGATTTTCTATCCTGCTACGTAACCGATTTCTTATATTGTTTGAGTTAGTTTTTCGTTGACTTTTTTTTTTTTGAAACAGAGTCTCACTCTTGCTCAGGCTGGTCTCAAACTCCTGGCCTCAAGCAATCCTCCTGCCTCAGTCTCCCAAAGTACTAGGATTACAGGTGTGAGCCACCGTGCCTGGCTGACATTGATTCTTTAGGGTTTCCAGGTATACTTTCATATCATTCTGCAAATAGAGATAGCTTTACTTCTTTCCCAGTTGTTATGCTCTCATTCTTTTCTCTCATCTAATTGCCTGGACTAACATCTCTAGTATGAAGTAACAGAGTAGGCATCCTTGTTGTGGCCCTGATCTTAATGGGAATGTCTCTTCTTTGTGTTTCCCCACTAAGACAGTTGCTAGCATTAGGATTGACTGACATATACATGTAATAGCATGTTCAGTATACATATAATAGCGTGTTCTGTTCTCTTCTGTGTTTATATAAAAAAATGGACAAAGGTTGTCCATGGAGTCTATACCCGTTGACCCACATACCATTTGCCAGTTTATAAAATAATAGATTTCTAAAATATTAACTAGCTCAACATTATGAAAAATCAGATTTCCAAAAAAAGTACGTAACAGTGTAGAAGTGTCCAGATACTAGTCATATATACTTACTGAAGAATAAGGCACTTGCTAAGTATATTGACCTCTGTCATACACACAGGTTTTCTAATTTGAGAGGATTTGTTATTCCTGTATCAGCCAAGTATGGCTGCAGTGTCCAGCAGTCATAACGGCATCAGCCACTCTTTTTTTTTTTTTTTTTTTTTTGAGACAGAGTCTCACTCTGTTGCCCAGGCTAGAGTGAGTGCCGTGGCGTCAGCCTAGCTCACAGCAACCTCAAACTCTTGAGCTCAAGTGATCCTCCTGTCTCAGCCTCCCGAGTAGCTGGGACTACAGGCATGTGCCACCATGCCCGGCTAATTTTTTCTATATATATTTTTTAGCTGTCCATATAATTTCTTTCTATTTTTAGTAGAGATGGGGTCTCGCTCTTGCTCAGGTTGGTCTCGAACTCCTGAGCTCAAACGATCCGCCCACCTCGGCCTCCCAGAGTGCTAGGATTACAGGCGTGAGCCACCGCGCCCGGCCTACATCAGCCACTCTTGATAGCAGCGTCCTGGGCTCCCATTGTGAAATGCTCTAGAGGAGTTGCTCCTGTGCCACAGCACATTCACATGGCAAGTTCCTCAGTCACCTGAGTTTGTTTCCTCCTTTACTTGTGCAAGACAGTTTCACTGGCCTTTTTAGTATCTCCAATGTTGAATGGGCCCGTAAGTTGCTTGAGTGATATTTATTTGTTTTTGGAAAGTATACCTGGAAAGATTTAAGTCCCTGAAAGCCTGTGTCTGTCCCTGTGGGAGTTAGATAATGGTAGAGGAGGTACTGTGATTGCAGCTTCCATGACAAGTTTTGCATCTTGGGCAACACAGTTGTATTGTTCTATCTTTTCTTCCTATGCTTTAAAACACCTGTGGCACCTTGGGGTGCTGATTATTGACTTCTTGGCCCCTCTTTTCAGTTGGAGGACATGGGGTACTCCTGACTGAGGAGATGCATTTGTGCTTCTCCTTCATCTTATGTTTAATTTCATTCCCACTGGAGATGGGAGACAGACCCTAGAGAAGGAGCTTCCTTTTGGAAGTATATTTGCCAGATTATCTGAGACCTTTGTGAGCTCCTTGGCAATGGAGAGATACTAATCAGATCTGAGACATAGAGGATGATTGGCAACAAATCAGTTCCTTGAAAAAATAATTAATTCCCTGTCAATTAACTCCTTACCACTGCCCAGAAGCCTTGGACTGCCCTCCCACCTGGGCATACGTACATGCAAACATGGCCTCGAGCCCTGGTCACTACAGAGACCACACTGGCATTCTTGCACTTTCTCAAGCCTAACACCCTTTTTTCCACCTGAGGGTCTTTGCACATGCCCTTCTCTCTGCCTGGAAGGCTGCTTCCCCACTTTCTAGAACAGCCGCTGCCCCATAGTTTGTTCAGGTCTGGCTCAGAGTTCACCTTTCTGGAGAGGTCTGCTTTTCTTACCACCTCATCTCAAAGAGCCCTCCCCATCACTCTCTGTCCTGTACTCTGGTGTGTTTTCTCCATACCACATATCCCTGTCTAAAATTGCCTTATGTATTTATTTATTGTATTGCACGTTTGAAGCCTCTCTCCCCCTGGAAGGGTGGCTTCAAACAAGGAGCCCTCTTGTTTTCTCTGCTCTGTCCACAATACCTAGAATAATGCTACCTTTTGCAAATGCTCAGCAAATACTGTTGAATGAGTGTATGTATTAAATGAATATACTGTAATCACGTGTGGGTTCCAAAGACTTTAAATTCCCATTTATGTTAAGAGAGACATTTATTTAGCTTTAAAATAAGACAAGTCAAGATTAGACTAGAAACTATTTTATGTTACTGTGAAGAAGTTTTTCTTTTGTTGTTTCTTGACCTGAAAGCTTTAAATGCCTGGTGTCGTCAGGAGGAGCGGAGCAGAATTTCAGAATTGCTGCCATTTCTTTTCCATTGGTAGATTTTAGTCATATTTGCCATTTTCAAAGACTATTAGAAGGCATTAGTAGCTTTTCAGACCTTGTGGTGAAATTGTGTGAATAAAAATAAATAAATAAAAGTCCTCTCAAAAAGATACAAATAAGTGTAGAGACATACCATGTTGATGGATTGGGAGACTCAACATAGTGAAGATGTCCATTCTCCCCAAAGTTAAAACAGTTCTAATTAAAATCCCAACAAGACTTTTTGTAGATATAGACAAGCTGATTTTAAAATGTATATGGAAAGGCAAAGGAACCCAAATAGCCAGAACAATTTTGAAAAGAATAAAGTTAGAAGAATCACACTAGCCAATACTATAGAGCTACAGTAATCAAGAGTGTGATATTAGTGGAGGGATAGACACATAGATCAATGGAACAGAATAGAGTCTAAAAATAGACCTGTACAATATGACTGGTTAATTTTTGACAAAGGTGCAAAGGCTGGTCTTTTTAACAAATGATGTTGGGACAATTGGACATCCGTATACAAAAACAAAGAAAAATTGATCGACATCTCCTGCCTTATACAGAAATTAATTCAAAATGGATCACAGATCTAAATGTAAAACTATAAAACTTTTAGGAGGAAATACAGGAGATCTTTGTGACCTGAGTCTGGATAAAGAGTTCTTAAACATGATTCCAGGCCAGGTGCAGTGGCTCATGCCTGTAATCCCAGCACTTCGGGAGGCCAAAGTGGAAGGATTGCTTGAGACCAGAAGTTCAAGACCAGCCTGGGTAACATAGTGAGATCCTATCTCTAAAGAAAAAAAAAAAAAAATAGCCAGGCATGGTGGCACACACCTGTAGTTCCAGGTACTCTAGATCACTTGAGCCCAAGAGTTCGAGGCTGCAGTGAGCTGTGGTCACCACTGCACTCCAGCCTGGGCAACAGAGTGAGACCCTCTCTCAAAAAAACCCACAAAAACCCAAAAACATGATTCTAAAACCATAAACCATGAACCATGAAAAAACAAAATGGATAAAATGGACTTCATCAAAATTTAAAAGCTTTTGCTTTACAAAAGACACTGTTAAGTGAATGAAATGCCAAACTACAGATGGGGGAAAATATTTGCAAATCACATATCCAACAAAGGATTTTTATCCAAAAATACATAAAGAACTCTTAGAACACAATTTTTAAGAAGATAACCCAATTTAAAATTTTAAGATTTAAAGAGACACCTCACCAAAGAGGATATATAGATGGCAAATAAGTACATGAAAAGATGCTCAGCATCTTTAGCCATTAGATAGGCGCAAATTAAAGCTACGATGAGCTATCCCTACATACCTCTTAGAATATATAAATTTAAAGAAACTAAAAGATAATACCACGTGGTGGTAAGGACGAGAAACAGCTAGAACTCCCATGCATCGCTGGTGGGAATGCAAATGGTATGACCACTCTGGAAAACAGTTTGGCAGTTTCTTATAAAGTTAAACATACTTAGCATATGACCCAGCAATCTCACTCTTAGGTATTTACCCTAGAGAAATGAAAAGTTACATTCACACAAAAACATGAATGTTTATAGCAGCTCTCTTCATAATTGTAAAAAACTGGACACAGCCCAAATGTCCTTCAGTGGATGAATAAACAAACTGTGCTCCATCCATACAATGGGATACTGTTCTGCAATAAAGAGGGACAAGCTATCGATGCACTCAAGCAGCGACTTGGATGAATCTTAAAGGCATAATGCTAAGTAAGAGAAGCCAGTCTCAAGAGGTTATGTATTAATATACAAAATTTCATTTATAGGCATTCTGGAAAAGACAAAACCATAGTGGTGGAGAGCAGGTCCTTGGTCGCCGGGGGTCAGGGGAGAGGGTGACTCCAAAGGGGCAGCGTGCGGGAATGTTTTGGGGTATGGGGTCGTTCTGTATCCAGCGTGTGGCAGTAGTTACACAGATCTTTACATGTGTTAACATTCATAAAACTGCACACCCAAAGAAGTTTTACTACATGTCAACTTGAAAATAAAACAAACTCTTGTACCCTGCAGAAGTTGCTCTGAGGTGCAAAGTATAGAACTAAAGCCTTAAAATAGATAAATGCAGCATAAAAACAACTAAAATGAAAAAAATTCATAAAGTCCACTCCCTGTCAGTATGTAAGTAAACAGCAGAAGAAATTTGCCACAGAAGCTAACCACAGGCTTTTTACATATCTGATTGCAAAAGCCTGTTAAAGTGGCTTTTACATCATTTTTTGAAAACTTACCACTAACTTGTAAGAAGTTGCACAAACTGTCTGTGTTTAATGTTTCAATAAAGCTTTTAATACGAATTTTCATTATTTTCCTTGAAATTGGACTTTGGTTCTCCCAGCTATTTTAGTTTGCTCTAGTACAACACGGTGGTTCTGGGAGTGCCCTTGTGAACGAGGCCTTATTCTCAGGTGGGAGGCTCGAGGTGGGGCAAGCTTTCAGTGAGAAGCAGGCATTGCACCAGAGCCTTTTGGCAGTGTCATTTCTGGGGCTTAAAAAAATAGATGCTCAGGGTGCACCCCTAGGAGATTTAGTAAATTCATAGTCGGTGTGTTTGGGCCAGGGCCTGGACAGCTGTGTCTGTGTGCGTTTACAGCTCTGCAGTGATTATGCTCAGCACCTGTTAGATCCCATGGGTGGAATGGGAGTCAGACACGGGCAGGCAGGGGTGATGGAACGGAGGTGGAGGAGGGGGACATGAGAGGGGTGACTCCTAGAGGTGGTGACTCCTGAGCCAGAGTCCTGAAGGACATGGAGAATCACAGACAAGAGGGAGGAGGCTGTGGACTGGGCTGCAAGCATTTGGGACTGGCAGGGGAGACGGGAGAGGACTCCGGGGCAGAGTGAAAACAGGTGGAGGCCCCTTACCAGGGAGAGGGAGTGAGACTAGCTTTTAAGTCGGATTTCTCAAGGCTAGGTCCGTGGCCACCTGAATGAGAATCACCTGTGAAGAGCTGCCTACAATGCAGATGTCCTGGGCTCCATCCGCACCAGACGTTCTGCGGCTGGGGCCTGCAGTTTTAACCAGTGTCCAAGGGATTCCTTTGCACTGTGCAGTCAGCGCCACTGTGATGGGAAGTGAGGCCACCAAACAGTTTCCTACTGAGAGTTTGCTTCATTTGTGTGTGTGTTTCACTGGTGTTTCCTAACATAGCTCACTCCTGGAAACCATTGCCGAGCCTTGCATTTGGGAACGCTGTTGTCTTTCTCAGGTTTCCTGGGGAATCAGTTTGTGGACTAGCCAAAAAATAGCAAACCCTTCTGCAGGTGTCTGTTCATACAAGCATCATGTTTTTCCAGAAGGAAGTGGAACCCTCTGTGTGGGGCCCCGGGCCTGCTAGGTTTCTGTTGGTGAAGAAAAAGGTGAGATGGGGTCTGCCCTGGGGAAGAGGTGGTGCCTGACAGTTTCTGGTGTCCTCCTCCAGGAGCAGCAGCCAAGCTGGACGGACGACCTGCCGCTCTGCCACCTCTCTGGGGTTGGCTCAGCCTCCAACCGCAGCTACTCTGCTGATGGCAAGGGCACTGAGAGCCACCCGCCAGAGGACAACTGGCTCAAGTTCAGGTGTGCGTGCCAGTCTTGCTCTCCTGGGCACAGAAAGTTGGTTTGCAAGCAAGGAAAGGCACCCATCTTGTTGCTGTCATGTATGGGGCTTGCTGGTGAGATGTGGACCTTGGGAGGTGGCCTCCCTTATTGTCCCTTCCACAGCTGGACTTCAGACCAGCTGAGGGTCTGCTACAATGGGGGGTATGGAAGGAGCATCCAGAAGGTCATAGCCAGAGTGAGGTGGGGAGACTAGGTGGGCACCTGAAGCCACAGCTGCTGTATCTTCAGTCTCCCCGACTTCTTCCCCCTCCACCTCTGAGCCTCCTGTCTCAATCTCCTGCCCTTTGCCTCTGCTAGGAGTGAGAACAACTGCTTCCTGTATGGGGTCTTCAATGGTTACGATGGCAACCGAGTGACCAACTTTGTGGCCCAGCGGCTGTCTGCAGAGCTCCTGCTGGGCCAGCTCAACGCTGAGCACACTGAGGCCGATGTGCGGCGTGTGCTGCTGCAGGTAATGGTGCTGGGGGGCTAGCGGGGACCCAGCCGAATCATGTCTCCCCCGCCGTTCTCCTGGAGCTCCGGCCCTGCGACTATAAAATGTTGCCAGGGTTAGCCTGAAGATCCTGCTGGCATCTTCACCCCTGGTGAACACCCCTGGTGTTTTGAACCAGCCTTTGCAGAGGAACAGCTCTGGGAGCAGCTTCCAGGGGCAGGGGCTGCCCTCCCCAGGAGTCCAGGACCAGAGGGCAAGCAGCAGGCCTTCCACGGCTGGCAGGGTTGGCTCTGAAGGGGGTACTGCTGGAGGAAGGGGAGTTTAGGGATGTCAGTTTGGACAGAGCTGTGCAGTGGGGGCAGGGCAGGGCCTGGTAGAAATGGGGTCATTTAGAGCCATCTCTTTCCTCTGAATGTGGTCTGGTGCTCAGCCTCTAGGGGCTGAAAGCATCCCTGGGCATTGGGGAAGAGACCTTGCCTCCCCACCTCTGACTGGCTGCTGCCCTCATTGGCCAGTCCTTTCTGCTTGCTCCAGTTTGGGGGTTTTCCTCCTGGCATCCCCTTTTAAAAGCATGTCTGGAAGCACTTTGTTTTAGTTGAGAGGATGGATTCCTGGTCCTCAAGAACAGTGATCTCAGCCTCTTCCTACCCTTGTGGCCCCTGTGCTCCTGTGCCAGTCATGCTCAGCAGATCCCACACCCAGGGGAAGGTGTCAGTGTCACCAGTGTCCAGGGGCCAGCAGGATGTGACAGAAGCCTCTCAGGAAGAGGTTGTAGTTACCACGAGCTGTCACTGATCTGGCAGCTTCTCGGAGCCAGCTGCTGTGCTAAGGGTGGATTAACTTACTTTGCCCTCAGAACAACACTTATCTCCGTCGCATAGATGAGGCTGAGGCGGCAGAGCTGCAGTTCACACCAGGTGGTCTGTGCCAAGACTGTGCTCGTGGCCTCTGTGCGGTCTTCTGCCTCTGCTCCCTCTGCAGTGCCACCTGTGCAGTGTGCCCACCCTCTGGGGCGGAAGGTCTTTGTCGAAGACCTTGGTCTGCAGGAAGCAGCAGGTGCTTTGCAGTGCCGGCCCAGGGGCAGAAGTGCTGCGTGTAAGGCCCCCATCACATGAGGCCCTGCAGGGAATACAGTGACTTTGTTGCTGTTCTATTAATAGCATTTGAGCATCAGGTGACACTGGTGTTTTGAACCAGCCTTTGCCCTGTCCTCTGCACCCTCCCACCCCCCAGGCCTTTGATGTGGTGGAGAGAAGCTTCCTGGAGTCCATCGATGATGCCCTGGCTGAGAAGGCGAGCCTCCAGTCCCAGCTGCCGGAGGTAATGTCCCCAGCCTGCACCCCGGGAGAAGCAAGTCAAGGCCTGGTTTTGCTTTTGCTGGGAGCAAGGACTCATCTGCCTTGCACTTGCAGGCCATTGACATAACTGGGCCAGAACAGCAGGAGTTACGGGAACAGTTCCTGCTGGGGGACGCTGGCGAGTGGCAATAGGTTTCCACTTGAGGGGCCTCCCTGGCCCTCGGTGGGCAGCTTCACCCTGAGGCTCAGCATTGGGTGGGCCGTGATAGGTGGAGACCTTTCCAGGGCCTTTGACTTGAATCGGTCCACAGCCTGTTCCCTCACCTGCTCACATCACCCACCAGCACTTGCAGAGCCGGCCTCTGCAATTTGGTTCTCCGAGTTAGGTCATCTCCGGCTCTCCTGGAAGAACCTGCCCTGGAGCTGCAGCACGGGCTTCAGCCTTGCTCTTAAGGGAGGGGAGGGTTTGTGGGATCGTCCCAAGCCCCCATGTGCTCTGACCTCTCTGGTGATGGGTTCTAGGGTGTCCCTCAGCACCAGTTGCCTCCTCAGTACCAGAAGATCCTTGAGAGACTCAAGGTGTTGGAGAGGGAGATTTCAGGAGGGGCCATGGCCGTCGTGGCCGTTCTTCTCAACAATAAACTCTACGTCGCCAATGTCGGTGAGCTGCCCGTCTGTCCCGGGGCGGGCAGTGAGGGCTGGGGGAGAGGACGTCAGCCGCAGGGGTTGGTGTGTTATTTGGCGATGTGCTTTCCAGACACTTAGAAGCATTAGTGCCAGAGTCTCCTGAGGCCGTTGGGTATGTTTCCTCCTCACTGCATAGGAGTGTCTCAGCCCCAGCTGGAAGGGAGAAAGGAGGCCATGGGAGGCAGGTGTCCTGGTTTTAGTCCCCACTCTGCCTCTGACTGTGGCCATGGGCGAGTTGTATCCCATCTCTGGGTGGCCTCAGTGGCTGCTGCTTCTGGAAAAGGCTACCTGGCTGTGGAAGACCCAGTTGGCGTCCCCATGAGCAGCTGCGGGGTGGGGCTGTGACACGGACATCGGGATTTGTGGGCAAAGGAGGGGCTGTCTGGGAAGCAGAGAAGGCTGCGGGGTGAGGGTTACCACAGGAACTCTGTAGAGACCCCACTGGCGAGGTCCCTCCTACTCTTCCTCCTTTCCTTAAGATTTCAGTGTGGAAAAGCTTCCAAAATATCAAAAAATGGAGTGAGTAGTATTTAATGAACTTCCACGTGCCAATCCCCAACCCCAGTTATCAGCTCATAGCCAATCTGATTTCATTTGTAGCCCTTGGTCCCCACATTATTTTGAAGCAAACCCCAGACACTGTCATGTTATCTGTAAATGTTTCAGCATATACCTCTAGAGAAAAGGTCTTTTTTATTAAAATCATTATCCTAGGATTAGGCTGCAGAAGTTTAACCTAATTCCTTAATATCATCAGCTGCCCCTCACTGGTGACTGTCCCCAGTGTTCTTTGCCTCTTTTGCTCTTTTGTCGTGTTTCCCTGTGTGAGATGCCTGCTTTTCTCTCTCTGTCTTTTGAATGTGTCCTATTTTTCCCTATCCTTGGTCTTTGCTTAGCTGCTCAAATTCTGCTGCAGGTACGAACCGTGCACTCTTATGCAAATCTACGGTGGACGGGTTGCAGGTGACACAGCTGAACGTGGACCACACCACAGAGAACGAGGATGAGCTCTTCCGCCTCTCCCAGCTGGGTGAGTGGGGGGAATGCCTGGTGGGGGTCGGTGGGAGTGGGCCCAGCCCCCGTGGGCTCGCCCTCGCCCTTCCTCTGTTGTCCGGGTAGACAGGGGCGGGGAGTACAGGGGCTGTGACCTTGGCTCTGGGACCAGCCTGCCTGGGTTGGATCCTGGCTCTGCTGCTTACTAGTTGGTGACTAGAACTTACTGAAGTTTTGTGTGCCTCAATTTCCTCATCTGTGTAATGAGGATGTGGTGTGGTGTGGTGAGGATTAAAAGAGTTGGTTCATGTAAAATGCTTCCTAGAGTACCTGGCACATAGCAGTTACTCACGGTTGTTGGTGGAGACCAAGAAAGGCCAAAGAAGTCCTGCGATTCCAGCTGCCATAGTAGCCTCTCCCTCCCTTCTGGGGGCCCTTGGGGGCAGAGGCAGACCCAGGGCAGTGCTGGGCGCCGGAGGGGGCTCTGGGTGGGGGTGTCCTGATGGGGATGGGGACTGAGGACCTTGGGGACTTGGGTCAGCTGCTTTCCAAGGTGCCCTGGTGTTGTCTTCCTTTACTATTCAGTGGGTCCTCACTGCCTGGTTTTCACGGATATGTCCCTGTCCCCTTCTTTTTGTTCTTTATGAACAAGGAATGGGATTGTTGCGTCGTTCCTCCTCTGACAGGTTTGGACGCAGGAAAGATCAAGCAAGTGGGGATCATCTGTGGGCAGGAGAGCACCAGGCGCATCGGGGACTACAAGGTCAAATACGGCTACACGGACATTGACCTGCTCAGGTAGGTGCCAGCCCCGCTGTCCCCCGTTCATTTGTAAGATCAGAGGCCCAGGGCAGAAGCAGATTTTAGGGTCCAGCAACAGAGGTGCAACTGAAGTAATTCAGATCCCAAAGCGACTCTTTCTTCCTCCCAGGGAGGTTGGTGTGGGGCGGGCCCTGGGTCTGGCAGGCCAGGAGCTGGGATCCTACAGAGCTGGGCTGGCAAGGAGTCAAGTTGGGGAGCTGGGCTAAAGCCAGGGGCAGCAACAGTGCCATAGGGCCTGGCCGGAGAAGCCAGCGTTGGCATGAGGTGCCTGGCATGGACAGGGATGGACGGACCAGAGGCCTGTTGGTCGGTGCTGCCCATGGTTGGGGCTAGGGCAAAGGTGTGAGACAAATTGTAACTTCCCTCCAAGGACACCTCCATTCTGGGTATCACTCAAGTGCTTGCAGCAGCCAAATGGACAGCAATGATAATTATGAGTTTTTATTGTGCCAAGCCTGGTCACAGTTCCATATGTACATTCTGTTATTCGTTCCTTACTCAGACCCACGAGGTAGTTACCATCACCGCCCCAAAGGCGTTTTCATGAGAGGAAACTGAGGCATGGAGACGTAAGGTAGCCTGCCCGGATCAGAGGGCCAGTAATGGACCGAGGCAGACTTGAAGGCAGGCGGCCTGAATTTGGAGCCTGTGTCCTTAACCGCCGGCTAGCTTGTGTGTGAAATGCTGATTGGGAGATGCGCATGTGTACTTGCGTGATGCCAGTTGTGGCATTTAAAGTCATGGCCAGAGCCCTGGAGGAATCATGCCAAAGACCCCATCAGCAAAGGCCAGGTCTTGTGGCTTAGAAAGCACATGTTAAAACTCCTTACCCTCCCAAGATTTAGAGAACTGAGCTGAGAACTTTTATCCCTATTTTGTGGGGTTCTGTTTGCTTTATTGGAAAGTCATCTGTGGTTTAAAATGCTTCAAACAGTGCTGCGATCTATACAGAGAGAGGGAGTCTTCTTCCCACCCCACACCAGGACTCCCTCCCCGGGGGCTGCTAGTTTCTGTGTATCCTGCCCTCTGACCTCTGTGCACGTGCACATATGCACACATGCGTGTGTTTCGTGGGGTCTCAGGCACAGGCATCCTCTTCAGGACACCCACAGATGCTCCACTCCCTGCCCAGTGTCCTGCCCCTCCCTCTTTGCTTTTCTTTTCTTTTTTTTTTTTCTATTGGCATGTGAAGTAAGAGCTACTTTCTTTTTTTTTTTAAACCTTGAGATATGACTGACATACACAAAGTTGCACATATTTAATACATACAACTTGATGAGTTGGGGATACGTTTATACACACCTCATTGTTGTCAGTAAAGATGCCCATCCCTGGCCCATCCCACACTTTGGGAGGCCAAGGCAGGAGGATTGCTTGAGGCCAGGAGTTTGAGACCAGCCTGGGCAACACAGAGAGACCCCATCTCTATAAAAAACTTTAGAAATTAGCGAGACATGATGGTGTGCACCTGTAGTCCCACCAGGTGGGGGAGGCGGGAGGATCACTTGAGCCCAGGGGTTTGAGGCTGCAGTGAGCCAAGATCACACCACTGCACTCCAGCCTGGGCAAGTGTGAGATGAGTGAGACCTCATCTTTAAAAAATAAAAATTAAAAAAAAAAGATGCCCATCCCTCTGTTCCTGCACATCTTACAACCGGGCGACATCATTCTTCGCAATTGTCGGTAGGATTCCGGCTCCTACTGACAGACCCTCAGGATGTTTGCAGACTTTACTCTTCTGAGCGTTGTTGCCAGGAACTCCTTGTATACTCACCTCCCTGTGTACTTACATGTGTTGGAACTTTTTGACATTCAATGACTCTGACACCACATCAGCAAATAATGATTCTTGTGCAGGTAGGAGTGTGTTTGGGGTCTTAGTTGGCTTGGACACCTGTTTTAGGGGAGCCCAAGTGATAGCAAGACGAACGGTCTTTTAAAAAGTAACCTCTCCCTCTTGCTAGCCCATGCCCTGCCCTGCCACTGCCCAGGTTCTGTGGACAGGAGGTGCAGAACTGGCCAGAATGAGGCATTTGACCTTTGCCCTCATGACCTCAGCTGCCTGCCAATTTTTCTGGCTCCTCTGAGTTTTGTTTTAGTAGCTGCTGTAAGAAGACAAGTGTGTTTTCTGATTTTCTCTTTCCCCTATTTCTTTTCCTCTCATCAGGTTGTGTGTTTTATTTTACATTCTGGGTACAGGTTCCTCCCCTCAGCAGAATCAGCATCCACCTGGGGCCATTCCAAGCAAAGCTCTTCCCTCCACTCTCTCCCCATAGTGCTGCCAAGTCCAAACCAATCATTGCAGAGCCAGAAATCCACGGTGCACAGCCACTGGACGGGGTGACCGGCTTCCTGGTGCTGATGTCCGAGGGGCTGTACAAGGCCCTGGAGGCAGCCCACGGGCCTGGGCAGGCCAACCAGGTGAGCTGGGCCTGGGTGAGCCAGCGGCTGCGGAGCATGGCTGACCTGCAGGCTCCCTGGCCACTGGGAGCTCTGATTCTCAAGTTCTGTCTCTGGGTTCAAAGTGGTGGCCCACACCTGTAATCCCACAATTTGGGAGGCCAAGTCAGGAGGATTGCTTAAAGCCAGGAGTCCAAGACCAGTGAGATCCCATCTCTACAAAAAATAAAAAAGGCTGGGAGAAGGAAAAGCCCAGAGCTCTGAAAATACCCACTTACTCAAAAACTTTGCTCATTCTGGGCTTGAAGCAATGTTGGTCCCCAGGGCCCGAGTGAGGCCTTCAGGGAAGAGGGTGAGGTGGAAGTGAATTTCCATGGGCATGGCATTGCTCTGGGCCCCTTGGGAAGAGGCCTGGGCTAGGAGGAGAGCCCAGAAAGGGGTGTGGCCTGCTGCATGGCTCCCTGGCTGACTCGTAAGTCCCACAGTCCATCACATCCTGCCCTGGGGCTTCGCTTCCCTCTCTGGGCAGCAGGTGATTTGCTGACCATTCCTCACTCCGCAGTGGGGATGGTAACGTCTGCATTTGTGGGAGTGTGCTAAGGTCAGGTGTGGTAAACGTAGATCCTCGGCCAATGGAAGCTGCTTATTTTTCCTGCACCTTGGAGTATACACAGCCGACCGTTGTCACCCAGGCATGACCTTGAGGCAGTCACTGCAGGGGTGATTTTGAAGGGAAGCTGCCTGTATCTAACCTTGGATTGCTGAGTGGCTAAGAAAAGTTCCTGTTGTATTCTTTCTTCGTCTGTGATTCTTATAGGAAGATAACCTTTTCTGCTTTGTCTTTTTTAATTAAAAATCAGGAAGAAAAAGTTTTAAGTGCCTAACTATGCCCTGATCCCTGTGTTGCGTTTTTCACCTATTATATCTTATCATTCCTTCCAGCAGCCTGTAACGCAGAGGGCAGGGGCTTGGGGCCCATGGGATTCAGGGTTTTGCCTGAGGTGACATAGCTGGTTAGCGATGGAACTGCTCCCCCCACCCCCCCCACCCCCCGCCAGCCATGTCCAAGCCATTTCCTGTCACCTGCTTCTGCCCTCCTACCTCTAAGAGACTAGGCCAGCCATCATACAGAGCATTGTTTGTTTGTGTTTCTGATCTGTCGATGTGATTTTTTCCTTCCTTTTTTTGTTTTTTTCTTTTTGGTTTTCATAATAGAATTATCCAGTGGCTTCTACTTACTAGGTTCTAGAATACAGATAGTCTGTGACTTGTGATAGTTCAACTTAGGATTTTTCCACTTTATGATGGTGTGAAAGTGATATGTATTTGGTAGAAACTGTACTTCAGGTACCCATACGATCATTGTTTTTCACTTTTAGTACAGTATTCAATAAATTACATGAGATAATCAATACTTCATTATAAGATAGGTTTTGTGTTAGGTGATTTTGCCCAACTGTAGGCCAGTGTAAGTGTGCTGAGTGCAGGCTAGGCGAAGCTGTGCTGTTCAGTAGGTTAGGTGTATTAAATGCATCTTTCAGCTTATGCCATTTTCAACTTGATGGGTTTATCAGGACGTAGCCCCGTCCTAAGTCCAGAAACATCTTTACACTAGACAGTGACTTCTCTGAGGGCAGGGACCGTGTCTGCATTCCATATCCCCAGAATGAATCCTGACAAAATGCCTGGAGTTTGTTCCAGGAGAGAAAGCTTGGTAATAACGCCAGTCTACACCGGGCTTATTAATAGTCTGCCGAGTGCTCCTGCATCCATTGTGTTATTCAGTCCTCATAGTGACTCAGTGAGGTGCAAATTATCCCCATTTTAGAGGTGTGGAAACCAATAATCAGAGAGATTGCAGGGTCATATGCCTTTTCTAATGAGAAAGTTCTGGAAAGATTATCCTGAATACCTTGAAAATCCCAGATTGCAAGCTTGGCTGGCAGGGACTTCCTCCACCTGTGGGGCCGGTGACTCTCGAGTCTCCTGACTCAGAGCTCTGGAGTTACGGCCCCAGTCCTGGGCCTCCAGTTGTTCCTCACCAGGTTCTTGCTCCTCCGTCCTCCAGGAGATTGCTGCGATGATTGACACTGAGTTTGCCAAGCAGACCTCCCTGGACGCAGTGGCCCAGGCTGTGGTTGACCGGGTGAAGCGCATCCACGGAGACACCTTCGCCAGTGGTGGGGAGCGTGCCAAGTTCTGTCCACGGCACGAGGACATGACCCTGCTGGTGAGGAACTTCGGCTACCCCCTGGGCGAAATGAGCCAGCCCACACCCACCCCGGCCCCAGGTAGGTGTGCTGTGTGGACTGGCCGTGCCTGTGGACACCGTGGGGGGCTGGAGGTGGGTGCAGAGCAGCTGAGGCAGTGGCCTTGCTGCTTGGCATGGACATGGAGTCGGGAGGCCTGGCTTAGTGTGGTTCTAGTCCAGGCTCCCTGACTTTCAGCCTTTCTGAGCTGTGTGCTGATTTTTGCCTTTTGTCTGTAAAATGAGGATAATTCCACCTGCCCTGGCTCCCTCCTGAAGACCTGAGTGTGTGAACAAGCAATTTGCAGAGCCACAAGGCCGTGTAATAGACACGAGAGCTGCCACTGGTTGAGGGCCTACTATGTGCCAAGTGCATTAGCTGTTACTTCCTTTAGTCCTCATCAACCCTAGAGACAGGTGGCACACCCATTTTTCAGAAGAGGAAACTGAGGCTTAAGAAAGAAGGTGCCTAGTTGTGGTTGGGCATCTGGACAGACGGTCAGGCCCCAAAGCCTGGTCTGTCCCTGGGCCACACTGTAGGAACTGGGGGGTAGACGGATGACATTTTACTTTGTACCTGTTTTTTTTCCTTTACTGTACAACTCATAAACAGACTTTCTGCCATTTTAATTCTTAAACCAAGTCGCCTGGGAAAAGAGGTGATTGTTCTTTTCTTGTGCTCCTTAGTGTTAAGGCCTGCTTAGTGTTAAGGCCTTCAGTTCCTGAGGCCTGCATTTCTTTTCCTTTTTTAAACAAGCAAACCTTAGAGCCCAGGCGTCCACAGATGGGTTTGTTCTCCCATGGACGCCAGGGTTGCTGGAGTTCCTCTGCTTGTTGTTGTTGCGACCGTATTTTTATTGGGTCAGCCTCCACTAGGAGCAAACTTATCCTCTGGATTAAAGCGTCCATGGGAAGCCGGGCAGTAACCCTTTCACTGAGGCAGCTCAAGCACTCGATTTTGTTCCTGCTTTGAGCAGCAGCAGGCTTTCCTGCTGAAAGGAGGTCTTGGCCTGGCTGAAAGAGTGTCTGCCAAGGAACACTCCTCCTAAGCTGTCCCAAGGGCTGGGGGTGGGGTCACACTGGGGCTTGGGGAGCCATGGGGGGCCAGGCATGGCCACCACCCACGCTCTCAGCCCTCAGACACCACCCCTGCCAGGCCTTGGGGCAGCTCTGCCCCCACTAGCCCAGCTTCCCTCCTCAGCTGCTGCCTATGCCCACTGCTGTCTTCCGCCCAAAGCTGCAGGGGGACGCGTGTACCCCGTGTCCGTGCCTTACTCGAGCGCCCAGAGCACCAGCAAGACCAGCGTGACCCTCTCCCTCGTCATGCCCTCCCAGGGCCAGATGGTCAACGGGGCCCCCAGCGCACCCACCCTGGACGAAGCCACCCCGACCCTCACCAAGTAAGCCCCATGCACCACCACCCCCGCCCCCCGCCGCCAGGCCTGCACCTCTTGGCATGTCCTGGGAACAGCCCAGGTTACCTGGGTGGAAATGGCCACAGAGCCAAGTCCTGTGGCCGAGTATCCGAGGGGCAGATGCCCTGGGGTCCTGTGTCTCCCGAGTCCCCCAGCTCCATTCCAGGGAGGGAGGTCTCCCTGGAAGCTGAGCAGGAGGCACAGCCGTACTGGTCAGCCGCTGTTGGATCTGGGGCTGGGATGGGCTGGAGGTTAGGGGGCAGGGTTGGGACAGACGGGGTGTAAAGTCAGGTAGCTGGTGGTGACAACCTGCTGCTTGTGTTTTCTCATGGGCCCCATAGCTAGTTTTCATTCAACAGGAAGGTTCTCTTGTCCTTTTCTCCCATTTTGGAGTATGTGATGGAGGGTGGCCTTCCTGTGGTATCCATGCTTGGGGGACATTTTTGGCCTGTACTGGCTTGTCCTGTGCTCTCTGACTAAAATGTCCAATTTTAGCTTAGAAGTGAGTTCAGTTTAAGGCGGCGGAGGTGGGGGTCGGGAGAGGCGGTGGGGGTCAGGGGCGAGGCAGCGGCAGCAGCCTGGGGTGAGGGGTGTGGGCAGGGCCCCAGCTGCAGACCTGCCTGACAGGTTTGGAGTCCGCTGACCCCTTCACTGCTATGGAATGCACACCCCCACACCCCCCACGCCCCCCACACCGGGGACCAGGATCTGGTTTCCACATTCCAGCCCTGCATGGAATAATAGAGATGCCACACCCAGCCCACGCTAAGGACGGTGAGGATGGAGCTGAGCAGGATGTGGCCAATTAGAAGGGCCCTGGGGAGGGAGTGGCCCTGTTGGCCTCTGCTTCACCCAGCACCTTCCTTTCCGTCTGCGCCCGGGTTGCTGCTGCTAACAGCGCAGCTGCCACCGGCCTGGCAGGGCCTGCCGCGCAGTGGGCATCTTGAGTGCAGGACAGGGTGGCCTCCGCACCACCCCTCCGAGCTGACTAGAGGAAGCCTCCCACTGTGTCCACAAGGTAGAGTGTGGTTGCTGTGGCCACAGATGAGGCGGGACATGCGCCCTCCTCCTCTACCTCTAACCCCTGGCCCCAGTCAGCCTCTTGCCTCCCTCCAGCGTCTGCGCAGCAGCCCGGGCGGCCCATGGTGGCAGCAAAGGGAGGGGGCAGAGGAAGGTTTCCTGGGGGAAGACAGCCCGCCGGCCTGTGATGAGCGCAGGACGGGTGGCGGAGTTTGGAATGGACACTCCGTGGCTCAGCGCTGCGCTGCGGAACGTCCTCTGACGGTGGGAATGTTCCGTGTCTGTGCTGTCCACACAGTAGCCGTTGGCCACACATGGCTACTAAGCATTTGAACCAAGTGTTCCATTTTATTATTTAACTTTAGTTAAAGTAGCCACATGCAGCTAGTGCTTTAAAAATACATTTGACTTTTTATCTGTCTCTAAGAGCATCTGGCCAGGCCTGCTCTTATGGTCACCTCTCCCAGAATGGCCTGCAGCCTGAGGGGCTGGTAGAGGCAGGGCTGTCCCCACCTGGAAGCCAAGGCCCCCTTGACCTAGCTGCCCCTGACTGTCCCCCTCCTGTGGTCCCACAGCCAGAGCCCGACCCTGACCCTGCAGTCCACCAACACGCACACCCAGAGCAGCAGCTCCAGCTCCGACGGGGGCCTTTTCCGCTCCCGGCCCGCCCACTCTCTCCCGCCCGGCGAGGACGGCCGTGTGGAGCCCTATGTGGACTTTGCAGAGTTTTACCGCCTCTGGAGCGTGGACCATGGCGAGCAGAGCGTGATGACAGCACCATAGCACAGCCGGGAAGTGCAGCCCAAGCAGGGCCTGGCGTGGGGATGAGGGATCCAGTGCTGGGGCGGGACAGGGATTAGCCTTTTCCCAATACTTGCCTGGGCCATGGTGGCCAGTGGGTGTCCTGTCCTCAGCCTGCATCAGACTTTATCCCACAGCTCTCGGGGCTGTCGCGGGTGTAAATGCAGACTGGACCTGTGTTCTGCACCTTGCACAGCAGGCTGGAGGCCACTCCCTCCCTGGCAGCCTCAGCCAGGACTGTCACTTGCTCAGAACAAAGGGCCCAAGTGTGGAACTGTGGCTAGCCTGCAAGCCCCGCCGAGGGTTCCTGCAGCAGTGCGCGGTGGAACGGGAAGAAGGGTCCCGTGCACACCCCGACTGTCCCAGGCCCAACAGACACTGCTCTCAGGCCACCCCTCCTCCTGCCACTGCCTGCCCTGGAATAGCCTGTGGCTGCTACAAGTGCCCCTCACCTCCGAGTGGTGGCTTCTCCCCTTCTCCAGCCTCTCAGCCCTGTGCTCCTAGATCCAGAGTAGAACCCTGGGCCCCATTCCTGGACCTGCCCTAGTTGTCAGTGGTGAGGGCTCAGGAAGACCAGGGGAGCATCAGGGGTCTGGGACGACCACAGGGTGCGGGGTGGGTGGCAGGCAACCGAGGGAGCTGGTCTAGGAGAAGCACTGGTCCTGGAGCTGCCAAAGGAGAGTGGGCCGGGCACCTGGGCTTCCCCAGAGGTGGGTACGTAGGAGATGGGGGCGGGGGGCGTGATTGGGCTGCTGTGGTGGCTGCTCTTGTCAGGCCCTGAGTCGGGTGAGCCAGTATCGGCCTTGTGTTTCCGTGCTGGTGCCGGGGAGGACTGGGGCGGGGGGCGGGGGGCGGCCGGCTGAGGTGGACAGTCTTTCCAACGGGTGATGGGGCTCTGCTGGCTGCCGCGTAGCAAGCAGGGCTCCCAAGTCAGGCAGTGGGCACTTGCTCGAAAGAGGAGCGTGGAAAGTGGCTCCAAGAGGGCAGAGACCCAGCACTCTGGGAGGCCAAGGGCTTTGGGGATGTGCCCTGTTTCTGTAGACACAGGGGAAGGGTCAGACCGGCCCAAGGCCTGAGTTAGACTATTTCACGCGTGTTCTCCGCCTTCGGGGAGGGGGGTGCCCCCAGGGTTGTCTGCTGGGATTGCCATTTCTCTTTTCAGAGGAGGAAGCAGGCCCAGAGACGTGTACCTTGTTCAGGTCACACAGTGGTGGAGCCAGAGCTCAAAGCTGTGGCCATTTTGTCAGTATCCAGGGCCCTGCTGGATTCTGCCCTCCCACCCCCAGCCTCCCTGCCCCACCCGGTCCCCGTGGAGCTCCCCGGGGACTGCAGTGTGCAAGGCCTCTGAAAAGCCAAAGGCCCGTCCCAAGGCCGCCTGCTCCCTCTGTGGTGCAGGGGTGCGTCTCCCTGCAGCCGGTGCAGAGCCAGGGGCAGGCGGGGAAGCCACAGCATAGGCGGGGGAAACATGGGTCTCAGCGGAGGGCCCTGACTCCCCCTCCGCTTTGAGGCCATCTCCGTTCTGCAGGTGAGCGAGTTTAAAGTCGGTCACAAAGGAGGCTTGGGAACAAAGGGGATTCTCTCCTGAGAATGTCTCTATGATGCTGTTCCGTCTCTAGAAATAGAATCACTTTCTTAATGCAATAAAAAAGTAATAAATGGTGGCATTACACGTTGTAGTGTTAGTAGTGCTGTTGCTCATGTCTCCTGTAACTCCCCAGCTCACTGCCCTGCAGGTTAAAGAACTGTGCGCACCAGGCCGTGAAGCGGCAGGGCTGGGACTTGAACCCAAGCCCCCTGGCTGCGTTCCACACTGCCGCCCTCACAGCCAAGGGGCACACGGCTTACCGAGCGTTCCCCTGTCCCTGCTCACCCAGCTCCATGCCCGTGCATGGGGGGACAGCTTTCCCCGCTGCAGGCCAGGTCCTCTAGCCGTGGCAGTGGCAGGGCTGTTGTGCCGCCCCCACTCTTCCTGAGCGCAAGTCCGGGGTCTTGGCATTGGTGGTGCCGTGGCCACCCCGTGCTCAGGTCCCCAGGGCAGAGGTCTTGCCCTCTTGCCGGCTAGTTTGCTTTATTTGGTTTTGTTTCGGTGAAGGATATTCTATAAATACTAGTCCATAGAGTACCTCTTCCTGCTTTCTGGGACCTAAGAACTCATCCTCTAAGAAGAGCATCTGCGATAGAAACTGAAACTGCATCTGCCTAGGAACAAAGCCAAGCTCTGTGTGGTGCGGTCTGAGGGTCCCAGATGCCCCTCCGCTCCCTGCCGGGCGGGGCTCTAGGCAGAAGGCTCTGCCTGCAGAGCTTCCTTTCAGGACCTGTCCCCTCTCGGCTTCCGCAGCCGTCTCTTCCGGGGTCCTGATGACCACCAGGGCCCTTGAACATCCTGAAGCCTCGGTGTCAGCGCAGCCACCTGGGAGACATGGTGACTAGCTGAGGAGCAGACAGGCTCAGGCACAGTCCTGGTCACGGGGCCACCGTCCAACCCCAGGCCTCTCCCAGCACCTGCCTGCCCTAGGTGTGGTGCTAGAGTCCTGCCCTGTTGGCCTTGTCCCCTGCCCCTGGCCTTGGTGTCATTTAGCTGCACTTAAGTCTGTGTCCTGGGGGCAAATGGAGATGAGAGAGATACTATTTCAGCCCCGGGTTCCCTTTGGGGTACCTGGGGGGCAGTTTGAGGACTTAGGGGCCAAGGATCAAAACAAGGAAAAAGAGCCAGTGCAGCCAGGCGGAGCTGTGCGCCCAGGGCGGATCACTGTCCCCACCCGTTTCTGTGGTGGTGTGTGGCGCAGGTGGGCAGGCTGCCAGCGCAGGGCTGAGGGCCCTCTCCAGCCTTGTCCAGCTCCTGCCGCCTCGATGGGGAGAGCACTCGGTTCCCCTGAGGCTGACCAGACAGAACCAGAGAGCCCCACCACCCACCTGCTCCCTGTGCCCCTTGGCCCCAGAAGCCATCTGGTCCCTCCCCGCACAGGATTCCGCCGCAGGCTGGACCGAGGGCCTGGCCCTCATGCACCTGCCTGTCCCAGGTCTGTCCTGGTCTGGTCCTCTGATCTTCTCGTGTTACAGGGCCACAAAGCAGGCTGCCCAAAACACCCTTGTCAGGGCGTCCCCACCAGTGCTGGTGGTGGCAGCAAGACCTGTCTAAAGGACTCCAGTGTCACTCGGATGGGAAGAACACCTGAGTGTGTTCCTGGCACAGCTGGTTCCTTCTTGTCCCTCGGGTCTCAGCACAAACGCTACCTCCAGAGAGAAGCCTGCCCTGGCGACCTGCTGCCCCCTCCCTGTTGAGTTTGCTGCACGGAAACTCCACTGTCTGATGTTTCCTGCTCCTTTATCTGAGTCGATTCTCTCACCCGCTCCGTGAGAGCAGGGCTTTGTCTCCCTTCTTCCACTGGGTCCTGGCCCCACGGTCAGTGCCAGGTGCGTAGTGGTGCCTCGCAGGTGTTAAATGGGGGAACGAATGAGGAAATAGCCGTTGACCTTGGGTGAGTTACTTGGGCTGGGCCTTGATTCCTCCGTGACAAGGCGAGGATACGACCCACCTCTCGATGAGGTTGCCTGACGCATCTGGGTTGCCATGGCTGTGAGAAGTGAAACCAGGCCTGCTCTGGCGACGGGGAGGCTGGGACGGGACGGGTTACAGGAGCATTGGCTGAGACGTCCACCCCGCACCACACGCACACCGAGAAGTCACGGACGGTGAAGGCCCAGCCTAGGCCCTGGCGTGAGCAGGTGCTAAGTCAGCGCTACCTACAGCTCCTAGAACCCAGATGTTGGGCAGTGGGTGTGGTTCTTGCCTCTTCTCAGCCGAAGCGCAGACGGAGACCGTGGGCCAGGCTCCCAGACATTCCCTCCGACAAGGGCATCTTTCACGATCTTCCTTCTGGGCCTCTGTTTTGAAACCACACAGGGACGCAGATCTGCCAGTCCCGACGGGCTCGGCATGAGCACACGCTTTGTTCCCACACAGAGGTGATGTCAGCCCAGCGCAGAGACAGGCACTTGACATTTCCACGGGCCTGGGCGGCCTCCTCAGGGACAGACCCAGTGTCTGGCAGCCGTCTTTGAGAAATACGGACACCAGTCACGACTCCATTCCTACCTTCAGAGACCCCCAGCGGGGTCAAAGGACCCCGAGCTGTGTGGGCCGGTTGGCTAATCCAGCCCCTTCTTGTTCTGGTCCTCCCGAGTCACAGAGGGACCCTGTCAGGGGCAGGGGTGGCCTCAGAGCCCCACGACTGGTTTCCACATGCGCTGTGATTAAGCTCCTGCACGGTGGCGCTGAGCTCGGGAATCCTCCGTGGCTCCAGCCTCCCCCCTCCGGGCACCGCATGGGAGTCACTGGTGTGCCCCCTCACCCCTGCCTGGACCCTTCTCCAGGCATCTCAGCGGCCTGGGCCAGCCCTGGGAAGTGGTTAAGGAGGGTCAGATGAGCATGAATGAACAAATAGACAAATTTCCCAGGGCAGAGCTTCTGGAACCTTGTTGCAGGTCGTGTCATTACCCTACAGAAAGCTACTGCCCCCACCCCAGTACCTCCAGAGTTTTGGGGTTTGTAAGAAATTAGATGTCTAGTCACTATTTTGAGTAGGTGAGTTTTGTAGTCAAATCCATAATATCCGTGTGCTCATTTTAGTACAAAAATAGCATTAATTTTTTTCAAAAATAACATTTAAAAATTACTCATTATCAAGTAAATTGATGCTTCCAGAAGAGTACCATGTCAATCCTACAGGTTTACAGACCCCACATCACAGGGAACCCCAGCAGGCCCCAGGCTGAGGGGCCCAGGTGACCCTAATGAGACCGGAGCCTGCTGGGAGCCTGTGCAGCCTGAACCCCCGGAACCCCCGGGGCCTTGGCCCAGCCCTCGGGGCAGGGATCTGTGCCTGAAGCTTCCCTGGGTCCTGTTGCTAGCACCCGTTTTGCATTGAGGAAGGAAGACACAGACAGGTTGGGCTTGGGTAGAGTGATCAGGAGACCAGACTTCAGCTCCACTTCAGAAAGAACTTTCTAAGCCTTTGAATTGTTGGACCTAGGAAGGGGCTCCCTGTGGGAGGTGGGGAGCCCCCCGTCGTCCCAGGTGTAAGCAGCTGCACAGCAGTCCTTCGGCAGTGAAGAGGGGCTGGCTGCTAAAAACAGATTCCTGGGCCCTCCCCTGGGTTCTCAAATCAACCTCCAGAGGGAGGCCCAAGGCTCCGATCTGGAATCTCAGGTTTTTGCCTGGAGGTGGGACTAAGGGACTCCCACCCCCAAGACCACATGACCCTTCCTAATTCGATGCTTCTGTAAGTCCTGCTTCTGGGTGCCCCTTGGAGAAGGCCCATAAATCTCTCTGATCCTCATCTCATTTCCAAATGAAGATCTACAGCTGTTTTTTATTTTAAAAAAAAAACCTCAAAACTATTTAATGAGCTTTAACTGTTCTAGGCACGTAGCTGACAGGTAACATCCCAGCAAGGAGTAGGTGTCAATGACCCCATTATAGAGATGAGGAAACCAAGCCCCATGGGGTTAAGCACGTTGCCCAAGATCACACGGGGGCATGGGTTTGAACTCTGGTCTCTTCATGTACCGTGAAGTTTCCTCCTGGTTTTCAAAGGCCCTCCCAGGCCTGCAAGGGGACTCGCCCGCAGTCTCAGTGCCAGTTTCACCGCTGGGACATCCTCACTTTGCCAGTGTAGGAAGGAGGCTTTCACACCAAGGGTCCTTCAGCTGAGATCATCCTGGGTTTTGTCAACCTGATCTGACTTGTCCACTGGGATTGGGGGCAGGGGCACCACTGGGCCCTGCCCCTCAATTGCGGGCCGCAGGAGTCAGGCCCAGCCCTGTCCTAGAGGAGCCCGCAGCCTGGGGGCATGCCCCCACCAAGACTTGGGGTTCCTGGAAGGTTGCCTGGAGGGAGCATCTTGAGAGGAAAGTGGGAGTCAGCTGGGTAAGGGAGGAAGAGGCACGGACACAGGAGTCGGGTAAGGGGACTGTGGGGTGACGGGCATTGGGGCTGGGGAGGCTGTAGAGGTCCTGACATCCTCTTCCCGAGGCCTGGGGAGACTGCAAGCTTTTAACAGGGAGAGTGGGGCTGGGCTGGCAGAGGGGTGGAGGGGCTGCCATCGCCCAGCTTGTCCAGGCCTGTACAAGGGTCCCCCTCTGAGGTCGAGCCTCAGCAGAGCTGGCCCAGAGCACGGCCTGGAAGCTGATGTGCGCACCGGCAGCCTCCAGGACGGGGAAGGGGTCTGCAGGCCCCAGGCATTTCAGGCGCAGAAAGAAGCATTTTCTGACTGTGCAGTTGGTCTCGCCTGCCCGGCCCCATCCTGCAGCCTCTTTCAGCCAGACCAGGCCCCCCACCCGTCTGGGACTGGACAGAGCCCTCCCTGCATCTGTGATTTTGCCAACGCTCTCCAGCCAGAATTGCCATCCTCAGGGCCCGACTCGCTGTCACCTCCCTTTCCAGGACGCTCCCCGCCCGGCTCCTCCCCAGGCAGCGTCCTCTCCAAGCACGGGGTTATCTGGCACTTGGTCCGCAGTGAACCTGGGGCTCCTGGAGAGGACCCACGTCCACCCGGTTCGTGGGTTCCTTGCTGGGTCCCAGCGCCCTGCACAGGGCAGTGTTTGTGGTGTTGAGTTGAGCTGGGCCCAGCTTGTAGGAGCGAAGGGGCACGACCCCCATCCAGAGTGGCTCTGAGCATGGGGCATGGATCATTGTGACTTTCGTTGGCCTCTTCTACAAAAAAATTGTTTTGATTATTTTTTATGACTGTTGGTTTAAAGATGAATATATTAATATATTAAAATTTCTCTTTGAATAAAAGTTCATTTTTCCTTCTGATTTAAAAGGAAATAAAACATTTCCGTAGGCCCCTGAAAGCATGAGACTATGCCTCCTGTGCCTGGTCAAGAAGTCGGCCCTGCCACGTGGGGACCAGCAGGGCCTACGCCGGTTCCCTTGAGTGGTGTGACCTGCAGTTAGGGTCCCAGCCCAGCCTTCCTCAACTTCCGAGCACCCAGGGGTCTCAGATCTGAAAAGCGTTCAAGAACAGGTCAAAGAAATCCGGAGATGACAGCAGAGGGGTGTCCCTCACACTCCGTGCTCCTTCCCGCCTCCAAGCCTGGGCCCAGGCTGCCCTTCCCTCTCCCCTCTGCCCAGCACCTGAGCCTGCGGAGCCCCCTGTGGGGGTCAGGGCTGTGGCTGGGAGGGTGAAGAGACCGGTGGGGCCAGAGATGACCCGCAGTCTCTGCGGGAAGATAAACCAGCACCTGGAGGTGCAGCCAGAACGGGCCCGGACCCAGGCTGAGGGCAGACCCCTTCTGTCTGACGGGTTCTGGGAACCTGCGCAGAGCAGGTGGGCTGAGTGCTAGGCCCTGGGGTATTTCTAAACGATGTGGGCTTCCTGGGACTGTCGGGTTAGTCTTGTCCTGACAACCTGGCTAAAGATGGCAGGTTAAACACAGTCATCCACTTTCTCTCTGCTAAAACCCTGTGAAACCTAGAGAAAGGGATTTTCTCTCTGCTTCTTTCTGTTCTCCCTCCCTCCCTTCCTGGTATAAACCCACAAGAATGGGGCAGACAGGACAGGAGAGACAACCACACCATTTTTTAAGCTGGAAAGTTGATACGGACTCACAACTGACTTAAGGGACACAGAAAAGCCACATCCCAAGTGTACAGGGTTGGCGGCTGAGCAACAGCATGATTTACCCTGGAGAACCACCAGAGGCTCCGCCTCAGCCAGCAGCCCCAGGTCGGGGCAGATGAGGAGCAGTCGGGTCCCAGACTCCCACCCAGAACGCCCATGCAGGCCCCTCCTCAACCCAGCAGAAAGCCGGAGTCCATCCAGGGGTGGGACATTGCACAAAAACGGAGCTACGTGCCAGGTGCTTCGGGGTGCTGGGCCCAGCCCTTTCCCCTGCCCTGCTCCCAGCGGGCAGCCAGGCCCCCGCCTCCACGCAGGACCGGGAGGCATCCTGGCTAAAGAATCTGATCCTCCTAAGAACAAAGTCCTGAAAATACTGACCGGCGGGGGAGCAGCTAACAAGTGCTCCCCACACCTCCCTCCAGTGACGTCGAGTGTCTGTCCTGACACGCCCTTAGCAGCCAGTTGACCCTGACAATGTATAGCCAGAACTTTTCAAAAGTAAAGTGAATATTTAGAGACAGAAGGAACCAGCCATTTCCCTATGACCCAGTGGTTCTACTCCTAGAAAATGAAAACATGTATCCTAGGAAATGAAAACGTATCCGTACAGAAACGGTACACGAATGTTCCCAACAGCATTACTCATAACAGCCAAAAGGTGGAAACGACCCGGATGACCATCCATAGACGGATTGTGAGCAAATGCTGGAGGAATGAAGTGTTGACGCGCTGCAGCATGCAAGACCCTTGAAAACACCGTGCTAAGTCAAAGAAGCCAGTCACAAAAGGCCCAAAAAGATCCCTTTTAAATGAGATGTCCATGAGGGACAAATCCATGGAGACAGCTGCTTAGTGCTTGCCAGAGGCTGAGGGAAGGGAGAGTGGGAGAGATTGCTGATCCACGGTGTTTTTCCCGGTGATGAGCAAGTTCGAAACTGGAGTGAGCTGGTAGTTGCACCACATGCAGGAGGCGGTGGGGAATGCACTGGTGCCAACTGCTCTCTTGCACGTGGTCAATTGTGTGTTATATGAATTTCACCTCAATTAAAAAATCCCAAGGCTTCCTCCTCTTAGAAAGAAGAGCTGTAGGTGGCTCCTCTAGGCCCAGAAAACACCTGCATTACCCTCTGGAGCTAATAGTCCAACAGAGAGATAATTTGAACGCCACGTGTCATTTTAGATGTTCTAGTCATCACATTTGGAAAGGCAAAAGAAACAAGTGAGATTGATTTAACTGCTATAGCTTCTTTAACCCAATGTAGCCAAAATATTATTTCAACACACAATCAATATAAAAATTAGGCTGGGCATGGTGGCTCACACCTGTGGGAAGCCAAGGCGGGAGGATCGCTTGAGGCCAGGAGTTTGAGACCAGCCTGAGTAACATAGCAAGACCTGGTCTCTACAAAAAAATAGAAGCAGCCTAGTATGGTGGCACATGGCTATAGTCCCAGCTATTCAGGAGCTGAGGCAGGAAGATCACTTGAGCCCAGGAGTTTGAGGTTGCTGTGAGCTCTGATGACACCACTGCACTCCAGTTCAGGCAACAGAGTGAGACTCTGTCTCAACACATGTGTATGTGTCTGTGTGTGTGTGTGTGTGTGTATATATATATATATATATATATATATATAAAACTAATGAGCTATTTTACATTCTCTTTCTTACTAAGTCTTTGAAATCCGGGTGTATTTTACTTGCACAGAACATCTCTGTGCAGGCCAGCACATTCCAGGGTTTCTTGGCCATAGCTCAAGGTCACCCCACTGGATCGTGCCGTTCTAGACTATTTCAGGCTGGAGTGCCTGGACACAATCTGAAGAAGATGAGAGGGTTAGATTTTAGCGGCTCTGAGTCTATGAATTGAAGACAAATTGGCTGTAATCCAATTTAGGAGCATCTAACCACGGCCTTAAAACTAAGTCCTAAATGAAACACAGAATTACCATATGACCCAGCAATGCCACTTCTGGGTATTCACCCCAAATGATTGAAAGCAGAGACTCAGCCAGATAGCTGCACACCCACGTTCACTGCAGTGCTCACGGTGGCCGGGAGGTGAAAGCTACCCAGTGTCCACCCACAGATGGGGATAAGCACAGCGTGGTATGACTGTACACCATGCAATATTACTCAGCCTTAGAAAGGAACAAATCATGACACCTGCTACAACATGGATGAATCCTGAGGACATTACGTCGAGGGCATAAGCCAGTCACAAAAGGACGAATGCTGCGTGGTTTCACTCATGTGAGGTCCCTAAAGTGGTTAAGTTCAGAGAAAGTAGAGTGGGGTTTCCAGGGCTGGGGAGAGTGGGAAATGGGGAGCGAGTGTTTGATGGGTACAGAGTTTCAGTTTTGCGAGACGAAGAGTCTAGAGATGGAGGGTGGTGATGGTACCTCACCAGTGTGAATGTACCTGATGCCACTGAACTGTGCACTTAAAAGTGGTTAAAATGGTACATTTTATGTTGTGTATATTTTACCACAACTAAAAAAACACCCTCCTACCCAATGAGTTTGGGTTTGTGTTGACCAGGGTGTTGACACTCTGTAGACACTGGCGGCTGATGAGAAGGGTATGTGGCGACTCCGGCCGGGTGCGGTCCAGGCGTTGCCCGCTCTCAGGGCAGGCGGGGAGAGGTGGGCCTGGCTGGGCCCCGCACCGTGGTCAAGGCCACGTGGCCCTAGGGAGTCAGCTGCTCCTTGGGCACCTCCACCACTGACTGCCCTGTCTGGTGAGAGCCAGGGGGGCCCCTTCCCGTTGTCAATTTGAATTTTTATTGGTTCTGTTATATTCTTTATGTTTATTTGCAAATTTGCTCTGTAAGGCAAATGTAAGCATGAGAGCTTTATACCTGGTTTGGCGTCTGTGCACTTGAAGAAACGCTATAATAAAAATGATTGAAGACAACCCCAGGATCCGTGAGAAATGTTTTCTTTAAAAGAGCGTTCATGCATTGCTCGGATTTGATTAATGCTGTGGTTTGGCTTCTGGGTCTGTCTCCCTTAAAGCTGGGTCATCTCCATGTCCCCACGGGGCCAGCATCCAGGGCCAGCCCCAGAGTGGTTTCCTGAGTGAGTGAGTGCATGGATGCAAGGGTAGAGGAGGAGAAACGCACTGTGGCGGGGGAGGGGAGCAGAGGAAGCAGGGCAGGCTGCCAAGAAGAGGCCTGTGCGTCCTGGGCCTGGAAGTGGGAGCAGGAGTTCCAGGAGTAGGAGACGGAGCGGGGATGGGTGTATCTCAGGGCGAGAGGTGTTGAGGGCACCCCGGCTGTGCCTGGCCATGTCACACCTGGAACTCAGCCTCCAAGCCCGGCTGTCAGGGGTGGGCCGCTGTCCCCAGCAGACCCCTGCAAGTCCGCCCCACACACCCCCACCCCATCCCACGCAGCACCTAGTCCTGGGGTCTCATCTCTCTCCAGTGCCACCTCCGCCCCAGCTGCCACCCCCTCTTGCCCATGTCCCGGTGTCTCCAGTGGGTCTCCCTGCTGCCAGTCTCGCCCGTCCGATGGATCCAAGGCCAGCAGACATCACCCCTGCATCCAGTGAACAGCACTGAGCGCCTAGGACATGCCCAGCCCTGATTAGGAACCACACACAGGCCCCACGCAGTGGAGAGAGAGACGAACAAGGAAACAGCAAGCCGCAAAGCACACCAGGATGAGACAAAAGGAATGCTGAAGAGGTCCTGGTGACACCTTTCCTGTGCCCCAAGGGCCGTGGCTCCAGGCCCTCTGGCCTCCTCAGGCCTGCTGTGGGCTGCGGGTCTGCACCTTGCCAGGCTGGCCTTGGCCTGGGCCTCTGGCTTCACTTGGCCGCCTCACTGCATGGCACGGCTGTGCGATCTTGGGCAGGTCACTCTCCAGTTCTGAGCCTCAGCTTGTCCACCTGTAGGATGGGCTTGGGCCTGGTGGGCAGGAACAGGAACGGGGCCCCAGGTCCAACTCCTGGCCCCGAGGCTGGACGGGGTGGCCCAGCAAGGAAAGAGTGACTCACAGCCCCACCTGATTTAGAAACAGCCCCTCCCTTGCCGGCCCCAGTGGCCACCTGATTCAGTCCTGGAGAACTTTTTCATTCAAAAGACCCAAACTCCAGGAGCCTGGAGACTTCCCTAAGGAGGGGAGGAGAACGACCCCATTCTCCTAGCACTATCCCCCCAGCCAGTGGGTGGAAACCTCTGCTCACTCTGCGCCTGGGTCCCCTGCCCAGGCCTCCCAGTGGGAGCAGGACTTGACACTGACCCGACTGTCATGTCTTTGGGGTGGCCGGACCATTCGCCCTCACAGATCTGGCGCCCCAGCAGGGGGTGGCTGGGATGGGGGGTGGGGGGCAGCCTGGCCTCTCTGCTCCCTCTGTGGTCTCAAGGCCTTTCTCTCCTGGTGGCCTCTCTTGGATTTTCTTCCATGGCCTCTGGCTTCCAAGCTGGAGAGAATGGACACAGCCAGGCCTCTTGAGGCCTCGGCCCGGAAATTTCCAGGTCACTTCCACCTCGGCCTGCTGGTCAAAGCGAGTCTCAGGCCAGCCCAGGTTCCAGAAAGGGGAGATGGTGGGCGTGTGGCCCAGGAAGGTTGGTGGGCAGACACTGTCCCACCCGAGGACCCTGGCCCTCGGACAGCCTCCCGTGTGACAGGCGGCGGGGGAGCTGAGATGACCCTGAGAATGCTGAGGAGGAGGCCCAGGGGCTCGGGGCCCAGGGGGAAGGGACTAGAAGGCTGAGCCTCAGAGCCCTGCCCTCCCTAGGCCCGCAGCTCTGCCCCTGAGCTGAAGGGTGGTTCCCAGGCCCCGGTGGGGAATGAGGCCGGGCCTGCTCCTCCTGTTGGTGGCAATGCTCTGCGGGCCCCGCCTGGACTTCCCTGAGGCCCCACCCTGCCTCACAGGTCTGCAAAAACGTCCCCACAGTGATGCTCCCCCCGGGTGGGTCCTTCCCCACCCCACAGAGGCCTCAGGAAGTCACAGCGGCCACCTGCACAGGCTTTGCCGCTCATTAGCTGCATGATCTTGGGAAAGTTACTTCACTGCTCTGTGCCTCAGTTTCCTCATCTGGAAAATGGGGACAAAGGGTGGACAAGCATGAGCACTCTGTGCCAGGCCCCATTCTTAATCCATGTTCTTACCCGCAAACCTATACCATAATGTGGCTGAGGCGTTTTTAAACCAGAATGTTTCTGAGCACCTGAGCCGTCCCCAGTGCCAGCCCCCAGCCCCGCACTTCACGGGCAGCTGGCAGGAAGCAGTGACAGCAGAAGCCTGCGGCAGAAGCAGGCTGTGTTACCTGGAGCACGGGCCAGCCCGGGGGGGTGGCGGGGAGGGGCCCTCTGTGTGGGGGCCAGGCCCTGTCTGGGGCTGGGGACAGATGGGAGAGTGGCTGGGATGGAAAGGTCTGGAAACCACGTCATAGGAGGAGTGGTGGGGGGACTCTTGCCAAGTCTCTGAAGGACTGTGGTGCAATGAAGACACGGACTTGCTCTGACCAGTTCCAGACGGTGGATTCTAGCATCTGTGACAGCCAAGCACCCCGCCACACACAATAGAGTTGACTTGTGAGAGAGTGAGCGCCACGTCACGGGAGGTGTGTAAGCAGAGTGGCCTGGGACGGGGACTGGAGGACATGACCTTGAGGCCCCCGAGTCCCCTGTCCAGTGCACAGGTGTGAGGCCCAAGTGAGCCACATTTGGCAGCTCAACAGCCTCAGAGTGCGCAGGGGTTAAAGGCCAGTGGCGGAGCCTCTGCTGGCAGCTCAGGCCCCTGGCAGAGACCCTGCAGTGGACCCCTGATTTCTTGGGTGAATTTCTCTCTTCCACTCTCCCCACCCGCCTGGGGCCAGCTGCACAGCTTGGTCCTCTAACCAGGGCTCCCAGCAGCACCCTGGTTTATTTAAGTTTCAGGTCATCTAAAGGATGAGAGGAAACTGCTGGCCCCGAGCAGGCCACCCCTGGGCCTGTGGTTTTCAGGCTCAGAAAGGTAAAGATAGACCGGCTGTTCCCGAAGTCGCCGTCTGGGCCCGGCCCCTGCCCACCTCCCTGTGGCCAAGTGGCTGCCAAGTGAGGACTTGGTCCAGGGGCCGTGAGGACGGAACCTGAACCTCTGTCGCCCGAGAGCCAGCATGGCCAGGCTGGAGCCCCACCTCTGCGGCTCAAGGCAGGTGGCTTCACCAAGGCAGGTGGCTTAGAGCAGGGCCGGGAGGCAGGAGGGGCACCACCCCTGTCTGAGTCTCACCGTTCCCTGCCCTGTCCTCCCTGCGGTGACCCTGTGGAATGTTGTCCTGTGAGTCTGTGGGGAGCGCCCAGCAGGGCTTTGTGGGTTCAGGGGTGTGCCCTGTGTGTGCGTGGGCGTGTCCGTGAGCACAAGGCTGCGCAAGTGAGTGTGCCTGCGTGACACTGGGGTGGGCAGCCTCCCCGTGGGCCCACGTGCGGGAAGGCGGGGCCTGCTCTGTGTGTGTGCACTGAGGGGGCCCGCGTGCCAGGCCTGTGCACTCGGTGTGGGGGTGTCTACTTCTTGCCAAGAGCCCCGAGGCAAGAGAAAGCCAGCTGGGGCAACTGGTGTGACTCAGCCCGTTCCCCTCCAGCCTCCTGAGCCACCACAGGCTGCAGGGGCTGCCACCTGCACGGCTTCCACCTGGTGACGCAGTCCAATTCTGAGCATCTGGGGCATCCTGGGCGCTTGCAGGGGTCCTCGGCCTGAAGTACTGCCCACCATAACCTCCCCCGACCCTGAGCCCGCACACTTTCTGGCTGTGCCCAACCCCCCTTCGGGCTCTCCCCGCACCCCACCTTTGCTTACACTGTTGCGTCCCTTCTTTCACGGTGTGTCCGAATCTGCCCCAACCTTCCCAACCTGGCTGAGATGCTGCCCACCTGCCCGGGTGGACCGTGCCTCTCCCTCTCTGCCGCCCCCACTGGCCCAGGCTTTCCTCCGTCCCTGCGCCGGCCTGGAGCCCAGGGCCGGCAGACAGCAAGGCTCGGCACGCACAGGGCTCTAACCTCGCCCCCAGGCGCCCGCCTCCCTCTCTCTCTGCGGGGTCAGCGCAGTGGGAGAGAGGACCCACCGGCAGGGAGCTCGGAGGGGGCCTGGCCTCTGGTGGCCAAGCACTGGCTCTGGAGTCGCAGACTTGGGTCCGAGTCCTGGCTCTGCCACTTGGCCATTGAGTGGGCTCAGTCACTTTCTTCTTGCTGTGCCTCAGTTTCCTCTCCTGGGGGTCCAGCATGTGGGGCTGTAGGGGCTGCCCGGGGAAGGCAGAAGGGCCCGCACAGCACAGTGGGGGCTGGCGATAGGGCAGGCTCCGGAGTCCCCTAGGCGTGGTTGCCACAGCCCAGCCACATGTGCAGTTCATGGTACAAACAAAAGTCCATTAGTCCTGGGTCACACCCATCTGTCCCCCACGGCAACCCTGGCCCGCATGCAGCAAGTCCAGTGTAAAGGTCTCCCCTCGCCTGGAGGGCTGGCACTTCTCTCTCTGGGCAGCCCTCAGGACCTCAGCAGCAGACACTTGGGCTGTCCCCACAAAGGCACACACGGAGGCCAGGCAAGGTGCCGTCTGTGGCTACCTTCCCACGGCGCGGTATTTACCAAGCACCTATGATGTGTCAGGCTGTGCCAGGTGCTAGAGACACAGCAGCAAGAAACGGATGGACACAGATCCCTGCCTCGGAGCAATTTTGTTCTAGTTGGGGAGGGGCAAAAAAGTCAAGAAACATAACATGTGACTAAATTCCCTAGTAAGCTGGAAAGGGAAAAGTGCTAAGGAAGAGAGACACCAAGCACAGGGACCAGGGACCTGCACTTAAATAGGGTGGTCAGGGAGGCCCAGGGTGGAGGCTCCGCCTTGAAGGAGGAGGCCCCATGAGGGTGCCTAGGACAAGAGCATTCCAGGGAGGGGGGAGGGAATAGCAGTTGCAAAGCAAGCCAGGGCGCCCATGGGCCAGCAGAAGGGAGGAGGGCAGGGAGGCCCCTGGGCTAGACCAGACAGACCTCGGGGGGCCTCAGAAGGACCCTGGCCTCACTCCAGGTGAGATGGGAGCCACATCAGGGTTTGAGCAGAGGAGGGAGGTGAGCTGACTGTGCTTTCCCGGATCCCTGGCTCCTCTGTGGGAACACCAGTGGGGAAGCTGCGGCAAGAATGTGGGCCAGGCGAGGGCACTGGAAGGGTGAGAACAGGCTGGGTGCTCCTAGAGCCCGCAGGAGCCCCTCCCGTGGGGATCACAGGTGCTGAGAGCACAGGATGCCTCACCTGGGGCGGCCGTTTGAGAATCTGATAACAAACAGCCTTGGACCCTTCCCCAGAAAAACATGTACTTGCACATGCAGTACACGTACACACACACAAACGGGCACAGCACACACCCAGGTTCACGCGCATGCACACACGCATCCACACGTGTACACTGAATCCGTGTTCATACATGCACACGCACACGTGCTCACAAACACACGCCATGCTACCGGGAACTGAAGGAGATTCCTGGACTCCCTGACCCTCCAAGTGTCAACTGAAGAATGACAAGGTTCATAAATTTGGAAAGGAGAGCTTTATTTTTCATAAAGGGTTGCAGACTGCAGGCGACCATCTTGAAGGCTGGGAAGTGTAGCCTCGGGCAGGAAAGGAGCGAGTGCTTTGAGAGAACAGGAATTGACGCTGAGCAGTGTGGCTGACTGCACATATTGAATAAGCTACAGGAGGAGTCACGAATACTTATGAAAGGAGAAACATGCCCATGTGCAATTGAGCTTCATGCCCCTTCATGAGTTGCATGTACAAAAAATGGTAGTTGGCATGACCCAAGTGTGGAGTTTTCAGCCCTCTGACATCAAAAGGTGAAAGAGGCTGGGCGCGGTGGCTCATGCCTGTAATTCCAGCACTCTGGGAGGCCAAGGCGGGAGGATCGCCTGAGGCCAGGAATTTGGGACCAGCCTTGGGCAACATAGCGAGACCTCCTCTCTACAAAAAATTAGCCTGGCTTGGTGGTACATGCCTGTAGTCCCAGCTACTCGGGAGGCTGAGGCAGGAGGATCGCTGGAGCCCAGGAGTTTGAGGCTGCAGTGAGCTGTGGCCCTGCTGCTGCACTCTAGCCTGGGCGACAGAGTGAGACCTTGTCTCTTAAAAAAAATGGAAAAGGGTAAAGCAGAGGACAGCCTTCTGCACGTAGCCTCTGTAGACTGGTCAGAACCACTCCATGGTCAGTGGTCTCTTACCTGGAAGGAATTTGGTGGGTTATTGTGTGGAAACCCCAAAAGGGAGGAGCGAGTGACAGTAGGTGGTTGCTTGAAATCAGCCGTGAGCTAGTCCTTCTACAGGGCTGCTTTCTGTTTAACCCTTAGGGAGGAAAACCCAATGGCAGTTAAAGAGGGCGGGCATCTAATGAGGCATTTCCAACCTCCCATCCCGCCATGGCTGGGATTTTGGTTTTTGAGATTTCTCTGGGTTTCCCTTGGCCAAGAAGAGGCCCATTCAGTTGGTTGAAGGGTTAGAATTTTATTTTTATTTCTCACAAGTAACGAATGGATCCCTGTATAATCCTCTGCCCTTACTTGACAAGTGTGGAAACTGAGGCTTGCAGAGAAAAAGGGACTTGTTCAAGGCCACCCAGGTAGAGAGGCCCTGACTGGCAGGGCTTAGCTCAGACACCCAACCTGGAGCATCAGGGGCCCCTGCCTTAGGACCCTCAGTCCCCGGCACCAGCTAGGCACCTGGGGAAACGTCTTTCATCTTAATGCCCAAGGAGCCCACAGCAAGGCCAGGCAGGGAGCCCAGGACACCAGGCGGCATGTGCTCAGGTCCTACGAGAGGAAGTGAGAGAGGGCTCTGTGGGGAGGGGCATCTGAGCTGCGTCAGGAGGCTGTGATTGGGAATGAACGCCAAGAGACAGGCTGGGAGGGGCATTCCAGGTGGACCCCAGCAGCAGCAAAGGCTTTGAGGTGAGGACTCTCCACACGGAGCATGAGCAGGGCCCTGGGAACCAGAAGTCTTCAGTGGAGAGGGAACATCTGGGCTGGGTCTTAAAGGATGAATAGGAGTTTTTCCAGAAAGGCTTTCTGGGAAGGACTTATATATGCCAGGTACAAAGATAAAAAAGTGGGAAAAACTGCAAGCATTTCAGAGGGCTGCCTGCCGTGCGCCCTCAGGAGCAGCTCGCGGTGAATGAATAGATGAATGCATGGAGTGCACGTGGTGGGGTTAGGAAGGGGACAGGTCTGATGACTTCACCTAGCAGGTGATGGGGAAGGAAGGGAAGGAATATTTATAGAATACCTCTGGAGCCCACCTGGTGTTGTGCCCTCACCACACACTCGCAGGCAGCCTCCTTTGTGCCAACTCTACAGACAAACAAGCTAAGACTTTGAGCGCAGAGCCCGGGCCGGGACAGGAGCCGGCTCTCTCTGCCCACTGCTCCGCCACACTCCCTGCCCACCGGGGCCTGGTAGGTGCTGCCTGGCCTTCGTGGCAAGGGTCAGGAGATGCGCCACCTGGAGACCCCGGGCCAAGAGTGAGATGACCCAGGGAGGGCAGAATGCAGCTCCCTGGTGGGGCCAGGCAGCAGCTGCGGAAAGGATAACAGATCTCGCAATTGTTCCCAGAGCCAAATCGGCCCCAGGTGAAAGGGGACGGTAGGGCTGTAAGGCGACACCGCCTAGAGCTGGCTAATCTTGTATCTGGGTTTGCACAACCTCCTAGTCAGGCAGCCCAGCCCCCAGAGGAGGGGCGGGGCAGGAGGGCCCCAAGTCGCCAGTGGTGGTGGATGGCGTGGAGGTAGAACAGGAAGTGAGCAAGGGGGAGGGAGAGGATGGAGAGATCCAGATTCCACTGATGTCCACGTGGTGCCAGGGCAGTGATCAGTCACATTCGGCACACGAGGAAACTGAGGCTTAGGGCACTGAAATCCCTGGGACACTCGCGGAGCCGGAATAGAAGCCAGGTCTTAATCACCTGGCATTCAGCCTCCGCTGCTGAGCACCTACTGTGCGCGGTGTGTGCCGGGCCTCTGGAAACGGGGGAGGGGAAAGCAGTGACTGGGAACACGCGGGAGGAAGGAATTGGGAGTTGTTTCCCCTTCTGGCCCCACAGGGCCTGAGCTGGGAGGGTGGCGGGTGGGGCCTGGTGTGCTGGGCTCTGCCAGGGGCCGGTTGGCTGTGACTGAGCAAGTCACCTGTCATCTCTCATGGGCTGGGGACATGTACTTGCCACACAGCCCCCAACACGCCGGAGGAGATGGATGTGGACTTTGGTACGGCCCTGACCAAGGCTGACTCGTCTCTGGCCTCCCAAGAAGCTTGGGAATCTGGAAAGTTCGGGAGAACAAAGACTTAAGCAGTGGGAGGATGGAGAGCAAGCCAGCCGCCCCAGAGTCCCGTGACCCCACCAGCTCTGGGCCCAGCAACTCTCCTGGGGGCTGGGGGCTCCCAGATAGGTAAGTATGTCTGTTTTGCACCTTATCAAAAAAACCATAAGGGAGTCAAGCTGTAAGTGTGACGGACTGACTGGTTTTTAGGTCACACAAAATGGCTTCACGTCAAAAGAGCCGTGCCAAGAACCATGTCGTGAGAGTAGGATACTTACTGAGAGGAAAACGGGGTGCCGGGGCTGTGGCCCGGGCTGAGTTTCCACCGGACACCCTTGCGTAATTTTCAAATGTGCGCTTCATGCCGCTGTCATCTGTTCACCTAAACTCATTAAAAAATTAAAGAACAGAAAGTCACATGTGCGGCTTGGGTCTTGTTCCAGACCTGTGGGGCTCACAGTCTCATGGGGAGCAGAGCTTTCCTCAGGGGGAGAAAGAGTCCGCCCTAGGTGACAGATGAGTGTACAGCCCACCCACTGTGGGCATCCTGGCCCCAGGGCTTCCCAGCCTGGTTTCCTTGGGCAGGTCCTTTCACTTCCTCCGGAAATGGAGGGATGTGATATTGTGTGCCCGCACACAGCACCTCTCTCGTGGGCTGAGGGATGCCCAAAGTTGCTGCAGCAGGCCAGGGCAGGGAGAGGAGATTCTTCTGGGGAAAGAAAGTGTCTGTGAGATGGCCCTTTCCAGACAGATGGCGGGGTTCCCAGGCAGAGGGTGCAGGAGAGCGATGGCATGGGGTGGGGGGAGGGCGAGCACGCGTGAGCAGGAGTGAGGGTTCTGTGGCTGGTAGACAGAGAAGGGGCAGCGTCGGCTGGACAGGCAGGTGGGCGAGGAGGAGGCTGATGTTCTGGGAGGGTAGAATAGATTGGATCTGGGGGGAGTGGCGGAGCTGTGGGCAGGTGTTACGGAGGTGTTATAAAGGCATGTGCTCAGAGCAGTGCGGACTCGGACATTTTCAAATGGTGGGGGAAAAAATCAAAAGAATAATGTTTCAGGACATGTGAAAATGATGTGAAAAACAAATTTTGGTGTCCATAAATAAAGTTTTATTGGAACACAGCCATGCTCATTCTTTTACATACTATCTAGGGTTGATTTTATGCTACAATGGCAGAGTTGAGTAGTTGGGACAGAGACTGTACAGTTGGCAAAGTCTAAAATATTTACAATCAGGCTCTTACAGGAAATAGTTTGCCCACCCTTGGCTTAGGGGGAGTCTGGGGTGGGGGGAAGCAGTGGGGGGGGGGGATGCTGAAGAAGGGGCCCGGCCAAGGTACTGAACTTAAGCTGCAGGCAGGCGGGAGGGTTGAGATCAGAGGCGAGCTGCTCAGATGCCTCCTGGAGAAGGGTCACTCTGGATGCTGGGCAAGGACCAATGAAGCTGGGCATGGTGGCACCTGGAGCAGGAAGACCAGCCCCAGGCAGTGCCAATGGATCGGCAAAGGCCTGTGGACCAACCTTGAGCCCACGTGCAGGGACCTAGCCTTGGCGGTGTCTCCCTGCCCCTTGGGCACAGCTTTGCTGATTGCCTGCGGAATGGTGCCTGCGGCATACCCAGGGTGCCCTGCACACACAGGGGGAAGTGACTGCTCTACAGGGCCCAGAGCAGAAGGGCTGGAAGCACGTGGAGGCACCTCCAAGCCCTGAGAGGAACAACCTGCAGTAGCGGCATGAGGGTCCACCGTGCGAAATGGTTGACCCTCGGAGAACCACCGGTGGCCCCGTGGCAGGAGAGGAGGCTCAAGAGGTAGGTAGGGCTGGCCAGGCCTCAGGTGCCCTTCGAGGGAGACATGGGAGAGGAGGTTCACCCCTGGAGTCACCCGGAGAGAGTGCGCAGGTGGCTTTGGGCATAAGAGTGGACGGAGGAGGTCGGAAGGACACAGGCCGATGTAGAGCGGCCACCCACACCCGAACCAGATACAGAGATCTGGACAGACGCGGCAACAGGCCCGACACCATGCACACACCACACGACCAGGCCTCTGCACACGCTCACAAATGCGTGCACTCAGTCACGGTCCAGGTATGAGCCGGCACAGCCGTGCGGAGCCACACCACAACACGGCTCTGCAAGTCCATGCACACACGGGCACGGACCCGGGGACACAACCGAGTCACACAGACCCAAGCGCGCTGCGGAACACAGACACACACACACACGTCCACGCACAAACACAACCCGACACGCCGCCCCATGCGCGCACCAGACACACACTCGGCCCGCCCCGCCTCCCGTCGCACACACCCCCGCACAGGCCGCCCCGGGCCGTGGGCCGCCGCACGCACGGTCGCAGGCAGGGGAGCGCGCACTCTCACTCGCACACACACCTCTGATCCGAGCACACGCGGGAGGCGCGGCGGCGGCGGCGGCGGCCGGAGTCCGCGGTGCGAGGCGCCCCGGCCCGGAGCGGCGCGCCCGGCGGGGCCCGGCGGGGCCCGGCGGGCGGGGGAGGGGAGGGGGCTGCGGTTGGGGCGGGGCGGGGGCCGGAGCCGCCGGAGCCGGCGGGAGTGGGCACCGCCGCGCGGCGCTCGGCCTCGCCGCCGCACCCCGCGCGCCCGCCGCGGGCCCCGCCGCCGCCCCGGGGTGCAGCGGAGCGGCCGCGCCAGGCCCGGGACGGGCGGAGGTGGGGTGGGGGGCGGGGATCTGGCCGGGCCGGGGCCGCGCCGCCTGCGATGCCGGGCGCCCGCCGCAGCCGCAGCCGCCGCCGCCGGAGCCCGGGATGGGGCGAGAGGCTGCGGCGGATGCCAGCATCTCCCTGCCGGCGGCCCCGGGGGCCGCGGAGCCGCCGCCGCCGCTGCTGCCGCCGCTGCTGAGACCCAGCGGGCGATGGGTGAGTTGACCCCGGCGTCCTGGGGGGCCCGCGCCGCAGCCCTCCATCCCGCGCTCGCGGCCCCCAGCCTCCAGCTCCGCGCTCGCGGCGCCCCCCGCACGGCTCCGCGGCCCCCTCCCCGAGCGTGACTTTTGGGGGCGGGGGCGCGGGGGCCCGGCGGGGGCGGGATGCAGGGAAGCCGCTCCGCGCCGCTGCCCCCTCCCCCAACCCGGCGGCTCGCGGAGCTCTCCCCGGCCCAGAGGGCAGAGCCTCGGCGCTGCGACGCCCTCCCCCAGCTGGGCGAGGGGCGTCCGCGAGGCGCAGGGCTCCAGTCCTGCTTTGTGCGCTGCGCCCCCCCATCCTCCCGCGCGGCGCGGGGCTGGGGGTGGGAGGCCTCAGCGCCCGCCTCTCCCGTCCCCGACCCCGGGCTGCGGCGGCGGCGGAGGCCCAGGCGCAGTCGGGTGCGGGGCGGGTGCCGGCCGGGGCAGTAGCTGCCCCTGGGGACCAGGCAGAGACGAGTGGGGCGAGAGCCCCCAACCTTCACGGGGAGGGGGGGTTCCAGCTCTTTGCACCGCACTGCCCAGGGCGGGGGAGGGAACCCGGCTGAGGGAGGGCGCTATAAATATCTGCAAATAGTGAGTTCTGGAACCGGGGGTGGGGAGGGGAGCGCGCCTGGGTGTGTGCGCAGGGGGGGTGCCTGGGCTGGGGTGCAGCAAGAAGGGATGCGGCTCAGCCGGCCTGGGGGTCCGAGGTCGGATGACTCTCCCAGCCTCGGAAGAAGGGCGTGGGCAGGATGTCCACACTACCCCCGTGGGATTCCTCCGTGGTCCCCGCTTACCTCCTGGGACGCCAGTTCAGATATGCCTAGGTGGGGGACTTGTGGGCACTGGTGTGTCACTTGGGGAGTGGGGCGGTTACTGAAGCTCTAGGCACAGGGCCAGGCATGAGGATGGAGAGGAGAGCCAGGCCGGCCTCCTCCCCAGGAGCTGCCACTCTGTACGGGTATCCGTCCTGCACAGCAATGAGGGGTTGGGCACGGGGTCCTAGGAAAGTTTGAAAGAGGGGTCCCAGCCCAAGAGGGAGAGAGGACTTACTGGAAGAGATGATGACAGGAAGCTGGAAGAGCTCTGGGGTAGAGAAAGGTGGGAAGGGCACTGTGGGCACAGGCTGGGAGGCAGGAGTGCCTGGCAGGAGGTGGTCAGGCACAATGGGTGACCACTGTGACAAGTGATATCAAGAGGGGGGGAGAGGCTGAAGGGAGGGAGGGCCAGGTGGAGGCCAGGTGGTGGACCACACCAGGGACCTGGCACTTACTTCTCAGGACAGCAGGGAGCCAAGACAGGGCTGGGAGTGATGCTGGCCGGCTCAGCCCCCCACCTTCTGAGGGTCTGCCCATGACCCTTGCGTGGTCTGGGCTGCTTGATGCACACTGGTGATCCCTTCTACTGCAGTGGCTGGGCCACCTCACCCTCGGGAAGTCAGCTTTCTGAGCCTCAGTTTCCATATCTGTCCAATGGGGAGAATTTGATTGTGGAATGGATTATGGAGAGGTTTGAATGAGATGACGTGTGCAGGGTGCCTGGCACCTGAGAAGCACTCGGGAAATCACTGGCTGCTGTCTTGGTATTATTACCTGTAAAATGAGGACCCTGATGCCAGCTGGCGGGCCATGGTGAGGGTCATGTGAGGACTGGATGTGAACCAGAGGGAGCTGAGGGCTGGGAGCTGCGTGTCGTGTGTGGTGCTGGGAGATAAGTGGTGAGTGGCCAGAGGTAGGGTGGTCTGCAGAGACAGACCCTTTTGCCCCTGTGGGCAGCGTTACCCAGCCAGGCTCTCAGGGCATCTCCTGTGATCCCCAAGGCCACAGCCCCTTTGTTGCCCATGCTGCGTGATGCACCCCCTCCTCCCAGCCACTCCTAGCCCTGCACATGGGGACCGGGGCTCTTTTCCAGATGTTTCTTCAGACATTCAGGTCAAGAAACACGATGTCCTCAGTGGAGGAGTACCGTGCTGGGCAGAGAGCACACAGGCCTTGCCCTCAGATTAGAATTTCCTTGGGCCAGATGCCATGGGGCACCTACTGTCTGCCTGGCCCTGTGCTGGCTGCTTAGGGGTAAGGGGAGAGTTGATAAAAGTGGGGAGTCCAGATCCTGCGGCCCAGTTCACATCCTGGCCTGCCACTTACTGTGTGACTGACTGTGGATTGCTGACATTGCATCTCCGTGCCTCAGTTTCCCCATGTCTAAAATGGGGGTGATGCACACTGTTACTCCCATCCAAGTACTAACCAGGCCCAACCCTGCTTAGCTTCCAAGAGCAGATGAGACTGGGCACGTGCAGGCTGGTGTGGCCGTAGACATGCACACTATTACTATTTGAACAGCTTGGCGTAGTTTTCAGTGGGTGTTTACTGCCCCACTTCCAGAACGCGCCTCCTGATCCACCCCTGCCTCCTTGGAGACTACACAGCCTGGCCCAGTACATGCATCGTGCCCCTCCCTGATGTCTTCTCCTCTGAGCATGAGTCAGGGGCCTGCCTATCTGTACCCATTGCTCAGGTGGGGGGCAGTTGGAGGCTGGCAACTGGCTCTCTGGGAAAATAAAATCCCTGATGAGTGGTGCTCACCGATTCCCATGGTGTAAATCCTCCTAGCATGGCCAACTTTGAGCCACCAATGGCTTAACAAGAGTGTCATAATTGGAGCTGGTATGCACCAGTTTTAGCACCCAGGCATTCAGTGGGTGCTTAATAAATGATGGCTGAACAGGAGGAAAGGCCCAGAGAGTGCTGGTCTGATAGCCTTGGGGAGCTTCCAGCCATGCTGTAGGTGAGAAGGGCTTGCAGGGCAGTGTGGATAGGCCTGCGGGCTGGAGGCAAGAGGCCACCCTTCACCAGCCGGGGATGAGGCTAGAGGGAACAGAGAGCTCATGACGTCCTGTCCTGAGACCCTCTGTACCCCTGGTCCTGCCTCATTCCTGCTCTGGCCTCTCCCCAGAAGCTCCCCTCCACCTCGGCCTGGCCTTGGCGTTCTGCAGGGAATGGCCCCGCTGGACCCAAGCTTTAGCCTAACAGAGCTCCGAGATGTGGTCCAGACAGGTTGCAGACCTCAAGTTCTATTCTTTTGCTTGTGCTGTCCTCTCTGCTTGAATACTTGTCCTATTCCACCCCTTCCTCTGCCTGCTGAAACTCCATCACCCATCGAAAGCTTCCTCGTGCGCCTCTTCCTCCGTGTCACCAGCTCTCTGCCCCGAATCAGATCCTTCTCCCCTGCCGCTGTTGCCCCTGGCCGTGCAGCTCCTCAGATGTGCGCGTGCCTGCCCATGACAATATCAATAGCTAATATGTATTATGTCCCTGCAGTAACTCAGGACACAGGCGCCATGATCATCCCGTCTACAGGTGGAGAAGTTGAGGCGCAGTTTCATGTTGGCACTGACCTGTCCTTTACATCTTGGCTGGCGCATCTCTGGCTCAGGGAAGCCCATGCGAGTCCTGGTCTCCTTGCCGCAGGCCCCGGAGCACCGTGCCCATTTCCTTGGCGTGTTTGTTGTTACGTGTCCAGATAGACTTTCAGTGACAGATGCACTGAGGGCCTCAGTAAAAATGCAAATGAATGACTGAAGGAGTGAATGAGTGATTCTTAGCCCAGGCGAGCAGCTCTCTGCCCCGCCCTTTCCTCCTCCTTCCCCCTCCCTGATGAAGGGGACTGGCCCTCCAGAGGACAGCCTCAGAGGATGGACGGAGGGTCACAGGGGCCTGCTTGGGAGGGGTTGCCGTCCCCCCTCCTGAAGGGGACAGTGAGGCTCTGGGAGGCGGTGGAACTGCCCACGGCTGGAAGCAGGCCTGGCGGGGGGCCTGGGAACCCCCTCCTGTTGTCTAGAATGGGGATGACAAGGGGACCCAAGGCCTTGCCCATAATCCAGAAAGTTAACGGGGTCCTAAAATACTTTTACTGCCTGAAGTGGAAATTTTTGTTGGCTCACTGATTTTCATCTTTTCTATAAAAATAAAATTAGAACAATAGAAATCATTCACACACCTAATTACTCTGTTGTTTTGTGAACTGAGAGCTTATTTTGCTCAAAACTTTGGTTCCCACTGAAATAGGAATCCCCTGGGAGGGGAGGGGAGGGGAGGACTGAGATAGGGGCCCCTAGCCTGTGCAGACACGGGGCCTCCTCGGGGCCTACCCCTCAGTGCTCTCTCCAGACAGGCCAGGAACTTCCCAGAAGCAACAGCCAGGGGTCTGAGCAAGAGAGGGCAGCCAAGGTGGACTTTGGGATTCTGGCTGGCAGGGACCCATGACGATGGTTTTCAAGGTTGTCCTCCCCACCTTGACCTCCGAGTCATCATAACTTGCTGTTTATTGAGCACTTACTATGTACTGAGCACAAGGCCAAGCACTTCATTGCATTATCCCAATGATGCTTCATAACTTCCTGAGAGATAGGTACAATTGTCATACCCCTTTGGCCGTTTGAGGGTGCCCAGAGTCGGGGCTCACAGCCGGGAAGTGGTGGGACTGGGATTGTGTCCAGCCTGGAGGACCCCAGAGAGCAGGCCCTCTCAGCCACCCAGACCTGCCCCTTCTCTTTCATGGGCTCCCCGCGATGCCTGATCTCCGAGGCTTGCACCCCCGGGACAGCGCCCCGGTCTCCGCCACCCTCCTGGGCCCCGCCTCTGGAAGGCCTGCTCAGCCTCACCTGGCCAGCTGGTTTCCCAGTGCGTTTCCCCAGGCCCCAGCCAGCCCTGCTGAGTCAGAATCCTGCCACGGGGGGGGGGGCTGGAAACCCAGTTTTAGAAATGCCACCCCGGAGATGCAGAGGTCTGCGCACTCCAAGAACCACTGCCCGCCCCCATGGGGCCCCCCGAGCTACGAGATCCCCCAACCCCTGTGACCCAGATCCTGTGGTCCAGCCCCCATCCGTGGTCTCAGCCTCTGCTCCCTGGCACCCCCAGCTCTTCACCTACCATGCCCCTCACTCCCCCCCCACATTGCTTTTATCTCAGCACCTGCTGCCGCTGCCTGGTCCGTCCTCTTTCTCCCTGGGGCTGGCACGTGGTTGAGGCGCATCGTGGGGGGTGAGTGATGGTGGCTGCCTCGGGGAGGGGGCCCAGGGAGAGCTGCAGATGACAGGGGATGGGCTGGGCTCCCGGGCCAGCACATGGGCATGCACTTGGGCCTGGCACGGTGCCTGGCACGTGAAAGCCTTTCGATAAATATTTCCTAAAAGTGTGTTGGATGGTGACCTGCGTGGCAGGTAAGGGCTACTTCCGGAAACAGCACAGCTGGGCTGGTTTAGGGAAGCGCAGAGAAGGTGCCTTCCTGACCGTCGCCCAGGACGGTGAATATCAGTGGTCGTCACTCGTGTTTGTGGCACAAACGGAAAAGACAGGCTGGAATTTTCTTGCACGATCTCATTTCAATACTTAAGACCCCTGGGCTGTGGTGCCAAAATAATCCTGATTTCACCGTATGGAAATTGAGTCCCAGGCAGGGGAGGTGACTTGTTCCGTCACTCAGGCAGGAGGAGGTTCTGGGGTCCGCAGCCTGCCCAGCGGGCGAGCGCCCGGAGGGGTCCGTGCGGCAGTCTGCAGTGTGCGGAGCATCTCACACACGCCATTGCACTAATGCTCAGGTGGGTCGGAGGGTCATGGCTCTGCTTTTCCCTCGTGCCCGCATCCTGGGGTCAGAGAACCACCTGAGGGGCGCGCTGTGTCTGTGAGGGGCGCGCGTCCAGGCTGCCCGGAGACGTGTGTCCAGGGCTCGGGCGCGCAGCAGCTGTTGGGAGCCCAGTGATGAGTGGGGCAGAGCCAGGCCTGAGCTGGGCTGGTGCTGGGCTGCCGTGTGGTCTGGACCCATCTGGAACGTTTATTATTCACTTGGTCCTTGGAATAGCCCAAGACGGCCTTCAGTCTTGAAGCAGAGGCCCAGAGACAGTGGGTGACAGGTCCGAGGTCACACCCCACATGCCCAGGGTGTGAAGCTCTGGCCTGGGTCGGGAGTCGGGGCTGGCTGTGGAGAGGTGGGGGGGCCTGGCAGGGTGGGCGTGGCTGTGCAGAATGACTGCCATTAGAGTCACACGCAGTGATAACAGCGGGAGGACCCGGCCAGCCGAGGCATGCCCCAAAGGGCAGCCTGGGGGTATCCAGGGATCAGGTCTACTAAGGCTGGTCTGGGCATGTCACCGGCTTGCATGTGCCCCGTTCCCTCAGGGCGGTGGCCCCAGCTCCCCTCCACACACCCCGAAACCCGGGTGCTGCCGCCTGTGCGGACGCCCTTCCCCGCCTCGTCCTGGCTGCTGCTGGGTCATTTCCTAAGACCCCTCCAGGCAGCCATTCCCACCCTACCCAAGAGCGGCGAGGCTGTTCCTCATTGCGGGTGACTTCTGTCTGTCTGCCTCGGTGGCAGGTCGGCGAGGGCCTCACTATAAGCAGGGCCTGGTGGGAAGCGCCAGCGGAGCGCATAGAGAGGACTGGACCGGGGTGGGGACTCGGGATGGAGGTCCCTAACCCCGCAGCGGGGCTCGCTCGGCTGTTCCTTGTGTCTAGATGGCACAGGGAGAGATTTGTGGGGAAGATCACAGGCCTCCCAGCACAGGTGCCCACAAGGTGCAACAGAGCCCAGGTGATTGTCCCATCAGCCCAGAGAGGCCATGTGGCCGGCTGAACCCGCCCATTTTGCAGAGGGAACATTGAAGCCTGGGGCCTTTGGGACTTGCCCAGAGTGCCAAGGAGAGAGGCTGAGAGTCCCTGGTCCCGGTCGGTGTAGGAGGGCACCCACACCCTCTTCCCCTGTCCCTAAGCCAGAGGAGGATCCAGTCGGGCCTGGGGGTGGGTGACAAGGAGCTGAGGAGAGCAGAGTCCCCAGGGTCGTCTGTGTGGAGGATGAAGCTCGATAGAGTGTACGGGTCTTGCCCCAGAGCCGGCAGGAAATGCTCACTGCCGGTTCATTCCAGCACAAAGGTGCGCGGGGTAGGGTGGGGGAGGGCTGTGAGAACTTAGGCGAAAATGTCAGCCGGGGGTGGCAGGACGGTGGGTGATGTTGCCCTGTTTCTCTTGCTCTGCTTTCCAGATTTTCTAGAATGTATGAGAAACATTTATAACCAAAAAATGAGGTTCCATTCTAAGGCGAGAGGGAAGAAAAGGTGCCTCGAAGACAGCCAGCTTCCCCTTGGTCTGATTCTGGGGCCACCGCCTGTGGGCGGCCTCCGCAGTGTGATCTTGCAGGTACCTGGGGTGTGCCTGTGAATTCGCGCCCACGGGTGCCAGGCCCCGACCCAGGAGACGAATGACACGAGGTTTCTCCCCTTGGGCCATTGCATTGAGGGCTGGTGCAGGGGGCAGCGGGTGTGGGGTCAGGGACGGTGTCCTGGAGACAGGGAGAAGGGCGGGGCAGGGCATTCCTGCTGGGATGGGGGTCCCGGGACCCCCTTCCTCTGGTTCCGCTGCTCTTAAGCACCCTGAAGGGGGATGGGCTGGACAGGAGGAGTGGGCCCGAAAGACACAACTGGGCGCGTGGACTGGAGGACTTGAGACCACGGTCAGGCGAGAGGGCCCGTGATGCCCAGCTTTCTATGAGAGGAGAACTCGGGGACCAGCAACTAGAACACTGCGCCTACCGGACACGGCGCTAGAAAGTTCAGACGGAGGAGCCGGAATACAGAACTTAGAGGGGGAAAGGTGGAGTAGCAAACCTAGAGTGTGGGTCTTCCGGAACATGGCACTCTGAGGTTGGCCAGGCCCTCAGTAGCAGGGGGGAAACTGAGGTCAGAGGGGACAGGGAATTCGTGATCCCTTGTGAGCAGCAGTGGGCACACGCAGGCTCGGCCGGGCCCGGCCGGGGCGAGAACCCTCCCCACAGCTTGCTGGGGGCCTGACCTTGAGTCAAGTCCTGTCCTCTCTTCAAGTCTCAGTTTCCTCATCTGTGAAATGGGTTTGAGAGGATGAAACGAGATGGTGCAGGTCACTTGGGAGCCCAGGGTCACCAGGAGGTTAAGTGGTGTCTCTGAGACCAGTCCCTGGCCACCTGACACCCGGAATGGCCCTCTCACCTTGTGCTGATGGCTTGTTGCTGTTGTTTCATTTTTCCTCTCATTCCCCGAGGTCAGTGAAGTCAGTGGGACACTTGAGCACTTGCTTGCCTGTGTCACAGCACTTTCTGGACCTGCCAGGTGGGAAAGTCAAGTCATTGATGGGGCCGGGCGTGGTGGCTCACGCCTGTAATCCTAGCACTCTGGGAGGCCGAGGCGGGTGGATCGCTCGAGGTCAGGAGTTCGAGACCAGCCTGAGCAAGAGCGAGACCCCGTCTCTACTAAAAATAGAAAGAAATTATCTGGCCAGCTAAAATATATATAGAAAAAATTAGCCGGGCATGGTGGTGCATGCCTGTAGTCCCAGCTACTCGGGAGGCTGAGGCAGGAGGATTGCTTGAGCCCAGGAGTTTGAGGTTGCTGTGAGCTAGGCTGACGCCACGGCACTCACTCTAGCCGGGGCAACAAAGCGACACTCTGTCTCAAAAAAAAAAAGAAAAGTCATTAATGGGACAAGAACAGATCGGTGAGCCCATCATGCCAAGGAGCAGTGGGCCCAGCGCCTGCAGCCCTGCGTGGTGTCCCTGCCATTGGTGAGGGCCTCCTGTGTGTCCCCAGTGGAGACAGTCCTGACACAAGAGGGTTGGGCCCCTTGTCACAGAAGAGTCCAGCCCTTCCCTGCCATAGTGCAGCCGCCTCCGTCCTCACCACTGCCTGTAAATGTCCTCCTAAAACTAAGGAGATGGGCACCCTGTTGCCTCGGGACCCTCACCGTCACCCCCAGAGACTCTGAAGGGGGGTGTCGTGTGGCTGGGGTGTGTCTGAGCCCATCCTTGGGGCTGATGCTGTTGGGGGCGAGAGCAGGTGGGGCCTCTCACCCCACCCCCAGAAAAACAAACCGAACCTCAAAGCAAAGATGGCCCCGAGGTGGCTCAGGGCCTAGACCCGGCTCGGCTGGAGCCCCAGGGGCACAGAGCAGAGCAGAATTGCCCCAGGCAGGCTGGGGTGGGTGCCAGTAACGGGAAGGGAAGAGAGAAAGGCTCATTGTTCAGGCGTCTGCAGCCCCAGAGGCAGCCAGCTGTGCACTTGCCCGTCGGGACCACTCCCAGCAGGAAGATAATTGCGGTGCTCAGATTCCCAGAGTGGCAGGAGGATCGCTGCCACCCTCCCACCGAGGAGCTCAGGCTCTGGGCCAGGTGCAGGCTTGCTCCGGCGGCAGAGCCAGGGTTCAGCAGCAGCACCTGCAGCGCCAGGCGTGGTGCTGGGGGAGGCTCGTAACCGCCCAGGGCGGCTCTTCCTTTCCCACCTTCCTCCTTCCTGTGGCTCCTCCCGGCTGCCGTGTGGCTCACTGGACACTCCAAAGGCTGGTGTCATTTGCAGCATCTCCCCCCTCTGCCACCACCATCCCTTTGGAAGGGACCCTTAGAATTCACGGAGATGAATGGCCTCACTGGTGTGGGCATGGCAGCTCAGGGTGGCCTGGCAGGCAGGACTAGGACCCTGGCCACTTTTGTGGGCGCCAGACGAGGCCCGAGAGCCCGGCAGCACTCACCGAAAGGTGCAGGTATGTGGATTCGGGGAAGATCGTTTATTCGTTCAACAAATGGAAGTCGAGCACCTCTTTTGTGTCAGGCTCTGTGCTCAGGGCTCAGGACCAGGGGTGTCAGCCCCAGGTGGGCTGAGGGGTCTGGGGGCAGCCGGGGCAGGCAGCCTGGAGGAAGTGCAGCTGCACTGAGCCCTCCAGGGCAGGCACGGGGCTGCGAGGGCGAGATTTCAGGGAAACTTCCAGCCGCCTTAGAGGCCTTGGACTTTATCCTGAGGGCAGTGGCTCCAAGCTGGGAGCAGCAGCAGATGTGGCCTTTGCTTGGCTAATGGGGACCAGGTCGGGAGCCCTGAGAGGAAGCTGCTGCCATTGTCCAGGTGAGCACTGATGGTGGCTCGACCAGCCTGGGACAGTGGGCTCAGGCAGAAGGCGGGGATGGGAAGGGTCAGGCAGCCGGGCAGTGGGACCAACAGGCTCTGGTGAGAGGTGGGCAGGTTGTGGAGAGGGAGAGACTTAGTGTGGGTCCTGGGTTCCTGGCATGGGCCACTGGGTGGACAGTCACATCACTGACAGGCCCAGAAGGAGGAATGCTGGGAATGCCAGCGTTTTTGGAGTGTCCCTTTGGTGCCAGGCTCGGGTCACAGGTTATCAGCTCAGGCTGTCAGAGTGACTGTTTGAGAGAGTTCTTTGCATCTTGTTTGCAGCAGAAGGTCTCTGAGGGGCCAAGTGAGCTGCCAGGGCAGGACTGGGACCAGGCCCGGTGTGGCCCAAGGCCATGCCCACTGCCCACCTTGCTGCCTGGCCTCATCATTCCTTCCGGGTCTGCACCTCCCTGCGCCTCACTCCAGCGGGCACTCGGGCCTCTCGGGCGAGCAGGTGTACCCACCACCTGCCACCCTGTGCACACGGCCAGGTGCCGGTGGGAGCATCACCCACTCATAGGCACTACCGGACCCAACCTCTGCCTGGCGGCCTGTGCATGGCGCCACCCCCACCCGCCCTGGGGACGGCGCCTCGGACAAAGTCCCCGATGCTAGAGAAGGCCCCGAGAGGGCAGGGAGGGGTGGGGCGTGCTCTCTGGGCTGGAGATAGAGCCAAGGCGCCGCTCTGTGCTGAAGTGGCCCTTTGTACATTGTCCCTAGGGGCTGGTGAGCAGGAGGGGCTGGCACTGCCGGGGCAGCACAGTGCTGATCTCTGGGGCTGGCGTGGGGTGGGGGCTTCCTCTGGCCCCGGGGGCAGCAGAGCGCCCCGTTAGGTGTGGAGCTCACTGGCTGGGCCTACACCCCAGGTGCCCCCACACCAGGCGATACTTGTCCCTCAGTCTGTCATCGCTTCTCATTGGGGTTCCCTGTGTCTTTGGACTGTTCTGCCGTCACCCAGCAGCTGTTTGCGGAGTACCTGCTGTGGGCCAGGCTTAACAGCAGTGACCGAGGCCCACGGTGACCCTGCAGTTGACATTCTGAGCAAGCGGGCCGAGGCGGGGAGACGTAAACAAGGACATGAGATCACCTCTGCAGTGATGCGCGTGTGGGGACACCTGGAGGGGGCTGCGTGGTGGGGGCGGGGGCGGGGGCGGCCACTTTAGCTGGCGGGTCAGGAGGGCCTGTCTGACCAGCGGCTTCGGAAGGAAGGGAGGCAGCCAGCATGCAGAGATCCGAGGGGAGAGCGTGCTAGGCGGCAGGATCAGCCAGTGCGAGGACGCTGGGGGGACAGAAGGCCGGGACCGTGGCTGGAGCCTAGTGGACAAGGGAGGTGAGATCAGCGAAGACGCAGGGACCAGAGGGGCAGGGCCTGTGGGCGCCCAGAGGAGTTGGGGTTTCATTCTGAGTGCGAAGGGGCCACAGGAGGGCAGATGTGGCCCAATGGGGACCTCGAGGTGGTCCTGGCTGCAGCCGAGGCAGGAGGGCGGCCAGTGAGGAGCACCTGGGGGCAGCAGAGGAGGCAAAGAGGGAGCGTTTGTGGGGGAGGTGGCGGCAGGCCTCACAGGCCACATGAAGAGAGCATGCGGCACCCAGCTCAGCTCGGAGGACTGTCTGTGATCCCGTTTAATCCTCGTGGGATGCGGGGCTGGGTGGCCTCACACTGCAGACCAGGGCACCAAGGTTCAGGGATATTAAGTGTCCTGTCCAAGATCACACGGGGGGATGGGAAAGGCAGGATTTGAATCCAGCTCCTTTTGAGTCCAGACTGCAGGAAGCAGCGTCCCCAAGGCAGCACCCCCCACCCCGTGCTGTCAGAGTTGGCGGGGGGCAGCGCAGGGCCCAGGGGGCCCAGAGGCGAGTGTCTCGCACAGGAACGCTCAGCCCTGGCCCCTCTGCCTCACTTTCCTTCGCCTCCTTCCTGAGTGGGCGGTGGCCACCCCCTCTCAGACCAAAAGTGCTGCCGGCTCTGCCTGGGAGGTGCCAGTCCCCCCGAGAGCCCTGGAGGTGTGGGCATTCTCACCCCACACCTTCCAGAACTCACAGGTGTGGACGCTGCGGCCGGGCAGAGCTGGTCTCTGTCCGTGTTCCTGTCCAGGCAGCGCAGGGCACTGGGGAGGTGGGGGGGGAGCCGAGGCCCGAGGCACAGGGGTCCCTGGGGGGTCATCCCCTCTGGCCTCAGTGGGTTCCGTAGGGACGGGGGCTGTGAGCCCGGGTGGGGGGGCCAAGTCAGCACTGGCGAGGGACCGGCCGCAGGGCCTGCTGATGAGTTAGAAGAAGCTGTGTGCTCTTTCCCTCCTCTAACCAGAAGCTGTTAATAATTAATCATCTGCCCACTTAATTATGGGCTCGGGCAGCGCCCCACCCCACTGCCCCGGCCCCTCAGCCTCCTTTCTGTTCCTCCCTCCTTCACCCTCCTGGCACTCTGCACCCCCCCTGCCCCTCCCAGCCTCCCTCTGCAGAGCTGCCAGGATCTCCATGCCCTTGGGGAGCCCCCAGCCCCAACACACACTGAGCGTCCTCTCAACTCTCCTTCCCACTCAGGCCTCTTGGCAACGCTCGTGGGTAGGCACTGTCCCATCTGACAGATGGACTCACTGAGGCACGGAGAGGCAGAGGAGCCCACGGACACACATTCATTCACTTATCCGCTCGCGGATGCTCACTGCACGCTGTTCCCTGCACGGCAGCCCCCAGGAGCAGGGCTTGGGCACCCAAAGCCTGGGGGAGGCACACCAGCAAATGGGAAATTTCCCTCCAGGCTTATGGGGACAGTGGGTGGGGGGACGTCCAGGGGCTCCTGAGCAGACTCGGGTTTGAGGGAAGCCCTCCAGGGGAGACCAGGGCCAAGCTGAGGCCTGAGGGAGGGGAGGAGTTCCCAGAATGTGGGCACTGGAGCGTGGGCACCGTGTGCCAAGGCCCTGGCGTGGCGCCGTCTCCCCTCCCAGCAGCAGGAGCGGTCAGGAGCACCGGGCTCAGCCTTCCAGGCCAGGGCCTGATTTATGTCTTCACCTCCCAGGAGCCCTGCGAGGGTGACTCTTAACACAGGAATGAATGTCTTGCTAAGGGTGGACTCTGGGCTTGGAGCCAGGCAGTACAATAGCTGTTTGGGGGTATTTCCTGGAACCCCAGTTTCTCCTCCATGGCCAACCCCACAGAGTACAGCCTCTGCTCCCACTTGGGGAGACCCCTTAACTCACGCCACCCCTGTGGGGCTGTGAGCACTGGGCCCACTCCCAGGGGAGGCAGTGTGGGCTTGCCCCGCTTGGTGGGAGACGTTGGGTCCCACCACGCAGAAAGAGTTTATTTCCGAGCTCTTCCGTGGGTACACATGTGTATCACACTCCTGGGTGTCCCATCCGTGTCCCACTGAGAATGTCCAGCAGCCCCCTGGGAGTTGGGGCAATGTTCGGGGGGACCCTCCTCCCAGAGAGGGAGCAGGGCGGGGTCAAGAGGAGATGGACCCGCAGTTTACCACCAGCCTGGCCCCAGCAGGCTCCTCACCTGTGAAACCGCAGGTGCTCCCACCTCCCCTGCACCTGGCACCCATGAGTGGCTCCAGGAGGGCGGGGCTGCCACTCACCGCTGCTTGGCTACCTGTTTTACAAATGAGGAGACCAAGAGGTGAAGGGACCTTGCTGGAAGAGGTGGGGCTAGGAACCAGCCCAGATGAAGGGTGGGGCTGGCACCTGGGCAGCAGGTCAACTCGCCATGTATCCCCTGACACCTGTGCTCAGCCTCTGGGGGCGGGGACAGTCTCTAGGGAAGAAACGGCTGCTATAAAGCCATAAAGCCAGGCACACAGTTGGGAACACGCTGCAGTAGCGTGACTAGACTCTGTGCCTCACCTGTGGTGGTGCCAGCAAAGGGTCCAGAGGCAGGTATGGGCCAGGTGAGGGGAGGATGGCAGCAGTGGTCTGCAGGGGCCCAGGGAGGGGCCCGGCGGTGGCCTGGTGCAGGGTGGAGTGGTGGGGAGCGCAGGCCGCAGGGTAGGGGCAGTGCACGGCCACACATGGGCTTGTCACTTTGACTCTCTGAACCATGGTTTCCCCATCTGTAAAATGGCAATGGGGGCTGATGCCAGGGCAGAGTTAGAGAACAGCTAAAGCCTCAGCGCGGCCCTGCCAGAGGGCAGCTCGGGGGGGGGGGGGGGGTCTCAGATGTGCTCCCTGTCTCCCCCACCTTAGTCCTGTTTGTGCTGCTCTCACGGAATTCCCGAGACTGGGTCCTTTATAACGAACAGAAATGTCTCTCGCAGGGTTCGGAGGCTGGGAAGCCCAAGATGGAGGGACGGGCATTCGTGGAGGGCCTTTGTGCTGCATCACCCCAGGGCAGAAGGGCAAAAGGGCGCTCGGGACAGAGGGAAGGGGCCCAGCTCCTGCTTTCCTGGGAGATAAGGGCGTTAGTCCAGGCCTGGGGCAGAGCCCTCTTGACTTAATCACCTCTTGAAGGTTCCACCTCTCAACACCCCTGCCTTGCGGATTAAGTCGCCAACACATGAACTCTGGGGGACACATTCAGACCAGAGCACCCCCATATGATTGCAGGCCGGTGAGGGGAAGCTGTGGGCACAGGGCTTTGGGCACCCCCGGCCTGTGGCCAAGCCAGGCTAGCTGCAAACAGAAACCCCTGCGTAGACGGTGGCGCAGTCGGCTCGGGACCCCTCCCTGCTCTCTGAGCAGCCGCTAATCAGGGCTGAGGAAGATGATGAGAGGGAGGGGGATGGGGTTGCGGGGGTGGGGGGTGAGCATGGCAGGGCAGGGGGCAGATGGACTGTGAGGCTGTGAGCTCCGCAGCAGGGCAGTGCAGGGCAGGGCGGGGGTTTGCAGAGCGGGGCAGGAGCCAGGTCTCCCGGGGGGAGGGGGGGGCTCCTAAAGTCCAGGCCTCACCTTGGAGGTTTGCTGACTTTTTACAGCATGAGCCCTAAAACTGTGCGCGAACTCACTGCAGCCCCCGGCAGACACTTGCACCGTTACAGGCTGGTGAGGGGCCTCAGGCGGGTGGGTGCACCTCTCCTGGACACCCCGCTCTTGTGGCTGGTCTGCTCACCCGCCAGGAAGACATGTGACCTGAAAATGGCAGGCCCGCGGGCTCCTGATGGCCCTCACAGGGGCCCTCGCCTTGGGCAAGGCTAAAGGCAGCAGCCTAGACCTTGTCCCGGAAATCCTGAGCGAGGAGCCCCGGGCACCGGCTGGCGTGACTCCTGCTGCTGCCATTCGCCAGCTGAGTCTCCGGCAGGTCCCTCGGCCCTCTGTGCCTGAGAGGATGGAGGAAGTGAGGCCAGTAGCACAGCGGCTGGCACCAGAGGGCACCCAGTAAGTGCCAGCGCCATGGAGAAGGGGCGGATGGGGGAGGCATCGTCTCCTGGGAGGAATGTTCTGGGCCCACTGCTCCCCAAACCTGCCCACCCCGCCTGGTTAGAGGGTTAGCTGCATGGGGTGGTGACTGAGAAGGGGGTGCCCAGGTTCCTGCCCAAACCGTCCCTGAAGTGTGGGGAGTGGCCTCCCCACCCCCTCGAGGCCCCACGTTGCCGCTCACCAGACTCAGCCCACACCCTCCTGCCATGCACCCTCCATGCAGCCCCCGCACGGGCCCCAGGGTCCCGCCACGCCGGCCTTGGTGCTGTAGCCCACTCTGCGCAGTGGCTCTCTCTCGACCTGCGGTCTTGGCTTAACTGTCCTTCCCTCAGGAGGCCCCCTGACAGGTGGCATCCTCTGTTGGCTGGTTTTCTGGCTTGTCCTCTGTCCCCTCCTCTGAACTGAGCTCTCTGAGGGACTTGTCCACCCGGCCTGCTCCGGCTGCACCCCAGCACCAAGCCCAGAGGCCGACCTGCTCTCTCCACCCACCCAGGACAGGCAGAAGCACGACTGTCCCACTGCAGTCATCCTGTCCCCCCAGACCCTCCCGCAGCCCCGGGGCACCTTCCCTGCACCCTGGCCCGACCCCCACGGCTCTCAGTTCTGCATCAGGCAAGTGTACAGTTGTGTGTGGCCCTGCTGGAGGGGGCTGTCCTCATGAGGGATAGCTGTGTCCCTGAGAGATAGAGAGGCCTGTGCCTGAAGTCCCACCGTGCACACTTCTTCCTCTGATTTATCCCAAACATTCACCGAGTGTCTGCTCTAGGCCGGGCCACCTGCCCTCTTGGCTGCCAAGGGCCACTTCCCACTCCTGGCCTGGCTGTCCCCACAGGTCGGGTCTGCACCTCTCCACTCCAGGCACCCCGTGTAGAGGGCAGCCAGAGTCTTGAGGGCCCCTCTGAGCTGTGCACATGGTCCCCAGCCCAGGGTGGGGCGTCTGTCGTCTGCTGTCTGGTGTTCACAGGGTTCCTTCTCTGCCTGGGTGGAGGCTGAAGATCCTAGATGGGGGTGCCCCACCCCACCCCACCTGCCCCCTCCTGTCACCGCTGGCCCCTAGCTGCTTGCACAGGCCCCCTGCCAGGGCTCGATGTGGACGGATACTGCTGACCATCTGGCGCCTCTTTCTCCTCTTCCTCCTCCCTGGACGTTCCCTGGTCCTGCCTTTGGCCCCGCCTCCCCTCCCAAGCTTGGGAGTGCCTGGCTTCCTCTGCCAGTCGCCTGCTAACGCCGCCAGCCTGGGGTGTCCGGCTGCCCCCAGAGCTGCACCCTCCCTCCCATGGTCACCCAGTGTTTAACAAGCCCTCTCTGCTGGGGCCACGTCCTCAGCTCACCTCCCTCCCACCCCCTGCTCCATCCGCCATGGTGTGGACAGGGGACGTCCCTGGGTTGCTCCCTGGACATGTTCCCCTCAGCCCATCTACGGTCCGGCACCCAGCTCCCTGCCTCCCGTTCTCCCCAGTTCCGTCTAAACCTGCACGATCCAGTGCAGTAGCCACTAGAGCACGTGGCTATTTAAATTATAAATTAGTTCCTCAGTTGCCACCATCAATTTCAAGTGCTCAGTAGACACATGTGGCTACAGCTACCATGCAGGATGGCGCAGGCCTAGAACATTCCCACCACGACGGAAAGTGCTATGGGACGATGCTGAAGGCTGAGCAGACTGGCTCAGGCTGACGGAGCTCCCCGTGCTGAGAGCCTGCAGGGGCCCGGGGCTGAGGCCTGCCTCTGCTCCACGCCCACCCCCTACTTAGGTAAAAACCTGGAGAGCATTAGGTTTGCACAGGTGAGCAGAGGAACAGTCTACAGGTTGCTTTACCCTCGGAACCTCAGTTTCCTCATCTGCACAATGGGGATAATAATTCCTACCTCCAAGGATGGTAAAGTCCACGTAAAGCCCCCAGCTGACGCCTGGCATGTATTAAGCCTGCGGTAAATGGTGGCCATCATAGTCAATGTGAGTAAGGCAAGGCGGGGGTTCGATGGCCATGAACCTCATTGCTGGGCGGTCGGAGCCTCGAAAGGCCTCTGAGCACAGCCACCCTGTTGGAGGACGCCTGAGGATGATTAATGTGTTTAGCCTCCAGGGCTATCCAGTAGAACATTCCAGGATGGTGGAGACATTCCATCTCTATGCTGCCCAGGGGTCTCTGGGAACCAGAAGCTGACGTCCTGGGTGGGCCAGTGACCAGTGCAGGGAGGGGCAGAGTCCTAGTGGGGGCAGGTCCCAGCTTTGGGAACCAACTTTCCCAGGCACTTGCCAGCCACTCTGTGGGAAAGTTCTCAGGCAGCCCTCAGGGGTCTGGGATCAGGCTAAACGGGGATGGGTGGGGGGGGGGGGGCAGGGTGCAGGGGAACTGGCATGGGGGAGGGCCAGGCTTCGCCATGGAAGGGAGGCCTGGGGCGGGTGTTGGACTGAGAGCCTTTGGCAAGGCCCCCACCCTGGAGCTGAGCCAATAGAGAGAGCAGGGCTGCCTCTGAGGGGCCCAGACTCTCATGCCCAGGGAAGTTGGGTATCCGGTGGCCTGGGGACCCCGTCTTCCCTGAATGCTGTCTGGCTGGTCCAAGAACTGCTCCACGTAGCTCTGGCTCTCCCTTTGGGCCTTGGTTTCTGCACCCATGGATGGGCCGAGCAGCAGCTGTCCCACCTGCCGGTGGTGAACAGGATTTACAAGGACTCTCTGGCCACCCAACGAAGATGGAGTCCTTGACCAGGCCTGGCGCCGAGAGCAGACTCCCTCCCTCTGGGCGTGCTGGGGGGACGGGCAGAACTGGGCTGGGAGTCACGGTGCACCAGACCCTCCCTCAGCCAGGCCGCTTATGTTTACCCCGAGGCAGGACCCCCAAGTCTGCAGCCCCTCCGGGCCTCAGGTCCTGCTGTCAGCAGGTGGGGGATGCCTGGGGAGTCTCTGTTGCCACCTGTTTCCCTCCCATCAGCCGTGTTCACTGAGTGAGTAGCTCAGCCTCTTAAGGCCTCCATCTCCTCATCTGCAAAATGGAGACACACACACCTACCTCCAAGGGTGGCCCACGAGTCAGACTCTGACTTCTCGCCGGCACTTGCAGCGGCAGTGCCTAGCACACGGCAGGGTCTCGGCACGTGTGCTGGTAGAGTGACCGCCGGCTATAGAGGGACCGCTGTGTGTGGGCCCGCCCCGGTGGAGCCCGGCCTGGTGATGCTCATCAGAAGAATCAATCGAATGATGAGAGTGGAAGAAACAAGCACAGTGTCAGTCGTTTCTCGAATCTTGCTAGAACTCTGGGGTCCGCTGTGTTCCGTGGCACCTCCTCTGCCTGTCACCCCATATGGGGTCATGAAACCTCCAGCCGGAAGGACCCTTATTTAGCCCCAGAGACCAGGTCACTATCTTCTCTGCCTTCTCCCAGGAAGGGACTGCAACCAGTAGCGGAAGTTCCACGGAAGCTGATGAAGGGCAGAAGGAAGAATTTCTAGCAGCCCAAGGGGCTTGGAATGGGCCCCACTAGGAACTGGACAAGCAGAGGCCAGATGTCACTTGGCAGGGGCACTGGCCTGGGCTGAAGGCTTGGACAGTGTTCTTTTCTGAGGGCCTTTGGGCCGAGAGAGGAGTCTGGAAACGTCAGTGGGCTCCAGATTCCCTGGGGTCTGGTTTAGGTCCTGGCAGCCTGAGGAGTTGCTGAGAAATGCCCCGTGGGGAGGTGGGTGCCCGTCAGGGGTAAGCAGCCCCCTAGTTGTCCCAGCTACCTTTGTACCTTAACAAAGGTGCCTTTGTTGTCATTACTGAAGGTAACAAAGCTGGCCAGGAGAAAGGCCTGGCCTGTTCGTCATGGTCGTCTGTATTTGGTCGTCTGGCAGGAAACCCAAATGGAAGGAAGGAAAAAAAAAAACCAGGCATTTATACAGCATCTACCAAGTGCCAGCTCCATGCAGAATGCTTTGACCCTGTGGCTCATCCAAGTCTCCCACAGGACTGCAAACGAGGGGATGACAGCTTCCTTTTACATCTCAGAAGACTGAGGATCAGAGAGGCTAAGTAACTTGCCTGAGGGCACACAGCAAGTAAGTCACAGCTCGGGGATCCAAACTAAATCCTCCAGACTTCCAGGAATGGTGGAGGCCAGCTCTTACTCACTGAGCATCTGTTGTGTGCCTAGGTGTGTTTCCCAGCCCTTTGCATGGATTAACTCCTTGGATTCTCACAATAGCCCTGTGAGATGGACCGTTATACCTGTGTTTTATGGAGAGGGAGAACTGAGGCGTAGGGAGGTGGAGTAACTTGCCAAGGTCACAGGCAGTGTTCAGATCTGGCGGTCATAGCCCCCGGGCTACCCTGTGCTTCAGGAGCTGCTGGACATGGCAGGCTGCCAAGATGCACCTTCCGCCCTCCTCCCAGGTCGTGCAGGGCAGGACTGGGATGGGGCGGAAGGCGGGCACAGGGAGGTGGTGAGGGTCTATCCCTGCAGGTGTTCCCAGCCTGGGGGGTGTGGATGGGCAAGTTCCTGCCCGGGAGTGGAGACTGAGAGTGCGCCAGTGACCTCCAAAATTCCCCTTGTGTATATTCCGAGCACCTGCTAGGGGTTGGGCCTGCCCTCTGCCAGACACACAGACGATGGCTGGGCCCGTCTCCCAGTTGGGGGAGTTGAGTGCCTGATGGCTGTCCCAGAGCTGAGGACAGCAGACATCAGATGTTGAGAGGCAGGCAGGGAAGGGGTCTGGAGGGGGTGGACAAGGGAAGTGGCCGTTAGGACATGAGCTGTCTGAACCACGGAGGAGGCTGGCAGGGGCCGGGATGAGGCCAGCCAAGGGCACCCCCAGGGCCAAGTTAGGACCCTGGTCAGCGCAAGCGAGCTCAGGACCACGGAGAGTTCCATGGAACCTCCCATCACCCCGGTGACAGCTGTCAGTGTGTGTCTGCACCCTGGAGGCTGCTGCCACGTGGCCAGCCCTACAGTCACAGCCTGTGGCCTCCAAGGAGCACCTCTCTTCTCTATGGCCAGGCCCCCCCGGCTGGGCTGAGCCTGAGCCAGGACTCTGAAGGGTTTGGGCTCATTAGTTGTCCCTCCCCTACCCCATCAGCCTTCCAAGCAGAGCCCAGAGAAAAAGGGCACACGGAGAAGGGCAAAGTGGGAGAACAGAGCGAAGGAAGAAAATCTGCACAGCTTGAACCTTCCAGGCCGTGGCCACAGGCTTGAGTCCTGCTGCCATCGTGGGTCACACTCAGCCTCCTGGGGCCAGGATTACCTGGCTACCAGGAAGCACCTGCTCCCCACCCCATCCCCACCACCGTTTCCCACTCAGAGGAGACCCAGGGCCCTGGAGCTGGGTGTAGCTCACAGGGTATCTGGCAGTGGGGTGGGTGTGGGTGTCCTTCCAGGGCGTCTCCCAGGGGGTCTCAATCCTCCTTTTCCTGGGGCCCCAGGCAGCGTGGTTTCCCAGCCCATGCCCCCTCCCCTGGCAGGCTCAGGTTCGGCCCGGGCTCCGCTTCTGCTGCTCTGAGACAGGACTGAGGCCCTGCTAGGGGCCCACCCCGGAACCCTTGTTGCTGCGGTGCCCTGCCTGAAGGCTCTCCCTCCTCTGCCGCTGGGGAATAATAACGGGGATAAGAAGAGCTAGCGCTTATTGAGTGCTTACTGTGTGCTAGGTACTTAATGTGGGTTTTTATCAAGCCTTCACTTTATCGATGAGAAAACAGAGGTTCAGAAAGTGATTGAGCTGCCCAAGTCCACTCGGACGGAATGGCAGAGCTGGGATTTGACCCGGGCAGTGCGAGCATATGGACGTGATGGAGAGCACATTGAGCAGGTCTAGAGCATTGCAGGGCAGTCTCGTTGAGCACCTGCTGTGTACATTCCCCTGCTCCAGGGAGCTTGTATTCCAGCTGGGAAGGCAGATGTCCCAGGGAGACGAGCTGGTAGCGAGTGTTGGAAGGGCAGGGCCAGGGGCTGGGCTGGTCTTTCCAATCCTCACACGAAGTGGGCAGGCAGGGAAAATGGTACCCTTTGAGAGATGGATCCCTTTGGAGCTGAGGCTGAGCGAGGCTGAGTGACCTTCTCTGGTTCACAGTGGCCACAGAACCCAGAAGGTGGCTCATTGCTCTCTTTGAAGAGCCAGAGAGCTCAGGGTGGGCTCTGGCTTGGGACAGAGGCACTTGGCTTCCAGGCCAACCTTGGCACGGAGCAGGCATCTAAGAAATGCTAGGTGAATTTTATTGAATGAGTAAGGGCCAAAGTGTGGCCTCGAGCTCCCAGAGAGCAGCTTCAGCAGTAGGGAGGACTTGGAGAGGGGTTTTGTTCACAGCAGCCCACCCCACAGGAGTCCCCAAGTCCTTCCTCAGCTAAGCTTGTTCTCTGGGCAGCTCCTGCGCAGTGAGCCCCTCCTGGGGTCCTGAGTTCTTGGAGGGGCTCGTGCCAAGTGCATCCTGGAAAGCGAGGTGGGAGTGGGGCTGTGGGCTGGACAATGTCCCCGACCCCAACGCATACTGCCTGGGCCCACCCCACGCCCATCCATCCTGTGAAGCTCTGAGGCAGAGCATGCTGCAGAAAGGACCTGAGATTTGGATCCAGAGACCAAGGTTAGCGCCAGTCTCTGCCGTTAGCCAGCTGTGTGAGCTTGGCTGTGTCCTTCCTGCTCAGCCTCAGTGTTGCTGTCTGAGGAGAAGCAGTGGTTAGAGCAAGGCCCTGCAGAGCCAGACGCTAGCTGCAGCCCCGGCCCTGCCATTTCCCGGCTCCGAAGGCGGTTTAGGGCTGGCTCCTCCACCGCAGGCAAAGGCTAGTCCCTCCTTACAGTGCCCGGGGCCACCGGAGCTGGTGCCCCGCTCAGCGTTCCCACCCAGCTCATCCGCAGAATCTGACCACGCTCTGCACCCACCGCCCTGGGTCAAAGCCACCCCGACTCTCGCCTGGACAGTGCAGTGGCTGCTCCCGGCTCTCCCTGCGCTGCCCTTGGGGCGACAGTCTGTTCTCTGCAGAGCAGCCAAAGCGGATTGTTCAAACCCAGCTCAGGCCACAGCCCTCCTCTGCTCTGAATCCTCCAGTGAAAGCCACCTTTCCCGCCCCTCAGCCCCAGTGTCCCCTGGCCCGCTCCGTCCCACGCTCCTCGCTGTTCCTCCTTCACGCACACGCACTCCTGCCTGAGCACCGGCTGTTCCTTCCGCCTGGAACATTCTTCCCCGATGCCCCTACCTGCGTGGAGTCTGTTCACAGGTGAGCTCAGCGAGCCTGCCTGACCACCACTTCTCAGTGGACCTGCTCCCCCGCCCTGCACCCCGCTTTGCCTTTCTCCAGAGCATGACGTTTTAACGTGCAATCCTAGTATCGGACTCATTTATTTCGAGCTTATTGCAGTCTCCTTACCCTGCCCAGCCCAGCAAGCTCCACGACGGACGGGGTTTTGGTCCATCTCGTCTGCCCCATGTTCCCAGGGCCTGGCGCGGTGCCTGGCGCAGGGTGGGCTCTCCATAGTAGTGCAGAATGAAGTGTGGGTTAGCTGAGCACTTTCTGGGGTGTTGTGTGGGCCTGAGCGATGTGGCTGCTCCATCCACTGGGTTGGTCATGGGGGACTCCACAGGCTGAACTTGGCAGGTGGAAGGGGCTCGGGACAGTGGCTGGCGTGTAAGCATCAGTGACATTCAGTTTCATTGTTGCACCTGGTGGTTTGTAGTGGAAGTAGAAATGCCACCAGCTGGGGCCCATTTTGGTTCCATGGCTTTAGCCCCCAGCCGGGCCACCTGAGCTACAGGGGGCTCCAGTGGCCTGCGATGTAGTCAGGGAGAGAGGCGCTGGCTTGGGAACCCGGACTTGTGCTCAAGTCCTGACTCAGCCAACTTCTTAATGTCCTTTGGGGAAGATCTTGCCATCTCTCTGAGTCTCAGTTTCCCCATCTGTTAAAACAGGGTGGGTACGATGACCTCCCAGGGTGTCTGAGAGATGCATCTGAGACCCTGAGTGCCTGCCAGTGCTTATTTATTCCATTTTATTTTTATGCTGCCTTGTTAAAAAATGTGAGGATAAAAAGGAATCAGGCTGAGAATAAGGGTTGAAAAAATATAGACAGTTGCATGTGAAAGAGTCCCAGAAAACATCGTCTGTGAATACTGTTGACTTGCTCTGGGCCTACTACTACTGTGCACTTCTGAGCCTCCTAGCAGCCTGAGTGATAAGGGAAACATGCTCAGTTCCATGATTCTTGGCAGCAAGCCAGACTGAGGCCTTACCTAGGGGGTCTGCCCTGAAGGCCGCAGTGACTCAGAGGGAGCCCCCAGGTACTGGTGAGTCTGTCCTCAGAAGAGCACGGCTGGCTGGTGTAACCAGAGCCAGGAAGCCAAAGGGCAGCTGGGTCAGTCTGCCCTCGGCAGGTCCTCAGAGGCCCTTTACGCTCAAGCAGGACATTCACTTGCCTCTCCGAGTTTCTCTCACCTTGCTAAGGCCTTCGTTCGATGCTGCCAGGGGATTCAGTCCAGATGGCAGCCCCAGACCCTGCCCTCCATGCCTCACGGGCCAGTTTAGCCTAACTTGGGTGTGCCCCACAGAGGCAGGTCCCACATAGAGAAAAATAATCCACCTGGAGGAGCAGGGCTGCCTTGCTAGATCCTGAAATGCCTTGGGTGGGTCACTCTGGAGGCTTCCGCCATGCTGACATCAGTCTGCAGTGTTGCCTTGTGCCTGGTTCCTGCCACCGCAGGAACTCCCATCCCCTGCCTCTATTGGGCCTGGCCCCTTTGCCCTTTTGCTCACCCTGCTGGCCTGGCCTAACTGCTCTCGCTTTGCCAGACCAGGGCCGGACTCCAGTGTGGAGACGGGCCCAGAAGACCCACTTCAAAATGTTGCCAAGGAGCAGCCCCTCCCTCCCCTCCTTCCACAAGCCAGTGGAGACCACCCCACCTCTGTCCTGGGACAGCTGACATTTAGCAGAGGTCAGGCCCCCAACCCCAATTGTCCTACCTGCCCCTAGTCAGCTGTGCCCATGTGCGGCTCCAGGAGTCAGGCATTTAAACTGGAGAAGGTGGAAAGCTCAGATCTAATAGTGCACGTACTGCCGTGACCACTGGGATTAGCAACTCGGCTGCTCCCCCCCCGCCCCCCGGCTTGCTCGGGTGAGGCTGTGAGGGGCGTGTGGTTCGGGACCCCAGGCACCTGGGCTCACACCCCAGCTTCGAAACTTTGAGCAGGTCCCTGAGGCCCCTAGGTCCTGGTTTCCTCCTCTGTAAGGTGAAAGAGTTGGAGGAGATGGTCCTTAAAATTTGTTTTCTAGATCACACAGTTGAAGATTCTGTGCCATGTAGCTTAGGGAAAACTATGCTGCGGGCCTCCAGCCTCGAGCATGGAAAGCAGCGGAAGCTCGAGCACCTTCTGCACGCCAGGAACTCTGCCCCCATTTCGTAGACGCAGAGACGCAGGTTCAGCATGGTGAGGAGCCTCACTAAGGTCACAGGAGTTTGAAGCCAAGTGTCTCTTTTCCACTCTCCCCTGCTGTCCTCAGAGTTAGGAAGTGACGGGGAGAGGATGGCAGGGCGGCACCCAGCTAAGCAGAGGGAGAGCCAGAGCAGTCAGGAGAAGCCACAGAGAGGAACATTTTAAGGGAAAGAATGTTCTGGGTGGACGGGCAGTGCGAGATGCCAAAGACAAGGTTGCTGTCCTAATCTCTTCTGTGCCTCGGTGGGTCCCCCCACGCAAGTCTCTGGGCCCACTTGGGCCCACTTGGCATTTTCATTGGTCAAATGGGTATAAGCTCCTGGCCCACCTGCCCACCTGCCTGGGTTCAAGGACCAAATGACCTGGATGGTGGCAGTCAGAAGTGCTCTGTCACTCTTCAAGCTCTTTCATGAAATAAGATGCCCAAATAAAGTGTGGGATTTGGTCAATGGTGACACGCCAATGTCAGTTTCCTAGTTGTGACAAACGTACCTTGGTGGTGTAAGATACTAATAGCAGGTGAGGTGTGTGAAGAACCCTGTGTACTGTCTTGGCAACTTTTCTGATAATCTATAAATATTCTAAAATTAAAAGCTTATTAAATATGGAGATACAAGCATCTCCATTCCACAGTCATAAACTAATTGATAGATTAAGCTATAAATGAATAGCAAATAGTTATATCATGAATCACTCATGAATAGAGAATGATTCATTCAAAATAACCACGTAATATTATGTGGGATTTAAAAGGAACTGGTAGATTTATTTCTACTGATATGAAAATCTTTTAAATCTATCATTGATTGAGGAAAACAACTTGGTTAGACTTAGTGTCCAATATGATAATATTTATGAAAAACATTAAATCAAGAGCAGAAAAATTACATATAAAACCAGCGACATACCGCAGATTTTTTTCTGCCTGAGCATCCAATACAGGATGTGGGGTTATGAAGGGGAACTTTTACTTAATTTTATTCTTTAAATTTGTTAGAATTAAGTGGGTTCCCTTGAGGCCTGTGAATTTTTTCGGTGAAAAAGTATTCAACAGGTTTGTCAATATGTCCACAAAAAAGATAGCTGGGAAAGGAGGGAGGGTGAAAGGAAGGAGAGACTGGCACAGCAGCCTACGGGGACGGCCTCACGTGGGCAGCCTGCCACCTGCCCTCCGTTGGGGCCTGTGAGCCCCGGGCAGGGCCCGCCCGTGGGGCTGAGCTTTTCCCAGGATGCGTTTGCTCCTGGAGCGCAGCTAGCCATGCGGCTGGTACGGTCAGGCTGGGGCAGGCTGCAGAGGCGAACTGTGGTGGCCTGGTGGTCTCTGAGGGGAAGGGCTGTGGGAGCAAGAGGAGTTCCCTTGATGCTGGGGCTTCCAGGGGCCTTGGAGGCAGGAGGTGACTCATGCAGGGGCACCAAGCTCTGGCCAGGACATTCTCAAACATGGTGATAGCAGAGGCCTCCTCAGGTCCCCTTCCTAGAAGAGTGTCAGGTGGCCCTAACCTGTCTGCTCTGTCCCTCTTTCCCGCAGGATGAAGATGAGACGCTACAAGCTCTTTCTCATGTTCTGTATGGCCGGCCTGTGCCTCATCTCCTTCCTGCACTTCTTTAAGACCCTGTCCTATGTCACCTTCCCCCGAGAACTGGCCTCCCTCAGCCCTAACCTCGTGTCCAGCTTCTTCTGGAACAATGCCCCCGTCACGCCCCAGGCCAGCCCCGAGCCGGGAGGCCCCGACCTGCTGCGGACCCCCCTCTACTCCCACTCACCCCTGCTGCAGCCGCTGTCACCAAGCAAGGCCACTGAGGAGCTCCACAGGGTGGACTTCGTGCTGCCCGAGGACACCACCGAGTATTTCGTGCGCACCAAAGCCGGCGGCGTCTGCTTCAAACCGGGCACCAAGATGCTGGAGAAGCCGCCGCCGGGGCGGCCAGAGGAGAAGCCCGAAGGGGCCAACGGCTCCTCGGCCAGGCGCCCGCCCCGGTCCCTGCTGAGCGCCCGCGAGCGCGCGGGGGGCCGGGGCCCGCGGCGCAAGTGGGTGGAGTGCGTGTGCCTGCCGGGCTGGCACGGGCCCAGCTGCGGCGTGCCCACCGTGGTGCAGTACTCCAACCTGCCCACCAAGGAGCGCCTGGTGCCCCGCGAGGTGCCGCGCCGCGTCATCAACGCCATCAACATCAACCACGAGTTCGACCTGCTGGACGTGCGCTTCCACGAGCTGGGCGACGTGGTGGACGCCTTCGTGGTGTGCGAGTCCAACTTCACGGCCTACGGGGAGCCGCGGCCGCTCAAGTTCCGCGAGATGCTGACCAACGGCACCTTCGAGTACATCCGCCACAAGGTGCTCTACGTCTTCCTGGACCACTTCCCGCCCGGCGGCCGGCAGGACGGCTGGATCGCCGACGACTACCTGCGCACCTTCCTCACCCAGGACGGCGTCTCGCGGCTGCGCAACCTGCGGCCCGACGACGTCTTCATCATCGACGACGCCGACGAGATCCCGGCGCGCGACGGCGTCCTCTTCCTCAAGCTCTACGACGGCTGGACCGAGCCCTTCGCCTTCCACATGCGCAAGTCGCTCTACGGCTTCTTCTGGAAGCAGCCGGGCACGCTGGAGGTGGTGTCGGGCTGCACGGTGGACATGCTGCGCGCCGTGTACGGGCTGGACGGCATCCGCCTGCGCCGCCGCCAGTACTACACCATGCCCAACTTCCGCCAGTACGAGAACCGCACGGGCCACATCCTGGTGCAGTGGTCGCTCGGCAGCCCCCTGCACTTCGCCGGCTGGCACTGCTCCTGGTGCTTCACGCCCGAGGGCATCTACTTCAAGCTCGTGTCCGCCCAGAACGGCGACTTCCCCCGCTGGGGCGACTACGAGGACAAGCGGGACCTCAATTACATCCGGAGCTTGATCCGCACGGGCGGCTGGTTTGACGGCACGCGGCAGGAGTACCCGCCGGCCGACCCCAGCGAGCACATGTACGCCCCGAAGTACCTGCTCAAGAACTACGACCAGTTCCGCTACCTGCTGGACAACCCCTACCAGCAGCCCAGGAGCACGGCGCAAGGCGGGCGGCGCAACAGGCTTCCGGAGGGAAGGCCACCTGCCCGCGGCAAGTCGGACGAGGTTGAAGGCTAAGGCTGCATGACCTTACAGGGCCCGCCGCAGGGTGCGGGGTGGTGGCCACCCCTGGAAGTATCTCCCTGTCTCCTTCTGCCGGCTTGGCTTGGTGGTTCTTGAGAGGACCAGGAGTGGGTGGGTGGGCGGATGGGGCGTCCCCTGCTCAAGCCCTTGTGAATCGGGGGTCAGGCCTTTGAGCGCCAAACGCGCAGTGGGGCAGGCTGAGACACCCGCTCAGCCCTTTTGCCCGCCAAGAGTGCTGTGGCCGGAAGGTGCTGCTGGGGAGTGCACCGCGGGCACGGGGCAGAAGGGTGGGGGAAGGGATCCTGCAGGAACTCTCCAGAGCGCCCGTGGGGGCGTGGCCTGGCTGGGGAGGAGCCCTCCATTGGTGTCCTGGGGCTCTGGACCTGCAGGGGGAAAAGGGCATGCCAGGAGGGCCAGGGGCTCTGTAAATAGATACATTTGGGTCCAGGAGCAAGAGGGGACACCTAGGAAGGAGGGATGACAAATGACATCCAACTGAGAGGAAGTGCTGGTGGATGCTGTGCGGTGTTATCAGAGGTGCTGGGCCGGAGGGAGAGGAGAGCTTTGGGGCACACCCTGCCCCAGAGGACATGACAGTGCTGCGCTGGGAGGCTGGTGCCTGAGTCTGTCTCTGTGCTCCTGGCCCTTAGGAACTGACATAGCACAGGGCCTGGGGAACCCTGGAGAGTCTTCCTTTGGGTTCCAAAACTGGCCTTGACATTCCTTCTTACTTTTTATATTGCCGTCTTGTGGGATTCCCATTCAGTCCTTACAAGGCCAGGAGTGCAGGCGTAGGTGGCACCTGGGGGAGGGAGAAAGGAGGAAACTGACAGAGGCCCCTGCATCGATCCACCCCTTCCTCCCCGTCACCCCTTCCGGCTGGCACCCACGGCCCCAGCTCTCCACCCTCCCAGGTGGGATCACTCTTGTGCCCCTCCTTGGCTAGGGGCCCGAAAGAGCCCTCAAGGCTGTCCAGGGCCCAAGAAGGGACATTAAGGCCAGTTGTATGTCATCCCATTCCTCATAGTTTGCCTTGGGTGGGGGTGTATTTGTTGGAGTAGGGTCTAAGCTGCTGTAATTAAGAGACCCTGAAATACAGTGGTTTACACAAGACAGAAGCTTGTTTCTAATTAAATTGTCTGGAGGAAGATGGTCCAGAGCTAGTAGGGCAGCCCTGCTTTCCTTTGTACACATCTTCCAATTCTGGACAGAGTGGCCCCTCCACCTCCCACCATCCTGTGTGCATCCAACCCCGGGGGAAGCAGAGATAGGCAAGGGAGGCGCCCCCCTTTCCTGTTAAGGACATGAACCAGAAATGTCACTGTCACTCTGATAGCATCTCATTGGCCAGGCCTCAGTCACATGGCCACAAGCAGCTGCAAGGGAGACTGGGAAGTGTAGTCCAGCTGGGCTGCCATGTGCCTGCCTCAACCTGGGAGTCCTCTTATTAACAGGGGAGAAGAGAATGCATCCAGGAGACAAGTAGCATCTCTGGGGGGAGGGGGAGGGGAGGGGAGGGGGAGGAATGACTGCTTCAGTCGTTGGATCCTGCTCTCCTCGGAGCTGGAACACCTGCTCCTGCTCCTGTCACTGTGCCAGCCCAGGGCCGGGGTGCAGTGGGAGCTGCAGCTGTGTGGGAAGGGAACTCCCTCTCCCCCCGCCCGCTCACGCGTTACCCAGTGACGCAATGTGCGGGGTCTGCCTGTGGAATGGTACATGTCTGTGGGTGTGTGTGTATATTTATGGGCATGGGTGCATGCTTGGTGTGTATTTGTACGTGTCTGTATCGACGTGTCCCTGTAACTATAAGTTTGTGTGGGGACGTGAGAGCCCAGGCCCAGGTGTCCTCTTCCCCAGGACCTGGGGCCTGTGGCCACACCTCCTGCAGCTCCCCAAAATGACTGAGGCATTAAGCCCTTGGGGAGCCCAGAAGGCAAGGCTAAAGGAGATGCAGGGTCTGTCTGTCTGTCTTTCAGTCTGAGGAATGGGAACCCTCCCGACCTGAGGGCCGTGCAGCTGAGAGCCCACTACCTCCCCAGCCCCTCTCGGTCCCCGCCCCACACCTCCAGTGAGGCTTTTTCTGGATGTCTTATTGGGGGTTCCTGATGGGTTGGACAGGAGGCTGTCCTTTGCCACCGCTCCACCTGGGGGGAGTGCCTGGCGCAGGCGTGGTGTGGGGAGCCGGCCTTGGAGCAGCCTCAGGTGGGCAGGCATGCGGCACGCTGAGGGGCTGTGTGGCTCCACTCTTACTCCTGTCTAAGGGATCCCTCGAGTGAACCCCTCCTTTGAAGTCACAGCAGCCTTCCTCTCTGGTTCCCCTTGGGGCTGAGAGGTGGCTCGAGAAGTCAGGGCATCTCTATGGCTCTGGGTCAGTCCAGGCCGGACCACCCTCCCGAGCAGCCTCTCTGTGCCCTGTGGACAGGCAGTCTCTGGGGGCCTCTGAATCATGCCTGAGCCCCAGCCCAGGGCCTCCCTCCTTGACGGCTTCTGCACCCCACCTCCTGGCACCTCCTCAGGCTTGCAGGGGTCCTTGGCCTCCGGTGCTCAGGGGCAGGTGGAGGAAAAGGGGAGAAGCTCGGCCCCGCCAGGCCCCGTCTTCCCAGATCCAGTGGGGCAGGGGCCTGTTCACAGCAGCGCGGGTGCAGATCTGGCGGTGGGTGGGGAGGACAGCTGTCAGGGGCTGGGGGACCAGGATGTGGGGCTGAAGAGCTTCACATACCATCACAGCATACACTGGGAATTTGGGGGGGCCCAGGGCCACTCCCCCAATGTGAAGAGAAACCAAACTAAATGTGAACGCTGGCACACTGCTGTCCTGTTGGTGTAGCCAGATCCCTCTCCCTGGAAACCACTAGCCCCATGACCTCTAGTCCCAAGTAGGCTTGTCCGTGCCAAGCATCCAGGGAGCTCGGCTGGCCCTGTCCACTCATGGGTCATGTCGGTTCCCAGGGGCAGCGCGAGAGAGCTATGGGGCCCGAGGGGAGAGGGGTGGGGAGACCAATGGGACTTGCCCAAGCAGAAGGCAGGGCACTGGGAAATGTATAATTTAAGGACACCAATAATAATAGTATTATTTTTTTTGTAAGGGAAAATCAATATGTACATTCTGAAATCATTTTCTCTGTAAATGGTTGGATTTCATTTCACCCTTAAAGGGATGCTTAAAAGGAGAAGATAATATTAATAATAAAAACAGCTACAAAGTCCAAAGGGTATGCGTGTGTGGCCAGTTTGTGGGTGCTGTGGGGCAGGGAGGGCTGGGAGCAGCAGGCCCTGGTCTTGCTGAAGATGCCCTGCTGTTGTCGAGTCTGAACCAGTGAGATGTGAGGCCGAGGACTGCATGGCTGGTGGGGACAGGGGCAGATGTAGGGGGCACCTTTGCTTAGGGATGCAGTTACCCCCAGGCACAGGTGGAAAGAGCTCGGGAGTGGAAGATGCTGGGCAGAGGTCCGGCAGAAGGAAGCAGAAGCGAGCCTAGATCCTGGGCCTGGCGGCACCCACCCTGCTGTAGTGGGCGGGGACCCCTTTTGGGATGTGGATGCAGGCTTTGGTGCCAAGGCAGGGAGAAGACAATTCTCCCACAATTCTGCTCTGGGGCATCAAAACAAGTGTCCCCGCCTCAGTGGTTTTTTTCCCTATGTCAGTCAGGGGCTTTAAATGCCTCCACCAAGGTCACACAGTCCCTTAGATTCCGGACCTGGGTTCCCAGTACCAGCCCTCTGGCGGCGGGTCAGGATGGCAACCTCCCCTGCAAGAGCACTTGTCCCCTTCCCAGGGAGCTGATCTTTGACTTGTGCTGTGACAGCGCTTGGAGGCTTGGAATGTGGGGGCTTCCTGGGGACTTCCTCTGGACCGGGTGGGTGCTGGCATTGTCCTGGGGTCCCCCAGGTGAGACTCTCCGAAATGGCGGGAACAGACACTCTGAGCTCTGCCTTGGTCCCCTGTGGGTGGCTGTGCAATATCCATGTCAGGCGGGGAGGCTGAGGCCCAGAGATGACCGGGGAGTGAAAGCAGTGTTGGTGGCCAGAGCAGGGCTAATGTCTCCTGAGCACCCACAAGGTGCCAAGCATGCATAATCTGACACCCGAGGGCCAGGACGGCTTGGACTCCTGGCCACACTTCCAAGGCCCAGGAGGACACTTGGTGCAGGTGCTTGGCGTGATGGGGTGGGGCTCAGTTCCCCAGCATGGAGGCAGTGGAGGAGTTGTAGACACCACCCCTGGCCAGAAGAGGGCGATAGTGACCCATTAATGGTAAAGATCAAGTTTACAACCTTTAAATCATGTCCTAGGGTGCACGGCCATCATCATAAATATTTGCAAATTTTACTTATTAATTAAGTGCCCATTTTGTGCAAACTCTTGGCCAAAAGGTTTCCCTCCCCCATTATTCCCACCGTACAGGTGTGGAAAGTGAGGTTTTGACACCTGAACTAAGGCAGTGAATGGCAGAGTCAGTTTGCTTAACAACAGAAGCTGCCAAACTGCACTCCCTCTGTCATTGGCCACTGGGGGAGGAAAAGGATGGGGACGGAGCAGAGGAAGGGAGGGAGGCAGAGAGGATGGTGGCAAAGGCAGTGCTAATGTTCAAAGATCGTCCAAGCTCCTGAACTGCTCGGGGAGCACGGAGACAGGACTGTTTCTGCTTTCAGGAGGACCACAGTCCATGGGGAGCACAGGTAAGCACCAGGGGAGGCTGGTGCAAAGTTATCACGGCCCAGGAGACGCATTGTGCTGTCTGCGAGCGTCAGTTTACAACTGTCTCCCCTGGCTGGCCGGCCAGGTGCGTGTGGGGGCACTGACAGGCTCCTGACCTTGGAGGGGGTGCATATGCTCTTCCAGACTGTCGACTTGTCTATAAATAGGGCCCATAGACAGCTTTACTGCACCTAGAAGATAAAATGAAATAAAGGGAACTACTTTGCAGCCTGTAAAGCCCCATCCGCATGGGAGAGATGAGGGCAGGGGTGATAACGATGTTGACATCTACCATTAAACGCCCAGCTTGCTTTCCAGATGGGGCTTGAGCTGTGGGCAGGCAAAACCCTGAAAACCTGATGGCCCATCACCCCCAGTTCAACAGAAGCCCCCTCCGATGCACCCCAAAATCATGGAGCAGATCTCTAGTGAAAGCTCAAGGAAGTGAAAGGCCCTGCCCAGGGCCAGCCCTCTGGCCAGAATCCTTGGCCACTCTCTTGCTCTAGTAAATTCCCAGAGACTCGGTTATAGCTGGAAACTAATTCCTTTAAGTTAACAACTTGTTTTGGTTTACTCTGTTATTTATTGCTGCAAAACAAACCACCCTGAACCTTGGTGGATTAAAACAATTTATTTACTCGCACTTGTACAGTTTGGGCTGGACCCAGCTGGCCGGTTCTTCTGCCCACAGCAGGTGGGCAGCTGCTGCCTGGACACACTCGCCCGCTCGGGTCTGACCTGGATTGCTGCGTAGATGACAAAGGAATGAGCCTGTCAGCCAGTTAGTGACTGCCATCAGATAGGAGGGACACCACCCCAAGCATGATCCCTCCAACCTCATGAACCCACTGCCATGAGGCTCTGAAAAGGGCCCCACATCACCTGTGAGGTCTGCTGCCAAAAATGCACCACCTGAATCTAATCCCAAGGAAACCTCACACAAACCCAAATTGAGGGACAAGCTGCAAAAACCTGGCTTCCTTCAGATGGACCCCTAATTTCTTGCACTTCTGTCCTTCTGCAGCATTGGCAGAAAAAGCCCAACCCTGCATCAGTATCGCAAACCACTTTCCAAACACCTCTCTTAGATGGCTGAGAGCTTCTAGACAAGACATCAATAGTGGCATAAATCTTTGTCACTGTGACCTCAGTGTGTGGCCCACTCATCCCAGCCAAGACCAGAACTGCCCAGTCAAGCCCAGTCTAAACATTGATCCAGCCTCATGATCTCAATTCTTTAAGCCAATATGAGCTATAGGGCGGTTCCTTACACAGCTTAATTGTGGCTGTAGATAACTGACACAGTTTGCTTTCAGTTAATGACAGAAAAGCCAAGCAAACTAGTAAGGCAGACAAGGAATTTATTGGTTTGCTGATGGTAAAGTTCAGGGGTAAAAATGGCTTCAGGTACAGCTTGAGACAGAACTCATTGTCACACTGTCATCCAGCTCTCTGTGGCTGAGTTCAGCTCTACTTTCCAATGTGTTGTCCCTATTTTCAGATAGGGTTACCCCTCATGCATGCAAGATGGCTGCTGCAGCTCCAGGCATCACACCATCTCAGCTTCATAGTCAGCACAGAAGAAATAAAGCTCCTCTCCCTAAATGCCCTGGGCCTAGATGTCACTGATTTGAATTAGGTCATGTTAGTATCCCGGAAGGGACCACTGAGACTGGAGAGTTTGGACGGAGTCTGCTGATTAGCTTAGATCAATCAAAGTCCAATCTATACTGGCTGAGGAGGAGGGAGGGTGGTTCCCCAAAAGAACTCTGGGTCCCAGATCTCACTCTTGCCACAACTTCAGCTGTCTCCAATAGGCCTTTCATCAGCCATCAGCCCTTAGTCACCTCCCTTTCCTGGGTCCTCATCTGGAACATGGGCATCTTCACAGGGCCGACCAGAGGTGCTGGCAAGGAGGCTCAGAGCCTGGAGTGTGGTGACAGCTCCATGAGTGTGAGCAACAGCCATGGTGGCCCATCCTCACCCGCTGGTGCATGTGACATGCAGGTCCTGCAGCCTTTCTTGAGACTTCCTCCCTCAGCCTCTGTGACTTGTTTTTCTCATGGCTGTCCTCTTCCTCCTCGCTCTAAGACATTCCTTCCTGGTTGTCTTCCTGGGTTCCTTTCTCCCCCTGCGCCCCTTTGATAAGGCTTGCCAGGGCTTGGTCCTGGGCCCACCACTCGGCCTGCAGTTCCCAGCGCTCACGAAGGTGGGGCTGGCTCCACCCCTCCTGGGAGTCCTCCCTCCTGAGCACCCAGCCTGGGGATCTGGCTGCCTGATGGACGAGCCCCCCCAAGGTGTCAAGGTCACCTCAGATACCATAGGGCCAAAATGGAACTCAGCTTCCCTTAAAAATTTATGACCCCATAAGTTCCTTTTGGTTAAAGACACTTTGGGTTGGGTTTTCCGCTGTTTACAACCCAAAGCATTCTAATTTATCTAATGTAAACTTTCCTCGGTGAATTCGTTTGCGCTGTGTTCCCTCGGCCTGGAACATTTTGCACCTATCTCTCACTCTCTCTAAGGCTCCGCTCAGGTGGCAGGTTCCCCAGGAGGCAGGAGCCCTGCTGGACACGCCCCCATCCTCCCCACAGCGCTTGGGTGCTGATCCTCTGGGATCCCAGTAGGCCTCCAGTGTCTCCAGTATTGCCCTTCCCGCACGTCGTCTAACTGCCCACTTTCGTATCTGTCTCCCACTTGGGAGCAAAACAGCTCCTGGCACCGCTTGACAGCTATTTGTTGTCTATGGTCATACCACCCTGAACACACCTGATTTCATCTGATAGCTATTTGTGGGATGGATGACCAAAAATATGAACACGGCTAATGAGTGGAGGTGCTGGGATTTGAACCCAGGGCTGTCTCCCATGCTGCCTAGCGCCCAGACTTCCCTGCTACTCTGCTCCCGAATGCCCCAATCCGCCAGCCTCCAGGCTGGGCTTCTGTAACGTACAACCTACCTGCCCGCCTGAAGACACTAGGTGTTCTATGGCCCACGCTTCCTCCTCTGCCAGGCCTTGCCCACAGGACTGGGTGCCCCCCACCCCGCCAGTTTATGGCCCAACCTGGCCCAGACTTGCCTCTGCTGTAGAGTATCACACAGGAGCAGCCTCCGTGCTGTAATGAAACCTCCAGCCCATCCTGATTAGCAGACCCCCTTATCTTAACTCAAATTTGCCTTTCTACTGACTCCAGGTCTTTAGACAAAGCTTTATTTCTTTAACCAATTACAAATCAAACTATCTCTGAACCCACCTACAGTACGTAAGCCCCTACTTTGAGATGTCCCACCTTTTCGGGCCAAACAAATGTATATCTTCCATGTACTGATTCATGATTTTGCCTGCAATACCTGTCTCCCTAAAATGTGTAAAACCAAACTGCAGCCAACGACCTCTGGCATCTTGGGCACCTCAGGACCTCTTGAGATATGTCCCCGGACCAGTGGTCATTCATATTCGGTTCAGAAAAAACCTCTTTCAATTATTTTACAGAGTTTGAGTTTTTTCCTGTTAACAGCCATTTGGTTCTACAAACAGTGGCCAAGGCCTAGGGCCCAGGTTGGGGGTGGGAGGAAGAAGACATCACCGTCCTGAGGTTTGCAGAGGCAGAGAATTTGCTAACTCAGCGGTTCCAGTTTATCGTGACCACTCCCCGGGCAGGGGCTCAGAAGAGGGCGCTCGGTCCTATGAATCTCCTAAAGGGCCAGCTTCATCTCTAGCACTTAAAGCAACCCCAACGGGATGCTTAGGAAGGATTTTTGTTTCTGCAAATCGCTTCCACTATCAGGAAGTCCCCACACCAGTGTACGAGTAGTTAGACACACGACACTCACTCTGTGGCAATTTGTCCCTCTGGTTCTGATACCCCCCAGTCCCAGCAACCATCCCGTGTCACCCCCTTTGTGGCCACTGGCCTTTCAACTCCATCCTGCGCTCAATTTCTGACTGTTGCCATGTGGCAGGCCCTGAGGAAGACATAGAAACGAGCAAGATGCATTTTCTTCCCGGTAGGAGATCAAGATCACTTGAGAGCGGAAGGAGTTCGCCGACCTGGGCACTACTGACACCGTGGGCCAGGTCACTCTTTGTTGTGGGTCTGCCCTATGCACTTAGGGTGTTTAACAGCATCCCTGGCCTCTAGCCACTAGATGCTGCCAGTAGCACCCACGCCCCCGAAGTGTGACACCCAGAAATGTCTCCAGACACTGCTAAATAGTCCCCGGGGTGCAAAATCACCGGAGTGGGGAGCAGACAGCTGCCGAGCGCCTAGCGTGTCCGCAGCCGGCACTTTGCACACATATCCTCATGTAATCCCGTGAGGCAGCTGCTAGTGTCACTGCAGTGTCAGCTTTTCTCCTGGGGAGCTGGGTGATATCTGCAAGGGGCCCTTCCATTCCCCCTCCTGTGAGATTGGAGGTGAGGAACCAGGATTTAGGGAGATCAACGCCATGAGCTGCTCAAAGGCGCACGGCTCCTCACCGGGATTCAGGACCATGGCTCCGAACCCCTCCCCTTGTGCTGCACTGCCTCCTAGTGGGGGCGCGAGGCGGTCAGCAACCCGCGCCTTTCGGCGGGCGGGCTTGCTTCTCCTGCCTTTCTTCATAGCACACAATGGAAAAGCAAACATATAAAACTTAGAATCACGTAGCCGGGCACAGTGGCTCACACCTGTAATCCCAGTGCTTTGGAAGGCCAAGGCAGGAGGAGCGCTTGAGGCCAGGCATTTGAGACCAACCTGAGCAACAGAGTGAGACCCCATCTCTACAAAAAATAGAAAAATTAGCTGGGCGTGGCTGCACCTGTAGTCCCAGCTACTTGGGAAGCTGAGGCAGGAGGATCGCTTGAGCCCAGGAGTTCAAGGTTGCAATGAGCTATGATCCAGCCACTGCACTCCAGCCTGGGCGACAGAGAAACCCTGTCTCAAAAAGAAAAAAAAAAAATTAGAACCGTAGAACTCTATAAATATGAAAGAAAACCAAACCTAGGAAATAACACAAAATGAAACAGGCAGGGCTAGGGGAACACTAAAGTGCTGGAGGCATGCAGAAGGAAAGGGCATGTCCTCTTCTCTCCCTTTTCAGATGACGAAACGAAGGTCCCAGAGCCTGCACAGGAGGTGGCTGAGCCTTGAGCATGATCACTAATGGAGGGCAGCTCTGGAACACTTGTCTTCCCTCCACAACGGGAGTGGGCATGTCTTCCTCCACCCTGGCCAGGGCCCGACAACAGTTACTAAATCCGCACTGAATGTACTGATGTGACGTACCCATCATAGCTCACCCTTCCTTGATGACCTTGGGGTTGGGGTTGGCGTTGGGGTTGGGGTTAGGGGTTAGGGTTAAGGGTTAGGGTTGGGGTTGGTGACCTGTCTCCCAGGCTCCTAACTCCCATTATTATCAGGAGTACCTGTCGATATCTGCCCCACTGGCTTGTCCCCAGTCAGCCCCAAGGACCCCTGCACCCTTGCAGATCCCGGGCAGTCATCCCCTTTTGTTGGGATTCACTTGTCCCCATCTGCCTCCCTGAGGACAGAGGCCACCAAAGCATGTGTCAGTGGGAGGCTTTGCCAGGTAGCGTTGTCAACACCCTTAGACGTCACTGCTCACAGTGCAGGGATGGTTGCAGGTTTTGCCTCGCTGGTCAGATAAGAGGGGCCTCAGGCTGCTCCCCACTCCTCTGACCAGGCAGACTTTCTTCCTCCGATGATCTGAATGAGATGACCATGAGTGTGGTTTTTTCCGTCGTGGAGCCGGATGGGTTTGGAGAGGCGTCTCGCTGTTTTCCAGCCTTCAGCAGGCTGGTGGGATCGCTGAGCCACCCCAGGAAGGAAAGGCTGTTCTGCCAGCAGCTAAGCGCGAGGGCACTAGGAAGTCAAGTTCTGGGAGTCACAGGACCAAGAGCATGTACAAACATCACAACGCGTCACACCTAAATCACACTCAGGGTCTTTCCAAGATTCTGTTCTTCCTCTGGAATATATTTCACCTCAGTCCCTGCTGCTGCATCCTCCCAGGGCCCTGAGCTGGGGACGCAGCAATCATCCCATGCTTTCCCTTCTCCCTCCCTCAGGCTTGACCAACCCATTCTCCACACAGGGCCAATAGCAGCCCCGATGGGCCTCTGTGCAATCTGGAAAGGCATCCCTTCCTCCAAACATTTTACTTCCATCTACTGAAAAATTGCCATAATATACTGATTTTGTTAGACCGATACACTGCCTACTGCCAAAGAAATGTCACAAGAAACGTACACTTCTACAAGGTCTCTGATGTGAAAGGTGCTCCCTGGATGTGGTACTCTTGTGCAGTGTGTAACATGAACCACCATGTCCAGCGGCCCTGCCTCTGCGTTCTAGATCTGATTCTATCACCTCCCCCAACTTTAAAATAGTCTATAGCTCCCCATCACTACAGTGCCAAGTCAAAGCTCCTGATAGACCTTCCAGGGAGTCCCTGCTACCCTTTCGTGCTACCTTGTCTCATCCCCTTGGACTGGAGTAGACAGCTGACCCAAGGCAGCCACTGCACCTGCAGTGCAGGTAGCACTGCCCAGGGCATGGTGGTTTGAAGAGGGGAGCAGGGCCAATGGGAGGAAGCAGAGGAAGCTGTCTGGAGACGGGGGATGGAGCAGGTGCAAGCAGAAGCGGCTGCTAGAGAGCTCCTTGGGACAAACCCCACCTGAGCAGCCTGAGTGGAGCTCTGATCCACGAACTCAAAGTAGCCCTACCGGAGCTGTGCTTGGGAGAGGCCACCCCGACTCAGGAATCAGCAAAGTCTAAGCAGTCATGATATTCTAATATTTCATAAATGTCTGACAGCCATTTAGAGAAAAGACTAATTATAATCCCTACCGCACTCCTTATATCAGAGTGAATTCCAGGTGAGTACACCAAAGGAATAGACTCTTTTTGAAGGAAAAATTCGGCCAGTCCTTATTTTAAGATTCATTGCTTTGTGTCTGGAGCTGGGAAGCCGAGTCAGAGCGCGTACTCGCCGAAAGGCAGGCGGGCAGTCGGGCTGCTGTCCGATCCCTTTTCCTGCCAGCGTGGAAGGAAACCCTGGCGAGGCCCTGGCAGACTCAGCAGGCCACAGCCGCTCAGTGGGTGATATAAACAAGCGAGCACCCACGGAGGAGACCACAGGGCGTGACAGGTGGCGGGGTGAGCTGGGAGCTCACACTCTGTCCACGGTGGAGGCTGCTCCTCAGCAAGGTGGGGGGCCCAGGGCTGCCAGGGGGCCCAGGGCTGCCAGATCTTGTGATTATCTACATGAACCTGGAAAGCCGCCTTTGATCATTTTCTGGGTCTTACAAAGCTCTGTGTGGAGTAAGCAGAGCACTTCTTGGTCCAGTCCTGCATGCAGGCCTCCAGTTTGCCCCTCGAGGAGACAGAGGCTATAATCAGCCTGGGTGGCGCCACCTGGTCTGTAAAATGGGTACATTGATACTCAGCGCTCAGAGGACTGTAGTGGGAAGTCAGCTGGATAAAGTATGTAAAGGAAATCCAACTACCATCCATTGAGCAATTGTTCCAGGCTGAGCACGGTACTGTCTTCCGAACCTTCTCCTGAGTCCCGAGACTCACAGACGTGGCACAGGTGGGAGAGGGAGGAGCTGGGGGCTGGGCTTAGACCCTGCGCCTCCACCAGCAGCGGCCCCTGACTCTTGCTGCGTGGGGTCCCTGCTACCCTCTCATGCTACCTTGTCTCGTCCCCTCGGACTGGAATAGCCCACTCAAAGGCAGGCACTCCCCCCGCAAAGGGGGGTGTTCGGTGAACAAGCTTACATTCCTTTGCCCTTTTCAACACTGCCTGGCACAATGTGGGCAGCAGAGATTTCACAGGTGAACAGGGGACCCTCTGTCCTGTCCAGGGATATCAGGTTCTATTCTGGTGACACCCGATGACAGCAAACACCATTAGGAGCCAGGCGGCTCTGTTTGACAGTGATTTCCAGATTCCTGGCTGGCTCACAGCCCAGAGCTTTGCTGATCTGGTTACAGCCAACTCCTCCATTCCCCCATCAGCCTGGGTGGTCCCCTGGGAGGGGGTGGGGAGGCAGGGGCGGGCTGGACCGAGTTGGGCAAAGTCAAGGGAATGAGACTGGTGAGACAAGACTTCTCTGCCCCATTGTCGGGAGGCCTGGGCTGCCCTTCAGCTGCCCCCGTGCAGGTAAGGAGCACCTGGCCTGCTCTCTCACGCTCCTCTGTGACACCCCACTCACGGCTCCTTCTCTCTGGCTTTTTCAACTTCTCTCCCTCTTCTGGCCCCTTGTCCCTCCCCCATCAAGGCTAGAATAAGTACCAGCCAGTCCCTGAACCAACCAACCCAGACTCAACACTTACAATTGGCTTTTGTTCCCTGTAGCTCCTTTCATCCTGCAAAATCCCCGCTCCCTTTTACTTCCCATCTACTCCTCAGCCCCCGGGCTTCGGCCCCCACCCCCCGCTGGACCGGCTCCTACACCAGGAAGGACAGATGGTATCCGTTGGGGCACTGGCCTTGTGACCACGCCCTCCTTCCTTTGTGGCCGCTCCCTCCTCCCCTCCCAGGCCTCCAAGACACCAGGAGAAACCCAGTTGTCTGACGGGTTCCTGCCCAGTGTCCTTTGCTCCCCGCCCCCTTAGATTGTGGTATCCCCAGGCCACACCCCAAGCCTTGTCCTCTTTTTCCACCCTGGTCCTGCGTGACTTCATTTGTCCCGTGGATGGTTCAGAGCTCCAGACCTGAGTTCAGACCCTAGTCCTGCCACTGAGGGCTCTTTAGGATCCCATTTCCTTGGACATCACTGGGGCAATGACAGTTTTTATTTTTTGGCTTAAAACAACAGAAATTTAGTCTCTTGCAGTTCTGGAGGTTAGAAATCCAAGATCAAGGCATCAGCAGGGCCATGCTCTCTCTGAAGGCTCCAGCCTTTCTTTGCTTCTTCCTAGCTTCAGGGGGTCACCAGCAATCCTTGGAGTTCCTTAGTTCCAGATGCATCACTCTCATTTCCGCCTCCAGCATCGAATGGCATTCACCCTCTGTGCCTCCGTGTGCGTCTTGACATGGCATCTTCCCGCTCGCAATGCCAGTTCTTCTCCTACAGACCTGTGCTGAGGACGGGGGGTTGGTGCGCATAAGCACTGGCACACAGGAAGAGCTTCCTAAGTGTTAACTCTGGCTCCTGGCTGATGAAAGTCTCAAGTGAGCACCTCAGTGGCCTGGGGACTGATCCCCAGCAGGTCTTGGCCCACCAGTCGGGTCCCCACAAAGCAGCCAGGCTGACCCTTCCCCGATGTGAGTCTGATCGTGGCCTGGACTTCCCACTGCTGTCAGGAGCAGGGCCAGATTCCTGGTGGTGGCCTGCGGGGACCGGCCGCTCGGCCCCTGCCTTCCTCTTCAGTGTCCCCATGTGCCTCTCTTTCCTGAATTCTCTGGGCTGCAGTCCTTGAGTTCTCCACTGGGCCCTAATCCTGTCTTCTGCCTGGATCTCTCTTGCCCCCCGCACCAGCCCGGGGAAACTCCCTAAGACCCCAGGGACACTGAGGATTCTCACTGCAAACAGCCCATGTGACCTGCCTCCACCTTAGTTAGCATGAGCCAATCTCAAGGTCTAATTACCTGCATATGGGCATGGAAATCAAGGCCTAGGGACATTGAGAACCTTGCTGAAGTCGCCTAGTTGTCAGGCTGAGTTTAAATCCAAGGCTGATTGCAGACCAGTGGTGCAGATGGGACAGCCTGCAGCAGGCCTTGCTGGCTGTCCCCTCCCCTCAGGGCAGCCTCAGGCCAGGCAGGTATCCAAGACCCAGGCTGCTCCCTGTCCGAGCTGATGTCCCACCCCGTCTTCCCACCCTGTGCTCTGCTCAGTCGGTGCCCACCCCCAGCTTCTGCGCTGCCAGGCTCTTCTGCACGTCCACAGCACCTGCTCGTGTATGGGGACAGGAAGTGCACACCTTATTTCTACATTCCTGCCTCTAGTCCGGTTCCTACTAGGTGCTCAGGAACTGCTGAATGAGTGATTATTTGGTTAACACATTGGCAACAACAGTGTTGGTGGCCATGGGTCAGTTGGCAAAAATGTTTTGTTGGTTTTTGTCCCAGCATCCCGCCTCAGCCCCCTGGGGCCCAGATCCTTGGCAGCCTGAGACTCCCCCAAGGTCCTGCCCCGGGTCTGGGCTTCCAAAGTCTGCGTGGGGGCCTATATTCCCACCGACCCTGCATAAGCGAGATCGGCAACATTTGATAATAAAGCCAGGCACCCTCACTGCCGCTGCCATGCCTACACGCCCTCCTCTCTTGTCTAACCTTCGGCAGCCCTCCAGGGTAGTCCTGTGGTCCTCGTCTCCAACTCACAGACCAGGAAACCACGGCTTAATTCCCTTGCACCACGCTCACCGCCAACCCGTAGGCCCCTCCCAAATTAGTCAGACTTGGCCACCCTGACACAGGTGAAACCATAACTCTGTCTTTCTGGAAAATGTTCATTCATCCTTTCAACAATTAAATGCCTACTATGTGTGGGTCACTGTTCTAGGTGAACACGTGCTCCCCTCTCACCCTCCAGCCTCACAAGAGGCTGTTGCCATCATCCAGATGTGACAGCAGGGGGTTATGGCAACCCTGCAGCATTAATCCAAGACAGCCCAGAATGCCTCTTGTCCTGCAAAACCTGGTGGAGCCCTGAGATTTGGGCGAGTGCCCCCTGCTGTGGGCCTCTGGTCTACAAAGTCCCCTTGGATACCTTTGGATGCCAGATGACATCTCACTATGCACCCTCCATTGCCACAGGAGCACTGGGGGCAGGGAGGAGCCTTGTCAGTCTGGAAGTAGAGAAGACCCCCAAGAGCAAGAGGCATTCTGGGGGGGCTGATCTGAAGGGCAGACCCCTCCAAAGGATCTCTCTCTGTTCCTACCTCCTAAAAATAATATTGTATAGAATAGGAAGGTCAGGAGAGATATGAAAAGGTCACCTGGTCTGCCAGCTAGATATGTCACCAATTAGATGTATTTGGGTCACCAAATCGTTTCTTTAAAAAAGCAAAGTAGGGCAGTCTGAAAGAGTGGCAAGAACACACATTTCAGAGTAAGGCGGACTTGGGTTCCACTGTGAACTCCTCCGATGCCTCGTCAGTGTCTCAGAGAGATTACAAAATCTCTGTCTTGGTTTTTCCATCTATAAAATTGGGATAATGATGCCTACCAAACAGGGATGCTGGGATTAGACAGAATACATTTATAAAGTACCAAGTCCAATGTCTGGCAGCAGGTGCTTAATGAAGGTGACTCCAGGTGTTGGTGCTGCCTCAGTGTGAGTGGCAGCAGGGAGATATTTGCTGAGCTTCGTCCTTGTTCCCAAGCCAGCCCTGGAGTCCACAGCCACTATTGCTTCTAAGTCCTAAGCCTTCCCCAGATGCCCCAGCAGTTCAGTCTCCCCAGCGCTGCTGGGACTCCCCACGTCCTGGAAACCAGCCTTTGTCTAGTGATCTGGGAAACCTGGAACATGCTCCCAAACAGGTGGGAGCCGGAGACAGAAACCAGCAGCCATCATTGACCCTTCCTTCTCAAACCCCACATCTGCAAATCCAGCCGCTCTACCTCCAAATGCACCCCAGATCTGACTACATCTCCCCCTCCACTGTTACCTCCCTGGTCTGAGCCCCCCTCCTTTCTTCCCAGGGGTTTTGTGACAGCCTCTTGATTGCTCTCCCTGCTTCACCCTTGCTCCCTTCAGTGATTCTCAAGCCAGACTGATCCTGTTAAAACGGAGTCAGGTCCCACTCCTCCTTTGCTCCAAACCTGCCATGGCTCCCTTGCACACACAGTCTCCCCTCCCCTTCCCTGGCCCTGATAGGGCCTCACCTCCAGAAGCACCGGCCCCTTCCCTGCTGCTCCTAGAACATGCCAGGTTTAAGGGCCCACCTGAGGGTGGACCTGGGACACTCCCCTGGAATGTTCTTGCCCTATCCTTGTCCCCTTATCAGACAGGCCTTTCTGCAACAATCCAAGTAAAGAATGTAACCCCTCCCTCCTGCAACACTGCCATCCTCTCCGGAAGGAGTTAGTCCTCCTGGCCCCTATCACCTCTTATCAGCCCCCAGAAGACAAACACTGTGTTCCCTGTAGCACTGTGCCTAGCACATTACAGGCACCCACCTGGAGCTGTGGCATTAATAAAAGAATGGGCAGGCCACTGCCCAACCCCTTCCTGTTAGATACCACCTTTGTTTGTTTTTTTTTTGAGACAGGATCTCACTCTGTCACCCTAGTTAGAGTGCAGTGGCATCATCACAGCTCACTGCAACCTCAAATTCCTGGGCTCAAACAATCCTTCTGCTTCAGCCTTCCGAGTAGCTGGGACTAGCCCGGCTAATTTTTTTCTATTTTTTGGTAGAGACGGGGTCTCTCTCTTGCTTAGGCTAATTTTTCTGTTTTTGGTAGAGAAGGTTCTTGCTCTTGCTCAGGCTGGTCTCCAACTCCTGACCTCAAGTGACCCTCCCAGAGTGCTAGGATTACGGGCTTGAGCCACCGAGCCAGCCTAGATACCACCTTTTAATCCTCACTACAGCCCAGAGGCTGGGAGAGGTTACAAAACTGCCAGAGGGCAGCTGCTCCCAAGTGGTAGGGCTGGAACTGGTGGCCAGACTGCAAAGCCCCAGCCCTAGGCTGGTCTGAGCCAAGCTCTGGGAGGCCCTTGGAGGGAGTGGCTTACGGATTCCACAGAGACATGGTCTCTGTCCTCAAATCTAGTGAGAGACAGAGAAGCACACAGATAAATCTAAGAACAGTGCCTGGCAAATAACAGGCGCCAAGAAATACGTTTTGTTGTTGAACGGGTTAATGACGTGCAGACATTTCTGCGGGGCCCAAGGACGGCGTCTCAGTGTGTCCGTCTAAGTGTGTCAGAGGAGAGGCGAGGAGCGGCAGGAAAAGACTTGGGCGGGGGCGAGGGGGGCATCCATTTGAGGTAGACCTTGAAGGAAGGGCAGGAGTTTGCCAGGAGCCAAGGGTCCTGGAGAGCGGGAACAGCAGGGAAGGATGAAAAGAAGGCGATCTGAGAAACTGGATTTGGAAGAGCTCTGAACAGTGGTGTCGGAATTCCCTCGGGTACCCTGGGACCCCAGATCAGCCCGAGATCAGCACAAAGTGCAAGGGCTGGCCAGGCCCCCTAACCGGCCACAAGCCTGGCAGCAGTTGGGAGGCCTGCCCGGCGGCGCAGCCTCGTCGGAAGGCGAGGCCACCTCCTGCTTTCTCACCCTCTGCCCCCTCGGATCACAGCGGCGCCTACAGAGCGACCACAGCACCGCGGGTCTCCGGGGGCAGGCCTGGCCCTAGCTGACATCACACACGGAGGCGGGGCTCGGCGTTGTGGGGCGGAGCCCTGAGCGAGGGGGCGGGGCCCGAGAGAGAGCGCGGAGGAGAAGACCGGAAGTCCTTTCGCCTCCGCCCGCCCTCGAGCTCCCTTCAGCCCCTCCGCCGCTCTGTGCGCAAGGTCGTGTCCCGGAAGTGAAGGGGCCATGTTGATGGGTGACCCCGAGAGAGGTGCCGGGCGAGAACCGAGTCCAGAGGAGTGATAGCGCGCGCGCCCGCGGGTGAGTGAGGGAAGGAGTGAGGACCGGCGACGGCCCCAGGCGGTCGAGGGCTGCCGCGCTTCCTGTCAGGGCTGCTGCCGGCGCCCCCCGTCCGGCTGTGGCCCAGGCTACCGGCCTGTCCCCCAGGGTCTCGCCCCAGCCCAGTCTGGGCATTCCCCTGGGAGGCCCGTCGGCGTTTTCGCCCCGCGCCAGCCTCTGGAGCCCTCCCAGGTCCCCAAGGCGGCCTACCCTAGCCTCTGGGTCTCTGCACCCCGGCTCGGCCCGGCCCCCTCGCGGGGCAGAAAGTATGGACTGGTGAGGGCTCAGCCGCCCACTCACCAAGCGACCTTGTAGTAACAGCCCTCGCTGTGACAGTTGCCTTCTATCTTATCAAGCACTTCTCTCGTGCATTTTCTACATCTCTTCCACTATGGGAGGCGCGTAGGGTCGAGGGGATCGCTTCAACAGTTAAGGAAAAAGGGACAGGGATGGGACCTTGCTCAAGCTCGCGCTGGAAGTTAGTAAGGCCAGAGGGTCATGGCTAGCTGACTTTGGGCCCAAAGTCCAGATCTTTTTTTCTAGTCACATACCTCCCCCATTCGGTATCATTTCTTTATTTCTGAAATGAGGGTGATCTCTTCTGCGGCATAGGGACGTTGTGAAAATTCTATCATTCAACATATTTTTGAGCCCCTGCTATGTGCCAGACAGTGTGCTGGGAAAGTTCATGGAGCACCCAGGGTGCTGTACACATGGTAAGGCCCCAGCAAATGGTAACGGTCATTGTAGAGACAGGCAGAGTTGGGGTTGGGAGTCCAGCCCTCCCCTTTACAGTTGTTCACCTGTGGACAAGTTACTTCTCCCTGGGAGATTCCATTTTCTCCACTTAAAGTGAGAATAATGATGACACTGGGGTTGTTGATAGAATGAGATTATGTGGCACATAGTAAGCCCTCAACGAATGTTCACTATGATTATGAACCCTGGCCACTTCGTAGGTTCTTAGTTCAAATGTGATAATGGATAACAAAGCATTTTATAAATGATAACGCACTGTGCTTGTATAAGCGTTTATTGTTCCGGAAGGAAGACAGTGGCAGTAAGATATTTATTCTCACTTTACAGAAGAGGAACTGAGACAAGCACAGAGAGGTTAGGAAACTTACCCAAGGTAATGCAGCTCCTAAATGGTGGTGCCAGGATTCAAGTATAGCTGAGTCCTTCTCTTCAACCACTCTAAACCACCCCTTGTGGCAGAGTTCTACTATAGATGCTTTATACACACGATTCTCAAAATCGCCCTGTGTGGTAGGTACTGTTACCATAATGTCATCGTTATCTCCATTTTATAAATGAGCAAGCTGATGCTTTGATGATCTTATGAGCCCTGGTGAATCATCACCTGTACTTTCCCAGCAGGGGGTGTCTGAAGGCTGGGGTCTAGTTCTGGCCCTGCCACTAAGTCCTAGTGTGACCTGGGGGGAGTCTCTGAAACTTGGATTAAGAACCCCTGACCTACATAGTCTGCAGGCCCTTCTGTCATTAATTCTGATACTAGGCTTCTGTGTCTCCCTGTCTGTTTATAGCGTGACGCCTAGTGCCTGCAAGTCCCCCATGGCCCCCTGGAGCCGAGAGGCGGTGCTGAGTCTCTACCGGGCTCTGTTACGCCAGGGCCGAGAGCTTCGCTACACTGATCGAGACTTCTACCTTTCCTCCATCCGCCGTGAGTTCCGGAAAAATCAGAAGCTAGAGGATCCTGAGGCCCGGGAGAGGCAGCTGGAGAAGGGCCTGGTCTTCCTCCACAGCAAACTAGGGGGGATTATTTAGGATCTTCTCATTTTCCCTCCTACCTTAATTCCAAGGGAAGGAGGACAGAGGTGCCTTCTGCCGACACTCCTCTTTTCCATCCCCACCTTACAGATGCATTAAGAAGCCTCAGGTACGTAGACCCTTGTTTCTATAGGTTTCATTGTTTCTGATGCAGGGGACCAGGAAAGGCAGAACCTTCCTTTTCGGTAATCAGAGTCCTTCCTTTAGTCATTAGAAATCGATGGAGAGCTGGCGTGGTGGCAGCATCTGTAGTCCCAGCTACTTGAGAGGCTTCTCTCTAAAAAAGGAAATCAATGGAGGAAATACAGATATATTAACAGAAGTGAGTTCTCTTACTGAGAAAAAATAGGCCTTGAGTTTCAAGCTCCACCAGAACAGAATTGCTGTCACTATTTTATATTATAGGACACTTTACATGTGAAAATGTTAGAGAACACATTGATTAAAACCATTAGAGTTCAGTTCCAAGCCAACTTATTCTTGAGTGGGTCAGATTACATTCGCTAAAACATAGCTATATTCTGTTACAACAGTCTATAAAGCAAGTCTAGTATACAGACTTAAGAGTTAAAGTGCTTGGGTTCAAATCCTGGCACTGCTAATAATAGCTGTGGGATTTGAGGCAAGTCACTGAACCTTCCAGGCCTCCATTTCCTCATCTGTAAGAGGGAAATACCTCTTCAGGTTAGTATGAGAATTAAATACGACAGTACACACCCAGCACTTGGAATGGTACTTGGTGAGTGGTATGTTGGCTCTGTTTACTCTCAATGCCAGTGTCATCAGAAAGTCCCACTGTAACATGATGATTATATTTAATTCAGCGACCTTCCCAGAGGACATTACATAGCCTTGGCGTTCTGGTCAGCTCTGGGATAGGAATGAATGTTATGGTTCATCGAAGAACTCAGCTAATGAGGAGATCAACAGGAATTAATTTCAGCACGAGCAGCTCTATACTAGGGAATTGTGTAAATAGCTGTGGAGACGGTGACAAAGACTTAACTCTGCCTTGGGTAGGGTCATGGGAGGGGATCACAGGTGGCTATGGAAAAGAAGACATTTGAGTTCTGCCTCAAATGAGAAGTAGAAGCTTGCCAGGCAAGGGGGAACAAGAATAAGTGAATGCCTGGAAGCAGAAACTCCATTTTGTAGTCTGGAACTTGAGTCTGGTGTGGCTAGACTGGCACCCCTGTAGGGCAAATGGCTGGAGTTGAGGCTGGGCCAGGTCTGGAAGGACACTGAATCCCACTTAAGGAGATTGTAGTATCTGATTATGGGCAGAACATCACAGCTTTGTAAGCAGGGAAGGACATAGCTACTTTTGTGCCTTGGATGAGCATGCCGGTGGCACTGTGGAGAATACGCTGGTGAGAGATGCTAGAGGCAGCAGATCTGGCCAGGTGAGATTGAGGGACTGAGGTGGTGGGGTTAGCCACACACAAATACGGTGTGTACAACAGCAGGACTTGGTGCCTAGTTGGCTGAGGCAGGAGGAGAAAGGCCAACACCACAGTGTAAGGCCTGCCAGCTGAGTGGAAGGTGCTGTTTTGACCTGGGACAGGGAAAGCAGGAGGAGGAGCCTTATGTAATGGCTTTTGGTTCTTCTCAGCCACTTACGGTTGGCAGACCTGCCCTTGGCAGTACAGCGCCAGAGGTGGGGTGATGCCCATGGAGCCTGCACGGGGTGGGGGTGGGGGTGGGGGTGTGGATAGATCCAGAAGGGAGTTAATGAGCTACTTGAAATCTTTGATCCCTATTCTTTGTTTGACTGTGAGTTGGGCTACATGTTGCCATCACCACCCCTAAAAAAAACCCAACAAAATGCTGTAGGGTTAATAATAAATATCATTCATGCAACAGATATTTACTATGCATAAAACACTGCACACCTTGGGGATATAGCAATGAATGAGCCAAAATGTCCCCAAGAAGCTTATGGTCTAGCAGTTAATAGAGAGGAGATGTGAACAAGGTGGGGTTGCAGGCTACTTGGGACCCCGATAGATTAGTTCTCCCCAGCAGCATGAGTTACGGGTTCAAATCCTGGCCACACAACTTACGGCACAGTGACCTTGGACCCAGTTACTTAACTTCTGCCTTGGTTTCTTCATCTGTAAATTGAAGATAATAGTATTACCTCATGGGATTGTTGAGGATTAAGGGAATTAATATGTGTAAAATGCCCAGCACATAGTACAAACTCAATATATTTTAGCTATTCTCATATGTACTCAAGCAAGACATGTTTATGAAAAAGCCTATGACTTTTTTAAGTAAGATAAGTTAAAATTTTCATAATTTTGTGCTGTCATCCCAGGAAGCTACAAGGCCTACATTATTCATCATCCTTACTATATTGAGGTAATGGGTATTTCTATTCCCATTTTTGTATCTCAGGAGACAGGTTAAATAACTTCCCTGAAATGTTGGCAGAGCTCACATTCTCCTTTCCCAGTCCTGCCTTCCAGATCTGTAGTTCCTTCTTTGTCTTATTTATTTTAGAGACAGGATCCTACTGTCTCCCACGTTAGAGTGCAGTAGCACAATCCTAGCTCATTGTAGCCTTGAACTTCTGGGCTCAAAGGATCCTCCCACCTCAGCCTCCCAAGTAGCTAGGACTACAGGTGTGTGCCACCATGCCTGGCTGATTTTTTTTATTTTTTAAAATCTTATTTAGTTAGTTAGCTAGCTAGTTATGAGATAGGGTCTTGCTCTGTTGCCCTGGCTAGAGTGTAGTGGTGTCATCATAGCTCACTGCAGCCTCAAATTCCTGGGCTCAGGCCATCTTCCTGTCTCAGCCTCGTGGGTAGCTGGGATTATAGGTATGCACCACCATGCCTGGCTGATTTTTGTATTTTTTGTAGAGAAGAGTTCTCCCTGTGTTGCTCAGGCTGGCCTTGAACTCCTGGTCTCAAGGAGTCCTCCTGCCTCGGCTCCACAGTGCTAGGATTATAGGCATGAGCTGCTGCACCTGGCCTCTGTTTTTTTGTTTTAGCCATTTTAACGTTTTTTTTTTTTTTTTTTTTTTTTTTTTGAGACTGTCTTGCTCTGTTGCCCAGGCTAGAGTGCTGTGGTGTCAGCCTAGCTTACAGCAACCTCAAACTCCTGAGCTCAAGCGATCCTCCTGTCTCAGCCTCCAGAGTAGCTGGGACTATAGGCACTTGCCAGGATGCCCGGCTAATTTTTTCTATTTTTAGTAGAGATGGGGTCTCACTCTTGCTCAGGCTGGTCTTGAACTTTGGACCTTCAGCAATCCTCCCGCCTCAGCCTCCCAGAGTGGTGGGATTACAGGCGTGAGACACTATGTCCGGCCCATCTTAACCATTTTTAATACATTAACTGCCATGCGAGTTGTATTTAACTCATTAGTTTTGTGTCCGGGGCCTCGTGAAGCATATGTAACACACATCTCTTCACCTTGAGAGCTGCGTGAACTATTTTTCAAGTTGCATATAACTCACACACAGAAAACAATAAAAAAATAACAAATTTTTCACTAAATTAGAAAGGATTGCTTTGTTTTTGAAGTTTTTGTTCTATTTTCATAATACAATACTAACCCCAAGGAAAACATTTTTTTTCTAGTGTGGCAGTCAATGTGTTAAGTATACAGTTCAGTAGTAGTAAGTACATCCACATTGTTGGGTAACAGATCCCAGAAGTTTTTTCATCTTGCAGATCTGAAATTCTGTGCCCTCCAGAAAACAGTGTTCTCTCTCAATTCTCCTGAGGAGCCAGGTCCCTCCCTCTTGCCAAGTGCAGTTCTTGCCTCCTAGTAGGCCGCAAGCTAGTAACGTAGCAGAACACGAGTGGAGGACATACCATGGAGAAGCAGTTTCAACTGGAACAAGTTGAATTAACACTTAGAATAAGGACTGAGTGTCTTGTTGAGCTTGTGGATGATCTCTCCTCTTCCAGGCCATCAGGTCTATGATATCACCTGGTCCTTGCACTGGGGTGGGGGGCATGGTGCATATCGCACCAGCATAGGAAAAGCCTTTAACAAGCCTGCTCAACTTAATAGTTTTGATCTCAAGCCCAGGATAGCATCAGTATGAGACCACTTTAGCTTAGTCTCAAAAGGTGGAATGTGGCTGGGTGCAGCGGCTCATGCCTGTAATCCTAGAACTTTGGGAAGCCAAAGCAAGAGGATCGTTTGAGGCCAGGAGTTGTGAGATCAGCCTGGGCAACAGAGCAAGACCCTGTCTCTACAAAAAATAAATTAGCCAGGCATGGTGACATGTGCCTGTAGTCCCAGCTACTCAGGAGGCTGAGGCAGGAGGATCACTTGAGCCCAGGATTTTGAGGTTGCAGTGATCTATGATGATGCCACGGCACTCTAGTCTGGGCAACAGAGTGAGAAATCAACAGGTGGAATGTCACTCAGAGGATATTCCAGATTGCTGCCTGCCTTCTGGAAGCTGACCTTTTGTCCTGTGGATGGAAATCTTAAAAGATTTAGTGATAGCCCATATTTGTACAGCATATTTACAGTTTATAAAGTGTTCATACACAGTATTTTAGACATTTTTCGTCACTATAACCCTATGATTTGGGCCATGCATAGATCATTATCCTCTTTTTATAGCTGAGGTCTTAAGTAACTCATTTGATGTCACCCAGCTAATAAGTCAGGGTATAAGGCAAGTAGCTAATCTCAGGAATTCCAACTCAAACCCATGCTCTCTTCTATTATGCTACACCACCACTTTGTTCTTACCAGTCATCGGAAGGGGCAAGGACTAAATGGCCCGTGGAGGCCCCTGCTGGCTTCTGCTTGGAGGGAGGAGGTGCCGTTCTAGTCCTGCTGCAACAGTCATGGATCATTTAGCGAGCGCTTGCATCCAGTGGTTCTCCCTATTATAAATACAGCAGTAAGGTTCTTTACTTTTTAAAAGATAAAACAGGAGACTTATGTGCAGAGAAATGTGTAGTGTCCTGCCTTTTTCCTGATTGGGTTCTCTACCACAGCTGAGTTTGATTATGTCCCATCTCTGTCTCAGTGGCCCCTGGAGGGAGGATGGCTAATGTTCTTGCCTGACCCTGCCTGCAAATACAAAGTTTAACTCTTCTTGGCCTTGCGTGCTCTGTGCATTTCAAGTAGGAACATACTTCATTTGGCCAACTAGTCTCTCATTATGTCCCTAAAGCTGAAGCTTCTATTGACTGTACATGGTGGAGAAAAGGAAAGTGTCCCCCGAGGTGTGAACTCTAATTGGGGAAAAAATATTTTTGGCCTTGGCAGTGACTCTTAGTTAACTTAATTGCTAGAATAAGTACAGTCAGGAATAATTTGTTTTTTTTTGAGGGAGGTGGGGAGATAGAGGTAGGGGCATGAGATGTGAAACTACAATCCCCAGTTGTGATAGGGTATTAGAAAGAATGTTATTTATACTGGAACATACTCTCAGTGAGCCTGTCTCTCAATATCCTCCCATTCTGGGACGCTTTGTTTTTCCTTACGTGATTCCTGGTGTAGAGGACACCGGATGTAGACGACACTAGCAATGTTTAGAGCAGTATTCAGATCTGCACCACACTGCAAGAGGATTTGGGTTGCTGGAACTCACAGAGTGTCCTGTACCTGTTGGGGATTGGCCTGCTAGGGGAGGAAGGGGGAGGGATAGTTCTTGAGGTCCCAAAGTCATAATGGCTGTGTTCTGTCTTCATTCTCAGGTGAGCAATGGCAGGCGCTGGTGAGCGCAAGGGCAAGAAGGATGACAATGGCATTGGCACAGCCATTGACTTTGTGCTTTCCAATGCCCGGCTGGTGCTGGGGGTGGGTGGAGCGGCCATGTTGGGCATCGCCACGCTGGCGGTTAAGCGGGTAAGTGGATCAGCCAGGGCCAGGGATGGGATGTAGTCAGGCAGTCTCTGCAAAGTGGAGCTCACCTGGAACAAGACATTGATAGTGCTAATGGAAGTGTAACTTTGCAATTTGGCATTATTAGGTGAGACCTTAAGTTGATTTAGTAAATCTACTTCTAGGACTCTGCCCTAAAGAAATCACTGGAGATACAAATAAATTCATCCCACCAAGTAAAAAATTGCAAATAACCAAAATATCTTTTCTTGACTACCTTGTTTAAAATGGCAACACTCAACCACACATATACTTCCTATTTCCCTTTCCTACTTTTTCTTCACATTTATCTCTGTCTGTGTACTTTAGATATTTATCTTGTTTATCATGTCTGTATCTCCCTAGTATAGCAGTCCCCAACCTTTTGGGGACCGTTTCCATGGAAGACAATTTTTCCACTGACTGGGGTTGGGGGTGGCGGGGGGTGGTGGTGCCGAGCTCAGGCGGTGATGCGAGGCGTCTCCTAACAGGCCATGGACCAGTACTGGCCTGCAGCCCGGGGGTTGGGGACCACAGCCCTAGCAGACTGAAAACGCCACAAGGGCAGGTATTTGGTTCTCTTTGGTTTGCACCGAGACCAATGCCCGGCACGTAGTAGCCACTCAGTAACTATTTGTTAAATAAATGAATCCATGTTCAATATTGTGGTATATTCATAGGTACAATATAGTATAGTTAGAAAATGTTGATGCATTCGTAGGGATGGGAGGGAGTGATCAGAATGAAGGTAAGTGAAAAAATCAGGTTTTAAAAGTGTGTGTAAAATGTGATCCAAATTATATAAATATATATTTTTAGAAAACTATACCAAATATTAACAGTTCTCTCTGGGTTGTGACATCATGGATTAATCTATTTCTTATATTTCCTGAGGTTTTCTGCGTGGAACAAAAAATTCAATAATCTAGAATAAAAACAAAATTATTACAAAATAGTAGTTGAACTTACTAGGGCAAAGCTTTGGGGTGTGGGGAGGGGAATTGGAAGGAAGTAGAGCAAGGCAGGCAGGTATATGTCCGGCGTCCTCTCTGCTATACAGATGTACGACCGGGCAATCAGTGCCCCGACCAGCCCCACCCGCCTGAGCCATTCAGGGAAGAGGAGCTGGGAAGAACCAAACTGGATGGGCTCCCCACGACTGCTGAACAAGGACATGAAAACAGGCCTAAGCCGGTCCCTTCAGACCCTGCCCACAGACTCCTCGGCCTTTGACACAGGTAAGAACGGCTGTTGTTTACCCTCCTGGGACTTCCTCTGGACTTTCAGTACTCCTGCATTCAGCAAACATTTCTTGAGCACATGCATGCCAGCACTGTGCCAGCACTTGCCCTTTGTGCCAAGCCCTTCTCCTTTGGGGGCTGAGGCAGCTGTGGACTGAGCAAGCATGGGAAGAGCTCACGTGCCTCTCTCTCTTGCCTTGGCAGATACATTCTGCCCTCCCCGGCCCAAGCCATTGGCCAGGAAGGGCCAGGTAGACTTGAAGAAGTCACGACTCCGCATGTCCCTGCAGGAGAAACTTCTTACTTACTACCGGAACCGGGCAGCCATCCCTGCTGGAGAGCAGGCTCGGGCCAAGCAAGCTGCTGTGGACATATGTGCCGAGCTGCGGAGCTTCCTGCGGGCCAAGTTGCCTGACATGCCACTTCGGGACATGTACTTGAGTGGCAGCCTCTATGACGACCTGCAGGTAACACGGTGGTTCCTATGAAGGGAGAGGTTGGGGACTGACCACATGCTTCTCGCTAGTGTCATTGAGACAGAAGATTGGTGCCCCAGGCTTGCCAGAATGACTAAGGTCTTGGTTTCCAAAGTGTGTAGCATTTAGAGATCCATACTTGTTATTCTTTGTTCCTGTATCATCTTCAATCCTTTCTCATTTTTTAGTCATACTTAACAACTTTTAAGAAGCTGTTATATTCTTATCCCCATCTCTCTCTAGTTTTCTCACTCTGTGTAGATTGATACGGTGCCATGAAAGAATTCTTAATTTCCGTTCTTGTTGGGGGAGTGCAAGATGGTAGGACCTGTGTTTGGGAAGCACTTCTCTTGAGCGGAGTAAACCCCTCAAAATCTTCTTAATTCTGCTCCAACAGGTGGTGACGGCTGACCACATTCAACTGATTGTGCCCCTTGTGCTGGAGCAGAACCTGTGGTCTTGCATCCCTGGTGAGGACACCATCATGAACATCCCTGGCTTCTTCCTGGTTCGTCGTGAAAATCCGGAGTACTTTCCTCGTGGTAGCAGTTACTGGGACCGATGTGTAGTAGGGGGCTACCTCTCCCCAAAGACAGTGGCAGACACATTTGAGAAGGTAGTGGCTGGCTCCATCAATTGGCCAGCCATCGGGTCCCTCTTGGACTATGTGATCCGACCAGCACCATCCCCAGAGGCCCTGACACTAGAGGTGCAGTATGAGCGTGACAAGCATCTCGTCATTGACTTCTTGCCATCGGTGACCCTTGATGACACAGTCTTGGTGGCCAGACCACACCGGCTAGCCCAGTATGACAACCTGTGGCGGCTGAGCCTGCGTCCTGCCGAGACGGCACGTCTGCGGGCTTTGGACCAGGCCGACTCAGGCTGCCGATCTCTATGCCTCAAGATCCTCAAGGCCATATGCAAGTCTCGTCCGGCTCTGGGCCACCTCACTGCCAGCCAGCTCACCAATGTCATCCTCCACTTGGCCCAGGAGGAGGCTGACTGGTCTCCAGATATGCTGGCCGACCGTTTCCTGCAGGCCCTGAGGGGACTCATCAGCTACTTAGAGGCCGGAGTCCTGCCCAGTGCCCTAAACCCCAAGGTGAACTTATTTGCAGAGCTTACCCCTGAAGAAATAGATGAATTGGGCTACACTCTCTATTGCTCATTGTCTGAGCCGGAGGTTCTGCTGCAGATGTAGGGCAGGTGAAGGCCAAAGCAGGTGTCGGGTGGTCAGGCCCTGAATTCTCCGTTAGACATTCTTGGCTTCATAGTTGGTGCCTCACAGGGTCCCTAGGTGCCTCCTATCTTGCTGGTCATCACCCTGGTCACTTCGTGCTGATTAGAATGACATCTCTTAGTCTCCTATTTTCTCACCCAACACTTTGTATTTTTGTTACCAAACACTGTGCTCCCTACTCGCCCCCCTTGCTCCAGGCTAATTTTTCTGCAATGAATTGAGAAGGTGGAGTGCTGGCCTGAGCTGGTGAGACCACTGGTGTTTTGTGTTTTGGCCCAGGTTTCCTGCTTTTGTCTGGTCTGCCCTGCCCTTCTGCCTGTTCCCATTCAGTGTCTTTTCTGTCTTTTTCTCTCTGGTTCATGCCTTCTGTTTTGCTTTTGTCCTTGGAACATATCTGCCTAATTAAGATGTTGCCTTTTAGTTGAATGTCTCTGAAGAGCTATGACTGCATGTTGCTTAGCTGAACTCTGCAGAGTGAGTGTTGAGACAGTATTTAGGGTTTCTAGGGATCAGGCTGGTGGAAGAGCTGGCCTTTGACCCTGGTTCCTGGAAAAGAAGTCCATTCCCCCATCTCCTGACCAACTCTTATAAGTGCTGAGAACGTCTCTCACGGGAACACTTACTGACTCACAGGATAAACTGGATGCAAAGTTATCTGAAGCTTGTGTTTCCTAGTGCCCATCAGCGACAGTGCACAGTAGGGGAACCAGAGCTGGTTAAGGGGCCGGTGGCAGGTTTGTGTGCCCAGTGTCCACACCTCATCTGTAGCTGCAGGGGTTGGACAGACAAGGAAGGGACGGGGCTGCACGGGCAGCACCTCACCAGCAATGCTGGTGTTCATCTCTTTCCTTGCTTTATTGCCAATTAGGACAAGGCCTTGGAAGGAACACAGGCTTAGCAGTAGAGTTTGAAGGAGGTCACTAGGAGGCTTAATGTCAACTGGAGAATCTAGTCACTAGTTGGGGCTTGGTGACCATGTTTTCTCCCTTGACAGGCCCTGCTTTTCTAGGATGTTGTACTAGAGCAAGAACAGGCCCAGTGGCCAGCCCTTCCTCCGCCAGTGTCTGCCATAGGAACGAGGGAGGGATGCTTCCTGAGGTCTTCAGGCACTGCCAGAGGCCAGAGGGCAAGTGGACATGCACAGACTCTTCCCCTTGTCCTCTCACCCAGCACCTGGGGAGATCGGTGCTACCTAGGAAGAGAGAGCACGTGGATAAAACATAATGAGAGGGAGGTGGATACTTCCTATGTTCCTTCTTGTTTCCTGCTGCTAAAATTGCATTATTGCAGTGTAAACATACCCTGAAGGTGGGGAGGAATTGTTTAATACACCGTGTCAGTGTGTCTTCTTGTTTTGTGTTTTTTTTCTGTTTGTGGCAAGAGGCTGATGATAATTCTGTTTCTCATCTGCCCATCCAGTATTTTGTTCTCCTCACATCAAGTCATCTTATGTTTCTATTCTTACTACCTCTCCATCAGTGGGATTTTGGTGAAGCTCTCTGCAGCTGCCTCATTCCTTCCCAATGACAGTGTCAGGAAATGACTCCTTAAATAGCATTGCCACCTCAGCAGCCCTCTGAATTTAGGATAGAGATTCCTGCCCCCCTTTGGTCATAGATTAGGCTGAGAACGTGGGTTAACCCTGACTACATTTAGAGATTTTTCTGCCTCTTCTCACACACACACATACGCAAGGATTCCTTAATGTGGTTGTTTCATTTGTATAAAGGTGTTGAGAGGGAAGGAAAAAGATAAAGCTGAGAACCTTGAGAGAGATCCTCTAGCTTGGCTGTTCATCAGAATCAAATGGAAATTCAAAAACCCATTAATATATACCTGAGTTACTACCCTGATGAATTGTATCCAGGGCATGGGGTGCAGCCCAACATTGAGGGTTCCGATGTACCCACCTGGTGTCCGTTAGAGGGAAGGGAGAGGAGAGGATTCATAGAATGTTGCAAAAGGATATATTATTCATTGAGATAAGGGATTTGGTTTCCCTGCCATGAGTATTATAAAACAATTTTCCCAAGCTGGCATCTCTGACTAAATTCCACATACTAATAAAATGTTAGAAGGAAAGCTCAAAAAAGAAAAGATTTTAAAGACCCCTTAGAGAGTCCTAAGTTATTTAAGCCAAGTGTATTTGATTTTAGGAAGGGAAATGAGTTCATCTCCTCTCTTAAAGAGCATCTTCCTAAGAGCATCTCTGACTTTTTAACTATGTTTCATAAAACTAAAACCGTAACTTTGCCATTTTATAAGCAAGAACCTCTTAGAAGTCCTGAGAACGAGAAGCCGTGGGAATTCTCAGCCCTGGTTCTGAGGGGGTTTGCTGACCAGGACTGAGCAAGCCATTCTTTTTGCTGCCATTTTCTTATAAAATCTGGAAGGCAGCCAGTAGCCAGGTGCTTTGAGATTCTTGAGTGGAAGGGGGCAATATTCTGCACACATACACACCCATTTTTTTAATCTTTGGGGAAAGATGCAGTGGCTTTCTCCACCATTCTGCCTCCTATTCAGTAACACGCCCACTTTTGCCTGGAGTAATAGCATCTGCTCCTGTCTGGAGATTGTCTTCCCCATCAGGTTAGCAAACCACATACTTAGCTTAATGCATAAAAAATACTTTTTTTTTTTTTTTTTTTGAGACAGAGTCTCGCTCTGTTGCCTAGGCTAGAGTGAGTGCCGTGGCGTCAGCCTAGCTTACAGCAACCTCAAACTCCTGGGCTCAAGCAATCCTACTGCCTCAGCCTCCCGAGTGGCTGGGACTACAGGCATGTGCCACCATGCCCAGGCAGTTTTTTTTTTTTTTTTATGTATATATTTTTAGTTGGCCAGATAATTTCTTTCTATTTTTAGTAGCGACGGGGTCTCGCTCTTGCTCAGGCTGGTCTTGAACTCCTGACCTCAAGCTATCCACCCGCCTTGGCCTCCCAGAGTGCTAGGATTACAGGCATGAGCCACCGCTCCCGGCCTACACTTACGCATCTTAAGCCTAATAAATTCCAGAATTTATTTTGGTTCCTTCCTCTTGCCCCTGTCTATAAAATGAGTTCAGGACAACAGTATTTCACTTTAAATGCTTGGTTGTGACAAGAAAAAAAAATTAACAAAATGTTGAAGCTCATGTTTGGAAAAGCTGTATTGAGATGTCTCCTGGGTCTCAGCCCCTGGTAGCCCACCTGTCCACACGCCACATTAGCCGACTTTGCTCCCGTGTGTTCCACTCAAGTTGAGAGCTAAATGGTTTTGGTGAAGAATCAGCTCAGGATCCTGGAGAGGCCCTGATGGGGTTCTGTACATAGGGGTCCCTGCATGTGTCCCAAGCTCTCTGCCTTGGCACTTCCTTCGTGCTGTGACTTGGCTGAGAAGTTCTGCTCTGGGAGGATTTGTTAGAACTCTGCCCTTTTGCCTGGGCCAAGGAGAATGATAAGAGACACTTAGGATTAGAGCTGACCCCTGTACCAGGCCAGAAGGTGCAGCCCTTTTAGATTCTGCTTTCTATAAGTGGCCAAAATACCAGAGATGGGGGTTCTGTGGTCAACTGCATCCTGGGTGTCGTTCACCTTCACTTTGATCACCTCGTAGTCTTTAAATTCTTGGTCCCTGTGGCCAAGTCCACAACTTGCCTTCTAGTCACTTGGCTGCCCTTGAGTGGTGGTTGATGTGTTAGCTGGTAGATTTGGAATCAGTCACCAGTCTTTCTGTTCTGTCTTGGCTAGGTCCATAAAAGAGCAGCTTAGCCCTGAGACCCAGATAACTGCTATTCTTTTTCTCCTAAAGGGAGGAAGTAAAACTGGGGAACACGATGTCCTTCCACAGCATGGGAAGAAAATAAAAATTTCCTTTCCAACAGCTTTGACTTTGTGTGTGGTATGAAACATTTTCCTACAGGAGTGGTACTGGGTCTCCCTTTCAGCTAGGGAAACCTTTGAAGTGTTTGACCTAGGTCTCCATAAAAGAATGGATGGGACAAGTTGCCACTGGAGTCATTTTTCCATGACCTCTTCAGTGTCAGAACTAGGGCAGTGTTGCTTTCTTTAATTCTCAACCATTTGCATGGTCATCTGCCAGGCACATGGACAAGTCTCTTGACAGAACAAAAGGAGGACATGACCCATGGGTCCTTAGTTACTCCACTGCCATGGATAATGGCTCAGGGATTCTCACTGCCTTTGTTCTGAAAGTCTAGACAACTTGTGTATATCTCAACACTCATGATTTCTCAAGGGGAAAGAAAAACAAGACTTTTATTCTGGCATCCAGTATGCCTTGTGTATACCAGTTATTTTATTTTATTCATTTTTTTTTTCCAGGCTTCCTCTTCTTGGTAACCAGTTATTTTATAGTTGTTGGTTTCATCTCAGTAAATAGTGAAGAGTGCTCTGAGGAAACAGGATGATGTAATGGAGATAAGGGCAGGGGGATTAGGAGGTCAGGGTCAGAAAACCTGAGTTCTCATAATAGTAACAATGGCAACCATTTACTGGGCACATTTTTCTGGCACTGTGCTAAGTGCTTTGCATATATGATCTCACTTCATTCTTAGGTCAAGGATACTCATCATTAGCCTCATTTTACAGATGAGGAAACTGAGGCTCAGAGAGGTTAGGTCACTTAGCCAAAGTGTCCCAGTTAATAAAGCCAGGATTCTTTTGGGTTTTCTCCCAAAATCTGTCTTCTAATTCCTACCCTATACTGCCTCCACTAGGAGCTACCTGACTGAGCAAAACACCTCATCCCATTGGGCCTGGGTTACCATCGTAAGATTGTTGGGCTAGATTGCATCAAGTCAACTAAAGGTTTACAGTTACCTAGAGCAGTGCTTTCCCAGTTTTTTGACTGATACCACAGCCCTTAGAAATGATACTGGTATGGCCCACTCAAATGGAGGTGGAAACACCAAGGTTTCTACCGTTACGGGGTCTGACATTGGAGGAGAGTGCGATGATGGAGTTCTCGAACTCCTGCGATGTTGAAGAGCTGGCCCTGACCAGGACTACCGCTTCCAGGCATGCCCACCTCCAGCAAGTGGACGCGGGTTCTCAAGCATCGAAGTCACCTCACAGGGCCATTAGGATGACTTGCTGGGATGTTGGTTAGACCTGGAGTTACAGAATTGGGAGTTAATCCAAACTACCCTAGAGGGATGCTAGTTGAATAAAATCTTGTTCTTTTCGGGAACTGAACCTACGTAAACCAAAGGAAGTTCCCTTATGATAGACTGCGTTTGAATAGAACAGCAAGCTTGTATTTTAGCAGAATGCGTATTATAAAAATACAGATTGGGCAATAGGACTGTGCATCTTTAACTTTCGACTATACGGAGTTCAGAAAAGGATGCAGACAGAGCTGGCCTTTACTGGTAGGTGGGCAGGGATTCGGTGCCCTCCCACTCTCCCCTTCCATCTGCGGTCCCCCGGGGGTGGGGGGCAATTCTGTGTTCGCTATTTATGGTGTTTCCGGGGGACCAAGCCAGCTGCTGGCGGAGTGTCCGCACTAAAAAACGACGGTTTGGACCAGATGACTTCCGAAGGCCTTCCCAGGTCGGAAGTCAACATAACCGGTACTGAAGGGAGGGCACACGAGGGAGGGGCGGAGGAACTGGGACCTGGAAGTTCTGGTCGCCAGTACGAAGTTTCACTGAGGACGACAGTAAGGGACCGCAGAGGCTCGGCCCTGACAACACTATTTGGGGCGCGCTGGGCTAGAGTTGCCCGTGGACAGGAGTCGGCGCGGTCGCGGCCGCGCAGCCAGCGGACAGGACTAAGGAAGCCACGGCAGCCCTGGCACCTCCAACAAGCGGCGGGAAACTCCTGGCGGCCCCGCCCCTTCCCGCGCAGACCCCGGGCTCTCTCCCGAGTGGCCCGCCCGCCGAGGGCACTGAACCAACAGGAGCTCAAAGTAGATATGACTCACTGTGCTTGGACCAATAAGCTCGAAGCGCGCTCCCCGCCAGCACCTCGCGCGATAACCTGGCGGCCTCGGTCTTCACAATGAAAACCTTCCTTGGGACACGCCTTCTCTCCCCCCGCGCTGTAAGCTCGCGCCGGAAGCGGGGCGTGTCCGGAAGATCCTTCCGCGCTCCCGGGCGGCGGAGGGAAGAGCGTGACCCTTTGATCTTTGCAGTCTTGAAAAGTAGTGCACCATTTTCCTTCCTTGAGGCCTTGAAAACAAACTCCTTTTCTCATCACAGCTATGCCCCGACAGGAGGTTACTGGTCGCCCGGCACATAAACGGTGGGGGTGTCAGAGAGGAAAACGTGAGGGCAGGACGCGAGGGTCACGTGGCCGCGGCGGAAGGATGCTTTCTGTGGTGCGTCCCAATGGAGGAGGAGTCTATAAAGGTCCCGCGGACGACGCTGCGCGGCCATTTCTGTTCCGCCCGCTTGTAGATGTAGTTCTCTTCGCAGCGCGCGTCTTCCCTCCTCCCCTCCCGCAGGGTCCGGGGCCACCATGGCGTATTAGAGGCAGCAGTGCCTGCGGCAGCGTTGGCCTTTGCAGCGGCGGCAGCAGCACCAGGCTCTGCAGCGGCAACCCCCAGCGGCTTAAGCCATGGCGTGAGTACCGGGGCCGGGCCGCCCTGGCCGTGAGCGGTGGGCCGGCGGGGGGGAGGGGGTTTCGGCTTGGTTGGGCGCGGCTTGGGGCCGGGCGATGTCGCCGAGGGGGAAGCGGTTTTACGAGCGCCCGGGACGCGGCACCTCTTTCCTGGTGTCCACGAGACGCGGGCGCTCCCGGGCCGGTAGAACGTAGCTGGCGCTGGGGGCTGCTTCCCCGGGGGCTCGTCACCCCCTTGGGCCCGGGCCCCGGCCCCGCCGGGGGTCCCAGCTGTCGCCCCCGAAACGTGGCAGGAGTCAAGATGGCGGCGACGGGGCGGTGGCTGCGGCAGCGGGGGCGTGAGTCACGGCGGGCGGTGGGCGGGGCGCGGCGGCCTGGCCGTATTTGGGCACGGGGACGGAGCGCCTTTCTTTTGGTCGCTGGTTAAGGGATGGCCGGGTCTCCGTGGGCGTCCATTTTGTGTAACCTGAGCCGGAAGCACGGAAAGTTGATAACAATGACCCTGGGGCCACGTGCCTCCGGTTCTCTGCAACTAGGTGTAGTTCGATTTGGTCGTCCTGCCTCGTGGGTAAAAAGATGAAATTCTTAAACCAGCTAACCTCTAATGGGACTTGGGTTCTGATTCCTCCTCAGGCTTCTCACAGCATCCAGCAGCAGCGTTGCTGTAACCGATAAAGACACCTTCGAATTAAGCACATTCCTGGAATCCAGATCCAGCAAAGCCCTGCAACATGACCGAGATGAGCTTCCTGAGCAGCGAGGTGTTGGGGGGGGACTTGATGTCCCCCTTCGACCAGTCGGGTTTGGGGGCTGAAGAAAGTCTAGATCTCTTAGATGATTACCTGGAGGTGGCCAAGCACTTCAAACCTCATGGGTTCTCCAGCGACAAGGCTAAGGCGGGCTCCTCCGGATGGCTGGCTGTGGATGGGTTGGTCAGTGCCTCCAACAATGGCAAGGGTGAGTGGGCCACCACGTCTGTCAGTATGGGTCTGGGATTAGGAGTTGGTTGCTTTGTGTATCTGACTCACTTGGTTCCATCACTGTGAAATCTTTTGCAGAGGATGCCTTCTCGGGGACAGATTGGATGTTGGAGAAAATGGATCTGAAGGAGTTTGACTTTGATGCCCTGTTGAATTTAGATGACCTGGAAACCATGCCAGATGAGCTTTTGGCCACGTTGGATGACACGGGTGATCTCTTTGCCCCCCTAGTCCAGCAGACTAATAAGGAGCCCCCCCAGACAGTGAACCCAATTGGCCATCTCCCAGAAAGTTTAACAAAAGCTGACCAGGTTGCCCCTTTCACCTTCCTACAACCTCTTCCCCTTTTCCCAGGGGTCCTGTCCTCCACTCCAGATCATTCCTTTAGTTTAGAGCTGGGCAGTGAAGTGGATATCTCTGAAGGAGATAGGAAGTCAGACTCCAGTGCTTACGTTACCCTGATTCCTCAGTGTGTAAAGGAGGAAGACACCCCCTCAGATAATGACAGTGGTGTCTGTATGAGCCCTGAGTCCTATCTGGGCTCTCCCCAGCATAGCCCCTCTACTGCCAGTGGCTCTCCAAACAGCCTGCCATCTCCAGGTGTCCTCTGTGGCTCTGCCCGCCCCAAACCGTACAACCGTCCTGGAGAGAAGATGGTAGTAGCCAAAGCAAAGGGTGAGAAGCTGGATAAGAAGCTGAAAAAAATGGAGCAAAACAAGACTGCGGCCACTAGGTATCGCCAGAAGAAGAGGGCAGAGCAGGAAGCCCTTGCTGGCGAGTGCAAAGAGCTGGAGAAGAAGAATGAGTCTCTGAAAGAGAAGGCGGATGCCCTGGCCAAGGAGATCCAATACCTGAAAGATTTGATTGAAGAGGTCCGCAAGGCAAGGGGGAAAAAAAGGGTCCCCTAGTTAGGGTAGTCAGGAGTGTTGCGCTTGTACATAGGAGTCTCCCGTGCTGAAGCTGTGTGTTGTAATAAATTATTTTGTAGTGGACGTACTTCACATCTGGTGTGTAGTGTCTTGCTTCTGGTAAAGAACCTGAGAACTCTCCTCCGGCTGGACAGCCGTGTGAGGGGGCATTTCAGCACTGAAAATTCCGAGCCCAGAATGGGTTTTTGTTCAGCCTCCCTTGGGGATGTGGATCATGATGGCTTCCCTAGGATTTGAGGAGAGGGGCAGTTGGGCCTGGAGTTGAGAGCTGGTTCGGGTAGGGAGGAGGCTGGAGAGCCTGAGGGCCTAAGAGTGGCTGGGTGGGAGGAATAGCCTGGGCCCCACCTGTTCCCTCAAGATGGCTTTGTGCCAACATCTGTCCTGTAAGCCACTGGGTGAGTCCTTGAGCTTGGCACACGAGATTAGGTTTTACTTAACAAGCCTTTATGGCTGTGTAGAATCCTAGGAGGAAAAATGGCTCCTTTTGAGACTTGCCAGGTGTTGGTTTGCCCCTCTGGAGTAGGATGACAGCCTGTACAGGCTCTGGCCAGAGCTGGGCCTGAACTGAAGGTTGCCCAGTGGGGGGGGGCTGGTGTGAAGGCCAAAGTAACATGTCGGCCAGTTAGACCAGCTGGAAGGCCTGACATCTGGGAGATATTTGGATGGAGCAGGACCTAGGAGGTGTGCAACTTCATTGCAATGGCACACTTCCTCTTTGCTGGGTGACTTCCTGTTTGTAAGATGGGGCAGACGATTCCTTTTGGGTTGTAGATGAATGGTTGAGTGCAAGAATCAGCCCAGCTTGGGCAGGTCCCCTCTCCCATGTGTCCTCTGGGAAAGGTGGCGTGGACACAGGAGTGTGGCTGGGAGGAGAGTGGTGGTGAGTGCAGCCCGGGCGCTGCAATAACCTCTGCATGTGCATTTCTCCCAGTCCCCACAAGCCTGTGCGGCCGGGGCCATAATGGCCCTCTCGAAACAGGTCAGGAAGTGGGCACGTGGGGGATGGAGCTGGATGTGAACCCAGGGCTCTTCTCTATTTTGTCTCTGAGCCTGGAAACAAGTGGCCTGTAAGGGCCTGCATGTCGGGGTCACAGACCTGCGTTCCCAGTGCCCGGCAGAGCTTGAGACCTGAGAGCCAACTGGTGAAGGAATGAATAAACCCGGGAGAACATTGCCCCTGGGCCTTGGACTTGGTGATCTTTGAGGTCTTTGCTGCCAAGATTCTAGAAATCCACAAAAGCCACAGGGCCTCTACTATCTAGGTGCTAGGGTGTGGCCAAGAGCACCAGAGTCACCCAGTAGCAGTGTGGGGCCCCCTTGGAGACAGTTCACCCCTGGTTTGCAGACAGGAAACTGAGGCATAAGAGAGGGGCAGTGCAGGCCAGTGGCTCCTGATGGAGCCAGGATGGCAGGCTGTGCCCTTCCCAGGCCCCTGCAGCTGAGGCCTCCCAGACGCAGAAGGCTCAGGTCACACTGCACTCAGCCTCCGCCCTTTCCCCCACTCACTGTGCTGCAACGGCCAGCACCTCTGCCAAGCTTGTTCCCGCCCAGGAGCTTCGTGATTGCTGTTCCCTCGGCCTGAGTTTCCTCTTGGCTGCCTGCCTTCTGTGCAGTCTAACGTCACCCCAGAGAGGCCTTCTAAGATGACCTTCTAAGCTAATGTCCCAGACTGCTTTGCCCTCATAACTTCTCCAGTTGAGCTTATTTGTGCGCAGGTTTATTTTCTATCTTCCATTCTCCAACGGCAGTGGCGCTCTATGACAGCAGACACTGTGTGGTTTGTTCCCGTATCTCCAGGACCGCAACTGCGCCTGACAAATAGCAGCAACTGCAGCTAATAGTCCTCAGAGCTCTGAGGCTCTAAGTGCTTCCGGCTATTAGCTCAGAATCCTCCCCGGAGGCTGTGAGCAGGGGCTTTTTCCTGACGCAGCTCAGGCTCAGGCCCTCCCATGGGATGTCTGGCCTAGGGGTGGATGCTGCCCGAGGGACAGCTGATGCAGGCAATGACAGTGGCCTGGACAGACAGGCTGTACTCAGCAGCGCAGGATGTCTGCTCTTGAGGGCCCAGCATGGAGTTAGGGATACAGGAAGAGGGTGTGGGGAGGAGACCAATGTCTAGTCACCACCCTGCATGTAACAACTTGTGTTCCCTGCCACGACCTGGCCAGCCTGGCCTAGGGTGACCAGGGGCTGGGCAGTGGGGCAGGACTATCCAAGGCTCGGACACCTCAGTGGAAGAAGCAGGGCCTCTTGGCTGGGCTTTGACGGTGGGGAAAGCTGTGGATGTAGAGAGAACAGGGAGAGCACCCCAGGAAAGACAGCCAAGCAGGAAAGAACAGGGCACACGCCCTGAGTGCCACACGTCCACAGCCTGTCTCAGAGGGCTTTACCTGCTGCAAAGTCATCTAATGGGGACCTGCCCACCTCCTGCCGGAACTAGAACTAAGCTCTGGCAGGGCTGGCGTCCTGGCAGTGGAGCCTACAGCTGGGCCCCAGCGGGATCCCAGGTGGCAGTCCTGCCCCACTCCTGCCCGGCCCCCTTGGCCAACGCCTTCAGTCACAAAAAGGGGTAGGGATTGGGCCGGGGCCAGGCTCAAGCAGACCATTCCACTGTGGAAGACACAAGAAGCCTTGGCTGGGCCCTTCCTCTTGGTCTCAGTGTAGGTTCCTCAAACTCTGCTCAGCTGGGCCCAAATCTGTCCCTCCCCCCACCCCAAACCACCTGAGACACACAGGCTTCAAGGCGCTGTTCATGCCCGCCCATGTCTTAAGTGGGGAAGGCTTCTTCCTGCTGTGTTCTTTTAGCTCTGGCTTGAACATGACAACTCGGCGTCCTCTTATTTGGGCCCCGTTGGTCATGAGGTCCTGGTGCTCACGGTCAGCACCTCCCCCACCCACAGTGACACCCCACCCCTCCTGCGCCAGCCTCCCGGGTTCCCACTGCCTTCTAGCTACACGGACCGAAGTTGCCCAGGGTGATCATTAAAATAGGTCCCTGAGCCCGACCTACTGGCCCAGAACCCCAGGAGTGAACACTAATTGGTCACACACAGGGGCCACGGACACACACCCACTAGTGTTACTTGACACAAATGTGAGATTTACCGGAAAACTCCTGGGCAGGGAGTAGCAGGAATGCGGAGGTGATTAGTAGCAGCAGGTGTGTCCTTGTTAGAAAGCAGGCGTGGGGCCCGTGGCTGAGTCGGCTTCTTGCTAAGCTGCTTAGAAGATGAAGGGAACGAGTCTCCGAGGATATATCCGAGTCTGTCTCTCCCCAGCGGGTCATTAAAGCCCAGCAGAAGAGGAGCATGGAAAGCTTCAACAGCCCGTCTGAGGAAGGTCCTGGTCCCTACAGTTTGGGGTCACAGAACACTCTGCTCCCTATGCTAATGGAGGCCACGGGGACGGGCCCGACTCCAACACTGCCTCAAGGAGCTCTGCGGCCCCTCCTGCCCCCACTCCAGATGGAACATGGTTAGAGACCAGGGGCAGACCACCCGGGCTTCTACCGTCATCTCTTCCCCACCGAAGACCGACTCTGGTCTGCACCGTTCATTCACTCACGCAGTCACTCACACGTGCCTGTCCTTCACCTCCTCTGTTCCCCACACTGTGCCTGCTGGGAAGGGTCTAGCCTGCCCTCCCACGGCGGTGCAGCCACAGCCCTCACCACTACCTTTCGGCTTGGCACACACCCGAATGTGAACACCCCCCCACGTGACAGGCCTTTGGCTTCACCTGGCTGCTCAGGAGAGCGTAAGCGCGGGGGTGGGGCAGGGCAGGAGCCCCCCCCCACCACTGGGCCTCTGCCAGCCGCAAGCCCCATGCTCCCAGGGGAGGGCTGAAGCAGTACCACCCCCACTGTCGCCAGACCTTGGGGTCTGCTTCCCTGGGACAAAGCCCTCAGTGCCAATTTTCCTTCAAGGGACACCTTCTCAGCTGTGGCTGCCACCCACAGGGAAGGAAGGCACCTTTGGGGTACGTCAGCGGAGCTGGGTGGACAGCTGTGTGGATGGCCACCTGCGGGGGCTGGAGGACTTCTGCCGGGAGCTCTGAGACTCAGGCTGGGAGATGGGGGCAGGGAGGGTGGCCCTTGGGGCAAGAGGAGATGGAGACACACAGTACGCCAGAGCAGCAGCACACACACAGCTCCTGGGTCCACATTTATTAGGACCCGGAAGCCACCCAGAAGCCTTCTTCCTGCTTCTGGAGGTGTGGCCCCCAAGGGCCCAGGGACTGGCTTTGCTCCACAGCAAACAGCCCCGAGGCCCTACCTGGGCAAAAGCAAACAAAACAGTCAGAAATGTTCCTTTCTGGCAGGTGCAGATGGCTCCCCCAAAAGCCTGCACAAGTCCGCTCGGGTCTGAGCGGAAATCCTCCCCAGGACGTGCCCCTCGCCAGATCCGCTCCAGCCTCCACCCGCTCCGGCTCCGGGGCCTCCTCGAGCCAGGCCGGCCCCGCACCGCCCTCTGCCGGCCGTGTGGCGCATGGCACGCGGGGCCGGGCACGCAGCCAGGGCAGAGGCGGCTGGGCCCTTGCACTGTGCCCTCCAGGGAGCCTAGCTGCCGAAGTATTCCTGCTGGAACTTCTGGAAGTCTTCCTCGGTGAACACGGTGCCCTCGGCCTTCTTCTTCTTCTTAGTCTTGGCCACAGGCCGGTCACAGGCCTTGCGACCCCGGTTCTGGCGCAGAATCTGGGAGGTACAGGAGAGCAGGCACATGATTTCCACTGACGGGAGAGCAAACAGGCCCGCGAGGTCCCGGGGAGTAGGGCACTGGGCAGGGCTGGGCCAGCCTCCCGCCACTCCTACTCTGCCCTTCCGGGGTCGGCCGGACTCCCACCCTGAGCTCAGCACTGAGACCCTGATGGGTCCTAGTTGCCTTCCCTAGGCCAGCCCCCGCCCCGCCCCGCAACACACCTGCCTTGTCACGGACTCAGCCACTGTATTTCTCCCACTGGTCATAAACTTCAGGTTTTCTCTGAGGTGGTCTCGACACTCTCGCTTCTGGTACTCAGCTGCGGGTGGCAGGCAGGATCGTCATTTCAGACTCACTCCCTGGAAGACTTCTGGGTCCCCAAGCCCCCGGCCCCGCTGTCTCTTCCCTGGATTACTGCAAAAGCCCGGGCTCTTCTCCGTCAAATGCACTCACTCCCCACACAGATCCTGCTCAAAGCCCCCCTGGCTCCCAGTCGCCCACGTGACTTAGGCACTCAGTCAACAAGTCTGTCCCGAGCACCACTGCCTGTCAGGCACTGGGCACACAGCAGGAAACAGAACAGGCAAAAATCCCTGCCCTCCTGGAGCTCACATGAGGGTGGGAAGGCGATGGGAAACAAGGTCAATGGTATTCTGGAGGGTGATATATTTTTATGGAGAAAAACAGAATAGAAAACAGGAAAGGGAATGCCAGGTGGAGGGCTGCAATCTTAAAAAGGAGGGTCTAAGAAGGTCTCACTGAAATGACATCTGAGCAAAGACTGGAAGGAGAGAGTTGTGGATATCTGAGGGAAGTGTGACTGTCCAGGTAGAGTGAACAGCCAGCACAATGGCCCTGAAGCAGAAATGTGACAAACGTGTGTGAAGAACAGAAAATGGCTGGAGTGAGGAGCGGGGCAGGGGGCGGATCACGTAGGGCCTCTTCAGGCATCGTAAGACTCTGGCTTTTACTGGGTACAACAGGAGCCACAGAAGGGTCTAGGCAGAGAGACAAGGTCTGACTTATAATTTTATAGGATCACTTCGGCTGCTGTTGAGAACAAGACTACTGGGGGAGACGGTGTGTGGAAAGTGGGAGACCAGTTAGGCTTCTGCAGTCATCCAGGCTAGAGACAATGTAGCTTAGACCAAGGTGGCAGCCACAGAGATATGCTCTAGACTGGCAGCTGAGCCCTGCCATTGCTCTGGTGTATGCGTCATGTGCCAAAACCTGTGCTATATAACCATGGCCACAGGCAAGCCCGAGGGAGGTCTGTGCCTTGAGGAGCTCCCAGTCCAACAGGGGAGGCAGTGAAGTGAACACCAGCGATAGGGTGGCAAGACAAGAGCTAGGACAGATGGGAGTGACCTCTGGCATCCTATGCTCCTGCTTCACTCCAAGTATCACTAGGACTCAAAAGTGTCTGTCCCACTTTCCTGCCTCCAAGCTTTTGCTGATGCTGTATTTCCCCCTTGGAATTCGTAATTCTTTTAACAAATACCTGAACACCTTTTAGACATCAGGCCCTGGGAATTCAAAGACACAATAGGGCCAGGTGTGGTGGCTCATGCCTATAATCTCAGTGCTTTGCGGAGGCCAAGGTGGGAGGCTCACTTGAGGCCAGGAGTTCCAGACCAGCTTGGGAAACATAGCGAGACCCCATCTCTACAAAAAATTAAAAAATGAGCTGGGTGTGGTCCCAGCTACCGGGGAGGCTGAGGCAGGAGGATGGTTTGAGTACAGGAATTTGAGACTGCAGTGGCTATGATGATGCCGCTGCACTCTAGCCTCGGCAACAGAGCAAAACCCTGTTCCTCTCTGCAAAAACTAAAACACACAAGGAGCTCACCAAGTCCTGACACATGTCCAAATATCACCATCCTGCCCACACCTGCGCACCATCTTTATGCTGCCTCGCTAAGTGACAACACATTCCCCAAGAGACTCGAGATTGAGCTCCATCTTCACAGCCAATTCCCCGCCACAGCCTGTCGATGCCCCTCCTTCTTGCATCCTCCACCTGTTACCTCTCCTGCCGTCGCCACTGCCCAGGCCACAGCACCTCCCACTTGTATGGAGTAGGTAACAGCAGGACTCTGGAGACATCCTGCCTGGTTTCTACCTGTACCACCAGGGCAGGTGTCTGTTTCTGCACCTGGAGATTGGGGGTGATAGTAGAACCGACCTCACGGGGCTGCTGTAAGGATTAAATTAACACCGGGCATCCAGGTATTAAACTCTTTGTTAAGTGCTCCATCTCTGACCCGTGTTCACTGCATGTCACCTTTACCCAGCCTTCTTTCTTTCAAATTCTCAAAGGCAACGAGCTCCTTTCTGACTCAGGACCTCTGCACATGCTGTTATTCCTAGAATATTCTTCTACTTTTCACCTGGCTAACTCTAACACTTCCTTCACCTCTCAGCTTAAATGTTGTTTCCTCAGAGAAGGCTGACTTGGCCTTTTATTCTAAAGCTCCATCAGAGTACCCTAGTCTTTTGCTTCATAGGCTTCAATGTACTTCGCAATTATACGCTGGGTTTGAGATTCTTTGATGCTTCTCTCCCCACTAGGGCTGCAGCCCACGAGGCCGAGGCAATGTGTTTCGTTTACCTTGTACGTCCAGGACCCCGTATTCTAGCAATACCTGGCGAACGTTTCAAGCCCTGCCCCACGCACCACCCCATTCAGGCGCAGCCCCCAGCTCCAGAGGCAGGACTTCCACCTCCTTCCCGAACTCACCTAGAGCCGACTTGGGCACTTTTCCCTTGGCCGAGTTGCGCAGTTTCTGGGCCCGTGTCGCCTTCGCCTTCTGGGTCCGCTTCACCGGAGCCCTGCTCGGCTTGGCCTGGCCTGGCGCGGCCCGGGGGGCTGTTGGAGAAGAGAAAGGACTGGACCTGAGTCAGAGGGCGCGCTTTCCATCCCACTGGGGTTAAGACCTACCTGGATCGTTCCCCACCCTGGCGATCCCGCCCGCAGCCACCGCCACCCTCCTGCCCGCACTGGACTTCCCCTACCAGCCCTCCTTACCCTCGGACTCCGCTAGCAGCTCCAGGCCCCGCCGCAGCAAGGCCGCAGACATGGCTGTGTGCCGCACCGCCCACGAACCTCACGCTACTTCCGCTTGAGCCATTCTCTTCGTCTCGGCGGAAACCTGAGCAGGAACCGAGGGTTCCGGAGTGAGCGGGCGGAAGTGCCCAGCTTCCTTAGCACGCATGCGTGGTGAGGCGGGTGACTACTGTGGAGCGGGAGGAGGGGCGAAGACTGGAGGCGGGGCCAAGGCGTAGAAGGACACATTAGTTGTCCAATCCCAACGCAACCAGTGCCTTGCGAATCAGGCCCGCCTTCTCCCGGAAGCCGTCCACAACCAGCTGTGTGGTGGGTCCATCCTCTCGGGTCTCGCCTCTCCGCGGTGCTCGAGGCCGGAACCCGGAGGAGTGTTGGTATTTTCGATTTGTACGAAAGAGGAAAATGTGAGGCTGGGTCTTTTAAATATACTTCAACCAGAGCAACGTATCGCACAAATCGAGTGCGGCGTGAGAATCCAGCTGTCTTCCCGTTCAGCCAGACATAAAAGACATTTGCAAAAATGCAAAACAATGTATTTTTGAAGAATACAGTTGTTTTTAATAAAATATTTATGATACCAAGCAATGAGTTTGTTATTGCTATTATAAGTAAATTAATGAATATTTTAAAGTTTTTCTCAGTTTTAGTTACTAATATGGGTAGGAACCGTTTTCCCCATTTTACAGATGAGGACACAGAGGCACTGAGAGGGTAAGGAACCTGACCAGGTCACACAGGTGGTGCCAGAGGTGGGCGTCAAGGCAGCCTGCCCCAGCATTTGCGGGGGCGTTCCTGCACCAGCCGCCCAGGACAGCAGTGCTGTGGTGCCCAGCGGGGACTGTCCAGTCAGGGGTCAGGAGGATGAGGAGGAGCTGACCAGTATGGGGAGGTGGGAATGTTCCAGGCAGGAGGGCGCCGTAGTGAGGGCCTCTCCCCTGCGACACAGGATTGGTCCCCGGAGGAGAGGTGAGGGATGCCATGCTGGGCGGGATGGTCTCAAGGGCTTCCGACTCCATGATTTTGTGCTAAGGGCAGTGGGGGGCCCTGGAGCCCAGTGACTGGTCAGACACGCGCCTCTTCCCTGCTTCCGAAATAGCAGGATTGTTTCCTGACTTATTACGTTTATTGTTTATTGTCTGTTTCCCCACTCACACCACACGGTAAGCTCCTCAAGGGCAGGGGTCTTTGTTTTGTTCACTGTTACATCGCTAGCGCCTGGAACAGTGCTTGGCCTACAGTAAGCGCCCCGTGAACGCACGAATTGAATGGATGAAGGCTGAGTTCGGGACGCCAGTGGGCAGCCAGGTGGAGAGGCTCACGAGATGTTGGGATGTGCAGCTAGGCTGCCCTCGGGAAGGCAAAGGATGAAGCCCTGTCGTTCTCCCGCTCTAGGCTGGGCAGCACTGGGTCCCCGGCGTGGAGGAATTCTCTGCGTCGCGGGTGGATCCCTGCAGCATCCCCTGCCGAGCCGGGCGCTCAGAGGCACAGTAGACCGGGCCATCCATCACGGAATCTGCCGACCCGGAGGCCACTAGGTGGCGCCGCAGGACAGCTTTCTCGTGAGCAGCAGCTCCGCGGCCCCGTCTGTCGCTGCCCTGCTTGAGGTGCGAGTTGGGAGCGTGGGGTCCGGACGCCCCTCTGTCTCGACTGGCTCCTGGCAGCCAGCACCGCGTGGCCCTGGCTCTCTGCTGTCTCTGCCCCATGGCCTTCCATGCCCACGGCCAGACAGTCCTCCCTGGCCTGGCCTGGACGAGTGGGCGGGGAAACTGAGGCAGAGCCATCAGGCTGGGCTGCCCAGGAGGAGATGAGGACTCCTCCCGAAAGTGTGCAAATGGCAACTGGACACTCACTGTTGGGGAGGCTGCAGGGAGTTGTGTAACCTAGGCAATCCCTTAACAGCATGCCTCAGTTTCCCTATCTGTTAAATGGGGCTTGGTAGTACAGTAGCCCCCTTGCAGGACACACGCGAGGAGCCAGTCATTAATACTTACAGAGCACCTAGAACAGGGCCTGGGTGGGTTGGCGCCCACTGACTGCAGACAGTGCTGCAGACACGTCCACCGTGCTGGCATTCTATGCACTCCTGCTCTGGGCGAGAACAGGTCAGCAGGGGGGCGGCCGCTGTTGGGCCCAAGTGGGTCACTCCACAGCCCACATTTGGACACCTAGGATCTGCCAGTCTTGTTCTGGGGCCCTGACAGGTCAGGCTCCAAGAGGGCAGCTTCCTCCTGTGTCCCTGGGGAGAGAGCGAGTGAGGAGGTCTCACAGGCTGCTTCCTGTCCTGGTTGCATGACCGTGGGCTGCTCTGAGCCTCAGCTTCTGCATGGGTCCCTCCTGCCCCTGGCCCCTCAGCTGCAGCCTTTGGCCACTTAGAGGAACCACCGCCTCCCACACCAGCCCTGTCTGCTCCCAGCCTCCCCACCAGCTGGGAGGGAGGGGCCTTCTGCAAGATCGCGCCACGATTTGAGGGCAGAGTCCACGCTAGAGCCCAGGTCTCCGGGGCCTGAGCAAGAGTGTGAGTGTGTGTGTGTGAGTGAGTGTGAGCATGAGGAAGTGTGAGCAGGTGTGAGCGCGTGCGAGGGTGTGAGTGGTCTTTCTGAATCGTGTGTTGGGGGTACCTGGAGTGGTCATTTGCTTTTGCTTTTCTCTCTCCGTCTTTCTTTCCGTCTCCGTGGCTCCTCATCTCCTCATCCTTCTCTCTGTGTCCTCCTTCTCTCCATAATAAAGACACAAGTAGAAGTTGCTAGAAATTCTCCATGGAGATCTGGGGTCAGACAGTGACCTTGGGTGGGGGTCAAAGGTGGGATCTTTTTAATGCCTCAACCCTGAGCAGCCAAAGACACAGCTCTGCCACTGAGTTCCTGTGTGACCTTGGGCACATCCCTTCCCCTCTCTGGGGTAAGATGGGGGAGGTCCCCAGTCCTGCCAGGCCCTCAGGGCCACAGAGATGTTGAGAAGTTACAGGGAGAGGAAGGAGGGAGCTTGGAAGACTTGGGGGAGATCTTGGCGGGACACCCGGTAAGCAGACACCCTGCTCCCAAGCCAACTTGTACCTGATGAATTCACCAGTAGGGATGGTGGCAGGTGGCAGGTCCTTAGGCAGAGTGGAGGGAGCCCAGGCTCTGGGGACTTGCCCTCATCGTGAGATTTATTTATTTATTTATTTATTTTTTGCAATAGGGTCTCCTCTGTTTCCTGGGCTGGAGTGAATGGCATCTTCATAGCTCACAGCAACCTCAAACAAACCCCTGGGCTCAAGCAATCTTCCTGCCTCAGCCTCCCCAGTAGCTGAGACTACAGGCGTGAGCCCATGCCCGGCCTCTCATCATGAGATCCTGAATAAGTCTCCTCTCTGCTCTGGGCCTCAGTATTTCCATCTGGGCAGTGGGGACAGACACTATCATGCAGGTGGGGTTGGAGTGTTGTGGTGGAGCAGGTGTCACTGTAGGACTTTGGTGGGGAGGGAGCCGGGAGTGGGTTGGTTCTGGGGCCTCAGTGGGCTCTGTAGTGGGGGGTTCTGGCTCCCAGAAGTGGGAATGGGGAGAGTTCTGTCCCGTCCAGCCTCAGCCCTTTCATTCTAATTACATCTCCATTAAAATGCAAATATCCAACAAACGCCCCAGAATGGAAGCCTTGTTGTCATGGCAACTGGAGGGGGCGGAAAGCTAGTCTCCATCTTCTGATCCTTCCGGACCAAGCTGGGGCCTGCCTGGAAGCCCATCTCCTCCCTGACTCAGAGCTCTGAGCATCTCACCCACAGCTTGGGGAGCTCCTGCCCTGAGGTTGGATCTTCAGGGAAAGGGAGCTGGGCAACCTTGCACAAACCATTTCCCCTTCTTGGCCTCAGTTTCCCCACCTGCAGATTGGAGACAGCAAGGCCTCCCTTGCAGGGTCGTCCTGGGGATTCATTGAATTAATGTAGGAGCCATCGGGAAAGGGAGTCTGCCTTCCAGATGCAGTTCTGGGGTACTCACTGAAGCCACAGCCTTGACCTCTCCCTGTATGGGATCAAGACTGTCTTCTGCCTTGGAGTTCTAGCCTCTGCTCCATCTGTGAACAAGGAGCCAAAAGATGATGTAGGAGTGGCCTTCAAGGCCTGTGTAGGCTCAATTCTTTAGGCTGAAGCTTCCCTCGTACTAACCCTGTAGCCATTTAACTTTATGCTGTTCTTTCCTTGTAAGGGGTATATGGATATCTAAAAAATGAGGGTGGTCTTTGTGTGGGAAAGAATGGAGGAAGTAGTTGTTTCCCTTTTTGCCTCTGCAGCTAGGAAGCTCAGATTGAAATTTATTATTCAGCTGTCATAAGTGTAATTTATATATGATTGTATTAAAATTACTATATTATTCCACTATAATAAATGTTCGTTTCGATTTTCTAGTACATCTAGTGCACCCTTAATCCCTAAATGGTTTCCAATCTTTTAGTTTTAGAGCAATCCCCTTTAGAGATAGCTGACAGTATAAATTATAAATTAGCAATTACGACACAGAGAGGAAGTGAGCATGGCTGCTCTGTGCAAACCTTTCAGCCCCTAAGCCTCCATGATTGTGATCTTATACGAAGTGCTGGGAGGGGAGGAGGGGTGTGGAGGGGGAATGAGGGCTGCAAATGCGTCTGATGATTGATTCTGGCTCTTGGTGCTGAGCCGGTGAGCATGCATTCCGTCGGGAACAAGGGGAGGGCTGAAGGGGCTGGTCTCCGAGGAGCTTGTTATTGGACAAGATGGGGTCTCAGTTTCTGAGAGTGAGTGTGCATCTCGCTCCCTCACCAGTCACGGCAGGACGCTGCTCCTCTACCTCCACCCGGCTTCCTCTGCAATGAGGAGGGGCTCGGATTGAGTTCTGGCTAATGGAATACTGGTGGAGGGAACGGCGCCATCCTAGGCCTGCTCTGGTCCCTAAAAGCATCCCTTGTAACAGCCAGCTCATTTTCCTTGCTACCATGGCCTTGGAGCCATGTGCTGTAGGTGGCAGGGAGCTGCCCGTCCCAGCTGGACTGTGACACATATATACAATAAACCATTATTGCATAAAGCACTGAGATTTTAGGGCCTATCTGTTGTAGCAGCATAGCTTTACATATACGGACTCAACACCTCCTGGTTCCCCCCGACAGTCCCACTGGAGCCCCTCAGGGAGGCAGGTGGGGGCTCCGGGATGACCTGTGTTGCCTGTGCAGAGGCAGAACAAGGAGGAAGGGCTTTGTCACTGTTCCGGAGTCCTGCCAGAGGCTCAGCCTTCAGGAACGCAAAAGGCTAAGAAGCTCGTGTCTTGGCCCTGCACTCCCTGGCCAGGAACTGGAGCTTGAGGCCTCATGGGTGTCCTGAGCCCTCGGCCAGGCCTCCGGGGGCTTCCTTAATCATAGAGGAGGAAACCTGAGGGTCCTGAGGTGGCTTAGAGGGGGGACTTAGAGAGGAACAAGAGTCAGGGGCTGGGGCTGTCATGTGGCCAGGAGGGCAGCCACCCCGTGCCCTCTGCCAGCCAGAGAAGGTGCAGAAAGTTGTGAGTCTGTTCACCCCACACAGGTGGAGCTAAGGGTGCAGGGGACAAGGGCTGGGTGGGTGGTGGAGACGTCCGCGGACCCCAGGGCTCCAGGCTGGGTGTGTCCTGAGAGTGCATCTGCGCGAGGAGGCCTGGACCAGGACTCGGGATGAGGCCAGAGGGGAAGCAGAGAATCTCAAAAGAGAAAGGAGAGGTGCAGATCGGACCAACCAGCTCCACCAAGGGCCCCCGCTAGGGGCCCGTTTGTCCCATCTCACCCCATCTGATCCGAGGTGGCCTGTACTCCCTGAGTCTCTGCTTTGTGCCCATCTGTGCTGGGCTTTGGAGACGCAGAGAAGAACTATGTGTCCCTGCTGCTAAGGGGTCTGGGGGAGACAGGGCTGGCAGGGACTCCTGACCTGGTGTGATAAGGATAGTGGGGACAGGGCTGGAGGGGAGGGGAGGTAGAGAGGGAAATCAGCTGGACGCCTGGACACCAGGCAAAGCGCTGTTGCCCCGAGGGCGGGACTGGCTACATAATCTGCAGAGCCCACTGCACACTAAAAATGCAGGGCCCCTTGTTCAAAAATTATTAAACATTTCCCAGAGGTGGCAAGAGCAGAGCATGAAACCAAGTGTGAGCCCCCTGAGGCAGGGCCCTGAGCAACTGAGAAGTCGCCTGCCCAGGAGCACATGGGGGCTTCTGGAGGGGTTCAGCTTGGGCATTTTCTAAGACACCCCACGCCCCATCCCATTAGCATGGTGTCTTCCAGCAAGGACTCTGCAGCCATATGGCCTGGTTCAGAACCTGTCTGTGAGCAGGGGCCAGAAACTTACCTGCCTGTGCCTCAGTTTCCTCATCTGCACAATGACAAGAATAATAACACGCAACTCAAAGCGTTGTCCCAAGGGTCAGGTGATGCAGAGCCTCTAGCCCGGCCTGCAGCAGGGATCACTCCCCAGGTGACAGCTGTCTAAAGTGCCTTTGACACCCCCTTCCCCTCCCCCAGTCCCCAGGCCCCTTCCCAGGCTGTGGGTCTGTGGTTCTTGCAATTACCACCCCGCTCAGCCTTGCTCATTGTCTGCCCCAGTGGGCACATGAGCTCCGCAGCGCTCCCATCTGTCTTGTCCTCCTGCTGGAGCCGCAGAGCCCCTAGTAGGGCCTGGTAGATGCGGCGCCTACTGTGTGCCAGGGGCTGCATGGAGCGCTGGGGATGAAGCGTGCGCCAGGCGAGGGGCTGCGTACAGGCAGTGCCAGCAGACGGAGGCGCAGGTGGAGGGAAGGCTGGGTGGGGGGCGGGAGAGTCATCAGTGGTGTGGCTGTGGTTGTGGGGAGGTCACCCCTTTGTGGGCAGCCTGTTCCCTGGCAGGATGGCCCTGAGACTTGGGATGTTCTCCCCGAAGGTGGGATGAGGTCAGCTCCTGGTGCCCACAGTGTCTGCCAAGTTCTGTGCTCAGTGAGGTCACGTCCCTGGAATTGCCCAGAGGGGAGGCCAAAGCCCAGGAGGGAGTCCTGGGGTGGCCAACCCTTGCTGGGGCCCTGGCATGGTGGACACTGGCAGGAGATGTCCCCAGAGGGTCCTGAGCAGCTTTGCTCAACTCGCCTCCTGAGAAGTGGACACGAGCAGGGCTCAGGGCCTTGGTGTCCGTGCAAGCTCAGACCTCTCCCTGGGCCCCCAGAGTCACATCTCCATGGCCTCCTGGCTGCATCCTCCTGAGTGTCCCACGGACCTCTCAGCCTCACCTTGTCCCGAAGGGAGCTTATTCTCCTCCCTGAAACCTGACCCTCTTCTCCTGTCTCACCCCAGCCAGGAATCGGGGTGCCATCCTCCCCTCCTCCCCAACCCGACATGTGGGGACTCAGCCGGGCCTGTTGATCCAACCTTCAGACTCTCCCCTTCTCTCCACCCCCAGCCGGGGCCAGCGCCCCGCTCCTGGACAGCCCCTGCCCTCGGCCCCCAGGGACACCCCTTCAGATGCCTCCTTGGGGCAGGAGTTTCTGGGAGGCCCAGCTGGGGGCAGGCAGTGGTTGGCAGCTTTTGCCTGCCCAGCTGGTGGCCCATGTGGCCTTTGGGGTCTGTGCTGTCTTATCTACCTTCCCCTGGGTTGGCAACACCCCACCCTCCCCATGCAAATCATTTGTGCCTGGGGCTCCACAGCTTCGGCACAGACAGGCCGACAGGACCCATCAGTCTCGGGGTGCCGAGGGCTCAGCTGTGTCCCCGTCCCAAGCCTGGTTCCAGAATCGCCCCCTCCTCTGCCTCGGGCCTCCCTTGTTCTCTGCCAGACGACCTCCTCCTGTGGCCTTCCAGGCCTGGTTGCTGACTCCACCATCCATGCACTGTGTGACCTGGCACAAATGATTTAAATTTCTGTGCCTTAGTTTCCTCATCTATAAATTGTGCTTAACAGTTATACCTACCCTGGAGGTTGCGGTGGGGATTAAATGAGCACATTCTAAGTGCTGTATGAATGGACCCACCCTGTTTTTGTAAGTGCCCATCCACCTGCAAAGTGCTGCCTCAGTTAAGGTCTCGTCCTCACACGTGATCTGCGGCACTGCGTCAGACCCACGTGGCAGACGCGAAGATTGAGGCGCACACCTGCGCGGTGCAGGGGAGGGGCCGAGATCTGGGAGTCAGACGTGGTGTGAGTTACCCCGGGCCATTTCCCGTGCGCCTGCGGGGGGATGCCCCCGCTGTCCCAGCCGGGGTCCTGATCTCAGATGCAGGATTACAAGCCTCACCTGGCAGCATTCTGAGAAGCCCGCCCATCCTGGGGGTGGGACGTTTACCCAGGTCACTCACCCCCTGGTCTTCAGGCTCCTCATCTGTACAATGGGTTGGTAACAGCTGTCCTACTCCTAGGGCTGCTGTGATGATGAAGTGAGTTAATACCTGACAGTGCTAGCACGGTGCCTGCAACACAACAAATACCATGTGTTTGCTATTATTATTATTACTATTATTAATTTGGTGCAATTTGCACATATGAGCAAAATTTTCCAGGCACTTCCAGGAGGTTCATGGGCCTGTTGATGCTCATCCCCGGAGTGTCTCCATTCCTGGATCAGATGTCCCCTGGGACTCCACGTTAGAGGTGCCATGCGCTGGGTGTGACAGGCCCCTGTGGAAGTGGAGCTTGGGGGCCGAGAAGCGTGCTCTGGGGTCCTGGTCATGCCTCTTACCTGCCCGTGGCCTTGGGCAAACCTCTCCTTTGAGTCTCGGGCTTTGCATGTGTAGATGGTGACACTGTGAGGTTTCAAGTTAAGTTGGATAAAGGGCCTGCCAGGAGAAGACCCTTAAGAAATGATCACAGTGGCTGTGGCGCTCCACGACCCCTTCCCGGCTGCGTGTGCGAGCGCCGAGCCTTTCACACACCACCCGGGGGCTTCCCCTCGGTCCCCGGCTGCCCCCATGGCCGCCTCCGGCCCAAAGTCCCGGTCTGCAGAGGGGTTTCTCGTGGGAAGGCAGGCGGTCCACACGGCCCAGGGAAGAGCGGACCCTTTAGCCTCTCCTGCTCCCCTCTCTGAGACAGGAAAGGAAACCCTCCCCGCCCCTCGGGAACTGTGAGCCTTCCCTCAGACTCCAGCTCACTGCTCCTCAGAGACCCAATGAATTAAAGATGTAATTAAATCAGGAATTGTTCATTATTTGAAGGCTGCAGGCCTGTGGCAGGTGGGGTGGAGGAGAGGCGAGGTGGGGCCATCCTCCTGCCGGGGCTCACGATTCTCCTCTGAGGGGTGCATGTGGCCTGGCAGGAGCCCAGGGGTCTAGGAGAGAGAGCGGGCCCACCTCTCCTCCTCCCACCCAGAGGACCCTTGCCGCAGTCTCAGGTGCCCCCTGTCGCCTGGGACGATCTTGCACAAGGCCCTTCCTCTGGCCTCGGTTTTCTCATCTGCAAAATGAGACAAAGGGGGAAGGAAGATTCTATTAAATTGACTGTGAGGTCGTTTTATGCAGAAAGTTCCTATCTAAAGACGTGAAGACCTCTTTCCCCAGAAGACTTGCAATGCCCTTCTTGCTTGAGAAGTCAATTTGCACCCCAGCCCCAATGCCAGGCCATTTAGCCTAGTATTTTTCTCCTGTAGAAGGAAAGGAAAATAAGTGAGTGGGCGTGGCAGGCTCTGAGCTAGCTGCTGGGGGTACTGACACGAGTTACGGTATTTCCTGCAGCAGGTCCCTGCCCAGCGCGGGAGACAGGGGAGAAAGAGGGAGGAGGGAAGGCACTGGGGGGGAGGGGGGAACAGCATGTGCAAAGGCCTGAGGCACGAGACAGCATGGGGGTGGGAGGGTGTAACTGGACCATTGTTGGGGCAGGTGTGTGCCAGGGAAGGAGGCCCCTGGGCCCTGAGTGTGACAGAGGAAGGGGGGATAGGGCTCCTCCACTTTCCCAGAGGAAAACAAAAATTTCCAAACTGTCAGAAATGTGACGGAGCTGTCTGGTGTACATGAAACAACCAGGTACCCTGGGAAACAGAAGTCACGGCTCTGTTTGTTCTGTGACAGTGTGAAAACTCACAACCTTTTCATCAAGATGAGGAACAAAAACATGAGAAAACTAGGAGTGCTTTGCTTCAACCCGGCTGAAGACGTTCCGGCCTGGGGCCTGGACCCGCCCGAGTGTGGACACCCGCGGCTTCGCAGGGCCGGGCACACAGACGCCTCCCCGCGCCTTGATTTCTCAGCCACCTTCGCTTGCGGTGTTTCCCTTGGTCACTGTGGCTATTGAACACCACGTCAAAGAAGAAGTCACTCTCTCTCCCTGAAAAACTCTGGACGGGGCTGACTTTCTCGCAGTCCCTGTCCCTTCCTTCCCGCTGCAGCCTCTTCCCTGGATTACCGAGTCCCCCGGAGAGGTCAGGGCGGAAATTGCCTCCTTTCCAGGCGGGGAGAAGCGACGCGGAGGTTCAGCACCACGGACAGCGACAGCGCAGCGTGGGCGAGGGGTCGGCTCTGGTGGCCCGCTGGTTGGGCAGCAAAGGGCCTTGAATGCCGACTGAAGAGGTCCGTGTGCAGGGAGCTAGGTCAGAGGTCGGGTGTGTGATGCTGTCAGAGGAGCTCCCTGTGGGTCCGGGGATAATTTGCCAATGAAATCCTCTCTCTTCTTTTTTTTTCAAGACCCCTAATCACCACCCCCACCTCCCCCCCCACATGTTTGCACGCACATGTGTGCACACACACACACACACGTTCCACTCCTTCCTTGGTCTGCAGGCCTAGGCTCTCCTCTACTGTCCCTTCTCCAGCCCTGGCCTCGCTGCCCCAGGCCCTCAGGCCCTGCTCCTGGTGAAGGTTTTGGCCCCCCAGCCACCGCAGGCGATGGTGTGGATCACCTACTCGAATGCTGGTGACCTTGGGCAAGCATCCCCCCTCCCACCCGAGCTCCTGGCTTCAGAAAGGGGCAGTGTGAGCCATGTTATTTCTGGGCCTGAAGCAAGCCCGTGGTCAGGTCCTGGCACAGACGCGGAGGGAGAGCGGTGAGCAAGGACGCGCCGTGTGCTGCCGGCCACAGGAGGGCCCCCGCAGCGCCCTGTGTGGCTGGGAGCGGTGGGGGCGGCAGGGGCCCTGAGCGTGGGGGGGAGGGGAGTCGAGGGCGGGAGGAAGAACACACAGGAGCTGCTGGACCAGAACAGAAGAACCCCTTGCCTGTATATTTAGCTCATCGAGGAATATAAACAGAAACCTGGAGCCGGCTCAACGCTCCCCCCCTGAAGTGTGAGTCATCACTGCTGCTGCAGCTAAAGTTAGGCTCCAATCACAGGCTCCCTCCGCTCTCTCCCTCCTCTTCATCTCTCCCAGTCCCCTATTGCCTCCTATCGCCTTATCTGTTTCTCCTCCTCTTTCCCTCTCCTCTCCCGTCTTTCTCCCCAAATCTCTCTCCTTTGATGCTCCAAACTCGCTCCCCATCAGTGGATTCCCTCTGTCTCTCTCCCCTGGTTTCCGCTCTTCCTACTCTCTTTCCTTCCCTCTGTCCCTGACATCTTCCCCCTTCTGAGAGCATTTGGGAAAGGGTATATTTGCGCCTGTGTTTGTGTGAGTGTGAACTTAATAATAATAACATGCATGTGTCTGTGTGTACTTGAGAGGGAGTGTGAACGCATCTGCGTGAATTTGTGTCTTGGTGTGAGAGCGTATTTAATAAAAATGGTATCTGTTTGGGTGTCTGTGTGAGGGTGTTTGTGGCATTTGTGGGTCTGTGTGAATGTGTCAGTTTGTGTGTCTGGGTGCGTGCACACGTGGGAGTGTGAGGATTGTGTGTCAGTGTCTCTGTGTGTTGCTTCTGCCATTTGGGGGGCAGGGCAGCTCTGTGCCTGGGAAGTGAATGCTTTAGTTAAGCGTCAGAGACCTCCCCCCCTCAGTTTTCTCTGGAGGGTCAGTGTGCAGGGGGACCCCCAGACCACTCCACAGGTGTCTGGACCTAGCCGGGCTGGGGACAGTGGAATGGACAGAGGCTTGGCTTTCAGGCCCTGCTCTGCTACGTGCTGCTGTGTGACCTTGGGCCAGTTTCTTGGCCTCTCTGGTCTCTGCCTCTGCATCCACCAGAGGAGTGTGATAATGACCCTGCTCAGCTCTCCAGGCTGGGGCCTGGTGGGGGTCAGGGAATTCAGGGGTGTGGGGCGCAGGTGGATGTGAGTGAGGACATGCTAATCACTAGAACACCCTCAGGCCTCCCAGGGTACCTCAATGGGGGTGGCTCATGCTGCTTCCCCAACTGTTTATTTATAATTTATGCTTTCAAATAAACGGGAGGCCAGGCCCCCCCACTAGAAGTGCCCCCCCATCTTCTCTGTGGACAGCCACTCCTACCTTCAAGGCACGTCTTGAAAGCCACTCTCTGCAGGAAGCCTCCCGAGACCCCTGCTGAGGGTGTGCACCTCCCCCCCCCCCCACTCCACGGCCTCTGACATCACTCCCGGTCTGAGCCTGCCCTCGAGACAGGATTCCTGGAAAGGTTTCATGAAAGGGAGCGTGTGAGCGTGTGTGAGCGTGCGCCGGAGCTGGCGGACGAGTGAGAGAGGAGAGGTGGACAGGAGAGGATGAGAGAAGGGCTCCGCTTACCTGCAATGGAGAATGGGCCCTCAGGGGGTAGGTGGGCCCGCTGTCGGGGCCCTCTGCCTCGGTCACCGAGGAGCCTCCAAGTCCTCCCGCCCTAGTGTGGGTGGACACTGGGGGACACCGCCCCTCCCAGGCTGTTCCATACAGCAGCCAGGGCGAGCTTGCTGGGATTTGAGTCAGATCATGTCCCTGACCACCTCACTTAAAATGACAAGCCCCACTGTCCTCGCTTCCCAACCATCTCCTCGGCTTTATTTTTCTCTATAGGCTGATCATCATCTGACGTACTAGATATTTTACTTATTTATTTCACGTATTTTCTGACTCTCCCACTAAAATATAAGCTCCCCGAGGGCAAGCAAGGACCTCATTTTGCTCACTGCTCTACCTCCAGGGCCTAGAATTGTGCCTGACACACACTAGGGGCTCAGGGAGGAGCTGAAGACAGAGCTGCCCCGTCACCCCTGTGAGTGAGGAACACTCATTCATTCAGCAAACCCTCCCGCACCCACTGGGCCCAGCGCTGCTCTATACAGATGGGCCCTGCTTCATAGGGCTCCGGGTCCAGCAGGGGCAGGGCAGAGAGGCAGGGTGGGGGTGTGGATGAGGGACCCTGAGTGACCCTGGAGGAGGTGGCTCCTGAGCTGGGCTCGAGGGATGCCAAGGCACTCTCTAGGTGGAAACATTTGATTAGGGCCTTTTCTTCCCGATAAGACCACAGCCAAGCAGCGGGCAGGGCTGGGCATTATTCTCCAAAGCCCAGAGTGAGCGTAGGCACAGAGCCGGTTTCAGAGCTGGGGAACTGGACTGAATAATCCTCTCCTGGGGTTCCAGTTTTAACAAAGATCAAAAGCTCGCAAGAAAGCACCGAGCCCTGAGGGTGGAGTTCCAGGCGCTGGGAGGCTGAGGAGATGCTCACTCACCCGCCTCTCCCTCTAACGCTTTCCTGAGCCATCAGAGCTCCAAAGGCTGCGGGGCAGCGGCCCAGGCTTCCAGGGACAGCAACGGGCCACCAGGCCAATCCTGCAGGCCCCTCGGGCCCAAAGCCCGCTCCCACCTGCACAGCCCTCCTCACCTCTCCTTGATGGTGACATTGAAGGTGGCTTCCTGGGGGCCCGACTGCCGGCCTTTGTCCAGCCAAGGATGGACGGGAGAGTCGCCTGCTCTATCATCCTCTCTCCACGCGGCAGGAGTGGCAGGGAGAGCACGTGCGTGAGGCTCACACACCAGAGCAGGAAGACAAGCCGGATAGACAGAGACGGAGGTGAGAGACCAGAGTCGGGGAAAGAGCCGAGGAGGCAGGGAGCCGGGCAGGAGAAACAGGAAGAAGGAGAGAGACGCCGAGAGAGGCAGAGACAGCAGGGAGAGAAGCAGGCTGGGCCACTCCCCCCGGCTCGCTCCTGCGCTGGCCTGGCCTGGCCCTCACCTCTCTGCTCCACTCTGTCTCTACCTCAGGCTATTTCCCCACAGGGTGACCTTCCTCCAATGCTCGGCCCGGAAAGCGCTTTCATCCACCACTGCCACCCTCCCAGGCCTTCCAGATGAAGCCTCCTTTGACCCCCTGCCAAGAAAAGACCTCGGTTCCTCCTGGGCTCGGCTCTCTTCTACTGAGCTTAAACCCAGGTTGTGTGCAAACGTGGCTGACCCCGCTGGGCTGGGGTCACCAGTCTCTGCATATCCAATACCTGACCAATATCACTGAGGGCCACCTGGAGTGGCCGAGGGCAATTCAGATCACCCTTCTTGACCACAGTCTGCTCATCAGTACAAGGGGTCTGGAAATGACTGCGCTGGAACGCTGGCTTTCAAGAAATGCGCTCAGCAAACACGAGCACCTAAGGCATGCCGGGGCCTGGGACGCTGGGCGGGCAAGGGACACGATGTGCCACCTGTCACGCGCCAGTCAGATGTGAGGGCTCAGGTGTCTCTGTCTGGGGTGGGGAGCTGGGCAGTTGCCCCCTGGGGTTCTCCTCTCTAACATTCACATCTCCTTCCCCCACTAGCCAGTTGTATGTCTTCCCAGAGGTGTCCAGACTGGATTCCTTGATCCCCCATCCAGGAAGCTTTTAGGGCATCAGTTACCTCCTTTGGGTGAGAGTCAGGGGCTCCCACTTGGCAGGAAGCTGAGATTCCTGAGATCTGTCCCCATCTGCTTTCTGCCCCTTTCCAGCCTTCTGTCCTGGGCAGGTGGGAGGGGGAGCTCTCTCTCTCTCTCTCTCACACACACACACACACACACACGCGCACACATGCACCACACATGTGCACACACTCACTGTGGCATAGGATCCTGTTTCTGCCGCTTGTCAGCTATGTGACCCTGGGCAATTTACTTCATTTCTCCGGATTCTGGTTCTCCCCTGGGTAAGAGGAGTGTGTGACCCGATCACCGAGGACCTTGGGAGGGTCACCTGGGCACCTGCCAGCTGGCATGAGGGGTCCCCTGTTCCTTAGCTGGGTCACCCCTCCTGCCTGGACAGGATTCCCGTGGATGCAGCAGCCTTGGGGGGCTGCCAATGTCCTCTTGGCCCCTCTGGCTTTGACCTTTTGCTTCTGCTGGCTCCGTGCAGATGGGGGATGGACTGGCTGTCCTGCCCAGGGCTGTTCTTGCTCATGTCAGCTCGGAGGGGGACTCATCTCCTTTCTCAACATCCACCACTGGAAACTCCTGCGCGTCTAGCAGGCTTTCCTGGGGACTTGGCGGGGAGGGACACTGACACTGCAGCCATGCGAAGGACTTCAAATCAACACCCCTGGCCTCTTCTGGAGGATTCTGCCCAGGGGCGTCCCCCTCCGTGTGACCCCGGCCTCCTCCTTCTTGCAGTCTCTTCTCTCTCTAACCCTTGCAGTTCTTCTCCCTTTCCGCTGCAGAACTATGCAGCCACTACCCTCCACACGGGGCTCTAGGGCCACCTCGGCCGCTCCAGACCCATCAAGGTGCGGTGTTGGGGCTCAGGCTGCTCCATCATATATGGGAAGTCCAGTGTCTGGTCTACCCTCTCTCTGGGTCTCATTCCAAATCTCCTCCCTGTTTCACCCACAGTCAGCACTTCCAGACTTTTCCATCTGGTAATGTCCTTCAGCCCTGGCACAGACCTGGTACCCAGTAGGTGATCAACAAATGCTTTTAGAATGTTGAAATTTGCTTTCTGCCATTGGTTTTCTCCTGTCATGGTTGGCTGCTCCCAGGGCAGCACTAGGTGGGGACCAGTGCTCCTGTCTGGGCCTGGTTCTCGGGATTGAGGCCACAGTGCTGCTCGGAGGATGACTGGGGAACTGGGCCCCCCCAGCACTGGGGAGAGAGGTCCTTCTCCATGCCCTGGAGGAATGTGCTCCGGGGGAGGGTATCTTGGGCCGGGCCTCTCCCTCCTTTAGTAGGTGGAGCCACCCTGTCAGTTTGGAATCCTGGAAACTCTGACAGCTTTGGAGTCTTAGAATCTAGACGCTGCCACTTATTAGCTGCGTGACCTTGAGCAAGTTACCTAACTTCTCTGTGCCAATGTATCCTCGTTTGTAAAAGAGTAGCAACAATTTTACAAGATTGATAATGATTAAGTGCATTACTATTTGTCAAGGGCTTAGCCGGGGGCCTGACACAGATAAGTGGTGTGTGAGCATTTGAGAAATAAATCAGTGCGGATTCTGAGGATACTGGAACCTTTGTCTCTGTGCTCTTAGGATCTCTAGGCCTGGAAGGAACCTCATGTCATGTCCTAGGGCAGAAATCCTGGCCCAGCCTCCTTCAGCTCCCGCTGGCTTGTTTATCCCCATTGACGGATGCTTCCTATCCATTCAGCCACAAGTGCAGGAAAGTTCCGGAGGGCGGGGTGAGCCTGCGCCCAGCAGCTGCTGGAGTATGAGCAAGGACCTGGTTGGGCTTTGTCCCAGGGAGAGGGCAGGGGAGGGGGGTGTGGGGAGGTGACAGGGAGCTTGGCTCAGCTGTCAGGTGGGTGCATGAGGGGGCTCCAGGCCAGGGTCCACTTTGGCCACCTCCTGGCAGGGCCCTGGCAAGCCCCTGCTCCCAGGACATTGCAGGCCTAATGAGTGTGTGCGGCTGATGCAGTCTTCTGCAAATACCAGGCACAATATAAATAGCAATAATGAATAAATGAAGCTCCTGCCGCCAGCCAGAGCCTCCAGGAGGGACCTCCCCAGCCTTGTTTTCTGCCGAGACTTGGTGTCGTACTCCCATCCTCCAACAGGTTTGAGGGTTGCCCCTCAGCCCGTTTCTTTCTTGACTTTTAGTCTGTATGCATCCTCCATGTCCACAGAACCTACCCCTATCCTAGAGGTGGCCTGGGGTGGCCGGAATAGTGACAGAGCAGACAACTAAGATTTTAGTTGAAGCATAAAGTATTTAGGTTAGATATAAAGCAGGACTTCCTGCCAGTGTGGATGCTTGAAGGAGGCTGGGAAGGGAGTGTTAGTGCTGCTGGGACAGGGAAGGAACTAGGATCAAGGAGGGGGCAGATTTCTCCTCAAATATAAAAAGAATTTTGGTCAGAGATGCCTAGAGAGCAAAGGAGCTGCCCCAAGAGGTGGTGAGATCTGCAGCACCCCAGGTATGCAAGCAGGGGTAGGATGACCACTTCAGGAGGCTGTAGGTGAAGGGACCCAGACCTGAGGCTTCACCATCTGGTGGCTTCCCAAGGTCCCGATGAACATTCTGAACTTTATGACAATGTTGCCAGAGGAGAATGGGGAGGACGTGAGCAATGGTTGGTGTCTTCTCCCTGCCTTGCTGCCTGATTTCTTTCACCTGCCAGGCCTGGGGCCTTCCAGCCGTGTGTTCAGCTGCCTGGGGCAGACAGAGCCTGCTGCAACGCCTTGCTCCTGCCTCCACGCCTTCCCCCTCCTGGCTGCCATTTCTCCACCCACCCCCTCTCCTCTTATCTCAATCCTGCATAAGCTTTCAAGGCCCAGTTCAAATCTCTTGCCTTTGATGAGGCATTCCCTGAAGACTGCTGATCTGAAGCCCACTCTGATCTGAAACAAATCCATCCCACCCGTGGATGCTGTCTAGCCTGCTCAATTCACACCTACAAGACACCTCCTAGCCTCGTGCGTGTGTGCTCACATGACCTTGCATTGTGGGCTGGTTACAAAGGTTTGTCTTGTTTCCCAGGATAGATTAAAAGCTAGGAAGGGACGAACATTTATTGAGCACCTACTATGTGCCAGGCACTGTGCTAAGTCCTTTATGGACTGTTCGCATCCTGCAAAGTGTGAGCTTTTATCCCCATTTCACAGAGGAGGAACCCGAGGCTCAGAGGTGTTAAGGAGCTTGCCCACCACCCTCAGTCAGGACGGGGCAGAGCTGAGATCGAACATGATTGCACCTTCCTGCAAAGCTCTGCCTGTTTGCCGGAACAGGGGGCCTCAGGGCAGGCCTGAGCCCCCAGGCCCCCGGTGCTATGCCTCACCGAACATTCTCCAAGGAGATGGAGAGGGCTGGCTAGTTGGCCCCATGTGGAGACACTCAGGCAGAGATTGGGAGCACCAGACTCACACCTGGGGCTGCTGCTTCCCAGCTGAGTACCTGGCCAGGCAGCTCAACTCTGGCCTCAGTTTATTCATCAGTAGAATGGGGGCAAAAGTGGGGAACTCCAAGAGGTTTAAAGAGGTGCCTAGCACATAGTAGGAGCTCACTAAATGCTTCCTGAGTTGCAGGACAGTGAGTAGTCAATGTGACCTGCATTTGGGAGGGTCTAGATACCTTTAATTTGTTTGGCTGGATACAAGCGAACAAATAAAAGGGGATTATAATCTTGGACTCTCCTCTCCCCCCAATCCATAGCCCCTGGATGAGGGAGGAAGGGAGGGAGGGCTGCGGGGCATGGAATTGGGGGAACTGGTGCTGCCGGAGCACAAGGCGAGGTTCCAGTTTCCCGGAGAAGGCTGACCTCTCAGGTCCTCTGCCCCAGGCTGCCCAGGGAAAGCAAGGCTGAGGCCTTTGCTGCTGGAGAACGAGGCATCTGTTCTACCTGGGGACCCTCCTAGAAGCCTTCCTGGAGGAGGTGGCCTTTCAGCCAAGCTTTGAAGGATGGGAAGAAGCAGGGGTGTGAATGAGAAGTGGGGAGCAGCATGGGCTGTGGAGCGACCTTTGGAATCTCGTTCTAGCTCAGCTCCACCATTTGAGAGCTGGTTGTCTTAGACCAGTGGCCCCTCACTGGGGCAGGGGGATAAACACCCCCGATCTCCCATCTCAGTGAGAATCCAGAGTGTAAGGTGGCCGGGCAGGCACCTGGGACTTGGGGGTGATCAGTAATGGGACCCCCCATTTTTACGCGTGACGCAGCCCCCATGCTGAAGGTCAGGACCCTCCCCCAGGCATAACCCTCAATTTTAAGGAGGCGACCGTAAGGCGGGGGGCTTCCTGCCCACCGGGGCGGGGAGGAGTGGGGGCTCACCAGCCGCCGCCGTCAGTCTGTCTGTCGCCTCCACGCCTCCCCCCTCCAGCGTCCCGCGCCTGCAGCTTTCCCCGAAGACATTTGGTGTCAGTATAAGGACGGCTTTTCCTCGCACGCGGCGCGGCTCGGTCTCGCCGCCGCCGCACGTCCCCGCACCGCCCGGCGCTCGGGTCCTCCGCAGCCCCCGCCGCGCGCAGCCCCCGCTCCTCGAGCCGGGGCCGGAGGGCGAGCGGCCGAGGGACGCGGCCCCGGCCCCGGGCCCCCGCCGAGGCGGTCCTCTCCCCGGAGCTTGCCCCGCCGCTCGGTCCCCGCGGCACCCCCGCCCCCGCCCCGGCTCCGGCCCCGGAACGCCGCGCGCCCGCCCGCCGCCCGCCGCGCGCTCCAACTCCGGCTCGGTCCGCGGCTCGTCTGCGCCGCCCGCCACTCGCCGCCCGCCGGGAGCCTCGCCGCGCGCCCGCCCGCCGCCGCCTCCCGCCATGGCCCGGGCCCCCGGGCCCGCCGCCCACCGCCCGCCGCCCCGCGCGCCCCAGGGGCTCAGCTGATCCTGAACCGGAGGGGGCGCGGCTGGCGGGGCTGGGGGTCCCTCCGGATTGCCGGCTTCGGGGGACGCGTCGCCCCCGCATCTCCAACCTGGACGACCCCCCGCGGCCCGGCCCGGTCCATGCCAAGGTAGGTGGAGGTGGGGGTGCGGGTGCAGGGGAGGGAGGGAGGGAGGGCTCAGCCCCTTGCCAGTCTTGGCGCGTTGGGTTCTTCTTTACTGAGGCGTTTATTTATTTCTGGGGACCGGTCCCCCCACCCGCGCGCCCAGCAGGTGGGCCCCCCATCCCGTGCCTTCGGGGCCATGCCATGGGAGGGAGGACAGGAAACTTTGACCGGTCCCCTCTCCAAGGCCACGAAAGTTCTCTCGGTGCCAATACTGAAGCCAGCCGAGCCAGCGCTGCAGAAATTTATTCAACAAGTCAGGCTGCCGGCCAGGGCCCAGGCTGGCTGTCTGTCCGTCCGTTCCGCTGCCCCTCCGCTGCTGCAGCTCTGCGGGCGGCCAGCGGGACCAGAGCTGGAGCCAGTGTCCGGCGGCTGAGCCGCGAGTGTTGGCGGGGGAGGCGGCAGCAGGGGCATTGTATGGGGGAATCCCAGGCAGGGTGTAACTTTCCTCGAGGCCCGGGTGGTAGAGGGCCCCCCCTTGGCCAGTACCCCAGCCCCTGGCCAAGGCCAAGCAGCATGAAGCCAGGCCAGGGTCGGAGCCAGGACTCTAGGGGGTAAAAGAAGCCCTCGGCAGCTGGAGATGGTTATATAATGAGTGTTTATGATGATTGGGTGTTAATTGTCTGCTGGGTGGTATGTGTGGGAGATGTGGGGGCCAAGAGGGCTTGGCAGGGGATGGGAAGGCCCCTTTGGGGGAGATCATGGTGCCAGGGGAGGGGGCTCTTGAATAGGCACAGGCTGAAGCATCAGTCAGCCCCTCTGCTGTGTCTTTCTTCCTGGTTATGGTCCTGGGGTCTCCCCAGCCTTGGATGAGACTGGGGTCTGAGGAGACCCCTGAGACATTATGGCCCTGGGAGTCTGTGCTGTGGGGCCAGGTGTGTGTGCGCGCGCGCGCGTGTGTGTGTGTGTGTGTCAGAGAGAGAGCGAGCGCGAGCACACACTCGAGTGGGCCTGCGTGTGTCTGTGCTTGTGTGGTGTGATGGGGTCTGACACGCCATGTGAGGAGTGTCCTCGGCTGGAGCGCCAGGCTTGGCAGGAGCAGGCTGTCAGTCTGTCCTTCTGTCTCTCACTGCCACTGGCACCGCTAGGGGCGAGGGATGCTGTGCAGACAGGCCGGGGTCATGGGCTGGCCGAGAAAGGATTTGGCCCAGGGATTTGGGCCTGCCTCCCCGCGGCCGATCCTCAGGCCCTGCTCACACTGAGTCACCTCTGGGATCAACGGCTCCCTCGGCCCTAAGGACTTGCTTCAGAAACTCTTGTCCACCCTTCCCTACAAACTTTCTGCTCAGGCTCCAGGATCTGGGGCTGGGGTAGGGACTGGGCAGGAGTCTAGAGACCTCCCAGTTCCCTCCCTGCCTCCCCCACCATCACTGAGGTGGGAGGGAGGGTGCCAGTGGGTGACAGGTCAGGACAGGACAGTGACACTGGGCAGGGACCAAGTCTGGAGCTGCAGCTGGGGGAGGAGGAGGGAATGGGAAGAGCATAACCTGGGGGTGTTGCGCTGACCCGGCACGAGACCCGTGAACCTCCCCACACACCCCTAGAGGGTCCGGGCACCACACCATGTCCTCCGGTGTCTGCATTCCTGGCTGCTCAGAGCTGCCACGCCTGCCCAGGCACCACAATGCGAGGCTTGGGGAAGGGGCTGCAGGGCTGACTGAAATCCCCTCCCCTTCCCTTTGGCCAAGGTCGTCTGTCCCCTTCTCCCCATTCCTGCCCACCCACCTGGCATGCCCCTCCCCTCCCCCACCCCATACCAGGCGCTTCCCGCAGGGCTGGGGCTGAGAGGGCATCTTCTAGGCCCACTAGGGGGCGCCAGGTGGTCCTCCAGCCCCTGCTGACTCCCCTTGACCTTGGGTGGGGAGGTGGAGAAGAGGTTCCTGCGAGAACCCCCTCCTCTCCCACCCTCTCTGGCTGGCTCCAGGCGGCCTGCCCCTGGTGAGCCCGCAGCCAAGCTGGGAGCAGGTTCCGGAACCGCCGCGATTGCGGCCGATCCGGAGCCCTGTGGTGCGGGACCCAGATCCCCGCCCTGAGCCTGCGGGTGGCCACCTCGGACCCCCCCCCATTCCACCCCCGTCCCCTGCTTCAGGCCCCGCTCCCCTGCCCTCTCTGCCACCTTCACCTCACTCCCCAAGTGTGGCCCCCTTCCCCGGCTAGCCTGTTTCTGGGCACCACTGTCCCTCCCCCACCCTCTGGGGCTCCCGCCCCCAGCAGTTCCCAGCACTTTCCAAGGTAACACGTCTGTCTCCTCCTCGGCTGCCTTGTTCTCTGATTCCCCAGCCCCCAGCTCAGGGTGCTCAAAAACTGTCTGGAAAGAGGGAATGCCAGGCTGGGCACGAGGGTCGGAGAGACCCCTCTGGGCAGCAGGGAAAGCAGGGCTCCTGCCCCTCCTCCTCCCCTCCCCTGCCCTGCCCTGCCCTGCCCCTCCCCCTCTGACTCCTCTGTCTTACTCCTCCCTCCCTCCTGTTCTTTTCTGCAGGACGTTTTCTTTCCACTTGTCCCCAGGATGCGTCTTGTGCCTTAATACCCCAGTCAACGCTTGTGTCCCTAGGAGTCCTGGGGCTGGGCTGGGGGCTCCGAGAGCCCAGAGGCTGTCCATGCCCTGCATCCTGTGGATGTCTGAGTGTGGGGTCTGTGGGTGAATCCGGATGAGTGGCTCATGGATCCGTGGGGCCTTCGTCTGTGGATCCACGGGGGCTTCAGGTCTGTGGCCTGTGGCTCCCAATAGCCTGGAAGATGTGGGCTGAGTCTGTCCCCCTCTCGCTGCTGCCAGTCTACAGAGGGAAGAAAGCAAATCCGATTTTCTCATTTCCCTTTCTCTCTTTCTCGCTTATATTTATTCAGCATCTACTGTGTTCCCAGCCCTGTTCTGGTCACTGGGGGACACAGCAGTGAACAGACAAAATTGCCCTCTTGGAGTGTCTGTGCCTGTGGGAGAGGCCCAGCCAGGGCCCCCTGGCCAGGTGCTCTGTGGGGACAGGGCAGTGAGTCCTCATTTCCTCCTGTGGTCTGGGAGTGGAGAACCCAGGCTGTGTTTGACTCGTGAGGGTGCAGCTTGTGGAGGCCTTAGCACAAGGTGTTTGGACACCCTTGAGCAGGTGCTGGGAGCTCTGGGGGCTTCCTGAGCGGGAGAGGCTGAGAAGGAGGTGGTTTCTTGGGGGTGGAGGTTCTGTGGAGGCCACGGCCTCTTCGGGGCCAGGTCCAGTGCAGACGTGGCCCTGCCTGGCACGCCTTCTGCCTGCATTTCCCAGGCTCTGCCTCTGCCAACTGCCCCTACTCCCGGAGCCATCTGGCTAATGGGGCGCTTTGAGAAGAGCCTTGGGGTCTTCCCTCCTGCCCTGCTGAGCACCAGGGCTGCGTCCCACCCTCCGTTGGTGCAGGGACTCAGGCCCCATCTCTGGACTGCTCGGCTCTTGTCCCAGCTGGGGGAGAGATGAGCAGGTCCGTGACCATGGCCCAGAGGATCAAGTCACTTAGCATCACAGGAGCATTGGCTCCTTATAAAATTGGAATGATACTACTACCTTAAAGGCCTTTTGTGGGGCTTGGAAGTGTTTCTGTAGTGCCAAGCATGGGCCTGGTCCAGCGAAGCTGCTTCCCTTTCATTAAGATACTTTCCGAATCTCTTCCCCCGTTTCTTATTTTGTTTTTGAGGTCGAAAAGGCACTGTCTTCTGTGTTTTAGACAAGAGGAGATAGAGCTTGGCCCGCTGTGTGACACGGTGAGGGCAGAGCTGGTCCTCGAGCCTGGGCCCTGGGTCTCCGGACCCTGTGCCCCTGCAGGGACCATGTTCCCCCTGATGCGGTAGCTGCAGTGAGACCCGAGGCCCTAATTACCGCAGAGTGAGCAAAACCTGATCAGCAGGCGCCGGGAGACGGATTCAGACGCAGCCACAGCCTCGCTTGCTGGCACATGTCATAAGGCCGAGACTGGCTGAAAACAAATGACAATGCCTAGTGACACATTGAGCAGGTACGGGGGCAGGGAGGCAGGTGGACTGCAACCTCCTGTTAATTCCAGCTCTTTCACTAAGTAGCTCTAGACCTTGGCAAAGTCCCTTAACCTCTCTGTGCCTCAGTTTCCTCACCTATAAAGTGGAGAGAGTGAAAGCACTTCTTCTCTGGGTTGTAACGAGGTGCCTGGCCATAGTAAGTGCTCACCAGTAATGTTGGCTGTAATTCCCCTTAGCCATCATGCAGGGGTTGCTGATCCAATTCACTGAGTACGCTGCAAAGCTGGGAGGGCTAGCTGCTGATTTTGGTGACAGGTACAAGATGAGTGTAAGATGTGGGCAGGTTCACCTGGCCAGATCAGAGCAGGTTTTGTGTCATGTCATGCAAATGGGGGTCAAAATTCAGCCATTCCTCTTTGGGTCAAGGAGCCCTGGTTGGCTCAACTTCCCTGAAGAAGATCTGAGGGGACTGGTGAACCACGTGCCCCATGGGTGCTACAGTCTGACTGCATTGCCAGCTGGGCTCTGAGGCTCCCAGTCTGCATCAAGAGAGGCCCCACCTGCAAAATCAGCCCTGTCTGCTCTGTTCTGGGTTGCTTGGTGTCAATCTGGTCCTGCCCATGCAGAGGAAAGTGGGCAAACCCGAGCATGACTGGGGAGGGGTCCCAGGGAGGAAGACGATCTGGAAATTGTCACCCAAGGAATGGTTGAGGGAGCTGGTGACAAGAGGCCTGGGGCAGATGAGGCTCAGGGGTGGGCGGGCTGTCGTCATGCATCTGCAGGGCTGTCATGCGGAAGAGGGAGCAGACAGAGGGTTCCAGGGCTCTGGGATGCCGGCTGGAAGATTCTGGGAGGCAGGTTTCCCATAGCCTCACATAGGCTTTTCTGCAGATCACCAGATGCAGGCTCTGCATTGGGGTGTGTGTGTGTGTGTGTGTGTATGTTTGTGTGTGTGATTGTGTATGTTACGTGTCTGTGTCTGTGTGAGTGTATGTACGTGTGAATGTGCATTGCTATGTTTGTTATGTGTGTGAGTGTGTGTTTGTGGGTGAGTACGCTGGAGTGTGTGATTATGGGTGTGAGTCTGTATGAGTGTGACTGTGATCTTTGTGCTTGTGAGTGTGTGTTATGATGGATTAGGCCGCTTGAGGGGTTCTGTTCTTTTCAGGGAGTCCCTGTTTGAGGATCTGGAGACCATAAGAGTCTAAACCAGCCACTGTGTTTCTGGGGCTCCTAAGTTCCAGGAGCCCAGACTTCTGTGGCTGACGAATGGGAGGCCATCCGGGGCCCCACTCTGCACATGCCTGGCACCTGCTGCTGTTACCCAGCTCATCCACACAGCAGCCCCGCCCCAGGATGGTCACCCGCTCATTTTGTGCACAGGGTAGCTGGGGGCACCTGCCAGGCTGAGTTGTGTGCGGGGTGGGTTGGTGTCAGAGCAGAGACCCGTGTTTGAGTCCTGGCTCTAGTGCCCAAGCTCTGAAACTCTACACTATTTTGGGCCTCCAAGGTTCTGGCTGATTCTAAGATATTCTGATTCTGAGATTCCTGGATTCTAGTGTTCCCTGAGTGAACGTGTTGTTTGTTCTAGCAGGGACATTAGCTGGTGTGTGATCATTGACAAAGGGATAAGCAAGTTGTCTGCCTGTGTGAAAACACACGCATATGCACACATATGTGCACGCGCACGCGCACGCGCCACACACACACGCGCGCGCGCGCACACACACACACACACACACGGGATCTGGGGCGGCCAGGCAGACCTCAGGTCTTCCTCTACTAGGGCTCTGAGCTCTGCAGACACGAGGCTTCCCACACCACACTTGAAGGGCTTTTGAATGCTGGCTAGAAGATTCTGGGAGAAAGGTTTCCCCGCCTCCTTGGGAAGACTTGGGGGTCTTGGCTGGACCAGCAGCTGTATTGCCACTGCCTGGTGACTCAGCTGGGAGGGGAGGGCTAGTTCCAGGGCACTGTTCCCTGTCCCAGGGTGGTGCCTGTAGTGGTTCAGTGCCTGGGCTTGGGAGTGAGCAGATCTCAGCTGGGACCCTGACTCTGTCCTGTACCAGCTGGGTGACTGTGGGCACTGCTGGACTTCCCTGGGGCCCTGTGTCCTCCTCCATGAAGTAAGAATGAGGATGGTGTGTATGTCATGGGGCTGTGGTGAGAATTGACACACATGAGGAATAGAAAGCCCTTTGGCCATTGCCTGATGGGGTCATGGTGATGGTAGTGGTGATGGTGATGATGGTGATGATGATAGTGGTGATGGTGATAATGATGATGGTGGTGATGATGGTAGTGGTGGTGATGGTGATAGTGGTGAAGATGATGATGGTGGTGATGGCAATGGTGTTGGTGATGATGATGGTAATGGTGGTGATGGCTATGGTGGTGATGATGGTAGTGGTGATGATGATAATGATAGTGGTGGTGGTGTTGGTGATGATGGTGGCGATGGAGATAGTGGTGATGATGATGGTGGTGGTGGCGATGGTGGTGGTGATGATGATGGTGATAGTGACGGTGGTGATGATGGTAATGGTGGTGATGATGATGCTAGTGGTGATGGTGATGGTGGTTCTGGTGGTGGTGATGGTGATAGTGGTGATGATGATAATGATAGTGGTGGTGGTGTTGGTGATGATGGTGGCGATGGAGATAGTGGTGATGATGATGGTGGTGGTGGCGATGGTGGTGGTGATGATGATGGTGATAGTGACGGTGGTGATGATGGTAATGGTGGTGATGATGATGCTAGTGGTGATGGTGATGGTGGTTCTGGTGGTGGTGATGGTGATAGTGATGATGATGGTGATGGTGGTCATGGTGGTTGTGGTGATGGTGATGATGGTGATGGTGGTGGTGGTGGTAATGGTGATAGTGGTGATGGTGGTGATGGTGACGGTGGTGGAGATGATGGTGGTGGTGGTGGTGATGATGGTGATAGTGATGATGGTGGTTGTGGTGGTGGTGATAATGGTAGTGGTGGTGATGATGGTAGAGGGAGTGCTAGAGTAGCAGCCCCTGGGGATGGCACAGCTGGTCCCGTGCATGCTTGGCCATCTGCCTTCCTGGGTCCCAGAGTGCCTTCCCACTGCCCCTTCACAAGGGTCTGCTGAAGCAGGCAGGAAGAGGGCTGAACTTTACAGAGAGGGAACTCAGGCTCCAAGAGGCTGATGGAATCAGGAATGGGAGGAGGTGTTCCAGACACAATGGGCCTCTGCTCCTGCCCCTGCTCGTGGAGGCCAGTCCAGTTGCCACACCAATGCTCGGTAGGCCACCCTGGGAAAGGAGTGTCAGGGTTAGGCCCTGGGAGCATGTAGAGGGAGGAGACTTGGGAACATGGAGGCAGCTCAGACTCTGGAGCCCAGTGGACCCGTGTTTGAATCTACCAATGCTGTCACCTAAAGCAAGTCCTCTCGTCTCTATGAGGCTCCATCTGTAGACAGGTTGGATCCCGGGGGGCCCAGCTGCCAGCCCCCAAGGGCTTCCAGCCATGGGAACATAGGCAGCTGGGGTAGGAGCTGGGCAGGAAAAAGGAGTTTCTGGGCTGACTTGGGGGCCTCGGGAGTGGGAAGTGGGTCAAAGGGTATTGGCCTAGGCAGCTGCTAAGGAGAAGCCAAAGGGCACCAGAGGCCGGGCAGGCAGTGGGAGCCGGTGAGAGGGCGGAGGCCAGGTGGGCACTGGGGAGTGGGTTAGGGGTGGTAGATTTGGGGGTCATGGTTTCTAGGAACCCCACAGTGAGGGGGAGAGGTGTGAGAACAGAGGACAATAACATAGTGTGACAGTTTTAAACAGAGTTGGGAGAAGCAAAAACAAGTAAATTCAAAGCAGATGTAGCTCGGGGGTGGGGGGTGATGTGCGGTCCCAGAGGTGAGGGCCGTCTGTCCACCTGTGCAGTCGCAGGAGGATTTCAGCAGTGCTGGGTGCGGGCGGTGGGGGCCATCGCGGCCGGTGCAAGGCCCGGTGCTTGTGTAGCTCAGCCCACCCCCCTCTGCCACCAATACCGACAGCCGAGGCCAGGCCAGCCCATTTCCTCAGCCTCCTCCTGGCCTTCCCTGCTCCACCCCTGCCCCTCTACCCACTGTCCCAGAGGGATGGCTTAAAAATGCAGACCAGAGCATACCACTCTCCTGTCTAAAACCCTCCCATGGCTTCTGCTGCTCTCGGGATAAGAGTCAGGCTCCTGTGTGCTCACACGGGGCCCTGCCAGACTCTCCAGTTTCGTCCCTGCCCCAGGCTCAGCCACACTGGCCTCATTTTTGTTCCTTAAATGCACTGAGTTGATTCTGGCCTCTCCGCCTTTGCACATGCTGTTCCTTCCACAGACCAGTCATGGCTGGTGCCTTCTGATTCTTGTTTTTTGCTTAGATGTCTCTTCCTTTACAGAGGGCAGTGGTTTCTCTCCACTCCCACCTCTCTTCCTTGTTTATTTACTTCCCAGCACTTTTTATTCATTTGGTCAACAAATATTTATTGGCCGGGCGCGGTGGCTCACGCCTGTAATCCTAGCACTCTGGGAGGCCGAGGCGGGCGGATCGCTCGAGGTCAGGAGTTCAAGACCAGCCTGAACAAGAGTGAGACCCCGTCTCTACTAAAAATAGAAAGAAATTATATGGACAACTAAAATATATATATACAAAAAACTAGCCGGGCATGGTGGCGCATGCCTGTAGTCCCAGCTACTCGGGAGGCTGAGGCAGTAGGATCGCTTAAGCCTAGGAGTTTGAGGTTGCTGTGAGCTAGACTGACGCCACGGCACTCACTCTAGCCCGGGCAACAGAGTGAGACTCTGTCTCAAAAAAAAAAAAAACAAAAAACAAATAATTATTGAGCATCTAGTATGTTCCAGGCACCGTTCCAGGCGCTTGGGATATGGCAGTGAATGAAACAGACCACAGTCCGTGCTCTCTTAATCGCCTTCTTTTAGGTTGAGGTGACAGACACTAAATCGTACAGATATAAATGCATAAATTATGCACTATGTTTGATGGTGATAAAAGCTATGGAAAAGCAGAAAGAGAAATTGATCGATGGGTGTGTCTCTCTCCCTTGCTGGAGTGTAGGCTGAATGGGCGCTGGTGCCAAGTCTGACTCATTCAACAGCAGAGCCCCAGAGCCCACGGCAGTGCCTGCACATAGTAGGTGCTCATTGCACAAATGAATGAATCAGCAGGGCTTGGAAGAACACGGCATGGGGAGAAGGAGGGGAGGGTGCTCCAACGAGAGGGAACAGGCAGCCCACCTGCTTTAGGACCTAGGAGGTCCAATTTGGCCAGAGCAAGTGGCCAGTGGAGGGAGTGGTGGGCTCCAAGGCTGGCGCAGTGGTGGGCAGACCAGGATCCATCCCAGTGAGGATGTGTTTCAGCCCGGAAGGTTGACACGTGGCAGTCCAAGGTGTCTGGGAGCTTATGTAAGGCCCATGGCTGTTTTTCTGCAACCAAGAGCAAATCCCCAAGCTCAGGAGAGAACTCTGCCTCCCTGACCAGCCAGGGAAGCGGCAGGAGGCGCCAGCTCCCGCCCATTGCCCCCGGGAGCCGGACAAATGTCCAAACGCATCAGCTCCGGGCAGCTTAGCCACCAGCCCAGCAGCCGCCAGCAGCAGCTGGTGGGCACCAGGGATTTGGGCTTCATCTCCCACTCCCACTGCCCAGCCTGGCACTGCTGGTGTTGTAGGACCCAGGGGACCCCAGCGGACAAGGCTGCAGGGATCAGTAGCTTCCTGGGTGAGGTGGCGAGGGGCAGGCCCTGGGAGTGGCTGTTCTTCCCAGCTTGCTGCTGGCCCGCTGTCGAAGCTCTTGGCCAGTGAGGGCACCGTCAGTTGTCACTAGGTGGGTCTGGAGGGCTGGTGCTGGGATTCTGGCCTCTAAACACCCCCTGTTGCTACACTTGGCTCAGAGTGCAGCCTTGGCAAGCCACGCCTTTCTCTGGGACTCAGTTTCTCCATCTGCCAAATGGGCACAGTAATCTCCCCGAGTTTGTTAAGAGCATCAGATGAGATCAGGGTGTAGAAGGGCTCCTGAGCTGGGACCAGAACCAGCTATATGATTCACACGACCCAGTGCAAAATAAAAATGTGGGGCTTATTGCTAAAAAATTAAGAATTTCAGGTTAGTGACAGCAGAACATTAAAGCAAGCACAGGGCCCTGCCAAGCGTGGGGCCCTGTGCAGCTGCCCAGGCCACAGACCTGGAAGCTGGTGCCGAATGGAGTCTGTCTCTGCGGTTACTTGGCTGCATGTCTGTCTTGTCCTTTCTCTGGGCCTCAGTTTCTCCACCTGTAAAGCAAAGAGGTTGGCCTCTAAGATCCCTGGGTTCTCAGCCTCGTGAGGCAGAGGGTGGGAGGTCCCTGGGTCAAGGGCTCAGCTACAGGTCTCAGCTCGGGGGTCACCCCCTCAGGAAAGCCCACCATTGATTCTTTCCTGGCTTGCTGGGGTCCCCCAGCATCTGCGTTTGTAGCACCCCAACTTCTCGCACTGTCCTGGCAACAACGCCTGACTTTGCAATAACCTCCTTTTTTTTCTTGCAAGTTTTCTATGCCTTTGAATAGATAATATGCAAATTCTGGATACATACACAACTCTAGTCTTATAAAAAAATCACAATTACATTCTAAAAGGTTTTATTCTCCCCACCCTTTCCATTTGCCAAAACTGAGGCTCGGCCAGGTGGGTCGGGCCTGCCCGTGACCTCCAGCTTGGAAGCAGATCCTGACTTGGCTGCGGCCGGGCCCTCAGCCCTTTCCTAACGTGGGGCCTGCAGGGCTGAGACTGGGCTGCCAGAGCCACTGTGTCCCCTCGCTGGGCAGCGGGTGCCAGGCTGCCCCCACCACGCGCCACCCTCTCTGTCTCCCCCAGGGCTCCCAGCTCGGCACTGACATGGCTGAGAGCGCCTCGCCGCCCTCCTCGTCTGTAGCAGCCCCGGCTGCTGAGCCGGGGGTCACGGAGCAGCCCGGGGCCCAGAGCCCCCCGCCCTCCCCGCCAGGCCTGGAGGAGCCCCTGGATGGAGCCGATCCTGATGTCCCACACCCGGACCTGGCGCCCGTTGCCTTCTTCTGCCTGCGGCAGACCACCAGCCCCCGGAACTGGTGCATCAAGATGGTGTGCAATCCATATCCTTTGTGCAGCCCCGGCTGTCCCCTGCCCGGGGCCCAGCGGGGGACTGGGATGGAGCTCTCTTCTGAGAGCCCCACCTGCCCACCCCTTCCTGTGGCTAGGGGACCTGCGGCCTGGGATGAGGTCGCTGGGCCTTGGTGGTGGCGGCAAGCGCAGGTGGCGGATCTGGGGAGTCATCGGCCCCGAGTACCTGGTGTTCTGCTGATGTTCTGGTGACGATACCTGGTGTCTGGAAGTGGCTGATGGCTGTGGGGCCAGTGCAGGGGCTGGCTGGCTCAGAGTCCTTGGGTGTGAGCCCCCGGTCTGTGCTGGGGCTGGTGATGCAGGTAAGTCAGAGCCTGGCCCAGACCCAGGGGACAGTGACCACACAGGTGGTGAGGGCCGTGACGAGGAACCATGGCCGTGGGCTGGGGCAGCGGATCCCGACATGCTGGGCGGGACTCCCATGCAGGGGGGGACCCTGCGTGCTCCCTTTCTCCCTGTTGTGCCTCTGTTCGGGCGGGAGGCAGCAGCAAGCAGCCTCCTCCCTAGTCTTCCTGCCTCCACTTGCTGCCCTGGTGTGCTCATGTCACCCCCTGCTTGGGGCCCCGCACGGTCTCCCATTGCCCTGGAGCACAGAGCAGAGTCCTGACCCGGCCCACCAGGCCCTGCGTGCCCCCCTCAGCCCCACTCCCCCCTGCTCTGTTTCCCCTGTGCTCTCGCAGGCCTCAGGGCCTCCCACATGCCCTTCCCTGTGTCTGCAAGGCCGTTCCCTTCCCTCTCCACCTGGCCAAATCCCGCTGCATCCTTCAAATCACAGCCTAAGCGGCACCTCCTCAGGGAAGCCCTCTGGGTTCTGTGCGACCTTGAGTAAAGCCACTTCGCCTCTCTGAGCCTCGGGTGGTCAGGATGGGCAGTGCTGCTCCGGGACGCGGCTCAGAGGACCTTGGCCAGGGGACCTGCTGGGCTGGAACAGCACAGAGCTGGCCCAGGCGTCACGCAGAGGCCCCTGGATGGGGGTTTGGTCTGAGTCCTTTTGGCCACGTGTGTGACAGGGCAGTGCCCTCTCCCTGAGCCTCAGCACCTCTGCCTAAAAAGGAGGGGCCAGATGAGATGCCCCCTTCAGCCCCAGGAGCCAGGGTGCCAGCCACACTCGCCATGGGGGTGTGTCTCCTTGCCCTCAGGCACCCCGGGCTCTGAGCACTGAGCCAGCCCCCAGGAACCCACCCAGTTTTCCACATTTCTAGCCTGTTGGGCAAACAGAGTCCCTGGGGTCACTGTCCCCTTGGTCTTTACCACCCTTTTCGCCTCTACCCTGAATGTGTGTGAGTTGTAGCCTGAAGTTGGGGACCACAGTGGGGCTGGCCCAGGAAGGAGGAGAAGGGGTCCTGGTCCTGGGCAGAGCTGGGCTTGGCTCTCATCTGTCTTGGGGAGCCTGGGCCCAAGGGACGGGGCAGAATCCAGCCCCCCTTCAGGACTTCTCGACCCCGGGAACTGCTCAGAGAGAGGGGCTCCCCAGAACCCCACGGCCAGAGGCTGCCAGGCTGGGTGGGGGGTGGAGGTGGTTCAGGTCTCAGCCCAAACTGGCTTCCTGGACAACTTCTGGGCTTCCTCAGACCAGCGACCTGGTGATTCCAAAGCCGAGTGACTTCAAAAGCATCAGGCTCCGGGACACTCAGACTCGAGACTTCTGTGACTGACACTGAGGGTTCAAAGTTAAGATTTAAGGCTCAGCGACAGTGATTCAAAGGCTGTACAATTCTGTGTTTCAGAGAGTGTGTGAGCCCAAGGTTTGGTGGCTGTGAAGCTGTGTGCCCGGGGTTGGAGGGCCTGTGACTCTGGGCACTGTGACTGCAGTGCCACAGGCCTGAGCTCCATAGCCTGCGTCGGGCCAGCGGGAGAGGGGCCAAGGAGACTTTGGTGTCCACAGGGGGCCCCTGGAGCATGGACTTGGTCGTGGGGAGCTCAGGGTGGGTGTTAGGGGCTTGGAGATGGGGCGTGTGTGTGTGTGTGTATGTGCAGGGGGGGTCTTTGATCAGTGCCGAGGGTCCTGGGGTTCTCTCCTGGCCAGAAGCCTCCCCATCCTGCTCTCAGCGGGAAGGTCTGGCAGTGCTTAACCCGCTGCTTCTCAGTGGGCCTTGGTGTTTTGGGTGTGGCAGCGTTTTGTGGTCTGGGCTGTCTTGCATACCAATGTGTGATGACAGGCCCCTGGGCACTCAGTCCTTGGGACCACCATAAATGACCCTCTGCATGTCCAAACCCTGCAAGCGTGGTTCTGTCCCCACAGAGAACCCAAAGGCATGGTGCACGTGTAGGCATCAGGCTGGTGGGAGCAGTGCTCACGACCGCCAGGCCCAGGAGGCGCGGGGCGGTGTGGGAGGGTCCCCCGCAGACAGCCTGTCCTGAGCTTGTGTCCCTGGAGCCGAGGGGCCCTGGCCCAGAGCCAGCTGCCCTTTGAAGCTTGGTGCTCCCTGACTCAGCTCCTCGCCCAGCCAGAGCTAGGCCCTGAGTCACCACTGACTCACTGGAGAGCCGGCGGCTGCTGGGACTCTCCCGGAGCCTGCGAGCTGGGGCAAGAAAGGTCCACTCACCCAAATGTCAGCACCACTCCCTACCTGGCCTGGGCCTTGGGCATACGGACAGCTGGGGTTTCAGCTGGGAGGCCTCTGGGTTTGAAATGTCAGGGGACAGACTGCTGTTTCACTCATGGGGCGGTGGCATGTGGCACCGAGGAAAGTACTGGAGACCTGAGTCAGACAGACCCTGAGACTGGTTCCGCCCCTTGCTGTGTGACCAAGGGCCAGTTTTTTAACCTCTCTGAACCCCAATTTGCCCACTTGTCAAACGGGAGTGTTAATACCCACTTCACAGGGTCGCACTGAAGACAAAGCAGTACATAAGGCAAATGTGACCTGATAGTGCAGCTTTGCAGACTGGAAAAGCCACCGTCCATGTGGCTATCATTCCGATTACTTGCGCTTGAGCTGCGAACAGGGTCCTCACGTACAGCTGAGTCAACACTTTGCTTGCAGTAGATTCAATTAGACGTTGTGCGACAGGTCTTTAGATAGAACATAACACCTTCAGAGGACATTGTTTCCAAGGAAAATCAGATCCCATCTCTGTCATTTAGGTGGATCTGTGTGAGTTCTGCTGGTAGTAGCCATGCCCTCATCAGTGCAGACATTGCTAATCGATCACGGCATCCTCCAGCAGGGCACCCCTGGCAGCCATGACTATTCGGTTGGAAACCTATTTTCCTCCCTAGATTAGACTTTCAGAGTCTCTCTTAGGCTGCATGTAGGAGAAGGGCCAGTGGTGGGTTGTACTCACTTTGCTTTCGCCTCCCTGAGCCTCAGTTTTCTCATCTCTGTAATGGGGCCATTAAAGGTGATCAGAGCTGATTCCTGTAAAGCACCCGGTGGGTGTCCGGCAGGGAGGAGATACACAGGGGTGCTGTGAGAGCTGATGCCTGCTGCTCCAAGTGCTGCCTGCATTAGCCCCTTCACCCCTCACAGCCACCGCTGGAGATAGATGACCTCGTAGCCCCATTTTATGGATGAGGAAAGTGAGGCTCAGAGAGGTTGAGTAACTTTTATCCAGGATTGCACAGCCAGGGTGTGGTAGAGCTGGGACGAAAACCCTAATTTCTCTGACTTTCAGGCCTGGCTTTTATCCAGGACACCACTGCCACCTGCAGAGCCTGGAGAGATGCCAGGTTCTTCATGCTCCACCCAGGGCAGGGAGGTTTGCTTCCCAGGGTTCCAGGCAGCCGGGTGAGGGTCACCCTGGTTCCCAGCGTGTGTGTTCCTGTGGCCTTCCTGAGTGATCCTCTTGAGGAGTTTGCAGTGCCCCCACCCCCGTGCTCCTGGACCTCCCACGACAGCCAGTGCTGCTGCTGTGGTGGGAACCAGCCATGCATGGTGGGGACGCCAGACGGCTGTGAAGGCCGCCTCCCCACTGGGGAGGGGAGAGGCAGGAGATGCCAGCTGCCCAGTAACCTTGGACAAGTCACTTCCTGTCTCGCACCCTCTGACTCTGTCCGAGGGGTGAGAGGGTTGGCAGCAAGGTCTGGAGGGGCTGCCCTGGGCACCCGTTTCCCTCCTGCCCTCCTCGTGGGTAGCCTCGCTCGCTCTGTGCCTTCCCAGTTGTGGTCCGTGTTCTCACCGGCCCCTGCGCCCTGCCCCTCCGCCCCACCCCTGCCTGCTGCCGCTCCCCTGCCTGGCTCCAGCCCTGTGCCTGCTGCGGCTGGGGTCGAAGGTGTTCTCTCACTACAGCGTCCGCCAGGCCTTCACCGAGTGTGCGCTGTGTGCCAGGCACGGTGCAGACAGCTGTGGCCCCTCTGTGCAGGGGGAAGATCGCTCTGCCTTCTTGGAGAGCTGAGCAGCCTGCCGGGAGACCCATCACGAGGGGCACCTGTGGGATGGTGGCCCTGGGTGCAGGCTGAGGGCCTGGAGAGGAGGGTCTCAGTGGAGATGTGGCTGCTTTTGGGTTGGTGTTAGCAGGAGGGGACACAGGTGACCCAGGGTCTGTGGCTTGGTTGCCGAGTGAGTGAGGACCTGCTCCTGGCTTGGCTGAGTGGCCTTGAACAAGTCCCTTGCCCTTGCTGAGCCTCTGGTTGCTCATCTGTGAAATGGGGGCCACAGTGACCCCCAGTTGGGAATGTTGGGAGGGGTCAAGTGAAAATTCCAAGGCAAGCGCTGGCAAACTGTGAAGTGCCGAGTGGCAGCTGTGTGCACACGGGACACACACGCCAGTTCCACCGGCAGGGTCCTGAGGGCAGGCGGCAGCTGGGTCTGTCCCTGGGCATGGTCTGAGAGCCCCAGGGGCTGGCAAGGGTGGAAATGTGCTGTCCCCTTAGGTGGGAGGACAGGAGGGCAGGGAGGAGGCCTGGGAAGCTGCACCTGTGGCAGGGAGGAGGGCCTTTTGCCTGCTGCCCCTGTCCCAGTCATTTCGTCCATCCCCCTGCCTCTGGGCAGGCTGCCTCTCAGTTCCGCAACAGACAGGGCCTTGGGCCACGGAAAAAAGGCCTCTAGAGCCCTTCTGGGGGCTCTGGATGGTCAGGAAGTCCTCCCTTAATCTAGCCCCCACCTCTGCTGTCCTGAGTCCTTTTTTTCTTGAATAGCCACTGGGAGTGTCTGGGGTTGGGTTCTTCCTGCCTAAACAGACACTGCAGGGGACCTCAGCCCTCCTGCCCCATGTGACAGCTGGTGTCATCCTCCCGCCCCTCCTCTGCGCATCAGAGAGAGCACTGGGCCAGGAGCCCAAAGCTGCAACCTCCGCAATCACCTCTCCCCTGGTCCTACTCTCTCCTCCTGCCTCAGCTTCCTCCTCAGGGGATCCTGGGGGCTCCGAGCATGCGTGAAAGCAGTTTGTCATCTGTCAGAAGTGCTGCGCGCCCAGGAGGGGCTGCTGTTTCCCTCCCTCCCTGCCTTCCTTCGCTCATTTGCTTCTTCTGTCCTCGCTCTAGCCCCTTCGGTGCTGCCATTGCGCCCGCCCGAATGGTCTAACTAGCCCAGACTGCGGGCCTTCCATGCCCCGCCCTCCCTCCACCCCAGTCCCACCCCTACTCTCCCCTTCCCTGCACGGCAGCCCTCCTGTCTGAAGCCCAGGCCAGCTGTGGAGGCTCCAGGAACTCTCCCTGCTCCCGCCTTTGCCCTGCTGGGCCTGCCACCTGCGACACCCTCCCCCAGCGCCGAGGTTCCAAGTCTCGCCTGCCCCACGAGGCCCAGCTTCTAGACACCACCTGTAGGAAGTCCTCTTGGATGCCCAGCTTTTTCCTCTCTGGACCCCTCAGCCCTGTCAGCCCTTCCCTCCGCTGCACGTTTCCTCCCGCCTTACAGTGGTTTTTGCTGCTCCCTTTGTCTCTTCCCTGGGGCTGTGACACCCAGAGGGCAGGGCCTGAGGCTCTGACTTTATTGACTGTGTGTCCAAGTTCAGCACAGGCCTGGCGTGCACGGGCTTGTTCCGCACTGCCCGGTTTACAGGGTCCTCAAGGTAGCCAGGCAGGAGCGTGCTGACCCTCCATGCTGCGGCTGGGGAGACCGAGGCCGAGGAAGGGAGTGTGACTTGTCCAAGGTCACACGTTGAGTAACTGGCAAAGCTGGGGCAGGCCGGAGCCCAGAACTCCAGACTCTGGGGCCAGCGCTGCCCCCAGCCCAGCCTGCTTGTGGCTGGGGCAGGGGCTCTTTGGAGGGGGAGGCGTCCCCTCTGCCTTCCGTCCTGGCCGAACAGGAGTGTCCAGACGGGCGCAGGCATTGCTGGAAGAAGCAGCACATGTCTGGGGAATTGTCCGTTTCCCTCCATCTGGTGTGGAGAAAGTTGTTTTTCTCAGAAATAAAAGCCAGCATCGAGCACTGTTCCCGAGGATGCTCACAGCGGCCGGAGAGCATGCTGCATGCTCATTGGTCGGCAGGTGGTGGGGAGAGCTTGACCCCAGGCAACCTCAGGGACCGTGGCACGGAGATTTCTGTGTGAAGAGAGCTGCAGGTATAGGGGCTGCCCCTGACCAGGCCTGGGGGCTTTCTGCCTGGGTCTTGCTGTATGGATAGGAGTTTTCCAGAACAGTTGAGGAAGAGTGTTCCAGGCAGTGGGAACAGTGTAGAGAACAGTGAGGGTTTAGCGTGGCTGGAACAGTGGGAGGCAGAGCCTGGATAGCAGGGTGTCAAATGCCAGGCCAGAACTCACACTTGCTCTTACGGGCCCTGGGGAGCTGCTGATGGTGTCCAGCAGGGGTGGGACAGGGGCAAATTCATTTATTAGAAGGGTCACTCCTCGAGCAGAGTGGAGGATGCCTGAGGGTGAGAGACTGAGGCCTGGAAACCAGGCGGGGGTTCCTGCGGTGGATGCTGACGGGTTGATCATTCGGTCACTCAGCACGTGCTTACTGGAGCCCAGCTGTGTGTTGGACGCTGGTCTCCACTCGAGTGGAGGGGCCCCTAGGGCTGTGCAGCCACGTGGGGGTACTGTACACAGGGCCTGGGCACCCCGTGGTGACCCAGACTGACGGGGCGGGCAGAGCCGCACCCGAATCACACTCCCATGAAGCACAGTGGGTAAAGGTCGGGCAGAGGGACCCTCTGGGGGCCGTGGGTGACAAGAGTGGAAGATCAGCGAGTCCCGACTGGGGATGCCACAGGAGCCCTCTCCCCTGAAGAGCGATGCCTGGCAGCCATTGCCCAGGGAGAAGTGGGGCAGGGCGGCGGGGGGGGGGGGGGGGGCGCGGCGGCGGCCCAGCTGAGGAAGTGGCCTGGCCAAGGGCTCAGAGCTGAGTTTGGGGTCATCAGGGCCGCTGACGGGTGGGCGTGTGGGCTGGGAGAGGGAGGACAGGAGGGGTTCAGAGACTGCCGTGGCGCGGATGGTGCTCAATGGGGACCTCCTGTGTGGCGGGGGTGCTCCTGTCCCAGCAGCTCAGCTGGTCCTGGACGTTGCCTGTCTGAGGGAGGGGCCGGAGAGGCAAGTGCAGCCGGCGGAGACCCGGAGACCGGCGGGAGGTCTGGCCGGTGTTGCGACCGGAGGATTAGAAAGCTGCCTGGCGCATGCGTTGGCCCCTCCTGGGGAACCGAACCCACAACTGGAGTTTTACTCGTCCATCCTGCCTGGGCTTTGGCTCCCGACTCGGAAGCCGAGTTCGACCTGCCGCCTCCCTCAGACAGCCTTGTGATCCTGTTGGGAGACAAACGGCCCCATTTGTTTTCCTCGGAAAGAAATCAATACGTCTTTTTAATCAGCCTGAATGTCTTCCTGCTAATCTCTCTTGGCCTTCCTGTGGGGCCACCTTTCACATTTCCATCCTCATCTGCTGGGGGCAGCCGTGCCCTGCTCCTCTGGTCTCCCTCTTCTCTCCCCACATTCAAATCCTGGTGCTGGTTCTTACTGCTGTGTGATGCTGAGCGAACAACTTGGCCTCTCTGTGCTTGTGTCCATGTATGCGAGAAGCAGGAAGAGAAGGCTTGGCTGGCAGAGAGGTGCTGCTCGGGTGTGACGGCCTGGGGTGCTGCCACGTGGGAGGGCTGCGGTGGAGGTGGCCAGAGTGGGGGTGCTGGGGCCTGCGCCCGGCTTTTCCCAGCCCCGTCCTGGTGTTGCAGTGAGATAGTGATTGTGGACTGACTGTCCCTCAGGGTCCAGTCTGGGCTCTGCCAAGTGCAAGCCTGTGACCTCGGGCAAGTGACCCCTCTTCTCTGGGTCTTAGTTTCCTCATCTGTAAAATTGTGGGGGTGCAGAGGTTGAGCTATATTAGTGACTTTCAATCAGGGGTGAATTTGCCCCCCCAGGGGACATTTGGCAATGTCTGGGGACAGTTTTGGTTGTCACAATGTGGGGAGTGTGCTACTGATTTCTAGTGGGTACAGGCTGAACATCCTACAGTGCTCCCGCCAGCCTCCCACAGCAAGGAATTATCTGGCTGAAAATGTCAGGAGCACCGAGGCTGAGAAACCCTGGCCTGGCGTCCTCTGAGATCTTTTGAAGTTCTGAAAGTGTGGGACGGTGTAGAGTCAAGGCCCTTGCAGGGGAGGATGCTGAGACTGAGAGTGGGAATCTCTGAAGGAGGAAGACAGGATGGTGGTACTGAGTCCCAGCCTGAGGGGTTTCCTGTGGTCACACAGACTTGAGTTTGAACTCTGGAGCTGCCATTTACCAGAGTGTCACATTCCTAGCCATCTTCCCAGACACCCACCCATGCATCTGTCCCCCATCTATCCATAACCCACCCACCCATCTTTGCTCCCAATCCACCCTTCTTTGCTTCATCAACCTATCAACCCATCCACCCATCCATCCATCCACTCATCCACCCATCCATCCATCCACTCGTCCACCCACCCATCCAGACATCCATCCATCATTCACCCACCCACCCATCCATTCATTCATCCATTCATCCACCCGTCCATCCACCCAATCTTTACATTTATGCGTTTATCCACTCACCTTCCCAACCATCTACCCATTCAATCATCCATTGACCCCACTGCCCAAAGGCCCCATCCTCACCCTCCTGTTTACACATCTATCATCTCATCCACTCATCCATCCATTCATTTGTTCAGCAAATGTTTATTGATCACCCCCACCCCCATTTCTCATTCACCCTGCCACCTGCTGAGTGCCCAGCAAAACCCCACATTGGGCACCATCACTGTCTCCTTGTACCACTTACAAGGCCTTTTGTATCTGACTTATTTTCCTCACATTCTGCTAGACTGTGAGCTCCTCGAGGACAGGGCCCATGTTCCATTAATGCCTGTCTCTTTCCTAGGCCTTGGCCGTCAGCCCTGCGCATGGTAGGTGTGCAGCAAAGCTTTCGATGAAATGCATCCTAGCAGGCAAGGTTGGAGTTGGAGGTTGTGTGGACAGAGATGAGGCTGGAAGGTGGCCAAGGGCGCTGACACAAAGGGCCTTGAATGCCATGCCAAGGAGTTTGGAAACTCTCTGGAAGAAGGTGGGGAGACAGAAGGCTTTTGGTTTTAGAAGGGCTCTCTGGCTGCCGTGGAAGGATGTATCAGAAGAGGCAAGGCTGGAGGAGGAAGCTACTGAGAGGCTCACGAAGGAGAGTGTGGGCTGCCTGGAGCAGTGGGTGTAGAGGAGTGGTCTAGGTGGGGAAATGGACAGGTCTCCGAGATGGACGTGGAGGCAGAGGGCAGGCAGGCTCCAGAAGGTTCTAGTCTGGACAACTTCCTGGATTGGTGGTGGTGGGGGCACCACTCAGGGGGTGAAGAAGTGCAGGGGGAGAATTTGGTGGTCTGGGGAGAATTTGACACATCCCGTTTTGAACAAACATGAGGAACCCCAGAGTGGTGTCTGGGAGGCCTGGTGCTCAGCAGCCAGAGAGCCTGGGCCGTCGAGGCTGCTGAAGTGGGTGTGGGGTCAGAGAGAGGAGAGGGGAGACGGGAGTGCTGGGCACCCGAGGAGACCCAGCATTCAAGGATAGAACCCACAAAGGAGGAGGAAGACCAGTGCAGGCGCTGGTGGTGTCTCCTGGCAGCCAAGGGGAAGAGAGTTTCCAGAGCCGGGGTCGTAGCCTGGGGCTTGTGAGCTTGGATGGGAACAAGCTGCATGTTTGTTTTCACTGACCTCTGATGGAAATTTAGCACTTTTTCTATTACGAATGGAGAAAACAAACCACAGTGGTATTATTAGCCACTCCTGCGACTGTCATCGTAGAAATCACCAATGTTTTCATGTCACATCGTGGTTGTTGTAGCGCCCTCACAACGTCATTTGCGGCCCGGGTCGCGGTGTCAGACCCCCCCCCCCCCCCCCCCCCCCGGGTCCGGGATTTATTGTGCCGACAACAGAGCACATATACTGTATGATATATGCATTTCTCTATCACAGATTGGTTTTTAAAACATATTTTGATAACTATTTTAACATAACTGCCTTCCTTTCTAATCCTAAACTTCTTTTTTTTCCTAAGTTTTAAAAATTTTTAGAAATTTGTGTTTTTTTAAAGAGACAGAGTCTCGTGTGTTGCCCCGGCTGGACTTGATCTCCTGGGCTCAAGCAATCCTCCTGCCTCGGCCTCCTGAGTAGCTGGGACTACAGGCACACGCCACCATGCCCAGCTTACTAATCTTAAGCTTTTTTTAAAAAATTGCATACATTTAAAACCATTATTCTGAGAAGGGGCACGTGAACTTCTTTTCTGAGGCACAGAAAAGGCTAAGACCCCCTGTTCTAGGACAGCAGGGTCCGCCGTGACCAATGCTGCTGGCCTGAGGGGTCGGGGGGCCACGTGGGAGTGCAAACGCCTGCTGTCTGTGTGCACATGTGTGTGAGCGTGTGCAGACGCATGAAGGCTGCAGGTCTCCGTGGGAGTGCACACGTGAACATGTATGTGTGTGTTCAGGGGCAGGCAGGGGAGACGTGTGGTGGAGGACGGGTCCCCCGGGAGGCTGAGGGAGAATGGCATCCGCCCTTTGTGTAGCCCTCGCTCCCCTGTCTGTGTCTCCACTGGGTGTCTGCTTGTGGTTTCTGGAGGGCAGGGACTGTGTCTCCTTCATTCTGGGTTCCCTGAGCCACCGTGGGCCGGGCACAGAGGAAAGCCCCAGTGAGAGCATGTTGAATCAATGAATAGCGAGTGATGGATGTTAGAAAGGAGAGGAGGGAGTTCAGGATGGGAAGGCAGGCCGTGAATCTCTTTTGTGCAGAAATCCTCCCTTAGCCTCCTCGGTGCCTCCAAGTGACGGGGATCTCACTCCCTTGTGAGGCTGCAGATGGCCCAGAGTAGCCGCTCCAGGTAGGGCTCTGAGTATGGCAGGGATGCATATGCCCTGCCCTCAAAGAGCACCCCCTGTTTGGGCCAGGGGCCCAGGGCAGACCACACGCAGCTCCGTGGTTGCTGTACGGGAGGCGTCCAAGGCACTGTGAGGGCGAGAGGAGGCATCTTGCACCCCCTGCGTAGGAGTCAAGGGAGCCTTCCCTGCCCGCACACCTGCGTGGGGGGGCTCCTGGGGCTGGGTCAGCCTGCAGGCAGTGGGAGCCTGGCCCCCCAGGGGCCTGCATGGCCCTTCTCTTCAGCAGGGACGGAAGGAGTGGCATCTGACGAGTGTCCTTGTCCAAAGCTTCCTTCCTGTGGACCATCCGCCCCGGGATTTCTTCCCAGCTGGCAGCCCCTGTTCCCTCCCAGTCGCCTCCCCCACTCCGGCTGTTTACTCTGGGTACCGGGCTTGCTGGGCATCCGGGAATCAGAGACTTTGGCCAAATCCAATGAGTTCTTGTAAGATGGGGATACCGAGAAGTGGAGTTGGGGACAGGGACAAGGGAGGAAGGGAGGGCTCACTCCCTTGTGCCCTCCCCCAGGGGATCTCGGCCCACTGAGATGCCATAGCTTATAAGCAGAGCAGATCAGCCCCGGCAGCCGTGGAGCTGCGTGTGGTCTGTCCTGGGCCCCTGGCCCCAAACAGGCTGTGCTCTTCGAGGGCAGGGCGTTTGCGTCCCTCCCATACTCAGAGTCCTACCTGGAGCGGCTGCTCTGCAGCCTCACAAGGGAGTGAGATCCCTGTCACTTGGAGGCATGTGGGGTCATGTGGGGAGGTCCCCGTCAATGGAGGCATGTAAGTGGAGGGAGGCCTGAGACCCTCTGCCTGGCAGGTCTGTTTCCTTTACAGAGCAGCTTTCTGTCTCAGCTGGTCTGTGTCATCTTGGGCAAGTGCTGTCAACTCTGGACCTTCTTTTTCCTATCTATAAAGTGGGTGTAATGTTCACCAGGCCTGTCCCCCAAAGCTGCCGTGGGCACAGAGAGAGCAAGTCCTAAACAAACATTAGGAGACGGGATTGTGTCAGGTTCAAAGCCTGGCTGTATCCCTCACTAGCTGTAGCCTTGGGTGAGCCCGTGAAACAGGGGTGACACCTCTCCCTTGCAAGGTTGTTGTGAAGGTTCCTGTGGAGGTTGGTGATAGCAGGTGCCCAGCAGGTGCTTGTGTTTTTTTTAATAGTTGCATTTTTTTTTTCTCATAGTAGAATTTCATCATTTTTTGTTCCATTTTTATTGAGGTAAAATATGCATGCGGTCGCGCTCTCAAGCCTTAGTGTGCAGCTCCAGGCATTTTGCATGGAACCACCTCCTGTGGCCACCACTCAGGCCAAGAAGAGTGTCTCCAGCCCCCGGAAGCTCCCTTGTCCCCTACGCCCCATGGGGACTCCCCAGAGTTACTGCTCTTCTGACCTTCCCCACTGTGGGTGGCTTTGCCTGACTTTTTTTTTATTTCAGCATATTATGGGGGTACAAAAGTTTAGGTTACATATATTGCCCTTGCCTTCCCTCCCCCCCAAATCAGAACTTCAAGCATGTCCATCCCCTAGACGGTGTGCATCGCACTCATTATGTATGTATACACCCATCCCCTCCCCCCGCACATCTGCCCAACACCCGATTAATGTTATTCCTAAATGTGCTCTCAGGTGATGATCAGTGAAACCAATTTGATGGTGAGTACGTGTGGTGCTTATTTTCCCATTCTTGGGATACTTCACTTAGTAGAATGGGTTCCAGCTCTATCCAGGAAAATACCAGAGGTGCTATATCACCATTGTTTCTTATAGCTGAGTAGTACTCCATGGTATACATATACCACATTTTATTAATCCACTCATGTATTGATGAACACTTGGGTTGTTTCCACATCTTTGCAATTGTGAATTGTGCTGCTGTAAACATTCGAGTGCAGATGTCTTTTTTACAGAATGTCTTTTGTTCTTTTGGGTAGATGCCCAGTAATGGGATTGCTGGATCAAATGGTAGGTCTACTTGTATGTGTTTAAGGTATCTCCATATTGCTTTCCACAGAGGTTGCACTAGTTTGCAGTTCCACCAGCAGTGTATGAGTGTTCCTATCTCTCCACATCCATGCCAACATTTATTGTTTTGGGACTTTTTGATAAAAGCCATTCTCACTGGAGTTAAGTGATATCTCATTGTGGTTTTGATTTGCATTTCCCTGATGATTAGAGATGTTGAGCATTTTTTCATATGTTTGTTGGCCATTCTTCTGTCTTCTTTTGAAAAATTTCTATTCATATCCTTTGCCCACTTTTTGATAGGGTTGTTTGATTTTTTTTCTTGTGGCTTTTCCTGAGTTCTGAATAGATTCCAGTTATCAGTCCTTTATCAGATGTGTAGCCTGCGAAAATTTTTTCCCATTCTGTAGGTTGTCTGTTTGCTCTCGTGACGGTTTCTCTGGCTGTGCAGAAGCCTTTTAATTTAATCAAGTCTCATTTATTTATTTTTGTTGTTGCTGTGATTGCCTTTGGGGTCTTCTTCATAAATTCTTTGCCTATTGGCTGACTTTTAACTGCATGTAATTGGATCCATACATTGTTTGCTCTGTTGTGTCTGCTTGTCACCCAACAGAGTCATCCACGTCGTTGTGTGTATCCGTAGCTTGTTCTTTGTCCTGGCTGAATAGTATTCCAGCACGTGATGTCCCTCGGGGGTTCTCAGACTTGGCACTGTTGACATTTGGGCTGGATCATTCTTTGTTGTGGGGACTGTCCTGTACATTGTCGGATGGTTAGCACATCCCTGGTCACTCGATGCCTGCTAGATGAGTGTCCTGCTTCTCCAAGTTGTGACAGCCAAATATATCTCCAGGCATGGCCAAATGTCCCCCGGGGAACAAAATCATCCCTGGGTGGAAACCATCGCCCCCCTGTTCTCTTGTCAGTGAACACTCGGGTTGGTCCAGGCTGGGCCCGTTCCCAGCATCGCTGCCCTGGCTGTGCTGGGCCGTGCCGTTTTGTGGGTCACGCGAGCATCTCTCCTGGGTACGTACCCAGAGAGTGGCCTGGCTGGGTCCCGGCATGGCCGTGCTGAGTTTTAGCAGATGCTGGCCAGCGGCTTTCCAGAGTGGGTATTGCCCATAAGAATTAGCTGAATGAATGAACGGATGAGTGTCCCCTTAAAGCCCCAGGCTCTGAAGCACAGCTGATGTTCGGAAACGGTTGCCACTGTTGCTACAGTCCATCTTCGTGGCCACGTGTCACTGCAGGGTCCTGGAACAGCTCTGGGCCTGGTTCACCTCGCAGCCCTGATGGCCAGGCCAGGTGTACAGCAGGTGGGCGGTGGACGCCACAGAGGAGCGCAGAGTGGCCCGAGAACCGGGATCCAGAACCTCAGGGCCATGAGGACCCGGGGCCTGAGCCCCCATCCTTGGGCCCATTTGGGACCAACAGGGGAGGGACCCCGTCTGGGGACTGGTCCACCCTTCCTGCCTGCTCGGTCCAGGAGGACGCATCCCCCAGCCCCCTTCTTCCACTTGATTTATTTAAACAATGAGACATATCCTGGGAAGTGGATCAGATTTCAGATTTGACAAAAATAAAAACAAACTTGGCCACCCCCGCCAAGCCCAGCACTCCCGCCCCCACCCTGCCTCCCAGAGCCCCCCCGAATTACAGAAACTGTGACTGTCAGCCCGGCTGCAGAAGGAGGGTGGTGGTCGCCATGGAAACTGTGCAGGCCTCTGGCTCGGCTCCTGGAGAGGAGGCTGCCCTGCGGGGCCGGCACTGCCCCTCCACACGGCCCCTTGTCTATCTGGGAGCTGGCCGGGTGGAGGGCCCCCCTGGCAGAGTGGCTTCCCTGGTGACCCTGTCCCCCCACGCCACACTGCGGCCTTCTCAAGCCTCAGCGGCTGGGGCGTGAGATGGAGGATCAGGTCCTCAGCCCGACTGGCCTCTTTCTGGCTGGGGGGCCTTGAGGCCACCGCCGCTCGCTGGCTTCCCTCCCTCTGCCCCTGCAGATAAATCCTTCCTTCTCACCGCAGCAGGGCCGGGATAGCCCCCTTACCACAGGCCTGGGCGCCCCACGGGGCACAGCCAGACTGGCTGACGGCTGGGCTCGCCTGGCTGGGGCCCTTGGAGGGGACAATGTGTGAGAGAAGGAAAAAGCAAAATATCACTAGACACATATCAGTCGGGGCTCCCTTGTATCCCGGCACTGAGCCTAGTGGTGGCGGAGCATGTGGTTGACCACATGGGATTGGGAGCCAGCAAGACGTGGTTTAAATCCTGCCACCTGCCACTTGCATGACCTGCAAACAGCTCTTGTTGCCTCAGTTTCCTCATCTGTAAAGTGAAGGTAACGGTAGTGTCTGCCAGTTTTGCGGGCTTTGCTGAAGTTCCACGCGACCTTGCTCGTTCCCGGGTGTGCGCTGGTCGACTGACTCTTTAGAAAGGCCAAGTGGAGGCCCGCCCGCGGCAAGGCGGACGTCACTCAGAACGGTGTCGCTTTCATTTTCTACTGCAAGGTGATATTAAGTAATCAGCAGATAATACCAGTGTGAGATTCTTAGTCCTCTCCTGGTGAGGTGGCTTTTCCTTTTTTTCCAAAAGCCAAAAGATGGGAGTTCCCTGGCCGTTGCAAGAGAGCCTGACAGAGAGAGCCTGTCTCTGCTGAACACCACGTGCTTGGCGAACCCTGTCCCACAAGTGCACGGCTCTGTGTCCTAGGGGCCTCTCAGCTGCCCCCTTGCTAGTCGGAGGTTAAATGAGATAATGCACACTGTGTGATTAGGACGCTCTTTCTCAGGAATACTTAGGAAATGTTTGAGATTGTCACCCTCATTACCGTTGTTAAGCTGGCACGTGGCACACAGCAGGCACTCAATATATGCTCATTCATTTCCTGCTTGGCTCTGAGGCCCCAGTTCCACGGACTCTGGGGGCGTGAGCAGGAGGGGATGGGCGTGGGAAGTGGGGGGGCCCAGGCCAGGCGCTGAGGCGCCGGTGGGGGGCTCTACGGTCCCCAAGCAGCCTTGGCTGGCTTTCGCCCCCAGGCCTGGTGCTTGGGACGGCTTTGCCTGCCAAGGAAACCGTATCGATTGGATCACCATTGATTTGTTTCTCCTCAAAGGCGCTCAGGGCTGCCCGTCAGGGATCTAATCAGCTTACGACGACGATGGCCATGTGGCTGTGCCCAGTGTGTGGGGAAACGTAGGCTTTCAGCGTGGGTTTGAAAATCCAGCCATGGCTCAGGGACCCCCGTGGGTGGGGCGTCTGCTGTCTGAGAGCCGCTTCTGCTTTGGGCTGTCTGTGTGGCTTGGGCAGGTCTCTATCTCTCTATTTCCCATCAGCAAAGTGAGGAATTGGATCAGTTGCTCTCTAGGGACTTGGGCGGGACTGCTGTGTGACAAAGGTCGCCCCGACAGGAGTGAGGGTCTGGGGAGTGAAGTAGGTGAGGTGCTAGGTCCCAACTGCATGGCCTCTCATGCCCGTCTAGGAGCTTGGAGTCTCACTGCGGGAGGCAATAGGGAGCCATTGAAGACTCCCTGCCCTCGGGGAGCTAGCATTCAAGCCCCCGCCTGCTCTGTTACCCAGAAATCCCACCCCACCCTCTTTGGCTTCCTTCCCCCTCTCAAGTTGTCCCAGCACCTCTCAGCTTTGCTTGCCAGCGCTCTCAAAGAGTTCTTCGACACTTATGACTAATGGCAGCGGCATTAGGCATTGGGCCAGGCCAGAGTGGCTCAGCCCGGAGACCTTGACTCCCTCTGACAATCTCTGGTCCTGTGCTGCACAGCCTGGTGTAACTTCAAGGAGGGCCGGGGCCTTTGATGCCCAAGACTCGGGGAGCATGTCGGGAACCGTGGGCAGCGATGCCGGCTCTGGCCTGACTTCTGAGCCTCCGGGGCTCTTGGAAGGGGCCCAGGCTCTGCCATCTGGGATTTCCCCGAGTGCCTCTGGGCAGGGGCTGAGGCTGTCCACACCTGACTGTCTGAAGCGGAGCAGCCGAGAGATGAGGGCCACTCCGTCTGCCCGTCGAGGCCTCGGTGCTGTGGGCATGCGGGGGAGTGACAGAGGCAGCGCCTTGCAGTGTCTCGAGTCAGACTCCTGGGCTGCCCGGGAACTGTGTGACTGTGACAAGTCATATCAACCCTCCAGGCCTCCTCCTCCTCCTCCTCTGCCCCCAGTGGACTGTGAGAGCTAAGGTCTTGTCCCTAGGTGCCTGGCACACAGTAGTCATGGTTACTGCCAAGTTCATTACTGTGGGATGTGCTAGACCAGGTGGGGGGAGCACCTCTGGAGAGGAGGGTGTGCCCCCACCTTCCCTGATGCACCTTTCACAGGTGCAGCAGGGAAGCTTTGAGAAGAGGCGACCAGTGAACTGGGCTGTGAAGAAGTCTGCCTGGTGGAGAGGGGAAAGGGAAGGAAAAGACGTGCAAAGGGTGTGCTTGGGGACAGCAAGAAGTTTAAGGCCAGTCAAGAGATAAGACTGGAAGAGTTCATTGAGGTCAGAATCTAGGAGGCATTGGACGTCAGGTTAAGGAGGGCGATGGGGAGCCATGGAAGGTTTTTGAGCAGGAGAGAGGCATATTCAGAGTTGTGTTTCAGGCAGTGACAAGATGGCGTGGGGGCAAGGAAAGCAGGCTCGGGTTCTGTGTCTCAGCTCTGCCCTTTCCCAACCGGTGACCTTGGGCAAATCTGTTCCCTTATGTGTCTTAGTTTCCTTATTTGTAAATGGGCTTATAATAGAGCCATGAGGATTAGATGAGATAACAATTGCCAAATGCTCAAGAAGCGTCGGGCACACAGCAAGCGCCTGGGTATCATGTGGGGCCGATTGGAGGGTCAGAGACCAGAGCTGAGGCTAGAGAGGAGGCTGGTGCAGGGTCCAGGTGACAGACACTGAGGCGGGGCCTCAGGGGAGGGAGGGGAAGCCACGGGCAGGGACAGGCCTCACTTCACGGAGAACAGTACTGGCCTCGGAGTCCTGCAGGCCTGGTGTGCACCTCTGCTCTGGTACTCAGATGGGTGACCCAGGAGCTGCCCCTGATTTCCCCAAGCCTCAGTTTGCCTCATCTGTAAAATGGGCCTGCTGACCCCCATGGTTCAGGGCTCTGATGAGGAAGAAGTGGGGGCCCCAGGCTCCCGGAGACACCTGCTAAGTGCACTTTGAGCTGCAAACTGGCAGGAAGGGCAGAGGGAGCAGGGGATGTGGCTGGAAGGAGAGGGCGCTCGACAGGCGAGGGATGGGGATGTTCGCTGGTAATTAGAACGTTTGAACTTCAAAAAAGTTAATTAATGATGAGGCTGCTGCCGGAGCGATGCTCAGGCTAGAAGGGGGCCCTGGCAGCGACTGGAATTAATTACAGGCTATGGTGGGAGAGTGGCAGCGGGGTTGGGGCACAGGAAGGAGGCTGGCTGGGGCGGGGAGGGGCTGGGGGAGGCAGGAGAGAAGGCGGCATCCCAAGGTGAGCAGGGCTGGGGTGGGAGGGAGGTTGTCATGGAAACCAGGTCAGTCTCCCGGTAGTCATACTCCCCCTGCTCTGGGTGGGGGTCCCGCTGAGGGTTTGGTGGGCGTGGCTGTGATGGAAGCTAAGAGCCAGGGCGGAGGGTTTTCATTTGGAGACACCCAAGGGTCACTGGATGTCAGGGTGGGCGGAGATTTGCAGCAGTCCCCCCTTCTCCATGGGGAACACGGTCCAAGACCCAGGGGGTGCCTGAGACTGCGGACAGTACCCCGTATATCCTGTTTTTCCTATGCATACATACTTATGATAAAGTTTACTTTATACATTAGGCACAATAAGAAATTAACAGCAACTAATAATAAAATCGAATAATTATAACAATATCCTGTAATATTATAACGTTATGTGAATGTGGTCTCCTCTCTCCAACTGTCGTACTGTACTGTACTGTACCTCCTATTTTCAGACCTGGGTTGACCTTGGATAACTGACACCGTGGATAAGGAGGGACTACTGTATTTGTTCACCCAGCAGACATTTATTGAGCTCCTTCTAGATGCCTGCTCTAAATTTACGCCGTTAGGGCCACGAGTGTAAAGTCCTCAGGCGAGCAGTGGATACAGACAAAGAGCGGGTCAACAAGGCAGCCTCAGGCTGTGAAGAGGGAGTGGTGGGTGTGGAGAGCTTAAGTGGGGTCTTCTCAGAGGAGGTGACAATGAAGTTAGAAGGTCAGCTCCTGGAAAGGGAACAGCACGTGCAAAGGTCCTGAGGTGGCATGTGCCCGGTGTGTGTGTCCCAGGAGAAGCAGGAGGCCAGCGAGGCTGGAGGGGAGTGACCCAGGGCCAGGGGCAGGAGATGAGAGGTGGAGGTGGGGCTTTGCAGGCTGGGGTGAGGGCTGCTTTGAAGTTTATGCTGAGAGAGACAGGGAGCCATGGTAGGGTTTTGAGCAGGGGAGGGAGGTGATCTCACCAATGTGTGGTTTAAAAAAAAATTTTTTTTTTTTTAGAATCAGGGTCTCACTCTGTCGCTCAGGTTGGACTGCAGTGGTGAGATCATAGCTCACTGTAACCTTATATTCCTGGGCTCAAGCGATCCTCCCACCTCAGCCCCCTAAGTAGCTGGGATGACAGGTGTGCGCCACCGCACCTGGCTAATTTTATTTTTATTTTTTGTAGTGATGGAGTCTTGCTATATTTCCTATGCTGGTCTTAAACTCCTGTTCTCAAGCGATCCTCCTCCTGCCTTGGCCTCCCACAGTGCTAGGATTACAGGCGTGAGCCACCACATCTAGCCCCTCCTGATGTTTTCAACTGCTCACTGCTGGTGCAGGGGGAGTGGACCAGTGGGGCCAGAGCAGACCTGGGGCCAGTGGGGAACCTCCAGGTTCAGAGACCCAGAGCCGGTCACTGCTGGGACTGGAGTTCATGTGCGGGTCCTGTCGTCCTGTTTGCTGCTTTTACAGCACAAGAGCTGCCTGTCTTTCCTGATGCTCAGTTTCTGGGGGCAGGATGGGGGTCGTACAGGCAGGGTGTGGCAAGTTCTGTCGGCATCCCTCCCCTTAGAGGAGGAGAACCTACTCCCCGCTCTGCTGTCACCGGGACTCAGCTGTCTCACCTGTATGATGACAGGTGAGGGCTGGGAGTGACACAAACTCAATCCCTTCGGGCTCTGACCTCCCTGGCTCTATGACGAGGTGGACTGGGAGTGGTGAGACTGGACACGGTCCGCTGTGTTCCAAGGCTGGGCAGGAGTCAGCCAGGGAGAGAGGGAGGAGGGTGTTTGTGGGGTGCTCCTAGTCGGGGTGAGGAGGGCAGCCTGGCATGAGGCACAGGAGGGGAGCCCCACATCCAGCACCCATCTAGTGTCCTGGAGGCCCTGCCCAAGGCTGTGTTAACAGCCAGTCTCTGGGTCCTTGGCTGCAGGGACTCAGCCTGGGCCTGCTTGGTGCAGGGGTGGGCTGGCCTAGGCACAGGCACTCCGGAGTCTACCCAGCAGTGGGCAGGAAGAGGACAGGGCATCCAGCTGTCTCAGCCACCCTGGAGGGCCTCGTGCAGGCTCCAGACCCAGGCTCTGGCAGATGGGAACAGGGCTGGGTTGGGGAGGGGAAGGGTGGCCAGAGAAGGCAGGCAGTGACAGTCACAGGGAAGTGGTCGGGGTGGGGAGGCTGGGTTAGCCCAGACCTGGCCGCTCAGCCAGGCTCCTGGGGCCTCTCCCTGCCTGGGCCTGAGGGGAAGTCTCAGCCTGGGGCAAGGGGAGGGAGGGTCCCACAGGGGACAGCTTGGGGGGGTTGGTCCCTTGGTGGGTTTGGCACGAGAGGCCCTGTCTGTTGTGCTGGCTCCAAGGTCTTTGAGAACTTGGGCACCGGCTCGTTCAGGGATGGCACCCTGAGGGGGAAGACGCGGGAATGGGGTGTGTGCCTGTGTGTGCTGGGCCAGCCCCGTGGCCACGGTCCCCACACTGTTTTGTCCTTGACTTGGCGTGCACGTGGTTCGAGTGTGTCAGCATGCTGGTGATCCTGCTGAACTGCGTGACGCTGGGCATGTACCAGCCCTGCGATGACATGGACTGCCTGTCCGACCGCTGCAAGATCCTGCAGGTGAGCAGGGCACCCCCACCCCAGTGCCCGCCATGCGCCACCCCCGCCTGCCACGCCCTGACCCCGCCACATCCCCCCCACCTGCGGACCCACTTGGCTGTCATCTTCCTCACTCCAGCTGGCCCTGCCCGTTTCCCCTGTGGTCCTCTTTCGCCTCATCCCTCCTCTCCACTGGGGCCTCTGCCTAGTCCAGGTCCGACCTCCTTCCCCCGGGCGCCCTCACCAGCGCCCCCTGGTCTCCCAGCCTGGGCTCCACACCCCCGTGCGTGCCTGTAAAGCACAAGTGACCCCACACGCTCCTGCCTACAACCTGCCCTTCCCCTCAGTGCTCTTGGAACGAGGCCGAGCGCTAGACCCGCCCCCCGGTGCCGTAGACAGCCGGCCTCTGAGCTCACCTCCTGTCCTCGTTTCCGAGGTCCCGGGTGGGGGCCTCACCTTTGGTACCGGACACGGCGCCCGTGCAGGGCGTGTACACGTGTAGTGCCGGGTGTTAGGGTCATACCCATTTTACAGGTGTGGGATCACTTAGTGCCTCTCGCTGGGGGATTCCTCCGGGGGTGGGGGGGATTGCTCTCCGCCTCCTGGGTTTATACGGGACTCAGAGCTCCTAGGCAGCACTGGGCCAGAGTCTCCTGGGGCACGTGTTAAAAATCCAGACCCCTTCTGCATCTGTCTGAGTAGTTAAAAAAAAAAAAGAAATATCCAGACCTCTGGCCCCATCCCCCCATCCCAGATCCACTGAATCAGAATCTCTGGGGTGGGTCTGGGGTCCGAGTGGGCAACGAGCTCTCAGCCAGCCCCGGGGCTCAGGCCTAGCTAGAGCCCAGTAGCCTCATGATGAGTTCACTGAGGACTCACCCCTGTGTCCCCACCGCCCGCCCGGCACCAGTAGGTGCTCAGCACTCCTTTGTGGAATTGGATTGGCTGCAGCCCTGCTGGTCCTAGAAAGAGGCATTCTACTCAGGCCTGCCCTCAGGCACTATCTACTCACCCGAGCCCATGGTTAGGGACACATGTGGGACCTCCCTGGGAGCCGAGGAAGGCGGCACTGAGGCCTGGGCCGGGGCGTGTTGTGAGACAGCTTCCCGACCTGAGTTTCAGCCTTGCACTCTGCCACTTAACTGCTGTGTGACCTGGGCCAGTCGTTTAACTTCTCTGAGTCTTGGTTTCCTCATCTGTAAAATGGGGCTGCCCACGGGGTCCCTGTGAGAATCAGGAGAATGTGAGTCACATGCCTAGCCCAATGTGTGGCAATTGTTAGGGAGGATGTCGGGGAGCTCCCTTCTCCCCCTACCTGGGGATCCTGTCATTACCTCTGGGCTTAGGGAACAAGTAGAATAGGCTGTGTGACCTTGGGCAAAGTTATTCCCCTCTCTGGGCCACGGTCCTCTCATCTGTGATGTGTCTGCTTTGGACCAGGGTCTCTGAGGTTCTCTTCCTGCCCGGGAGGAGTTTTCAGGTTCTTGGGCCCCTTGAGTCCCTACCTCACCCTGTGGCTCTGACCCCTGGGTCCTGCTCTGCAACCTCACCCTGTCCCTTGCTTCTTCCCTCCTGCCTCTGCAGGTGTTTGATGACTTCATCTTCATCTTCTTTGCCATGGAGATGGTGCTCAAGATGGTGGCCCTGGGCATTTTTGGCAAGAAATGCTACCTTGGGGACACATGGAACCGCCTGGATTTCTTCATTGTCATGGCAGGGTAGGTGGTGCCCATCAGACAAGGCCATGATTTGGGTGCTCCACGGGGCGTCTTGACGATGACGATGAAGCTGTGTGGTGAGGTGGGGCCCTCCCGGACCCCTGGGCTGGGAGGAGTGTCCCTTTGCTGTGTGGCGGGACAGACAGACATTCCTTCCCCCATTCTTTGGTAAGTCACGTGTCCTCCCGCACTGCCAGCTGACACTGGGTCTATGGTATGCTAATTAACTGTGTGACCTCGAGAAACCCCCTTAACCTCTCTAAGCCTCTGTTCCTCATCTGTAAAATGGGAATAACAGTAGTAGCTACATCAAAGTGAGCACCCAATAAATGTTAGCTATTATTATTATTATTATTATTATCATCCTAGATCTGCAGTCCCCAACCTCCCGGGCAACAGCCTGGTGCCGGCCCGTGGCCTGTTAGGACCCGAGCAGCGGCTCACTGCCTGAGTTCCACCTTCCACCTCCCCACCCCCAAGTCCGTGGTAAAATTGTCTTCCATGAAACCGGTCCCTGGTGTCAAAAAGCTTGGGGACCGCTGTCCTAGATTGCTCGTGAAGTCAGAGGTCAAGCACAGACTCAAGCATGTCTCGCTCCAAACTGGTTCTTTCTACTGAGACACAAGCTACAGTCAGAGAGAGGTCAGGTTACGACTTGGTCCATTTGGAGCAGCTTGGACCCTGCCCTGTGTCTTGTTCCTGCTTTCCTGGGTCAGACCCATTCACGCATTCCTCCACCAGCCCGGGCTGGACGAGCTCCCGCAAAGCGTCAGCGCTGTCCTAGGCGGGGGAGGCTGGGGGCGGGCCCACCAGACACACGCCCGGCCCGCACTGCAGTCTGACGCAGCACCCACGGCTCTGTTGGAGGCTGTGTCCTCACACACGGGACAGAGGCTCTGGGCAGGCGGTGCGGTTTGCTGGGAACATTTACCACAGGGGCCCGACTGAGCCAGGTGGCGCCTCGGGCCTGAGGGCTTTCCTGAGGAGGTGCCACACAAGAGCTGAAGGACAGGGAGGCAGGAAGCTGCCCAGGGCTGGGTCAGCAGGGCAGAGGGGAGGGGAGGGACAAGGCTGGGGGCTACGAGTGTGTGCACGTGTGTGCAAGTGTGTGTCTGTGTGTGCATGTGTGTGAGCGCGAGTGTGTACAAGTGTGTGTCACGAGTGTGTGCACGCGAGTGTGTGCGCGAGCGTACCTGTGTGAGCGTACCTGTGTGAGCAATGCCGCTGAGGAGGCCTGGCCTTCTCGAGAAAGCTGCGATGACGAGGGTGCAGGGTAGACGCTCGGCATGTGGAGCATCCCACCAAGGAAGCGCTAGACCCCAGGATAGTTCTGTAACCCCCTTGTGGACAGTTAATCAGCCCTCACCAGAAGCTGCGCTGGTTTCTCGGGCCCCAGACACCTCTTTGTCAAGTTCTCCATTCTCCTTCTCATTCTAGTTTGGCGGGAGAACTTCTGTAAGCAGTTTTTTAAAGAAAACGTGTTTGGATGGTGTCATTTTCCAGTCTTGCCTGTCCAAACACATGCTCCCTGGGTCACGTGTGAGAGACAGTTTATTTGTCTGTGGCTGCGGAGTCAATTTCTCCGGCTCGGAGCCCCCCGTACTTTGTGCCGCTCAAACCCATTGCCCGCGAGTCCCGCACAGAGAACTCTTCTTTCTTGGAAGATAAGCAGCTTTTTCCTGGCTAGAAGTTTGTGGCCTTCTCTGTTTACCTTCATAATTCAGACCTTTCTCCAGGGCAGACCTGGGGGGGCCCCCGACAGAATTCAAGACTCAGACGTTCCTTCCGCTCGGAAAATCCTTTTATTCTGTCTTTGCTTGTGCCCATTCTTCTCTGCTCTCTCCTGGAATTCTCATCAAATATCCGCTTCTCTCCGTGGTCTTTCCTCCACATCTTTCCTCTCACAGATTTCCTCTGTTCCAGGACAGAATCCCTTGGCGTGGTCTTCCGAATCACGAGTGGGCTTTTCGTGGGAAAGCGATGCCCTCACCCCTGCTTACCGCCCCACGGAATCATCCACTTCCTCCGTGTCTTTTTAACTCCCAAGAATGCTCCTTGTTCTGGGCTTTCTTATTTTCCAGAGCACATTGTGCCTGGTCTTGTTTTATGGATGCAGTATTCGCCTCAAACTCCTTGTGGGTAACAGTGAGGCTTCTTCAAAGTCCTCCTCTGATCCTGGAGGTGACCTTATGTCGGAGTATAATTCCTAAAAGATAAAACAAATGACCCTCGTACAGATCTTAAGTTGAGCACGTATCGCAGATTTATTCAAGTCCTTAAGGAGGAGGGACCCAGCGGGATGGTAATCAGCAGAGTCAGGAAAACAGGCACTGGGGGAAGAATGTGGGATGTGACCGCTGAGGCTGGAACCAAAGCTGGTTAATGACCTACAGGGCGATACAACCATAACCTTTGCGGTTATCTTTTCTACTGGGCAGAAGTCTTGTACATCTCTGCCAGATAAAAATCTACAAGTTAACATGTAATTTCACAGCATCCAGACCTTTATTTAACAAAAAATAGTGAATCAAACAAAGGTGGACTCCCCTAGATAATTAAATAATCTTTAGACGGGTCTGTTAAATTATGCTCCAAAATGCCGTTGTGAGAAATACTGCCCTCCCTGTGCTGAATTTCCAAGTTCTAGGGTAACGTTTCCTAACTCCTGTTTCAGGGAAGTCCTTTGTCCTGCTGGCTCCGCTCCCGGCCTCCCTCGAGTGGCCCCACCCTGCCCTTTTGACTTGAAGCATCTCCAGTATTGCTCAGCGATTCCCTCTTGTCTGCTCATATTTATAAATAAAGATGATGAGGATCTAAGCTAGCAGAGTGGGGAGCTGGCCTGGCTCCAGCATCGTGGCAAGGTCTTGGTTTGCCGTCTTTGCTTGGTCCTTGGGATAGGGGCGCGATGGGGCGGGGTATGCGGGCCAGCATCCTCCGGAGTTCAGGAAGGGCTGGGCCTGGGGCCGACATGCAACATGTACAGTCACACAGGGCCCCATGCTTGGGCTCATGCTCTGCTGTCACTGTTTTGAACTTCTTAGTTATTTACAAACAAGGGGCCCTGCAATTCCCTTCTGCGCTGGGCCCCACAATGACGTAGCTGGTCCTAGCTGGGGTCAGGTTCAATGCTGTCATGAATGCTCATGTGCCTGGTCCTGTGCTGGATGTGGGGACTCGGTGAACCAGACCTGCCCCTGTCCTCAAGGTCATCTCCATCCCTTGTGCCTAGGGACAGCGTGGGTGGACAGGGCAGGATGGAAAGTCACAGCCCTGGGCTCCAGAGCTCAGCCCTCCAGTCCCACCCCCACCCGAGACCCGTCCCCGTAGCCACCCAGGCTTGGTGCTATAAATGTTCTGTTTGCAGAGTAACAGGCCTGACATCCCAGGGATGCTTCCTCCCTTCCTGCCACTCCCCTTCCCCAAATTACTGGCTCTTTCTTCAAGCTATGGAGAGAGACATAGAACCTCTGAGTTGGAAGGTTCCTTCGAGGTCACAGCCTTCACCCCCACAGCCAGTGTAACTATCACGGCAGGCTCACTTCAGACCAAAGGCCAGCCCTGCTTGCATGCCGCCACGGCAGGAACTCAGCACCTCATGGGGCAGCCAGTGTCAACCTGGGACGGCCTAATGTGCTGGAAAGCTCCTTCCTTCACTGAGCTGAAATTTGTCTTCCTGTGGCTTCCACCTGAAGGTACCAGTCATTCATTTATTCACTCATAAAATCAACATTTATTGAGCATCTACTACATGCCAGGCCTTGTGCTGGGCAGTGGGGACATGAAGATGAACAAAGCAGATGCTCTTCGCGATTTCTTGAACTCATGGTTTGGAAAACAGATATAAACCAGATCCTCACAGCTAAATTCCCAGTTGGGATCCAGGCTGTTGCAAAGAAGTGTACAGGCCCATGAGTCATGGACTAGGGACCTGATTCTGACTGGGGAGTCAGCGTTTGCTGCCCTGAGGGAGAGACCTGGGGGGTAAGAGCTGGCCAGGCAGAGGTGGGGGAAAGGGGATCTCAGGTGAGGGCCAGCATGCAGGAGGCCTGGGGGGGGCGGTGTTTGGGAAAGGGGGAGGGGAGCAGACAGGAATGTTGGAGCCCAGGGGTAGGTGTTGAGGCCAGGGAGGGGGCAGGGGCTTGACCACAGGGGGAGGGCCTGGAGGCTGTGGGGAGGGTGGCTCCTGTCCTCCCTGAGTCTCCCCTTCTGGATGAAATGTCCCCAGCCTTCCCACCATTTGTCAAAGGACAGCATGTCTAGAGGCCTCACCTACTGGACTTGCTTTGGGCTGTCTCCGTCCCTGGCTGGGGAGCAGGACCCCAACCTCTGAAGATGGCCTATGGGGTAGTGAGATTAGGCTACCTTTGCCCAGTGAAGAGTAGGATCCTGGTGACCTGTTGAGTGGCCTCGCTCCCTGCCACCCCCAGGCCATATGCACCCCTCAAACCAGGTCTCTCCCACGCTGGAACTAAAAGTAGTGTGATTTTTTTTTAACCCAAATACCAAACTTTGCATTTCTTGCTATTAATTTCATCTTACAGTGGCCTCTGGGAGTCCACTCCTTACATTTACTTCCTGTGCTTGTCCCGTCCAGGCCAGCGAGCCGCTGGCACCTCACTAGAGACTCTTCCAGTGTGTGACAAAGCCCGGGAGTCATTTCTACCTGCGCATAGTTGAACCCACCTCTGTCTTATCACTTAAGCTACACTTTTCTGCCTGAGTCCAGTGAGGGGTCATGACATACTCAATTACATTCCTGTTGAACTTGAGATGCTCTTTATCTATATCTCTCCCCTGATGCATCATGGTGGTAATTCTACCTCCTCCTCCAACCAGCCACCTGTGGGGAGGAGCCTGGGTTCCTCTGCTAAAATCTTCCCCAAGAATTCTAGTGCCCACCCTCTCCGTGAACCAGGGCTGGAGGGTGGGGCTGCAGGGATCTCTCCGGAACGAGGCTTGCCGAGGGCATGGTGGCATGGTGCAGGGAACAGGAGCTGCCTTAAACCCAAAAGCCCTTGAAAGCTTCCGACCGTGACGGCACGGAGGGGTCTTGTGTGGAGAGTGGAACAGCTGTGGGGTGGGTGGGTGCAAATCAGGAGTGGGCAACGTCCCTATTCCCCAAACATGTGCTTGGCTTTTCACCCCTTCCCCAAACTGCTGGCTCTCAATGCTCCTCAAACTTCAGGGAGCAACAGGTTCACTGGGGCATGTGTTAAAATGCAGATTCCCGGGCCTCAGCCCAGGGATCTGCACCCAGCAGGTGCAGCAGGGCCTAGGCTCTGCCTTTAAGATGGCCCTGATGCAGGTGGTCTGCGGCCGCTCGTGGAGACCCTGTAGTCCATTCGGCTGTCTCAGCGGGAGCCTTGAAGGGTGAAATCAGGATTCTCGGTTTTGGAAACTGCAGGAAGGGGCAGGGCACGGGGAGGGGTCCATCTCTCCACCTGCGTTAGGGTCTGAGTAACTCATGACACAGAGAAGTACGTTGTGAACAGAACAGTGGGGGCTCCATATAAGAATTTCTATGATCATGAATCATACTAATAAAAATAGGAGTAACATCAATCAGTAACTCAGCACCTTGGCCAGAGCCTGGGAAGGAGGGGCTGGGCCAGGATTTATCGTCCCTGGACACTTCTCCGGAGTGCGAGCAGGGAAGAGCTTCCCCGCCCTGACTCTCACAGGCTCTTGGGAAGCAAGAAGTCCATAAGACTGTTCCTCAGCGCTGGAGTACGGCTTTCTGAAAAGATCAGGCAGACACGTGCCCGCTGTGGCTGCTGGCTGAGAGCTCCTTTTGTCCAGAGTGCCCCACCAGTGGGACTTTAGAAAGCAAAGGGAATTGACTCCTCTTAGGCCTCATCCAGGGTGTGATAAAAATAGGAATGTCGCGTGCTTGCTGAGTGCTCATGTGGCCTGCTGCCATGCACCACCTTGTGCACTCCTCAGACGAGCTCTGTGAGGGCTGTGGTCAGTTCCACTTCACAGGTGAGGCACCAGGACAGGGAGTGACTTACCGAAGGGCACAGCTGGTAGGGGGCAGAGCTAGGAGTTGAACCCAGGGAGCTTGGCTCCACCGGCTGGGATCGGGTCCTTGTTCTGTGTGACTTGCTTGGTGTGTTTGTCAGGGATGCATTTGGCTGCAAGTAACAGAAGACCCAACCAACAGTGGCTCGAGCAAATCCTCAGTGTTTTTTGTGATATAACACAAAGTTCTGGATACTGGCGAAAGCTCTGCAGTGTGGGGGCTGACATCCTTGTGATTTTCCAGGCCTTTCTTTTATGGTCACAAGGCGGCTGCTGAAGCTGTGGGTGTTGTGTCTGAATTGAAGGCAGGAAGGAAGGGTGAAGAGAGACAGGGCATGTCCACTTGGACCAGGAAAACAAAATTTTTCCCCAAGACTCTCCTTTTCTTAACACACTTGGCTAGACTGGGTCTCATGGCCATGCTTAGCTGCAGCAAGGCTAGGAAAGTAGAAAACATCATTGATCTTGGCTCAGTCAACCAAGCATTGTTCCCCGGGGTCAGGCAATATCAGAAGAGGAGAGAATGCATGGGGGGGCCACTCCGAGTCCGCCGCATTCCTCTCCTTGGGCCTCAGTTTCTTTGTCTGCCCTCTGCCAAAGCTGTGGCTCTCCCACGGCTCCAAGCCCTGGTCACAGCCTCCGGAGCTCTGCCTGGGCTGGCCACCAGGGCCTGTGCTGTGTCGAGAGCAAGCTCCACAGAGGCCAGTGCCTGCCAGCAGACCCTGCCGTGGTCACAGGGGTCAGAAGGTCATCACTGGGGCTGTTTCCAGAAGCCTTTGGAGCTGGCCTCCCTCCTGTATGGCTCTAAGTGCACTATTGGTGGGTCAGGGAAGCATTCCAAGTGTCTGGAGGCCAAGGGCACCCTTCTGGACCTGTCATTGACTTTACACCCTGATCTGTCCTAGGCTTTATGGGTCTGTTTGCCCTGTGGACCTGGAGCTGTGAGGGCAGGGCTAAGGCCAGTCGTCATCTGGGTGTCCCCAGTGGGGAAGGCTCCATGACATGTTTATTTGCTGTCGGTTGCACCCAGGCACCAAAGGGTTGGGGAGAGGGTATCTGGAGCTGTTTCCTAGAAGCTGAGCTGCTGCTGGGTGGGCGTGGAACAGGGAAGGTTCCAGTGGGAACCTTAGCATGCGTGTTTTTCTCATTTGCATATGGGGCAGGGTGGGAGAGAGGGTGACGGTCACTGAACAGGCCCGTTTTCCGGGAAGCAGGATGGTAGCCGCCATGGGGGGAGGTCACCAGAGGGCCTCGGAGGAGCCAGACACAGTCAGTCATGAATCAGGCGGGACTCTCTCAGTTAAGTGAGACAGGGACGCCTAACCTGGTTTAAGTGAATCTACCGTCTCTTACCGAACAGCCCAGCTGCCTCCAGCTTCAGGGCCCACTGGCTCCAAGATGTTTCGCCAGACTGTGTGTCCTCCCATCCCACAGCTCTGCTGGTTCTGTGCTGACCCGGGTGGCAGGGTGGCGGTGGGCAGCTCTGGGCTCACAGCTGACCTCCCAGCTCTGAAAGGAGCCTTTCCTGTCCCCGTGGTGCAAACCAGTCTCGGAACTGAGTCTCCTTGGCTTGGATTGGCTGGCATGGTGCCTGTGCTCATCCCTGAACCAATCACTGCAGGCAGCGTGTGCGGAGCTCGGATTGGCCAGGCCTAGGTCAAGGCCCGCCCCCAGCAGGGTGTGAAGTCAGCGCCAGCTCGTGGCCTGAGGGTGGAGAGGGTGGATGGGAGAGTCCCAGGGCTGTTCCTCTCGGAACTAAAGTACTGACTGGGCTGGGCTCTGTCCATGGTGGTGTTGCAGCCTCGCAATCCCAGGAAATCAAGGTTGTCAGCCCCATTTTGCAGATGAGGAAATGGAGGCTCAGAGAGATTAGCAGCCAGTGCAGGTCAGTGGCCTTTGTGGGCCAGATCCGGGGCTGCTCAGGCATGGCTGCTCGCAGAGCCCATGCTCACGTGCGACATGGCAGGGAGGGGGTTGTGCCTTTTCAGAGGCTGAAAAATAGCTGTCGATTTGCCCCTGAGGACTTGGGAAACCTCACTAGCTCTCAGAAAGCAGCAAGGTGAGTCCCCCGAGGGGGCATTTCCCCTAAGCTATGATAGAGTCTAAAGCGTCTCCACCCCACCCAGAGCCCCCTAACCGGTTCCCAGCCGCTGTGCCCACCTGTCATGGTGCCAAGACTATTCTGGAGTAGTGGGGCTAAGTTTCATGGGAGGCAGACAGCATGGGGCACGCTGGGGACATGGACTAAACAAAATTTGTTTTTCATCTGAAGTTCAAGTTTAATGGAGCATCGTCTATTTATCTGGCAGCTCTACCCAGAGATAAAGCCATTGGAGTAAAGTCACCTGAGTGGAGGCTTGGAGAAGGAAGGTCCAGGGTCTCTGGCCAGTGGTCCCCAGAGCTGACTTGGTTCCCACCTGCCTGGGGTCTGTCTTTGCAGCCCTTCTGTGAGGTTTGTGGCCAACCGAAATCCCCCCTGCACTTTGAACTTGGTCTGCATTGGTTTCAGAGCGTCAGTCAAGTGGCCTTAATAACCTCTGTTCTTTGGTCTCATGGGATTTGTGTGAGGTGTTGGTGTGGATGTTGCTGTGGTTTGAAGGTGTCCCCCAAACTTCATGTGTTGGCAGCTTAATCCTCAATGCAGCAGAGTTGAGAGGTGGGAACTTTGAGAGGTGATTATGTCACCAGGGCCCTGCCCTCATGAATGGATTAACGCCGGTATCTCGGGAGTGGGCGCCAGATAAATGGGACTTCAGTCCCTTTCCCCCTCCTTGCCCTTCTGCCTTCTAACATGCGATAACACAACAAGAAGAAGCCTCACCAGATACGGCCTCTTGATCTTGGACTTCTCAGCCTCCAGAACCGTGAACCAAATTGATTTCTTCTTTCTAAAAAAAAAATAATAAATTACCCAGTCTCAGGTATTCTGTTATAGCAGCAGAAAATGGAGTAAGACAGTCCATTTGGGGTGCTATAACAAAATACCATAAACTGGGTAGCTTATAAACAACAGAAATTTATTTCTCACAGTTCTGGAGGCTGGGAAGTGCAAGATCAGGTGCTGGCAGACTCAGTGTCTGGTAGAGGCCCCCTTCCTCATAGCTGGGTCTTCTCTCTGAGTCCTCACATGAAAGAAGGCATGAATGAGCTCCCTTTGGCCCATTTTATAAGAGTGCTAATCTCATTCTTAAATTTTTTTTTTTTTTATCAGAGGCAGGGTCTCTGTCACCCAGGCTGGAGTGCAGCAGTGCAATCAGATCACTGTTACCACAAACTCCTTGACTCAAGTGATCCTCCTGCCTCGGCCTCCCAGAGTGCTGGGGGTACAGGCGTGAGCCACCACACCCAGCCTTTAATTTCAATCATCAGGGCTCTGCCCTTATGACCTAATCACCCACCAAAAGGGCCTCACCCCCTAATACCGTCACCTTGGGGGTTAGGATTTCACCATATGAATTTTGGCGGGACACAAACATTCAGACCATAGCAATAGGTGAAATGACCCATAAATCCTAAGGTGCTGGCCAAAGGTAAGGGTTAATGTTGTTACTCCCTAATTCTCTCTATTATTTCCTCTGCCCCACCCCCACTGAACACCTACTATGTGCTAAGTCCCCGGATGTCGGCAAAGGCTGGTGGTCTAGTTATAAACCAACACAAGCCTGAGTCATCACAGAGCTGCCTCCTGACAGATGATCTGTGATTTCCAGCATCTCAGCTTCCCTTCCATTAGCTACATCTTAAATTACATTTTAAGAAAGCCCCCGTGGGCCCCTTGCAAAGATTGAGGAAACACCCTATTTTTATCAGCCACACACAGAAATCATCTCCTGGGCGGGGTATTTCCTGGAAAGATGTTGAATCTCAGTCATTTCTTGTTGCCTCTTGTCAGCTCCAAGCTTTTTTTCTGATCTTGTCCCTCAAGTTATTTGTTTGACGAGCTCACATTGGGAGTCTGCCTCCAAGTCAAGTGAGCTCTGGACCCGCGGGGGTTCTGAGCCAGCCCCTGCCCCAGGAGCAGGGACACGCACAGAGAGTGCCTCAGAGCCAGAGGCCCCCAGTAGAGGACAAGGGGACACAAGGCCAGAGAGCTCCACTCTGCCTGGGGGCGGGTCTAGAAAGGGAGTGGTGTGACTCGTGGGCGAGTGCGAACTGCAGTAACAGTTGAGGCTGGGATACAATAATAGCTCACGCTTACTTGGCTCCTGCTTGTGCCAGGCCGTGTTCTGGGCACAGAATCTGTATATGAGCATGTTTCAGTTCAGTGGCTCGCCCAGAGTCACATGGTGCACTAGCAGCGAGCCAGGATTGGAAACGAGCACCGTGCTCCGACCTTCAGGTGACAGGGCCTCTGGGGTGCCGGTCCCCGTGCACGTGCTGCAGCGTGTGCTGGGCCTGCAGGCCGCCTGGCCAGCTGAGGGGGTGCTCGTGCGCCAGGGGGGCCTCGGGCCTTGTGGATGCCTGATGAGCCGGGGGCAGGGGGCGGGGCACACAGCTCTGGGGTCCCTTGATGCCTGGCTGCGAGACCTGGCCTCCCTGTGAGCCTCGGCTTCCTCATCTGCAGGTGGTACCATAATCTGCCCGTGGGAAGATTACCTGAGGGAAGGCGTAGAAAGCTCTTGGCCGGTAGTGAGTGCTCAGGAAACCTTTCTAGACCAGCCAGGACTCTGAGTTGCAAGTGACAGAAACCCAGTGCGAACGGGCCCGAGACCCAAAGGGAACGCATGGGCTCATGTAACGGGGAAGAACAGAGGGCAGATCTGGGATTCGGGTTCAGCGGGAGGGAGGTCAGGATCCTACCTCTCTCCAGCTCGCACTGAGAATTTTGCCTTCGTTTGTGTTGGCAAATTTCTCAGGCCACCACGGAGGCAAGGTGGCCCTCAGCACCTCTGGGTTTCCAGGTGGTGGCTCAGCCAGGGACAGCACTTCTTCCCTGCGGTCCCAGCCAACGGGCTGTGGCCACGTGCCATCCTGGACCAGCTGGGCATCTGCCAGTTGACCCGGCCTGGGTCTCTGGGCCTCTCCCTGGAGCCAGGAGTGTTGGAGGGAGGCTGCTCGGTAGGATTGAGGGGGATGTGCCCTGGAGAACGGAGGGCCACCCTCCCTGCCCACTCCCAGCATGTCAAGGCCCCTGCCCCAGCAGGGCCACTCCAGCCCCTCTCTCCGGAAGACAGCCTGGGGCTGAGTTCAGCCACTCTCCTCCTGGGGCAATTTCAGGATGGAACTGCTTGCTTTAAAGCAAAATTACTTACCTAATTAAGCGCCTGGGAGTTGGCAGGAGGTAGTAGGGGGTTCGTGTTGATTTTTTTTTAGACTTTTAGCACTGAAGCTGTGTGATAAAGTAACTGTGTAATTAGGAATTAATTTCTCACTCCCGTAAATGATGTCTGATTTGAGGCCTGAGGGGAGTCAGCCCAGTGGTTACCCACCCACAGGGCGGCCTTCCTCACCTCCTCTTTTTGGAGGGGGCCGAGGGTCCCGGTCGCCACAGCTGTTGTCCAGGGAGGAAAGAGGAGGAGGGGAGGGAGATAGCTTCCTTTGTCCCGGGTGGGCTGCAGCAAAGATTGGGAAGCGTTGTTCATGCCAGACGGAGTCCCTGAGTTGCCTACTGTGTGCAGAGTCCCTGAGTGCCTACTGTGTGCCGGCACCAGGAGGGCACTGGGTGTGTGGGGGAGAGAAGGACACAGCCAGCTTCCCACAGCGCCTGCCCCATGTCCCCTCGCCCCATGCGAGTGTCTCCTGCCCTGCCATGGTGCCACCCCATTCCCCTGCTGGAGGGCTTTCTCCAACACCCCAGGAGCTGGCCCTCATCCCTCAGGCGGTCAGTGGCGAAGGCCCAGCCTGCGCCTGCCCCTGGTCCAATCCTGAGGCTCCTCCGCACAGCCTCTCAGGGCTCCCCGGGGGGTTGGGCCCCAGTTGCTCATGCGTAACACGATTGTTCACAGCCCTTCCTGGGCTCTTCTCACTTCTGCCTCCCTCACTGGGATCACCTCCCAGAGTTAGGACTGAGGTGTGAACGGCGTGTGGAGGAGCCAGAGCAGAGAGGGGTGGGTCTGCGTGTGTGCAGGGTGGGGCGGAAGGGCTTCATGGGGGAGGTGGTCTTGGAGGAAGGATGAGTGAGGAGAAAGGGCACTGTGCCAAGGAAAGGGGGCAAGAGGAAGATGTGTTTGGGGTGCTTGGGGGCCTGGCACGGCACCTAAGATGAACCGAGGTTGGGGGGTGGACAGAGGCCAGATTGTGGAGGGCCTTGAATGCCGTGGCCGTGGGGCTTGGACTTTATTCTAAGGGCAATGGGGAGCCATTGAGGGTTTTAAGTGGGGAGTGACACAGATCTGAGTTTTAGGAGGCTCCTGCTGACTGAGGAAGGGCTGTGCAGGAGGAAGCAGGAGACAGGAGACCAGTCTGGAGGCTGTTGCAGCTGTCAGCAGCTGGGGACGGTGGCCGGGCTAGGACAGGGTGGGTGGAGCTGTCAGCAGCTGTCCCAGGTTGGGCTGATTGGCACATGGAGCCACTGTCAGGACAGCGAGCTTTCTGCTTCCCAGTGACGTGCTCGTCCTCTTCCTCGTCTCTCTCCATCCTTGTCCAATGTCCCCCCTTCCATCCTCTTCTCCTCAGATAAGAATGAGAATTACCGATTCTTTACGGTGTACCTACTATGTGTTTTTATTTACGGAACGTGATTATATGCTGTCTTATTCCGCTACACGGAGACGCAGCTGCAGCAGAACACCCCCAGTGGGTTCAGGAAATGTAGAAGTGACAGGTCCTAGGAGAAATGTTCAGGCCAATGGATTCCCTGGAAGGATCTACAGTGTCAAGCTCTTTCATGCTGCTACGAACTCAGTAACATCACATTTCCCCTTTTGACTTGGTTGCCAGGAATCTCAGAGCTAAGATCTTGACACTAAATTCTACTGGAAAGTTCTCTTGCAGGCTTTTCATTGAGACCCCAAGGTCTCCAACTGACGAGTTCTCAGGGGAACTTGGGGACTTTTTGCAGCAGACTGCAGAAGGTGTGTTCCCGTGCTGAAGACCAGGGTGAAGGGGAGGGCCCGGGCCGGTGTGTGGCTGCAGGGCTGTCCCGTGCGGACCTGCTCAGGCCGAGTGTTTGGGAGTCTCACGAGCACTGCCAGGCGGAGGCTGCTTCGGTTCCCCTCAGACTGGGGCGCTGGCAGAGCAGTTGCCTGGGTCTGTAGCCAAGAGCACATGCATCTGGTCGGCCTCGTCTGGGAGGTGTTCAGATCCTAAAGTTTACCGGCTGGGTGATCATGGGCCTCAGTGACAGCCAGTCACAATTTGTGTCTCATTCAGGACCTCTGGGCCGGTCTCTTCCTACTGTCCCTTGTTTTAAAGAAACACACAATCCACGAGAACACTCCTTGTCACCAGGGACCCTGGATTGTGCAGGGCATTCTCGACCCCCAGGCTGTCCTGGGGCAGGAGCCGTGGTTGGTGCCCCTCCCTGGACTGAGAGCCAGCAGGCCCAGGCTGTGGACCCGCGAGTGACACATGGCAGTGTGGGGCGGGGGTCAGGGACCAGGCAGAGGGCGTCCTGAGGGCGCCCACTGTGAGCAGGCCCTGCATGCAGCTGGCTGGTAGCCGGCGCCACCGCGGTCCCGGGTGGAATGGGGCGGGAGGTGGTGGGAGAGTGACGGCCCACACTGGACGGTGAGTGGCTCAGACAGGGGAGCTCAGGGAAGTGATTAGAACAGTGCCGGCACTCAGCACGCCCTCAGAAAGGCTTTTCTCACCTACTGCCCATCTGTAAAGCATCTGTTCAGTTTTGTTGTGAGATTCCTGGGGATGGGAGCAAGTCCTGGACGGGCACCTGCTAGGCGGGTGTGCCCCTGGGCCCGGGAACACAGCTCGGGGGTGGGCTGGGAACCCACACCTCCAGCGCTCCCAGCAAAGCGCACACCGAGCGGGGGCACAGCCTCCCCAGGGTCTGGTGCCCACCCCACCCTTGGCAGGAGCAGGAGGACTAGGGCAGGAGGAAGAGGGTCTGCGTCTGTGGGGGTGGAGCGTGGCGCGGAGGGCCGGCTGGAGCCGGGCCTGTTTGTGTGCCTGTGCGTGCCGCCCCCGCAGCCCCTCCGTCGTCACACGCATCTCCCGCTGCCTGGAGAGCTCTTTCTACAAAATACAGAACTGACAGTTTGGCTCACCCACGCAGAATCCTCAGGCGGCCCTGCTCCCTCGCTGCCCCTTCCAGGCCACCCTCTGCCCCCACCCTCTCTGCCTGGCTGCCGCCCCTCCCCCCTCCTCCTGCCCCCACATTCTTCCTCCCCCTCCCTCCCTCCCTCCCTCCCCCTCAGGTCCCCCAGGTCTCTGTCTCTCGTTCTAGGTCTGTCACTTTTTTGGGTCACTCCCCCTCATCTGAGTAGGAGTGTGCACGTATGAGGGTGTCCAAGGAGCGAGTGCGTGTGTGTGTGTGCAGGTGTGTGGTTGTGTGTGTGTGTGTATGTGTGTGTGAGAGCGACACGGCGTGCACATGGGAGGCTGCGCTCCAGAGGGCTGGGGCTGCTGGTGGCAGCAATGCAGGCAAAGGAGCTTTCACTCAATTACTCTTCAAGCAGCGGGAGAGGGCGGCGGCTTCACAACAATTGGACAGGTTTGTGCGGTGTGTAGGAAAAGCCTTCATTTCCCACTGACGGTGGTGACAGGTGGAGCTGGCAGCAGTGCTAGAGCCGGGGTAGGGGAGTGGGGGGAAGGTCTGGTGATGGGGACACCCCGGGTCACGCTGGGGCTGCAGCCCTGGCACACCCCCATCCCCCCACTGAAGGCCTGTCTTTCAGTGGGGAGGGAGGCAGGTGGCACTGAGCAGGTAGGACCTGATGGAAGCACAGGGAACCAGAGGGGGCTCCAGAGATCTGCCTCCTGTGGGAGATCTGGACAGACTTCCTGGAAGAGGCAAACTGCTTCCAAACTGCTTCCAGAGAGCTGGTTGAGCATGGATGGGGGTGCAGGGTGCGGACATGCTGGGTGAGGGAGATGTTCCTCCCTGTTTCAGAGGCTGCTCTGGAAACTGGGGCTGGCCTGGGTCATAGGTCAGAGGATAGGCCTAAAGGGCAGGAGTCCCTGGCACCGTGCTGGGCACACAGTGGGGCCTGTGTCTCTGCTCCCTTTGCTCCCTCTGTCCCCGACTGCATCTGTCACCAGCCCCATTTACAGGGTAGGGGGCAGAGGCCGGAGACAGGCCAAGGCCACACGCTGACTGAGGCACTTGCCCCTTCCAGTCAGGCGTGGGTGGGCTGTGTGGCCAGGGACTGCTGTGGCCCATCCCCAGCCCAGCTGTCCCCCCGGCACCATCCCTCACTCTCCTCCCCTCTCTCTGCAGGATGGTCGAGTACTCCCTGGACCTTCAGAACATCAACCTGTCGGCCATCCGTACTGTGCGTGTCCTGAGGCCCCTCAAAGCCATCAACCGTGTGCCCAGTGAGTTGGCCCCGCTCCACCCACCCAGCCCTGGCCCACCCAGCCAGCCCCCATCCTTCATCCACTCAGAGAAGACTGACCAGCACCTTCCAGGGCCAGGCCTGTTCTGGGCACAGGATCCTGCGGTGTCTGGACAGGTGTGGCCCTGCTCCCAGAGGGCTCTTGGGCCAGTATTCGGGCCTGAGATGCTGGAGGTGGCCCTGGAGCCTCTGAGTCCCCAAAGAACTTGGATTGCAGAGTGCTAGGGAGTCTGGCTTTTTAGGGACAAAAGGTGCCTTAGTGGGGGAGTGGTCTTCCCAGGATGTCAAGATGGGCCCGTGTAGGAAAAGAAGCTGCTCAGTTTGAGGAAGGGTATCGTGGAACATTCACTGGGGCAATGAAACCTGCCTCCCTCACTTGTGCTCGCTGACTTAGAACTTGAGCTCTGTCCTCCACCCATTCGCCCGTCAGCCCATAGTTCCATCTACTATGTACCCACCTGCCTGTGCACCCACCTATCCGTCCTCCCACCTGTCCATCCACCTGTTCATCCATCCATCCATCCACCTACCACCTAGCATTAAGAGAAGTTATCTTGCAGTCACAAGCCCTGCCATCTTCCCAGCCTTACACCGTTTTCCTCTCCGTGCCTGTTTTGAGCCTTACAATCACTCTGAGAGGGAGGGGGCTGTTCCCATTTTACAGATGAAAAAATGAAACTTGGAGATGAAAGGTACAGAGATGCACTGCCAGGGAGTAGCGAAGGCCGGAGCCAGTTAGCTCTTTTGACTCCTCCACTGCCCTGTGTTGGGAAGTAGGTGGGGGTTGAGGGAAGGAGAGGGGGAGGGCCGTGACTCCATGGGGCTTTTATAAGCCCCTACCCACCTCCTGTGGTCCAGGCCCTTGATATCTGATGGCTCAACAAGCTGTATGAGGCTCAGAGCAGTTAAGTGGCTTGCCTGAGGTCACACAGCGATTCGGTGGCAGGGCAGGGATCTGAGCAGAGTTCTGTCTGTCTTAAGCCCAGCTCTTTCCATGGTTCTCTCTGAAGCTTCGCGTCTCTGCCCTGCATCTGAGGAAGAGGGAAGGTCTCCTGGCACCTGGCCCTCCTTCACAGTCAGCACTGTTCACACTCCCCTAATTCCCAGCCCTGGGGCCTTGGGGCTGTCACCTGCCCCGCCCAGCCAACCTCTCTGTGGCCCATCTGCCATGAGCGCCCTGTGGGGGCCTTGCCTGTCGCTCAGCCTGGCAGCCCTGGTGGGGCAGTGAGAGCCACACTCCAGGATATTTGTGCAGCAAGTTGACCGGGAGGGTGGCCAGAGCTGGCCGAGCCTGGAGGGTGGCCTGGTGCCTGCTGTGTTCCGAGAGGGGCAGGCAGGCTCAGCTTGGGCAGGGCACAGAGGGGCCCGGGGCCCGGGGTCCGGAGCCGCTGTGAGGGTCCTGGGGAGGGGCTGAGAGGCAAGGCGGGGTCGGTGAGTGGTGAGAACCAAAGCAGTTCGGCTCTGCCACCTTTGCCCCCTCCCACTGCCCTGGGGAGACTCCTTTGGGGACAGGGAAGGGACTTCCAGAGAGGCCACCCTGGGGCCAGCTTCTCTCATCTTTCTCCCCCCCACCAACCCTAGAAGGCTCCTTAAAGATCACCTAGTTCAAAACCATCTTTACCACATTTAACAAGTGAGGAAACAGGCTCAGCGAGGGTCATGACCAGCCCAAGGTCACACAGCAGATCCGAGGCAGGAGCCAAACTGGAGTCCACGTTCCCAACCAGCACACCTTCCCCAGCACTGCCCACCTGCCCTCACTGGGAGATGGGCTGGAAGGTGGGCTCCCTTCACTCAGCACCTGGAGCTATGCCTGGTGGGTAGAAGCTGCTCCGAAAACCCGTGTTAAACGGACACACGCAGCAGTGTGCTGGGTGGCTGTCCCGTGCCGGGACCACAGAGCTGTAAGTCCTCAGACAGGTGCCAGGGGTAGAGCATAGGTGTGTGGGGTGGGAGAATGGGTCTGGGGGGTCGGGAGCCTCCCCAGAAATCGCTGTCTGCACTGAGCCCCAGTGGAGCGTGGGGACTGGGTGGGTGGGGGGCTGGGTGGAGTGTGGGGGGTGGCTGGGGCAAAGGGCTGGGGAGCTGCAGCAGGGTGTTGCTGGGGGCCAGGGGTGGTACCAAGGGGTGGGGGACGGGGCCAGGCGCAGACCGCCTTGCGTGCCCGAGGGTGACGGGAGCCAAGGAAGCAGTGAGCAAGGGAGGGTCCTGGAGGAGTGGGGAGGGCGGTGGGGTGAGCTAGACACAGGGACTCTCCAGTGATGGGAGCGAGTGAATGGCAGGGGCTGGGCAGGGACAGGTGGGACGCAGAGGAGCGAATGGATGGAAGGGGTGTTCCCGGGGCCAGGCCAGGCCCCAGAGTGTCGAGTGTCTGGCTTGGGCAGCTGGGTGGGTAGGAGTGACCTCAGCAGTGAGGGTTCGGAGCAGGGGGCCACATCTCTCCTGGGCCCCCCACCCTCAGCGCTCCCCATTTCTGTCCCGGGGCAAGGCAGGGGCTGCCTTCAGGAAGCAGCTGCCATGGGCCACAGCGGGGGCCGTACCCGAGGGGCATTTGTACATGATCCTGCATTCTGACAAGCACAGAACAGCGATAGGAGGGGACATTTGAGAGTGGGAGAAGGTTTAAGGGACAACAGAACATAGGATATGGGGTCACACTTGCTGGGTGGTTTCTCTACGTCTGTGTGAGTGTGTCCGTGGGAGAATGCATGTATGTATATGCGTGTGCACACGTGAGGGTGTGTGCACAAGTACGTGTGTGCCTGTGAGGGGTGTGTGCACGTGTGGGGGTGTGTGTCTGTGCCTCTCCTTCCTCAGTCCTCCTCGCTTCCCTCCCGCTGAGTGAGGAGCTCATTAGGCTGCTCCCCGGCTGTGGAGGTCACTCCTGGTCCCCAGTGCCTGCCTCCCTGATCTCTGAGGAAGGGCGGGGATCGACCCTGTGCCCGACATTCCCGGTGCTCCTGGCCGCTCCAATTACAGAGGCTCAGTGGCCCAGAAAGCCCAGGGAGGAGTTCAGAGTCTTTCCTCAGGGGCCTCCTTCCTGCTAATGGCCACTGCTGGGAGGCCCCGAGTGACCGAGCCTGGGTGTGTGTGTGTGTGTGTGTGTGTGCTCGTGTGTGTTTGTTTCCCGCTGCGGAGCCTGATGCCACCTCTCAGCCGACAGTCTGAAAAGTCTCTCAGAGCCTAGGAGTGGGGGAGTCCCTGGGAGCTTTGGCGCCCAGGATCCAAAATGTGACCAACGTGTCCCTCTCCCCAATTCGGAGACCACCCAGCGCTCCATCTGGAAGGTAGATTCATGTCTCTAAGTAGTGTAACTTCAGCACGCGGGGCCTTTGGGTCCACCGGTCCAGCCTCTCATTTCACAGGAGACTGCTTTGTCCTCAGGTGCCACGCCCCCTGCGCACAGCCACCAGGGAATGGAATGCATGACGGGGGTGGGGGAGGGCACGGGCCCTTAGACCTGCTTCCTAGAGAAGTTTGATTGGTTTCTGGGTTTTGTTGTTGTTGTTGTTCCTTTGCTTGTTTTAATATGAATTTCCTGGAAACGCTCCAACCGGTCCTCCCGTTCTATCTTTAGAGCTGCTCTGCCGTGGGACACGTTCTTTTCAACAGTAGCCCGTAGCTCTCGGCTTGGCCACTAGGTGGCAAGCTGGAGAGTTGGTGCTGGGCACCGCCAAATTAAGGGTTACTAATCGCGAAGCTGTGGGGAGTGGGCTGGCTGTCTGCGATTTACACGATACAGCGAAGGCTGCAAAGCCCCAACACGGTCAACCAGGAGGATGCAGCTGGGGGCCAGGGGAATGCAAATTCTGCTCTCAGCTCTGCCGTCAGCCTGCCGTGTGACCTGGGAAGGCCCTTGGTGTCTCTGGGCCTCAGTTTCCCTATTTGCACAAAGCGGGAGGAGCGGGTGGATTAGATGTGTGGTTCTCAACTTTGTTCAGGATGAGTGGGGCACCTGGAAGTCAGGGTGCTCTTTACAGGATCTTGTGACATAGGTCCCTGCACCCCACCCCTGCAGGCTTTGTGCTGGCTGCTCGGCCGCTGGTGGATAAGGAGAGGGAGACGGTGTGGAGGAGGCTGGGAGGGGAGGAGGAAGCACCGAGTCGAGAGTCAGGAGCCCAGGTTCTGATTCTTCGCTGTGTGACCTTTCGTAAATCACTGCCTCTCTCTGGGCCTCGGCAAGATGGGCTGGATGATCTCCTGGCACCAGCCAGCTGTACACCCTCACACCACCGTGTTGCTTCCCTTGACCCTCTGGCTGGGGAGTTTAAATATGAAAAATGCTCTTTTCTCCAGGGAGAAACTAGGGCAGTCAATGCCAAGGCCTGAGCCAGCTGAGTCGCAGCCCCTGGACCAGAGCTGCATCTGGCTCCCCCCTCCCCAGGCTGTGGAGGGGGTGGGAGGCAGACCCTGGGCAGCTCGGGGGCAGCTGCTGGGATGCCGATGCTGGCCCGGGCTCATGGTGACAATGCCACGGAGACGGCCACTGTCAGGCCCCCAGCTGCATGAGCAGGAGCTAGAGGTTTGCACTGCACTATTCTGCCAGGTTCTAGTCCCAGGGCCTCCGCTCACTGGCTCTGGGACCCTGGGTGAGCCACGTGCCTCTCTGCGCCTCCATTTCTCCGGCTCTGAAGTGGAGTTAGTAACACCAATGTCCATCTGGTTGGAAGGCTGAAATGCCACCCTGTGCGCAGAGCCTGGTGACCAGCAGACGCTGCGGTTGGGAAGGAAGTGCTGGGCGCCACGACGGTGCAGGTGGGCATCAGGCACCTTCTCAGGGGCTGGTTTTGGAGGACGGTCACCAAGTGCACCGGGGGTTGGGGAGGGTGTTCCTGGCAGATGGAGTGGCCCTTGCAAAGGTGGAGTGGAGGTGTCACCCAAGGATGGTGTGGCTGGGCAGGGGGCGCCTGGCTGGAGAGGCCGAAGGTGAGTTGTTCATATCTCCTGGGGATTTGCTCATAACGATAAATGGCTAAAGTTTGTCAGGTGCTGTGAAAAGCCCATAATGGTGCTTGACACGGGCTGTGTCATTTCATCTTCACTACAGCTGTAGGAGGATAGTGCCATTGTGATGCCCACTTTACAGATGGGGAAACTGAGGCAGGGAGGAGTTGAGCAACCTGCCCAAGGCTACATAGCTGTCTGGGGGCAGAGCTAGGATTTGAACCTGTGCTTCCATGACCCTAGAGCTTTTTGCTGTTTCGCTGCCTCCCTCCCCCTATCTGCGGGGCACCAGGAGAGACCCTGCCCCCGTCCAGGGTCAAAGACAGAAGTCCCCGCAGGCTGGAGGGATGCATCAAGGCCCCTCCCCGCCCACACCTCCCTTGGCCTGGTCTGCTCCAGACCTCCGAACGCCTTTCACCGTCCGGGGTGCAGAGCTGTCATGGTGCTGGGTCCTTTGCGGGCTGGTGGGTGCGAGTCAGGGCAGGAGGCACACAGCGCTGTGGTGAGTGATGGCAGGCACCTGCCCTGGTGCCCCAGGCCCGCTCTGGCCCTTTTCTGCCCAGGTGCCTGCCTAGCCGGGGCCACAGTCAGGCCAGCCGTGCTGCGGAGGGACGAGGAAGGCCCCAGGATTCCTTCTTGAAGGGCGCTGGGCAGCATTTGTTAGACGGGGTCTGGGAGATGCACCTTGAAATAGAGTTGGCGTAGAAATTTGGGCGTTTTCACTTGGAGTGTATGTTTACTTAGGGCTTGGGGGGCAGCAGAAGAAAGGCTATGGGGGCTAATCACCCCTCCCCCGCCAGGCCACGTCATGGACGTCAGGGCCAGGGGCTCCCAGGCCGTCCTAAGGGAGCGAGGCCTCAGAAGAGGAAGAGAGGGAAGGAGGGAGAGAACGGGGGAGATGAAGTGGAGGGGCCCAGTTCCCCAGGGCTGCTGCCTTCCCGGAGGAGCTGGGCTGGGGTGGGTGGGAGAACATCTGGCCAGAACATCTGGTGAGAACTCCACTTGGGAGCAGGGAAGAGCAGCCGGGACTGTGGAAGGAGAAAAGCTTGGGGGTGGGCAGGGTGAAGGCAGCCCCCTGCCCCAGGGTCAAGTTCTCAGTTCTGTTCTACAAATCCAGAGGGTGTGATTCCTGGACAGGACGCCAGATCACAGAGTGGGCCACCATGGATTCACTGATGCCTTGATTGGTTCAATCTTCCATCCAAAGCAGCATCCGCCTAGGGGCCCGGCCCTGGGCCAGGTGTGGGGTCAAGAGGATTGCGACACAGCCGCTTCCCTGAAGGCCGGCACCGGCAGTGGGGCTCACACCATAAGGGGACGGGGCCGAGGGGAAAGGCCACAGCAGGTACTTTGACGAGGCGTCCCAGGGGAGGGGAATGGGCCACTTGAAGGGTAGGAGTTGTTTGGGTCACAGTGGGTGAGGGGACCTTCAGGGAGACAGGGTGGGCCAGGCCCCGAGGCTGTGAGCACTGGCAGCTTTGGGGAGGGACCCAAGGCCTCTCCTGGGAGGGAGGAGGTGGGGTGCGGCCCCTCATCAGCCCCCAGGCCCCTCCCTGGCTGGGCCCAGGGCCAGCAGCTGTGACCTCGGCAGCCTGGCCGTCTGCTGCCTGGCCTGGCCGCCCCGGTGCCCACTGTGCCCCTGATTAGTTGGCGCTGGCAATGGCAGGAGCAGCAGACGGCCTCTTCCGCTGCTCAGCACCCCCGCCGCCCTGGCCTGACGGGGAGCCCTGGGGCCAGGCCACCCCTCGCCGTGACTCCCCTCCCCCTGGCCACGAGCTGTGCCCCTGGCAGAGGCTGGCATGCGTCCAGCGGCTTCCGCTTCAGCTGGCCTGGCAGAGTGGCCGCGCTGATCAGGGCTGACAGCTCCTGTCTGCAGAGAGCACCCCAGACCTCGAGGGGAGATGCCTGTCAGGAAGTGTGTCCCCTTCCTCCTGCCACCCCCTCCCAGGTGCCCCCGCTGCTGCCAAGGGGCCACCCCTGCCTGGCTGTTGCCCAGGTTCCCTTCAAGCAGGTTCTAGTCTAGGGCCGGCCCATCGGAGTGGACGGAGTGGCAGCTCCATCCGTCTGCCCACCTGCCATCTGCCTGCGCCCAGCTCCCAACTTCCAGTGCCGTGCAGAGACCGTCCCCGCGTGCAAGGGCCTGGAGGGGACCCAGAAGCTGGGCTTCCAGGAACTGGAAGTGTGCATGTGTGGCTGGGTGCAGAGGGCCACACCAGTGCGGACACCTCCTGCCTTAGGAAGCAGACCTGGAACTGTCCCCGGGTAGCGCGATGGTCGCAGGACCCGGATGGCAGAGTGAGGAGGGCCTTGCAGTGGGGACTGAGGACACTGGGGAGCTGCCAGTCTGGCTGGAGCCGCAGGTTCAGGTGTGGAATGGTGGGCAGAGGGAGGTGACGCTGGCGGGCTGGGCTGGGGCCACACCGAGGGGTGTGTGAGCAGGAGACGGGGTGGGGTAGGGTGGGGAGGTAATGATTTGCACTTTCTCCGTGGTGCGCGTGGGCTGGTGGAGGCGTCTGACTTCAGGGGCTCTTCCGTGAGACGTGTCCTGGCCCTGCACTATTCCTGAAAGGCTGGCCAGACAGGAGCCACTGTCCCTTCTGTAGATGAGGCCACTGGGGCCCAGAGAGGGCAAGCTTTGCCTCAAGGCCGCCCAGCCAGGACTGGGACCAAGATATCCTGTCCTGGGTCTGTGCTCTGGGGCTCACTGGGGTGGGGGCTGCATCAGATGTCCTGGGGACTCCAGGGTCCTCTTCCCCTTCCTGGCTGGGGGAGGGGCCCTCAGCCACACTCACGCGGCAGCCTGCAGCCACCCCCATCAAGGCACGCCTGGCTCACACCCCAGGCTGAAGGCTTGAAAATTGCACCATGAACAAGAACCAAGTAAACCCATTCTGAGAGAGGGTGAGTGAGAGCCGTGGGGAAACTGGGGAACTAGAGGCAGGAGGGCTTCATGAGTAGCTGGGAGTGAGAATCAGGGAGGACTGCCTGGAGGAGGAGAGTTTGGCTAGGGAAGGGTGTGGAGGGAGATGAGGTAGAAAGGATGGTTTAAGGCAGGTGGTGCCCACTCCCTCCCTTCCGCCTGCCACCGAGTATCCACCCAGCCTCTCCCCTAATTTCTCCTCTTCCTACTTTGACTTACGTGCTGTGTCTGCCTCCCTCATGGCTCTTTCTCTTTCTCTCTGTTCTCTGTCTCTCTCGGGTTCACTTTCTCTTTCTCTGTTTCTCTCTCCTCTCCCTGGCGCCAGGGGGATCTGAGGGCAGAGTGTGACTGTCGGACCTGTTTGGCTAATTACTTGACCGTGGGCATAAAAAGGGAGGATTAGCTGGGGTCCCTTGGGGTCCTCCCTGACTGCCTAATCCCGTGGCCCCTTTTCTCTGGCACGGAAGGGATGAACTCGTTCTAAGTCCCTAATTAGCTAATTATGCCTTGGCTCTGCGGCCCTGGGACTCCCTGGGCCCCAGGGAGGGCCATGAAGTGAGCTGGGGCCCAGCTGCGCAGGGGAGGAGGGATGGGGCTGCCACTCAGGGAAGCCAGGCGCAGTTTGCTGGAGCCTTTCAGAATTTCAATATCCTGGAGAACAAGGGAAATGTAATTAATTGAGCAACAAAGGCGGCCCGAGGGAGCAGCCGCAGAGCGTAGGGACCAGGCTGGGACTATGCTGGGCCGCCTCCTCCAGGCCTTTCTGATCTGGCCTCTTCTCCAGCTGCTGCCAGGCCCTCTGTGCCTGCCTCCTGCCCCTGCCCGGGCCTCCAGGCTTGCCCCTTCTTTAAAGCCCAGAACTGGTCAAGGGCTCTGCCTGCTTAGAAATCTGGCCAGGCAGTCACCTCTCAACTCAGGGAGCCCCATACTGCCCTGCAGCCTGCCAGGCAAGGTGCGCCTTTGCTCGAGCCGCGCCTCTGTCTGGAAGCTGCTCCCACCCTGCAGAACCCAGCTCAGAAATGTGCCTGGAGCTGCCCCCACCCCCAGGCGTGGTCCATTCCCTCAGCACCCTGGTCCCCTACGCCCCTGCTGCTAGCTAGGAGCTCTGAGGAGAGTCAAAAATGCGTCTTGTTTGTCTTTGGCTTTTTCTTTTTTTAGAGACAGGGTCTCACTCTGTCACCCAGGCTGGGATGCAGTGGCGCGATCATAGCTCACTGCAGCCTCCAACTCCAGGGCTCAGGTGATCCTCCCGCCTCAACCTCCTGAATAGCTGGGACTACAGTCGCCATCACGCCCCGCGAGGGTCTTGTTTGTCTTTGGATTCTCCGTGTGTCCAGGGCCATGCCTGGGGAGTGGGGAGGTGGGCGCCGCGCCCTCAGCCTGGCCTGCTCTCGGTGGGATGAGCAGCCTGTGAGGAGCCCCGGAGGCTGACCTAGTTTTGTGGGGAGAGAAGATGGGGGTGGCCATTAATTATTGATTGGGAGTCACTGTACACAGAGTTTGTGATGCAAATTCCAAATAATTACCCTCATTAATAACCACCTCAGCATCACGCCTGGAATAAACAATCTGGACAGGGCCACTGTTCTACTTGTCACCATCCTTCCATCCTCCTCTCTCCAATCTTCCACTCTCTCCCCATGAGTTATCACATTATTCATCCATGAGAAGTCATTCAACAAACGTTAGCTGAGCCTGTCTTCTGGGCCAGGACCTGCTGGGTTCTGGGTAACTTAGACGCGAGCCCTTCCCTCAGGACCTTACAGCCCAGTGGAAGAGACAGAAGGGTAAACAGACAACTATGCACCAGGGCTAGAAGAAGACTAGATGTCGATGTGAACAGAACCTCCTAGGCTGCGCAGTATACAACCTACACAACCACACGCGGCAGCCTGGGCTAGGTCAGAGGTGCTGAGATTGCCTAGAGCAGAAGCGAGGGATGAGCGCTACCTGAGATGGGGTGAGGAAGTGTCCGGAAGGCTTCACAGAGAGAAGGAGCTTTAACAGGGCTGTGGTGGCTGAATAAGGTTTGCCGGTGCAAGAAAGGTGCAAGGGTGTTCTAGGCAGAGAGAGCAGCAAGGGTAAAAGTTCGGAGGTGTGAAATCCCATGGTGTGTTTAGGGAGTGTCAAATAATTTGGTACTGCTAGGTACAGGGTGCAAGCTGAGAGAGGCAGATGAAGCTGGAGAGGTGGGCGGTGTGGACCCCACAGGATCTTGGGGGGTGTGCACGCAAGGGTGACCCACCAGCTCTTGACCCTCTTTGGGGCCACAGCTGTGTGGACCTTTGCTCCAGAATATTCACGATGTCATCCTTGAGTATTTTATGGCAATTTCATAGGTTTGTGGACCTCGTGGAGTCCCTCCGTGGGCCTGCACCCCGGGGGCCCATCAATTCCAGCTTCCGTAGGCTATGGGAACCCAGAGGTTTTCACACATGGTGGTGACATGCTCAGAACTGTGTTCCAGAAAGTGGCCATTGTCAAGAATTGCCCCTCTCTCTGTCTCTGCACTCTGCTTTCCCTGGGGAGGCTTCCACTTCAGGCAGGTTCTGCTCTCCCATGCAAGATGGCCCCAGCAACTCCAGGCTCACCCCCCACCTTGCAACCTCTGCGGAAAGAGCGCATCCTTTCCTTGTAGTTCTAGCAGAAGTCCCTGGGCTGACTCTCATTGGTCCTGGCTGGGGTCACATGACCATCCTGGACCTAGCACTGGGGGCACAGAATATGCTGATTGGCCCAGCCTAGGTCATGTGATCTCTACGTGAGCCCCACCCAAACCACATGGACTGGAGTCCCTTAGTGTGCACTTTTCAGAGACCCTGGAAAAGGTGCAAAACCAGTGACTGGGGGCGGCTGGATCTTCGTGTGTGGGGTCAGGAAGGAGCGAATGACATACAGAGATTAACTGAAACCATGACAGTGGGTGGCATTACTCAGGGTAGGGAGAGCTGGCTTCATTTCACAGCCTGTGGTGAGAGACGACATGGACAGTGCACATGGTGACAGCAGGAGGGGTCAGAGGGGAGGGAGGGGAGTATGTGGGGAGGGGCCAGATGCTGAGCATGTTCTCCATGGGGTGGGAGCCGCAGGGTTTGCTGAGAGTTGGGTATGGCTCCTTAGCCAGGTGACCGCTATCTTGTTGGGTCACTTTGCTGAAGATCCAAGAGGGGAAGGGTCAAGGTCCCACAGGTCACAGCCAGCAGGGCCAGGGTTCGAACCTGGGTCTCTCAGAGGCCTGTGCCTTCCACAGGCTTTCTACCCCCACCTGCTAGGTTTTCATGACTGCAGGGTCTTCCAGTAAGTGATTAACATCCACACGACCCACTTTCCTGTCCGCCCAAATCCCCTACTGTCCTCCCTGGGGACTCCTGTCTCCACTGCCATTTCCCCATTTTCTCCTGAGTCTCTGGCCTCGCTGGTTCACCCCAGCTATTTCTTGGGAAGAGAAAAGGCCCCTTCTCCTGATATTGCCAGATCTGAGCCCCTCAGCAGGCCCATGTCTCTTCTGAAGGTGGCTCTGGGGGCTCTGCCTGGTTCCATCATGCAGTCGGTGGGGGTGGGTAGTTCTGACTGCTACTGGTGTGTCCTGGCATGGTCAAGGGACCAGTGACTGCCCTGGAGATGAAGGGCATTCAGGACATATTCACTGGGCACCTACTGTGATCACACCCTGTGTGGGGGCTGGGCATACTGAGTTGAGCCAGCCTTGGTCCCAGGCCTCTGGGGACAAAGGTGTTGTGGCAAGAAGGCTAGAGTTGGTGACAAGACACCTGGTTGAAATTCAGACCTTGCTGTCTCTTAGCTGCGTGACTTTGGGCAAGTAGCTTCAGTTCTTTGAACCTCCATTCCCCTTGTCTGTAAAATAGGAGTAGCATTACCAACCTCAGAAAGTTGTCATGAGGCTGAAGGGGTCACATTCGAGAAGTACCTAGAAGAGCACTGGGCACACGAAAGTGCTCCATAAATGCCTGCTTGTTCATCCACAATCTAGTGTAAGTGCAACGGGGCCCAGAGCCATTTGCATGGCTTTTGGAGTGAAGGGCAGATATGAAGGAGATGGTGTATCTGACAGCCACCAACCAGGCTGGGAGCATCAGGGAGCCCCTGCCAGTGTGTCCTCATTTCTCCTCCCATCATCCCTCTCCCTGTTTCTCTAACTTTGCTCTCCCTCTGTCTCCTCCTGGACCTCTGCTCCATCTGACGGTCCCTGTATTCTTCCTCCTCACAGGTATGCGCATCCTGGTGAACCTGCTGCTGGACACGCTGCCCATGCTGGGGAATGTGCTCCTGCTCTGCTTCTTTGTCTTCTTCATCTTCGGCATCATAGGCGTGCAGCTGTGGGCCGGCCTGCTGCGCAACCGCTGCTTCCTGCAGGAGAACTTCACCATGTGAGTGTGCCCAGCGCCCTTTCAGCTCCCGGAACCCTGTCCTTAATACGCAGTTCTGTTAATAGCTCTCAGGTTGTTGGGAATCGAGACCACCAGGGCAGCAGCAGCAAACAGAGGGAGGTCGGGTCAGAGGGGAAAGGGAAGCCAAGGCACAAGCAGAATGACGCCAGCGGGGAGAAAAAGACAGAAAACCTGAAAAGCAGGCACAGAACCTGGCACTGTGCACAGCACAGGTATTCCGGGGGTGGCTCCGAGTCATCCAGGGAAGGTCGCCTCCTGTTTGGCCATTTGTGTCTTAAGGCAGGAGGTGGGACGCTCCGTGGAGAGATGATTGTCAGAAGCTGTTTAAACATAAATCAAGCTTCAGCTCTTGGAGGAGTTGGGCCTAGTTGTCTGAAAAATGGGACATCTATAGAACCGTTTCTTCCCTTGTGGCTGGATAAACACGCACACATACATGTACATATGCATACGTGTCTGGACATAAATATGCCTTCATTTCTATTGATCATGTGCATTAGTGCATGCCTACTGTGTGCCAGGGCCTGGGGAGTTAGAAGTAGAAAAGCATTTTCATTCATTGTCTCACTTGGCAAACACACCAAGTGGCTCCTTTGAAGAAGCCGGACTCTGTGCTCAGCATGCAGTCACAGAGGGGGTTCCCGCCCTTGGGGATCCAGGCTGGGAGCTGACCCCGGACGCCTCTGCTGAGTACTGGTCGTGGACCAAGGACGGCTGTAGGAGGCGTGGAACCATGTGTAGGGCTGGGCTGGGTTCTCCCCTCTGGGCCTGTCTGATTGGGGAGAGCCGGGGTTGGGGGGTTGAAGGCTGGGAGGAGCTTACCCAGCCACCATTGCTGTGGGGTACCTGCGTAGACCAGAGAAGGGGCACCCTGTGTGGGGGTCAGCGGGTTCCAAGGCAGGGCCGGGCAGTGGAGATGGGGGAGAGGCCACTGCTGCTTCTGGTCTGGCCTTCAGAGACAGGAGGGGGTGTGAGCTCTCAGCCTTGGGGGTTCAAGACACCGCCCAGCCCCTCTGTCCCAAGTGATTCTCTCTCTGTATCATTCTGTGGCTGGCACCTTCTCATTGTCTGGCTCAGCCACCCGTCACCTCCTCCTGGAGGCCTTCCTTCACCCCCCACTCCACCCCCCAAACGTACTGTCGCGCTGTCCCGCTGGATTTTCCTTATCTCTTTCTGAAACAGTCTCCCTCGTCAGTTGATTTACTTGGTCCTTGGCTGTCTCTAGACTGGCTTATCGGCTTGGTTTTTGGAGGTGGCAAGAATGCAAGGCCCCCAGAAGGGCAGCGGAACCTGCTCGTTCCTCTTTCCGGGGGCCTAGAGCAGGCCTTGGCTCAGGTGCTCCCTCCCCAATTGCCGCAGGAGCGAAGGAAGAGTGGTTGAGTGAGTGAGCGAGTATTCGCCACCCGGAGGCAGGCTGGGAGTGAGACCCGCAGTCCTTCCCAGGCCTTCCAGGCGGAGATGCTGTGTCCTGACTCCTGGGTGTCTGTCTCCCTGTGGGCACCCCCGGGCTGGGCGAGGTGGCTCCAGCCCTGCCGCGGCTGTCATGGAGGAGTTGGAGGGAGATGCTGTCTGTGGACGTGCTTGGGCCGGGAGTAAAGAGGAACATTGTCCAGCCCACCCCCACCCCCGCCCCAGGAAAGGGAATAATAGATATAAATAAATGTCAAAGGAGGAAGAAAGCCCTGGGGGGAAGATGCTGGGTGGTCTCCACCGCTCCCCTTGGGAGCTCTGGGTTTCATTTTCTTAGGGCAGGTGGCATCGACTTACACACCCTCCTGGGCTGGGGGGCAGCCGTTGCATGAAGAAGGAGATCCGTAAAGTTCAGGTCTGGATGGAGAGCAAGGCCAAGGTCATCCCAGGTCTACGACCACCGTGGAGGGGAGGGAGGTTTAGACCTTAACTGAGAAGGTTGGTAATCAGGGTTCACAAAGAGGCAGCAGGATCTCTTTTTGGTTGTTGGTTGGCGGGGAGGGTGTCAGAAAGCTGGAATTTGAGGAGATTGTATTCAGGACACGGGGAACCAGGCTGGGTCACGGGCAGCGGCAAGGTGCACATGCATCCATGAATTCCCCGATGTCTTCCTTGCGTGCTCTCCCCTGGGGGCCTGTTGCCTGGAGGCCTCTCAAAGCGCCTCCAGCCCCTGGCTAGCTGGGCCCTGGGGGCTGGGCAGAGCCTGTAGGCAGGGCGGAGAAGCGCCCTTCCCAGGGCCCAACACTGTGCTGGTTGAAGGTGGAGCCTCAGAGAGCCACAGCCCAACTTGTCACTATGCAGATAAGGACTGAGTCATAGAAAAGAGAGGGGCTCACCTAGGGCCACACAGCAAGGGGCCCACCAAGCATGCAGCCTGCCGGCCGTGTGGGCATCAGGATACTGCGCCATTCCCCAGCCACTTCCAGGCTGTGCCGGCCCCGGGGATGCGGAGACCCCTCACTGGGCCTCCACGCTCAGCTCACCGTCCGGCATGGGAGTCAGAAGCGTGGACAGTGAGGGCTCAGAGGGCCCTGTGTCGTGGCAGAGGCGCACTCCCGCTATGTGCCAGGCCGGGGAGAGGGAGCCCGGAGGAGGGGGCTGGGAGCCCAGAGGAGGTGGAGACCAGCCTGGGCAGGGGCAGAGGGGAGAGGGCTTCTTGCTTCTTGGAGGGTGTGACCTTGAGCTGAGCCCGGAAGGACAGGAAAAATGCCTTCAGGCAGGCAAGTGGGGGCGGTGGGGAGAGTGTTCCTGACAGAGGGCCCCCACCCCCTGCTGCTGCAGCATGATATAGGGGCTCTGAGCAGGGAGGGAGCCCACGCCTGGCCTGCAGGGTCAAGTCCTGCCTCTGTCACTTGCTGGCACCCTTGGGTATTTACCCAAAAGAAAGGATGGCTGATATCCACCCAGAGACGTGCACAGGAATATTTATGAGTCATAAGAGCCAAAAAATCAGAAACAGCCCAAATGATCAGTAGAATGGATAAGTAAGTAGCAGCGTATTCACTCAGTGGACTCTGTACAGAAATGAAAAGAAGGAATTACTTTTTTCACTCTCTTAATGGTGTCTTTTGAAGAACAGAAACTCTTAGTTGTAATGAAGTCCAGTTTATCAATCATTTCTCAGCGTTGCTTTTTGTGCCCGGTTTTAGAAATCTTCTCCAAACCCAAGGTCATGAAAATATTTCCTGGTGCTTTCTTTTAGGAGCTTTCCTTTTTCATCTTTCACATTTAGGTCGATATTCCATCTCAGATCATTTTGTGTGTGGCATGTCGTGGTGCTGGTGGAGTGTCGAGATCCATTTACTTATTTTTAATGGACAGTCAATTGTCCCAGGCCCATTGATTGGAAAGCCCATCCTTTCCGCTGAATTGCAGGGCCGCCTTTATCAGAATCAGGTGGTCATGTGTGTTTGGGTTGGAGGTGCATGTTTTCATTGTTGATGGGTATGCCATGTTGCCCTCTAAAAAGGTTGTATCAATTTACATTCCCACCAACGGTGTGTGAGACTGTTCACACTCATCCTGCTGCATGCGCTATGTTATCAAGCAGAAGTATTTGCCATTTGGATGGGTATAAAATGATCTCATTGCTACTTCTGTTTGCATCTGGTTATTTTGTTGCATTAACAAGGTGAGCATTTTTTATTGGGCATTTGTACTTCTTGTGTGAATTTTTTGTTCTTATCTTTTGTCCTTTTTTCCTCCTAGTGGGTTCTTTTCCTTTTTATTACTGAGTTATAGAAGATTTCAATATGCTTTAGATAGTCATTATTTAATCTCTTTTATATGTTGCAAATACTTCGTCCCAGGAAATGGCAACCAATAGCCTGTTTTTGTAAATAAAGTTTTATCATAACACAAGCACACCCACTTGTTCGCCTATTTTCCTATGAGTGTTTTCATGTTACAATGGTGAAGCTGAGTAGTTGGGACAGAGACCATGTGGTCTGCAAAAAAATATTTGCTATCCAGCTAATTACAGAAAACATTTGCCTACCTCTGCTTTATTCCAATTTGTTGCTTGTCTTCTTACTTTGTATGGTATCTTGTCTTGTACACATTTTACATTTGTGTAATACGTAGTCAATCTCGTCTGCCTTTTCCTTTATAAAATTTGGATTTTGTGTCATCCAGGAAGGAGGAAGGCCTTACCTAACCTGAGTTAACAAAAATATTCCATATTTTCTTATAATATTTTTATGGTTATATTCATTGCATTTATGCTTTTTAATCCACTAAAAGTTTACTATTTTAGTTTTATAATGTATTTTGCTTAACCTAATATATCCAAATATTATTTTCAATGTGTAATCAATATAAAAATTAATAGTGAGATAATTTATATATGTATTTTTGGATGACAAGTCTTCAAGAAGTTTACTTTTATATATGGTGTGAGGTAGGGATCTAACTATTATTTTGCAAATAGAGAGCAGTTGTCCTAACACCATTTACTGACCAGTCCTTCCTTTCTCTATAGGTCTGAAAGGCCATCTCTATAATGTACTAACCTCCCCTTTATACATGGGTTTGCCTTTGCGCTCTATGATCTTTCCATTCCTGTTACAGTACTACACTGTATTAATAATCATAGTTGTGGAGTATTTTGCTCTCTTGTAGAGTTGGTTTCCATTCATCTTTCTTCTTTTAAAACTTGTCTTGCCTATTTTCCCATCCAGATAAATCTTAGAACCATCTGGCCAGGTTCCACAGACAAAAACATGTTGGGATTTTGACTGGGGTTGAAGTGAAAGTGTAGATTAACCCTTCAGGATGGGCAGATCAGGGATTGTCCTCTCTGTTTTATAGATGGGGAAATTCAAGTCTAGAGAGGGAAGTGACCAGCCCAGGGTCACATAGATGGGAAGGGATGTAGCAGGCAGAAGATGCTACCGTCATCTGCTGGATGAGTAAAATTCAGCACTTGTTTATTGAGCACCTGCTCTGTGCCTGCTGGACAGTGTTCGGGGCCTGGGGGTCTTGGGGAGTTGGGTATATCTACTGCAGGAGCAAACTGGAGCTGTGTGCAAGGCACAGCATGGCCACAGGGAGCTCAGGACCAGCCCTGCCTGATCCTGGGGAGGCTCCCCAGAATAGGGGACCTTAGAAATGGACCACAGCAGGCCATTAGGGGTTTTTGTGACCATAACAGAGGTGAGAAATGCTGTCCCAGGCAGGGGCAGATGTTCCAAGGCTGGAGGCAGTGACAGCTGGTGACGGCAGTGATGTCCTGCCATGCTGTGTGGCCTCTCCCTTCCTGATCCTGTTGGCAGTGACCCTCCTTTCTCCTCTCTCACCCACCCTCACCTGTGGACAGACAAGGGGATGTGGCCTTGCCCCCCTACTACCAGCCAGAGGAGGATGATGAGATGCCCTTCATCTGCTCCCTGTCTGGGGACAATGGCATCATGGGCTGCCACGAGATCCCCCCACTCAAGGAGCAGGGCCGAGAGTGCTGCCTGTCCAAGGACGACATCTACGACTTTGGGGCAGTGCGCCAGGACCTCAATGCCAGCGGCCTCTGTGTCAACTGGAACCGCTACTACAATGTGTGCCGCACAGGCAGCGCCAACCCCCACAAGGGCGCCATCAACTTTGACAACATCGGCTATGCCTGGATCGTCATCTTCCAGGTGAGCCTGCTCAGGCCTGGGACCCACCTGATGCTGGGGGCCAGGTGGGCAGCTCCACCTGGCAGGCAGGGCTCGGTGCTGGGCATGTGCCACCCCATTTTGTTGGAATCTGCCCAACTTGCTGGCACAACAGGCATTATCATGCCCATTTTATAGACAGAGAGCCTGAGGTTCAGAGAAAGAAAGACCAAGGATCATGTGACTATTAAATGGCAAAATCAGGATTTTAACACAGCTCTGGGTGACCCCAAAGCCTGCGCTGTTTGCAGAATCCCTGGTTGTCTGAGGCATATGGTTCCCAGCAGGGAGGTCTGTTCCCAGAGAGAAGAGGCAGGAGTCATGCTCTGTTGGAGGGGCTAGCAGACCACGGCAAGGGGACATTCTCTGCTGGGGTGACAGCCTGAGCTGCAGGGAGCATCAAGGAGCCCAGTTTGTCTGGCCCCGTGACCCAGAGCATATATGCACACATGTTCACAGAGCAGCACTTGCTGTGTGCACAGCGCTGCGCTGACTCCACAGCCTGCCCACCGCAGATGGGCTGGGCTGTGCTTGGGGCTGGTGCTTTGGACCTTGGTGCACTGCGTGACCTCTCTGTGCCCCAGTTTTCTCGTCTTTAAAATGGGGTAATAGTCCCTCTCACCTCGGGGTGGCGGAGAAGAATGGGGTGAGCAGAGCAGTCAACCGTGTGCAGTGAGTGCTCCCTTCCTGCCACCCTCAGGAGGCAGAATGGGGCAAGAACAGGGGAGGGGACCGAGGGCCCCCTGGGGAGGTGGCGAGGGGGGCCCTTATGGAGCTGAACTCGCAGTTTGCTCCGCAGGGCTGCAGTGCCAGGAGTTCAGAGCTGCAGGTGCCATGTGATCAAAGCCCAGCAGCTGTGCTTTGGGCCCCTCTGGTGAGAGGGTGGGTGGGCTGCTCGGAGGCTCCTGCTTGTGCATTTGCCAGAAGCAAGGACCCAGCGTTTGTCTTTCCCAAGGCTGCTCCGTCTCCCTCTCTGGGAAGGAGTTGAGGGTGGTGTGGGGGGTGGCAGAGTCACACCGGCCTCATCATAGTCCGCACCCGCCAGCTCAGCCGAGCATCACCCCGTCCCTGCCAGGTGGACTCTGTTGTCCCCGTGTGCGGAAGAAGTGGCTGAGGCCAGAGCAGGGGAGCAGGGAGGCCACCTGGCAAGCTGGAGCCCGGCCCTGGGCTCCCTGCTTTCGCAGTCTTCCCGCCAGTGTGTAGACTGGAAAGGGGGTGGGCCCTGGAGCCAGAGGGCCTGGGGTTCAAGTCCTGGCTCCACTCCTTCCTGGCTGTGTGACTCTGGGCAAATGCCCTCCCCTCTCTGAGCCTGTTTCCTCGCCTGTGTGATGCGGATGAGGATGGCTGCCTGCCAAGTCCTTGTGAGAAGGGCTTGAGTTTGTGTGTGAGACTTGTCCCAGCACACAGTAGGGCCTCTGCCTGGGGTGCTGGCCTGGCTGCCTGCCCTGCCGAGGGCCAGGTCTTAGGCTGTCTCTCCCCTGCCGGCTGCAGGTGATCACTCTGGAAGGCTGGGTGGAGATCATGTACTACGTGATGGATGCCCACTCCTTCTACAACTTCATCTACTTCATCCTGCTCATCATAGTAAGTGTCAGGGTGCCGGGGCTCTGGGGCAAGCACAGGGCTCCCAGGGGACCAGAGCAGGGGAGGGTCTTTGGGACTCCCCAGGGAGCCCCTCAGGGCCAGGAGAGCTGGTGGGAGGGAGCAGGAGGATCTATTTTAAGTGCCACCGACCAGCGGGTGATTGAGGGGGCTCGTCAGGGGTGGCCGCTGGAAGCATCCATCACTTTCTATTGCCGTCATTTCTCATTTCTGGGCATTTAAGTCCACCCGCTGCTCCTGCTGTGCTTCTCTGCCTCGTAGCTCTGGGAATACGTTCCTTTCAAGACCTGAGCCGGGTGCAGCTCGGAATGAGAGCTTGCGGGGCTCCAGCTCGTCCCTGCTTTCCTGGGGCGGGAAGACACGATGCTCTGAGACTGAAGCCTGAGGCTGCTTTTGGAGCAGGGTTTGCAGGGAGGAGGTCACCCTGGTGGTGACCTGGTGGAGTTCCTTGAAATTCTCAGGGGGGTCTCCCACTCGGGCAGCTCTGCCATGTGGGGTGACCTGGGGGTGGAGGTGGGCTCATCCTCCTCTTCCAGGCCAGCCCCTCCTCCCCAGCCCCCACACAGGCTCCCCAGAGTGAGCTCATCCACCTTGTCATGCCTGACTGCCGCTTCAGCCACGGCACAGTCTCCAAAATGTCAAGGTGATTCACTCCCGGGAAAGTCGCCGCTGCGAGGCTGGGTTCTCTGGCATCCTGGTGGTGGGAGAGGACACGCTTGGCCCTCTGGAGCCGTGTCCCATCCTGCGCTGGCAGGAGCTTGACCTGGGGGGTCAGGGCAGGCTGGCAGGTGACCTGAGACACACCTGCTGTTGCCTTAGCTCTGGTGCCTTCCTGGGGAGGCTGGGGCCTTGGACCCACAAGGAGACGCCCTTGATGAAAGGAGAGAGCCTGGGTTTTCAGCACTGCCATGCATTCCCTTGGGTGTTCATTCACCAGAACGTTCAGGAAGCCCACTGCACCAGGCCCTGAGCTGAGTGCTGGTCACAGGGCAGTGAGCCAGGCCGGACCCCTGCCCTTGAGGAGCTCACAGTCTCGTGGGGAAGAGGGGCTGACAGCAGGCCGTGACCATGCAGCGTCTTAGGCGCCATGACAGACGGAAGCCCAGGGGGCTGAGGGAGCCCCGAGGAGGCCCCTGATCCAGCCTGGAGGAGGGGCAGGGAAGTGGAAGGCTTCCTGGGGGAGGTGATGCCAGTTGAGCCTTAAAGGCTCAGGGGACTCGGGGGGGAAGAGCCTCTGCGGCAGGGCTGGCTCACAGAGACCCTGAAGCCTGTCAGAATCCTGCAGTGGGGACCACAAACCACTGGGGTGGCCAGAGGCGCCTCCAGTTCCTGGGAGGGGCTGGAGAAGACTCCCTCTGCTCCTGCTGGCGGGGTTCAGGGTGGGGTCTGGAGTTCTTAACTCACAGCGTGACCTTGGGCAGGCTCCTTAGCTCCCCTCGCTCATGATGAAATGGGGAACAGTGACAAACCTAGCTCTGGGCTCTGGGGAGGGTTAGGTGCGACAGAGCCTGAAGCCTGCACAGCCCCTGCACACAGTAAGTGCTCAATACATGTGCCCTGTTACTAGTATTGCTGCTATTGTTGGGCCCCAGATGGCTCTGTCACAGGACAAAGGGGGATGGTGGGGGCTGAGGCTGCTGAGTTTTCCTGGTGCTAGGAAGGGTCCGGAGAGCAAAGTCTGAACCACCGCGCTGCCCTGTCACCCCAGCCCTGCTGTGCAGGGTCACGGTGAGGTGAGGTGCCTGGCCTGGGTCACACAGGGGTGAAGGGTCCTTAGCCCTCAAATCCGGTCCCCAGCTCTCCTGATTAGGACAGTTCTGTGCTCATCTGGCCTGAGCCTCCCATCTTAGAGAGGGGGGAGTGGAGGTGCAAGGGGTGGGGGCTGCCTGGGTCACCCAGGGGAAGTGGAGGCGCAAGGGGTGGGGGCTGCCTGGGTCACCCAGGGGAAGTGGAGGTGCCGAGGGGTGGGGGCTGCCTGGGTCACTCAGGGGAGGTGGAGGTGCAGAGGGGTAGGGGCTGCCTGGGTCACCCAGGGGAAGTGGAGGTACGGGGGGGGGGCTGCCTGGGTCACCCAGGGGAAGTGGAGGCGCAAGGGGTGGGGGCTGCCTGGGTCACCCAGGGGAGGTGGAGGTGCAAGGGGTGGGGGCTGCCTGGGTCACCCAGTGGAAGTGGAGGTGCCGAGGGGTGGGGGCTGCCTGGGTCACCCAGGGGAGGTGGAGGTGCAGAGGGGTGGGGGCTGCCTGGGTCACCCAGGGGAGGTGGAGGTGCAGAGGGGTGGGGGCTGCCTGGGTCACCCAGGGGAAGTGGAGGTGCCGAGGGGTGGGGGCTGCCTGGGTCACCCAGGGGAGGTGGAGGTGCAGAGGGGTGGGGGCTGCCTGGGTCGGGCTGGACAGAGGCTCCCAGGTGTGGGCTCCCAGGGGCAGAGGCTGAGCCTGCTGCTTCCCCACGCCCCTCACACAGGCCTGGTGCAGGGCCACTCTCCAGGAGACGCTGGGAACCGGGTGGCTGAGACAGGGCATGAGGGGGCATCTTCTTTCCCGAGTGGCAGGGGATTTCCCCAGAGCCCTCTGGGCCAGCAAGCCCCCCACGCCCCGGGACCCTAGCTCGCAGTCCTGCTGAGGGGGAGGAGGGGCTGTGGCCTGCAGGAACCCCTGGCCACGGCTTGGAGGAGGAGGAAAAGCTACTCCCCTCTGGCTGGCAGAGGCCTAGCAGAGGGCAGGGGAGGGGGCTGCATGCTGAAAACCTGAGAGGCGGAGAGGAGGCTGCTCCTGAAGCCAGGCAGGGGACGCGAGGGCAGGAGGGCAGGATCCTTCGTGCTAACTGGGTGGCCTCTCCCCACGGTCCCCAGGTCCCCATCCAAGCACCAGCAAAGCCACTGGCTGGAGTAAACCCTGAGGGAAGCTTTTCTTCTCTTGTCTGTAGGCCCAGCTGAGGCCAAAGTCCAGGCCAGAGAGAGGGCAGGGCTGGGCTCCGACTCAGGGCCTGGGTGGCCCAGGAGGGGCTGTGGCCTCCCTCCCTGGCCTCAGTGCCGATGTCCCAGGCGGGATGGCAGCCGTGGCCAGGGCCTGGGGTCTGCGGGGAGCCGGGCTTGGGAGCAGGCCGCAGTCGGGCCTGGGGAGCGACCGCCTTCTCCTGGAGCGAGGCCTCAGTGATCTCTTCCTGTCCCTATCTGTGTCTGTGCCTGTCTCTCTGGGCCCCTCCACCTCCCCTGCTCCCTCTCCTGTCCCCCCCCCCGCCCCCAACTCTGCATCTCCCACACCCTCCGTGTCTGTCCTCCCTGAGCCCGTTCCACTCTCTCTCGTGTCTCTCGTCCTCATCCTTCTGTGTCCCGGCTGTTTCTTGCTGTCTGTCCTCTGTCCTCCGTTTGTATCTCTGGTCTGTCCCTGCCTCCTTCCTTGCCTCATTTCTGCCTCTGTATCCCTCTGTCTCTGTCTCTGCCTCCTCCTCTGTCTCTGCATCTCCCTGTCTCTCCTGATGTCTCCCTGCTGGACCCTCTCCGTCTCCCCTCTCCCCACCCACTGTCCCCCCTCCCTGTCCCTGTCCTCTCCTCCCGTTGGTCACAGGTGGGCTCCTTCTTCATGATCAACCTGTGCCTCGTTGTCATAGCGACCCAGTTCTCGGAGACCAAGCAGCGGGAGCACCGGCTGATGCTAGAGCAGCGGCAGCGCTACCTGTCCTCCAGCACGGTGGCCAGCTACGCCGAGCCCGGCGACTGCTATGAGGAGATCTTCCAGTACGTCTGCCACATCCTGCGCAAGGCCAAGCGCCGCGCCCTGGGCCTCTACCAGGCCCTGCAGAGCCGGCGCCAGGCCCTGGGCCCAGGGGTCCCTGCCCCCACCAAGCCCGGGCCCCACGCCAAGGAGCCCAGGCACTACAGTAAGTGGCCCTGCCCGTCAACCGGGGACGCAGAAGGGCGCTGTGTGCAAAGGTGTCGCACCTGCCCTGCCAGGAGAGGAGTCCAGACTTCTCAGGTTTCAATTCACACTTGGCCGTTTCCTTCACAGCCCTCCCTGCCCTCTCCCTTCCCAGTCACCTGCCAGAGCCTGCCGTGGGCCAGCCCTGCGGTCGGGGGACTCAGGCCTTGCCCTGAGGAATTCCTTTGGATCCCCCTGTGTGTAGACATGGACTCTGCCCTGGGATCCACACTTTCAAGAAATGAACAACTTTCTGTCCTCAGTCTTGTAAAACTAAAATTCTTCCCCCACCGCAGCCCGCCTCGCCGCGCTCTGGGTTCCCGTTGCCATCTCCTGCTCCGCACCCGCACCTGAGCAGCGACGTTGGGCGGCTGGCCCAGGGGCCGTGGGCCTGCCCACAAAGGCGTGGCATGGTGGGGACACACTCCACCCTGCACTCTGTGCCCCCCCACTGCCCAGGCTCCGCTGTGGATGGGAGTTTCTGGGCGTTAGATTTTCAGCCTGGGACGGGCTCTCTCGCTCATTACCACATCTGTTCCAGCAAAGTGCTCTGTGCCCCTGACCTTGAGCAGGCCTGGCTCCTGGCTGTAAAGTGAGGCTAGGGGCCCCTAGCCATGGGAACCACCCACCTCAGGCCCTGCTGCGGAAAGCCCTGCTCTTCTAGCTCTTACGTCCTGGGAGTCAGATTCCTGGGAGGTGGGCAGGAGGATCGTCCTCAGAGCTGCCACCCACCCATCCTCGGGTGCCAGCCGTCCAGGTGTGGTCTTGGACGAGGCCTCAGGCCACTGTGGGCTGGCCCAGCGTCTGGGCAAGGCTGGCACCTGCCTTTCGGGGGGTAGGGGGGAGGCGTGTTTACTTAGGGGGGCTTCCTACTGCCCCCCTGCCCCCCGGGAACTTGTGTGGAGGGAAGTCCCAGGGGAGCTTCTAGAGGAAGGCCTTGCCCCTGGCCCGGGTGTCTGTGCCTCATCCTCTCCCTGGGAAACAAGAGTCAGTGCAGCCCGGGTTCAGGGTGGGGCAGCGAGCGGGGCTGGGCAGGGCTTGGACCTGTCCTCCAGGCTGAGGTGGGACCGAGTCCTGGGCTTCTGGCCGCCTGCCCCAAGCTCAGGGGGAATTGCTCAGGGGTTGGGGTGTTTGCAGGCAAGTATGAACATGAAGGGCCGCCTTCTGTGCTTTTCTTTCCCTTTAATGTTACTTTTTTTTGCTTACACAAGCAAAAGCAAAATGTGTTTATTCTAGGAACATATAGAAATACATAAAGAAGAAGTAAATCAGGCATAAATCAGGCAGAGGGAGACCTCTCTGGCACCTCTTTGAAATGGTTCACGATCACAGAACTGAGTCCAAGGCCAGCCCAGGCCCCCTGAATGATTCCTGGGCAGCAAAGGGGGTGAACGTTCCCTCCCTCCTGTTGGCCCCCCACACACTCCCTGCACCCCTCCTGCGCTCATCCTGGGGGCGTCCAGAGGGAGGGCCTGGGAAGCAAGCCCTGTGCCCAGGCAGGAGAATTGAACATGCCACGGCCACCTTGGCCTCCTCCGTGTGGGTCTGTCTCCTTCAGAATCACATCCAGTCCCCACGCTCCTTGACTGGAGCTCTGGGAGGCTTTGCTCAGTGACTGACCCAGAGCCTTGGTCGGGAGTGATGGGCTGTCCACGTGGACGCGCGTGCCAGGCACTGTGCCGGACCGTCACACGTGTCAATGGCGAGAATCCTCCCACAGCCCGCTAGGGGCGCTCCTGTCCCCTTCCACACAGGGCAGACAAGGCCCACAGAGGCGAAGCCATTCCACCCAGAACCCCCCCTCGGGGCCTCCCGTCCTGCCAGGCGACTGTGGGCTGTGGGAGCCCAGCGCGTGGGGCTGCGTCCCAGGGGTGGGCACCGACCAGCCCCTCTTTGCTTTTCAGAGGTGTGCCCGCGACACAGCCCCCCGGACCCGACGCCGCATGCCCTGGTGCAGCCCATCTCCGCCACGCTGGCCTCGGACCCTGCCAGCTGCCCCCACTGCCAGCACGAGGCAGGCCGGCGGCCCTCGGGCCCGGGCAGCACCGACTCCGGCCAGGAGGGCTCGGGCTCCGGCGGCTCCGGTGGTGGCGAGGACGAGGCGGATGGGGATGGGGCCCGGAGCAGCGAGGACGGGGTGTCCTCGGGACTGGGGAAGGAGGACGAGGAGGAGCAGGCGGAGGGGGCGGCCCAGCTCTGTGGGGCCGTGTGGCGCGAGACACGAGCCAAGCTGCGGGGCATCGTGGACAGCAAGTACTTCAACCGCGGCATCATGATGGCCATTCTGGTCAACACCGTCAGCATGGGCATCGAGCACCACGAGCAGGCCAGTGCGCGCGGTGCCGTCTCGGGGCTGGGCGTGGGGGGAAGGGCGGGGCCCCCAGACCCCTGCCAGGCCGGGCTTGTGCATCTGTCTTTCCGCCCTGGGGCTGGGTCCAGTTCATCACGTGACCTTGGTGCCCGGCCCAGGGCCGAGCGCAGAGGACGGAGGGGCTCAGGTGTCTGCTGAGAACGGATGAGTGAACGAGCGAAGCCTGACACGGCCAGACCTCTTGGGGCTTCTTTTCTTCCTAAGCCGCTCAGCCTGGACACCAAGGCACCCACAGACAGTCCCTGCCAGTCTCTGCCTGATGTGACTTCTGTTCCTCACCTCTCTCCCTGAGCCTGTCTGTTGTCCCCAGACAGCGGGAGTGACCTTTCCAGAGGGCCAGTCCAGTTGGGCTCTCCCCTGCCCCCAAACTTCCAGCACTCCCACTGACTATACCACTGACACTCAGGGCCCCTCCTCCATGTGCACGGCCTACCTTCACCAGGTGGGGCATCCTCCTGTCCCATCTCAACGACTCCACCCCCAGCCCCACGGCACTGAGCGTGGCCCTGAGTTGGCCTGGTGTCGGCTCTCCCCATCTCTGTCCTCGGCAGTCCTGTGGTCTGGGTGCAGGGCACAGGGGTGCTGGCTGGGCTGTGCCCCAGGCCCCCAGGCCATCGGCAGGACTGCTGGGGCTCCCACGTGAGAGGAGTTCAGAGAAGGGGGACTCACGGGGATAGATGGTACATAGGGGAGGGGACAGGTTCCAGGAGGTGGCAGGAGCTCGGGGAGGATGTGAACGAGAGGAGAGGAGGGCACCTGTGGGGATGCAGGGGGGAGGGGCCACACCAGGGGGTGACAGCCTGGATGGCAAGTCCAGTCCTGGCTCCATTTGGAGACGCACCATTTTCCAGCTCCTACCATGCACCAGCCCCCGGGTGGGAGGGCTCTGGACCCACACCCCGCCCTGGGAGGGCACCCCCTGTGGCAGCTGGCAACCCCGAGGCCCAGGGAGGAGAAGTCACTGGCCTGAGGTCCCACAACCAGGCAAGGGTTTGGGATTGTCACATCCCCTTTGCTTCCCTGCTGCCCTCTTTCTGCGAGGCCGCCCCCCAGCCCACCACCCCGGTGGGGGCCACATTCTCATTTCTCTCTTCATTAGCTCACCAGGCACAGGCTCCATTCAATTTACTTAAATGCGGCCCCTGGGGCTGCTGCGACACTCTGTTCAGAGCTGCTGGTTTGCCAGCCATGCCAGCTTAATTAAGAAGGTCTCCGGGGAGGGCTCTCTGCAGGGTAAAGCTGGAGAGACAGCTTGCCTAGAGGCCAGCCTCTGGCCCGTGCCTGACCCCGCCTGCCAGGGGGCAAAGACCCCACTGGGAACAAGTGCCTTTGGACTGCTGGCTCCAGTCTCTGTGCAGAGCAGCACCGAGAGGCCTGTGACAGCCCTGCTGCACCAGAGCCTGGGCACTGTCCTTGCCAGTGGCTTGCTGGAACCAGCCTGTGAAAGCCAATTTTCTAACAGTCAGGAATTTTGCAAGCCAGTTGTTACACAGTTGGTAGCTTGAAATCGACCATGGAGGGAATATTTACACCATGGAAATTGGCAAGTGCTACAGATCAGGGCTATTTTTCAGAGGCCTGTTTGCCAGCGTACTGCTTGTCCCTGCCTTCTCACCCATCCCCATCCGAGGGGACACCACAGCCAGAGCAGCTCTGCCCTCTGGGTGCAGCCTCTCCTTCTGCCCTCCAGCCAGGCCACACGTGGTCCCTGCCCAAACCTCCTCAGGGTCTCCCTGTCTGGCCTGTCCCCCTCACTCCTTCTGCCACATCCTGCCTGAGCAACTGCTCTAACCACGGATCTGGCAGAGCCTCTGCCCTGGGGCACGGCAGGCATCACGTGTGCTGAAGTGGCTGTCAGCCGAGGCCCCCCAGGCTGAGAGAGGCTGTTCTCACTGCTCATCTTCTGCCCAGTCACAGAGCCCACCTCGGTCTCCTCATCTGCCAGGCAGGTGCCGTCGCTGTGTGCCGTTCCTTCCCAGGGATGGGCCACTGTTTACTGAGCACCTGCCCCGTGCCAGGCTCTGGTACCAGTGAGCCCAACCGCCCTCGAGGCAGGGGTACTCCCTTGTCACCCCCACACCCTCCAAAAGCCCCTGCTCAGGGAGGCAAAATTGATCACTCAAAGTTTGGGTCCAAGCCTGGTTCTGCTGTTGACCAGTAGGGTGGCCCTGGGGGGTCACGTGGCCTCCCTCGGCTGGTGTCCTCACCTGTAGATGGGCACCTGGACCCCCTCTTGCGGAGAGGCTGGGCGGGCTACACGTGTAAGGAGGCTGGTACGCAGTAGGTGCTCAGTAATCAGTGGTTACTTCTGAGCCTTTGGTTTGAACCGACACCACCACCCGGATGGGTTTGCCCTGCGCTGTCTGGAGCCTCAAAAAATTAATTAAAGAAAAAGTGAGGGGGAGGCAGAATTTCTAAAATGTTCTTTTTAAATCAGCTCCGGTGACAGCCATTGTTTGGCTGGCTCCGCGCAGGGCCTGCCTGGGGCCCGCTGGTATTTTCGCTGCGCTCCCTCGGCGCCCAGACATTGCTCCGCGGGAACGCGCCGCCCCCATGTTTATTTTGAGCAGCCTGTCTGAGGTGGCACCCGAGGAGAGAGGTGGCCCAGGGCCGCTGAGGGGGGCGCAGGGAGAGACGGGGAGGAGGAGAAGGCGGGTGAAGGCGCACAGCCCCCCTCCTGCGGGGGTGGCCACAGCCCGGGGAGGCGGCACCCAGGCCCTGCCATGCCCTGCACCCCACCGGCCGACAGGGCGCTCTGTGAGCCACCGAGGGGGGAGGAGTCGAGGGCGTGGCATCTATCAGTTGGGGCTGGTCCCTACCTGTGGTCACAGGGTGCTTGAATGAGAGGTGAGATTGCAGGTGCCCCAGGCCTTTAGGGCGGCGACTGCTGCCGAAATCACGGGGCGTCAGCAGAGAAGGCACACTCCCCTGGGCCCCTCGCCCAGCGGGCGCTCTTCCTGGCAGGGACTGGCAGGAGGTGGCGGGTGAAAGGGGGGCCAGCCAGGCAGGGGCCTGCGTGTGGCTCATGAAGGCTGAGATGGTGCTGGGGTCCCCATCCCCGGATAGCCCGGAGGTGGTGGCCTATGTAGTCTGCGGTTGAGGCTGCGTGTTAGACAGGTGGGACAGGTCAGCTGGGGTGGCCGGGTCTCTAGGGAGGCCAGATTCCTTCATCATCGCTGCTGTGACAGTGCCAAAGCTCTTCCTGTGTGATCCTTCAGCAATCCTGGGGAACAGGCAGCGGGGGGCCTTATCCCTGCTGGGCAGATGGGGAAACTGAGGCTCAGCGAGGTGAAATGGCATGCCCAGGGCTCCCAGGTGAGCGGCTGGCAGAGCTGGGCTCCCAGGTGCCGGGGTCAGCGGTGGACAGTTGAATTGGAGGTGAGGGGACCTGGGTCGGGAAGACATTGCTCCTAGGAACGGTGCCTGGCTTAGCTTCTCCCTCTCTCTGCACACACCCGTCCGAGCCCATGACTCCTCCCAAGCTGGGCATGGCCACCCTGCGGCCACGTCCTGTCCTGGAATTGGAGGATGGACATCAAGTTAGAGAACAAAACAGGACAGGGCTTCATGGCAGCAGGGCAGGGTGCAGGGAACCTCCTGGGGTTGGGCAGACCCCAGGCCAGGGCATGGCTACTGGCCTCAGTTCCCAGGGGACTGCATTCAGGGCAGGCTCTTTTCTCCCTTCAGCAGCCCCTAAACTGTCAAATCACTGTCGACCCAGGGCTGGGGTGACTCTCGGAAGAGAAAGAGGGGGCAGCTTAGTGGCTGTCCAGCTTTGTGGGGGCCCAAGGTAGATAGGCACCCATGTGGGCAGCAGCCAGGGAAGGCTTCCTGGAGGTGGTGGCACTGGAAGTGGCTCTTGAAGGATTACCAGGAGTTCATCAGTGAGACAGAGGGACAGATGAGGGGACCAGGAGCATAGGCAACCCCCAAAGGACCCTGAGCCCCTGAGAAGGATGTGCACAAGGGGCTGGGCCGACAGTGTAGGAGGCCAGGAGGGCTGTTCATCTGCAAAGGACTTTGAGGCTGGCTTTATCCTTTAGGGCAGTGGGGAGCCACAGAAGGCTTCTGAGCAAGTGACATGGCTGTGCTGAATGGAAGGGGATGGGGGTGAGGCCAGAGGGAGGACACCTGGGTTGAAGATCTGCCTTCACCACTGCCTGGCCATGATCCTGGGCAGCCACTTCCCTCTGAGCCTCAGGTTCCCTGTCTGTGAAATGGGAATAATTTAGGGCTGTCTGAGGCCCAGCGCACCTGGCCCACGAGAGAGGCTTAGCCAACATGAGCTGCCATTAGTATCATGGGGAATTCTGCTAGGCTGGAGAGGTTCCTGGGGGCCAGCTTGGAGACCCCCCCAGCCTTATTTACCCTTGCAGAAATGGCTGGAGGCCGGGCAGCCCAGTGCCACCCAAGCCTGGCATCGGGCATGGACGTGCTGGCTTCACCTGTGGCCTAACCTGTTTTTACCTGCCCGTTGGCACCTGCCCTTTCAGTGGGCGGGTCTCTGCCGTCCATCTGTCTGCCTGCTCTTTGTATGTCTCTCTCACTTTCTGGCGGTATCTCTGACTCCCACTGTGTCACAGTGCAGTTGTCTTGGTCCGTCTTCATGTCTGTGTCCGTGTTTTTCTGTGTCACTGCCTGTCCACACCGCCTCTGCCGCTCACTCCCGCTTCTGCACTTGTCTGTGTGTCTGTCTCTCTCCGTCTCTGCCCTGTCCCTTCCCAGACACCCTCCCTCCTGGGCTCTCACTTGCTGTGTCTATATTCCTCTGCGTGTCCCTCTCCACCCCGTCTCTCTCCCGGAAAAATGCTTGCGGGAGTGATGGATGGCCCATTAGGAAAAGATGAGCAGGTGCGCTCAATGGAGAAACAGCTGTTGCGAGGGAGGCGGGAGGCGGCGCTGACCTTTCGTGAGCCCGTGGCTGCGCGCCTCGCATCGGTGCGGGAGCGTGTGCCGCGTGTGCGGCCGGGCCGGCTGATTGCCATCATGGGCTGTCAGCCGCCACATTTTTCATCTCCGGACATTGTTTGGTGGGCTGGGAAATTGGTGCTCTGAGCAGCATCTGGGTCCTGGCTCAGCCAGGACGCTGGCCCGGCCCCTCCCCACACAGGGGCCCCTCTCAGGGTCCCGCTCTCCTTTGGGGACCATTTTGTGAGTCAAATGTAATTACAGATGGAAATGGGCCCTTCTCCTTTTATCTGGGCTTGAGAGGAACTGGCAGTTTTATTAGATTTCCCAGGCACCAGGCGGGAAGCTGATGGTTGAGTTATTATTTTTTTTCTTCTCCTTTTAACCTATATGGAATCAATGTCAGGTCCCTGAGGTTCCCTGTCGCTCAGCCGAGGTCCTGGGCTAGGAGTGGGCCGTGCTTTTGACACGGCCCACTGCCTGGACACCCTTCTCTCCTCTCTGTCATCCACTCCCTGTCAGCTTTTAAGTCTGCTGAGATGTCACTTCCTCCAGGAGCCCTCCCGGCCGCGCGAACACTGTTCCCCTGAACCACCCTACCCTCCCCGGTATCAGCACGCGCCGGCTTGGTATGTCAGCTGGGTTCGCTGTGCTTTGCTACCAGAGCGTGAGCTTCTCCAGGGCAGGGACCATGCCCCGACTCATTCGCCACTGCCCACCCTGGGTGGCACAAGCCCAGCACATCGTGGGCACTCGGATCTGTGGAATGCATGTGGGAATGAATGAATGAATGGATGAGTTTGGGCAGGGTTTCTGGGTGGTATAATGGGACGGAAGTTGGAGTCCGACTTGGTTCAGTGCCCCACCCTGCCACATCCTTGCTGGGTGGCTCTGGGCAAGTCATTTCATGTCTCAGTTTCCCCAGCCTCGGTTTCCTCATCTGTAAAATGGGTACCATAATACCTCCCTCCATGTGCACCATCAGCATCATTTCCAAATTCATGGAAGGTCAGCCCTGTGGACTTCCCCAACCCTCACTATCTCAGTGGACCTCTCAGGACCCCGAGGTGGCAGATTGAGAGGTCCCCAAGGCCATCGTGCATGGGGCAGTGGGGAGACTGAGCTCCGGAGAGGACACTGACCTTCCAGGCTCACGCAGCCAGGGTGGGTGTCCAGAGGGGATCCACGGTGGCCCCTGGCCTGACCGGGTCTCCATTCCCCACCCTATGCCCCGCAGCCCGAGGAGCTGACCGACGTCCTGGAGATCTGCAACGTGGTCTTCACCAGCATGTTTGCCCTGGAGATGATCCTGAAGCTGGCCGCCTTCGGGCTCTTCGACTACCTGCGCAACCCCTACAACATCTTCGACAGCATCATCGTCATCATCAGGTATCCCTCCCACCCGCCCAGCAGCAGGGGGCTGAGGAGGGGGACTTCTTGCGCAGACCCCAGCCAGCACACAAAGTACATAAGACAAGGGAAACCCAGTACGCTGAAACACAGTGATCAAAAGAGCAAAGCATTGTGGTTTAGCAATATACGTGCTTCTGGAGTAATGTGTTAAATAGCAGGATCTAGCACTGGGCTTGTGACTGCCATTATCCCAAAGAGGGGATGAGCATGAATAATACTGAGAAATATCGGCATCAATTGGCACGTGACATGAAGAGATACGTCATTGCAATTGCCCACAAGGTCATAGGTACTGCTAATTCTCTGTTTACATGCATAATCAAAAGAAATCTCAAAGAGGACAGTGACATTCATGGACCTCCTGGACTGTAGCCATAGACTTCTTGGGGGATCCATGGACTCCAGGTTAAGAGCCCCTGATTTAGCTGGTGCCACAGAGCAGCAACCAACATATTGTTGGATAGATGAATGCCTGAATGGAAGCTCTCTGTCTCTCTGTCCTCCCCTTCTTCCTCTGCCCTCCTCTCCTCCTGGGCTCCCACTGATCCCTCCACCTGCCCCCACCCCTGCCTGCCCCACTGGGCGCAGCATCTGGGAGATCGTGGGGCAGGCGGACGGCGGCCTGTCGGTGCTGCGGACCTTCCGGCTGCTGCGCGTGCTCAAGCTGGTGCGCTTCATGCCGGCCCTGCGGCGCCAGCTCGTGGTGCTCATGAAGACCATGGACAACGTGGCCACCTTCTGCATGCTGCTCATGCTCTTCATCTTCATCTTCAGGTGAGCCCCGCCCCTGGGGACCATACCTTTGGAGCTGTGGGCAGGAGCTTGGGGGATGTGGTTGGTTGAAGTCCTCCACCTGGACCTGGGTGGGAGTACTGGCACCATCCCTCAATCCCCTATGGCTCTGGGCAAGCACTCCCCCCCGAGCCTCAGTGTTCACGTCTGTTAAATGGGACCAGCACTGCCCCTCCTCCATCTCCTGGGTTGTCCTGACAATGAAACAAGGTGGATGGGCAGAGGGTTTGGTGCTGTGAGTCCCTTGAACCGTCTTCGTCTCTTCCGTAGCATCCTCGGGATGCACATCTTTGGCTGCAAATTCAGCCTCCGCACGGACACGGGAGACACAGTCCCCGACAGGAAGAACTTCGACTCCCTGCTGTGGGCCATCGTCACAGTGTTCCAGGTGAGTGGCAGCCATGTGTCCATGTGTGTCAGGGGAAGTGATCCTGGCAGTAGGCCTAGGAGGGGTGGGGTTGACAGCCTCCACCCTTCCCTGTAAACTGAGGTTGCCCAGAGCCTAGGCCTGGGCTGGGGTACCCTTGGGCTGACTGTGTCCCCCCAACAGATCCTTACCCAGGAGGACTGGAACGTCGTCCTCTACAATGGCATGGCCTCCACCTCCCCCTGGGCCTCCCTCTACTTTGTCGCCCTCATGACCTTCGGCAACTATGTGCTCTTCAACCTGCTGGTGGCCATCCTGGTGGAGGGCTTCCAGGCAGAGGTGACTGGGGCCCTGGCAGAGGAAGCACCCCCACAAGGCCTGCAAGAGACTGGGCAGGGGAGAGGCAGCCAGCAGGGGAGAGGCAGCCTGCATGGGGGAGGGTTGCAATTCAAACTTCTAGCAGGCCACGTGTCTCCAAAGGAGAGTGTTGCCAATGAGGTGGTGAGCTTCCCATCATAGGAAGCATGCAAATGGAGGCTGCGTCTGGGATCCCTGCCTCTCTCTCAGGGGTATAGGACTAGGCCTCTCTGTCTCTGAGATTCTAAAGCCCCCAAGATCTGGGATTCTGGATCCTACTTCCTGCATTCTCTGAGGCTTTGGGGACACTTGCGGTCAGGCAGATGCGGGTTTGTGGCCTAGATCCTTGTTAGGTTCTTACTTCCCTTTTCTGACCCTCAGTTTCTCCATCTGTAAAATGGAGATAGAAACACTCATTGAAAAATTTAGGAGAGAAGGAGGGAGGGAGGAAGGGAGGGGCGAGCCGACCTGCGTTCCAACGTGAGGGACAATCTCCCAGGGTGATGCCAATCGCTCCTACTCGGACGAGGACCAGAGCTCATCCAACTTGGAGGAGTTTGACAAGCTCCAGGAGGTCCTGGACAGCAGCGGAGGTAAGCAGGCCTCCGTGTGTCACTAGGGGGCCAGAGCTTTCTCCAGAGATCCAGGTGGGGAGGGCACAACATCTGGCTTCCTCCTCCAGCGCAGGCTCAGGGACTGCTAATTCTCTGCGGTTTATTGTTTATGTTCATAATCGAAAGAAATGTTAAATCTCAAAAAGAGGACAGTGACGTTCATGGACCTTGTGGAATCTAGCCACAGGGGCACAGCAGCCATTGTGCCCCTCCACACAGCGTGGTCTCTTGGTTGGAGCCTTGGATGCGGCCTGGGTTCTGGTCCTGCCTGAGACCACTGGGCAGCTTGGAACAAGCCCCCCTCAAGCCAAGTCCAGGGTCCTTCTTGGTGACCAGGGCAGACGTGTCTGCCTGTTTCCTGCAGTGGGATCGGGAGTGAGGTGCCCATGCTGGTGAAGCTCCAGGCTGGCCCTGAACACTGAGGCAAGGGGTCCACACACCCCTAAATAAAGCTGAGAGCCCTGCAGGTGGGGTGCAGGGGAGGCACGTGTGTTGGGTGCAACCGGGAAGACTTCTTGGTGGTAGAAGTCTCGTCAGAAAAGCTCTCCATTTCTGTTTCGTCCATGTCTGTTTCTGTCTCATGGCTTCCCTTGCTCCTCTTCTGTCTGTCTGCCGTCTGTCCCACTCTCTGTCCCCATCTCCCTTCTCCAGACCCCAAGCTCTGCCCAATCCCCATGACCCCCAATGGGCATCTGGACCCCAGCCTCCCACTGGCTGGGCATCTGGGCGCTGCTGGGGCTGTGGCACCGGCCCCCCGCCTCTCACTGCAGCCAGACCCTGTGCTGGTGGCCCTGGGCTCCCGAAAGAGCAGCGTCATGTCTCTGGGGAGGATGAGCTATGACCAGCGCTCCCTGGTGAGTCCTTGTGGGGTGCTCTGGGTGGGTATTGCCTGCTGGAGTGTGTGTTGAGGACCCTGAAGAGAAGTATCTGCCAGTCCAGCCACTCTGGTCCCAGGCTTAAGGCACTGGACTGCCCAGCCCAAACCAGGCAGGGACCATGTCTGTTGCATTTCTGGGAGCCCAGTGCCAGAGCAGGTGCTGGCAGTCAGGAATGAATGAATAGATGGTGTGTGTGGGGGGGGTCTGGTGCAGAGAACTGGGTTTTCGTCTTGGCAGCAGTGTATAGATAAGGAGCTGGGCTTTGGGCCTGGGCAGACTTGAACTTGAGTCTGGCCTCTGCCACCTCCAAGCTGTGTGGCAATGAGCAAATTACTGCCCTTCTCTGAGCCTGTGTCTTTGGTAGCAGGAGGGGATGTAAGCTCCCAGTAGATGTGCCCATGTGTCCCTGTGGTTGTGGATGGAGTGACAGGACAGGGAGAGGACCCCTGGGGTCTAGTCTGTACCTTAATCGCTGGCTGGGCAGGTGGCCCTCTCAGAGCCGCAGCGGGGCAGAGGGCTGCCTTCAATTGCCCCGGTGGTTAGTTTGCGTGTGGGGCGCTGACCCAAGCCGCGGGCCTCCTCCCAGTCCAGCTCCAGGAGCTCCTACTATGGGCCGTGGGGCCGAAGCGGGGCCTGGGCCAGCCGCCGCTCCAGCTGGAACAGCCTCAAGCACAAGCCACCGTCGGCCGAGCATGAGTCCCTGCTGTCGGCGGAGCGCGGCGGCGGCAGGGCCTGCGAGGGCGCCGGGGACGAGGCGCTGCCGCGCGCTGTGCCCCTGCACGCCCCGCACACACACCACGCGCATCACGGGCCGCACCTGGCGCACCGTCACCGCCACCACCGCCGGACGCTGTCCCTCGACACTAGGGACTCGGTGGACCTAGCCGAGCTGGTGCCCACCGTGGGCGCCCACCCCAGGGCCGCCTGGAGGGCGGCGGGCCTGGTCCCGGGTCACGAGGACTGCAACGGCAGGATGCCCAGCATCGCCAAGGATGTCTTCACCAAGATGGACGACCGCAGGGACCGCGGGGACGACGAGGAGGAGATCGACTATGTGAGTGCGGCCGGGCGCAGGGGACCCAGAGAAGCACGACTGTGACAGAAGGGGCGGGGCCGAGGGGCGGGGCCGGAGGGGATAGGGCTTCAGGTGAGTGAGGCAGGAGGGGCGGGGCCAGGACTGCTGACACCTGAGCTGGGAGAGAAGCCCTCCCAGCCTGCTCTGGGTGGGGCGAGAGTTCGGGGGTCATCCAGCACCTCCAGTTTGCTGCATGGCCGGCGTGGCGGGGATGGGCAGCTCTGCACTGCGCTGACCCTCCTGCGCTCCGTCCTCCCCTGCCAGACCCTGTGCTTCCGCGTCCGCAAGATGATCGACGTCTACAAGCCTGACTGGTGCGAGGTCCGCGAGGACTGGTCTGTCTACCTCTTCTCTCCTGAGAACAGGTGGGCGGGGCCAGGTTTGGGGCGAAGGTTAGAGTAGGAGTGACATCTGTCCCTCTGTCTCTGAGAGGGACAGATCTCTGCAAAGCCAGGCGAGGCCACTGGTGGCACCACTGGAGGATCCTTGTGGCCCAGGGGTGGGAAGTCTGCAGGGCACGGGGCACGTCCAGGCTTTCCTGGGCATCTCCCCTAGTTTAGGCCATCCCTGTGCGGGGCACCAGGTTGGATAGATCTTCAGGTAGCCTGTGGTGCTCACTCCGGAGGGGGCATCAGAAGGCTTCCTGGAGGAGGAGGCCTTTGTGCTGGGCTTTGGAGGCAGATGGCATTCCAGTGGGTACAGCCGGGGTTGTGCAGAGGCGGAAGCTGGTCCAGGTGGAGAGAGCAGCCTGAGGGAGGGTCTGGGGGTAGAAGCAGAGGGTGTCAGGCATTGTGGTGTCCTTGTGACAGGGGTCAGGGATCTGGGCCAGTGTTTGTAAAGCCGTGAGTGCCAGGGCAAGGTGGGTGCCCTCCATGGTGTGGGTGTGTGTTCCACGGGGGCAGCTCCAGGTGAGCACCCTGAGCAGATGGAAAGTTGCCCTGTTGTGTGGCCAGAGCAGATGAGAGGGGTCACTGCCTCTAGGCCTGGTCTGTACTCGTGCCTGGGCCCCTGCCTCCCTCCTGACACTCACACGGCCCCCTGACCTCCCTGCCCAGGTTCCGGGTTCTGTGTCAGACCATCATTGCCCACAAGCTCTTTGACTATGTCGTCCTGGCCTTCATCTTCCTCAACTGCATCACCATCGCCCTGGAGCGCCCCCAGATAGAGGCTGGCAGCACTGTGAGTGGCTGCTGCCCTTGGGCAGGGCAAGGGGCCAGGCAAAGGGACAAGACACTGGGCCTTCCGGGGGCAGCGTGCCAGGGCTGAGGGGGCTGGGAGCTCAGCAGGCTCACCGAGCGCCATGGAGGGGAGTGTGGCAGGGAACTTGCCTCCAGAGAAGGTGAAGGCCGCCTTGAACCGAGAAGTGGCAGCCTCTCCTGGATGCCCCTTGGCGGAAGCAGAGGCTGCCCCGGTGGCTGGGCAGTTCTGGGAGCGCCTGGGCCCACATGTGTCCCGTGTCTTTCAGGAACGCATCTTCCTCACGGTGTCCAACTACATCTTCACGGCCATCTTTGTGGGCGAGATGACACTGAAGGTAGCTCCCAGCTTCACCTGGGACCGTTGCCACCCCCAGCTCAGGCCCCTGACCCTGGCCCAGACCCTGCCTCAGCTTGTCACTCTCCTGCCCATCAGCTACGTTCCACACGTGGCCCGGGAGGCCCCCCTGCTGGGTGCCGGCCCCTGGGTTTGGCTCCCGGGACCCAGAGGGCGTCAGCCACCAGGAAGGCGAAGGCAGGGGCACTGACTGTGTAATGGAGGTGCCTTCTGGAGGTGTGGGCGCGGAGGAAACCTCCCGTCTGGAACGCTTCCCAGAGCGGTGGCTTTAAATTGGGTTTGCCAGATGTGCCTGGAGACCCTAATGGGGCGGTCTCCTGGGCCCTGGCCCCGCCCTCAGAGGGGCGTCCCGCAATGGCCCCTGCTCTCCCTTCCTCGCCCCCCAGCCACCTGCCAGACCCGCCGCCTCCGTCACCCCGCCCCTCCCGGAGCTCGACCTGACTCGCCCCGCCCCCTCGCCGCTGCCGGCCTCACACTCCTTGGGCGGAGTCCGGCTGGCCCCGCCCACCGCCCCGCCCCTTCCCGCGGCGGCCCGCCTGACCCCCGCCCGCTCCCACCCCAGGTGGTCTCGCTGGGCCTGTACTTTGGCGAGCAGGCCTACCTGCGCAGCAGCTGGAATGTGCTGGACGGCTTCCTTGTCTTCGTTTCCATCATCGACATCGTGGTGTCCGTGGCCTCTGCCGGGGGAGCCAAGATCCTGGGGGTCCTCCGGGTCCTGCGGCTCCTGCGCACCCTACGCCCCCTGCGGTGAGGACCCCTCCCCTGCGGAGCCGGTGGATGTCGCTGCACTGTACAAGGAAGCCACTGGGGTCTAAGTGGGCCCCTCACTCTGGCCCACCCCACCCACTCAGTCCTCCAATAGCGCGAGCCAGGCACCGTGGGCCTTGCTCCTGGGGGAGGAACCTGCAGACCCCGGGGGTGGGGCATGCTGGAAGAGCAGGACTGAAAGTGGCTCCCCAGTACTGCCACCCACTCTGTGTGTCCCCGAGTGGCTCCCTGCCATTTCTGGGAGTCGATCTCTAGACTAGGGTGTGGTGTGGACCCCAGGGGGACTGGGCACAGTGAGGGCTAAGGGCAAGTGCCCCCGACGGCATGGCCTGCTGTGTATGTAGATCTGGGGCCTGGGTCGCAGCTCACCGCCTGTTCTGAATCTGGGCAGCCTGGCTGCTTTCTGTACATTCCCTGCCACTCCTCATACCCTAGGGGGCTCAGCCCTGGGGGCTCCAGGCTGCATGGGGGCTGCCTCCTGGCCTGGCCTTGGGCTCATGGTGACCCTGGCCCCTCCCTGCCTGCAGCGTCATCAGCCGGGCGCCGGGCCTGAAGCTGGTGGTGGAGACGCTCATCTCCTCCCTCAAGCCCATTGGCAACATCGTCCTCATCTGCTGTGCCTTCTTCATCATCTTCGGCATTCTGGGAGTGCAGGTGACAGTGCCCGGGCTGGTAGGGACCGGAGTAGGCTCTGTGGCCGGGGAAGAGGAAACCCAGCACAACATTCCTGCCCCCCGCTCCGTGCTGGCCAAGCCGGGGGCTCGGGCGGCTCTGGCCAGCAGCTGTGGGCCTTGCCAGCACCAGCTCCCGGTCCCGGGAGGGAGATAGGCACAGGCCCAAATGGCTGAGCACAGGCCCACTGGGTAGATGTGGTTGAGGGGTGGGTCCCTCTTCTGCCTTGTGCCCCCACCCCTGACCAACACCCCAACACCAGCCTTGTCCCTCTTTCCCCCAGCTCTTCAAGGGCAAGTTCTACCACTGTCTGGGCGTGGACACCCGCAACATCACCAACCGCTCTGACTGCATGGCTGCCAACTACCGCTGGGTGCATCACAAATACAACTTTGACAACCTGGGCCAGGTGAGCACTGCCTGCCTATCCCCGATCTGACCCTTGTCCTCAGGGGGTGGGAGGAGTGACATCTCTTCCGTGCCCATGGCCCTGGCATCACCGAACCTGGCTCCAGTCCTGCGCTGCCAGACGGATGCTGTGACTTTCCTCTCCAAGCCTCAGTTTCCTCTTCTGCAAAGTGGGTAGGGTAGCCCTCACCTCACAGATGGCGAAGGGTCAAAGATCCTGTCTTTAGAGTGCCCAGCAAGCACCTGGTACTTGGTAGGTACTTTAGTGAACACTGGTTCCTGGTCCCCACCCTCCACCCAGGGGACCCTGACAAAGAGTTTTAGCGTCAACCAGACCTGGGTGTGAATCCCAGCTCTACCACTTCCTGTAGGTGTGACTTCTCTGAGGCTCACTTTCCCCAGCTGTGAAATGGGGCTGTGACAGCCCGCCAGGCAGGCCGTGGTAGAGGCTAAGTGTATCAAGCCCCTGTCCCGGGGTGGGGGCTCCCTCTCCTGTCACCGCCCTCTGCTCTCCACTCCAGCTGGAAGGCAGCCCCACCCAGTCTCTGCTTTGCTCTTGGTCTCCTTTCTGGGGCCTGCTGGGCTTGACCTGTCTGGGCAGTGCCGCAGGAGAGAGCCCTCGGCTGGCTGCCTGTGAAGAGCCTCCCCCAGCCCCGCAGAGCTGCTCCTGTTTCTTGAGGGCCCACTTGGGTGGCCAGGCGTGACCAGACAGAGGTGCGCCTTGCCCAGGTCACACAGGGAGGAAGCAGGGTCTAGGCCCCCGCCCCCCCCCCCCCCCGCTGTGGGTAGCCCCCAGCTGGATCCCACTGAAGCTCCCCCGAATACCACCTGGGAGGGGCGCCACGGGGCCTTCAGGGGCAGTGAGTGGCCAGAGGGCAGGTGTCAGGGCCCCCCCCCCCCCCCCCCCGTTCTCCAGGAGCAGTGCTTTTTCAGGTTTTTAACAACTCATGGTGGGGTGGGGAAGCCAAGCGGAAGCCAGTGGGGCTTCTCGTGAGCCCAGGGCCAGCCTTGGCGCCAGGCTGGCTCACCCGGAACCCTCAGTGGGGTGTTCGCAGCACCCAGAGCCATCGGAGGGTTACAGCAGGGCCACAGCCCCTCACTGCAGTGGGCCACTTACCAGCTGTCCACCCTTAGGCAAGTTCTACACCGTCTCTGTGTTTCGGTGTCCTCATCTGTCAATGGGGAAAGTGATGGCAGGTCCTTGGAGTGTAGGGGCCTCATGTGCCTCCCTGGCAGGGAGGGCTTCCCCGTGTCCCCTGCCTGCTCCTGGGTCTGAGCCCTTCCAGACACCCTCAGTGCCATTCCCGCCTGGAAGGGAAGGAGGAAGGGTGTGCCCTGGGTGGATGGGAAGGAGGGGCCAGAGCAGGGCCAGAGACCCGTCCCAGAACCCCCGATTCCTGGCCCAGGGAGGCCGGAGCACAGAGGAAGGCATGACCACCTCTGCCTAGGGGAGGGGACTTCCCAAGTAGGACGTGCGACCTCTGGGCAGTCTCTGGTGATGTGGGACTCTTTGGGCTCCCACTGACTACCAGCGTGTTGGGCTCTGCAAGGACAGGACCATAGGCCACGCTCAAGTTCAGTTCAGAAACCCTTATGAGTACCTGCTGTGTGTGAGGCTTTGTGCTAAGGGGGGTGGCAGGACCAGCTGTGACCCCATTGAAGGGACACAAGGATGCTGGTCTGCCGTCTGTGCAGGAATGTTGGCTGGCTGTCTCCTGAGGACCACCTTGATTTCAAAATTTTGCAAACCAGTCAGAGTAATGATTGCCATTTTATAGAACCAGGCCCAGAGACATTGAGGAACTTGCCCCAAATCACACAGCCAGTGCGTGGCGGAGGCTGGGCTATGATACAGGCCTCCTGCCTCCGCTCTCGCGGGATCCTGTGTTCAGGCACTGGGGGTGGGGTTGTCTTCACCCCTGGAGTGGTGACGACAGGAACCTTCCAGTGTAGTCTCAGGGGTCCTCCCAGCAAACCTGGCAGGCAGGTGCTCTTTAGCCCCATTCTGTGGGTGAGGGGACAGGAGCTTGTGAATTTTCTTGCCCAGGACCACACAGCTAGTTAATTTCAGGGCTGAGACCAGAGTCCAGGACCGTGGGTCCGGTGCTGTTTGTGCTGCAGCAGCAAGTGTAGGGTGCGTGGCGGGCACATAGCAGGTGCTCAGAAAAGCTCTGCCTCACCGGGAAGGCCTCTCTATCTCTGCCTCCCAGATGCAGAAAAATGGAGAGCTGGGGAGGGGTGGGTGCAGGCTGAGCCACACACACCCCCTCACCTCTGCACTCTCCCTCCCCGTGTCTACCAGGCTCTGATGTCCCTCTTTGTCCTGGCATCCAAGGACGGCTGGGTGAATATCATGTACAACGGTCTGGACGCTGTCGCTGTGGATCAGCAGGTGGGCATGGCCAGGGCCAGGCCAGGCCTGGACTTTGGGGGAGGGACATGGTGTCTTTAGGGCCCAGTCTTCTGAAACTGGCATCCGTGAGACCCACAGCCCTGGTGTCTGTGCATTGTTAAGCACAGCCCACCCCTCACATGCTGGCCTGAATCTTCACCCCTGGGCTGCTCCTTGGGTAGCGTGAATCATGTTCCGTTTGCTTCCGCAAATCCCCCCGCTCTACAGGGAGCGGCATCCAGGCTGCTTCTGCCTGGAGGAGTGCAGAGCCTGGTGGGTGGAGAGCTGAGTGCAGCAGCAGCAGAGGGGCTGAGCCAGCTGGCAGAGGGACAGACAGCAGGGGCACTGGGGCCAGAGAGTGAGGTGTTCAGGGAGGTCTGAGAGTGAGAGTGGCTGGAGGTGGGGGAGGAGGCGAGTAGGGCTGGACGGTCCACAAGACCCTGTGTGTGCCATGGCAAGGGGCGCGAGTTCATTCAGAGGGAAGAGAGCCGGTGAAGGGCCTACAGCGAGAGAGTGGCATCCCTGCCCGTCATGTTTGCTTGTTGTCAGTGCAGGTGGTGGGATGGATTTGGGGAGGTGGGTAGGGGAAGGGGGACAGGAAGGATGCTGAGCCTGGGCTCCAAAGACCCCACTGGGAGCAGAGGTCCCCTCTGGGGCTAGGCAGGGACTTTAGGCCAGACACACATGGCTGACCAGGGTTGGCTGTGCCCAGACTGAGAGTGTCACTGGGAAGAGAGGGAGATTCTCTAGGTTAGGAGGGGACCTACTCAGGGGAGGAGTCAGGCTGTGGGTAACCCCGGGCCTGTAATGGACCTCTGGCTCTTGGCTTCATGGGTCCCCCCTGGTAAGACTCTGAAACTGGAGGTGGGAGCAGGGGGGTGCAGGGCGAATGAGAACACTTGGAGGCATCTTCCTCCACTTCCTTGTCTGCACACACGGACTCCACCAGGGCTGTGCTCTCCCTCTGCTGGCTTGCTTGTCTTCTGCCTTGTTTCTGGATGGATGAATAGGTGGATGGATGGATGGATAGATGAGTGGGTGGATGGGTGGATGGATCAATAATTGGATAGATGGATAAGTGGATGGATAGATAAGTGGATGGATGGATATGCGGATGGGTAGATGGGTGGATGGGTGGGTGGATGGGTAGATGGATGGATGTGTGGATGGGTGGATGTGTGGATAGATAGGTGATTGGATGAATAAGTGGGTGGCTGGGTGGGTGGATGGATCAATAAGTAGGTAGATGGATAAGTGGGTGGATAGATATGCAGATGGGTGGGTGGGTGGATGGATAGATGGATGGATGTGTGGATGGGTGGATGTGTGGATAGATAGGTGATTGGATGAATAAGTGGGTGGCTGGGTGGCTGGGCGGGTGGATTAATAAGTGGATGGATGGGTGGATGGGTGGTTGGATAGGAGGATGGATAGATGCACGCGTGGGTGAGTGGACGGATAGGTGCATGAGAGGAAGAAGGTGGACAGATGTGTGTCCAGGAGGCAGCAGCAGAGCAGGGGAGGAAAGGGGGCTCTCTGCTGAGCACCTTATTATGCCAGGCCCAGGGTGGGCATTTCCTACCTGCTGCCTCATTCAGACTCATGCCCGCCTTGGAGGCTCTCGTATCCCATTCCACGGGCGTGAGCAAGGTGGACACCTGCCCGTGCCCGATCGGCCTGCTCAGCCCCCTCTGGCCCCTGCAGCCTGTGACCAACCACAACCCCTGGATGCTGCTGTACTTCATCTCCTTCCTGCTCATCGTCAGCTTCTTCGTCCTCAACATGTTTGTGGGTGTCGTCGTGGAGAACTTCCACAAGTGCCGGCAGCACCAGGAGGCTGAGGAGGCGCGGCGGCGGGAGGAGAAGCGGCTGCGGCGCCTGGAGAAGAAGCGCCGCAGTGAGTGGGCGCCTGTAGGGGGTGTGGGGCCGCGGGCTCTAGGTCCCCTGCCTGCTGCTGAGGGTCCCCCGCTGAGGGTCCCCCGCTGAGGGTCCGGGGTCTGGGCCTGACCCCAGCCTCCTGGGCCTTTGAGGCTGGAAGGGAACAACGGATATAGTTCCTGCGCCATGGCCCAGCCTCTCCTCCCAGGGTCTGCCTGTCTGGGGGACCTGAACCCCATCAGTGACACCACTGCCACCTGAGTGAGGCCTTGGGGGTTCAGTCCACGCAGGGGGCAAAGGCAGAGCCTGGATGCCCAGCTCTGGGCCGTAGGGACCCTGCCCTCCCCCAGCAGGCCCGGAGCCCCCCTACACGCTCGTTGGGGCGGACGGGGGAACCAGTGTCCTGCCCTCTTTCCACCTCCACCACGCGACACTGGTTCCCTCCTGGTGACCCGGCCGGGTGAAGGAGACCCGACACTGACTCCAGGGCCTGCGTGGACCGACATCTTTCCCCCTTGCTGTCTCCCTCCTCCATCTCTCCCTCCTCTGTGCTCCCTTCCCTTCCCCTCCGCCCCAACCCCTCTGGTCTGTGCCACCCCCCACCCTGCATGCAGAGGCCCAGCGGCTGCCCTACTATGCCACCTATTGTCCCACCCGGCTGCTCATCCACTCCATGTGCACCAGCCACTACCTGGACATCTTCATCACCTTCATCATCTGCCTCAACGTGGTCACCATGTCCCTGGAGCACTACAATCAGCCCACGGTGAGCCCTGGTCTGCGTCCCGGCCCGATGTCATGTGGCTAGGGTGGCACAGGGGTTGGCTGACACCGGGATCTGGGCAGCCCCTGCACGCTGGGCCGTGTGCTGGACACTGCAGGGGGAGGAGGCACAGGGCAGCCCTGCCCTCAGGAAGGTCAGGGCCTGGTAGGACAGATGCCTGAAAGGCAGAGTTCAGAGGAAGTGTCGTTCCTTCCTGTTGGCTGAGGGAGGCAGCATTTGGACCCAACTTTGAACGTGGCTAACAATGACTGTGGTCGTGCGTTAAATACTGACTCCTTGCAAGGCATGCTACGTATATGAACCTTTAAATCCTCACAGCAAGCCTACAGTGGTGGGGCAGTGGCTTTTTCCAGATTTTATAGATGAAGAAACTGAGGCTCAGAGAGGTTAAATATGCTGCCCAGAGTACTCAGTCTTAGGTGGTGGAGCCAGGGCTGGAACTTGGATTTGCATTCCAAGCCTGCCACACAGCCTCCATTACTGCCTGGTCATATGGAGCCCCAGGGAAGGGCATTCCAGGCGGCAGGATCATTTCGGGCAACCACTGGGGGTGGGAGAGGGTGACCAGTTCCTAGCTAGTTGCAGACAGGGTACATTGTAATGATAGGAGAGGAACGGGATGAATGCAGGGAAAGGGAGGGCACCCACTGGCAGAATGAAACAATGAATTATACAACTTCCAAATTAACAGGAAGACATGGAATAATAATCGCTCACATTTACCAAGTATTTATTCTGTGCCCAGCACTGAATTATTAGCTCATTTAATTTTCATAGCAGCTGTCTGAGATCAAGTGACTTGCCCAAGGTTACACAGTGAGTGAAGAATAAATGCTAAGCCAGGATTCAAATCTAGGCAGTCTGGCTAATGAGCTCTCACTCACTACTCCACACTGCCTCCAGAGAGGAGCAACTGGACCATATCGGCAGAAATAAGAAAAAGGAGGCCGGGCGCGGTGGCTCACGCCTGTAATCCTAGCACTCTGGGAGGCCGAGGTGGGCGGATCGTTTGAGCTCAGGAGTTCGAGACCAGCCTGAGCAAGAGCGAGACCCCACCTCTACTAAAAATAGAAAGAAATTATATGGACAGCTAAAAATATATATAGAAAAAATTAGCCGGGCATGGTGGCGCATGCCTGTAGTCCCAGCTACTCGGGAGGCTGAGACAGGAGGATCGCTTGAGCTCAGGAGTTTGAGGTTGCTGTGAGCTAGGCTGACGCCACGGCACTCACTCTAGCCCGGGCAACAGAGTGAGACTCTGTCTCAAAAAAAAAAAAAAAAAAAAAAAAAAAAAAAAAAAAAAAAAAAAAAAAAAAAAAGAAAAAGGAAACAGAGAGAACAATGATATAAAACAAATAATGCACATCAAGTAAGGTGGGAGGAAAAAGCAGCATATAAATCATTGCACTAAATATAAATGGACTAAATCCTGTCCTTAAAGGCATAGACTTTCTGACTAGAGTAAGATTAGAGGTCAGGTCATGGGGCCTGGATCATGCTTCTCTTTGCCCCCCTCCCCCAATAGTCCCTGGAGACAGCCCTCAAGTACTGCAACTACATGTTCACCACTGTCTTTGTGCTGGAGGCTGTGCTGAAACTGGTGGCATTTGGTCTGAGGCGCTTCTTTAAGGACCGGTGAGTGGATGGGCTGGGGTAGGGCAGCATAGGGTGGACTGTGGATGGGGAAGCTGTCCTGACCCCTGGAAGCGTGGAGCAGCCTGAGGAGGGGAACCAGTAAACATCTGGGCACTGGTGGCTAGGTGACCCCAGGTGCTGCCTATAGCCCTGAACAGGAGGTGGTATGGTCTATGTGAGGGGTGCAGGGCATTCTACCAGGTCCTTCTGGTGGGTCCCTCATACCCACAGTCAGAGCGGGACCTGTTTCATGCTAATCCTCCTTTTCAGAGGCAACTAGTGAGGCTCACAGAGGTTGTTGGACTAGCCCAAGGCCACACAGAGGGAGCAACTAGCTCAAGATCTATATCTAGAAGTCAGAGCTGGTACCTCCCCCGCTGCAGGAGGCCACAGATGTTTATTTAGTCTGGTCAGCCCCTTGCTTGAGGGAGCAATGGCTGCGAGGGCAGAGAGGAGGCCAACCCCGGTGGCATTTGGAGGCGCCAGGAGGGAGGGTGGCAGCACAGCCCAGTGGGCCACAACAGGAGGGTGAAGGACACCTAAGGTGTGCCTGAGCCAGAGGGCTCCTCCTCCTGACCGCACTCCCGCCCTCCGTGCCCGGCTGAGCAGGTGGAACCAGCTGGACCTGGCCATCGTGCTGCTGTCCGTCATGGGCATCACGCTGGAAGAGATCGAGATCAACGCGGCGCTGCCCATCAACCCCACCATCATCCGTATCATGCGGGTCCTGCGCATCGCCCGGGGTGAGGGCCGGGGGGCAGGGAACGGGGCAGGCGGAGGTGCCATGAGAGTCCCCTTGCCTGGGGACCGTGCACAGGGGTGGGTGGGGAGAGGCAGGGGCGGGGGTGTGTCGGCATGGGGGGCTCCCTGCGGAGCGGGGGACAGCAGAAGCTGGGAGGAGCTCACAGCAGACACGCAGGCATTCGCCCTCGTGTGCGCACGGCCTCACCCGCACACGCACCTGTCCTCGCTCCCGGGCAGCCCTGCACGGCACACACTCCGCTCCCTTCTGACGCCAGCTCACAGTGTGCTGACGGGAACCCAGTCCAGCTGGGAAGGCACTGAAACAACTCCATCCTCACTGGCGTCTCTCACACACGGAGATGGGGACACACAGTCCTCGGCACTTCTGGAAATCCCCTCCTCCTCCCAGAGCCTCCCGCTCCCCGCGCGTCGTTCCTACACTTCTTTAAACAACCCCCTGCCTCAGTGCCCAGGCGCCTCCAGCTTCCCGGGTGGGAGGAGTTTGCAGACACCCGGCAAGTAGCCCTCTTAGCGAGAGGCAAAGGGAAGAGATGTGGCCACGCACATCGGCCATTTGCGGTTTACGACATGCTCATGCACAGGCTCGGTGTCCATCCGTGGCCCTGTGCACGCCCTCATGCTCTTGGACCTTTTCACACTGGCGTGTTTTTGTGCACACCCTGCTCACCCTGCAGCTGCACCCATGGGTGGATCTGAGCACCGGACTCTGCTTGCACGCTCCTGCACGTTCTCACTCTTCTCCCACACTTACACGCCCGCACACACACATGCACACGCACGTCCCCGCTGGCCCGGGGCTGAGCGGGCTGGGGCTGGGTCTCGCCCGCAGTGCTGAAGCTGTTGAAGATGGCCACGGGAATGCGGGCCCTGCTGGACACGGTGGTGCAGGCTTTGCCGCAGGTAAGAGCCGCCCCGTCCCATGGCAGCCCCGCCTGGGTGACATCGGGTGCATTCTGGGCCCTGACATCCCTTCTCAGACCTTCGCAGAGCTGGTGCAGATGCCATTTCTGGGGGTGCAGTTCGAGCTAGGGGCTATGAGAGGTGGAAAGCCCCTCCGACCTATTTCTTCCAGCTTCACCAAGCAGTTGCCGATGGCTGCTCTGATCCAGCTCTGTGCGGGCACCAAGGACCCATGTGATGCCCCTGGGAGCCCCTAGATTGGCAGGCAGACAGATGGGCAGTGTGGGGAGGGGTCTCTAGTGTGTTCCTGAGAGAGAGAGGAGGGCACCAGACACTCGCTGGGGAAATCAAGGCAGGCAGCCCAGGAAAGGGGACCTTTGAGCTGCCAAGGGGGGCTTGGCAGAAGGAGGTGGCAGTGTGGATGGAGAGGTTCCAAAATGGCATTCCAGGAGGGACAGCATGAGACCCTGACCAGGGTGGGGACCCCTGAGAAGGCAGGGAAGTCCCTCTGCCCACCCCCCTGGTCAGTGGAAGGGGCTATAGGGTCAGGGCCACAGAGGGTGCATTTTTCATCCTCCTGGGAATTCTGCAGTCCCAGTCCCTCCCTCCCTTGCTGCCCTCACTGCCTGAGGCTCTTTCTCCCTCCCCTTAGGGGCCTCTGCTCTGAGGTGAGCCTCATGCACATTGATTTATCCATTACGACTCATAGAGTCTTAGGACATTTTAGGCATCTTAAAATACAAGGCACAGATACAGCACACTGAAAATAAAGATAAAACATTAATATCCCTGGGAAGGTGGAAGCAGAGCTAATTCTTTCAGGGACTTGGGCTAAGGATGCCAGTGAGTTTTGTTCTTGAGTTTGTTGTGAGCTTCCCAGCAGCCTAGTTACAAAGGGAAAGCAGCATAGCTCTCGTCAGGTCAGGATGGAAAGCAAGGGCATTCATTAAAAAAAATGTGGGTTTTCCTAACACTAAATTCCTTCCGAGGACTTTGTCTCATGGGAGATGGGGGTGATGCTGGGCTGGACACTATGCAGACTGGAAGTGGGTGGGAGCCCAGCCTTGGGCCATCTGGCCTGGGATCAAAGCCTGGGCTCTGGGCATGTGACTTACCTTCTCATGCCTCAGTTTTCTTGACTGTGAAATGGGGATGAAGATGAAGCATCACTCCCTGAAGTGCTTATTTCAAAGGCTGTCACGAGGTTTTGAATAGTTAAAGCTTATACAGCACTTAAGAGGATGTGGTTCATGGGAAGTGCCATGGAGAATCTGCTAAGGTTGGGGATGGCGGGTGAGTGCCCAACTCCTCTGGCCTCCTTGCCCCTTCCCCGCCCCTCCCCCATGCTTTGACCCCGTGCTTGCCCTCGTGGCTCCCTAGGCCACTGCTGAGCTGGTGCAGGACACATGGAAGTGTTTACACATGACGGTAATTAAAATTTCATCACTCTAAAAGAAGCATGTGCCAAGTACCACGTGGCCATGGAATGGGACTTACCCCCCTGAATCTATTAGCTGATACCTACCTTGTCATGTGGACACTGGACATCTCCCCAGTGCTATGATAATGAAACTTCAGCCTTTCCCAGCCTTTCCTCGCTATGAAAATGAAACTTCAGCCTGGGAAAAGGGAGAGAGGAGGCATCAGGGAAGGCTTCTCGGGGGAGGTGACCACTGAACTGGGCTTTGAGGGGTGGGGAGGAGGCATTTACTAGGCAAAGACAGAGGGTCTTCCCTGCAGAGGGAACAGAACGTGCAGAGGTGCTACAGGGTCCGTTTTCTGCATGGCTGGAGCGCGGGGCTGGACCAGCAGGTTGGGAGGGTCCTCAGGGCAGGTCACGGCAGCCTTCAACGCCAGCACGGCAACCCGGGCCTTATCCCATGGGCAGCGGGTGCCTCAGAAGCATTGTGGACAGGGGAGGCCTCAACCAGAGCTGCCTTTTAGGAGGTCGCTCTGGCGACCGGGAGCAGAATGGATTGGAGGGGGAGGCTGGGGCAGAGGAGCCCATGCGGACGGGAAACGCTGCCAGCCCCGGCCTGGCCCGCGGGAAGCTGAGCTCTGAGGGCGTCGACCGCGCCAGATCCATCGCAGCAGTCGGGGCCTCACAGTGTGCCCTGTAGGCGCTCAATAAGTGCTTGTTTTATTAATGAAGGGAACGTCATTTAACTAGTCAGACGCGGTGGGTGCAGAATGGCCGGGAAGGAAACCCTTCTCTGGAGGGAGAAACGTGAGGCGTCTGTGATTACCGGGTCCGCTGTCCGGCAGTGAACGTGACCGTCTGCTTCTGTGCACGCCGGCCTTCGCGGCTCTAGACGCTGCGTTTCCAGGGCAAGAACGCGGCTGAGCCTTGCTCATCCATGGCACGAGTGAAAGGGGTCCCTGGTGGGTGGGTAGGTCTGAGCCGGGCCTGAGATCTGGGACGTTTTCTCCCACGGGAGCTGTGGGGTGGGAACGGCCGGGTCTGCAGAGGCTTCTGGGGCCCACAGGCCTGTGTGGGTCTTGTGTTCACTCCTCTCCCTGGCCACGCCCCGTGCGGGCGTGAGGAGTCAAATCCCACCTCACCCACTTGTACCCACCCGCCTTGAGGACTTCCCAGACCAGCAGAGGACAGTGATAGGGACATACCAGTTACACTTGCACTGGCAGCTTGCATCCTGGTCTGATTGGTGCAATCTGGGCGGGCTTCATGGAGGAGGTGGCACCAGTGCTGAGACTTCCCTCTTCCTTCTCTCTCTCTCTGTCTTGCTCTCTCGTTCTCGCTCTCACTCTCTCTCCCTTTATCCACGGAACCTTACTAACCAGGCAAGGTGTGTAGAATAGATTGTGTGCACGGACCCTGAGGCCAGCCTGCTGGGTTTGAACCCCTGGCCTACCACTCACTAGCTGTGTGACTCTGGGCAAATGACATGACTTCTCAGTCTGTCTTTTTCTTCAAGGAATAGGGACAAAAGATAGTTCATAGACTATTGTGAGGAGTAAGTGAGCGAAGTGCTTGAAACTCGTGGCTCTTGGTCAAGGCTTCACGTGCATTTCATTGTTATTCTGACTCCTGTGCGGGACCTGCCCTGCCCTCTAGGTCCTGTGGGGGGGAGGGCGGGGTGGCAGACATGGACACACAGCCTGGTGACATGTTACAGCTGCCCGACCCTCAGGCTGGCCTGTGTGTGGAGCCTGGGCCGCACCCCTGCCCTCCCCAGGCCTGGCCCGCCTCACCTGCCCTCCCCACAGGTGGGCAACCTGGGCCTCCTCTTCATGCTGCTCTTCTTCATCTACGCCGCCCTGGGTGTGGAGCTCTTCGGGAAGCTGGGTGAGTGACTGCCCGGGGGTGCAGCAGGGCTGGATGGCCTCGGTGCCCGGGTGGGGGGCCTGAGACCCTCTCAGCCTGTCACATCGGGGTCTTTATATTGGGGAGATGCCCCTGCAGCTGGACCCATGGGCGAGTGGCCCTCAGCCGTCCACGCCACTTTCTTGGTGTGGGAGGAGCTCCCAGGAGACGGTAGCCTGTGTCCGTGTGCACACACCAGGCCTGTGTGCTGGACCCCAGCTCAGAGCCCTCGGGATCTAGTCTCCCAGGGAACCTGCCCTCCCCTGCCCCCGTGCCAGTGCCCGTCCTGAGCCGGCGCTGCCCCTGCAAGCAGAGAGGCCAGGGTGAGGGCAGAGGGCGGCCGAGCCCACGCCCAGCTCAGGCTTGCAAGGTCAGCTCCAGAAAGCCAGGTTCCCCGGGGGGCGGCTCCTGCTCCCCCGTCCTCTCTCCCAGACACTGATTCTTGGGAGGGGAGAAAAGCGAGACCCACCCGAGTCTGAGCCCCAGCCGCGTGCCCCCTCGCTGGGCTGGGCGCAGTCCGCGTGTGCCACCCAGGGTTGGGGGGGGGGCTCCTGAGATGAGGCGGAGGTGCCAGCTCAGGGTGACCTCGCAGACAGGCTGTTCCCGTGGGGCAGGGCTGACCCCCTCCCCCCTTTCAGTGTGCAATGACGAGAACCCGTGCGAAGGCATGAGCCGGCACGCCACCTTCGAGAACTTTGGCATGGCCTTCCTCACGCTCTTCCAGGTCTCCACCGGCGACAACTGGAACGGGATCATGAAGGTACGCGCGGCGCGCTGGGGAGGAAGGACTCAGGCGGGTTCCCAGACGAGCCAGGATGCTGGTCCTGCTGCTCAGGGCTCCCTCCCGCACCTCCGCCACCCAGCGCCCCACTGCACGTGGAGGGGTGCGCAGGGCTCAGGGGGTGGAAGAACCCACCTGGGACCCCGCAGCGCAGCGGGGGGAACTAAGGCCGGAGCAGGCTGCCTGTCCACCACCGTTGGGTCCCGCCAGTGCTGCTGTGGGATCAGTGCTTGGGTTCTAGGGGAGACAGCCCTGCCCAGGCCCGGAGGGGACTTGGGGCCAGGCAGGACTGCAGCCCAGGGCCAGGCCCTCAGGCATTTGCTGCCCTGATGGAGTCCCGGCACAGGCGTCCTGTCTCCAGCCCACGGCCTGGCCTGGGCTGGGCAGGGGGGCTCACGGGGGCAGAGGTGAGGCCCTTGGGGTGGAGGTGGCAGTGGCTTGCTGGGAATGGACCCCAGCAATGGGGGATCCTCAGAGCGAGAAGCGGGGAGGCCGGGAGAGGAAGGCCGCTGACCCTGGCCCCGCAGCAGGAGGGTGGTGGAAGCGTCCCGGGCCTTGCTGGGCTGGGGCTGCGCTGGCACAAAGACCAGAAAGCAAGGTCGGGGCTCTGGTCCAGGCGGCTCCGCCAAGCGTGCGCACCCCTCCCCGGCCAGGCCCGGCCCGGCCCGGGGGCCTCTGAAGGAAGCCCCGATGCTTGGCGGAGTTAGTGGGTCCGAGCAAGGGAGCAGAGGGCGCTGGGCTGTCGGGGACTTGGCCGGAGCCGAGGCAGGCAGATGCCACCGCGAGCCAGAGTGGGCTGGGCAGCCAGGGCCACCGTGGGGGTTTGAGTCCCGGCCTCTCCCTCGGGCAGCCTCTGTTGCTCCTCTGTCAGGTGGGGCCAGGTGGGGTGGGGCAGCCGTGGGGGGGCTGGCGCTGTCCTCACCGCCCCCACCCCTGGCGCAGGACACGCTGCGGGACTGTACCCACGACGAGCGCAGCTGCCTGAGCAGCCTGCAGTTCGTGTCGCCACTGTACTTCGTCAGCTTCGTGCTCACCGCCCAGTTCGTGCTCATCAACGTGGTGGTGGCCGTGCTCATGAAGCACCTGGACGACAGCAACAAGGAGGCGCAGGAGGACGCCGAGATGGACGCCGAGATCGAGCTGGAGATGGCCCACAGTCTGGGCCCCGGCCCGCGGCCTCCCACCTGCTCCCCCGGGGCCCCCGGCCATGGGCCTGGGGGGGCGGGCGGCGGGGGCGACGCCGAGGGCCGCAGGTGCCGGCGCTGCTACTCGCCAGCCCAGGTGGGTGGGGCCCGACAGGCGCAGGGGTCGCCGGAGGGCGGGCGCCAGGTGGGAGGGCAGCTGGGCCACGGGGCCTCGGACACAGACCTCTGCCTTTTTGGCAGCCCCTGCTCGGATCCAGAGAAGGGTGACCCTGTGACGAGGGTGTCGGTCCCAGGCCAGGGGCGCAGAGCACGGGAAGGGCAGCTGTGCCCAGCCCGCCCCGCAGTCCCGGGACCCAGCCGATAATCCCGCCTGTCCCCGCCCCGTCCCCGTCCGCCTAGGAGACCCTGTGGCTGGACAGCGTCTCTTTAATCATCAAGGACTCGCTGGAGGGAGAGCTGACCATCCTCGATAACCTGTCCGGCTCCGTCTTCCACCACTACGCCTCGCCCGCTGGCCACGGGAAGTGCCACCATGACCAGCAAGAGGTGACGCAGCCCAGCAGGGGCCTGGTGGGGGCCAGCCCAAGGGAAGAGGCTGGCTCTGGGCCACTGAGACCAGGCTCCCTGAGCCTGGGAACGACGCGGGCCTGTGGTGTGGCCCAGAGCACTGCGAGCCCCAGCACTGTGCCGCCCACAGCAGGTGCCCAGGAAGGGCGGCTGCCAGGCGGGAAGTCCCGTGTGGCCCTAGTGCGGCAGTGCCCTCCTGAGCCCTCCCCCGGGTGGCCCAGCCTCAGGGGCTGTCAGGGCGGGGCCAGCTCCCACTGGAGGTCTGAGCTGCTCCACCCCCCTGCCCTGCGGGGCCCTGTTCTCCAGGGTCCTGTGTTTCCCCTGCCTGTGACATGCTGTGCGGGTGCACACGGGAACCCGGAGGAGTCAGACCCAGCCCAGCCTTGACGGGCGCTTGGTCTGGGGGCAAGCAGGCAGCGATGGCGTTCACAGCCCACGGCAGCTTGCCTGCCCTTTGACCCCGACAGCACGACGGGCCTCGCTTCTTAGGGGTGACCACTGTGTCACCATCATGTGTCCCCCAGGCCGGGTCCCTGCACAGGGTGGACACGCCATGCCTGCCCAGGCGCCCTCTGGACTTTTCTGACCCTGGCTCTGCATCTTTCGGGGGTTGGGCCTACCCCAGCCTGGCCCCGGGGGTGACCCGAGGCACCACCTCTCCCTGCAGGTGCAGCTGGCCGAGACGGAGGCCTTCTCCCTGAACTCAGACAGGTCCTCGTCCATCCTGCTGGGGGACGACCTGAGTCTCGAGGACCCCACGGCATGCCCGCCTGGCCCCAAAGACAGCAAGGTGAGCAACCGCGTGGGCTCTGGGCAGGCAGGTGCGTCTCTGCAGCCAGCCCCTCCCCCCGCCCCCCAGCCAGGACCCTGCTTCCTCCCAGTGCACATTTCAGTGTCACCAGCGTTGTGCTGGGCCTTCTTCTCCTGCTGGTCAGATGAGGCCAAGAGGGCTCAGAGAGGTGGAGTGACTTATCTGAGGTCACACAGCGACAAGCCTGGCCACAGCGTCCAGCGGTCTTGGCTGTCCCTTATTGCTCTGGGAACTTTTTATCCGTTTAGTGGGGTCGTGCCTGGCAGGCCGGCCACGCAGTGAGGGGGACTTGTGTGGGGCACCAGCGGCTCCTGTGTGCCAGCCGCTGTTTGCCGACAGCTCGGTGCGTGAGGGGTGCTTTGGCCCCCTGCCCGTGGGAGGAAATGGGGGTTCTGCGAAGTGAGGGGACTTGTCCGGGATGGAGCCAGGAATGACAGAGCAGGGAAGCCAGCCTGGGGCTGGTCCCGGCCTCTGCCACCCAGGCTGTCAGCCTGAGGAGGCCCCTGTGCTGGTCCTGGAGACTTGGGGAGAGGTCTGTCCCGGCTCGGGACCTCAAGGCCAAGGCGTCCTTGCCCAGCTGGGGGTGAGGGTGGAGGGTGTAAGCGGCAGCTGTAGGAGGGAGGAGGGGAGCCCTGGCCTGAGGTGGGGACGCAGTGGTCCTGCTCAAAGGGAGCCTCTAACCCGCAGACCCTGGGCTTGGCCCCTCTGCCCCGCAGGGCTGTCCCTCACCAGCTCAGGGAGGGCTTGTCAGGGGAAGATCCCTGGCCTCTCTGTCCCCCCCAACAGCTGACAGCTCCCGCAGCTCCCTGCCCCCAAGCTCCTAGGGCTCCTGCCTCTCCCTGCACCCCCATCCCGCTCTCCTGCCCAGGATGTCAGGGGCACATGCTCCAGGGCCCGGTTGAGCTTAGGCAGGGTGCAGTCTGGTTAGCTGAGGCCACGTTTTGTGCTGGACTCAGCAGGTCATAGGGGGTCAGAGTGGTGTGAGTCCATCTACCTTGGAGGGGACATTAAGGGAGCTCTTGAGGAATTTCTGGGCAGGGGTCACCTTGGGCTGCAGGGCCAGGGAATGCCTGGGAAGGAATGCCAGGGCCAGGTGCCTCTCATGCAAGCCCCCAGGGCAGTGGCTAGGAAGGAGGGGTTACTGTCCTCATTTATGGATGTGGAAACTGAGGCTCAGCAAAGGGAAGGGCCCCACCCAAGGTCACGCTCACAGGGAAGCTCCTGGGGCCGCTCAGCCTGTCTTTGATGCGGTCGCCAGCCTTGCCTTGGCTGCTGTGCTGGGCCAGGGTCTGCGCCAGGCACTCGGGTATATAGATGAGGAAGACCTCAGAGGGGAGTGAACAGGGGAACCACTGCCTGCCTGGGGCATCCGAGGGGGCTTCCTGGAGGTGGGCCCTGTCACCTGGGTTCTGGAAGAAAGTGATTGCTGGCCAGGTGGAGGAGGCAAGAGGAAGTTCGTCCCAGCAGTGAGGGCAGCCCGAGCTCGGTGCCGTGGAGCAGGGCGTGCAGGCAGCCATGGCGGCTCAGCCCCTGCCCCATCCTGCCCATCCTCCCTCCCTCTCCCTGCAGGGTGAGCTGGACCTACCTGAGCCCATGCGTGTGGGGGACCTGGGCGAATGCTTCTTCCCCTTGTCCACCGCGGCCGTCTCATCGGGTCCAGAGAACTTCCTGTGTGAGATGGAAGCGATCCCATTCAACCCCGTCCAGTCCTGGCTGAAACACGAGAGCAGCCAAGGTGAGTGGTGGGAGCCCCAGCAGTTCCCCACAGCCCTGATCTTGGGCACCTGAGTCACAGGGAGGTGCTTGAGTTTTTTCCTTATTATTTTTGCCCAGACCATTATATTTAGTCCAGAAAGAACCAGATGGCTAACAATAAGAGATAGACTTTCAGGCCTGATATAACAATGATAAAAGATCAAGAGCCAAATAATGTAAAGAGATGAGATAATTACAACAGAAACTTCAGGTAAGGGAAGCTTCATGCTGAGCTTCCTAGGAGCCATGGTGAAAAGAGAAGCAGGCACACACAGCTCTCATTATCAAGCCAAAGGAGAGCTGCCAGATTATTGAGGTGTTTTCTAGAGCTGAATTTGAGCGGTGTTTGTCCCATAGATCTTCACACAAGGTGGTGTTAAACATCAGAAAACCTAGTGTCTGCAAGAGCCTTTTTGTAAGATGTCCTGACACTTATACTTTGGCCTTACCCCCAGCGTCCTGTTTGTGCTTGGGCCCATAGCTAGGGTGGGCACGAGGCCAGGGGACTGAGCTGGCCTGTCTACCACTTGGGCTCACCTCTGCCTACAGTCCCCTTGGAGGGTGACAGTCCCCTTGGAGGGTGACAGGAATCTGGCTTCACAGCTCTGGCTTGGGGAGGAAGTCAGAGCGATGAGTAGCCTAGCAGAGGAGGGACCCCCAAGACCTGGAGCCCACCTGTGTACCCTCCTGGGACCCCTGCATTGGGCACCTCCCGGGAGCCAGGGGTGTGGTGACTTTTCTGAGGACCCTCCCTAAAGCTGATGGCCTCTCAGCCGGACGTGGTGGCTGAGGAGCCACGACCCCGGACTTCCCGAACCAGAAGTCAGGGCACAGGGTCTGACCCAGGAGCCATTCTGATTGGGTGACATCTCATCCCCTTTATTTAACCATGTATTTACATTTTCCTTAAATAATAAGACGGTGTAAAACAGGAATCCCACCTGGGGACATTCAGGCTGCCCAGCCATCTTGGGTAATTTACATCTCCCCAGATTCCTTTATCCCATATGCACCCTGCAAGGCGCTGAGGGGACCATGGCAGAGGCACACCCAAGACCTGCCCTGGCCCTCAGAGTCCCCGCACTCTGTCCTTGCCTCCCGCTGTTGCCGCGTCCAACGAAGTGCCTGCCCAGAGCTGGGACACCCCACCCTGCCTGCTGTCCACGAGGGGCCCCCAGGCCTGGCTGGGCCCCGTGGGGTGTGAGGACCTGGGGGGCGGCTGGTGGGCACCCAGTGTGTGCCTGGTACTGGGCTGGGGCTCTGCAGCTGTTTCTTCTGCTCACATCCTCGAGGTCGGCATCTTGTCCCCTTTTACAGAGCAAGACGTGGAGGCGTCAGGGCCTGAGCCCGGCTCTGCCTGGCTCCAAAAGCTGTGCCTTTGCCATGTCTGTGCTCCCAGGAATCACACGGGGAAACTGAGGCTCAGAGAGAGGAGGGACTTGCCCATAGTGTCATAGCCAGGTTGATAGGGACAGGTGCTCGGCCTGAGCCCCGTCCCCCAACTCTGCTCCCTTCCCAGCACTGCCCCCGAGCCCCTTCTCCCCAGACGACTCCAGCCCACTCCTGCCCATGCCGGCCGAGTTCTTCCACCCTGCCGTGTCTGCCAGCCAGAAAGGGCAGGAGAAGGGCACCGGCGCTGAGAGCCTCCCCAAGATCTCGCTGCAGGGCTCCTGGGCGTCCTTGCGTTCGCCGAGTGTCAACTGCACCTTGCTCCGGCCGGTACGGGCACCTGCGGGCTCCAGAGAGCTGTCCCGGGGAGGGGAGGGGTGGGGAGGGGGGAGGGCGGCCAGAGGCACAGGGGCACGTGACTGCGTGATGGTGCAGGGGGCCTCGGGGGTGATGCTGGGACTGGAGGGAGGATGGCCACAGGGGCGGATTCACTGGGCAGGGTCAGGTCCTGGGCACCTGGGGGTCCCGGGAGGACCCAGATGGTGGGGGCTGAAGAGGATCTGTGGGGACTTGAGGGGAGAGGGAGGGTGTAGTGGGAGGCTTCGTGGGGTGACAGGGTGCTGGGAGGACACCTTGGGTGCTCTGGGTGGGTGTGGGTGGGGCTCCATTACTAGGGATGGAGCTGGAGGGCAGGCCTGGGCTGTGGGAGGCTCGGCCTGCAGGGTCCCCTGTGCTGGGTTGGCCGGGGCCACAGCCCTCACAGGCCACAGCCCTCACGTCACTGCCGCTGGGGAGCACAGAGCAGCGTGGTGGGGGCTGGGCCGCTGGGTGCTCTTGCGATCATTCATGCAGTGGCTGTCCCCTGTCACAGCTGGCTGCGTGCAGGACACAAACCCCTGCCCCCCGGGCTCGCAGCGCAGGGTTCACAATGTGCGTGGCAGGGGTGCGGGAGGAGAGGCGAGGAACCAAAATAAACACCTGACAAGTGTGGTCTGCTCCACAGTGGTGCGTGCTAGGGAGAGCCTCACCCAGGGAGGCGCAGGGGGTGCCGACAGTTCAGTGGCGGGGCCGGGGTCTTCCCGAGGAAGCCGTGGGAAGTGCCAGGGCGTGGGGCTGGGGGGTGGCAGCCACGTGAGCAGGGGAGGTGGTGGGATGGGGGGAAACGAGGCTGAAAGGGCTTGGGGTAGGGTGCCCGGGGCTGTCACTCCCAGGGAGCCAGGAGCCTGCTGCCAAGGGCAGGGCTGTCTGTCCCCTGAGGTCCCGGAACCGGGTAGGGCAGGGAGCCGGGTCAGAGGCTGCTGCGGTGACCACCCCGAGAGCTGGACGTGGTGCAGGGGAGAAGCGTGTTCTGAAGGGAGCTCCCCAGGGACTGGGGTGCTGCCTGCATATCATATGCTGGGAAGGGTGGTGTCCCCGTCACTGGGATAGGCTGGGGACACGGATTCCCTCCTGCTCCCCGCAGGCCACTGGGAGCGACACGTCGCTGGACGCCAGCCCCAGCAGTTCGGCGGGCAGCCTGCAGACCACGCTGGAGGACAGTCTGACCCTGAGCGACAGTCCCCGGCGCACCCTGGGGCCACCGGCACCCGCCGTGGGGCCCCGGGCTGGCCTGTCCCCAGCCACCCGCCGCCGCCTCAGCCTGCGGGGCCGGGGCCTGTTCAGCCTGCGCGGGCTGCGGGCGCATCAGCGCAGCCACAGCAGCGGCGGCTCCACCAGCCCGGGCTGCACCCACCACGACTCCATGGACCCCTCGGACGAGGAGGGCCGCGGCGGTGTGGGGGGCGGGGGCGCGGGCAGCGAGCACTCGGAGACCCTCAGCAGCCTCTCCCTCACCTCCCTCTTCTGCCCGCCGCCCCTGCCGCCGCCCCCCGGCCTCACGCCCGCCAGGAAGTTCAGCAGCACCAGCAGCCTGGCCGCCGGCCACCCCCACGGCCCCGTGGCCCAGCCCCGCAGCCTGGCCCGGAGCCCCTCGTGGGCAGCGGACCGCAGCAAGGACCCTCCGGGCCGGGCGCCGCGGCCCTTGGGTCTGGGCCCCTCGGCGCCCGAGCCGCAGCCGCCCCCCGGGGAGCTGGAGCCGGGAGACCCCTCGAGCAAGAGGAAGAGATGAGGGGCTGCCAGGCCGCGCTGAGGCCCACGCCCTCCCGCCCGCCCCGTCTCACCTTCTTTTACCTCAGGAGCCAGGGAGCAGACAGCAATACTTTGTCCACACCTGGGAATTGCGCAGGGCCAGCCGGCCGCAGGCCGCTGAGAGGCAACAGTGAGTAGGGTCCGGGTTAGCCGAGGCTCAGACGTGGCCCCAGCTGTGGCCCTTCCGTGCATATACACACATATATATGCAGATATATATATATACATAGACAGACATATATATATATATTTATTTTTTTTACTGAGAGCTTATGACTTCCGGAAAGTGCTAGAGTTGGGGAGTGTGGGCCAGGGCCCAGACAGGGCTATGTCTGACGCTTGGGACCCAGGCCAGCCACGCAGCCGTGGCTTTGCCGTTTCCCCGGGGTGAGTAGCTTGGGGAGGACCCTCAGGAGGGCCCTGTGGCCGGGAGACGGGCCCAGAGGAAGAGGTGCAGTTCAGGGTGCAGTTTTTTCCCTTTAAAGAAGAAATGCTGCTAAGATCCCGCATCGTCCCTCACGTTTCGGGGTGTCTGTCTTGTCATTCCTGACCGTCTTGTTGTGAAGTCTTTTGTAGACACCCCAGAGCACACAACCTCACTTAGTCAACCAGTTAGGTGTCTTTCTGTAGAAAAATCAGGGGTGAGTAGCCGTGTTTTCTTAGGGCAGGGGGTGGGGGCGGAGGGCAGCTGCAGGCTGGGCAGGGGCGCTGGCTCCAGGCACCATCCTGGTCCCGGCTCCGCGCACTGCCGGGGATGGGCGTTCTGCCCCCAGGAAGGCAGAGGGCAGGGACAGAGGCAGCAGGACAGGGGAAGGTGAAGGCACCGAGCGGCACGGCGCGCTTGGCCAGCCGGCTGCCCCGCAGCTGCCCCTGGCCTGGCAGTGTGCGGTTCCTTGCTGCCTTTTACCCCAGCGTGGGCCCTGAGCTGTGGCCATTCCCGGGGGTCGTGCTACCCCAACCCTGAGCAGCTCTGCCCCTGCCCCGGCGGCGTTCAGGGCCCAGCAGGTGTGACAGGATTGTAGGTAGGTGTGGGGGCACCTGGGCCCTGGGCCCAGCCCTGGCTCTGCCCCAGCTCCCTGACCCCCGGCCGGGTTACCTGCAGGCCACAGTCTCTGACCCCGTCTGCCTGTCCCTGGGCCTCGGGCTCTCGTCTCCACTGGCCTCCCAAACAGGTTCCAGACGGCTGTGTTTTATTTGAATAGTTATTCATTTATTTCGGTATTTATTAGAAAAAATAATACATTGAACCCGTATTCACAGAAATATTGCTTACGTCGAGGCTCGGTTTTAAAACGTGAGTGGACTTTTTCTCTCGAGTCAGTTTAAACCAAAAGGTTGGGGATGTGGGTGGTGCTGACGTGCAGTGCCACAGGTGGCGCGAGTCTGGGGGATGCTGCGCGTCCGCGGTTGCCGGGCCCCTTGCCTCTGCTGAGGTCTCCTCTGAGGGCTGCCGCTGGGCCGAGAGGGGCCTCGTCCCTGTTCCCAAACCCTGACTTGAGAGAACTTGGCCTGCGTCTGGGCTGGCACATGTGCAGGGTGGGCTGCTCGGAGGGACCCTGGGGGCCTGGGCACCGCAGCGCAGGAGGCAGCGATGACCTGAGCTTCGTCTGTGCAAAGCCCTTCCCCTTAGAGCCGAGGCGTGAGGGGCAGGGAAGGGTCGCCAGGCCAGCGGGATCTCTCAGGGCCCTGGCGGCAGGGGGGCCGGCACCTAAATGCCTGGGCTGTGAAAACGCAACCCCAGTGAGTCAAAGGCAGGCAGATTCCCAGGGTCCAGCCAGGCCCGGGCCCCTGGTGGCACCACGGGGTTGGCCAGCTTGGCGGGCAGGCGGGATTGGCTCCTGAGCCCCTCTGAGCACCCCTCCTCCCCCGAGAGCGGCGATGCCAGCAAGGTCTGGTTCAGGGCCAGGCCCGGGAGGGCTCCCGGTGCGCCTCCTCTCCCTCGGGGACAGGTGAACCTGTGGGGGCGGCTGGGCCCAAGTCTAGCACTGCCACCTGCTCCAGAGCGCCTTGGCCCTGCCCCACTTTCCCCATTGACTGTTTTAAGGGGGGCAGAGGCCCTTGTCCATGGAAGAAGCGGGTGCGGGAAGGCCTGTCTGGCGTCTCGCTGGCCGCTGCATTGGCAGCTGGGAAGGAGGCAGACACGCACGCTTGGCAATGCTGCTGGAGGGCATGCATGTTGGGGCCTTCCAGGTGAAGGGACAGGTGTGAGCAGAGGCTCGTGGGCCAGATGGCAGGTGCACCCAGGAGGTGGGGACAGCTGGGTGTGGAGGCAAAAAAGCTTTGCCTGGGGGAGTTGAGGGAGATGGGGCTCGTTCCCAGAGGGCCCCAAATGCTGATCCCAGGCACTCGGCCTCGTTCCTGTGGGCCAAGGGACAGGGAACCAGGGAAGCTGTGACTGGCTGGCGAGGACAAGCTGAAATGGAAAGGGTTGGGCGAATGGCCCTTCCTGCCTCCCCAACCCTGTGGCCTGGGGCCCTGGGCTCAGGCCCGTGCCTGTCCATCGCAAAAGCACAAACCTACCCTAAGCCACACGGGCTGGCCGTGGGGAGAGTGGGCATCCAGCTGCCAGACACCTCAGGCCGCCTGTCTGCCCGGCTCTGCAAGGTGATGGCTGGCAGGCGCCACGGCATCTGCACGGAGGGACCCAAGACCAGACGGGCCGTGGCCTACCCTGGCCAAACTTACTTCTCCCCCCTGCCCTGCCTTCTGCACTGGGCAGCGCCTCAGAGGACGAAGCGTGTGCAGTCCCCGCCTGTCTGCCTGTCTTCCCCCCACATCCTCCCCCTGGAGCCCTCTGCCTCCAGGGCCACCTCCGGCCCCTTTGCTGAGTTGTGTAAGGGCTCGGGGTCTCAGAAGCCGCTCTTTAGCCCAGACACACACACTCTTTTTGTCTTTGTGCGATAATCCGTGTCCCTGGCAGAGCCGGGGTGAGCTGGGGCCTGGGAAGAGGCAGAGGCTACCTCCTCCAGGAAGCCCTCGGCCTGCCCCGCGCCGTGACTAGGGCACCCCCGTCACTGTACAGTTTCTATGGTGTGAATGAACTTCCCCCTAGTTGCTGACGGCGCTGGTACCTGCTGGCCCAGATGGCCTGGGTGTAGAGAAACCAGGCGGCAGCCACCACCAGTGTTGTTTTGAATAAAAACCCAGAAGCCTATTTAAGAATGTCGGTGTGTCTCTGCTGTTCCTTCCCCTGTGGGCAGGTGTCACGCTGGGGCTTCTCCCGGGTGGGTTTGCGGGGGCGGGAGCAGAGCTCGGTAGGCCCAGGCGCGGCCCCTGCCTGCGGGGGTCCTCACCGTCCTCGCCTGTATCTACCCTTCCCTCCTCCTGTTCCTCCCGCCCCACCCGTCCCGTGAGTGCCCGACGTGGACAGTTGTCTTTGCCTGGAGCACTGAACCCCAAAGCTGGGCAGTCGTGTGAGGGACACGCTGTGGCCACTTGCCGGCCCCCACCCCTCCTCGGCCCCCTCTGCCCCGTTTGTTCAACCTTGTTCCTTCCTTCCGCCCTGTCTCTCTCCCTCCCCTCCCCCCCTCCTCCCCTCCAGCAACTGCTACGGTTCTGGAGGTTCTGCCCTGGCCCAGCCCAGAAATGAGCTGGGTGTGTCCTTGCCCTTGGGGAGCCCCCAGTTTCGTGGGGAGACAGCCTTGGAAATGAGTCCCAGGAGTCAGTGTGCTCCATGGCATGATATGATGACTGGAAAGTCAGACGGCAGAGGATAAAAGGATGCACTGTCACTCTGAGGTCCCCTTGAAGTCTGGGGCGGGTGGGGGGGTCTCCCCAGGGGGCAAGGGGCAGATGGAGGGAAGCGGGAAGGCCGCCAGGGGAGAGCAGCAGGAGCGGAGGCTGGAGAGGGAGGCTGGGGGTGGTGCATGCCCGCTGAGGGGTCCGGACTTTATCTCCAGGCCATGGAGAAGGGAGGGGTGGGGGGCTTGGTGGGACCAGGGCACTGGCCCTGGGCTGGGAGGGCTGGCGGTGGGGGTGACAATCCAGGGCCCTCCAGGGCGATGAGATCTGAGCTGGCAGTGCATGGAGAGGACAGGAGAGGATGCCCTGGGAAGTTCTCAGGAGGCCGAAGCGATGGGCCCACAGCCAGGGAGGCGGGGGGAGGAGTCGAGGCCAAGCCAGCGGGGGTGTGCCTTCCAATATGGAGGCGCCAGGAGGGACATGGGTGTCGGGCGCGGAAGGCAATAGGTGGGCTTTGTGCACCTGGAGTCTGAGGTCCCTGGAGGGCATCCCAGGGACCGTCCTGCAGGTCTCCACAGGGGGAGAGAAGGGGCTGAGGACAAGCTGAGGATCGCTGGGGACCCCTCCCAGCCATGACGTCCACCCTGGGCAGCTAGGCCAGGTCTCCAGTGAGGAGTGAGGCCTGAGCCTCACGTCCAAAGACCTGCTGTCGACGCCGGGCCCTGGCCTACTCTGAGCAGGCCTGGCTCTGCCTCAACTTCTTTGGGAAACGGGGGTGAGATCCCTCTCTGGACAAAAGCTGGTGGCCCAGGAGCTGGGCCAGGCCTGCTGTCACGGCCTCAGGGCATTGTAGCAGCACACATGTGTGCACACATACACGCAGACCTCAGTGTCTCTCTGTCCCACAGGGAGGTAGACGCCTGGGGTAGAAAAGGCCTTTAAAGTTGTCCCCTGCCAGCCAACGGATTTGAGCAGGGACCCCCAGTGCTACGAGCAGTCCTGCCTATGGTCAGGTCTCAGCTCAAATGTTGCCTCTTCTGGGAAGCCTTCCAGGCTGCCTCGTGGCTTGGGCAGGTGTCCCTTTGTCCCACAGCTCCCACTTCTCCCTCCATACCAGCCCTCCCTCCCCACACCCTTGTCTGTTTTCCAACTGAGTCCCCTGTCAGACTGCGCTGGCCAGAGGACAGTGACCATGTTTACTTCTCCCAGCCAGCAAATGTCAGCTACTGGCTGAGTTTTGGAAGCAGTAGGGATTTGAAAGACCAGTTAGCCCCTACTCTCGTTCTCCACCTGAGGACACAGGCCTGGACAGGCAGCGCGGCACGGTCTGGGCTGCAGGGTGAGGCAGAGGCTGGCTGACCCGCACAGCGCCGCCACCTCCGGGGCCTGGAGCTCTCGGCCCGCTGTCCTCTGTGGCGGCCCCCGGGGAGCAGAGCCTGATGTGTTGTCCTCTCTCACCCATTAATAATGGGATTAAAAGCAAGTTGCTGCCAAGGAGAGAGACAGGCTTTAAAAAACATTTTAAGAGAACGAAAAACTTCAGCCATCAGCACTTTTTATTTAGACCTGAATTCATGAATTTTAACCAAATAAACAGAGGCATGTTAGGTATTAATATATGTACGATTATGCAAAACCACTATTATGGCTGTAATGAAAATTAGACTCTGACTCAGTGGTGGAGTTCCAGGAGGGAGGCATCCTCTGGTTTCTGGCGCTGTGACCTCGGATTGCCGTTGCCATGGTAACAGGGCTGCCATGGGAATCTGTGGCCAGGAGGCTGGTCCTGTGGGGAGGGCGGGGACAGGGCCAGGCCGGCTGTGTGGACCTGCAGGCCCATGTCTGGGCCGGGCCAGCGGCATCTGGGTCCCCTGGGCAGAGGCCAGCAGCCCGAGCCTCGGAGGACAGGGGACCGGTCCCCAGCTAGAGGGGACTGGTCCCCAGCGAGAGGAGCTGAGTGGGCGGAAACAGCAAGTGTACAGTGTCCCCGCTCAGCCACATCCTCGTGCTCCCCGCTGGACTGCCCCCCAGGGAGGCACTCTGCCATCTTTATAGCAAACATCAGTAGAGCACCTACTGGGTGCCAGGCCTGTGGTAGGCGCTGGGAACACAGCAGGGAAAGGTCCCTGTGCTCGTGGAGCCCGTATCTCAGAGCGGGAGGCAGAGCGTAGACAAAAAGCAAACAGACACGTGAGCTGGGCCATTTCTGAGCCTGCCAGTGCCATGAAGATGACAGAGCAGGTAAAGTGACCTGGGTGGTCCGGGAAGGCCTGGCTGGGGAGACCTGAGAACCAGAGGGAGAACCCTGCCAAGGCAGCGGTGACCTCTTTCCAGATAAGGGACAGGAGGCTCAGAGGGCAGAAGCCAGATAAGATACTGGACGCAAGTTACATTTGAATTTCATATAAACCATGAATAATTTTTTAGCGTAAGTAGGTCTCATGCAATATTTGGGGCACACTTACACTAAAACGTTATTTCTTGCTTACATCTGAGATTCAGATTTAACTGGGTGTCCTGTATTCTTCTTTGCTAAATCAGCAAGGCCATCAGAGAGGGGAGATGCTTGCCCAGGTCATGTCAGGGATGGGCCACGTTCTGCCCATTCACCCTGACACCCCTGCCCGGGTCCCCCTAGGAGGCTGCTGGGGGGTCTCGCACGCCCCTTGCCCCTGCAGCGCCTTCTCACGCTGAGCCTTGGGGTGGGGGGATCGAGGTGAGACGCCATCTGATTCCCTCTCATCGTTCCGTGGCTCCCGTGGCTCCCGGCGCTGAGCCCTGCGGGCCCTGCGTGTGCTTGTCCTCACCCACTGTCCAGTGTGACTGCATGGACGGGCCACACCCACCTGCTCTGTCCTCCCTCCCCCAGCCTCTTCCTTCCGCAGCCTTCCAGCCCCCACTCAGGCGTCACTGTCTCGAGAAACTTTCCTGCAAGTCCAGGTCTTCCCCACTTCCAAAGACTCTCTGCTCCTCACTTTAAAAAAAATCAGCCATATGTGTCTTTATTGTGATAAAATACACACGATGTGAAATTTACCATCTTAACCATTTCAAAGTGTACAGATCAGTAGTATATTAAGTACACTCATAATGTGCACCCACCACCACCCCCCACCTGCAGACCTTCTATCATCCCAGACTGAAACTCTGCACCCAGTAAACACTCCCCATTCTCTGGCCCCTGGCAGCCACCACCCCACTTTGTGCCCCTCTGCATTTGGCTGCCCTAGGTACCCCACGGGAGTGGAATCATACTGTATTTGTTCTTCTGTGACTGGCTTATTTCACTTAACATAACGTTGTCCGGGTTCACCCATGCAGCAGCAGCAGGTGTGAGAATTCCTTCCTTTTTTACGGCTGCATAGTATTGCGCTGCGTGTCCAGACCACACTGTGTGATTCGCTTTGTTGGTTCCACCTGTCGGCTATTGTGAAAAGTGCTGCTGTGAACACGGGTGTAAAATGTCTCTTCGAGTCCCACTGTCACTTTAGGGCGCGTCCCCAGCGGTGGCATTGCTGGGTCATACGGTGAACCAGGGCGTTGATTTTTGTGGGACCCGCCGTGCTGTCTCGCGTGGCTGACTGTCCCACATTCCCACCGCAGCAACTCACTTGTATGTGAGCCTGGATTGGTACTTGGAAATTTTATATATAGATTTCTTTTTGCCTCCTGTATGTTTCTCTTCCCATTTTCCCTCCTCTCTTTTTGGCGCACTTTTGCCCGCTTGCCTTGGGGGACATCTGTGACTTGCCTTGCGTAGTCCTCAAGACTTCCTGACGTTTATCTCCAAAAGCCCAGAGGAAAGCCTGGAGGGTTTGCAGAGAAGAGAGGAGAGGGCTCACAGCGAGGAGGAGGAGAGAGGGGCTGCGTTCTGGCCCCAAGAGGAGTGGCCGTGGAGAGCTTTGGCCTGGCCAAAGTCCCCAGGGCCACACGTGATCTGGAAGGAGGCAAAGCCACCAGTCCAGGCTCAAGCCCTTGGCCGCAGGGCTCACGGGTAGGACATTTGCCTCCAACTCGGGACAATGCGTGAGGAAGCGAAGCTCCGGGGTTTCACCCCAAGGAATGACCAAGCTGATTTGTAGAGAGCAGAGAAGCGGCATTTGGGCTTCTCTGAGCTTGTGGGCCGAGCACTGTCCCGCCATGTGGGGGGCTCCCCTAGCCGGCCACAGGCAGCTCCCGCCGTCTGCTCGTGGCCCAGGGTCTCCTTAGCTCCAGGGCCCCTGTGAGCGGAGGGTTCACAGCGGTGTGGTCGCTGCCTCCTGAAACCCGTGCCCGCGCGTCATCCCCTCCCTGCGTATGCTGGACCTGGTCACGTCCCTCCAATGATAGACTATGGCGAAAGTGACGGATGCCACTTCTGAGAGGAGGTGACAGAAAACCGCTCCCATCCTGCCCTCCCTTGCTGTCACTTGCTCTGGCGGAAACCAGCTGCCATGTGGTGCGCCGCCCTGCGGAGGAGGCCACGGGACAAGGAACCAAGGATGCCTCCCTCCAGCCAATGTCCAGCAAGGAACTGAGGCCTCCGTCCAGCAGCCCTCGAGGGACTGAATCCTGCCCGCAGCCCCTTGAGTGAGCTTGGAAGCAAAGCTCTGGCAGTGGAGCCTCCAGATGACACCGCAGCCTCGGCCGATGCCAGCGGGGCCAGAGGAGGCCTGCAGGGCTGGGCGTGCCTGGGCTGGGGGCCCTGCGTCAGCCTGGGGGGGGCTCAGACAGGCAAACGACCCCGCCAGGGCCCCCTCACCAGGACTAGCCCTGACCAGCCAGCTCCAAGTCTGAGCTCTTCCTGGCTGGATCCACAGGTTTTAAGGAGGATGTAAATGAGACTAAACTGCCCTTCCCAGACATCTGCGGGCTTCTGGGCCTTCTTAACTGCTGATTAATGGCCTGGCCGAGCTCACAGCCTCCCGCTGCTGTCTGATCCTAAAACCCGGAGGTGCTACTCTGAAATGGGGAGGCACAGAGGAGGAGCAGCTTCTCTCTGCCCTGCGGTGCAGCGACCAAAATAGATCCCCATGGAGGTCAGAGGGCTGGTCCAGGCTTCAGGGAGGCGGTGGGCTGCAACCCAGTTCCCCGGGGCCTTTGCCCGCAGCCGTGCGGGGCTCTGGGTGGCTCTGGGTGTGACCTGGCCCCCAGCCCCCAGCGCAGGCCTCCTCTTCCCGCTAGGATTTGTGTTCTGGGGCACATGGGGTGGGACGGGCAGGAGATGGCCTCCCCAGTCACTGTGGACTGCGTGCTGAGCGACAAGACCGGCAGCCCTCGGTTTTGAGGTGGGAAGGTGGTCCCAGAATCCTGCGAAGCTTCTGGGCTCTGCTCCCCTCTCCACTTAGAGCAGCGAGGAGGCCGGGCCTGGGTGGCCCTGCACTTCCCGCAGAGTGGGGCTGGGGCTGGGGCTGGGGCAGGCCAGAGCCTGGTGCAGACTCACCTGTCGTTGGAGGCTCATCCCACCCTGCGCTGGACCTTTCCTGGTGCTGAGTGCACTCTTGGGCTGTCCCCATCACCTCACTTTCCACACGGGGCCCAACTCCTGCAGACGCAGGACCTCCAGAGCCCCCTGAGCCTCCGGCAGATCAGCCTGCCCTGCTCTGGGCCCTTCCTCTCATAAGGATGCTGTTCCCGTCGTGGAGCTGCGCTTGTCACCTCATCAATGCCACATCACCCCTCATACTGTCACACTGGCAGTTTGTGCTCCAACATACAAATCTGGGGGGACATGAACATTCAGTTCATAACAGACTGACCATGAACTCTTGAAAGACAGGGACTGCGGCCTCAGTGTCTGGGGCACAGGAGGCCCTTGAAGGACTGTGGCCTGGCTGAGGAGGCTGCGCAGCAGGCAGGGGAGAGTGCTGGTGGTGCTGAGGGCTCTCTGGGGACATGGACCACACACACATTTATACACACAGATGCACAACATATACACATGTATGTACACGCAACACACACATACATACACGTATGCACACACACACATACACACGTATACATATATACACATATGCACACACACATGCACATACACATATATACACACACACAGCTGACCCTTGAACAACGCCGGGGCAGGGGCACTGACCTCCCCTCCCCCACCGACACGCGGTCAAAAATGCATACATAACTTTTGACTCCTAATAATCTTAACTACTAATGTGAACCGGAACATTACTGATAACCCAACAGTCAATTTTCACATGTTTTGTATGGTATATGTAGTATATGCTGTATTCTTACAATGAAGTAAGCTAGAGAAAAGAAAATGTTATTAAGAAAATCACAAGGAAGAGGAAATATATTTACTCTCCAGTAAGTGGCAGTGGGTCATCACCCTCCTTGTCTGCACGTGAGTAGGGTGGGGGGTGGGGAGGAGGGGAAAGCAGGGGAAGAGGGGGAGGAGGGAGGGGGAAGAGGGAGAGGGAGGAGGGGGAGGAGGGAAGGGGAGGAGGGCGAGGAGGGTCCGTCTTGCTGCCCCAGGGGTGGCGGAGGCGGAAGGACATCTGAGCAGAAGTCACCCACACAGTTCAAACCCCTGCTGTTCCAGGGTCAACTGTGTGTATATAAATGGGGGGGCTCATGCGTGGAGGGGGCTGACAAGTCCAAAATCTGTAGGTCAGGGAAGGTTGGGAATTCAGGCAGGATTTTTATGGCATGGTCCCGAGGCAGAATTCACTATCCCCCGCGAGCCGCGGTTTTCACTGAGGGCCTCCAGCTGACTGGGGGCAGCACGCAGCCATCTGAGCTCAGGTGCTCATCAAAACCACAAAACGCCTTCACAGAAACACCTGGACTAGTGTTTGACCTAATGCCTGGGCACTGCAGCCAGCCAGCGTGACACGTAAATCACCTGGCACGACTGGGCTCAGCCCGCTCCCCACCCCCCATGCAGTGGTGGACCGTCCACTCCAAGAGCCTTGGTGGCAGCAGGCTGGTGGCCCTTCTCTCACTTGGCCGCTGAGAGGAGCAGAGAAGGATGTGTGTGTCAGGGTCCTGGCGGGCCCGGACACCTGTCCTTTGGCCTGCCATGTCACTGCAGACCCGGCGCTGGCAATGTTGCCACTGCAAGAAGCCAGTCCTGGGAGAAGAAACTCTGCAGTGAGCAGAGGTTTGGTGGCCTCTTGATGACATGTTTGCACAGTGGGGACTCCAGCGACTGCCAGGCAAGGCCTCATTAGGGCTGCAGAGATGAGGTTTTCTAGCTCAGGGCAGGCCTCAAAGTCCTGCCACCTCTGGAGCGTGTCTAGCCTCCTGCCAGGTGAGACCGGGCTGCCCTCTGCAGTCCTGTCTGCTCCAGCGTGGGGCGAGGCCTGCCTGGTGCTCCGTCTTCAGTGCTCTGGACCACGTGATTCCCGTGCCGGGCACAGCCCCTCCCAGAGCCTGGAACCTCGGCCTAAATGTGCTGTTGCCTGAGAAACCACAGCCCCGTCCTCCAACCTGCAGCAGCCACCACTCTCTTGTCCTGGGGCTGCCTGTGTGTGCACATGTGTCCCCAACCACCCAGGAAGAGCAGGGCCACGACGGAGTCGTCTGGAGACCCGGTGGCCAGCACAGGGCCTGGCCCGGAGCTACAGTCGGCAGGGAGGGCAGGGGAAGCTTTCTCAGCACCGTCTTCCCGTTTGCAGTGTCCCTGAGCCAGGCCAAACACCTTCGACATCCCTAACCTTGCAAAGACTCTGTGCGTAACGCGAATCTGTGGGTTCGTTATAAGTGAGACTTTAATTCTGGCAAAATGGTGGGCCCGTACGGGTGAAGTGACGCCAGCTGCCGTAGCAGATACACGCCTAAGTCCCAGTGGTTTCTCCTGCTCACGTGACGTCTGAATCGGTGGGCAGCTCTCTCATACGCAGGGATTAGGGACCCAGGCACATCAGTCTGTGGCTCCACCGTCCTCACCCTAAGGCTTCCAAGGTCACTGGGGACAGGGAAGTGCAGGGAAGATCGTAGCGGGGTGCCCACCACCCAACCCCGTCCCGCTGCACAGAACGCACACAGGTGGCCACGCTCAGCTGCAGAGGACGCTGGAACCGTGGTCCAGCTGTGAGCCCCAAAGGAAGAAGAAATCACTGGGTGAGCAGGAAGACCTGCTCTGCTACAGCCAGATCTTCCTCGGGGTGGAGGGGAGGGTCTTCTGCTACAAAACACCTAAAAAGCAAGACAAGTTACCATAAACTTCTTTATTTTATGCATAGATAAATTTGCAAGGAAATAAGGAAAATTTCTGAGAGCCAGAAATGAAGAGGGAGCCGACCCCAGGACAGGAAGCAGATGCCCCGAGGCACGTGCCCTAACGGGAACCTTGAACCTCAGGATTTAATGCTCTGCAGGGAAAAGACGACACTGTGTAGACTGAGCTCCCAGGACGGTGGGAGTGGGAAGCGAGACCCTTTCTCAAGCTGGGACCCTAGAGGCTGTACCTTCAATGCAAGGGTGGGTTATAAAGAACACAACCTTCTAGCAAAGAACCATGAGAAGGACAGTCATTTGTCCTGGCCTTGGCAATAAATGAGGATAAAAGGATTCCTTCCTGAGAATGTATCAGTTTCGGCTGATGTTCATTCGGGATTGGGTTCAAATTTATAAGCTGCATGGTCCAGAAACCCCAAGCCAAGAAATTGACCTAAAGTGGTGTTAGGCTGGTGCACCTGGGCACACGGCCAGAGCCCCCACCCAGGTCCTTCGGGGTTCCAGAGATCAGGCTCAGTCTCAAACCGCAAAACACAGGTGAAAACACTCCACGATGAGTCGGAGTCAGCAGAAACCAGACGTGCGAAACGAGATCAAAAGGTGTTTGAATCATCAGAAATAGAATAAAAATAAGTTTGAAAGTTTTAAAGAAATAAAATAATTGAGGACATAGACAAGGAAAAACAGAGTAGGAAAGTGGTTCCAGAGATCAGGCTCAGTCTCAAACCGCAAAACACAGGTGAAAACACTCCACGATGAGTCGGAGTCAGCAGAAACCAGACGTGCGAAACGAGATCAAAAGGTGTTTGAATCATCAGAAATAGAATAAAAATAAGTTTGAAAGTTTTAAAGAAATAAAATAATTGAGGACATAGACAAGGAAAAACAGAGTAGGAAAGTGATAAGAGAGGGATGAAAAAAGCCAGATAGAACTTCTGGAAGTGAAAAATGTAACAACTGAAACGTGAAACTCGGGCTGGGCCGCACGGCAGAGACCCGGGAGGAACCGCGGAGTGGAGGGTGCGCCGAGGCGATCACAGGCTGCGTGACGCAGGACGGGGCCGCGTGACGCAGGACGGAGAGGAAGGACGGGGGCCAAGGGGCAGGCAGAGTCGGAAGGATGATGCGCGTCCACTTGGAGAATGAGAAGAGGGTGACCGTCATTGTTCACAGAGGTAACAGCCGAGGATTTTCCGGAATTGTTAAAACAAGACGCAAATTGCGGCTCAGGCAGCACAATAAAGCCCAAGGAAGGCACTCAAAGAAATCCACACTTGGACCCGTCACGGTGACGCGGAACAGCACAGAGGAGGTTTTACAGGAAGTCAGAGAGCAGAGACAAGCCACCTGCGGGTGGCTGCTGGACTGAAACTTCTCGACGGTAATAATTGAGGCCAGAAGCCTGGAAAACAGAGTCATCAAATACTGGTGTCAACAAAATAAAATAACCGTCCACCAGCATCTGTACATCTGTATTGAGCAAAAACATCTTTCAAGAACAAGATGAAGACATCTTCAGACAAAGCTCAAGCGAGCGTAGAGCCTCCCTGGAGCCGTTTCTAAAGGAAAATAATTCCAGAAGGAAGGTCCAACAGGCAGGACCAGGGGAGTAAAGAAATGGCTAAATGTGCTGGAAAATCTATTAATAAACACACATTCACTTTGTAGAACAATTGTATTAATAATAATGTCTCATTTGGGGAGATAAAACAGACCAAATGTTCACCATGGCGCTAGTACTTCCCGTGATGATTATTTGGATGTTTTCTGGAGAAATACTAAATATCAGATTCTTTTAGGAATGTTTCTGCTTTGCTGATGCCCCAAGTATGAGCGTCGTCAACCTACAGGATGATGGAGCACCTTGACCGGAGCCCAGAAGTTAAGGCCCTGTCTCTCACCAAGAAATCTCTCACACACACACACACACACACACACACGTGCGCACACACGCATGCACGCACCTTTCCTCTTCTCCCCCACTTTGGCCAAAGGTTTGCTCAGCCTTTTAGCAAGAGCCCACCGTGTGCCAGGCCTGGTGCTGGGCTCTGGTCAGTCCTCCCGCCCTCTGCTCTGGACACTAGGGGTCCCTATCGGGCCCTGGCGAGCCTCGGCTGCCCTCCACCCTGCAGACCCCTCCGGCCCTGCTGCACTCTGCATGCCCCAAGGGAGGCCACGTCCTCGCTCCCACTAAGGCTGTCAGCCGCCTGGCAGGGGGATTAAGTGACCGCCACGGGCAATTGCTCCCAACACACTTAAGACGTCCCCGTTCCAGGAGAAGGCCCTGCTGACAGGAAAGGTGGCTGCGAGCCTGCTGGTGGGATCTGGCAGCAGCAGCCGCGAGCTCCCAGCTGTCACGGGGAGAGGGACAGTGCTGGGTATGTTGGGGGCCTGGCTGCCCCCTCCACAGCAGGGGAGCTGCGGTCCTGGGGCTGCTGGAGAGGTGCCCAGAGCATTCAGGAACTCGGAGGTGGGGCGCCTGGGGGTGCCCAGGGGGCTGAT